>NC_087464.1:2723926-5333926 GCF_036321535.1 Camelus dromedarius
ACACCCACACCTCTTCTCTTTGGCTCTGACACATACATCAAGTCGGCCCACGGCCCAAATACGGCCAAGCTGCCCCAAACAAACTGGCTCGTCCCACCTGCTCACGGGGCCTAGGCCAGTTCTGCACTCCCACGTCCAGGAGCAGCAGGGGAGCTGGCCCCTGCCACATCCCACCACGGCCACTCAAACTAGGACCTCTCATTCCAGCGTGCCTCAACTAATGCGTGCACACGACTGACCCTACGACAGCTCTCTAATGTTGGCACCGTGGGGGGTGTTGCACCAGTGTGAACAAGGGCAAGCTGGACCCCTCTCCTAACTATTCCCTAGCCCCCGGGGAGGCAACGTGCTGGACCTCAGTTTCGATGAGAACGACGGTAGTGAGTTCTCACTCATTTTGTTCAGATTTTCCAAGGAATGCATATGAGGGAGTCATCATCGATCCGAGCACGTGCTGGCATGCTGGACAACTCAACGTGGCAGGCTGGGTGGCTCCACAGAGGAGCCAGTGAGCTCGGAGACCTCCAGCAACCCCAGCAATCCAGAGCCAGCAAGCCACTGAGCAGCAGCAACGGTCAATCCTTTCTGGCCGCCTTTCGGGCAGTCAGAGAATATCCGAAAGCCAATGCCAGCGCTGGGGGTGGGGGAGGAGAGTGCGTACCGTCATCCTGAGCGATCCACGGGAAGGTTCAGCATCCTGGCGCCGACCCACTTCTTCGGGGACTCCCGGCCACCACCAGTCACCAGAAAACGGGAAGCTCTTCTTGTCTTGGCTGACGGCAAGCCTGCCCCGGCAACCCCACCTGGCAAGGGGACAGAAACCACGTGCACGCTTCAGACGTGGGCCCAACTTCTCAGCGAGCATGCCCCATGCCAATCAACCTTTAGCTCGGGGAAGCCCACTATCTGCTACCCACTCCCCTTTATCCCTTCAATACCAACCGATGCGTGTCTGAACGCACGAGGGTAGGGGCCTCGGCGTACGTGAGTTTCATGCGTGTGTGTTGCGTCGCGGGGGGTGGGGCCTGACTGTCCATGTGAGCGTATGGCTGCGTCTCTGCGTGTTTGTGTGTCCTGTGTGCCTCCCCCAAAATCTCAGTGCCTGAGAATGCATGCTTTCCACTCAGTGCCATGGAGGCCTGCCCATCGTTGACATGACCACAGCCCTCTGCCTTCCAGAGTGGCCATGGCATCGTGGGTCTCCAGGAGCCGCCGAAATAGGCCAAGAACTCCTTCTCTCCGACAGCCATTCCTTCTGATCAGAGCCAACCGCACCCACCTACACCACACTCGGGGCCGTGGATGGGATAGCCACCAAGTCACCGTGCCGCCCAAGGCCTCCACAGGATAGGGGGACCTGGAGGCAATACTCACTGCCTATGTCAACCAGGAAACCATTGACATGAAAGCTCACACCATGCTGAACCTGGCTCCAGGGCACATCCAGCCTGTATTCAACCTGTGTCTCTGTGCCACGACAATCCAGAAGCCTCGTCCTGTCAGCTATGCCTACACGTCTGCACAGGGCAGGTGAGAAAGCCCAGCGGAGAATTGGATTAGGAGCCTCCATGAGCCAGGGCCAAACCCCACGGATGCCAGGGCACTCACGTCACCACCAACGGCCGAGATCCACATCGGGCAGGATTCGGGGCCCTGACCTTCAACGCAAAGTTCGAACGCTAAGCAGCCTGGTCCAAACATGTGTCCTCACGGACCGAGGCCCAGTCGCCCCACAGGGATCCTCAGACATTATGCACACAGGGCAAACACCGAGCTTCAGGGCAGACAGTCTCAAAGGATGTCCCCTTGGATGAAGCCACACCCCACCACCCTCAACCGAGGACCTCTTCTAGGCACTGTAACCCCACCACGGGCCTCACGGAGATTCAATGCCCTGTTCCCGTGGACCACAGGACGTCCTGAAGCCCAGGAGCTCTCCTGCGAAAGGAAACCTCGAATGGGGCAAAATCAGCACGTGACGGTCCACCGCAGCCCACCCGGGATCTCAGCTAACGTGCGCCATGCCCCTGTACCAGCAGGGTTAAATCTCAACAAATGTCACGGGGAAGGGGGCCCTCTCGGCCAGATACGTGGCTCCCACCTAAAGGCACCCTTTCACCTTGCACGCTCATGCACCTGGAGGCAAAGGGGCTAGAGGGCATCTTGCCGTCAGGCATCTGGACCAAGCCTTGCACTGCCTCCCTGTGAAGTTCCCGGAAGACACCTTTCGGGAGCCTCTTGGACAAACCAGCAAGCCGACACTAGAGAGGTCTGCTGGCACCGCCCATCCACCTGGACCCCAGGAGCCTTCCTCCCTAGGCATCCATGGGCAGCCCCTCAGGAAATGCCGACCGGCCTCAGGAAGCCCAGGACAGCAGCAGGAGCCAAACGAGGACAGAGTGTTCTAGCAAAGCACACAAAACCACTCCAGCCCTAACCTCACCGTACACTTCCCTTCCAGTCTACACTGTCCGCCAACCCCCATGCTTGAAGGCAGCGCTGTGTCCTGAGCAAGCTCCGTGCTTCCGCCCTTGCCACCAACACTGCGGCAGTGGGTGCAGCAGGGAGCTGCCAAGGCTAGCATGGCAACCCGATCCCTCAGCCTGCTCCCGCCACCGGCCCGTCCCCGACCCCGACCCCCACCCCGACCCGACCCACAACCACTGTGCCCGCCACAGTCCTCACCAAGACGCAGGTCATAAACACGCAGAAACACGCCTCAACGGTGGCTCCAGTAGCCAAACACCCACACCTCATCTCTTTGGCTCTGACACATACATCAAGTCGGCCCACGGCCCAAATACGGCCAAGCTGCCCCAAACAAACTGGCTCGTCCCACCTGCTCACGGGGCCTAGGCCAGTTCTGCACTCCCACGTCCAGGAGCAGCAGCGGAGCTGGCCCCTGCCACATCCCACCACGGCCACTCAAACTAGGACCTCTCATTCCAGCGTGCCTCAACTAATGCGTGCACACGACTGACCCTACGACAGCTCTCTAATGTTGGCACCGTGGGGGGTGTTGCACCAGTGTGAACAAGGGCAAGCTGGACCCCTCTCCTAACTATTCCCTAGCCCCCGGGGAGGCAACGTGCTGGACCTCAGTTTCGATGAGAACGACGGTAGTGAGTTCTCACTCATTTTGTTCAGATTTTCCAAGGAATGCATATGAGGGAGTCATCATCGATCCGAGCACGTGCTGGCATGCTGGACAACTCAACGTGGCAGGCTGGGTGGCTCCACAGAGGAGCCAGTGAGCTCGGAGACCTCCAGCAACCCCAGCAATCCAGAGCCAGCAAGCCACTGAGCAGCAGCAACGGTCAATCCTTTCTGGCCGCCTTTCGGGCAGTCAGAGAATATCCGAAAGCCAATGCCAGCGCTGGGGGTGGGGGAGGAGAGTGCGTACCGTCATCCTGAGCGATCCACGGGAAGGTTCAGCATCCTGGCGCCGACCCACTTCTTCGGGGACTCCCGGCCACCACCAGTCACCAGAAAACGGGAAGCTCTTCTTGTCTTGGCTGACGGCAAGCCTGCCCCGGCAACCCCAACTGGTAAGAGGACAGAAACCACGTGCACGCTTCAGACGTGGGCCCAACTTCTCAGCGAGCATGCCCCATGCCAATCAACCTTTAGCTCGGGGAAGCCCACTATCTGCTACCCACTCCCCTTTATCCCTTCAATACCAACCGATGCGTGTCTGAACGCACGAGGGTAGGGGCCTCGGCGTACGTGAGTTTCATGCGTGTGTGTTGCGTCGCGGGGGGCGGGGCCTGACTGTCCATGTGAGCGTATGGCTGCGTCTCTGCGTGTTTGTGTGTCCTGTGTGCCTCCCCCAAAATCTCAGTGCCTGAGAATGCATGCTTTCCACTCAGTGCCATGGAGGCCTGCCCATCGTTGACATGACCACAGCCCTCTGCCTTCCAGAGTGGCCATGGCATCGTGGGTCTCCAGGAGCCGCTGAAATAGGCCAAGAACTCCTTCTCTCCGACAGCCATTCCTTCTGATCAGAGCCAACCGCACCCACCTACACCACACTCGGGGCCGTGGATGGGATAGCCACCAAGTCACCGTGCCGCCCAAGGCCTCCACAGGATAGGGGGACCTGGAGGCAATACTCACTGCCTATGTCAACCAGGAAACCATTGACATGAAAGCTCACACCATGCTGAACCTGGCTCCAGGGCACATCCAGCCTGTATTCAACCTGTGTCTCTGTGCCACGACAATCCAGAAGCCTCGTCCTGTCAGCTATGCCTACACGCCTGCACAGGGCAGGTGAGAAAGCCCAGCAGAGAATTGGATTAGGAGCCTCCATGAGCCAGGGCCAAACCCCACGGATGCCAGGGCACTCACGTCACCACCAACAGCCGAGATCCACATCGGGCAGGATTCGGGGCCCTGACCTTCAACGCAAAGTTCGAACGCTAAGCAGCCTGGTCCAAACATGTGTCCTCACGGACCGAGGCCCAGTCGCCCCACAGGGATCCTCAGACATTATGCACACAGGGCAAACACCGAGCTTCAGGGCAGACAGTCTCAAAGGATGTCCCCTTGGATGAAGCCACACCCCACCACCCTCAACCGAGGACCTCTTCTAGGCACTGTAACCCCACCACGGGCCTCACGGAGATTCAATGCCCTGTTCCCGTGGACCACAGGACGTCCTGAAGCCCAGGAGCTCTCCTGCGAAAGGAAACCTCGAATGGGGCAAAATCAGCACGTGACGGTCCACCGCAGCCCACCCGGGATCTCAGCTAACGTGCGCCATGCCCCTGTACCAGCAGGGTTAAATCTCAACAAATGTCACGGGGAAGGGGGCCCTCTCGGCCAGATACGTGGCTCCCACCTAAAGGCACCCTTTCACCTTGCACGCTCATGCACCTGGAGGCAAAAGGGGCTAGAGGGCATCTTGCCGTCAGGCATCTGGACCAAGCCTTGCACTGCCTCCCTGTGAAGTTCCCGGAAGACACCTTTCGGGAGCCTCTTGGACAAACCAGCAAGCCGACACTAGAGAGGTCTGCTGGCACCGCCCATCCACCTGGACCCCAGGAGCCTTCCTCCCTAGGCATCCATGGGCAGCCCCTCAGGAAATGCCGACCGGCCTCAGGAAGCCCAGGACAGCAGCAGGAGCCAAACGAGGACAGAGTGTTCTAGCAAAGCACACAAAACCACTCCAGCCCTAACCTCACCGTACACTTCCCTTCCAGTCTACACTGTCCGCCAACCCCCATGCTTGAAGGCAGCGCTGTGTCCTCAGCAAGCTCCGTGCTTCCGCCCTTGCCACCAACACTGCGGCAGTGGGTGCAGCAGGGAGCTGCCAAGGCTAGCATGGCAACCCGATCCCTCAGCCTGCTCCCGCCACCGGCCCGACCCCGACCCCGACCCCCACCCCGACCCGACCCACAACCACTGTGCCCGCCACAGTCCTAACCAAGACGCAGGTCAGAAACACGCAGAAACACGCCTCAACGGTGGCTCCAGTAGCCAAACACCCACACCTCTTCTCTTTGGCTCTGACACATACATCAAGTCGGCCCACGGCCCAAATACGGCCAAGCTGCCCCAAACAAACTGGCTCTTCCCACCTGCTCACGGGGCCTAGGCCAGTTCTGCACTCCCACGTCCAGGAGCAGCAGCGGAGCTGGCCCCTGCCACATCCCACCACGGCCACTCAAACTAGGACCTCTCATTCCAGCGTGCCTCAACTAATGCGTGCACACGACTGACCCTACGACAGCTCTCTAATGTTGGCACCGTGGGGGGTGTTGCACCAGTGTGAACAAGGGCAAGCTGGACCCCTCTCCTAACTATTCCCTAGCCCCCCGGGAGGCAACGTGCTGGACCTCAGTTTCGATGAGAACGACGGTAGTGAGTTCTCACTCATTTTGTTCAGATTTTCCAAGGAATGCATATGAGGGAGTCATCATCGATCCGAGCATGTGCTGGCATGCTGGACAACTCAACGTGGCAGGCTGGGTGGCTCCACAGAGGAGCCAGTGAGCTCGGAGACCTCCAGCAACCCCAGCAATCCAGAGCCAGCAAGCCACTGAGCAGCAGCAACGGTCAATCCTTTCTGGCCGCCTTTCGGGCAGTCAGAGAATATCCGAAAGCCAATGCCAGCGCTGGGGGTGGGGGAGGAGAGTGCGTACCGTCATCCTGAGCGATCCACGGGAAGGTTCAGCATCCTGGCGCCGACCCACTTCTTCGGGGACTCCCGGCCACCACCAGTCACCAGAAAACGGGAAGCTCTTCTTGTCTTGGCTGACGGCAAGCCTGCCCCGGCAACCCCACCTGGCAAGGGGACAGAAACCACGTGCACGCTTCAGACGTGGGCCCAACTTCTCAGCGAGCATGCCCCATGCCAATCAACCTTTAGCTCGGGGAAGCCCACTATCTGCTACCCACTCCCCTTTATCCCTTCAATACCAACCGATGCGTGTCTGAACGCACGAGGGTAGGGGCCTCGGCGTACGTGAGTTTCATGCGTGTGTGTTGCGTCGTGGGGGGCGGGGCCTGACTGTCCATGTGAGCGTATGGCTGCGTCTCTGCGTGTTTGTGTGTCCTGTGTGCCTCCCCCAAAATCTCAGTGCCTGAGAATGCATGCTTTCCACTCAGTGCCATGGAGGCCTGCCCATCGTTGACATGACCACAGCCCTCTGCCTTCCAGAGTGGCCATGGCATCGTGGGTCTCCAGGAGCCGCTGAAATAGGCCAAGAACTCCTTCTCTCCGACAGCCATTCCTTCTGATCAGAGCCAACCGCACCCACCTACACCACACTCGGGGCCGTGGATGGGATAGCCACCAAGTCACCGTGCCGCCCAAGGCCTCCACAGGATAGGGGGACCTGGAGGCAATACTCACTGCCTATGTCAACCAGGAAACCATTGACATGAAAGCTCACACCATGCTGAACCTGGCTCCAGGGCACATCCAGCCTGTATTCAACCTGTGTCTCTGTGCCACGACAATCCAGAAGCCTCGTCCTGTCAGCTATGCCTACACGTCTGCACAGGGCAGGTGAGAAAGCCCAGCGGAGAATTGGATTAGGAGCCTCCATGAGCCAGGGCCAAACCCCACGGATGCCAGGGCACTCACGTCACCACCAACGGCCGAGATCCACATCGGGCAGGATTCGGGGCCCTGACCTTCAACGCAAAGTTCGAACGCTAAGCAGCCTGGTCCAAACATGTGTCCTCACGGACCGAGGCCCAGTCGCCCCACAGGGATCCTCAGACATTATGCACACAGGGCAAACACCGAGCTTCAGGGCAGACAGTCTCAAAGGATGTCCCCTTGGATGAAGCCACACCCCACCACCCTCAACCGAGGACCTCTTCTAGGCACTGTAACCCCACCACGGGCCTCACGGAGATTCAATGCCCTGTTCCCGTGGACCACAGGACGTCCTGAAGCCCAGGAGCTCTCCTGCAAAAGGAAACCTCGAATGGGGCAAAATCAGCACGTGACGGTCCACCGCAGCCCACCCGGGATCTCAGCTAACGTGCGCCATGCCCCTGTACCAGCAGGGTTAAATCTCAACAAATGTCACGGGGAAGGGGGCCCTCTCGGCCAGATACGTGGCTCCCACCTAAAGGCACCCTTTCACCTTGCACGCTCATGCACCTGGAGGCAAAGGGGCTAGAGGGCATCTTGCCGTCAGGCATCTGGACCAAGCCTTGCACTGCCTCCCTGTGAAGTTCCCGGAAGACACCTTTCGGGAGCCTCTTGGACAAACCAGCAAGCCGACACTAGAGAGGTCTGCTGGCACCGCCCATCCACCTGGACCCCAGGAGCCTTCCTCCCTAGGCATCCATGGGCAGCCCCTCAGGAAATGCCGACCGGCCTCAGGAAGCCCAGGACAGCAGCAGGAGCCAAACGAGGACAGAGTGTTCTAGCAAAGCACACAAAACCACTCCAGCCCTAACCTCACCGTACACTTCCCTTCCAGTCTACACTGTCCGCCAACCCCCATGCTTGAAGGCAGCGCTGTGTCCTCAGCAAGCTCCGTGCTTCCGCCCTTGCCACCAACACTGGGGCAGTGGGTGCAGCAGGGAGCTGCCAAGGCTAGCATGGCAACCCGATCCCTCAGCCTGCTCCCGCCACCGGCCCGTCCCCGACCCCGACCCCCACCCCGACCCGACCCACAACCACTGTGCCCGCCACAGTCCTCACCAAGACGCAGGTCAGAAACACGCAGAAACACGCCTCAACGGTGGCTCCAGTAGCCAAACACCCACACCTCTTCTCTTTGGCTCTGACACATACATCAAGTCGGCCCACGGCCCAAATACGGCCAAGCTGCCCCAAACAAACTGGCTCGTCCCACCTGCTCACGGGGCCTAGGCCAGTTCTGCACTCCCACGTCCAGGAGCAGCAGGGGAGCTGGCCCCTGCCACATCCCACCACGGCCACTCAAACTAGGACCTCTCATTCCAGCGTGCCTCAACTAATGCGTGCACACGACTGACCCTACGACAGCTCTCTAATGTTGGCACCGTGGGGGGTGTTGCACCAGTGTGAACAAGGGCAAGCTGGACCCCTCTCCTAACTATTCCCTAGCCCCCGGGGAGGCAACGTGCTGGACCTCAGTTTCGATGAGAACGACGGTAGTGAGTTCTCACTCATTTTGTTCAGATTTTCCAAGGAATGCATATGAGGGAGTCATCATCGATCCGAGCACGTGCTGGCATGCTGGACAACTCAACGTGGCAGGCTGGGTGGCTCCACAGAGGAGCCAGTGAGCTCGGAGACCTCCAGCAACCCCAGCAATCCAGAGCCAGCAAGCCACTGAGCAGCAGCAACGGTCAATCCTTTCTGGCCGCCTTTCGGGCAGTCAGAGAATATCCGAAAGCCAATGCCAGCGCTGGGGGTGGGGGAGGAGAGTGCGTACCGTCATCCTGAGCGATCCACGGGAAGGTTCAGCATCCTGGCGCCGACCCACTTCTTCGGGGACTCCCGGCCACCACCAGTCACCAGAAAACGGGAAGCTCTTCTTGTCTTGGCTGACGGCAAGCCTGCCCCGGCAACCCCACCTGGCAAGGGGACAGAAACCACGTGCACGCTTCAGACGTGGGCCCAACTTCTCAGCGAGCATGCCCCATGCCAATCAACCTTTAGCTCGGGGAAGCCCACTATCTGCTACCCACTCCCCTTTATCCCTTCAATACCAACCGATGCGTGTCTGAACGCACGAGGGTAGGGGCCTCGGCGTACGTGAGTTTCATGCGTGTGTGTTGCGTCGTGGGGGGCGGGGCCTGACTGTCCATGTGAGCGTATGGCTGCGTCTCTGCGTGTTTGTGTGTCCTGTGTGCCTCCCCCAAAATCTCAGTGCCTGAGAATGCATGCTTTCCACTCAGTGCCATGGAGGCCTGCCCATCGTTGACATGACCACAGCCCTCTGCCTTCCAGAGTGGCCATGGCATCGTGGGTCTCCAGGAGCCGCCGAAATAGGCCAAGAACTCCTTCTCTCCGACAGCCATTCCTTCTGATCAGAGCCAACCGCACCCACCTACACCACACTCGGGGCCGTGGATGGGATAGCCACCAAGTCACCGTGCCGCCCAAGGCCTCCACAGGATAGGGGGACCTGGAGGCAATACTCACTGCCTATGTCAACCAGGAAACCATTGACATGAAAGCTCACACCATGCTGAACCTGGCTCCAGGGCACATCCAGCCTGTATTCAACCTGTGTCTCTGTGCCACGACAATCCAGAAGCCTCGTCCTGTCAGCTATGCCTACACGCCTGCACAGGGCAGGTGAGAAAGCCCAGCGGAGAATTGGATTAGGAGCCTCCATGAGCCAGGGCCAAACCCCACGGATGCCAGGGCACTCACGTCACCACCAACGGCCGAGATCCACATCGGGCAGGATTCGGGGCCCTGACCTTCAACGCAAAGTTCGAACGCTAAGCAGCCTGGTCCAAACATGTGTCCTCACGGACCGAGGCCCAGTCGCCCCACAGGGATCCTCAGACATTATGCACACAGGGCAAACACCGAGCTTCAGGGCAGACAGTCTCAAAGGATGTCCCCTTGGATGAAGCCACACCCCACCACCCTCAACCGAGGACCTCTTCTAGGCACTGTAACCCCACCACGGGCCTCACGGAGATTCAATGCCCTGTTCCCGTGGACCACAGGACGTCCTGAAGCCCAGGAGCTCTCCTGCGAAAGGAAACCTCGAATGGGGCAAAATCAGCACGTGACGGTCCACCGCAGCCCACCCGGGATCTCAGCTAACGTGCGCCATGCCCCTGTACCAGCAGGGTTAAATCTCAACAAATGTCACGGGGAAGGGGGCCCTCTCGGCCAGATACGTGGCTCCCACCTAAAGGCACCCTTTCACCTTGCACGCTCATGCACCTGGAGGCAAAGGGGCTAGAGGGCATCTTGCCGTCAGGCATCTGGACCAAGCCTTGCACTGCCTCCCTGTGAAGTTCCCGGAAGACACCTTTCGGGAGCCTCTTGGACAAACCAGCAAGCCGACACTAGATAGGTCTGCTGGCACCGACCATCCACCTGGACCCCAGGAGACTTCCTCCCTAGGCATCCATGGGCAGCCCCTCAGGAAATGCCGACCGGCCTCAGGAAGCCCAGGACAGCAGCAGGAGCCAAACGAGGACAGAGTGTTCTAGCAAAGCACACAAAACCACTCCAGCCCTAACCTCACCGTACACTTCCCTTCCAGTCTACACTGTCCGCCAACCCCCATGCTTGAAGGCAGCGCTGTGTCCTCAGCAAGCTCCGTGCTTCCGCCCTTGCCACCAACACTGGGGCAGTGGGTGCAGCAGGGAGCTGCCAAGGCTAGCATGGCAACCCGATCCCTCAGCCTGCTCCCGCCACCGGCCCGTCCCCGACCCCGACCCCCACCCCGACCCGACCCACAACCACTGTGCCCGCCACAGTCCTCACCAAGACGCAGGTCAGAAACACGCAGAAACACGCCTCAAC
Organism: Camelus dromedarius; assembly: GCF_036321535.1. NCBI lineage: Eukaryota > Metazoa > Chordata > Mammalia > Artiodactyla > Camelidae > Camelus > Camelus dromedarius. The sequence goes on from NC_087464.1 coordinate 2,734,878, forward strand.
GGTGGCTCCAGTAGCCAAACACCCACACCTCTTCTCTTTGGCTCTGACACATACATCAAGTCGGCCCACGGCCCAAATACGGCCAAGCTGCCCCAAACAAACTGGCTCGTCCCACCTGCTCACGGGGCCTAGGCCAGTTCTGCACTCCCACGTCCAGGAGCAGCAGGGGAGCTGGCCCCTGCCACATCCCACCACGGCCACTCAAACTAGGACCTCTCATTCCAGCGTGCCTCAACTAATGCGTGCACACGACTGACCCTACGACAGCTCTCTAATGTTGGCACCGTGGGGGGTGTTGCACCAGTGTGAACAAGGGCAAGCTGGACCCCTCTCCTAACTATTCCCTAGCCCCCGGGGAGGCAACGTGCTGGACCTCAGTTTCGATGAGAACGACGGTAGTGAGTTCTCACTCATTTTGTTCAGATTTTCCAAGGAATGCATATGAGGGAGTCATCATCGATCCGAGCACGTGCTGGCATGCTGGACAACTCAACGTGGCAGGCTGGGTGGCTCCACAGAGGAGCCAGTGAGCTCGGAGACCTCCAGCAACCCCAGCAATCCAGAGCCAGCAAGCCACTGAGCAGCAGCAACGGTCAATCCTTTCTGGCCGCCTTTCGGGCAGTCAGAGAATATCCGAAAGCCAATGCCAGCGCTGGGGGTGGGGGAGGAGAGTGCGTACCGTCATCCTGAGCGATCCACGGGAAGGTTCAGCATCCTGGCGCCGACCCACTTCTTCGGGGACTCCCGGCCACCACCAGTCACCAGAAAACGGGAAGCTCTTCTTGTCTTGGCTGACGGCAAGCCTGCCCCGGCAACCCCACCTGGCAAGGGGACAGAAACCACGTGCACGCTTCAGACGTGGGCCCAACTTCTCAGCGAGCATGCCCCATGCCAATCAACCTTTAGCTCGGGGAAGCCCACTATCTGCTACCCACTCCCCTTTATCCCTTCAATACCAACCGATGCGTGTCTGAACGCACGAGGGTAGGGGCCTCGGCGTACGTGAGTTTCATGCGTGTGTGTTGCGTCGTGGGGGGCGGGGCCTGACTGTCCATGTGAGCGTATGGCTGCGTCTCTGCGTGTTTGTGTGTCCTGTGTGCCTCCCCCAAAATCTCAGTGCCTGAGAATGCATGCTTTCCACTCAGTGCCATGGAGGCCTGCCCATCGTTGACATGACCACAGCCCTCTGCCTTCCAGAGTGGCCATGGCATCGTGGGTCTCCAGGAGCCGCCGAAATAGGCCAAGAACTCCTTCTCTCCGACAGCCATTCCTTCTGATCAGAGCCAACCGCACCCACCTACACCACACTCGGGGCCGTGGATGGGATAGCCACCAAGTCACCGTGCCGCCCAAGGCCTCCACAGGATAGGGGGACCTGGAGGCAATACTCACTGCCTATGTCAACCAGGAAACCATTGACATGAAAGCTCACACCATGCTGAACCTGGCTCCAGGGCACATCCAGCCTGTATTCAACCTGTGTCTCTGTGCCACGACAATCCAGAAGCCTCGTCCTGTCAGCTATGCCTACACGTCTGCACAGGGCAGGTGAGAAAGCCCAGCGGAGAATTGGATTAGGAGCCTCCATGAGCCAGGGCCAAACCCCACGGATGCCAGGGCACTCACGTCACCACCAACGGCCGAGATCCACATCGGGCAGGATTCGGGGCCCTGACCTTCAACGCAAAGTTCGAACGCTAAGCAGCCTGGTCCAAACATGTGTCCTCACGGACCGAGGCCCAGTCGCCCCACAGGGATCCTCAGACATTATGCACACAGGGCAAACACCGAGCTTCAGGGCAGACAGTCTCAAAGGATGTCCCCTTGGATGAAGCCACACCCCACCACCCTCAACCGAGGACCTCTTCTAGGCACTGTAACCCCACCACGGGCCTCACGGAGATTCAATGCCCTGTTCCCGTGGACCACAGGACGTCCTGAAGCCCAGGAGCTCTCCTGCGAAAGGAAACCTCGAATGGGGCAAAATCAGCACGTGACGGTCCACCGCAGCCCACCCGGGATCTCAGCTAACGTGCGCCATGCCCCTGTACCAGCAGGGTTAAATCTCAACAAATGTCACGGGGAAGGGGGCCCTCTCGGCCAGATACGTGGCTCCCACCTAAAGGCACCCTTTCACCTTGCACGCTCATGCACCTGGAGGCAAAGGGGCTAGAGGGCATCTTGCCGTCAGGCATCTGGACCAAGCCTTGCACTGCCTCCCTGTGAAGTTCCCGGAAGACACCTTTCGGGAGCCTCTTGGACAAACCAGCAAGCCGACACTAGAGAGGTCTGCTGGCACCGCCCATCCACCTGGACCCCAGGAGCCTTCCTCCCTAGGCATCCATGGGCAGCCCCTCAGGAAATGCCGACCGGCCTCAGGAAGCCCAGGACAGCAGCAGGAGCCAAACGAGGACAGAGTGTTCTAGCAAAGCACACAAAACCACTCCAGCCCTAACCTCACCGTACACTTCCCTTCCAGTCTACACTGTCCGCCAACCCCCATGCTTGAAGGCAGCGCTGTGTCCTCAGCAAGCTCCGTGCTTCCGCCCTTGCCACCAACACTGGGGCAGTGGGTGCAGCAGGGAGCTGCCAAGGCTAGCATGGCAACCCGATCCCTCAGCCTGCTCCCGCCACCGGCCCGTCCCCGACCCCGACCCCCACCCCGACCCGACCCACAACCACTGTGCCCGCCACAGTCCTCACCAAGACGCAGGTCAGAAACACGCAGAAACACGCCTCAACGGTGGCTCCAGTAGCCAAACACCCACACCTCTTCTCTTTGGCTCTGACACATACATCAAGTCGGCCCACGGCCCAAATACGGCCAAGCTGCCCCAAACAAACTGGCTCGTCCCACCTGCTCACGGGGCCTAGGCCAGTTCTGCACTCCCACGTCCAGGAGCAGCAGGGGAGCTGGCCCCTGCCACATCCCACCACGGCCACTCAAACTAGGACCTCTCATTCCAGCGTGCCTCAACTAATGCGTGCACACGACTGACCCTACGACAGCTCTCTAATGTTGGCACCGTGGGGGGTGTTGCACCAGTGTGAACAAGGGCAAGCTGGACCCCTCTCCTAACTATTCCCTAGCCCCCGGGGAGGCAACGTGCTGGACCTCAGTTTCGATGAGAACGACGGTAGTGAGTTCTCACTCATTTTGTTCAGATTTTCCAAGGAATGCATATGAGGGAGTCATCATCGATCCGAGCACGTGCTGGCATGCTGGACAACTCAACGTGGCAGGCTGGGTGGCTCCACAGAGGAGCCAGTGAGCTCGGAGACCTCCAGCAACCCCAGCAATCCAGAGCCAGCAAGCCACTGAGCAGCAGCAACGGTCAATCCTTTCTGGCCGCCTTTCGGGCAGTCAGAGAATATCCGAAAGCCAATGCCAGCGCTGGGGGTGGGGGAGGAGAGTGCGTACCGTCATCCTGAGCGATCCACGGGAAGGTTCAGCATCCTGGCGCCGACCCACTTCTTCGGGGACTCCCGGCCACCACCAGTCACCAGAAAACGGGAAGCTCTTCTTGTCTTGGCTGACGGCAAGCCTGCCCCGGCAACCCCACCTGGCAAGGGGACAGAAACCACGTGCACGCTTCAGACGTGGGCCCAACTTCTCAGCGAGCATGCCCCATGCCAATCAACCTTTAGCTCGGGGAAGCCCACTATCTGCTACCCACTCCCCTTTATCCCTTCAATACCAACCGATGCGTGTCTGAACGCACGAGGGTAGGGGCCTCGGCGTACGTGAGTTTCATGCGTGTGTGTTGCGTCGCGGGGGGCGGGGCCTGACTGTCCATGTGAGCGTATGGCTGCGTCTCTGCGTGTTTGTGTGTCCTGTGTGCCTCCCCCAAAATCTCAGTGCCTGAGAATGCATGCTTTCCACTCAGTGCCATGGAGGCCTGCCCATCGTTGACATGACCACAGCCCTCTGCCTTCCAGAGTGGCCATGGCATCGTGGGTCTCCAGTAGCCGCTGAAATAGGCCAAGAACTCCTTCTCTCCGACAGCCATTCCTTCTGATCAGAGCCAACCGCACCCACCTACACCACACTCGGGGCCGTGGATGGGATAGCCACCAAGTCACCGTGCCGCCCAAGGCCTCCACAGGATAGGGGGACCTGGAGGCAATACTCACTGCCTATGTCAACCAGGAAACCATTGACATGAAAGCTCACACCATGCTGAACCTGGCTCCAGGGCACATCCAGCCTGTATTCAACCTGTGTCTCTGTGCCACGACAATCCAGAAGCCTCGTCCTGTCAGCTATGCCTACACGTCTGCACAGGGCAGGTGAGAAAGCCCAGCGGAGAATTGGATTAGGAGCCTCCATGAGCCAGGGCCAAACCCCACGGATGCCAGGGCACTCACGTCACCACCAACGGCCGAGATCCACATCGGGCAGGATTCGGGGCCCTGACCTTCAACGCAAAGTTCGAACGCTAAGCAGCCTGGTCCAAACATGTGTCCTCACGGACCGAGGCCCAGTCGCCCCACAGGGATCCTCAGACATTATGCACACAGGGCAAACACCGAGCTTCAGGGCAGACAGTCTCAAAGGATGTCCCCTTGGATGAAGCCACACCCCACCACCCTCAACCGAGGACCTCTTCTAGGCACTGTAACCCCACCACGGGCCTCACGGAGATTCAATGCCCTGTTCCCGTGGACCACAGGACGTCCTGAAGCCCAGGAGCTCTCCTGCGAAAGGAAACCTCGAATGGGGCAAAATCAGCACGTGACGGTCCACCGCAGCCCACCCGGGATCTCAGCTAACGTGCGCCATGCCCCTGTACCAGCAGGGTTAAATCTCAACAAATGTCACGGGGAAGGGGGCCCTCTCGGCCAGATACGTGGCTCCCACCTAAAGGCACCCTTTCACCTTGCACGCTCATGCACCTGGAGGCAAAGGGGCTAGAGGGCATCTTGCCGTCAGGCATCTGGACCAAGCCTTGCACTGCCTCCCTGTGAAGTTCCCGGAAGACACCTTTCGGGAGCCTCTTGGACAAACCAGCAAGCCGACACTAGATAGGTCTGCTGGCACCGACCATCCACCTGGACCCCAGGAGACTTCCTCCCTAGGCATCCATGGGCAGCCCCTCAGGAAATGCCGACCGGCCTCAGGAAGCCCAGGACAGCAGCAGGAGCCAAACGAGGACAGAGTGTTCTAGCAAAGCACACAAAACCACTCCAGCCCTAACCTCACCGTACACTTCCCTTCCAGTCTACACTGTCCGCCAACCCCCATGCTTGAAGGCAGCGCTGTGTCCTCAGCAAGCTCCGTGCTTCCGCCCTTGCCACCAACACTGGGGCAGTGGGTGCAGCAGGGAGCTGCCAAGGCTAGCATGGCAACCCGATCCCTCAGCCTGCTCCCGCCACCGGCCCGTCCCCGACCCCGACCCCCACCCCGACCCGACCCACAACCACTGTGCCCGCCACAGTCCTTACCAAGACGCAGGTCAGAAACACGCAGAAACACGCCTCAACGGTGGCTCCAGTAGCCAAACACCCACACCTCTTCTCTTTGGCTCTGACACATACATCAAGTCGGCCCACGGCCCAAATACGGCCAAGCTGCCCCAAACAAACTGGCTCGTCCCACCTGCTCACGGGGCCTAGGCCAGTTCTGCACTCCCACGTCCAGGAGCAGCAGGGGAGCTGGCCCCTGCCACATCCCACCACGGCCACTCAAACTAGGACCTCTCATTCCAGCGTGCCTCAACTAATGCGTGCACACGACTGACCCTACGACAGCTCTCTAATGTTGGCACCGTGGGGGGTGTTGCACCAGTGTGAACAAGGGCAAGCTGGACCCCTCTCCTAACTATTCCCTAGCCCCCGGGGAGGCAACGTGCTGGACCTCAGTTTCGATGAGAACGACGGTAGTGAGTTCTCACTCATTTTGTTCAGATTTTCCAAGGAATGCATATGAGGGAGTCATCATCGATCCGAGCACGTGCTGGCATGCTGGACAACTCAACGTGGCAGGCTGGGTGGCTCCACAGAGGAGCCAGTGAGCTCGGAGACCTCCAGCAACCCCAGCAATCCAGAGCCAGCAAGCCACTGAGCAGCAGCAACGGTCAATCCTTTCTGGCCACCTTTCGGGCAGTCAGAGAATATCCGAAAGCCAATGCCAGCGCTGGGGGTGGGGGAGGAGAGTGCGTACCGTCATCCTGAGCGATCCACGGGAAGGTTCAGCATCCTGGCGCCGACCCACTTCTTCGGGGACTCCCGGCCACCACCAGTCACCAGAAAACGGGAAGCTCTTCTTGTCTTGGCTGACGGCAAGCCTGCCCCGGCAACCCCACCTGGCAAGGGGACAGAAACCACGTGCACGCTTCAGACGTGGGCCCAACTTCTCAGCGAGCATGCTCCATGCCTATCAGCCTTTGGCTCGGTGAAGCCTGCTATCTTTTACCCACTTCCCTTTTTCCCTTGTATGCCAATAAATATGTGTGTGAATTCACTAGTTTTGGGACCTTCACATATGTTAATTTTATATTTGTATGTATGTTCGTATGTGATTAGGGTGTTTAGCTGTACACCAGAGTTTAATATAACATTGAAACCATTCTATCCTTGATACAATATATATACCAAGTAGAAATGTATTGAAATTAATATCTTATCCATCTACTTTTTGAAGTAAAATATATTGAAGAAACCTATATATAAAACTAAATAATGATTATTTGCTAAGTAATTATGAAAATTGAAGATCAATCAATTATTTAAATAAATATATTAATGGAACTATATAGTGTGTGTTTGAGAATTTTCAAAATTTGGAAAGCTTTATTTTCCCTAAGCCACAGTACTGGATATTAGATTCAATTTTTTCATGTTAGAAATGGACATGAATACAGTTCTATTTACCTCAAAGTAATAAAATGAGTTATAATTAATACTGTTCACTGGTATGTCTCAACAAAATAAACAATCCTGGGATAATGGACTAATTCCTAAAAAATCTGTAATATATATCGAAACCACCTGTAGAAAAAAAATGATATTCTGAATAAATTTTTATGATGTGAATATTTGTTTCCCTTTAAAATTCATATCTTGAATTCCCAACACCCAATGGTTAAGTTATTAATAGTTAGGGCCCATTTGAAGTGCTTGGGCCATGATGGTGGAGACCAGGTTAATGTTATGTTATTCTTATAATATGTTCCCCAATAAAACTCTTCTATGCCTTCCAGTATGTGAAGTTAGAAGAAGTCTGTTACCGAGAAAGGGGCCCTGACTCTCCCATAAAGCCCCCCTAATCTCAATCTTCCTGGTATTCCATCATCGAAAACTCTGATAAATAAGTTTCTGCTTCTTATAAACTACCCAGTCAGTGGCACCTTTTATGCTGTCCCAAGCATACTCTGGCATCCTAATTAAAAACAGTAAAAGTGATTGACTCAATCAAAAACAAACAAAACCTTCCACCAAAGTTAATCCTATGGCCATATGGCTCTTCTAGTGATTTACACCAAGCAGTTAAAGAGGGATTGACACCTTTACTTCTCACACTCTTCCAAAAAATAGATGAGGAACAAATACTTCCTAACTCATATTATGAGGCCAATTTAACCCTGACCCCAGTGCCAGACAGGGACATCATGAAGACACCATAAACTAGCAAATGTAACAAAAAAAGAAGCTGCAGACTCATAGATATAGAGAACACAGTAATGGCCCCTGGTGGCAAGGGGTAAGGGGGAGAAGGAAAACTGGGTAGGAGAATAAGAGGTACCAAGTATAAAAACTATCAAATATAAAATAAGTTACAAGGATATGTTACACAATACAGGGTATAGTATTGATAATGTCTTGTAATGACTACAAATGGAGCATAACCTTTAAAATTTGTGTATCACTATATTGCACACCTGTAACACATAATACTGTACAGCAGCTAAATTCAGTTAAAAAAAAATAAGTGATGAGACAGGACATCACTGTCTTCTTTCCAATCCTAAGAAGAACGTACTTCTTAAAAAACATTCTGGGTTGTACTTTTTTAATATTTGTCATTTGTAACATAAATATTTTATGTCAGTATAATTCTACACATTAAGACAGTCACCATGCAGTACAATGTTGATATACCATCTACTTATAGCATGTTATCTATAACATGGATGGATAAACAATTTTGTGTCTGTAGAATCATATTTATTAAACCAAAATATGTTCTAGTGCTCCTGTCATTCATAATTATACTCAAGTATTTTCAATGATAGCTTTTCTAGGGTTCATTTTAGTATCTGGTAGGGTTCTTCTCCTCCCTGACATTATAATTATTAGCATTCATGTATATTTTATTAATTGTTATTGAGTTTATTTGAATAATCTTGCTGGGTTCTGGATAGGTGAATACACACATTAAAATACATACATACATAAATAAATAAGTTATAAAAACAATTATCACTTCAAAGAATTTGTGACAAGAATTTCATCAAGATAAAAACAGAGTTTACCTATGTCTAAAGTGTTAAAGACCAGGCCCCAGGTAACACAAAACCTGTGTGATCATGCCAAGGAATATACAAACTGTTTTTTTTAATTAATTGATGTTTCAATTTTAGCAACAAATAATGATTAATGATTTAATATATGAAGTTTCACTACCTTGCCACTTGATTAAACCAATCTAATATCTCTTGTGAGACTAAACACAGTATGGAAAATTGAGTATTGTTTTGAACTTCAGAAAAATGAAGTGCTACATGGTTCTTTATCATTTAAAACTTTCATGGCCTTAGAAAGATCTCAGAAAGTTTAATGTATACTTTTTCACATTATAAAATGAAAAAAAGGTCAAATTCAACATTGAGAAAAATAGCAATAATGATCCATAATGATCCTATGGATCTGACCAAAATGATCTAACCAGGATGATCTCAGTCATAGGGTCAACATTCTGAAACCATAATAATTTGTTAAGGAAACATCCAAGCATAGCTTAATTTCAACAAAGGATATTTAATTGCAATATGAAATTACAAAAAGAAATTTAAAATTTTCCAAAATTCTGCACTTGACAGTCTACCTAAAACTCAGATAAAATTAAGTTTAAAATTTGGAAATGAGGGTAAAGGCAATCACCAAAGAAAAGGACACATCATGAAAATATTATCCAGTAAGTCATGGAATAGATGAATGCAGAGATTTCAGGGTGTGACACAGAGCACATGACATATGAATTTTAAAGGACCCTGGTGTAGTTACTCACCCCAATTATCTGAAGTGGAGTCCCTCATGTCAGCCCATCTACCTCAGAAAACCATAAAAGAAAAAAAAAAAGCAAAGATAGTCTCAAAAACTCTCAACAGTAAAAATAACAAAGCATTAAAATTGTCAATATTTAACACAGACATGGAGTGTTTCCTTCTTTTAGTCCAACACTAAATGAGACTTTCAGTACCTATCAGAGTTGCTTGACCCCTTCTTAATTCAATCTTTTGATTCCTCATTTATTACTGAAGAACATTTCCTTTCTACAAATGCTATCTACAACTCCATTCCAAGTGAGCAAAATAAAGCAAGTCTTGGGTCACTCAGCATATATAAGGTAAATACTGCCTCATAAGATAGGATGCTAACTCCTTGCTCTGAAAGAAAGAAAAGGCATGCTCACAGCAGTATTATGTTGTCATAGAAGGGTCACCAAATAAAGCCAGGCTATAAGAGTCTTATTTGTCCTACTGAAAGGCCATTCATCCGGACCTCAGATTGACATCTGGAATGAGTCCTTCAGCATCCTCAGACAATTTTTCTCATCATCGATCCAGACAAGACCCTCCCAACAAATAAGGATTTACATAGCCAGGCTCATTTTCTTCATGCTTTCTGTTGTGTTGTGAATAAAAAACAATACAGCACAGAATTGTACAGTAGGAATTTTGTTTAGTATTTGAATAATTGAACTCTCATCTACATAGTGCAAAAGGCACATGACCTTGGATTTTTCTAATGAAATTAAATAAAATCTATTGAGAAAATTAAAAAAAAATTGAGTCAACTAAACTTTCAGGGAATAATGTGGTAACATTTGTAAATGATGTAGTAAATAAGGTGTGATTATAGTAAAATATTAATAAAACATCTAAATTCTGAAATGCTAGTAATAAAAAAATGAAATATTTTGGCACATCTAAATTTTATTAAAAGGTTATCTTCACATAATACAAAATGGTATAAAAAGGAAATCTATCAATGATTCCTAAGTCTTAACCAAGTTACTTTAAAAATATTTTCTTTTACTGTATAGCACAGGGAAATATATACAAGATCTTGTGGTAGCTCACAGCAAAAAAAATGTGGGACAGTGAATGTTCATGTATAACTGAAAAATTGTGCTCTACACTGGAATTTGACACAACATTGTAAAATGACTTACTCAATAAAAATGTTAAAAAAAATAAAAATACATTTTTATGTAATAAAGGAAAGAAACAAAAATGAAGATTCCTTTAACAAAGTAGGCATTGCTATGGGGGGGGGGGTCTACCATTAAAATATTCTCCCTGAGCCCCTGAAAGAATGAGCCCACAGAACCTGAATTTCTGACATCACTGCCCACAACACAAACAAAAAAATTCAACAGCACCAGAGTAGCTGCTCACCTTTCCTCCCTGGAGTATGGTGACTTGTTCTAGCCTTTGACCTGCAGCAACACATCAAAAAGAGTATAAGTCAGATCAGAAAAATACCTGAAATTCATTTAAAAATAAAGTTGGTTCTGTAGGAATTATTTATTATGTAGGCATCCCCATAATTCCAGTCCTCATCACACAAGTCATAGTTCCTTGGTCCTTTACACCTTTATCTTTTCATTTTTTTCTACTTATTTACTCTCTGAATTCTTCACTCTGCAAATAGTCAATAATCCCCTCTACCATACTGTGCAAATTAATGGCATATCAATTTTCTTTTTAAATTAGAAATTCTAAAGTTGTATTCCACCAAATAAAGAAAATTCTTTATGATGGGTAAAATAAAGAGCACATGATAAGGGTGTTGTGAGACCTACCCTCTGGAAGTAAGCGTAAGAATTCTGAAAAATCTACTACAAATGATATATAGAAATGGATGTGGAGAAGTGCCAAGAATAGAAAAATGAGAAGTGGGTATACTTCAGCAGCAGTGTGTGCTTAGCATGCATGAGGTCCTGGGTTCAATCCCCAGTACCTTCATTAAAGGAAGGAGGAGGAAACAGAAAAAGAGATGATATATTTCATAAGATAAATGGAAGTTATAAAAAAATAATCAAATGGAAAAAGACAGAGGGGTAAGACATAAGTAAAATTAAAATGGAGTGAGATTGGTCCATCTTTTCTCAACATAGAATGCAATTAAGAATCCTAGGAGGAGTACATTGATAACCTAGCAAAGTTCTCTGAAGGATAAATTCTTGCAAGTGAACTGGGGAACTCAAAGTGCTAGGTAAAAGGGCTGGGTCCTAAAGGCTATGTAATGTTTGATTCCATTTAAATGACATTTTGTCAAAGGCAAAATGATAGAAACAGTGATTGCAACAGATTGTGGACCAGAAGGAGGGTCTGACTATAAAGGAGAAACACAAGGGGATTTTAGGGGTAATGGAACCCTTCCACATCAATGACTGTGTTGCTAGATACACTGCTCTGTGTGCTTGTCAAAACCCACAGAACTGTACATGATGAAGAGTGAGTCTTACTGTATGTAAAATTAAATACATTATATAAAAGGTACAAATATAAAATTGAACAAAAGGCTGGGACAGAACACTGGGCCTCGTGTTCACGTACTCACTCCACATGCCCATGAATTGAGCCTATGTGTTTGTTCGCAGGCACACACTCAAAGGGATACCATGTAACAAGGAACCAGGTACTCAGATATTGAAAGTTTAATTTGTACAAGACTGGTAGCATTCAAAGCTACCAAAACTATGGGAGTCCACCCTCACTTACTTAGAACAGAAATACTGTACCGTTCAACAGCAGTGAATGTGTCTTTCAGCTTCTTCAGATTGTTCACAACGTATGAATATATGACCCAGACATTCACTCAAAAGTGCACCTTTAGTTTGCTGCCTATGAGAAAGGATAGACCCTGAAGATCTTTTACAGAAATCCTGAATTAATATTGTGTTGTGTGTTCATGTCTATTTAGTCTGACTTAATCTGGAACATTTCCTCAGCGATATTAATATGTTTGAAGACTAAAGCCAGGTTTTGTCAGAGGATGTCCCTCAGTTGGGTTCTGACATTTCCTCATGAGTAAGTACACTGAGGTTTCTGCACTTTTGTCTGAGGTAACTACAGAAATGAAGCTGTGTTCTTTTCGGGGCTTCCTGTCAGTGACACCGGGTAACCCCATGACTGACTGGTGGTATTAACCTTCATCTCTTAATTCCGGGGGTGTCTGCCAGGCTTTCCAACAAAACGTCATTTTCTCATTGTAATGGATAAGTATATCATGGGGGAGATAACCGCAGACTATATAAGTGTCCTGTTTCTCTTAAAATTTTCTCCAATAAGTTTTAGAATCCCATGATGTTCCTGGTTGAAACAATTATTAGGTTGACTTTTTATATCCTGTCATTCTTATTATGTTTATTACAGGTTTTTGTAGTAAAGAACTTTACTTTCTACCCAGTTCATGCATTCATTCGTTCACATAATTAGTTGAATAATACGATAAACATCTTACCATCATCAATCAGTTTTATCATCCTTAAAGAGATTCAGCATGCACAAACGTTTCCGAACTGTATCGAAGTCAAAACCAGGGGCTGAGCTACTCAATGTTCAGCAGTCCTTTCTGACAGATGTAGTCTTACCCATCCATGACTGCTTTCTCCTTCTGTACTTATCTTCCTCCTTCAGTATTCTCAACATTCCAGAGCCCCAGCTGTGAGATCTTGTATAGGTCCATTTCCCCTCAAAATACCAAAAGATAAAAAGACCAGTTAGAATAGCATAGTCCATTCCTTACATTATAAACCACACAAATTTTAAAACATACTTTAGTCACTGCCGTGGCATAAGTTATGTCACAATTCACTCTGCTTATGATTTGAGCCAACATCTTAGCTACTGGCTTATAGTTTCTAATTTATCACACTTGTAAGACATAAGGTGCTATCTTTAGAAAAGAGTTAAAATGATTACAGATAACTGGGGAAAGGTGAATTGATTATGGAACACATTTTCAAATGAGGGAGAACATTTATAATCTAAACCACATGATCATAAATTACAATTGGAAAAATATTCCAATAGGAGATTATGGCATTTGAATCTTTATCAGTTGGGGATTGCTTCTTCACTCTGAGATCCTCACTGGCCTTTTCACTGCTCTCTGCAGTATTCGTCTTGGTATTGCCTGTCATCAAGTCAATGCCAAAGTTGATTTCTTCCATTTAGTGATACTCCTCTAACTGGCCTTTTCTCTTTGAACTTTGATCTGTGCCCCATGGCATCCCAGTGATCTATCAAATGGTTTCTGCTGAGGAACACAGTGCCCCATCTCCTAAGCACTGGCATCCCATATTTCTAGAGGTCATTCTTTGTAGATTTATACCACAGAATTTTCCACAAACCAGTGTCCTTTTCATCTTTTCCCTCCTGTTCCTGCAATTTCCCAACACTTACACTTATTAGCCTGGAGAACTAAACTTGAGAATTCTCATGGCTTGACCTTAAAAACACAAAAAGAATAAATGTGACCTCAGGAATGTGTCTTTCTCCCAAATATGTGGAGGTTTATCAAAATATAAGTATTTTTAATTATCATCTTCCAAAGTCTGTGACATCATAGGGTTGTGATTTTTTTTTTTAAGTTGTGATTAACAGGATAAATTACACAATCAAGCTGAGCTTCAAACTCAGCTCCTATTTTCTTATTTTAAAAAAGGAATGAGTTTCCTACTCTGTATGGTTTTTATTAGCATTAAATGAGAAATGAGATAATCCATGAAAAAGTGTTTATCTCAGCATGTGGTGTGTATCTTTAGAATTAAATGAATGCTATATATAATTGAAATATATAAATATTTGAAAATGCATACCACACATGCACACCCACACAAACAGTAAAATAATGACCAAACTCACTATCAACACTTTTGAACATTCTTCCTATAAAATTGGTTTATTGGCCATATCCAAACACATACATATATCATTTTCTGTGAATGAAATACAACATTAATGCCTTACACATATTCAATACTCAATAACTGATGAACAAATGAACTTTTTAAAAAACCTGGATTTTCATGCCAATTAATTTCAACATACATTACCATATATAACTGAATACAATTCAATGAGATAAATGTATCATCATTAATCCCCTAACTATAGGACTTGATAAACAGATTACTTATAATTTTACAGGTACAACTAAGGCTGTAATGAGTATCCTTGACTTTACATATATTTTTGAACACTCTGTATTATTATCCTATAGGTAAATTTCTAAAAATAAAGTTGTTACTCAAAATGTGCTAATTTACAATACATATTTTCACTGTTTATTTGAAAGAGTGTAATGTACAAGGAATCCCAAATTCTCCACAATTTAACAAATACACCTGTTAATCTAATAGGTGAAAAAAGTAATTGTTAATTTACTTCATTATATGTGTGTCTGTGTATAAACACATACATATATTTAATTATCCCATGATATATTTATAACAATTGATAATTATGTAATATATATTTAATACTTTTATCATAAAGATTGATAAGCTAGAGCATACTTTATAGGTTTTTGGCCATTCATAATACCTTCCTTATGTAAGTTATTCATTTATGTGCTTTCCCACTTTTGTAGTGGGATGCTTGCCTTTTTCTAATTGATTTGGGTGAGTCTTTCATAAAATATTAACACTAAATTGGTCATATAAGTTTCAAGTAAATATATATGTAAATTTTCAATTGACTGCAAAATAAGAAATAGCCCAAATTTAATTTTAAATTAGTAACTTTTATATATATTTTTCTGTCCTCTAAATCCTCCAGTGCAGATAACATGCACATACAAGAGAAAACTTAGAGAACACAGTTCAATTGGATTAAAAATTGTGTCCATTAGCTATGCATATTGTTGAATCTATCATGTTTTTATAAACTAGATTAAATAATAGCCTTGGAATATACATATCTTATTCTAAGATGCTGAAACAATTACAAAAACTGCTCAGATGAAGTAGACTGATGTCAATGCCTAAAGAGATCGGATACTACCAAGGAAGCTGAGACACAACATTTTGACTTGAAGTGTGCTGAAGAGGAAAAAAGGCAGGCAAGATTTTGGACACAGTCCTTGGAAACTTTATAAATGAAATGTGGGAGAAACATGCTCAATTTAAAATTATACTTTATTGATTGTAACTGGAAAGGGGTTCACATCACACCAGCCACTTATACAGTGCTTGTTTTACATTTTATAGGGTATGGTGGCATGTAGCATTAATTTATAGAACTCTCATGAATAAGATTTAGCAGAAGAGCTAAAAATAATGTGGAGGAATAATTTTCAGATAATTTTATGATGTGGTGGTGTTAGTCCGATTATTCTCCAGGTTCTGGTTTAACCAGGATGTGGACTCAAGCCCAGTCTGCTGTTGTAAATAAAGTTTTATTGACACACAGCCACACTCATGCAATTACACCTTGTGTTTGGCTGCTTCCACACTAGAATAGCAGAGTAGATTGGCTGCAATGGAGATCATAAATCCTAAGAACATCTGAAATTGTTTGTTATTTGGCCCTTTACAGAAAAAGTTTGCCAATCTATGGTCAAACTTAATGTAGACTAGGGTAATAATTCCATGTAATTAAAATTGAGTTTTAAAATATAGAAGGCATAGGTGGACTGAAAAGTCAGAGTTATCATATTTAGACTAAATTTTCTCATGTAAGCTGACATAAAATGGAGGCAGCTCTATTTTGACTTTTCAAATGCAAGCATAGTAGTAAGTCCAGAGTTCCTGCTAGATGAGTCTCTGAGTTAACAGCCCTCAGGCCTCATGTTCTCTTCTTGCTTTCCCCTGACACATCACCACCTTGGAGACCACTATCATCAGTGCCCTTTCTCATGGGATGTAACTCCCTTGGCTCTCCATTGCCATGCTCTTCTGCCTATTATACCTAATAGCAGGATGGATGGGTGGAGGGATGGACAGATATATACACACATACACAAAAGATAGGTGACAAGATGGGTGAATGAACAATGATGACATCTATTAATAGGTAAGGTGGGCAGATGATAGGTAGAGATGCACAAATCACAGATGATAAAGTGATAGATGATAGATAAACATAGAATGGGGCAGAATTTGAGAATCATTAACATAAAGACATTACAATACCAAAGTGTTCCTCAAAATTGAGCACTTCTGTTTCCAAAGGAACTTACTTATCTTACATGTCCATTGGAATATTATTTCTAAATGTCTCATAAGATCATAGGATAGTAGTATGTTTTGGTGATGGTGTACAACAGCTTCCCCTTTCCTATATGACTGTCACTGGGGGTGACATGTGGGAATCATGTCAAAGTGAAAAAATACACCATTCAAATCAAATAGATATAACTGCAATGTTAATGTCATCTTCTTTATACTCAGAGGTTGTGAGGTAACTATTTCCCACTTATCCTCAATAAAAAATGTTATTTCAAGAGACAGATCAATTTTGTGTTAAGAGAACTCATATCAAATGTTTAAAACACAGTACAATTCACAAAATATTCTATATTTCTGTTTGACCAAATGGTAATATCATCAATTAACTAAATTAATTAAATTTATTTAATTAGTTAATTAATTAAATATTTCTAACATCAATTCACTTTCTTTTTTACCTTGTTTTTTTCTCTTTAACAAAGTCATTCATTTACTCTCTTACTCTTTTATTATAAATACCATGAAAGCAAAACCATCCATTTAAAAATATGGAATGATTATTTTCTGTATGACTTTTTGGGTAAGACAAGAATATAAATGAAACCAATTTCCTGTCAAAAGGAGCTCATTTTTTTCATAACTGTTAAGGGACACAGAGAGCAAAACATGAAACAAATTGTTTAGTTAAGAACTCTTCATAACTATGCTTGTTAAGTATCTATCTCATCCTGCTTTGCTGCCAAAATTTTTGTTTCAACTACTTTATATAATAACTATCCAAATAATGGATTTTTCAGTGAAGGCCAGAAAACTGGAATACTACCTTTAAAGTACATTTCTTCCTAATCCAGATGAGCTCTAAGTTCCTAGTATCTCCCTAGAAGGAGCTTGTACTCTTCCTGCTTTTATAGCTGCTGCCCAAGAAATGGGTCTTCGTCAATGATATAACTAAAGGGGCTTCCATTCACAAGTTCCACAGGACTCTAGCAAATAAAAAAGCAATTCCTAGCTGACTATCCCCTTGGAGCTTAGCACAAAATGACCAAGAAAGATTACCCATCTCACAATCTTTCCCTGAAAGAGGTTTACCTGCACACTGTATACGACGGAAATGTACACCATGTTCTTGGACTGGAAAGGTTAATATTGTTAAAATGACCATACTACGCAAAATAATCTACAAATTCAATGCAATCCCTATCTAAATACCAATGGCATTTTTCATAGAAGTAGAGCAAATAATTTTTAAATTTGTTTGAAAAAAACAAAAGATCCTGAATAGCCAAAACAATTTTGAGAAAGAAGAACAGAGCTGGAGAAATCATGTTCCCTTACTTCAGACTATACTACAAAAGTTCAGTAATCAAAACAGTATGGTACTGGCACAAATCCAGATACATAGATAAATGGAACAGAATAGACAGCCCAGAAATAAACCCACACACTTATGGTCAATTAATCTGTGACAAAGGAGGCAAGAATACACAATGGGGAAAAAAAAACCAGTCTCTTCAGTAAGTGATGTTGGGAAAACAGGACAGCTACATGTAAAAGAATGAAATTAAAATATTCTCTAACATCATATACAAAAACAAACTCAAAGTGGATTAAAGATAAAATGTAAGATTATATACTATAAAACTCCTAGAGGAAAACATAGGCAGAATGCTCTTTGACATGGATCTGAGCAATATTTTTTAGATCTGTCTCCTAAAGCAAAGGAAATAAAAGCAAAAATAAATAAATGGGACCTAATTAAACTTAGAAGCTTTTACACAGCAAAGGAAACCATCAACAAAACAAAAAGGCAATCTACTGAGTGAGAGGAAATATTTGCAAATGATATGACCAATAAGGGGTTGACATCTAAAATACATGAACAGCTCATACAACTCAATATCCAAAAACAAACAAAAAAAAACAAAAAAACAAAAAAACAAATAATAAAAAAAAGGTCAGAGGACTTGAACAGACATTTTTCCAAGAGGACATGCAGATGGGCAGAGGCACATGAAAAGATGCTTCACCTCACTAATAATCATCGGGGAAATGCAAATCAAAACCACAATGAGGTATCACTACACACCTGTCAAAATGGCCGTCATCAAAAAGAACACAAATAACAAATGTTGGCAAGGATGTGGAGAAAAGGGAACCCTTGTACATTGTTGGTGAGAAAATAAATAGATGCAGACACTGTGGAAAACAGTACAGAGGTTTCCCAAAAAACTAAAAATAGAACTGCCACATGACCCAGCAATTCCACTCTTGGGTATATATCTAAAAACACCAGAACGGTGATTCGAAGAGATACATGCACCTCAGAAGATGGTGGTGTGGTAGGACCACAAGCTCACCTCTCCTTGCAACTATAACAAAACCACAACTGAACACTAAACAATCATTGAAAAAAGACTGGGACCTAACAAAAAATTCTTCTTCAACTGGAAACAGAAAGAGGGAACCATGGCTGGATGTCAGGAGGGGTGTGCTCGCAGAAATATCAGGCCCCATACCTCCCTGGTGGGCAACCCATAAGCTGAAGAATAAGACAGAGGCCCTCTCACAAGAGTGAGAGCTGTAATCCCCATGTCAGGCTCCCTATCCTGGGGTTCTGGCATTGGGAGGAGGAGACCCCAGGACACCTGGTTTTGAAGGCCAGTGGGGCTTAACTCTAGGAGCCCCACAGGGCTGGGGGAAACAGGGACTTCATTCTCTTCATTCTCTACACAGAATTTCCCATGCACCAGGTCCAAGGGCAGAGGCAGTGATTTCATAGGAACATGGGCCAGACCTGCCTGCTGGTTTTGGAAGGTCTCCTGGGGATGTGGTGGATGACTGAGTCTCACCCAGGGGACATAAAAGCTGGTTGCAGACATTCTGGGAGTGTTCATCTATATGAGCTTTCCTGGAGGCTGACATCTTGATTGGATCATTAGCACCAAGACCTAGCCCCACCTTCCCCTGTAGGGAAGCCTCAGGCCAAACAACATACTAGGTGGGAACACAGCCCCACCCATCAGGAGACTTCCTAAACCACAAAGGCCTCTAGACACAGCCCTACCCACCAGGGGTCCAGGACCAAGCTTCACCCAGAAGTGGTCAGGCACCAGCTCCTCCTGCCAGGAAACCTACATAAGCCTCTTGTCCAGCCTCATCCACCAGGGGGCAGACACCAGAAATAAGAAAACAACAATCCCAAAGTCTGTGGAAGGAGCCCACAAACATAGGCTAGTCTCTACACTGGGACCAGTTGGACCCTGGTCCTTGGGTGACAAGAGAGGAGTATACTGCTGGGACACATAGGATGTCTCTGACAGAGTGCCACTTCTCCAAGGTTGAGAAATGTAACTAATCTACCTAAAAATACAAATAGAAAGACAGACAATATGAGGCAGCAAAAGAATATCTCCCAGGCCAAATCACAAGATAAAATCCCAGAAGAAATAAGTGATGAGGAGATAGGAAATTTATCTGATAAAGAGTTTAAAGTAATGATGGCGAAGATGTTCAGAGAACTCAAGAGGAGTATAGATGCACAGAGTGAAGTTTTCAGCAAAGAGTTGGAAAATATAAATAGCCAAACAGAGTTGAAGAATAAAATCACCAAAATAAATAACACACTAGAAGGAACCAAGAATAGACTAAATGAGGCAGAAGAACAGATCAATGAGCTAGAAGACAGATTAGTGGAAATCACTACTGCAGAACAGAAAAAAAAAAAAAAGAATGAAAAGAATTGAGGATAGTTTAAGAGAACTCTGGGACAACATGAAGGTCTTTAATATTCACATTATAGGGGTCCCAGAAAGAGAGAGAGAGAGAAAGGACCTGAGAAAAATCTTGGGGGGAGATAATAACGGAAAACTTCCGAAACTTGGGAAATGAAACAGTCACTCAAGTCCAGGAAGCACAGAGAGTTCCACACAGGATCAACCCAAAGAGGGACAAACACACCAAGGCACATAGTAATCAAACCGACAACTATTAAGGATAAGGAGAAAATACTAGAATTAGCAAGAGAAAGCAATAAATAATATACCACAAGGGAACTCCCATAAGGTTATCAGCTGATTTTTCAGCAGAAACTCTACAGGCCAGAAGAGAGTGGCATGATATATTTAAAGTGATGCAAGGGGAAAACTTACAACCATAAATACTCTATCTAGCAAGGCTCTCATTCAGATTTGATGGAGAAATCAAAAGCTTCACAGATAAACAAAAGCTAAAAGAATTCAGCACCACCAAACCAGCTTTACAACAAATGTAAAAGGAACTTCTTTAGTCATCAAACCATAAGAAAAGAGAACAAAAAGAAGGAGGGAAAAAAAAAGATCTACAAAAGTTTGCTTTGGCAGTTTGGGGTCTTTTATGGTTCCATATAAATTTTGGAATTGTTTTTTCTAGTTCTGTGAAAAATGTCATGAGTACTTTAACACGGGTTACATTGGTTCTGCAGGTTGTTTTGGGTAGTACAGCCATTTCAATAATGTTGATTCTTCCAATCCAAGTGCACAAGAAACCTTTTCATTTCTTTGTATCTTAAATTTCCTTCATCAGTGTTTTTCAGTTTTCAGAGTATAGGTAACCTCCTTGGTTAAGTTTACTTCTAGGTATTTTGTTGTTTTTGATGCAATGGAAATGTTTATGCCAGTTATAAAATTTGGTTTCTGAAGTGGAAAAAAAGTGAATGAAGGGCCACAAATGGCAAAATATCCTTCTTTCTTATGAGTGAGTTGTTTTCCATTACATATATTTGTTGCATCTTCTTTATCCATTCATCTATTGATGTGCACTTAGGATGCTTCAATATCTTGGCAATTATAAAGAACATTGCTGTTAACAGCAGGGTGTATGTATCTTTTTGAATGAATTCTCATTTTGTGGTTGGCTTTATACTTTTGATAACTAAGTAAGTTAGAAACAATGAACAGTACATATATGTAAATTTAAAAATACATGCAGCATATTGTGTATATGTATTTATATGCAATATATTGTATATGTGCAGTCAAATCGTAACAATTCTACCTAATAAAACTGAAAAAATATTTTTTAAAAATAAAATGGTGAAAAAAGATACATGCACCCCAATGTTCATAGCAGCATTATTTACAATTGCCAAGACATGGAAGCAACCTAAGTGTCCATCAACAGATAAATGGATAAAAATGTGTGTGTATGTATATATACACATATGCATACAATGGAATACTACTCGGCCATGAAAAGTATGGGATCTTGCCATTTGCAGCAATGTGGGTGGACATAGAGGGTATTATGCTAAGTGAAATAAGTCAGACAGAGAAAGACAAATACTTTATAATATCACTTATATTGGGGATCTAAAAAATACAACAAACTAGTGACTATAACAAGAAAGAAACAGACTCACAGATATAAAGATATACCAGTGGGGAGAGGGAATGGGCAAGAGGCAATAGATGGGTAGGGTAGTAAGAGGTATAAATTGTTACGTATAAAATACAGGATACATTGTACGCCACAGGAAATAGAGCCAATATTTCATAATAACTATAAGTGGAGTATAACCTTTAAAAATGTTGAATCACTATATTATATACCTTTAACTGTATTTTACATCAACTACACTTAAATGGGGGCCAGGCTTCTAATTTAGCAGGCATCTTAAGGGCTGGCTAAAAAATTCCCCGGAGACCAGGAAAGCAGGCAAACACTTCTCACACCTTCTCCCTCCAGTTCACTCCAATAATAAAATCAGGTTACCAGTATTTCCCTGGAAGGAGCTTCTACACACATCTAGTGCCCCAGCTTTTATGGCAGCCACCTGAGGGACAGGCCCCAACATCACCTGCCTCTGTCAGCCAAGTGGACTTGCATTTACAAGTCCCACATGACTTTAGCAAACAAAGAGTTCTTAAAGAGTGCAGGAATGCCTTCTACCTCATGTCTGTACATTAAGGCCCACAACAGAGGTAGCAGTCAAAAATGTCCATCTCACTATGCTATGAACGTGGAGCATTTTATGCCAAGGGATATAAGCCAAATGGAAAGCCAAATCAAATGCTGCATGGTATCACATATATGGAAACTAAAAAAAAAAAAAAAAAAAAAATCAAACTTATATAAACATAATAAAAGAGTGGTTGGAAAGGACTAAGAGAACTAGTGAGTCATTGATAAAAGGGTACAAATTTCCAGTTAGAAAAATAAGGACTGGGGAGCTAATGTATAACACATTGATTATAGCTGGTTACACTGTATTGTATAACTGAAATTTGCTAAGAGAGTAGAATTTAAATGTTCCCACATGCACACACACAGCAAATATGTGATGGCAATGTTTTAATGAACTCATTGAGGGTGATTCTTTCATACCATATACCTGTATCAAATAATATTCAAAGATCTTACCACTTTAATTGTCAATTACAACTCAATAAAGCTGGGGGAAAACTAGGAATACAGATTTCTTAAACACTATCAAACAAAATTAGTAACAACTGGCACAATAACTAAGCCCTTAGAGGTCTATGGGCAACAGAGAGCATCTACTAGTCCACCAAGTTCATTTCCCTTACATCCCAATAAATCTGGAGGTGGACTTAAACTATTACCTGTGGTGTCCCTCTTCCCTTGCCTACACAAACTCAGAAGCGGGAGCCATGGCAAAGTGGGAGTTATACAAAATTCACATGGAACCAATGTAGGAGGGAGGCCCCTGAGAGTGATCCTTTCTAATTTTCCAAATTCAGATATTTAACATTTTTTATCTATTATTTATTTTTAAATAAACCCAAAAGAGTTAATATCTACATGCCTTCATCTCTGGAAAAAAAGTCACTAAATGTTATGTCCTCTTTCAAATGTTGTCAAACACAAGAGATTCCCAAATTACTCAAATCACAACACATATCTACCTGAATAACACTATCACTCTTTTGTTATTATAGTCTCTCCCTTATTACTTATGACCTCTCTGACTCTTTCCTTCACAAATGTGTTTATTTAACAAACTTCAATAAAGTTCTTATTTTCTGAAATTGCAGCATAAGACTAGACAATAGAAAAAAAAAAAGTCCCTGTCAAGTAGGAGCTCGTTACATACACTTTAGGAAGAGGAGACAACATAAGACATAAAATAAATTTTGTGCATGTATTGATAAGGATATAAATATCACATTGAAGAGTAAAGTGGGGAGACAAAGCAAACAGCACTGGACGCATGTGGCTATTTACATTAAGGCATATTGACTGATCTGGAGATACTCCAGATCTGAGTGCCATTCAACAATGCTCTCATCCCAGACTTACCATTTTATCATGATCCATTCAGATGCTCTCTCCAAACCAGCTTTCTCCACTAAGAGAATGGGGTGTGGGTGGAAATCCCATTTGGTATTGTGAATGGTGATAACCATGAATCAGCTAGATAATTTAACAGGGCTTTGGTTGAATCTATCACCACTCCAAATTGAACCAACAGCACAACTTTTTCTCAAGGTAATAAAAGTCAGAAGAAATCTTAAAACTTAGTCAGAATGGCTGATTAAAAGCCAGAAGGAAAGCAAGAAGAGGAGGTACATCTCCTATACACCTAATGTTTCAATATTCTTCTATAAATCAAAAATTTCTGACAACTTGGACAACTGACAACCCTCTCTGCTGATAGGGTATCTTCCTTCTCTTCACAATCTCCATAAAGGTGAGTATTCTTACTCTTTTGGACTTTGTGAACCTGAGAGTAATACCGTGAAAGGCTCACATACAATCCCTTCTTCTTTTCCTTACCATCTTCTTGGTCTCTTATTTAAGACACATACCCTCCCCCATCTATCAATCAGTAGACATTTCTTCAGCACTCCTCGAATTCCAATACTAAACAAGTGAACTGGGTCACAAAGATCAATATAACTATCATACTTGGGAGAACATACATAATACTTAACAGCATACAGATACTCAAGGGGAGAGTTTTTTTAAAGTTACAAAGTTCAAAGATCTCAATATAAATACAGTATTATGGGGACACTAACTGGTCTCCCTGACATGAGCCATATAGATTGTTCTACGTTGTTTCTTCTCATGACTGAAAGCCATTAATTAATAAGAGACTATATTCTACAATTTAGTGTCTTTTGGTCTGTCCAGTCTCTCCTCAAGATCAGCTTTTCACTTTCAAGATAGTTTTAAAACTAAAGGAGTTTATACCAAGAAAATGAGTATTTTTAGGGGCAGACTTTACATAAAAAGAACAATACTACAAAATAGGTTTGACTCTATCCAGAGGAAAAAGTCTACTAACCATAAACTTTCCTCTTTGGATTTTTTGTTTGGAAGAATACAGTAGAAAAAAATGACATCTCTGGTACACGCTCTACAAACAGGAAAGAAAACACGGTTTGCATTCTACTACTCCACAACTATCAGTAGGGATTTATAACTCCACTTGTAATTTTCATCATAGAATCCAACAGATGCTCAATTTCCCAATACTATATCTGTATCTGCACACTGTATCTGTATCTCAGAATAAACTACAAAATACGATTTCATTTATAGCCACTACACTCCCAAAAACATTCTCAAAGAGCCACCTCATGCAGTGTATCAACTTTTACCTTCCTTGCCCTTTAAGTGATTGGCTAATTCATAAAAATCTTACTCATCCATCCACTAAACAAGTTTAATCAACACAGTTGTAAAATCATGTATCTGCTGCATGGTAGGCTCCGCAGGGCAAGGTGTAAGTGGGAAAGTATCCCTGTCAAAAGGAGCTCGTTATTTCTAGTCTATTAAACAGACACAAAAATAAAATGAAATTTATTAACAGAAATGTTACAGACATAAAGCATGTTATGTATTAAATGGTAGCAATTTAGACACTCTGGATAAAAAAAAAATCCACTCATTTCCAAACCACGAGTTATACAGTAAATTTCTGGGAAGATTCCCGACTCAGCTGGGAAAGATCACCTTCCACAGTCCTCTCTTCTCCTTGACTTTAGTGATGTTACTGACACTTACTGTCCTCCAGAGTTACTACATAAAATGTAGCTTCAGCACCCTTGGCCTTGCCCTTCTAGCTTTTTCCTTGAAAACTCTACCTTTTGTACATTGATCTGACTCTACTCCCTTGGTTCTTAGCACCATCCTTTTTCACTTGCTCATGATTAGGCTGTTACTTTTTCTTCCACTTGGCCCCTCAACCATTCATTTTTTCAACAGTCTTTGCTCAGTATCTCAAAAAAAAAAAAAAAAAAAAAAAAAGCCAAGATCTCTGGAACTAGTGAGCAATCTTGCCTTAATGAGATATTATCTACTGTGGCCAACGAATGCAGGAACAGACAGACACAAGTGAGAACTGAAAGGATAAAGCTGCATGAAGGCCCTTATGGCAACACTGAGGACTAGGAAGTCAGAGAGTCAGTTCTATCCTGTGTGCACAGAATTTGGAATTCCAAAGTGGATCTCAAACCATGCAATTCAGATGCATCGTCATTTTATTATGATACATGCAGGCAGCTCACAAGACATCAGCATATTATCTGTACCAGGCTGACACTGGTCACAGTATTGCAGGACAAACTGTTGACTCAGATGGGTCCTTTGATTTGGCCTTGCCAATATTAAAAGCACTACTTACCTCTCCCCTCATGCAGCAACTTTTACTGAAAATCAATGATCTTCTCTTTCTTCATTTCCAAACTTCACTGTGCCTTTTAGTGCCATGCAAAAGCCACCTGCTACCCCTGCTATTTCTTTTTGAAATCCAAGGTTCATTACTCTTCTTGGACAGCACAATCTTTTGGTTTTTCACTCAATGACTCTAGCCACTATTTTTAATCTCCATTAATGGAGCCTCCTCATTGTATATACATTTATATATAAATGCTAGAGCATCTGAGGCAGTCTTCAGATGAATATATTCCTATTCCTACGTATACTCCATCTCTAGCTTTCATCCTTCTTCATGGCCATAAGTAATAGTCTTGTACTGATTAATCCAAAGTAATACCTCAAATCCCAATCTGCCCCCTCAAGGCTCCAGAGTCCTATTTCTGCCTTAAAAACCTTAATCTGTGGGTTTAATATAAATATAAAACTGGCAAAACAGATCTCCTCCTTATCATGCATTCTAAGAAACCCAACCTTCCCCAGAATAGCGAATGGTATCACCACTCACTCAGCTGCTGAGGCCCCTGATCATATTTGCCCTATTTGAATCGTCTTCTCATCTCACCCAGAAAACATTCAGTATTTTATCAAGTAGGACTGACAATACTTTCGAAATACTGCATCCTAAATCCCAGTAATTCTTAACACTTGCATTCCAACAGACCTAGCACACCAGCTTTCATACAATTATTGAAATCCCCAAGTAATTTGCCTTCTTACTTCCATTTTTCACCCAGCGATCTTTATCCTAACTTGCTTGAATATGTAAAAATACAAAAAACTTAGCTACTGTAGAAATCAAGATTTGTGAAGTTTGAATAACCAAAGCAGCTGAACCAAGTGGTCAAAGTTAATGTTACCAATAACGGGACAAAGTGACATCACTTGATGTGAATCATGAGAATCGCCAAGGTAGACAGACATCAATATGAAGTATTACAATGTATAACTTAAACCTATTCATGAACATTAGAAAATTAAGAATTTGAGGAATCTTTTAAACTATAAACTGTTACTTTTCAATACCAATGTCATCAAAGACAAAGAATGACTGTTACAGATTAAATGAGACCAGAGAAGCATGACACTCAGATACAACAGGGGATCTTTTTCTGGGTCCTGAAAGTAGGACGAATTAAAGAACAATACTATAATAACTGAGGAAATCTGACTATGGGCTGTGTATTAGTGTAATGTATTTGTATTACTGATACATCTCATGACTTTGAAAACTACACCAAGGTTAATTTAAGAGGATGGCCAGGCTCTTAGAAAGTGAATGCTGACCTATGTTTGGTTATAGACACATAATACATGGAACTTAAAAGTAATTCTTAAAATAACAATTGGGCAAGGAGAGAGAGGCAGGAATAGAGGGAGAAATGGAGGAAGAAAGGAGGAAAAGAGAACACAATGTAGAAAAAAATCTGGATGAAGCCCTATGTATGGGGGTTCTCTGTATGATTCTTGCAAATCTAAACAAAATTATTTCAAAAATAAAGTCACAAAAGTAAACATGTATAAAATATACTTATGAAGTTTATGAACCTCTGAGGAGCACTACATTTGGAAAAAGTTGATGGTTTCTACCTCTGACAACCAGGATAAATCTTATGACTCGAGGACATGTAGACTACTGCTTTTTTTTTATAAATAATTCATCACTATTTGGTCTTTTTAAACTCAAGGCCATGTACAGTTTATATTTATGAAAAACTATTTTCACCTATTAGATTGGCTAAAAATTTAAGGGACTGATAATATGTGTAAGTTTTTATGAAAACTAGCACTGCCGTTATACCATGTGTGCTGGCCTAGAAAACATGTCAAGAGCAATTTCACAATATCCACTGAAATCAAAGTATGCAGAATTGATGATTCAGCAATGCCACATCTAGAAATCTATCATATAATTAGGAGCCCAGTTATATTTATATATATGTATCAAATTACATACATTACAGTATTACACACAGCAACAGAAATAGTTAACCTGCATTTCCCAAATAGAGAAACAGATAAACCCATTATGATATGTACTTTACATCCAATGGGAAGTCTGTAAGTAAGCTATATGTATTGGTTTAGAAATATGCCTATAATAAATTAAAAGAAAAAATAAAGTTGCAAAACAACAAACACCATAATGATAATGTATTTGTAAAGTAAATTCCACATAAAACAAGCTTAGACAAATTATTGACCACTATACCACAAATTATTAACTCTTGTCACCCCTAGAAAATAGAAATGGAAAATGAATGATGAGTGACTACAGTTTGCTTTAAATTGTTTAATAACCCATTCATTCTTGGTGGCCCCACTGCAGTGCACTAGGTGTCAAGCCTGCCTAGTGAGACAGGCTGTGGTACAAGGCAGTCAGTAGTTGCCTCATGACCATTAAAACGCCCAATAGACACAGCCATCTATATTAAACCTACTTAGGTTACACAGAAATGAAAACCAGGGTAACATGGGTTAAAGTAAAACCTCTTTGGTACCTTGAGTTTTTTACTCAAATCCTGAAGAAGAAAATGACAGTGATGCCAAGAAAATCACGGAACCACATTTTCTACGTGATTGCATTACCATGGCTCAACGTGTCAGTGAGAGTGTCAGGCTCTCCTTTATACAACCAGAGTTGTGACGGCATCCAGGCCTTATATTCATGAAAGGGGAAGAGGTCGACTACAGTCAGACTCAGATCCTGTTCTAGTATGAGACCCAGTAGTTTCAATAGAGGGAAACTACAGATGGTCTGCTGCATGTAACACAAATGTTTCTGTTTTAAGAGAAATTTGTTTGGGACCACTCTTAACACTGTGGCCTCATGATTCAAATAAGGAATAGTGTCTTACAAATCGTACCCAAACCAGCACAAGGGAGGCGCTGGGCTCATGTGGGAGCCTCACTGTTAACTGGGGTATAACCAAGGAGTCAATGTGGTTGCATTAATTACAGTTATCACACACAAATATCACTCACATTTGTAAAGTAAAACATGAAATGAGGCAAATACAACAATAAAGAAAAAAACATACACACACACAAGATGTATTTGGAGCACAGGGAACTACTAAACATTCCAGGCAGTTACTTGTCAAAAGCACGTCACTTCTATTCCTGAGGAGATGTATATAAAAGTTGTGCCCTTTGGGACACAAAGATGCAATAAGCTTCCATAAGGGGGAAACAATGACAGCATCTGGGTGATGCTGTGCATGGAACCACTGCAGAAGGTTATCTACCATCCTCTTGTCCGCACGTTCACCACCTGGGAGAGTACAGAGGAAGAAATTGCAAATGAAAATAAACGACAGGTTATCACATAGCCATGTCTTGACAGATGGGTATCATCTTCAAGTCAGGATTTTACTGCTAATACATGGAAGACAACTCCCACGTTCCTGGTGTTAAGTACCTCCAGGCTACAAAATCTGGAGTATGCACGAAAACGACAAAACCTTAATTTTCCTTCCTCAGCCCATTTACTGGGATTTCAGTATCCATCTTCTATTCTAAATTACTTTCATGCCATTTAACCATGCATGCCTTCTTTGAAAACACTATTTCCTATGTAACTTCTTAGTGCTAATTTATATACCAGTTTAAGGGTTAAAATAAAAAAAAGACAAAGGTACAAGCAAATAATAGAATACTTCCCAAAATTACAACCAATTATCACAGTATCTGCATATCTATTCTCCCTGCTTGTGCAACTTCTGATGGTTCTAACTGGAAGAAAATTATTTGTATTTCAACTCATGACTTCATTAAGCATTTTTTTTTATATATATACTAAAAAGAGACAATTGTAAAATCCTGGGTTAAACTATAACCTCAAAATAACCGCATAGGCCACATAAGAGATTCAATGAAAAATAAATGTAGTGTAAGAAATTCAGACAAAACTCTAATCCATCATCAATATAACCAAAATGGTATCTTAAAAATAAGAATGTAGGCCTTCATGCTATTAACCACAGCCCAAATCTCTTTGGTCCTTTGTTTATGAAACAAAGATAAGAAGGAAATGAAGAAAGAAAAAAAGAAACACTTGGACTATTTGAAGGATCCTTCATTCACTCATCACTGAAAGGACATTAAGAAACTCCTTCCATCGCACTAATATTGGAATATTTCTTAACGCCTCCTGTCTGTCCACCTCACCTACTCACTGATACGAAAATGTTAGTAATACCCCCAAATAATACATAAGAGAATAAAATTCAACCTCTTGTTGTTATTAAGACCTGTATCATCTGCAGCAAATTCTACTTTCTAATGGCTTTGCTTTCTGATGTCTTTTTATATCCCTTTCACTTCTTCCCATCTCCCTGACTCCCCTCCTTGTCTCCACTGGCAGTCACTCCACAATTTGACAATCTTACACGTTTTATGGTGCTCATGTTTTTTGATTTTAAAATACAAATTGGATTTCATATTAAACTCATCAAAAATGAACAGAGTACAACAGTGTTACTGATTCTTACTAGCACTTTTGAATAAAGTCCACAGAAATGATAAATAAGTACAAGAATTTGGACTGATTACATAAATGTCAAGTGGTGACACATTTAAAAGGTCTCACTTAAGTTGGTAACACCTCAGTTAAAATAGTGGGAAAGATGGCAAAACTGTGATATATACCACGACCAACATAAACTAGCAGGTAAAGCTGGCTCTATAATCAACTTCCCATAAAAAATAATTAGGGGAAAATATTTTTGTGAACTCACTACAGTTGGATTTTGGTTTCTTTTGCTTTTTTTTTTTTTTCCTATTATCACAACACTTTCAATCTATCACTAAACTTTTTTAATTTTATTAATAACAAATTAGCCTGTATTCCTCAATAATCACCCATCTATTCATTCAACTTTACATGTGATTTTAATATTGTATCAGTCTATTCCCCCAGTGATGAAATTTTTCTACCATCCCTTCTTGAATTAGTCTATCCATGCATGAAACCATTTAGCAAGCCACCCTGAAACCATGAGTGAGGCTGTTATCCACTCACACAATCCAACCATCTATGCATCGATCCCTACATTCATCCATGATCCTAGCCAGTCACACCTGCATCTGTCAATCTAAAATACCCATATATCTGTACATGATCCACATATCCAATGTTGCATCCTGGAATCCACTCAAATTCTAACATTAGGTATCCAGCTAATTACACCTTCACTCAATGTTGAACCCATCAATCCATATGCACAACCAGTTTTTTTCCCTAAAACATTAACTGATTACAGATTCCTGCCATTTGCTCATATATATTTGCTTCCATCCGGTCTTAACATTCAGGAAATTTTGCATTCATGCATCCATTATTGTACCCTGAATTCCATAAAGCAATAAGTCCTTGCATCCATCTCTCTGAATCTTCTTTCCAAATATCTGATCTTGCACTTTTAATCACTAATTCTTACAATCACATAAGCTTAAATTATTATGTAGAAAATATTTACACCCTTCCATCTATCCACTCCTTCAACCAAGTTTTAAACCATCGATCCAAGTCTCCATTCTATGCATTCATCCACCAGTCCTTGAATTCTTGCATGTAATTTATCCATCTATATTAGTCAGAAGTCAAAGCAACTTTAAAACCTTACTAGCATAACAAAAACAATTACTTTTCACCCATGAAGACATCTGAGGCAAAATCACCTCCTTATCCCTTAAATAGGAATAACATATTATCTCCAAACTTCCAACAAAAATGTCAAAAGTAACACATTCATAAATTGTTTGAAAGCTAAATGTCAACTTTTTTAAGTATATAAGCTATGTTGCATAAAAAATATGATGCATCTTTCCAAAAACAAGATAGTGAAAATAAAGGTAACAAATGGAAACATTTTGTAAAAGGGAAAGAAAGGAAATATGAAAAGGTATATAAAATGTATTTAGAAGGCAAATAAAAGCCAAACATTTTGTATACACACAAATAGAATGAAAATGAATTTAAGGATGAAAAAAACATTCTAGCTACAAGCTACACAGGTGACTTGTGTAAACTGAATATGCATTTGAATAGTCAGAATTATCCTGTAGCTGTTATGACATTGGGTTTCCCAACTGCAATACCAGCATTATTACACTAGCAATACACCTTTAAATACTCATTTCTTTGAAAGTTCTTTCTGTCTTTAGACTAGTACATTGATATATACTAATAATCTTTGGAAACTGATGGGACATTAAACTCATTTTTCTATAACTGATAATTAAAGGGAAAGAATCAAACATTCATCCCATGTTTTCTTTTGAATTAAGAATTTAACATAGTTGAAGAAGAAAGTTCTTATTTAAATTAAGAAACTCCTTATCAATTAAAGTAATTTTGCTCTTATTTAGAACAAATGTGCAACTATGAATGAAATAATGGATAGAGGCCACTGACTTTTTTAGGTGAAAAGCTGATGCCAAAATTAAACACTGAATGCACAAATATTCAATTGCTGAGTTGAACATTACAACTATTTTAAAAACACATTAAAAGTTTGACTAAGCATTTTTATCAAGACATATTTCATAGGTGGAACTAGGTATCCCACTGTAATGTAAGGAATTACCACATTTTCTATGTTTCAGATTATTAAAAAGATTGGTGTCCCCAAATCTTTAGGTAACAAAATACAATCAAAGGAAATTATATTAAAAAAAAAAAAACACTAGATTTTAGTTACTTCTACAATGAGAAGATGGAAAACGGAAGATGCATTATCTGGTTCTATTTGGAACATATTTTTAAGAAATCCCATGGGACAAAATCTCATGGAAAACTTAAAGCATGGTCAAACATTCTACATGAAATGAAACAAAATCAAGGTCAGGACATTGACAGCAAGTCAATTTAATAAGACTAAAGTGGTCTCTAATAGAATAATAGATACAGATCTCTAACAATCTTATAGTGAAAAGTAGTTAACAATTACTTATAGACCTCTGCACACTGGAGAATATGCATCTTTCCAAGCACCCCCCAACACATTAACAAATATAACATGTACTTCTCCTTGGTCTATATAAACATATATGCATTTATATATAGATTACAAAGGTATTTATATAGTCTTTTATATACATACACATACATATACACACACACACACACACACACACGAGATAGAAACAGACATAGAGGTAGAGAAAATTTCAAAGCAGAAATAAATTAAACCCACTAGCTCACCAAAATGCATTCAACCCGCTAGAAATAGTGGGTAAAATAAGAATGTAACATGAAAATTAAATTCCTCCTAAATGGAATAAATTACAAAATATCAAATATTTTTAAAATGTTTAACACATATATATAAAAGCAAGGAAAATGTCCTATATTAAAGTAAATTAAAAGAGAAGACTGGTAATAAATTAACACAAACAGCCAAAACTAAGATAAAAATGGCCTTGATAAAAATGCATGGTCCCAGGTAGGATTCAGATTTCTTCAAACTATCATGGATATCTTTGGAACAACTAACAAATTTATAAAATAATTTATTTTAAAATATATTAAGGGATTTTTAGTTAATAATAATCATAGGGATAAGATATTATAGTTACTTAAAATGTGATGTGTACATATGCAAATTCAGGATTAAAATATGGTATTCCTAATTTTCAAAATAATGGCAAAATATTGACGAGCTGTTCTAGTTGCTACATATATGTAAGTTCATTACTATGTTCTAATCTGTGTCTATGAAACTTTCCATAATGAAAATTGAACAGTTGCTCAAAAAGTTAAACATGGAATTACCATGACTCCTAGCAATTTTACTGCTAGATATACACCCAAAGGATATGAAAACACATCAGACATCTGTACACCAATATTCAGTGTAATTGTTCAGTGTGGATAGCCATAGTCATACTATTCAAACTAAAAAAGTGGCAACCTCTAAGTGTTCATCAACAGATAAAATGTGGCATATACACAAAATGAGATATTATTTAGCCATTAAAAGGAAAATAAAGTTCTGATACTTATCTTGCTTTCCAAATACTATTCCCCAAAAGAAACCAGGGATCCTAGGAGAAATGGCTGGTTTCATAACTGGAGCGAAGAAAGAATGAAATGAACCTGGATACTGTTATGTTACCAGAAAGTTAGGTGCTCGAGAAAGGATAGGGTCACAGAGGCCAATTTAAGAGACCTGAATGGCCCAATGGGTGGTAACTTAAGAGAAAAAAAAGAGCAATGAATTTTAACCAAAAGAAAATATCCATAAGTCTACATTTAAATGAATAATTGAAAAACTGAATGGGAGATAAGGGACAACTCCAATTAATAAAATGGGAGATTGAGAATTTTAAAATAAAATCACGATTTGGCAAGAAACCTCAATATATGCAAAAATAGTATACAGAAGTATGATAAGACACAGTATTTGCAGTATCACCCCCAAAAGATACTTATTATTAATTACAACAGTAAGTAACAAAGTACCATCACTAGTCATAAGACTATCAGCACTATGTGACTCCTAATGACGAACTGAGAACTACATCATTTCTATAGTGTTCTTGTCAAAAAATGTATAACCCCAAACTCAAAAAAAAAAAAAAAAAAAAGACAAGCCCATACTGGGAGACAAGAATGGTTAGAGAGTTTATAGATTTTTTAAGTGTCAAAATCATGAAAGTCAAAGAAAGCTGGGCAATTGTCCCAAACAGGAGATTAAGGAGATATTGACAGCTATATGCAATGTTGGATCCCACTTTATGTCACTGGATATATAAAAGAAACAGCTACTAGTGTATCAATGGTAATTTCCTGGTTTTGGTAACTGTATCCTGCATATGAAAGATGTTAATTTAAGAAGCTGGCAAACAGCATTTAAAAACCCAAACGAACAGCAACAAAAACTACGTACTTCTTTGCAACATTTTTGTAGGCCAGAAGTTATATCAAAATAGAATTAAGAAATAAATAATTCCAATACTTAACTGTTTACAGTCTGCATTAAAAATACTCAAAACAGTTTCAATCTTGACAAAAATAGAACAAAATAAAGTTGTTTGCTTAGGAATATCATCCCAGAAGTTGCAAATAAAATTATAATGACTATAACAGGGGAGATAATAATAGAAAAATGAAGAAAATTTACTTTACTCACTGGGTGCAAAAGTATTCATTTTTAGCCTAATCAATAATTATAATGACAAGTATAATTAACTGTAATATACAAGACATTTTATTAAAATTCTCACAAAATTTGATAAAAAATTCTCAACAAAAGGAAGAAAAAATTTCCTAAAATGACTCATAAGCACTTATAAATTGTGGAAATAGAAAACCATTAATTTTGGAATTTCAGTGAAATTGCATTTAAAAAGTACACAAAAAAAGACTTTCATATATCAACAAGAAAATAAACAAGGTGTACAATTCCCATCACTACATTAACAAAACTATGAAATGTTTGGGAATGAATCAAAAATAAACTTAACTAGCAGTATCCCAACATAACAATTTCATAAAAAAAAATAGAAAGACATACCTTTCTGTTGGACAGGAAGACTCAATTTTAAAGAGATCTATTCTCTCCTAATTAATCTATTAAAATTGGTGCAAATGAAATTAAAACTGAATTATTTTTTCCAACTTGCAAAGTAATTTTAAGCATCAATTGAGAGAAAAAAATGCGAGTATAGACAGGGAATATTCTGAAAAAGAAGAGAAATGAGAGAACTCAATGGAATAGGTAAGACTAAAACTCAGTTATTTCAAAGTATCAGCAGAAGGTAAGGCAAACAAATAGAAATGTAGTCAGTTATATGTCAGAAATTCTACATGGTTATGGAAGAAATGAAGAAAAGTTGTAACTGCTTAAGCCAAGGTGAAATGACTTGGATATGTGATGCTTTAAAATCACAGTCATGATTAATGGAAAGAGAAATAAAATGACAAAATATTTGGTGAAAAAAAGAAGAAAATACAAAGAATTACAATACTAATGCAACCATTTTTAAAGAAAAACACTAAATCAAAAGGGACAACGCAACATGATTATATTTCAATAAACAACCAAAATATAAAACACTATTGTAAACTGATGGTAAAAAACATGGTATTTCATTTACAACACATGACAAATGGTTAACATCCTTAGTCATAAATGAGTTCTTACAAGCCAGTAACAAAGACATCAATATTCCAAGCAAAATGAAAAAAAAAAAAGGAAAATGAAGTAACGCAAGTGACTAGTAAGGATTAAGCACATATGAAGATGACTGAGCTGAATAATAACAAAACAAAAGCAATTTCTTTGCATTATCATACTGCCAAAGATTAAAAATATATTAATTGTTCAGTTTTAGGGAACAGTTTCTCATCCCTAAAGACTGATGAGGACTCATCTATATAATTAGAGGGAAATCTACAGTTTGGACTCAAAACATAACTTTTCAACACCCTTACTCCTGGCAGGTCCAATTAACTGGAATTATTTCAACAAATGGTAGTCGGACAAATTACAACAATTTATATATAAACCATGTTTACTGCATAGAAAATTTGAAGCTAATGTAGGGACCCCCCCCAAACACACTTACATATTAATTTGTTTACCAACAGACCCAAAAAGATGTGCACAAAATCTCTGTTAATAGAAGATAACATCAGGAGGAGGGGCAGGTAGAATTAGGAGGGAAAAAGGCTTTTAAGTAAAAACATTATACTTCACAAATTTCCACGATCCCTGAAATCTTGAAAAAGATGACTTTTCAGCAATTGATTTTAAATTTCCCTATGGTAAGTTAAAACTTTAAATATATGCACTTAACACTTATGGGAGCACTGAAATGAGGCAAGCCTTGCAATTACACCATCCTTGGTTTCTCTGTTGATTAATGCCTCCACCATTCAAGCTTGAGGTTTAGTCCAACAGCAACAATGAAAACAGTCAACATGCCTGGTTACAATTCTCTCCAATAAAACCCTTTAGGTCACTCTCAAACTTGAACCTTCTCAGTCCACTCTTTCTGATCTACATTGAGTGTCCACGGCAACACATCAATGAGGAGCCTCCAGACATTAAGAAGACCGTCTTTTGGTTTTGATGAAGATGGTGGCAGAAGCAATGACATCAGTTTCCTATTCAGCCATCACCTGAAAGGATACACTGGGGGGAAATGGGAAAAGGTCAGACAGGCAGGTCATGAACTCATTAGCAGGAGCTAACAAAACCTTTACGTAAAATGAAATGCAACAGCTTTTCTATTGTGAAGAAGTAACAGGTGGATTGAAATTTCTTCTGAAATTTTCTAACAAGAAGAAAGCCAGATATTGGTAATCTTTCCTCTCATGTTTTGCTTAAGGACTGATCCTTCCAACTTTCTCCTTGTGTTCAACTATGTGGTTTCTTGTACCTCTGTATCACCCTCTCATTCATGTAAGTTACTGTGCAATCTACGTAATACACCTGTACAAGAAACATAACAATGCCTCACACTGCAATGAAAATAACAAAGATCTCAGTTCATCTGACAAGAAAAACACTAACTGTACTAAAGACACAGAGGCTACGATGGAACTTAGGAAAGACTTAACTGCTAGGTAGGCACCTCCCCCCAAACCATTAATCTTCTATTTAGCTAAAATGGTTCCTAAGGAAAAAAGAAACATGTTCTGATTAAAACCTTGACTTTCAAGGTTATTCCGTGGGTAACAGGTAGGCAGGTGCCTCACGTAAGGTTCTCTGAGAAAGAATGTTTAAGGAATTTGTTAGCATTCACTCCTGGCAGCACATGCCATGAATTAACCTTCCAGAGGGTTGTAACGGGAAATGAAGGAAAAACTCTTCATGAGTTAAGAGAGGGGATTCACTATTTATAACATTATTGTCTCATCAACAACTATTCCCTCTCATTCTTTTCAGTTCCACAGCCTAAGTAGTTCTAAGACTGTACATTTCAGAATCAGCACGTTGCACCTGGGCTTTTTCTCTTTTGCATTTACCAAACTGACTTAATCCCAAGAACCATGCAATTTTTCCTTTCTCTGAACTTCTAATCTATTGCCTAATTTACTTCCAAAGTCACAAAAACAATTCAGTAGGACTTTATTCTATGCCAGGTGATGAGTAACGTGTTTGAGAACTATCTGCAAAAGATTAAGAGCATGAGAAGTGGAATACTGAAAATCAGTTTAGTAATGGAAACATTGTGAAAGAAACTGCCCCACGCCCTGCCACCAAAGAAACAAAATAAAACACTTTCTTAAGTTCCACACCTGAAGTTCTTAATTACTGCACCTTCCTTCATCTGGTCTTTCTTACAGTCTGGGTCTATAGTCACCCTGGCACTATCCCACCATGAGATGGGTTCTGGGTTAGCCATGACACTGCCTGCCAACAGAATATGGCAGAAATGATGCCACATGACTTCTGAAACTAGATGGGAAAGGCCATGCCAGTTTCACAAGTCTCTCTTCTACCACTTGTCTTTATGATTCATGTGGGAACCAGGCTGCGAGAAGGCACTCTAAACTCAGCCTTCCAAGTCATCTATGAGTGAAGAGGTATCCAGAACACTCCAGCCTTGAATCACTCCACTGGACTGTGTCTTCCCAGTTGACCCCACAGACGTTCTGGCACTGCCAGAAATCTTTACCCACAGAATGCATGAAAACTACACATTAATGCTTTATACGTTACTGAGTTTTAGGAAAATTTGTAACTCAGCGATATGTATCCTGATCAAGACCTACTAGGTGCCACCAAACATCCAACAAGCTTAAAAAAAGGCACACGATCAATTCCTGCCTAACCAAAGTGCCCCTTCCCTGAATAAAATAAGCATTCAAACTGTCCTTACAATCATTATCGCCAAGGGGTTCTCCTGGGACCAGACGGGCGTGAAGAACACCTGGAATGAGGAATCCTGCTGCTAGGATTCCTGCGATTAAAAACAAAGATGGCAAAAAGTATTTCCTCTTGGAACTATCATCTCCTGACAGGGAGAAAGAAGAAACATTATACAGCAAAATAAATGGCATTCTGACCAAAGAGCTGAAGCAGCGTGTAAGTGGAGCTCACGTTGAACTTGGTTACAAATTGCAGGTAAGGCTTAGAAACAACCCCTCACTAATCAATCCTGTCATTGATTCAACTCTCAGCTTTGAAGTGGCTTTACTCCTACTACGATTTTTCAGTATCACACCTTTTGTAAGTTTCCATGAACTTCTCCCTTTATCATATCACAAAACTATATGTGCAAAAATTTAATAAACTCAGGTCTGATATACCACTAACATCCCCCATAAAAACATGTAAGTTGCCTATGCCAACTAGAAAAAAGTATTTTAAAACAACAAAAATAGCTGGTCTATTTCCTAATTTCCAATAATTAAACTGCTAATCATTTCCTTTATAGTATTAGTTATATTGTCATGTTTTGGTCATAAATAAGTAAATTAACTGAAGGAAGATACAAATAATCACCAACATTCTTCAGGCCCTAGAAAAGCTACGTACCAGTGCTATTTTCTGAGTCTAGCAAAAACCTTCTCCTGAAACAGCATTTCTTGATCAAGAATCTTCACACCTGTGGTTTACATTTGAGACTTGTAAGTTAAGGAACTCCATAGGAAGAAGAATGTCTCTGATAATCTCAGGTATCCTCAGATTATCTGCAAGTACGTCTTCCATGTTCACCTGAGAAGTATACAAACATAGACCAGATTTAGATATAAATGAGACACCAGCAGATAGCGATTAGGGTGACTTCAGCAAGTCAGGAATAGTGAATGGAAGTAATTAAACAAGCAAATATTAACTGCCCAAAGAGATGACTTTTTAAAAAACTTTTTCACCTTTTTCAGAGCCCATTTAGCATGAATGTTGAGAATACTGAAACACTTCTCATGCTAATTCTGAATAATCTAAAAACTCATAAAGATCTATTTGAAATCCTTCTGACAGACTCAACTACTATATAAGAAAACAATCCATTCCCCAACTCTGTCCATTAATTAAGAGTAACTCCCAACCTATCCTCTCCAACAACTTGAAGGCAGTAACCACAAAGATGGCACTGCCTTATAAAAGTACACTTTATGGACAATGTCAGCAACTCCTCATCATTCATCTGTTTGCCAACCCAAACAGAAGTGTTTAACACCTA
The DNA here is from genome assembly GCF_036321535.1 of Camelus dromedarius. Taxonomy (NCBI): domain Eukaryota; kingdom Metazoa; phylum Chordata; class Mammalia; order Artiodactyla; family Camelidae; genus Camelus; species Camelus dromedarius. Next base: position 2,775,088 of record NC_087464.1, read on the forward strand.
CCTCAAATCCCATGTTCTCCCTTCTTCTTTCACTGGGCAATCCAGTACTGTTTCAATGTGCAAACTCTCTGCTGCACTTGTCTCTCAATCACATGCTCTTCAGAGTCACTCAAAAACTATCCACAACAGCCACTGGGAATAAAGCTGGATACAGCATCACAACACTCCCAAGATGCTAACAGGCAGGGATGCAGACAGGCACAAACTGGTGGTATCTTTTAAATTCCCTCTGTTGTTTATATGCTGCTTTTGAAATCTCCAAAATTCCAAAGGCAGAAAGTAGCAGCAGTACCCTCTCTTCACCTCTCATTTGTACAGTAATATTAAAACTTTGCCATGTTTTTCCAGACAACTTCCTATTCAATTGATACATTCATTTTAGATTGTCATCTAGCAATATACAAATAAAATACTTAAACAGTATGTTTCAGTACTTAACTTACACATGTATAAAATTTTAAGAAGAATCCTAAAACAATCATTATCACTACTATAACACTGGTGAGTAAACATGACTTAACTCTATTATCAGCTCAGTATCATCTCTTCCCCCAGAAACAGTAACCATTAATATTTCTGTTAGAAAAACAAGAGGCATGTGGACACACCTCTGTAAACATGAGTTATTCATTCAAAATGAGATATTTGTTCAAAAATGACATAATTTAAAAAATCAACTTAAAACATCTTTAAATACCATACATAATACTTTTTCAGCATTTGAATATTCACATGATGAATAAGCTATCATTACAATCTTTCTTTTTACTGATGTGCATTTCATACATTCAAGTTATTTGTTAAACTCAATCTATAACATACTTTTTTATGAATCTAAAAACAGGAATAGATAAAATCCCATCAGCAAGCTACTTCATTTTAAAAGTTTTACACACACAATTTGATTGTCATGACCCAACTGCTGTTCAAAAAGATAAACTGATTTATACTTCGATCGATGCTAGATAGGATCCTAAGAAATTTTCGTAGTTTATACCATAGGCAACTGAAATATAATTTTGGCATTTGTTTCTGATTATATCGTAGAAATTAACTATTCACCAGAAAGTTTTAAAAATCTCTCAGAAAAGTATTCATAAGCACAGAAATTTGTTATCATATAGATGTATATGTGGAAACAGATAAAAACACAGACATGGAGCTGCTTAATCACTTATATAAGAATTAACATTAACTTAGATAGAACGTGAAGCAGGCTTCTGTATGTTTAGGCTTACAATCAAAATATTTCCATAATTTTCAAAATCAAAAATAGAAGGTCAAGCAATAAGCTAATAAATGAGAAAGACCATCCTATCTTTACCTCTAAGACTAATTTTACATATGTATGTGTGCATATGTTTATAGTATGCATTTAAATGAATATAAATACATAAATTTGCAAATAGGTTCATATAGATAGCAGAGTAGTAATTACTTTAGCCATGTTACATAACTATGAATATATCTGTGATTTAAAGTGACAACTCCCTTCTTGTATCTTTCTTCTTCCTAGAGATAAAAATAAATCCTGGGAGCATTTTTCTCTGTTAAAAGTATACAATCTAATCTTTTCTTACACATGAGATCAATGATCTGAAGATACGGCAACAATGTGTACACTTCTTCCCCAAAACCCACTGAGAATAAACAACAAAATGTCACAAAGCCCTAAAAAGCCAACTATTAATTACCTATTTCACTACCAAAACATTCCTAGAAGCCCATTTATGATATTTTACAATGAGATTATTTACAAATTTATACTTCATGAAATCCCATGCATCTAGAAAAACTAGACTTTAAATGATGTATTTACTGTTATTTACAAAGTTGTCTTGAATATTGTCATGCAGTCCAACTACACAAATACATAATTCAAAGAGAGAATACAGTCTTACAGAATGCATTTCTTATGATTTAAATATATAATGCCCTATCAGCAATACAACTACAAATTATGACTTCCGGTTTTTTTTAATGTATAATTATCCAAGCACTAAACAATGATTAAAATGTAAAATTTTATTTTAGATGAGAATGCAAAAGTGAAAAAAATACCTTTTTAACTTTTGCTTTCCAGTAGCAACTCAATAAACAGGATCCCAATTAACTCAAGAAATCTACAACTATATGAATTTCATTGCTAACATTTGAAGAAAACAAAGAAACCATGAAATTTTACAATGAGTTATTTACAAAATTATACTTTGTGAGACTCTATGCATCTAGAAAGACTAGATGTTATTTTAAAAGCTTGTCTCTGCCTATTTACAAAGTTGTCTTGAATATTGTCATGCAACGAAGGGAACACATACAGAACTGTGTGTAGTTCCAAGAGGTAGTGTAAATCTCTTTAACAAAATCATTTAACTTGAATGTTTAAAAAAAAGAAAGAAATATAAGGGGAGGAATGAATAACCAACAGTTACAACAGTTAACCATAGTGTCAACTATGGACACTGGGTGACTTATGATGTGGTAAGTCAACATAGGTCATCAATTGTAACAAATGTACACTCTGATGAGGGATGCTGATAATAGGGTTGGATCATGTATGCGTTGGGGCGGGGGGTATATGGGAAACCTCTGTACCTTCCCCTCAACTTTGCTGTGAACCTGAAACTGCTCTCAAAAAAAGCCTTAATTAAAATAACAATATAAAAGAAACATATCGGGACTCTTGGTACACCCAGAAACACCAAACGAATTACATGGTGTAAGTTTTTTAGATATATACACTTAATATAATGGCAAAGTCTTCTATATGTTAACAAAGTAAATGTATAACCTTGTAAATGTTTCCTCTTAAAAACCAAACCAATATATGATAAATTTTCTATAGCTACAAGAGACTATCAATGAATTTCATTGCCATGTTAATTTTAAAAGACAATGGTACTAACACATTTACAATAGAATATTTACAAAATTATACTTTTTGAGACTCTCAATATATCTAGAAATACTAGATGTTTAAAACTATTTCTCTTACTCATTATTTGCAGGAGTTTCTTGGTTATTGCCATGTAACAAGTGAACACAGAAACGTGTAGAGATATAAGATGTTTAGAAAAATGAATTGCATCATGAACCTCAGCACATGTGGAAAAATAAGTTATACCCATGTCCCCAAAATAGAAGTAAAATTCTATGTATATCAGAAATGTCTATGCTGAGAAATAATGTTTATAATGTAACTATGCACAGCAGTCTAAAATCACCCTCAACAATAGTGAGTCTTAGTGTACCATTTCATTTCTACAAGTGTAAAAAAGTTTATATGTTATTAATCTTAGGTAAGCTTAAGTTCAAAACTATGACAGAAATTTCTGTACACCTACAGTTATATAGTATAAAAACAAAAATCTGATCACATGCACAACTAAATATTACCACTCCTCCATACACACTAGGTGAAAACACACAGAGGTCATGTAACACTTCTATTTGTTAATAATATAAATATTATTAATTCCGGTGTGTGTGTGTGTGAGCATGCATGCATGGCAAAAGTGTTTAGTCATAAATACCTAAGAAGTTGTTATAAAAGAGCTTATCTGCTATACAGTCAAATGTGTCCTTGCTCTGTCCCGACATTTTAAAACTCCAAATTAGACTAGAGTACGAAAAATCATACAAGTTTACTATTTAAAAATATGAATGGCAGTGATTTCTAAACTTTAACAAAGAATGTCTAATTAAAAACCTCAAGAACATAAAAATGAATAAAAGGCCTCAAAAATCAAGACTAATTCATGAACAAGCTGACTCTGCTGTATCTGTGATCAAACAACTGTAACTTTAACATTTCAATGAAAAGATATTTCCAACATTACTGACAGAAATCACAAACCCAAAAAGACTATTAATAACATTTATCTTCCACATAAAAAACAAAGTAGTGGTATAATCCCCAGCAACCAACCACATCCCAAATAGCCGTGTTTTAGAAACTCAATTTACCGAAACAGTGTTTTCATCATTGTCTCAGTTTAGTACTCACAAAATATATTGCCTAATCAGCAAATCATATAAAAACTAGTATTTGTCTACCACATATCTAGCAGCCTCACAGTATCCTCCATCAACCTAAGTTTATAAACCAAAACTTCCTATATATCATCTGCCCTCACACAACCCAAAGAACATAGACTAAAGCCAAGTGATAACTGAGCCAAAAAATATTTCTACTCTATGACTTTTAGTGAACACTAGTTTTATACACACATGTGCATGTATGTATACAGATACATAAGAAATCCATATAAACCAAAGACTAAAAGACTAAAGCAAAAACTATTATGTATTCTATGTTATACACAATGATCTAACAAAACACCCCTTCAGCTGCCCAATTATTTACTCAGAGATAATCTGACAATCATTAGGGAAATTTTTCACTCTATGTATAGGTTTTTACAAAAGACGCACAAATAGTTCCTATGCTTTAAAAAATAGTATCTATTATATACACATAATACAAAAACATTCCTTTGATCAGCCACTATTTAATGAACTCAGGGCTGATATACCACTGCTAACACCCCCCCCATAAAAATGTATTAATTGCCTATGTCAACTAGAAAAAAGTATTTTAAAACAATTCATCAGTTTCATTAAAAGCTAACTTCCACTGGCAAATGAAAAATTTTCTAACACATGCTATTTTACCGCATGTAGAGATTTCTCTAAGTTACCCAAAAAGCTGCATTCTATTTGCATAAATTCACGTGAAAACCATAAACAAAGGCAGCTCAGTGGTGTTTCCACCATGATGAATCCTGTCACAAAATGACGATATATTTATCTTAGATACTATACAATATATTTCTCAAAATCTAAAAATTGAGGCTAATGATCCAATTAACATGCTGAAAGTCCAGATGGAACATCTTTGGCAAACATAAATATCGCTATCCTACTAGGTTGGCATGTACTTACAAGGATGTTTATATATGTAGAAAATTAGAGGTTAAACAAAAAATAGAATGTATAAAAATTTCCACCAGAAATGAGTTAATATTGAGAGGCAACTTAACAGTTCCACTGGAAAAAGAAAAGAATGTCTACCTCTGTTTAACACTAGAATATGTATAAAACACATGTAGATTCCAAACATCTGAGCATGGAGTAAAGCCTGCAGGATGTTCAAAAACTGTCTCTGCATATGCATAGACACACACAACCCTCCAAACTCCCTATTCTTTATCTCCTAAATTCAGCTTTTATTTGCCTAATACGAAGAGGTCCAGAAACTCCTCAGTGACCAACATTATATTCTAATAATTGAAAACTGAAATGCCCAAAATGTCAGTCATCTCTATGCTTGATAGGATGGTGTAACACAGTAGTTTTTCTATTATATAAAAAGCAATTTAAAAAAGCCCATTCAACCCTGAACATGCAAGTGTTCAGAGGTTGGTCTATTGTGCAAAAATCCCATCATGATAAGGCAATCTCGTACTATACAAATTTTAACATAAAGAAACATTTACAAGATAAGACCTACATCTACCTAGAGCAGCCTAAAAATTTCTTATGACAGCTGTATACAGAACAATCTCCTCCCTTCAAAAAGACCACAGCAATAATCCAATCAAATGATTTCAAATGTACATCATTTTCAGAGGTATTCTCAATTGTTTTCTATAACCATGTATTAAAAATAATTCTTCTACATATTTTAGCAAACTATTTGTTAGCATTTGCCAACACACTAATGTCACAAAGCAATTATATTTGGTTATTTCATACAGTATTCTCAAAATGCATTTAAACAATAACAGTGCCTTCTTTGCCTTTCTTATTGATGTTTTAAACATTCTGTGTCCATCTCTTTTCTGCTATTTGTAGACAATACCGAATTGTGTAAAGTTTACAAAATGTCCTCTGTCCTCAGAATTCCTTTCTAAGTTTCCCAGAAGACAACTTTCCCAAACATATTTTTAGAAACTTCTTTAGGAAATCAGTTCTATTATCACAACACTCATCTTTAACAGTTATCTAAAAATAGTATTTTTAAAAAAATAAACCTAGGCTTCTTTACTTGAGTGGTAGATTCCAAAACATTAAGCAAAGAATACAAAACAATAAAATTATTACATTTTGAATTTCATTCTCTTCATCTCCTAACATCCAATGAGTAGTTCACGCATATTTATCATTCAGAGTATTTTACATTTACATTTCAGTACCACTACCCAAACACAATTTTCCTATGTATTTAAATAAATGTGTAAGCTACATATGTCCAGTAAATTAGTTAATAGGATTAGATTCTGAGTTGTTTTAAAATGTTCAAGGAAGGATAAAAATCTGTTTTATCACATATGCATACAAATACCATACATATAGGGCTTTTACTGGTAAATCTTTTGAAGACCAGTTGATATTCCACAGCAAAGAAATTATTTTTTTCCTCCAAAATTCAAAGATTGCCAATGAAATGTAAACATTTGAAAGTCAAGAAGTTTAGGCCAGTATAAATCTGTATTTTGTCTGTAATTCTGTAGCTGGTGAAGCTTCTAGCTGAATTCAAGATGTGTTTTCCTTCCCTTTCTATCCACACATTCCTGTACGGTTGGGCTCATGTTTACCTGAACTCATCCACACTAGCCCAATACTTCAAGCTTTATCCAGCTGAAGTAATTTTTTCAATTCAGTAGATACCCTTCGCACACTTGCATTTGGGGGAGAAATCTGGAATGAGATGCTGTTGGACCAGGTGTGAATGAATTCTTAGTAAAAGATCTAAAGATTGTCTCTACAGGAGAGCCTTGGCCAAAGACCCATTAAACTGGCATGAAGTGGACACGTCCATGGCAGTCCATTAGCAAAACTGCTCAGGATATTCCAGAAACATCTGTGTATCTATGTTAATAGAAAAAAGGTTTGCAAAACTACCCTAAATCGTCCTGCATTGCTGTCACATTGTATCTTGCTGTGCAAATTTCTTGAGATTCTTACAGATCAAAAGGGTAAAGGAATGTCTGAAATTTATGAATCCACAAGTGCAGTGACTAAATTTCCAATTCTGACAGCAGCAAAAGATGCTCTGAGTATCAACAGTTTGTATCATCTTTGTCCTCTTCTCTGATTATTGCTTATTTCTAACACGTTAACAACACGTCAACTGTAGATTTATGGAGAACGTGATGCTGGTTGGTCATCTTTCCCAAAGACTGCTCTGGTAGACAGATGAATTCGAGACTCTGAAGCTGGAAGTAAGGGGACTGGTTAGATGTTTCATTATGAAAGGTAGATGCACACAGCCATCTAATGGAGTCTGATCAGTATCTTATTGTGTAAAACAGATTTTGCTTCTGGATGAAATACTTGTCCTTGTCCATCTTTCTTAGGCTCCATTCATGTCCATGAATGACAGCCATTTCCTCACCTTCTAGTTGGCATCATGTTTCAAATCTCTAGAAAACTGATAGTCAAATATATATTTATTATACAATGATTTAAAAAGGATGTTTATGAATTAATTTTAAAGATTTTATGCTTACTTGCCATTATCTTCTTTGAATTATCTGTACATGCATTTGTCATTTTAAAGACAATTGTTCAAAATCATTTCTTTTACAATGAATTGTAGAAAGATGTTTATAGTACATTAAAAAAAAACCCAAGTAGTAACTTATGGTGAAAAATATGAAAACAAATATATGTATGATGAAGCATTATGTTGCACACCAGAAATTGACATACCGTAAACTTACTATACTTCAATAAAATATGTATATACAAAAAAATCCCAAAAGAAAAATAACCAATATATTTTGTCAACCTAAATAGTATCATAGATGCATTTTCATGTGCCCAAAACCCTGTCAGCCATAAACAAGTAAACTCTGTCATATGGGTCTCAATAACCATGCCCTCTGGATTTCTACGAGATTCACTCTTGGAGTAAGTTCAAATACACTTTTTTTTTTTTAATATGGAAGATTTATTCTCCAGAGAACTAGAATCAAACAGGTAGAGGCATCCAGGTAAGAACAGACAACCTTAAGGGACACCCATTCTCTTTCCACCAAAGCCTCAGATTGAAATTTGGAACTCTCACTCCCTTAAGTAGCACCCAACTCCATGCACCCACATCGTGGCACAGTAACCTTCCTTGTGTCTTGATTCAAACCCTTACCAAAAAAAATCAGAAAACAGAGGGTTAAACTGGAAGCCAAATTTTGCCTACACTGTAAGGCAAATTTCTTGTACCTTTTATTCATTCACATACTGATTCTACCAGTAACTGTGACAACAATCAAACAGTGTAACAAAAAATTACTCCCTAACCATCAAACATCTAGTAGATGCCAATTTTCATGGTGAGCCTTGGACAGAGAATAGTTAACAGTGACACCAGGGCATCTGGTGAACCATTAACGTTTCATTCCCCTAATAAAGTCTCTCTCTCTCTCTCTATATATATATATATTTATGTATAACTGAAAAATTGTGCTCTACACTGGAATTTGACACATTGTAAAATGATTATAAATCATTAAAGAATGTTAAAAAAAATTTAAAAAAAAAGTCCATGTATCCTTGTAACCATTTTCCCCAAAACCTGCCACGTTATAATCTTAGACAAACAAAGATATTATTCAGTAACTTAAGGCTCTACAAAAGCTTCTTTATTGTGACTTCAGCAATTTTGGGGGGAGGTATTAATATTCCATTGTTACTTTGACAACACTTAGTGCCATTAATTTACTCAGTCAAGAAAACATCCAGTCTACCTAAAATTCAAAGCCAGTGTCCAGTCAAGTTCACTAGAGAAGGTTGCACAGTATGCAAAAGATAATCAGAAAAATGTAATGCCAGAATCTTCTGACATCCTACAAGAATAAGAAAAATCAGTATCCTTGTTATAACTTATTCTCATAATAATTATGTCACAATTTTTTAAAATACTCTGATTTCTTATTTTATTCAGTTCAAGTCACAGGAAAGAAGTCTCTCTGTTTCAAGTCTGGGTTCAGTCTTCAGTTGCTACAGCATGGGGAGTGATTGTTTTGACTTACATGTTTATATTCTTCAGCACTCACAAAACTGGAGGAATCCCAACTGATGTGATTAATTTTCAGAGTTCATAAGTAAAAGTGGATAGTCCATTGTAACACTCACTCTAGAGAACCATCATTAGACAGGACTAGATTTTGATAACCAATACGCCAGAGTATTTATTTACTGCCAAGCTGTAACATATTTGATGGATTTCCCCAGAAAACAGGATTTTCTAAACTTAAAACACCCAAAAATCTGTTTGTATTGCCAGTTTATGACTCACTTAAAATGACCCAGAAGTGGATGCTTAAAAAAAAAACCATATAGGCCAAAATGCAAAGTTATTCAAGTTATGCATAGGTCAGTGACTAAAACAGAACATAAACTGTATAAAACATACCCTGAAAGTAATAGGTAGAAATTACCATGTCTAGGAAATCAACACATTATTCACTAAGATCACATCTAATCTTAAAATCTGTTTAAAACACCTATTTCCTGGGAACTTTTGTTTATTGTTCATTTTTATCCAAAGTTAATGAAAACTTGCATAGTTGATTCATTATTAGGAAAATTATCAAAAATACATGTGTTGCCTCAAAATGAGAAACACAATTTAAATGTATATTGGCAATCTGTTCTTATAAGATATATGAATTCATATTCTCAAAGAATTACAGGCATGCTTCTGTCCCCAACACATTAGATCCCAATGATTACCACTCACTTCTACTTTGTTAAAACCTGGCAAGAAAAAATACAGTATTCTGCAATGATTATTATATAAGATAACCACTTTTTTCAAAATTCCCCGCTCATTTCCGTATTTGTAAACATTCTGTAACATTGTATTTCATCATGTTACCCATATACACTAGCAGTCACATAACAGCACTTTCAGAAAATGAGTATTTTCATTTTCGACAAAACCCAACCATCCTCTATGTGTGGTGCCTAAACCAGCAGCTTCTGCCAACTTCTCAGACACAGACCTACTAAATCAGAAACACTGACTCGTACTCCAGGAGATCCTGACGTGTACCTAAGTTTGAGAGAGTTTATTTAAGTTACTTAGAAATATATAACTCTCTACCCATTCCAATAACCACAGCAGGAACAGACAGCTGATCAGTACATCTTGCCAGTCACAATAATCTCAAGACAATATGGCCTAAATAGTTGTCTCAGGACAGGGCAAAAAACTCACAATGGCAAACCTGGCTGAGACCCACACACTGAAGTTAAAAGTAGCAGGTAAATGGTAATTCTGACTCCTAACCTACCCGCACTGTTTTAATATTCAAACAGGACAGCTTTCAGATCACGAACAACTGAAACAGTCCAGACAATGTGGTCAATTTACATATCCCCCTTCACACTTCGGCAACACAAGGACATGTTACAATCACTTTATACCCTGTCTTTTTCATTGTATCTTCCTTTCATCCACCACTGCACTCGCCATCTACTGCTAACTAATTCCTTCCACTACTCTTCTCACCAAATTGATCCCATTGTAAGCTCGCTTGGCTGGACCTTGGATTCTGTTCACAGGAATAAAGCTGTCATCAGGTTCAAGAAATAATGAGTCTGATCATCAAGCCAACCCTCCCACCTTCAAAACAAAAACAAAACCCCCAAAACCTGATTGTCTTCCAGGGATTTATATTTACAAGGAATTTTCTTGAGGTCATCTATAAAGAAGCATCACTTCAAGAATAAGGACTATTCGGATGGGGCTGAACCAGTAACTACCCCTGCATCTTTTCACCCTGTAATAACTGACAACGCTCAGTTGCACCAAACATCCAAGGTGAAATGGTCCTCAGTCAGCACTACACCTCAACAGACCCCAAACTCATTCTTTCCCTTTCTCACTCAGCTATGCTTCTAATCTAATTAAGTCTGTAGGAAAGGTAGCTCATTCCTCTCAATTCACACAGCATATTCCATCCCTACAAGCCAGGATCAGGACACCAAGGGAAACCAATCTGAGGTTATAAATCTACTAAAATTTCTGGCAGGGAATCAGGGACTTGATAAGGGAGGAAACTTTAAAGGGACTTGTCTACCTCACTTTAAGAAGAATGTAAATTAATTATTTTGAATCCCAACAGCCTTTCACTACAAACTATTCACGTGCCACAGTGTCAACACCCACATCATTTATTCATACACACATACCCTCAACAAATTAACAAATTAAGATGACTGTTAACAGATAAGATCTTGGTATATTCAACTGTCCACAGTACCTCTTTTGTATAGTTATTTTTTTCTACGTTACTTGTTAAATTACTACTCAACCCGCATTATAGCTACTATAAACAAAGCACATGGACCTAATCACAGATAACGGAAGATTCATTAATCATAAAGTAAATATAAATATCAAAGAATAATGACATTAAAAGTGATTAAATGCATTGTTTAGTAAATCAGCTCCTCTCTAGGGCCCAGCATCAGCAACTGCAAAAGGCCAAGTTCATTTCCTTGAATTACGAGGGTCAGAACTTAGAAATTTCCATCTGTGTCTTTCCAAGATACAGAAAGTGGTAATTTATTGAGAAGAATTGGAATAACTAAACTAAACAAGAGAGGTACTCTCACCCCTATGAACTCAAACAACACTTTTTTATTTTCAGTTTTGACCAATAATGACTAAAATGTGTCCCTATAAATACCTGTAGACCTCATGATAAGGCATTTAGCTTCCCTAAAACAAGCCCTGGTGTACATGAAATAGCTATTCCTACGTAGGGGCCAAGCTCACTACGGTAAAGTATTAAGAGTATGAAATTAAACAGCCTTAGTTCTAATCACAGACATTCCACTAAAAGAAGTAACTGTAAAGTATCTAATATCATTAAAAAAAAATCAGCAACGCCCTATTTTTTTAACCATCCCCCTGGTATTGCCGTACTTCTTAAACATCACTGTGTGATAGGTTCTATACCCACTGATCAACTGCAGACAACTAAGGAAAAAAATTGTCCTTAAACACCAACAGTGTCTGTGAGGACACTTACCACACTCACTGTGCTTCATAAAGTACGTTCCCATTCTTTCTGGACATCACTCAGACACATACAACTGTGTCACTCAACGTTTGATCCAAGATGTGGCAGTCCCCTTCACACACATCCTTGTTTCCATCTCACCACCTGTGTGCCTTCTGAGATCCAAGCCAGAGCTTCCGTTGTGGGGTTGAACAGTGTGTGTGTGAGTACACACACACACACACACACACACACACATACACACATATTTATATAGAGAGAAAGAGTAAAACAGAAAGAAAAAAATTAGCTCACAAAATCTATGGAAAAAAACAAAGAAAACTGGAGGAACTGGCAAAGTGTACTACCACACCTGCCATTTCTAACTACTCAGTTTTCACAGATCAAGCCAACATATTCAGTCAAGAATGTTCTCTGCAAAGTATAGTGAGGCACATTGACTGGATTTCAGTGTCATTTCAAGCTCCAACTTTGAAATCAGCATGTTCAGACAAGGTCCTGTGTCATCATAAACCTAGCCAAGGCCTCTGTAATACACTATTATTTTCTTTTTCTTACAAGGTTTTACTTTTACCTTGAGTAGTTTGTTTGTCTTAATTGCAGCTAATACGATTTTCCGCCTCCTGGCAACACTACTGGTAGAATCCACACTGACATTTCAGAAAATCCAGTGATCAAATTCTCTCTTCCTTTCAGAGTCATCAACTATGTGGGCAAAAATGCATTGCGTAAGACTGATAAAATTTCAAGACAGAAAAACAACATGCATCGCTTTACTTAAGAAAATTCAAATACTGAGCATTATTACATGTGTGACCAGTTCCAAGGGAATGAGCAAAACAGAATCTGGTAATGATTTATAAACTGAGTATCATATATCTGAAAATTTCATGATGGATCAGAAACTTGGAACTGACTACTTGCCAAAATCAGTAAAAGATTTTTTTTAAATTTTCAAATTTTTATTTATTTTTAGGAGGAGTAATTAGGTTTTTATTTATTTATTTTTATTGGAGGTACTGGGGATTGAACCCAGGACCTTGTGTATGTTAAGCATGCACTCTACCACTGAGCTATACCCTCCTCCCCAGTAAAATATTTGAAATCAACACAATTGTGTTTTTATTCTCATCTTTGAAACAAGATTTTGAAAACTCTAGACAAGTATTACCATTTTCACATAATTCCATAAATTACTTCTACAAGCAAAGACCCAGAAGAAACAAAACATCAGTTCTGTTTACAAAAGACTGAAGACTTCTGATTTCAGTTTTATGTGGAATCTAAAAAGCCTGAACTCATAGATACAGAACAGAATGGGGGTTGTTGCCAGGGGGGAGGGGGGAGGGTATGGGAAAATGGGGAGATGCTGATTTAAGGGTATAAACTTTCAATTACAAGATTAGTAAGTTCTAAGGATCTAACGTACTATAGTTAACAATATACTGTACACTTAATATCTGCTAAGACAGTAGATTTTTAAATATTTTCACCACATTAAAAAAACAAATGGGGGTGAACGGTATAGCTCAAGTGGTAGAATGCATGCTTAGCATGCATGGGGTACTGGGTTCAATCCCCAGTACTTCCTCCAAATATAATAAATACATCTAATTACCTCCCCCTCATAAAACAAACAAACAAAACAAATGATAACTCCATAAAGTGATGGACACGTCAACTAACCTTATCGTGGTAACCTTTTCACAATACACACACCTGACATCATGTTGTACATCTTAAAATTAAACAATGTTATTTATCACTTACATACCAATGAACATGGAAAAATTACAGGGCTTCTAAAATTTGATGTGATTACATGATTAACCACCAGCGAGTTTATGAGGGCAGGGAGCTACGACATGCTTTTATACCAAGCCCAGTTTACCAATCACATAAACACAGAATACCACAAACAACTCAAAACTGTAAGTGCTTATTTAAGGTAGCACAACTATTAAATCCCAGAATTCTACCTTCAATTAAAAAAACCATAAAGAAAATGTATGCTACTAAGTAATATGGATGTATTTATGGAGTCATAGTTAAGAAGTGTGACCAGGAAACCAGGAAGTTTTTCAACCATGCTTTAGATGAAACACGTATTCATTTGAATACAGGAATGTAGGAAAAATTCTTAGGTAAGTATTTCTATGAATGTCTGAAAACTGACATGTCGGTATGTGTCCCAAATGGAACTCCATAAAAGCTCAGATCTAGCAATCCATAACAAAATAGCCACACATTATCTTACACCCTTCTACACACACCTTATACCTTACATGCCATTATATGAATTATTTGTCCCAAGTTGTCTGTGTTCCACAATTAGAGTTCTCAAAAACTTCAAGGAAGTCCTAGGCAGAGAAAAATAGTATCATCACCAATGAAAAATAGCCATTAGAAAAAAGCATTCTGCAGAATCTTAAAGTTGTTGCCACTCACCTTTAACTTGCAAAGAGGCCATCTTTACTTATGAAAATATTAGAGAACAAGCCTTCTTCAAATATGCTGCATAACCATTCATGACAAATCTGAAGGCCATCCTAACCAGCAGATCGCATTTCCCTCCAAAAGCAGAAGTACCACGAATTATTCTCAGTTGATCCAGATAGCACACTGCTCAGAAAATAAGGCTACTTACATATCCATCTCCGCTTTTAGAGAAAAAGTATCCATTATCTATCAGAGTCAGTTTTACCCTAACAGAATGTCTTTGCCTGTAGACCTCACATAAAGGACTTTCCCTGGGGCTCTGGTAACTACAAAGTTTCATTCACAAACTCTGAACAGAAGTATCACATCAGCATTATAAAAATCTCCCAAACCAAGGAAGCCTTGGCTGCTGCATGTCCCTTACCAGACAGTGGTCGTTAAGCTTAGAAACTACTTTGGCGTAAACCCTGTCAAGTCAGTGCCAGGAACTGTAGTCATTCTGAAGGCCCCTTTGCTTTGGGAGGCTATTACTTGAAAGGTCATGATTTGAAAACTGGACAAAGTGACAGGCACACCTCTGCTGATAAAATCACAGGAGAAGACACCATCTACCAGCTTTAAGTTATTAAGGAGCTATCACCAGTCCAACTGTGGTACTTTACAAGGTAGCTCCTACAACCAATTTAAGGACTCGGTTACTGTCTAGTTGATGCCTTAGCCATTTAACCTAAAGCCTCCTCCCTCTTCCTTTTAAAAATGATTTCATCCTCCCATAACTAATTGAAACTGGACTTAGACACATGGGCATCCCTTAACTGGGAGAGATTGTCTACTCCTCCGAACACTACCAGTCCATCACTAAGTGATGCTGTTGGACATAATCACAATTTGTATGTAAGAGTGTCAACTATATTTAAGAATGTTGTTATCTTTAAGTAACTCAAATTGTCTCAAATATGCAATTACCCCCATCTCCCAGGACCCAGGCTGTGCCATTCATTCAAAAATGTGTAACACTTACTCATTGGTAGGGGACGATGAGTATTCCAGGGTCGCACCATCTCTGATCACACAGACACAAGGGCACTGTAAAAAGCTGATCAACTGAGGTAACCTTGGAAGGAAAAGGAGCACCCTCCTATTGAAAATGCTTTGATTTAATGAACAAAGTGATTCAGTACCTGTTTCCTTCTATAGGTGGCCTTACAAGGTCATTCATCACAACCCCACTTTCTTTCGAGTATGTGTGGCATAGTAGAGGGGCCACGTGTGAGTCTCAGATCAACCACTCAACCCCCATGACCTGGTCAGAAGTTTCCTGATGTGTAAAGTTTATTAACTGACATGAGTCAGGGCGCAAAGTCAATGTTAGGAAGCTGAAACAAGTATCACAACCATTTATCCTAAGAATTAAAGAGAATTATTAGATGAGCTGCTTAACAGGATTTACTTCATCCACAGTAACTTCAAGACCAGAAAAATCCCAGTCTTAACTCTGACCTCAAAAATATCAGTAGGCAAAAAAAAATGTACAACAGTACCCTCACAGTTTAATTGCTCTATGCATTTATTAGCTAATATTAATGCAGCAAAGAGGGGACAAAAGCTCACGAACACTGCACACATTTCACAAGACGCATTGCAGGAAAAAAGTGACTTAAGAAGGATCAACAGTATCCTAGGGCCTTGGTGGACGCATTCCTGGGGGAGGTGGACCTGGAAAAGAAAAAGCAAAATTCCATAAGGCCATAGAGGGGGAAAAAAAAACATGTAACTATTCAGGGCCTTGGTTAGCACCATTGGGAACACATGTACCCACTCACCTCTAATTCCTGGTGGAGGGGGTCTCATCCCTGGAGGGGGCATGCCTATTGGTGTCCCTCGACTAGGGGGAAGCCCAATTGGTGGGCCCATGGGTGGTCTCATACCAGGTGGAGGAGCCATAATTCCTAGAAAGGTAAATGGCAGAAACAAGGCCTCATAAATCAGCTCAGCTATGATGGTAGCATTAAACATGGTAGTATTTTAAAAAATAAGCCCAGCAGAGAGTTGAAAATCTTCTCCTTGATCACTGACATGTAGGTCATCCTGAACTCAAAAAAAAAAAAAAAAAAGAGTCCACAGTGTTTCATTAAATCAGTGTCTAAAGTGAAAAACATACTGAGTTCCTAGTTAGACAGTTAGGCTGAGTCTTAATTCATCTTAATTCAATCTTCTTAAGAGTAATTTTAGTCATTACTTCCTATAGATGATGCGATTCCTTCATAGACCCACAACTATATCTAAGATTCAACCCTTTACCTCTAGTTCATCAATCCCTTACCTGGAGGTGGGGTTGCTCGACCAACAGGAGTGGGTGGGGTCCCCCGCCCCGGCGGGTACTGAGTCGGGGCTCCAGCGATGCTGGCCGTAGCAGCAACAGCAGCAGCAGCCACAGTGCCTCTTCCTTGTGGGGTCATCACCTGGGAGGGAAGGGTCAGACCGCGGGAGAGGTAAGGCATGCCCTCACCTCCCCAAATACAGAAAGTAAAAGGTGGATCATGGCCTATTAAACACAAAATAATTAAAGCAATTCTGCGCTTCTGCCATTATTCTCATTTAAAAAGAAATTCAGCACTCTTGTATTCCCCTTTAAACGGAATATGCCCCCACCTTTAAACCTAGTAAGCCCCTCTGCGTTTCCTCAACTCTAGTTTTTCCATCCACCTTTCTCTTCACTCACCAGTGGTGGTGAGTTACTCTTACCTTGGTGGCTTTAATCTGTTCCCTTCCTAGTGGACACCTGTCCCTCATGTCCCTCTACAGCATATGCTACTTACACAGAAAAGGATGTACACCCAGGTTTTTAAATCTCCTCAGCCTCAGGCTCTAGGCACTTTCTCCCAACAATACAGAGTCTTCTCCTGGTTCCTCACCTGTTGGGATGGCCCCCCAACCCCTCGGACAGGGCCTGCTAAGCCGGCAGGAGCCTGGGGAATTGGAACACCAGCGGGTACACCTCTGCCAGCTGCCCTGCCAACCCCAGGGCCTCCTGCAGCTCCGGCAAGTGGTACCCGGGCAATGCCAGTCTGAAAGAAGAAAAATTATAGCTTGAAATAAATGATCCAACGTTACCAATAACCCTATTCCTAAAAGTAGATTACCCCTTCCCACCAACTTCCCACATCACCTATCTTGTATTAGTTCTGAATGCCAAAGAATAAAGGGACCAGTGCACCACAGAGGCATCCTGCAAATTAAATGTACATTTGTCAAACAGTGAGTGCGTGTGTCTTCATGACCCTACCAAGAGAAAATAAATCAGCAATCCCTTCCCTCATCTAGGTGTACTCAGAACATGGCATAACCCAACACGAAACCCTTAACCTCTAAGTACAGACAAGCAAGAACTGACACCAAGGGCCGGGCACATCTCACTTGACAAAGGTATACTATCCTGTGCCTCTGGTGCACCTGATTCAGCAAATCTCTCAAATAACGTGATGTCCTTCCACATCAGTGTTCCGCCCTGTCCTACACCTTCCTTACATCTTTGGGGGGTGGTCCCTCCACAGTCATGGAAACCAAGTTCTCCCCACGCAGCAACACCAGACCCAAAACCCGCTTTTCTTCACGCTCAGGCTGCTTTGCATTCTTTGGCCTATAAATTAGAAAAAAAAAAATTAAGCTATGGCTCATTCACTCGCTAGAATATTACAGGACATTAAGTATCAATTAAGACAACAACTGATGCCAAGATGCTCTGTTCACACAGTTAATGAGTTGTGACAAAAACAAAACTACATTTAGCTGTTGAAAGGGTGAAAGGCAAAGCTCTTTTCCAATCCTCAATCTGTCAGAACGTTTCCTTAATGTTATACTACAGCAAAACTAACTTCTCTCTGAAACACAGATACAAACAACATTGCTAAGAACTTTTTTTAAAATAGTACTGATTTTAAAGCTTGTATTTTTCCTCCCAGTTGTATTGAGATATAACAGACACACAGCACTATATACATTTTAGGTGGAAAGCATTATGATTTGACTTATATACTCATGATTATCACAATTAAGTTTAGTGGACATCCAACATGGCTTACAGATACAAAAGAAAAAGAAAAAAATGTTTTGCCATATAATGAAAACTCCCATGATTTAGTTTCTTAGCAACTTTTATATATAACATACAGGAGCATTTATCACGTTCATCCTGTTGTACATTACATCCCTAGTACCTTTTTCTCTTTTAACTGGAAGTTCATACCTTTGACCCTTTCATTCAACTCATCTTCCCCCACCTCGTGCCTCTGGAAGCCACAAATCTGATCTCTTTCTGTGAGTTTGTGTCTGAAGTGTAAGTGACCTACAACACTTTTAGTTGTGGGTGTACAATACTGATGCAGTATTTCTATATGTTATAAAATGATCACCACTGACTAAGACTCTGAAGACAGGCAAAACTGAAACCTCAAGTTTTCATGTTAAGATGGGATGTAAATCATTATTTAGGTTAAATTATCCTATTAACTTAGTGAAGAGTGAAGCAGAATTAAATATGCCTAAAGCTCTCATCATATGCCATTAGTATTCATCAACATCCTAAAGTTTTTTTATTCTTTTCAGAAATAGATGATATATACAAAAAAATAAGACTGAAGCATTCATCATCCTAGAATTTCTGAAATGATCCAAACTGGTATGCAGGAAGAAGACTAATAAAGGAAGAGGGAAGGACTATGTTATGAATTCTATTCAGATTTAAGAACAGACTTAAGACCATAGCAGACAGGAGAAGCTGCTTATCATCTTTCTCTTCATATTTGAAATCCCTAAGTGAAGCGTTCAAATTAAACTTCTGAACAGTAAAGCATTAACTGTGGTAAGAGAAGATATCAAGCCAAGAGTCAAGGGTGAAGCCTTGTAAATTCTGCTTCAAGGTAAGAGACTGAAGCAAAATCTTGAACCTCTAGAGAGATTACAAGCACCGATCTAAATACTCTTCTGAATGAAAAGTCATCTGAGTGGGAGCAGAACGCTACTAGGATCCACCAGCTGGTGTGTGCCCTTGCTGTGGGCAGTCCAACAGTGCCCTGCCAAAGGAAGCTCCCCAAAGTCAGGTAGATAGAGGGTGGCCGCATATGGGAAGGCACAACCACATGGGGTTATTCTGGAAGAAGGGCCAAGGGCAAGTCACAGAGAAATAAGCAAGGGAGGTTAGGGACTGATGCCAGATCAACACTGATCATGATGATTCACACACAAAACAAGGGGCATAACAGAGGCTGGCTGAACACATGCTAGACCTGGCCTGGAGAGTTCTATTCACATCCCAATTCCTAGACCATTAAGAGTAACTGTTATTCTTAAGAGTTCTTCAATCTGAAGGAATGTTACAGAAGCCAACCTATCAACATTTCTCAAGTTTTCCAAATAAATATAACTTGGTCTTTTGATCACACTATATACAGTTTTATTCCTAGTTAAGTTCATAACTGTATTTCCGAACATAAAACAGTAGTGTGAATACATAAGGTTGGGTGATCTGTCCTATTCAGAGATGAGGCCAGGTCATTAGACAAGAGGCCAGTCCTGGCTCATTTTCCCTACCTCCTTCAGTTACCCTCTGTAAACCATTACTGGTGGCCAGATGCTCCCTCATATCCTAGTACCCAAACCCAAAGTGGCCTCCTTACTTGATCTTCCTGAACTCATCACAGTCACAGAGGATCAAGTTCATATGCTTGTCAAAAGCCTTAAAGGTGCCGATGAAGATCCGGCCATCTTGCAGGATGCATCTCATCCTATAGTCAATGTGCTGCAGCATCTTGCTGCTCTTTCCCACCGTCTGGAAGGAGTAAGAGAAGACCCAGTCATTAGCCTTCCTGCAGCTACTTTCTAACCCTCTCTGGCTTCCTCACTCCTTTACCAATCCAAACCTTAACAAAAATAGCACGCCTCCCACCTTTTCTCCATCCCTTTAATACACCAGACCAGGACCACTTACAGTCCCCCTGTGGAACCCTCTACTTCTCAGAATCCACCCCCATACAGTTCCCCTAAATATATTTCTTCCCCAGAAGATCCCCAAACCCAGTTCTTCCTTTTAGTACTCCATCATTCTAATTCCTGCCTTTCCCAATTCTAATCCCAAATTCCACCCTCCTACAGAATACTTGACTGTAGACTGTTTCTTCTACCCCTGACATCTAGGCAAATGGTGGGCGATTCCTACTTCCATCCAAAAGTTTGCAACTCCACCAATACAATGCAAATACAGTGCACTATTTTTCAGTTCCCTAAAGGCCTCTGTCCCAGGTTCCACCACACCCCACATTCCGTATCGTTCAAAACTTGGATCAGTGTTTCCCAAACTTTTTCTATTTCATTTTTGTCCCACTAGGCACCCTTTCAAAAGATTTTCATTCTAATTTGCCCAGTCTTCTGACATTGTAACATGCAGAAATACAATATCTCTATTTACAGACACCCTTTGGAATACCACGAACCCATGGTAAGATTCTCCCTAACTTATCAAGAACTAACTTTTGCCCCCTTGGCATATCCTCCCACTGAGAATACACACTCTTGATCAGCTTAAATGTAAATGGAAACAAAAAACTGAGACGATGCCCTCTGTCCCTCACTACAGACTGCTTTCCTTTGTACTGATCAAACCCCAAAGCCCCAAAGCCCTGCATTTTTTAGGTAGATTTTTTGTCTACTAGAACCTGACCTCAGAGTCCCCCATCTACAGGATGGTCCCTTTCTACTCTAATGATGAACAACTCTCTTCTGTATTTCCTCACAAGATCTCTTTCCAAACCACATTCCCACTGCAGCAGGACGACAGACACAACACAGCTCTCCTCCAGTTACTATTTTCCATGCAGTAAGGTATCATTTCCATACATTAATTCTTTATTTCTAACATGAAGAGCCTCCAAACACCCCACATTCTGGCAATCCATTATACTGGGCCCTCACAGTAGCTTCTCATCCCTCTGCCCCAACACGCATCTTACCATGATTGCTGTTCCACCAAGTCCAATGTCCACAGGAAAAGTTTCAGGATCCTTAAGACCTAAGGGAAGGCTACAGATAAAGGTATGACGCAGGTTCTCCTACAAACAATGCAAGCTGGGGCAGAAGCTTCAGATAGCAGATGGAGCCTGCAGAGGAAAGCACGATCTACTAGCTGCACTGCAATCTACCACGTTGTAAAACAGGCAGACAATTTTGCACGAAAATCACTGTAACAGATATTCAAAAACAGCCCCCCTCAAGCTCTCATACCCACCAAGTAAACACTAAGTTTCACTATTCCCTCATCTTAACCCCTGCTGTCTACATACCTATGGTTATGAGTTTGATGAATTTTATACAGAAATTATTAAACACGTCAAAAATAAGCTTTATTTTTCATTCCCAAAGTGTAGTATTTTCTCTTTCCATTCCTATTTAACATACATTGTGTTTCATTCTCTAGTCCTAAACTAATACCAAGTCATCTCAACTTCAACACTTTGGTATCCTTAAGTTTCTCCATCTGAATTACTCCTGAGTTAGTCCAAACTTTTGCCCCTTGGCTGAACCACATAAATGTTTTCAACCTCAATGTTCCCTTCCCCAAGCCAAAGTCCCTTCAAAATAATGCTAGGAAACTTTTCCTCGCCAAGAACCAAATACATTTTCATGTACCTGCTTAAGATGTCCTTTGTTAAAAGGGGACTTAAAACTACTGAATGCTTTTATAAATATAAGGTTTACTTTCTTAGTAAACAGTGGAATATGGATTAGAACAGTATTATCATTTTCTTGATGTAATTAAGAAAATGATTCTAACAAGTATATGAGAACCAAATCTAGCCAAGTCTGGCAAAGGGTCTCAAACTTCTAATTATATTCATTAAAAAGGAAACACAAATTATGTTACTTTTGAATGGGAATTTGGATTTACACATAAAAGTAACTCAGTATCATAAACAAAATGTGGTATGATTGCACTTTTAACAATGCAAATATTTCCACTAAGAATGTTCTCCACTATTTTCAGTGGAGAAAATTGCCAACAGTAAAATAAACTGGTCAGGTACATTTAAAATCATCTATTTTAGTATGCGAAAATGAACTCACTTGAATGATGGTTATGAACTAAAGCAAAATCAAAATGATAAAGTAAAAGAAACTACAGTCTTCTACATGGACCTGTAACACTAGATCAAAAGGTAACATAATTGTATAAAATAAACAGTTCAGTTAAGTGGGGGCATCATCTTGTCTAAAGAAATACACTCCTGATCGTTACTGTGAATGTCTTGTCTCCTAAGCTTTGTCTTCCATGTGCAAACTGCCACACATCCTTTGCGCAGTTTTCCATGGAGGACAACCTTCCCCCCATAAATACAGTTTCTAACCCAAACTCACGTGAGAAGTTTAAACCCTGTAATTCAGATGTTCTAAATTCTAACAGGATTCTCTATAAGGCAGAGTCTAAATTCAGGAATACTTGGTGTATGTTTGAATCATTAGTGATTTCCTTTTTTATAATAGTGTATCTAAGATTAAGGATCTTCAGCAATCCATAGCGATAGAAAGTAAATTAAGTGGCTGTCTGAAATAGGGTGGTGGAAATGGGGGATGAATTAAATGGGAATGAGGGAGCTTCCTCAGGTAATGGAAAATCCTAAGAGTACACATAGCAATGGCTGCAAAATTCTGTAAATTTACTAAAAATCACTGGTTTATAACTGGGTGAATTCTATGGTATATAAAGTATACACCAAAATAAAGCTGTTTTTAAAAAGAAAAATGTCAGGACCTTCAAATAATGTTCAAAGTTCATAATATAATTACTTTTTATATGGTCATTGGTGCCCCTCAAAACAAAAAGAAAGCTAAACATTCAACAAGACCCTATTATTGGAGAACGCTCCCTTACCAACAATGGAGACATGCTACCAATGAGCCAAAAAACAGTGATTACTAAGGGAAAAAAAGCAGGGCTGCATGCAGCTTTTCAAAATTTCATGTAAAGGAAAAAAGTGTAATCACAAAAAAAGTTTCCGATATAGATTAGCATAATGAGAACTAGGATTAAATGTGCATTAAAGGTGGGAATTTGTAGTCAGTCACCTCTGCAGTGAAAGTTTAAAATTCAGAGACAAAATTTTTCCTTTCAATTGTCAAAAAAGATTATTTAGGGTACAGAGTTCCCAGTCTGGCCTGTTTCAAATATTTTATTCCACGTGGCATTTCTGAACACATATCTTATCAGCCCTAGTTTAGAGTTTAGCTATTAAGAAACCAACAAGTTCAAACAAGATTTCCTGCTGTGGTGAATTAGAACAAAAAAGGAAGGCCAGTCAGTCCTGTGTCTGTCCATCCAACCTATCTGAGGTCCCAAACCCCTCCCACATCCACAATGTTGCTAATCCAGTTATCAAATATAAAAATGCACCTGGGGATTTGAGTCATGAGCTAAAGACCTGGAGATGTACAGAACTAGGGATATAAACATGTAATATGTGTGTGTGTGTATGTTATGTATATGTGTACGTGTATATGTGTGTGTATATATGTGTATATATGTATGTGTACGTGTATATGTGTGTGTATATATATGTACACATACACACACACACACACACACACACATATAATCTAACAGACAATAAATACATTTCACTCAGAATTCAGAACAGGGGTTGACTGAAGAGGTTCGGAAAGGCTTTCCCTTAATGAGATGGATTTGAAATTTAGGAGTAATTATCTCTTCTCTCTAAATTTAGCACACCATCATCATTAACCCTTGTAAGGGAAAGGAGGCATCACTTTGTAGAAAGATCAAATGCATCTCTGCAGCAGAGAACAAAATGCTTGATGAAGAAGATGACAGCAGTAGCACATGTCACCCTGTACTAAGGAATCTCTTACCAAAATGCACATAAACCAATGGATGGCCCAGAGTCCAACTCAAACATCCTGGGATCCCTCACAGGAGGAACAGTTCTCAAACTACTGGAAAATGTAGACTTTCAAATTATTAAACTACATAAATACGCAAAGCATCTTTAAACAAGATACGATGGCCAGACTTGGCCAACGTACATATAAGGCACGAGAAGTCACAGAACGGTAATGTATTGGTGCTCATTCATACCTGATAAAGTACCAACCTTCAGGAAAAAAATGTGCAAAAAAGTTTAACAGGAAAAAACATGAGTAAGTGGAAAATATTTATCCACAAAGCAATGCCAGTTAAAACCAGAGGAAAACAATTTCCCCTTCTTGGAACTGTTTGTCAAAGGAAAAAACAGACCCCAAAAGGCGGTACTAAGAAACTGTCACTCTAGTTATTGTTCTTGAGGACAATCACCACTGCTTATGATGCTGTTAGCAACAGAACAAAACATTTATGAGTCACACTAATATTTGTACCCTGCAGCCCAAACTTGGATCCTTATCCTGATACATTTAAAGTACCAATTACATCTTAAAACTAATAGAACTAATATTCATAACAGCACAGCAAACTAGGGGAAAAAACACAAGTACAAGGGAAAAGTGCATCACGAATGGACCATCATTTATTCATTACAAATGATAACTGTGAGGACTGTGTAATAAAATGAAGAAACATTAACGATACACATTTAAGTTGAATAAAATTAAGTAACTTTAAAAGCATGATTACGACTGACTACATTTTCAAAAGAAAATGAAAGAAAATTCAACCTTATGCTATGATTTAAACATGAGTATCTGAAGTCTTTCATTTACTTTCCAATTTTTCTTGGTTATCACTCACATACTTTAGAGTATTATCATGAAAAAAACACCATTATCAATTGTTAAAGGACTTAGAAGAGTATGTGAACTGCATTGAAGAGCCAAAAAATTCTTGATTAAAAAAAATCAATTGTGTGCCCTTACGCATTTTAAAATGCCCTTAACTCAGGGGAACAGCTGAGGACAATGATCAGATTCCACTGTCTGAAATCAATTCCACTGTCTTGCAATCAATTCCAGGCAATTCCTGGACAATGCAGGGTAAAGGTCAGCAGGGGAGGATTTTTCCTGTTTTAAAATTCAAAATGCTGGCCATAAGCAGGTCTAGTTAATGTGAATTGAGGGTAATATTTCAAAACAGAAATCAAAAAAATCTCGATGAAAACTCATCTATAAACTCCCTTTCTCTCTTAGTTTCTAATAAGTACATATCAAATCCTTTGGATTAAAGTCCTTCTAAAATACAATAAAAGGAAAAATAAATTATTAAATCAAAATCAACTTAATAGCTTTTTCCTTAAAATGCAAGCAACCAACATAAAGACAGACTGTCAATAAATCTATGTCACATTGAAAAATAATGGATAATAGCTTTATTACATTGTCAGAGGATTCAAATACATTGGTAAAAAAGTGAGAAAAAGACAACAAAAAAGGAGTAATTAGTAAATAAGTATGGAGAAATATTAAGCTTCTCATTTGCTAATGGTGTGATGTGTATTTATAATTCAACAGACACAACTGATATGTAATTAAAATAACCAATGCAGATGGAAGTGTATTGTAACTGGCGATATATTTTTTCAAGGTGATAAAGACTGACTAATGTTTTGTAATTAAATTTAAAAAATTCATATTCCTTGATTCAATTTTTACATTTGCATATCCAAGGAAATTATTCTATCTAATGTCTTATGTAAAGCAATTCACTGAAGCTTTATTTAAACCATCAGCAGAAGAAAATGAAATTTTTCACAATAGGGAATTAGAAAATATATTAGCAGGGTAACTCAACAGCCATTTATAATGAATTATTTTTTCATATATTAGGCTGAAAATTAGTACAAGTTAAGTATGAATAAAACTACCTAGAAAGCAAAGACTACAATGGCTGGAAATACATGACAAGTGTCATCAGGATAAAAGCATTAAGGTCCTGCTTTTACTTTTTTAAACTTTCTGCAATGTGTTTATTTGTATGGAGCCTTTAAGGAAAAAAAAAATCTTTCAACATATCCCAAATAATTACGTGACCTCCAAACACCCTCCTCTTTCACTAGTTCTTTATTCTTGATCATGAATGCATCAGCTCTAACCTGTTATTTCTTTCTGCTTGCAATCAGCTACCTGGCTGCTCCAACACTGGCTTTAACCACCTCTTGGCGTCTCAGCTAAGAATGCCTGTCTCAGCTCCGCCTGGAAGTCCACCACAGGCACTTGCTGGGGCTGCTGCTGCTGTGACCGCCTCGGGTACAGGTGACACCTACGACAAGAGCATGGTACGTAAAACGGAAAGACATTTTGCCCATATAGACAATAATTTATGGAATAAAATGTACAGACTCTTTTGCTTAAGATCGTCATTGAGGGTCAGAGTACACCACTGCCTCATGAAGAAACTACAAAACAAGGAGCCTCTCTGCACACAGGGATGTGCAAGGAACTGGGCCATACTTACCCAAGCTGGGGATACTACCAAGGAATCATTTAAAAAAAAAAAAAAAAAAAAAAAAAAAAAAAAAAAAAGCTCTTTTGGCTTAAAATGTCCTGCGAAAGTACCATCAGTACAATATCCATTACTTACTTTCCAATCTGGAAACAATTCTTTAACCCCTAGGGAGGGAGGTGGGCATTTTTAAGGCATTTCCAGTGAGATACTAAGGCTGTGAACCATGCTGTCCTCCCAAGAAATCACTACCTAAAACAAACAACTTCCAGCATACATACACTCAACACTATGTAACTCGACCATCTTTCAGTTAGAAGGGAATTCTGGAGAAAAGCATTCAACACGTCCCTACATGTCAGTCACCTGGCTCTGAATCTGATCCTGAGGATAAGGAAGAGATACAGCAAGTTACACAGGTTACTGGCTAACAAGATAAGTGTGAAAATTCTGCCCTGTATACATACATAAGAATATTCAACAGCAGTTGGATTTTAAAATGGGTCTTTGTTAAGAGGTTTTTCCAGTATTTTCTGTAGTTCCTAAGTAACATTTTTCAACATTCTGTT
This sequence comes from Camelus dromedarius, assembly GCF_036321535.1. Lineage (NCBI taxonomy): Eukaryota > Metazoa > Chordata > Mammalia > Artiodactyla > Camelidae > Camelus > Camelus dromedarius. The sequence goes on from NC_087464.1 coordinate 2,802,570, forward strand.
ATATAATAATGAATTATGCTGGACTTTGTCCATGGTTCCTAGGAGGTAACCTCTAGTCCTTTGCATTTAATAAGTGGCAGAAGTGTCTCTGTTTTTCATGGTGGGCCCCCTGGATCACACCAGAGTTAACTCTAACAGGATGTCTCAGGACAGGGGCTGGGCAGGCCTCATGTAGACCAATCACGTGATTAGAGGGGTGGGGCTTTGAGCCTGACCTCCTGGGAAGGATGGGAACTGGAAACTGAAACTGAGGTCAATTACATGGCATTGATTCATCAACCATGCCTATTTAATGAAATCCTAATCATTAAAATCTAGACACCTAAAGCTGTGGTGTGCTTCCTGGCTGGTGATATACACTGATGTACTGAGACTAAAATATCCTGAGGACATAGAAGCTTCAGGTCTTGTCCTATCGAGTCCCTCCATGTGGCTTAAAGTATAGTGTTTTTGAGTTCAGAGTCATTCTAACAAATTATGGAACTCGAGGGAGTAGTGGAAACCCTCAATCTGTATCCAGCTATTAAGAAACTACAGGTGGCCCACAAATTCTAGAGCGTGCAGCTGGTATCTCGGTAGAGGGTCATCTTATGGAGGGCCTGTGCCCTTACCCTGTCAGAATCTGCACTAATCCAAGGAGTAAGGATCAGAACTACACTGCTCACACCTCTAAGTTTCCCCATTTCAATCACAGAATAATTAAACCTTTATTTGGGCATTCTCAGTTTCAATCCTTTCATTACCAAACAGCAACTAAGTCTTGACCTAACAAGATTCTAACTCATTTTTAAGCCAAAAAGAAAAAAAAAAAAAACCTTTTTGTTTTTTGCTTCTTGCAACTCCTACTGTAGTGTTCCTCCTGGGTTTAATGTAAGACTAAGGTAAGAAAAAGAAAATAAGATGCAGTACATACAATATGTGCTTCATAAATGCAAAATATAAATTCAGGAATAATGAATTCAGAAGACTCTCTAGCCCCAATCTCTAATTTCTCTCAAACTCACAATACATCAAGAAATAGGGAAGACATGTACCAGCCCCAAAGAACTAGTTGATTTGGTGACGTATCTATTAGAAGACAGAACAACCATCAATTCTAGGAGTGTAAATCAGTGACATTCTATTAATACTTACTGTTGGTTAGTGGGACGGTGTGTGCATCGTGTTTTGGTTTTTATTCAATTTTGTTTTGTATCTGTTGGATGGAATACTAACAATAATCCTTTACTGATCTTTACAATTGGTATCCACACAATTCCTCAGGAATACTGACTCTCAGTACTTGTGGTTTGGGAAAAGGTGGAAGAGATTGATAGATTGTAATTAAAATGAACACTCAGACTACATCAAGTGTCCCAATCTTGAGAGAATCTTGAGTATATGTATCATTAAGCAGAGGTTAGAGTATCAATACTGCTTACCCATTCCTATAATCTACCTACTCTCAAAGAGGAAAAAGGTGGCTGGCGAAATTACACTGTTCCCCTAACTCAAAACTCCCCTCAGATTCTTCCCTTATTGCTGCACCCTATAATATTTATACATAATATATAAAACAGAGGTCCGGAAAATAGTTATTTCTTCTTTGAAAGCTACGAAATGTTTCTATTGATATGGACAAATTAATGACACCTAAAGCAGGTTTTTACAAGATTAGGATATGATCACCTGTTAAACTGGTCCACAATGATGCTGCATAAGATAAACACTCTAATAAAATATAGCAAATATGATAGAACCTTTACCCACTAATAAAGATCCTCCCCTAAAATATGCCCCCCCACCCATACTTCTACCACGTAGATGAAAAATGTTAACAAGTAATGTTTCGAGCCTATAGCCACTGCAGCTGCCCCAAACTGTGCACCCTGTGGGGATCAGGATGGAGAAAAGCAGGATACTGGCCCTAGATAGATAAGGTGCAGATCAAAGAAACGGTTTCACAGTAATGAGTTCAGTGAGCTCAGACACTTGCATCTTCCCATACATAGAAAAGCACTAAATTCATTAACTTGAGATGTCTGGCTTTCTTTAATTAACAGTAATCTTTTGACATTTTGACTAACTGGTTTTTGTTACAAAACTTCTATGTATCCTGGCTCCTTCCCTACTTCTTTTGAGTAGTCCCTCAAGAGCTACCCGAGAGGCTGTCTTCCCAGCTTAAGTCCTCAGTTTTGTCTACTAAATAAAACATAATTCTCAACCTTTAGGTGGTACGTATTTTTTTCAGTTGACAATCACAATCTGTATACTATCTCAAGATATTTCTAGAGATTCTGGGGGAAAAAATGGCAATTTTGAAAATTCTCAAGTTACAAAAGACTAAAAGGGGAAAAATTATCATATAAAAGAAATTAATAGGCAAATACTTATTATAACAAATTATATAAAATATTCACTCATAAAATTATCCCTTTCAAAGTAATCTCCAAAATAAAAATGTAATAAAGAATAATGAACTCTGAATAAATAGTCTCACTAGTAATTAAAATGTGCAACTACATGGAAATTTTTCCACATATAAAATGAGCAAATAACAAAAATAAGACCCAAAATGCTACCTACTCCTTACAACTTTTTAAAGCAGCTTTAGATGTGAAAAAGTGAAATAAAATGCAAATAAACATTAATAACTACATTTGACCCTTGAACAACATGAGTTTGAATTGTATGGGTCTATTTATATATGGATATTTTTCCAGTAAACATATTGGAAACTTTTTTGGAGATTTGTGACAATTTGAAAAAACAACCTGCAGATAAACCAGAGAGACTAGAAATATGGGAAAAAATTAAGTTATATATAAAATATACGTAATATATATGTAATATAAAAATGTGTTAATTGACTATTGGTTATCAGTGAGGCTTCTGGTCAATACTAGGCTGTTTGCAGTTAAGTCTGGGGGCAGTTAAGTTATTAGGCGGTTTTTGCTGTCTGGGGGGTTGGTGCCCCAACACCCTCATTGCTCAAGGGGTAACTGTAATATTAGCTTCCAGACTGACTGCTTTTATCGTCATTGCATAAGAAATGCAAACAACCTCAATATCCATGAGTAAGCTAATGCTAAGTTATATTGCAGCACCCATACTCTGTAATTTGTAAAATGAGGTAGATTTATAAGCACTGACATGGAAAGATTCCCTACAGCATATTGTTTCAAAATAAATCTCATGTATGTCAATAAACAAATCACAAATATGCCTCCCCTACCCCATATGGGTATACATGTGAATGCACAGGAAAAGGTCTAAAATGATAGCCATCCAAGTGCCTTAGGATTATCTCTGGGGAGGGAAGGGGAATGGACTAGTGGTATCTTAAAGTACATACCTGCTTTTTGAACTCAAAATAACACAAAATTAAATATGTAAATTAACATCCCTTCAATACACAGAACATTTTGCAAGTACAGAAGTGATTTAGCAACAACATAAGAAAGAAATAATTGTAATATAAACATTATTTACTTAATTACATATTATATATTATATAATTTATATGTAATTACATGTAATACATTATATTTGTTAAAAGTATGTATAAAAATACATAAAATAATATGAAAAATAAAGTAACTAATTATATGTAACATTTTATATATAGAAAATTCGTATAAATATGTTGAAAGATGTAGAGTTTTATGAAGATAACACCCACCTACATACATATGGAAAAAAAGGAAATACATTTATTAAAATTTTAATAAAAGTTGAGTTAACTTAGGACATGGTTAAGGATGATTATTTGTTTTTTTTTTACTTCATCTATAGAATATGCATATGCTTCTTGCATTAATTAAATTCAGGTCAATTCCCTGATCCCAGGATACTTTGCTCTCATCTGAAAATGGATTCTGCCCTAAAATGGTTCTCAACCCAGACTGTACTCACTCCTGGTTGCTCAGTGAGGCTGTCCTTCTGCGTTTGACTTGGACTTCCACCTCTGGTACGTGTTGTTCTGTAGTCCGTCTCAGGTGTAAGCGGTCCCTGAAGCAGAAAGAGTATTTGTTTCATAGACTTCAATTTATTAAACAACTACTTATTTAAAGGTTATATTTAGAGCTAGATTTAATATGGAGTTTTTAAAGTGCTCATAATCTAACTAAAATAATGCCAACTATATCTCAATAAATCTGAGAATAAATAGTAGAAGTAAAATGTTAGAAGCTTTTTATCCTGAAGTAGTCAGAATCTATCCTAAAACTACTTTTTCCCTTTAGCATCTCCTTGACATCAGAAAATTTGGGGGGAAATACCAAAAAATTAAGCAAAAATGTGTATGTGTGTGTACTTACACTCAGATACAGATATAAATCTATACACTTACAGAGATGTATTTATACACAAACATATTATCCATATCTACATATCCTTGAAAAAATAGCAATGTTGAGTCTAAAAATAGTTTGAAAAAATCATTATGATAGATCCTTTTGTATAGTGGAATAAAGTATAAAACTTAAATTACGAAATGTCTATACAGGCAACCTCTTGTGCAGATGCTTTCCTAGGATTTGCAAAACAAGAAACAAAAAGAATGTTTAAGAATAATAAAAAAAACAATTACAACCATATTATAATCTTTGGAACAGCTCACAAAATGGCTGCTCAAGGGATGGGAACAGGAAGTCTACTTGGGTCATCAAGATTAGAAATGATAGGAATCACTCACAAAACTGAAAATTTAAAATGTCAAACTAGAAAGGAAAGAAAAAACAATATTCCACGTCATACAATGTAATGTTTCCAGAAGAGGCAGAATTCAAAGGACACATCCCAAAAGATAATTCCCTGAACTCTTGCTATTTTAAAATTCATGTTAGATTATGCAAAGTAACAACCAAAATAGCTTACTGATAACCCTGAATTGTTTTATTGTTTTAAAAACTTTAATGTGACTGGTATACATAAAATAAACAAGTTTATACTGTATAGCACATGGAAATGTATTCAATATCTTGTAGTAGCTAATGGTGAAAAATATGAAAATGCATATATGTATATTCATGTATGACTGAAGCATTATGCTGCACACCAGAAACTGAGACAATATTGTAAACTGACTATAACTCAATAAAATATACAGGAAAAAAACTTTAATGTTCTAATCAAGCAATAGAAAAGACCCCTTAAAAATCACACACCAGATTTTTAAATGGTAAAAGTACTGTATATACTTTGCTAATCTCCTTGACCTTTGATTAGGCAATGGTTTCTTAGATATGACACCCAAAGTACCTAATGAGGGAAGAATCCATAAATAGGATTTCATCAAAAGTGAAACAGTCTTTGCTTCAAAAGGTATTAAGTGAAAGACAATTAATTCACAAAATGGGAGAAAACATATGCTAATCATAAAGCTGATAAAAGCCTTGTATACACAATATCTTAACTCCTACAACTCAGTAATAAATAACAAAACTCAATAAAATGGGTAAAGGATTTGAATAGATTGCTCTCCAAAGCTACACAATTTCCCCTTAAGCACAAGATGCTAAATAAGAGTCATCAGGAAAACACAAATCAAATCACAAACATACCACTTCACACCACAGGAGTAGGATGTGGAGAGACTGCTAGTAGAAATGTAAAGTGGTACAACCTCTGGCACGTCTTAAAAATGTTAACCACGTTGTTAACATGTGACCCAGTATTTCCACTACTAGCTGGAGTAAAATAAAAACACATGAACTTGAGCGTGAATGTTCTTAGCAACATTAACCTTTAGAATCAAAAAAGCAGAAACGACCTAACGTACAACTGAGGATGGATAAACAAAATATAGCATGGTATGGTATATTGGTACAATGAATGCCATTCAATTATAAAAAGGACTGACATACAGATGTATTAGACGGTGGCTTCACAAATAAATATATTTACTAACATATTAATACAATAAAACAGATTATCATGGACCTGTGCTTTGTCATAGTTCATCCATTATGATGGGTCTAATAGTATAATTCAGCACACCCCATAACCTCCCCCCAAAAATAATCTTCTGTTCCTTTATGTAACCTTCATCAGCTGCTCAGGTCTGATTTCAGCTGAGAAAAAAACCAGCATACAAAGATAATTTTTTCCATTTTTGACATCTTTTTTTAATTACATGCAAAATCTTCTATGAGCATCTTTTAAGTTTGTTCTAAACAAACATGTGCAATTATAATGTCCCTAACTGCATTCCCAAACCATAAACCAGTATTTCAGAAAATTTAAGCATTTAAGGGAAAGTTATTATATGTACACAATATTAACTTTTTGCTCCAAAATCACTTTCATTAAAAAGTAATAATAATCTAGAAATACACTAGAAAGCAAAATGTGATGAGATCACACAGTATTTTTCCTAACTGCCTAATATTCTATCAAATATTTAGGATGCCTTATACTAAATCCCAAAAAAACCTTATTAAAAACTCAATTACACCCACCAGTAAGCAAGGTATTTTCAGTTCCCTATGAAACCATTTATTCTAAATTGTCAAATCTTTCCCCATAGTTCTTTGAGATCATCACTACCCATGTTTTTCAAGCATATTTTTCTGAAAATAAAATGGTTCTGAATTTTAAAAAAAACCTCAATTACTAAGATCTCAAGAGTGAAAAATAAAAATAAAAACCACAAAGATAATGTGAGGTAACCCTGTTTGTAATCTTCCCACAAACATAAGAAAATCAGTGTGTCCAAAAACAAAACCTATAGAATCATCAAAGAGAATTCTGAGCCAGCCTGTATTCAGGACCTAGAAAACAAAAGAAATTAACTCCCTTGTCCAATCTTTACTAGCGTGAAGGATGTTGCCTTAACCATCAACAACTCTTATGCAAAGCTCCTGGTCATGGGCCACCAAAGTGGAGGGGACAGACGGGACCAGCAATAAAGTTCTAACTTACAACGAAGAAAGATTACAAACCTCACTGTCCCTGTCATGTGGAGGCAGTACTCACACCGTTCTTACTTCAAGGGTTCTTCCTAAAAGCTAAGTAGCAGAGTGCAGTGTCAAAGAGTTAACTTACAGGCCTTAGCATCTTAAACAAAAAGAAGGGAAAAGGAGGAATAAAGATGTAACATATCCATATACAGGGGAAATACTTAAGCAATGAAACACTGGTCAGACTAGAGAAACCAATATAATAGAAAATAAAACTATGAATAAACGCAAACCTGACAGTACCTTGCCTTAGACAGCAACACAACAGTCCTTTGACTAAGTGCCCTTGCTCTAAACTTCAGGAAGGGCTCCTGTTCCTTCCCCAGTCTCAAAAAGCCTTGGTACTAAGCTAGATATTCATGGGACAGGACAGAGGCCTCCAAACTTGGGAGGTCTTTCCACAGGGCCTGCCACACTGAGATGCTGAGCCTGAGGGAAGGACCACAAAATGGCGACCAGGACGCTGCAGCTCATCTTGCAAAGGGCCAAAGGATCAGAAGTTCATGTTTGAAGCAGTATCTTCCTACAAGCAGGAAAAAATGTACAGATCGTAAGTATCACAAAATACCACACTCCTGCTATTTCTCAAACTACTCGAAAACAAACAATTCCAGAGCAGAGCTTTCCAAGCTCCTGAATTTACATTTTCCTTAATTACATTCCAACTCAGCACACAAGACAGACTGGCTATGACGGATGGGAAAAAGAAAAAAACAGGCAAGCACATCAAAATTCTGCAAAGAAAATACTTAAAAATGCTGCCCCCCCCCATCAAGCTAGTGGAATATAGAATACAGAAATAGTTACTTTGTTAATTATCCTTTCTCACCAAATATTTACAGCAGCTCCAAATTTTTAAATGATAGATCAAAAGCATTAATTTAAAATCTGACTAAGGACAAGAATTCACTAATCCCATGTATACCCACAAATCTGTTTCTCTCCTCTGTTCCTCTCCTTAAACACAACTTATAGCCCTCAGTTTCTAGGAGCCCTAGAGGAGCCCCCAATTCCCCAACTTTAGAGAAATTATCCATAAAGATGGCATCACCAATGGAATATCCAGGGATTAAGAAATACTACACTTAAAGTTGAGATGCAGCTGTGCAGTTACATAATCTGGAAAACGGAAATCAAAGGTTATATGAAGGGAAGCTGTCTAAAGGGTTACTGGGTCCACTTGAACATGGCAAACAATTAAAATTACTCACAATACAACTTAGGGAGAATCTAAGAAATTAAAAAGCTCCAGGACCACTGCCGGAGGCTGTCTTAAGCAGCACAGGGGATCCTTGAATGTCCTCGCCTTCCTGAGCCTCCAGGCCCCCACCTCTCCCTTCTGCATAAGAAAACCAAGGGCACAGCACAGGTGCCCTGCCATTCCAGGTAGACAGAGTGAACACATCGCCCCCAGTATGAATCTCTGGCCTCACCACCTTCCCCATCCCACTGCGGCACTGCGGGTAGGGGTCGAACGCAAGGCCGAGAGGCTGAGCAAACCCTTGTCCTTCCTCCTCCCTTCCCGCACTGCAGCCCAGCAGGGGAGGGTCAGTAACTGCGCAAACATGTGAAGAGGGTGGCTGGCAGTCCCACACAATGGAGACTGTGCAAACGCCCAGCCTCAGCCCCACTGCAGGTTGGAGGTGGTGTCATCTCTGCAGCACTTGCGCGCCCCAAACCCACACCTTCCTGACTGCGGCACTAGGGCAGGGGCAGCCGCCCACCCAGGCCTGCCTCCTCCCAGCAGCACTGCGCTCTGGGGAGGGAGGTGCCCATACTCCTGCTAGGCAGCAGCCGCAAGGCCGCCCCCTCCCCCACTGCGGCACTGGGGGAGGGGGCGGCCGCCCCCACCCCGCCGCGCCTGCGCAGACCCGCACCTCTGCGGCAGCAGCCATCTTTGTGGAGCTGCACAATGGCTGTGACGCGGCCGCCAGACCCCTGTGCACTCCCGAGCCGGCCTACAAAAATCTAATTACAAATGCAGAGGAAAATCAGTGCCAACAAGGGACGCCCCTAGACGTCGCATCCCAAAATGCGGCAGGTCTCTCACAAGATGCGTTAAGCAGGCTCAGGACATCACATCCCTAATCTTACACCCAAAGCCACAAGTGCGAGGGATTATAAAGAAGTTAAATGCGTAACGACCCTATACTCCTGCAGCCATCCCTTCGGCTGGGAGGTTCGCCACAACATGCAGACTCTAAAACCACTGTTGGTCACGGAATATTGAACGTTCTCCGCTTTCTGCAAAAATAGACGCGCCCCTCCCCCACCTGCCCGTCGCCTCCGCCCCCGCCCCTCCACCTCCCCCCGTCCGCCTCACAGCCACTCCGCCGAGACCCCCACCCCGTTACGGCCCCCTCTACCATCGCGCTATCCGCTCCCGTCACCGTCATCACGTACCACTCAGGCCCCCTGCCAGTCCCCCTGCCGCTCCTGTGAACCACGCCGCTGCGGTCACCACGCCGCTGCGGTCACCACGGTCACCCGCCTCCCCTCCACTCCGCCATAGTGACCCCCCTCCCCTCAACCACCCCTTCCCACCACAGCCACACCCGACCGCCTCCGCGCCTGTCGCCCACCCCACCGCTGCGGACACTCCTTTGACCCACCCAGTCTTCCTTCACCGCCCTACGCACCAGCTACCGTGCTGTCACCGTGCTCATGGCCTCAGATCCCAGGGACAAAGGGCCACCCAAAAAAGGATCTGATGGGGTACACAGGATGGTGCAGACGGACAAATGCGTCACAAAACGCAGACAGGATACCATCCGAGGGGGGTCAGCTAAGCCCCAAGCCTCCAAAAGGTGTCCCATCTGGTCATCCAGACAAAGAACTGGAACCCCCAGACCCCCACCAAATACTACAATACTCCGAGTTCCGCAACCTTCGACTATCAAAACAAGCAGAAATGTTCCCCACGCTGTCTCTGAGTGAAGACACCGCACCGCTGACCTGGCCCGCTCCATTGCGCCGCTGGCCGCTCCTCAGAACAGAACGTCACGCATCTCCAATGGCTGCTCCACTCTGCGCTGGACTCGCCGCGGCGGCACCAACTAATCGCGGCCGCTCGGCCTGCGCACGCGCGGCAATCTACCGCGCCGCCGCGCGCGCCCCCCAACCTGCCTTGGCCGCGCATGCGCATCCCCTTGCCGCAGTGCCGAGGTGATGCCACAATACCCGCGCCCCCGCGCCCCTCCAGACCTGAAAAACGGGGGGATGGTATCTACCGGACCCGCAGGGGTTAAGGCACCTGGGCTTTGGGATGGGGACTCCAGGGACCACCATCAGCCTGGGGCTAATGGCTCTTAGTATCACACTAAATAGTACTTGGTACTTCCCAGGGTAGTGGAAATTGGGTATTTTTGTTGTTGTTGTTGTTAACTTTAAAAAGTCCTTATTCAGATTTCCTGTTTTTCCCCTCAGTGTCCTTTTCCTCCTGCAAGATTGCACACATATTATATCAGTGATATGTCTCTTTAAAAATCTTGGCTATGGCAACTTAGATTTTTTTTTTAAATGTTTACCATGTTTATTTTTTTAGTGATCATTAATTTTAGAATTAAAAAAATAAGTATTAAGATAAAATAATTGTACTTAATTCTAAACTCTAATGGACTTGACTGTCAGTTTCTTGACCCATCTTCCACTCTTTTCTAGCCTGCACTTTTTGACAACTCTGTCCACTCTCATAATTTCCTGGCTGCTCCACAGTATTAAAGAAGCTGGCTTTGGATACCGTAGAAGGCATGATTAAGGCTCCTTGAGACTTACAGACAGTCCACAGAGAGCAGCCATTTTGGCACACTAATCTAAAAGAGACAACATTTTAAATCAGTTTATAAGCCTGAATGAGCATATCCTGCAAATGGGAAGTGAATATACAGAAAGGGAGACTTCACCAGGAAACTACGCTGTAGGGGCTTTGCTGCTAGAAACTGATATCTCCCAACCATTCCCTTTTTTCCAAAGTCTAGACTTACCCTCAAGTCAAACACTCAAGGGCTTAAAGGGCTTTAAATAAGCTTAAAGGACACCAAATCCGGACTAAAACAATTCTGTGTGTAACTGAAGCTGCAGAATTTGCAAATAAACTGATTTGAACTCCTACATCACACCATATACAAAAATCAACTCAAAATGGATCAAAGATCTACATGTAAGAGTTGAAAATGTAAATCTCTTAGGAGAAAACGTGGATGTAAACCTGTGTGACTTGCCTTAAGCAATACTTTCTTAGTTATGACACTGAATGCACAAGCAACCAAAAAATAAAAGGATAAATTGGACTTCATCACAATTGCTTAAGTTTTTACATCAAATATCACTATTAAGAAAATGAAAAGACAAGCAGCAGAACAGTGAAAAATACTTGTAAATCATATACTATAAAGAAAGTCTTACTTTTCAACAATAAAAAGACAAAAAAATTTAAAAGGGCAGAGGATTTGAATAGACAATTCACCAAAAAATGGCAGACAAATGGCCAATCAGCACATGAAAAGATGCCCAGCATCTTTAGTCATTAAGGAAATGCAAATGAATAGCTCAATGAGATGCCACTTCACACCCACTAATCAAAAAGACAATAACAAGAGTTATGGAGGATATGGAGAAAACGGAGCCTTCCTCCATTGCTTAAAGGAATGCAAAATAGTATAGTGATTTGGGAAAACAGTTTGGGAGTAGCTAAAAATTTAACAGTAAAGTTACCCTACAACCCCCTACAGTTCTGCTTCTAAAAAGTATGTAACACACAATAAATGAAACCATGCATCTATGCAAAGCAGCATTATCGTAACAGTCAAAAAGTGGAAACAACCCAAATGTCTATCAACTGATATGCGGATAAACAAAAATCGTGGTATGACATATCTGTACCATGGAGTAGCATTTGGCCTTAAAAATGAATGAAGTATTGATTCAAGATACAAAATGGACAAACTCTGAAAATATTACGCTACGTGAAAGGCCACATTTTGTATGAGTCCATTTATATGAATTGTTCAAAATAGGCAAATCCATAGAGTCAGAAGCTGATTAGTAATTGTCAGGGAATAGGGGAAAGGCAAATGGAGAGTGACTGCTAATGTGTACAGTGTTTCTTTATAGAATGATGAAATGTTCTGGAATTAGCAGGAATAGTTGTAAAACATTGTGAATATACTAAACAGCACTGATATGTGCAGTTTTTAAAAAGGTAGATTTTTCTGGTATATGCATTGTTAATCAATTTTTTTTTAATCCAAATTGAGGGACATCCTATAAAATACCTGACAAATGATCCCCAAAACTGTCAAGTGCATCAAAAACAAAGTGAGCAACTTTCTAAGTCTTGTCACAACCAACAAAAGCCTTGGGACAGGAGTATTAAATGTAATATATTATCCTGAATGAGATCCTGGAACACAAAAGGGACATTATGGGGAAACTGAGGACATCTGAACAAAGTGTACACTTCTGTTAATAATGTACCAGTATTGGTTCATTAATTGTAACAGATGTACCATACTACGTGAGACATTAATAGGGGAATGTATGTACGAGGTATGGGTGGTTGAACCCAGATTCAAGCCCAGCACTCTGCTTCCCATGCCCCTGACCTTAACCAATATTGTATCTTTTGATGACTGTCTAGTATGGGCAATGACACTCTTTATTATAATTTTAATTCCACAGCGTGTGTGTACAAATCCGTATGTATGAGCCACAACCCAAGCAGAAAGCTGTGTGAAAAGACAAAATGGCAGAAAAGTCCCAAAACTGCCCCTGTAGGCTCCTTACTTAAGGCACTGGGTGGCAGTCTTTCACTACATGCACAGTTGGTTCAGAAGAAAGCTGAATAGGGGAGAGAAATCATTGCTGTAGGCTCCCTCCCCCACCCTGGGGCACAGCAGGAGGAAGATTCTCCTATTAGCAGTCTTCCTAGAAAATCCCAGGGCCAACTCAGGAAGAGGCCGAGCAGGGGAAGAAAGTACCCCCCTCCTCTTGAGAATGGTCATACAGGACGGACACAAGCTACAAAAAAGGCACTCCTCCACCCACAGTTTTAGCGCATTCTCTCTATGTCCCCAGGCTTTGGGGCAAGAATAGTCTAGGCTGTCAGACAACTATACCAAATCCCACCTACAGCCTGTGCATTTTTTTAAATGGTTGGGAGGTAATAAAAGGAAAGACTATTTTATGACACAAGAAAATTATATGAAATTAAAATTGCCATATCCATAAATTAAATATACTTAGAAAACAGCTGACTAGAAAAGCCCAGTTTTTCCCAACTGAGTGGGGAAAACTCCAGGTTGCTAACTTTTGTGTTTCTCCTTTAGCTTCACTCAATTACCACATTCATATAAAATACTTCTGACACTTTCGTCACCAAATGCGGGGGGAGGGAGTTCTCTACACCAAGCAATTATCCATGACACCAGCTGGTTGTCTTACAATTTAACTCAGTTCTAACACTATCTACGTGTATACAGCATCAGATACCACAGGTCAAGGGCATATTCCCACAAGACTGCTCCCACCCCACCTCAGATGCCAAATGCAAGTAGTTAAGTCCCCAGGTTACCCACAACTTCTGTGGAGGAAAATGTCGCCTGCCATATCCGTAAACAAAGGAAGTTGAGGCCATCAAACCATCAGCCGCTGCAGCTGCCCCCAGCTATGCACCCTGAGGGGATTCAGGATGGAGAACAGCAATATACTGGCCCTACGTAGAGAAGGTGCATATCAAAGGAATCATTTCAGTGAGCCCAGATTCTTGTATCTTCCCATACAAAGAAAAGTGGTAAATTCATTAACTTGAGATGTCTGGTTTTTATCTTTTGATGTTCTCACTACCTTTTTTTGTTGTTGTTGTTATTTTTTTTTTTTTTTTTGCAAAAACTCTATATATCCTGGCTCCTCCCTTACCTCTGCAAAACAGAGCTGTCTGATAGCCTGCCTTCTGGACTTAAGGTCTCAGAAAATCCACCAAATAAAACAGAATTCTCAACTTTTATATGTGCATTTTTTTTTTTCAGTCGACACTGCTGTCTAGTTTGGCTGTAAATTGGAGGTTTCTATGCCCTCCTCCCACTTTGGGTTCATTTTTACTTACATTTCCAGTTTATTAAAGGATATGGCAGAGAATACAGATGAACAGCCTGATGAAGAGATACTTACGGTGAGGTCTAGGAGGGTCCAAAGTGCAGGAACTTTTGTCCCATGAAGCTGGGGTGCATTACCCTCCCAGTGAGTAGATATGTTCACCAACCCAGAAGCTCTCTGAATCCCATACTTTGGGGATTTTTTAATGGAGGCCTCCTCACGTAGGCATGATCAATAATTAACTCTATTTCCAGCCCTTCTCCCCTCTCTAGAGAAGTGAGGGGCAGGGCTGAAAAATTCCAAGCTTCTAAGCAAAGGTTGGTGTTTCTGGTCACCAGGAGCCATCCAGAATCCTACCCAGAGTTGCCTCATTAAAACAAAAGATGCTTCTAGTGTTCTTACCACCAAGAACATTAAGAAGGTTTTAGGAACTCTGTGCCAGGAACTGGGAGCAGAGACCAATGTATATTTTTATTATCTCACAACAGCCTTGCACATATCTTTACATACTAACTATGGCTACAACTGCACAGTTGAGTAGTTGGAATTGATGAGATTCAGGGCATACTACCACAAAATATGGCACCCTGGCATATTGAATATTTTAAGGTGAAGGAGATTGAGAAAATGGCACAAACAGGAAGGTCACTTTGATCTTCTCCCAACCCTTCTCTTCTGAAATAAGTCATACAGGCCTCAGGTGAGAGGTGCCCTCCCTATATCCAGAGGGCGGGACCATCCTTATTTCCAAAGACAAAAGGATGCCAAGAAGAATCAGAATAGGTTTTGACAAATTTCCCACAGTTTACTACATGAACCCCTTCCTCTCTGACCTATCATATTCCTACACAACTGCCTATTCTTCATCAAACCTATCATAAAAATACTCAAGGTCTGTTCTGATGGGTCACATAAAACTCACATTATGTGAAATTTGAGTTTCACATGAAGGCTCCCATGTCACATGAAACTCATATTAAAATAAATTTACATGCCTTTGCCAGTTTAATTTTCTGACCCAGCCAGGGGGAGGGTTGAGGAAAGCTTTTTCCTCCACTAAACAGCAGAAAACATTTGGTCCTCAAAGCCAAACGTACTTAATATTGGGCTGTGATGGTAATTTCATGTGTCAAATTGACTAGGTCACAGTACTTAGATATTTGGTCAAATACCACTGGTATGTTGCTGTGAAAATATTCTTTAAGTGGGATTAACATTTAAATCAGTAGATTTAGAATAAAAAGCAGGTCACCTGCCATAATATAGCAGACTGCCTTTGGATTCAAGTTGTAACAGCAACACTTCCCTGTGTCTCCAACCTGCTAGCTTAACCTGCAGGTTTTGGATTTGCCAGCCTCCAGAATCACATGAGTCAATTTCTAAAACTAAAAAAACTGTAATAGTTAAAACATGCCACCAGGGCTTCCTGACAGCTCACAAGATATGGAGCTCCAGCCCTGAAGGTGAGACTCTTACTGCTGGGGAACTGGACATCAGTTATATTGTGACTTATAATAAATACACATTTGGTCTTCATCCCCCTTTCTGGAACAGAGCTCCTAAAACCCTTAGAATGTTCTGTGCTGAGATTGAAAAATGTATCTTTTGTTATGTTAATAAGGTGACTTTGGAAGTCAGGGAAGGATGAGGGCTGATTTGGTTGACAGGATAACCAAGTGATAAGAGGGCTGAAACTTTCAGTCCCATCCCCCAGACCTCTGAGGAGGGCGGAATGGCTGAAAATGGAATCAATCTCCAGTGGCCAAAGATTTAATCAATAATGCCCATATAATGAAGCCTCCATAAAAACCCAAAAGGACTTTGGGGCTGGTGAACCAGAACACTACCACATGCCACTGTGTTGGGCTCAAACTCCACAGGGATAGGAGTTCCTTTGTTTGGGTCTTTGCTCTAGATATCTGTTCACATCACCATTGATTCTTAAACTTTAACATCCCTCGTAATAAACTGGTAATCTCATGAGTAAACTGGTTTTCTAAGTCCTGTGAGCCACTCTAGCAAATTAATTGAACCCAAGAGGGAATCATAGGAATGTCTGATTTAGAGTCAGTTGGTCAGAAGCACCAGTGACAACCTGAACTTGCAATTGACATCTGAAGGGGGAGAGGGCATTTTCTGTGGGACTGAGCCCTTAACCCATGGAGTCTGAGCTGTCTGAGTAGATAGTGTCAGAATTGAATTGATTTGCAGGACACCTAGCTGGTGTCAGAGCATTGGTTGCTAGTGTGAGGGAAAACTTCCCACATGTTAGAACTGGGTGCAGAAAACTTAATACCTGAAGTCCAGCCAGGCCTCAAGCACCACTCTTATCCAGCTCCTGTAACATAGCCAGCTCCAGAAACCCACTGGATAGGAGGGGAAGCTGAAGGGGTGGGGAATCAAGGAAACTAATTAACTTGTGGGCCTCCCTTCAGGTACTCCAAACATGTCTTCTTGCCTGAGCTTCTTTATTCTCTAGCAAAGTGACAAGGAAATTGAGGAACAGATAATTTAAAGACTTGCCCAAAGTCCAAGACCTATTCAAAATTATCAAAAGGCTAAGAAAATCACAAGGAGAAGCCAATAAATCAGCAAGATCTAGATGCAGACTGTGCTACAGTTGTGGAAGATGCTACAGATGCTGAAGAACTTACTAAAGAATGTGAAGAAATATGGAATGATCTGGAAGAATGTCAGAGTAAATTATCGCTTGTTGGAACTGAGACATTCACTGATTCAAGTGCTCAGTTATTATTAGTTATGCCAGTGAAATGTTTGACTATTGGAGTTAGTCAATGGCAGAAAGAAACTCCTGAATTAATTCCACTGACTGAAGATGTCCTGGTAACTGTAGAAAAGGAAGAGTTCCAAAATTTGAGACATGATCTTGAATGGTACTGTCTACTATTCAAGAAATTAAAAGTTAAAGGAGGACTTAGACATGTAACAACAATAGTTGGAGGAAAAACAAGAAATACTGAAATCTCTTAATGTACTACACAAACATCATGAAATGACTTTTTCTTTTTTTAAAATTGAGAACCTTTAATAAACTGAAAACAGAAATGCTAAATAAGAAGGAATATAAGAATAAATGCTTAATTAACTTGGGTAATTCCTAGAAGACCATTTTCCTGTACCTGATAGAAATTTGAAAAAGAGTAACATTGTATATTCTTGCCTTTTTATTGTAGATTAATTGATCATGACTGTGTGGGTTTATTTTGGGCTCTCCATTCTGTTCCACTGATCTATGGTTTTGTTTCAGTACCATACTGTTTTGATTACTGTAGCTTGATAGTACAGTCTGACATCAGGAAGTGTGATTCCTCCAGCTCTGTTCTTTCTCAAGATAGTTTTGGCTATGTGGGATCTTTTGTGTTTCCATACAAATTTCTAACTTATTTGTTCTATTTCTGAGATTGTACCTTTCCAAGAATTTATCCATTTCTTCTAGGTTGCTCATTTTAGTGGCATAAGTGGTTCTGGGAAAACTGGACAACTATGTGTAAAAGAATTAAATTAGAACATTCTCTAACACCATATACAAAAATAAACTCAAAATGGATACACAAAAACAAACTCAAAATGGATTAAAGACCTAAATTAAGACATAAATGTAAGACAGGATATTATAAAACTCCTAGAGGAAAACATAGGCAGAACACTGTGACACAATTTATACCAATATATTTTTTTGTCTGTCTCCAAAAGTAAAAGAAATAAAAGCAAAATAAATAAATAGGACCTAACTAAACTTAAAAGTTATTACAGAGTAAAGGAGACCATCAACAAGAAGACAATCTACTGAATGGGAGAAAATATTTGCAAAAGATATGACCAATAAGGGATTAATATCCAACATATATAAATGGCTCATACAATTCAACATAAAAAAAAACTTGATTAAAAATGTAAAGAAGAATTGAATAAACCTTCTTCCAAAGGGGGGAAATGCAGGTGGCCAAGAGACACATGAAAAGATGCTCAACATTGCTACATCATCAGGGAAATGCAAATCAAAAGCAATAAGATATCACCTCCCACCTACCAGAATGGATATCATCAAACACACACACACACACACACACACACACACACACACACACACACACACACACATAACAAATGTTGGCAAGTATGTGGAGAAAAGGGAACCCTCCTACACTGTTGGTGGGAATGTAATTGGTGCAGTACGGAGGTTTCTCAAAAAAACTAAGGACAGAACAACTGTATGACCCAGCAATTTCACTGTGGGTATATATCCAAAAAAACCAAAAACACTAATTTGAAAACATACATGTGCCCCAGTGTTCATAGCAGCATTACTTACAATAGCAAAGATGTGGATGCAAACTAAGTGTCTATCAACAGATGAACTGATAAAGAAGATATGGTGTATAGATATATATACACATATATGTACATATACATATATACACGTATATATAGAATAGTACTCAGTCACAAAAATAATGAAATTTTGCCATTTGCAGCAACATGGATGGATTTAGAGGACATTATGCTAAGTGAAGCAAGTCAGGGAAAGACAAATACAGTATGCTATCACTTGCATGGAGGAATCTAAAAAATACAACAAACTTGTGAATATAACAAAAAAGAAGCAGACTTACAAACAGAGAACAAACTAATGGTTACGATTGGGGAGAAGGAAGGGGGAGCAATATGGGGTAGGAGATTAAGAGGTAAAAACTATTAAATATAAAATAAGCTACAAGGACATATTATACAATACAGAAATACAGTCAATATTTTATAATAACGATAAATGGAGTATAACCTTTAAACATTGTGAATTACTAAATTGTACACTTATATAATATTGTACAGCAACTATACTTCAATTAAAATAAAAAACAAAAATAAAAGTATGGAGAAAAAGAAAAACACTTAAAAATCAACTGTATAACTGATAGCACTACATGAAATTTTAGAGATTCATATAAATAGGTTATATGATGTCCTACATGATCCGTATGTCAAAATTAGTGATTACTTTTGATCACCTTATAAAGAGCTGCTGTTACTTAATGGAATTGCCTTGAAATATCCAGAAGATCCAACTCAAATAAGTTTAGAATTCTTCAAAATGGATGGTCTTTTTGCAGGGGAGGGTATAGCTCAAGTGGTAGAGTGCATGCCTCGCATGCATGAGGTCCTGGGCTCAATCCCCAGTACTTCCTTAAAGAATAAGTAAATCTAATTATCTACCCCCAACTAGAAAAAAAAAAAAAGGATGGTCTTTTTTCCCTACACAGTACTCAAAGAATCCTGTTTGTTAGTCAAGGATCATGGAAATGCTGAGGACTACTTAAAAGAAGAACAGAAAATCAAAGCACATAGTCCATCTTCCTTTCATTCTTAAAAAGGACATATGCTGCAATCTTACTCATTTTAAAATGGTTCTCTCATTCAAATCAGTGCCACAGTGTTTTAAACTATATGAACAAGAATGCAAGTAAAAAAATTCTAGACTTAATCATTACAAAACGTTTAACGTACCTTCATGCAATAGCCCTTAAAAATATTCATTAATTTATGATATTGGCAATGCAATATTTTCCATTCACATTTATGACTATTATATGTCTTTTGGGTTCTATTTGGTGCTTAATTCATTTATTTAGAAATTATAATGGACAGGCCATTTTATTTGAAGATGGTTCTAAAATTGAAGTAGCATCTGATATAGAAGACAGCAAAATTTTAAACTGTTTAGCAAATCCATTTTATGTATACTGTCTTATTTTTAAATTTGTTAAAAATGGAATATAAATAAATTTATATTAACTAAAATTAGCATGAAAACTATTTGAATGAAGTTAACATGAAAACTATTTTAATGTATATTATATACCAAGTGATATTATATATTAAACTACTATTGATTCTGTTAATTATTAACAAAAAATTGTGTTCATAAAATTGTATTGATCGTCTATGACTTTTATGCAAATAAAATTCTTTCATTTAAAAACAAAAGCAGCACAGAGGAAGCAAAACTAATGGTGCAGTTCCTGGTAATCAAAGCCCATGCAATTTTAATTAAAATAAATTAATAAAATTAAATTTAAAAATTAGCTTGTAGCAATGTACTTTCAGTTACAAAACAACTTTTTAAAATTTGCTCAAACTCAGTTTCAATCATGTACAGATAGAACAGGAAATAGATTCATAGATTTCTGGAGACAATGACCATCTTCTATGAATTTAAACTAAGGACATAGGCACAATAAAATAAAATTGTCTATCTATGCATAAATATCTATTCCTCTCTTAAATAAAATAGTTGGCCATTCCACCATGGAAACTTGAAAAACCAATAAATCACCAGTTCAACATTTACATAGAAACCTGCTTACTTGGAGCCCAACCACAGTGAAAGTCCAATTTTAAAGTAGACGGAAACTTTAAAAAAACCAATAAATCACCTTTTTAATATTTACATAGAAACCTACTTACTCAGAGCCCCAACCACAGTGAAAGTCCAATTTTAAAGTAGATGGAAACTTTAAAAAAAAAAAAAACAATAAATCACCTGTTTAATATTTACATAGAAACCTACTTACTTGGAGCCCCAACTATAGTGAAAGTTCAATTTTAAAGTAGACAGAAACTTTAAAACGACCAATAAATCACCTGATTAATATTTACAAGAAACCTACTTACTTGGAGCCCCAACTATAGTGAAAGTTCAATTTTAAAGTAGATGGAAACTTTAAAACGACCAATAAATCACCTGATTAATAATTACATAGAAACCTACTTACTCGGAGCCCCAACTACAGTGAAAGTTCAATTTTAAAGTAGATGGAAACTTTAAAACAACCAATAAATCACCTGTTTAATATTTACATAGAAACCTACCTACTCAGAGCCCCTGAGATTGTCAGCCCATTACCTTCTTTCTGGAGCACAGCCTCTGGGTTAAAACTACTGTAAAGACAATGTCAGGGAGAAGTTTGGGGGTTATTTAGCCCAAAAGCAGTAAGGGAGAGAAAGCACACTGCAGAATTTCTTAGAAAGAATCACCAGTTTTACCACTAGGGAAGTTAGTTCATTTCCCACTTTTTCAAATGTTCAATTTTAAAGTAGGTTTTGGATTTTCTTTTTTAGGCAAACTTGTCATCTCCTTCACTCAATATTACTTGAAAAAAAATATGATTTTTCTGCTGTTGCAGAGACTGGTGCTGACAGAAAAATCACCACATGGACCCTGACCTCACGCCCACTATCCAACAAGAAATGTTGGACCCAACTTGGAAGACAAATGCCTACCTGCCTTTCATAGGAAATTGTGTGGCAGCCCCACGGAGGCTGGACTCAGCCCAGGGTCCAAGGCTGCGTAGGCCATTCAGCGCTCAGGCAGACAGGCTGCAAGGAGGGAGGTCTAAGGTCCCTGCAGCTTCCCCTGAGCCAAGGTTACTGAGGCCCTGGGTGCCTACAAGTATTCCTCATCCACTTGGATTAAGCCCCTATCACTTTCCAGGAGCATGTTTGCATTTTCTGTGACATTTTTAAAAGTCTGATATTAAATCTGTGATGCCTGCATTGTGCCCCTCTGGTCTGGAAAAGAATGGGAGGGAAGGGGGACAGGTGAGAGGAAAGGGGGAAGAGAGGACAGGAGAGATGACAACACTGGGAAAGAGAGTTGTCAACATGGAAGTGTTAGAGCAGGCAGATTGCTAGATATGAGCAGAGAGCAGATGCAGGCCAAATGGCAGGAATTGGGCAGAAAGGAGGGGCACAGGGCCAAATGCAGGAAACTCTACATTGTGTAAACAACAGGGGTCCTTGGGCACCAAAAGAAAACCAAGAACCTCTGAGATGATAAGAGATCACACATTTTGGGGTGACAAGTGGGGAGGGTGACAAAAAAGGTGGGAAAAGGCAGGAATCTCCAGCGTCTGAATGTAAGCCTTTTGCTCATTATGCCCTCATTACAATAAAATTAGCCTTGCAGATTAGAAGTACCCATCGTGCACCGATGCCATGACACTTCTAATTCAGATTAAATAAGAACAAAAATCCCTCCAGGTGGAGTTGGGATGAAAATCTGAGAATATGACCCCAAACCAGTCCCTCCCCAATGAATATTCTGCCCATTCATTTTTACACTCTGTGTAACCAACTTGCCAAAAAAACCTCAGGGCAGCTGCTCACCTGAGCCTGCCTGCTCTCCCCTTGTGAGCGTACTGTCTATCTCTTAATAAATCCTCACTTCAAGGGGGAAGGGTATAGCTCAAGAGCTAGAGTGCAGGCTTAGCATTCATGAGGTCCTGGGTTCAATACCAAGTACCTCCTCCAAAAATAAATTAAACCTGTTACCTTCCCCCGGCCAAAATAAAAGTTAAATAATACAGTTAAAAAAGACACCAAAAATAAATAGATCTTCACTTTACTTTCTTGATCTTCATGTCTCATCTCTGAATTCTTTCTGCTAAGAGACACGAACCTAGTCACTGGCAACATCAGGTGCTAATACAAACAGGGAATGGAAGGCAAGAAAACAAATCTGTGGGACTGAATTGGAATTGAACACATTACAAATAGATGAAAAAAATCCACACATGCAATTTTATACATCCATATACAGTTACATACAAGTAAATATAGTTATATATACGCATAGTTATAGTTTTATACATACTATGTCTATATATCTGAAAGGATCTAAAAGCAGTAATAAATTAGTAGCACTGCGACTGGTTTCTAAATACCTTTCTCCATTATAAGAAATGAGTCGGGGGCGAGATGGCAGGGTAGGTGGAGAAAGGTCCTTTCTTAACAACAGAACGTCAACTACGAAATACTGGAGGAAAGATGTAGTTATAAGGCATCATTCTGGACCAGGATAGTACACAATGTTGTGTCATACTAACCAAAAAGACATCACTGTATTTAATACAGTCTTGAGGATGTTTCAGACAGACCTACAAAGAGGGCATTGTATACAGTAAGTGGCATGTATGCTTCAAAAATAATAACCACATGAAAAGCAAAGAAGACTAAGGAACCATTCCAGATTAAAGACTACTTTAAAAAGGCATAGCAGCATGACAGGGTCTATAGTCCTGAACTAGGAACTAAACTTTAACAGAAAACAAATGCTATAAAGAAAATTATTGGGACAGCTGGAGAAATTCAAATATAGGCTATAGATTAGAAGAACTACATAAAGGTTAAATTTCCTGAATGCATAACTACACTGTGGTTATCTAAATGTATATTCCTGTTCCTAGAAAATACATGTGTAGCATGGTGTCTGCAACCTTCTCTCTAATTGGTCAGAACAAAAAAGTTTACACATAGTGGGAAAGGGGGACATGACAAATCAGATGTGGCAAACTATTTAAAATTAGTGCGTCTGGGTAACAGGTAAATTAGAGTTCTTTTTAATATTATTATAATTTCTATAATTTTAAGTTAGTTTCAAAATAAAAGTTAATTAAAAATAGCATGTTTAAAATACGTAATTAAGCCTAATTACCTCCCCTACCAAAAAAAGGGGGGGTCTTAAAAATTTGGTGAGCAAATGACAAAGAAAGTACAATTTTTTTAAAGTTGGTATTATTGATAGCAAGAGCACTGAATGCATCAGACAAAACAGAAAACAAAACCACCACCAAGAGCAACAACAACAAAATGTTTAAGATTAAAATTAAAGCCTATTTGATTTAGGTTTTATATAAATTTCAATGTCATTGAGCAAGCTGACTTACAAATAAATGTATCTAACAAAAAAATAGCATGGTTACAGTACACCCATTTATTTAGTACATGTGCTGCCAAAGTGAATACGACACCCATTTGTTTAAAAAATTTTAAGTACACAGAATATGTATTTAGTTACATATGTATTAAAGTATTTTTATTGTGTAAAAAATTATTTTATGATGGGAAAACGTTGGATTCTGAAACAAGCACAGACATTTAGCTTTATACTTTTGGTTTTCTCATAGAACAGAGCTACCTAATTCTTTCAGTAGCTACTTTATATTCCATGGCAAGGATATTCCAATAATTCAGCCAGTTCTTGATGTTTACTATATTTATGAATATTTAAGTGGTTCCTTATCTAATTATGTTATATTTATGTATTTGAATAGTTAATATGTTTACATAGTTAAAAAAAATCAAATGCACAAAATGACATACAGTGAAAAGTCTGCTTTCAACCCCTGATGACCATATATCCCTATTTTTCTGGTAAAGACTGAGTTTACAATGATTGTCTTGGAATGATTACAAATAGCCCCTGCTTTCTCTCAGAATTACGCTAGGTTGAATGATACACTCTACTTAGATCCCTGTTCCCTTACCATGTTGCCACCCTAAGACTTACAGAAGCACCTGTATTATCAGTGTCTGTGTACACTCCTGGAGGAATTTGATGTATATATAAGTTTAAATAATTTTTTTAATTTTTAAACAAATGAATATATTCATGCTATTATTTAACTTTCATTTGAAACAATCCCAACTGCAAGAATATTAAAAACAATTCTCATTTACTCCTTACCTGGATTCACTAATTTTAAATATTTTGCATCATTAGTTGTATCATGGTCCAAGGCACCAGTTTCACCTGGATTACAGCTTCCAGCCCTCATCCTCTGTCAACCCTCCTTCTAAATTATTTGGGAAAATTAATAAGCAAAGGAAGACTCCAGGAGGACGATATTGAAAACTTCACAGGGTACCTCTGCAGAAATGGTGGCACAGGAAAGGGGGTGTGGAGGCAGTGGAGTGTGCAGGTGCATAATTTTGAAAATCAAAGGATCACAAAATCTGCAGGCATATAGTTGCTTTTCCTATGATTTACATAAAACACCTGAAGCCTCCTTTTCCCCAGGAGCCCTTTATAAACGAATAACTAACACATGTACCATATGCTTGGTGGCATATGCGAATAGGAAAAAAAAGGCTGAAATTTTAGCTTTTCCTGCATTAATCTTAAATAATGTCAGCATAAGCCTTCATACACAATTCTCTTTAGGTCAACAAAGAAAATAATCATATGAATTTTGCCCTTATTGTGTTCACAGTCTAATAAAGAGATAGAAGGAACTAACAGAATTTGTATTTAAGTAGCTAGAAAATCCCCACAGCCAATCCATAGGCCCCAATCCCTCAATCTCCACCAAAACCTCCTGCTAGACATGTAGGTATTTACTAACAATTGTCATTTGTCAGTTTTCCCATTGCTAAGTGCAAGAGTCTGGTCTACTCTCTTACATTTAAGTGTCAGGTTCTAAGGATACACATACTTAGACGTTCAAGGCAGCAGTGTTGGTGAAAACTGCAGGCTACACATGACCCAAACCGTCAGGTACAGAAGGGGCACATCCACTGTGGGATGTAGATATAATGCTGTCATTCATACATGCATCTAACATTACTATATATACACAAATAATGTATAAGTGTATATGTATAAGTGTATACAAGTGTGTATATATATATTTTATATATATACAAATACAGTAGTATTAGATATAGATATGGTGGTGATATAGGTGGATAATGATAGAATACCACCTGGAGATGAAAATGAACAACTGTAGCTACATATAAATGGATAAATACTAAAAACATAATATTAAGTGAAAAGAGACAAAACATACACAGTTAAGAGCAGGCAAAACTATATAAACTGTATTCCTATAGCTTAAATATGTAATCACAAGGGATACATTTGTAAGGAGCAGCATAGAGGATTCATCTCTGTCAGAAGAGGAGGCCCAGATCAGGGAGAGATACCCCGTAGTCTGGGGAGAGACACAGACCTTCTACTTCTTCATTTGAATATGTGCCTGAATAGGGCTTTTAACCACTTTGTATGACATTTTTATCACCCATAAAATGGAATACTCCATGCAAAACAAGGACAACAGTGGCCAATACAAAATGAATACTCAACAGATGCAGGCTGATACTGGTTGCATTCACATATCCTCTGTTATACTCAAGCCCCGACAATCCTAGGTTCTGCTCAAAAATGCAACAGTTTTAACGGGCCAAGGAGGAATACTGTGAGTTGGTATGGACTGCTGTGCCCAACTTCTTTTCAGCCTTGGTTACCTGACCGGAAAATAGAAGCAAGTCCTGAGTCTCAGTTCTGACACAATCACACGCACAGGGCTGAGTATACAGATCATTTACCAGGTCCTAGGCTACTCACTTCCCTTGGAATTCAGCTCACCTCTTTGGCTGGATCCCTTTAACCACAGGCTGACTTGGAAAAACTGACCCTGCATGTTGCCTGGATTTACCGTCAAACCTCATGCTTTCAGATTCTGCATCATTGTTGCTCTTACCTGAATAATCAGTTGGGCTGTCCCTCAACTAGTAGGAGGAAGACTCTTCTTGAGTGCAGCAGACATGATTGCCAGCTTACTCTGCAGTAGTATCCTCCAGGTGGGTCTACAACACCTTCAGGACCTGCGTTTTTGAAGCATATAAAAGCATGCACCTGTTTCTTTACTGACTCCCGAGTAAGCCTCAGGGAAAACTCTGTTCACCTGCTTAATGACCATCTTCTTCAATACCCGGCTTCAGAATACTTCACAAAGCTGAACCTTCAAGTCTAGCTCCAATTCCATTGCCTTTGGGCCAGATCCAGGCATGCATTAAGGTGAATCTGTCAGAAGAGCCTTGGACAGTTGGGATATTGTAACTGTCTTTGGATCTATGCCATTCCCAGAATTTATGAGTATCTCCACCAGGCAAATCATGGGATGTCTCAAACCTGTCAGTTAGAAGTTGTTGAGGGGTAGAAAGGGAAGACAGTATACCTCTAGGGCATGTCCTTTAAACCCCCCACCTACTTGGAGAGGTCCCACACCCGCATAACTCTCCAAAACAAATCTTAACTAGTAGATGACTTAGAACATAACTAAAAAGCATTAGCCACCCAAATGCTCTCTGAGCTGAGCTCTGCTTGAGATTTGGGAGGCAATCTAGTGCTTTCCAAACTATAAAGAACATAGGAATTACTGGAGATCTTGTTATATTTCGATAGTGATTCAGAAGGCCTGGGGTGGGAGCTGAGATTTGCATTTCTAACAAGACCCCAGGTGATGCCAGTGCTACTGGTTCAAGACCTCACTTGAGTAACAAAGGTCTATCATACTGCTTAAGGGCTTACTTGTTAGGGAGGTATATATAGATAGAATCTTAATTTTAACTAAACTGTTGTGGGATCTTGAACAACTCTTTCCCTCCAGAGTTGAGTTTATGTCTCTCCTTCCTCCCCTATTTTCATTGAGGGAGTTTGAGTATGTAAAGCACACTCAATTTTTTTTCAATAGGAATTCCATAACTTATTCTTTTTTTATATAAAAAGTCATCCAAATGCTAACAAAATGTCTTCTAAGAAGAATTATATTATTTCAGATCATAAATAATCAGCAAAGATACAAATGATTCACAACTAAAGAAAAAACCAACACTAGTGCTTTCCATCAGTGCTGAAAACAGACCTGCTTGGGATGTATTAATAAAACATCACAGTATTCAACCACAACAACTGAAGTAGTTGGTTCTTAGAGGAACCAAAGGAGGGATACTAATGTTCGTGAAGGCAGCCCACCTACACAAAATAAGTAAGGTATGAGTATGTGTTGTCAATGAATAGTAATACTGGTAGGTATGTCAAATATGAAGTTTCTTTAAAATACAGGGACAAGCAAAAGGATGGGCTTACACACTGAAGCCCAATATTAAACTGGGCTTCAGCTCTGCAGTCTCAGATGTGGCACACTTCAGTGATTTTCTCCAGCACTGGTTGGGCTGTTACTTCTCTCAAAGTGTAGTGCTGAGCTCAACCCTGACACTTGTTAGAAATACAAATTCTCAGGCCCCAGACCAGACCTAGTGAATTAGAAAACCTTGGGTGGGAGATAGCATTGTTTTAAAAAAGCCCTCAGGTGATGCTCATGCACACTCAAGCAGGGGAATCAACTGCTTTGCCAGAAAGATACAGCAGAAGTCAAGCAAAACCACTAGGGAAAAAAGGGAAATATCCAAAAAAGAGGAAAGGGGTAAATAGTGCAATTAAATTTTAACTGAAAATATGATTGCTTTAGCAATATGAAAAGTGAAAAAAAGTTTTGTAAGCATGTGTAACAGAGAGGAGGTCGTGGACTAGACAGGGTGTGCATACAGATGGAGGGTAATGAGAGGCTAGAGATCTTTAAGGTTTCTACTTAAATCAGAGAAAGTACCTTCCACGACTAGTAGAAGGAGCAGCAAAACCTCGAGAGGAAGTTCTAAGCTCAGCTTCATATGCTGAGTTGAGAATTACAAAGAGAAAAGATATGTATCAGGTCGTTCAAAATACAAGTGTATGAATCTTAAAGTAATGCGAAAATGTGCTGTGTCCCTTGGAAAGAGGAGCTGGAGAGGGAAGTTTATATTTGATTTCCTCCATTTTCACACACACACACACACACACACACACACACACACACACACACACACACACACACACACACACACACCAAGAAACTGAAACAAACAACTATGTATTGATAGGATGTGCAATACCATATGACCTTTCAAGATAAAGCAGGTGGCACTGTGGCTACTTTAAGAAGCCCTTGTCTCTGCCTTATGCAAGTATGAATACTTCCGCATAAGTGACAGATTGACAGAATCAAACGTAAACTCTGAATACTTCTTTAAATAAAAGGAGTCTTATTAAAACAAAAGAATAAACTACCAAACTTACTGAAAAACTTTTCGGCAAGTACACTAAAAACAGCACAAAATAATATTTTAAAAGGAAGACACAAAAACAAATTTGCTCACAGGTGATTTCTGCAGCAACAGAATCAATGCAAAAATATTTTCATACAGTTCTGTATAAAATCCATAGCTCTCGTTAAACCACATTAGTAAAGCCCGAACTAAAGGAAGAAAGTAAAAGATAAACAGGACAAATCTGACCTTTTAAAATTTGTATTACATAGCATACATTTCTAAGAGTGTAGGGGCGAACTCATGTTTTAAAAAACCAAATCCTAAACAGCATAACAAAAGTAAAAAAAAAAAACAAAAACCCCAATTATGAAACCTCTTGGTTTCCCCGCGCATTGGAGACGGAAACGAAAAGGACAGAGACGCCGACTGCAGCGCCGCCGCGCCGCGCAGGCGCAAACGGGCTCCACCGGCGCAGATCGCCCCGCACCTTGCCAGCTACGTCACCTTCCCAGAGTGCCCCGCGGACAAGCCAGCCGCGCCGCACATGCGCAGACAGGATTCATCACCGCAGGCCTCCCCTCACCCTGCCGGCTACGTGACCTTCCCAAGGTGCCCCGCGGGCAACCCAGCCGCGCCGGGTGATGGCGTATTTCCGGCGGGCTGCAGTTCCGGGAGGGCTCGCTGAGACAGGCTCGCGCGGCAAGGGCTTAGTCCGCGCGGAAATTCGAGTGAAACTTTCTGTGATTTTAGTTTTCGAAACCGGCTACCGTGGCCAGAAACAAATGATCGGAATTACCCGTTACTTAAGTTCACTCTGTGAAAATAGTCAAAAAATTTTAAGTTTTAAAGTTAAGACAACACGACCGTAAAGCATATGTCCCTTTAAGAAGTGACTGATTCAGAAGGAATTGAATCATTGACCAAAAGGGGGGAAAAAAAAGGCACCATATATTTCAAAGGAAATTTTCCTTATATTCCTATTTTTCGGAAATGTGCACCTTTCAAACGTTGGTTCATAATTTAAAACCCTAAACTTGGCTTTTACCACATCCTGATCAAATACATGCTGCCGCTGGCTGAATTTGAAAATGTTACCATTATATGATAATATAATTCAAATACACGAATACAATGAAGCATGCTTAGAGACATTCAATGAAGGCGTTTCTTAATTTGAATAGAAATAAAAATGCAGATGCTGAAAGGTGTAACTAAGGAACATAGAAGGCTGATGTGGACTTTAACTCCCTAATTTTTAAATTGGTTATTCTTCAATTTGTAACATCAGCACTTCTTAAAAAATAAAGTCAACATGGCAAGAAAATATATATAGGCATGTCTCTTATTATTTAAAAAAATAGCAAAGACTATAAATATTTGAAGATCATTCCTAAGTCTGACATTAGTAGTTTTATTCCGTTGGAATTGTTTCCTGCCTCCCCCTTAACTTTTCCAATACTCCTAATATTTTCTATGATGACATAAAACATTTTAAAGTCAACTTCCAAATAATTAACAACAAGGAAAAAGGAAATAAGGAATTCATAATTTTGCAGTAGTTTGGAGAATTGATTTATGTTGTGGAATGCAACAGAGAAAAGTTTCTGCCATTGTTTTGTAAAACAAAATGAAGCTGGAAGGAGACCAGCACTGGGGAAATGGATCCATTGGATAAAAATGTTTAGCTGAGGCAGAAAAATGAGCTCCAGAGCAAGCTGGTGAGAGGGAGAAATGGGAGCAGTGATGCATACCGCAGAGGTGAAAATAAAGTTCAGTAGCTACTTTGAAAAGAATCCTGACTTATTTATTTCAGAAGTTTGCAAGGCACACAAAAAGTTGTCAAAGTAAGAACATTTTTAATAGTCAAAATTCACAGCTATTTTTCACATAAATCTTGAAACACAGGTAAAAGTTTGTCCTATCCAAGCAAATACTCTTGAATTAGTTTGACGGGTTTTTTTTTTTTTAAACAAAGGAAAATACCAAAGAATGCAAGAAAAAACCTAAATCTTAACTGTATTAAAATGGCATTCCCAATTAACATTCTGGAGACCAATGAAATCCGACAAAAGAGAAATAAAAACAATATTATAAATAAGTTTATAAGTGGCTTTGTACAGATAATAATTATAAGACAAAAACATGGCAATAAAAATTGCACTTTATTTTTTTTTTCTAAGTAAAGGCTAATTATATGCTAAAATCCTGAATTCACAACACATGGTGGTCTCAGACTCCGCGGAGCAAGCTGCTGATGGAAATTTCCCCCAAGATTCCCTCAGAAGCCTAGAAGACAGAGGAGGGAGGCAGAGGGAAGTCTCACCTGGCTCACCCCCCAGCTCCGCTTTCGCTCACGCATCGCCCCAGCCGCCCTCCGGGAGTGTCGCTGGACCTTCTCAGCTGCCCAGCTACCCAGTTTGTAGAACGATGGAGCTTTTCCTTCTTGCGGCAGTGCCAGGTCCAGGCGCTGATGAACCCAGGGCCACAGCTGCTGCCCTTTGTGCTTCGGGACGGTGGCAACATAGTCTCTGGTTTCCCACTCTCCGATATCCTGCAGACCGTTCACAAATAGGAATTTCAAATTAACACAAAATTCAAAATCGAAGTACCATAAATTCGAATCTTCCCAAAAAAGCGTTATGAATTAAAACTCAATATGTACCAACATGCTGAAACCAAATCACGGGTTTCAAGATGGTTTTGTCCTCTTTTAAGTTTTCAAATGCTGTGCAAATTAAGATGGACAGATTTTAATTAAAATCTCAACTAAATCTCTGCATAATAAGCCTATTCAGCTGGTTGAGTGTGTGTGCACGTGCTCGTGTGTGTGTGTAAATACCCAAGACTTATTTCCAAGAGAATAAAATAGCTTAGTTAAATCAAAAGTTATAATTTCAGTACAAAGAATCTTATTTTCATACCCAAGAGTACGTTGTCAAGCATGATAGGAAATCTGATAATTTTGACTCTATAACAAATATTTTGAAAAGCAATAGAGAAAAAGTAGATAAAGAAAAGCCTGGAATAATAAAATGCTAACAAAACTTCAGGTATTAGAATTCTATTCAGAAGAATTCACATTTGGTAACTAGACCCCTTCAAATGAAATATTAGCAAAATAAGAGCATCAATTATGAGAATATAATTCACTTAGAGAAACTGCAACAAGGTGAAAAGAAAGTGATTTTTTTTCTCAGATTGGAATTTAAAAAAAAAACAAAACAATTTACCAAGGATTTAGGCTATGAAATTTAATTCCTCTTATGAACTCCTACAACTCATGAGGAAATGACATACATAACACACACACACACACACACTTACAGAAGGATGAATTTAACACATGACAAACACAGCAGGTTTAATAATAAAATATGAGCTATGTATGTGTATCCATGAAAACACATTCCTGTATGCCCATGTTTGTAAATGAAATCAGTTAGCCTAATATGGTTCACACCGACCTTGTCAACCGTTAACTATAGTAGGTGGCATTATGGTTTGGAGCTAGGCTTCCCTGAATTTTTACCGTAATTTATTCTGAATTGTGTGTTTTCCCCCAGAAGCAGAACATAGGATTGTGTTTCAGTTTTGAAATAAAGATTAAAAAAAAAAAGATGCTTGCTCAAATGAACACAGTTATTTTTGGTTCTTATACTCATATTTTCCTTGCTCTGACTATTCCTTCTTTCAGCCTTCTGAGACTTTATTCCTCCCATCATAGCTCAGTATTACCCCCAGCAGCTACTGTTAACCTTCTGTGAGCTTTTTAATGAGGCTGCCTTTGGCTTCTCATTTTCTTGATGCTAGATGGCGCTGGTACTCCTACAAACCAAGTGAAGTTCCCATTTCTGAAACAAGCTATGAAGGCACGAAAATAACTTGTACATGGAATATTCACGGACTGATTTGGGATTCCCCCACAAGAAAGTCTAAGTGAATGAAGAGAATGGTGCAAGCTATAAACCATAATCCTTTGTGACCTCTCCTTTGGCCTTTAGGATTTTTTTTTCCTCTGCCAAACCCTCTACCCTCTTGCCTGCACAGACTCTTTCTCTAAAACAAAGGATTTGCTTTAACAAATTTTCAGACACCAAAAAACCAACATTTT
The DNA here is from genome assembly GCF_036321535.1 of Camelus dromedarius. Classification (NCBI taxonomy): domain Eukaryota; kingdom Metazoa; phylum Chordata; class Mammalia; order Artiodactyla; family Camelidae; genus Camelus; species Camelus dromedarius. The sequence goes on from NC_087464.1 coordinate 2,835,441, forward strand.
TCAATTTACAGTCACATCAATGGCATTCCTATTAGGAAGATGTCAAATGTGACTAATGAATGCATAAGAGAAGAACCACAAATAAAACCAAGTAATTGAAGTGTCATTAAATGCCCTCAAAATCCAGTCCCAGCATACATGTTCCTGTTGAATCAGGCAGATGAATATTCTCTACCTATAGTAGCTCAGATATTTTGTCATTTGTTCATAACCGGTTACCTGCCTTGAACAGAAATTCTATTTTTGTCTTCCTTAAGTTTCTACTAATTATCCTTTATGTCTCTAGTCATACTTTACTTCCTTCAAGCAGCCTTTGCTGACCACTTAAATCTAGGCTACATGCTCACACATCCCCTTAAATCCTCCACTGCTTTGCACAATTCAAGCCACAGCATTTCTACTGCAGATAAGAAAAAAAATCTTTTTCTGTTCACCCTTTTATGTTTTTTTGACTGGGGTTCTGTAACAAAAGACAGATTAACAAGAGAAAAGTATACAAATGTATTTAAGCTTTTCATGACACAGGAGTATTCGTAGGGAAATAAGGATGCATAGTTAAACCTGAGTGTTTTTATAGGAGGTTTGATGAAGAGTGTAAAGTCATGGGAGAATGTGATAGGACAAAGGGTATGAGTTAAGTGTGTAAACTGATGGAAAGTTAGCAAGGCCTATTAATTCAGATTCCTCTTGGCGGCGCACTTTCTTCAGAAATGAGGGTGCCCCCTTCCTCTGAGTACAGAGAGGGCAACTCTCACTTGAGACTTCTTATCACTTCCTTCATGGAAGAATGTCAGAGTCCTTCCAGCACCTTCCCCTTCTCAAATCACTTGAGCTTAAAATACTAAATGTGCCAAGGTACCATCATTTGGGGTAGTGTATTCTGAACCCTGTCATTACCCAAAATTTAGTTGCCTATTCATTTATCTGAATTCCCATGCCATTGATATCAACTACAGGAGGAAATCTTTATTTTTCATACACTCGTCCATCCGCTACATGTAACAAAGTACATACCGCATGGTTACCATTTAATTTTGTTTGTATATGTGCAGGTATTTCCTTATAGCCATCTTCCCTTTCCCAAAGTAAACACAATTTAGCACTTAAGTAGCACCCCCCTAAAGTTCAAAAATATTATTAGACTTTACCCTACATTAGGATTCCTCAGTTTATCCTAATTGCATAGAGATAAAATGACCTCAGTCCACTCTACTTGTTTGGTCTCATCTCCTCCTCCAAGTCTTCATTGACAACTCTATGAAAAGGGCATTTTGATTTCTTTGTAATTTGTCTATGTGCCATGCTCCTCCTGGTTTCCTTACACTCATTCTTCTGATTGGTTGGTGGTGAGATAATCAGGAGTCAACATCATCAACCTTCTGGTCACAACTAGTTTGGGGTCTATGTGCTTATGGTCAGTGTAGAGTTAACTTCTTCCACCTGATGGGAGTTTCAGTCTCTGTAAAACAGCTCAATGGATGTGGCTCAGAATATTATCTATAGCCCTTGAGGAGGGATGAAAGGTCTATGATTTTGTTTAATGGCTAAACCATTATTATTTGGTCTTACTTGACTATTTTCCTTTGTTTCTGCATTTTCTCACTTCTCTGATAAATTTATTCTTTGGAACCCAGGGAAGACCTAAAAGGCTAAAATATTTCTACAAACAAGAAACAGACAGAGGACATGAGAGTGTCTGCCCTGGGAAGGCTCTCTGGGGTTCTGTTCAGTTCCACTTGCAGCTTCAAGACATAGTCAATTCACAGACTCAGAGTGGTATTAAATACCCCATGAAAGGAACACTTGTTTATAGTATGAGAGCTGAAACAAGAAGGCAAATTGTTGCCTTGTTTGACTGTATCTGACAACATGCTCTCAACTGGAGACTCAAATTTTCCCCTGCTCTTCACTTGTATGTAAATGACCACAGAAATGCTACAGTATTGATTTGGGAGTTACAAATAAATTTTAGTGAGTAGGTGGACTTGCAAATACTGAATCCACAAATAATGAGGATCAACTGCCTTTTAAAACAAGATGAGGTATGAACATCAGTGTCTGAAGTAAGATAATGAGTGAGTTAATTCTTAAAAGGTGAATACAGATTTCAATTGTACAGAACAAGGAAAGGAAGAAGGCTATTATCTTCAAATAGTAAAGTGAAACTACTTCACTGGTAAGAAAGGCTCAGAGTGACTTTATGTTTCCAGATTATTAGTTTCAGCTTAGTCCAAGCAGATATCTCCATTCCAAGTCTCAGGATCTCATTCTTTTTTTTAAATTTTATTTTATTGAGTTATAGTCAGTTTACAATGTTGTGTCTATTTCCAGTGAAGAGCACAATTTTCCAGTTATACATGAATATACATATATTCATCATCACATTCTTTTTCAGTGTGAGCTACCACAAGATCTTGTATATATTTCCCTGTGCTATACAGTATAATCTTGTTTATCTATTCTATATATACCTGTCAGCATCCACAAGTTTTGAACTCCCAGTCTGTCCCTTCCCACCCTCCTCCTCCCCGGCAACCACAAGTTTGTATTCTATGTCTATGAGTCTGTTTCGGTTTTATATTTATGTTCATTTGTCTTTTTCTTTTCTTTTCTTTTCTTTTCTTTTCTTTTCTTTTCTTTTCTTTTCTTTTCTTTTAGATTCCACATATAAGCAATCTCATATGATATTTTTCTTTCTCTTTCTGGCTTACTTCCCTTAGAATGACATTCTCCAGGGACATCCATGTTGCTGCAAATGGCATTATGTTGTCTTTTTTTTATTGTTGAGTAGTATTCCATTGTATAAATATGCTACATCTTCTTTATCCAGTCAACTGTCAATGGACATATAGGTTGTTTCCATGCCTTTGCTATCGTAAATAGTGCTGCTATGAATACTGGGGTGCAGGTGTCTTTTTGAAGTAGGGTTTCAAGATCTCATCCTTTATTAATGTTCACATGAAAAAATGTAGTGAAAGTGTGTAATTAAATTGTTTTTGAGCTCATACAGCTCAACATCAAAACAAACAGACAGACAAAAAAACCTGATTAAAAAAAATAAGCAGAACTAAAGAGACATTTTTCCAAAGGGGAAATGCAGATGGCTAAGAGACTCATGAAAAGATGCTCAGCATTGCTAATCATCAAAGAAATGCAAATCCAAACCACAGTGAGATGCCACTGCACACCTGCTAGAATGGCTACCACCAAGCAGAATACAAATAACAAATGTTGGTGAGGATGCGGAGAAAAGGGAACCCTCATACACTGTTGGTGGTAATGTAAGTTGGTGCAGTCACTGTCTAAAACAGTAAGGAGTTTTCTCAGAAAACTAAAAATAGAACTACCTTGTGACCCAGCAATTCCAATCCTGGGTGTATATCCAAAAAACAAAAATAAAATAAAAACAGTAATTTGAAAAGATACATGCTCCTCAGTGTTCATAGTGGCATTGTTTACAGTTGCCAAGATACAGAAGCAGCCTAAGTGTCAGTCAACAGATGAATGAATACACACACACACACACACACACTTGGAATGTACCTCAGCCATAAAAAATAACAAATTTTTGCCATTTTCAGCAACATGGATGGACGTGGAGGGTATTATGTTAAATGAAATAATTCAGACAGAAATACACTGTATGATATTACTTATATGTGGAATATAAAAAAATACAACAAACTAGTGAATATAACAAAAAAAAAGCAGACTCACAGATACAGAGAGCAAACTAGTGGTTACCAGTGGGGAGAGGGCAGGGGGAAGAGAAATGTAGGCATGGGGATTAAGAGGTACAAATTATTAGGTATAAACTAAGCTACAAAGATATATTGTACAACATGGGGAATATAGCCAATATTATATAATGACTATAAATGTAATATAACCCTTAGAAATTGTGAGTCCCTATATTGTACACCTGAAACTTACATAATATTGTACAACTAACTATAATAAAAATATTTGAAATTGATACATGAAAGAATAACTTCAAGAATTACCTGTGGGGAGGTAGCTAGGTATGTGAAAGATAAACAAGGTTAGATGCTAGGATAAGGACAGAGTTTAGTCATAAATACACTATTGTGATAGAGAAAAGAATCCATTGTTGAACTGAACTCAACTTGGATTTGTTCAGAGGTGACTGGATGTTTTAAAGGGAAAATGAGGAAATAAGGAGGGGCATGAGTGGGGGATCAGTAGAATCAGGGAAGTAAAGAATTACAAAAAGCAGGAAGGGGGGTTGGTCCATGTGAAACCCATCTGAGTTTAACCAGCACTCTTTTTAAAAATTTTTATTTATTTTTTAATTTTTAATTTTTTGAAATTTTCTCTTCTATATTTATTTTTTTATTGAAGTATAGTCAGTTTACAGTGGTGTACAACATAATGTTTCAGTCATACATATACATATATATATTCATTTTCATATTTTTTCATTATAGGTTATGATAAGATATTGAATATAGTTCCCTGTGCTACACAGAAAAAAACTTGTTGTTTGTCTATTTTATATTATAATAGTATCTGCAAATCTCGAACTCCCAATTTATCCCTTCTTGCCCACTTTACCTCTTGGCAACCATAAGTTTTTAACTAGCACTCTTATCTTCCCATGGAGACTGGGAGGCTGGGACCTTGTCTTCAGGTGTTGGCTGGAACAGACAGTAAATTCTTTTGGTAGACTTGAGGTTTCTCAGGCAGGCACTTTAAGGGGCTTTAGGATCTCACAAGAATGCTGCCTTGACCTGTTAGGAACTATATCTGTAATTTTTCAAGTCTTTGTGGGCCAAGTTCCAGACTTAGTAGAGAAGTGGGTTCAGAGGAACCTGGATAGAGTTTGGTCAGGAGAGAATCTCTGTTAGTAGCTCCTGCTCACTGAGACATTCTTCTTTCTTCTGAATAATATGTCCATTTCTCTTTCATGCACCTTTTGTTTATTAAGGACAAGTTGAACCTTATGTTTACACTTTGTAGTAGAGGATGTTTGATGGATGGTATGAGTGGTCAGACACTGAATGAGAGTGTCTATATGAACATGAAAAGGGAAAAAAGATTAATCTTTGGAGCAGATAATAAACCCAGTATTTGAGTCCAGAGGGCATCCAGTTGAGAAGATTTTTAGACACTGATCTCTAAGCATCTTTAGATGGTGCAGTGAGAACAACACTGGCAATCTGATGGATTTCTCAGTTTATAGTTTGAATGTTTGTGATGATGGCATAAGCATCAGTGTCACAGTCATGCTTGCTTGTTTTCTGGAACAGAGTATGGAAGACGTAGAAGTTCAAGTGGACTTTGGAGTGGCCCATGTAACAGCAGCTTTAGGCATAGAGGTTACCAATACATGATTTGTTGTATTGATGAGTTATTTGAAGTTTATATCAAGATGTTCAGCTTCTGCTTGCAGGACTTTTTCACATCCTGGGGGGAAGAAGAGGTGCAGGACCTCCTGAGTCACAAGAAGGATCTTGGCATAAGGTTTTAGTTCTCGGTGATGCTGAGACAGCAAGGAGGTGGAAAAATTGGAAACATAAATTTTGAGAGCTGTAGCCAAATCTTGAGGGAAAATAGAAAGACAGGATTTGGTAACAACTGAAAAAATGTGTAAGATGGAAGAATTCTGTTCTACTTACAGGTAGATAATAAAACCTCAAATGAAATAAATGGAATTAGAATCTAATTATCCACAAGGGTGTGTTATACATTTTTTAATTTAAATGTAAAGAAAGAAAGAAATGCTCTGATTTGCAACAGCATGGATAAAAGTGTAGGACATTATGCTTGAAATAAGCCACACACCAAAAGACAAATATTGTATACTCTCACTTATATGTTGAATCTAAAAAGTTGACTCAGGAACAGAGAGTAGATTGGTAGTTGTCAGAGGCTGTGGGGTGGGGGAATTGGGGAGATGTTGGTCAAAGGATGCAAACTTTCAGTTATAAGATAAATAAGTTCCAGGAATCTAATGTACACCATAGTGACTACAGTCAGCAATATTGTATTGTATTCTTGAAATTTGGTAAGAGAATAGATCCTAAGTGTTCTCACCACAAAAAAATGGTAACTATGAAAAAACTAAGATTTATCTCCATAGTCACCCATTTTGATCAAATATAATCAAAATAAAAATTTTCTTGATTAAAAAATAATTTTAGTTTCATTAAGCTTGGTGTGATTATTTGCATAAGTTCAGTAAGAATGGTTGCCTATAGAGGCCTTTCAAATTTGCTTTGTGGAACTTTTTATAAGGCATCTCAGATTGGACTTTTAAAGGCCTCTCAAAGCTAGGAAGCCAAGCAAATAATTGTCAGTCAGATTTCACCTGCTGTACCTATAAATCTGAGTGAATTTTCTCTTCCTGAGGTCCCCAAAATATCCTAAATTTCCTGGGCCTGTAAAAGTGATCTCCCTAACTCATTTGTAAAGACAGGGACTCTGCATGCCAAGTAGCAAGCCATATATCTCGAGAAGGCTTTGTAGACATTAGCTCCATAAAGTAAAACCTAATTCTTTTTAAACTGTCTGGTCATATCTGATTTTGTGCATCGTTTTAAAACATGACATGTTAGTCAAAGCCTTGGAAATAAAACCATTGTTTCCAACTGTGTCCTATTACAATAGAGTCTTCTTGAACCTATGAAAGTAACTATATGCTATGAAAATAAGAATATTAATAATAGTTTCTGGATTTTGGAGAAATCAGGCAGGGAGAAAGAGATAAATGTTTCAATCTTATTTACAAAAATATAATTTACTAGATTGTTATGAGTCATAGATAGCTTAAGAGAAACGGAAAAGGGCCTTTTTTATACCCAGAAAATAGAACTTTAAAGAGTCGGTGATATTTCAAACCAAGGTCATAACAAATATAATTATATGGAAACAATAAGTAAAACAAAATGACAACCTACAGAATGGGAGAAAATTTTTGCAAATGATGAAACCAACAAAGGGTTGATCTCCAGAATATATAAGCAGCTCATACAACACAATAAGAAAAGAACAAACAACCCAATCCAAAAATGGACAGAAGACCTAAACAAGCAATTCTCCAAGGAAGACATACAAATGATCAATAGGCACATGGAAAAATGCTGAATATCACTAATTATCAGAGAAGTGCAAATCAAAACTACAATGAGGTATCACCTCACACCAGCCAGAATGACCATCATTCAAAAGTCCACAAATGACAAATGCTGGAAAGGCTGTGGAGAAAAGGGAACCCTGCTACACTGCTGGGAGGCATGCAGTTTGGTGTAGCCACTGTGGAAAACAGTATGGAGATTCCTCAAAAGACTAGGAATAGACTTACCATATGACCCAGGAATCCCACTCCTGGGTATATATCCAGAAGGAACCCTACTTCAAAAAGACACCTGCACCCCAATATTCATAGCAGCACTCTTTACAATAGCCAAGACATGGAAATAGCCTAAATGTCCATCCACAGATGACTGGATAAAGTAGAAGTGGTATATTTATACAATGGAATACTATTCAGCCATAAAATGACAATATAACGCCATTTGCAGCAACATGGATGATCCTGGAGGTTGTCATTCTAAGTGAAGTAAGCCAGAAAGAGAAAGAAAAATACTATATGAGATCACTGTTAAGTGGAATCTAAAAAAAAAAAAAAACAAAAAAAAACAAAACAACAACAAAAAAGCCCCATAAATATGAAACAGAAACAGACTCATAGACATAGAATACAAACTTGTAGTTGCTAAGGGGGCAGGGGGTGGTAAGGGACAGACTGGGATTTCAAAATTTGTAGATACTGACAGGCATATGCAGAATAGATAAACAAGATTATACTGTATAGCACAGGGAAATATATACAACATCTTGTAGTAGCTCACAGAGAAAAAAATGAATATATGTATGTTCATGTATAATTGAAAAATTGTACTCTTCACTGGAATTTGACACAATATTGTAAAATGACTATAACTCAATAAAGAATATTTTTAAAAAGGACCAGAAAAAATATATTTTGTCAATTTATCTAGTCTCATGTAATTAATTTTCTCTCACTTGATCTTAAGTTAGCAGCTTTATGAATCTATGAGCTGTTTTGTATTAGAGTTTTGGAAATTCTGACTTAGCCAATTGCTATGATATCAAATTTATTTAAATAATGCTGTCAAAGCCTGTAAACCAGCATACCTGGTATAGTTCTTTTCCTTTGGTTTCTAGGGCTGTTTCTTTTCTTCTTCTTTTTTTTTTTTGGATAATTTCTTTTTTTTTTTAACATTTTTTATTGACTTATAATCATTTTACAATATTGTGTCAAATTCCAGTGTAGAGCACAATTTTTCAGTTATACATAAACATATATATATTCATTGTCACATTTTTTTCTCTGTGAGCTACCATAAGATCTTGTATATATTTCCCTGTGCTATACAGTATAATCTTGTTTATCTATTTTACAATTTTGAAATCCCAGTCTATCTCTTCCCACCCCATGCCCCTTGGCAACCAGAAGTTTGTATTCTATGTCTGTGAGTCTATTTCTGTTTTGTATTTATGCTTTGTTTGTTTGTTTGTTTGTTTTAGATTCCACATATGAGTGATCTCATATGGTATTTTTCTTTCTCTTTCTGGCTTACTTCACTTAGAATGACATTCTCCAGGAGCATCCATGTTGCTGCAAATGGCGTTATGTTGTCAGTTTTTATGGCTGAGTAGTATTCCATTGTATAAATATACCACATCTTCTTTATCCAGTCATCTGTTGATGGACATTTAGACTTAATAAGAAAAAAATAAACAACCCAATCCAAAAATGGGCAAAAGACCTAAACAAGCAATCCTCCAAGACATACAAATGATCAATAGGCACATGGAAAAATGCTCAATAACACTACTTATCATAGAAATGCAAATCAAAACTACAATGAGGTATCACCTCACACCATTCAGAATGGCCATCATTCAAAAATACACAAATGACAAATGCTGGAGAGGCTGTGAAAAGGGAACCCTCTTTCACTGCTGGTGGGAATGCAGTTTGGTGCAGCCACTGTGGAAAACAGTATGGAGATTCTTCAAAAGACTAGGAATAGGCTTACCATATGATCCAGGAATCCCGCTCCTGGGCATCTATCCAGAAGGAACCCTACTTCAGGATGACACCTGCACCCCAATGTTCATAGCAGCATTATTTACAATAGCCAAGACATAGGGCAGTTTCTTTTTGTTGAAGTAGTCTAACTTGTAGCTAGGTGACTCTACCAGATGTTGGAAAAGCATCAGATTAGAACAACATACTCTGTGAGAGACAAAAGACTTGAAGTGGCCATAGTTAAAGATCTGATGAGAGTCCATTTTCAAAATAACACAATTGACAAGGAAATTTTATTGTTTTGTGATACATATTTAAATACTTGAAATTATGATTGATAACATTATATGAGGATATATCATAGATAGGACATTGATATATTTATAGGAATTTTATAAAAATTTCAAAAATAGTAACATTTTACCCATATAAATGTAACATAAGAAAGTTTAAGTCTTTCTTTGACACTGCTTCCCATGCAATTTAGTATATCAAATAAATCTAAATAGTTTAATATCTCTCTTATTATAAGATGAGATAACAAACCCTTTGAATTCTTCCACAGGCCCTATAGGAAATCTCAAAGTCAATTAAAGGTAAATAAGACTTTATTTAGGGTTTTATTTTGGAAAGTTGTCTTAAAAATGCCAAAATGTTTGAATATTTAATTAAATAGATTCATAGGTGTGATGTTTAACTTTATGTGTTAATTTGACTGGGCTAAGGAATGCCCAGATAGGTGGTAAAACATTTTTTTTCTAAGTAAGTCTGGAGGGTGTTTCTGTAAAAAATTAGCATTTAGTTAAGTAGTCTGCATAAAGACAACTCCTTTCACCAGTGGGCAGATATCATCCAATGCCTTGAGGGCCCGACTAGAGCAAATGGCTAAGGAAGGGTGGCTTTTTTTGAGATGGAACTTCCATATTTTCCTGACTTCATATCAGATCTCCTGATTATTAGGCCTTCTAACTAGAACTGAATTCAACCACTGACTTTGTTGGTTCTCCATCTTGTCAATGGCAGATTATGGACAACTTGGCCTCCATAACCTCCTGAGACAAACCAAAAATAAATCTCTTTTTTTGGAAATCTCTCTCTCTCTATCTATCTGTGTGTGTGTGTGTGTGTGTGTATATATTTCTCTGGAGGAGCCTTACTAATATAGATTTTGGCATGGAGAGTTTTAGAGGCACATAATTTTAAGGAAGAGTTTTCTAAATTTGTTCTAGGACTCTGGAAGTGACTCTATAATTATGATTAGATTTAAAGACACTAGTAATTGTTTTTAGCAGTTAGCAGAACATTGATATTTCATAATTTGAACATAGTTTACACAAATACTATCATTGGATAATCCTAATCAGCCACTTATAGAAGCAAGGAGTTAAATATCTCTGTATATGACACTTTTGAACATTTTGGAAATCTAAAGAACATGATGACATTTGTTGATTTCTCCTAATGTCTTTGGATAAAGTGGTCAGATAAAAGGATAAGCTCAGAGATTCAAATTCTAAGCCCAAGTAATGCATATGACTTAATGTTGCCGAGTCCAAACTCATTCTGCTCACCACACAACAGGCCAATGAATCAGGAAATGAGGTGTTGGGGCAAGGAATAGTGACTTTATTCGGAAAGCCTGCAGACCGAGAGGATGGCAGACTAATGTCCTGCTCTAGTAAGAATACAGGCTCCTTTTATACAAAAAACAAAAACAAAAACAAAAACAAAAACAAAAACAAAAACAAAAACAAAACAAGGGAGGGGATTTGGTTGGTTGTTGCAATCTTCTTGCTGCAGGCATTCTTTGTTTCTTGCAGCCATCCCTGTGGGCCAGGTCATGGTGTCCCTGTAAACCTGCAATAAAACAAAGGTTATTCTCTACTACATTAAGAGATTGTCAGTGTGCCCTGTTAGAGACCTTTATTGCTGGCAGGGGTAAAACTGCTAAAAATCAAACTGTAATTGACTGAATTTCAAGACAAGCTGAACTCCCATCCTCTTTGAGTATCTTCTGTTAAAGTGAAGGCATTGACTGGGAAAGGGTGGGATCCTTTAATATGGGATGGGGATGTGTGGAAAGACCCTGAAGAAGCTAGGGACATTAAGCCCCTAAGTTCTGATGAGTTTCCTTTGCCAGTGGAAGCAGTCTCCTCAAACTCAGTGCAGCAGTATGCCAACTCCAAGTGGGTAGCCACATCCCTGTGCAAGAAGAATAGGGCTGTCTACCTCAATTTGAGAGGATTAACCCTGCAAAGCCAGAGAAAATCATAAAGGTCTTCCCTGAGGCAATTGAATTGCCACCAATGACTAAAGTCCCAGAAGCTCCCTAAATGTGAGAAACAAAGTGTAACCCTTGAGAATATGTACTATAATCCAAAGGAACTCCTTGAATTTTCTAATTTTATAAGCAAAAAACTGTGGAGTAAGTGTGGAGATGGTTAACAGTGTAGGATAAAGCTGGGTCAGGTCAGATTTATTGATTTCGGCCAACCAGACAGAGATTCTGCATTTATTGTTGCAGCTCAGGTCATTAGAAAGGGCTCTATCAGTTTGCTGGTATGAATGGCTGAAGCATGGATCAAAAGGTGGCCCACTATGAGTGAAATGTAAATACCACATCTCCTTTGGTTTATGTAGAGAAAAGGATTCAGAGCTTAGGGAGATTAGAATGTTAGAGTGGGTTTGTCAATTAAGTTCTACCCATCACTCTGGGAGGGTCCAGAAGACATGCCTTTCACCAATACACTGAGAAATATATTTGTGAGTGGAATGCCAGCATCCTTGAAGAGCTCCATGATTGTTCTTTTCTGTAGGCCAGAACTTACAGTGGGAATTGCAACCACTCACTTGGAAAATCCAAATGTGACAGAAGTAGTCTGATCCAAGGGTAGCAGGGGCCAAGGGCCTTTGCCAAACCATTAAACTCTAGGTAGATATAGTTACTCCATACAAAGCCAAAAGCAAATACAAATTTACTCTGCACAAAGAGCAAAGTCAAAGTAGCAATCAGAATAGCCTGACTTGCACAGATTTATGGTGTTGGAAAGAAAATCATGTTGTCATATTAGGTGAAAAAGATAGCAAGTCTACTGAATTCTTACTTGATTGGTCTAAACAGAAAGTTTCTAAGTCAAATAAATAATGGTGCATTTTGAATCATAAAAATATAAAGCAAGCCCCTTAACCAAAAATCAGACTTAACTCAGTTTACAGACCCAGAATCCCTTGGGTGAAGGGAGGCCAGATCCACTTGAGGAAAGACCCTGAATCTACCAAAAGTTATACTGTTAATCTTACTGCCAGTCTTCCCCCAAAGGACTGATAGCCTTTTACTAGGGTGACTGTGTATTGGGGGAAAGGAAATGATCAGACAGTTCAGGGACTACAGGTCACTGGATCTGAACTGACATCATTTCTGGGAGCCCCAAAATGTGACTGTGGCCCTATACTCAGAGAAGGGGCTTTTGAGAGTCAAGTTATCAATAGAGCTTTAGCTCATGTCTGTCTCACATTGTGTTCAGTTGGTCCCCAGACCCATCCTGTGGTTATTTCCATAGTTCTAGAATGTGTAAGTGTAATAGACATACTTAGCAGTTGAGAAAATCACCACACTGGTTCCCTGACCTGAGAATTTGGGGCTAATATGATGAGAAAGGCTAAATAGAAAGAAGCCATTTGATCCATTTTGAGTTTATTTTTGTGTATGGTGTAAGGGAGTGTTCTAGCTTCATTGTTTTACATGCTGCTGTCCAGTTTTCCCAACACCATTTGCTGAAGAGACTGTCTTTATTCCATTGTATATTCTTGCCTCCTTTGTCAAAAATTAGTTGACAAACATTTGTGGGTTCACTTCTGGGCTCTCTATTCTGTTCCATTGGTCTATATGTCTGTTTTTGTACCAATACCATGCTGTCTTGATGACTGTAGCTCCATAGTATTGTTTGAAGTCTGGGAGAGTTATTCCACCAGCCTCTTTCTTTCTCTTCAGTAATGCTTTGCCAATTGTAGGTCTTTGATGGTTCCATATAAATTTTATTATGATTTATTCTAGTTCTGTGAAATATGTCCTGGGTAATTTGACAGGGATTGCACTGAATCTGTAGATTGCCTTGGGCAGTGTGACCATTTTAAGAATATTGATTGTTCGAGTCCAAGAGCATGGGATATCTTTCCATTTTTTAAAGTCTTCTTTAATTTCCTTCATCAATGGTTTATAGTTTTCTGTGTATAAGTCTTTCACCTCCTTGGTTAGATTTATTCCTAGGTATTTTATTACTTTGGGTGCTATTTTAAAGGGGATTGTTTGTTTATTTTCTATTTCTGTTGATTAATCATTAGTGTAAAGAAATGCAACTGATTCTTGAACGTTAATCTTGTAACCAGCTACTTTACTGAATTCTTCAATCAGCTCTTGTAGTTTTTATGTGGACCTTTTAGGGTTTTCTATGCATAGTAACATGTCGTTGGCATATAGTGACACTTTTACCTCTTCTTTTCCAATTTGGATCCCTTTTATTTCTCTCTCTTGCCTGATTGCTGTGGCTAGAATTTCCATGACTATATTGAATAGGAGTGGTGATAGTGGGAAGCCTTGTCTTGTCCCGGATTTTAGTGGGAAGCTTTTGCTGGCTGTAGGTTTGTCATATAGAGCTTTTATTATGTTGAGATATGTTCCCTCTATACCCACTTTGGTGAGACTTTTTATCATAAATAGGTGTTGAATTTTATCATATTCTTTTTCTGCATCTATTGAGATGATCATATGGTTTTGGTCCTTTCTCTTGTTGATGTGATGTATTACATTAATTGATTTGCATATATTGAACAACCCTTATGTCCCTGGGATTAACCCCAGTTGGTTATGATGTATAATCTTTTTATGTGATGTTGGATTCTATTTGCTAATATTTTGGTGAGGATTTTTGCATCCATGTTAATCAATGATATTGGCCAATAATTCTTTTTTGGTTGTGTCTTTGCCTGGTTTTGGTATCAGGGTGATGGTGGCTTCATAGAATGAGTTTGGGAGTATTCCCTCCTTTTCAATCTTCTGGAAGAGTTTGAGAAGGACTGGTATGAGTTCTTCTTTGTATGTTTGGTAGAATTCCCCAGTGAAGCCATCCAGTCCTGGACTTTTATTTGTAGGGAGGTTTTTTATTGTTATCTCGATTTCATTTCTAGTGATTGGCTTGTTCAAGTTGTCAGTTTCTTCTTGGTTCAGTCTTGGTGGACTGTGTGTTTCCAGAAATTTGTCCATCTCCTCTAGGTTACCCATTTGGTTTCCATATAGTTTTTCATAATATTCTCATATGATATTCTGTATTTCTCTGTTATTTGTTGTAATTTCTCCATTTTCCTGTCTTATCTTGCTTATTTGTGCTCTTTCTCTTTTCTTCTATGTGAGTTTAGCCAGAGGTTTGTCGATTTTATTTACTTTTTCAAAAAACCACCTTTTGGTTTGGTTGATTTTTTCTATGGTTTTTTAAATCTCTATTTTATTTATTTCCTGCTTAATCTTTATAATTTTCTTCCTTCTGCTGCCTTTTGGGTTTTTTTTGTTCCTCTTTTTCTAGTTCATTCAGCTGGTGGGTTAAATTGTTTATTTGAGGTTGTTCTTTTTTGAGGAAGGCCTATATTGCTATAAACTTCCCTCTTAGCACTGCCTTTGCTGTGTCCCATTAATTTTGTGTGGTTGTGCTTTCATTGTCATTTATCTCAAGGTATTTTTTAATTTCACCTTTGATTTCCTCATTGACCCATTGTTTTTTTTTAATAACATATTGTTTAATCTCCATGGTTTCCTTTTTGCCCCCTTTGTTTCTCTGTTGTTGAATTCTAGTTTCATGGCATTGTGGTCAGTAAAGATGCTTGAGATAATTTCTATCTTCTTAAAATTGTTGAGGTTCTTCTGTGCCCAAGTACATGATGAATCCTGGAAAATGTTCCATATGCACTTGAAAAGAATGTATAACCTATTTTTGGTGGGTGTAATGCTCTGAAAATAGCCACCAAATCTAATTTTTCTACTGTATCATTTAATTTCTCTGTTACCTTATTTATTATCTGTCTATAAGATCTGTCTAGTGATGTTAATGCGGTATTGAAATCTCCAGCTATGATTGTATTCCCATCGATATCCCCCTTTATCTCTGTTAGTAATTGTTTTATGTACTTAGGTTCTCCTATATTGGGTGCATATATATTAACGAGTGTAATATCCTCACCTTGTATCACTCCTTTAATCATTACAAAATGTCCTTTATCTTTCTTTATGGCCTTTGTTTCAAAGTCTATTTTGTCTGAAATCAGTACTGCTACATCTGCTTCTTTGGCTTTTCATTTGCATGGAATATCATTTTCCTTCCTTTCACTCTCAATGTATATGTGTTCTTCTCCCGAAAGTGGGTCTCTTGTATGCAGCATATTGAAGGCTTTTGTTTTATTATCCAGTCTGCCATTCTATGGCTTTTGATTGGAGCATTTAGTCCATTAACATTCACAGTAATTAATGATAGGTGTGTGTTTATTGCCACTTTGAACTTATTTTCGCAGTTGATTTGGTATTTCCCCTGTGTTCATTTTTTTTCTTCTTTTTGTGGCTTGGTAATTTTCCTTTGTATTATCGTGTATTTATTTAGTTTTTGTGAGTCTCTTGCAAGTTTTTGGCTTGTGGTTACCCTTTTTTGTAAGTCTTTTAACTCATTACTAAAACTGTTTTTATTAGACTGATAGTAATATAATCTCGAAGCCATCCTACTGAGAACAAAACATTTAAAAAAGAAAGAAAAAAAATACTCTATATTTCCTTGTTTCCTTCTCCCACGCTTAATGATTTAGATGTCTTCTTTTACAATTTAGTGTATATTTTATTTAATTCATGAGTTATCACCTTTCCAGTTATGAGTTTCTCTTTTCTATAGCATCCTGCTGCTTTTCTATTTAGAGTAGAACTTTCAGTATTTCTTTTAGCATGGGTTTAGTGTTACTAAACTCTTGTAGTTTTTGCTTGTCTGTGAAACTCTTTATGTCTCATTCTATCCTAAAGGATAGCCTTGCTGAATAAAGTATTCTAGGCTGCATCTGTTTTTCATTCAGGACTTTGAATATATCTTGCCACTCCCTTCTGGCCTATACTCTTTGTGTAGAAAAATCAGCGGAGAGCCTCATGGAGGTTCCCTTGTAACTCACTCTTTTCTTTTATCTTGATGCCTTTAAGATCATTTCTTTATCCTTGATTCTGGCCATCTTGATTATGATATGTCTTGGTGTGGGTCTATTTGGGTTCTTCCTGTTTGGGACTCTGTGAGCTTCCTGTACCTGGATATCTGATTCCTTCTTTAAGTTTGGGAGGTTTTCAGTCATCATTTCTTCCAATACCTTTTTAATCCCCTCCAATCTTTCTTCCCCTTCTGGAACCCCTATTATGTGTAGATTGGCACACTTTGTATTATCCCATAGTTCCCTAATGTTGTTTTCATTGGTTTTTGTTTGTTTATCTCATAGCAGTTCTGATTGGGTGCTTTCTGTTGTACTGTCTTCTAGGTCACTTATTCATTCCTCTGCATTATATAGTCTACTTTAGACAGTCTGTAGATCAGTTCTCATCACAGCCAATGAGTTTACCACTTCTACTTGGCTCTTTATAGCACCAATTTCATTTTTGACATAGTTTATATCTCTAAACATTATCTCTTTTAGTTCCTTCAGTACTTTGATCACACCTTTTTTGAAATCTTGATCTAGTAGGCTATCAAGGTCTATTTCATTTATCATTCTTTCAGGGGATTTATCTTGTTCTTTTAATTGGGAATGGTTCCTTTGCTTCTTCATCTTGCTCCTATCTCTCTGGCACTGTGGTTTATGAAGTATCAGTTATCTATTGTGGTCCTTAAGGAGTTTATTTATTTATCTATCTAATGCCTATGTAGAAATAAAACTTAATAAGAGAGAGAGAGAGAGAAAGAGAATTTTAAAAGAAGAAAGAAAAAAGTTTTGAAAACAGTGTATAATCAATAGTAGAAGAGCAATTTGAATCAGACTAGCAATCGAGTTGAAATATCTTTTTAAAAACCCTTAAAAGAAAGGAAAAATGATCAAAAAACAATATTTGAAATCTGTGTATAATCAATAACAGGAGATCAAAACCAAAAGAAATGAAAATGAAATCAGGTGGATTTTTAAAAATGAGAATAATGGAAATTCTTTAAAAGAAAAAATTTAAAGGGATTAAAACTAGAAACATATACAATTGTTTGGAAAGTAGAAATTAAAAAGTTAATAGAAAATAGAACAGATAAAAAAGACAAAGAGAGAATTTTAAAAGAAGGGGAAAAAAAGGTTTCAAAACAGTGTCTAATAAATAATAGAAGAACAAGTTGAAGCAAAATGACAATTGGGTTGAGACGTCTTTTAAAAACCTTTAAGAAAGGAGAAAAGAGGAAAAAAAAATTTTGAAACCTGTGTATAATCAATAACAAGAGATCAAAACCAAGAGAAATCAAATGAAATCAGGTGGATTTTTAACAATAATAATAATAAAAAATATTTTTAAAAGGAATATTTAGAAGAGATTAAAACTGAAAGCATATATAATTGTTTTAAAAATAAAATTTAAGAAGGTAATAGAAAATAGAACAGGTAAAAACAGATTAAAAAAAGGGGAGGTTGTTCTCCTGGAGACTGTGCACTCTTAATGAGAAGTCTTTCTGTCTTCACCCTATTTCATGAACTCAGCTTGCTGTTTCCAGAGGCCCTCCATTGGCACCCTTGTTTGTGCTGTTCCCAGTACCTGTTGGCAAGCAGATTGTGCCCCCTCCCAACACTGGGTCAGGTGCCTCTCTCCTTCGCTGTGGGCAGGCAAATCACTCTTCCTCCTGATGCTGCAGTCAGATGCTGCAGACTGGCCCGGTAGGTGTGTGGATCGTGCCCCCTTCCAGCGTCGCAGTCAGGTGCTGTGTTCATACCAGGAAGGCAGGTGACCACCCTCCCTCTCCCGGCGCTGGTTGCTCTGCTACTCTGTGCCGTTGCCCGCTCTGCCTCGGGTCTGCACTCTGTAGGCCGGCTTGGGGAAGACCGTGGAAAAGCCCCACCTCTGCTCTGTGCTAAAACCCAGCTCCTTGTTTGTCTTGGTGGTGCTAATTCTCTGAGGGACCAGGGCAGAAGGATCCTATCTGCCTCTGGCTGTAAACAAGCCTCTGTTTGGCCTTTGAGGCTGCTAAGCCCTTATGGCCTTTGAGGCTGCTAAGCCCTTAGTTATGGATTCAGGTTTCCACCCCCCTCCCCCCGCCTGGGTGCTAAGTGCCAGAGGATATGGCAGCTGTGCCTGAGTCCCGTCTCTCTTCACCCAAAAACCTTCCATGGGTTTTCAGAGATGGGGATATGGTACCCTTCCCCCTAGGGCACATCAGCCATGTTGTTTTACGGAGGGCCCCGTTTGTTCTGCACTGTGAACCCACTCATCCACGGCACACAGCACCCGGGGCTGCCTCAGTGCAGCTACCCCAGTCCTCTGCCTGGCTTGGGCAGCCTGTCCTGGCCCCCAGCTGCTGGCTCGTTTCTCTGGATGTGTGTTGCAGGGAACCTCTGTGTCCGTTTAACTTAGTTCTGTCAGTCAAGAGGTTCTCCATACAGATCTGAGCCTTGGAGGCTCCCCCTCCATCCTGCTGGCCTCTCCGTTGGAGAGGGGAGACCCAGCGAATGAGCACTAGTCCTCCTTTGCTGCTCCCTCCCCATGGCACCAGTCCCGCACTGTTTTGCTTTTTCTTGTTTATTTTTTCCTTTTCTCCTATCAGATTTTTGGTGTTTTTGTCTTTTGAAGAGGGTGATGTTCTGTTGGAGTTCTGCAGGTGCTCTGGTTTGCTGACTGGTTCCATGGATATGAGTCTTGGTGTATTTGTGGGAGAGGGTGAGCTATGATCGTCCTTCTACTCTTCCATCTTGGCCTCTCTCTGTTCTCTATATTGTTGTTGTGGTCTTTGGGCACAGTGTTCTGCTCTATGGGCCAGGGTCCCTGAGACCTAGGGGGTGGAATGTCAGCAGTCTTAAGTGAGTAGGTCATGGGACCAAGGTCAAATTTCACAATAACTTGCATGTGTATGAGGTAAGAAATAAATGTATGCATGCACTTGAGTAAGTATTATGAACAATACACATGCACCAATAGCATGAGTAAGCATTATGAACAATACGCATATGCAGGCATAAGGAAAGGACAAGTGTGTAAACTTGAGTGTGTGCGCCACCTGCTTGTACTGCAATAAAGTACTGTTTTTTCTCCATGTTGTCTCCTCATGCATTATGTCAGCTCCTTGTGCCTTCTTCCATTTGGGCAGCCCTTCTCCTCAAATCCCTCTTCAGCATCTGTCGGCTGATGGCTCTGCAACAGTTCGAGAATTATGGCTGTATATTCCAGCACATCCATGGTTCTTAAAGTTTTATTGGCAAATAGAGATGCTGCTTGGGACTTTGGCAGCCCCTATAAATGAATGACTTCATAAGTATTTAGGATTTTGGAGTAGGTCCTGCTATCATGCAAAGATAGATATACTCACTTTTAAGAAACAACTCTAGGCTTACTGGGCTTATAGGACTGAATACTTGAAAATAAGCTACTAAGTTTCCATATGACCTGTGCTGCTCATTATGACTGAATGTTATCTTACCCATGAAGACATAAAGTTGGTCCTGTACAGCAAATCTCCATCACCTGGAAGATATGACCACCTTCTTCACTCCTTTTCTTATTTTAAAAAACACCTTTTATTTCTTGCATACAGAAGTTTAATTCTTAACTTTATTAGTCACAGTAGTGTCATTACATATATTGATTAGAACTTTTATTTATTATTATTTTTCTATAGAGGTATAGTCAGTTTACAATGTTGTGTCAATTTCTGGCATACAGCACAAAGCTTCAGTCATACATGAATATACATATATTCATTTTCTTATTCTTTTTCACCATGAGCTACTGCAAGGTATTGAATATATTTCCCTGTGCTATACAGTATGAACTTGTTTATCTATTTTACAGTCAGTATCTGCAAATCTCAAACTCCCATTTTATCCCTTCCCAGCCTGCTCCCCCCTGGTAACCACAAGTCTGTATTCTATGTCTGTGAGTCAGTTTCTGTTTTATATATGTTCATTTGTCTTTTTTTTTGTTTTGATTCCACATATGAGTGATGTCATATGGTATATTTCTTTCTCTTTCTGCCTTACTTCACTTAGAATGACATTCTTGAAGACCATCCATGTTGCTGCAAATGGCACTATTTTATCATTTTTATGGCTGCATAGTATTCCATTGTATAAACATATCACAACTTCTTTATCCAGTTATCTGTCAATAGACATTTACATTGTTTTCATGTCCTTGCTATTGTAAATAGTGCTGTTATGAACATTGGGTAATAGGTGTCTTTTTGAATTAGGGTTTCTTCTGGCTACATGCCCAGAGGTGGGGTTTCTGGGTCATATGGTAAGTCTCTTTTAGCCTTTTGAGGTAACTCCATAATGTTTTCCACAATGGCGGCATCAACCTGCATGCCCACCAACTAAAGGCAGGCCCCTCAAGGTGACATACAAAAATGTGACCCATGAGGATTTGCACTACACTCCAAAAGAACTTCTACAGTTTTCTAATTTATACAAGCAGTATAAGTGTGGGGATGGATATTAAAGATGTGGCAATAAATTTGGACCAGTCTGAGTTATTGATAGGGGACCACAATTCACAGATTCCACATTTAATGTTGCTGCACAGGGAATTAGAAAGTATACTAACACTTTCCAAGGATGGTTGGCTTAGACATAGATCAAAAGATGTCCACAATGAGTAAAATAAAAATGCCCAGTCTCCCTTGGTCTAATGTAGAGGAAGGTATTTAAAAGTTTAAATGTTGCTGAGCCCAAACTTATTCTGCTTGCTGCACAACAGGCCACTAAATCAGGACTCAAGGTGTTGAGGCAAGGAATAGTGACTTTATACAAAAACCCAGCAGACTGAGAGGATGGCAGACTACTGTCTTGGAGAACCATCCTACTCTAGTCAGAATACAGGCTTCATTTATATATATACAAAAACAACAAGGGAAAGGGTGTGGTTGGTTTTTGAAAACTTCTTGCTGCAGGCATTTTTTGTTCTTGCAGCTGTCCACATGGGCCAGGTCATGGTATCCCTGTAAACTTCCAACAAAACAAAGGTTATTCTCTACTTCAATTCCCCACTGTCAATGTCCATTCCACAATCTTGTGGGAAAAGGGGTGATGACAGCTCTGGCTGCATCCTGCTGAAAAGGGGTGATGGGGGTTTGTTATGGAATGGAATTGATCAGCCTTGGTCAGGGAACATTCCTGGGCACCATTAGTCAGCAGTATAGTCTCTCTCTTTTTTACTCTTTCTCTTTATTTACAACTATTTGATCCTGATAAAACTCCTTGGTACTTTGTTGAACTTGGAGTTTTGGTTCCAGTTCCCCATACATATCTATTAATGTTATTTTTTTCCACTGTACCATAATTACACTAGATTCTTGTGCTATTTAGTTCATCTGAAGACTTAGAATGGCATCATGATGCTTCCAGGCTACCAGTTCTATAGAGGCTACAGGTTGTCACTCTTTCCATCTCTTTATCTTATAAGCACCCAAGGTGTGGTCTCCTTGATAATTCAGGCTATTTTGTAAGGTTAAATCCTGTGACCTTCTCCCTGGAGATCAACTCAGAAACCAAGCATGAATATAGCTTTTGATTACTGGAATAAAGTAGAAACAGTAAGATCAATAGCTTTAGTTTTGACAATGGGCCTGGAACTGTGAGTAGCAACCGATAGTCAGGTCAGTTGACCATTTTAATGGCAAGCATAAGAATAAGCAATCTGTTAGCCTAAGTGCAGCCATTTTATTAAGCCTCCTTCAAAATCCCCACTGTCAGTTTTTCTCATTCCATTTCTGTGGAAATAGGGAGATAGGCATCATATTCCTTCTGAATGGGGGCATCATTTGGGAGCCCTTGAAGTGGAATGAGCGAACCTGATCTTGCCATGTAGCTGGGGGTTCAGAAAGAGCCTTGGCTGTTCATTTCCCACATATTAGACTATGGAAAACAGTCTAAATGAGACAGGGGGGGAGGGGGCACAGTACAGCCACTCAAAAAATGACAGCAATTTAACACCAAAATGGTGGAAGATTCAACTCCCATTTTGCCTTGAGAATTAAGAATTTTGACTTCTAGTAGACCTTGAGCTTCATTATATGCTCACTGTAACAGCATGGTAAATGACATGTGCCATGACAGTCCCAAGGATAACTGCAAAAGGCCAAAGAATGGGCAGTGGCCCAATTCCTGAGAATCTCAGGCCCTTCCCCAGGGCAGTTGAAATGGTCCCATCTGTAGGCCTGTGAAGCTACTGAGCCCATAAAAACTCACAACACCACGCCTAGTGGCTTTTCCACTCCCTCCCCTTCAGAGATGGCCCACACTCTGTCTTTGGAGTGTGTACCTACTTTTACTTTAACCTCAGCACCCAATTCCCACACCTCTTTCCTTGCCTTTCTCTTGTATCTCTCTAAATAAATCTACATTTACTCAACTGTGGCTCACACTTGAATTCTTTCCTGTGTGAAGCCAAGGACACACACTTGGTGGGGTATGTCCCAGGGGTTCAACTGAAGCCTGGGACATGGTCCTCCTCATGCCCCACATCTGTTTTCCTGCATTATCTCTGGCTCCCAATGTGGGGCATTTACATAAAGAAATAGGGCTCAAAGGGGATAATCTTGATTCGCCTATTGGGCTACAGCTCCCCTCTCTTCAGAGGGTGGCAGGGGATTTCTCCTGCACTGTGCAGATTCAAGTAGCCCTTTAGGTGGTGGCTAAAACTGCCTGAAGGATCTGGCAAAGACCAGCTCTCTAGCTGAGAAGGAGCCCACCGAGCCCAAGGCTTTTCTCCTCTGGATCTTTTCTCACTCTTTCCTCTATTGCTCTATCTCTTTGGACTCAAGAAGATCCACCAAGGCAACCACTCTGACATCCAAATTAAGACTATGTGGCAAGTAATTGGCAAAGTGATTGGGTGAGCTTCCCTTCCATGGCTCTTTTAGCCCAATTTCACCTCTCTACACGGTTTTGGTCTGGTTCCTAGATGCCAAAACTGAAAAAGGGGGCCCAAATTAAGAGACTCTGGGAGTTCCCCTTTAGAAATTTTTGTCCCCACCCTCCCCAACTGCCCTCAGGCATAAGACCTCATTGCATCCACAGAAGGGAGTCGCGGGTGGGCAATTTCTTTGCGGATCATGAGTTTTGCATCCCTGAATGAGAGTTGCTGGTGAGTGCTCTGTTCATGGGTCACAGGTTTTCACACCCCTTGGTGAGGTTGCAAGTTTTAGCACCCCTGAGTGAGAGATACCGGCAAGCACTCTCTTCACGGGTCACAGATTTTTGCACCCCTGGGTGGGGTTGCAGGTTACATGGTCTTGGTCCAGTTCCAGGATACCAGAACTGTGAAAGGGGGCACAAATTAGGGGACTCTGGGAGTTCCCACTTAAAAATTTGTGGCCTGGCCCTCCCCAATTACCCTTGGGGCTTACGGCCTCATTGCATCCAGAGGCAGGAGTTGCAGGCAGGAACTCCCCTTGTGGATCACAGGTTTTAGCACCCTTGGGTGGGATCATGGGTTTAAGCACCCCTTGGTGGGGTCGCAGGTTATAGTACCCCTGAGTGGGAGTCGCAGGCGGACACTCCCTTAGTAAGGCTGCAGATCTCTGGTTTAAGAAGCATTGTGGCTATAGCATTCCCTTTTCATTCTAGATTTCTATCTTTTGATGCTATTTGTTTCTCTTTCACAAAACGTAATTTGCTTAGTTGACTCAGGACCTTGGTCTCCTCCTTCCCTCTAAAGGATTTAGACTCTGGGACTCTAGTTACCTTTGCTCCCTCTGGCCCTTGCTCCTTTTCTTGACTAGTCCAAAGGAGCCACCTCAGGCTTATGGATAGGACATCTTAACCAAAATGGGGACAACTACAAGTATCCCAAAGGACTCTCCATTAGGATGCATATTAATTGGAAAAAGTTCAAAAAAGATAGTTCGAAGAAAAAGGAAATAATTTTCCCTTTTAATACTGCATGGCCCCAATACAAATTAGGGGATGAAGAGTTCTGGCCAAAGAATGGATCATTAAATTACAATACCGTCTTGCAGCTAGGCCTATTTTGTAAAAGAAGAGGTAAATTGGGGAAAGTCCCATGTGTCCAAATATTCCTGACCCTATACCAAAACCCAGGTCTAAGGAAATACTGCTGGATATTCCTGGCCTAAGTCCCCTCAAATCATATCCTCCCACAGGAGCTTGATGTTCTAGATGACCCCCTTATGAGTCCAGCTCCCCAAGGACCACAGCCAGGAATTCCTACTTCCCCCAACTCTGAGGGGGAACAGTCTTCCCCACCATCTTCCTCATTGGAGGAAAGTCCTGTCAGTACAACTCAAAGTGGAACTACCTACCAACCTCCTACTACCAAATTCTGCTCTTTAAGAGAAGTGTCAGCTGGTGGTGGAGGAACAATCAGATTTCCTGTCCCCTTTTCTATGACTGATTTGGCTACTTACAAGGAGAAATTTTGATGTTTCTCTGAGGACCCCAGTAGGTTCATGGAACAATTTGCCAGGCTGACAATGGCCCTTGAGCTTACCTGGATGGAACTACAGGTCCTCCTTTCAACCTGCTGCACTTTTGAGGAAAACAGCTGGATCCTCAGTGCAGCCCAAGTGTATGCTGATGAACTGGCTGCCCGCATCCAGGGACACATAATCTACCTTACTGGGGGGGATCAATCCCTGACCAAGACCCCCAGTGGAACTACCAACAGGGAGGTAGAAGGTTGAACACAGAAACTATACGGTAACTTGCCTCATAGAGGGGATGAAAAAGTGTATTGTTAAGCCCATCATCTATGACAAACTCTGGGAAGTAACACAGGGGAAAGATGAGAATCCAGCCCTCATCCAGGGCTGCTTAGTGGAGGCCTTTAAAAAGTATATTTCAATCAGCTCTAGTAGTTTTTGTGTGGACCTTTTAGGGTTTTCCATGTATAGTAACATGCCATTGGCATATAGTGACACTTTTACCACTTCTTTTCCAATTTGGATCCCTTTTATTTCTCTCTCTTGCCTGATTGCTGTGGCTAGGACTTCCAGAACTTAACCAAGGAGGTGAAAGAAATATACACAGAAAACTATAAACCACTGATGAAGGAAATTAAAGAAGACTTTAAAAAATGGTAAGATATCCCATGCTCTTGGATTCGAAGAATCAATATTGTTAAAATGGTCACACTGCCCAAGGCAATCTACAGATTTAATGCAATCCCTATCAAATTACCCAGGACATATTTCACAGAACTAGGATAAATCATAAAATTTATATGGAACCATCAAAGACCTACAATTGGCAAAGCATTACTGAAGAGAAAGAAAGAGGCTGGTGGAATAACTCTCCCAGACTTCAAACAATACTATGGAGCTACAGTCATCAAGACAGCATGGTATTGGTACAAAAACAGACATATAGACCAATGGAACAGAATAGAGAGCCCAGAAGTGAACCCACAAACATTTGGTCAACTAATTTTTGACAAAGGAGGCAAGAATATAGAATGGAATAAAACAGTCTCTTCAGCTAATGGTGTTGGGAAAACTGGACAGCAGCATGTAAAGCAATGAAGCTAGAACACTCCCTTACACCATACACAAACATCAACTGAAAATGGATCAAAGACTTAAACATAAGACAAGATACAATAAACCTCCTAGAAGAAAATATAGGCAAAACATTATCTGACATACATCTCAAAAATGTTCTCCTATGGCAGTCTACCCAAGCAATAGAAATAAAAGCAAGGATAAACAAATGGGACCTAATGAAACTTACAAGCTTCTTCACAGCAAAGGAAACCCATAAGTAAAACAGAAAGATAACCGACAGAATGGGAAAAAGTTTTTGCAAATGAAACCAACAAAGGCTTGATATCCAGAATATATAAGCAGCTCATATGACTCAGTAAGAAGAAAATAAACCACCCAATCCAAAAATGGGCAGAAGGCCTAAACAAGCAATCCTCCAAGGAAGACATACAAATGATCAATAGACACATGAAAAAATGCTCAATTTCACTAATCAGAGAAATGCAAATCAAAACTACAATGAGGTATCACCTCACACCAGTCAGAATGGCCGTCATTCAAAAATCCACAAATGACAAATGCTGGAGAGGCTGTAGAGGAAAGGGAACCATCCTACACTGCCAGTGGGAATTGAGTTTGGTGCAGCCACTGTGGAAAACAGTATGGAGATTCCACAAAAGACTAGGAATAGCCTTACCATATGAACCAGGAATCCTGCTCCTGGGTATATATCCAGAAGAAACCCTACTTCATGATGACACCTGCACCCCAATGTTCATAGCAGCAGTATTTACAACAGCCAAGATATGGAAATAGTCTAAATGTCCATCAACAAGTGACTGGATAAAGTAGAAGTTGTATATTTATACAATGGAATATTATTGAGCCATAAAAACAGACAACATAACGCCATTTGCAGCAACATGGATGCTCCTGGAGAATGTCATTCTAAGTGAAGTAAGCCAGAAAGAGAAAGAAAAATACCATATGAGATCTCTCATATGTGGAATCTAAAAACAAACAAACAAACAAAAAACCCCCCCAAAACCCCAACAACAACAACAACAACAACAAAAACAAAGCATAAGTACAGGACAGAAATAGATTCATAGACATAGAATACAGACTTGTGGTTGCCAAGGGGGTGAGGGGTGGGAAGAGATAGACTCGGATTTCAAAACTGCAGAATAGATAAAGAAGAGTATACTGTATATCACAGGGAAATATATACCAGATCTTATGGTAACTCACAGAGAAAGGAATGTGACAGTGAATATATATATATGTTCATGTATAATTGAAAAATTGTGCTCTACACTGGAATTTGACACAACAGTGTAAAATGATTATAAATCAATAAAAAAATGTTAAAAAAAGAAACAAAAAAGTAAAAAGTATACTAATATTAACCCCAAAACCCCCGGGGGGGAAGTCCTGGTAAACACCCATTTTATCACTCAATCAGCCCCAGGCATTAGGAGAAAATTACAAAAGGCAGCTCTGGGACCCCAGATCCCCATGAATCAGCTCATGGATCTGGCTTTTGGAGTATTTAACAATACAGACAGTGTTGAAGAGGCCAGAAGGATTCAGGGAAAACAGTGAAAGGCACAATTCTTAGCAGCAGCCCTAACCCCTGTGCCACCTCAGGGTTTTCCTCTTTCAAGAAGACTCATGGAGAAGACAGGATCCAGATCACCTGGATCAAAGCCACTGTCTTGCCATAAGGAGACCTGCTTAACGTCCAGCCAGGAGGACCACTGGGAGAACAAATGCCCCATATTTGAAAAGGTCCACGGGGACCCTGCCTGATATGCAAACAAAAAGGCCACTTGAAACAGGACTGCCCCCAGTCCTGATGGGGACTTGGGGCTCCCAAACCAATGATGACTGAGATGACTGAAGACCGATGGGGCCCAAGGCCCTCCCTGGTTCCCACAGGACACTTGGTCATTTCTCTGGAGGAGCTTTGGGTAACACTTGACATGGTAGGCAGAAAAGTTGCTTTCTTATTAGTTATGGGAGCCGCCTACCCTATGCTGACTGATTTCCCTGGACGCTTATCCTCCCAATCCTGTGTAATAATGGGGACTGCTCACTGTAACAGCATGGTAAATAACATGCCTGAGGGTGCTATGATAGCCCCAAGGCTAACTGCAACAGGCCAAAGAATGGGTGGTGGCCCAATTCCTGGGAATCTCAGCCCCTTCCCCAGGGAAGTGGGAATGGTCCCACTGTAGGCTTGTGAAGCTACAGAGCCCATAAAAACTGACAACACCACACCTAGGGGACTTTTTTGCTCCTTCCCCTTTGGAAATGTCCTGCATTCTGGGGAAAGTGTACCTACTTTTACTTTAACCTGAGCACCCAATTCCCACACCTCTTTCCTTGCCTTTATCTTGCCTTACACAATGCAGTACATATCTCTCTAAATAAATCTACCTTTACTCAATGGTGGCTGTCACTTGAATTCTTTTCTGCATGAAGCCAAGGACCCACATTTAGTGGGACACATCCCAGGGGCTCAACCAAGACCTGGGACATGGCCTTCCTTATGCCCCACATCCATTTTCCTGAATCATAAATATTAGATATATACCAACTCCTGTTAACAGACGTGATAACAGAAACTGTAGAATTCCCATAAGAATGGATTTGAGACCTTGGGGTATCCATGAAAAGAGACCAGAAAACCAGCTGTTAACTTGAGTTAAAACTTTTTGCACATATGCATCTGAATCCCCTATATTATGTATTTGTTGTTTTATGTCCTCCAGAGCAGTTATTATGTTCCTGGATTTATCTGGTTGGAAAGTATAACAGGCAGTATGAATCCAGAAACTCAATAACCACAAGAGGAGAACTTAAACTCATGAGGTTGCAGCTACAAATTGCCAGCAGACACTGCTTTGAGAACAGCTGGTGGCATTCTAATTTTGACACCACTCAGAAAACTCAAGTTCTCAGCAATACAGAAACTTGTCTGAAATCACATCTTCACTGGTTACCTACTTTTACCTTGGATGTCTGAACTACAGTTATTCCATCTTGATTTTCAAATGCATTTTTCTCCTTAGTGGCCAAAGCAGATGTTACCGTTAATGACTTTTGTGCTTGTTTAGATATGAGGAGATGCAAGTATTTGGGCTCATAAAATATTTTCCTGAAAATGTCTATCTGAAGGCCTGTTCAGCCAGTTTTCCCAGAGCACATAGTGCCTCATTCCTGATCTCCATCCTGAATTCCTTTCAGGGTGTGTTGGAGGTCAGTGGCTGCAGTGGCTCATGATTTAATCCAAGCAGAGGTAGATGGCAAGTGCCAACATGATTCCATCCTTGTAGAGGCTGATGGTGAGTGTCCTCATGGTCATTATTTGACCATGGTTTGTCATGACCATTTCATCCCATGGTGCTAGAAATGCTTATTCCTAGGTCAGGCAAGGATTTTACTGACAAGCCACTTAATGTGCTATTATGGGACTAGGCCTTAACAGTAGTGAAAATGTCTCTGGACCACTTGTCTTACTAGCCTGTTATGATCCAGGAAAATATTCCTTCTTGTTGCTTCTTCCCATATCTAGAGTCAAAGTATTACAATCATTGGTCTCATACAGAAGTATATATCTGGTGTACTGTTTCAAGTTGCCTAGTCATTATTTTACCAGAGGCTCAGCCACATATTTGGTAATGCAAGAATCATCAATTTTGTAAAACAGGCAAAATATAAATAATATAGTTAGCAGTATTAGTAAGGTCATAAGTAAGAATTTAAGCCAAGAACTTCATTAGGTGTGGCTCAGTGTATCCCCGGGTCATCTGACTTAGTCTGTTCTGTACCAATCCTTATCTTTAAGGAAAATGTTATACAGGCATTGTTCATAAGTAAAGATGTGAGCAATTATCAAAGTAATTGGTATACAGGCCTGGCCCAGTGTCTTATTCCAGCTGTCTACCTCAGACGTCATCTTCTTCTCATCCTGGTCTGGTATCTTCTCCATTTGAGCATTGTTTTAATGTGAGCAGTCCTCTATAGGCCAGTCCAGTGCAAGGGCTCTTTCTGACTGGAAAGTAATCCAAAGGTCAATTTCTTTAGATTTTGCTGTGTACTGTCTAGTTAAAAGTACCTGATAAAGGGTCCTTCCATTCAGGTTGGAGATAGCTCTTTAAGTCATGTCTATTCCAGAATGTATAATCCCCTGATTGCAGGTGATGGGGTATTGGGCCTTCATCCAAGGATAGATTACTGAGCTTCAGAAACAAACCTAGAGTGTCCTTTTAATAATTCAATTAAACTTTGCAACGATGTAACATAACAGCAAGGAATGTTCTGGAAGTGAGTCTTAGTAAATATAGACCTCATTTAACAAAACTAGAATTTAATATCCACTAAAATATAATACTTTTTTTCTCTAAAGTTACCTTCTTTTTTTTAAATATAGCCAAATTAAGGTTAATTGTTTACAAGTTAAGTCTGATTATTTGATCATATAGTCTCTTTTAAATTGGCTGTGTTAGAACTTTTAATAAGGATCCTCAGGCTAGAATTTTAATAAGGTTTCCTAAGGGCAGGAAAGCCACATCAAGGGCTTGTCATAGACTTTTGTCTTACAGATTTAGGTGAATTCTTTCCTCTTTATTGTCCTCAAAATATCTTGAGATTCCTAGGAGGTAATTTTCCTAATTTATCTGATAAAGCCACTGGGAACCTAAAAGTTTCCAGTCTCTGGAGGGATGAGATAGTTACAAAGGTATAGTTTACTAAACTGCTGTAAGTCATAATTAGCTTGAGAAGAAGGACTTCTTTATATCTGGAGAACACAGATTAAAAGCCAGTAATATTTCAGATAAAACCAAAAATTATAGCCATATTCATCAGTTTACTCAGTCCCAAGTAAATAATCCTTTTTTTTGTTAACAGTTTTATGAAATCAGTTTCCATCAGACTTTTAAAATTTCTTACCCAGTTTAGTTCAGTGCTATAGTTTGAAATTTATTAGAAACCAGTAAATCTCCTTGAAGAAGAAGCATTTTGCAAAAGCATCAGAATAAAATAACAATTGTCTATAAATCACAAAAGACTTCAAAGCATTGTTAAGCACATAGTTACACTGTAATTGATAAAGAGACCTGGTCACAATAACCAGAATTATGACTGGTAACATTTCAGACATATCAGATTTTTAGGGATTCCATATAATTTCTAGAATATCTATATTAATATTTTTTTCATACAATATAACCTAGGAAGATTTATTATTCATTTGACAATACTTCCCATGTTGTTTAACACACCAAATGAAACTTACTAGTTTAAAATCTCTCTTTGGGTGTTCCTGGGGCCCTCTGACGCATCTCAGATTTAGCTGGAGGTCAAAATAATTCTGATTATTTTCATGAGTTCTGAAAATTTGGGAAGCTCATTAAAAAGTTTCAAGATACCTGCTCAGATAAAAGTATAGTTCACTGAAACAGTACTTATTCATTAACAATAAAATATTTCAAGGGTAAATACAGAACAGATTACTTTAGGGATAAAAGAAACTTTACAGTCTGTTACTAAAAGCATTTTAAGATAACTCTGTTCTCTCATTAGAGAGAAAGAGTACCAAAACTAGTCATCTTGTGCCAGCTTACTTTTAAGATTTATTTAATCAAATAAATTTATTTTAAGCTTAGCCAATCCCAACCATGTACAAAACCTTTCCCCCCACTTAGGATTCCTCTTTCACAAACCTTCCACAACTTTCTGCATCCATATTATTTTGTCCCTTATTTTCTTCATTCAGAAGCAACTAGCTTTAGGACAAAGTCACTCTTTTTTCATTAACAAAATATAATTTCATTCCTTATACAGTCTTTCACTGAAAACATTCATCTTACTTTCCTAGCATACTGAGATGTTTCCCTTAGTAGTAGAGAATATTTTAGGGTGGCACCAAACAATTGTTAATATTTATTTCTAAATTTCTTTAGTTTCTCTATAAGAGAAAGTCATTATTCAGCAATTAATGTTTTGATATTTTATCTGAAAATAGACTAGCTATTTAATAAACTTCCATCATTTAACTTAATTTAGGAAAACTCTAAAATTTTAAGTTACCAAATATCTGGGGAGATCATTTGAGCAGACATTCCTAAAATATTCATTTCTAAAGAATTTACCCAAAAGCTCTTTCTCATTTGCATTTAAGTTAC
This sequence comes from Camelus dromedarius, assembly GCF_036321535.1. Lineage (NCBI taxonomy): Eukaryota > Metazoa > Chordata > Mammalia > Artiodactyla > Camelidae > Camelus > Camelus dromedarius. The sequence continues at coordinate 2,867,402 of NC_087464.1, forward strand.
TTACAAGAATATTATACCAGTTTGTTTTTCTTGCTGACAAATTTGTAACAAATATGAAAATGTCTTATTGTGCTTCTATTAAACCTAAGTACAATAGTAGTTTTATGTTTAACATTAAAAAAATCTAAAGACATGTCTATATTAATCATACCGATAGGCTTAAGCTAGCTTCAAATACCAAGTATCAATTAAGTACTGAATTTTTTTAGATCACACAAACCTGATTTTCATTCTGGCCAGTTTTTTTTTTTTTTTAATATTCCCAGTATTTATATAAGCATTTAATTTTCTTTAAGCAAATTAAATAGAGCTCTTTTACAAATTAACTTTGGCAATGCCACATATCTACAACACACGTATAGGTACGTACAAACACACAAATGCAGAGACTTCATAGTTCCCACTTCAAGATTTTAGCCATGAATCAGGTACAACAATATAAGACTCATCAGCTACAAGAGGTTGAATCCAAATTGGGTTTCTGGCAGATGGAACAAATCAAAGTTGCCTGACTAGATAGCTAAACATTTTTCATAACTTCTATGGAAGACATTTAAGATTTCTATTTGTTTCCAAATTACCCTCTTTCTCGAAATTTGCATTCTAGAGGTCATACCAGCTGTTGAGTCATTGGTATTGGGATAGAAGTTTAGAAGTTACAAAGTCCCCTAGTTGAGACCCCATTGTCAGTTGTACCTAAGAATCTTGGGTGGTAATTGTTATAGGGGTCTTTAAAATGGCTAAGAGCCCAGGGCCATGTCAGTCATTACCTTCCTCATTATAGGATTTCATAAAGTCTTGTATATATGATATTTCTTCCTATTTGCCTTTTATCTGGCAAAATCGTTCTAACTGGAGAATGGTTTACTAATTTAACAACCCATTTTCAGGCCAGTGTTCCCCAGAGCCTAAAGTGTACACTATTCAAGCAGTATTACAGTAAAATACCATCGTTTTCTTTGTCATAGGCTCACAGATATATTTGTCCCATTTATTTAAGACATGACCCAAAGGGCTTTCCTTAGGGACATATGGAGTATTTCCCATATCTATAAGTTTAAGAACAATAAGACACTAAAAGCACAAACCCCAATACCAAAAACACAAACAAAGCATAACATGACTAAACACAAAACTGAAGTCATCTTTCTCTTAGGCATGGGTTCATAACTGTATGTAATCAGACCACTTATTCAAAATGTGCCTCAAAGAAACTTCTTTAGGAATAGTTGAAATGTTCCGTATTTTTTTTGTGAGGGCAGGAATACAATACAAACAAAACACAAATGATGCACACAAATGCTAGCATCCAAAGAAACAAATGAACTCGTTTGAAAATCTGGTAAAAGTCCAATAACTATTTCCTCTCATCAACAGTGTACCTCACTAAAACAAATTGGCTTATTCCAGAGAAAAAGCCCAAATGGAGAGGAATAAAGTTCCTGGCTGTACACACCAGAGCGACTTGTTCTACTTTATGGAGCCCATTGGCCCCAAATGTCAATTCCTTGCTCCAACTGCCAAGCATTGGGGCAGCCTGTGCCACTTCAGGGAATTTTGAAAGGAAGATCCTCAGGACAAGTTGTCCTGGATGCTGCTAGGGCCTTACCTGAAAATTCCCCGAATGGGGATGACTGGCCATGAACAGTCCTGGCTAGTTTCTCCAAAATTGTTGCTGAGTCCAAACTCATTCTGCTAACCACACGACAGGCTAATAAATTGGGAGATGAGGTGTTGGGGCAAAGAATAGTGACTTTATTCAGAAAGCCAGCAGATGGAGGGCATGGCAGACTAATGTCTTGGAGAACCATCCTGCTCTAGTCAGAATACAGGCTCCTTTTATACAAACAAACAAACCAATAAGGGAGTGGGTGTGGTTGGTTTTTGCAAACTTCTTGCTCCAGGCATTCTTTGTTCATGTAGCTGTCCATGTGGGTCAGTTGGAACCCCAGCACTTTTGAGAAGCTCTATGACTCCTCTTCTATTGAGGCAATAACTTACAGTGTGAACCATAGCAACTCAAAGGGAAAATTGAAATGCAGTGGAAATAATGGGATGCTTCCATGTGTGGGCTAACATCTTCCCTCAACCAGAAAGGCAAGGTAGGTGTATTTACTTAATGGGAAGCAGAGTCAAAACAATGATCAGAATAGTCTAACTTGCACAGACCCACATGGTTGGTTATTTAATCATGTTGTTACTAGAAATGAAAAATATAAATAGCCTATTAAATTCTTATTTTGTCTGTATAAGCAGAAAACTTCTAGATCAAGTGAACAAAAGTCTAACTTGATAATAACAGAGTCACAGACCCTCAATCAATTCACCAACTTGAGCCAGTTTACAGACCCAGAATTCCTTGAATGAAGAGGGAGGCAAGGTATCCTTGAGGAAGGACCCTGACACTATAATTGCAAAGATTAAATGGAGGCCATTAGAACAGCCTGTACTGAGGAAAAAAAAAAAAAAAAAGGAACACAAAATATTACTGCTCTGTTTACTATTGCAAATACAGTCATTAGAATTCTTATATCTAATCAGATTAAAGAACCAATTCCAGAGGATATAATTCAGAAAACTCATCTTTAAAGTATATACTCCTAGAACTACTTTTGGTACTAATATCTACTTTAATTAGTATCTCCAGTAAAATAGAACCAAGAAACAGCTATACATAACTGAGGGACAGAAAGAGAGGGAAAAAAAGGGAGAGCAAGAAAGAGAAGAAATTTAATATAAGAATTTCTTAAGTTATTTATTGAGGACAATAATTCCCACAATGAAGCCTTCACCAAACTTGAGAATAAGAAAGCAGGTACAGGTATTTCAGCTGAAGTTCAAATGTCTAAAACCAAGGGATCCCATGATGTAACTCTAAGCCCACTCATTACTAGTCTTGCTTGGATAAGGCTGTTGTAGCTTTTCATGGTTCTCCATCACAGGGAATGGTAAAACCAAGACAAATCCTAAGGGATACCCTTTATACCAGCCATAGTCTTCCTTACCTCCATTGCAGAGTATTTGTGCAATTTCTCTCTGGTAGTGACATAGATTCTTTGCTTCAGCAACCTTTAGACATGCTTCTGAACCTTCTCCCTGGAACATCTGTGCAGAATGTCCTTAGCAAGAACCCTGCTAAATCAGTTTATCAAGAATCTCTCACTGAAATTTGACAAGACATTGTAAAATTATTATAAATCAATAAAAAATGTTAAAAAACACTAAAACTAAAAAAATCTCTCATCCTCCATATCTGAGATCTCTCAATATCTATTGAGGGTTCTTATCCCCCATCATCCACAGGTGATGTCTGTCAGCCTGCCCTTTCAGCAAGAATCCTGTTGGATCACTGAGAATCCCACTCCTGGGCATATATCCAGAAGGAACCGTACTTCAGGATGACACCTGCACCCCAATGTTCATAGCAGCACTATTTACAATAGCCAAGATATGGAAACAGCCTAAATGTCCATTAACAGATGACTGGATAAAGAAGATGTGGTACATTTATACAATGGAATACTATTCAGCCATAAAAATGACAACATAACACCATTTGCAGCAACATGGATGTCCCTGGAGAATGTCATTCTAAGTGAAGTAAGCCAGAAAGAGAAAGAGAAAGAAAAATACCATATGAGAGTGCTCATATATGGAATCTAAAAAAACCCCACAAATACAAAACAGAAACAAACTGATAGACATAGAATACAAACTTGTGGTTGCCAAGGGGACAGGGAGTGGGAAGGGACAGACTAGGATTTCAAAATCTGTAGATACTGACAGGCATATGCAGAATAGACAAACAAGATTACACTGTATAGCATAGAGAAATATATACAAGATCTTGTGGTAGCTCACGGCAAAAAAAAAAATGTGACAATGAATACATGTATGTTCATGTGCAACTGAAAAATTTTGCTCTGCACTGGAATTTTATACAACATTGTAAAATGACCATAACTCAATAAAAACGTGATAAAAGTAAAGTAATAAATGACTGAATGAATGACTGACTGTCTGACTAAATAAATAAATAAATAAATAAATAAATAAATAAATAAATAAATAAAGATTAAAAAATAAATAGTCCTGTTGGGTCACTTTAGGGAGATTGCCTTTTACCCTTGGTGTTTTCTTTTAGCAATTTTATATCCACTTACCCCCACCAGGCTCCTTGCCTATGTCTCTTGCTCATATTGTATTTGGAATTCAGCCTGGTCCTATAATAATACATATTTCTCCTTAATGAATATTCTGCAAAAAATCTGTCTTTCCTGCTTTACTATCTACCCCTGGTTTATATTTGATAGTTACGGTGCCACAACTTGGACAGGATAAGATTCATCATTGTACAGCAGGATGTCACCCAGGGAGAGTCCAACTTTGAAGACTTTGTTTCCACTCTTACTTGGGGATCCATTTATGATTCTGACTCTTAAACCATTACTCCAGACAAATGTCCCTTGAAGCTGATAGGCAGAGAGTTTTCTTCTCAAAATTTTGATTTTACCATAAAAACTAGGCTAGAGTTCCAGATAAACAGAGGCTGGGTTAGTGCCCCAAGTTCTCAGTTCAGAAGTGTAAAGGCTCTATTAGTTGAGAATATGAGAGTGTCTCAGTGGACTGAGAGCCCCATTTTTAAACCCTCCAACTGTATGTTTCTTTCTTGTTGGCATGATTTTACTAAAGATAATCAGATACTTCAATGGATTTTTTTGGAAATTTATGATCTTCTCACACTGGATTCTCTAAAACATCTCTCTTCTCATTATCTTTACTCTTCCTTCCTCTTTTCACTTCTTTGATTATTATGCTGTTATCTTGAATCCTTGATATGTCTCCATCCCTCAAACTCCCACCTCCTCCATCCCTCAGTATACCAGTTAGAACTCTACCTTTACATTTCAATCCTTCAGCTCTTTTCAGTCACTTGAACTTTAAGGACCCTACACTTCATCCAGGGCCTTCAAAGGACTAAAAGCCCTCAAAAGCAATTACTTAAGACTGATAGAAGATAAAAATCTTTTAAGGAACAGAACTGGATGTTCTGTCCAGTCAGATGGATTTTGGAGATAAACAGACATCTACTAGATGTCTCTTTAGTTGATGACCTAAAATTTAGCCCTCAGCCTTCATCAGACTACTTGTCAGGGCAAAAGAAAATCTTATGTTTCCTCCACAAATATTGGTAGACAAGTAGCATTAATTTGTCTTACTAGCTAAAACCAAAATTCAGATAGAAATGTAAAGTGGAGAGGAACCGTAAGATTGTATTACTATATTTTACTAAATTTTAGGTAAATTTTAGATGGAAGGCTATCAAATATGTCTTCATCTGTCTGTATACTGATGTAAGTTTCATTCTTTTTGTTTTTAATGCCTGTATGCTATGCACACATGACATTTTTCTACCTCAGATAATATTACCAAACTAATTTATAAAATCTTTAAAGGAGTTCTTTCCAAATTTAGAGATAAACGAGCATTTCTAAAAGTTAAGTATTCCTAAATCTCTCAGAAATATATAAACTGTTCCATTTTGTAAATTTACATGGTCTGGAATAAAGTTTGGTAACAATTGTCAAAAAATTGAAACATCCATGTATTCAGAGTTGTCTATATTAACTATAATACAGACATAATTTTTTTCTAGCCTATGTACACGTCAAAAATGTTATGTTATCTCTACTAGATATGTAAGATTATAAAACTAAAATCCAACCTAAAAAAGCTATGCAACAAAAATGAATTGTCTGATGAATATCAAGTTCAGTAGGATAAATAAATATTTTTAAAGAATCATGTTTAATTTTTTATTGAAGCATAAATGGAATACATTGTATTAATTTTCAGTGTACAATATAATAATTTGACATTTGTATACAAAGTATTCTCCATAATAAATCTACTTATAAATCTACTTAGCACCTGGAACTACACATAGTTACAAAAATCTTTTCCTTGATATAAGAAATGTAAGACCTACTGTTTTAGCAACTTTAAAATATGCAATACTGTTACAGCAAAGTATTACAGCATAGTGTTATAGCAGAGTGTTACAGCAACCTGGATCCTGGCAATAGACAAAGCGACACTTGGAGGGTTGGAGAACTCAGGTTTATTTTGCTGGCAGACCCAGAGGAGTTACACACCAAGCTCTGTACAGACCCCATCTGTAGGTTTACACAGGCTTTTATAAGTTACAAGTCAAGACTTCACAGCATTTTGTAACATCACATGCAGAGTAGGTGTAAGAAATGGACCAATCAGGAGTGGCTTTACCCAAATGAGATATTACAAATGGACCAATCAGGAGTGAGCTTTGGGAGCCAATAGAGTCTTAGGGTAATTTTTGCTTTCCTAGAAGCAAGCCGTTTTACAGAAACACAAAAGCGAGATAATGCCGCCGGGCCAGGGAACCATATGGTGCTGGAGGAAAAGTAGTGGTCCTGCCTGGGGCTCCTGCCAGTATTTTCATGAGTCTTCCCACCTCATTCCCCTCTTCTGATGCTCTCTATAACATCTGGAGTGAGCATCAACCTTAAAAGTGGTGCCCATTACTCACCATCAGGCTCTTCCTGGTCCAGGGGCCTGTACTTAGTAACCAGTAGCTGTAGCTTTATTGACTCTATTCGTGAACTGATAAAATGGGTAATGAGATTAAGGATGCAGGGACCAAACAGCAGTGCTAGAAGAATCATAAGGAGGGGGCCTGCTAGGGGGAGGAGCCAGAAGGCCCAACTCCAGAGGTTATTCATTGTGCCCAGGAATTTGCTAATTCCTGTCTCCTGTGTTCAGCTCAGTCTCATACTTTTTGGACCATATTTCTGACAATCCATGATTGATTCACATAGAAACAGCATTCCTCACTTAGGAAGAGACAGAGTCCCCCATTTTTGGCTGTGAGCAGGTCTAAACCCCTCCTGTTCTGTAGGACTATTGCCACTAGGGAGTCTAACTGGTTTTGTAGGGTCATTAAGGACTCAGCCACTTGTTTTAAGTCTTCAGTGACCTCAGCAGATAACTGCTGGTAATAGTAGGATGATGAGGCTATTCCTCCTACTCCTGTGCCCACTCAAGTTGCTATTTCCAGCCCAGTGAGCAGTGGTATTAGTTGGATGGCCCTTTTTGATCAATTATGAGATGTCAGGGGCATGGGGAAGCTCTGGTTATTAGGTATATGTTCATCTGAGGGGTAAGGAAGGCCAATGTGCAAGTACCTGTTCAATTGGCTGGCAGGTACTGATAGGCATGCATTCCACACACGAAACAGATTCCTGGGCTCGGTGTGCACCAAGGCTTGACAGACATACAGCCATCAACAGCCGTGCAGTTATGGTTTTGGGCACACTGGGCAATGACCAGATTTCCCACATAATGCTTTGTCCCCAGGCTGTAGATGCAGTCATGAGCTGAATGGGCAAACTGTACATTAATTGACTCTGTGGAGTCTGGGCCCACCCAGGGATGCCATTAAACTTGTTTAGATCTGAGAGACCTATCAGGCTGGCTACATGCTGGAGGGGGCTGGGATGCAGTCAGAGCCAGCAATCACTTGCTAGTTGAAGGTTAGTAGCATTCAGAAGGTGATGGACCTTGCTTAATAAGGGACTTAATGGGGGGTCCCAGTTATGTGGTGTGGACCTAGATCTATTTTTTCCTACCCAGTCTGCCCCAGGTCTATAGAAGGGTCCTATAGAGCATTTGGGCCAGGGTGTTTGCCTGGGGTGGGGGTCCCCACTGGAGGCGAATCAAAGAGCGTGCCTAAGTAAGGTCCCTGTCATTGAAAGAGGTATGCCAACAATTACTTTTACAAGTAACAAAAGGGTTTGGGGTTTCATTCTTTCTAACTGGGAAGTATGGTTACTAGAGCAGACTCTGTATTACCATTAGGCTTCCCACTGTAGAGAGATAGAGTACAGCTAGTATTAGTCTCTGGCCTATGTTCCAATCCTGGGGTGTGGTCATCATCAGTCCTAGAGTCAGCAATACAATAACAATACTGATAAGTAAAATGAAATGAGTGGCAGAGAGAATTCATTTATCTCCTGATTGGTGGTTCCTCAGGTTTCCACCATACGTTGACTAGCCAGCTTCCAGGTGTGACTAGAGCAAGGCTTAGTGCTCTCTGGAAGGTGAGGAGGGCATCTCTGGATCCTGATTCCAAGTGGCTCCTTGGGGACCTGGTTGACTCTCCAGATGTTGCCTTCACTGCTGTCTTTACTCTGGTGTGATGAATCCATGGGGTGATACCTTCAACTTTAAGAGCTGTTGGGGTGGTTAATATAATTGGGTAGCGACACTTCCAAGTGGGTTTAAGAGGCTCCTTTTTCCATTCCTTTACCCATACTTGATCTCCAGGTTTATATGGATGTAACTCTGTTCCCAGTGAGACTAGGATCCTGTCAGTCACCCACATATGGACTTGTTCCACAGTCTTTCCAAGGCCCTGTATTTGCCTATAAAGTTCTAAGCTTCCCACTTCCTTAATATTTTCTCCTAGTCTAATCAGAGGAGGTGGTTTCCCATACAGGATTTCAAAAGGGAAGAATCCTATCTTGGTCTGAGGGGCACAGTGTACCCACAGGAGAGCCAGGGGAAAAATGTCAGTCCAAGGTAGTTGAGTTTCTGGACTAAATTTGGCCACAATCAGCTTTAGAGTTCATTTCATGTGCTCTACTTTCCCTGAACTCTGGAGCCTGTAGACCACATGCAGATTCCAGCAGGTGTTTAGCGCTTTTGCCACTTGTTCTCTTTCTGACACAAATGGGGATCCATTGTCTGACCCTATGATCAATGACATCCTGAATCTGGGAATAATGTCTCTGAGTAAGTTCTTTGTTACTTATCTTGCTTTCTCAGTCCATGTCAGTTATGCCTCTACCCATCCTAAAAAGGGGCAGACAAAAACCTGCAAGTACTTGTATCCTCTGCTGGGCTGTATTTCCTTGAAATCCACTTCCATATCTTCCAAAGGAGCCTGGCCACAGTGCTGGATTCCCCTTGGTTAAGTTGGCCTCTATTTTGCATTGTTCTGGGAACATATGAGGCAGGGCTCTGAGACTGAGGCACAGAGGGATGAAAGTCAAGTGATCGGGTAGTACTGCTCCAGCAGGGCCTCTAAAGCAGTCTTTCCCAGGTGGATGAGCTCATGTTGTGCAAGGACCATCTGATGTGCTAATTATTTAGGTATGTATATTCATTTGTTAGTCATCACCCACCATCCTTCCTTTCCTTTAGTTCCTCCTTCAGTTTTGGCCCATAGGTTTTCCTCTTGGCTGTATTCTGGAGGTGTTGGTAGCTTGGGTGCTAGTAGAATTTTTGCAATGGTCCCAGGATCTCTGGCATGGTCTGACTGACTTGCTGCTTCTCACACAACCTGATCTGCTAGTTGGTTTTCTCTACTTACCGGGTCATTTCCCTTTTGGTGTCCTTTGCAGTGGATGACTGACACCTCTGCAGACTCCCAAACTGCCTCTAACAGTTGTAATATCTCACCTTTATTTTTTATTTCTTTTCCTTTGGCTGTTAATAGACCTCTTTTGTTATATGTGGCACCTTGTATGTGCAGGGTAGCAAAAGCGTACTTAGAGTCTGTACAAATGTTGACTCTATTTCCTTTTCCCTCTTGCAACACCTGGATGAGTGCCCATATTTCTGCATCTGTGCTGACCAGCCCTGCAATAGGGGTTCAGCCTTTATTATCTCATGCACCATGGTCACCGCATATCCTGCTCTATGCTGTCCAACCTGCATGTAGATACTCCCATCTATAAAAAGTTCAAGTTCAAGGTTTTGAAACAGACTTTCAGACAGATCAGTCCTGCTTGAGTAGACTTTCTCTGTCCCTTAGTCATGGTCAGGTGGGGCCTTTCCCTTGGGCAGGAAGGTGGCTGGGTTCAATGTTCAGACCATCTCCAGGCAGATCCTGGGGTTTTCACAAAGGAGTACTTGGTGTGTCATTCTAGTATTGGCCATCCATCAATACCCCTAGCTGTTCATCAAGGTGGTGACTGCGTGTGGAAATTTCACGTTGACAGTCTGTCCAAGGGTGAGCATGTCTGCTTCTTTGACCAGTTACTGTTGCAGCCAACGTCCATAGGCATGGTGGCCACCCTGAAGCTACTGGGTCCAAATGCTTTGACAAATAGACCACAGGCCACTGCCAGGGCCCCACTGCTTGGGTGAGAACCCCTAGGGCTGCATGATTCTTCTAATGGATGAAGAAGCTGAATTCTCTCCTTAAGCCTGATAGTCCCAGGGCTGGGGCCCAGGTCAACAGTCTTTTGATCTCATTGAATGCTTCATCCTGCTTGGGTCCCCAGCCCAATGGTTCCTTCCCAGATCCTGCAGTGACTTCATACAGGGGCCTGGCTATGTTTGAGAAACCAAGGATCCAGATTTGGCAGAACCCTGCTGTGCCCAGGAATTCTTGGATCTCTTTCTTGGTGCCTGGCCGTGGTATAGCACAAATGGCTTGTTTTTCCTCCAGGCCCAGAATTCGGTGTCCTTCCAAGACAATGAACCCAAGATACTTGACTGTCTCTTTATAAATATGTGACTTTTCCCAAGAGACTCTATAGCCAGCATCCAATTGCAGGGATAACAGGGCCTGAGTTCTCTTCCAAAAGTCTTCTTCATTGGAGCTGCCCAATAACAGGTTGTCTACATACTGAAGCAGGGTGCAGTTTAGAGCTTCTCCCGGGAAAGCAGTCAAGTCTGTGGCAAGAGCTTCCCCAAACAAGGTGGGTGAGTTTTTAAAACCTTGTGGTAGGTTAGTTCAGGTCAACTGATTTTTCCTGCCCGTGTTGGGGTTCCTCCCATTCGAAGGCAAATGTTGGTTGACTGACTGGTGCCTGCCTGAAACAGAAGAAAGCATCTTTGAGGTCTAGGCAGGTGAACCATTTGGCTCATGCCAGAAGGAGGCTCAGAAGTGTGTATGGATTCAGGAACACTGGGTGTATCATGGTCACAGCATTGTTGACAAATTGCAGATCCTTCACTGGCCTATAGTCTTTTCCTTCCACCTTTTTGATGGGCAGGAGGGGCGTGTTCTATGGAGACTGGTACTCTGAGAATTCCTTCATCCCACAGACTCTGGATGTGCTTCTGAATTCCCAGTATTCTCTAGGTATAGGGTACTGTCACATCCTGGCCGGGGTTGAACATGGTTGTAGGATTATTACCTGTGGTGCATAATTTTGGGCCAGCCTGGGGGGTCCCCCTTCTGCCCAGATGGAGGGGAATTACTCCCACAGAGAGTCAGGGTTTGTCTGAGAGATTTCCATTTGGTATAGGAGCCAATCTTTCCCTCAGGGCACAGTCACCATCATAAGCAAAACTTCCTTACCTCTCAGAGTCAAAAGTGTTTGTTCCTAGGAGAGAACATTATCTGAGCCTCCAGTTGATGAAGTAAGTCTCTTCCCAAGCAGGAGATGGGACATTCTGGCAGGTATAGAAATTCATAAGTGACTAAATGTCCTCCCAGCCGGCATGATCTCAAATGGAAAAACAGGTGAGCAACTTGGTAATCAGTAGTTCCTATGATAATTGTCCATTTCTCAGTCAAAAGGGCCACAAGTTTGGTCACCACTGAAGGTCCTGTGCCTGTGTATACCATAAATGTCATCTTTTTATTTAATAATATTTAGTGATTTATAATCATTTTACAATGTTGTGTCAAATTCCAGTGTAGAGCAAAGTTTTTCAAATATACATGAACATGTATATATTCATTGTCACATTCCTTTCTCTGTGAGCTACCATAAGATCTTGTGTATATTTCCCTGTGCAATACAGTATAATCTTGTTTATCTATTTTACAAATTTGAAATCCCAGTCTATCTCTTCCCACCACCCACCCACTTGGCAACCACAAGTCTGTATTCTATGTCTATGAGTCTATTTCTGTTCTGTATTTATGCACTGTGTGTTTTTTTTTTTTTTTAAGATTCCACATATGAGCGATCTCATATGGTATTTTTCTTTCTTCTTCTGGCTTACTTCACTTAGAATGACATTCTCCAGGAGCATCCACGTTGCTGCAAATGGTGTTATGTGTCGGTTTTTATGGCTGAGTAGTATTCCAATGTATAAATATACTATATCTTCTTTATCTAGTAACCTGTTGATGGACATTTAGGCTCTTTCCATATCTTGGCTATTGTAAATAATGCTGCTGTGAACATTGGGGTGCAGGTGTCATCCTGAAGTAGGGTTCCTTCTGGATATAAGCCAGGAGTGGGATTCCTGGGTCATATGGTAAGGCTATTCCTAGTCTTTTGAGGAATCTCCATACAGTTTTCCACAGTGGCTGCACCAAACTCAATTCCCCCTGGCAGTGTAGGATGGTTCCCTTTCCTCCACAGCCTCTCCAGCATTTGCCATTTGTGGATTTTTGAATGATGGCCATTCTGACTGGTGTGAGGTGATACCTCATTGTAGTTTTGATTTGCATTTCTCTGATAATTAGTGAAATTGAGCATTTTTTCGTGTGTCTATTGATCATTTGTATGTCTTCCTTGGAGGATTGCTTGTATAGGTCTTCTGCCCATTTTTGGATTGGGTTGTTCATTTTCTTCTTACTGACTTGTATGAACTGCTTCTATATTCTGGAGATCAAGCCTTTGTTGGTTTCATTTGCAAAAACTTTCTCCCATTCCATTGGTTGTCTTTCTGTTTTACTTATGGTTTCCTTTGCTGTGCAGAAGCTTGTAAGTTTCATTAGGTCCCATTTGTTTATTCTTGCTTTTATTTCTATTGCTTGGGTAGACTGCCATAGGAGAACATTTTTGAGATGTATGTCAGATAATGTTTTGCCTATATTTTCTTCAAGGAGGTTTATGGTATCTTGTCTTATGTTTAAGTCTTTGATCCATTTTCAGTTGATGTTTGTGTATGGTGTAAGGGAGTGTTCTAGCTTCATTGCCTTACATGCTGCTGTCCAGTTTTCCCAACACCATTTGCTGAAGAGACTGTCTTTATTCCATTGTATATTCTTGCCTCCTTTGTCAAAGATTAGTTGACCAGAAGTTTGTGGGTTCATTTCTGGCTCTCTATTCTGTTCCATTGGCCCATACGTCTGTTTTTGTACCAATACCATGCTATCTTGATGACTGTAGCTCCACAGTATTGTCTGAAGTCAGGGAGAGTTATTTCTACAGCCTCTTTCTTTCTCTTCAGTAATGCTTTGGCAATTCTAGGTCTTTTGTAGTTCCCTATAAATTTTATTATGATTTGTTCTAGTTCTATGAAATATGCCCTGGGTAATTTCACAGGGATTGCATTCAATCTGTAGATTGCCTTGGGCAGTGTGACCATTTTAAGAATATTGATTCTTCGAATCCAGGAACACTGAATATCTTTCCATTTTTTTAAGTCTTCTTTAATTTCCTGCATCAGTGATTTATACTTTTCTGTGTATAATTCTTTTACTTCCTTGGTTAGATTTATTCATAGGTATATTATTAATTTGGATGTTATTTTAAAGAGGTTTGTTTCTTTACTTTCTTTTTCTGTTGATTCACCATTAATGTAAAGAAATGCAATTGATTTTTGAACGTTAATCTTGTAATCGGCTACCTTGCTGAATTCTTCCAGTAAATCTAGCAGTTTTGGTGTGGGCCTTTAAGGGTTTTCTATATATAGTAACATGTCATTGACATATAGTGAAAATTTTACCTCTTATTTTCCAATTTGGGTCCCTTTTATTATTCCCTCTTGCCTCATTGCTGTGTCTAGGACTTCCAAGACTATGTTGAGTGGGAGTGGTGATATGGACAGCCTTGTCTTGTCCCAGATTTTAGTGGGAAGCTTTTGAGTTTTTCACCATTGAGTATTATGCTGGCTGTAGGTTTGTCTTATATAGTGTTTATTATGTTGGGATATGTTCCCTCTATACCCACTTTGGTGAGACTATTTATCATAAATGGTGCTGAATGTTATCAAATGCTTTTTCTGCATCTATTGAGATGATCATATGGTTTTTGTCCTTTCTCTTGTTGGTGTGATGTATTACATTAAAGATTTGCATAGGTTGAACCACCCTTGTGTCCCTGGGATGAACTTGATCATGATGTATAATCTTTTTTATGTGCTGTTGGATGCTACTTGCTAATAGTTTGGTGAGGATTTTTGCATGTATGTCCATCAGTGATATTGGCCTGTAATACTCTTTCGGCAGTGTCTTTGCCTGGCTTTGGTATCAGGCTGATGGTGGCTTCACAGAATGATTTTGGGAGTATTCCCTCCTTTTCAATCACCTGGAAGAATTTCAGAAGGGCTGGTATGAGTTCTTCTTTGTATGTTTGGTAGAATTCCACTGTGAAGTCGTCCGGTCCTAGACTTTTTTTTTGCAGGAAGGTTTTTTTTATTGCTAATTTCATTTCATTTCTAGAAATCCGTCTATTTAAGTGTGAATTCCTTCTTAGTCAAATATTGGTGAACTCTGTTTCCAGAAACTTGTCCATCTCCTCCAGATTATCCAAATCTTACAAGTGAGTGACAAAAACTAAATAAAACCCATGATAATGCAAAGGAAAATTACTGAACCACAAAATGAAGAAGAAAGGAAAAAAGAGGAAATAACCAATTAACAGTAAAAATAAGTTCAAAATGGCAATAAAGACACATCTATCATTAACTACTGTAAATGTTAACGGACTAAATGTTCCAATCAAAAGCCATAGAGGGAAGACTGAATAATAAAGCAAGAAACTTCAATATGCTGCATACAAGAGACCCACTTTAGGGAGAAGGACACATATAGATTGAGAGTAAAAGAATGGAAAAACAAATTTCATGCAAGTGGAAAAGACTAAAAATCAGGTGTAGCAGTACTGATTTCAGTCAAAATAGACTTGAAACAAAGGCCTTAAATAAAGATAAAGAAGGACATTTTATAATGATGAAAGGAGTAATGCAAGATGAGGATATTGCACTCTTTAATATATATGCACACAATATAGGAGCACATAAGTACATAAAACAATTATTAACAGAGATAAAGGGAGTTATTGATGGGATTACAATCATTGTTGGAGATTTTAACACTGCATTAACATCATTAGACAGATCTTCCAGACAGAAAATGAATAAGGCAATAGAGAAATTAAATAATATAGAAAAATAGATTTATGGCTATTTTCAGAGCATTACACTCCCCAAAAATAGGATACACATTCTTTTCAACTGCAATGGAACATTTTCTAGGATTGATCATGCACTTGCACACAAAAGAAGCCTCAACAAATTTAAGAAGATAGAAAGTATCTCAAGCATATTTACTGACCACAATGCCATGAAACTAGAAATCAACTGCAGAAAAACACAGGAGGAAAAAAGGAAAGCATGGAGATTAAACAACATGCTATGAAAAAACCAATGGGTCAACAATGAAATCAAAGTTGAAATTAAAAAATACCTTGAGACAAATGATAATGAAAACACAATGACACAAAACTTATGGGATGCAACAAAGGTAGTGCTAAGAGGGAAGTTTATTGTGATACAGCCCTTCCTCAAAAAAGAAGAAAAATCTCAAATAAACAATCAAACACACCAGCTGAAACAATTAGAAAATAAAGAGTAAAAAACCCCAAATGGCAGCAGAAGGAAGGAAATTATAAAGATCAGGGAGGAAACAAATAAAATAGTGATTTAAAAAACAATAGAAAAATCAGTCAAACCAAAAATGGGGCTTATGAAAAAGTAAACAAAATTGACAAGCTTCTGGCCAAACTCACTCGAAGAAAAAATAAAGAGCACACATTAGTAAAATAAGACAGGAAAATGGAGAAATTACAACAAATAACAGAAATATAGAATATCCTATGAGAATATTATGAAAAACTGTATGGAAACAAAAAGAATAACTTAGAGGAGATGGACAAGTTTCTGGAAACATAGAGTTCACCAAGACTGAATAAAGAAGAAACTGAACAATTGAACAATCCAATCACTAGAAAGGAAATAGAAATACCAATTAAAAACTTCCTTACAAATAAAAGTCCAGGACCAGACGGCTTCCCACTATTCAGAACTTCAGGCAGTCAGTGAACCTGCTTGTGCATATTGTTTGAAAGACAAAATGGCCTGAAGTGTGATTATATAATGATTTTGGGCTGTAGGAAATGGTTTGGCTTGATGGTCAGGCCAAAGGGACTTTAAAGGGACATAATTGGAAAACTGGTAACAATGAACTTTGGGGAAGAGTTATGTGGATATACTTCTCTCAATTGGCAGAAAAAACAATAAGATATGTGTGTCCCATGTAATGCTCACCAGGTTTTGACCCCAGAAGAGGAAGATTTCAACAATCAAGCAGAGAGGATGACACATTCTGTGCATATCAGTCAACCTCTTACCCTGCCATACCAGTCCTTGCCCAGAGGGCTCATGGAAAAGGTGGCTGTGGTGGCAGTGATGGAGGTCATGCATGTGCTTATCGGTATGGGCTTCCTTTCACCATGGCTAAGTGCCTGCTCTGCCAAAAGTGGGCAGCAGCACTGGGTCGCTCATGTGGCATGTTCCAGGGGGTCTTCAGACAGACCCCTGATGGCATGTTGGTTACATAAGGATGCTTTCATCATGGAAGGGGCATCATTTTAGCCTTGTTGAAACAGACACTTACTGTGGGCCTCAATTTGCTTGGACTGCCTGCATACTGTTGCCAAAACTACAGTGTGGACTTAAAGATGCTTTATCTGTTCTCATAGTATTCCATGTAGGATTGCTTCTGTTCAAGGAACTTGCCTCACAGCAAAAGAAGTGAGGCAAGGGGTGCACGCCCATTGAATCCACCATCTCATCCTGTTCACCACTATCCTGAAGCAGCTGGATAGATACAACGGGGGAAGGGCCCTTTGAAGACTCAGTCTCAGTGGCACTCAGGAAGGTGGCAGTATATTGCAGGGCTGTGGAAAGTTTCTTCAGGAGGTTGTCTGTGTCCTGAATCAGCTTCCAGTAACGGGGCTGTTAATAGGTCCAGAAATGAGGGAATGAAAATGGTAGGGGCATCACATTCTGTAGTACTCTTAGAAATATTTTTTTTCCCTTTCATGACATTAAAATCTGCCAACCTAGACTTTGTAGTTCCAGGTGAAGGGATGTTTCTGCTAGGAGACAGAACAACGATTCTTCTGAGTGGAGATTAAGACTGACACGCAGCCACATTGTGCTCCACACGCCTCTGTGTCAACAGGCAAAAAGGGGAGTTACTGCACTATATTGCGTGATTCTTATTACTGTCACAGGACAGCCATACCTGAAGAGTATTTAATGTGGTAAAAACATATTTATTCAGAACTATATTAATAATGAAAAAGAGACCTCAATATAGAGCTTGGCTTAATGAAGAATAGAGAATTGGGAAGAGGGAATTTATATCAGAGGAGCTCAGTGGGGGGTCACTGGATGGTGTATTACTAATAGGAACCACCAAGGACAAGGGAATTTCTTCATAAACCGACATATGGGATTTTTGCTGAAGATGAGTCAGACTGATCAGACATTACCTGCTGGTGGGGAGGGAATATGAGAAACCTAATGAGATATCGAGGGTGATCAGACCTGGGGGATGAAGGACTCATGCAAAACTCTCTCAGCAGAATTTTTGCTGGGGATTTTACAAGGAGGTACCCATATGGGCCTAGGAGAAATTTCAAGGGTCTGATTAAAGTTTGGTCAACCAACTCATCCTTATCAGGCCTCTTCTTTGTAATTTTTTAAACAGATAATACTTCATTCAAATCCATCAGAGAACTGGATAAATTGTCTCTGTAACAAAGCATTGTGTTTTAAAGCATAGATCAGTAATTCTATATGAGGATATACACTGCTACATACAAATTAACTGATCAGATCACAACTCTTCAACATTTAAAACAGAATAAGCTTCCCTGTAAAACCAGCACCTTTGTTATATTTTAACTTTACTATTCCTTCCCTTCTTCTTCTCCCTCTCCTTCAATAGAATCTACACCAACTTCTTCATAATCCTTCTTAAAGGCAGCCATGTCCTCATGAGCCTCAGAAAACTCTCCTTCCTCCGTGCCCTCACTCACGTACCAGTGAACAAATGCATGCTTGGCTTACATCAGGTCAGATTTGTGGTCCAGGCAAACTCAGACCTCAGCCATGGCTGTGGTCTTGCTGAGCATGTACACAGCTTGCTGTACTTTGGGCAGATCTTCACCAGGTACCACTGTTGGAGGCTAGTAATTAATGATAACTTTAAAGCCACTGGGGCACCAGTCCACAAACTAGTTGGTTTGTTTGGTCTTGATGGTGGCAGTGACAGCATTGTCATATTTGTGAGCCACATCACCATGGTACAACAGGCAGCAAGCCACCTATTTACCATGGTGATGGTCACAGTTCACCATCTGGATGGCTGGCTCAAAAAAGTAAGCACTGGTGATCTCTGATACAGAAAGCTGTTCATTGTAGGTTTTCTCAGCAGAGATGACAGTGGCATATGGGGACAGAAGGAAGTGAATGTGAGGACAGGGCACCAGGTTGGCCTGGAATTCTGTCAGATCAACATTCAGGGCACCATCAAATCTCAGGGAAGCAGTGAAAGAGGACACAACTTGACCTATCAGCATATGCAGTTTAGTGTAGGTTTGGAGTTCGATATCATGGTTTCTATCACAGATGTTGTAGATGGCCTCATTTTCTACAATGAAGGCACAATCAGAGTGCTCCAGGGTGGTGTGGGTGGTGAGGATGGAGTTGTAGGTCTCATCTACAGCTGTGATAACCTCGGGGGCTTTGTACATGGGGAACTCCAGTTTGGACTTCTTGCCATAATTGACAGAGAGAATTCCCATCAGCAGGGAGGTGAATCCAGAACCAGTTCCCCCACTGAAGCTGTGGAAAACCAAGAAGCCCTGAAGGCCTGTGCACTAGTCAGCCATTTTCCAAATTTGGTCCAAGACGAGGTCAATGATCTCCTTGCCAATGGTATAGTGACCATGGGCATAGTTATTGACAGCATCTTCTTTGCCTATGATGAGCTGCTCAGGGTGGAAGACCTGGTGGCAGGTGCCAGTGTGAACTTCATCAATGACTGTGGGTTCTAGGTCTACAAACACTGCCCTGAGCACATGCTTGCCAGCACCTGTTTCACTGAAGAAGGTATTGAAGGAGTCATCTCCTCCCACAACGGTCTTGTCACTTGGCATCTGGCCATTGGGCTGAATGTCATGTTCCATGCAGTAGAGCTCCCAGCAGGCATTGCCAATCTGGACACCAGCCTGGCCAACATGGATGGAGATGCGCTCAGGAAAAGTTGCTCTTTTGCAGCTGCTGAGCAGATAGCAGAGAGGAAGAAGTTTGTTGCTTCTTACAGCGTGACTCTTAGGCAATCAATGTAAGAGAACCTGCCTGTAATAATTTTTTTTTAACTGAAGTATAGTCAATTTACAATGCTGTTAATTTCTGGTGTACAGCATAGGGATTCAGGTATATACATACATATGTGTATATATATATTTTCTCATTATATTTTATTACAAGTTATTGCATATAGTTCCCTGTGCTATACAGTAGAAACATGTTGTTTATCTATTTTATATATAGTAGTTAGTATCTACAAATCCCAAACTCCCAATTTATCCATCCCCGCCTCCTTCCCCACCCAGGTAACCTTAAGCTTGTTTTAAATGTCTGTGAGTCAGTCTCTGTTTTGTAAATAAGTTCATTTGTGTCCTTTTTATTTCTTTTTGGGCAGTTTTACTTCACAATGATTCCTAGTCATAAGGGAAAAGAATTGGAAATGCTAATTTGGAGAGTTTTAGTCAGATTTTGAGGAAATTACAATAATCCAGCATTTGTCAAGGACTGCCAAGAAGTGATTGATCAGACCCAGAAGTGTACATCATGGTTTTCCATTGAAACAAAATTTTACCTCTATTGTCACCACCTCTTCTATCAGAGAGAATCATAGACAAATTTGTTTGCAAAATAAGCCCAGTCTCATTAAATTTAGTCTGATTATTTATGTAAGTACAGCAAGAATAATGACTGACCACATGGTCTCTAGAGTTTGCTTTGCTGAAACTTTTCATAAGGAGCCTGAGATTAGACTTTTAAAAGCCTCTGGATGCTATGAAGCCAAACCAGGAGTTTAAACTTGATTTTGTCTACAATACCTGTTGATTGAGGTGAATTCCACTTTTGTGTACATTCCTCAAATATTCTTTTTTTTAATAGATTTTATATTTTAGAGCAGTTATATTCCTGTCAGTATCTACAAATCTCAAACTTCCAATCTATCCCTTTCCACCCTGCTCTACCCTGGCAACCATAAGTTTATATTCTATGTCTGTGAGTCTGTTTCTGTTTTATATTTAGGTTCATTCCACTCATCTGTCTTCTAGCTCATTGGTCCGTTTTTCTAAGAGCCTCATTTAGTCTATTCTTGGTTACTTCTAGTGTGTTATTTATTTCAACTCTGGATATTCTTTATATTTTCCAACTCTTTGCTCAAAACCTTCGTTCTGTGCATCTATACTCCTCTTGAGTTCTCTGAACATCTTCAACATCATTACTTTAAACTCTTTCTCAAATAAATTGCTTATCTCTTCATCACTTGTTTCTTCTTCTGGGATTTTATATTGTGCCTTAAACTGGGAGATATTCTTCTGCTGCCTCATATCATCTATCTTTCTATGTGTTTGTGGATTCCTTACACAGGCATTGGGATTGTTGTTTTCTTATTTCTGGTATCTGTCCCAGTTGACAATGTTGGACTAGAAGCTTATGCAGGTTTCCTAGTAGGAGGAGCCAATGCCTACCCACTGCTGTGTGAAACGTGGTCCCGGACCTCTGGCGGGTAGGGTTGTATCTAGAGGCCTTTGTGGCCTAGGAAGTATGCTGATGGGTGTGGCTGTGTCCCCACCCTGTATTTTGCTTGGCCTGAGGCTTCCCTACAGGCTGTTGGGTGTGGCTCCATCTTGGAGCTAATGATTCAATCAAGATGTCATTCTCCAGGAAAGCTCATATAGGTGAATACTCCCAGAATGTCTGCCACTAGCTTTTGTGTCCCCTGGGTGAGCCCCAGACATCCCCCAAGTCCCCAGGAGATCTATCATATCCAGCAGGTAGGTCTGGCACAGGTTCCTATGAAATCACTGCCTCTGCTCTTGAACCTGATGCATGTGAGTTTCCACATATGCTTCCCAAGTGAATGGAGTCTCTGTTTCTCCCAGTCCTGTGGGGCTCCCAGAGCCAAGCCCCCCCTGGTCTTGAAAATCAGATGTCCTGGGGTCTCCTTCTCTTCCCAATGCCAGGACCTGAGCTGGGAAGACTGTCAGGGGGCTTAGAGATCTCACTCCTGTGGGATGGCCTCTGCAACTTAACAAATCTTCAGTTTGTTGGTCACCCACTTAGAGGATATGGGGCCCAATTATATCTTGAGCACACCCCTCCTACCATCCTACTGTATTTCCCCCTTTATGTTTCCAGTTGCAGAAAATCTTTTCTGCTAGATTAAAGTCTTTTTTTTTTTTTGATGTTTGTTCAACATTCAGTTGTGGTTTTGTTGTAGTCAAGAGGAGAAGCGAGTTTGAGGACTGGCCACTCTGCCATCTTGACCAGTATCCTGAACTTGCCTACATTACCCACATATTCTGTGGTTCCTGGGCCTTCCTGAAAGTGACTCTCCTTACTGACTTCTAACTTGTGAAACCCTATAAGCCAAGTTCAGGCCAGATTTTCCAAGGGTCACTTTGTAAGAATTGGGTCCTTAACGTTAACTTAGTTCCTTAAAGTTCTTAGATCACATCTGGTTTGATGCATAACAATTTCAAATATGGCAATCCAGTCATAGCCTTGATATTATAATAAATGTTTCCAATTTTGTCCTATTGCAAGAAGAAGAGAATGCTGTGTTATTGGGGAAAATGTAATAAAAACTACCTCGTTCTTAATCACCTGAAAACAAAACAAAACAAAAAAAAAATTTTGAAGAGAGACAAAAAGCATGATATAAGAAATATTTTTTCATTAGTGAAGTAAAAAAATAAAAAAAGTGGGAGACAGTATACTCCCAAAAATTGGGAACAGGCCAACTCAAGAGAGGAAAAATGGTGCTGTTCCTTTGTTTTTCCTGTTTTATATCCTTGTTTTGTGATTGATTGATTGATTAATTGACAACTCAGGTTCCCTGTGCTCTGGATTATTCATTTCCCCTTCCTCTCCCCCTGCCCAGTGCTCATTTACATCTAAGCTACCTAACATTAACCCCTCTAGTCATAGGACTCCAAATTTTGGGGATGTAGAGGGCAACAGCTGCTCTAGCTACTTCCTGCTGACCTGGGGTGATGTTGGGGCTCATTAGGGTCCCAGACTTACTGGATGTCACTGGGAAGGTGGTGAGCAAAGGGTCAGTGTACATCGAGGGGCTTGTATAAAAGCTATCTTGGCTGATTGGTTGATTACCTTGTTGTATAGCTGTATGAAGATTGAATTGGAGTGTTGCTTGAAAAGCAGTCTCAGATTCCTAAGAGGTTCACGAGAATATGTGGCTGCCATCGGTGAACCAGATATCATCAAGGTTTTCCAGGGCTTAGTCAGTGAGATCTGTTCTAGCTCCTAGAGAAATGGATAGGATCTCATGGCATAGGTGAAAGGGAAGATACCCACCTGGTGATGATAATAGTGTGGCAGAATTGAGTGTCCCACAAACGGAGACAGTGGCATCTGAGTTTTTGAGTGTTTGAGAGCCAGAAATGACCCTTGCCTTTTAAAAGATCAGAAACTTTGTGGTTAGCGTATACTTGTATAGAGATCCACAGATTTAACTTAAAATCTTCCTCCAGGAGAGTGGAGAGGGCTCCCAACACTCTTAGGCAGGAAGCCCAGCCTTGAGCAGTGGGATCTAGCTGCTTTGAGAGGTATCCCATGGGCTGTTGGGTATGACCCAGCCTTTGGGTGTGGGCCCCCAAGTCTATTCCTCCTCTCTCATGAACGTATAACTGGAAGGGTCTAGTGGGATCTGGAAGCTCCAAGGCTGGGGATATTACTAGGAGATTTTTAAATTTTTCCATTGTTTCCTGTTGAGAAGGACCCCACTGGAGAGGTACTGAGTCATCCTTACTCTTTAAGCTGTCATATAGTGGTTGAGCTATAGACCAAAGCCTACAGTAACCTGTTAGTCCAAGAAATATCCTGAGCTGTTTTTGAGTAGTGGGATTAGGGAGTTCTAAGATTCCCTGAATTTGTTCAGGGGAAATGCCATGGTTTCCAGGAGTCAGAACAACTGCTAAATAAGTTACATCTTGTATGACCATTTTGGCCATTGACCTGGAAACTTTATATCCTGGCTAGATCAAGAAGTCAAGAGTTTGGATTGTATGCTGAATGGCCTGTTATTGAGTAAGGGAACAGATAAGTAAGTCATCTACATGTTGGAGAATAGTTCCTTTTTTGAGCTGTAATTCCTGTAATTCTTGGGCCAAAGCTTCTAAAAGAGGGGAGGACTGCCTCTAAATCCCTGTGGTAGTACTGTCCAGGTTAGCTCTGGCATTGATACAAATTGGGTGAGTCCCACTGAAAGGCAAATAAATATTGGGACTGGGGACTAAGGGGTATACAAAAGAAAGCATCTTTGAGATCTAAGGTAGTGTACAACTGGGTTCCTGGAGGTATGTCCCCCAGTAATACATAGGGGTTTGGAACCACTGGATGAAGAGGTAACACTGCCTCATTTATGATTCATAAATCCTGGACCAAGCTATAGGTCCTATCTTTTTAATGACTAGAAGGATATGTGTATTGCAAAGGGAGAAATTATCTCCCCAATCAGCCAAGAAGTCATAAGTTTGGATTGCATTTTGGATGGCCTGTTCTTGAGTAACAGAGCAGAAAAGTAGGTCATCTACATATTGGAGAATAGTTCCTTTTTCAAGCTGTAAGTTCTGTAAATTTTGGGCCAAAGCTAGCCCAAAGAGATGAGGGCTGTGTGATAATGCCAAACCCCTGTGATAATGCTGCCCAGGTCAGCTGACATTGATACCCATCAAGTGAGTCCCACTGAAAGACAAATAATTATTGGGATTGGGGACTATGGTGTATACAGAAGAAAGCATCTTTAGATCTAATGCAGTGTACCACTGGGCTCCTGGAGGTATGTTTTTAGTAATACGCAGGGATTTGGAACCACTGGATGAAGCGGCACTACAGCCTCCTTTATGATTTTTAAATTTTGGACTAGTCTGTAGGTCCCATCCTTCTTAATGACCAGAAGGATAGGTGTGTTGTAGGATCTGGAGGAGAAGGATCTGGAGAAGACAGTCAGGACTGAGTAGGTGGCCCCAGTATCCAAAAACAAACTTATTGTCCTACCTGCCACATCCATTTGTCCCCATGGCTCTATCCCAATGGTGAAGATCTCTTTCACTAGGGCTGATTGAGGGAGCTTCTTTAGTCCTGGACAATCATCTGCAGGTTGCAGGCTGGTTCTCCCCAACAGGCTGTTTGGCTTGAGGGACAGAGGGCCACCCAATGGCCTTTCTTATTACACCAAATGTAGGTAGACCTTGGAGGTTTGTCCTTATGGGGGTATTTCTTGGCCCATTGACCAGATCTGTGACTGATATTGTATTTATCATCAGACTTGTCTGAGGCTGCTTCAGACTGAGGAATTAGGGGTGGTGGCTGCCTTTAAAGGGCTGTAATCATTTGGGCATATCTGGCCTCTTTCCTTCATTCTTCCTCTGACCCTCAGTCTCTTGTACATGATAAAAATAAAATAAAAAAAACCTGTGGCAGCAATGGTTAGCATTTATCAAGAGTTAATCTGGGTTCCTGGATTGCCTTTTGGAGTTTTTGTCTAATATCAGGGGCAGATTGGGTGAGAAATTTATCAAGGGGTATATGGTAATGAGAGGAGGGAAGTATGTACATTTAAGGGAGTCCCTCTCAAAGAGGTGTTGGGGACAGCAGGTTGCTAATAGTAACCAAGGTCAAGGTGGTCATTTTGTATTTCTTTAAGAGATAATTGTTGTCCCTCAGCAAATAAAAGATCTGGATAGATGGTATTTTAGACCATTTTTCTTGTGTATTGTAGAAGAGATTAAACTGGATCAAGGTCTTTAATTATGGGCCAAGATTTTAGCTAAATTATAGCCCAGGGGAGTCCCAGTGGGGATCAACTGTTGGCTTTCCATCTGAAGGGGAGGATACTGGGGAAAGGGGTGTTTCAGAGCTCAAGTTCCCAAGGTGAATCCCACAGGCTATAGTCTGATGTTTCAGTCTTCTGCCTTTAGCGAAGAATACACTGAAGCCATGGACAAAACAGCCTGGTGTCCCAGGGTCATCGGTCTGCAGAAGGTGTACCTGGCATCCAGCCTCCTCTCTGAATGGGAAAAGTGACCACAGTCTTACTATTAGCTGGGAGTCCCCACAGTCTAAATGGTCAGTTTTAACCACACAGGTTGTCAATGACACAGGAGCAGGAGAGCTGCTCAACTGGGATAACCAGAGAAAGGGGGAGCAAAATAGAGGAGTGAGTTAGGGTTAGAGTGTCCCTATGGAAGCTCCTGAATGGGGAAGGCAGTAGGAGAGGAGAACTTAAACTAAAACTCCAGAAGCTCACTTTTCTAAGGCAGAGATATTTTCTTGCCTGAGCAAGAGTCCCCAGAGGGATATGAAGCCAGAGAGAAGTCAGAGACATTGCAGCCCATGATTGCTGTCCATGGTGTTGTTTTCTAGAACAGGACACCAGGGACAATGTTACTCAAGCCATGTATGAAAGAGGTGGGCAAATACTTGCTGGCCAGTGAATAAAGCAAACAGGGTATGCTTATAAGAGATCCCAGGCACCATAGGTTAAAATAGTGGCAACAATTGCATGGCCCCTGCTGTATTACGGAACTGAGAGTTTTCTTTTAGGTAGAAGAGTAAGTTAATAATAGCCCAATAGGGAGACACCCTTGCCGGAGTGATTGGAACTTGCAGTAACCAGTGGGAAAAAGAGAATTAGAGATTGAAGGAGGGTGTTTTTTAGAGAACTCAATAGCAGAGATCAGAAAACAAACAAGGATCCATAGCAAAGGCTAGAGACCAGTATATAGAAGTGTGAGTGATAACGTAATTGGTATACAGGTCTGGTGTGGTGTCTTGGGTCACCTGTCTACCTCACATGTCATCTTCTTTTCCTAGTTTGGTAGCTTCTCCTTTGTTTGAACATTGTTTTAAAGTAGTCAGTACTCTTATCCATAGGCCAGTCCAGTGTAAGTGCCAGAAGTGATTAGTTTACTCTGGTTCTGGATTAAGCCTTGTTATCTCCACTTGGAGCTCCATGGCTGGCAGGGCTGGTGGGGGCAGAGTTCACTAGGGCAGGCTTGCATGTGGCTAGGCATAGGGAAAGGCAGCACATGGCCTTGGTACCCTCACACTGCAACTGGCCCAGCACAGGGGACAAAATGTACAACTCACTGCCTGATCAGCCCAGCAGTGCTTGGAGTTCCATGCCCTGTATCCTCCCTTCACCCTCCACAGCCTGGCCCAGGTGCTTGTGATCCACTGCTCTCTGGGAGGCAGGGGAAAATGAAGGAAGACAGATTAGGTTTAAGGATGCCATCTGACTCACAGCTCCAAAATTTGTTACCAGGGAAAGAGAAATAAGAACTTCCTCAGTTTCTACTCACTCAAATAAATAAATAAATAAATAAAGACATGTGACAAGAGACAAAAAGTGTGATAACAAGATTGTTTATTAGTGAAGTTAAAAAAAAAAACGTGAAAGATAGTACACTCCAAAAAATTGGGAAAAGGCCAATCAAAGAGAGCAAAAATGGAACCATTCATTAGTTTTCCCTATATTATATACTTGTTCATTTTTTTCTTTCAGTTTTCTTTATTGAGTTATAGACAGTTTACAATGTTGTGTCAAATTTCAGTGTAGAGCAAAATTTTTACTTATGCCTAAACATGTATATAATCATTGTCACATTTCTTTTCAGCTGGGAGCTAACACCAGATTTTGTATATATTACAATGTGATACATAGTATAATCTTATTTATCTATTCTACATTTTGAAATCCAGTCTGTCCCTTCCAAACACATGCCCCCTTGACAACCACAAGTTTGTATTCTGTGTCTATCAGATGAATTCTGTTTTCTATTTTCATATATTTCTTTTTGTTTTCTCTTAGTTTCCACATATGATTGATCACATATCATATTTTTATTTCATCCACTGGCTTATTTCACAGACAATAATGATCTGCAGGTAAATCAACGTTGCTGCAAATCATGTTATGTTGTCAGTTTTATAGCTGAATAGAATACCATTGTATAAATATACCACATCTTCTTTATCCAGTCACCTGTTGATGGACATTTAGGCTCTTTCCATATCTTGGCTATTGTAAATAGTGCTGCTATGAACATTGGGGTGCAGGTGTCATCCTGAAGTAGGGTTCCTTCTGGATATAAGCCAGGAGTGGGATTCCTGGGTCATATGGTCAGTCTATTCCTAGCCTTTTGAGGAATCTCCATACAGTTTTCCACAGTGGCTGCACCAAACTCAATTCCCACTGGCAGTGTAGGATGGTTCCCTTTCCTCCACAGCCTCTCCAGCACTTGCCATTTGTAGATTTTTGAATGATGGCCATTCTGACTGGTGTGAGGTGATACCTCATTGTAGTTTTGATTTACATTTCTCTGATAATTAGTGAAGTTGAGCATTTTTTCGTGTGTCTATTGATCATTTGTATGTCTTCCTTGGAGGATTGCTTGTTTAGGTCTTCTTCCCATTTTTGGATTGGTTTGTTTATTTTCTTCTTAGTGAGTCATATGAACTGCTTCTATATTCTGGAGATCAAGCCTTTGTTGTTTTCATTTGCAAGAGTTTTTCTCCCATTCCATTGATTGTCTTTCTGTTTTACTTATGGTTTCCTTTGCTGTGCAGAAGCTTGTAAGTTTCATTAGGTTCCCATTTGTTTATTCTTGCTTTTATTTCTATTACTTGGGTAGACTGCCATAGGAGAACATTTTTGAGATGTATGTCAGATAATGTTTTGCCTATATTTTCTTCAAGGAAGTTTATGGTATCTTGTCTTTTGTTTAAGTCTTTGATCCATTTTCAGTTGATGTTTGTGTATGGTGTAAGGGAGTGTTCTAGCTTCATTGCTTTACATGCTGCTGTCCAGTTTTCCCAACATCATTTGCTGAAGAGACTGTCTTTATTCCGTTGTATATTTTTGCTTCCTTTTTCAAAGTTTAGTTGACCTAAACTTTGTGGGTTCATTCCTGGGCTATCTATTCTGTTCTATTGGTCTATATGTGTGTTTTTGTACCAATACCATGCTATCTTGATGACTGTAGCTCTGTAGTATTCTCTGAAGCCTGGGAGAGTTATTTCTCCAGTCTTTTCTTTACTTTAGTAATGCTTTGGCAATTCTAGGTCTTTTGTTGTTCCCTATAAATTTTATTATGATTTTTTCTAGTTCCGTGAAATACATCCTGGGTCTTTTGATATGGATTGTATTCAATCTGTAGATTGCCTTGGGCAGTGTGATCATTTTAACAATACTGATTCTTCCAATCCAACAGCATGGGGTACCTTTCCATGTTTTAAAGTCTTCTCTAATTTCCTTCTTCAATGGTTTATACTTCTCTGTGTATAATTCTTTCAGCTCCTTGGTTAGATTTATTCCTTGATATTTTATTACTTTGAGTGCTATTTTAAAGGGGATTGTTTCATTACTTTCATTTTCTGTTATTTACTCATTAGTGTAAAGAAATGCAACTGATTTTTGAACACTAATCTTGTAACCTACTACCTTGCTGAATTCTTTGATCATCTCTTGTATTTTTTGTGTGGACCTTTTAAGGTTTTGTATATATAGTAGTATGTCATCAGCATATAGTGACACTTTATTTCTTCTTTTCCAATTTGGATCACTTTTATTCTTCTTGCCTGACTGCTGTGGCTAGGGCTTCCAAGTCTTTGTTGAATAGGAGTGGTGATAGTGTACAGCCTTGTCTTGTCCCAGATTTCAGTGGAAATATTTTGAGGTTTTACTGTTGAGTACTATGCTGGCTGTAGGTTTGTCATATATAGCTTTTATGATGCTTTTATGATGCTGAGATAGATTCCCTCTATACCCAGTTTGGTGAGAATTTTTATCATAAATGGGTGTTGAATTATTCAAATGCTTTTTTCTCCATCTATTGAGATGATCATGTGGTCTTGGCCCTTTTTCTTGTTGATGTGATATATTACATTGATTGATTTGCGTATGTTGAATCACCCCTGTGTCCCTGGGATGAACCCCACTTGGTCATAATGTGTATCTTTTTTTGTGCTGTTGGATTCTATTTGCTAATATTTGGTGAGGATTTTTTCATCTATGTTCATCAATGTTATTGGCTTCTAATTTTCTTTTTTGGTAGTGTCTTTGCCTCATTTTGGTATCAGGTGATGGTGGCTTCATAGAATAGGTTTGGGAGTATTCCCTCGTTTTAAATCTTCTGGAAGCGTTTGAGAATGACTGGTATGATTTGTTGTTTGTATGTTTGATGAAATTTCACGGTGTAGCCGTCCAGTCCTGGACTCTTATTTGTTGGAAGACTTTTTATTTCTAATTTGATTTCATTTCTAGTGATCAGTTTGTTCAAGTGGTCAGTTACTTCTTGGTTCAGTCTTGGAGCACTGTATGTTTCCAGAAATCTGTCCATTGCCTTTAGGTTATCCATTTTGGTTCATATAATTTTTCATAATATTCTTGCATGATATTCTGTATTTTTATTTAATTTGTTGTAGTTTCTCAATTTTCATTTCTTATTTTGCTAATTTGTGCTTTCTCTTTTTTCTTCTTTGTGAGTTTGGCTGGAGATTTGTCGATTTTATTTACTTTTTCAGAAGAACAGCTATTGGTTTGATTGATTTTTTCTATGGTTTTTTAAATCTCAATTTTATTTATTTCCTCCCTGATCTTTATAATTTCCTTCCTTCTGCTGCCTTTTGTGGTTTATTGTTGTTCTTCTAATTCTTTTAGCTGGTGGGTTAAATTGTTTATTTGAGATTGTTCTGTTTTGAAGAAGGCCTGTATTACTATAAACTTCCCTCTTAGCACTGCCTTTTCTGTGTCCCATTAATTTTGTGTGGTTATGTTTTCATTTTCATTTGTATCAAGGTATTTTTTAATTTCAAATTTGATTTCATAATTAATCCTCTGGTTTTTTAATAGCATGTTGCTTAATCTACATGCTTTCCTTTTTTCTTTTTTATTTCTCTGTAGTTGATTTCTATTTTAATGGCATTGTGGTCAGTAAAGTTGTGTGAGATAATTTCTATCTTCTTAAAATTGTTGAGGTTTCTTTTGTGCCCAAGTTCATGATCAATCTTAGGTAATGTTCCATGTGCACTTGAAAAGAATGCATATCCTTTTTTGGGGGGTTGTAATGTTCTGAAAGTATCCACCAAATCTAATTTTTCTATTGTATCATTTAATTTCTCTGTTGTCTTATTTATTTTCTGTCTGGAAGATCTCTCTAGTGATGTTAGTGTGTTGTTAAAATCTCTGACAATGGTTGTATTCCCATCAATATCCCCTTTATCTCTGTTAGTAATTATTTTATGTACTTAGATGCTCCTATATTAGCTGCAAATATATTAATGAGTGTAATATCCTCATTTTGTACTACTCCTTTAAGCAGTATATAATGTCCTTCTTTATCTTTCTTTATGGCCTTTGTTTTAAAAACTATTTTGTCTGAAATCAGTACTGCTACAGCTGATTTTTTGGCTTTTCCATTTGCATGAAATATGTTTTTGCATTCTTTCACTGTCAATCTATATGTGTCCTTCTCCCTACAGCGGGTCTCTTGTATGCAGCATATTGAAGATTCTTGCTTTATTATCCAGTCTGCCACTCTATGTCTTTTGGCTGGAGCATTTAGTCCATTAACTTTTACAGTAATTAATGATAGATTTGTGTTTATTGCCATTTTGAACTCATATTTAAAGTTGATTGGTTATTTCCTCTTTGTTCCTTTCTTCTTCCTTTTGTGGTTTGGTAATTTTCCTTTGTATTATCATGGATTTTTTTGTGACTCACTTGTAAGTTTTTAGCTTTTGATTACCCTTTCTGTAAGTCTATTCACCCATTAATATAGCTGCTTTTATTAAACTGATTGTAATATAATCTTAAATCCATTCTACTGATAACCAGAAATTAAAAAAAAAGAATTACTCTATATTTTCTAGTCCTCTCTCCCACTCTTTTTGCTTTATACATGTTTAATTGATTTATAATAATTTTACAATGCTTTGCCAAATTCCAGTGTAGAGTACAATTTTTCCATTATACATGAACCTATATATATTCATTGGTAACATTTTTCTCTCTGTTAGCTACCATAAGGTCTTGTTTATATTTCCCTGTGTTATACAGTATAATCTTGTTTATCTATTCTACATTTTGAAATTCCAGTCTGTCCCATCCCACCCCCCACCCCCTTGGCAACCACAAGTTTGTATTCTATGTCTATGAGCATGTTTCTGTTTTGTATTTATTTATTTATTTATTTATTTATTTATTTATTTATTTATTTATTTAGATGCCACATATGCGTGATCTCATATGGTATTTTTCTTTCCCTTTCTGGCTTACTTCACTTAGAATGATATTCTCCAGAAACATCCTTGTTGCTGCAAATGGCATTATGTTGTCAGTTTTTATGGCTGAATAGTATTCCACTTTATAAACATACCACAACTTCTTTATCCAGTCATCTGCTGATGGACATTTAGGCTGTTTCCATGTCTTATTGTAAATAGTGCTGCTATGAACATCGGGGTGCAGGTGTCATTTTGAAGTAGGATTCTTTCTTGATAGATGCCCAGGAGTGGGATTCCTGGGTCATATGGTAAGCCTATTCCTAGTCTTTTGGGAATCTCCATACTGTTTTCCACAGTGGCTGTGCCAAACTGCACAGTCTCTTCAGCAAATCGTGTTGGGAAAACTGGACAGCAGCATGTAAATCAATGAAGCTAAAACACTCCCTTACACCACATACAAAAATAAACTCAAAATACATCAAAGACTTAAACATAAGAGAAGATACAACATACCTCCTAGAAGAAAATATAGTCAAAACATTATCTGACATACATCTCAAAAATGTTCTCCTTGGACAGTCTACCCAAGCAGTAGAAGTAAAAGCATGAATAAAGAAATGTGACCTAACTAAACTTAGAAGCTTCTGCACAGGAAAGGAAACCATAAGTAAACAAAAAGACAACCTATGGTATGGGAGAAAATATTTGCAAATGAAACTGACAAAGACTTGATCTCCAGTATATAGAAGCAGCTCATACATCTTAAAATGAAAAAAAAAAAAAACAAAAAAAACTGACCCAATCCAAAAATGGGCAGAAGGCCTAAACAAGCTTTTCTAAAGGAAGAAATACAAATGTTCCATAGACACTTTAAGAAATGTTCAATATCACTAATTATCAGAGAATTGCAAATAAAAATTACAGTGAGATATCATTTCACATCAGTCAGAATGGGCATCATTCAAAAATCCACAAATGACAAATGCTGGAGAGGCTGTGGAGAAAAAGGGACCCTCCTACATGCTAGTGGGAATGCAGTTTGGTATACCCTCTCTCACTCTTAATGGTTTAGATGTCTTCTTTTACAATTTCATGTTTATTTTATTTGTAATTCATGAGTTATCACCTTTCCAGTTGTGAGTTTCTTATTTCTGTAGCATAGTGCTGCTTTTCTATTTAGAGTAGAGCTTTCAATATTTCTTTTAGCATGGGTTTAGTGTTACTAAACATTTTGTTTTTGCTTGTCTGTGAAATTCTCTGTCTCTCCTTTCCTAAAGGATAGCCTTGCTGGATAAATTATCCTAGGCTGCATCTTTTTTTTATTCAGGACTTTGAATATATCTTGCCACTCCCTTCTGGCCTATAGTGTTTGTGTAGAGAAATCAGCTGAGAGCCTTATGGGGGTTCCCTCGTAACTCACTCTTTGCTTTTCTCTTGGTGCTTTTAGGACCATTTCTTTATCCTTGATTCTTGCCATCTTGATTATGATGTCTTGGTGTGGGTCTATTTGGATTCATCTTGTTTGGGACTCTGTGAGCTTCTTGTACTTGGATATCTGATTCCTTCTTTATGTTTAGGAAGTTTCCACTCACGATTTCTTCAAATACCTTTTCAATCCCCTTTGATATTTCTTTCTGTCTGGAACCATATCATGCTTAGATTGGCATGCTTTATATTATCCCATATGTCCCTTATGTTGTTTTCATATGTTTTTATTTATTTATCTCTCAGCTGTACTGATTGGGTGCTTTCTATTGTCCTGTCTTCTAGATCACTTATGTGTTCCTTTGCATTATCTCTTCTGCTTTGCACAGCCTTTAGGTCAGTTCTCATCTCAATGAGTTTACCAATTCTACTTAGCTCTTCTTTATAGCTTCCATTTCATTTTGGACATATTTTATATATCTAAACACTATCTCTTTTAGTTCCTTCAGTACTTTGATCACTCCTTTTTTGAAATCTTGATCTAGTAGGCTTTCAATGTCTATTTCATTGATCATTCTTTCAGGGGATTTCTCTTGTTCTTTTAATTGGGAGTGGTTCTTCTGCTTCTTCATCTTGCTGCTATCTCTCTGGTACTATTCCTTATGGAATATCAGTCATCTATTATGGTCCTTAAGGAGTTTATTTATTTATCTATCTAACGCCTATGTAAGAATAAAATTTGAAAAGATAGAGAGTGAAAGAATTTTACAAGAAGGGAGAAAAGAAGATTCAAAAACAGGTATAATCAATTATAGAACAGGAATTTGAATCAGACTAGCAATCGAGTTGAGATGTCTTTTTAAAAACTCTTGAAAAAAAGGAAAAAAAATCAAAAAAAAATTGAAACCGCTGTATAATCAGTAATAGGCGATCAAATCCAAGAGAAATGAAAATGAAATCATGTGGATTTTTAAAAATAATAATAATATAACTACTTAAAAGAAAAATTTTAAAGGAATTAAAACTAGAAGCATATACAATTGTCTAGAAAGTAGAATTTTAAAAAGTAATAGAAAATAGAACAGATAAGGAAGATAAAATAGAGAGATAATTTTAAAACATGTGAGGAAAAAGTTTGTAAACAGTGTATAATGAATAAAGAACAGCAAGTTGAAGCAGAATAGCAATCGGTTGAGATGTCTTTTAAAAACCTTTAAAAAAGGAGAAAAGAGGAAAAAAATATTTGATACCATGTATAGTCAATAATAGGAGTTCAAAACCAAGAGAAATAAAACTGAAATGGCGTGGATTTTTTAAAAATAATAATAATAAAAAATTTTTTAAAAAATTTAAAAGGGATTAAAACTGGAAGCATATATAATTGTTTAAAAAGTAAAAATTAATAAGGTAATAGAAAATAGAACAGGTAAAAACAGATTTTTTTTTTAAAAAGGGTGGAGACCATGTGCTCTTAATGAGAAATTTTTCCGTCTTTGCCCTGTTTTGCCAACTCATGTTGCTGTTTCCAAAGGCCCTCCATTGGCGTCCTCGTCTGTGCTGCTCCCAGTGCCTGTCAGCAAGCAGATCATGCTCCCTCCAAATGCTGGGTCAGGTGTAGCTCTCCTTCGCTGTGGGCAGGCGGGTCATTCCCCCTCCCGATGCCGCAGTCAGATGTTGCAGACTGGCTAGGTAGGTTAGCTGATCATGCCCCCTCCCAGAATCGCAGTCATGTTCTGCGTTCCTGCGGGGAAGGCTGGTGGCTACCCACCCTCTCCGGTCTTTCCGTAGCTCTGTGCTACTGTAAGTTCCTCCTCGGGTCCGTGCTCTGTAGGAGGACTGGGGAAGACTGTAGAACAGCCCTGCCCCTGCTCCGTGCCAAGTCTCAGCTCCCTGTTTGTCTTGGCTGCATGAGTTCTCTGAGGTACCTGGGCAGAGAGTTCCTATCTACCTCGGGCTGTAGACGAGTCTCCGTCTGGCCTTTGAGGCTGCTAAGCCCTTCGGTGTGAATTTAGGTTTCGACCTCACCCCTGCCTCTGTGCTAAGCCCTAGAGATTATGGCGTCTGTGCTTTAGCCCCACCTCTATTCACCTGAAAACCTTCCGTGAGTTTTCAGAGATGGCGTTATGCACCCTTCCCCCCAGGGCACATCAATCGAGTTGTTTTATGGAGGGCCCAGATTGTTCTGCCCTATGTACCCACTCAACCACAGCGTGCAGCACCCTGACATCCCCAGGTGCTGCCTCAGTGCAGCTGCCTCAGTCCTCCGCCCGGTTCAGGCAGCCTGGCCCGGCCCCCAGCTGCTGGCTCACGTCTCAGGCTGGGTATCGCAGGGACACTCTCTGGCCATTTAACTTAGTTCTGTCAGTCAAGGGGTGCTCCATACAGGTCTGAGCCTCAGAGGCTCCCCTTCCATCCCGCTGGCCATTGGAGAGGGGGAGACCCAGTGAATGAGCGCTAGTCCTCCTTTGCCGCTCCCTCACCATGGGACCAGTCCCACACTGTTTTGCCTTTTCTTCTTTCTTTGTTTCCTTTTCTCCTACCAGATTTTTGGTGTCTTTGTCTTTTGAAGAGGGTGATGTTCTGTCGGAGTTCTACCGGTGCCGTGGATGACTGAGTGGGTCCGTGGATGTGAGTCTTGGTGTATTTGTGGGAGAGAGTTAGCTATGAGCATCTTAGTACTCCTCTGCCATCTTAGCCTGTTGAACTACTTATCTATCTGCATCACTTTAAACATATCATGCCACTGCCTTCTGGCCTGTGGAGTTCTTCTGAAATGAAGCTGGTAACCTTGTTGGAGTTCCCTTGTATCTTATTTGTTACTTTTTTTTTTTTTTGCTAATTTTAATATTTTCTCCTTATCCTTAATTACTGTCAATTTGATGGCTATGTGCCTTGGTGTGTTCCTCTTTGGGTTGATTCTGTCTGGTACTCTCTGTGCTTCCAGGACATGGGTGACTATTTCCTTTCCCATGTTGGGGAAGTTTTTGGTTAGTATCTCAAAAAAATTTCTCAGGTCCTTTCTCTCTCTCTTCTCTTTCTGGGACCTTTATAATGTGAATATTAGAGCACTTCATGTTGTCCCAGCATTCTCTTAAACTATCCTCATTCCTTTGTATTCTTTTTCTCTTTTTTCTCTTCTGAAGTAGTCATTTTCACAATTTGTCTTCTAGTTTACTGATACATCCTTCTGCCTCATTTAGTCTATTCTTGGTTCCTTCTAGTGTATTGTTCATTTCAGTGATTTTATCCTTCAACTCTGTTTGGGTGTTCTTTATATTTTCCAACTCTTTGCTAAAAACTTGACTCTGTGCATCTATACTCCTCTTGAGTTCTCTAACATCTTGGCCATCATTACTTTAAACTCTTTGTCAGATAAATTACCTCTCTTTATCACTTATTTCTTCTTCTGGCATTTTATCTTGTACCTTGGCCTGGGAGCTATTCCTTTGCCACTTCATACTGTGTGTCTTTCTATGTGTTTGTAGATTCCTTCCAAAGAATTTGGCTTGATTGTTTTCTTATTTCTGGTATCTGCCTCTGGTGGATGAGGCTGGAAAAGAGACTTATATAGGGTTCCTGGCAGGAGGAGCAGTTGCCTGCCCACTGCTGGGTGAAGCTTGGTCCTGGACCTCTGTTGCATAGTGCTGTGTCTAGAGGCCTTTTTGGGTTAGGAAGTGTGATGATGGGTGTGGCTTTTTTCCCACTCTGTATGTTGTTTGGCCTGAGGCTTCCCTACAGGCTGTTGAGTGGGGCTAGGTCTTGGAGCTAATGATCCAATCAAGATGCAAACCTCCAGGAAAGCTCATTTAGATTAACACTCCTGGAATGTCAGCCACCAGTTTTATGTCCCCTGAGTGAGCCACAGCAGTACCCCTTGTCCCCAGGAGACCCTCCAAATCCAGCAGGAAGGTCTGGCACAGGTTCCTCTGAAATCACTGCCTCTGCCCTTGGACCTGGTGCACATGAGTTTTGATGTTTGCTTCTCAAGCTAATGGAGTCTGTTTCCCCCTGTCCTGTGGGGCTTTTGGAGCCAAGCACATCTGGCCTTAAAAATCAGATGTCCTTATGTGTTTCTCTTCCCAATGCTGGAACTCAAGCTGGGGAGACTGACTTAGGGCTTTGAGCTCTCACTCCTGTGGGAGGGCCTCTGTGACTTAACAAATCTTCACCTTGTGGGTCACCCACCTGGGGGGTATGGGGCTCAATTATATCATGAGCACACCCGCCATACCATCCTGCTCTGGTTCCTTCTTTATGTTTTCAGTTGCAGAAGATCTTTTTTTGCTAGCCCTTTTTCTATGCTTATTTAGCATTCAGTCCTGATTTCATTGTAGTCACGAGTAGAGGTGAGCTTATGGTCCTACTGCTCCACCATCTTGACCAGAACCCTCCCATTTGGGTCCATTTTCAAATGTGAGAAGTTATACTATGAAAAAGGCACCTGCATCTAGAAAGCTATAAGTGATTTATCAATAAATTAGCTACCAAATTATAATATGTGCCAGTTAACAATTGCTTACATCTCAACTTTCTCTTTAAAAGTAAGGTGGTTAATGGTTACATTTTTTAGTCAAAATTTATAAATGATACTACCAGGACTAATAAGGTAAAAAAAAATTCTGTATGCAGGAAAAGTAACACGTGATTTTTTTTTAAATTGAAGTGTAGTTGATTTACAACGTTGTGTTAGTTTCAAGTGTACAGTAAAGTGA
Organism: Camelus dromedarius; assembly: GCF_036321535.1. Taxonomy (NCBI): domain Eukaryota; kingdom Metazoa; phylum Chordata; class Mammalia; order Artiodactyla; family Camelidae; genus Camelus; species Camelus dromedarius. The sequence goes on from NC_087464.1 coordinate 2,905,120, forward strand.
TTCAGATATGGATTTTTTTGCTATATAAGATATATGGGAAGTGAATCTTGAAAAGGCTTCTTTTGTGATCAATGCTAAGATTGGAAGAATTATTTATAAGGTTTTTAAAGCTCTGTCTTAGAATTAATAGCACCAACAAACAGAACTCGAATTTGGTTTTCTTTCTCTGCTAAAACAACAAAGATTACTTAGCTTCATAATGTGCTCTTGATAAGAAATTGTAAGAAAAGTTTATTCCTTAGGTTTTAAGTGTTTGCCTGGGAATCTAATGTTTATATATTAATGTTTTCCTGTAATTCAGATTGTCTTTATCAGATCCTTGATTACTTAAAGAAAACTGAGTTCTTGATATTAACAGAGCCAGATATTTTGCAACTATATAACTTTACATATTTTCCTTTGAAATATTTTGTCAGTTGGGTTAGATGAACTTACTGTTTCACAGTGACTGGTTATCCTATTTAGTGAAATGTTCAACTTTTTGACTTTTTGGCAGCTTCTCAAAAGTAGACTCTAAATACAGTCTTTTTGACCTCAAACTAATTTTGAGATTTTCTAGATGGCCCCTGGAAAATCTCAAAGTATTTGTATCTTATCTTATAAAAGATAGATGCTAAACTAATTTGGTTTATTTTGTATGTAAAATTACCTGGGATCCATTGTCAAATGAGAAGTGATAGATTTGTCAACAACTTGGTTTTCAGATTACCATATTAAAATCTTTCATGCCACAGAAATAACTAATATTCCTCATCAAATAAACTATATCAGAATTTTAACCATGGACATTTTATTTGAAACTGTGCTCTTTTTTAAAAATTTTGTTTTCTGGGCTGAAGGAAATGTCCCTTAACCTATCTGTATTGTACACCAATTTGGTAAGGTATCCTTTTGGAAACAAAGATGTGACAATTGATTTTTTCACCCTTCTTGATCCCTCCATAATTTGAATGCTTATATGTATGACACTATGGTAATTTGCATAAGCAATAAAATATCTTCTAATTATAATAGGACACAGTTGGAAACATTGGTTACATTACAATGAATTTGACTAGAATTTTATATTTGAGAGTGTTGCACATCCAATCAGATATGGCCTGAGAGCTTTAAGGAAGTTAGATGGACTTTAAGGAGCCAATACTTAAAAGTCTGTCTTTCAGCTTTTCTATTTGGCATGGGCAGAAGACAAATGCATAGAAGGATGGGAGTAGATTGTTGGGAGATTAACATACTGATGCAACTGCTGTACTAAGTGTGGTTTTATTGATACAGGGAATTCACATGTACTCTGATACTCAGCAGTGAGCTGTTGACCTGGCAAATGCCTCCCTCACCTTAGTGCCTACAAGATGCATTTTCCTTACAGGTGAGAGGCCAGTAATTCACCTTCACTATCCTACCTCAGGGATGTATCAACTGTCCACCCTTTGTCACATTTTAGTTTGCAGGGATGTTGATCACCTCTTTCACCCACAAAATGTCACAATGTTCCATTATTTTGATACATTACATTATGATGTTATGCTGCTTGGACCTAGAGAAGAGGACCAGCAACTACCCTAGACTTAGTGGTAAGGCATTTGCATGTCAGAGGGTGGAGACTGAATTCAAATAAAAGTCAAGGAGCTTCTGCTTCAGTGCCATCTCTAGGGAGCCAAAGCTGTGGGGCATGTCAGATACACTTTTTAAGGTAAAGTGTAGATTGTGGTATCTGCATCCCTTCTTAAACCTAAAAGACACAACACCCAGTGGGCATGTTGATTTTGGAGGCAACATATTCCTCATTTGGGTTTGTTAGCCTGTCCCACGTATCAAGAGACAAGAAGCTACTAGTTATTAGGGAAGGTGGTGGGGGGAGAAGAGAAGGCTCTGTAATGGGTCCAGTATGCTGTGCAAGGCATTCTACCACTTGGACCACATAACCCAGCAGACGGAATGGTTCTTGAAGTTACATTGGTTGACAGGGATACTATTTGAAGCCTTTGGCAGCCCATAGGTAAATCACAGCACTTGTATTTAGAATTTTAGAGCAAGGTTCATCTGTCAACCTCCAAATGATACTCTCCTTTTGGGAAACAAATCATGCTCTGTGACTGAACCTCATCAAGACTGAATATTAAACAATGAGCTACCAAGACATTATTTTACTGGAGTTGCCTGAGTTTTATCTGACCCAACAAGTCTTAAAGTTGGGCAGGCACAGCAGCACTCCTATGTCAAGTGGGGGTGGTACATATATGATTCAGCCCAGACAGGCCAGGAAGTTACATGTAAGTAACAAGAAAAAGTGCCCTCTCCCATCCATACCAGCATCCCATAATGTGGAGTTCTTTTCAGCCCCTTGTCACAGGAGGAAAAGCTGCAAGCCTGGTTACTGATGGCTTTGCACCATATGGAGGTGTAATCTGAAAGTGGAGAGCTGTGGTGCTACAGTACCTACCTGGGGCTTCACTGAAGGACAGCCAGGATGGACATTGAACATCCCACCATTGAGAACTTCAGGCAGTCAGTGCACCTGATTGTGCATATTGTTTGAAAGATAAAAAGGCCTGAAGTGTGATTATATAATGATTTGGGGCTATAGGCAATGATTTGGCTTGATGGTCAGGGACTTTAAAGAAACATAATTGAAAAACTGATAAAAATGAAATTTGGGTAAGAGTTATGTGGATAGACATCTCTCAATGGGGGAAAAATGATGCATGTGTCCCATGTCAATGTTTACCTAGGTTTGACCCCAGAAGTGGAAGATCTCAACAATCAAGCAGAGAGGATGACACATTCTGTGAGTATGTCAGCCTCTTTGCCTGCCATGCCAGTAGTTGCCCAGAGGGCTCATTAACAAAGTGGCTGTGGTGGCAGTGACGGAGGTCAAGCATATGCTCATCAACATGAGCTTCCATTCCCCATGGCTGAGTGCCTGATCTGCCAAAAGTGGGCAGCAGCACTGGGTCGCTCATGTAGCACATTCCAGGAAGTCTTCAGACAGACCCCTGCTGGCATGTTGATTAGATCAGAATGCTTTAATCATGGAAGGGGAGTAATTTTACCCTTGTTGAAACAGACACCTACTGAGGGTCTCGATTTGCCTTGACTGTATGCATGCTGTTGCCAAAACTACAGTGTGGACTTAAAGATGCTTTATCTGTTCTCCACAGTTTTCTATGAAGGATTGCTTCAGTTCAAGGAACTCACTTCACAGCAAAAGAAGTGAGGCTAAGGGCGCATGCCCATTGAATCCACTATCTCACCCTGTTCACCACCATCCTGAAGCAGCTGGTTGGATACAACAGGAAAAGAGCCTTTAGAAGACTCAGTTTCAGTTACACTCAGGAAGGTGGCAGTATATTGCAGGGTTGTGGAAAATTTCTTCAGGAGATTGTCTATGTCCTAAATCAGCTTCCAGTAATGGTGCTGTTAATAGGTCCAGGAATGAAGGGGTGGAAATGGTAGGGATGTCAGATTCTATATTACCCTTAGAAACTATTTCTTTCCTTCTCTCAAAACATTAAGCTCCACCGACATACACTTTGTAGTTCCAGGTGAAGGAGTGTTTCTGCCAGGAGACAGAACAATGATACTTCCGAGTGGAGGTTAAGACTGACACCTGACCACTTTGGACTCCACACTCCTCTGTGTCAACAGGCAAAGAGGTGAGTTACTGCACTGTATGGGGTGATTCTGATTACTGTCACAGGACAGCCATACCTGGAGAGTACTTAATGTGGTAAAAACATGTTTAATCAGAACTATAGTAATAAAGAAAAAGAGACTGCAAAACAGAATGGGGCTCAATGAAGAACAGAGAATTAGGAAGAGGGAAATTATATTAAAGGAGCTAGTCGAGGTCACTGGATGGTGTATTACTAATAGAAAACAACAAGGACCAGGGAATTTCTTTCTTTTTTTCAAGTTATTTTTTACTTTTAACATTTTTATTGATTTATAACCATTTTAAAATGTCAAATTCTAGTGTAAAGCACAATTTTTCAGTTATACATGAACATATATATATTCATAGTCACATTTTTTTCTCTGTGAGCTACCTTAAAACCTTGCATATATTTTCCTGTGCTATACAGTATAATCTTGTTTATCTATTCTACACTTTGAAATCCCAGTCTAACCCTTCCCTCCCCAGGCCCCCTCGGAAACCACAAGCTTGTATTCTATGTTTATGAGTCTGTTTCTGTTTTGTATTTATGTTTTCTTTGTTTGTTTGTTTCTGTTTTTTTTTTTTTTTTAGATGCCACATATGAGTGATCTCGTATGGTATTTTTCTTTCTGTTTCTGGCTAACTTGACTCAGAATGACATTCTCCAGGACATCCATATTGCTGCAAATGGCATTATGTTGTCAGTTTTTAAGGCTGAATAGTATTCCACTATATAAATATATGAAACCTTCTATATCTAATCTTTGGTCGATGGAGATTTAGGCTGTTTCCATGTCTTGGCTATTCTAAATATTGCTGTTAAGAATATTGGGGTACAGGTGTCATTTTGGGGTAGGATTCCTTCTGGATATATGCCCAGGAGTGGGATTCTTGGGTCGTATGGTTAGTCTATTCCTAGTCTTTTGAGGAATCTCCATACTGTTTTCCACAGTGGCTGCACCAAACTGCATTTCCACCAGCAGTGTAGGAGGGTTCCCTTTTCTCTACAGCCTCTCCAGCATTTGTCATTTGTGAATTTTTGAATGATGGCCATTCTGACTGATGTGAGGTGATCCCTCACTGTAGTTTTGATTTGCATTTCTCTGATAATTAGTGATATTGAGCATTTTTTTCATGTGCTTTTTGATCATTTGTATGTCTTCCTTGGAGAATTGCTTGTTTAGGTCTACTGACCATTTTTGGATAGAGTTGTTTGTTTTTTTCTTATTAAGTCATATGAGCTGCTTCTATATTCTGGAGATCAAGCCTTTGTCAGTTTCATTTGCAAAAATTTTCTCCCATTCCGTAGGTTGTCCTTTTGTTTTACTTGTTTCCTTTGCTGTGCAGAAGCTTGTAAGTTTCATTATGTCCCATTTGTTTATTCATGATTTTATTTCTATTGCTTGTGTAGACTGTCTTAGGAGAAAATTTTTGAAATGTATGTCAGATAATGTTTTGCCTATGTTTTCCTCTAGGATGTTTATTGTATCTTGTCTTATGTTTAAGTCTTTAATCTATTTTGAGTTGATTTTTGTATATGGTGTAAGGGAGTGTTCTAGCTTCACTGTTTTACATGCTGCTGTCCAGTTTTCCCAATACCATTTGCTGAAGAGACTGTCTTTATTCCAATGTATATTCTTGCCTCCTTTGTCGAAGATGAGTTGACCAAAAGTTTGTGGGTTCTTTTCTGGGCTCTGTATTCTGTTCCATTGGTCTATATGTCTGTTGTTGTACCAATACCATGCTGTCTTGATGACTGTAGCTCTATAGTATTGTCTGAAGTCTGGGAGAGTTATTCCTCCAGCCTCTTTCTTTCTCTTCAGTAATGCTTTGGCAATTCTAGGTCTTTGATGGTTCCATATGAATTTTATTATGATTTTTTCTTGTTCTGTGAAATATGTCCTGGGTAATTGGATAGGGATTGCATTAAATCTGTAGATTGCCTTGGGCAGTGTGACCATTTTAACAGTATTGATTCTTCCAATCCAAGAGCATGGGATATCTTTCCATTTTTTAAAGTCTTCTTTAATTTCCTTCATCAGTGGTTTATAGTTTTCTGTGTATAATTCTTTCACCTCCTTGGTTAAATTTATTCCTATGTATTTTATTACTTTGGGTGCTATTTTAAAGGAGATTGTTTATTTTCTTTTTCTGTAGATTCATCATTAGTGTAAAGAAATGCAACTGATTTTTGAACGTTAATCTTGTAACCTGCTACCTTGCTGAACTGTTCAATCAGCTCTTGTAGTTTTTGTGTGAACCTTTTAGGGTTTTCTATATTTAGTAACATGTCGTTGGCATATAGTGACACTTTTGCCTCTTTTTTTCCAATTTGGATCCCTTTTATTTCTCTCTGTTGCCTGATTGCTGTGGCGAGGACTTCCAAGATGATGTTTAATAGGAGTGGTGATAGTGGGAAACCTTGTCTTGTCCCAGATTTTAGTGAAGAATGTTTTGAGTTTTTGACCATTGAGTACTATACTGGCTGTAGGTTTGTCATGTATAGCTTTTATTATGTTGAGATAAGTTCCCTCTATGCTCACTTTGGTAAGAGTTTTTATCATAAATGGGTGTTGAATTTTATGAAATGTATTTTTCTGCAACTATTGAGAAGATCATGTGGTTTTTGTCCTTTCTCTTGTTGATGTGATGTATTATATTGCTTGATTTGCATATGTTGAAGCACCCTTGTGTCAGTGGGATGAACTCCACTTGGTCATGATGTATAATCTGTTTCATGTGTTGTTGGATTCTATTTGCTAATATTTGGAGAGGATTTTTGCATCTATGTTCATCAGAGTTATTGGCTTATAATTCTTTGTTGGTAGTGTCTATGCCTGGTTTTGGTATCAGGGTGATGGTGGATTCATAGAATAAGTTTGGGAGTATTCCTTCATTTTAAATCTTCTGGAAGAGTTTGAGAAGGACTGGTATGAGTTCTTCTTTGTATATTTGGTAAAATTCCCCAGTGAAGCTGTCCAGTCCTGGACTTTTATTTGTAGGTGGGCTTTTTTTTTTATTTCTAATTTGATTTCATTTGTAGTGATCAATTTGTTCAAGTGGTCATTTTCTTCTTGGTTCTGTTTTGGTGGACTGTATTTTTCTTGAAATTTGTTCGTCTCCTGTAGTTTATCCATTTTGGTTCTATATAGTTTTTCATAATATTCTCATATGATATTCTGTGTTTATATATTATTTTTGTAATTTCTCCATTTTCCTTTCTTATTTTGCTTATTTGTGCTCTCTCTTTTTTCTTCTTTGTGAGCTTGGCCATAGGTTGTCGATTTTATTTACTTTTTCAAAAAACCAGCTCTTGGTTTTATTAATTTTTTTCTATGGCTTTTAAATCTCTATTTTGTTTATTCCTCTCTGATGCTTATTATTTCCATTCTTCTGCTGCTTTTTGGGATTTATTGCTCTTCTTTTTCTAATTCTTCTAGTTGACGGGTTAAATTGTTTATTTGAGATTGTTCTTCTTTTTTGAAAAGGGCTTGTATCGCTATAAACTTCCATCTTAGCACTGCCTTTGCTGTGTCCCTTTAATTTTGTGTGGTTGTGTTTTCATTTTGATTTGTCTCAAGGTACATTTTAATTTAACATTTGATTTCATCGTTGATACACTGGCTTTTTAATATCATGTTGTCCAATCTCCATGCTTTCCTTTTTTTCTCCTTTGTTTCTCTGTAGTTGATTTTTAGTTTCATGGCATTGTGCTCAGTAAAGATGCTTGAGGTAATTTCTATCGTCTTAAAATTGTTAAGGCTTCTTTTGTGCCCAAATACATGATCAATCCTACAAAATGTTCCATGTGCACTTGAAAAGAATGTATATCCTATTTTTGTGGGTTGTAATGCTCTGAAAATATCTATGAAATCTACTTTTTCTATTGTATCATTTAATTTCTCTGTTGCCTTATTTATTTTCTGTCTGGACGATCTGTCTAGTGATGTTAATGCAGTGTTAAAATCTCTGAGTATGTTTGTATGCTCATCAATATTCCCCTTTATCTCTGTTAGTAATTGTTTTATGTACTTAGGTGCTCCTATATTGGGTGCATATAGATTAACGTGTGTAATATCCTCATCTTGTATTACTCCTTTAGTTATTGTAAAATGTCCTTCTTTATCTTTCTTTATGGTCTTTTTTAAGAATCTATTTTGTCTGAAATCAGTACTGCTACATCTGCTTCTTTGGCTTTTCATTTGCATGGAATATCATTTTCCTTCCTTTCACTCTCAATGTATATGTGTTCTTCTCCCGAAAGTGGGTCTCTTGTATGCAGCATATTGAAGGTTTTTGTTTTATTATCCAGTCTGCCACTCTATGTCTTTTGACTGGAGCATTTAGTCCATTAACATTTACAGTAATTAATGATAGATGTGTGTTTATTGCCATTTTGAACTTATTTTTGCAGTTGATTTGGTTTTTCCTCTTTGTTCCTTTCTTCTTCCTTTTGTGGTTTGGTAATTTTCCTTTCTATTATCATGGATTTTATTTAGTTTTTATGACTCCCTTGAGAATTTTTGGCTTGTGTTTATCTTTTTTTTTTTAAGTGTATTAGCCCATTACTCTATCTTGAATCCATCCTACTGATAACAAAAAATTTAAAATAGAAAGAAAAAAAGCCTTATATTTTCTTGCTTCCCTCTCCCACTCTTAATGATTTATATGTATTCTACAATTTCACGTTTATTTTATTTGTAATTCACAGTAGTTATCACCTTTCCAGTTATGAGTTTCTCATTTCTGTAGCATAGTGTTGCTCTTCTATTTAGAGTAGTCCTTTCAGTATTTCTTGTAGCATGGGTTTAGTGTTGCTAAACTCTTTTTGTTTTTGCTTCTCTGTGAAATTCTTTATCTCTCCTTCTTTCCTAAAGGATAGCCTTGCTGGATAAATTATTCTAGGCTGCATCTTTTTTTCATTCAGGACATTGAATATATCTTGCCACTCCCTTCTGGTTTTAGTGTTTGTATAGAGAAATTTGCAGAGAGACTTATGGGGGCTCCCTTGTAATTCACTCTTTGTTTTTTTCTTGCTGCCTTTAGGATCATTTCTTTAACCTCGACTCTGGCCATCTTGATTATGAAATGTCTTGGTGTGGGTCTGTTTGGGTTCTTCCTGTTTGAGACCCTCTGTACTTCCTGTACTTGGATATCTGATTTCTTCTTTAAGTTTGGGAAGTTTTCAGTCATGATTTCTTCAAATACCATTTCATTCCCCTTTGATCTTTCTTTCCTTCCTGGGACCTCTATTATGCAAAGATTTGTACGCTTTATATTATCCCATAGATCCCTTATGTTGTTTTCATGTGTTTATCTCACAGTTGTTCTGTGTGATTTCTGTTGTCCTGTCTTCTAGATCATTTTTTCGTTCCTCTGCATTATCTAGCCTGCTTTGCACAGCCTTTAGATCAGTTCTCATTTCAACCAATGATTTTACCAAGTCTACTTGGCTCCACCTTAGAAGTTCCATTTCATTTTTGACATATTTTATATCTCTAAACACTATCTCTTTTAGTTCCTTCAGTATTTTGATCACTCCTTTTTTGAAATCTTGATCTTGTATGCTATCAATGTCTTTCATTGATCGTTCTTTCATGGGATTTATCTTGTTCTTTTAATTGGGAATGGTTTCTCTGATTCTTCATCTTGCTTATATCTCTCTGGTACTGTGGCTAATGGAGTATCAGTTATCTATTGTGGTCCTTAAGCAGTTTACTTATTTATCTATCTAGTGCCTATGTAGGAATAAAACTTTAAAAAAAAAAGAGAGAGAGAGAGAGAGAGAGGATTTTAAAAGAAGGGAGAAAAAAGGTTTGAAAACAGTGTATAATTAATTATAGAAGAGGAATTTGAATCAGACTAGCATTTGAGTTGAGATGTCTTTTTAAAAACCCTGTAAAAAAAGGGAAAAGATGAAAAAATGGTATTTGAAGCCTATTTATAAACAATAACAGGGGATCTAAATAAAAAAATGAAAATGAAATCAAATGGATTTTTAAAAATAATAATAACTACTTTAAAAGAAAAAAATTAAAAGGAACTAAAACTAGAAACATATACAATTGTTGAGAAAGTAGAAATTAAAAAGGTAATAAAATACAACAGATAAAAAAGATAAAATAAAGAGAGAATTTTAAAAGAAGGGAGGAAAAAAAGGTTTCCAAACAGTGTATTACTAATAATAGAAGAGCAAGTTGATGCAGAATAGCAATCAGGTTGAGACATCTCTTTAAAATGTTTAAAAAAAGAAAAAGGAGAAAAGAGGAGAAAATATATTTGAAACCTGTGTATAATCAATAACAGGAGATCAATACCAAAAGAAATAAAAATGACATGATGTCAATTTTGTAAAATAATAGTAATAACTTTTCTTAAAAGAAAAATTTAGAAGGGATTAAAACTGGTGGGATATATAACTGTTTAAAAAGTAAAAATTAAAACAGTAATAGAAAATAGAACAGTTAAAAACAGATTTAAAAAAATGGAGGTGGTGTTCTCCTGGAGACTGTGTCTTAATGAGAAGTCTTTCTGTCTTAGCTCTGTTTCATGAACTCTGCTTGTTGTTTCCAGATTCCCTACGTTGGTGCCGTAGTCTGTGCTGCTCCTATTGCCTGTTGGCAAGCAGATCAAGCCCCCTCCCAGTACTAGGTCAGGTGCAGCTCTCCTTCCCTGTAGGAAGGTGGGTCACTGCCCCTCCCGATGCTGCAGTCAGATGTTGCAGACTGGCCACGTGTGCCAGTGGATCGCAGCCCCTCCCAGCACCCTGGTCAGGGGCTGAGTTCCTGCCGGAAATGCGGCGGCCACCCATCGTCTCCAGGAGCTCGTCGCTCCACACTGCGGCTTGCTCCGCCCCGGGTCAGCATTCCACAGATGTGCCCTGGGAAGACCGCGGAACAGTCCCGGCCCTGCTCCGTGACCAAACTCAGGTCCTTGTTTGTCCTGGTGGTGCAAACTCAGCAAGGCACCAGGGCAGAAGTATCCTATGTGCCTCGGGCTGCAAACAAGTCTCCATCTGGCCTTTGAGGCTGTGAAGCCCCTAGGCGCGGATTCTGGTTTCACCCCCGCCCCCGCCTGGGTGCCAATCGCTGGAGAATAAGGCAGCTGTGCCTGAGCCCCTCTTCTCCTCACCGAAAAGCCTTCCACAGATTTTCAGAGGTGGGGATATGCATCCTTCCCCCCAGGGCACATCAGCTGTGCTGTTTTATGGAGGGTCCAGGTTATTCTGCCCTGTGCACCTACTCATCCACGTTGCACAGCACCCTGCTTTCTCCCGGGGCTGCCTCAGTGCAGCCGTCCCAGTCCTCCGCCCAGCTCAGGCAGCCCGTTCCGGCCCCCAGCTGCTGGCTTGTGTCTCGGGCTGGGTGTTGCAGGGACCCACTGTGCCCATTTAACTTAGTTCTGTCAGTCAAGGTCTGCTTTGTACAGATTCTAGCCTTGGAGGCTGCCCCTCCATCCTGTGGGCCTCTCTGTTGGAGAAGGGGAGACCCAGTGAATGAATGCTAGTCCTCCTTTGCTGCTCCCTCCCCATAGGACTGGTCCTGCACTGTTTTGCCTGTTCTTTCTTTTCTTCTTTTCTCCTACCAGATTTTTGGTGTCTTTGTCTTTTGAAGAGGACGGTGTTCTGTTGGAGTTCTACAGGTGCTCTGGTTGGCTGAGTGCAACCGTGGATGTGAGCCTTGGTTTATTTGTGGGAAAGGGTAAGCCATGAGCATCCTACTACTCCACCATCTTGGCCTCCAGGAATTTCTTGGTAAACAGACATATGGGATTTTTGCTGAAAATGAGTCAGATTTATCAGATATTACCTGCTGTGGAAGATGGAATATGAGTAACCTAATTAGATATTGAGGGTGATCAGACCTGGAGGATGAAGGCCTCATGCAAAACTCTCTCAGCAGAATTCTTGCTGAGAATTTTACAAGGGGGTACCAATATGGGCTTCAGAGAAGTTTCAAGGGTCTGATTAAAGTTTGGTCAACCAACTAATCCTTTCAGGCCCGTTCTTTGCAATTTTTTTTTTTAAGACAGTGACTATTTTATTCAAATCCTTCAGATAAATGGATAGCTTGGGTCTGTAATAAAGCATTGTGTTTTAAAGCATAAGTCAGAAATTGTATATGAGAATATACACTGGTACATACAAATTAACTGATCAGACCACAACTTTTCAATGTTGAAAACAGAATAAGCTTCCCCATAAAGCAGCACCTTTGTGATATTTTAACTTTAGTATACCTTTCCCTCTCATTCAAGAGAATCTACACCAACCTCATCATAATCCTTCTCAAGGTCAGCCATGACTGAGCCATGGCCTCAGAAAACTCTCCTTCTTGTATGCCCTCACCCACGTACCTGTGAACAAAGGCAAGCTTGACACACATCAGGTCAGACTTGTGTTCCATGCCATCCCAGTCTTCAGTGATGGCTGTGATGTTGCTCAGCATGCACACAGCTTGCTGTACTTTGGCCAAATATCCACCAAGTACTGTGGTGGGAGGCTGGTAATTAATGACAACTTTGAAGCCAGTGGGGCACCGGTCCACAAACTGGATGGTACACTTGGTTTTGATGGTGACAATGGCAGTATTGACATATTTTGGAAACACGTCACCAAGTAGCAAGTAGCAAACATGACACAAGTAGCAAGCCATGTATTTACCATGGAGAGGGTCACATTTCACCATCTTGTTGGCTGGATCAAACCAAGCATTGATGATCTCTGATACAGAAAGGTGTTCATGGTAGGTTTTCTCAGCAGAGATGACAGGGGCATATGTGGCCAGAAGGAAGGGAACGTGAGGATAGGAACCCAGGTTGGTCTGGAATTATTTCAGATGAACGTTCAGGGCTCCATCAAGCCTCAGGGAAGTAGTGATGGAGGATACAACTTGACCTATCAACCTATGCAGTTTAGTGTAAGTTGGGCACTTGATATCAAGGTTTCTATGGCAGATGTCATAGATGGCCTCAGTGTCTACCATGAAGGCACAATCAGAGTGGTCCTGGGTGGTGTGGCTGGTGAGGATGGATTTGTAGTTCTCAACTACAGCTGTGGAAACCTGGGGCCTGGGTAAATGGAGAACTCCAGCTTTGACTTCTTGCCATAATTGACAGAGAGACATTCCATCAACAGAGAGGTGAACCCAGAACCAGTTCCCCCACCAAAGCTGTGGAAAACCTAGAAGCCCTGAAGACCTGTGCACTGGACATCCAGTTTCTGAATTTGGTCCAAGACGAGGTAAATGACTTTGTCCATGGTGTAGTGACCATGGCCATGTTTATTGGCAGCATCTTCTTTGCGTGTGATGAGCTGCTCAGGGTGGAAGTGCTGGTGGCAGGTGCCATTGAGAACTTCATCAATGAATGTGGGTTCCAGGTGTGCCAACACTGTCCTGGGTACACACTTGCCAGCACCTGTTTCACTGAAGAAGTGATTGAAGGAGTCGTCTCCTCCCACAATGGTCTTGTCATTTGGCATCTGGACATTAGACTGGATTCCGTGTTCCAGGCAGTAGAATTCCCAACAGGCATTGCTGATCTGGACGGCAGCCTAGCCAATGTGGATGGAGATGCACTCAGGCATAGTTGTTTTTTAGCGGCTGCTGAACAGATGGTGGAGAGCAAGAAGAGAGGTTGTTGCTTCTTATAGCATGACTCTTAGGCAGTCTATGTAAGAGAATCTGCTTGTAATCATTTTTTTTAATTGAAGTATAGTCGATTTACAATGCTGTTAATTTCTGGTGTACAGCATAGTGATTCAGATATATATACTTTTTGTTATAGTTTATTACAAGTTACTGCATATAGTTCCCTGTGCTATACAGTAGAAGTATATTGTTTATCTATTCTATATATAGTAGTTAATATCCACAAATCCTGAACTCCCAATTTATCACTCCCCATCTCCTTTCATCCTGGTAACCATAAGCTTGTTTTCTATGTCTGTGAGTCTGTCTCTGTTTTGTAATAAGTTCATCTGTGTCCTTTTGTTTTTCTTTTTGGACTCCACGTATATGTGATATATCATGGTACTTTTCTTTCTCTTTCTGGCTTAACTTCAGTTAGAATGATGATCTCTAGGTCCATCCATGTTGCTACAAATGGCATTATTTTATTCTTTTTATGGCTGTATAGTATTCCATTGTATATATACACCACCACTTCTTTATCCAGTCATCTGTTGATGGACATTTAGGTTGCTTCCATGTCTTGGCTATTGTAAATAGTGCTTCTGTGAACATTAGAGTGCATGTGTCTTTTTCCAGTTAGAGTTTCCACCAGATATATGTCAGGCCCTTTCTTGCTCAAGGAAAGTAGAGACAGGTGTCCTTCTTTCCTTTGAATAACATAAACTCAGTTCTTGTTCAGACACACTTTGTTCATTAAGGACCAGCTGAATCATCTGTTAAGACTTGTTAGTAGAGTGCATTTGCTGGAGGGAACTAGCCATCCAGCACGTAATGAATAGTAGTTTCTATGAAAAGCACAGGGGGAAATAAAGAGTAATATTAAAAAAAAAATGGAATCCAGAGGGCAGCCAATCAAGAAGATGTTGGGCTCAAAACGTCTTTAGATAGTGGAGAGAGTGTAGCTGTGTCAATTCAATGGATGCACCAGATTTCAGTTTGATTGTCCATGGTGATGGCGTCAGATATTCAGGTGAACTTGCTGAGTGCCCCACACAGCAGCTGACACAAAAGTTGCCTTTTCATGGTCTGTTGTGAATTCCTTTAAGTTTCTGATAAATTTTCTAGCTTCAACTTGCCAGGCTTGGGAAAAGCATAGTTTTCCTTCACAATGATTCCAAGTCATAAGGGAGAAAAATTGGAAATGCTATTTTGGAGAGCTTTAGTGAGAACTTGGAGGAATCTACAATAATCCAGGATTTGTCAAGGTCTGCCAAGATGTGCATAATCAGACCCAGAAGTGTACATCATAGTTTTCCATTGAAGCAAAATTTTACCTCTATTGTCACCACCTCTTCTATCAGAGAGAATCATAGACAAATTTGTTTGCAGAATAAGTCCAGTCTCATTAAACTTAGTCTGATTATTTATGTAAGTAGAGCAAGAATATTGTATGACCACATGGTGTCTTGATTTTGCTTTGCTGGAACTTTTCATAAGGAACCTGAGATTAGACTTTTAAAAGCCTCTGGAGGCTATGAAGCCAAGCCAAGAGTTTACACTAGATTTTGTCTACAATACCTGTCTATTGAGGTGAATTCCTCTTTTCTATACATTCCCCAAATATTCTTTTTTTAATAGACTTTATTTTTTTTAGGTTAGTTATATACCTGTCCATATACAAATCTCAAACTCCCAGTCTATCCCTTCCCACCCCCCTCTACCTTGACAAACACAAGCCTGTATTCTATATCTGTGAGTCTGTTTCTGTTTTATATTTAAGTTCATTCCACTCATTTGTCTTCTAGCTCATTGGTCCGTTATTCTAAGAGCCTCATTTAGTCTATTCTTGGTTCCTTCTACTGTGTTATTTATTTCAGTGATTTTGTTCTTCAACTCTGGGTGTTCTTTATATTTTCCAACTCTTTGCTCAAAAACTTCACTCTGTGCCTCTTGAGATCTCTAAACATCGTCACCATCATTACTTTAAACTCCTTTTCAGATAAATTGCTTATCTCCTCATCACTTGTTTCTTCTTCTGGGATTTTATCTTGTGCCTTGGCCTTGGAGATATTCTTTTGCCACCTCTTATCATCTATCTTTGTATGTGTTTGTGGATTCCTTACACAGGCATTGGGATTGTTGTGTTCTTACTTCTGATATCTGCCCCTGGTGGGTGAGGCTGGACTAGAGGCTTATGCAGGTTTCCTGGCAGGAGGAGCCAGTGCCTGCCCACTGCTGAGTGAAGCTTAGTCCTGGACCTCTGGTGGGTAGAGTCCTGTCTAGAGGCCTTTGTGGCTTAGGGAATCTGCTGATGGGTGTGGCCTTTTCCCCACCCTGTATGTTGTTTGGCCTGAGGCTTCCCTAGAGTCTGTATGTTGGTCTCAGTCTTGGGAGTTAATGATCCAATCAAGATGTCAGCCTCCAGGAAACCTCATATAAATGAACACTCCCAGAATGTCCACCACCAGCTTTTATGTCCCCAGGAGTGAGCTGCAGACATCCCCCTCATCCCCAGGAGATATATCATATCCAGCAGGCAGGTTTGGTACAGGTTCCTATGAAATCACTGCCTCTGATCTTGGCTCTGGTTCATGTGAATTTCCGTGTATGCTTCCCAAGTGGAGTCTCTGTTTCCCTCAGTCCTGTGGGGCTCACACAGCCAAGCCCCACTGACCTTCAAAACCATATGTCCTGGGGTCACCTTCCCTTCCCAATGCTGGGACCAGAGCTGGGGAGCCTGATGGGGGGCTTAGAGCTCTCACTTTTGTAGGAGGCCCTCTGCAACTTAACAAATCTTCAGCTTCTAGGTCACCCACCTGGGGGGTATGGGGCCCAATTATATCTTGAGCACACCCCGCCTACCATTCTTCTGTGGTTCCCTCTTTATGTTTCCAGTTGCAGAAGATCTTTTTTTTTGCTAGATTCTGTTCTTTTTTTTTTTTTTTTGATGGTTGTTTAAAATTCAGTTGTGGTTTTGTTGTAGTCATGAGGAGAAGCGAGTTCATGGTCCGACAGCTCTGCCATCTTGACTGGAAATCCTGAACTTGTCTACATTCTTCACATATTCTGAGGTTCCTGGGCCTGCCTGAAGGTGACTCTCCTTACTGACTTCTAAATTGTGAAACCCCATAAGCCAAGTTCAGGCCAGATTTTCCAAGGGGGACTTTGTAATAATTGGGTCCTTAAAGTCAACTTTAGTTCCTTAAAGTTCTTAGGTCACATCTGGTTTGATGCATATCATTTTCAAATATGACAATCCAATCAAAGCCTTGGTATTATAATCAGTGTTTCCAATTGTGTCCTTTAGCAAGGAGAAGAGAATGTTATTGTGTTACTAGGGTAAGGGAATTAAGAATTACCTCAGTTCTTAGTCACCTAAAAAAAAAAGAATTTTTTTTATGAAAGACAAACAGTGTGATATAAGCAAGATATTTTATTAGTGAATTAAAAATAATAGTGAAAGTACACTCCCACAAGTTGGGAGAGGGCTAATCCAAAAGAGGAAAAATGGCACTGTTTCTTTGTTTTTCCTGTTACATATAAGCTACCTAACATTCCACCCTCTAGTCATAGAACCCCAGAAATTTGGGACATAGAGGGCAATGACAGATCTAGATATTTCCTGCTGATATGGGACATCACTGGACCACATTGGGTCCAGACTTGCTGGCTGTCACTGGGTAGGAGATGATCAAAGTTCAGTGTCCATCGAGGGGCTTGTATAAAAGCTGTATTGGCTGATTGGTTGATTACCTTATTGTATAGCCATTTTTTTTTTACAAGTTTGAATTGTAGTATTGCTTGAAAAGCACAGATTGCTAAGAAGTCCATGAGAATATGTGTCTCCCATTGGTGAATCAGATCTCACCAACATTTTCAGGGGTTTGTCAGTGAAATCTGTTCTAGATCCTAGAGAGATGGATAGGGCTCATGACATAGGTGAAAGGGAAGATTCAGCTGGTGATAGTAATAGTGTAGCAGGATTGAATGCCCCACAAATAGAGACGGTGACTTCTGAATTTTTGAGCATTTGATTGGCAGAAATGTCCCTTGCCTTTTAAAAGATCAGAAACATGGTGGTTAGCATATGCTTGTATAGGGGCCCCCAGACTTAACTTAAAATTTTCCTCCAGGAGAGTGGAGAAGGATCACAACACTCTTAGGCAGGAAGGCCAACCTTGAGCAATAGGATCTAGCTGCTTGTAGAGTTATCCCATGGGTTGTTGGGTGGGACTCAGCCTTTGGGTGAGGACCCCCAAGGCTATTCCTTCTCTGTCATGAACATATAACTGGAAGGGCCTTGTGGGATGTTGAAGCCCCAAGGCTGGAGATCTTACTAGGAGAGTTTTTAATTTTTCCATTGCTTCCTGTTGGGAAAGATCCCACCATAGAGTTATTGAGTGATCCTTCCCTTTAAACTGTCATACAGAGTTTGGGCTATGGACTAAAGCCTATAGTAACCTGTTAGTCCAATAAATGTCCTGAACTGTTTTTGAGTAGTGGGATTAGGGTGTTGTAAGATTCCCTTAATTCATTCAGGGGAAATGCTATGGTTTGTAGGAGTCAGAACAACTGCCAGATAAGTTACCTCTTGTTTGACCATTATGGCCTTGGACCTGGAAACTTTAAATCCTGACTCAGCCAAGGAATTAAGAGTTTGGTTGCATGCTGGATGGCCTGTTCTCAAGTAAGGGGGCAGATAAGTAAGTTACCTACAAACTGGAGAATAGTTCATTTTTCAAGCTGTAAGTCCTGTAAATTTTGGGCCAAATCTTCCCCAACAAGGGGAAGACCGTCTCTAAACCCTTGTGGTAGTGCTGTCCAGGTTAGCTGGCATTGATACCCATTATGTGAGTTCCACTGAAAGACAAATAAGTATTGGGACTGGGGATGAACGGGTATATAGAAGAAAGCATCTTTAGATCTAAAGTACTGTAACACCGGGATCCTGGAGGTATGTTTTCAGTAATACACAGGGGTTTGGGAGAACTGGATGAAGAAGCACTACAGCCTCATTTATGATTTTCAAATTTTGGACTAGTCTATAAGCCCCATCTTTCTTAATGACCAGAAGGATAGATGTGTTGTAAGATCTAGAGGAGAAGGGTCTGGAGATGGAAGCCAAGACTGAGTAGTTGGCCCCAGTATCCAAAAAGAAACGTATTGTCCTATCTCCCACATACATTTGTCCCCATGGCTCTAGCCCAGTGGTGAAGATCTCTTCCATTGGGGTTAACTGGAGGGGGCTTCTTTAGTCCTGGACAACCATCTGCAGGTTGCATGCTTGTTCTCCCCCATGGGCTGTTTGGCTTGAGGGACAGAGGGACACCAATGACCTTGCTTATTACACCAAAAGTAGGCAGATCTTAGAGGTTTGTCCTTATGGGGACATTTCTTGGCTCATTGACAAGGTCAGTGTCAGATATTGTATTTATCATCAGGCTTGTCTCAAGCTGCTGTGGACCAAGGATTTAGGGATTGTGGATGGCCTTGAAGGGCTGTAATCATTTGGGCATGCCTAGCCTCTCTCTTTGTTTCCTTCTCCTAAGCCTTGGCCTTTTGTACCTGATTCAAAAAAAACAAACAAAGAAACAAGCAAACAAATAAACAAATACCTGTGGCAGCAATGGTTAGCATTTATCAAGAGTTACTCTGTGTTCCTGGATTGCCTTTTGGAGATTTTGTCTAATGTCAGGTGCAGGTTGGATGAGAAATTTATCCTTTAAATGACGATTATATGGTAGGCAGAGCAGGGGAGGATGAACATTTAAGGAAGTCCCCCTCAAGGAGGTGTTTGTGACCACAGGTTGATGATAGTAACCATGGCCAAGGTGGTTATTTTGCATTTCTTTAAGAGATCATTGCTGTCCCTCAGCAAATAAAAGATCTGGATATATGGTATTTTAGACCATTTGCCTTGTATTGTAGAAGATTTTAAGCTGGAGTAAGGTCGTTGAATTTATGCTCCTATTTATGGGCCATTCTATTGGCTAAGATATAGCCCAGGAGAGTACCAGCAGGGATCAACTGTTGCCTTTCCATCTGAAGGGCAGGATACTGGGGAAAGGGGTGTCTTCAGAGCTCAGATTCCCAAGGTGAAAGCCACAGGCTATAGTCTGATGTCTCAGTCTTCTGCCTGTAGCCAGGAATATTCTTAGGCCATTGACCAAAGAGAGACTGGCATCCCAGGATCATTGGTCTTCAGAAGGAGGACATGACCTCCTAGCCTCCTCTCTCAATGGGGATAGTGGCCACAGTATTACCATGAGCTGGAAGTCTCTGCAATCCAAGGAAATAGTCAGTTTTAACCCCGTGGGTTGTCAGTGATCCAGGAGCAGGAGAGATTCTCAACTGGGATAGCCAGAGACATGGGGAACAAAAACAGAGAAATGACTTAGGGTTAGAGAGTCCCTATGGAAGTTCCTTAATGGGGAAGGCAGCAGGAGAGAACATGAGCTAGAACTCCAGCATCTAAATTTTGAAAGGCAGGAAAGTTTTCTTGCCAGAACAAGTGTCCCTGGTGGAATATGAAGCCATAAAGGAGTCAGAGACATTGCAGCTCATGATTACTGTCCACGGTGGTGTTTTCTAGAAAAGGCCACCAGGGACAATATTACTCAAGCCATATATGAAAGAGGTGGCCAAACACTTGCTTGCCAGCGAATAAGGGATACAGATTATGGTTATAAGAGATCCCAGGGCCCCATAGGTTAAAATAGTGGCAACAAGGCTGTGGCATCAGCCGCATTAGGAAACTGAGGGTTTTCTTTTGTGTCAAAGAGTAAGTTAATAATTGCCAAAGATTGAGGCACACTTGTCAGAGCCATAGGACCTTGCAGTGATGAGTGGGTAAAAGAGATTTAGAGATTGAAGGAGGGTGTTTTTTGGAGAACTTGATAGTAGAGCTCAGAAAGCAGAAGTAAGGATCTCCATATATAGGCTAGAGACCAATATATAAAGGTGTGAGTGATAAAATAATTGGTATACAGACCTGGTCCGCTGTCTTGGGTCAACTGTCTATCTCAAATGTCATCTTCTTCCCTTCCTGGTTTGGTAGCTTCTCTTTTGTTTGAACATTCTTTTAATGTGGTCAGTACTCTTCTCTATAGACCAGTCCAGTGTAAGGGTCAGAAGTGATTAGTTTACTGTGGTTCTGGAGTAAGCATGTTTATCTCCAGCAGGAGCTCCAAGGCAGGCAGGGCTGGTGGGGGCATATGCACTGGAGAAGTTTGCATGTGGATGGGCATAGGGAAAGGCAGTAGGGGGCCTTAGTACCCTCGCACTGCAACCGGCCCAGTTCAAGGTCCCAGATGGGCCACTCGCTGCCTGACTGGCCCAGCAGCACTTAGAGCTCCAAGACCTGCATCCTCTCTCCAGCCTCCACAGCTGGCCCCAGGAGCCTGGGCTTTGTTGGCCTCGGGGAGGCAGGGGAAATTGAAGGAACAGAGATTAGGTTTAAGCACACCATCTGAATCACGGCAGCAAAATTAACATTGCCAGGAAAATGGAAATAAGTATTACCTTGGTTCTTAGTCACCCCCCCAAAATTTTTTTTTGACAAGAGACAAAAAGCGTGATATAAGCAAGAATATTTTAGTAGTGAAGTAAAAAAACAAAAGTGAAAGGTAGTTCACTCCCAAAAATTGGGAGCGGGCCATTCCAAGAGAGGAAAAATGGCAATGTTCCTTTCTTTTTCCTGTTTTGTGTCCTTGTTTCATGATTAATTGATTGATTGATAACTCAATTTCCCTGTGCTCTGGTTGATTGACAGCTCAGGTTGCTTGTGTACTGATTAGACAGCTCAAATTCCTGGCATTCTGGATTGCTCCTTTCCCCTTCCTCTCCTCCTGCCCAGTGCTCATTTCTATCAAAACTATCTAACAATTGAACTTATGCAAATAACTATATTGCCATAAACAATAGTTGTTATATCTGTGTTCACAAAGGTATAATATACCAAACTGCAGAAAGTTATACCTAGCTTAAGATAAAAGAATTTCCTTCAATCTGGAAAAGAAAACTTAAAAACAAAAACAACAACATTAAAACCTAGGGATATTTCAAAAATGTATAAAACATCAAAATTTCCCCCATCAGTTCATTCAGTCACAGGGAACTCATTCTTATTCTGCATGATTGGTGCCTAACAGTTTTAGTAACTCATCAATGTTGTCATTCCTTCTGGATAGTCTTACTCAGTCTAGTGGCATGGATTCAAATTTGTTGTTCACATTCTGCCAACACAGAGCTTTCTTTCCTGTAGCTAACTGTAAAAACTTTCAGAAAAAAACTCAAAGTATCACATTAACTGTGTGTGAGTGTTAAATGACTTAAAATGGTCATGGTTACAGTTCTTCTGAGAGCTCATTCTATAAATAAAATTAGTTATTTATATGGCAACAGCATTATAACATAATAATATCTGGACAACTAGTGTTGACAGATTTCTATGTGCTTCATACCATTCCTGGAGTACCTGTATCAATGACATATATCCACCTCATATAACCTAAGAAGCTTTACCATCACTATCATTTAATAGTGTTTTCCATGTAATTTAACATACCAAATAAACCAGAATATTTCTGCATGTCCCTTTTCCAAGGCAAGGAAAAAATCCTTGAAGATTTTCCAGGAGGTTTCTGGCAAATCCCAAGTCAGTTTGAAGTAAAAAAGACTCCCTTTAAAAATTGATTTTGAGGAGTTATCAGCAATGTCAAAATATTTGAACACTTGACTAAGACCCCAGGCAACTGTGAAACCATACTTGTCTATGTATTTAACCAAAGTGACAATTAAAATATTTCAAAAGCAAATACAGAAAATGACATGGCTGTAAAAAAATATGTAGAAACTCTATTTTTTAAGTTGTCAAATAAATGATAAAGACAACATGAAGGACAGGGAATGATTTTAAAAGACAAAATTTTGGCTTGCCAAGCAGAATACTTAAGTAAAAGGAAAACTTTTTTGCCATTTCTTATTAATGCAAACCTGTAATCTGAGAAAATATTGCTTCTGTACAATGGAAGACAACTTAATATTGATTTTGCATCAGTGTGCTATTGTTTATGAGGTTAATTATAAAACCTTGTAAATAAACCTATTCAAATTAGCCATATTTTACCTTACATTATAAAATTCCTTTTCAAGATTATTTTTCTCACAAACTTTCTAAAACTTTGTTTTGTTTTGTATTTAATATCCATTCCATTTTTGTCTAATATGTTCCCTCTTTTCTATTCTGGAATATTAATCATTAATTATTCTATTTGAGATTAATCATTCTATTTTATGACAAAATTGTTCATTGTTTCCTTTAACAGAAACACATCCTTCATCATTCTTCTCATCAAAAACACATCTTACTTTCATTGACTACAGAGTTTTTCTTTACCCTTTTTAGTCCCAGTAGTTTCACGTACATGTATTATGAGAATGTCTCAATATTATTCCTTTCTTTTACAGAGAAATCTCAGAAGTAAGCAATTATTAACTTTGGCCCAAAAGCATCATTCTGTAGCAAATTTATGAATATACCATTTCAAAATTTTCTAGTGGCATATGTCCTTTTCTTGCTTATAATTAATTCCTAATTTTATAAGTTTGACCTGTACACCCAGGAAACCATCACCACTCTCAAGACAATGGCCATACCATTCCCCCCAAAAGTTTCATTGTGATCCTTGGCTGTCCCTCCTCTTTGTCCCTCTCTTCCTTCTTATCCTCAGGCCACCACTGAACTACTATCCATCAGTATATATTCATTTGCATTTTCTGAATTTATATCAATGTAAACACACAGTATGTACTTTTTGTATACTTGATTTCACTTAGCATGATCATTTTGAGATTCCTCCATGCATGTGACTGTTTTGAAGTACAATTTCTCATGTTGGTAAACAGACTCCATAATTTTTAGATTTTCTAAAATTGTAAAAATCAGATTCCAAGGAGATAAACATATGTTTACTAATTAAATTTCCATATTTTAACCTTATTAGGGAATGATGTAGATAGCCAATGAATATCTATTTTATATCTGAAAGCATATAGCTTTGGTGTTCAAGTTACCAAATAAGTTTATGAAACTGTTTTTATGTGGACTTTCATAAACATAATTATTACAAAACATAAGTATGAAAAACATGATTATTATGCAACATATTATAAATCATATAAAACATAAAACACTTATTAACATATTCCCTTACACATTTTATATGATTTACATCTGCTTAATTCAATTCTGTTTAACAATTATATTTGATTTAATCATAAAAGTTTCATGAGCTAAACAACACATCTAGCCATTATCCTAAATTTTTTGGTGGCATAGTACATAATTACCAAATATCAGAAGCAATCAATATAAAAATTTAAACATATTCTCCTTCCTTTTTTCTCTTCCTTTTTTTATTTGTCCTGTTTTGATATGCATCACATGAGTTTTGCTTGTTTGTTTGTGTATTTTAAAAAAAATTTTAATATACTTTATTCTTTTAGAGCACTTTCAGGTCCGCAACAGAATTGAGTAGAAAATAGAGTTCCCACATAGCCCTCTCCACCTAAACATATATATTCCCCTACCCTCAACTTCCCTCATAAGTGTGGCATATTTGGTACAAATGAAAAACCAACATGGGTGCATTATTATCAATCAAAGTTCATAATTTACATTAGGGTTCACTCTTGATGTTGTATATTCTATGGGTTTTGACAAATGCATAATGACATGTAGCCATCACTATAGTACCATACAGAAAATTTCCATTGCCCTAAAATGCCGCTGTGTTCCATCTATTCATTCCTCCCCACCTCCCTTTCCCCAAACCAATGGAAACCACATTCTTTTTATTGTTTCTGTAGCTGTGTCTTTTCCAGAATGACATTTTGCTTGAATTTTTTAGCTTTTCTAACCTTTCATAAATTGCTGAAAATCATGGGTGATTAATTTTTATTAAACATTTTGTTCTAAGGGTGGATTTATAGTTCTATAATTCTAAGCATCTAGTGTAGATAATTTAAGCTTCAGTTTGACTAATAAATGTAGGTACAAAAATAGTATGTTGCATTATATTTAATGCTGACAACTTGGAAGTTATAGCTGTTTTATTTTACCAATAATTTAAAAATCTAGCTTTATCTACCAGAGATTATCCCACATCATGGGAATGTTAAAAACTGAATGTGTTCTTATATTTCATATGATGTTAGGAATACCTAATATTCTGTAAGAAGCACTTGGTTTTTCTCTAAGATTATTTAAGCATAACTCCTTTATGGGATTTTAAAATTAACTTAGTAATAGCACCCATGGGTAGAAAAATGTCAAGTGTACATAACATGCATGTATGAACACATTCATAAGCACATACAAAAATACAGATATGCCAACAGAGATCTTACATTTTCATTGTAAATCTTAGCCACAAGTCAGTAAAATATAGTGATATAATCACACTGGTTCATCTCCACTTTATATTTCATCTGAATTTTTATGGAGAAGAATTTTAAAATGTCCTTTTGCCCTGACATATAATCTGATGACAGTTGTAGACTAAGTTTAAGTTCAGTGACTGAAGACAAATTTAGCAGTTTTCTGGGTGTCTCCAAATCATCTGAACAGGTAAAACATTTAGTTCTATTTTCAAATAGCCTTTTGTTCTCTATTCAACCTCAGGTGTTTCCTTAACAGGGTCACTTAATACCTGGAGAGCCCTCAATGGAAGGCAGGGGGCATAAAGTTCAGATGACCACAGAGAATGGAGGGGTCAAGGTGGGAAAATTCTGGCTGGAGGACAGAGGGATTGAGGAGGTAAAGATTTGAAGGGAGGAATGTGAAAGAATCAAAGGAATTGAAAGGAAAATTTAAAGGTAAGTAAAAGGAGGAAGCAGATGCAGCTGTGATGGAAAGGGACAGGTTTTAAAGAAGCCAGTGTGAGAAGACCTTAAATTTCCAAAGAGTCCATTGAAGTTTCAATTTATCCTTACCAAAACAATGCCAAGAACAAAGAAGCAGAAAGAGTTAATGGGGAACATTTTCAGTAGGGGTTCAAGAAGATGCTCTCCAGTCCAAGGAGAAACTTCCAAGGCCTAAATTATTGGTAACCACATACTTGTGAACAGAAACTTGGGAGTCTCAGTCTAGTATCTGCTGGTCTAGCACTCTAAACCAAGTACTTACAACCAGTGCTTGTTTTGGACACTGACTCAGCTAATTCATGGCTGGGACTCTCACCCAGCTTCTTATAAACAGAAAAACCCAGCATTGTAATCTAACCTTTCTTTGTCTGGGACTCTTAATACAACTTCTAGAAAATAATTCAAATTTTAAGAAATAAAATCTATTGCCACCAGCTTCAAGGGATCTTTGTCTGGAGTACTTGTGTGGGAGTTGAATGCACCACTGGAAACTTGATTAGTCAGAAGTGAAGACAGAGTCTTCCTAAGCACACAGTTATGGTCCTGGGTGAGTGGTATAGTGCCCCATTGATGAATCTGATCCTATCTTACTTGTAGTACCATAATGTCAAACAGAAGCCACAGGTTCAATTAGTAAAACAAATTTTATTCAGGAATGTTGCTCTAGGGGAAAGGAAGCCTTAGTATGGAATGGGCTCATTTCCACCTATTTCATGGACACTTGGGAATTTATAGCTAAGGATTCTGATGTGTGCCAGTGGATGGACTATTGTAAGAGGAAGCATCAAGTGTAGGGGCAATTCTACCTGAATCAGTTTAACAGGATTCTTGGATTCTTGCTGAAGACAGGCCTGGCCGATCAATACTCACCTGTCACATGGTGGAGGATGAAAACCTGATTGATACAGAGAGTGATTAGACATGAAAGATGAGGGACTCTTGCTAAACAGACTTAACTGGGGTCTTGCTAAGGAGTTTTCAAGAAAGTGCACAGGTGGACATAGGGGACACCCAGCTCTTTTTGTTACAAGATGGTCTTCAGTGTTCTGGAGTACTTGGAGCATTTCAGTTGTTCTTTCCTCTGCACAGCCACCTCCGATGCAGGAAGTGGACTTTGGGAGGACACAAACAGGAGGAACAGGACTGCTTGTACCAAAGCCCTAACCAGAGTTGTATGCAGCCCTGATGGGCAAATCTGCTAAATTACCATGAGCAGCAATTCCTCCAGTGTTTCTGTTGGGGTCATCTGATTATTTCTGGGTTTCCTGGAATCTGCTCTCTAATCTGATTAGATTTAAAAATGATAATGACTGTTTCCAATAGTAAGCAGAGCAATGGTAGACAATGGTGTGAGCTGATTATAGAGATTAATTTCCTTGTGTCTGGCTGTTTACACTGGATCCTTGTTTCATGAAAACTGCAGATTTTATTTTTTTCTTTCTCCCTTACTGGAATAGACAGTAAACTTGGTACAGCTTTGCCTTATCTGTACGCAAAACTACTGCCAAAACAATCATTCATGGACTTAAAGAATATCTTGTCCACTGTTATGTTATGTTATACACCATTGTTTCAGATCAGTGAACATACTTCATAGGAAAAGAAGTGTGGCATTGGGTCCATGTGCATGGCATTCCCCACCGTTCTGAAGTAGCTTGTTTGACAGAATAGTAGAAGGCTTTTAGAAGACTCACTTATAGAGCTAGGTGGCAGGACATTTGTTACAAGGCTGTAACAGGGCTTTCCAGTAGGCTGTATATGCTCTGAATCAGCAGCCATTAGTGTGCTGTTTCCTTATATCCAGGCTTCATGGGTCCAAGAACCCAGGGATGGAAAAAGAAAAGGCACCATTTTTGCTTCCTATTCCCCCAACCTAATGCTCTCTTGACCTAGAGCTCTAAGATACACAGGAAGGACTGCTTCCCCTAAAAGACAAAGCAGTGATTTCCCTGGATAGAAGTGAAGAGTGTCACCTGGCCACATTGGGCTTCTAGTGCCTGTAGGTTAATATCCATGGAAGGGAGTTTGGGTGCTGGCTAGGGTGATTGATTCTGACTACTGTCAGAGAAAATCCACAGTTGCACAATAGGTAAAATGATAAAAAGCAGGTTTATTCAGGATCCAGGACTATTGTAATGGGGTAAAAGAGCCCTCAGTATTGAACCAGGGTCAATTCTGCAGTCATTCCACCCTATTATTCAAAGGATTGAAGAGAGATTCTTTGTCCCTTAGAATAACATGAGTCCATTTCTTCTGAGATTATCTTTCATTCATTAAAGACCTGCTAAGTTTTCTGATTATATTTGGTAGTAGAGGGTATGCTTTATGGTGTTAGCTACCAGATGTTTAAAGAAGTTAAGCTTGTATGAAAATAACAGGGAGAAAAAAGACTAATATAAAAATCCGTTTCTGTTTTCAGAGGGAAGACTGTTGAAATTTCTTGACAGTGCATTAAAAGCATCATTACAATGTGGCTACATATCACAGTGGGAATCTGATGGATTTCCTGGTTTGCAGCTGGAAGTTCTGTAGTGATGGCATTCGGTTTTCTGTTGAACTTTCTGCATGGTGCACCGAGAAGTAGGTATGATGTTTGCACACACATGATCATTTGTGGTAATCTATTGAGGTTTATGCAACATCAACTTGTAGAAATTCATGAATAGGGAAGTTTTGGTTCTCTGCAATTCCAAGTCAGAAAGGAGAAAAAATGGAAATAATAATTTGGAGAGTCATAGGCAGATACTGGAGGAAACTAGAACTCAGGCTTTTGTATAGACTGGCAAAATGTCCAAGATGTAATCCAAAAGGGTAGAGTGCAGTTTTCCATTGAAACATAATTTTTCTCACTAAGATCACCAACATTCAATCAGAAAAAAAGCAAGAAAAATTTTTTGCAAGTTAATCTCACTTCATTGTACTCTGCCTGATCATTTACATAAGTACAAGAATAGTGATAAACCAAAAGGCCTCTTGAGTTTGCTTTGCTGGAACTTTCCATATGACTATTCAGCATCTCTCCAGGAAGGAAAATGAAGTCCAGTACTCACCAGGAAATTGTGCCTATACTACCTGTAGAGTTGGGTGAATTCCTTTCTTCCAGGGATTCCAAAAATGTCTTGAGATTTGTGGATCTGTCATGAAGTGATCTTCCTTAGTGAACTGTAAGTTTGGAAATCCTTTAAGACAAGTACAGGCTCTTATGTCCAATTGGTTTTATAAGCATTGGCTCCCTAAATCAACTTTAGTTCCTTTAAACTATCTAGTTCTACCTCATTCTATGCACATCTATCTGTAATATGACATTCTAATCAAATCCTTGTTAATGTAATCAATGTTTCCAATTGTGTCCTTTGGACAAGGAGAATAGATTCTTATTGAATTTATTCTTATTGAATTTATGATTTCTTATTGAATCATATTCTCATAATAGTAAGAATGCTTACTAAGAGTTTTCAAAGTGTAGGACAGAAGTTAACAAGTAAAAATCATTGTTGCATCCTTATTCCCCAAGGATAAATTTACTAAATTGCTGTAAGTACACATAGTATAAGAAAAAAGTTTCCTTAATTTTTGAAAGATGAACATTCAAAAAAAAAAAAAAAAAAGCAGTGTTTCAAACAAATCCATCAAGGATTATAATGGCACTCATTAGTTCATTGAAATCCATGAAATATTTTTTTTCTCACTTTTCTTGGGTTAGCAGTTATTTCATTCCATTGGCTTTTTCAGTACTTTTGGAAATTTCTACTCAGACTAAAATCATAATCTGAAAGTTATTTAAGTGATGCTGTCAGTGATAATTCCTGCCTAGAGCCAATTATAAACACTTTTTTTTAGAAGACTCAAAGTCAAATAATAACAGTCTTTGAATAGACTTACCATATGACCTAGGAATCCCACTCCTGGATATATATCCAGAAGGAACCCTACTCCAAAATGACACGTGCACCCCAATGTTCATATCAGCACTATTTACAATAGCCAAAACATGGAAACAGCCTAAATGTCCATCAACAGGTGACTGGATAAAGAAGCAGTGTTATATTTATACAATGGAATACTACTCAGCCATAAAAACCAACAACATAACATCATTTGCAGCAACATGGATGCTCCTGGAGAATGTCATTCTAAGTGAAGTAAGCCAGAAGGAGAAAGAGAAATACCATATGAGATAGCTCATATGTGGAATGTAAAAAACAAAAACAAAAACAAACAAACAAACAAACAAACAAACAAAGCTTAAATACAGGACAGAAATAGACTCATAGACATAGAATACAGACTTGTGATTGCCAGGGGGGTGGAGTGTGGGAAGGGATAGACTAGGATTTCAAAATTGTAGAATAGATAAACAAGATTATACTGTATAGCACAGGGAATCACAGAGGAAAAAATGTGATAATGAGTGTGTATATGTCCATGTATGACTGAAAAATTGTGCTGAACACTAGAATTTGACACAATATTGTAAAATGATTATAAATCAGTAAAAAATGTTTAAAAAAGATATGGAAAATTGTGTTAAAAATTTCCTATTGAGCACAGATCAATAATCTCAGTAATTTTTTTGTTGTTTTAGGAGAGGGACAGAACCCAATTCTAGTGTTACATAAATGTAATATTAATTTTATGAGTAATTTAAAAATAATGTAAATTAATGCATCAAATCGATGGCAGTATCCAATACAAGGTTTCTTTTCCTAGATTACTTTCCCTCAAATATTCCCCTGTTAAAAAAAATGCATTCAGTTTTTCATCTTATTATTTACTTTTTCTCATTCTAGCAAAGCATAAAATCTATTTTTTTGAACAAAATTACACTCTTTTCTCCCTAAGAAAAACACACCCTTCATGTCTTTCCTTAACAACACATCTTATTTTCCTTGAATACAGGGAACCTTTTTCTTTACTGTTATTAGTCATAGGGGGATTCACATATATTGATTTGAATTGTTAACCAGTAGTCAACTTTCTTTTACAGAGAAAAATAGAAAATTAGCATGTTTTAAACTTTTTGCCATATAGTATCATTCTCCACTGTTCCAGAAACCTGAATCCTTTCAAGAGATCAAGCGGCCCATGGAGGGATGGAAAACTCAGGATTATTATGCCAATGGGCCCAGAAGAGTGAACACCCCAAGCTCTGGATCCCATCTGTATGTTTACCCAGTATTTTATGGGGTGTTAGGTTTAGATTAAGTTCTCACCACATACAAATGAGGTATTAGAAATGGAGCCATCAGGAGTGAGCATTTGGAAATCAATAGAATTTTAGGGGTGAATTTCATTTTCTTTGAAGTAACCCATTTTACAGAAGCACAAAAGTGGGAAGGCAAAGGCCTTGCCTGGGAGGTCTTGCTGGTCCCTTTGTGAGTTTTGCCCCTTCACCCCCCCCCCTTTTGAGGTTCTCTTTACTCCTGGAGTGATCAATTTTCCTCAGGCTGCAGATACTCACTCAGTGTCTATATGGCTGGGATCTTAACACAAGCTGTAATATATAGGAATATCATCTGTCTATTAGGACATCTGTGGTCCAATTGAAGAGGGCTGTGGTTTGCTGAACTATCTCCACATATACTTGGCTGGTCTCACCTTTGGTGCTGTTTATGGGCAGGATAGTTTCATTGCACCACCTTGTCGCATTATAGGCTTGGCCTCCCCAGATAAAATTTAGTCCTGTGTTATTCATATAGTATACATCATATTCATTATCATCCGCCCATGGGTACCTGGTTGTCTCATTGAAAGACAAGGTGTAATTTCAGTAGGCCTCTTTAACATATACTATCTCATTGCCTTCATCACTATATAAGCTTTGGAAGCATATTGAGATGTTTCCCATTAGTTTGACTGCATACTCAAACTATAATCCCACGGAGGGTCTGGCTGGTCTGGTTTCTTTCTCATACCAATGGGGATGTGGTCCTACACCTGCTCATGCCCTCTCGGTTTTATTTCAGGCAATAGCATAGAACCAACTTAGAGATGGTGTTAGCATCATTAGGTCCTCCAGAGAGGCAGGATAGGCCAGCAGGGGAAATGTAGGCATATCATATTTTGTGTCCTCTTTTAGGCAAGCCCAGCATTCCCTCTGCTTGGCAATCCCTGCCATTTGAGTTACCTCCTGGCTCCACGGATGTGTGACCTTTCATCATGCAAAGAGGAATTATCCATAAAAGCAGGACGAGAGTTACAAGTCTGGCCAATCCTCGCTTTGCCCGAAGAGAGAGCCAGGTCATAGGCATAGGATATTTGTGAGGCATCCTACCTCAAGGAGATATGAAATTGCCAGTAAGAGTCTCCTGGATATGGCCAGTTGGCAGGAGCTACTACAGTCAGTCCTATAGTGAGGGTTAGAGTAAGGATAATTATGGGGAAGAAAAGCAAGGGGTGGCAATGCCCAGTCATCATAGCTGGGATCCCTATTAAAAGGGGCATTTTGATTAATCTGTCTCAGTTCATCCTTAGTGACTGACTTCCTCAAGCTTCTGCTGTGCATTCACTAGCCAGCTTCCAGGTGTGGCTAGGGCAGGGCTCAGTGTTTTCCAGTAGGTGTGGGGGTTATTTCTGGATTCTGAATTTTAGTGGCTCTCCAGGAACCTGGTTGATTTTCCAGAAGTCCTCATCTCGACATGGGGCTGCCCTGTTGACCCTGATGTGGTGAATCCATGGGATGATTTCTGCAACTTTGAGAACTGTTAGGGTGCTTAATACAACCGGGCAGGGACCCCTCCAAGTGGGTTTGATGGGCTCCTTTTTCCAATCTTTTACCCAGAATTAGTCCTTGGGTTTGTAGGAGAGTATTGTGGTTCCCAGTGATGCTGGGATTCTGTCAGTCACCCACTTATGGACCTCTCATACAGACTTTCTGAAGCCCTGCCTTTGCTTATGAAATTCTAAGCTTCCTACCTCCTTAATATTATCTCCCAATCTGATCAGGGGATGGAGTCTCCCATACAAGATTTCAAAAGGGGAAAACTCTATCTTGGTCTGAGGGACATAGCATATCTGCATGAGAGCCAGGGGCAAAATGTCAGTCCAAGGTAGTTGACTTCCCTGACAGTGTTTGGCTATAACCAGCTTAGGGTTCAGTTCATGTCTTCTACTGTCCCTGAGCTCTGGGGCCTGTAGGCCACATGTAGATTCCAGCAGACGTTTAGCACTTTTGCCACTTGTTGCACTATCTCCATCACAAATGCACGTCCTTTGTCTGACCCAGTGGTCAATGACATACTGAATCTGGGAATAATGTCTCTGAGTAAGCCCTTTGTTACATCTCTTGCCTTTTCAGTCCATATTGGATATGATTTTACCCATCCTGAAATGGTGCAGACAAAACCCAGCAAGTACTTGTACTCTCTGTGAGGTCCTATTTCAGTGAAATCCACTCCCATATTTTCAAAAGGGGCCTGGCCACAGCCCTGGATTCCCCTGGGCCCAGTTGGCCCCTATTTCTCATTGTTCTGGGCACATACAAGGCAGCACTGTGAAACTAAGGCACAGAGGGATGGAAGTCAAGATATCAGATAATATCACTCCAGCAGAGGCTCTAAGGCTGTCTTTCCCAGGTGGGTGAGCTCATGTTTCTGTAGGATAACCTTTTGGGCTAATTGTTCAGGTATGTATATTCATTTGTCAGGCATCACCCACTATCCTTCCTCTCCTTTGTTTCCTCCTTCAGTCCTGGCCCATATGTTTTCCTCTTAGCCATATCTTGGAGGTGTTGACAGCTTGGGTGCTATCAAAACCTGCACAATTGTCCTAGGTTCTCTGGCATGGCCCAATTGACTTGCTGCTTCTCACACAGCCTGATCTGTCAGTCGGTTTCCTCTGCTTACGGGATCATTTTCCTTTTGGTGTCCATTATAGTGGGTGACTGACACCTCTGCAGGCTCTCAAACTGCCTCTACCAGTTGTAATATCTCATCTTTATTTTTGATCTTTTTTCATCTGGATGTTAACAGACCCCTTTATTTATATATGGCACCATGTATATGCAGGGTAGAGAAAGTATACTGAGTCCACGCAAATGTCGACCCACTTTCCTTTTCCCTCTCGCAACATTTGGATGAGTGCCCATATTTCTGCCTTCTGTGCCAACAAGCCCTGTGGTAGAGGTTTGGCCTTTATTATCTCGTGAGCTGTGGTCACCACATATCCTGCCTTATGTCATCCATCCTGCACGTAGCTACTCCCGTCTGTAAAAAGTTCAAGTTCATGGCTCTGGAGCAGAATATCAGAACAGGCCTGCTTGGGTAGACTTCCTCTATTATTTCTTTACAGTCGTGGTCAGGTGGGCCATGTCCCTTGGGCAGGAAGGTGACTGGGATCAATGTTCTCACCGTCTCCAGGAGGATCCTGGGATTTTCACAAAGGAGTCCTTGGTAATGTGTCATCCTAGTGTTGGCCACCCATTGATGCCTCTGGCTATTCATCAGGGTGGTGACTGAATGTGGAAACTATATGTTGATAACCTGCCCGAGAGTGAGATTGTCTGCCTCCTTGACTAGGGTTACTGTTGCAGCCAATTCTCATAGGCAAGGTGGCCATCCTGATGCCACCCACTCCAGGCATTTTGGTAAATAGTCCACGGGCCACTCCTATGGCCCTACTGCTTGGGTGAGGACCCCTAGGGCTGTGTGATTCTTTTCATGGATGAACAAGTTGAATTCTCTTGTCAAGTCTGTTAGTCCCAGGGCTGCAGCACTGATCAGCAATCCTTTGATCTCATTTAATGCTCCTTCCTGCTTGGGTCCCCAGTTCAAGGATTCCTTGCCAGATCCCATGGTGACTTCATACAGGGGCTTGACTATGTTTCAGAAACCAGGGATCCAGATTCAGCAGAACCCTGCTTCCCCCAGGAATTCATGGATCTCTTTCTTGGTGCTTGGCTGAGGTATAGCACAAATGGCTTTTTCTGCTCTGGGCACAAAGCCTGGTGTCCTTCCAAGACAATGAACTCTAGATACCTGACTGTCTCTTTACAGATCTGTGCCTTATTCTAAGAGACTTTATAGCCAGCATCTGATAGCAAGGCTAACAGGGCCCAGGTTCCCTTCCAATAGTCCTCTTGATTGGGGCTTGCCAATAACAGGACATCCACATTCTGAAGCAGGGTTCAGTTTAGAGCTTCTCCAGGGAAAGCAGTCAAGTCCATGGCCAGTGCTTCCCCAAACCGGGTGGGTAAGTTTTTAAAACCCTGTGGTAAGCCAGTCCAGATCAACTGAGTTCTCCTGCCCATGTGGGGGTCCTCTCACTTGAAGGCAAATATTGGTTGACTGGCTGGTGCCAGCCTGAGGCAGAAGAAAGCATCATTGAGATCTAGGCAGATGAATCACTTGACTCAGGCCAGTAGGAGCCTCAGATATGGGCTCAGGACCACCATATGTATCGTGTTTGTAGCACCTTTGACTACTTGCAAATCCTGCACTGGTGTATAATATTTTCCTTCCACCTTTTTGATGGGTGGGAGAGACGTATTCCATGGATATTGGCACCCTGTGAGAATTCCCTCATCATGCAAGTGCTGGGTATGCTTTTGAATTCCCAGGTCAGTTTCTCTTGGTATGGGGGTACTATCACATCCTGGATGGGTTTATACCCAGTCGTAGGTCTACTGCCAGTGGTACGAGATTTTGGGTCAATCTGGTGGGGAGGCCCTTCTGCCCAGATGGAGGGGAATTCCTCCCACAGTGAGTCAGGGTTTGTCTGAGTGCTTTCTATTTGCTATAGGTGCCATTTTTCTTCTCAGGGCATGGTCACCATCATGAACAAAGTTTCCTTCCCTCTCAAGTCAGATGTGTTTGTTTTCCTGGAGAACATTATCTGATCCCCCATTTTTCATAGTAAGTCTCTTCCCAAAATGGGGATAGGATAAACTGGTAGGTATAGAAATTCATGAGTGACCAGATGTCCTCCCACCCAGCATGATCAAGGATGACAAACGGATGAGCAGCTAGGTCCCCCACATAATAACTGCCTTTTTCTCAGTCAAAATGGCCACAGAATCAGTCACCACTGAATGTTCCATACCAATGTCCACCATAAATGTCATCTGTTGCCCCCCCAACATCTCATACATGGGCTCCTTGGGGCCAAGGAGCAGGGATTGCAGTTCCCCCTAGCCTGAGTCCAACCCTGCCAATCCAATGAGGTCTCTTGGAGAGGGCTTGGGTCGGTACTTTCCTTCACTGGCCGGGGGCTTTCTCCTTGTTAGATTCTTTGCCTCTCCCTGATGAGGGCACTGATTTTTCCAGTGACCAACCTCCCTGTAGTTTGCACATTGGTCCTACTGCAGTGGGGCCCTCGCATGCGGTCCTCCCATCCACAGTGGGGTTGGATGACGGTTTGAGTTGTAGCTCCCTAGTGCCACTGCCACCAGGGATGCTTTCTGTTTCACCTTTTTGTCACCTTTTTGGGCTTCACGGTCTCAGTTTATGAAGACCTTGTTGGTCACCTCTAGCAGTTGAGTAGAGTTCATTACAATAAAACCTTCCAGCTTTCATAGATTTTGGCTGATGTTGGCATAGGACTGTGCCACGAAATCAGCACTGACAATTCACTGGTTTTCAGGGACTTCAGGATCAAACAGGATGTAGATCCAAAAAGTTTCACATAGCCTCTTGTACAAGTCCATGGGGGACTCATCCAGCTTTTGGATCACTGTTGTGGTCTTGGACCTATTGGTTGGCTTCTTCCTTCTGGCTTGCAACCCATGTAAGAGGGCACTCCAATATTCACACAGAGCCTCTCATCTGGCTTGGGTGTTAAAGTCTCAGTTTGGTCTCATTTTGGGGGCTGCTTCTTTCTGCATCTAGGGTTCCTGCTGGGGAGCAACCTTGTAGCCACTTTCTGGTTTCTGTCAGGTTATGCTATCTTTCTTAGTGTTGAAGAGTGTTAGGAGCAGCTGATGGATGTCATCCCAGGTTGGTTGGTGGGTCAGGAAGATAGACTCTAGGAGGTCAGTCATGTCCTGAGGTTTCTCTGAATAGCGCAGAGCATGGTGTTGCCAGTTTAAGAGGTCCATCATACTGAAAGGATGGTAGTATAGGATTGAGAGGCCAGGCTGCACAGAGCCATCATTACTTACTTGTTGGGGCCCTTGAGTCTCCCAAAGAGGCATCTTGAGGGAGGCATCTGGCTGTGAGACTCACTGGGCTGAGTGCAGTCTCCTCCCTATTGGCTCCTGGCTTGGAGCTGGGGTTTGTGGTAGTGGGGACATAGACAGAGGTGGACTATCCAGTAGGGGTGGCTGTGGTGGAGCCATAGAAGCAGGGGGAATATATATCAGGGCATCAGTGGCTGTTGTTCAGGGTCCCCTTGAAGGACTGGCTTCATCATATCTTCCTTTTTTCACCTTCAATGTTTGGGCCACGAAGATCCTACACTGTCCCTGACCATTTTTACAGAACCAGACACAAGGAGGCAAGGTTTGGGTGATCGTCAGCCAAGAGTCAATATATGGAAATTGGTCAGGGTGCCCTGGGGTACTGGTAATCACTCGATATACAGCCCGGACAGTTGGCAGGTCAAGTGTGCCTTCTGAGGGCCATCCCACTCCAAAGGTGGGCCATTCTAACTCACACAATGTGTGCAGTTTTCCAAGTGTCAATTGAACTCCATAGTCTCCTGAGAAGCTCTTTTTGAAATTTTTAATCATGAAATCCAGA
Organism: Camelus dromedarius; assembly: GCF_036321535.1. NCBI lineage: Eukaryota > Metazoa > Chordata > Mammalia > Artiodactyla > Camelidae > Camelus > Camelus dromedarius. Next base: position 2,942,010 of record NC_087464.1, read on the forward strand.
GCAGTCAGCTTTGACTTTGAGGCCCCCATTGTTATTTGACAGATTTCATGGCTTATAAGCGTGGGTCTGCTTCTGGCACTGAGGATGGTGATACAGTATCTGTTTCCTCCACTCCTTAAAACAGTGGAGCTCCCCAAAAGCCAGCTGCCTCACCATGTCTAATATCTTCCTGGCTGCATGCATTGCCAATGAGTCAGTGTTTCTCACAGGAAATAAATCTCTGATGAATTCTAGGGCCTGGAAAATCTTCAGAGGTCCTTGAACAAAGACCTCTCTATAGCCTGAGCTGATGAAGCATGGGGCTGGGATGGCAAACCAGTGATAAAACAAGTGGACCAAAAAGGAGCCTCCAAGGAGGGATGCAGCCAGTCCTGGGGAAGACCTCTCTGGCTCACATCTTGAGGTCTCAATGTCAGACAGGAAGGGCAGTTCTGGGACTGGTTCACTAATTGCAACAAGATATCTCAGAGGTCCGATGATATGGTCACATCTGAAAATTTCTCAAATAATTCTCATACTAGTCCCTGAGGGCATAGGGGTCGCTTACTCATGGGATAATCTATGCCCCTTTCCCACCCTGTGTGGCCACCCTGTGCCAGTGTTGCAGACAAGACAAAGGGACTGACTTTTGCTGCATCCACCTGAGCACTCCCCTCTTGGGGATGAAGATGCCTCTTCACATTGGTGGGTAAATATTATCTGCTGACTCTGATTGATATCCCAAAGGGTTGATACTGCCCTGAGCCATATGAGGTCACCACGAAACCTCATGTTGGACTCACTCGAACCTGTAGCAGAGTGCCATGAAGCTACAGACTCAAACCTGAAGTGCAAGCAGATCAGGCCACACACACACACTCAAACACACACTCAGAATTTAATTTCACACTTCTGACCCCCAACTCAGGGATTCCTGACCTATGCTCCCAATCAGAGAACCCTTAAGAGGTGATCAGTCTCCTCATCTGCTCACTGGGACAGGACCTGACTATGGACTAGTCCACAGGTTAGTCTACCTGGTCTGGATGTGCCTGGTGAGTTGGTCCATCCCTCCAATGAATCCAGTAAGGGTTCATACACCCAGAAGATTGAACCACTTCCATGTGGAGGACCAGGAATACCATTGGGTGGTGTACCACCTCATTCACTTTTGAGATTCCCCTACCTTTATTTGGTTGCTCCACCACCCCAGTGGCTCAAGGTGCTGGCATGGTTGGAATCTCACTGGGGCCTCCAAAAATGTTACAAAAACCTGAATCTTGTCGAGAGACCAAGTGACACTTGGAGGGTTGGAGAATTCAGGTTTATTAAGCCGGTGGGCCCAGGGGAGTTAACACTCCAAGCTCTGGACCCCGACTGTAGGTTTACACAGACTTTTATAGGATTTTAGGTTTCTATTAAGTTTGTGACATATGCAAATGAGGTGTTAGAAATGGACAAATTAAGAGTGATCTTTTGGGACCAATGGGACTTTAGGGGTAAATGTCATTTTCCTATAAGCAAGCTGTTTTACAGAAGTGCAGAAGCAGGAAGGCAAAGGCCCTGCCTGGGAGGTCTTGCTGGTCCCTTAGTGGGTTTTGCCCCTACAGCACCAAATTTATTAATACATTATTCATAAGTTTTAAAAGCAATGCATTTTCTTTGTACAACATAGGATCAATAGTCAAAGAAGAGAGCTACTGTGCTGTCTGGGGTAATTTTTCTAACAACTGCCAATGAAAAACCATACCTGGAAAGTTGTTGAAGCAGAAAGAGAAAAAAAAAAAAACAGATTTATTTAGGACTATTGCAACATTGAAAAATGAGATCTCAGTATATAAATGTTTACAATTCTGGATACAGCATGGGCAAGTGGGAATTTATAACCATGGGTTCTGGTGAGATCAGGAACGTGATAATATAAGGAAGCTTCTGGTTAAGACTGTCTAAAAGAATTCTTGCTGAGACAGGCCAGACTGACGTGATAGATGATGAATGACAGAGGATAAGAAATCCAATTAAATATTACAGGTGTACCTTGGAAATATTGTGGGTTTGGTTCTTGACCATCACAATAAAGCAAATATCACAATAAGGAGAGTTACACGAATTTTTTGGGTTCTCAGTGTATGTAAAAGTTATGTTAACACTACACTGTAGTCTATTAAGTATTTAATAGCATTATGTCTAAAACACAATGCATAAAATTTAGAAGAATAATGCTATTGTATAAAATAAATAACCAACAAATATACATTGTAAAGCACAGGGGAATACACCCAGTTATAATAACTCTAAATGGACTATAATTTATGAAAATATTGAAGAACTATGTTACACAGCTGAAACTGACATTATATTGTAAATCAACTATACTTCATTAAAAATTAAAAATTAAAGATTAATCACATCAGAAAACATAATGCTATTAGAAAAATGGTGCCAATAGACATACTTGATACAGGACTGCCACCGACTTTGAATTTCTAAATAATGCAATCTGTGAAGCACATCAAAATGAGGCCTGCCTGTACAAGGTGATTAGTTATGGACAATGAGGGACAGTGCTAAACTGAGCAGGGTTCTTCCTAAATAAGTATTTCACAAGGAAGTTCACAGATGGGTTTAGTAGATGAATCAGGGGCCTGATTAAAGTTTGGCCAAGCAAAGAATCTTTGTTACTCTCTCTATTGTTCTTAAAAAAAGAGAAATTTTTCTTTGCTTTGAATAATAAAAGTCCAATTTTTATTCATTGGGGGGTCTTCTGAATCATCCATAGAAAACAATTAGTAAATACCATTTGCTGGATGGTGTTAGCTATGAAATATTTAATGAGAAGGAGTCTCAATTAAATTAAAAAAGAATAAAATCCCAGTTTCTAATTCCATAGAGCAAGCAATGGAAAAGATTTCTAGATGTTCCTCTCAAAGTACCTTTAAATGGAGGAGTGAGCAGAGCAGTGGCAATCCAGTGGATTTCCTGGTTAGTATTTTGAATCTCTGTGGTTGTGTCATTAGGTGTTCTGCTGAGCTTCCTGAGTTTCCCACACAGCAGTAGGCACAAAGATTGCCTATACATGATCTGTTCTAGTTATTTCCTTAATATATCTTGTCATCCTGCTTCAGCTTGCAGCACCTGAGAAAAGGGGTATTTTTAGTTCTCAGTGATTTGAAGTCAGAACAGATTAAAATTGAAAATGTTAATATGGAGAGTTGCAGGCAAGTACTGGAAGATTGAAATGATTCAGTCAAGAGCTGGCATAACATGTTGGTAGAACTCACAAGGGTACATTATAATTTCCCATGAAACATTATTTTTCTGTCTACAGTCATCTCCATCTCTATCAGAAGAAAACACACATGACTAATTTTTTTTTTGTAAAATAAATCTAATCTAATGAAACTAGGCTTGATTATTTACATAATGCCCCAAGAACAGTGTAGGGGCATATAAGTCTCTTGAGTTCCATTTGCTGAAAATATTCATAAGGAATCTCAGATTGTACTTTTGAAAACCTATCAAATTAGGAAGTCAAGCCAAGAACCTGCCACTATGTTTTGCCTGAAAGAACTATAGATTTTCATGAATCCCTTTCTTTTCTATATCCCAAAATATACTGAGTTTGTTGTGTCTGGTGGAAATGACCTTACTTACTGATTTGTAAGTTGGGTTACCCCATATTCTTAATGTAATGTGTTTTTTCCAAGGAGGTTTTATAAGCAGTGGGTACTTTAAGTCAATAGTAGTTCCATAAAACTGTCTGATCATATCTGATTGGTTGCACATTTTTCTCAAATAAAACATCCAAATCATGCTTTGATAATATAAACAGTGTTTCCATATGTCTCTTGTTACAAGGATAATAGGTTGTTACTGAACTTATGCAAGTAAAATAAAACCATAAAATTAAGAAAGCACACTAAGGTTTCAAATTCTAGAGGGACAAGGTAAGGAGAAAAAGGAATTGTTGCATCTTTGTTCACAAATATATTCTTTACAAATTGCTATCATTTCCTTAAATTGGACAAAAAAAAAGCAGTTTCAAACCAAACATTATTTAAAAAGTATAATTAGCCTTAAAGTTCATTCACCTCTTTGTGTTAATTTTTATTCTGCTTGATTTTGGGATGCAGTTAGAAATCCATCATCTTCTGCATTACTTCTGGAAGTTCCTGCATGGTCCAGAAACATGATCTCAAAGTTACTCAGGTGATGCCATCATGGAGCATTCCTGCATGTAGCTGATTGTAACACTTTAAGAGAAGATCCAAGCAAATAAATACTGTCTATAAATGACAAATAACTTCAGGCAGCAGCATGTAAAACAATGAAGCTGGAACACTCCCTTACACCATACACAAAAATTAACTCAAAATGGATCAAAGACTTAAACATAAGACAAGATACAATAAACTTCCTAGAGGAAATCATAGTCAAAACATTATCTGACATACATCTCAAAAATTTTCTCCTAGTAGAAATAAAAGCAAGAATAAACAAATGGGACCTAATGAAACTTACAAGCTTCTGCACAGCAAAGGAAACCATAAGTAAAATAAAAAGACAACCTATGGAATGGGAAAAAAATCTTTGCAAATGAAACTAACAAAGGCTTGATCTCCAGAGTATAAAAGCAGCTCATATGACTTAATAAGAAACGACCAAACAACCCAATCCAAAGATGGGCAGAAGACCTGAACAAGCAATTCTCTAAGGAAGACATACAAATGATCAATAGACACATGAAAAAATGCTCAATATCACTAATTATCAGAGAAATGCGAATCAAAACTACAATGAGGTATCACCTCACACCAGTCAGAATGGCCATCATTCAAAAATCCACAAATGACAAATGCTGGAGAGGCTGTGGAGAAAGGGGAACCCTCCTACACTGCTGGTGGGAATGCAGTTTGGTGCAGCCAGTGTGGAAAACAGTATGGAGATTCCTCAAAAGACTAGGAATAGACTTACCGTATGACCCAGGAATCCCACTCCTGGGCTTGTATGCAGAAGGAACCCTACTTCATGATGACACCTGCACCCCAATGTTCATAGCAGCATTATTTACAATAGCCAAGACATGGAAACAGCCTAAATGTCCATCAACGGATGACTGGATAAAGAAGATGTGGCATATTTATACAATGGAATACTATTCAGCCATAAAAACCGACAACATAACGTCATTTACAGCGACATGGATGTTCCTGGAGAATGTCATTCTAAGTGAAGTAAGCCAGAAAGAGAAAGAAAAATACCATATGAAATAACTTACATGTGGAATCTAAAAAACAAAAACACAAAGCATAAATACAAAACAGTAACAGACTCATAGACATAGGATACAAACTTGTTTCCAAGGGGTTGAGGGTGGGAAGGGATAAACAGGATTTTAAAATTGTAGAATAAATAAACAATAGATAAACAAGATTATACTGTATAGCACAGGGAAATATACACAAGATCTTATGGTAGCTCACAGGGAAAAAATGTGACAATAAATATATATATATGTTCATGTATAACTGAAAAATTGTGCTCTAAACTGGAATTTGATGCAATATTGTAAAATGATTATAAATCAATAAAAAATGTTAAAAATAAAAAAAAAGAACTAGAAAAAATATTGCTTCAAACGCCCATGGTTAAAGCTCTAATGGGAAAATTAGTTATTTCTGGGGCATGCAACAGTTTAGCATAATAAGTGGAAAATATTTGTATCTACAGATTTTCATGATGTTTGTACAAATTCAAAAATACCTGTGTTAGTAATAAATATCTGCATGTATATAACGTAAGGAGGTTTCTCATTACTTCTTATTTGACTGTGTTTCCCATGTAAATTAACATACTTTATAAACCTCATTAATTTAACATCCCCCTTTTAGAAATTGAGAGACAAGTCATTTAAGGTTATCTAGGGAATCTCTGGGAAATCTCATCATTAGCTTGAGGTCACAGATACTCCATTTAATATTTATTTTTAGAATTGTCAAGAATATCAAAACACTTGACTATACAGGAACACACATAACTGTGAAACTATATTTATCCATCTACCAACATGATAATTAAAAGTTTCCAAAGACAAAACCAGTTACATAGTTGTAAAAAACGTTCCTCTTTAAATATTGAGAACTCTGTTTAAACCAACATGAAGGAGAGGAAATGATTTTAAGACAAAAATTCTTCGTTTTGCAGGTAGATTATTTAAAAAGTAAAGAAAAAACCTTTTCACATTTTCTTATTATAACAGCACTATAATCAAAGAAAACCATTTTAGCAGATATAATCAGATGCTACTTTTGTATAAGTGTGTTACTAATTCTAAGACTGTAAAAAATCTTATTTACAAGACATGGAAACAACTTAAATGTCTATTGTCAGAAAACTGGATAAAGAAGTTGTGCAGTAAATTGTATATGCTTTCAGTTTTAATCCCTTTTAAATTTTTCTTTAAAAATATTTTTATTATTATTATTTTTAAAAATCCACTTCATTTCATTTCTATCTCTCTTGGTTTTTATATCCTGTATTGATTATACACAGGTTTCATTTTTTTGTTCTTTTCTCCATTTTGAAAGATTTTTAAAATACATCTCAACCTGATTGCTATGCTGCTTCAACTTGATATTCTATTATTGATTATACACTGTTTAAAAAGCTATTTATCTCCCTTCTTCTCTCTTTTTAAAGTTTTATTCCTGCATAGAAGTGAGAAAGATTAATAAACTCCTTAAAAATACAATAGATAATGGATACTCTATAAGCCACAGTGCCAGAGAGATATGAGAAAGATGAAGAAGCAGAGGAACCACTCCCAATTAAACAGAAAGAGAAATTCCCTGAAAAAACAATCAATGAAGTAGACATTGATGGCCTACTAGATTAAGATTTCAAAAAAGGAGTGATCAAAATACTGAAGGAACTAAAAGAGGTAGTGTTTAGACATATAAAATATGTCAAAAATGAAATTGAAGCTATAAAGAAGAGCAAAGTACAATTGGTAAACACATTTGCTGAGATGAGAACTGATCTAAAGGCTGTACAAAGCAGACTAGACAATGTAGAGGAACCAATCAGTGACCTAGAAGACAGGACAACAGAGAGCACCCAATCAGAACAGCTGAAGGAAGAACAAGTAAAAAACAATTAAAACAACATAATTTACCTGAGGGCTAATATAGTGTGTCAATCTATGCATAATAGGGATTCCAAAAGGGGAAGAATGATCGTAGGGGACTGAAAAGGTATTTGAAGAAATCATGACTGAAAACTTCCCAAACATAAAGGAGGAATCAGATATCCAAATACAGGAAGCTCACAAAGTCCCAAACAGGAAGAAGCCAAACAGACCCACACCAATATGCATCATAATCAAGATGGCCAGAATCAAGAATAAAGAAATGATCCTAAAAGTAGCAACAGAAAAGCAAAGAGTGAGTTACAAGGGAACCCCCATAAGGCACTCAGCTGATTTCTCTACACAAACACTACAGGCCAGAAGGGAGTGGCAAGATATATTCAAAGTCCTGAATGAAAAAAAGATGCAGCCTAGGATACTTTATCCAGCAAGGCTATCCTTTAAGATAGAAGGAGAGATAAAGAATTTCACAGACAAGCAAAAACTAAAAGAGTTTAGCAACACTAAACTCATGCTAAAAGAAATATTGAAAGCTCTACTCTAAATAGAAAAGAAGCAGGATGCTACAGAAATGAGAAACTCATAACTGGAAAGGTGATAACTACCATGAATTACAACTAGAATAAACATAAAATTGTAATAGAAGGCATCTAAATCATTAAGAGTGGGAGAGAGAAGCAAGAAAATATAGAGTACTTTTTTCTTTCTTTTTTATATTTTTTGTTCTCCAAAGGATGGGTTTGAGATTATATTACTGTCTATTTAATACAAGCAGTTATAGTAATGGATTAATAGACTTACAAAACAGGGTAACCACAAGCAAAAAACGTACAAGTTAGCTACAAAAACTAAATAAAATCCATGATAATACAAAGGAAAATTACCAAACCACAAAAGGAAGAAGTAAGGAACAAAGAGGAAATACCTACTCAACTGCAAAATAAGTATAAAATGGCAATAAACTTACATCTACCACTAATTACTATAAATATTAATGGACTAAATACTCCAATCAAAAGACAGAGTGACAGACTGGTTATAAAGTAAGAACCTTCAGTATGCTGCATACAAGAAACCCACTTTAGGGAGAAGGACACATGTATTTGGGAGTGAAAGAATGGAAAAGGATATTCCATGCAAATGGAAAAGCCAAAAAAGCAAGTGTAACAGTACTGATTTCAGACAAAATAGTCTTCAAAACAAAGGTCGTAAAGAAAGATAAAGCAGGACATTTTATAATCATTAAAGGAGTAATACAAGATGAGGGTATTACACTCATTAATATATATGCACCCAATATAGGAGCACCTAAGTATATAAAACAATTACAAACAAATTAAAAGGAGATATTGATGGGAATACAATCATAGTCAGAGATTTTAGCATCCCATTAATGTCAACAGACAGATCTTCCAGACAGAAAATAAATAAGGCAATAGAGAAATAAAGTGATACAATAGAAAAATTAGATTTGGTGGATATTTTCAAAGCATTACACCCCCGAAAAATTGGATATTCATTCTCTTCAAGTGTACATGGAAAATTTTCTAGGATTGATCATGTTCTTAGGCATAAAAGAAGCCTCAACAATTTTAAGAAGATAGAAAATATATCAAGTATGTTTACTGACCACAATGTCATGAAACTAGAAATCAACTACAGAGAAACAAAGGAGAAAAAACAGGAAAGCATGGAGATTAGACAACATGCTATCAAAAAACCAATGGGTACAATGATGAAATCAAAATTGAAATTAAAAAAATACCCTGGGACAAATGACAATGAAAACACAACCCCACAAATTTTATGGGGTGCAGCAAAGGCAGTGCTAAGAGGGAAGTTTATAGCGATACAGGGCTTCATCAAAAAAGAAGAACAATCTCAAATAAACAATCTAACCCACCAGCTAAAAGAATTAGAAAAAGAAGAGCAAAAAAACCCAAAAGGTAGCAGAAGGAAGGAAATTATAAAGATCAGGGAGGAAATAAATAAAAAACAGATTTCAAAGACAGTAGAAAAATTAATCAAGCCAAAATATTTTTTAAAGTAAATAATATGGACAAACATCTGGCCAAACTCACAAAGAAGAAAAAAGAGAGAGCACAAATAAACAAAATAAGAAAGGAAAATGGAGAAATTACATCAAATAACAAAGAATACAGAATATCATACAAGAATATTATGAAAAGCTATATGGAACCAAGATGTATAACCTACAGGAGATGGAAAAGTTTCTGGAAACATACATTCCACCAAGAACTACCCAAGAAGAAACTGACCACTTGAACAAACTGATCACTAGAAATGAAATTGAATTAGCAATACAGAACCTCCCTACAAATAAAAGTCCAGGACCAAGCGGCTTCACTGGGGAATTCTACCAAACATACAAAAAAGAATTCATACCAGTCCTTCTCAAACTCTTCCAGAAGTTTGAAAAGGAGGAAATACTCCCAAACTCATTCTATAAAGACACCATCAGCCTGATACCAAAACCAGGCAAAGACACTACCAAAAAAAGAGAATTAAAGACCACTATCACTGATGCAAAAATCCTCAACAAAATATTAGCAAATAGAATCCAACAGCACATAAAAAAGATTGTACATCATGATCAAGTGGGGTTCATCCCAGGAACGCAAGGGTGGTTCAACATATGCTAATCAATCAATGTAATACATCACATCAACAAGAGAAAGGACAATAACCACATGATAATTTCAATAGATGCAGAAAAAGCATTTGATAAAATTCAACACCCATTTATGATAAAAAACTCTCACCAAAGTGGGTATAGAGGGAACATATCTAAACATAATAAAAGTTTTATATGACAAACCTGCAGCCAGCATAGTACTCAATGGTGAAAAACTTAAAAGCTTCCCACTAAAATCTGGGACAAGACAAGGATGCCCACTATCATCTCACCTGTTCAACATAATCTTCAAAGTCCTAGCCACAGCAATCAGGCAAGAGAGAGAAATAAAAGAGCTCCAAATTGGAAAAGAAGAGGTAAAAGTGTCACATTATGCAGATGACATGATATTATATATAGAAAACCCTAAATGGTCCATACAAAAACTACTAAAGCTGATCAAAGAATTCAGCAAGGTAGCAGGTGACAAGATCAATGTTCAAGAATTAGTTGCATATCTTTACACTAATGATGAATCAACAGAAAAAGAAAGTAAAGAAACAATCCCCTTTAAAATAGCACCCAAAGTAATAAAATACCTAGGAATAAATCTAACCAAGGAGGTGAAAAAATTATACATGGAAATTGTTAAATCACGATTAAGATAATTAAAGGAAACTTAAAAAAATAGAAAGATATCTCATGCTCTGTATTGGGAGAATCAATATTGTTAACATGGTCACACTGCCCAAGGCAATCTACAGATTGAATGCAATCCCTATCAAATTACCGAGAACATATTTCACAGAACTAGAACAAATCATAATAAAATTTATATGGAACCATCAACGACAGAATTCTCAAAGTGTTACTGAAGAAAAAAAAGAGTCTAGAGGAATTACTTTCCCAGTCTTCAGACTATACTATTGGGCTACAGTCGATAAGACAGCATGGTATTGGTACAAAAACAGACATATGGACCAATGGAGCAGAATAGACAGCCCAGCAATGAACCCACAGACTTTTGGTCAACTAATCTTTCACAAAGGAGGAAAGAATATACAATGGAATAGAGACAGTCTCTTCAGCAAATGATATTGGGAAAACAGGACAGCAGCATTTAAATCAGTGAAGCTAGAACACCCTCTTACACCATACACAAAAATAAACTCAAAATGGATCAAAGTCTTAAACATAAGACAAGATACAGTAAATCTCCTATCAGAAAATATAGGCAAAATATAATCCCAGATACATCTCAAAAATGTTCTCCTAAGAGTCTACTCAAGCAATGGAAATAAAAGCAAGAATAAACAAATGCGACCTAATGAAACTTACAAGCTTCTGTACAGCAAAGGGAACCATAAGTAAAACAAAAAGACAACCTACAGAATAGGAGAAAAATTTTGCAAACGATGAAACTGACAAAGGCTTGATCTCCAGAATATATAAGCAGTTCTTACAACTTACTAAGAAAGAACCATACATTTAAATTTTTAGATTTTTAGCCTCTGTGATGCATTTTTGATCATTGCTTAATTTGTCAGCAAGAAAAAGAATGTATGATGATAAATAGATTTGTTTCTTTAACTCATGACGTTTTCTTGATCAGTCCATACATACTTGTTAAACACAAGTAGATTAAATAGATGTAGGTGTGATAAAATATATAAGTGAACTTTTCAACAACAATTTTGTTTTATACTTTAGCTACTTAAAATAATTTTACAAACTTTTTGGTAACTTGAAACATTAAATCTATGCTAAGTTAAGGTCAATAATATAAATTCATTAGCATATATGTCATTTCCAAATAAGATAAAATATGGAAACATTAATTGTGGAACAAAACTCTGTCTACATTTGGCATATTTTAAAAATGGTATAGAGAAGCTAAATATATTTGGGCTTATTTTCCTTTATTTTTTTAATAGAGTTTATTTTTTTAGAGAAGTTTCAGGGTTACAGCAGAATTAAGCAGAAAATACGGAGTTCCCACATAGCCCTCCCCACCCACACATATATACTCCCCTACTCTCAACATCCATCATCAGTATGATATTTTTGGTACAATTGATGAACTAACATTGACGTATTATTATCAACCAAAGTCCATTGTTTACATTAGGGTTTAGTCTTGATGTTGTACATTCTATAGGTTTTAACAAATTCATAATGACATGTAGCCATCACTGTAGTATCATACAGAATAACTTCATTGCCCTAAAAATCCCTTGTGCTCCATCTATTCACTCCTCCCTCCATACCTCTCCCCAATCCCATGGAAACCAAGATCATTTTATTGTTTCTGTAGCTGTGCTTTTTCCAGAATGTCATTTGGTTGGAATCATACAGTTTGTAGCCTTTTCAGACTGGCTTGTTCCATTTAGTAATATATCTTTTTAAGTTTTTCTATGTTTTTAATGGCTTGATAGATTTTTTTTTGCTGCACAAATATTTTTAAATTTAGATATATGTACTGTTCATTGTTTCTGAGAATGTTTAGAGTTTTAGCTTTTTTAACTTACATAGTTATCAAAGGAATAAACCTAATCACAAAATAAGAATTAACTCAAAAAGATACATACACCCTGCTATTAACAGCAACATTATTTATAATTGCCAAGACATGGAAGCACCCCAAGTACACATCAAAAGTTGAATAGACAATGGAGATGCGGTATGTGTGTGTATATATATTGTGTATATATATATACAATTCATCCATAAAAAGTGGGATATTTTTCCATTTGCGGCCCTTCATTCACTTTTTTTTTTACTTCAAAAACCAGAATTTTATAACTTGCATAGACATTTCCATTACATCATAAACAACAAAACACCTATAAATAAACTTAACCAAGGAGGTTACCTATACTCTGAAAACCAAAATGACACAAAGAAATGGGAAGTTTTCTGGTGGTCTTGGATTGGAAGAATCAACACTATCAAAAAAGCCACACTAAGCAAAACAATTCAGAGGTCCAATGCAACCCCATCAAAATACTCACGACATTCCTCACAGACCTAGAACAATTCCAAAATTTATAAGGAATCACAAAAGACCCCAAATAACCAAAGCAATCTTTTGAAGGTCTCTCTCTCTCTCTTTTATTCTTTTTCTTCTTTCTGTTCTCTTTTCTTATGGTTTGATGACTAGAGGAGGTCCTTTAACATTTATTGTAAAGCTGGTTTGGTGGTGCTGAAATCTTTTAGCTTTTGCTTATCTGTGAAGTTTTGGTTTCTCCATCAAGTCTGAACAAGAGCCTTGCTGGGTAGAGTATTCTTGGTTGTAAGTTTGCCCCTTGTATTACTTTAAATATATTGTGCCACTCCCTTCTGGCCTGTAGAGTTTCTGCTGAAAAATCAGCTGATAAATTTGTGAGAGCTCCCTTGTATGCCATTCATTGCTTTTGTCTTGCTAATTTTACTATTTTCTCCTTATCCTTAATTGTTGTCAATTTGATGACCATGTACCTTGTTGTGTTCCTCTTTGGGTTGATTCTCTGTGCTTCCAAGACTTGGATGACTATTTTCTTTGCTAAGTTGAGGAAGTTTTCACTTATTATCTCTCCAAAAATTTTCTCATGTCCTTTCTAACTCTTCTCTTTCTGGGACCCCTATAATGCGAATATTAGAGCACTTCATGTAGTCCCAGGTTTCTCTTAAAATGTACTCATTCCTTTTTATTCTTTTTTTTTTTTCCTGTTCTGGAGTAGTGATTTCCATTTATCTGTCTTTTAGCTCACTGATGCATTCCTCTGGATGGATTTAGTCTATTTAGCCTACTTAGTCTATTCTTGCTTCTTTCTAGTGTATTGTTCATTTCAGTGATTTTATTCTTCAACTCCATTTGGGTATTCTTTATATTTTCCAACTCTTTGCTAAAAACTTCACTCTGTGCATCTATACTCCTCTTGAGTTCTCTGAACATCTTCACCATCATTGCTTTAAACATTTTCTCAGATAAATTGCCTATTTCCTCATCACTTATTTCTTCTTGTGGCATTTTATCTTGTGCCTTGGCCTGGGAGATATTATTTTGCCTCTCATATTGTATATCTTTCTATGTGTTTGTGAATTCCTTCCACAGGCTTTTGGATTATTGTTTTCTTATTTCTAGTATCTGACCCTGGTGTATGAGGCTGGACTAGAGGTTTATGCAGTGTTCCTGGCAGGAGGAGACAGTGACTGCCCACTGTTGGGTGAAACTTGGTCCTGGACCTCTAGTGGGTAAGGCTGTGTCTAAAGGCCTTTGTGGCTTAGGAAGTCTGCTGATGGGTGTGGCTTTTTCCCCACACTGTATGTTGTTTGGCCTGAGGCTTCCCTACAGGCTGTTGGGTGGGGCTGGTCTTGGTGCAAATAATCCAATCAAGATGTGACCCCCCCCAGAAAAGCTCATGTAGATTAACACTCCTGGAATGTCTGCCACCAATATTTATACCCCCTAAATGAGCAGCAGGCATTCCCCAAATCCCCAGAAGATCATCCAAATCCATCAGGCAGATTTGGACCAGGTTCCTATGAAATCACTGCCTCTGCCCTTGGATCTGGCACATGTGAGTTTCCATGAACACTTCTCAAATGAATGGAGTCTCTGTTTCCCCCATTCCCATGGCGCTAAATGAGTCAAGCCCCATGGCCTTCAAAACCATATGTTCAGGGGCCTCTTTATTTTCTCAATACCAGGACCTGAACTGGGTAGTCTGATGTAGGGCTTAGAGCTCTCACTCCTGTGGGAGGGCCTCTGTGACTTTAGAAACCTTCAGGTTGTGGATCGACCACTCAGGGGGTATTGAGCTTAATTATATCATGAGCACAGTCCTTTTACCATCATGCTGTAGTACACTCTTTATGTTTCCAGTTGAAGAAGATCTTTTTTGCTATGTTCCAGTCCTTTTTTCAATGGTTGTTTAGCATTCAGTTGTGGTTTCATTGTAGTCACAAGGAGAGATGAGCTTGTGGTCATATCACTTTGCCTTCTTGACCAGAACCCTACTATTTGGGTCCACTTTCAAATGTGAGAAGTAGTGCTATGAAAAAGACACCTGCATCTAGAAGCTTATGAAGTTATTTATTTATAAAGTGCCACCAAATGAGAATAAGTGCCTTTTAACAATTGTTTATGTCCTAGTTTTCTCTTTAAAAGTAAGGTGACTAATGGTTAAAATTTTAAATCAATAATTATAAATGATATTACCAATACTAATAAGGTAAAAAAATAGTTCTGTATGCAGGAAAAGTAAGACATGATTTTTTAAATTGAAGTACACTTGATTTACAATATTGTGTTAGTTTCAGGTATAGAGTAAAGTGATTCAGATACGGAATTTTTTAAGTTAGAGAAGATTTGTGGGAAAGGAAGATTTGAAAAGGAATCTTGTGTGATCAGTACTGAGACAGGAAGAATTATTTACAAGGTTTTTAAAGCACTATCTTACAATTAATAGTACCATGATGCAGAGCTACAGTTTGGTTTTCTTTCTCTGCTAAAACAACAAAATTTACTTAGGTTTGTATTTTGCTCTTGATAAGAAATCGTGAGAAAAGTTTAGTCTTTAGGTTAAATGTTTGCCTGGGAATCTAATATTTCCATCTTAAAATGTTTTCCTGAGAGGTTCAGATTGTCTTTATCAGAACCGTGGGTAATTAAAGAAAACTGAGTACTTGATATTAAAAAATCTATGTATTTACAACTATATAACATTATATATTTTTCTTTGAAATATTTTGTCAGTTGGGTTAAATTAAATTTTTGTTTTACAGTGACTGTTTATCCTATTTAATGAAGTGTTCAAACTTTTGACATTTTGGCAGCTTCTCAAAAACAGATTTTAAATAGAGTCTTTTTGACCTCCAGCTAACATTGAGATTTTCCAGATGGCCTCTGGAAAATATCAAAGAATTTTTATCTTATCTTGTAAAAGACAGATGCTAAGTTAATTTGGTTTATTTTGTATGTTAAATTACCTAAGGTGCATTGTCAAATCAGAAGTGATACATTTGTCAACAGCTTAGTTTTCATATTCCATATTAAAATGTTTCATGCCACAGAAATAACTAATATCCTCAAATAACTCACCAAATAAACTGTATCAGAACTTTAACCATGGACATTTTATTTGAAACTTTGCTCTTTAAAAAAAATGTTTTCTAAGCTGATGGAAACTTCCCTTAAGTTATCTGTAACATACACCAATTAGGTAAACTCTCCTTTTGTCACCAAAGATGTGACAATTGCTTTTTTCTCCCTGCTTGATCCCTCCAGAATTTGAATGTATATACGTATGACTCAATGGTAATTTGAATAAATTCAATGGAAAATATATTTTAATTACAGCAAGACAGAAAGGGAAACATTGCTTACATTACAATGGCTTTAACAAAATTTTATGTTTGAGGGTGTTCTGCATCCAATCAGATATGGCCTGAGTGCTTTAAAGAACTAAGATAGACTTCAAAGAGCCAATAATTAAAAGTACCCCTTTCAACTCTTCTATTTGGCCTGGGCAGAGGACAAATGTATTGAAGAATGACAGTGAATTGTTGGGAGACTAACATACTGATGCAACTGCTGTAATAAATGTGGTTTTATTGATACAGGGAATTCACATATGATCTGATACCCAGTAGTGAGCTGTTGACCTGGCAAATGCCTCCCTCACCCCACCTGCAACTTACAAAATGCAGTGTTTTATGGGTGCAGACCAGCAATGCACCTTCGCTGTCTTACTTCACGGATGTATGAATTCTCCAGCCTGTGTCACAGTTTAGTTTGCAGGGATATTGATTACCTCTCCCTCCCACAAGATGTCACACCAGTCCATTATGTTGATGCATTACATTATGAGGTTATGCTGCTTGGACCTAGAGAGAAGGACAAGCAACTACTCTAGGCTTAATGATAGGATGTTTGCATGTCGGAGGGTGGAAAATGAATTCAAATAAAAGTCAAGGAGCTTCTGATTCAGTGCCATCTCTAGGGAGTCAAAGGTGTGGGACATGTCCAGATACCCTTTTTGAGGTAAAGTGTAGATTGTTGTATCTGTATCCCTTCCTAAAACTAAGACACAACAACCAGTGGGCATGTTGATTTTGAAGGCAACATATTCCTCACTTGGTTGTGTTAGCCTGTCCCACGTATCAAGTTACAAGAAACTACAGGTTTTGAGTGGGGGGAGAAAAGAAGGCATTGTAATGGATCCAGGACACTGTGCAAGCCATTCTGCCACTTGGACTACATAACCCAGTAGACCCAATGCTTCTTGAAGTTCTATTGTTTGACAGGGATGCTATTTGAAGACTTTGGCAGCCACAGGTCAATCACAGCACAGGTATTTAGGATTTTAGAGCAAGGTCCAGCTATCAAACTCCAATTATTACTCTCTTTTTGAGAAGCAACTCTTGCTCTGTGGCTGAACCTCATGAGGGACTGAATATTAAACCATGAGCCACCAAGACATTATATGACTGGAGCTAGCCAAGTGTTCTCTGACCCAACAAGTCTTAAAGTTGGGCAGGCACAGCAGCACTCCTATGTCAAATGGGAGTGGTACATATATGATTTGGCCCAGACAGGCCAGGAGTTACACATAAGTGACAGGAAGAAGTGGTCTCCTCCATCCATACCTGTACCCCATAAGGTGGAATTCCCTCTGGCTCCTTGACACAGAAAGAAAAGATGCAAGCCTGTTTACTGATGGTTTTACACCATATGGAGGCATCACGTGAAAGTGGAGAGCGGTAGTGTTACAGTATCTTCCTGGGGCTTCAATGAAGGACAGTGAGGATGGACAGTGAGCATCCCACCATTCAGGATTTTAGGCAGTCAGTGCACCTGCTTGTGCGTAATGTTTGAAAGATAAAGTGGCCTTAAGTGTGATTATATAATGATTTGGGGCTGTAGGCAATGGTTTTGCTTGATGGTCAAGCCAAAGGGACTTTAAAGGAACATAATTAGAAAACTGGTAAATGTGAAATTTGGTGAAGAGGTATGTGGATTAACCTCTCTCATTGGGAAAAAATAAAAGATACGTGTGTCCCATGTGAGTGCTCACCAGGGTTTGACACCAGAAGAGGAAGATTTCAACAATCAAGCATGGAGGATAACACATTCTGTGGGTATCAGTCAGCCTCTTTCCCTGCCATGCCAGTCTTTGCCCAGAGGGCTCATGAACAAGTTGGCTGTGGTGGCAGTGATGGAGGTCATTCTTGTGCTCATCAACATGGGATTCCATTAACCATGACTGAGTGCCTGATCTGCTAAAAGTGGTAGAAGCACTGGGTCTCTCATTTGGCACATTCCAGGGGGTCCTCAGACAGACCCCTGCTGGCATGTTGATTACATCAGTATACTTTAATCATTTAAGGGGTGTCATTTTAGCCTTGTTGAAACAGACACTTTCTATGGGTCTCTATTTGCCTTGACTTTGTGCATGCTGTTGACAAAATTACAGTGTGGATTTAAAGATACTTTATCTGCTATGGTAGCATTCTAAGAAAGATTGCTTCAGCTCAAGGAATTGGCATTGCAACAAAATAAGTGAGGCCAAGGGTGCATGCCCATTGGATCCACTATTTCACCCTTTTCACCACCACCCTGAAGCAGCTGGTTGGATACAACAGGGAAAGGGCCTTTTGAGGACTCAGTTTCAGTGGCACTCAGGAAGTTGGCAGTATATTGCAGAGCTGTGGAAAGTTTCTTTGGGAGACATCTGTGTCCTGAATCAGCTTCCAATAATGGTGCTGTTAATATGTCCAGGAATGAAGGACAGGAATGAAGGTAGAGGCACCACATCTTATATTACCTTTTGAAATGTTTTTTTTTTCTTTTCATTTTCTCATGACATTAAGATCTGCCCACCTAGACTTTATAATTGCAGAAGAAGGAATGTTTCTACCAGGAGACAGAACAATGATTCTCCTGAGTGGAGCTTAAGACAGACACTCACCCATACTGGACTCTTCATGCCTCTATGTCAACATGAAAAGAGAGGAGTTACTGCCCTGTATGGAGTGACTAAGTCTGAAAACTGTTACAGGACAGGCATACCTGGAGAGTATTTAATGTAGTAAAAACATTTATTCAGAACTATAGTAATAATGAAAAAGAGACCTCAATATAGAACTGGGCTCAATGACGAATAGAGAATTTGGAAGAGGGAATTTATATCAGAGGAACTCAGTGGGTGTTACTCGATGGCATACTACTAATATGAAACAACAAGCACTAGGGAATTTCTTGGTAAACTGACATATGGGATTCTTTCTGAAGACAAGTCAGATTGATTAGACATTACCTGTTGGTGGGGGTGGAATATGAGAAACCTAATTAGATATCGAGGGTGACCAGACCTGGAGGATGAAGGCCTCATGCAAAACTCACTCAGCAGAATTCTTTCTGAGAATTTTACAAAGAGGTACACATATGGGCCTAGGAGAACTTTCAGGGGTCTGATTAAAGTTTGGTCAACCAACTAACCCTTGAAAGGCCCATTCTTTGTAATTTTTAAAGACAATAAATACTTTATTCAAATCCATCAGAGAAGTGGATTTTTTTTGACGTTCATATTTCAGTTTATTTTCATCTTCACTATTAATTATGTACATTAGTATATTACATCACAATTCTCAAGGGCCTTTTTCAACATTGATTGATTCTGTTCTATAAGAGACCTACCGGGTAAATTCTGGGGTCTTATCAGAGACCCTACCTCCATGGAGACAATGTAAGTAACATGATCCAGAGAGATGAGGGGTGTTAATATATGACATTATCCTTTTATAAGCCTGAATGCTGGGAAAACTGAGATGGGAAAATAGACACTGATAGAATGTTTCCCTTCTTAATAAAGTTGCCAAGGTGAGGTGAGAAGCCCCATAAAAAGACAGACAGGGCAACTACTCTCCTGCTAGCACCATCCGGTTCCCTGGCCCAGAGGCTCTATCTCACTTTTTGCCTCTGAAAAGTCTTACTTACCCTAAAATTCTATTGGTTCCCTGAGCTCACTCCTGATTGGTTATTTCCCTCACTCCTGATTGGTCCATTTGTAGTACTTCATTTGCATGGAGCTCACTCCTGATTGGTTCTCTCCCTCCTGATTGGTCTATTTATTTTATTTTATTTTTTTTTTATTGATTTATAATCATTTTACAATGTTGTGTCAAATTCTAGTGTTCAGCACAATTTTTCAGTCATACATGGACATATATAAACTCATTAACAATAGATAAACAAGATTATACTGTATAGCACAGGTAATCACAGAGGAGAAGTGGATATTTGGGTCTGTAACAAACCATAGTGTTTTAAAGCGTAAGTCAGTAATTATATATGAGAATGTACATTGCCACATACAAATTAACTGATCAGACTGCAGTTTTCAATGTTTAAATGTTTCAGAATAAGCTTCACTGTAAAGCAGCACCTTTGTGACATTTTAACTTTACTATTCCTCTCCTACTTCCTCTCCTTCTCCTTCAACAGAATCTACACAAACCTCTTCATAATCCTTCTCAAGGTCCTCTATGTCCTCATGGGCCTGAAAAAACTCTCCTGCCTCCATGCCTCAAACACAAACCAGTGAACAAAGGCATGCTTGGCATACATCATGTCAGACTCGTGCTTCATGTGAGTCCAGGCCTCAGCAATTGCTGTGGTGTTGCTTATCATGCACACAGCTCACCATGCTTTGGCCAGTTCTCCACCAGGTACCATGATGGGAGGATGTTAATTAAAGCCAAATTTGAAGCCAGCAGGGCACCATTCCACAAACTGGATGGTATGCTGGCTATTGATTTTGGCAATGACAGCATTGATATATTTTGGAGCCATATCATCATGGTAAAACAGGCAGCAAGCTACGTATTTATCATGTGAGGGTCACATTTCACCACCTTATTGGCTGGCTCAAAGCAAGCATTGGTGATCTGTGTTACAGAAAGCTGTTCACAGTAGGTTTTCTCAGAAGAGATGAGAGTGGCTTGTGTATCCTGAGGGAAGTTGATGTGAGGATAGGGACCCAGGTAGGCCTGGAATTCTGTCAGATCAGCGTTCAGGGCTCCATCAAACCTCAGGGAAGCAGTGATGGAGGATACAACTTGACCTATCATCCCATGCAGGTTAGTGTAAGTTCTGTGCTCAATATCAAGGTTTCTATGACAGATATCATAGATGGCCTCACTGTCTACCATGAAGGCATAATCAGAGTGCTCCAGGGTCGTTTGGGTTTTGAGGATGGAGTTGTAGTTCTCAACTACATCTGTGGAAACCTGGGGGACAGGGTACATGGAGAACTTCAGCTTGGACTTCTTGCCATAATCGACAGAGAGATTTTCCATCAGCAGGGAGGTGAGCCCAGAACAAGTTCCCACACTGAAACTGTGAAAAACCAATAATCCCTGAAGACCTGTGCACTGGTCTGCCAGTTTCTGAATTCAGTTCAAGAAGAGGTCAATGATCTCCTTACCAATGGTGTACTGAACATGGGCATAGATATTAGCAGCATTTTCTTTCTTTGTGATGAGCTACTCAGTGTAGATCTGGTGGCAGGTGCCAGTGTGAACTTCATCAATGATTGTGGGTTTCAGGTCTACAAACACTGCCCTTGGTATATGCTTGCCAGAGCCTCTTTCACTGAAGAAGTTGTTGAAGGAGTCATCTCCTCCCACAATGGTCTTGTCATTTGGCATCTGGTCATTGGGCTGGATTCTGTGTTCCAGGCAGTAGAGCTTCCAGCAGGCATTGTTGATCTGGACATCAGCCTGGCCATTGTGGATGGAGATGCACACACGCATAGATGCTGTTTTGTGGCTGTTGAGCAGGTGGCGGAAAGAAAGAAGAGAAGTTGTTGCTTCTTACATTGTGACATAAATTTTTTTTTTCAAATTGAAGTATAGTTGATTTACAATGCTGCTAATTTCTGGTGTACAGCATAGTGATTCAGATTTTATATATGTATATATATATAAAAAAGATGTCTTTGCATGTTTCAGAATGTCTAGATGAATAAACATCCCTCACGTAGCTTATCTCCTCTTCTAGGGAAGAGGTCAGTGTGTTGCACCATGTTAGGCAGAATTATGAAACTCGGTATTGTCTTGTTTTTGAAAGTTAATTATGGTTGAAAGAGGTGAGTGTAGGTGACAAGTGGACAAGGGGTAGACTTGTGATAGTAACTTTCCTGGGCTAAGGGATGTACAGATAGCTGGTAAATCATTATTTCTCACTGCATCTGTAAGGGGGTGTCTAAAAGGGATTGTCTTTGATTCAGCGACTGAGAAGAGAGACCTGCTTTAACCAACGTGAGAGAATCTTTCACTCAGAATTCAGGGCCATAGAGGAATGAAAAGCAAAGAAAGGAAAAAAAAATATTTATGTCTCTTGGAACTGGGACATCTGTCTTTTCTTGCCCTGGGGCATCAGATATCCTAGTTCTTGGGCATTTGAACTCTGGGATTTACACCAAGAGCTTGGGGAGTAGCAGTTACACCATCAAATCCCCTTGTTCTTAGACTTTCAGGCTCAGATTGAATTATTCCACCAGTTTTCCTGGCTCTTCATCTATTGGATGACATATTGTGGGACGTTTATCCTGTATAGCTAGCAGAGTAAATTCCTATAATAAATGATCTTTATTATCTAACTATTTCTATATCACTCTGTCCTATAACTTCTGATTTTTCTGGAGAACCCTGACAAATACAGATTTTGTCATGGAGAGCTTTTCTAGGGGTATAATTTATAAGTGAGTTTTCTTGTGTAGGGGTCTCTGGAACTGCTCTCTAATTAGATATAAAGATGCTAGTGACTCTATTTCCATTAGAAAGCACAGCTCTGTTTGTTCATGGTGTGACAAATTTATGGAGACACACAAAATTATCTGCATTGAATATTTCTCATCAATTTATAAAAAAAATCAGCTAAGTATATGTATATGATCCATTCTAACATTTTTAGAAATCAAGGAATAAAACAGAATTTGTTTGTTCCTCCTAATATCACTGGACAAATTGTTGGGGGATGGGTGAAAGATGAGCTCATACCTGGATATCCATTTCCTTCTTTAGGTTTGGGAAATTTTCAGCCATAATTTCATCAGATACTTTTTCTATGTCACTCTCTTTCTTCTCTTTTTGGAACTCTTATAATTGTTTTTAACATTTTTATTATATTGAGTTATGGTTAGTTTATAATGTGTGAATTTCCAGTGTAGAGCACAATTTTTCATACATATATTCATTGTCATATTCTTTTTTGCTGTGAGCTACCACAATATGTTGTATATATTTCCCTGTGCCATACAGTATATCCTTGTTTATCTTTTCTACATATACCTGTTAGTAGCTACAAATTTCTAACTCCCAGTCTGTCCCTTCCCACCCCTTTCACCTTGGCAACCACAAGTTTGTATTCTCCATCTATGAGTCTGTTTCTGTTTTGTATTTGTGCAATTTGGTGCAGCCACTGTGAAAAACAGTATGGAGATTCCTGAAAAGACTAGGAATGGAATTACCATATGACCCAGTAATCCCACTCCTGGGCACATATGCAGATGGAACCCTACTTTAAAAGACACCTGTACCTTAATGTTCATAGCAGCACTATTTACAATAGCCAAGACATGGAAACAGCTTAAATGTCCATCAACGGATGACTGGATTAGAAGATGTGGTATAATTTTACAATGGAATACTATTCAGACATAAAAAATGACAATATAATGCCATTTGCATCAACATGGATGTCCCTGGAAAATGTTATTCTAAGTGAAGTAAGCCAGAAAGAGAAAGAAAAATGCCATATGAGATCACTCATATGTGGGATCTTAAAAAAAAAATACAAAACAGAAACAGACTCATAGACTTAGGAACACTTATAATTTTAATGTCAATGTGTGATGTCCTCTTTTGAAATCCCTAAAACTGTTCTCAGTTTTCTAAATTTATTTTTAGTTTTGATCTTCTAGTTTGGTGTTTTCCAGTATTCTGTCTTCCAGATTACTTAGTCATTCTGTATCTTCCAATCTGCTTTTATTCCCTCTAGTGTAATTTTCATTTCTCTTTTTGTATTTTTCAATGCTGTCTACTTCTTCTTTATGCTTTCTATTTCTTTGTGAAGTTTTTCACTGTGTTCATTTATTCTTTCCCCAAGTTCAGTTAGCATTCTTATTACTACTCATTTGAACTATTTATCAGTTCAATTAATTTATTTCTGTTTATTTAGGGGTGATTTCAGGGCTTTTTTCCCCCTTGTTCTTTCATGTGAAACATATTGATCTGTCTTTTCATTTTGCTTAACTTTCTTGGTGTCTATGAAATTAGGTGAAACAATCATCTATCCCATTTTGAAGCTGATTCCTTATGTGAGAGCCGATATGTGCAGTCTCTGTTTGCACAGTGGCTTTGTTGGGAGAACTGGATTCAAAGTGTGCATGGGCAATGTTTTTCCCTAGAATGTGCTAAAAGCCACTGTCTTGGTGGGAGACAGAATTGCATTTGAAGGGTCTATAGCCAGATCGTGCAAACTGAGATTTCTCCCATGCTCAATGGCTGTTACTACACTTTGCATGTGGGATAAAGTCCTGAGGCTCTGGATCAGGAGCCCAGTAGTTCATTTCTCTCAGGTGTGATGACAGTCTCTGACTTGGTTTGTGTACAGCTAGGAACTGAGAGCTTAAGGCTGCACTTTTGAGTTCGTTTCATATTTTTCACAGTGTGAGTAACTTGATTAGAGGCTAGATAGGGCCCAGAAGGGCTGGTGCCACACTGCTGAGCTGGCTCCCTTCCACGTGGGAGCAGGGACAGCTATTCAGGTAATGGCTTCCACCCTGGTGCTAGCATTACTCTTTTTCAAGTGGGAAAAAGTAAGCATGTTGTAGAGGTGGATGGTCTCTACCTTTCAGCTAATATCAGTCTTTCCCTAGTGTGTGCACCAAAGTGCATGCTGTCAGTAGCTGCTTCCAACCGGGTCAGAGGCAGGGCTGGGGTCAGAGCTGGCTCTGTTCCAAAGTGGCAGCCTCCACCTTAGTGAGGAGCAGGGCTGCAGCAAGAGAGGATGGAGCAGGAGGCTGATGCAGGCTAGGGGATGTGTTTTGATGGTCTCAACCAGCTGACTGGAGCCCCAGAAGGTTTGCAGTCTGTTCCTTCAGCACTGTGGCTGGGCATAAATAAGTCACTGCTTGCACTCTTCGATGGCAGAATAAGTTTCTTCCAGCCCTTCAGTAAGTCTCTCTGGTTTTCAAACCAGCTGAGGGGTCTTGTTTTCCCAGTGTCAGATACAAGGCCTGGGGTGCATAATATGTGGCTCAAATCACTTGCTTCCCAGGAGGAGTCCCTGTATGAGTGATATCCTCTACTTCATGAGCCTTGCTAGGAGTGTGTGTCCCAAAAAGACCACTTACCCTCCCTTCTTACCAGACTCTCTGTGGACCTTTCTTTTCAGCTTTGGTTGTAGAAGAGCTATCCTGCAAATCCCCAGGCTGATGTCAGTTAGTATTTCTATACCCAGTTGTAATGATGTGTTTATGAGGGGAGATGAGAACCCAGTATTCTCCTACTCTGCCATCTTGATCCCCCTGCCTGATTATGGATTTTTTTTCCAGTGCAAGTGGTCTCAACACCCACAGTGGAAGAGAGTTCTCCAGTATTATTGGGTTTCTCATCTCCATCCTAAGTGGTAGCGGCCTCCTAATTCAGCATGGTATCAGCCTTTCTACTCTAGTCTGAGGGTAATAATCCTGAGTTAAACAGGAAAATGGTGGTATCCTCTCCTGATGCAGTGGCCACTGATGACTAGACTCAGGTCCTTGTAGACCACTAAAGGTGAGGTTACAAAATGTAACCAATGAGGATATTTGGACACTGCAAAATAACTGCTTGAGTGTGTGTGTGTGTACAGGATTCTGGGGAACATGTGTAGGAATGTACTTTATGGGTGTGGGAGATAATGGTAGAAGCAATATAAATTTGAATCACTGCCAATTAACTGGTATAGGCCCGTAAATCAGGGATTGTGTATTTGCTATTGTAATATTTGGAGTTAGAAAGCAACCTAAGCAGTTATTTTTTATGACAAAAATGTGTACAAAAATGTGGATGAAAAGATGGCCCACAATATGGAAACTTGGCATATTTATTCTTACTTGGTTTATCATAGAGGGAGGTGTTCAAAAGTTTAGGAACACTGGAATGTAACTGTGTATTTGTTATTGGAGACCTATTTGCCCACACTAGGAGGGTCCTGAAGGTCACCTTTCACCAATTATTTGAGAAATGAATTTGAGAGTGGAGTTCTAGCACCTTGAGGATCTCTGCATTTTCTATTCTGTGTAAGCTGAACCTCACAGTGGGAATTGGAAAATCTGCTAAATTGAAAAATCTAATAAACTATGCATAATTGGATCATGGTGTGGCAGAACAAATAGCATGAATTAGCCACCAAATTCAAGGTAGGAATATTTCCTGTAGTGAGAAGCAGAAGCAAAGCAACAATGTAAATATCCTGGTTGGCATGGGCCTATGGTGTTGGCTAATTTATCATGATGTTGCTAAAAGTGAAGGAAACAGGAAACCTAATTAAGTATTACTTGATCTGCATAAGCAGAAAAGTTATGAAAAAAAGTAAACTTGAATCATAAAGAGAGTTAGTCATAGCCTTTCCATCAGTACCCTGACATGAGCCAGTTTATAGACCTAGAGACCCTTAAATTAAGGGGAATGAAGTCCTAGGAAGGATTGTACTTCAGTAACAAAAAATTATACTGTTAGTCTTTCTCCTAGCCTTCCCAAAAGGGAGCTACTGTAATTTACCAAGGTAACTGTGCACTTGGTGGGGAGCGTGATATAATTAAACACATCAAGGACTACTTGGGCATTGGCTGTGTTTGACAGTTCCTTTAGGAGAATCAAAACATCACTCTGCCCACTGCTCAAAGGAGAGTTTTATGGGGGTCAAGTGATCAATGATATTTTAGCTCAAGTCCATGTCGCAGAGGGTCCAAATTTTCTCCTAATTCATCCTGTGGGCATTCCCATCTCTAGACTATAAAATTGGAATAACGATATTTAGCAGCTGTCAGAATCCTCTCACTGGTTTCTCAGTCAGAAGTGTGATGGCTATTATGTTGCAAAGGTCACATGGAAGTCATTTGAACTGCCTCTACCTAAAATCAAAAGCAGTGCCACATTCCTAGAGGAATTGCAAAGATCTGTCCCCCCATTAAGGACTTGAAGGGTGCATGGTTTGTAATTCTGACCACAACCCCTAAAATCATCTGTGTGGTCTGTGCAGAAGACAAAAGAGTCTTACTGAGTAACAGTGGGCTAAAGAAATCTTACCCAGATGTGATTTTATTGGTGAGCAAGTTCATACACCCCATGGTAGTCACGAAGCAGCTATTAATCTAGCACGTGTCTTTTTCTCCAGCTTCTCCATAAGGTTCACCAGAAGCAGTTTCCTTTTAGGTTGCAAGGTCGTTAATAAACCTTTACATCCTGTCTGGGGAACATCAACTTTGCAGCGTATGACACAATGACAATCATTCCTTCTACAAGGTACTGTACTTGTTCATTTTATTGATAACATTATGCTGAATGGCTCTTTGAAGCAAGAAGTGTGACCACTTCAATCTGACTGGTGAGACATTTATGTATCTGATATCGGGGAATACATTCAACTAAAATTCAGGGGACTTCTACCTCAGTGAAATTTCTAGAGGTTTAAGTATTAGGGCATGCACAGATATCCCTTTCAAAGTTAAGAGTTGTATCATCTGGCCCCTTTTACAACTAAGAAAGATGCATCATGCTGATTGGTCCTCTTTGGACATTAGAGGCCACATATTCTTCATTTGAGTGTATTTCTCTGCCTCAATATTGGATAACCAGAAAGCTCACTAGTTTTGAGGAGCACCCAGAATGAGGGATGGCTCTGCAACACGCCCAGGCTGTAATTCAGACCGCTCTGCCATATGGACCATAAATTCCAGCAGACCCGAGTTTCTGGAGTTTCACTGACAGATATGAATACTGCTTGGAGCTGTGGCAGTACTGTAGATGAATTAAAGAACAAGCATTTAGGATTTTGTGTCATGACCTAGCTGTCACTGATGGATAACTAACTACAAAATTATTTTATTTTTACTTAACAAAATGCAATTCGATTCCTCATACTTTTTTTTTATTAAAAGCACACATCCCACTTTGCTGCTTGTACTGAAATATTTCCCTTATTATTTGTAGTAGCTTTAATTACATATTTAAACTAGAATCTTCAACTCTTAAAAACCTTGATTTCTAATGAAACCTAAGAAGTAAACAATAATTAACCATCTTTTACATTAGCATTTTGTAGATTGGCAAACAAAAATACCAATGGTAATTTCTCAAAAAGTGTGCTTTCTTATAGAAAACATCTCAGTGTGGCCTCAAACATATGTATTAATATTCCTAAGGGGAAGATATACCTTAATGGTTGAGTGTGTGCTTAGCTTGCATGAGGTCTGGGGTTCAATTCCCATTACCTCCATGAAAAATAAATAAGCTTAATTACATCCCCCCCAAATAAATAATGGTTTAAAAATAAAAGTTAATAAAATAGTCTTAAATATTGATACTCTGTAAAAGGAATCATATGTTCATTAATTAACGATTCAATATATTATTTGGGAATGGCCTAACTACTCAGTAAACGTACATCACTTAACTTAATTTTGTGTAACTCTGAATTTTTAACTTACCAAATATCTGAGAGATTATTTTAAGTAGACATTCCTAAAATATAATTATTCCTGAAGAGTTCATCCTAAAGCTCTTATCTTATTTATATTTAATTTACTTATAAAAATTGCATCATAACAAGTTATACTTTTTGCTGAGAAATGGGCAAAAGATATAAACTTATTTGAGTTCTGTTAAGCCAAGGTACATCAAATTACTATACTTAATATGTTCATGACTCTAGAACATCTATGTTAAATTAATTCAATAAACTTTAAACCCGGGTATTGACTTAATATTGACTATTTCCCAGTTCACATGAACCTGAAATTAATTCTGGCCAGTTTCTTTTTATATGTCTGAGAAATAATATAGGTGTCTAAATTCCTTTAAGCCAATTAAGCAGAGTTCATTTGGAAATTAATTTTGATAATACCACTCAAATTTAAAGACATATATACATAACTGGAGTTTTCATGCTTCATTTTAAAACTTAGTCATGAATCATGTATTACAATATAAAACTCACTAGTTTATAAATTACAGCTGTAATAAGTTTCCCCCATTTTCCCACTTACTTTCAAAATTGGAGATGACACAGATAACGTAAGTGTTCCTGGGAGCCCTGGTAAAATATTTGCATCTCAAGGCACAGGGAAAGAAAAATAATTTCTCCTGGAAGGACTTGTTTCTTCAGAGTCAGAATTCTGAAAAGATGTTGTATGAAGCCAGCTCTCTCTAAGAACTGTGTATGCAATAGAAGAGCTCATATTGGCCATTTTCAGGGCAAGATTTGTCTTTAATTCCCAATTAAGTACTTGTAAGTATAAATTTTATACATACACAAACCTGGCTGGAGTGTTAGTTGGAGACTGGCTTTCTGACACCCCTGATTTCTCTGTTTGAGAGTCTCTATTTCCCATTTTGAAGTTGAATTTGTCATGGATACGATGAACTAGTGGAATTGTGTGGTGGGCCAGTGTGCTGCAAGTGAGCTGAATTTCTCTAAGCATCACCTGAATGTCATTTAAGCCTTCTAGTGTGTCTTGATTTCTCCATTTTGTGGTCTAAGACCACCTTGGGTTCTCAGATCACTGAATGGTCAATTCTTTTTTTTTTTTTTTTTAACATTTTTCATTGATTTATAATCATTTTACAATGTTGGGTCAAATTCCGGTGTTCAGCACAATTTTTCAGTCATTCATGGACATGTACACACTCATTGTCACATTTTTTCTCTGTGAGTTATCATAATATTTTGTGTATATTTCCCTGTGCTATACAGTATAATCTTGTTTATCTGTTCTACAGTTTTGAAATCCCAGTCTATCCCTTCCCACCCTCCACCACCCGGCAACCCCAAGTCTGTATTCTCTGTCTATGAGTCTGTTTCTGTCCTGTATTTATGCTTTGTTTTTGTTTGTTTGTTTGTTTTTGTTTTTTAGATTCCACATATGAGCGATCTCATATGGTATTTTTCTTTCTCTTTCTGGCTTACTTCACTTAGAATGACATTCTCCAGGAGCATCCACGTTGCTGCAAATGGCACTATGTTGTCAGTTTTTATGGCTGAGTAGTATTCTATTGTATAAATATAACACTGCTTCTTTATCCAGTCACCTGTTGATGGACATTTAGGCTGTTTCCATGTTTTGGCTATTGTGAATAGTGCTGCTATGAACATTGGGGTGCAGGTGCCATCCTGAAGAAGGGTTCCTTCTGGATATAAGTCCAGGAGTGGGATTCCTGGGTCATACGATCAGTCTATTCCTAGACTTTTGAGGAATCTCCATACTGTTTTCCACACTGGCTGCACCAAACTGCATTCCCACCAGCATTGTAGGAGGGTTCCCCTTTCTCCACAGCCTCTCCAGCATTTGCCATTTGTGGATTTTTGAATGACGGCCATTCTGACTGGTGTGAGGTGATACCTCATTGTAGTTTTGATTTGCATTTCTCTGATAATTAGTGATATTGAGCATTTTTTTCATGTGCCTTTTGATCATTTGTATGTCTTCCTTGGAGAATTGCTTGTTTAGGTCTTCTGACCATTTTTGGATTGGGTTGTTTATTTTTTTCTTATTGAGTCATATGAGCTGCTTATATATTCTGGAGATCAATCCTCTGTCAGTTTCATTTGCAAAAATTTTCTCCCATTCTGTAGGTTGTCTTTTTGTTTTACTTATGGTTTCCTTTGCTGTGCAAAAGCTTGTAAGTTTCATTAGGTCCCATTTGTTTATTCTTGCTTTTATTTCTTCTAGTAGCCAATTTTTGAAATATATGTCAGATAATGTTTTGCCTATGTTTTCCTATAAACCTGTTACAAGAGGTTTATTGTATCTTGTCTTATGTTTAAGTCTTTGATCCATTTTGAGTTAATTTTTGTGTATGGTGTAAGGGAGTGTTCTAGCTTCATTGTTTTACATGCTGCTGTCCAGTTTTCCTGAATGGCCAATTTTTGTACGTGATCTCTGAATGAGCAAATATTTTAATTAAGTAACTAATGGATTTTACTATGGGACCACTGCACAGTATGAGGACTCTGCACAAACCACTCCCATAAATTTCTCTGTTGTCCAAGAAAGCATACTCAACTGGATGGAGCCTTGTCTGTCTTCTTCAGAGCAAAGGTCTCATGTAATATCTTCACTTTTATTCCAACAAATTCTAATAAGGCAGTGGAATTAAGGAAAGGTGTCAGATCAGCCTCCTACCCAATCACTCAGCCCAGACAACTCAATGTCTTTCAACAAACAAAGCCCACTGTCTTTCAACCAGGGTCACTCCAGTATCTTTTAATTGGGTGGGCATTCTTCCAGTATCTTTTGAATAGGGGGTCAGGTACCTGTTAAATACCAAAAATAAAAGTCAGGATAATCAACCAATATAGGAGAGCTGAGAACAAGAAGGGACTCTAGAAATTTGTCTAGACTCTTCAAGGTGGCAGTTGGGCATAATCGGCCTTTGCTGGTACTAAGCTCTGGGTCCTTGTAGAGTTAAAGTGATAAGGAGATGCCTGCTCTTGGTCCCTTCATTGGAGCAACAAAACTGTTGACTGAAAAAAATGCACAATATGAGAATTGTGAGTTCTGTTTTATTTTGGGCAGGATGATGGCTGTAGCCTGGGAGGCAGCCCCTTAGATAGCTCTGAGGAATTGATCTGAAGAGACAACGAGGGAGGGCAGTACACATGGGACTTTGGTGAAGGGAGGTAACTGCAGTCAAACACACATTTTGGCAGAAGGTTACTGCTAGTCATAGGAATGTTGTTGCTAGTCATGAAGAGAAAACGTCTCTGCTAATGATTTAGTGCTTTTCTAGATATGAGAAATGCAAAAATTGGATTCATAAAATCTTTTCCTGAAAGTAACTAACTTTCTGAAGGCCTGTTCTGCCAGTTTTTCCCCTTAGAACAGGATGCCTCATTCCTGATTTCCACTCTGAACTCCTTTAAAGTTGTGTTGAAGTTCAGTGACTGCAGTGGCCAGTGACTTCATTCTTGTAGAAACAGATGGAATGTGACAATTCTGTATTTGGCAGTAGCAACCTGAGTTAGAAATGAGAACAAAATGGTATTTGAGAACATAGTGTTTTTCCCACTGGTTTGGGTTTTGTAGGCATCCAGATAGTTGCTTGCTGTCTCCTCATCACTGGCCTAAAATTTTATCCATGGCCTCCATCAGATTACATGTCAGGGCAAAAGGAAATCTTAAAAGTCTCCTACTTGAATATTGGTTAACAGGTAAACTTTGTCCCATTTGCCAAAAACACAGTTCAGATAAATATATAAAGTAGAGATAAACCAATTAGATTTTATCACTATGTTTCACTGAGACACAGATACAAATTTAGAATGAAATATATAAGAACTCTGTTTGCAGCTTTATGTGTGGTTACATATTTATGAATATATGTAATCTATATGTGACATTTTCTACTTCCCAAATTATTTCTAAATCAATTTGTAAAATCCCTTAATAATCTCTATTCAAATTGGCTTAGAGGTGAATGAATACTTCCATATATTATGTTCCTAAAACTCAGAAATATAAAAACCAATCTAATTTGTTAAGTTCACATGATTTGAGATAATGTTTGTTAAACAAAGCTAGTTTAAAAAATTGTTGGTAAAATAAAAACAGCTATGTTTTCAGAGTTTTCAGCAGTAACATAATGCAGACATACAGGTTTTTTTTTTTCTTCATAGGTTTAACAGTCAAACAAGCTTATAATAACTCTACTAGATGTTGAAGATTATAAAACTATAAATCCAAACTAAGAATGAAATGGGCAATAAAACTGAATTACTTGATGCATGTGAAGCACAGCAGAAAATTAAAAAAAAAATACTAAAGACACAAGAACCATACATTTAACTGTATAGGTTCTTAGCCTTTGGGATTTTCTTTTGATCATTAACTAATTTGTCATCATGAAAAATAATATAGGATGACGGCTATATTTTTTCTTTAACTCATGAAAATTTCTTTTTTTTAATTTTTTATTGAGTTATAGTCATTTTACAATGTCGGGTCAAATTCAAGTGTAGAGCACAATTTTTCAGTTATACATGAACATAAATATATTAATTGTCACATTCTTTTTCTGCTGTGAGCTTGCATATATTTCCTGTGCTATACAGTATAATCTTGTTTATCTATTCTACATTTTAAAATCCCAGTCTGTACCTTCCCACACCCCCACCCACTTGGCAACCACAAGTTTGTATTCTATTTCTATGAGTCTGTTTTTCTTTTGTATTTATGTTTTGTTTTCTTTGGATTCCACATATAAGTGATCTCATGGTAGTTTTGGTTCTCATTCGGGCTTACTTTACTTAGAATAACATTCTCCAAGAACATTCATTTTGCTGCAAATGGCGTTATGTTGTAGATTTTAAATGGCTGAATAGTATTCCATTGTATAAATATACCACTGCTTCTTTATCCAGTCATATAGCGATGGATATTTAGGCTGTTTCTATGTCTTGACTATTGTAAATAGTGCTGCTATGAACATTGGGGTGCAGGTGTCATTTTGAAGTAGGGTTCCTTCTGGATATATGCCAAAGTGTGGGATTCCTGGGTCATATGGTAAGTCTATTCCTAGTCTTTTGAGCAATCTCCATACTGTTTTCCAGAGTGGCTGTAACAAACTGCATTCCCACCAGCAGTGTAGGAGGGTTCCCTTTTTGCCACAGCCTCTCCAGCATTTGCCATTTGTGGATTTTTGAATGGTGGCCATTCTGACTGGTGTGAGGTGATAACTCTTTGTAGTTTTGATTGACATTTCTCTGATATTGAGCATTTTTTCATGTGTCTATTGATCATTTGTATGTCTTCCTTAGAGAATTGCTTGTTTAGGTCTTCTGCCCAATTTTGGATTGGGTGGTTTGTTTTTATCTTATTAAGTTGTATAAGCTGCTTGTATATTCTGGAGACCAAGCCTTTATTGGTTTCACTTGCAAACATTTTCTCCCAATCCGTAGGTTGTTGTTTTGTTTTACTTATGGTTTCCTTTGCTGTGCAGAAGCTGGGAAGCTTAGTTAGGTCCCATTTGTTCATTCTTTCTTTTATTTCTATTGCTTGGGTAGACTGTTCTAGGAGAACATTTTTGAGATGTATCTAGGATTATATTCTGCATATATTTTCTTCTAGGAGGTTTATTTTATATTGTCTTATGTTTAAGTCATTGATCCATTTTGAGTTTATTTCTGTGTGTGGTGTAAGGGAGTGTTCTAACTTCATTGCTTTACATGCTGCTGTCCAATTTTCCCAACACCATTTGCTGAAGAGACTGTCTTTATTCCATTGTATATTCTTGCCTTATTTGTCGAAGTTTAGTTGACCAAAAGTTTGTGGGTTCATCTCTGGGCTCTCTATTCTGTTCCATTGGTCTATATGACTGTTGTTGTACCAATAAAATGATGTCTTGATGACTGTAGCTCCATAGTATTGTCTGAAGTCTGGGAGAGTTATTCCTCCAGCCTCTTTCTTTTTCTTCAGTAATGCTTTGGCAATTGTAGGTCTTTAGTGGTTCCATATCAATTTTATTATGATTTGTTTTAGTTCTGGGAAATAAGTCCTGGGTAGATAGGATTACATTTAATCTGTAGATTGCCTTGGGCAGTGTGATCATTTAAAAAATATTGATTCTTCCAACCATGGAGCATGGGGTATCTTTCCATTTTTAAAAAATCTTCTTTAATTCCCTTCATTAATGGTTTATAGTTTTCAGTGTATAAGTCTTTCACCTCCTTGGTTAGATTTATTCCTAGGTATTTTGTTACTTTGGGTGCTATTTTAAAGGGGATTGGTTCTTTACTTTCATTTTCTATTGATTCATTGTTAGTGTAAAGAAATGCAACTGACTTTTGCACATTAATCTTGTAACCTGCTACCTTGCTGAATTCTTCAATCTGCTATAGTAGTTTTTGTGTTGACCTTTAGGATCTTCTATGTATAGTAACATGTCATGGGCATATATTGACACTCTTACCTCTTCTTTTCCAATTTGGATCCTTTTATTTCACTCTATTCCCTGATTGCTGTGGCCAGGACTTTCAAGACTATGTTGAATAGGAGTGGTGATAGTAGGCATCCTTGTCTTGTCCCAGATTTTAGTGGGAAGCTTTTGAGTTTTTGACCATTGAATAGTACACTGGCTGCAGGTGTGTTGTATATAGCTTTTATTATGTTGAGATACATTCCCTCTATACCCACTTTGGTGAGAGTCTTTGTCATAAATGGTGTTAAGTTTTATCAAATGCTTTTTCTGCATCTATTGAGATGACCATGTGGTTTTTGTCTTTCCCTTCTTGACATAATGTATTACATTGATTTATTTGCATATATTGAAGCACCCTTGTGTCACTGGGATGAACCCCACTTGGTCATGATGTATAATCCTTTTTAAGTGCTGTTGGAATGTATTTGCTAATATTTTGGTGAGGATTTTGGTATCTATGTTCATCAGTGATTCTGGCCTATAAATCTCTTTTGGTCATGTCTTTTACTGGTTTTGGTATCAGGGTGATGGTGGCTTCATACAATGAGATTGGGAGTATTCCCTCCTTTTCAATCTTCTGGAAGAGTTTGAGAAGGACTGGTATGAGTTCTTCTTTGTATGTTTGGTAGAATTCCCCAGTCAAGCCATCCAGTCCTGGACTTTAATTTGTAGGGAAGTTTTTTTTATTGCTAATTTGATTTCATTTCCAGTGATTGGTTTGTTCAAGTGGTCAGTTTCTTCTTGGTTCAGTGTTGGTGGACTGTATGTTTCCAGGAATTTGTACATCTCCTGTAGGTTATCCATTTTGGTTCCATATAGTTTTTCATAATATTCTCATATGATATTCTGTATTTCTATGTTATTTGTTGTAATTTCTCCATTTTCTTTTCTTATTTTGCTTATTTGTGCTCTCTCATTTTTCTTCTTTGTGAGTTCGGCCA
This sequence comes from Camelus dromedarius, assembly GCF_036321535.1. Classification (NCBI taxonomy): domain Eukaryota; kingdom Metazoa; phylum Chordata; class Mammalia; order Artiodactyla; family Camelidae; genus Camelus; species Camelus dromedarius. The sequence continues at coordinate 2,977,936 of NC_087464.1, forward strand.
GAGGTTTCTCGATATTTTTACTTCTTCAAAACACCAGCTTTTGGTTTGATTTATTTTTTTCTATGATTTTTTAATCCCTATTTTAATTATTTCCTCTCTGATCTTTATAATTTCCTTCTTTCTGCTGACTTTTGGAGTTTTTTGCTCTTCTGTTTCTAATTCTTATAGTTAGTGGGTTAGATTGTTTATTTGAGAGTATTCTTTTTTGAGGAAGGCTTCTATAGCTATAAACTTCCCTCATAGCACTGCCTTTGCTGTGTCCCATCTATTTTGTGTGGTTGTGTTTTCATTTTCATTTGTCTCAAAGTATTTTTTTAATTTGAACTTTGAATTCATCATTGACACATTGGTTTTTTAATAGTATGTTGTTTAATCTCCATGATTTCCTTTTTTTCCCCCTTTGTTTCTCTGTTGTTGATTTCCACTTTCATGGTATTTTGGTCAGTAAAGATGCTTGAGATAATTTCTATCTTCTTAAAATTGTTGAGGCTTTTGTGCCCAAATACATGATCAATCCTAGAAAATGTTCCATGTGTTCTTGAAAAGAATGTTTGTCCTATTTTTGGAGGGGAGTAATGCTCTGAAAATATCCACCAAATCTAATTTTTTATTGTAGTATTTAAATTCTCTGTTACCTTATTTATTTTCTGTATTGACGTTCTGTCTAGTGATGTTAATGTGGTGTTAAAATCTCCGACAATGATTGTATTCCCATCAATATCCCCCTCTATCTCTGTTTGTAATTGTTTTATGTACTTAGGTGCTCCTATATTGGGTGCATATATTTTAACACATGTAATATCCTCATCTTGTGTTACTCCTTTAGTCATTAAAAATGTCCCTCTTTATCTTTCTTTATAGCCTTTGTTTTAAAGTCTATTTTGTCTGAAATCAGTACTACTAAACCTGCTTTTTTGGCTTTTCCAAAGGATTTGCATTAACTATCATTTTCCATCCTTTAACTCTCAATCTATATGTGTCCTTCTCCCTACAGTGGGTCTCTTGTATGCAGCATATTGAAGGTTCTTTGTTTATTATCCAGTCTGCCACTCTATGTCTGTTGACTGGAGCATTTAGTCCATTAACATTTACAGTAATTAATGATACAAGTGTGTTTATTGACATTTTGAACTTATTTTTGCAGTTAATTGGGTATTTCCTCTTTGTTCCTTTCTTTTTCCTTTTTTGGTTTGGTAATTTTCCTTTGTATTATCATGGATTTTATTTAGTTTTTGTGACTCCCTTGTAATTTTTTGGCTTGTGGTTACCCTTTTTTGTATGTCTAATAGCCCATTACTGTAACTGTTTTTATTGAACAGATAGTAACATAATCTCAAGCCCATTGAACCAAGAACAAAATATTTTAAAAGGAAAGAAAGAATAAACACTCTATATTTTCTTGCTTCCCTCTCCCACTTTAAAGATTTAGATGTCTTCTTTTACAATTTCATGTTTATTTTATTTGTAATTCATGGTAGTTATCATCTTTCCAGTTATGAGTTTCTCATTTCTATAGCATCCCGCTTCTTTTCTATTTAGAGTAGAGCTTTCAATATTTCTTTTAGCATGAGTTTAGTGTTGCTAAACTCTTTTTGCTTGTTTGTGAAATTCTTTATGTCTCCTTCTGTCCTAAAGGATAGCCTTGCTGGATAAAGTATCCTAGGCTGCATCTGTTTTTCATTCAGGACTTTTAATATATCTTGCCAGTCTCTTCTGGCCTGTAGTGTTTTTGTAGAGAAATCAGCTGAGAGCCTTATGGGGGTTCCCTTTTAACTCATTCTTTGTTTTACTCTTGCTGCCTTTAGGATCATTTCTTTATCCTTGACTCTGGCCGTCTTGATTATGATATGTCTTGGTGTGGGTCTGTTTGGCTTCTTCCTGTTTGGGACTCTGTGAGCTTCTTGTACTTGGATATCTGATTCCTTCTTTAAGTTTGGGAAGTTTCTTGTCATGATTTCTTCAAATACCTTTTCAATCCCCTTTGATCTTTCTTCCCCTTCTTGAACCCCTATTATGTGAAGTTTGTCATGCTTTATATTATCCCATAGGTCTCATATTATTTTCATTAGTTTTTATTTGTTTTTCTCTCAGCAGTTCTGATTGTGTGTTTTCTGTTGTTGTGTCTTCTAGGTCACTGATTGTTTCCTCTGCATTATCTAGTCTGCTTTTGACAGCCTTTAGATCAGTTCTCATCTCAGCCAATCAGTTTACCAATTCTACTTGACTTTTCTGTATATGTTCAATTTAATTTTTGATATATTTTATATCCATAAACACTGTCTCTTTTAGTTCCTTCAGTACTTTGATTTCTCATTTTTTGAAATCTTGATCTAGTAGGCCATGAATGTCTATTTCATTGATTGTTCTTTCAGGGTTTTTCTCTTTCTGTTTTAATTGGGTATGGTTCCTCTGCTTCTTCACCTTGCTGATATCTCTGGCACTGTGGCTTATGGAATATCTGTTATCTGTTGTGGTCCTTGAGGAGTTTATTTATTTATCTATCTAAAGCATATGCAGGAATAAACTTAAAAAATGAAAGAGAGAGAAAGAAAAATTAAATGAAGGGAGAAAAAAAGGTTTGAAAACAGTGTTTATTCAATAATAGAAGAGCAATTTGTGTCAGACTATCAATCGAGTTGAGATGTCTTTAAAACCAAAAAAAAAAAAAAAAAAAAAAGAGGAAAAACCAATATTTGAAACCTGTGTATTATCAATAACAGGAGATCAAAACAAAAGAAATTATAATGAAATGGGGTGGATTTTTAAAATAATAATAATAATCAAAATATTTTAAAATATTAATTTAAAAGTGATTAAAACTAGAAGCATATACAATTGTTTAGAAAGTAGAAATTTAAAAGATTTAATAGAAAATAGACAGATAAAAAAGATAAATAAAGACAGAATTTTAAAGAAGGGAGGACAAAAGGTTTGAAAACAGTGTATAATCAATATTAAAAGAGCAATTTGAAGCAGAATAGGAATTGCATTGAAAAGTCTTTTTAAAACCTTTAAAAAAGGAGAAAAGAGGAAAAAATATTTGAAACCTTATATAATCAATAACAGGAGATCATAACCAAGAGAAATAAAAATGAAAAGGTGGATTTTTAAAAATAGTAATAATAAAAATGTTTTAAAGAAAAATATAAAACATTTAAATCTGGAAGCATATATAATTGTTTAAAAAGTAAAACATAATGTAATAGAAAATGGAACAGATAAAAACAGATTAAAAAAAAGAAGTGGGTGTTCTTGTGGAGACTGTGAGCTCTTAATCAGAAGTCTTTCTGTCTTCATCCTGTTTCATGAACTCATCTTGCTATTTCCAGAGTCCCTCTGTTGGTGCCCTCCTCTGTGCTGTTACCAGTGCCTGTTGGCAAGCAGACCATGCCCCGTCCCAACACTGGGTAAGGTGCTAATCTGCTTCACTGTGGGTGGGTGGGTCACTCCTCCTCCCAGGTCAGATGCTGCTTTCCTGCCAGGAAGGTGGATGGCCACCTGCCCTCTCCCAGCACTGGTCTCTCCACTGCTCTGTGCTGTTGCCTGCTCCACCTCAGTTCCACGGTCCTTAGGTGGGCTCGGGGAAGAGTGTGGAATAGCCCTGCCCCTCCTCCATGCCAAAACTCAGCTCCTTGTTTGTCTTGGTGGTGCAAGTTCTCTAAGATACTAGGGCGGAAGGATCCTATCTGCCTTGGGCTGTAAACAACTCTCCATCTGGCCTTTGAGGCTGCTAAGCCCTTAGGTACGGATTCAGGTTTTGACTCTGTCCAGACCTGGGTGCTAAGTGCTGGAGGATGAGGCGGCTGTGCCTAAGCTCCACCTCTCTTTGCCAGAAAAACTTCCACGGGTTTTCAGAGATGGGGGTATGGCACCCTTCCCCACAGGGCACATCAGATGTGTTGTTTCATGTAGGGCCCAGGTTGTTTTGCCCTGTGGACCAACTCATCCATGGCATACAGCACTCTGCAGTCCCCCAGGGCTGTCTGAGTTCAGCCACCCCAGTTCTCCACCCAGCTTTGGCAGCCTCTTTTCCCCCAGCTACCAGCTCTTGTCTTCGGGTGGGTGTCACAGGGAACCTTTATGCCCATTTAACTTAGTTTTGTCTGTCAAGGGGTGCTCCATACAGATCTGAGCCTCAGAGGCTCCATCTCCTCTCTCTGGCCTCTCCATTGGAGAGTGGGAGACCTTCAAATGAGCACTAGTCCTCCTTTGCTGCTCCCTCCCCGTGGTACCAGTCCCACATTGTTTTGTCTTTTCTTCTTTCTTTTTTTCCTTTTCTCCTACCAGATTTTTGGCATCTTTTTCTTTTGAAGAAGGCGATGTTCTGTCGCAGTTTGGCAGGTGCTCTTGTTGGCTGAGTGGGTCCATGGATGTTAGTTTTGGTGTATTTGTGGTAGAGGGTGAGCTATGAGCATATTTGTATTCTGCCATCTTGGCACCCTAAATTATGATCATTTTAAGTCATTTGTCATTCACAGACAGCTATTATTTGACTTTGATTCTTCTAAAAATAGTGTCTAAGCTTGACTACGGGCAGAAATTATCACTGATAGTATCACTTAAATAACTTTGAGACTATGATTTTAATCTGAATAGAAGTTTCCAAAATTACTGAAAAAGTGAATGGAAACATATAACGATAACCCAATAAAAGAGAATAAAAATCAATTTCTTAGATTTCAATGAACTAATGAGTGCCATTATATTCGTTTAGTAACTTGTTTGAAATGCTGCTGGTTTTTTAATGTTCATCTTTAAAATTTAAGGAAACTTTTTTTTTTTCTTGAGCTGTGTGTAACTTACAGCAATTTGGTAAAGTGATCCTTTGGAAATAAAGTTGCAACAATGATTTTTACTCCTTACCTGCTGTCCTACAATTTGAAAACTCTTAATGAGTATTCTTACTATTATGGCAATATGATTATCTGCATAAATTCAATAAGAATCTGTTCTTGTCCAAAGGACACAATCAGAAGCATTGGTTATATTACCAAGGATTTGCCTGGAATGTCCCATTAGGGAAAGATGTGCATAGAATGAGGTAGAACCAGAAAGTTTAAAGGAACTAAAGTGGATTTTAAGGAGAAAATGCTTATAAAACAGACTGGAAGTGATAGCCTGTACCTGTCTTAAAGGGTTTCCAAACTTACAGTTCAGTAAGAAACTTCACTTCATGACAGACTCACAAATATCAAGATATTTTTGGAATCCCTGGAAGAAAGGAATTCACCCAAATCTACAGGTAGCACAGGCACAATTTCCTGGTGAGTCCTGGACTTCATTTTCCATCCTGGAGAGAAGCTGAATAGTCTTATGAAAAGTTCCAGCAAAGCAAACTCAAGAGGCCTGTGGTTGATCATTATTCTTGCTGCACTTATGTAAATAATCAGGCAGAGTACAATGAAATGAGATTATCTTGCAAACACATTCATCTTACTTTTTTTTATTGAATGTTGATGATCTTAGTGAGAAAAATTATGTTTCAATGGAAAACTGCACTCTACCCTTTTGGATTCCATCTTGGACATTTTGCCAGTCTATACAAAAGCCTGAGTTCTAGTTTCCTCCAGTATCTGCCTATGACTCTCCAAATTAATGTTTCCAATTTTTCTCCCTTCTGACTTGAAATCACAGAGAACTAAAACTTCCCTCATCATGAATTGGTTCATGTTGATGTTGTATGACTAAGTATAAACCTCAATAGATTACCACAAACTATCATGTATGGGCAAACTTCATGTCTACTTCTGGGTGCACCATGCAGAAAGTTCAACAGAAAAAATAATGTCATTACAGATATTCCAGCTACAATCTGGGAATTTCACTGGATTCCCACTGTGGTCTGTAGCCACATTCTAAAGAAGCTTTGAGTGCAGTGTCAAGAAATCTCAACAGGCTTCCCTCTGGAAACATAACTGGGTTTTTATATTAGACATTGTTTTTCTGTTATTTTCATAGAAGTTCCACTTCCTTAAATGTCTGGTAGCTAAGACCATAAAGCATACCCTCTACTACCAAATATCATCAGAAAACTTAGCAGGTCTTTAATGAATAAAAGACAATCTCAGAAGAAGTGGACTCATGTTATTCTAAGGGACAAAGAATCTCTCTTCAATCCTCTGAATAATAGGGTGGAATGACTGCAGAATTGACCCTGGTTCAATTCTGAGGTCTCTTTACCCTGTTGCAATAGTCCTGAATTCCTGAATAAATATGCTTTTATCATTTTACCTATTATGCAACTATGGATTTTCTCTGAGAGTGATCAGAATCAATCACCATAGCCAGCACCCAAACTCCCTCCCCTACTCATTGACTCACAGGAACTAGAAGCCCAATGTGGCCAGGTGACATTCTTAACTTCCATTCAGGGGAATCACTGCTCTGTCTATTAGGGGAAACAGTCCTTCCTGTATATCTAAGAGCTCTAGATCAAAAGAGCATTAATTTGGGCGAACAGGAAGCAAAAATGGTGACTTTTCCTTTTCCATCCCTGGATTCTTGGAACTATGAAGCCTGGATATAAGGAAATGGCACACTAATGGTTGATAATTCAGAGCATATACAGCATACTGGAAAGCCCCATTACAGCCTTGCAACAAATGTTTTCCCACCTGGCTCTGTAATTGAGTCTTCAAAAAGCCTTTCCGCTACTCTGTCAAACAAGCTACTTCAGAATGGTCAGGGATGCCATGCACATGAATCCACCCCACACTTCTTTTCCTATGAAGTATGTTCACTGATCTGAAACAATGGTGTATAACATATCATAACTGTGGACAAGGCATTCTTTAAGTCCATGAATGATTGTTTTAGCAGTAGTTTTGCATACAGAAAAGGCAAAGCTCTACCAAGTTTACTGTCTATTCCAGTAAGTGAGAAAGAAAAGAATAAAAATACTGCAATTTTCATGAAAGAAGGATCCAGTGTAAACAGCCAGACACAAGGAAATTAATTCCCATAATGAGCTCACATCATTGCCTACCATTGCTCTGCTTACTATTGGAAATAGTCATTTTCATTTTTAAATCTAATCAGATTAGAGAGCAGATCCCAGGAAACCCCAGAAACAATCAGATGACCCCAACAGAAACACTGGAGGAAGTGCTGCTCATGGTAAATAAGTACATTTGTCCATCAGGGCTGCACCCAGAACTGGTTAGGGCTTTGGTACAAGCAGTCCTGTTCCTCCTGTTTGTGTTCTGGTGCCCAAAAGCCACTCCTTTCTGCATGGCAGGTGGCTGTGCACAGGGAAGAACACGGAAATGCTCCAAGAACTCCAGAACACTGAAGACCATCTTGCAACAAAAAAAGCTGGGTGTCCCCTGTGTCCATCCATGCACTTCCTTGCAAACTCCTTAACAAGACCCCAGTTAAGTCTGTTTAGCAAGAGTCTCTCATCTTCCATGTCTAATCAGTCTCTATATCAATCAGATTTTGTACCTTCCACCATCTGACAAATGATTATTGATCAGCCTGTCCTGTCTTCAGCAAGAATCCAAGAATCCTGTTAGGTTGATTCAGGGAGAATCACCTCTACACTTGATGATTTCTCTTATAATAGTCCATCCACAGACTCATATCAGACTCCTTAGCTATAAATTCCCAGGTGCCCATGAAATATGTGGAAAAAAGCCCATTTGATACTGAGGCCTCCTTTCCTGTAGTGCAACTCTCCTGAATAGAATCTGTTTTACTGCTTGAACCTGTGGCTTCTCTTTGTCATTATGATACTATAAATGGTATAAGATCAGATTCATTAATGAAGGATTAGACCACTCACCCAGGATCATAACTGTTCACTTAGGAAGACTCTGTCTTCACTTCTGACTGATCAAGGATCCAGTGGTAAGTCCAACTCCAACACAAATATTCCAAAGATCCTTTGAAACTGGTGGCAATAGAGTTTTGTTTCTTAAGAATTGAATTATTTTGAATTATTTTCTAGAAGCTTTATTAAGAGTCCCAAAGAAAGGCTAGGTTACAATGCTGGGTTTTTCTGTTTGTAAGAAGGTGGGTTAGAATCCCAGCCAAGCATTAGCTGAATCAGAGTCCAAAACAAGCACCTGAGTGTAAAAACCAGGGTTAAAGTGCTAGACCAGCAGATACTAGATTGAGACTCACAAGTTTTTGTTCACAAGTATGTGGGCACCAATAATTAAGACCTTGGGAGCTTCTCCTTGGACTGGAGATCATCTTCTTGAACCCCTGCTGAAAATGTTCCCCATTAACTCTTTCTGCTACTTTGTTCTTGGCATTTTTTTACTAACGATAACTTGAAACTTCAATGGACTCTGGGAAATTTAAGGTCTTCGCACAATGACTTCTATAAAATCTGCCCCTTCCCATCATAGCTGCTTCTGCTTCCTCCTTTTACTTCTTTAAATCTTCCTTCCAGTTCCCCTGATTGTTTGACATGCCTCCCTTCAAAGCCTTACCTCCTCCATCCCTCTGTCCACCAGCCAGACTTTTCCCATCTTGGTCACTCCACTCTCTGTGGTCATCTGAACTTTAGGCCCATTACCTTTTATTGAGGGCTCTCCAGGGATTAAGTGACAACCTTAAGGTACCACCTGAAGTTGAATAGAGAACAAAAGGCTATTTGAAAGTAGAACTAAGTATTTTACCTGTTCAGATGATTTGGAGACACCCAGAAAACTGCTAGATATCTCTTCAATCACTGACCTTAAACTGAGTCCACAGCTGACATCAGACCATATATTAAGGCAAAAGAACATTTTAAAAGTCTTCTCCATAACAATTCAGGTGAAAATATAAAGTGGAGTTTATCCAGTCTAATTATATCACAATGTTTTACTGACCTGTGGGTAAGACTCATAATGAAAACTGTAAAATCTCTGTTGGCAGGTCTGTATTTTATATGTGCTTATAAATGTGTTCTTACATGCATGTTATGTATACTTGACATTTTTCTATCCATGGATGTTGTTACTAAATTAGTTTATAAAATCCCATAAAGGAGTTCTGTTTAAATAAGCTTACAGAAAAAAACAAGTGCTTCTTACAGAATATTAGGTATTCCTAAAACCATATGTAATATAGGAACACATTCAGTTTTTAACATTCTCATGATATGGGGTAAAATTTGGTAGATAAAGCTAGATTTTAAAATTGTTGGTAAAATAAAAGAAGCATAGCTTCTAAGTTGTCAGCATTAAATAAAATGCAAACACGCTATTTGTGTCTCTACATTTATTAGTCAAACTTAACCTTAAATTACCTCCACTAGATGTTTAGAATTATAGAACTATAAATCCATCCTAAAAACACAATGTATAATAAAAATGAATCATGTATGATTTTCAGCAATTTATGAAAGGTTAGAAATGCTAAAAAATTCCAACCAAATGGCATTCTGGAAAAGGCATAGCTACAGAAACAATAAAGAGATCATGGTTTCCATGGATTTGGGGAGAGGGAGGGAGGGAGGAATGAATAGATGGAAAACAAGGGATTTTTAGGGCAAAGAAATTGTATTGTATGATACTGTAGTGATGTCTACATGTCATTAAGCATTTGTCAAAACCCATAAAATATACAACATCAAAAGTGAACCTTAATATAAACGATGGACTTTGATTAATAACGTGCCCATGTTGGTTATCATTTGTACCAAATTTGCCACACTGATGAGGGATGTTGAGGGTAGGAGAGTATATATTTGGGGGTGGAGAAGGATATGTGGGAATTCTATTTTCTACTCAATTCTGTTGTGAACCTGAAGCTGCTGTAAAAGAATAAAGTCTATTAAAAATTTTAAAAAATAAACTAAAAAAGAAAGAATCACAAGATGCATATCAAAACAGTACAAGTAATAAGAGAAAGTGAAAAAAAGGAGAATATGTTTCAATTTTTTTATTGATTGCTTCTGATATTTGGTAGTTATGTTATATTCCACCAAAAAAAATTATGATAATGGCTAGATGTGTTGTTTAGCTCTTGAAACTTTCACAATTAAATAAAATTAATTGTTAAACAGAATTGAATTAAGCAGATGTAAATCATATAAAATGTATAAGGGAATATTTTAATAAGTGTTTTATATTTTATATGATTTATAATATGTTGCAAAATAATCATGTTTTTCATACTTATGTTTTATAATATTTATACTTATAAATGTCCACATAAAAACAGTTTCATAAGCTTATTTGATAACTTGAATTTTAAAGTTATATGACTGTAAGATAAAAAATAGATATTCATCGGCTACCTACATCATTACCTAATTAGGTTAAAATATGGAAATTTAATTACTAAACGTATATTTATCTCCTTGGCATGTTCTTTTTACAAGGATTAGAAAATCTAAATATTTTGGGGCCTGTTAATAAACATGAGAGATTGTACTTTGAAAAATTCACATGCATGGAGGAGTCAGAAAATGATCATGCTAAGTGAAATCAAGTGTACAAAAAAGAACCTACTGTGTGATTCCATTGATATAAATTCAGAAAATGCAAAATAATCTACAGTGATGGAGGGTAGATCAGTGGTGGCCTGTGGATAAGGAAGCAAAGGGACAAAGAGGAGGGACAGTCACGGGGCACAATGAAACTTTTGGAGAGATGGCATGGTCATTGTCTTGAGAGTGGTGACGGTTTCCTGTGTATACGGGTCAAACTTAATATAAAATTAAGAATTAATTACATGTGAAAAAGGACATATGCCCTTAGAAAATTATAAAATGATCTATTCATAAATTTGCTACAGAATGATACTTTTGGACCAAAGTTAATAATTGTTTACTTCTGAATTTTCTCTGTAAAAGAAAGGAATAATGTTGAGATACACTTATGATGCACTTACGTGAAACTACTGGGACTAATATGGGTAAAGAAAAACTCTGTAGTCAAGAAAAGCAAGATGTGTTTTTGATGAGAAGAGTGATGAAGGATGTGTTTCTTTTCAAGGAAACAATGAACAATTTTTTTCCTAAAATAGAATGATTAATCTAAAATAAAATAATTAATGATTAATATTCCAGAATCAAAAAGAGGAAACATGTAAGAGAAAAATAGAATGGATATTAAAAACAAAACAAAATATAAGCTGTAGAATGTTGTGGGAAAATAATCTTCAAAAAGGAAGCTTATAATGTAAGGTCACATCTGGCTAATTTGAATGGATTTATTTACAAGTATTATATTTAGCTTTATAAATAATAGGACACTAACACAAAATCAGAATGTAGTTGTCTGCCATTCTACAGAAGCAATGTTTTCTTAAATTACAGGTTTGAATTAATAAGAAAGGGCAAAAACTGTCTTTCTTTTACCTAAGCATTCTGCCTGGGGAATTAAGATTTTGTGTTTTAAAATCATTCCTTGTTTTTAAGGTTGTCTTTATCATTTATTTGACAACTTAAAAAATAGTTTGTCAATTTAAAAGAGCTACATTTTTTTTTTACAACCATGTCATTTTCTGTATTTGATTTTGAAATATTTTAATTGTCACTTTGGTTAAATACATAGCCAAGTATGGTTTCACATTTGCCTGGGGTCCTAGATAGTCATGTGTTCAAATATTTTGATATTGCTGATAACTTCTCAAAATCAATTTTTAAATGGAGTCCTTTTTACTTCAAACTGACTTGGGATTTCCCAGAGACCCCTTGGGAAATCTACAAGGGTTTGTCCCTCACCTTGGAAAAGGGAGATGCAGAAATATTCTGGTTTATGTATGTTAAATTACATGGAAAACACTGTCAACTAATAGTGATGATAAAGATTCTTAAGCTATATGAAGTGTATATATGTCACTGATACAGGTACTCCAGGAATGGTATGAGGCTCATAGAAATCTGTCAACACTAGTTGTCCAGATATTATTATGTTATAATGTTGCCTGCCACATAAATAACTATTTTTCTTTATACGATGAGCTCTCAGAAGAACTAACCATGACAATTTTAAGTCATTTACCACTCACAAACAGTTAATGTGTTACTTTGTTTTATTCTGAAAGTTTTTACCATTAGCTTCAGGCAAGAATGCTCTGTGTTGGCAGAATGTGAACAAATTTGAATCCATGCCACTAGACTAAGTAAGACTATCCAGAAAGAATGACAACATTGATGAGTTACTAAAACTTTTAACCACCAATCATGCAGAATAAGAATAAATTCCCTGTGACTGAATTAACTGATGGGGGAAATTATGATGTTTTAGACAATTTCTGAAACATCCCTAGGTTTTTATGTTGTTTTTGTTTTTGTTTTTAAGTTTTCTTTCCCAGGTTGAAGGAAATCCTTTTATCTTAAGCTAGGTGTAACTTTCTGCAATTTGGTAACTACTTTTTATCCCTATCTGAACCTCCAGAATTCTAAAATCTCAATGAGTATCCTTATAATTATGGCAATATAGCTATTTGCACAAGTTCAATTGTTAGTTGGTTTAGATAGAAATGAGCACTGGACAAGGGGAGAGGAAGGGGAAAGAAACAATCCAGAATACAAGGAACCTATGTTGTCTAATTAACCAGAGCACAAGGAACCTGAGCTGTCAATCAACCAGAGCACAGGGAAACTGAGTTATCAATCAATCATGAAACCAGGATATAAAAAAAAGGAAAAACAAAGGAACGGCGCCATTTTCCCTCTCTTGGATTCACCCAATTTTCCAGAGTGTACTATGTTTCACTATTTTTTTCCTTCACTAATAAAAATCTTGCTTATATCATGCTTTTTGTCTCTTACGAAATTTTTTTTTTTTGGTTGACTAAATACTGAGGTAATTCTTATTTCCCTTTACCTTGCAACATTAATTTGGGTGCCGTGACTCAGATGATATGCTTAAACCTAATCTTTCTTCCTTCATTTTCCCCTGCCTCCCTGAGGCCAGCAGAGTACAGACTCCTGGGGTCAGCTGAGAAGGCTGGTGTGCTCAGGCAGTGAGTGGCCCATCTGAGACCCTGTGAAGTTCTGGTTGCAGTGGGAGGGTATTAAGACCATGCACCTTCACCAATGCCCAACCACATGCACACCTGCCACAGAGCACTCTGCTCACAGCAGTCCTGCTAACCATCGAGCTCCAACTGGAGATAACTAGGCTTTCTCCAGAACCACAGTAGAGGTAGAGGGCTGACCCAAGACACCACACCAGGCCTTTATACTAATTATTTTATCACTCACAACTTTATATACTGGTCTTTTGCCTTTGCTGCAGATCCTTGCTTCTGTTTTCTGACCTCTGTCATTGAGTTTTCTAAAAAACACCCTCCTTCAATTTCTATCTCTCTTTTTCCCACTGGTCAATGCAAGGTCCACTCTGACAAGTATGCCTCCCACTTGGGCTATTATTAACTTACTCTCCAACCTAAAAGAAAACTCTCAGTTTCCAAATGTGACTGGGGCCATGCCCTTTTCACTACTATTTTAACCTATGGTGCCCTGGGATCTCTTATAACCACATCCTGTTTGCTTTATTCACTGGCCAGCAAGTATTAGGCCACCTATTTTGTACATGACTTGAGTAACATTGTCTCTTGTGGCCTTTTCTAGAAAACACCACCATGGACAGTAATCATGGGCTGCAATGCCTCTGACTCCTTTCTGGCTTCATATGCCTCTGGAGACACAGGCTAAGGCAAGAAAGCATTTCTGCCTTAGAAAATTGAGCTGCTGGAATTCTTATTCATGTTCATCTCTCCTACTGCCTTCTCCATTCAGGTGATCCAATAGGGGATCCTCTAACCCTAACTCACTCCTCTATTTTTGCTACCCCTGTCTCTGGCGATCCCAGCTAAGCAGCTCTCCTGCTCCTGTATCACTGACCACCTGTGGGGTTAAAACTATTTCCTTGGACGGCGGAGACTCCCAGCACATGGTAAGACTGTGGCTGCTTTTCCCATCCAGTGAGGAGGCCGGGATGCTGGGTCCTCCTTCTGTGGATCAATGACCCTGGGATGCTAGGCTCTCTTTGGTCTATGGTTTCAGGGTACTCTTGATTACAGGCAAAAAACTGAGACATCAGACTATAGCCTGTTGGCTTCACCTCAGGAAGCTGAGCTCTGAAGCCATCCCTTCCCCCAGTGTCCTGCTCTTCAGATGGAAAGCCAACAGTTGACCCTTCTGGGACTCCCATGGGCTACATATTAGCCAAAATCATAGCCCATAATCAACCATTTTGATCCAGTTTAATCTCTTCTACAATATCCAAGGGAACTGGTCTAAAATACCATCTATCCAGATCTTTTATTTGCTGAGGGACAGCAATGATCTCTTAAAGAAATGCAAAATAACCACCTTGGTCAAGGTTACTATCAGCAACCTGCTGTCCCCGGCATCTCCTTGAGGGGAACTCCCTTAAATGTATGTCCTTCTCTGCTCTATCATATACCCTTGTTTAAAGGAAAAATTCCTCACCCAATATGGCTGAAATATTAGACAAAATCTCCAAAGGCAATCCAGGAACCCAGAGTAACTCTTGATAAATGCTAACTATTGCTGCCTAGGTTTTTTTTTTTTTTTTTTTTTTTCTGTCAGGTACAAGAGGCCAAGGCTTAGGAGAAGGAAAGAATGAAAGAGGCTAGGCATACCCAAATGATTATGGCCCTTCAAGGCCAGCCACCATCCCTAAGTCCTCAGCCACCAACAGCCCAAGACAAGCCTGATGATAAATACAATATCTGCCGCTTACCTGGTCAGTGGTCCAAGAAATGTCCTCATAAGGACAAACTTCCAAGTTCTGCTATGTTTGGTGTAACAAGCAAGGTCATTGAGTGACCCTCTGCCCTTCAAGCCAAACAGCTTTTTGGGGAGAATCAGCCTGCGACCTGTGGATGGTTGTCTGGGACTAAAGAAGCCCACTCCAGACAGACCCAATGCAAGAGATCTTCAACACAGGGCTAGAGCCATAAGGACTAATGGACGTGGCAGGTAGGACAATAAATTTCCTTTTGGATACTGGGGCCACCTACTCAGTCCTGACTTCTTTCTCCAGACCCTTCTCCTCTAGATCCTACAACTCATCTATCCTGGTCATTGAGAAGGATGGGGCTTATAGACTATCCCAAATTTAAAAATCATAAATGAAGCTGTAGTGCCTCTTCATTCAGTTGTTCCAAACTGATACATATTACTGAAAACATACCTCCAGGAGTCCAGTGGTACACTGCCTTAAATCTAAAGTTGCTTTCTTCTGTATATGCCATAGTCCCCAATCCCAATAATTATTTGTCTTTCAGTGGGACTCACCTAATGGGTATCAACAACAGATAACCTGGACTGCACTACCACAGGGGTTTAGAGATAGCCCTCACCTATTTAGGCAACCTTTGGCCCAAGGTTTACCAGACTTACAGCTTGAAAAAAGAACTATTCTCTAATATGTAGATGACTTACTTATCTGCTGCCTTACTAAAAAACTGGCCATAGAATATGCAATCCAAGAACCTGACTTCTTGGCTGGGCAGGGACATAATTTCTCATTCTGCAATACAACTATCCTTCCAGTCATTTAAAACATGGGACCTACAGACTGGTCCAGGATTTATGGGCCATAAATGAGGCACTAGTACCTCTTTATCCTGTGGTTCCAAACCCCTATGTGTTACTGGGGGACATACCTCCAGTAACCCAGTGGTATACCACCTTAAATCTCAAATATGCTTTCATTTGTATACCACTTAGTCCCCAGTCCCAATATTTATTTGCCTTTCAGTGGGACTCACCCAATTGCTATCAATGCCAGCTAACCTGGACAGTACTACCACAGGGATTTAGAGACAGTCCTCCCCTCTTTGGGGAAGCTTTGGCCCAAGATTTACAGGACTTACAGATTGAAAAAGGAACTATTTTCCAATATATAGGTGACTTACTTATCTACATCTTTACCTAAAAACAGGCCACTCAGCATAATAATCCAAACTCAACTTCTTGGCCAAGCAAGGATATAAACTTTCCAGGTTCAAGGCAAAAATGGTCAAACAAGAGATAACTTATCTAGCAACTCCCTAATCCCACTGCTCAAAAACAGCTCAGTTCACTTCTTGGACTAACAGGTTACTGTAGGCTTTGGTATAGACCAACCTATGTATGAGAGTTTGAAGGGTGACTCAGTATCACTCCAGTGAGGTCCTTCCCAACAGCAAGCAATGGAAAAATTAAAAAACCTCCTAATAAGATCCCAAGCCTTGAGGCTTCCAGATCCTACTAGGCCCTTCCAGTTATACATTCATGAAAGAGGATGGGTAGCCTTAGGGGTCATTACCCAATGGCTGGGTTCTACACAACAGCCTATGGGATACCTCTCCAAGCAGCTAGATCCCACTTCTTGAGGCTGGCCTTCCTACCTAAGAGTGTTGGGAGCCCTCTTCACTCTCCTGGAGGAAACTTTTAAGCTAATTCTGGGGGACCCTATATGAGCATATGCTAATCACCAAGTTTCTGAGATTTTAAATGGCAAGGGACATTTCTGGCTCTCATATGCTTGAAAACCCAGATGTCTGTGTCTCTGTTTGTGGGACACTCAATCCTGCTACACTATTACCATCACCAGACGAGTCTCTTCCCTTTCACCTATGTTATGAGACCCTATCCATTTCTGTAGGAGCCAGAACAGATCTCACTGACCAACCCCAGGAAAACCTTGATGAGATCTGCTTTATGGATGTGAACCACATATTCTTGTGGACCTCTTAGCAATCTGCAACTGCTTTTCAAGCAACATCCCAAGTCAAACTTCAAATTGCTATACAACAAGGCAATCATCCAATCAACCAAGACAGCTTTTATGCAAGCCCCTCAGTGGACACTGGCCCTTTGCCCACCACCTTCCCAGTGACAGCCAGCTTGTCTGGGACCCCAATGGGGTCCAACAGTGCCCCAGATCAGCCAGAAGCAGCTAGAGCTGTCATCGCCCTCTACATCCCAAAGATTTGCATTCATATGACTAGAGGTGGGGAATGTTAGGTAGTTTAGATAGAAATGAGCACTGGGCAGGGGGAGAGGAAGGGGAAAGGGACAATCCAGAACACAAGGAACATGTGCTGTCTAATTAACCAGAGCACAAGGAACCTGAACTGTCAACAACCAGAGCATAGGGACCTTGAAATGTCATTCAATCAATCAGTCAATCAATCACAAAACCAGGATATAAAAACAGGGGAAACCAAGAAACAGTGTCATTTTTCCTCTCTCAGATTGCCTGCTACCATGTGGGAGTGTACTAACTTTAAATATTTTTTAATTCACTAATAAAAATTCTTACTTATATCACAGTTTTTGTCTCTAATAAAAAATTCTTTTTTTTTTTTGAGTGAATGAGATCTGAGGTAAGTCTTATTTCCCTTTTCCTGGTAACATAATAACATTCTCTTCTCCTTGCAACATGATACAATTGGAAACATTAATTATAATACCAAGGATTTGACTGGAATGTCATATATGAAAATGATATGCATCAAACCAAATATAACCTAAGAACTTTAAGGAACTAAGGTTGACTTTAAGGACCCAATTCTTACAAAGACTTCCTTGGAATATCTGGCCTGAACAAGGCTTAAGTGGTTTCACAGTTTAGAAATCGTAAGAAGAATTACTTTCCAACAGTCCCAGAAACCTAAGACTATTTAGGATATGTAGACAACTTCAGGATTTCTAATCAAGATGGCAGGATGATAGGAACATAAGCTTATATCTCCTTGTGACTACAATGCAAAATATCCTGGAAGCTAGGAAAAGAGATTGTCTGCAACTGGAAACAAAAAGAGGGAACCACCACAGGATGGTAGTAGGGGTGTGCTTGTAATATAATTGGGCCCCATACCCGCTGGATGAGTGACCCATAAGCTGAAAAATAATTAAATCACAGAGGTGATCCCACAGGAGTGAGAGATCTCAGCCCCACATCAGGTTCCCCAGCTCTGGTCCAGCATGGGAAGAGGAGACCCAAGGACAACTAGTTCTGAAGGCCAGAGGGTCTTATCTCTGGGACCCCCCTGGGACTGGGGGAAACAGTGACTACATTTGCTTGGGAAGTGTACACGGAAAGTCACCTACACCAGGTCCAAGGACAGAGGAAGTGATGTCATAGGAACATGGGCCAGACCTGCCTGCTGGATATAGAGGATCTCCTGGGGACATGGGGGATGCCTACGGTTCACCAAGGGGACATAAAAGCTGATGGCAGATATTCTGAGTGTGTTAATCTACATCAGCTTTCCTGGACACTGACATCTTGATTGGATCATTAGATCTAAGTTCCATCCCCACCCGACAGCCTGTAGGGAAGCCTCAGGCCAAACAACAAACAGGGTGGGAATACAGCCACAACCATCAACAGAATTCTTAAGGCACAAAGGCATCTAGACACAACCCTACCCAACAGAGGTCCAGGACCAAGCTTCACCCAGCAGTGGGCAGGCACTGGCTCCTCTTGCCCAGAAACCTGTATAATCCTGTAGTCCAGCATTATCCACTGGGGGAAGATACTTAAAATAAGGAAACAATAATTCCAAAGCCTGTGGAAGGAATCCACAAACACATAGAAAGGCAGATGATATGAGATGGGAGAGGAATATCTCTCAGGTCAAGGCACAAGGTAAAATCCCAGAAGAAGAAATAAATGATAAGGAGATAGGCAATTAATCTGAGAAAGAGTTTAAGGTAATGATTGTGAAGATGTTCAGAGAACTCAAGAAGAGAATAGATGCACAGAGCAAAGTTTTATGTAGAGGTGTGAAATATAAAGAATACCTAAAAAGAGTTGAAGAATAAAATCACTGAAATAAATAACACAGTAGAGGGAACCAAGAATAGACCAAATGAGTCAGAAGAATGGACCAAGAGCTAGAAGACAGATCAGTGAAATGAACTTAAATATAAAACAGAAAAAGATGCACAGACATAGAATACAAACTTGTAGTTGCCAGGATAGAGGGCGGTGGGAAGGTATAGACTGGGAGTTTGAGATATGTAGATACTGACAGGTATATGACTGATCTAAAAAATAGTCTATTAAAAAAAGACTACTTTGGGAATGTATAGAAAAGAGGAAATCATCTCAATTGATATGATATTGTAGAGAAAATCTAGTGTAGACACTTGGATTGACTTTATGGTCTCAAGAGGCATTTAAAAGTGTAATATCATGTTCCTTATGAAAAGTTCCAGCAAAGCAAACTCAAGAGACCATGTGGTCAATCAGTATTCTTGCTGTACTTACAAAAATAATCACACTAAGTATAATGAGACTGGACATATTTTGCAAATAAATTTGTCTATGATTCTCTCTGATAGAAGAGGTGGTGACAATAGAGGTAAATTTTTGATTCAATGGAAAGCCATGATGTACACTTTTGGGTCTGATCACACGTCTTGGTAGTCCTTGACAAATCCTGGATTATTCTTACTTTCCTCCATTTTTTCTCCCTTATGACTTGGTATCATTGTGAAGTGAAATAGCCCATTTCCCAAAGCCTGGCAAGTTGAAGCTAGAAAATGTATCAGAAACTTCAAGGAATTCACAACAGACTGTGAAAAGGCAACTTTTGTGTCAGCTGCTGTGTGGGCCACTCAGCAAATTCACCTGAATACTTGATGCCATCACCATGGACAGTCAAACTGAAAACTGGGAAATCCATTGCATTGCCACTGCTACCCTCTCTCCACTATCTAAAGACATTTTGAGCCCAGCCTCTTCTTGATTTGCTGCCTTCTGGATTCCAGTTTTTTTCACTATTACTCTTTTTTTTCCTCTGATTTTCATAGAAATGACTCTTAATTAAATGCTGGATGGCTAGCACCCTCCAGCAAATGCACTCTACTAAGAAGTCTTAACAGATGATTCAGCTGGTTTTTAATGAACAAATTGTGTCTGAACACGAACTGAGTTTACATTATTCAGAGGAAAGATGAACACCTCTCTCTTCTTTCCTTGAACAAGAAAGGGCCTGACAAATATATTTGGTGGGAACTCTAACTGGAAAAGACACATGCACCCCAGTGTTCACAGCAGCACTATTTACAATAGCCAAGACATGAAAGCAACCTAAATGTCCATCGACAGATGACTGGATAAAAAATTCATGGTCTATATATACAATACAATACTACTCAGCCATAAAGAAGGATAAAATAATGCCATTTGCAGCAACATGGAAGAACATAGAAATCGTCATTCTATGTGAAGTAAGCCAGAAAGAGAAAGAAAAGTACATGTGATATCACTTATATGTGTAATCCAAAAAGAAAAACAAAAAGGACACAAATGAAGTTATTTACAAAACAGAGACAGACTCACAGACATAGAAAACAAGCCTATGGTTACCAGGGGGAAATGAGGTAGGGAAGGATAAATTGAGAGTTCAGGATTTGTAGATACTAACTTCTTTATATACAATAGATAAACAATATATTCCTATTGTATAGCACAAGGAACTAAATGCAATAACTTGTAATAAACTATAACCATAACTATGACTATATATATATATATATATATATATATATATATATATATATATATAATTTGAATCACTATGCTGTACACCAGAAATTAACATTGTAAATTGACTATACTTCAATTAAAAAAAAAGATTAATGTCACACTATAAGAAGCAACAACCTCTCTTCTTCCTCTCTGCCATCTGCTCAGCTGTCACAAAACTATGTGTGATCACATTTCCATCCATGTTGTCCAGGCTGGTGTCCAGATCAGTAATGCCTGCTGGGAGGTCTACTGCATGGAACATGGAATCCATCCTAATGGCCAGATGCCAAGTGACAAGACCATTATGGGAGGAGTCATGTCCTTCTACACCATCTTCAGTGAAACAGGCACTGGAAAGCATGTGCCCAGGGCAGTGTTTGCATACCTGGAACCCACAGTCATTGATGAAGTTCACACTGGCACCTACCACCAGGTCTTCCACCCTGAGCAGCTCATCATAAGCAAAGAAGATGCTGCTAATATCTATGCCCATTTTCAGTACACCATTGGCAAGGAGATCATTGACCTCTTCTTGAACTGAATTCAGAAACTGGCAGACCAGTGCACAGGTCTTCAGGGCTTCTTGGCTTTCCACAGCTTCAGTGGGGGAACTTGTTCTGGGCTCACCTCCCTGCTGATGGAACATCTCTCTGTCAATTAAGGCAAGAAGTCCAAGCTGGAGTTCTCCATGTACCCAGTCTCCCAGGTTTCCACAGATGTAGTTGAGAACTACAACTCCATCCTCAAAACCCAAACCACCCTGAAACACTCTGATTATGCCTTCATGGTAGACAGTGAGGCCATCTATAATATCTGTCATAGAAACCTCAATATTGAGCACAGAACTTACACTAACCTGCATGGGATGATAGGTCAAGTTGTATCCTCCATCACTGCTTCCCTGAGGTTTGATGGAACCCTGAATGCTGATCTGACAGAATTCCAGGCCTACCTGGGTCCCTATCCTCATATCAACTTCCCTCAGGCTACACAAGCCACTCTCATCTCTTCTGAGAAAACCTACCATGAACAGCTTTGTATAGCAGAGATCACAAATGTTTGCTTTGAGCTAGCCAATCAGATAGTGAAATGTGACCATCACCATGGGAAATATGTGGCTTGCTGCTTGTTTTACCATGGTGGTGTGGCTCCCAAAGATGTCAATATTGCCATTGCCAAAATCAAAACCAAGTGTATCATCCAGTTTGTGGAATGGTGCCCCACTGACTTCAAAGTTGGCTTTAATTACCAGCCTCCCATCATGGTACCTGGTGGAGAACTGGCCAAAGCACAGTGAGCTGTGTGCATGATGAGCAACACCACAGCAATTGCTGAGGCCTGGGCTCACCTGGAGCATGAGTCTGACCTGATGTATGCCAAGTGTACTTTTGTTCACTGGTATGTGTTTGAGGCATAGAGGTAGGAGAGTATTTTGAGGCCCATGAGGACATGGCTATCCTTGAGAAGGATTATGAGTACGTTGGTGAAGATTATGTTAAAGGAGAGGGAGAGGAAGAAGGATAGAAATAGTAAAGTTAAATATCACAAAGGTGTTCTTTTACAGGGAAGCTTATTCTGAAACATTAAACATTGAAAAGTTGTGGTCTGATCAGTTAATTTGTATGTGACAATGTACACTCTCATTTACAATCACTGGCCTATGCTTTAAAACACAATGCTTTGTTATAGACCCAAATATCCACTTCTCTGATTGATTTGAATAAAATATTCCCTGTCTTTAAAAAAAAAAAAGATTACAAAGGGTCCTTTCAAGGATTAGTTGGTTGACCAAACTTTAATCAGACCTCTGAACCTTTGCCTAGGCCCATATGGGTACCTCTTTGTAAAATCCTCAACAAGAATTCTGCTGAGTTTTGCATGGGGCCTTCACCCTGCATGTCTGATCAGCCTCTATATCTAATTAGGTTTCTCATTTTCCACTCCCACCAGCAGATAATTTCTGATCCTTCTGACTTGTCTTCAGAAAAATATCCTGTATGTGTTTTTCCCAAGAATTTCCCTAGTGCTTGTTTCATATTAGTAGTATGTCATCCAGTAACCCCCACTGAGTTCCTCTGATTTAAATTCCCTCTTCCCAGTTCTCTATTCTTCATTGAGCTCATTTCTATATTGAGATTTCTTTTTCCTTATTATTATACTTGTGAATAAATTTGTTTTTTCAACATTAAATACTCTCCAGGTATGGTTGTCTTGTGACAGTTTTCAGAATCAGTCACTCCATACAGGGCATTAACTCCCTTCTTTGCCTATTGACACAGAGGCATGAGGAGCCCAAAGTGGCCAGTTGTTCAGTCTTAAGCTCCACACAGGAGAGTCATTGCTCTGTCTTCTGGCAGAAACATGCCTTCTCCTGGAACTACGAATTCTAGCTGGGCAGAGCTTTATGTCGTGAGAAAATGAAAAGAAAAAAAAGTTCTAAAGGGTAATATAGAATGTGATGCCCCTACCATTTCCACCCCTTCATCCTTGGACCTATTAACAGTACCATTACTGGAAGTTTATTCAGGACACAGACATCTCCTGAAGAAACCTTCCACAGCCCTGCAATATACTGCCACCTTCCTGAGTGCCACTGAAACTGAGTCTTCAAAAGGCCCTTTCCCTGTTGTATTCATCCAGCTGCTTCAGGATGGTGGTGAACAGGGTGAGATAGTGGATTCAATGGGCATGTGCCCCTAGCCTCACTTTTTTTGCTGTGAAGTGAGTTCCTTGAACTGAAGCAATCCTTCATAGAAAACTACAGAGAACAGATAAAGCATCTTTAAGTCCACATTGTAGTTTTGGCAACAGCCTGCATGCAGTTAAGGCAAATCCAGACCCACTGTGTCTGTTTCAACAAGGGTAAAATGACACATGATGAAAGCATTCTGATCTAATCAACCTGCCAGCAGGGGTCTGTCTGAAGACCCCCTGGAATGTGCCACATGAGAAACCCAGTACTTTTGCCCTCTTTTGACAGATCAGGCACTCAGTCATGGTTAATGGAATTCCATTTTGATGAGACATGCATGAACTCTTGTCACTCCCACCACAGCCACCTTGTTCATGAGCTCTCTGGGCAAGGACAGGAAAAGAGGCTGACTGATACCCACAGAATGTGTCATCCTCTCTGCTTGATTGTTCTGGGGTCAAACCCTGGTGAGCATTCGCATGGGACACACGTATCTTTTTTTTCCCCCATTGAGAGAGGTTAATCCACATACCTATTCCCCAAATTTCATTCTTACCAGTTTTCCAATCATTTTCCTTTAAAGTCCCTTTGTCCTGACTGTCAAGCCAAACCATTGCCTACTGCCCCAAATCATTATATAATAAGACTTCAGGCCATTTTATCTTTCAATCAATATGCACAAGCAGGTAAACTGACTGCCTGAAATTCTGAAAGGTGAGATATTCACTGTCCATCCTCACTGTCCTTCAGTGAAGCCACAGGAAGGGGCTGTAGCACTTCAGCTCTACACTTTCAGGTGACACCTCGATGGTGCAAAACCATCAGTAAACAAGCTTGCATCTTTTCTTCCTGTTTCAAGGGGCCAAAGGGAATGTCACACTATGGGATACAGGTATGTATGTGAGAGGCCACTACTTCCTGTCACTTACATGTACCTGCCTGGCCTGTCTGGGCTGAATCATATATTTACCACTCCCATTTGACATAGGAGTGCTGCTGTGACTGCCCAACTTTAAGACTTGTTGGGTCAGAGAACACTTGGGTAGCTCCAGTCAAATAATGTCTTGGTGGCTCATGGTTTAATATTCAGTCTCTCATGAGGTTCAGACACAGAGCAAGAGTTGTTTCTCAAAAGGAGAATATTAATTGGAGGTTGATAGCTGGACCTTGCTCTAAAATCCTAACTACCTATGCTGTGATTTATCTGTGGGCTGGCAAAGGCTTCAAATAGCATCCCTGTCAGCCAATGGAGCTTCAAGAACCATTATGTCAGCTGGGTTACATGATCCAAGTGGCAGAATGTCTTGCACAGCATCCTGGACCCATTACAGTGCCTTCTCTTCTCCCCCACAACCAACCTCAAAACTTGTAGCTTCTTGTCACTTGATGCATGGGACTGGCTAACACACCCAAATGAGGAATATGTTGCCTTCAAAATCAACATGCCCACTGGGTGTTGTGCTTCTTAGTTTTAAGAAGGGATACAGACACAAAAATCTACACTTTACCTTAAAAAGGGTATCTGGACATGTCCCACACCTTTGGCTCCTTCAAGATGGTACTGAAGCATAAGCTCCTTGAATTTTATTTGAATTCAGTCTCCACCTCTGACATGCAAATGTCTTATCATTAAGTCTTGAGTAGTTGCTTGTCTTCCTCTCTAGATCCAAGCAGCATAACATCATAATGTAATTCATCAGTATAATGGACCAGTGCTATATCTTGTGGGAGAAAGTAGTGTCAACATCCCTGCAAACTAAACGGCGACAAAGGCTGGAGAGTTGATACATCCCTGAGGTAGTACAGTGAAGGTGCATTGCTGGCTTCGCACCTGTAAGGAAACTGCATGTTGTAGGCATTAAGGTGAGGGAGGTATTTGCTAGGTCAACAGCTCACTACTGTGTATCAGAGTATGTGTGAAAATCCTGTATCAATAAAACCACATTTAGTACAGTAGTTACATCAGTATGTTAATCTCCCAACTATCCACTGTCGTCTTCAATACATTTGTCCTCTGCCCAGGCTAAATAGAAGAGTTGAAAGGGGGAATTTTAAGTATTGGCTCTTTGAACTCTATCTTAGTTCTTTAAAGCACTCAGGCCATATCTTATTGGATGTGGAACACTCTCAAATATAAAATTCTAGTTAAAGCTATTTTAATGTAACCAATGTTTCCAATTCTGTCTTGCTGTAATTAGAAGATATTTTTCATTGAACTTATACAAATTACTATAGTGCCATACGTATAAGCATTCAAATTCTGGAGGGATGAAGTAGAGTGAAAAAAAGCAATTGTCACATCTTTGGTCACAAAGGGATACTTTACCAAATTGGTATATGTTACAAATAATTTAAGGGAAGATTCCTTCAGCCCAGAAAACTGTTTTTTTAAAGAGCAAAATTTCAAATAAAATGTCCATGGCTAAAGTTCTGATATAGTTTATTTGGTCAGTTATTTGAGGATATTAGTTATTTCTGTGGCATGAAATATTTTTATATGGGAATCTGAAAACTAAGGAGTTGACAAATGTATCACTTCTGATTTGACAATGCACCTCAGGTAATTTAACATACAAAATAAACCAAATAGTTTAGCATCTGTCTTTTACAAAATAAGATACAAACACTGAGATTTTCCAGAGACAATCTGGAAAATCTCAAAGTTAGCTTGAAGTCAAAAAGCCTGTATTTAAAATCTGTTTCTGAGAAGCTGCCAAAATGTCAAAAGGATGAACACTTCATTAAACAGGATAATCAGTCACTGTAAAACAATAAGTTCTATAACCCAACTGAAAAAATATTTCAAAGTAAACTATATAAAGTTATATAGTTGTAAATATCTAGCTCTTTTAATATCAAGAACTCAGTTTTTTTTTAAGTAATAAAGGATCTGATAAAGACAATCTAAATTACAGGAAAACATTTTAAGATATACATATTAGATTCCCAGGCAAACATTTAACCTAAAGATTAAACTTTTCTTACAATTTCTTATCAAGAGCAAACCTCAAACCTAAGTAAAGTTTCTTGTATTAGCAGAGAAAGAATAACAAAAATTCTAGTTCTGCATCATGGTACTATTAATTCAAAGACAGAGCTTTCAAAACCTTGTAAATATCCCTTCCTATCTTAGTACTGACCACACAAGATGTGTTTTCAAATCTTCCTTTCTGATAAATCTTCTCTAACTTAAAAAAATACATATCTGAATCACCTCAGTGTACACCTAAAATAACACAATATTGTAAATCAAATATACATCAATTTAAAAAAATCATGTCTTACTTTTTCTGCATAAGGAACTATTTTTTACCTTGTTAGTTCTGGTACTATGATTTATTAATTCTGATAAAATTTCAACCATTAGTCACTTTACTTTTAAAGAGAAAACTATGAAGTAAGCAATTTTTAACAGGCACATACTATTATTCAGAAGCAAATTTATAAATAAATAACTTCATAACAATCTAGATGCAGGTGACTTTTTCATAGCACAAGTTCTCACATTTGAAAATGGACCCAAATTGGGTTCTGGTCAGGGAGGCAGAGTGGTAGGACCATGAGCTCTCCTCTCCTTGTGACTACAATGAAACCACAACTGAATGCTAAACAGCCATTGAAAAAAGACTGGAACATAGCAAAAAAGGATCTTCTGCAACTGGAAAAATAAAGAAGGAACCACAGCAGGATGGAAAGAGGGGTGTGCTCACGATACAATTGGGCTCCATAACCCATAAGTGGGTGACCCACAAGCTTAAGATTTGTTAAGCTGCAGAGACCCTCCCACAGTAGTGAAAGCCCTAAGCCCCACATCAAGCTATCGAGCTGAGATCCAGGCATTGGAAAGGTAAAAAGACTCCAGAACATATGGTTTTTAAGGCCAGGGCTCTGATAGCCCCATGGGGCTGCGAGAAACGGTGACTCCATTTGCTTGAGAAGCATACATGTAAACTCACATGCACCAGATCCAAGGGCAGAGGCAGTGATTTCATAGGAACCTGGGCCAGACCTGCCTGCTAGATTTGGAGTATCTCCTGGGGATTGAGTGATGGATGTGCCTCACTCATCAGCCATAAAAGTTGGTGGCAGGCATTCTGGGAATGTAAACCTACATGAGCTTTCCTGGGAGCTGACATCTTGATTGGATTTTTTGTACCAAGTCCAGCCCTAACCAACATCCTGTAGGGAAGCCTCAGGCCAAACAACATACAGGGTGGGATCACAGCCCCACCCATCATCAGACTTCCTAAGCGATAAAGGCCTCTAGACACAGCCCTACCCACCAGAGGTCCAGGGCCAAGCTTCACTATGCAGTGGGAAGGCGCTGGCTCCTTCTGCCAGGAAACTTGCATGAGCCTCTAGTCCAGCCTCATCCACCAAGGGCAGATACTAGAAATAAAGAAAACAAGCATCCCAAAGCCTGTGGAAGGAATCCACAAATACATAGAAAGATAAACAATATGAAGTGGCAAAGGATTATCTCCCAGGCCAAGGCACAAGATAAAATGCCACAAGAAGAAATAAGTGATGAGGAGATTGGCAATTTATCTGAGAAATTGTTTAAAGTAATGATGATGAAGATGTTCAGAGAACTCAAGAGGAGTATAGATGCATAAAGTGAAGTTATAAGCAAAGAGTTGGAAAATATAAAAAAATACCCAGAGTTGAAGAATAAAACGATGGAAATGAACAATACACTAGAAGGAAGCAAGAATAGACTAAATGAGGCAGAAGAATGGATCAGTTAGCTAAAAGACATAAGTGGAAATCCTTACTTCAGAACAGAAAAAATAAAAAAAAATAAGAATACAAAGGAATGAGGATAGCTTAAGAGAACCCTGGGACAAAATGTAGGGCTCTAATATTTGCACTTTAGGGCTCCCAGAAAGAGAAGAGAGAGAAAGGACATGAGAAAAATTTTTGAGAGATAATAACTGAAAACTTCCCCAACATGGGAAAGAAAATAGTCATCAAATTGACAACAATTAGGGATAAGCAGAGAATATTAAAATTAGTAAGAGAAAAGCAACAAATGACAGACAAGGGAATTCTCGCAAGTTTATCAGCTGATTTTTCAGCAGAAACTCTACAGGTCAGAAGGGAGTGGCATGATATATGTAAAGTGATGAAAGGGGAAACTTACAACCAAGAATACTCTATCCAGCAAGGCTTTGTTCTGACTTGAAGAAGTCAAAAGCTTCACAGTAAACAAAAGCTGAATGATTTCAGCACCACTAAACCAGCTTTACAAAAAATACTGAAGGACCTTCCATAGTCATCAAACAAGAAAAAAAGAGAAAAGTAAGAAAGAGAAAAAAGAGAGAGACCTACAAAAGACAACTTTGGCTGTTTGGGGAATTTTGTGGTTCCTTATAAATTTTGGAATTGTTCTATTTCTGTGAGGAATGTATTGAGTATTTTGAAAGGTGTTGAGTTGAATCTGTGGATTGCTTTGGGTAGTGCAGCCATTTTCATAGTGTTGATTCTTCAAACCCAAGACCACAAGAAATCTTTCCATTTCTTTGTGTCATTTCGGTTTTCAGAGTATAAGCAACCTCCTTGGTTAAGTTTATTTCTAGGTCTTTTGTTATTTTTGATGTAATGGAAATGTTAGTACCAGTTATAAAATTTTGGTTTTGAAGTGAAAAAAAAAAAAGTGAATGAAGGACCACAAATGGCAAAATATACTACTATTTTATGGGTGAGTTGTATTCCATTTTATATATATAAATATATATACATTGCATCTCCATTGTCTATTCAACTGTTGATGTGCACTTGGGATGCTTCCATGTCAAGGCAATTATAAATAATGTTGCTGTTAATAGTAGGGTGTATGTATCTTTTTGAGTTAATTCTTACTTGTGGTTGGCTTTGTTCCTTTGTTAACTATGTAAGTATAAAAAGCTAAAACTCTAAACATTCTCAGAAACAATGAACAGTACATATATGTAAATTTAAAAATATATGTGTAATAAAAAAATCTATCAAGCCATTAAAGACATAGAAGAAACTTAAAAAGATACATTACTAAATAAAAGAAGCCAATCTGAAAATGTTACAAACTGTATGATTGCAACCAGATGACATTCTGGAAAAGGTACAACTACAGAAACAATAAAATGATCGTGGTTTCCATGGGATTAGGGAGAGGTATGGAGGGAGGAGTGAATAGATGGAGCACAAGGGATTTTTAGGGTAATGAAGTTATTCTGTATGACACTATAGTGGTGTCTATATGTCATTATGCATTTGTCAAAACCCATAGAATGCACAACATCAAGAGTAAACCCTAATGTAAACTTGGACTTTGGTTGATTATAATGTGCCCATGTTGGTTAATCAATTGTACCAAATATACCACAAGGATGAGGGATGTTAAGGATTGGGGAGTTTATATGTGTGGGTGGGGAGGACTATGAGGGAAATCTGTATTTTCTGCTCAAGTCTGTTGTAAACCTGAAACTGCTCTAAAAAAATTAATTTTATTAAAAAAAAAAAAGAAAATGGACCCAAATATATTTAGCTTCTCTATACCATTTTTCAAAGTATGCAATTATAGACAAAATATTTTTCCATAATTAATGTTTCCATATTTTATCTTATTTGGAAATGACCTATATGCTAATTAATATACATTATTGACCTTATCTTAGTATAGCTTTAAGGTTTCAAGTTACCAAAAATGTTTATAAAATTATTATATGTAGCTATAGTATAAAACATAATTGTTGTTGAAAAGTTCATTTATATATTTTATCACAGCTACACCTATTTAATTTACTTGTGCTTAACAAGTATATATGAACTGATCAAGAAAACTTAATGAGTTAAACAAACAAATCTAGCCATCATCCTATGCTTTTTTTCTTGCTGACAAATTAAGGCAACAATCCAAAAAAAAACCTCACAGAGGCTATAAAACTAAACAGTTAAATATTTGGTTCTTGTGTCTTTAATGATTTTTTAAAGATTTTCTACCATGCTTGACATGCGTCAGGTAATTCATTTTTATTGCATATTTTATTGCATATATATATATATAATATAGTTTTATAATCTTGAACATCTAGTAGAGATATTATAAGCTTGTTTGACTGTTAAGCCTAGGAAGAAAAAAACCCTTATATGTCTGCATTATATTTACTGTTGAAAACTCTGAAAACTTACTTGTCTTTATTTTACCAACAATTTTTTAAACTAGCTTTGTTTAACAAGGATCATCTCAAATCATGTGATATTAAGAAATTAGATTGGTTTTTATATTTCTGAGTTATAGGAACTTAATATATGGAAGCATTCATTCATCTCTAAGCCAATTTGAATAGAGCTTTTAAGAGATTTTGTAAGTTAATTTAGAAATAATTTGGAGAGGTAGAAAATGTCACATATACATTACATATGTGAATACATGCATAATCACGTAGACAGATGCAGAGTTCTTATATATTTCATTTTTAAATTTTATCTATGACTCAGTGAAACATAGTAATACAGTCTAATTGATTATCTGTACTTTATATACTTATCTGAACTGTGTTTTTTGGCAAATGGGAAAAATAAGGATTATCTTTTAACCACTATACATTAAGGAGACTTTTAAGAATTCCTTTTGTTCTGACATGGAATCTGATGGAGGCCATGGATAAATTATTAGGTCAGTTATGAGGAGATGTCTAGCAACTATCTAGATGTCTACAAAACCCAACCCAGTGGACAAAACACTATGTTCCCAAATACCATTTTGTTCTCATTTCACCCTCAGGTTGCTACTGTCACCTACAGAATTGTCACTTTCTATCTGTTTCTACAAAAATGAAATCACTGGCCACTGCAGTCACTGACCTTCAACACAACTTGAAAGGAGTTCATGGTAGAGATCAGGAATGAGGTGCCCTGGGAAAAAACTGGCAGAACAGGCCTAAAGATAGTTAGTTAATTTCAGGAAAATATTTTATGAATCCTATTTCTTGAATTTCTCATATCTAGAAAACACTAAAATCATTAACGGATACGTTTGCTCTTCAAGACTAGCAGCAACATTCTTATGACTAGCAGTAACCTTCTGCCAAAATGTGTGCTTGACTGCGGGTACCTGCCTTCACCAAGGTCACATGTGTACTCTCCTCCTCTCTTGCCTCTTCAGATCAGATCCTCAGAGCTGTCTGCCAGGCTACAGTCATCATTTTGCCCCAAATAAAACAGAACTCACAATTCTCACATTGTGCATTTTTTCAGTCAACAGTTTTGGTCATCCAAAGAAAGGACCAAGAGCAGACTTCTCTCCTTCACTTGAAGTCTACAAGGAACCAGAGCTTGGTACCAACAAAGGCCTCTTGTACCCATCAGCCTCCTTGAAGAGTCCAGAGAAATTTGGTAGAGTCTCTCCTTGTTCTCAGCTCTCTTATATTGTTTGATGAGCCTGAATTTTATTTTTGGTATTTAACAGGTACCTGACTTCCCATTCAAAAGACACTAGAAGAGTGTCCACCCAATTAAAAGATACTGGGGGGATCCTGGATGAAAGACAGTGGGCTTTGCTTAGTTGAAAGACATTGAGTTGTCTGGGCTGAGTGGTTGGGTAGGAGGCTAATCTGACACCTTTCCTCAATTCAGCTGTCTTATTAGAATTTGTTGGCATAAAAGTAAAGATATTACATGAGACTTTCTCTCTGAAGAAGATGGACAATTCTCCTCCAAGTGGGTTATGGCTTTCTGAGACAACTGAGAATTTTACAGGACTGCTGGGTGTAGATTCCTCATACTGTGCTGTGGTACCATACATAAATCCATTAATTAATTAATTAAAACATTTCCTCATTCAGAGATCATATACAAGAATTGACCATTCAGTGATCCAAGCACTTAAGATGGTCTCTGAGCACCCAAGTTAGTCTTAGATGACAAAAGGTAGAAATCAAGACATATAAGAAGGCTGAAATTACTATTGGGAGATGCTTAGAGGAGTTCAGCTCACAAGAAGCACACTGGCCCACCACACAATTCCACTAGTTCATCGTATCCATGACAAATTCAACTTCAAAATGGGAAATAGAGACTCTCAAACAAAGAAGTCAGGGGTGTCAGAAAGCCAGTCTCCAACTAACACTCCAGCCAGGTTTGTGTACGTACAAAACTTATACTTACAAGTACTTAATTGGGAATTAAAGACAAATCTTGCCCTGAAAATGATCAAGATGAGTTTTTCTATTGCATACACAGTTCTTAGAGACAGCTGACTTGATACAACATCTTTTCAGAATTCTGACTCTGAAGAAACAAGTCCTTCCAGGAGAATCTATTTTTCTTTCCCTGTGCCTTGAGATGCAAATATTCTACCAGGGCTCCCAGGAACACTTAACGTTATCTGTGTCATCTACAATTTTGAAAGTAAGTGGGAAAATGGGGGAAACTTATTACAGCTGAATTTATAAACTAGTGAGTTTTATATTGTAATACATGATTCATGACTAAGTTTTAAAATGAAGCATGAAAAGTCCAGCTGGGCATAAATGTCCTTAACTTTGTATGCTATTATCAAAATTAATTTGCAAATGAACTCTGCTTAATTGGCTTAAAGGAATTTAGACACGTATATTATTTCTCAAACATATAAAAGGAAACTGGCCAGAATGAATTTTCAGGTTCATGTGAACTGGGAATAGTCAATATTAAATCAATACCTGGAATTAAAGTTTATTGAATTAATTAACATAGATGTTTTAGAGTCATCAACATACTAAGTTTAGTAATTTAATGTACCTAGGCTTAACAGAATTCAAATAAGTTTATATCTATTGCAAATTTGTCAGCAAAAAATATAACTTGGTATGATGGAATTTTTTTATAAGTAAATTAAATATAAATGAGATAAGAGCTTTAGGATGAACTCTTCAGGAAAAATTGTATTTTAGGAATGTCTACTTAAAATAATCTCTCCAAATATATGGTAATTTGAAATTTTAGAGTTACAGTAAATGAAGTTAAATGATGTACGTTTACTAAGTAGTTAGGCCATTCCCATATAATTTTAATGCATTTATATTTATTTATTTTTTATTGAGCTATAGTCATTTTATAATGTTGTGTCAAATTCCAGTGTAAAGCACAATTTTTCAGTTACACATGAACATACATATATATTCATTTTCACATTTTTTGGCTGTGAGCTACCATAAGATCTTGTATATACGTCCCTGTGTTATACAGTATTATCTTGTTTATCTATTCTACATTTTAAAAACATTTTTTATTGTTATAATAATTTTAAAATTTTGTGTCAAATTCCAGTTAAAATCAGTTATTCAGTTATAAATGAATATATATATATACATATATATATACTCATTGTCACATTTTATTCTCTGTGAGCTACCATAAGATGTTGTATATATTTCCCTGTGCTATACATTATAATCTTCTTTATCTATCCTACATTTTGAAATCCTAATCTGTCCCTTCCCATCCCCTGTCCCCTTCGCAACCACAAGTTTGTATTCTATGTCTATAAATCTGCATCCGTTATGTATTTATGTTTTAGGTTTTTTTTTATTAGATTTCAAATATGAGCTATCTCATATGGTATATTTGTTACTATTTCTGGTTTACTTCACTTAGAATAAAATTCTCCAAAAACGTCCACATTGCTGCAAATGGCATTATGTTGTTTTTTATGTCTGAACAGTATTCCATTGTATAAATATACCACATCTTCTTTATTCAGTTATCTGATGATGGAAATTTAGGCTGTTTCCATGTCTTTGCTATTGTAAATACTGCTGCTATTAATATTGGGGTGCAAGTGTCATTTTGAAGTAGGGTTCCTTTTGATATATGCCTAGGTATGGGATTTCTGGGACATATAGTAAGTCTATTCCTAGGCTTTTGAGGAATCTCCATACTGTTTTCCACAGTGGCTGCACCAAAATGCATTTCCACCAGCAGTGTAGGAGGGTTTGCTTTTCTCCACTGCCTCTCCAGCATTTATGACTTGTGGACTTTTGAATGATGGCCATTCTGACTGGTGTGAGGTGATATCTCTTTGTAGTTTTGATTTGCATTTCTCTGATAATTAGTGATATTGAGCATTTTTTCATGTACCTATTGATAATTTGTATTTCTTCCTTGGAGAATTGCTTGTTTAGGTCTTCTGCCCATTTTTGGATTGGGTTGTTTGGTTGTTTCTTATTAAGTCATATGAGCTCTTTATATATTCTGGAGATCAAGCCTTTGTCGGTTTCATTTGCAAACATTTTCTCCCATTCCTTAGGTTGTCTTTTTGTTTTACTTATGGTTTCCTTTGCTGTGCAAAAGCTTGTAAGTTTCATTATGTCCCATTTGTTTATTCTTGCTTTTATTTCTATTGCTTGGGTAGACTGTTCTAGGAGAACATTTTTGAGATGTATGTCAGGTAATGTTTTGCCTATATTTTCTTCTAGGAGTTTTATTGAATCTTGTCTTATGTTTAAGTCTCTTATCCACTTTGAGTTTATTTTTGTGTATGGTGTAAGGGAGTGTTCTAGCTTAATTGATTTATGTACTTCTGTCCAGTTTTCCCAACACCATTTGCTGAAGAGACTGTCTTTATTCCATTGTATATTCTTGCCTCCTTTGTCAAAGATTAGTTGACCAAAAGTTTGTGGGTTCATTTCTGGGCTCTCTATTCTGTTTCATTGGCCCATACATCTGTTTTTGTACCAATACCATGCTATCTTGATGACTGTAGCTCCACAGTATTGTCTGAAGTCAGGGAGAGTTATTTCTACAGGCTCTTTCTTTCTCTTCAGTAATGCTTTGGCAATTCTAGGTCTTTTGTAGTTCCCTATAAATTTTATTATGATTTTTCTAGTTCTGTGAAATATGTCCTGGGTAATTTGATAGGGATTGCATTAAATCTGTAGATTGCCTTGGGCAGTGTGACCATTTAAAAATTTTGATTCTTCCAACTCAGGAGCACGGGATATCTTTCCATTTTTTAAATTCTTCTTTAATATCATTCATCAATAATTTATAATTTTCAGTGTATAACTCTTTCACCTCCTTGGTTAGATTTATTCCTATGTATTTTATTACTTTGGGTGCTATTTTAAAGGGGATTGTACTTTACTTTCATTTTCTGTTGATTCCTTGTTAGTGTAAAGTAATGCAACTGATACTTGAACATCAATCTTGTAACCTGGTAATTTGCTGAATTATTCGATCAGCTCTAGAAGTTTTTGTGTGGACCCTTTATGGTTTTCTATATACAGTAACATGTCGTCGGCATATACTGATACTTTTACCTCTTCTTTTCCAATTTGTATCCCTTTTATTTCTCTCTCTTGCCTGATTGTTGTGGCTAGGACTTCCAAGATTATGTTGAATAGGAGTGGTAACACTGGGCAGCCTTGTCTTGTCCCAGATTTTAGTGGGAAACAATTGAGTTTTTTGCTGTTGAGTACTATGCTGGCTGTAGGTTTGTCATATATAGCTTTTATTATGTTGAGATATGTTCCCTCTATACCCACTTTGGTGAGAGTTTTTATCATAAATGGGTGTTGAATTTTATCAAATGTTTTTTCTGCATTGATTGAGATGATCATGTGTTCATTTTTCTTTCTCTTGTTGATGTGATTTATTACATTGACTGATTTGCATATGTTGAACCACCCTTGTGTCCCTGGGATGAACCTCACTTGATTATAATGTATAATATTTTTTAATGTGCCATTGGATTCTATTTGCTAATTTTTTGGTGAGGATTTTTGCATCTATGTTCGTCAGTGATACTGGACTATAATTCTCTTTTTTAATACTGTCTTTGTCTAGTTTTGGTATCAGGGTGATGGTGGATTTATAAAATGACTTTGGGAGTATTCCCTTCTTTTCAAACTTCTGGAAGAGTTTGAGAAGGACTGGTGTGATTTGTTGTTTGTATGTTTGGTAGAATTCCCCAGTGAAGTCGTCTGGTCCAGGATTTTTATTGGTAGGTAGGTATTTTATTGTTAATTTGATTTCATTTCTAGTGATCTGTTTGTTCAAGTGGTCAGTTTCTTCTTGATTCAGTCTTGGTGGACTGTATGTTTCCAGAAACTTGTCCATCTCCTCTAGATTATCCATTTTTGTTCTGTATAGTTTTTCATAATATTCTAATATGATATTCTGTATTTGTATGTTATTGTAATTTCTCCATTTTCCTTTCTTATTTTGCTTATTTGTGCTCTCTCAGTTTTATTCTTTGTGAGTTTGGCCAGAGCTTTGTCGATTGTATTTACTTTCTCAAAAAAACAGCTTTTGGTTTGATGGATTTTTTTCTGTTTTTTTTTTTTTTTTTTAATCTTTTTTATGTATTTCCTCCTTAATCTTTATTATTCCCTTCCTTCTGCTGTGTTTTGGCTTTTTGGCTCTTCTTTTTCTAATTCTTTTAGCTGGTGGGTTAGATTGATTATTTGAGATTGTTCTTTTTTGAGGAAGGCCTGTATCGCTATAATCTTCCCTCTTACCACTGTCTTTGCTGCACCCCATTAACTTTGAGTGGTTATGTTTTCACTTTCATTTGACTCAAGGTATATTTTAATTTCAAGTTTGATCTCATCATTGACACATGTTTTTTAATAGCATGTTGCTTAATCTCCATGCTTTCTTTTTTTTCCCTTTGTTTCTGTGTAATTGATTTCTAGTTTCATGGCATTATGGTCAGTAAAGATGCTTGAGATAATTTCTATCTTCTTAAAATCATTGAGGCTTCTTTTGTGCCCAAGTACATGATCAATCATGGAAAATGTTCCATGTGTACTTGAAAAGAATGTACATCCTTTGGGGTGGTTCTAATGCTCTGAAAATATCCACCACATCTAATTTTTCAATTGTATTATTTAATTTCTCTGTTGCCTTATTCATTTTCTGTCTGGAAGATCTGTCTAGTAATGTTCATGTGGTGTTAAAATCTCTGACAATGATTGTATCCCCATCAATATCTCCCTTTATCTCTGTTAGTAATAGCTTTATGTACTTAGATTCTCCTATATTGGATGCATATTTATTAACGAGTGTAATATCCTCATGCTGTATTACTCTTTTAGTCATTATAAAATGTCCTTCTTTATATTTCTTTATTGCCTTTGTTTTAAAGTCTATTTTGTTTGAAATCTTCAGTACTTCACCTGCTTTTTTGGCATTTCCATTTGCATGAAATATCCTTTTCCATTCTTTCAATCACAGTTTAGATGTGTATTTCTCCCTAAAGTGGTCTCTTGTATGCAGCTTATTGAAGTTTCTTGTTTTTTTTTAATCCAGTTTTCCACTTTATGTCTTTTGATTGGAGCATTTAGTCCATTAACATTTACAGTAATTAATGAAAGATGTGTGTTCATTGCCATTTTGAACTTATTTTTGCAGTTAATTGGGTATTTCTTCTTTGTTCCTTTCTTGTTCTTTTTGTAGTTTGGTAGTTTTCCTTTGTATTATCATGGATTTTATTTAGCTTTGGTAACTCCCTTGTATGTTTTTCCCTTGTGGTTACCCCTTTTTTTTTTAAAAAAAAGTCTATTAGCCCATTACTATAACTGTTTTTATTAAACAGGTATTAATATAATGTCTATCCCATCCTACTTAGAGCAAAAATTTTAAAAAAAGAATTATTCTATATTTTCTTCCTTTCCTCTCCCACTCTTAATGATTTAGATGTCTTCTTTTACAATTTCGTGTTTATTCTATTTGCAGCTCATAGTAGTTATCACCTTTCCAGTTATGAGTTTTTCATTTTTGTGTGCTTTTTTTTTCTATTTAGAATAGACCTTTCAATATTTCTTTCAGCCTGTTTTTATTGTTGCTAAACTCTTCTAGTTTTTGCTTGTCTGTGAATTCTTTATCTCTCCTTGTTTTCTAAAGTATAGCCTTGCTGGATAAAGTATCCTAGGCTACATCTTTTTTCATTCAGCATTTTGAATATACCTTGCCACTCCCTTCTGGCCTGTAGTGTTTGTGTAGAGAAATCAGCTGAAAGCCTTATGGGGGTTCACTTGTAACTCACTCTGTTTTTCTCTTGCTGCCTTTAGGGTCATTTCTTTAACCTTGACTCTGGCCATCTTAATTATGTTATGTCTTGGTGTGAGTATGTTTGAGTTCTTCCTGTTTGGGGCCCTCTGAGCTTCCTGTACTTGGATATCTGATTCCTTCTTTAAGTTTGGGAGGTTTTCAGTCATGATTTCTTCAAAAAACCTTTTCAATCCCCTTTGATCTTTCTTCTCCTTCTGGAACCTCCATTATGTATAGATTGGCATGCTTTATATTATCTCATGGTTCTCTTATGTTGTTTTCATTAGTTTTTATTTGTTTTTCTCTCAGCTGTTCTGATTGTGTGCTTTCTGTTGTCCTATATTCTTGGTCACTTATTCGTTCTTCTGCATTATCTATCCTTCTTTGTACAGCCTTTAGATCAGCTCTCATCTCAGCCAATGAGTTTACCAATTCTACTTGGCTCTTTAAAGCTTCAATTTCATTCTTGACATATGTTATATGTCTAAATACTCTCTCTTTTAGTTCCTTCAGTATTTTGATCACTCCTTTTTTGAAGTCTTGATCTAGTAG
Source organism: Camelus dromedarius (assembly GCF_036321535.1). Taxonomy (NCBI): domain Eukaryota; kingdom Metazoa; phylum Chordata; class Mammalia; order Artiodactyla; family Camelidae; genus Camelus; species Camelus dromedarius. The sequence goes on from NC_087464.1 coordinate 3,016,648, forward strand.
GCCATCAATGTATTTTATTTATTATCCTTTCAGGGGATTTCTCTTTCTCTTTTAATTGGGAATGTTTCTGCTTCTTCATCTTCATCATATTTCTCTGGCACTGTGGTTTATGGAGTATCAGTTATCTATTTTGGTCCTTAAGGAGTTTATTTATTTGTCTATCTAATGCCTATATAGGAATAAATCTTTAAAAAAGAGAGAGAAGGAGAAATTTAAAAGAAGCGAGAAAAAAAGGTTTGAAAACAATGTATAATCAATAATAGAAGAGCAAGGTGAATCAAACTAACAATTGATTTGAGACATCTCTTTAAAAACCTTAAAAAAAGGGGAAAAGATCAAAAAACAATATTTGAAACCTGTGTATAATCAATAACAGGAGATTTAAACCAAGAGAAATGAAATTGAATTCAGGTGAATTTTTTAAAATAATAATAATAAATTATTTTAAAAGAAAATTTTAAAAGGGATTAAAACTGGAAGTATATAGAATTGTTTAGATAGTAAAAATTTAAAATATAGTATAAAATAGAACAGATAAAAAGGATAAAATAAAAAGAGAATTTTAAACGAAGGGAGGGAAAAATGTTTGAAAACAGTGTACAATCAATAATACAAGAACAAGTAGAAGCAGAATAGCAATTGGGTTGAGACTTCTTTTAAATAAATTTAAAAAGGAGAAAAGAGGGAAAGAAATGAAACCTGAGTATAATCTATAACAGGATATCAAAACCAAGAGAAATAAAAATGAAATGAGGTGGATTTTTTAAAAAGAAAAATAATAAAATTATTTTAAAGAAAAATTTTAAAGGGATTAAAACTGGAAGTATATATAATTGTTTCAAAAGTAAATATTAAAAAGGTAATAGAAAACAGAAGAGATTTTTTAAAACATTAAAAGAAGGGAGGGTGCTCTTGTGGAGACTGTGCACTCTTAATGATTTTATCAAGAAGTCTTTCTGTCTTCGCCCTGTTTCACCAACTCAGCTTGCTGTTTCCAGCGGCCCTCTATTGGCGCCCTTGTCTGTGCTGCCCCTAGTGCCTATTGGCTTGCAGATCGCATCCCCTCCCAACACTGCAGTCAGATGCTGCTCTCCTTCGCTGTGAGTGGTTGAGTGACTCCCCTTCCTGATACCACAGCCAGATGCTGGGCTCAGGCGAGGTAGGTGAGCACATTGCACCCTCTCCCAGCACCACAATCAGGTACTGCATTCCCTCTAGGAAGGCAGGTGGCCACCTGTCCTCTCCCAGCACCAGTCGCTCTGCTGCTCTGTGCAGCTGGCCTCTCTGCCTAGGGTCCATGCTCTGTAGGTGAGCTTGGGGAATACCGTGGAACAGCCCCACCCCTGCTCCATGCCAAAACTCAGCTTCTTGTCTTGATGGCAAAAGTTCTCTGAGGTACCAGTGCAGAAAGATCCTATCTGCCTTGGGCTGTAAACAAGTCTCCATCTGGCCTTTGGGGCTGCTAAGCCTTAGGTACGGATTCAGGTCTTGACCCTGCCCCAGCGTGGGCACTAAGCACCAGAGGATATGGAGGCTGTGCCTGGGCCCTGCCTCTCTTCTCCCCAAAGCTTCCACGGGTTTCAGAGATGGGGATATGACACACTTCCCCCCAGGGCACATCAGCTGTGTTGTTTTATGGAGGGCCCAGATTGTTCTTCCCTATGCACCCACTCATCCAAGGCACACAGCACCCTGCAGACCCCAGGGCTACATCAGAGCAGGTGCCCCAATCCACTGCCCAGCTTGGGAAGCCTGGCCCAGCCCATAGCTGCCAGCTTGCATCTCAGGCTGGGTGTCCCATGGACCCTTAGTGCCCATTTAACTTAGTTCTGTCAGTCAAGGGGTTCTCCATACAGATCTGAGCCTCAGAGGCTTCCCCTCTATCCTGATGGACTTTCTGTTGGATGGGGGAGACCCAGTGAACAAGTTCTATTCCTCCTTTGCCATTGTCTCCCCAAGGGACTGTTGCTGCACTGTTTTGCCTTTTCTTCTTTCTTTTTTTATCTTCTCCTACCAGATTTCTGGTGTCTTTGTCTATTGAAGATGGTGATGTTCTGTTGGAGTTTGGCAGGTGCTCTGGTTGGCTGTGTGGGTCCGTGGATTTGAGTTTTGGTGTATTTGTGGGAGAGGGTGAGCTACAAGTGCCCTTCTATTCCACCATTATGGTTCCCTTCCTAAAATAAAATATTGAAACATTAATTAGTGAACATAGGATTACTTTTACAGAGAAACTACCAATATTTAGGAATTTTTTACTATTATTTTTTAAAGTTATTTATTTTGGGGGAATAATTAAGCTTATTTATTTTTGATAGAGGTAATGAGGATTGAACCCCAGACCTGTGCAAGCTAAGTACACAGTCCAGAATTCAGCTATAACATTCCCCTTAGGACTATTAATAGATATGTTTGAGGCCACACTGAGATGTTTTTTGTAAGAAAGCACACCTTTTGAGAAATTACCATTGCTATTTATGTTTGCCAGTCTACAGAATGCTAATGTAAAAGATGGTACATAATTGCTTACTTCTTAGGTTTCACTAGAAATCAAGTTTTTAAGAGTTGAAGATTCTAATTTATATATGTAATTAAACCTACTAGAAATAATAAGGGAAGCATTTAAGTACACAGTAGCAAAGTGTTTTTAATAAAAGAAAGTATGAGGAATGGAATTGCATTTTGTTAAGTAAAAATAAAATAATTTTGTAATTAGTTATCCATCAGTGATAGCTAGGTCATGACACAAAATCCTAAATGCCTGTTCTATAATTCATCTACAAGACTGCCACAGCTCCAAGCAGCATTCATATCTGTCAGTGAAACTCCAGAAACTATTTGGTCTATTGGAATTTATGGTCTGTAAGGCAGAGTGGTCTGAAGTACAGTCTTGGCGTGTTGCAGAGCCATCCCTCATTCTGGGTTCTCCTCAAAACTAGTGAGCTTTTTGGTTATCCAATATATGAGGCAGAGAAATACACTCAAATGAGTAATATGTGGCCTCTAACTTCCAAAGAGGCCTAATCAGCATGATGTATCTTTCTTGGTTGTAAAGGGGACCAGATGATACAACTCTTTACTTTGAAAGGGATATCTGTGCATACCTTAATCCTTAAACCTCTAGAAACTTCACTGAGGTAGGAGTCTCCTGAATTTTAGTTGAATGTATTCCCCAATATCAGATACATAAATGTCTCACCAGCCAGATTGAAGTGGTCACTCTTCCTGCTTAAAAGAGCCATTCAGCACAATGTTATCAATAAAATGAACAAGTGTAGTGTCTTATAGAAAGGAATGATTATCACTGTGTCATAAGCTGCAAAGTTGATATTCCCCAGACTTAGGATGTTAAGGTTTATTAATTACCTTGCCACCTAAAAGGGAACTGCTTCTGGTGAGCCTTATGGACAAGTTGGAGAAAAAGGCATGTGCCAGATTAATAGCTACTTAGTGACTACCATGGATTGTATGAACTTGCTCACCAATGAAATCACATCTGGGTAAGATTTCTTTAATCCACTGTTAATCAATAAGACTCTTCTGTCTTCTGCACAGACCACACAGACGATTTTAGGGATGGTGGTCAAAATTACAAGCCTTGCATCCTTCAAATCTTTAATGGAGGGACAGATCTTTGCAATTCCTCCAGGAATGTGGCATTGCTTTTGAAGATAGGTAGAGGCAGTTCAAATGACTTCGATGTGGCCTTTGCAAAATAATAGACATCATCTTTCAGACTGAGGAACCAGTGAAAGGATTCCCTTTTAGGAAGGCTAAGAGAAAGACTAACAGTGTACTTTTTTCTTAGTGAAATAAGGTCCTTCTGCAAGGACTTCATTCCCATTCATTCAAGGGTCTCCAGGTCTATAAACTGGCTAACATCAGGGAACTGATTGAAAGTTTATGATTAACACTTTTTATGATTCAAGTTACACTTTTCCTCATTTTGATCATGAGTTTTCTGCTTATGCAGATTGAGTAATATTTAATTAGGTTTCTTAATTTCCTTCACTTTTAGAAATACAATGATTACTTAGCCAACACCATAGGCCCATGCCAACCAGAATATTTTCATCACTGCTTTGCTTCTGTTGCTCACTATAGGAAATATTCCTACCTTTACTTTGGTGACTAAGTGATGCTATTTGTTCTGCCACAGCATGATCCAATTATACACAGTATATATAGATTCTTCAATTTAGCAGATTTTCCAATTCCTACTGTGAGGTCCAGCCTACAAAGAGGAAAAAACATAGAGATCCTCAAGGTGCTAGAACTCAACTCTCAAATTTATTTCTCAAATAATTGGTGAAATGTGGCCTTCAGGACCCTCCAAGTATGGGAAAATAGGTCTTCAATAACAAATCCACAGTTACATTCCAGTGTCCCTAAGCTTTTGAGCCATTTCCTCTATGTTAAATGAAGTAAGAATAAATATGCCCAGTTTCCATATTGTGGGCCATCTTTTGATCCACATTTTTGTCCGCATTTTTGTCATAAAAAACAACTGATTAGATTACTTTTTACTCCAAATACTACAACAGGAAATGCACAACCTCTGATTCATGGGCCTATAAAAGTTAATTGGGACTGATCCAAATTTATATTGCTTCTACAATTATCAACCACACCCATAAAGTACTTTCCCTCACATATTCTCCAGATTCCTGTTTACACAAACACACTCAAGTATTTTACAGTGTCCACATATCCTCACTGGTTACACTTTGTAACCTCACCTTTTGTTGTCTACAGTGACCTGAGTCTAGTCATAAGTGGCCACTTCCTCAGGAGAGGATATTACCATTTTCCTGCTTAATCTGGGTTAATATCCTTAGAATGAGGTAAAAAGGCTGATACCACGGTGAATTAGGAGACTGATCCTACTTGGGATGGAGATAAGAAACCCAATGATACTGGAGAACTCACTTCCGCTGTGGGTGATGAGACCTTTTGCACTGGGGAAAAACACTAATAATCAGGCAGGGGGATCAAGATGGCAGTGTAGGAGGACACTGGGCTCTCATCTTCCCTCACAAACACATAAGCAGTACAACTACGTATAGAACTACTCACTGACATCAGCCTGGGGACTAGCAGGATGGCTCTTCTACAACCAAAGCTGAAAAGAAAGGTCCTTACAGAGTCTGGTAAAATGGGAGGTTAAGTGATCTGTTTGGGACACATTCTCCTAGTAAGGGTCACAGAAGTAGATTAGGATATCACAGTTACAGGGACCCCTGCTGGGAAGCAAATGATTTGAGCCACATATTAAGCACCCTAGCCCTTGTGTCTGACATTGGTAAGACAAGCCACCTTAGCTGGTTCGAAAACCAGTGAGACTTACTGGAGGGCTGTAAGAAACTGTGACTCCACCCTCAAAGAGTGAAAGCACAGACTTGCTTACAACCAGTCACACTGCTGAAGCAATAGACTGTAAACTTCCTGGGGCTCTGGTCAGCTGGTCAGGACCACCAAAGCACATCCCCCAGCCTGCATCAGCCTCCAGCCCCTCTTGTTCCAGCACTGCTCCTCACTAAGGTGGAGGGTGCCATTGCCAATGAGAGTGTGCATACTCAAAGGGAACAGAGCCAGCTCTTACCCCAGCCCTGCCTCTGATCCAGGTGGAGGCAGCCATTGACAGCATGCACTTTGGTGCACACACTAGGGAAAGACTGATATTAGCTGAAACATGCTTATTGTGCCCACTTGAAAAAGAGTAATGCTAGCTCCAGGTGGAGACCATTACCAGAATGCCTGTCCCTACACACACGTGGAATGGAGGCAGCTCAGCAGTGTTGCACAACCTCTCTGGGCCCTACCGAGGCTTTAATCAAGGAACTCACACTGGGAAAAGCATGTAACCAGCTCAGAAATGCAGCCTTAAGTTCTCAGGTCCCAGCTATATATCAAACCAAGACAGAGACTCTCATCACACCTATTAGAAATGAACTACTGGATTCTTGTTCCAGAACCTTAGGCCTTGATCCCACCTGCAAAGTGTAGTGACAGCCATTGAGCATCGGAGATATCTCAGTTTGCAAGTTCTGGCTCTAGACCCTTCAAATTCAGTCCTGTCTCCCACCAAGACAGTGGTTGCTACCACATTCTAGGGAAAAACATGTCCCTTGCACAATTTGAATCCAGCTCTCCCAACAGAGCCACTGTGTATATGCAGACTGCATATGGAGTCTCCCACACAAGAATTCAGGTTCAAAATGGGATGGATGACTATTTCACCTAATTTTGTAGACACTGAGGAAGATAAAAAAATTAAAAGACAGGGCAATATGTTTGAAATGAAAGAAGAAGGGGAAAAAAACTCTGAAATTACCCTTAGTTAAACAGAGATAAATTAATTCAACTGATAAAGAGTTCAAATCAACAGTAATAAGAATGCTAACTGATCTTGGGAAAAGAGTAAATGAACACAGTGAGAAACTTCATAAAGAAATATAAAACATAAAGAAGGACTCAACAGAGTTGAAAAAATAAAAAGAGAAATGAAAATGTCACTAGAGAGAATTAACAGCAGATTAGATGAACCAGAAGAATGTATAAGTGATCTGGAATACAGAATACTAGAGAATACCAAATCAGAACAGCAAAAAGTCAAGAAAAATTTAGAAATGTTAGAAGAGTTTAAGGGCTTTGTAGGAGAACATCACACATACTGGCATTAAAATTATGAGTTCCAAAAAGAATACAAAGTTGAGGTAGCTGGGGGTGGGATGGGAAATACTGGGACTTTGAAATTGGTAGACACTTCCAGGTATATATAGAATAGATAAACAAGATTATACCATATAGCACAGGAAATATATACAAGATCTTGTGGTAGTTCATGGTTGGAAAAAAAGTGACAATGAATATATGTATGTTCATGTATAACTGAATAGTGTGCTCTACACAAGAAATTGGCACAACATTGTAAACTGACTATAACTCAATAAAATAAAATTTTAAAAATCTTATAGTAACCTATAATGAAAAAGAATATGAAAACAAATATAAGTTATGTGTATGTATTAATGAAGCATTATGTTGTACACCAGAAATTGACAAACATTGTAAACTGATTATATTTTAATAAAAATTAAAATTAACATTAAAAATTTTTAAAAAATGCCAAAATGAGAAAAAAACAGAGAGGGATAGAGAAATTATTTGATGAAATTATGGCTGAAAGTTTCCCAAAACTGAAGAAAGAAATGGATATCCAGGTATAAGCTCATATTTCCCCCAACCCAACACTTTGTCCAGCAATATTAGGAGGAATAAACCAATGTTGTTATATTCTTTGCTTTCCAAAAATATTAGAAAGGACCATATACATATAGCTTTTTGCTTTTTATAATTGACTGATGAGAAATATTCAATGCAGATATTTTTGTGTGTCTCCATAAATAGGTCACACCATGCACAGAGCTGTGCTTTCTAATGGAAATAGAGTCACTAGCATCTTTATATCTAATTAGAGCAATTCCAGAAATTTCCCAAACAGGAAAACTCATCTAAAAATTATATCCCTAAAACATCTTTCCATGCCAAAATCTGTATTTGACAGGATTTTCCATAAAATCAGAAGTTATAGGACAGAGGGATATAGAAATAGATAGATAATAATGAACATTTCTTAAAGGAATTCACTCTGGTGATTATAGAGGGTAAACATCCCACAATATGCCACCCAATAAGTGAAGAACCAGGAAAGCTGGTGGCATAATTGAATCTGAGTCCAAAAGCCTAAGAACAAGGGGATTTCATGGCATAGCTGCTACTCCCAGATCAAAGGCATTAGAATGAAGAAGCCCTTGGTGTAAATCCCAGAGTTCAAAGGCCCAAGAACCAGAATATGTGATGCCCCAGGGCAATAAAGTATAGATATTCTAGTTCCAGGAGACAGAACAAAACATTGTTTTTTCCTTTCTTTGCTTTTCATCCCACTATGGGCCTCTATTCTGAATGAATGTTCCTCTCATGTTGGTCAGGGCAGATCTCTCTACTCAGTCGCTGAATCAAAGCCAATCTCTTTTAAAAACCCTCTTACAGATGTACACAGAAATAAGGATTTACCAGCTATCTGTACATCCCTTATCCCAGGTAATTTACTTTCACAACTCTACCCCTTGTCCACTTGTCACCTACAACCACGAACTTCAACCATACTTAACCTTCAAAAAAAGACAATAACAAGGTCATAATTCTGCCTAGCCTGGTGCAACCCACTGACCTCTTTCCTAGAAGAAGAAGGAAAGTACTTGAGCGAGGTTTATTCATCTAGACACTCTGAAACCTTCAAAGACATCTGATATATATGTATATATATATAAACATACACAGATTAAATGTCAAATGTCATATATATATGCTATACTCACACATATACACATGTAATCACAACACAATAAGGCGGGAAGACTTATGACACTGACAGTCCTCATTTGTGTAACTGGTAAAGTGGTAGCAGCTAAATTAGTAAATACTTTCACCCACTATCTATTATGCATTCCCTTTTTATCAGCAATCACCTCAGCTTGTGGTGGCTCTTTACCAGGTGGGGTGACCCAGACCTTCATTCCAGAGGGGATGGGCTGTTAGTAGTTCTGCTCAGATTGAGTTGTAATTTTCCAATGAACTTAACCACAAGGCAGAGTTATAGTAATAGAAACCCTAAAGAATCTCCTGTGTTCCAGATATACTCTTCCTTTCATTCATTGTAGAATAGTTGTTCAATTTTCCATTGGTAGTGACAGATTCTTGCTTCCACAAACCTTTGGCATGCTTCTGAACACTCCCCCAAGCCCATCTGTGCACATCCTTGTAAAATCCTTAGTGTGAACCCTGCTAAACCAGTTTAGCAAGAGTATCTCATCCTTATGCTTTATTACCCTCAATATCTAACCAGGTTTATCATCCTTCAAAATCCACCAGGTGATGACAGATCAACCTGGCACGACTGTTAGGTGGGTTTAGACACAACCTGCTCTTTCTGTTTGCTCTTAACAATTTTGCATTTATTAAGCTCCCCCTCAAAGCTCCTTGTTTATAAATTCCAAATTTCTCATGCTGTTTTTGGAATTGAGCATGTTCTATACTGATATTCCCCTTTCCCATTGCAATAGTCCTGAATAAAACCTGTTTTTATTCCTCTAAAAGCTCTGGTTCTTATTTGACAATTACAGTGCTAAAATGGAAATAAACTAGATTCATCATGGAGCATGGGGTACTCCTTTGCAGCCTTTGTATTTATTCCTGATTGATTGATTTGGGATCCTTTGTTGGGTCTGACTTCAAATCATTGGTCCAGACAAATATCTCTTTAATATAGGTTAGAGTCCCAGACAAACAGAGGCTGAGTTTGAGTTATGGTCTTCTCTCTAAGGTTCGAGTCACAGACAAACACAAATTGTGTTAGAGTCCCAGGCAAGCATGCACTTGCAAGAAACTGAAAAGTTGGGTTAGATTCCAAAACTTCTGTGTTCGTGACTATAAAGCTACTACTATTTGAGATCTTGGAAGCATCTCAGTGGACTGAATATGCCATTCCTAAATACTTGCTGAGTATATGCTCCACCAACACTTTTCAATTTCATTTCTTTTGGATGCAGTTTTACTAAAGATAATTTGGAAACTCAATCTGGCTCCTTAGCCCTTTCCCTTCCTGTCATAGTTGTTCCTGTTTCCCCCTTTCACTGCTTTTGATCTTTCCTCCAGTTCCCTTGAGTCATTTGATGTGTCCCCATCAAATCCTACCTTTTCCATCCCTCTCTGCACCACACAGACTTTTTCCTTCCCACCTAGCCCCTTGGCTCTTGACACTCACTTGAACTTTAGGCCCACATGGAGGGATCTCAGCAGACTAAGGGATCCCCACCAAAAGCAACCACTTTGGGCTGAACAGAGTAAAAAAGGCCTACTAGAAAACAGAACTGCACATTCTGTCCACTCAGAAGGTTTTTGCAGCTGCTAAGGGTCTCCTCAGATACTGGCCTAAAATTACATCACTGCCTCATCAGATTACATGTTAAAGCAAAAGAAAATTAAAAGTCTCCTCCAAAATATTGATAAATAAACCACTTTAATTAATCCCCTTGCCTGGAACAGAATTCAAATGAAAATCTAAAGTGAGGATAAACCAGTGAGGTTGAATTACTACGTTTTACTGTCTCATAGATAAAATTTTCTAATGAAAGATGTAAGATGTCTGTTTCCACGTGTCTATAATTTAAGTACATTTACATATTTTTGTACATATTTATGTATGTTAAATATACAAGTTTTTTTCTCCCTCTGGATGATATTATTAAGTTAATTTATAAAATCCTTTAATGGAGTTGTATTCAAATCAGCTTACAGATAAATGACCATTTCTGTAAATTAAGTATTCCTAAACACTTGGTAATAGAGTCAGTACTCAGTATACAATGATTTTTCATCCATGGATTCAACCAACTGCAGATCAAAGTTATTAAAAAAAACTATTTATATTTTATTTGCTGTAATTTCTCCATTTTCCTTTCTTATTTTGCTTATTTGTGCTCTCTCCTTCTTCTTCGTGAGTTTGGCCAGAGGTTTCTCAATTTTATTTACTTTTTCAAAAAACCAGTTTTTGGTTTGATTGATTTTTTTCTATTTTTTTAATCTCTATTTTGTTTATTTCTTCCCTGATCTTTATTATTTCCTTCCTTCTGCTGCCTTTTGGGGATTTTTGCTCTTGTTTTTCTAAAAAAATGGAAAAAATATCTTGGAATGGAAGAATCAATATTATTAAAATGGTCATGTTGCCCAAGGCAATCTACAGATTTAATGCAATCCCTATCAATTTACTGAGGACATATTTCACAGAACTAGAACAAATCATAATAAAATTTATAGGGAACCATCAAAGACATAGAATTGCCAAAGTATTACTGAAGAGAAAGAAAGAGCCTGTAGAAATAACTCTCCCAGACTTCAGACAATACTATGGAGCTACAGTCATCAAGGCAGCATGGTATTGATACAAAAACAGACATATAGACCAATGGAATAGAATAGACAGCCCAGAAATGAACCCACAAACTTTTGGTCAACTAACCTTCCACAAAACAGGCAAGAATATACAATGGAATAAAGACAGACTCTTCAGCAAATGGTGTTGGGAAAACTGGACAGCAGCATGTAAAGCAATGAAACTAGAACACTCCCTTACACCATACACAAAAATCAACTCAAAATGGATCAAAGACTTAAACATAAGACAAGATACAATAAAACTTCTAGAAGAAAATATAGGAAAAACATTATCTCACATACATCTCAAAAATGTTTTTCTAGAACAGTCTATTCAAGAAATAGAAATAAAAGCAAGAATAAACAAATGGGACTTGATGAAACTTTCAAGCTTCTGTACAGCAAAGGAAACTATAAGTAAAACAAAAAGACAATGTACGGAATGGGAAAAAATGTTTGCAAATGAAACTGATGAAGGCTTGATCTCCAGAATATATAAGCAGCTCATACGTCTTAATAAGAAAAAAAAAAAAAAAAAAAGGCAACCCAATCCAAAAATGGGCAGAAGACCTAAACAAGCAATTCTCCAAGGAAGACATACAAATGATCACTAGACACATGAAAAAATGCTCAATATCACTAATTATAACAGAAATGTAAATCAAAACTACAATGAGGTATCACCTCACAACAGTCAGAATGGCCGTCATTCAAAAATCCACAAATGACAAATACTGTAGAAGCTGTGGAGAAAATGGAACCCTCCTGCACTGCTGGTGGGGATGCAGTTTGGTGCAGCCACTGTGGAAAACAGTATGGAGATTCCTCAAAAGATTAGGAATAGACTTACTCTATGACCCAGGAATCCTGCTTCTGGGCATATATCCAGAAGGAACCCTACTCCAAAATGACACCTGCACCCCAATGTTCATAGCAGCACTATTTACAATAGCCAAGACATGGAACAGCCTAAATGTCTATCAACAGATGACTGGATAAAGAAGCTGTGGTGTATTTATACAATGGAATACTACTCAGCCTTAAAAACCGACAACATAACATCATTTGTAGCAACGTGGATGTCCCTGGAGAATGTCATTGTAAGTGAAGTAAGCCAGAAAGAGAAAGAAAAATACCATATGTGATCGCTCATATGTGGAATCTAAAATTAAAAGCAAAGAAACAAAACAGAAATACAAAACAGAAATAGACTCATAGACATAGAATACAAATTTGTGATTGCCAAGGGGGTTGGGGGTGGGAAGTGATAAACTGGGGTTTCAAAATGTAGAATAGATAAACTAGATTATAGTGTATAGCACAGAGAATTATATACAATTTCTTATGTTAGTTCACAGAGAAAAAAAGTGACACTGAATATATAACTATATGTTCATGTATAACTGAAAAATTGTGCTCTACACTGGAATTTGACACAACATTGTAAAATGATTATAAATCAATAAAAAATGTTAAAAAAAAAGCAAAAAGCAAAACTTGGATTTGTCCTCTACCAGCAACAATTGACATATCATTTACATTATATTGAAAATTGTAATTAATCTAGATGTTATGTAAGTATGCAGGAAATAGGACACAATTTTATACTATGAACTTGACTATCCATGTATTTTTACATTCATGGGGGCTCTGGAGCCAATTTTCTGAGGATACCCAAGAATGACTGCATAGAAAAAAACATTTTTTATTAAAATTTATAAAGTTATAAAATTTTATTTGAGACAATGTTTATAATAAAGCTATTTTCCAAAACTGTTGGCAAAATAAAAACAAGCAAACAGAAACGTCTTCAGATCAACTAAAGCAGGCATATACTTTCTTTCTACCTAGGTTTACTAGACAAAGAAGTTTAAGTTATCTCTTCTTGATGGTTAAGGTTATAAAATTATAAATTCAAACTAAGAAAAAACTATGCAATAAAATTAGTTTTTGATATATTTTCAGCCCAGTATGTAAAAAAATAAATGAAAACAACAAAAAAAAGACTGTATATTTAACCTTTTATTTTCTTTGCTTCTGTGATTTTTTTGATAGCTGCCTAATTTGTCAACAAAAAAGTAACTCAGGATTATGACTAGGTTTGTTTAGTTCATGAACTTTTCATGATCAGTTCAAACATAGCCATTCATTACAAGTGATTAAATAGATGTGAATGAATAAAAGTTTCAAAATAAACTTCAACAGTAATTATGGTTTATAGGAGTAAGTCCACTTAAAACTAGTCCTGCAAAATTTTTAGTAACTTGAAAATTTAAAGTTATATTATGTGATGGTAAATCATATATATTTGTTGAATATCTAGGTCATTTCTAAATAAAATATTTAAAGATTAATTGCTGAACAAACATTTATCTACTTTTTATGCTATTGAATTCTTTTTTATTGAAGTATAGTCAAAAGTTTGTCTACTTTTGGCATCTTTTTAAATACAGTATAAAGAAGCTAAACATATTTGATTCTGTTTATAAAAAATAAATTGTACTATGAAAATGCATTACTTTTAAAATTTATGAATTCTGTATTAGTAAATTTGGTTCTGAAGTTGAAAAGCCCACAAAGGAACCAGCAAGACCTCCCAGGAAGTGCCTTTGCCTACCCACTTTTGGGCTTCTGTAAAATGGCTTGCTTCTAGGAAAATGAAATTTACCCCTAAAATCCCATTGGTTCACAAAAGCTCCCCCTGATTGGTCCATTTCTAACACTGCATTTGCATATGGTATGAACTTAATTGAAACCTAAAACCCTATAAAAGCATATGTAAACCTACAGATGGGGTCCAGAGCTTGGACTGTTAAATCCTTTGGGCCAACCAGCAAAATAAACCTGAGTTATACAACCCTCTGAGTGTTGCTTGGTCTCTCAACAGGATTCAGGTTATTTCTGCAACATTTCTGGAGGCACCAGTAAGATTCCAACTGTGCTGGTCCCTTGAGCCACCAGGGCAGTGGAACAACCACCTGGAGGTTGGGAAACCCCAAAAGTGAATGAGGCGGCCCACCACCCAATGGCATTCTGGGTCCTCCTTCACTGAGGCGGTTAAGTCCTCTGGGCAGCTGAACCCTGACTGGATTTGGTGGATGGATTGACCAACTCACCAGGGAGTACTTCCTTACCAGGAAGGAACCCAGGGAATAGTACATAGTCAGGTCCTGTCCCAGTGGACAGAAGAGGAGACTGATCACCTCTTAAGGGTTCCCTGATTGGGAACATAGGTCAGGAATCCCCCATTTGGGGGTGGAATGTGAAATTAACCTCTCATTGTGTGTGTGAGTGTGTGTGGCCTGACCCGCTTGCCCTTCAGGTTCAAGTCTGTAGCTCCATGGTGCTATGCTAAGGAGTTTGAGTGAGTCCCAACCTGCCATTCTGTGGTGACTTCATATATCTCAGGGTGGTAGTGACCCTTCGAGGTATCGATCAGAGTCAGCGGATTATACTGACCCACCAATGCTAAGAGGCACCATCGTTCCCAAGAGAAGATTGGCCAGGCAGATGCAGCAAAAGTCCCTCCCTTTGTCTTGTCTGTGACACCAGCACAGGCTGGCCACACAGGGAGGGAAAGGGATGTAGATCATCCCATGAGTAAGCGACCCCTGTGCTCTCAGGGACAAGGCATGACTTCTTTGAGAAAGTTTCCAAAGTGACCATATCATCAGACCTCTGAGATATTTTGTTGTGATTAGTGAACCAGCCCCAGAACTGCCCTTTCTGTCTGACATTGAGACCTCAAGATGTGAGCCAGGGAGGGCTTCCCTAGGACTGACTGCACCCCTCCTTGGAGGCCACATTTTGGTCCACTTGTTTTGTCACTGGCCTGCCATTCCACCCCCATGCTTCATCAGTTCAGGCTATAGAGAGGTCTTTGTACAAGGGTCCTTGAAATTTATCCAAGCCCTAGCATTTGTCAGAGATTTCGTTCCTGGGAGAAACCCTGACTCATTGGCAATGCTTGCAGCCAAGCAGATATTAGACCCGGTGAGGCAGCTGGCTTTTGGGGAGCTCCACTGTTTTGAGGAGTGGGGGAAACAGAGATACTGGGGTCACCATCCATGTTGCCAAAAGCAGACCCATGCCTATAGGCCATAAAATATATCAGCTAACAATGGAGGCCTCAAAGTCAAAGCTGACAGCTCTGGACTGCAGGATTAAAAATTTCAAAAAGGTCTTCTCAGGAGACTATGGAGTTCAATTGATACCAGGAAAATTGCACACACTGTGTGAGCTAGAATGGCCCACCTTTGGAGTGGGATGGCCCTCAGAAGGCACACTTGACCTGCCAACTCTCCAGGCCATATACTGAGTAATTACCAAGACCCCAGGGCACCCCAACCAATTTCCACATATTAAATCTTGCCTGACAATTGCCCAAACCTTGCCTCCATGAGTCCAGTTCTGTGTAAATGGTCAGGGACAGTGTAGGATCCTCGTGGCCCAAATATTAAAGGTGAAAAAGGAAGATATGATGAAGTTGATCCTTCAGGGGGACCCTGAAGAAGAGCTATTGATACCCCCAACATATGTTCCCCCTGCTTCTATGGCTCCACCACAGCCACCGCTACTGGGTACTCCACCACCATCTGTGTCTCCACTTCTACAACCCCTGGCTCCAAGCCAAGAGCCCATAGGGAGGAGACTTCACTCAGCCCAGTGAGTCACATAGTGAGTGGCCACCCTCCAGATGCCTCTTTGGGAGATCCAAGGGTCCCAACAAGTAAGTGATGATGGCTCTGTGCAACCCGGCTGCTCCATCCTATACTATCAGCCATTCAGCACAACGGATCTCTTAATCTGGTGACACCTCACTCTGCCCAATTCAGAGAAACCTCAGGCTATGATGAGCTCCTAGAGTCTATCTTCCAGACCCACCAACCAACCTGGGATGACACCTGTAAGCTGTTCCTAACACTCTTTAACACTGAAGAAAGAACGTGTATCCTGATAGAAACCAGAAAGTTGCTACAAGGGTGGGCTCTGAGAAGGGACTCTAGATGCAAAAAGATTCAGCCCTCAGAAGGAAATCAAACTGGGACTTTAACACCCAAGCCAAATGAAAGGCTCAGCATGAAAAATGGAGCACCCTCCTACATGGGTAGTGAGCTGGAGCAAAGAAGCCAACCAAGTCTAAGAACACCATGGTGATCCAAAAGCCAGATAAGTCCCCCATGGACTTCCATGAGAGGCTATGCAAAGCTTTTCAGATCTACACTTCATTTGACCCTGAGACCCCTGAAAACCAGTGAACAGTCAGTGCTGCTTTCATAGCCCCGTCCTTCACTGACATCTCCCAAAAACTCCAAAAGCTAGAAGGTTTTCCTGGAATGAATTCTACTCAACTGCTGGAGGTAGCAAACAAGATCTTCATCAACCGAGACCATGAAGCCCAATGAAAAGCTGACAAATGGATGAAACAGAAAGCATCCCTATTGGCAGGAGCACTAAGGAGTCCCAATCCAAACCGTCATCCTGCCCCACCACAGAAGGGAGGACCATGAGCAAGCAGGACAAATATGCATACTTCAAGGAGATTAGACACTGGGAAAATCAGTACCCTCATCAAGGAGAGGCAAAAATCTACCAAAGAGATAGCCACTCACCAGTAATTGAATATATCGACCCAAGCCCCCCTCTGAGGGACCTCATCATATTGACATGGTTGGACTCAGACTAGGGGGTATTGAGCTCCCTGCTCCTGGGCCCCCAGGAGCCCATGGTCGAGATGGTGGGGGGCCAACCAATGACATTTATGGTGGACATGGGCATGGAACATTCAGTGGTAACAAAACTTGTGGCCCCCTTGACTGAGAAAAAGACAACTATTTTGTGGGCCATCCTCGATTATGCCAGCTGGGAGGACATCTGTAACTCATGAATTTCTATAACTACCAAAGTATCCCATCCCCCTTTTGGGAAGAGACTTACTACAAAAACTGTGTGGGCTCAGATAATGTTCTCTCCAGAAAAACAAACACATCTGACTCTGAGAGGGAGGGAAGCTTTGCTCATGATGGTGATCATGCTCCAAGAAGAAGAATGGAGCTTATACCAAATGGAAAGTGCTCAGACAAACACTGACTCTCTGCTGAAGGAATCCCCCTCTATCTGGGCAGAAGGGGGACCCCCAGTTTGGAACAAAACCATGCACCGCTGGTAATACACCTACAACCAGGTGCGATCCCGGCCAACCTGCAAAAGTATCCCATACCCAGAGAAGACTTCCTGGGAATTCAGAAGCATATCCAGCCCTTGTGTGATGAGGGAATTCTTACAGAGTGTCAATCTCCATGGAATATGCACCTCCCTCCCATCAAAAAGGCAGAAGGAAAAGATGATTGACCATTGCAGGATTTGCAAGTAGTTAATAGTGTTCTGGCCATGATACATTCTGTGGCCCCAAACCCACATCTGAGACTCCTACCAGCCCAAGTCAAGTGGCTCACCTGCCTACATCTCAAAGATGCTTTCTTCTGCCTCAGGCTGGCACTGACCAGTCAGCCAATATTTCCTTTCAAGTGAGAAGACCCCCCACAAGGGCAGGAAAACTCAGTTGACCTGGACCCACTTACCACAGGGTTTTAAAAACTCACCCACCCTGTTTGGGGAAGCACTGGTCATGGACTTGACTGCTTTTCTGGGAGAAGCTCTAAACTGTACCCTGTTTCAGTATGACCTGTCCAGCCTCAATGAAGAAGACTGTTGAAAGGGAATTTGGGCCTCGTTAGCCTTGCTATCAGACACTGGCTATAAAGTCTCTTGGTAGAAGGCAGAGATCTGTAAAGAGACAGTCAGGTATCTCCTGTTTATTTTCTCATAAGGACACCAGGCTTTGGGTCTGGAGCGGAAACAAGCCATTTGTGTTATGCCTCAGTCAGGCACAAAGAAAGAGGTCCATGAATTCCTGGGGGAAGCAGGGTTCTGCCAAATCTGGATCTCTGGTTTCTCAAACATAGCCAAGCCCCTGTACAAAGGCTCCATGGGATCTGGGAAGGAAACATTTGACTGGGAACCTAAGCAAGGAGAAGCATTCAATGAGATCAAAGAACTGCTGATGAGTGCCCCAGCACCAGGACTACCAGATGTGATGAGAGAATTCAACTTGTTCATCCATGAAAAGAATCACACAGCCCTAGGGGTCCTCATCCAAGCAATGGGGTCATGGCAGTGGCCCATAGCCTATTTGTCAAAATGCCTGGACCCAGTGGCGTTAACATGGCCACCATGCTTATGAGCATTGGTTGCAACATTAACCCTGATCAAGGAGGCAGACAAGCTCAATCAGAGGCAGGTTATCAATGTAAAGTTTCTGCACACAGTCACCACCCTGATGAACAGCCAGGGGCATCTATGGCTGACCAACACTAGGATGACACATTACCAAGGGCTGCTTTGTGAAAATCCCAGGATCTTCCTGGAGATGGTGAGAACCTTGAACCCAGCCACCTTCCTGCCCAATGGACAGGTACCACCTGATCACAACTGTGAGGAAGTAATAAAGGAGGTCTACTCAAGCAGGACTGATCTGTCTGATATTCCCCTCCAGAACTCTAAACTTGAAATTTTTACAGATGGGACTAGCTACATGCAGGATGGACAACGTAAGGCAGGATATGTGGTGACCATGGCACATGAGATATTAAAGGCAGAACCTCTACTGCAGGGCTGGATGGCACAGAGGGCAGACATATGGGCACTCATCCAGGGATTGTGAGAGGGAAAAGGAAAGCAGGTCAACATTTACATGAACTCTCAGTATACATTTGCTACCCTGCATATACATGGTGCCATATATAAAGAAAAGGGTCTGTTAACAGCTGCAGGAAAAGAGATCAAAAATAAAGGTGAGATATTACAACTGTTAGAGGCAGTTTGGGAGCCTGCAGAGGTGTTGGTCATCCACTGCAAAGGACTCCAAAAGGGCAATGATCCCATAAGCAGAAGAAACTGATTGGCAAATCAGGCTGTGCGAGAAATGGCAAGTCAACTGGGCCATGTCAGAGATTGTGGGACCATTGTGAAGGTTCTGCTAGCACCCAAGCTGCCAGCACCTCCAAGATACAGCTGAGAGGGAAACATATGCGTCAGGACTGAAGGAGAAATCAAAGGAGAGGAAGGATTTTGGATGATGCCTGATAAATGAATATACATACCTGAACAATTAGCCCAAAAGGTTATCCGACAGCAAGATGAGCTCACCCACCTGGAAAAGACTGCCTTAGAGGCCCTGCTAGAGTGGTACTATCTGATTGCTCAATTTCCTTCCGTGTCTTAATTTCACAGCGCTGCCTCTTATGTGCACAGAAAAATGTGAAACTGGTTCCAGCTGGGCTCAGGGGAAACCAGCACTGTGGCCAGGCCCCTTTTGAAGATATGGAAGTGGATTTCACTGAAATATGGCCTAACAGAGGATACAAATACTTGCTGGTTTTTGTCTACACCTTTTTAGGATGGGTGAAGTCATATCCAACACAGACTGAAAAGGTGCAAGAAGTAACAAAGGCCTTACTCAGAGACATTATTGCCAGATTCGGGATGCCATTGACCATAGAGTCAAAGGACCTGCATTTGTGGTGGAGATATTACAACAAGTGGAAAAAGAGCTTAACATCCACTGGAATCTACATGCTGCCTACAGGCCCCAGAGTTCAGGGACAGTAGAGTGCATGGGACAAATCCTAAAGCAGATTATCTCCAAACTCAGTCAGGGAACTCAACTACCTTGGACTGAGATTTTGCCCTTGGCTCTCCTGCAGGTACGCTGTGTAAATTCGGACCAAGATAGGGTTATCCCATTTTGAAATCTTACATGGGAGACCCCCTTCCCTGAGTAGACTAGGAGAAAACATTAAGGAGGTAGGAATCTTATAACTTCATAAACAAATACAGGGCCTCAGAAAGACCATATGAGAGGTTCATATATGAATAACTGACAGGATCTCAGTGTCACTGGGAACGACACTACATCCCTACAAACCTGGGACCAAGTCTGGGTAAAAGATTGGAAAAAGGAGCCCCTCAAACCCACTTGGAAGCAGTCTCTACCCAGTTATATTAACCACCCCAAGACCTCTCAAATTTGCAGAAATCATCCTGTAGATTCACCACACCAGGGTGAAGAGGGCAGACCCACCTCAAAATGAGGACTTTTGGAAAATCAATCAGGTTCCTGGAGAGCCACTAAAATTCAGGATCTATGAAATGCCCGCCACACATGTGGAGAACACTGAGCCCTGCTCTTGCCACATCCTGAAGATGGCTAGTCAACACACGGTGGAAGCTTGAAGAAATCACCAAGGATGAGCTGAGACAGATTAATTGAAACACTCCTTTTAATAGGGGTCACAACTGTGAAGACCGAGCATTGCCAACCCTTGCTTCTCTCCCCCATAATAATCCTATGCCTACAGTTCCCCTCCTGGCCTATCCTGCTTCTCTGGAGGACCTAATGATGCTAACACCGTCTATAAGTGGGTTCTATGCTATTGTCTGAAATAAAACTGAGCTGGCAGGAGCAGGGGGAGGACCATGTCCCCACAGGTATGAGAGAGAAACCAGACCGGCCAGCCCCTCTGTGGGATTATACCTTGGGTATGCAATCAAATTTATGGGAAACTTCTCAATATGCTTTCAAAACTTAAATAGTGATGAAGGCAATGAGATAGGATATGTTAAAGAGGCCTACTGCAATTACACCTTGTCATTCAACCAGACAACCCTAGATTGGGAACCATGGGGGGATGATGATGAATATGATGTGTACTGTAATTTTACCTGGGGAGGACTAAATTTTACCCGGGGAGGCAGAGTCCATAATGTGACAATATAGTACAGTGAAACAATCCTGCCGATAAACAGCACCAACAGGACGACCAGCCAAGATTATGTTTGGATAGATCAGAAAACTGGGGCCCGCTTCAATCTGACCACAGGTGACCTAATAGACAGAAGTAATCCATATATGTTACAGCTGATGTTAAGATCCCAGCCGTATAGATACTGAGTAACTGCAGCCTGATGAAAATTGATGCTCAGTCCAGGAGTGAAGAGAGCATTAAAAGAGGGAAAGAAAGGGACCAGCAAGACCTTCCTGGCAGGGCCTTTGCCTTCCCACTTTTGTGATTCTGTAAAACGATTTGCTTCTAGGAAAATGAAATCTACCCATAAAATTCCATTGGTTTCCAAAAGCTTACTCCTGATTGCTCCAATTCAAACACCTCATTTGCATATGGGGCAAACTTAATCAAAACCTAAAACCTCATAACAGCCTGTGCAAATCTACAGATGGGGTCCAGAGCTTGAAGTGTTAATTCCTATGGGCTCACCGGCATAATAAACCTGAGTTCTCCAACCCTCTGAGTGTCACTTGGTCTCTCGATGGGATTCAGTTTCCTGTAACACTGCACAATGATAGTATGTGGCAAATACTTTAAAAACTGCTTACTTTTTACTTTTCTCTGTAAAAGAAAGTTGACTAATGGTTAAGAATTCTAATCAATATATGGAAATCCCCCTATGACTAATAACAGTAAAGAAAAAATTCCTGTATGCAAGGAAAGCAAGATGTGTTTTGTTAAGGAAAGATATGAAGGATGTGTTTTTCTTATGGAAGAGAGAGTGTAATTTCATTAAAAATATAGATTGTATGCTTTTCTGGAATGAGAAAAAGTAAATAATAAAATGAAAGACTGAATAGATATTTTTTAATTAGGGCAAATTTGTAGGAAAGGAATCTTGGAAAAGGAATCGTATTGGCAAACTGTCATAAATTTGATGGAATTATTTACATTATTTTAAATATTACTCATAAAATTAATACTACACTGATCTAAGACTAGAATTGGGTACTGTCCCTCTCCTAAAACAACAAAAAAATTTCTGAGATTATTGATCTGTTCTCAATAAGAAACTTTTTTAAAGATTTTTCTTTACTTTTCAAGTAATCTCTCTATGAAATCAAGATTTTGTTTATTAAAATAATTTCCTGTGCTTCGTGTCACTTTAACAGTTATTTGATTACTTAAGAAAACCATGTATTCTCAATATTAAAAGAGCTAACTCTTTTACAACTCTGTGACTCTGCATGTGATTTTGACATCTTGTGGTTGTCACTTTGGTTAAATGGACAACAAAGAATTGTTTTATAGTGACCTACCATCTTATTTAGTCAAGTGTCTAGGCCATATTTACATACTTAACAAGTTCCCAAAATCAAATTTCAAATGGAATATTTGACCTCAGAGGCCTCTGGAAATATCCTTAACAATTTGCCTCCCACCATGAAAGAGAGAGATGCTAAACTAATCAGGTTTACTTGGTATTTTAAATTCCGTGCCAGCTAAGAAGTGATGATAAACCTTCTTAGCTTATATGTGTGTGGATATGTGTTATTATATAGGTCTTTACAAGATAGTAAGAAGTTCATAGAAATCTGTCAATATGCTCAACGTATATTTTTTATCATAAAATTTTATATGCCACACAAATGACTAATTTTTCTTATCAAGTGAACTCTCATCAAAACTTTAATCATGATCATTTTGACATTTGTCATTCAAAGACAGTTTCTTTAAAACATATTTATTGATTTATAATCATTTTACAATGTTGTGTCAAATTCCAATGTAGAGCACAATTTTTTAATTATACTTGAACATATATATATATTCATTGTCACATTTTTTTCCTCTGCGAGCTATCATAAGATATTGTATATATTTCCCTGTGCTATACAGTATAATCTTGTTTATCTATTCTACATTTTAAAACCCCAGTCTATCCCTTCCCAATCCCTGCCTCCTTGGCAAACACAAATTAGTATTCTATGTCTATGAGTCTATTTCTGTTTTGTATTTATGTTTTGTTTGTTTGTTTGCTTGTTTCTTTTGGATTCCACATATGAATGATCTCATATGGATTTTTCTTTCTCTTTCTGGCTTACTTCACTTAGAATGACGTTCCCCAGGGACATCCACGTTGCTGCAAATGGCGTTATGTTGTCAGTTTTTATGGCTGAGTAGTATTCCATTGTATAAATATACCACAGCTTCTTTATCCAGTCATCTGTTGATGGACATTTAGGCTGTTTTCATGCCTTGGCTATTGTAAATAGTGCTGATATGAACATTGGGGTGCACGTGTCATTTTGGAGTAGGGTTCCTTCTGGATATATATCCAGGAGTGGGATTCCTAGGTCATATGGTAAGTCTATTCAAAGACTGTTATTATTTGACTTTGAGTCTTCTAAAAAAAAGTGTTTATAATTGGCTCTAGGCAGGAATTATCACTGATAGCATTACTTAAATAACTTTGAGACCATGTTTTTAGTCCAAGTAGAAATTTTCAAAACTACTGAAAAAGCTAATGGAATCATATAACAGCTAAACCAAGAAAAGTGAGAATATAAATCAGTTTCATGAGTTTCAATGAACTAATGAGTACCATTATAATCCTTGATGAATTTGTTTGAAACACTGCTGGTTTTTTAATGCCTGTTTTTAAAAATTTAAGGAAACTTTTTTGTTAAACTATGTGTAACTTACAGCAATTTGGTAATGTAATCCTTTGGGAACAAAGATGCAACAATGATTTTTACTCCTTATCTGCTGTCCTACAATTTGAAAACTCTTAAAGAGTATTCTTAGCTTTATGGCAATATGATTACTTGCATAAATTCAATAAGAATCTGTTCTCCTTGTGAAAGGAAACAATAGGAAACGTCTGTTATTTTACGAAGGATTTGACTGGAAAGTCACATTAGGGAAAGATGTGCCTAGAACGAGGTAGAACCAGAAAGTTTAAAGGAACTAAAGTGGATTTTAAGGAGCCAATATTTATAAAATCCATTGGAAATAACAGCCTGTACCCATCTTAAAGGGTTTCCAAACTTACAGTTCAGTAAGGAAGCTCACTTCATGACAGACTCACGAATCTCAAGATATTTTTGGAATCCCTAGAAGAGAGGAACTCACCCGACTCTACAGGTAGCACAGGCAGTTTCATAGTGAGTCCTTGAATTCAGTTTCCATCCTGGGGAGATGATGAATACTCTAATCTGAGATTCCTAATTGAAAGTTCCTGCAAAGCAAACTCAAGAGGCCTTGCAGTAAATCACTATTCTTGCTGCACTTATGTAAATAATCAGGGCGAGTACAATGAAATGAGATGATCTTGCAAACAAATTCATCTTACTTTGTTTCTGATTGAATGTTCATGATCTTCATGAGAAAAATTATGTTTCAATGGAAAACTGCACTCTACTCTTTTGGATTCCACCTTGGACATTTTGCCAGTCTACACAATAGCCTGAGTTCTAGTTTCCTCTAGTATTGCCTATGATTCTCCAAATTAATGTTTCCAATTTTTCTCCCTTCTGACTTGGAGCCATGGACAAGTAAAACTTCCCTATTCCCAAATCTCTACAAGTTGAGACTTCATGACTAGATATAAACATCAATAGATTACCATTAATGATCATGTGTGGGCAAACTTCATGCCTACTTCTGGGTACACCATGCAGAAAGTTCAAAAGAAAACCCAATGCCATCAGCACATACATTTCAGCTCCAAAGTAGGATATCCATTTGATTACCACTGCGGTCTATACCCAGCATCCAAAGATGCTTTTAGAGCAATGTCAAGAAATCTCAACAGACTTCCTTCTAGAAACAGAAATGGGTTTTTATATTAGTATTTGTTTTCCTGTTATATTCCTGGAAACTCCACTTCCTTCAATGTTTGGTAGCTAACACCATAAACCATACCATCTACTTCCAAATATCATCAGATAACTTAACAGGTCTTTAATGAACCATAGACAACCTAGCAAGAAATGGACTCATGTTATTCTAAGGGACAAAGAATCTCTCTTCAATCTTTTGAAAAACAGGGTGGGCTGACTGCAGAATTGACCCTGGCTCAATACTGAAGGCTCTTTTACCCTGTTACAATAGTCATGAATTCCTGAATAAACCTATTTTTATCATTTTAACTGTTGTGCAACTATGGGTTTTCTCTAAGAGTAGCCAGAATCAATCTACCTTAGCCAGCACCCAAACTCCCTCTCTTGCACATTGACTCACAGTCACTAGAAGCCCACTGTGGCCAGATGACACACTTAATGTCCATCCAGGGGAATCACCACTTTGTTTCCCAGGGGAAGCAGTGCTTCCTGTGTATCTAAGAGCTCTAGGTCAATAGAGCATAAAGCTAGGGCACCAGGAATCAAAAATGATGCCTTTCCTTTTATCATCCCTTGATTCTTGGGCCCACTATGCCTAGAATATAAGGAAACTGCACCCTAGTGGCTGCTGATTCAGAGCATATACAGCCTACTGGAAAGGCCCATTACAGACTTGCAACAAATGTCCTCCCACCTGGCTTCATAAGTGAGCCTTTCATAGGCTGTTTCAACATACTGTCAAACAAGATACTTCAGAACGGTGGGGAATGCCATGCACATGGGCCCACTGCCACAGTTCTTTTCTTACAGAATGTATTCACTGATCTGAAACAATAGTGTATAATATACTGTAACAGTGGACAAGACATTCTTAAGTCCACGAATGATTGTTTCAGCAGTAGTTTTCCATACAGGTAAGGCAAAACTATACCAAGTTTCTATCTTTTCCAGTAAAAAAAAAATAAATAAATATAAATAAATAAATAAATAAAACACTGCAGTTTCCATGAAAGAAGGATCCAGTGTAAACAGCCAGGCACAAGGAAACTGATTAATCTCCATAATCAGCTCACACCATTGTCTACCATTGCTCTGCTTATTATTGGAAATAGTCATTATCATCTTTAAATCTAATCAGATTAGACAGCAGATTCCAGAAAACTCAGAAACAGTCAGATGACCACAACAGAAACACTGTGGTAATTGTTACTCCTGGCAATTTCCCATCAGAGAGTCACCCAATTCTGGTTAGGATTTGGTACCAGGAGTCTTTTCTTCTTGTTTGTTGTTAGTGCATGAAAGCAATTCCTTTTTGCATGGCAGGTGGTTGTGCAGAGAGAAGAACATGGAAATTGTTCAAGAACTCCAGAACACTGAAGACCGGCTTGTAACAAAGGAGCTGGGTGTCTCCTATGTCCACCTGTGCACTTCCTTACAAAATCCTTAGCAAGGCCCCAGTTAAGTTAGTTTAGTAAGAGTCCCTCATTTTTCATGTCTAATCACCCTCTATATCAATCAAGTTTTGCATCCTCCAACATCTGACAGGTGATTACTGATCAGCCTGGCCTGTATTCAGCAAGAATCTAAGAATCCTGTTAGGTTAAT
This sequence comes from Camelus dromedarius, assembly GCF_036321535.1. NCBI lineage: Eukaryota > Metazoa > Chordata > Mammalia > Artiodactyla > Camelidae > Camelus > Camelus dromedarius. Next base: position 3,042,935 of record NC_087464.1, read on the forward strand.
TCAGGGAGAATTGCCCCTACACTTGATGCTTCCTCTTATAATAGTCCATCCACTGATCCACATCAGACTCCTTAGCTATAAATTCCCAGGTGTCCATGAAATATGTGGAAATGGAACCATTCCATACTGAGGCCTCCTTTCCCCTAGTGGAACTGTCCTGAGTAAAATCTGCTTTACTGCTTGAACGTGTGAATTCTCATTGACATTATGGTACTACAAATGAGATAGGATCAAATTCATCAATGGAGCACTAGACCACCCACCCAGAACCATAACTGTGCACTTAGGAAGACTTTGTCTTCACTTATGACTGACCAAGGATCCAGTGGTAAGTCCAACTCCAACACAAATATTCCAGACAAAGATCCCTTGAACCTGGTGGTAATAGAGTTTTGTTTCTTAAGATTTGAATTATTTTGAATTATTTTCTAGAAGCTGTATTAGAGTCTCAGGAAAAGAAAGGCTTGGTTAGAATGCTGGGTTTTTCTGTTTGTAAAAAGCTGGGTTAGAGTCCCAGCCAAGCATTAGCTGAATCAGAGTCCAAAACAAGCACCTGTGTGTAAGAACCAGGGCTAAAGTGATAGACCACCAGATACTAGACTGAGAGTCCCAGATTTCTCTGTTCACAAGTATGTAGGTACTGATAATTAAGACCTTGGGAGCTTCTCCTTGGACTGGAGACCATCTTCAATGACCCCTGCTGAAAATGTTCCCCATTAACTCTTTTTGCTCCTTTGTTCTTGGTATTTTATTTTACTAACAGTAACTTGAAACTTCAATGGACTCTTTGGGATACTTAAAGTCTTCCTATAGTGGCTTCTCTAAAACCTGTCCCTTCCAATCACAACTGCTTCTTCTTCCTCCTTTTACCTCTTTAAACCTTCCCTCCAGCTCCCTTGATACTTTAACATGCCTCCCTTCAAACCTTTATCTCCTCCATCTCTCTGACCACCAGCCAGACTTTTCTCACACCAGCTCTCCCATTCCCTGTTGTCATTTGAGCTTTAGGCCCCCTGCCTTCTATTGAGGGCTCTCCAGTGATTGACTCCTTTAATGAACCACTTGAGTTTGAATAGAGAAAAAAAGCCTATTTGAAACAGATGTTTTATCCATTTTGATGGCTTTGACATACTCAGAAAACTGCTAGATGTCACTGAACTTAAACTGAGTCCACAGCTGCTATCAGAACACATGTCAGGGCAAAAGAACATCTTAAAAGTCTTATCCATAACAATTCAAATGAAAATATAAAGTGGAGATGAACCATTCTGATTATATCACAATGTTTTACTGACCTATAGCTAAGATTTATAATGAAAACTGTGAGGTCTCTTTTGGCATGTTTGTATTTTTATATGTGTTTGTGTATGTGTTCATACATGCATTTTATGTATACTAAACATTTGTGCACCCATGCATATATCCTGGAATCACTATATTAATTTATAAAATCCCATAAAGGAATTCTGCTTAAATAAGCTTAGAGAAAAAAACAAGTGCTTCTTACAGAATACTAGGTATTCCTAAAACCATATGTAATATAGGAACACATTCAGTTTCTAAATGATCCCCATGGTAGGGGATCATCTTTGGTAAATAAAGCTAGATTTTAAAATTGTTGGTAAAATAAAACAGGCATAAACTTCCAAGTCGTCAGCATTCAAAATAATCCAAACACACTATTTAGTATATAAATTTATTAGTCAAAATTAAGCCTAAAATATCACCACTAGATTTTTCAAATTATAGAACTATAAATCCATCCTAAGAACAAAATGTATAATAAAAATGAATCGTGAATGATTTTCAGCAATTTTTGAAAGATAAGAAAAGCTAAAAAATTCCAACCAAATGGCATTGTGGGAAAGGCATAGCTATAGAAACAATAAAAAGATCATGGTTTTCATGGATTTGGGGAGACTGAGGGAGGGAGGAATAAATAGATGGAGTGCAAGGACTTTTAGGGCAATGAAATTATTCTGTATGATACTATAGTAATGGCTACATGTAATTAAGCTTTTATCAAAACCCATAGAATTTTATAACATTGAGTGAACCCTAATTTTAATGATAGACTTTTTGCCACACCAAATATGCCAAACTGATGAGGGATGTTGAGGGTAGGGAAGTAAATATTTGTGGATGGAGAGGGATATATGGGAACTCTATCTTCTGCTCAGTTCTGTTGTAAACCTGAAACTGCTCTAAAAGAATAGTCTATTAAATTTTTTTTAAATAAACTAAAAAAAGTCACTTTATGCATATCAAAACAGTACAAATTAAAAAAAGAAAAAGAAAAAAGGAAGGAGAATATGTTTAAATATTTTTAAAGCATTGAATTATTTTTCAGTTATACATGAACATACATATATCCATTGTCACATTTTTCTTTTCTCTGTGAGCTACCACAAGTTTTTGTATATATTTCCCTGTGCTATAGAGTATATTCTTGTTTATCTATTCTGCATATGCCTATCAGTATCTACAAATTTTGAACTGCTAGTCTGTCCCTTCTCACCAACTCCCCCCACCCCCGGCAACCACAAGTCTGTATTCTAAGCCTATGATTCAGTTTCTGTTTCATATTTATGTTCTTTTTTTTTTAAGATTCCACATATGACCGATCTTATATGGTATTTTCCTTTCTCTTTCTGGCTTACTTCACTTAAAATGACATTCTCCAGGGACATCCATGTTGCTGCAAATGGTTTTAGGTTTTCATTTTTATAGCTGAATAGTATTCCATTGTATAAATATGCCACATCTTCTTTATCCAGTAATCTGACGATGGACATTTAGGCTGTTTCCATGTCTTGGCTATTGTAAATTGTACTATGAACATTGGGGTGCAAGTGTGTTTTTGAAGTAGGGTTCCTTCTGGATATATGCCCAGGAGTGTTATTACTGGGTCATATGGTAAGTCTATTACTAGTCTTTTGAGGAATCTTCATACTGTTTTCCACAGTGGCTGCACCAAACTGCATTCCTACCAGTAGTGTAGGAGGGTTCCCTTTTTTCCACAGCCTCTCCAGCAATTGTCACTTGTGGACTTTTGAATAATGGCCATTCTGACTGGTGTGAGGTGATACCCCATTGTAGTTTTGATTTGTTTAATTATTTATGTTGATTGCTTCTGATATTTGGTACTTACTTAATATGCCAAAAAAAAAAATTAGGATAATGGCTTGATGTGTTGTGTAGCTCATGAAACTTTCACAATTAAATCAAATTAATTGTTAAACTGAAATGAATTAAGCAGATGTAAACCATATAAAATGTATAAGGAAATACTCTCATAAGTGTTTTAAGTTTTGTATAATTTATAACATGTTACATAATGGTCATGTTTTTCATATTTATGTTTTTTAATATTTATGCTTATAATTGTTCACATAAAAGCAGTTTGATTAACTTATTTGGTAACTTGAACTTTAAAGCTATATGACTGCAAGGTAAAAAATGGATATTCATTGACTACCTACAACCTTCTTTAATAAGGTTAAATTATGGAAGTTTAATTACTGGATATGTTTATCTCCTTGGCATCTTGTTTTTACAAGGGTTAGAAAGTCTAAATATTTGGGGGTCTGTTAATAAGCATGAGAAATTTTACTTTGACAATGTCGCATGCATGGAGGAACCTCAAAGTGATCATGCTAAGTGAAATCAAGTATACAAAAAGTACATACTGTGTGATTCCACTGAAGTAAATTTAGAAAGTGCAAACTAATTTATAGTTATGGAGAGTAGCTCAGTGGTGACCTGGGGATAAGAAGGCAGAGGGGGACAAAGTGGAGAGACAGCCAAGGGTCACAATGAAACTTTTGGGGTAATGATGTGGTCACTGTCTTGAGAGTGGTGATGGTTTCCTGTGTATACAGGTCAAATTTAATATAAATTTAAGAATTAATTACACATAAGAAAAGGACATAAGCCACTAGAAAATTATGAAATGATGTATTCATAAATTTGCTACAGAATGATACTGTTGGGCCAAAACTAATAACTGCATACTTTTGGATTTTTCTCTGTGAAAGAAAGGACTAATTTTGAGATACTCCCATAATACATGTACATGAAACTACTGGGACTAATAAGGGTAAAGAAAAACTGTGTAAGCAACGAAAGTAAGATTTTTTTTTTGATGAGAAGAGTGATGAAGTATGTGTTTCTGTTAAAGGAAACAATGAACAATTTTGGCCTAAAGTAGAATGATTCATCAAAAATGGAATAATTAATGATTAACGGTTAATATTCCAGAATAGAAAAGAGGGAATATATAAGACAAAATTGGAATGGATATTAAAAGAAAAACAAAACAAAAGTTGTAGAAAGTTTGTGGGAAAAGAATCTTTAAAAGGAATCTTACAATGTATGGTCATATCTGGCTAATTTCAATGGATTTACTTATAAGGTTATATAGTTAGCCATATAAATACTAGTACACCGATGCAATATCAGAATTTAGTTGCCTGCCATTCTACAGAACCAATGTTTTCTTAGATTACAGGTTTGCATTACTAAGAAATGGCACAAAAAAAGTATTTTCTTTTACCTAAGTATTCTGCCTGAGGAACCAAGATTTTGTGTTTTAAAATCATTCCTCTACTTCAGGTTGTCTTTATCATTTACTTGATTACTTCAAAAATACTCTTTGTCTATTTAAAAGAGCTACATTTTTTACAACCATGTCACTTTCTCTATTTGCTTTTGAAATATTTAGCTGTCATTTTGGTTAAATACATAGCCAACTATGATTTCACAGTTGCCTGGGATCATATTTGGTCAAGCATTCAAATATTTTGACATTGCTTATAACTCCTCAAAATCAATTTTTTTAACATTTTGTGTTGATTTATAATCATTTTACAATTTTTGTCAAATTCCAGTGGAGAGCACACATTTTCAGTTATACATGAACATATATATATTCAATGTCACATTTTGTTCTCTGTGAGCTGCCATAAGATCTTGTGTATATTTCCCTGTGCTATACAGTATAATCTTGTTTATCTATTCTACAATGTTGAAATCCAAGGCTATCTATTCCCAACCTCCACCCCCTTGGCAAGCACAAGTTTGTATTCTATGTCTATGAGTCTATTTCTGTTTTGTATTTGTGTTTCTTTTTTTTTTTTTAAGATTCCAAATACAGCGATCTTATATGGTATTTTTATTTCTCTTTCTGGCTTACTTCATTTACAATGACATTCTCCAGGAACATCCATCTTGCTGCAAATGGTATTAAGTTGTTAGTTTTTATGGCTGAGTAGAATTCCGTTGTATAAATATACCAAATCTTCTTTATCCTGCCATCTGTTGATGGACATTTAGGCTGTCTCCATGTCTTGGCTGTTGTAAATAATGCTGCTATGAACATTGGGGTGCAGGTGTCATCCTCAAGTAGGGTTCTTTCTGGATATATGCCCAAGAACGGGATTCCTGGGTCACATGGTAAGTCTATCCCTAGTCTATTGAGGAATCTCCATACTGTTTTCCACAGTGGCTGCACCAAAGAGCATTCCCACCAGCAGTTTAGGAGGGTTCCCCTTTCTCCACAGCCACCCAAGCATTTATCATTTCCGAATTTTTGACTCATGGCCATTCTGACTGTTGTGAGGTGTTACCTCATTGTAGTTTTGATTTGCATTTCTCTGATAATTAGTGATATTGAACATTTTTTCATGTGCCTATTAATCATTTGTTGTCTTCCTTGGAGAATTACTTGTTGAGATCTTTTGCTCATTTTTGGATTGGGTTGTTTGGTTGTTTCTTATTAAGTCATATGTGCTGCTTATATATTCCAGAGATCAAGCATCTGTCTGTTTCATTTGCAAAACTTTTTCCCATTCTGCAGATTGTCTTTTTGTCTTACTTATGGTTTCCTTTTCTGTGCAGAAGCTTGTAAGTCGAGTTAGGCCCCATTTGTTTATTCTTGCTTTTATTTCTATTGCTTGAGTAGATTGTTCTCAGAGAATATTTTTGAGATGTATGTCAGATAAAATTTTGCCAATATTTTCTTCTAGGAGGTTTATTGTATCTTGTCTTATGTTTAAGTCTTTGATCCATTTTGAGTCATCCCAGGGACATAAGGGAGGTTCACCATACACAAATAAATCAATGTAATACATCATATCAACAAGAGAAAGGACAAAAACCACATGACTATCTCAATAGATGCAGAAAAAGCATTTGATAAAAGTCAACACCCACTTATGATAAAAACTCTCACCAAAGTGGGTATAGAGGGAACGTATTGCAACATAATAAGCTTTATATGACAAACCTACAGGCAGCATAGTAGTCAATGGTGAAAAATTCAGAAGCTTCCCACTAAAATCTGGGACAAGACAAGGATGCCCTCTATCACCACTCCTATTCAACATTGTCTTGGAAGTCCTAGCCACAGCAATCAGGCAAGAGAGAGCAATAAAAGAGATTCAAATTGGAAAAGAGGTAGATGTGTCACTATATGCCGAGGACATGTTAGTATATATAGAAGACCCTAAAAAGTCCACACAAAAACTACTACAGCAGATCAAAGAATCAGTAAGGTAGCAGGTTACAAGATTAACGTGCAAAAATCAGTTGCATTTCTTTACACTAACAATGAATCAACAGATTGATAATTTTTTCTGTGTTGTTGGATTCTATTTGCTAATATGTTGGTGAGGATTTTATCGTCTATGTTCATCAGTGATATTGCCCTATAATTCTTTTTTTTTTTTTTGGTAGTGTCTTTGCCTGGTTTTGGTATCAGGGCAATAGTGGCTTCATTGAATGAGTTTGGGAGTATTCCCTCCTTTTCAATCTTCTGGAAGAGTTTGAGAAGGACTCATTTGAGTCCTTCTTTGTATGTTTGGTAGAATTCCCCAGTGAAGCAGTCTGGTCCTGGACTTTTATTTGTAGGGAGGATTTTATTGCTATTTCGATTTCATTTCTAGTGATTGTTTGTTTAAGTGCTCAGTTTCATCTTGGTTCAGTCTTGGTGGACAGTATGTTTCCAGAAACTAGTCCGTCTCCTCTAGGTTATCCAGTTTGGTTCCATATAGTTTCTCATAATATTCTAGTATGATATTAAGTATTTCTATGTTGTTTGTTACAATTTCTCCATTTTCCTTTCTTATTTTGCTAATTTGTGCTCTCTCTCTCTTTTTTTTTTTTTTTCTTCTCTGTGAGTTTTGCCAGAGGTTTCTGGATTTTATTTACTTTTTCAAAAAAACAGCTTTTGGTTTGGTTGATTTTTTCTATGTTCTTGTTAATCTCTATTTTATTTAATTCCTCCGTAATCTTTATATTTTCTTTCCTTCTGCTGCCTTTTGGGTTTTTTTATTCTTCTTTTTTTAGTTCATTCAGCTGGTGGGTTAAATTGTTTATTTGAGATTGTTCTTCTTTTTTGATGAAGGCCTATATCGCTATAAACTTCCCTCTTAGCACTGCCTTTGCTGTGTCCCATAAATTTTGTGTGGTTGTGCTTTCATTGTCATTTGTCTCAAGGTATTTTTTAATTTCTGCTTTGATTTCCTCATTGACCCAGTGTTTTTTTTAATAGCATACTGTTTAATCTCCATGCATTCCTTTTTTTCTCCTTTGTTTCTCTGTTGTTGATTTCTAGTTTCATGGCATTGTGGTCAGTAAAGATGCTTGAGATAATTTCTATCTTCTTAAAATGGTTGAGGTTTCTTTTGTGTCCAAGTACATGATCAATCCTAGAAAATATTCCATGTTTACTTGAAAGGAATGTATATCCTATTTTGGGGTGATGTCATGCTCTGAAAATATCCACCAAATCTAATTTTTCTATTGTATTATTTAGTTTCTCTGTTGCCTTATTTATTTTCTGTCTGGAAGATCTGTCTAGTAATGTTAATGTTGTGTTAAAATCTCCAGCTATGATTGTATTCCCATCAATACCCCCTTTATCTCTGTTTAATTGTTTTATGTAGTTATGTGCTTCTATATTGGGGGCATATATATTAACGAGTGTCATATCCTCATCTAGTATCACTCCTTTAATCATAAAAATTATCTTTTTTTATAGCCTTTGTTTTAAAGTCTATTTCATCTGAAATCACTGCTACACCTGCTTTTTTGCCTTTTCCATTTGCATGGAATATCCTTTTCTGTCCTTTCACTCTAAATCTATATGTGTCCTTCTCCCTATAGTGGTTCTCTTGTATGTAGCATATTGATGATTCTTGCTTTATTATCCAGTCTGCCACTTTATGTCTTTTGATTGGAGCATTTAGTTCATTAATATTTACAGTAATTAATGATAGATGTGTGTTTATTGCCATTTTGAACTTATCTTTGCTGTTGATTTGGTATTTCCCCTTTGTTCCTTTCTTCTTCCTTTTGTGGTTTGGTAATTTTTTTTGTATTATCATGGATTTTATTTAGTTTTTGTGACTAACATAAGTTTTTGGCTTGTGGTTACCCTTTTTTGTAAGTCTATTAGCCAATTAGGATAACTGTTTTTATTAAACTGATAGTAACATGATTTCAAACCCATCCTACTGAGAACAAAGTATTTAAAAAAGACAGAAAAAATTCTATATTTTCTGCCTCCCTCTCCCATTCTCAATGATTTGTATGTCTTTTTTCATAATTTCTTGTTCATTTTATTTATAATTCATGAGTTATCACCTTTCCAGTTGTGAGTTTCTCATTTCCATAGCATCCTGCTGCTTTTCTATTTACAATAGACCTTTCAATATTTCTTTTAGCCTGGGTTTAGTGTTGCTAAACTCTTGTAGCTTTATCTTGTCTGTGAAATTCTTTATGTCTCCTTCTGTCCTAAAGATAGCCTTGCTGGATAAAGTATCCTGGGCTGCATCTTTTTTTTTTTTTTCATTCAGGACTTTGAATATATCTTGCCACACCCTTCTGGCCTGTAGTGTTTGTGTAGAGAAATCAGCTGAGAGCCTTATGGAGACTCCCTTGTAATTCACTCTTTACTTTTCTCCTGCTGCCTTTAGGATCATTTCTTTATCCTTGACTCTGGTCATCTTGATTATGATATGTCTTGTGGGTCTATTTGGGTTCTTCCTGTTTGGGATCCTCTGAGCTTCCAGTATTTGGATATCTGATTCCTTCTTTAAGTTTGGTAAGTTTTCGATCATGATTTCTTCAAAAACCATTTCAATCCCTTTTGACCTTTCTTCCCCTTCTGGAACCCCTTTTAATGAAAAGGTTGGCATGCTTTATATTATCCCATAGGTCCATTATGCTGTTTTCATTTGTTTATGTTATAGCTGCTATGATTGGATGCTTTCTATTGTCCTGTCTTCTAGGTCAGTAATTCGTTCCTCTCCATTATCTAGTCTGCTTTGCACAGCCTTTAGATCATTCCTCATGTCAGCCAATGAGTTTATCAATTCTACTTGGCTCTTCTTTATAGCTCCAGTTTCATTTTTGACATATTTTATATCTATAAACACTATCTCTTTTAGTTCCTTCAGCACTTTGATCACTCCTTTTTTGAAATCTTCATCTAGTAGGCTATCAATGTCTATTTCATTGACTGTTCTTTCAGGGGATTTCTCTTGTTCTTTTAATTGGGAGTGGTTCCTCTGCTTCTTCATCTTACTCACACCTCTCTGGCACTGTGGTTTATCTAGTATCAGTTATCTATTGTGGTTGTTAAGGGGTTTATTTATCTAATGCCTATGTAGGAATAAAACTTAGAAAAAATAAAGAGAAAGCGAGAGAAAGAATTTTAAAAGATAGGAGAAAAAAGGTTTGAAAACATTGTATAATGAATAATAGAAGAGCAAGTTGAAGCAGAATAGCAATCGGGTTGAGAAGTCCTTTAAAAACCTTTAAAAAAAAAAAGGAGAAAAGAGGAAAAGATATATTTGAAACCTGTGTATAATCAATAACAGGACATCAAAACCAATAGAAATACGAATGAAATGATGTGGATTTTAAAAAAGAATAATAATAAAAATATTTTTTAAAAATTTAAAAGGGATTATAACTGGGTATATAAATTGTTTATGAAGTAAAAATTAAAAGGGTATTAGAAAATAGAACAGGTGAAACAGATTTTAAAAAAGGGGGAGGGGTAGATATTCTCCCAGAGACTGTATTTTAATGCAAAGTCCTTCTGTCTTTGTCCTGTTTTGGAAGCTCAGCTTGCTGTTTCCAGAGGCCCTCTGTTGGCGCCCTCTTCTGTGTTGCTCTCAGTACCTGTTGGCAAGCAGATTGCTCCTCCTCCCAACACTGTGTTGGAGCAGCTCTCCTTTGCTGTGGGAAGGTGGGTCTCTGCCCCTCCCGGTGCCGCAGTCAGATGTTGCAGACTGGCCATGTAAGAGGGCGTGTCACGCCCTCTCCCAGCACCATGGTCAAGGGCTGCATTTTTGCCCAAAAGGCGGGGGGCCACCCGCTCTCCTCTGGAGCCAGTCGCTCCACTGTTCTGTGCTTCTACGTGCTCTGCCTCAAGTTGGTGCTCCACAGGTGGGCTTGGGGAAGACCGAGAAACAGCCCCGTCCTTACTCCGGGCCAAAACCCAGCTCCTTGTTTGTGTTGGCAGAGCAAGTTCTCTGAGGGACCAGGACAGAAGGATCCTATCTGCCTCAGGCTGTAGACAAGTCTCTGTCTGGCCTTTGAGGTTGCTAAGTCCTTAGGTGTGGATGCAGGTTTCACCCCCGCCCCTACCTGGGTGTTAAGCACCAGAGGATACGGTGGCTGTGCCTGAGCCCCGCCTCTCTTCACCTGAAAAATTTCCGTGGATTTTCAGAGATGGGTATGCACCCTTCCTCCCAGGGCACATCAGTAGTGTTGTTTTATGGAGGGCCCAGGTTGTTCTGCCCTGTGCACCCACAGCCACAGCACTCAGTCCCCTGCAGTCCTCAGGGCTGCCTCAGTGCAGCCGAACCCATCCTCCGCCAGTCTTGGGTAGCCTGGCCCTGCCCCCAGCTCCAGGGTCGCATCTCAGGCTGGGTGTCGCGGGGACCCTCTGTGCCCGTAAAACGTAGTTCTGTCAGTCAAGGGCTTCTCGGTACTGATCCAACCCTCAGAGGCTCCCCCTCCATCCTGCTGGCCTCTCAGTTGGAGAGGGAGACCCAGTGAACAAGCGCCAGTCCTCCTTTGCCGGTCCCTCCCTGCAAGACCTGTCCAGCTCTGTTTTGCCTTTTCTTCTTTCTTTTTACCTTTTCTCCTACCAGACTTTTGGTGCCTTTATCTTTTAAAGAGGACGATGTTCTGTCAGAGTTCTGCAGGTGCTCTGGTTGGCTGAGTGGGTCTGTGGATGTGAGTCTTGGTGTATTTGTGGGAAAGGGTGAGCTACAAGCATCCTTCTACTCCTCCATCTTGGCCTCCTCCCTCCAAAATCAATTTTTAAAGGGAGTCTTTTTTACTTCAAACTGACTTTGGATTTCCCAGAAAAATCTCCAAAGATTTGCCCCTCACCTTGGAAAAGGGAGATGCAGAAATATTCTGGTTTATTTGGTATGTTAAGTTACATGGAAAACACTATCACATAACACTGATGATAAATCTTCTTAGGTTATATGAAGTGGATATATATCACTGATACAGGTACTTCAGGAATGGTATGAGGCACGTAGAAATATGTCAACACTAGTTGTCCAGATATTATTATGTTATGTTGCCTGCCACATAAATAACTAATTTCCTTTATACAGTGAGCTCTCAGAAGAACTGTAACCATGACCATTTTAAGTAATTTACCACTCACAAACAGTTAATTTGTTACTTTGAATTTTTTTCTGAAAGCTTTTACAATTAGCTACAGGCACGAATGCTTTGTGTTGGCAGAAGGAGAACAAATTTGAATCCATGTCACTAGACTGAGTAAGACTATCAGAAGGAATGACAACATTGATGAGTTACTAAAACTGTTAACCACCAATCATGTAGAATAAAAATGAATTCCCTGTGACTGAATGAACTGACGGGGGAAATTATGATGTTTTAGAAATTTTTTGAAACATCCCTAGGTGTTTATGTTGTTGTTTTGTTTTTATGTTTTCTTTTCCATATTGAAGGAAATCCTTTAATCTTAAGCTAGGTGTAACTTTCTGCAATTTGGTAAATTATACCTTTGTGAACAAACATATAACAATCCCTTTTTATCCCTATATGAACATACAGAATTCTAAAGTCTCAATGAGTGTCCTTATATTTTTGGCAATATAGTTATTTGCATAAGTTCAATTGTTAGGTGGTTTAGGTAGAAATGAGCACTGAGCAGGGGCAGAGGAAAGGGAAAAGAACAATCCAGAACAGAAGGAACCTGATCTGTCTAATTAACCAGTGCACAAGGAACCTGAGCTTTCAATCAATGAGAGCATAGGGAATCTGAGTTATCTATCAATCAATTCATCAATCAATCATGAAACAAGGATATAAAACAGAAAAAAAAAAAAAAGGAATGGTGCAGTTTTCCCTCTCTTGGATTGTCCCGCTCCCAATTTTCAAGAGTGTACTACTATCCTTCACTGTTTTTTTTACTTTACTAATAAAAAATCTTGCTTATACCACAGTTTTTGTCTCTTGTGAAAAAAAATTTTTTTTCTGAGTGACTAAAAACTGAGATAATTTTTATTTACCTTTTCCTGGTAACATAAATTTTGGTGCTGTGACTTGGATGGTGTGCTTAAACCAAATCTTTCTTCCTTTATTTTCCCTTCCCTCCCAGGGACCAGCAGAGTGAGTGCTCCTGGTGCTGGCTGTGGACGGTGGAGTGAGGATACAGGGTGTGGAGCTCAAAGTGCTGATGAGCCGGTCAGGCAGTAAGTGGCCCATCTGGGTCCCTGCACTGGGCAGGTTGCAGTGCAAGGTTACTAAGGCCATGCACCACCTTCCCCTATGTCCAGCCACATGCACAACTGCCCGAGTGCACTCTACCTCAACCAGGACTGCCTGCCACGGAGATCCAACTGGAGATAAACAGGGTTACTCCAGGAACACAGTAAACTAATCACTTCTGGCCCTCTCACTGGACTGGCCTATAGAGAAGAATACTGACCACCTTAAAACAATGTTCAGACAAAGGAGAAGCTACAAAATCAGGAAGAGAAGATGACATTTGAGGTAGACAGCTGACCCAAGTCACCAAACCAGGCCTGTATACCAATTACTTTATCACTCACACTTTTATATACTGGTCTCTAGCCTTTGCTGGGGATCCTTGCTTCTGCTTTCTGACCTATGCTGTTGAGTTCTGTAAAAAACACCCACCTTCAATATCTAATTCTCTTTTTCCCACTGGTCACTGCAACATCCTATGGCTCCAACAAGGATGCCTCCCTCCTGGGCTGTTATTAACTTACTATCTGACTTAAAAAAAAAAAAAAACAACTCTCAGTTCCGTAATGTGGCTGGGGCCACACACTTGTTGCCACTATTTTAACCTATTGCGACTTGGGCTTTCTTATAATCATATCCTGTTTTCTTTATTCACTGGCCAGCAAGTATTTGGCCAACTCTTTTGTACATAGCTTGAGTAACATTTTCCCTGGTGGCCTTTTCTAGAAAACACCACCATGGACAGCAACCATGGGCTGCAATATCTCTGACTTCTTTCTGGCTTTATATCACTCCAGGGACACTCTCTCAGGCAAGAAAACATCTCTGCTTTAGAAAACTGTGCTGCTGCAATCCCAGCTCAAGTTCTTCTCTCCTACTGCCTTCCCAATTCAGGAACTTCCATAGGAAACCTCTAACCCTAACTCACTCCTCTATTTTTGCTCCCCCTGTCTCTGGCTATCCCAGTTAAGCAGCAATTCTGCTCCTGGATCACTGACCACCCATGGGGTTAAAATTGACTATTTCCTTGGACTGTGAAAACTCCCAGGTCATAGTAAGACTGTGGCTGCTGTACCCATTCAGAGAGGAGGCTTGGATGCCAGGTCTTCTTTCTGCAGACCAAGGGCCCTGGGACTCCAGGCTCACTTTTGTCCATGGCTTCAGGGTACTCTAGGCTACAGGTAGAAGACTGAGACTCAGACTATAGCCTGCGGGCTTCACCTTGGGAAGCTGAACTCTGAAGACCCTCCTTTCCCTAGTATCCAGTCCTTCAGATGGAAAGGCAACAGTTGATCCCCACTGGGACTCCACTGGCTACATATTAGCCACAAGCATGGCCCATAAATAGGTGAATAAACTTAACAACCATGCTCCAGCTTAATCTCTTCTACAGTAAACAAGGCAAATGGTCTAAAATACCATATATCCAAATATTTTATCAGCTGAGGGAAGCAATGATCTCTAAAGAAATGCAAAATAACCACCTTGGCCGTGGTTACTCTCAGCAACCTGCTGTCCCCAATAACTCCTTGAGGCACACTCCCTTAAATGTATATCCTTCCCTGCTTTCCTTACCATATACCCCTTGTTTAAAGAATAAATTTCTTACCCAATGTGCCCCCGGTATTACACAAAAACTCAAAAAGTAATCCAGGAACCCAGAGTAACTCTTGATAAATGCTAACCATTGCTGCCACAGGTTATTGAGTTTTTTGTGTTTTTTTGTTTGTTTTTTGTTTTTTTCTTAGGTCAGGTACAGGAGGCCAAGTCTCAAAAGAAGGAAAGAAAGAAAGAGGCCAGGCATGCCCAAATAATTACAGCCCTTCAAGGCCAGTCACCGTCCCTAAGTCCTCAGGTCCCAGAGCCTGAGATACACCTGATGATCAATACATCTGACACTGACCTGGTCAGTGGGCCAATAAATGTCCTCATAAGGACAAATCTCCAAGGTGTACCTACTTTTGGTGTAACAAGCAAGGTCATTGGTTGGCCCTCTGTCCCTCAAGCCAAACAGCCTGTGAGGGAGAACCAGCCTGCAACCTGCAGATTGTTTTCAGGGACTAAAGAAGCCCCATCCAGGAAATCCCAATGTAAGAGATCTTCACAACAGGGCTAGAGCCACGGGGACAAATGGATTTGGCAGGTAGGACAATAACTTTCCTTTTGGATACTGGGGTCACCTACTCAGTCCTGACTTCCTTCTCCAGACCCTTCTCCTCTTGATTCTACAAAACACATATCCTTCTGGTCATTAAGAAGGATGAGGCCTATAGACTAGTCCAAAATTTAAAAATCATAAAGGAGGCTGTATTGCCTTTTCGTCCAGTGGTCCCAAACCCCTGTGTATTACTGAAAGCATACCTCCAGGAGCCCAGTGGTACACTGTCTTAGATCTAAAGATGCTTTCTTCAGCATACCCTTTAGTTCTCAATTCCAATAATTATTTGTCTTTCAGTGGGACTCACCTAATGTGTATCAACAACAGCTAACCTGGACAGCACTACCACAGGGGTTTAGAGACAGCCTTCACCTCTTTGGGCAAGCTTTGGCCCAAGATTTACAGGACTTACAGCTTGAAAAAGGAACTATTCTCCAGTATAGAAGACTTACTTATCTGCTACCTTACTCAAGAACAGGCCAACCAACATGCAATTCAAACTCCTGACTTCTTGGCTGAGCGGGGACACAATTTCTCCCCCTACAATTCCTCTATCCTTCCAGTCATTTAAAAGATGGGGCCTATAGACTGGTGCAGGATTTATGAATCATAAATGAGGCAGTAGTACCTCTTCATCCAGTAGTTCCAAAGCCCTGTGTGTTACTGGGAGACATACCTCCAGGAACCCACTGGTATACCACCTTAGATCTCAAAGATGCTTTCTTTTGTATACCTCTGAGTCCCCAATCCCAATGTTTATTTGCCTTTCTGTGGGAATCACCCAATTGCTATCAATGCCATCTAACCTGGACAGTACTACCACAGGAATTTAGAGACAACACTCACCTCTTTGGGGAAGCTTTGGCTCAATATTTACAGGACTTACAGATTGAAAAAGGAACTATTCCCCAGTATGTAAATTTCCTACTTATCTACTCCCTTACCTAAAAACAGGCCACTCAGCATAACAATCCAAACTCAACTTCTTGGCTGAGCAGGGACATAAATGTTACAGGTCCAAGGCAAAAATGGTCAAACTAGAGGTAACTTATGTAGCAGTTGTTCTGACTCCTGAAAACCATAGCCATTCCCCTGGGTGAATTTAGACAATCTTACAACTCCCTAATCCCTCTACTTGAAAACAGCTCCGTTCATTTCTTGGACTAACAGGTTACTGTAAGCTTTGGTACAGACTAAACTCTGTATGACAGTTTAAATGGCAAGGATGACTCTGTACCACTCCAGTAAGGTCCTTCCCAACAGGAAGCAATGGAAAAATTAAAAAAAAATCTGCTAGTAAAATCCCCAGCCTTGGGTCTTCCAGATCCCAAAAGGCCCTTCAAGTTATACATTCATGAGAGAGGACGAATTGCCTTGGGGGTCCTTACTCAATGACTGGGTTCTAACCAACAGCCTAAGGGAAACATCTCCAAGGAGCTAGGTCCCACTGATCAAGGATGGCCTTCGTGTCTAAGTGTTGGGAGCTCTCTCCACTCTCCTGGTGGAAGATTTTAAGCTAACTCTGGGGGCCTCTATACAAGCATACACTAACTGCCAAGTTTCTGATCTTTTAAAAAGCAAGGAACATTTCTGGCTCTCAGATGCTCTAAAACCCAGAGGTCAATGTCTCTGTTTCTGGGACACTCAATCCTGCTACACTATTAGCATCACCAGTTGAGTTTCTTCCCTTTCACCTATGTCATGAGACTTTATCCATTTCTCTAGGGGCTTTAACAGATCTCACTGGCAAACCCCTGGAAAACCTTGTTGAGATATGCTTCATGGATGGGAGCCACATATTCTTGTGAACCTCTTAGAAATCTGCAACTGCTTTTCAAGAAACACCCCAAATCAAACTTCAAATGGCTATACAAAGAGATAATCAACCAATCAGCCAAGACAGCTTTTATACAAGCCCCTTGATAGGCACCGACAGTTCACTCACCACCTGCCCAGTGACAGACAACTTGTCTGGGACAGCAGTGAGGTCCGTTGATGCCTCAGATCAGCAGGAAATAGCCAGAGAAGTCATCACCCTCTACATCCCAAAGAATAGAGGCCCTATGACTAGAGGTGGGGAATGTTAGGTACTTTAGCTAGAAATGAGCAATGAGCATGGGTAGAGGAATGTGAAAGGAACAATCCAGCACTCAAGGAACCTATGCTGTCTAATTAACCAGAGCACAGGGAACCTGAGCTGTCAATGAACCAAAGGGCAGGAAACTTGAGTTTTCAGTCAATCAATCAATCAATCATGAAACCAGGATGTAAAAACAGGAAAAATAAAGAAAAATGCCATTTTTCCTCTCTTGGATTGGCCTGCTCCCAATTTCTAGGAGTGTACTATATTTCACTACTTTTTTAATTCACTAATAAAAAATCTTACTTATATTACACTTTTTGACTCCAAAAATTCCTTTTTTTTTTCAGGTGACTAAGAACCAAAATAATTCTTATTTTCCATTTCCTGGTAACACAATAATATTTCTTCTCCTTGCAACAGGACAGAATTGGAAACATTTACTATAATACCAATGCTTCGACTGGAATATCGTATTTGAAATTGATATGCACCAAGCCAGATATGACCTAAGAACTTTAAGTAACTAAGGTTGACTTTAAGGACCCAGTTCTTACAAAGTCCTCATTGGAAAATCTGGCCTGAACTTGGCTTATGGGGTTTCACAATTTAAGTCAATAAAGAAAGTCACTTTCCATCAGGACCAGGAACCTCAGAATATTTGGTGAATGTATACAAGTTCAGGATTTCCAGTCAAGATGATGGGGTGGTAGGACAATCTCTCCTCTCCTTGCAACTACAATGAAACCACAACTGAATGTTAAAAAGACTGGAACATACAAAAAAATATTTTGCAACAGGAAACATGAAGAAGGAACCACAGCAGGGCAGTAGGAGGAGTGTGCTCAAGATATAATTAGGCCCCACACCCTCCAGGGGGGCAACCCAGAGACTGAAGATTTGTTAAGTCACAGAGGCCCTCACACAGGAGTGAGAGTTCTAAGCTCAACATTAGGCTCCCCAGCTCTGGTCCCAGCATTGGGAAGAGGAGATCCCAGGACAGGTTTTCATGTCCAGGGGGCTTAGTTCTGAAAGTCCCACAGTACTGGGGGAAATGGAGACTCCATTTCCTTGGGAAGTGTAGACAAAAATTCAAGTGCACCAAGGCCAAGGGCAAAGACAGTGATTTCTTAGGAAGCTGGGCCTGGCCTGCTCGCTGGATATGGAGGATCCCCTGAGGATGTAGGGGATGGCTGTGGTTAACACAGGGGACATAAATGCTGATGGTGGATATTCTGAGTGTGTTCATTTGCATAAGCTTTCTTGGGGGCTGACATCTTGATGGGATCATTAGTACCAAGACACAGCCACCCCAACAGTCTGGAAGCCTCAGATCAAACAACATAAGGGTGGGAACACAGCCACATCTATCAGCAGACTTCCTAAGTCACAAAGGCCTCTAGACACAGCCCTACCCACAAGAGGTCCAGGACCAAGCTTCACGCAGCAGTGGGCAGGCACCAGCTCATTAAGCCTCTAGCCCAGCCTCATCCACAAGGGGCAGATAATTGAAATAATAAAACAACAATCCCACAGACTGTGGAAGGAACCCACAAACACATAGAAAGATAGATGATATGAGACGGCAAATGAATATCTCCCAAACAAAGGCAAAAGATTAAAATCCCAGAAGAAGAAATAAATGATAAGAAGATAAGTAATTTATCTGAGGAAGAGTTGAAAGTAATGATGGTGAAGGTGTTCAGAGAACTCAAGAGGAGTATAGATGCACAGACCAAAATTTTGAGCAGAGTTGGAAAATATAAAGAATGAACATATAGAGTTGAAGCACAAAATCACCAAAATAAATAACACAATAGAAGGAACTAAGAATAGAATAAATGAGTCTCTTAAAAAAAGGACAAAGGGGGCCAAGATGGAGGAAGAGGAGTAGGATACTCGTAGCTGACCCTCTCCCACAAATACACCAAAACTCACATCTACCACATCTGTGGACCCACTCAGCCAACCAGAGGACCTGTGGAGCTCCAACAGAACATTGTCCTCTTCAAAAGACAAAGACGGCAAAAATCTCATAGGAGAAAAGGGAAAAAGAAAGAAGAAAAGGCAAAACAGTGCGGGACTGGTCCTGGGGGGAGGGAGTGGCAAAGGAGGACTAGCGCTTGTTCGCTGGGTCTTCCCTCTCAACAGAGAGACCTGTGGGATGAAGGGGGAGCCTGTGAGGCTTGGATCTGTATGAAAAACCCCTTGACCAAAAGGACTAAGTTAAATAGGCACACAGGATCCCTGTGACACCCAGCCTGAGATGTGAGCTGGCAGCTGGGGGCCAGGACAGGCTGCCCAAGCCAGGCAGAGGACTGAGGTGACTGCACTGAGGCAGTCCCAGGGGACTGCAGGATGCTGAGTGCCATAGTTAAGTGGGTACACAGTGCAGATCAACCTGGGCCCTCCATAAAACAACACGGCTGATGTGTCCCGGGGGGAAGGGTGCCATACCCCCATCACTGAAAACCCGCAGAAGGTTTTCAGGTGAAGAGAGACGGGCTCAGGAACAGCCGCCATATCTTCCAGTGATTAGCACCCAAATGGGGACGGGGTCGAAACCTGAATCTGCACCTAAGGGCTCAGCAGCTTCAAAGGCCAGATGAAGACTTCTCTACAGCCCGAGGCAGATAGGATCCTTCTGCCTTAGTACCTCAGATAACTCGCGCCGTCAAGACAAACAAGGAGCTGAGTTTTGGAATGGAGCAGGGGCGGGGTGGTTCTGTGGTCTTCCCTGAGCCAAAGTACAGAGTGTTGATCTGAAGTGGAGCAGGCAGCAGGACAGAACGGTGGAGCAACTGGTGCTGGGTGAGGGCAGGTGGTCACCTGCCTTCCTGGCAAGGCAGGAACGCATGACATTATCACGGCTCTGGGAGGGGGCAAGATCAGCCCGCCTACATGACCAGTCTGAAACATCTGACTGCAGCATTGGGAGGAGGAGTGATGTGCCTGCCCACTGTGAAGGACAGCAACACCTAACCCAGTGTAGGGAGGGTGAACGATCTGCTTGCCCACAGGCACAGGGAGCAGCACAGATGAGGTAGCCAATGGAGGGCCTCCGGAAACAGCAAGCTGAGTTCGGAAAACAGGGTGAAGACAGAAAGACGTCTCATTAAGAGTGCACAGTCTCCAGGAGAATACCACCCCCCTTCACCCCTCCTTTTTTTAAAATCTGTTTTTACCTCTTCTATTTTCTATTAACTTATAAATTCTAATTGCTAAACAATTAATATGATTCCAGTTTTAATCCCTTTAAAGTTTTTCTTTTAAAATACTTTTATTATTATTATTTTAAAAAATCCACATTATTTCATTTTTATTTCTCTTGGTTTTGATTTCCTGTTATTGATTATACACAGGTTTCAATTTTTTTCCTCTTTTCTCCTTTTTTAAAGGTTTCAAAAAGACATCTCAAACCAATTGCTATTCTGCTTCAACTTGCTCTTCTATAACTGATTATAGAGTTTTCAAACGTTTTTTCACCCTTCTTTTAGAATCCTCTCTCTTTCTCTTTTTTAAAATTTATTCCTACATAAGCATTATATAGATGAATAAATAAACTCCTTAAGGGCCACAATAGATAACTGATGCACCATAAGGCACAGTGCCAGAGAGATATGAGCAGGATGAAGAAGCAGAGGAACCACTCCCAATTAAAACAGAAAGAGAAATCCCCTGAAAGAAGGATCAATGAAATAGACATCAGTAGACTACTAGATCAAGATTTCAAAAAAGGAGTGCTCAAAGTACTGAACTAAAAGAGATAGTGTTTAGACATATAAAATATGTCACAAATGAAATTGAAGCTATAAACAAGAGCCAAGTAGAATTGGTAAACTCAGTGGCTGAGATATGAACTGATCTAAAGACTGTGCAAAGCAGACTACATAATGCAGAGAAATGAATAAGTGACCTAGAAGACAGGACAACAGAAACCACCCAATCAGCTGAGAGATAAACAAATAAAAACAAATGAAAACAACATAAGGGACCTATGGGATAATATAAAGCATTCCAATCTGTGCATAATAGAGGTCCCAGAAGGGGAAGAAAGATCAAAGGGGATTGCAAAGGTAATGGAAGAAATTATGACTGAAAACTCCCCAAACTTAAAGAAGGAATAAGATATCCAAGTACAAAAAGCTCAGAGGGTCCCAAACAAGAAGAACCCAAAGAGACCCACACCAAAACATATCATAATAAAGATGGCCAGAGTCAAGGATAAAGAAATGATCTTAAAGGCAGCAAGAGAAAAGAAAAGAGTGAGTTACAAGGGAACCCACATAATGTTCTCAGCTGATTTCTCTACACAAACACTACAGGCCAGAAGGGAATGGCAAGATATATAAAAAGTCATGAATGAGAAAAAGATGCAGACTGGGATACTTTATGCAGCAAGGCATCCTTTAGGACAGAAAGAGAGGCAAAGAATTTCACAGACAAGCGAAAACTAAAAGACTTTACAACACTAAACCCATGCCAAAAGAAATCTTGAAAGGTCTACTCTAAATAAAAAAAAACAGCAGGAATGCTACAGAAATGAGAAACTCACAAATGGAAAGGTGATAAATCATGAATTACAAATAAAAAACCACAAAATTGTAAAAGAAGACATTTAAATTATTAAGAGTGGGAGAGGAAAGCAACAAAAATACAGAGTATTTTTTTTCTTTTTAAATTTTTTTTTGTTCTCGGTAGGATGGGTTGGAGATTATACTATCACCAATTTAATTAAAACAGTTATAGTAATGGTTTAAAAGAATTACAAAACAGGGTAACCACAAACCAAAAACTTACAAGGGAGTCACAAAAATTAAATAAAATCCTTGAGAATACAAAGGAAAATGACCAAACCACAAAAGGAAGAAGAAAGGAACAAAGAGGAAATACCAAATCAACTGCAAAAATAAGTTCAAAATGGCAATAAACACACATCTATCATTCATTACAGTAAATGGTAATGGACTAAATGCTCCAGTCAAAAGACAGAGTGGCAGATTGGATAATAAAGCAAGAACCTTAAATATGCTGTGTACAGGAGACCCACTTTAGGGAGAAGCACACATATAGATTGAGAGTGAAAGGATGGAAAAGGACATTCTATGCAAATGGAAGAGCCAAAAAAGCAGGTGTTGCAGTACTGATCTCAGACAAAAGACTTTAAAACAAAGGCCATAAAGAAAGATAAAGAAGGACATTTTATGATTAAAGGAGTAATACAAGATGAGGATATTACACTCATTAATATATATGCACCCAATGTAGGAACACCTAAGTACACAAAACAATTACTAACAGAGATAAAGGGAGATACTGATGGGAATACAATCATAGTCAGAGATTTTAACACCACATTCCTTCACTAGAGCAGATGGACATACTGTCCACCAAGACTGAACAAAGAAGAAACTAACATCTTGAACAAATCGATCACTAGAAATGAAATCGAAATAGCAATAAAAAACCTCCTTACAAATAAAATTTCAGGAGTGGATGGCTTCAATGGGGAATTCTACCAAGCATACAAAGAAGAACTCATACAAGTCCTCCTTAAACTCTTCCAGAAGATAGAAAAGGAGGGAATACTCCCAAACTCATTCTATGAAGCCACCATCACCCTGAAACCAAAACCAGGTAAAGGCACTACCATAAAAGAGAATCATAGGCCAATATCACTGATGAACATAGATGCAGAAATCCTCACCACAATATTAGCAAATAGAATCCAACAACACATAAAAAAGATTATACTTCTTGACCAAGTAGGATTCATCCAAGGGGCAGAAGGGTGATTTAACATATGCAAATCAATCAATGTAATACATCATATTAACAAGAGAAAGGACAAAAACCGCATGATTATCTCAATAGATGCAGAAAAAGCACTTGATAAAATTCAACACCATTTATGACAAAGACTTTCAATGAAGTGGGTGTAGAGGGAACATATCTCAACATAATAAAAGCTATACATGACAAGCCTATAGCCATCATAGTTCTCAATGGTGAAAAACTCAAAAGCTTCCCACTAAAATCTGGGACAAGACAAGGATGCCCACTAACACCACTCCTATTCAACATTGCCTTGGAAGTCTTAGCCACAGCAATGAGGCAAGAGAGAGAAATAAAAGGGATCCAAATTGGAAAAGAAGTGGTAAAAATGTCACTATATGCCAATGATATGTGACTATATGTAGAAAACCCTAAAAAGGTTCACACAAAAAGTGCTAGAGCAGATACAAAAATTCAGCAAGGTAGCGAGTTACAAGACTAACATTGAAAAATCAGTTACATTTCTTTACACTAATGAGGAATCAACAGAAAAAGAAAGTAAAGAAGCAGTTCCCTTTAAAATAGCACCCAAAATAAATTTAACAAAGGAGTTGAAACACTTAGGCACAGAAAACTATAAATCATTGGTGAAGGAAATTAAAGAAGACTTTAAAAAATGGAAACGTATTCCATGCTCTTGGATTTGAAGAATCAATATTGTTAACATGGTTATACTGCCCAAGGAAATCTACAGATTGAATGCAATCCCTATCAAATTACCCAGGACATATTTCACAGAACTAGAAAAAATCATAATAAAATTCATATGGAAACATCAAAGACCTAGAATTGCCAAAGCATTACTGAAGAGAAAGAAAGAGGCTGGAGGAATAACTCTCCCAGACTTCAGACAATACTATAGAACTACAGTCATTATGACAGCATGGTATTGTTACAGAAACAGATATATAGACCAATGGAACAGAATAAAGAGCCCAGAAATGAACCCACAAACTTTTGGTCAACTAAACTTCGACAAAGGAGGCAAGAATATACAATGGAATAAAGACAGTCTCTTCAGCAACTTGTGTTGGGAAAACTGGACAGCAGCATGTAAAGCAATGAAGCTAGAATACTTCCTTACACCATACACAAAAATCAACTGAAAATGGATCAAAGACTTAAACATAAGACAAGATACCATAAACCTCCTAGAAGAAAATATAGGTAAAACATTATCTCACATATGTCTCAAAAATGTTCTCCTAGGGCAATCTACCCAAGCAATAGAAATAAAAGCAAGAATAAACAAATGTGACATAATGAAACTTAGAAGCTTCTGCACAGCAAAGGAAACCATAAGTAAAACAAAAAGACAACTTACAGAATGGGAGAATATTTTTGCAAATGAAACCGACAAAGGCTTGATCTCCAGAATATATAAGCAGCTCATATGACTTAATAAGAAATAACCAAACAACCCAATCCAAAAATGGGCAGAAGACCTAAAGAAACATTTCTCCAAGGAAGACATACAAATGATCAATAGGCACATGAAAAAAAAAATGCTCAGTATCACTAATTATCAGAGAAATGCAAATCAAAACTACAATGAGATATCACCTCACACCAGTCAGAATGGCCATCATTCAAAAATCCACAAATGACAAATGCTGGAGAGGTTGTGGAGAAAATGGAACCCTCTTTCACTGCTGGTAGGAATGTAGTTTGGTGCAGCCACTGTGGAAAACTGTATGGAGATTTCTCAAAAGACTAGGGATAGACTTACCATATGACCCAGGAATCCCACTTCTGGGCATATATCCAGAAGGAATCCTACTCCAAAATGGCACCTGCACTCCAATGTTCATAGCAGCACTCTTTTCAATAGCCAAGGCATGGAAACATGTCTTGGCCTAAATGTTCATCCACAGATGACTGGATAAAGAAGCAGTGGTGTATTTATACAATAGAATACTATTCAGCCATCAAAAACTGACAACATAACGCCATTTGCAGCAACATGGATGCTTCTGGAAAATGTCATTCTAAGTGAAGTAAGCCAGAAAGAGAAAGAAAAATGCCATGAGATCGCTCATATAGTGGAACATAAAAAAAAATAATTATAATAAATTCAAAACAGAAACAGACTTATAGATATAGAATACAAACTTGTGGTTGTCAAGGGGCAGAGGGTGGGAAAGGATAGGCTAGGATTTCAAAATTTAGAATAGATAACAAATTATTCTCTATAGCACAGGGAAATATACACAAGATCTTATGGTAGCTCACAGAGAAAAAACTGTGACAATGAATATATATATGTTCATGTATAACTGAAAAATTGTGCTCTACACTGGAATTTGACACAACATTGTAAAATGATTATAAATCAATAAAAATTGTAAAACAAAACAAAACAAAAAACCCACAATGTACCAATGAGCTAGAAGACAGATTAGTGGAATGAACTTAAATATAAAACAGAAACAAACTCAGGCATAGAATACAAAATTGTGGTTGCCAGGGTAGAGTGAGGTGGGAAGGGATACACTGGGAGTTTGAGATTTTTAGATACTGAGAAGTATATAACTGATCTAAAAAATATTTTCTATTAAATAAAGAATATTTGGGGAATGTACAGAAAACAGTAATTCACATCCATCAATATGGTATTGTAGACAAAATCTAGTGCAAACTCTTGTCTTGGCTTCATAGCCTCCAGAGGCTTTTAAAAGTCTGATTTCAGGTTCCTTATGTAAATTTCCAGCAAAGCAAACTCAAGAGACCATGTGGTCAATCATTATTCTTGCTGTATTTACAGAAGTAATCAGACTAAGTTTAATGAATCAGCTTAGTTTGCAAACCAATTTGTCCATGATTCTCACTGATAGAAGAGGTGGTGACAATAGAGGTAAATTTTTGTTTCAATGGAAAACTATGATGTAGACTTCTGGGTCTGATCTCACATGTTTTGGCAGTCCTTGACAAATCCTGGATTATTCTACTTTCCTGCAAAATCTGACTAAACTCTCCAAATTAGCCTTTCCAATTTTTCTCCCTTATGACTTGGAATCATTGTGAAGGAAAACTGCCCTTTTCCCATAGTCTGGCAAGTTGAAGCTAAAAAATGTATCATAAATTTCAAAGAATTCACAGCAGACCATGAATAGGCAACTTCTGTGTCTACTGCTGTGTGGGACACTCAGCAAGTTCACCTGAATACCTGAGGCCATCACCGCAGACAGTCAAACTGAAATCTGGGACATCCATTGGATTGCCACTGCTGCCCTCTCTCCACTATCTAAAGAGGTTTTGAGCCCAACATCTTCTTGACTGGCTGCTTTCTGGTTTCCAATTTTTGTTTTATTATTTCTCTTATTTTTTTCTCTGATATTCATAGAAACTACTCTTCATTAAATACTGGAGGGTGCTGGTACTAACAAGTCTTAACAGATGATTCAATTTGTCCTTAATGAACAAAGTGTGTCTGAACAAGAATTGAGTTTATATTATTAAAAGGAAAGAAAAACAATTGTCTCTTCTTTTCTTGAACAAGAAGGGGCCTGACAAATATATCTGGGGGGAACTCTAACTGGAAAAGATACATGAACCCCAATGTTCATAGCAGCACACTTTACAATAGCCAAGAAATGGAAGCAACCTAAATGTCCATCAACAGATGACTGGATAAAGAAATCATGGTGTATATATACAATGGAACACTCTTCAGCCATAAAATAGAATGAAATAATACAATTTATAGCAACATGGACAGACTTAGAGATTGTCATTCTAAGTGAAGTAAGCCAGAAACAGAAGGAAAAGTACCATGTGATATCATTTATATGTGGAATCAAAAAGAAAAGCAAAAAGGATACATATGAACTTATTTACAAAACAGAGACTGACTCACAGATATAGAAAACAAACTTATGGTTACCTGGGAGGAAAGAATGTGGGGAGGTATAAATTGGGATTTTGGGAATTGTAGATACTAACTACTATATATAAAATAGATAAACAACATATTTCTACTCTATAGCACAGGGAAATATATGCAATGACTGTTAATAAATATAATTAAAAAATACACATATATCTGAATCACTATGCTGTACACCAGGAATTAACAGCATTGTAAATTGACTATACTTCAGTTAAAAAGGGAGACTACAGTCAGGTTATCTTACAATGATTGCCTAAGAGTCATGCTGTAAGAAGCAACCTCTCTTCATCCTCTCCACCATCTGTTCAGCAGCCGCTAAAAAACAACTATGCCTGAGTGCATCTCCATCCACATTTGCCAGGCTGCTGTCCAGATCAGCAATGCCTGCTGGGAGATCTACTCTCTGGAACACAACATCCAGCCCAATGTCCAGATGTCAAGTGACAAGACCATTGTGGGAGGAGATGACTCCTTCAATATCTTCTTCAGTGAAACATGAGCTGGAAAGCATGTGCCCAGGGCAGTGTTAGCAGACCTGGAATCCACAGTCATTGCACTGGGACCAAGAGCAAGACACCAGCTCTTCCACCCTGAGCAGCTAATCACAGGCAAAGAAGATGCTGCCAATATCTATGCCGATGGTCACTACACCATTTGCAAGGAGATCATTGACCTCGTCTTGGACCAAATTCGGAAACTAGCTAACCAGTGCACAGATCTTCAGGGCTTCTTGGTTTTCCACATCTTTGATGGGGGATCTGGTTATGGATTCACTTCCGTGATGATGGAAAATCTCTATGTCAAATATGGCAAGAAGTCCAAGCTGGAGTTCTCCATGTACCCAGGCCCCAGGTTTCCACAGCTGTAGTTGAGAACTACAACTCCATCCTCAAAACCCAAACCACCCTCGAGCACTCTGTGCCTTCATGGTACACAATGAGGCCATCTATGACATCTGTTGTAGAAACCTCGATATTGAGCACCCAACCTACACTAACCTGCATAGGTTGATAGGCCAAGTTGTATCCCACATCACTGCTTTCCTGAGGTTTGATGGAGCCTTGAATGTTGTTCTTAAAGAATTCCAGAACAAACTGGGTCCCTATCCTCACATCCACATCACTCTGGCCACATATACCCCTGTCATTTCTGCTGAGAAAACCTACCATTAACAGCTTTCTTTATCACAGATCACCAATGTTTGCTTTGAGCCAGCCAACCAGATGGTGAACTCCTCGCCATGGTAAATACATGTCTTGCTCCCTGTCATACCATGGTGACGTGATTCCCAAAGATGTCAATACTGCCATTGCCAAAATCAAGACCAAGCATACTATCCAGTTTGTGGACTGGTGCCCCACTGACTTCAAAGTTGGCATTAATTATCAGCCTCCCACCGGGGTACTTGGAGACCTGGCCAAAGTACAGTAATCTGTTTGCATGCTGAGCAACACCACAGCCATTGCTGAGGCCTGGCCTCACCTGGACCACAAGTCTGGCCTGATGTAAGACAAGCATACCTTTGTTTAGTGTATGTGGGTGAGGTCACGGAGGAAGAAGAGTTTTCTGAGGCCCATGAGGACTTGGCTGCCCTTGAGAAACATTATGAGGAGGCTGGTATAGATTCTGTTGAAGGAGAGGGAGAGGAAGAAGGGGAAGGATAGTAAGGTCGCAATGTTACAAAGGTGCTGCTTTTGCAGAGAAGCATATTCTGTTTAAGCATTGAAAATTTGCAGTCTGATCAGTTAATTTGTATATAGCAGTGCATATTTCAATATACAATTACTGACTTATGCTTAAAAACACAATGCTTTATTACAGACCCAAATTATCCATTTCTCTGATGGATTTGAATAAAGTATTTCCTGTCTTAAAAAAAACAAAGATTACAAAGAAGGGTCTGACAAGGATTAGTTGGTTGACCAAACTTTAATCAGATCCTTGAAACTTCTCCTAGGCCCATATGGGTACCTCCTTGTAAAATCCTCAGCAAGAATTCTGCTGAGAGTGCTTTGCATGAGGCCTTCATCCTCCAGGTCTGATCACCCTCAATATCTAATTAGGTTTCACATATTCCATCCCCACCAGCAGGATTTCCTCTTCCCAATTCCCTATTCTTCATTGAGCCCAGTTGTATATTGAGGTCTATTTTTCATTATTACTATAGTTCTGAATAAATATGTTTTTACCACATTAAATACTCTCCATGTATGGCTCTCCTGTGACAGTTTTCAGAATCAGTCACCCCATACAGTGCAGTAACTCCCCTCTTTGCCTGTTGACACAGAGTCATGAGGAGCCCAAAGTGGCCGGGTGTCAGTCTTAACCACCACTCTGGAAAATTATTGTTCTTTCTACTGGCAGAAACATTCCTTCACCTGGAACTACAAAGTCTAGGTGGGAGAGGGCAAAGGCCAAGATGGTGGAGTAGAAGGACACTCATAGCACACCCTCTTCCACCAATACACCAAGAACTCACATCCACAGACCCAAGCAGCCAACCAGAGTACCTGCTGAATGCTGACAGAACATCACCATCTTCAAAAGACAAAGATATGAAGAATCTGGTAGGAAAAACGGAAAAAAGAAAGAAGAAAAAGCAAAACAGTGCAGGACTGGTCTCGCGGGGAGAGAGTGGTGAAGGAGGAATAGCATACATTTGCTAAATCTCCCGTCTCCAATGGAGAGGTCAGTGGGAAGGAGAGTGGCCTCTGAGGTTTGGTTCTGTACAGAGCAGCCCTTGACTGACAGAACTAAGTTAACCGGGTATAGAAAGTCTCTGCAACCTCCAGCCCTAGGGGCAAATCTGCAGGTGGGGAATGGGACAGGCAGCCTAAGCCAGGCAGAGGACTGGGACAGCTACACTGAGGCACCACTGGGGAACTTCAGGGTACTGGGTGCCATGAATGAGTGGGTATGCATGGCAAAACAAACTGGGCCCTCCATAAAATAACATTGCTGATGTGCCCTGAGGGGAAGGGTGCCATAACCCATCTCTGAAAACACACTGAAGGTTTTGGGGACAAGAGAGGCAGGGATGAGCCACAGCCACCATATTCTCTAGTGTTTAGCACCCAGGCAGTGGAGAGGTTGAAACCTGAATCCATACCTAAGGGCTTAGCAGCCTCAAAGACCAGATGGAGACTTGTTTACAGCCTGAGGCAGATAGCATCCCTCTGTCCTGGTACCTCAGAGAACTCATGCCACCAAGAAAAACAAGGAGCTGAGTCTTGTCATGGAGCAGGGGCAGAGCTGTTGCATCATCTTTCCTGAGGCTGCCTATGGAGAGCAGACCCTAGGTGGAGCAGGCAACTGCACAGAGCATGGGAGTGACCAGCATAGGGAGAGGGCAGGCAGCCACTGGTCTTCCTGACAGGAGCAAAGCACCTGACCATGGTGCTGGGAGGGGACATGATCCACGAGCCTAACTTTCCAAAGCACAGCATCTGACTGCATCATCAGGTGGGGATGTGACCCACCCGTCCACAGTGTAAGAGTGCAGCACTTGACCATAATGCTAGGAGGGGGCGCATCCTGCCCACCTACCTTGTGTGAACACAGCATCTGACCATGGCATGGGGAGGGGGAGTGACGTGATCGCCCACTGTTTAAGAGCTCAGCATCTGACTGTATTGTTGGAAGGGGATGTGAACTGCTTGCAGACAGGCACTGGGAGCAGCAAAGATGAGGGATGCCAACAGAGGGCCTCTGGAAGCAGCAAGCTGAGTTTACAAAACAGAGAAGACAGAAAGAATTCTCAATAAAATCATTAAGAGTGCACAGTCTCCATGAGAACACATCAACCCCCTTTTTTAATCTGTTCTATTTCCTATTACCTTTTTAATTTTTACTTTTTAAACAATTTTATATAATTCCATTTTAATCCCTGTTAAATTTTTTGTTAAAATACATTTATTATTATGTTTTTACATACACCTCATTTCATTTTTCTTTCTCTGCATTTGGATCTCCTGTCATTGCTTATACACAAGTTTCATTTTTTTTTCTCTTTTCTACTTTCTTAAGGTTTTTAAAAGAAGTCTCAACCTTTTTGCTATTCTGCTTCAACTTGCTATTCTACTACTGATTATACATTGTTTTCAAACCATTTTTCCTACCTTCATTTAAAATTCTCTTTTTATTTAATCTTTTTTATCTATTCTATTTTCTATTACCTTTTTAATTTTTACTTTTTAAACAATTGTATATGTATCAAATTTTAATCCTTTTCCTTTAAAAATGTTTTTAGTATCATTATTTTTAAAAATCCACATGATATCATTCTCATTTCTCATGGTTTTGATTTCCTGTTATTGATCATAAACAGGATTCAAATATTGTTTTTGTTCTTTTCTCCTTTTCTTAAAGTTTTTAAAAGATGTCTCAACATGATTGCTATTCTGTTTCAACTTGCTCTTCTATTATTAATTATACACTGTTCTCAAACCTTTTTTTCTGCCTATATTTAAAATTATCTCTCTCTTTTTTTAAAGTTTTATTCCAGCATGGGACATAGATCAATAAATAAAATCCTTAAGGACTAAAATAGATAACTGATATGACATAAGCCACAGTGCCAGAGAGATATGAGCTAGATGAAGTAGCAAAGAAACTATTCCAAATTAAAACAGCAAGAGAAATCCCCTAAAAGAACAATCAATGAAATAGACATTGACAGCCTACTAGATCAAGATTTCAAAAAAGGAGTGATCAAAGTACTGAAGGAACTAAAAGAGATAGTGTTTACAGATATAAAATATGTCACAAGTGAAACTGAAGCTATAAAGAAGAGCCAAGTAGAATTGGTAAACTCATTGGCTGAGATAAGAACTGATCTAAAGGCTGTGCAAAGCAGACTACATAATGCAGAGAAACGAATAAGTGACCTAGAAGACAGGACAACAGAAACCACCCAATCAGCTGAGAGATAAACAAATAAAAACAAATGAAAACAACATAAGGGACCTATGGGATAATATAAAGCATGCCAATCTGTGCATAATAGGGGTCTCAGAAGGGGAAGAAAGATCAAAGGGGATTGAAAAGGTATTGGAAGAAATCATGACTGAAAACTTCCCAAACTTAAAGAAGGAATCAGATATACAAGTACATGAAGCTCAGAGGGTCACAAACAGGAAGAACACAGACCCACAACAAGACATAACATAATCAAGATGACCAGAGTCAAGGATAAAGAAATGATCCTAAAAACAACAAGAGAAAAACAAAGAGTGAGTTACAAGAGAACCCCATAGGGCTCTGAGCTGATTTCTCTACACAAACACTACAGGCCAGAAGGGATTGGCAAGATATATTCAAAGTCCTGAATGAAAAAAAAGATGCAGTCTAGGATACTTTATTTAGCAAGACTCTACTTTAGAATACAAGGAGAGTTAAAGAATTTTATAGACAAGCAAAAACTAAGAGAATTAAACAACAGTAAACCCATGCTAAAATAAATATTGAAAGGTCTACTCTAAATATAAAAGAAGCAGGATGTTACAGAAATGAGAAACTCATAACTGGAAAGGTGATAAATTACCACGAATTACATATAGAGTAAACAAGAAATTGTAAAAGAAGACATCTAAATCATTAAGAGTGGGAGATGGAAGCAAGAAAATATACAGTATTTTTTCTTTCTTTTAAAAATTTTTGTCCATGGTAGGATGGGTTGGAGCCTATATTACTATCTGTTTAATACAAATAATTACAGTAATGGGTTAATAGACTTACAAAAAAAGGATAACCACAAATCAAAAACTTAGAAGTGAGCCAAAAAAACTAAATAAAATCCAATACAATACAAAGGAAAATTACCAAACCACAAAAGAAATAAGAAAGGAACAAAGAGGAAATAGTAAATCAACTGCAAAGCAAATTCAAAATGACAATAAACAAACATCTATTATTAATTACTGCAAATGATAATGGACTAAATGCTCCAATCAAAAGACATAGAATTGCAGAATGGATAATAAAGCAAGAACCTTCAATATGCTGCATACAAGAGACCCACTTTAGGGAGAAGCACACATATTGATTGAGAGTGAAAGGATGGGAAAAGTTATATCATTCAAATAAAAAAGCCAAAACAACAAGTGTAGTATTAATGATTTCAGACAAAAAAAAATACTTTAAAGCAAAGGCCACAAAGAGAGATACAGAAGGACATTTTTTAATGCTTACAGGAGTAAAGAAATATGAGAATATAACAGAAATTAATATATATGCACCCAATATAAGAGCACATAAGTACATAAAACAATTACTAACAGAGATAAAGGGGGATATTGATGGGAATACAATCATTGTCAGAGATTTTAACATCACATTCACATCACAAGAGATATCATCGAGGAAGAAAATAAGGAAACAGAAATTAAATAATAAAATAGAAAAATCAGATTTGGTGGATATTTTCAGAGTATTACACACACACCCCTAAAATAGGATATACATTCTTTTCAAGTGCACATGGAACATTTTCTAGGATTGATCATGTACTTGGACACAAAGGAAGCCTCAGCAATTTTAAGAAGATACAAATTATCTCAGGCATCTTTACTGACCACAATGCCACAAAACTAGAAATCAACTACAAAGAAACAAGGAGGAAAAAGGAAAGCATGGAGAATAAACAGCATGCGACTAAAAAACCAATGGGTCAATGATGAAATCAAAATTGAAATTGAAAAATAACTTGAGGGAAAAGAAAATGAAAACACACACAAATTTTGTGATACACAACAAAGACAATGCTAAGGGGGAAGTTTACAGTGATACAGGCCTTCCTCAATAAACAAGAACAACTTCAAAAGAAGAATCTAAACCATCAGCTAAAAGAATTGGAAAAAGAAGAGCAAAAAACCTGAAAACGCAGCAGAAGGAAGGAAATTATAAAGATCAGGGAGGAAATAAACAAAATAGAGATTTATAAAACCATAGAAAAAATCAGTCAAACCAAAAGCTGTTTTTTTTTAAAAAGTAAATAAAATTGACATACCTCTCAACAAACTCACAAAGAAGAAAAAAGAGAGAGCACAAATAAGCAAAATAAGAAAGGAAAATGGAGAAATTTCAACAAATAAAATAGATATACAGAATATCGTATGAGAATATTATAAAATACTATATGGAACCAAAATGAATAAACTAGAGGAGATGGACAAATTTCTGGAAACATAGAGTTCACCAAGACTGAACCAAGAAGAAACTGACCACTTGAATAAGTCGATCAATAGAAATGAAATAGAATTAGCAATAGAAAACCTCCCTACAAATAATAGTCAAGGACCAGACTGCTTCACCAGGGATTTCTACCAAACATATAAAGAAGAACACATAGCAGTCCTCCT
Organism: Camelus dromedarius; assembly: GCF_036321535.1. Taxonomy (NCBI): domain Eukaryota; kingdom Metazoa; phylum Chordata; class Mammalia; order Artiodactyla; family Camelidae; genus Camelus; species Camelus dromedarius. The sequence goes on from NC_087464.1 coordinate 3,077,029, forward strand.
CAAACTCTTCCAGAAGATTGAAAAGGAGGGAATACTCCCAAGCTCATTCTATGAATCCACCATCACCCTGATACCAAAACGAGGCAAAGACACCACCAAAAAAGAGAATTACAGACCAAATTCACTGATGAACATAGATGCAAAAATCCTCACCAAAGTATTAACAAATAGAATCCAACAGCACATAAAAAATATTATACATGATCAAGTGGGGTTCATCCCAGGGACACAAAGGTGGTTCAACATATGCAAATCAGACAATGTAATACATCACGTCAACAAGAGCAAGGACAAAAACCACATAATCATCTCAATAGATGCAGATAAAGCAGTTGATAACATTCAACACTCATTTATGATAAAAATTCTCACCAAAGTGTGTATATAGGGAATGTATCTCAACATCATAAAAGCTATATATGACAAACCTACAGCCAGCATAGTACTCAATGGTGAAAAACTCAAAAGCTTCCCATTAAAATCTGGGACAAGACAAGGATGCCCAGTATCACCACTCCTATTCAACATAGTCTTGAAAGACCTAGCCACAGCAATCAGGCAAGAGAGAGAAACAAAAGGGATCCAAATTGGAGAAGAGGTAAAAGAGTTACTATATGCTGATGACATGATTCTATAGACAGAAAACCCTAAAAGATCCACACAAAAACTACTAGAGCTGATCAAAAAATTCAGCAAGGTAGCAGGTTACAAGATTAATGTTCAAAATTCAGCTGCATTTCTTTACACTAATGATGAATCAACAGAAAAAGAAAGTAAAGAAACAATCCCTTTTAAAATAGCACTCAAAGTAATAAAATACCTAGTAATAAATTTAACCAAGTAGGTGAAAAACTTATACACAGAAAACTATAAAACACTGATTAAGGAAATTAAAGAAGACAAAACAAATGGAAAGATATCCCATGCTCCTTGATTGGAAGAATCAATATTGTTAAAATGATGATACTGCCCAAGACAATCTACAGATTGAATGCAATCCCTACCAAATTACCGAGAACATATTTCACAGAACTAGAACAAATCATAATAAAATTTATATGTAACCATGAAAGGCATACAATTGCCAAAGCATTACTGAAGAAAAAGAAAACGTCTAGAGGAATAACTCTCCCAGACTTCAGAAAATACAATAGAACTATGATATTCAAGATAGCATGGTATGGGTACAAAAACAGACATATGGCCCAAAGGAGCAGAATAGAGAGCCCAGAAATGAAACCACAAACTTTTGGTCAACTAGTCCTCAAAAAAGGAGACAAGAATATTCAATGGAATAAAGACAGTCTCTTCAGCAAATGGTGTTGGGAAAACTCGACAGCAGGGCATCAATCAATGAAGCTAGAACACTCCTTTACACCGTACACAATAATAAATTCAAAATGGATCAAATACTTAAACATAAGACAAGATACAATAAACCTTCTAGAAGAAAATATAGGCAAAATATTATCTCACATACGTCTCAAAAATGTTCTCCTAGGGCAGTTTATCCAAGCAACAGAAGTAAAAGCAAGAATAAACAAATGGGACCTAATGAAACTTACAAGCTTCTGCACTGCAAAGAAAACCATAAGTAAAATGAAATGACAACCTACGGAATGGGAGAAAATCTTTGAAAATGAAGCTGACAATGGCTTGATCACCAAAATATATATGCAGCTCATATGAAAAATAAAAAAAAACAAAAACCCAATCCAAAAATGGGAAGAAGACCTAAACAAGAAATTCTCCAAGGAAGACATACAAATGATCAATAAGCACATGAAAAAAAATGCTCAATATCTCTAATTATCAGAGAAATGCAAATGAAAACTATGATGAGGTATCACCTCACACCAGTCAGAATGGCCATCATTCAAAAGTCCACAAAGACAAATGCTGGAGAGGCTGTGGAGAAAAGGGAACTCTTGTACACTGCTGGTGGGAATGTAGTTTTTTTTTTTTTTTAACATTTTTTTATTGATTTATAATCATTTTACAATGTTGTGTCAAATTCCAGTGTTCAGCACAATTTTTCAGTTATTCATGGACATATACACACTCATTGTCACATTTTTTTCTCTGTGAGTTATCATAACATTTTGTGTATATTTCCCTGTGCTATACAGTGTAGTCTATTCTACAATTTTGAAATCCCAGTCTATCCCTTCCCACCCTCCACCACCCTGGTAACCACAAGTCTGTATTCTCTGTCTGTGAGTCTATTTCTGTCCTTTATTTATGCTTTGTTTTTGTTTGTTTGTTTGTTTGTTTTTGTTTTTGTTTTTTAGATTCCACATATGAGTGATCTCATGGTATTTTTCTTTCTCTATCTGGCTTACTTCACTTAGAATGACATTTTCCAGGAGCATCCATGTTGCTGCAAATGGCATTATGTTGTCAGTTTTTATGGCTGAGTAGTATTCCATTGTATAAATATACCACATCTTCTTTATCCAGTCACCTGTTGATGGACATTTAGGCTGTTTCCATGTTTTGGCTATTGTAAATAGTGCTGCTATGAACATTGGGGTGCAGGTGTCATCTGAAGTAGATTTCCTTCTGGATACAAGCCCAGGAGTGTGATTCCTGGGTCATATGGTAAGTCTATTCCTAGTCTTTTGAGGAATCTCCACACTGTTTTCCACAGTGGCTGCACCAAACTGCATTCGGTGGGAATGTAGTTTTGTGCAGCCACTGTGGAAAACAGTATGGAGATTCCTCAAAGTACTCGGAATAGACTTACCATATGACCCACTAATCCCAATCCTGGGCATGTATGCACTACAGCTCTCCACTTTCAGGTGACTCTTCCATATGGTTCAAAACCATCAGCAAACAGGCTTGCATCTTTTCTTCCTGTGTCAAGGGGCCAATGGGAATTCCACATTATGTGATACAAGTATGTATGAGAGAGGCCACTTTTTCTTGTTAGTTACATGTAACTTCCTGGCCTGTCTGGACCCAATCATATACATACCACTCCCATTTGATGTAGGAATGCAGCTGTGCCTTCCCAAATTTAAGTCTTTTTGGGTTATGTAACACTCAGGTAGCTCCAGTCAAATAATGTTTTCGTGGCCTGTGGTTAAAGCCACAGAGTGAGAGTTGTTTCTCAAAAAGAGAGTATTAATTGGTCATTGATAGCTAAACTTTGCACTAAAATCCTTAACTCCAGTACTGTGACTTATCTGTGGGCTGCTATAGGCTTCAAATAGCATCCCTGTGAAGCAATGGAAATTCAAGAACCATTGGGTCTGCTGGGTTATGTGGTCCAAGTGGTAGAATGGCTTGCACAACATCCCGGACCATTTACAGAGCCTTCCCTACTCCCCCCACCACACACCCTCAAAACTAGTAACTTCCTGTCACTTGATATGTGGGGTAGATTAACACACCCAAATGATGAATATGTTGTCTTCAACATAAAAATGCCCCCTGGGGGCTGTGCCTCTTAGTTTTAAGAAGAGACACAGATACAACAACTTGCCCTTTACCTTAAAGAGTATCTGGACATGTCCCACACTTTTGGCTCCCTAGAGATGGCACTGAAGCAGAAGCTCCTGCAAATTTATTGGAATTTAATCTCCATCTCTGACATGCAAATGTCTTACCATTAAGTCTAGAATAGTTGCTGGTCCTCCTCACTAGGTCCCAGCACCTTAACCTCATAATTTAATGCATCATCTTAATGGACAAGTGTGACATTTTGTGGGAGGGAGGGGCGATCAACATCCTTGCAAAGTAAACTTTGACTCAGGCTGGAGAGTTGATACATGCTTGACGTAGGAGTGTTAAGGTGCATTACTGGCCTCACACCTGTAAGGAATCTGCCTCTAGTAGGAACTAAGGTGAGGGAGGCATTTGTGAGGTCAAAAGCTCACTACTGGGTATCAGAGAATGTGCAAATTCCCTATATCAATAAAACCACATTTAGTACAACAGTTGCATCAGTATGTTAATCTCCCAACAATCTACTCTCAACCTTCAATACATTTGTTCTCTGCCCAGGCCAAATAGAACAGTTGAAAGGGGGACTTTTATGTATTGGCTCCTTAAAGTCCATCTTAGTCCCTTAAAGCTCTCAGGCCATATCAGATTGGATGCTCAACACTCTCAAATATAAAATTCTAGTCAAAGCCATTGTAATGTAACCAATGTTTCCAATTGTGTCCTGTTGTAATTAGAAGGTATTTTCTTGAACTTATGCAAATTATTATAGTGTCATACATATAAGCATTCAAATTATAGAGGGATCAAGTAGAGTGAAAAACAATTGTCACATCTTTGGTCACAAATGGATATTTTACCAAATTGGTATATGTTACAGATAGCTTTAGGGAAGTTTCCATCATCCCAGAAAACAAAATTTTAAAAAAAGTAGCACAGTTTCAAGTAAAACGTTCATAGTTTAAATTCTGACATAGTTTATTTGATGATGGATATTAGTTATTCCTGTGGCATGAAATATTTTAATATGGTAATCTAAAAACGAAGGTGTTGACAAATTTATTAATTCTGATTTGACAATGCGTCCAAGATAATTTAACATACAAAATAAACCAAATTAATTTGACATCTATCTTTTACAAGATAAGATACAAATACTTTGAGATATTCCAGAGACCATTTGGAAAATCTCAATGTTAACCGAAGGTCAAAAAGACTCTGTTTAAAAATCTGTTTTTGAGAAGCTGCCAAAATGTCAAAAGGTTAAACACTTCACTAAATAGAATAACCAGTCACTGTAAAACAATATGTTCATTTAACCCAAATGACAAAATATTTTAAAAGAATATATGTCAAGTTATATAGTTGCAAAATATCTAGCTCTGTTAATATCAAGAACTCAGTTTTCTTTATGTAATCAAGGATCTATAAAGACAATCTAAAACACAGGAAAACATTTTCAGATACAAATATTAGATTCCCAGGCAAACACTTAAAATGTAAGGAATATTTTTTTTTTTTTACAATTTCTTATCAAGTGTACACTATGAAGCTAAGTAATCTTTGTTGTTTTAGCAGAGAATGTGAACCAAATTCTAGTTTTGCTTATTGGTACTATTAATTCTAAGACAGAGCTTTAAAAACCTTGTAAATAATTCTTCCAGTTTTAGCACTGACCACAAAAGATGTCTTTTCCAAGATTCCTTTCCCATATATATTCTATAACCAAAAAAAAAAAAATCCATATCTGAATCACTTTACTGTAAACATGAAACTAACACAATATTGTAAATCAACTATACTTCAATTTAAAAAAAATAATGTCTTACTTTTCCTGCTAACAGAACTATTTTTTTTTACCATATTAGTCCTGGTACTATAATTTATAAATATTGATTTAAAAATTTAACCATTAATCACCTTTCTTTTAAAGCAAAAACTAGGAAGTAAGCAATTGTTAACTGGTACATATCATTTGGTAGGAAATTTATTAATAAATTAATTCATAAATTTCTAGATGCCGGTGTCTTTTTCATAGTATAAATTCTTACATTTTAAAATGGACCCAAATGGGAGAGTTCCCATTGAGATGGCAGAGCAATAGGTCCGTGAGCTCACATCTTCTCATAACTAAAATGAAACCAGAACTGAATACTAAACAACCATTGAAAAAAGACTGGAACCTAGCAAAAAATATCTTCTGCAATGGCAAACATAAAGAGGGAACCACAGTAGGATGATAGGAGGGGTGTGCTAGTGATATAATTGGGCCACAAATGACCAGGATGGGAGACCCACAAGCTGAAGATTTGTTAAGTCACAGAGGCCCTCACACAGGGTTGATAGCTCTAAGCCCCATATCAGGCTCCCTAGCTCAGGTCCTGGCATTGGAAAGAGGAGACCCGAGTACATCTGATTTTTAATGCCAGGGGGTCTTGGCTTCGAGGACCCATGGGAATGGAGGAAACAGAGACTCCATTCACTTGAGAAGCATACATGGAAACTAATGTGCAACAGATCCAATGGCAGAGGCATTGATTTCATAGGAGCCGGGGCAAGACGTGCCTGCTGGATTTGGAGGGTCTCCTGGGGATGTGGGGGATGGCAGTGGCTCACTCAGGTGACATAAAAGCTGATGGCTGACATTCCAGGAGTGTTCATCTACATGAGCTTTCCTGGAGGCTGACACCTTGATTGGATTATTAGCACCAAGATCCAGGCCCAACCAATAGCCTGTAAGGAAGCCTAAGGCAAAACAACATACAGGGTGTGGATACAGTCACATCCATCAGCAGACTTCCTGGGCCACAAAGGCCTCTAGACACAACCCTGCCCACATAGAGTTCCAGGACCAAGCTTCACCCAGAAGTGGGTAGGCACTGGCTCCTTCTGCCAGGAATCCTGTGTAAGCCTGTAGTCCAGCCTCATCTTCCAGGGACAAATACTAGAAATAAGAAAGCAGTCATCCTAAAGCCTGTGGAAGGAATCCACAAACACATAGAAAGACAGAAAATATGAGGCTGCAAAGGAATATCTCCCAGGACAAGGCACTAAGTAAAATGCCAGAAGAAGAAATAAGTGATAAGGAGATAGGTAATTTATTGGAGATAGTGTTTAAAGTATTGATGGTCAAAATTCAGAGAACTCAAGAGGAGTATAGATGCACAGAGTCAAGTTGTGATCAAAGAGTTGAAAAATATAAAGAATATCCAAAAAGAGTTGAAGAATAAAATCACTGAAATGAACAACCACTAGAAGGTACCAAGAATAGACTAAATGAGGCAGAAGAATGGATCAGTGAGCTAGAAGACAGATTAGTGAAAATCACTACTTCAGAACAGAAAAAAGAAAAAAGAAAAAAAAAAGGAGAGGATAGAATTAAGAGAAATGGGACAATATGAAGTGCTGTAGTATTCTCATTATAGGGGTCCCAGAAAGAGAAGAGAGAGAAAGAACCAGAGAAAAGTTTTTGAGAGATAATAACTGAAAACTTCCCAACTTGGGAAAGAAAATAGTCACCCACGTCCTGGAAGCACAGAGAGTACCACACAGAATCAACCCAAAGAAGAACACACCAAGGCACATAGTCACCAAATTCACAACAATTAAGGTTAAGGAGAAAATATTAAAATTAGCAAGAGAAAAGCAATGAATAACATACAAGGGAACTCCCACAAAGTTACCAGCTACTTTTCAGCAGAAACGCCACAAGCCAGAAGGGAGTGGCACAATATATTTAAAGTGATGCAAGGGGGAAATTTACAACCAAGAATACTCTTTCCATCAAGACACTCATTCAGATTTGAGGGAGAAATCAAAAGTTTCACAGATAAACAAAAGCTAAAAGATTTCAGCACCACCAAACCAGCTTTACAACAAATGTTCAAGGACTTTCTCTAGTCATCAAACCATAAGAAAAGAGAACAGAAAGAAGAAAGAGAAAGAGACCTACAAAAGATTGCTTTGGCTGTCTTTTATGGTTCCTTATAAATTTTGGAATTATTCTAGTTCTGTGAGGAATGTCGTGAGTATTTTGATGGGAGTTGGGTTGGATCTGTGGATTGCTTTGTGTAGTGTGGCCATTTTGATAATGTTGATCCTTCCAATCCAAGAGCACAAGAAATATTTCCATTTCTTTGTGTCATATAGGTTTTCAGAGTATAGGTAACCTCTTTGCTTAAGTTTATTTTTCAGTGCTGTTTGTTTGTTTGTTTTTTGTTTGTTGATGTAATGGAGATATCTCTGCCAGTTAAAAAATTCTGGTGTTTGAAGTAAAAAAGAAGTGAATAAAGGGCTGCAAATGGCAAAATATCCTTCTTTTATATGGGTGAATTTTATTTGATTACACACACACACACACACACACACACACACACACACACACACACACACACACACACACACATTGAATCTCCATTGTCTATTCAACGGTTGATGTAAAATTGGGATGCTTCCATGTCTTGGCAATTATAAATAATGTGCCTTTTAATAGCAGGGTGTATGTATCTTTTTGAGTTAATTCTTATTTTGTGGTTGGCATTATTCCTTTGTTTAATAATTAAGTTTAAAAATCTAAAGATGTAAACATTCTTAGAAACAATGTACAGTACATATATGCAAATTTAAAAATATTTGTGCAGTAAAAAAATAAAAGAGGTCTATCAAGCCATGAAAGACATAGAAGAAACATAAAAAGACCTATTACTAAATGAAAGAAGCCAGTTTGAAAAGGCTACATACTGTGTGATTCCAACCAAATGACATTCTGGAAAAGGCACAGCTACAGAAATAATAACAGTATCGTGATTTCCATGGGTTTGAGGAGAGGGAGGGAAGGAGGAATGAATAGATGGAGCACAAGGAATATTTAGTGCAATTAAATTATTCTGTAAGATAGTATAATGGTGGCTTCATGCCATTATGCATTTGTCAAAACCCATAGCATGTGCAACAAGATTGAACCCTAATGTAAACTATGGACTTTGGTTGATAATATTGTGTCCATGTTGGTTCATCAATTGTACCAAGTATGTCATACTGATGATAGATGTTGAGGGTGGTGATGTATATATATGTGGATGAGAGGGCTATATGGGAACTCTGTATTTTCTGCTCAATTCTGCTGTAAACCTGAAGCTGCTCTAAAAAACATTAAGTCAATTTAAGAAAAAGAAAAAAGAAAATGGACCCAAATATATTTAGCTTCTCTATATAATATTTAAAAGGATGCCAAATGTAGACAAAGCTTTGTTCCACAATTAATGTTTCCATATCTTATCTTATTTGGAAATAACCTATATGTTAATAAATATACATCATTGACCTTAACTTAGTATAGATATAAGGTTTCAAGTTACCAAAAATTTTTGTAAAATTATTTTACGTAGCTGTAGTATAAAACAAAATTGATGTTGAGAAGTTCACTTATATATTTTATCACACCTACATCTATTTAACATACTTATGCTTAACAAGTATGTGTGCATTGGTCAAGAATCGTTAATGAATTAAACAAACAAAGCTAGCCATCATCCATTTAATCTTTTCTTTTGACAAATTAGGCAAAGATTTAAAAAAAAAAAAAGAGGCTAAAAACCTAAAAAGTTAAATGTATGGTTCTTGTCTCCTTACTTAAAAAAAGTTCTACTGTGCTTGACATACATCAAGTAATTCATGTTTATTGCACATTTCATACTTAGGTTGGATTTATAGTTTATAATCTTGAACATTTAGTTGAGATATTATAAGCTTGTTTAACTGTTAAACCTAAAAAGAAAAAAACATATATGTCTGCATTATATTTACTTCTGAAAACATACTTGTCTTTATTTTACCAACAATTTTTCAAACTAGCTTTGTTTAACAAAGATTATCTCAAATCATGTGAAATTAACAAATTAGATAGGTTTATATATTTCTGAGTTTTAGGAACTTAATATACGGAAGTATTCATTTAGCTCTAAGCCAAGTTTAGTAGAACTTATATAAGGGACATTATAAGTTGATTTAGAAATAATTTGGGGAGGTAGAAAAAGTCACAAATACATTACATATTGCACATATACATAACCACATAGACAGATGCAAACAGAGTTCTTATATATTTTATTCTAAAATATTATCTCTGACTCAGTGAAACATAGTGATACAATCTAATTGGTTTATCTCTACATTTTTAAACATTTTTTATTGATTTATAATCATTTTGCAATGTTGTGTCAAATTCCAGTGTAGAGCACAATTTTTCAGTTATACATGAACATATATATATTCATTGTCACATCTTTTCTTTCTGAGCGACCATAATATTTTGAATATATTTCCCTGTGCTATACAGTATAATCTTGTTTATCTATTCTACAATTTGAAATCCCAGTTGATGACTTCCCATCCCCCACCCCCCTTGGCAACCCTAAGTTTGTATTCTATGTCTATGAGTCTGTTACTGTTTTGTATTTATGTTTTGTTTGTTTGTTTGTTTTAGATTCCACATATGACCAATTTTATATGGTATTTTTCTTTCTCTTTCTGGCTTGCTTCATTTAGAATGGTATTCTCCAGGAGGAACCATGTTTCTCCAAATGGGGTTATGTTCTTCGTTTTTACGGCTGAATAGTATTCCATTGTATAAATATACCACTTCTTCTTTATCCAGTCATTTGTTGATGGACGTTTAGGCTGTTTTCATGTCTTGCCTATTGTAAATATTGCAACTATGAACATTAGGGTGCAGGTGTCATTTTGGAGTAGGATTCCTTCTGGATACACGCCCAGGAGTGGGATTCCTGGGTCATATGGTAAGTTTATTCCTAGTCTTTTGAGAAATCTCCATAGTTTTCTGCAGTGGCTGTACCAAACTACATTCCCAGTAGCAGTGTAGGAGGGTTACCTTATCTCCACAGTTTCACCAGCATTTGTCATTTGTGGATTACTGAATGATGGTCATTCTGACTGGTGTGAGGTGATACCTCATGGTAGTTTTCATTTGCAATTCTCCGATAATTAGTGATATTGAGCATTTTTTTCATGTGCCTATTGATCATTTGTATGTCTTCCTTGGAGAATTGCTTGTTTAGGTTTTCTGCCCATTTTTGGATTGGGTTGTTTGTTTTTTTCTTATTAGTTCATATGAGCTGCTAGTATACTCTGGAAATCAAGCCTTTGTCAGTTTCATTTGCAAACATTTTCTCCCATTCCGTAGGTTGTCTTTTTGTTTTACCTATGGTTTCCTTTGCTGTGCAGAAGCTTGTAAGTTTCATTAGGTCCCATTTGTTTATTCTTGCTTTTATTTCCATTGCTTGAGTAGACTGTTCTAGGAGAACATTTTTGAGATGTATGTCAGATAATGTTTTGCCTATATTTTCTTCTAGGAGGTTTATGGTATCTTGTCTTATGTATAACTCTTCAATCCATTTTGAGTTTATTTTTTGTATGATGTAAGGGAGTGTTCTAGCTTCATTGCTTTACATGCTGCTGTCCAGTTTTCCAAACACCATTTGCTGAAGAGACTGTCTTTATTCCATTGTATATTCTTGTCTCCTTTGTCGAAGATTAGTTGACTAAAATTTTGTGGTTTCATTTCTGGGCTCTCTATTCTGTTCCATTGGTCCATATGTCTGTTTTTGTGCCAGTACTATGCTGTCTTGATGACTGTAGCTCTATAGTATTGTCTGAATTCTGGGAGAGTTATTCCTCCAGACCCTTTCTTTTTCTTCAGTAATTCATTGGCAATTCTAGGTCTTTGATTGTTCCATAGAAATTTCATCTGATATGTCCTGGGTAATTTGAGAGAGATTGCATTAAATCTGTAGATTGCCTTGGGCAGTGTGACCATGTCAAAAATATTGATTCTTCCAATCCAGGAGCATGGGATATCTTTCCATTTTTTAAAGACTTCTTTAATTTCCTTCTCAATGGTTTAAAGCTTTCTGTGTATAATTCTTTCACATACTTGGTTAGATATATTCCTAGGTATTTTATTACTTTGGGTGCTATTTTAAAGGGGATTGTTTCTTTACTTTAATTTTCAGTCATTTAATCGTTATTGTAAAGAAATGCAACTTATTTTTGAACATTAATCTTGTAAACTACTACCTTGCTGAATTCTTCAATCAGCTCTAGTAGTTTTTGTGCGGACCTTTTAGGGTTTTCTATATATAGTAACATGTCATCAGCATATAGTGACACTTTTACTTCTTCTTTTCCAATTTGTATCCCTTTTATTTCTCTCTGTTGCCTGATTGCTGTGGCCAGGACTTCCAAGCCTATGTTGAATAGGAGTGGTGATACTGGGCATCCTTGTCTTGTCCCAGATTTTAGTGGGAAGCTTTTGAGTTTTTCACCATTGAGTGTATGCTGGTTGTAGGTTTGTCATATATAGCTTTTATGATGTTGATATACATTCCCTCTATACACACTTTGGTGAGAAATTTTATCATAAATTGGTGTTGAGTATTATCAACTGCTTTATCTGCAACTATTGAGATGATCATGTGGTTTTCGTCCTTTCTCTTGTTGATGTGATGTATTACATTGTCTGATTTCCATATGTTGAACCACCCTTGTGTCCCTGGGATGGACTCCACTTGGTCATGATGTATAATCGTTTTTATGTGTTGTTGGATTCTATTTGCTAGTATTTTGGTGAGGATTTTTGCATCTAAGTTCATCAGTGATATTGGCCTATGATTCTCTTTTTTTGCTAATGTCTTCTTGATTTTGGTACCAGGGTGATGCTGGCTTCATAGAATGAGTTTGGGAGTATTCCCTCCTTTTCAATCTTCTGGAAGAGTTTGAGAAGGACTCATTTGAGTCCTTCTTTGTATGTTTGGTAGAATTCCCCAGTGAAGCAGTCTGGTCCTGGACTTTTATTTGTAGGGAGGTTTTTTATTGCTATTTTGATTTCATTTCTAGTGATCGGTTTGTTCAAGTGGTCAGTTTCTTCTTGGTTCAGTGTTGGTGGACAGTATGTTTCCAGAAACTAGTCCGTCTCCTCTAGGTTATCCAGTTTGGGTCCATATAGTTTCTCATAATATTCTAGTATTATATTAAGTATTTCTATGTTATTTGTTACAGTTTCTACATTTTCCTTTCTTATTTTGCTTATTTGTGCTCTCTCTCTCTTTTTTTTTTTTTCTTTCTCTGTGAGTTTTGCCAGAGGTTTCTGGATTTTATTTACTTTTTCAAAAAAACAGCTTTTGGTTTGGTTGATTTTTTCTATGTTCTTGTTAATCTCTATTTTATTTAATTCCTCCCTAATCTTTATATTTTCTTTCCTTCTGCTGCCTTTTGGGTTTTTTTATTCTTCTTTTTCTAGTTCATTCAGCTGGTGGGTTAAATTGTTTATTTGAGATTGTTCTTTTTTTGATGAAGGCCTGTATCGCTATAAACTTCCCTTTTAGCACTGCCTTTGCTGTGTCCCATAAATTTTGTGTGGTTGTGCTTTCATTGTCATTTGTCTCAAGGTATTTTTTAATTTCTGCTTTGATTTCCTTGTTGACCCAGTGTTTTTTTTTAATAGCATACTGTTTAATCTCCATGCATTCCTTTTTTTCTCCTTTGTTTCTCTGTTGTTGATTTCTAGTTTCATGGCATTGTGGTCAGTAAAGATGCTTGAGATAATTTCTATCTTCTTAAAATGGTTGAGGTTTCTTTTGTGTCCAAGTACATGATCAATCCTAGAAAATATTCCATGTTTACTTGAAAGGAATGTATATCCTATTTTGGGGTGATGTCATGCTCTGAAAATATCCACCAAATCTAATTTTTCTATTGTATTATTTAGTTTCTCTGTTGCCTTATTTATTTTCTGTCTGGAAGATCTGTCTAGTAATGTTAATGTTGTGTTAAAATCTCCAGCTATGATTGTATTCCCATCAATACCCCCTTTATCTCTGTTTAATTGTTTTATGTAGTTATGTGCTTCTATATTGGGGGCATATATATTAACGAGTGTCATATCCTCATCTAGTATCACTCCTTTAATCATAAAAATTATCTTTTTTTATAGCCTTTGTTTTAAAGTCTATTTCATCTGAAATCACTGCTACACCTGCTTTTTTGCCTTTTCCATTTGCATGGAATATCCTTTTCTATCCTTTCACTCTAAATCTATATGTGTCCTTCTCCCTATAGTGGTTCTCTTGTATGTAGCATATTGATGATTCTTGCTTTATTATCCAGTCTGCCACTCTATGTCTTTTGATTGGAGCATTTAGTTCATTAATATTTACAGTAATTAATGATAGATGTGTGTTTATTGCCATTTTGAACTTATCTTTGCTGTTGATTTGGTATTTCCCCTTTGTTCCTTTCTTCTTCCTTTTGTGGCTTGGTAATTTTCCTTTGAATTATCATTGATTTTATTTAGTTTTTGTGACTAACTTGCAAGTTTTTGGCTTGTGGTTACCCTTTTTTGTAAGTCTATGAACCCATTACTATAACTGCTTGTATTAAACTGATAGTAATATAATCTCAAATCCATCCTACCAAGAACAAAAAATTTTAAAAAGAAAGAAAAAATAGTACTCTATATGTTTTGGTTCCATCTTCCACTCTTAATGATTTAGATGTCTTCTTTTACAATTTCATGTTTATTTTATTTGTAATTCATGTGTTATCCCCTTTCCTTATGAGTTTCTCATTTCTTTAGCATCCTGCTTGTTTTCTATTTAGAGTAGAACTTTCAGTATCTCTTTTAGCATGGGTTTAATGTTGCTAAACTCTTTTAGTTTTTGCTTGTCTGTGAAATTCTTTATCTCTACTTTTATTCTAAAGGCTAGCCTTGCTGGATAAAGTATCATAGGCTGCATCTTTTTTTTTCATTCAGGACTTTGCATATATCTTGCCACTCCCTTCTGGCCTACAGCGTTTATGTAAAAAATCAACTGAGAGCATTATGGGGGTTCTCTTGTAACTGACTCTTTGTTTTTCTCTTGCTGCCTTTAGATTCATTTCTTTATCCTTAACTCTGGCCATCTTCATTATGATATGTCCTGCTGTGGGTCATTTTAGTTTGTTCCTGTTTGGGACCCTCTGAGCCTCATGTACTTGGGTATCTGTTTCCTTCTTTAAGTTTGTGAAGTTTTCATTCATGATTTCTTCCAATACCTTTTCAACCCCTTTTGATCTCTCTTCCCCTTCTGGGACCCCTATTATGCAAAGATTGGCATGCTTTATATTATTCCTTAGGTCCCTTATGTTGTTTTCATTTGTTTTTATTTGTTTTTATCTCAGCAGTTCTGATTGGTTGCTTTCTGTTGTCCTGCTTTCTAGGTCACTTACTCATTACTCTGCATTATGTAGTCTGCTTTGCACAGCCTTTAGATCATTTCTCATCTCAGCCAATGAGTATATCAATTCTACTTGGCTCTTGTTTATAGCTTCAATTTCTTTTTTGACATATTTTATATCTCTAAACAACTTCTTTTAGTTCCTTCAGTACTTTGATCACTCCTTTTTTGAAATCTTGATCTAGTAGGCTATTGATGTCTATTTCATTGAGTATTCTTTCATTGAATTTCTCTTGTTCTTTTAATTGGGAGTAGTTTCTCTGCTTCATCTTGCTCATATCTCTCTTGCACTTTGGCTTATGGAGTATCAGTTGTCTACTGTGGTCCTTGAGGGGTTTATTTATTTGTCTATCTAATGTTTATATCAGAATAAAGCTTAAAAAAGAGAGAGAGAAAGAGAATTTCAAAAGAAGGGAGAAAAAAGTTTTGAAAACAGTGTATAATCAATTATAGGAGAGCAATTTGATTCAGACTAGCAATCGAGTTGAGACGTCTTTTTAAAAATCCTTTTAAAAAAGGGAAAAAGATCAAAGAACAATATTTGAAACCTCTGTATAATCAATAACAGGAGACCAAAACCAAAGGAAATGAAAATGAAATCAGATGGATTTTTAAAAAATAATAATAACTACTTTAAAAGAAAAAATTTTAAAGGAATTAAAACTAAAAGCAGTTACAATTGTTTAGAGAGTAGAAATTAAAAAGGTAATAGAAAGTAGAACAGATTAAAAAAAAGATGTATTAAAGAATCTTAAAAACAAGGAGGAGAATAACCTTTGAAAACAGCTTATAATGCATAATAAAAGAGCAAGTTGGAGCAGAACTGCAGTTGGGTTGAGAAGTCTCTTAAAAATCTTAAAAAAGTAGAAAAGAGAAAAAAATGTATTTGAAACCTGTGTATAATCCATAACTGGAGATCAAAACCAAGAGAAATAAAAATGACATGGATTTTTTTTTAAAATAATACATTATTTTAAAAGAAAAATTTAAAAGGGATTAAAACAGGGAGTGTATATATTTGTTTAAAAAGTAAAAATTAAAAAGGTAATAGAAAATAGAACAGGTAAAAATAGATTTTATAAAACTGGGAGGTGCTCTGTAGACTGTGTGCTCTTAATGAGAAGGCTTTCTGTCTTCACCCTGTTTCACGAACTCAGCTTGCTGTTTCCAGAAGCCCTTTGTTGGCACCCTTGTCTGTGCTGCTCCCAGTGCCTGTTGACAAGCAGATCATGCCCCCTCCCAACACTGGGTTAGGTGCAGCTCTCCTTCGCTGTGGGAGGTCAGGTCACTGCCACTCCCAATGCTGAAGTCAGATGTTGCAGACTGGCCAGGTGTGCAGGAGGATCTTGCCCCCTCCCAGCACTACAGTCAGGTACAGCATTCCTGCTAGGAAGGCAGGTGGCCACCCACCATCTCCCCGCACCAGTTGCATGGCATCTCTGTGCTGCCACGTGGTCCACCTCAGGTTGGCGCCTCGGACTCGGGCTCAGGGAAGATCGTGGAACAGCCCCACCCCTGCTCTGTGCCCAAACTAAGTTCCTTGTTTGTCTTGGCAGCAGGAATTCTGTGAGGTACTAGGGCAGAAGGATCCTATCTGCCTCAGGCTGTAAATAAGTCACTGTCTGGCCTTTGAGGCTGCTGAGCCCTTAGGTGCAGATTCAGGTTTCACCACCGCCCCCACCTCGGTGCTAAGTGTCAGAGGATATGGAGGCTGTGCCTGAGCCCCACCTCTCTTCACCCAAAAACTTTCCATGGGTTCTCAGAAATGGGGATATGCACACTTCCCCACTGGGCACATCAGCTGTGTTGTTTTATGGAGGGCCCATGTTGTTCTGCCCTGTGCACCCGCTCATCCATGACACACAGCACACTGCAATACCCTGGGGCTGCCTCAGTGCAGCCGCCCCTGCCCTCTGCCAGCTTAGGCAGCCTGGTCTGTCCCCCAGCTGCTGGCTTGTGTCTCAGACTGTGTGTTGCAGGGACCCTCTGTGCCCATTTAACTTAGTTCTGTCAATCAAGAGGTGCTCTGTACAGATCCAAGCCTCAGAGATTCTCTCTCCATCCCCCTGGCCTCTCCTTTGGAGAGATGGAGACCCAGGAAATGAACACTAGTCCTCCTTTGCCATTCCCTCCCCATATGACTGGTCCCACACTGTTTGGCCTTTTCATCTTTCTTTTTCCTTTTCTTCTACCAGATTCTGGCATCTTTGTCTTTTGAAGAGAACGATGTTCTGTTGGAGTTCCACAGGTGCTCTGGGTGGCTGAGTGGGTCCGTGGATGTGAGTCTTGGTGTATTTGTGGGAGAGGGTCAGCTATGAGCATCCTACTACTCTGCCATATTGGCCTCTTCATTTATCTCTAGTTTATATATTTATCTGAACTGTGTTTTTGGCAAATGAGATAAATAATGGTCCCTTTTAACCAATATTTTTGGAGACTTTTAAGATTTCCTTTTGCTCTGAAATGTAATCTGATGGAGGCCATGGATAAAATTTTAGGCCAGTGATGAGGACACATATAGTAACTACCTAGATGTCTCCAAAACCCAACTCAGTGGGCAAGACACTATGTTCCCAAATAACATTTTTTCTCACTTCACCCTCACTTTGCTACTGCCAACTACAGAATTCTCACTTTCCTTCTGTTTCTACAAGAATGAAGTCACTGGCTACTGATGTCACTGAACTTCAACACAACTTGAAAGGATTTCAGGGTGTAGTTCATGAATGAGGCACCCTGTGCTTTGTGGAAAACTGGCAGGACAGACTTTCAGATAGTTACTCTCAGGAAAAGAGTTTATTAACCCAATTTCTTGAATTTCTCATATCTGGAAAATCACTAAAAATCATTGATGAAGACATTTGCTCTTCATGGCTAACAGCAGCATTCTTATGACTAGCAGTAACTTTCTGCCAAAATGTGTGCTTGACTGCAGTCATCCTCCTTCACCAAAGTCATATGTTTACTGTCCTCCCCCCTTACCTCTTCAGAGCATTTCTGCAGAGCTATCTAAGAGGCTGTCCCTCATTTTGTCCCAAATAAAAACAGAACTCATGATTCTCACATTGCGCATTTTCTCAGTCAAAAGTTTTGGTGTTCCAATGAAAGAACTAAGAGCAGACTTCTCTCCATCACTTGAACTCTATAAGGAACCAGAGCTTGGTACCAGCAAAGGCCTCTTATGCCCATCTGCCTCCTTGGAGAGTCCCAACAAATTTGGTAGAGTCTCTCCTGGTTTTCAGGTCTCCTGTATTGCTTGACGATCCTGAGATTTATTTTGTTGTGTATAACAGGTACTGGACCCCTGATTCAAAACATATTGGAAGAGTGCTCAACTAATTAAAGTATACTGAGGGGAGCCTGGTTGAAAGACAGTGGGCTTTGCTTAGTTGAAAGACATTGAGTTGTCTGGGATGAGTGGTTGTGTAGGAGGCTGATCTGACACATTTCCTCAATTCAGGTGCCTTATTAGAATTTGTTGGAATAAAAATGAAGATACTACATGAGATCTTCGCTCTGAAGAAGATTGGCAAGGCTCCTCCCAGTTGGGTATGGCTTTCTCATACAACTGAGAAATTTATGGGAGCAGTGGATGTAGAGTCCTTGTACTGTGTAGTGATCCAACAGGAAAATCCATTAATTAATTAATTAAAATATTTACTCATTCAGAGATCACATACAGGAATTGAACAATCAGTGATCTGAGCACCCAAGGTGGTCTTTTAGCACCCAAGGTGGTCTTAGACCACAAAAGGGAGAAATCAAGACACATAAGAAAGTGGAAATGAGTCTCAGGTGATGTTTAGAGGAATTCAGCCCACAGGTAGCACAGTGGTCCACCACATAATTCCATTAGTTCATCTTATCCATGACATATTCAACTTTAAAATGTGAAATAGAGCCTCTGAAACAGAGAAATGAGGGGTGTCAGAAAGCCAGCCTCCAACTAGCACTCCAGCCAGATTTATGTATGTACAAAAAGTATACTTACAAGTATTTAATTGAGAATTAAAAATCTTGCACTGAAAATGACCAATATGAGCTCTTTTATTGCATACAGAGTTCTTAGAGAAAGCTGGCTTGATACAAAATCTTTTCAAAATTCTGACTCTGAGGGAACAATCTTTCAAGGAAAAACTGTTTTACTTACCCTGTGCCTTGACATGCAAATACCCTACCAGGGCTTCCAGGAACACATCTTATCTACCATTTCTAATTCTGACACTGAAGGGGAAAATAGGGGAAATAGTCCATTTAAATTTAACTTATTACAGCTGTAATTTATAAACTAGTGAGTTTTACATTGTAATACCTAATTCATGGCTAAGTTTAAAAGGAACCTATGAGATTTCTGGTTGTGCATATATATCTTTAACTTTGGATGGTATTACCAAAATTAATTTGCAAATGAACTCTACTTAATTGGCTTAGTGGAAATTAGGCATCCATATAAATTCTCAGAAATATAAAAGGAAACTGACCAGAATGAATTTCAGGTACATGTGAACTGGGAAATTGTCAATATCAAATTAATACCTGGTAATAAATTTTGTTGAACTAATTAATATAGATATTTAGAGTCATCAACATATTAAGTATAATACTTTTAATGTACCCAGGTTTAACCGAAATCAAATAAGATTATATCTATTGCCAATTTGTCAGCAAAAAGTATAACTTGGTATGATGCAATTTTATAAGTAAATTAAATATAAATGAGATAAGGGCTTTAGGATGAACTCTTCAGGAATAATTATATTCTAGGAATTTCTACTTAAAATAATCTCTCCAGATATTTGGTAACTTGAAATTTTAGAGTCACACTAAATTAAGTTAAAGGATGGACATTTACTGAGTAGTTAGGCCATTCCCAAAAAATATATTAAAACGTTAATTATTGAATATAGGATTCCTTTTACAGAGAAACTACTAATATTTAGGACTTTTATTAAACTTTATTTTTAAACTTTTTTTTTAATTTGGGGGGAATTTAATTAAGCTTATTTATTTATTTTTGATGGCGGTTATGGGAATTGAACCCAAGACCTCATGCATGCTAAACACACTCTCTACAATTGAGCTATAACTTGACCATAGGAATATTAATACATATGTTTGAGGCCACACTTAGATCTTTTCTATAAGAAAGCACAACTTTTTAGAAATTATCATTGGTATTTATGTTTGCCAATCTACAAAATGCTAATGTAAAAGATGGTTTACAATTATTTACTTCTTAGGTTTCACTAGAAATCAAGGTTTTTAAGAGTTGAAGATTCTAACTTAAATATGTAATTAAAGCTACTACAAATAATAAGGGAATTATTTCAGTACACAGTAGCAAAGTGTGATGTGTGCTTTTAATAAAATAAGGCATGAGAAATGGAATTGCATTTTGTTAAGTAAAAATAAAATAATTTTGTACTTAGTTATCCATGAGTGACAGCTAGGCCATGATGCAAAATCCTAAATGCCTGTTCTATAGTTCATCTACAGGACTGCTGCAGCTTCAAGCAGCAATCACATCTGTCATTGAAACTCCAGACACTCTTGGATCTGCTGGAACTTATGGTCCATATGGTAGAGTGGTCAGAAGTACAGCCTGGGCATGTTGCAGAGCCATCCCTCATTCTGGATGCTCCACCAAACTAGTGGGCTTTCTGGTTATCCAATAAACGAGGCAGAGAAATACACTCAAATAAGGAATATGTGGCCTCTAATATCTAAAGAGCCCCAATCAGCATGATGCATCTTTCTTGGTTGTAGGAAGGGCCAGATCATACAACTCTTTACTTTGAAAGGGATATATGGGCATGCCCTAATCCTTAGAACTCTATAAATTTTAATCACTTAGAAGTCCCCTGAATTTTAGTTGACTGTATTCCCCACTCTCAGATACATAAATGTCTTACCAGTCAGACTGAAGTGGTCATTCTTCCTGCTTCAAAGAGCCATTTAGCATAATGTTATCAATAAAGTGAACAAGTATAGTATCTGGTAGAGGGAATGATTATCACTGTGTCACAAGCTGTAAAGATGATATTCCCCAGACTTAGGATGTAAAGGTGTATTACTGACCTTACCACCTAAAAGGAAACTGTTTCTGGTAAACCTTATGGACAAGTTGGAGAAAAAGGCATGTGCCAGGTCAATAGCTACTTAGTGACTACCATGGGGTGTATGAATTTGTTACCCAATGAAAACACATCTGGTTAAGATTTCCTTAATCCACTATTACTCAATAAGTTTCCTCTGTCTTCTGCACAGACCACATAGAAGATTTTAGGGGATGTGTTCAGAATTATAACCCATACATCCTTTGAGTCCTTAATGGAGGCACAGACCATTGTGATTCCTCCATGAATGTTGCACTGCTTTTGATGTTAAATAGAGGCAGTTCAAATGAATCCCATGTGGCCTTGCAAAATAATAGCCATCACCCTTCAGATTGAGGAACCAGTGAGAGGATTCTGACAGCTTCTAAATATCTCTATTCCAATTATATACTCTAGAGTTGGCAATGGCCACAAGATGAGTTAGGATAACTGTTGGACTTTCTGTGACATGGAATTGAGCTGAAACATCATTGATCACCTGACCTCCATAAACCCCTCCTTTGAGCAGTGGGCAGTAATGTTTTGATTCTCCTAAAGGCAATGTCAAACACGGCCAATACCCAAGTAGTCCTTGATGTGTTTAATTACATCACTCACCCTCCCATCAAGTGCAGTTACCCTGGTAAATTGCAGTAGATCCCTTTCAGGAAGGCTAGGAGCAAGACTAACAGTATAATTTTTTGTTACTGAAATAATGTCCTTTTGTAAGGACTTCATTCCCTTTCATTCAAGGGTCTCTAGGTCTATAAATTGGCCCATGTCATGGAACTGATTGAGAGGCTATGACTATTTTTATGATTCATGTTACACTTTTCTTCACTTTGATCATAACGTTTCTGCTTATGCAGATTTAGTGATATTTAATTAGGTTCCCTGTTTCCTTCACTTTTAGGAACACCATGATTAATTAGCCAACACCATATGCCTGTACAAACCAGAATATTTACATTGCTGCTTTGCTTCTGCTGCTCACTATAGAAACTATTCCTACCTTGAATTAGGTGGCTAAGTCATGCTATTTGTTCTGTTACCCCATGATCCAATTATGCACAGTGTATTTAGATTTTTCAATTTAGCAGATTTTCCAATTCAGCAGATTTTCCAATTCCCACTGTGAGTTCCAGCCAACAAAGAAAAGAAAACACAGAGATCTTCAAGGTGCATGACCCCCTCTCAAAATTATTTCTCATATAAATGGCAAAAGGTGGTCTTCAGGACCCTCCTATTGTAAGTAAATAGATCTTCAACAACAAATACACAGTTACATTCCAGTGTTTCTAAGATTTTGAGCACCTTCCTCTATGTTAAACCAAGTAAGAATAAATATACCCAGTTTCCACATTGTGGGCCATCTTTTTATCCACATTTTTGTTCATAATTTTGTCATAAAAAATAATTTGTTGGATTCCTTTCTAACTCCAAATACCACAACAGCAAATGGACAATCTCTGACTTATGGGCTTATACCAGTTAATTGGGACTGATTCAAATTTATATTACTTCTACCATTATCTCCCACACCCATAAAGTACATCCCCACACATATTCCCCAGATTCCTCAATACACACACACACAATCAAGTAGTTATTTTGCAGTGTCCATACCTCCTCATTGGTTACATTTTGAAAACTCACCTTTAGTGGCTTACAGGGACCTGAGTCTAGTCAAAAGTGGCCACTGCCTCAGGAGATGATATTACTATTTTCCTGATTAATCAGGGTTAATATCCTCAGACTGGGGTAGAAAGGCTGATACCATGGTGAATTAGGAGACTGGTACCACTTGAGATGGAGATGAGAAACCCAACTATACAGGAGAACTCACTTCCACTGTGGATGATGAGACAATTTGCACTGGAAAAAAATACTCCTAATCATGAGGGGGATCAAGATCACAGAGCAAAAGGATGCAGGGCTCTCACCTCCCCTCACAAACACATCAATGTACAACTGCGTATAGAACTACTCACCAACATCAGCCTGGGGACTAGCAGGATGGCTCTCCTACAACCAAGGCTGCAAATAAAGATCCACAGTCTGGTTAAGAAGGAGGGAAAGTGATCTATTTAGGACACACAGTCTTAGCAGGGGTCACAGGAGTAGAGGAGGATATCACAGGTTCAGGGACCCCTCCTGGGAAGCCAGTGATTTGAGCCACACATTAGGTACCCAAACCCTGGGGTCTGATACGGGGAAGACAAGACCTCTTACCTGGTTTGAAAACCAGTGAGAATTCCTGGAGGGCTGTAAGAAACTGACCCCACCCTCGAAGATTGCAAGCAGTGACTTCTTTATGCCCTGTCACAGTGCTGAAGGAACGGACTGAAAACATCCTGGGGCTCTACTCAGATTGTCAGGAAAACCAAAGCACATCCCACAGCCTGCATCAGCCTCCTGCTCCAGCCCTTCATGCTCCAGATCTGCTCCTCACTAAGGTGGAGGCTGCCATTGCCAATGAGTGTGCAAACTTGAAGGGAACAAAGCCAGCTCTGACCCCAACCCGGCCTCTGACATGGGAGGATGTAGCCACAGACAATATGCACTTTGGTGCACTCACAAGGAAAGACTGATATTAGCTGAAAGGTAGAGACCACCACCTCTACAACATGCTTACTTGTGCCCACTTGAAAAAGAACAAAGCTAGCTCCTGGGTGGAGACCATTACCAGAATGCCTGTCCCTGCACACATGTGGAATGGAGCCAATTCAGCAGTGTGTCACCAACCCCCTGGGCCCTACCCAGACTCTAATCGAGGTACCCACACTGCAAAAATCATGAAATCAGCTCAGTAGTGAAGCCTTAAACTCCCAGGTCCTGGCAATATCCCAAGCCAAGGCAGAGACTGTCAGCACATCTGGGAGAAATGAATTACTGAGTTTTTGCTCCAGAACCTCAGGCCTTGATCACACCTGCAAAGTGGTGACTGCCATTGAGCATGGGAGATATCTCAGTTTGCAAATTCTGGCTCTAGACCCTTTAAATGCAGTACTGTCTCCCAACAAGACACTGGTTGTTAGCACATTCTAGGGAAAAACATGGCCTATGCACACTTTGAAACCAGCTCTCCCAACAGAGCCACTGTGTATATGCAGACTGCACAGGGAGGCGCCCACATAAGGCCTCAGCTTCAAAATGGGATAGATGACTGTTTCACCTAATTTCATAAACACCAAGGAAGGTAAACACAATGAGAAGACAGGACAATATGTTTGAAATGAAAGAACAAGGGAAAAAAACCCTGAAATCACCCCTAATTAAATAGGGATAAATTAATTGAACTGATAAAGATTTCAAATCAATAGTAATAAGAATGCTAACTGAACTTGGGAAAAGAATAAATGAGCACAGTGAGAAACTTAATAAAGAAACAGAAAATATAAAGAAGAACTCAACGAATTGAAAAATAATAAAAGAGAAATGAAAATTACACTAGAGGGAATTAAAAGTAGATTGGGTAATACAGAAGAATGCATAAGTGATATGGAAGACAGAATACTAGAAATCACCAAATCAGAACAGGAAAAAGAAAAATGAATTTAGAAAAATGAGAACAGTTTAAGGGATTTGTAGGAGAACATCACACATATTGACATTAAATTTATAAGAGTTCCTATGTCTATGAGTTTGTCTCTGTTTTGTATTTAAGTTTTTTTTTTTTTTTTTTTTGGTTTTCGGTTTTTGTTTTTTTTTTAGATTCCACATACGAGTGATCTCCTATGGTATTTTTCTTTCTTTCTTTCTTTCTTTCTTTCTTTCTTTCTTTCTTTCTTTCTTTCTTTCTTTCTTTCTTTCTTTCTTTCTTTCTTTCTTTTCTGGCTTACTTCACTTAGAATGATGTTCCCCAGGGACATCCATGTTGCTGCAAATGGTGTTATGTTGTTATTTTCTATGGCTGAGTAGTATTCCATTGTATAAATATACCACTTCTTTATCCAGTCATCTGTCGATGGACATTTAGGCTGTTTCCATGTCTTGGCTATTGTAAATAGTGCTGCTATGAACATTGGTGTGCAGGTGTCTTTTTAAAGTAGCGTTCCATCTGCATATGTGCCCAGGAGAGGGATTACTGGGTCATATGGTAATTCTATTCCTAGTCTGTTCAGGAATCTCCATACTGTTTTTCACAGTGGCTTCACCAAACTGCATAAATACAAAACAGAAACAGACTTATAGATGTAGAATGCAAAGTTGTGGTTGCCAAGGTGGAGAGGGTGGGAAAGGACAGATTGGGAGTTCAAAATTTGTAGATACTGATGGGCAAGTGTAGAAAGATAAACACGATTATACTGTATAGCACAGGGAAATATATACAAGATCTTGTGGTAGCTCACAGCAAAAAAGAATGTGACAATGAATATACGTATGTTCATGTATAACTGAAAAATTGTGCTCTACACTGGAATTTGACACAACATAGTAAACAGTTCCCTAGAAGAAAAGATAAAGTACTTGAGTGCTGTTTATTCATCTAAACATTCTGAAACATGCAAAGACATCTGATATATATATATATAGTCAAATATCATATATATGCTATACATGCACATATACACATAATCACAATACAACAAGTATGGAAACCTTATAACACTGGCAGTCCTCATTTGTGTAGCTGGTAAAGTGGTAGCAGCTAAGTTAGTAAATACCTTCTTCTACTATCTATTATGCATTCCCTTTTTATTAGGAAGCACCTCAACTTGTGGTGACTCTACCTGGAGACCCAGACCTTCATTCCAGAAGGGATGGACCATTAGTACTCCTGCTCAGACTGAGTTGTAATTTTCCATTGAACTTAATTACAAGGCAGAGTTATAGTAATAGAAACCCTAAAGAATCTCCTGTATTCCAGACATACTCTTCCTTTCAACCATTGTGGAATAGTTGTTAAATTTTCCTCTGGTAGTGACAGATTATTTGTCTCAACAAAGCTTAGGCATGATTCTGAACACTCCCCAAGCACATCTGTGCACATCCTTGTAAAATCCTTAGTGTGAACCCTGCAAAACCAGTTTATGAAGGGTCTTTCATCCTTATTCTTGATTATCCTCAATATCTAATCAGCTTCATCATCCTTCAAAATCCACCAAGTGATGACAGATCAACCGGCATGACTTACATAGGATGCTTGTTAGGTGGGTTTAGCCACAATTATGCTTTTGTCATTTGCTCTTAGCAATTTTCCATCTACTGAACTCCACCTCAAAGCTCCTTATTTATAAATTCCAACTTCTTCATGCTGTATTTGGAATTGAGCCAGATCTATACCAACATCCCCTTTTCCCATTGCAGAATTCCTGAATAAAACCTGTTTTTACTTCTTTAAAAATTCTTGTTGCTATTTGGCAGTTATGATAGTGTAATGCAAATAAACTAGATTCATCCTGGAGCTTTCAGTACTCCTTTAGAGCCTTTGTATTCACTCCTGGTGATTGGGGATACTTTATTGAGTGTGACTTCAAATCATTGGTCCAGACAAATACATGTTAGAGTCCCAGACAAACAGAGGCTGTGTTAGAGTTCTGGGCTTCTCAATAAGAAGACAGATTGGAGTCACACAAAACACAAACTGTGTTAGAGTCCCAGGCAAGCATGCATTTGCAAGAAGCTGAAGGTTGGGTTAGAGTCCCAGCCTTCTGTGTTCATATAAAGCTACTACTATTTAAGATCTGGGAAGAATCTCAGTGGACTGAATATGCCATTATTAAATACTTGCTGAGTATATGCTCCACCACTTTTCACTTCCTTTTCTTTTGGACACAGCTTTACTAAAGATAATTTGGAAACAGTCTGGCTCCTTAGTCCTCTCCCTTCCTGTCCTTTCTGCTCCTGTTTCCCCCATCACTGCTTTTCACCTTTCCTCCAGTTCCCTTAAGTCATTTGATGTGTCCCTTCAAATCCTACCTTTTCCATCTCTCTGCACCACACAGACTTCTCCCTTCCCACCTAGCCCCTTGGTTCTTGACACTCACTTGAACATTAGGCCCACATGGAGGGTTCTCAGCAGATTAATGTACCCCCTCAAAGCAACCACTTTGGACTTAAAAGAGAAAAATGTCCTACTAAGAAACAGAACTGTACTTTTTGTCAACTCAAATGGGTGTGTCAGCTGCTAGGGGTTTCCTCAGTTAGTGGCCTAAAATTTTACTTCTCTGCCTTCATCAGATACATGTCAAAGCAAAAGAAAATTAAAAGTCTCCTCCAAAATATTGATAAACGGGTCACTTTTATTTGTCCCCTTGCCTGGAACACAATTCAAATGAGAAGATAATGTGAGGATAAACCAGTGAGGTTTTATTACTATGTTTTACTGTCTCATATCTAAAATGTTTGAATGAAAGATGTAAAAAGTCTGTTTCCACATGTTTATAATTTAGGTATGTTCATGTGCTTTTGTGTGTGTGTTTGTATGTTATGTATATAAGTTTTTTTTCTACCTCTGGATAATATTATTGAATTAATTTATAAAATCCTTTAATGGAGTTTTATTCAAATTATCTTACAGATAAATAAGCACTTCTATAAATTAAGTGTTCCTAAACACTTGGAAATACAGTCAGCCCTCTGTATACAAAGGTTAGGCATCCATGGATTCAACCAACTGTAGATCAATAGTATTAAAAAAAAAAAAAAAAACTAGAGAAGTTTCCAAAATTCAAAACTTGGATTTGTCCTGTACCAGAAATTATTAACATATCATTTACACTATGCTAAACATTGTACTTAATCTAAAAATTATGTAAGTACACAGGAAATAGGATACAATTTTATACCATGAACTTGACCATCCATGTATTAATGTATCCGTGGGCAGTCTGGTGCCAATTTTCTGAGGATACCAAAAGATGACTGCATAGAAAAAAATAATTTTTTTAATAAAATTGATAAATTTATACCATTTTATTTGGGACAATGTTTGTAATAAAGCTAGTTTCCAAAACTGTTGGTAAAATAAAATCTTGCAAACAGGAATGTCTTCAGATCAACTATAATGCAGGCATGCACCTTTATTCTGCCTAGGATTTCTAGGCAAGGAAGTTTAAGTTATCTCTCCTTGATAGTTAAGATTGTAAAACCAAAAATTCAAGCTAAGGAAAACTGTGCAATAAAATTAATTGCTTAATTCATTTTCAGCACAGTATCAAAAAAATAAATGAAACAGACTGTTTACTTACCTTATAATTTCTTTGCTTATGTGTTTTTTTTTATAGCTGCCTAATTTGTAAACAAAAAATAACTCAGGATTATGTATAGACTTGTTTAGTTCATGAAATTTTCATGATCAATTCAAACATAACTATTCATAGCACATGATTAAATGGATGCAAATGAATAAAATTTCAAAATAAACTTCAACATAATTATGTTTTATATTAGTAAAGTCCACTAAAACTAGTCCTGCAAACTTTTTAGTAACTTGAAAATTTAAAGTTATACTAAATGAAGGTAAATAATTTATATTTGTTGAATATCTAGATCATTTCTAAATAAAATATTTAAACATTAATTGCTGAACAAACATTTATCTTCTTTTTTATGCTATTGAATTTTTTTATTGAAGTATAGTCAAAAGTTTGTCTACTTTTGGCATCTTTTCAAATACAGTAAAAAGAAGCTAAACATATTTGCGTCTGTTTGTAAAAAATCAATTGTACTATAAAAATGTATTACATTTAAAATTTATGAAATTGTATTAATAAATTTGGGTGCTGAAAGTGTAAAACCCACAAAGGGACCAGTAAGAACTGCCAGGCAGGGCCATTGCCTTCCTGCTTTTGTGTTTCTGTAAAACACCTTGCTTCTAGGAAAATGAAATTTATCCCTAAAATTCCATTGGTTCCCAAAAGATCATTCCTGATTGGTCCATTCTAACACTCCATTTGCATATGGTGTGAACTTAATCAAAAGCTAATACCCTAAAAAACCTGTGTAAACCTACAGATGGGGTCCAGAGCTTGGAGTGTTAACTTCTGTGGGCCCACTGATGTAATAATCCTGAGTACTCAAACCATCCAAGTGTCACTTGGTCTCTCGACAAGATTCAGGTTTCTGTAACATTTCTGGAGGCCCCAGTGAGATTCCAATCAGGCCAATACCTTGAGCCACCAGGATGGTGGAGCAACCCAAAAAGTGAACGAGGCTGCCTGCCACCTGATGGTATAATGGGTCCTCTTTCACTGAGGTGGTTCAGTTTTCTGGGCAGCTGAATCCTGACTAGATTCAGTGGGTGGATGGACCAAGTCACCAGGGGATCAGGTAAGAACCTGAGAACTAGTCTGTAGTCAGGTCCTGTCCCAGTGGGCAGAAGAGGAGACTGATCACCTCTTAAGGGTTCCCTAATTGGGAACATAGTTCAGGTATAGGTCAGGTATACCTGAGTTGGAGGGGAGATGTGAAATTAAAATCTGAGTGTGTGTGTGAGTGTGTGTGTCTGTGGCCTGACCTGCTTGCACTTCAGGTTCGAGTCTGTAGCTCCAGGGCACTCTGCTACAGAGTTCAAGTGAGTCCCAACATGAGGTTCCGTGGTGACCTCATATGGCACAGTGTGGTATCAACCCTTCGGGTTATTGATCAGAGTCAGTGGGTTATACTGCCCCACAAATGCTAAGAGGCACCTTCATCCCCAAGAGAGGAGTGCCCAAGTGGATACAGCAAAAGTCCCTCCCTTTGTCTTCTCTGTGACACTGGCACAGGGTGGCCACACAAGGAGGGAAAGGAACATAGATCATCCTATAAGTAAGTGACCCCTGTGCTCTCAGGGACTTGTATGAGACTTTTTTGAGAGTTTCTGATGTGACCATATCAACGGACATCTGAGATATCCTGTCACAATTAGTGAACCAGCCCCAGTACTGCCCTTTCTGTCTGACATTGAGACCTCAAGATTTGAGCCAGGGAGGGTTTCCCTAGGACTGGCTGCACCCCTCCTTGGAGGCCCCTTTTTGGCCCACTTGTTTTGTCACCGGCTCATCCAGGCCCCATGATTTGTCAGTTCAGGCTATAGAGAGGGCTTTGTACAAAGGCCCTTTAAACTTGTCCAAGCTCTAGAATTTGCCAGAGGTTTCTTTTCTGGGAGAAAACCTGACTCATTGGCAATGCTTGCAGCCAAGGAGATATTAGACCCTGTGAGTCAGCCGGCTTTTTGGGACTCCACTCTTTCAAGGAGTGGAGGAAACAGAGATACCTGGGTCACTATCCATGGCACCAGAAGCAGACCCATGCCTATAGTTAGTAAAATTTCTCAGATAACAATGGGGACCTCAAAGTTAAAGCCAACTGCTCCAGACTGCATGATTAAAAATTTCAAATAGGGCTTTTCAGGAGACCATTGTATTAAATTGATACCAGGAAAATTGCACACTTTGTGCAAGCTAGAATGGTCCACCTTTGGAGTGGGATGGCCCTCAGAAGGCACACATGAGCTGCCATCTGTCCAGACTGTATACCAAGTGATTACTGGCAGCCCAAGGCACCCCGACCAATTTCCATATATTGAATCTTGCCTGACAATTGCCCAAACCTTGCCTCCATGGGTCCAGTTCTGTGCAAATGGTCAGGGACAGTGTAGGATCCTCGTGGCCCAAACATTGAAGGTGAAAAAGGAAGATATGATGAAGCCAATCCTTCAGTGGGACCTTGAAAATGTGCCAGTGATGACCCCGACATGTATCCTCCCAGATCTTATAGATCCACCACAGTCATCCCTACTGGATACTCCACCTCCACCTGTGTCCCTACTGCCAGAACCCTCAGCTCTAAGCAAGAAGCCATAGGGAGGATACTCCACTTGGCCCAGTGAGTCACAGCAAGCGGCCACCCTCCAGATGCATCTTCAGGAGATCAAAGTCCCCAAAAAGTAAGCGATGATGGCTCTGTGCAACCCGAATGCTCCATCCTATACTACCAGACTTTCAGCATGATGGACCTCTTAAACTGGTGACACCATGCTCTGCCCTATTCAGAGAAACCTCAGGCCATAATTGACATCCTAATGTCTATCATCCAGACCTACCAATCAACCTGAGACTATATCCATCAGCTGCTCATAACACTCTTCAACACTGCAGAAAGAAAGCATATCCTGACAGAAACCATAAAGTGGCTACAAGGACAGTCCATGGAAGGGACTCTAGACGCAGAAAAATGCAGCCCCCAAAATGAGATCAAACTGGGACTTTAACACCCAAGCCAGATGAGGGGCTTTGCATGAATATTGGTGCGCCTTCCTACATGGGTAGTAAGCTGGAGCAAAGAAGCCAACCAACAGGTCCAAGACCGCCATGGTGATCCAAAAACTGGATGAGTCCCCCACGGACTTCTATGAGAGGCTATGTGAAGTTTTTGCATCTACATCCCGTTTGATTCCGAGGCCCCTGAAAACCAGTGAATGATCAGTGCTGCTTTTGTAGCCCAGTCCTTCACTGACATCTCCCAAAAACTTCAAAAGCTGGAAGGTTTTCCTGCACTAAATTCTACTCAACTGCTGGAGGTAGCCAACAAGATCTTCATAAACCAAGACCACAAAGCCCAATGAGAAGCTGACAAATGGATGAAACAGAAAGTATCCCTATTGGCAGTGGGATGAGGGAGCCCTGATCCAAGCTGGCATCCCGCCCCCCACAGAAGGGGGAACCATGTGCAAGGGCCCCACTGCAGCAGGACCAATGGCACACTGTAAGGAGATTGGTCACTGGAAAAATCAGTGCCCTCATCACAGA
Source organism: Camelus dromedarius (assembly GCF_036321535.1). NCBI lineage: Eukaryota > Metazoa > Chordata > Mammalia > Artiodactyla > Camelidae > Camelus > Camelus dromedarius. Next base: position 3,108,601 of record NC_087464.1, read on the forward strand.
TAGGCAAAGAATCTACCAAAGAGAAAGCCCCCAGCCAGCAAAGGAAATTACCGACCCAAGCCGCCTCTGAGGGACCTCATCATATTGGCAAAGTTTGATGCAGAATAGAGGGGGCTGGGCTGCCTGCTCCTTGGCTCCTGGGAGCCCATGGTCAAGATGTTGGTGGGGGGCCACTGATGACATTTATGGTGGACATGGGGGCGGAACATTTGGTGGTGACTGAGAAAAAGGCAACTATCATGGGGGCTACCGAGGACCAATCCACTTACCCATTTTGCCATCATCAATCATGCCAGGTGGGAGAACATCTGGTCATTCATGGGTTTCTATACCTACCAGAGTATCCTATCACCCTTTTGAGAAGAGTCTTACTATGAAAACTGGGGGCTCAGATAATGTTCTTTCCAGGAAAACGAACACATCTGACTCAGAGGGAAGGAAGCTTTACTCATGATGGTGACCATGCCCTGAGAAGAAAAATGGCACCTATGCCAAATGGAAAGCACTCAAACACTGACTCTCTACTGAAGTAATTCCCCTCCATCTGAGCAGAAGAGGAACCACGTGGATTAGCCCAAAACCATGCACTGCTGGTCTTAGACCTACAACTAGGTGCAACCTTGGCCAGGCTGTGACAGTACCCCATACCTAGAGAAGCCTGTCTGGGAACCAAGAAGCATATCCAGAGCTTACATGATGAGGGAATGTTTATAGAGTGCCAGTCTCCATGGAATATGCCTCTCCCACCGATCAATAAGGCAGAAGGAAAAGACTATAGGCCAGTGCAGAATTTGCGAGTAGTCAACAGTGCTAAGACCATGATACATCCGGTGGTCCTGAACTTATATCTGAGACTTCTACTGGCCCAAATCAGATGGTTCATGTGCCTAGATCTCAATTACGCTTTCTTCTGCCTCAGGTTGGCACCGGCCAGTCAACCAATATTTGCCTTCAAGTGGGAGGACCCCCACATGGGCAGGAGAACTCAGTTGATCTGAACTTGCTTACTACAGGGTTTTAAAAATTCACCCACCCTGTTTGGGGAAACAATGGCCACAGACTTGGTTGCTTTCCTGGGAGAAGCTCTAAACTGAACCCTGTTTCAGTATATGGATGACCTGTTATTGGCCAGCCCCTATCAACAGAAATGTTGAAAGGGAACCTGGGCCCTGTTAGCCTTGTTATCAGACACTGGCTATAAAATCTCTTGGAAGAAGGCACAGATTTGTAAAGAGAAAGTCAGGTATATCCTGTTTATTGCCTTAGAAGGACACCAGGCTTTGGGCCTGGAGCGGAAACAAGCCATTTGTGCTATACCTCAGCCAGGCACAAAGAAAGAGGTCCAAGAATTCCTGGGGGAAGCAGGGTTCTCCCAAATCTGGATTCCTGGTTTCTCAAACATAGCCAAGCCCCTGTATGAAGCCACCACGGGATCTGGGAAAGAACCCTTGGACTGGGGACCCAAGCAGAAGGGAGCTTTCGATGAGATCAAAGGACTGCTGATGTGTGCTCCTGCCCTGGGAGTATCAGACGTGACAAGAGAATTCAAATTGTTCATCCACTAAAAGAACTATACAGCCCTAGGTGTCCTCACCCAAGCAGTAGGGCCATGGCAGCGGCCCATGGCCTCTTTTCCAAACACCTGGGCTGGTGGCATCAGGATGGCCACCATGCCTATGAGCATTGGCTGCAACAGTAACCCTGGTCAAGGAGGCAGACAAGCTCACTCTATGGCAGTTTATCAATGTAAAGGTTCCACATTCAGTCACCACCCTGATGAACAGCCAGGGGCATCGATGACTGGCCAACACTAAGATGACACATTACCAAGGGCTCCTTTGTGAAAATCTCAGGATTTGCCTGGAGACAGTGAGAACTTTGAAACCAGCCACCCTCCTGCCTGAGGGAGAGGGCCCACCTGACCACGACTGTGAGGTAGTAATAGAGGAATTCTACTGAAGCAGGCCTAATCTGTCTGATATTCTGTTCCAGAACCCTGAACTTCACATTTTTACAGATGGGAGTAGCGACATGCAGGATAGACAATGTAAGGCAGGATATACAGTGACCATGGCACATGAGATGATAAAGGCTGAACCTCTACCGCAGGGCTGGATGGCACAGAAGGTAGATATATGGGCACTCATCCAGGCATTGTGAGAGTGAAAAGGAAAGCAGATCAATAGTTACACAGACTCCAAGTATGCCTTTGCTACCCTGCATATACATGGTGCCATACATAATGAAAGGGGTCTGTTAACAGCCAGAGGTAAAGAGATTAAAAATAAAGATGAGGTATTACAACTGTTAGAGGCAGTTTGGGAGTCTGCAGAGGAGTTGGTCATCCACTGCAAAGGACTCCAAAAGGGAAATGATCCCATAAGCAGAGGAAATTGACTGGCAGATCAGGCTGTGAGAGAAGCAGAAAGCCAACCAGGCCATGCCAGAGACCCTGGGAACATTGTGAAGGTTCTGCTAGCACCCAAGCTGCCAACACACCCGAGATACAGCTGGGAGAAAACCTATGGGCCAATACTGAAAGAGGAAGCAAAGGAGAGGAAGGATTGTGGGTGATGCCTGACAAATGAATACACATACCTGAACAATTAGCCCAAAAGTTGACACTATAGCAAGTTGAGCTCAGCTACCTGGAAAAGACTGCCTTAGAGTCCCTGCTGGCCGGTACTATCTGATTGCTCAACTTCATCCCTCTGTGCCCTAGTTTTACAGCGCTGCCTCTTATATGCCCAGAACAATGTGAAACAGGAGTCAACTGGACCCAGGGGAATCCAGCGCTCTAGCCAGGCTCCTTTTGAATATATGGAAGTGGATTTCACTGAAATAGGGCCTAGCAGAGGATGCAAATTCTTGCTGGTTTTTGTCTGCACCTTTTCAGGATGAGGAAAAGCACATCTGACACATACTGAAAAGGCTAGAGAGGTAACAAAGGCCTTACTCAGAGACATTATTGTCAGATTCGGGATGCCATTGACCATAGGATCAGACAACGTACCTGCTTTTGTGGTGGAGATAGTGCAAAAAATGGCAAAAGCACTAATCATCCACTGGAATCTTCATGTGGCCTACAGGCCCCAGAGTTAAGAGACAGTAGAGTGCATAAACCAAACCATAAAGCAGGTTATGACCAACCTCGGGAAGGGAACTCAAATACCTTGGACTGACATTTTGCCCCTGGCTCTTCTGCATGTATGCTGTGCCCCTAAGACCAAGATAGGGTTCTCCCATTTTGAAATCTTATATGGGAAATTCCCACCCCTATTTAGACTAGGAGAAAACATTAAGGAGGTAGGAAGCTCATAACTTCATAAGCAAATACAGGGCCTCAGAAAGACCATACAAGAGACCTATAGGTGGGTAACTGACAGGACCTCAGTGTTACTTAGAATGATACTATACCCCTACAAACCCAAGGATCAAGTCTAGGTAAAATATTGGACAAAGGAGCCCTTCAAACCAACTTGGAGGGGTCCCTACCCAATTAAGCACCCCAACATCTCATCTTTCAAAGTTGCAGGAATCATCCTGTGGATTCACCACAACAGAGTAGAGGCCTCAAGATGATGATGTCTGGAAAATCAACCAGGCTCCTGGAGAGCCACTAAAATTCAGGATCCATTAAGTGCCCACCACATCTGCTGGAGAACAGTGAGCCCTGCTTTAGCCACACCAAGAAGCTGGATAGTCAACTCATTGTGGAAGACTTAGGAAGTCACAAAGGATGAGCTGAGACAGATAAATTGAAATGCACCTTTTAAAAAGATTGCAACTGTGATGACCGATCATTGCCACCACTTGCTTTTCTCTCCCATAACATTCTGCATAGGACTGACTGTAGTAGCTCCTGCTGACTGGCCATACTCCAGGAGACTCCTACTTGCAATTTCATATCTTTCTGTGGTAGATGCCTCACAACTATCCTATGGCTGTGACCTGGCCCTCTCCTCAGGCAAAGCTAGGAATGGCCAGAATTGTAACCCTCAGCCTGCTTTTATGGATAAATCCCCTTTGCATGATGGAAGGTCAACCATCCATGTAGCCAGATGGTAACTGATATAGCAGGGATTGCCAAGCAGAGGGAATACTGGGCTTGCCTAAGAAAGGATACAAAATGCGATATGCCTACAGTTCCCCTCCTGGCCTATTAGGCCTCTCTGGAGGACCTAATGATGCTAACACTGTCTATAAGTGGGTTCTAGGCTATTCTCTGCAATAAAACTGAGAGGGCAGGAGCAGGGGGAGGACAATGTCCCCACTGATATGAGAGAGAAACTAGACTGGCCAGTCCCTCCGCATGATTATACATTGTGTATGCAACCAAACTAATGGGAAACTTCTCAATATGCTTCCAAAACTTATACAGTGATGAAGGCAATGAGATAGGATATGTTAAAGAGACCTACTGCAATTAAACTTTGTCATTCAACCAGACAACCCTAGATTGGGAACAATGGGGGGTGATGATGAATATGATGTATACTATATGAATAACACAGGATTAAATTTTACGTGAGGAGGCAGAGTTCATAATGTGACAAGATGGTACAACGAAACTATCCTACCCATAAACAGCATCAAAGGGGAGACCAGCCAAGAATATGTGGGGATAGGTCAGCAAACTGGGGCTCTCTTCAATATGACCATGGGTGACCTAATAGACAGAGGGTATTCCTTTATTTTACAGCTAGTGTTAACATCCTGCCATATAGACACTGAGTGAGTATCTGCAGCCAGAGGAAAATTGATGCTCACTCCAGGAGTAAAGAGAGTATCAAAAAGGGGGAATGAAAGGGCAAACCCCACAAAGAGACCAGCAAGACCTCCCAGGCAGGGCCTTTGCCTTCCCACTTTTGTGCTTCTGTAAAATGGCTTGCTTCTAGGAAAATTAAATTTACACCTAAAATTCCATTGGTTCCCAAAAGCTCAGTCATGATTGGTCTATTCCTAACACCACATTTTCATTTACCCCTAATATTCCATTGGTTCCCATTAGCTAACTCCTGATTGGTCCATTTCTAACACTTCATTTGCATAAGGTGCAAACTTAACCTAAACTTAAAACCTTATAAAAAGCCTGTGTAAACCTACAGACGTGGTCCAGAGCTTGCAGTGTTAATTCCTCTGGCCCACTGGCATAATAAACCTGAGTTCTCCAACACTCCGAGTGTCACTTGGTCTCTTGATGGGATTCAAGTTTCTGTAACACTGAAGAATGATAGTATGTGGCAACTTGTTTAAAAAAAATGCTTACTTTCTACTTTTCTCTGTAAAAGAATGTTGACTAATGGTTAGCAAATGTAATCAATATATGTAAATCCCCCTATGAATTATAACAGTAAAGGAAAAATTCCAGTATAAAAGGATAGTAAGATGTGTTTTGTTAAGGAAAGACATGATGGGTGTGTTTTTCTTATGAAAAAAATAGTGTAATTTTGTTAAAAATAAATAGATTGTATGCTTTTCTAGAATGAGAAAAAGTAAATAATAAGATGAAAAACTGAATGGATATTGTTTAATTGGGGAAGATTTTTGGGAAAGGAATCTTGGAAAAGAAATCTTGTATTGGCAATCTGGCATAGATTTGATGGATATATTTACATTATTTTTTAAGTTACTCATAAATTTAATACTACACTGATGTAACACAAGAAATGGGTTCTGTCCCTCTCCTAAAACAACAAAAAATTACTGAGATTATTGATCTGCTCTCAATAGGAAATTTTTTAAAAAGATTTTTCTTTACTCTTCAAGTAATCTCTCTATGACACCAAGATTTTGCTTCTTAAAATACTTTCATGTCCTTCTCTTTGTTGTAACAGGTATTTGATTACTTAAGAAAATCAAGTCTTCTCAATATTAAAAAAGCTAGCTCTTTTACAACTATGTACCCTGTATGTGATTTTGACATCTCTTAGTTGTCACTTTGGTTAAATGGACAACAAAGGATTGTTTTATAGTGACTTCCACTTATTTAGTCAAGTCTCTAGACCCTTTTTACATATTTAACAAGTTCCCAAAATCAAATTTCAAATTTCGAACAGAGGCCTCTGGAAAAATCCCTAATTTGCCTCCCATCTTGAAAAAGAGAAATGCTAAACTAATCAGGTTTACTTCGTATTTTGAATTCTGTGCCAACTAAGAAGTGATGATAAACCTTCTTAGCTTATACATGTGTGGATATGTGTTATTATAAAGGTATTTACAACATAGCAAAAAGTTCACAGAAATCTGTCACTATGCTAATTGTATAGTTACTACCATAAAGTTTTATATGCCACAGAAATGACTAATTTTTCTTATCAAGTGAACTCTCATCAAAACTTTAATCATGACCATTTTAAGTCATTTGTCATTCACAGTTATTATTTGACTTTGATTTTTCTAAAAAAAAGTTTACAATTGGCTACAGTCAGGAATTATCACTGATAGCATCACTTAAATAACTTTGAGACTATGATTTTAGTCTGAGTAGAAATTCTGAAAAGAACTGAAAAGGCTAATGGAATCATATAACTGCTAAACCAAGAAAAGTGAGAAGAAAAATCAATTTCATGATTTTCAATGAATTAATGAATGCCATTATAATCCTTGATGAATTTATTTGAAACACTGCTGATTTTTTATTGTTTGTTTCTAAAAAGTTAAGGAAACCTTTCTTCTTAAGCTCTGAGTAACTTACAGCAATTTGGTAATGTAATCCTTTGGGAACAAAGATGCAACAATGATTTTTACTCCTTATCTTTTGTCCTACAATTTGAAAACTCTTAAACAGTATTCTTAGTTTTATGGCAATATGATTATTTGCATAAATTCAATAAGAGTTTTTTCTCCTTGTGAAAAGACACAATCAGAAACATCAGTTATATTACTAAGGATTTGACTGGAATGTCACATTAGGGATAGATGTGTATAGAATGAGGTAGAACTAGATATTTTAAAGGAAGTAAAGTGGATTTTAAGGAGCCAATGCTTATAAAACCCATTGGAAATAACAGCCTGTACCTGTCTTAAAGGGTTTCCAAACTTACAGTTCAGTAAGGAAAGTCACTTCATGACAGACCCAAGAATCTCAAGATATTTTTGGAATTCCTGGAAGACAGAAACTCACTGGATGCTACTGGAAGCACAGGCACAGTTTCCTGGTGAGTCCTGGACTTCACTTTCCAACCTGGAGAAACACTGAATAGTCTTATGGAAAATTCCAGCAAAGCAAACTCAAGAGGTCTTGCGGTCAATCACTATTCTTGCTGCATTTATGTAAATAATCAGGCAGAGTACATTGAAACAAGATAATCTTGCAAACAAATTCATCTTACTTTGTTTCTGATTGAATGTTGGTGATCTTAGTGAGAAAAATTATGTTTTGATGGAAAACTGAACTCTACCCTTTTGGAATCCATCTTGGACATTTTGCCAGTAAACACAAAAGCCCAAGTTCTAGTTTATTCCAGTTTCTGCCTATGGCTCTCCAAATTAATGTTTCCAATTTTTCTCCCTTCTGATGTGGAATCGTGGACAAGTAAAACTTCCCTATTCCCAAATCTCTACAAGTTGTGGCTGTATGACTAGGTTTAAACCTCAGGAGATTACCATGAATGATCATGTGTGGGTAAACTTCATGCCTACTTTTGGGTGTACCACACAGAAAGTTCAACAGAAAACCCAATGCCATCACTATAGACATTTCAACTCAAGCCAGGATATCCATTGGATTACCACTGTGGTCTGTATCCAGTATACAAAGATGCTTTTAGAGCAATGTCAAGAAATCTCAACAGGCTTCCCTCTAGAAACAGAAATGGGTTTGTCTTTGTTTTTCTGCTATTTTCATAGAAATTCCACTTCCTTAAATGTTTGGTAACTAACACCATAGAGCATACCCTCTACTACCAAATATCAGACAACTTAACAGGCCTTTAATGAACCATACACAACCTAGCAAGAAAGGAACTCATGTTATTTTAAGGGACAAAGAATCTCTTTTCAATCCTTTGAACAAAAGGGTGGACTGACTGCAGAATTGACCCTGTTACAATTGTCATGAATTCCTGAATAAACCTGTTTTTACCATTTTAACTATTGTGCAACTATGGGTTTTCTCTCAGAGTAGCTAGAATCAATCACCCTAGCCAGCACCCAAACTCCCTCAGTTGCACATTAACTCACAGTCACTAGAAGCCCACTGTGGCCAGGTGACATGCTTAACGTCCATCCAGGGGAATCACCACTTTGTTGCCCAGGGGAAGCAGTGCTTCCTGTGTATCTAAGAGCTCAGGGTCAACAGAGCATAAAGCTGGGGCCCCAGGAAGCAGAAATTGTGCCTGTCTCTTTACCATCCCTTGATTCTGGACCCATGAAGCCTGGATATAAGGAAACAGTGCCCTAATGGCTGCTGGTCAGAGCATATACAGCCTACTCAAAAGCTCTGTTAAAGCCTTGCAACAAATGTCCTCCCACCTGGCTCCATAAGAGAGTCTTCTAGAGGTCCTTCCACCATTCTGTCAAACAAGCTACTTCAGAACAGTGGGGAATTCCATGCACATGGACCCACTGCCACAGTTCTTTTCTTACAGAATGTATTCACTGATCTGAAGCAATGATGTATAATATAATGTAACAGTGGACAAGGCATTCTTTAAGTCCTTGAATGATTGTTTTAACAGTAGTTTTGCATACAGGTAAGGTAAATCTGTACCAAGGTTACTGTCTATTCCAGTAAGTAAAAAATAAAAAATATAAAAAATAAAAAATAAAAATAAAAATAAAAATAAATAAATAAATAAATAAATAAATAAATAAATAAATAAATAAATAAATAAATAAATAATAAATAAAACTGCAGTTTCCATGAAAGAAGGATCCACTGTAAAGAGCCAGGCCCAAGGAAACTAATTAATCTCCATAATCAGCTGAAAACACCAACAGTGCTCTGCTTACTATTGGAAGTAGTCATTATCATGTTTAAATCTAATCAGATTAGAGAGCAGATTCCTGAAAACTCAGAAACAGTCAGGTGACCCCAGAAGAAACACTTGGGTAAGTGTTGCTCATGGCAATTGCCCATCAGGGCTGGAAACAACATTTGCTAGGGCTTTGGTACCAGCAGTCTTTTCTTTTTGTTTGTGTGCTGGTTCCCAAAGGCAACTCCTTTCTGCATGGCAGGTGGTTGTACAGAGAGAAGAACACTGAAATTCTCCAAGAACTCCAGAACACTGAAGACTGGCTTGCAACAATGGAGCTGGGTGTCCCCTATGTCCATCTGTGCACTTCCTTGATAAATCCTTAGCAAGAACTCAGTTAAGTCAGTTTAGTAAGAGTCCCTCATCTTTCATGTCTAATCACCCTCCATATCAATGAGGTTTTGCCTCCTCCAACATCTGACAGGTGATTACAGATCAGCCTGGTCTGTATTCAGCAAGAACCCAATAATCTTGTTAGGTTGATGCAGGTAGAGTCACCCCTATAGTTGATACTTCCTCTTATAATAGTCCATCCACTGACCCATATCAGACTCCTTAGTTACAAATTCCCAGGTGTCCATGCACTATTTGGAAATGGACCCATTCCATACTGAGGCCTTCTATCCCCTAGTGCAACAGTCCAGAGTAAAATCCATTTTACTGCTTGAACCTGTGTCTTCTCTTTGACACTATGGTACTACAAATGGGATAGGATCAGACTCATCAATGGACCACTAGATCACTCACCCAGGAACATAACTGTGCACTTAGGAAGATTGTCTTCATCTCTGACTGATCAAGCATCCACTGATTTGTCCAACTCCCACATAAATATTCCAGACAAAGATCCTTTGAAGCTGGAGGCAACAGATTTTGTTTCTTAAGATTGGAATTATTTTCTAGAAGCTGTATTAGGGTCCCAGGAAAAGAAAGACTAGGGTACAATGCTGGGTTTTTGTGTTTGTAAGAAGCTGGGGTAGAGTCCCAGCTAAACATTAGCTGAACCAGAGTCCAAAACAAGCACCTGGGTGTAAGAACCAGGGCTAAAGTGATAGACCACCAGATACTAGACTGAGAGTCCCAAATTTCTCTGTTCACAAGTATGTAGGTACTGATAATTAAGACCTTGGGATCTTCTCCTTGGACTGGAGACCATCTTCAAGAACCCCTGCTAAAAATGTTCCCCATTAACTCTTTCTGCTCCTTTGTTCTTGGTATTTTTTTTAACTAAGGATAAGTTGAAACTTCAATGGACTCTTTGGGATATTTAAGGTCTTTCCACACTGGCTTCTCTAAAACCTGTCCCTTCCCATCACAGCTGCTTCTCCTTCCTCCTTTTACCTCTATAAACCTTCCCTCCAGTTCCCTTGATACTTTGACATGCCTCCCTTCAAACTCTTAACTCCTCCATCCTTCTGCCTACCAGCCAGACTTTCCCCCCCACCTCAGCCCCTCCATTCCTTGAAGTCACTTGAACTTGTCTTCCATTGAGGGCTCTTCATAGATTAAGAGACCCCCTTAAAGAATCACCTGAGGTTGAATAGAGAAAAAAAAAGCTACTTGAAAACAGATGTTTTACCTGTTCAGATGACTTGGAGACACTCAGAACACTGCTAGATGTCTCTTCAGTCACTGACCTTAAACTGAGTCCACAGCTGCCATCAGAACATATGTCAGGGCAAAGAAACATCTTAAAAGTCTTCTCCATAACAATTCAGATGAAAATATAAAGTGGAGATGAATCAATCTGATTATATCACTATATTTTACTGATCTGTATCTAAGATTTATAGTTAAAACTGTGAGGTCTCTGTTGGCATGCCTGTATTTTCATGTGCTTGTGTATGTGTTCATACATGCAAGTTATGTATACTTGACGTTTGTCTAGCCATGCTAATACCCAGGTTGAAATTAGTTGATAAAATCCCACAAAGGATTCTGCTTAAATAAGCTTAGAGAAAAAAGCAAGTGCTTCTTACAGAATGTTAGGTATTCCAAAAACCATATGAAATACAGTAACACATTCAGTTTCTAAACTTTCCCATGGTGTGGGATAATCTTGTAGATAAATCTAAGTTTTAAATTGTTGGCAAAATAAAACGCATAAACTTCCAACTTGCCAGCATTAAATATAATGCAAACTCCCTACTTTGCACCCACATTTATTAGTGAAAATTAAGCATAAATTATTTCCACTAGATTTTTCAAATTATAGAACTATAAATCCATCCTAAGAACAAAATGTATAATAAAAATAAATGATGCATTTTTTTCAGCAATTTATGAAAAGTTAGAAAAGCTAAAAAACTCCAACCAAATGGCATTCTGGAAAAGGCATAGCTTAAGAAATAATAAATAGATCGTTGTTTCTAGGGGTTTGGGGAGAGGGAGGGTGGGAGGAATGAAGAGATGAAGAAAAAGGATTTTTAGGGCAATGAAATTATTCCGTATGATACTATAGTGATGGCTACATGTCATTACGCATTTGTCAAAACCCATAGAATTTTACATCGAGTGAACCGTAATATAAACTATGGACTTTGATTAATAACCTGTCCATGTTGGTTCATCATTTGTACTAAGTATGCCACGCTGATGAGGGATGTTGAGGGTAGGGGAGTATATATTTTTGGGTGGAGAGGGATATGTGGGAACTCTATCTTCTGCTTAGTTCTGTTGTGAACCTGAAACTGCTCTAAAAGAATAAAGTATTAAAATTAAAAAAAAAGAATCACCTGATGCATGTCAAAACACTACAAATAAAAAAAGAATGAGGAAAAAAGGAGAATATGGTTAAATATTTTTTAAACCATTGAGTTTTCTTTTTCAGTTATATATGAACATATATATATATTCATTGTCACATTTTTTTCACTGTGAGCTACCACAAGATCTTGTATATATTTCCCTGTGCTATACAACTCTGTATATGCCTATCAGTATCTGCAAATTGTGAACTCCTAATCTGTCCCTTCCCACTCCCCTCCCCCTTGGCAACCATGAGCTTGTATTCTATGTCTATGCATCTGTTTCTGTTTTGTATTTATGTTCTCCTATATTTTTTTTCTTTTAGGTTCAACATATGAGCGATCTCATATGGCATTTTTCTTTCTCTTTCTGGCTTATTTCACTTAAAATGACATTCCTGAGGGACATCCATGTTGCTGCAAATGGCATTATGTTGTCATCTTTTGTGGCTGAATAGTATTCCATTGTAGAAATATACCATATATTTTTTATTCAGAGATCTGTTGATGGACATTTTGCTGTTACCATGTTTTGGCTATTTTAAGTAGTGCTGCTATGAACATTGGGGTGCAGGTGTCTTTTTCAAATAGGGTTCCTTCTTTCTATATGCCCAAGATTGGGATGCTTGGGTCATATGGTAAATCTATTCCTAGTCTCTTGAGCAATCTCCATACTGTTTTCCACAGTGGCTGCACCAAGCTGCATTCCTACCAGCAGTGTAGGAGGGTTCCCTTTCCTCCACAACCTCTCCAGCATTTCTCATTTGTAGACTTTTCAATGATGGCCATTCTGACTGGTCTGTGGTGATACCTCATTGTAGTTTTGATTTGTTTAAATGTTTATATTGATTGCTTTTGATATTTGGTACTTATATAATATGCCACCAAAAAAAGAAAAAAAAAACAGAATAACGGCTAGATGTGTTGTGTAGCTCATGAAACTTTCACAATTAAATCAAATTAATTGTTACAAAGAATTGAATTAAGCAGATGTAAACTATATAAAATGCATAAGGGAATATTTAATAAGTGTTTTATGTTTTATATGATTTATAACATGTTGCATAACAATCATGTATTTCACACTTAAGTTTTTTATATTTATGCTTATAAATGTCCATATAAAAACAGTTTCATTAACTTATTTGAAAATTTGAACTTTAAAGCTATATGACTGCAAGGTAAAAATGAATATTCATTGACTACCTACATCATTCCCTAATAAGGTTAATATATGGAAATTTAATTACTGAACATGTTTATCTCCTTGGCATCTTGATTTTATAGGGGTTAGAAAATCTAAATATTTTGGGGTATGTTAATAAACATGAGAAATTGTACTTTGACAAAGTCACATGCATGGAGGAATCTCAAAATTATCATGCTGAGTGAAATCAAGTATACAAAAAGTACATACTGTGTGATTACATTGATATAAATTTAGAAAATGCAAACAAATCTACAGTGATAGAGAGTAAGTTAGTGGTGGCCTGGGGTTAAGAAGGCAGAGAGTGACAAGAAGAGTGACAGCCAAGGATCACAATGTAACTTTTGGAGGGAATGGCATGGTCATTGTCTTGAGAGTCGTGGTGGTTTCCTGGGTATACAGGTCAAATTTAATATAAAATTAAGATTTAATTACATGCTAGATAAGGACATATGTCACTAAAAATTATGAAATAATCTATTCATAAATTTGCTACAGAATGGTACTGTTGGGCCAAAGTTAATAATTGGTTACTTCTGAATTTTCTCTGTAAAAGAAAGGACTAATGTTGAGATATGCTCATTATACATGTACATGAAACTACTGGGACTAATAAGGGTAAAGAAAAACTGTGTAGGCAAGGAAAGTAAGATGTGTTTTTGATGAGAAGAGTGATAAAAGATGTGTTTCTGTTAAAGGAAACAATGAACAGTTTTGTCCTAAAGTAAAATGATTAATCTAAAATAGAATAATTAATGATTAATGATTAATATTCCAGAATAGAAAAGAGGGAACAAATAAGACAAAAATGGAATGGATATTAAAAGCAAAACAAAACAAAAGTGGTAGAAAGTTTGTGGGAAAATAATCTTTAAAGGGAATCTTATAATATATGGTCAAATCTGGCTAATTTGAATGGATTTACTTATAAGGTTTTGAATAGATTTACTTATAATTAACCTTATAAATAGTGGTACACTGATGAAATATCAGAATTTAGTTGCCTGGCATTCTACAGAAAGAATGTTTTCTTAGATTATAGGTTTGCATTAGTAAGAAATGGCGAAAAAAAAGTTTCTGTTTTACCTAAGTATTCTATCTGGGGAACCAAGATTTTGTGTTTTAAAATCATTCCATCTCCTTCAGGTTGTCTTTATCATTTATTTGACTACTTAAAAATAATTTGTCAATTTAAAAGAGCTACATTTTTTACAACCATGTCATTTGCTGTATTTGCTTTTGAAATATTTTAATTGTCACTTTGGTTAAACACATAGCCAAGTAAGGTTTCACAGTTGCCTGGGGTTGTATTTAGTCAAGCATTCAAATATTTTGATATTGCTGATAACTCCTCAAAACCAATTTTTAAAGGGAGTTTTTTTTTATTTCAAACTGATTTGGTATTTCCCAGATACTCCACAGAAAACCCCCAAGGATTTGTCCCACAGCTTTGAAAAGGCAGATGCAAATAATCTGGTTTATTTGGTATATTAAATTACATGGAAAACACTATCACATAATAGTGAAGATAAAGCTTCTTAGGTTATATGAAGTGGATATATGTCACTGATACAGGTACTTCAGGAATGGTATGAGGCTCATAGAAATCTATCAACACTAGTTGTCCAGATATTATTATGTTATAATGTTACTGCCACATAAATAATTTTATTTATACAGTCAGCTCTCAGAAGAACTGTAACCATGACCATTTTAAGTTATTTACCACTCACACACAGTTAATGTGTTACTTTGAGTTTTTTTCCTGGAAGTTTTTACCATTAGCTACAGGCAAGAATGCTCTGTGTTGGCAGAATGTGAACAACTTTGAATCTATGCCACTAGACTAAGTAAGAATACCCAGAAGGAGTGACAACATTGATGAGTTACTAAAGCTGTTAACCACCAATCATGTAGAATAAGAATGAATTCCCTGTGACTGAATAAACTGATGGTGGGGGAATTATGATGTTTTAAACATTTTTTGAAACATCCCTAGGTTCATATATTGTTTCTGTTTTTAAGTTTTCTTTTCCAGATTGAAGGAAATCCTTTTACCTTAAGCCAGGTGTAGCTTTCCACAATTTGGTAAAACATACCTTTGTGAACAAATATATAACAATTCCTTTTTATCCCTATCTGAATCTCCAGAATTCTAAACTTTCAATGAATATCCTTATATTTAAGGCAATACAGTTATTTGCATAATTTCAATTGTTAGGTGGTTTAGATAGAAATGAGCACTGGGCAGGGGGCTAGGAAGGGGAAAGGAACAATCCAGAATGCAAGGAACCTTAGCTGTCTAATTAACCAGAGAACAAGGTCAACCACAGTGCAGGGAACCTGAGTTATCTATCATTCAAACAATCAATCGATCAATCATGAAACAAGGATAGAAAAACAGGAAAGCAAAGGAACGGTGCCACTTTTCCTCTCTTGGATTAGCCCATTCCCAATTTTGGGGAGTTTCCTATCTTTCACTTTTATTTTTACTTCACTAATAAAAAAGAAAAAAAATCTTGCTTAAATCATGCTTTTTGTCTCGTCAAAAATTCTTTTTTGGGGGAGGTGGTGACTAAGAACTGATGTAATTCTTATTTCGCTATTCCTGGTATCATAAATTTTGGTGCCATGACTCAGAAGGTGTGCTTAAACCTAATGTTTCTTCATTCATTTTCCCCTGCCTCCCTAAGGCCAGTGGAGCACAGTCTCCTAGGGTTGGCTGTGGAGGGTAGATCTAGGATACAGGGTGTGGAGCTCCAAGAACTGCTGGGCCAGTCAGGCAGCAAGTAGCCCATCTGGGTCCCTGCACTGGGCCAGTTACAGTGCAAGGGTACTAAGGCCATGGACTGCCTTCCCCTATGCCCAGCCACATGCATGCCTGCCCCAGTGCATTCTGCCACCACCAGCCCTGCCAGCCATGGAGCTCCAAGTAGAGATAACCAGGCTTGCTCCAGAACCACAGTAAACTAATCACTTCTGGCTTTTACACTGGACTGGCCTATAGAGAAGACCACTCACCACCTTAAAACAATGCTCAAAGGAGAAGCTACCAAATCAGGAAGAGTAAAAGATAACATTTGAATTAGACAGCTGCCCCAAGACAATGAATGAGGCCTGTATACCAATTATTTTATTACTCACACCTTAATATACTGGTCCCTAGCCTTTGCTGGGGATCCTTACTTCTGCTTTCTGAGCTCTACTATCGAATTGTCTAAAAAACACCCTCCTTCAATCTCTAACTCTCTTTTTCCCACTGATCACTGCAAGGTCCTATGGTTCAGATAAGGATGCCTCCCTCTTGGGTATTATTAACTTACTCTGTGACCTAAAAGAAAACTCTCAGTTCCCTAATGCATCTGGGGCCACGTCCATGTTGGCACTATTTTAACTTATGGTGCCCTGGTATCTCTTATAATCATACCCTGTTTGCCTTATTCACTGGCCAACTAGCATTTGGCCACCTACATGGCTTAAGTAACATTGTCCCTGGTGGCCATTTCTAGAAAACACCACCATGACAGTAACCATGGGCTACAATGTCTCTGATTCCTTTCTGGCTTCATATCCTTCCAGGGACACTTGCTTAGGCAAGAAAACATCTCTGCCTTAGAAAGCTGAGCTTCTGGAGTTCTAGCTCAAGTTGTCCTCTCCTGCTGCCTTCCACATTCAGGAGCTTCCATAGGGACCCTCCAACCCTAACTCACTCCATGTTTTTGCTCACCCTGTCTCTGGTTATCCCAGTTGAGCAGCGATCCTGCTCCTGAATCATTGATGACCTGCGGGTTAAAATAATTTCCTTGGACTGCGGAGACTCCCGGCTTATGGTAAGACTGGACACTTTTCCCATCCAGTGAGGAGGCCGGGATGCTGAGTCCTCCTTCTGTGGACCAATAATCCTGGGAGGCTCTCTTTAGTCCATGGCTTCAGGGTACTCTTGATTACAGGCAGAAAACTGAGACATCAAACTATAGCCTGTGGCCTTCACCTTGGGAACCTGATCTCTGAAGACCCCCTTTTCCTCAGTATCCTGCCCTTCAGATGGGAAGGTAACAGTTGATCCATGCTGGGACACCCCTGGGCTACATCTTAGCCAAAAGCATGACTCATAAAAAGGTGCATAAATTCAATCACCTTTCTCCAGCTTAATCTTTTCAACAATATACAAGGCAAATGATCTAAAATACCATAAATCCAGAACTTTTATTTGCTGAGGGATAGCATTGATCTCTTAAAGGAATGAAAAAAATAAACACCTTTTCCGTGGTTACTCTCAGCAATCTGCTGTCCCCAAAACCTCCTTGAGGGGGCTTCCTTAAATGTACATCCTCCCCTGCTCTCCCTACCATATACCCTTCATTTAGGGGATAAATATCTCACCAAATCTGCCCGTCATATTAGACAAAATCTCCAAAAGGAAATCCTGGAACCCGGAATGATACTTGATGAATGCTAATCAATGCTGCCACAGGATTCTTGTTTTTGTTTTTGTTTTTTTAGATCCGGTACAAGGGTCCAAGGCTCAGGAGAAGGAAAGAAGGAAAGATGCCAGACATGCTTAAATGATTACAGCCCTTCAAGGTCAGCCACCATTACTAAATCATCTGCCCCAGCAGCCCGAGACAAGCCTGATGATCAATATATCTGTCACTGACCTGGTCAATGGGCCAAGAAATAACTCCATAAGGACAAACCTACAAGATCTGCCTACTTTTGGTATAACAAGCAAGGTCATTGGGTGGCCCTCCATCCCTCGAGTCAAACAGCCCATGGGGGAGAACCAGCCTGTGACCTGCAGATGGTTGTCCAGGACTAAAGAGGCCCGATCCAGTCAGCCCCAATGCAAGAGTTCTTCAAGTTCTTCATCACAGGGCTAGAACCATGGGGAAAAGTGGATGGATGTGGCAGTATCATTTTGGATACTGGGGCCAACTACTTAGTCCTGACTTCCTTCTCCAGACCCTTCTCTTCTAAATCCTACAACTCACATATCCTTCTGATCATTAAAAAGAATGGGGCCTATAGACTAGCCCAACATTTAAAAATTATAAAGGAGGCTGTGGTGACTCTTCATCCAGTGGTTCCAACCCCCTATGTATTACTGAAAACATACCTCCAGGAGCCCAGTGGTACACTGCCTTAGATCAAAAGATGCTTTCTTCTATATACCCCTTAGTCCCCAATCCCAATAATTATTTGTCTTTCAGTGGGACTCACCTAATTGGTATCAACACCAGCTAACATGGACAGTACTACCACAGGAGTTTAGAGACAGTCCTCCCCTCATTGGCAAACTTTGGCCCAAGATTTACAGGACTCACAGCCTGAAAAAGGAACTAATCTCCAACATGTAGATGACTTACTTATCTGCTCCCTTACTTGAGAACAGACCACCCAGAATGCAATCTAAACTCCTGACTTCTTTGGTGAGCCAGGATATAAAGTTTCCAGATCCAAGGTAAAAATTGTCAAACAATAGGTAACTTATACAGCAGTTGTTCAGAGTCCTGCAAACCATAGCCTTTCCCCTGAGTGAATTTAGGGAATCTTACAATTCCCTAATCCCACTAATTGAAAACAGCTCAGGATATTTCTTGGACTAACAGGTTACTGTAGGCTTTGGTCTATAGACCAAACTCTGTATGAGAGTTTAAAGGGTAAGGATGACTCAGTACCTCTACAGTGGAGTCTTTCCCAACAGGAAGCAATGGAAAAAGTGAAAAAAAATCCCCTAGAAAGATCCCCAGCCATGGGACTTCCAGATCCCACAAGGCCCTTCCAGTTATACATTCATGACAGAGGAGGAATAGCCTTGGGGATCCTCATCCAATGGCTGGGCCCTACCCAACAGTCCATTGATAGCATCTCCAAGCACCTAGATCCCACTGCTCAAGGCTGATCATCTTACCTAAGAGAGTTGGGAGCACTCTCCACTCTCCTGGTGGAAGTTTTTAATCTAAATCTGGGGGCCCCTATACAAGCATATGCTTCATATCAATTTTTTGATCTTTTAAAAAGCAAGGGACATTTCTGGCTCTCAAACTCTCAAAAACCCAGATGTCACTGTCTCTGTTTGTGGGACACTCAATCCCACTACACTATTAACATCACCAGATGACTCTCTTCCCTTTCACCTATGCCATGAGACTTTATCCATTTCTCTTGGTGCTAGAAGAGATCTCACTGACCAACCCCTGGAAAACCTTGTTGAGATTTGCTTCATGGATGGGAGCCACATATTCTTATAAGCCTGTTAGCAATCTGCAACTGCTTTTCAAGCAACACCACAAGTCAAACTTTAAATGGCTATACAACAAAATAATCAACCAATCAGCCAAGACAGCTTTTATACAAGCCCCTAATGGACACCGACAATTCACTCACCACCTGTCCAGTGACAGACAGCTATTTGGGATACAAATGAGGTCCACTGATGCCCCAAATTGGCAGGAAGTAGCTGCAGCAGTCATCACCCTCTACGTCCCAAAGAGTAGGAGTCATATGATTACAGGTGGGGAATGTTAGGCAGTTTAGATAGAAATGAACACTGAGCAGAGGTAGAGGAATGGGAAAGGAACAATCCAGCACACAAGGAACCTGTGCTGTCTAATTAATCAGAGCACAGGGACCCTGAGCTCTCAATGACCCAGAGGTCAGGGAACTGGAGTTGTTAGTTAATCAATCAATCAATCAATCAATCAATCATGAAACCAGGATGTAAAAACAGGAAAAATAAAGAAAAGGTACCATTTTTCCTCTCTTGGATTGGCTGCTCCCAATTTGTGGGTGTGTACTACTTTTCACTTTTTTTAAATCACTAATAAAAAATCTTACTTATATCACACTTTTTGTCTCTTCAAAAATTCCTTTTTTTAAGTGACTAAGAACCGAAGTAATTCTTATTTTCTGTTTCCTGGTAATTAAATAATATTTCTTCTCCTTGCAACAGGACAGAATTGGAAACATTTATTATAACACCAATTCTTTGACTAGAATATCATATTTGAAATTGATATGCATCAAACCAGATGTGACCTAAGAACTTTAAGGAACTAAGGTTGACTTTAAAGATCCAATTCTTACAAAGTCCCTCTTGGAAAATCTATCCTGAACTACGTTAATGGGGTTTCACAACTTGAAAGTCAGTAAGGAAAGTCACTTTCCATCAGGACCAGGAACCTCAGAATATTTCTGAATGTAGACAAGTTCAGGATTTCCAGTCAAGATGGCCAGGTGGTAGGAACATAAGCTTACCTCTCCTTGTGACTACAATCAAAAAGAGCCTGGAACCTAGCAAATGAAATCTTATGCAATTGGAAACACAAAGAGGGAACCACCTTAGGATGGTAGGAGAGTTGTTCTGGTGATATAATTGGGCCCCCAACCTGCCAGGTGGGTGATCCAGAAGCTGAAAAATAATTAAACTACAGAGGCCCTCTCACAGGTGTGAGAGCTCTAAGTTCCACATCAGGCTCCCTAACTCCAGTACCAGCACTGGGAAGAAGAGTCCCCAGGACAACTAGTTTTGAAGGCCAGAGGAGCTTGGCTCTGGGAGCCCCATGGGACTGGGGGAAATGGAGACTCCATTTGCTTGGAAACTGTACACAGAAATTCATGTGCACAAGGTCCAAGGGCAGAGGCAATGATTTCATAGGAACATGGGCCAGACATGCCTGCTAGATATGGAGGATATCCTGAGGATGTGGGGGAATGCCTGCTGTTCATCCAGGGGACATAAAAGCTAATGATAGACATTCTGAGAGTGTTAATCTACATGAGCTTTCCTGGAGTCTGTCATCTTGATTGGATTATTACCACCAAGACCCAGCCAGACACAACAGCCTGTAGGGAAGCCTCAGGCTGATTAACATACAGGGTGGGAACACAGCCACACCCATCAGCAGACTTCCTAAGCCACAAAGGCCTCTAGACACAACTCTACCCATCTGAGGTGGAGGACAAAGATTCACACAACAATAAGCAGGCATGGGCTCCTCCTCCAGGAAAACTGCATAAGCCTATAGTCCAGCCTCATCCACCAGGGGCAGATACTAGAAATAAGAAAACAAGAACCCCAAAGCCTGTGGAAGGAATCCACAAACACATAGAAAGATAGACAATATGAGGCAGCAAAATAATATCTTTCAGGCACAAGATAAAATCCCAGAAGAAGAAATAAGTGATGAGGAGATAGGAAATTTATCTGAGAGTTAAAAATAATGATGTTGAATATGTTCAGAGAACTCAAGAATAGATGCACAGGGCCAAGATTTAAGCAGAGGTGGAAAATATAAAGAATACCTAAAGAGAGCTGAAGAATAAAATCACTGAAATAAATAACACACTAGAAGGAACCAAGAATAGACTAAATGAGGTAGAAGATGGACCAATGAGCTAGAAGACAGATTAATGGAATGAACTTAAATATAAAAAAGAAACAAACTCACAGAAATAGAATACAAACTTGTAGTTGCCAGGGTAGAGGAGGGAGGGAAGGGATAGACTGGGAGTTTGAGATTTGTAGATCATAACAGGTATATAAGTGCTCTAAAGAAAAAAAGTCTATTTTAAAAAAGAATATTTGGGGAATGTACACAAAAGAGGAATTCACTTCAATCGGTATGATATTGTAGAGAAAACCTAGTGTAGACACTCGGTTTGACTTCATAGCCTCCAGAGGCTTTTAAAAGTGTAACATCAGGTTCCTTATGAAAAGTTACAGCAAAGCAAAATCAAGAGACCAGATGGTCAATCATTATTCTTGTGTACTTACATAAACAATCGGACTAAGTTTAATGAGGCTGGATTTATTTTACAAACAAATTTGTCTATGATTCTCTCTGATAGAAGAGATGGTGACAATAGAGGTAAAATTTTGTTTCAAAGAGAAACCATGATGTATAATTCTGGGTCCTATCATGCACATCTTGGCAGTCCTTGACAAATGCTGGATTATTTTAGTTTCCTCCAAAATATAACTAAAATTCTCCAAATTAGCACTTCCAATTTTTCTCCCTTATGACTTGGAATCATTGTGAAGGAAAACTGCCCTTTTCCCAAAACCTGACAAATTGAAGCTAGAAAATGTATCAGAAACTTCAAGGAATTCACAACAGGCAACTATTGTGTCTGCTGCTGTGTGGGTCACTCAGCAAGTTCACCTGAATTCCTGATGCCATCACCATGGACAGTCAAACTGAAAACTGGGACACCCATTGGATTTCCTCTGCTACCCTCTGTCCACTATCTAAAGGCGATTTGAGCCCAGCATATTCTTGATTGGCTGCCTTCTGGATTCCTTTTTTTTTTTCCACTATTACTCTTTTTTTCCTCTGATTTTCATAGAAATGACTCTTCATTAAATGCTGGATGGCTAGTGCCCTCCAGCAAATGCACTCTACTAACAAGTCTTAACAGATGATTCAGCGGGTCATTAAAGAACAAAGTGTGTCTGAACAAGAACTGAGTTTATATTATTCAAAGGAAAGAAGAACATTTGTCTGTTTTTTCCTTCAACAAGAAAGGGTCTGATAAATATATCTGGTGGAAATTCTAACTGGAAAAGACACATGCACCCCAATGTTCAGAAAAGCACTATTTACAATAGCCAAGACATGGAAGCAACCTAAATGTCCATCAACAGATGACTGGATAAATAAATAGTGGTATAGATATATCTCAACCATAAAAAAGAATGAAATAATGCCATTTGCAGTAACATGGATGGACCTAGAGAACGTCATTCTAAGTGAAGTAAGCCAGAAAGAGAAAAAAAAGTGCCATGTGATATCACATATATGTGGAATCCAAAAAGAAAATAAAGGACACAAATGAGCTTATTTACAAAACAGAAACCGACTCACAGACATAGAAAACAAGCTTATGGTTACCAGGGGGAAAGGAGATGGGGAGGGATAAATTGGGAGTTCGGGATTTGTAGATACTAACTACTGTATATAGAATAGATAAAAATGTGTATTTCTACTATATAGCACAGGGAACTATATGCAATGACTTTTAATAAACTATAATGAAGAAGAATACATATACATATATATGTATATACCTGAATCACTATGCTGTATACCATAAATTAACATTGTAAATTGACTATACTGCAGTTAAAAAAAAGACTAAAGGCAGGTTCTCTTACAACAACTGTCTTAAAAGTCGTGCTGTAAGAAACAACATTCTCTCTTCTTCCTCTCTGCCTTGTGCTCGGCAACCACAAAACAGCAACTTTGCATGAGTGCATCTCCATCCACATTGGCCAGGCTGATATCCATATCAGCAATGCTTACTGGGAGCTCTACTGCTTGGAACACGGCGTTCAGCTCAATGGCAAGATGCCAAGTGACAAGAAAGTTGTGGGAGGATATGACTCCTTCAATAACTTCTTCAGTGAAACATGAGCTGGAAAGCATGTGCCCAGGGCAGTGTTAGCAGATCTGGAATCCACAGTCATTGATGAAGTTTGCATTGGGACCTGCCACCAGCTCTTCCACCCTGAGCAGCTCATCATGGGCAGAGAAAATGCTGCTAATAATTATTCCCATGGTAACTACACCATTGGCAATTAGATCACTGACCTTGTCTTGGATCAAATTCGAATACGGGCTGACCAATGCACAGGTCTTCAGGGCTTCTTGGTTTTCCACAGCATTGGTGGGGGAACTGGTTCTGGGTTCACCTCCCTGCTGATGGAACATCTCTCTGTCATTTATGGCAAGAAGTCCAAGCTGGAGTTCTCCATGTACCCAGCCCCCCCAAGTTTCCACAGCTGTAGCTGAGAACTACAACTCAATTCTCAAAACCCACACCACCCTGGAGCACTCTGATTGTGCCTTCATAATAGACAATGAGGCTATCTATGACATCAGCCTTAGAAACCCCAATATCGAGCACCCAACCTACACTAACCTGCATAGGTTGATAGGTCAAGGTGTATCCTCCATCACTGCTTCCATGAGAGTTGATGGAGCCCTGAATGTTGATCTGACAGAATTCCATAACAACCTGAGTCCTTATCCTCACATCCCCTTCCCTCTGGCCACATGCCCCGTCATCTCTGCTGAGAAAGCCTACAATAAACAAATTTCTGTATCAGAGATCACCAATGCTTACTTTGAGCCAGCCATCCAGATTGTGAAATGTGACCCTTGCCATGGTAAATAAGTGGCTTGTTGCCTGTTGTACTGTGGCAACGTGGTTCCCAAAGATGTCAATTCTGCCATTGCCACCATCAAGACCAAGCGTATCATCCAGCTTGTGGACTGGTTCCCCACTGGCTTCAAAGTTGGCATTAATTACCAGACTCTCTCCATGGTAACTGGTGGAGACCTGGCCAAAGCACATTGAGCTGTGTTCATGCTGAGCAACATCACAACCATTGCTGAGGCCTGGGCTTGCCTGGACCACAAGTCTGGCCTGATGTAAGCCAAGCGTGCCTTTGTTCACTGGTATGTGTGTGAGGGCATGGAGGAAGGAGAGTTTTCTGAGGCCCATGAGGACATGGCTGCTCTTGAGAAGGATTATGAGGAGACTGGTGTAGATTCTGTTGAAGGAGAAGGAGAGGAAGAAGGGGAGGAATACTAAAGTTACAATGTCACAAAGGTGCTGCCTTTACAGGGAAGCTTATTTGGTTTAAACATTAAACATT
The DNA here is from genome assembly GCF_036321535.1 of Camelus dromedarius. Classification (NCBI taxonomy): domain Eukaryota; kingdom Metazoa; phylum Chordata; class Mammalia; order Artiodactyla; family Camelidae; genus Camelus; species Camelus dromedarius. The sequence goes on from NC_087464.1 coordinate 3,133,195, forward strand.
TGTGGTCTGGTCAGTTAATTTGTATGTAGTAGTGTATATTCTTGTATACAATTACTGACTTATGCTTTAAAACACAATGTTTTGTTACAGACCCAAGATGTCAACTTCTCTGATGAATTTGAATAAAGTATTCCCTTTCTTAAAAAAAAAAAAAAGATTACAAAGAAGGGATCTGACAAGGATTAATTGGTTGGCCAAATTTTATTCAGACTGTTGAAACTTTTCCTAGGCACATATGGGTACCTCCCTGTAAAATCCTCAGCAAGAATTCTGCTGAGTGAGTTTTGCATGAGTTCTTCAACCTCCAGGTCTGGTCATCCTCGAAGTCTAATTTTGTTTCACATATTCCAACCCCCCAGCAGGTAATGTTTGATAAGTCTGCTTCATTTTCAGCAAAAATCCCATATGTCTTTTTACCAAGAAATTTCCAATTCCTTGGTGTTTCCGATTAGTAATATACCATCAAGTGACCACCACTGAGCTCCTCTGATATAAATTCCCTCTTCCCAATTAAAATGGTCATGGTAACAGTTCTTTTGAGAGCTCACTGTATAAAGAAAATTATTTATGTGGCAGCAACATTATAACATAATAATATCTGGACAGCTAGTGCTGACAGATTTCTATGCACCTCATACCATTCCTGGAGTACCTGTATCAGTGACATATATCCACCTCATATAACCTAAAAATCTCTATCAGCACTATTATTTGACAGTGTTTTCCATGTAATTTAACGTACCAAATAAATCAGAATATTTCTGCATCTCCCTATCCGAAGGAGAGGGACAAATCCTTGGAGAATTTCCAGGGAGTCTCTGGGAAACCCCAAGTCAGTTTGAAGTAAAAAAAAAAAAAAAAAGACTCCACTTAAGAATTGATTTTTAGGAGTTATCAGCAATGTCAAAATATTTGAACTCTTGACTAAATATGACCCCAGGCAACTGTGAAACCATACTTGGCTATGTATTTAACCAAAGTGACAATTGAAATATTTCAAAAGCAAATACAGAATATGATATGGTTGTAAAAATTGTTGCTTTTTTAATTTGAGAAACTCCATTATTTTAGTAGTCAAATAAATGATTAAGACAATATGAAGGAAGGGGAATGATTTTAAAACACAAAATCTTGGTTCCACAAGCAGAATACTTAGGTAAAAAAATATATTTTTTGCCATTTCTTATTAATGTAAACCTGTAATCTAAGAAAATATTGTTTCTGTAGAATTGCAGATGACTACATTCTGATTTTGCATCAGTTTACTGTAATTTATAAGGCTAATTATAAAACCTTGTAAATAAACCCATTCAAATTAGCCAGATTTGACCATATATTATAAGATTCCTTTTCAACATTCTTTTCCCCACAAAATTCTACAACTTTTGTTTTTAATATCCATTCCATTTTTGTCTTACATGTACCCTCTCTTTGATTCTGGAATAATAATAATTAATTATTCTATTTTAGATTAATCATGTAGTTTAGGACAAAATTTTTCATTGTTTCCGTTATCAGAAACACATCCTACATCACTCTTCTCATCAAAAACACATCTTACTTTCCTTGCCTACAGAATTTTTCTTTATCCTTATTAGTCTCAGTAATTTCACGTACATGCATCATGAGAATATCTCAACCTTAGTCCTTTGTTTCACAGAGAAAATTCAGAAATAAACAATTATTAAATTTGGTCCAATAGTATTCTGTAGCAAATTTATGAACAGATCATTTCACAATTTTCTAGTGGCATATGTCCTTTTTATATGTAATTAATTCTTAATTTTATATTAATTTAGACTTGTATACCCAGGAAACCATCACCACTTTCAAGACAATGACCATGCCATTCCCTCAGAAAGATTCATTGTGACCCTTGGCTGTCCCTCCCCTTTGTCCGTCTCTGCCTCTTTATCCCCAGGCCACCACTGATCTACTCTCCATCACTATAGATTAGTTTGAATTTTCTGAATTTATATCAATGGAATCACACAGTATGTACTTTCTGTATGCTTGATTTCACTTAGAATGATCATTTTGAGATTCCTCCATGCATGTGACTTTGTCAAAGTACAATTTCTCATGTTTATTAACAGATCCTAAAATATTTAGGTTTTCTAATCCTTGTAAAAGCAAGATGCCAAGGAGATAAACATATCCAGTAATTAAACTTCCATATTTTCACCTTATTTGGGAATGATGTAGGTAGCCAATGAATACCCATTTTTTATCTTACAGTCATATACCTTAAAATTTAAAGTTATGAAATAAGCTCATGAAATTGTTTTCATGAGAACATTTGTAAGCTTAATTATTATAAAACATAAGCATGAAAAATATGATTGTTATGTAACATATTATAAATCATATAAAACATAAAACACATTAAAATATTACCTTATACACTTTATATGATTTACATCTGCTTAATTCAGTTCTATATAACAATTAATTTTATTTAATTGTGAAAGTTTCATGAGCTAAACAGCACATCTAGCCATTATCCTAAATTTTTTTGGTGGAATATTACATAAGTATCAAATATCAGAAACAATCAATATAAATATTTAAACACAGCCTCCTTTTTTCTTTCTTTCTTTCTTTTTTGTAGTTTTTTTTAACATTTTTATAGATTTATAATCATTTTACAATGTTGTGTCAAATTCCAGTGTTCAGCACAATTTTTCAGTCATTCATGGACATATACACACTCATTGTCACATTTTATTCTCTGTGAGTTATCATAACATTTTGTGTATATTTCCCTGTGCTATACAGTATAATCTTGTTTATCTATTCTACAATTTTGAAATCCCAGTCTATCCCTTCCCACCCTCCACCCCCCTGGTAACCACAAGTCTGTATTCTCTGTCTGTGAGTCTATTTCTGTCCTGTATTTACACTTTGTTTTTGTTTGTTTGTTTGTTTTTGTTTTTTTAGATTCCACACATGAGCAATCTCATATGGTACTTTTCTTTCTCTTTCTGGCTTACTTCACTTAGAATGACATTCTCCAGGAGCATCCCTGTTGCTGAAAATGGCATTATGTTGTCGGTTTTTATGGCTGAGTAGTATTCCATTGTATAAATATACCACTGCTTCTTTATCCAGTCACCTGTTGATGGACATTTAGGCTGTTTCCATGTTTTGGCTATTGTAAATAGTGCTGCTATGAACATTGGGGTGCAGGTGTCATCCTGAAGTAGATTTCCTTCTGGATACAAGCCCAGGAGTGGGATTCCTGGGTCATATGGTAAGTCTATTCCTAGTCTATTGAGGAATCTCCATACTGTTTTCCATAGTGGCAGCACCAAACTGCATTCCCACCAGCAGTGTAGGAGGGTTCCCCTTTCTCCACAGCCTCTCCAGCATTTGTCATTTGTGGATTTTTGAATGACGGCCATTCTGACTGGTGTGAGGTGATACCTCATTGTAGTTTTGATTTGCATTTCTCTGATAATTAGTGATATTGAGCATTTTTTCATGTGCTTTTTGATCATTTGTATGTCTTCCTTGGAGAATTGCTTGTTTAGGTCTTCTGACCATTTTTGGATTGCGTTGTTTATTTTTTTGTTATTGAGTTGTATGAGCTGCTTATATATTCTGGAGATCAAGCCTCTGTCGGTTTCACTTGCAAAAATTTTCTCCCATTCCGTAGGTTTTCTTCCTGTTTTACTTCTGGTTTCCTTTGCTGTGCAGAAGCTTGTAAGTTTCATTAGGTCCCATTTGTTTATTCTTGCTTTTATTTCTTCTAGTAGACAATTTTTGAGATGTATGTCAGATAATGTTTTGCCTATATTTTCCTCTAGGAGGTTTATTGTATCTTGTCTTATGTTTAAGTCTTTAATCCATTTTGAGTAGATTTTTGTGTATGGTGTAAGGGAGTGTTCTAGCTTCAAAGACGTCTCAACTAGATTGCTATTCTGCTTAAAATTGCTTTTCTATTATTGATTATACACTGTTTTCAAGCATTTTTTCCCTCCCTTCTTTTAAAATTCTCTTTTATCTTTTGTTAAAATCTGTTATATTTTCTATTACCTTTTAAATATTTACTTTTTAAACAATTATATATGTCTCCAGTTTTAATCCCTTTAGAATTTTTCTCATAAAATATTTTTATTTTTATTACTTCTAAAAAATCCATCTCATTTCATTTTTATTTCTCTTGGTTTTGATCTCCTGTTATTGATTATACACAGGTATCAATTATTGTTTTCTGATCTTTTCTCCTTTTTTTTTTTTTAAGGTTTTTAAGCAGATGTCTCAACTCAATTACTATTCTGCTTCAACTTGCTCTTTTATTATTGATTATACATTGTTTTCATCCCTTTTTTCTCCATTCTTTAAAATTCCCTCTCTTTTTTCGTTTGTTTTTTATTTTTATTCCTGCATAGGCTTTAGATAGTTAAATAAATAAACCCCTTAAGGACCATAATAGATAACTGATACTCATTAAGCCACAGTGCCACAGAGATATAAGCAATATGATGAAGCAGAGGAGCCACTCCCAATTAAAACAGCAAGAGAGGGAGGAGGCCAAGATGGCAGAGTAGTAGGACGCTCATAGTTCACCTTCTCACACAAATAAATCAAGTCTCACATCCATGGACCCACTCAGCCAACCAGAGAAACTGTGGAATTCCTAAAGAATATTGTCCTCTTCAAAAAACAAAGATGCCAGAATCTTGTAGGAGAAAAGGAAAAAAGAGAGAAGAAAAGGCAAAACAGTGTGGGACCGGTCCTGCGGGGAGGAAGCAGCAAAGGAGGACTAGCACCCTTTCACTGGGTCACCCCCTATACAACGGAGAGACCAGTGGATAGAGGGGGAATCTCCAAGGCTTGGCTCTGCCCCAAGCACATCTTGACCAACAGAACTAAGTTAAACGGGCACAGAGTGTTCCTGCATCACCCAGCCAGTCACCAGCCAGTAGCTGGGGGCTGGGACAGGCTGCCTGAGCTGGGCAGAGGACTGGGGTGGCTGAACTGGGGAAGCCCTAGGGGACTGCAGGGGGCTGCATGCCATGGATGAGTGGGTGCACAGGGCAGAACAACCTGGGCCCTCCATAAAAAACAAGGCTGATGTACCCTGGGGGAAAGGGTGCATAACCCCATATCTGAACACCTGCTGAAGGTTTTAGGTGAAGAGAGGTGGGGCTCAGGCACAACAGCCATGTCCTCTGGCACTTAGCACCCAGGTGGGGGCAGAGGTGAAATCTGAACCTGCATCTAAGGGCTCAGCAGCCTCAAAGGCCAGTGACCTTTTTACAGCCTGAGGCAGATAAGATCCTTTTGCCCTAGTACCGCACAGAATTTGCACCACCAAGACAAACAAGGAGCTTAATTTAAGCACGGAGCAGGGGCAGGGCTGTTCCACAGTCTTCCCTGAGCCCCCTTGTGGAGCGCCGACCTGAGGTGGAGCATGGAGCAGCATGGAGCACACAGTGGCACAAAGCTGAGGAGGGTCCGGTGCCGAGAGAGGACTGGTGGCCACCAGCCTTCCTGGCAGGAATGCTGCATCTGACCGTGGTGCTTGGTGGGGCATGATCTGCTTGCTGACAGGCACTGGGAGGAGCACAGACAAGGGTGCCAGCTGAGGGCCTCTGGAACCAGCAAGCTGAGTTCAGGAAACAGGGTGAAGACAGAAAGACTTCTCATTAAGAGCACGCAGTCTCCAGTAGAACACCCTCCGTTTTTTTTAATCTGTTTTTACCTGTTCTATTTTGTATTACCTTTTTAATTTTCACTTTTTAAACAATTATATATGCTTCTAGTTTTAATTCATTTAAGTTTTTCTTTTAAAGTAGTTATATTATTATTTTTAAAAACCTACCTGATTTCATTTTCCTTCCTTTTGGTTTTGACCTCCTGTTATTGATTATACAGAGGCTTCAAATATTATTTTTTGATTTTTTTTCCTTTTTTAAGGGTTTTTTTTTTTTAAAGACATCTTAACTCAATTGCTAGTCTGATTTAAATTGCTCTTCTATAATTGATTATACACTGTTATCAAATCTTTTTTCTCACTTCTTTTAAAGCACTCTCTTTATTTTAACTTCTTTTATCTGTTCCATTTTCTATTACTTTTTTTAATTTCTACTTTCTGAACAATTGTATATGCTTCTACTTTTAATTCCTTTAAAATTTTCCTTCTAAAGTAGTTATGTTATTACTATGTTAAAAAAAATCCACCTGATTTCACTTTCATTTCTTTTGGTTTTGATCTCCTGTTATTGATTATACATACATTTCAAATATTGTTTTTTCATCTTTTTTCTTTTTAAGAGATTGTAAAAAGACGTCTCAACTCAAATGCTAGTCTGACTAAAATTGCTCTTCTATAATTGATTATACACTGTTTTCAAACTTATTTTATCTCCCTTCCTTTAAAATTCTCTTTATCTGACTCTTTCTCTTTTTTTAAGGTATATTCCTACATAGCCATTAGATAGATAAATAAATTTACTCCTTAAGGACCACAATAGATAACTGATACACCGTAAGACACAGTGCCACAGAGATATGAGCAAGGTGAAGAAACAGAGAAACCATTTATAATAAAAAGAACAAGAGAAAACCCCTGAAAGAACAATCAATTAAATAGATATTGATAGCCTACTAGATCAAGATTTCAAAAAAAGAGTGATTAAAGTACTGAAGGAATTAAAATAGATAGTGTTTAAAGATATAAGATATGTCACAAATGAAATGGAAGCTATAAAGAAACAAGAAACAAGTAGAATTGGTAAACACATTGGCTGAGATGAGAACAGATTTAAAGGCTGTGCAAAGCACACTGGATAATGCAGAGGAATGAAAAAGTGACCTAGACGACATGACAACAGAAAGCACCCAATCAGAACAACTGTGAGATACACAAATAAAAACAAATGAAAATAGCATAAGGGAACTATGGGATAATATAAAGTATGCTAATCTTTGCATAATAGGAGTCTCAGAAGGAGAAGAGAGAACCAAGGGGATTGAAAAGGCATTCGAATAAATCATGACTGAAAACTTCCCAAACTTAAAGAGGGAATCAGATATCCAAGTACAGGAAGTTAAGAGGTCTCAAACAGGAAGAACCCAAACAGACCCACACGAAGACATATAATCAAGATGGTCAGAGTCAAGGATAAAGAAATGATCCTAAAGGCAGCAAAAGAAAAGCAAAGAGTGAGTAACAAGGGAATCCCCATAAGGCTCTCAGCTGATTTTTCTATACAAACACTACAGGCAAAAAGGGAGTGGCAAGATATATTCAAAGTTCTGAATGAAAAAAAAAAACTTCAGCCTAGGATACTTTATTCAGTAAGGCTATCATTTAGGATAGAAGGAGAGATAAAGAATTTCACAGACAAGCAAAAACAAAAAGAGTTTAGCAACACTAAACCCATGCTAAAAGAAATACTCAAAGATCTACTCTAAGCAGAAAAGCAGCAGGATGCTACAGAAATGAGAAAAACATAAAAAGGTGATAGCTAATAAATTACAAATATAATAAACACAAAATTGTAAAAGAAGTCATTGAAATCATTAAGAGTGGGAGAGGGAAGCAAGAAAATATAGAGTATTTTTTTCTTCCTTTTTAAATTTTTTGTTCTTGGTAGGATGGGTTCAAGATATAGTAATGGGCTAATAGATTTAAAAAAAAGGGGTACCCACAAGCCAAAAAGTTACAAGGGAGTCACAAAAACTAAATAAAATCCATGATAATGCAAAGGAAAATTACCAAACCACAAAAGGAAGAAGAAAGGAACAAAGAGGATATACCAATTCAACTGCAAAGATAAGTTCAAAATGGCAATAAACACTCATCTATCATTAATTACTGTAAATGTTAATAGACAAAATGCTCTAGTCAAAAGACATAGAGTGGCAGACTGGATAATAAAGCAAGAACCTTCAATATGCTGCATACAAGAGACCTACTTTAGGGAGAAACACACATATAGATTGAGAGTGAAAGGATGGAAAATGATATTCCATGCAAATGGAAAAGCCAAAAAAGCAGGTGTAGCAGTACTGATTTCAGACAAATTAGACTTTAAAACAAAGGCCAAAAAGAAAGATAAAGCAGGACATTTTATAATGATTAAAGGAGTAATACAAGATGAGGATATTACAATTGTTAATAAATATTCACACAATATAGGGGCATCTAAGTACATAAAACAAGTACTAACTTAGATAAAGGAAGATACTGATGGGAATACAATCATAGTTGGAGATTTTAACACCGCATTAACATCTCTAGACAGATCTTCCAGACAGAAAATAAACAAGGCAACAGAGAAATTAAATAATACAATAGAAAAATTAGATTTGGTGGATATTTTCAGAGCATTACACCCCCCCCAAAATAGGATATACATTCTTTCCAATGCACATGGAATATTTTTAGGATTGATCATGTACTTGGGCACAAAATAAACCTCAACAACTTTAAGAAGATAGAAATTATCTCAAGTATATTTTCTGACCACAATGCCATGAAACTAGAAATCAACTACAAAGAAACAAAACAGAAAAAAATGAAAGCATGGAGATTAACAACATGCTATTAAAAAACCAATAGGTCAACGATGAAATCAAAGTTGAGATTAAAAAATAACTTGAGACTAATGAACATGAAAGCACAAGCACACAAAATTTATGAGACACAGCAAAGGCAGTGCTACGAGGGATGTTTATAGTGATACAGGCCTTCCTCAAAAAAGAACAATCTCAAATAAACAGTTAAACCTACCAACTAAAAGAACTAGAAAAAAAAGAACACAAAACCACAAACGGCAACAGAAGGAAGGAAATTATAAAGATCAGGGAGGAAATAAATAAAATAGAGATTAAAAAAATAGAAAAATCAATCAAATCAAAAGCTGGTTGTTTGAAACAGTAAATAAAATAGAAAATCCTCTGACCAAACTCACAAAGAAGAAAAAAGATAGGCACAAATTAGCAAAATAAGAAAGGAAAATGGAGAAATTACACCAAACAAAATATAAACACAGAATATCATATAAGAATATTATGAAAAACTATATGGAACCAAACTGGATAACCTAGAGGAGATGGACAAGTTTCTGGAAACATACAGTCCACCAAGAATGAATCAAGAAGAAACTGACCACTTGAACAAACTGATCACTAGAAATGAAATCGAAATAGCAATAAAAAACCCTACATATAAAAGTCCAGGTTCGGACAGCTACACTGGGGAATTCTACCAAACATGCAAAGAAGAACTCAAACCAATCATTCTCAAACTCTTCCAGAAGATTGAAAAGGAGGGAAGACTCCAAAACTCATTCTATAAAGCCACCATCACCCTGATACCAAAACCAGGCAAGGAAACTACAAAAAAAGAGAATTATATGCCAATAGTACGGATGAACATGTATGCAAAAAATCCTTACCAAAATATTAGCAAATAGAATCTAACAGCACATAAAAAAGATTATACAACATGATCACTTTGGGTTCATCCCGGGGACACAAAGGTGGTTCAACATATACAAATCAATCAATGTAATACATCACATCAACAAGAAAAAGGACAAAAACCACATGATCATCTCAATAGATGCAGATAAAGCATTTGATAAAAATCAACACCCATTTATGATAAAAACCACCCAAAGTGGGTATAGAGGGAATGTATCTCAACATAATAAAAGCTATAGATGACAAATCTACAGCCAGCACAGTACTCAATGGTCAAAAATTCAAAACCTTCCCACTAAAATCTGGGACAAGATTAGGATGCCCACTATCACCACTCCTATTCAACAGTCTTGGAACCTTTAGCCACAGCAATCAGACAAGAGAGATAAATAAAACAGATCCAAATTGGGAAATAAGAGGTTAAAGTGTCACTATATGCAGATGACATGATACTATATACAGAAAATTCTAAAAGGTCCACACAAAACTACTAGAAATAATCAAAGAATTCAGCAAGGTAGCAGGTTACAAGATTAACGTTCAAAAAGCAGTTGCATTTCTTTACACTAATGATGAATAAGCAAAAAAGAAAGAAAAGAAACAATTCCCTTTAAAATAGCACTCAAAGTAATAAAATGCCTAGGAGCAAATGTAACCAAGGAGGTGAAAAACTTATACATGGACAACTATAAACCATTGGTGAAGGAAATTACAGAAGACTTTAAAAAATGGAAAGATATCCCATGCTCCAGGATTGGAAGAATCAATATTGTTAACATGGTTATACTCCCGAAGGCAATCTACATATTGAATGCAATCCCTATCACATTACCCAGGACATATTTCACAGAACTAGAACAAATCATTAAAAATTTTTACAGAACCATCAAAGACCTGGAATTGCCAAAGCATTACTGAAGAGAAAGAAAGGGTCTGCAGGAAAAAACTCTCCCAGACTTCTGACAATACTACAGAGTTAAAGTATTCAAGACAGCATGGTACTGGTACAAAAACAGACATATGGACCAATGGAACAGAATAGAGAGCCTAGAAATGAACCCACAAACTTTTGGTCAACTAAATTTTGACAAAGGAGGCAAGAATATACAATGGAATAAAGACAGTCTCTTCAGCAAATGGTGTTGGGAAAACTAGACAGCAGCATGTAAATACATGAAACTAGAACGCTTCCTTACACCATATACAAAAATCAATTCAAAATGGACCAAAGACTTAAACATAAGAAAAGATACCATAAACCTCCTAGAAGACAATATAGGCAAAACATTATCTCACATACATCTCAAAAATGTTCTCCTAGGACAGTCTACCCACACAATAGAAATAAAAGCAAGAATCAACAAATGTGACCTAATGAAACTTACAAGCTTCTGCACAGCAAAGGAAACCATAAGTAAAACAAAAAGACAACCTATGGAGTGGGAGAAAATATTTGCAAATGAAACCAATGAACGCTTGATATCCAGAATATATAAACAGCTCATATGACTTAATAAGAAACAACCAAACAACCCAATCCAAAAATGGGCAAAAGATCTAAACAAGCAATTCTCCAAGGAAGACATACAAATGAAAATAGGCACATGAAAAAATGTTCAATATCACTAATTATCAGAGAAATGCAAATCTAAACTGCAATGAGGTATCACCTCACACCACTCAGATGATCATCATTCAAAAATCCACAAATGACAAATGCTGGAGAGGCTGTGGAGAAAGGGGAACCCTCCTACACTGCTGGTGGGAATGCAGTTTTGTCCAGCCAGTGTGGAAAACAGTATGGAGATTCCTCAAAAGACTAGGAATAGACTTACCGTATGACCCAGGAATCCCACTCCTGGGTATGTATCCAGAAGGAACCCTACCTCAAGATGACACCTGCACCCCAATGTTCATAGAAGCACTATTTACAGTAGCCAAGTCATGGAAACAACCTAAATGTCCATCAACGGATGACTGGATAAAGAAGCAGTGGTATATTTATACAATGGAATACTATCCAGCCATAAAAACTGACAACATAATGTCATTTTCAGCAACATGGATGCTCCTGGAGAATGTCATTCTAAGTGAAGTAAGCCAGAAAGAGAAAGAAAAATGCCATATGAGATCGCTTATATGTGGAATCTAATAAAACAATAAAAATGAATACAAAATGGAAACCAACTCATAGATATAGAATACAAACTTGTGCTTGCCATTGGGGACAGTGGATAGAAAGGGACTGGGATTTCTAAATGTAGAATATATAAGCAAGATTGTGCTGTGTAGCACTGGGAAATATATACAGGATCTTGTGGTGGCTCACAGTGAAAGATAATGTTACAATGAATATATGTATTTTCATGAATAACTGGAAAATTGTGCTTTATACTGGAATTTGACACAACACTGAAAAATGATTATAACTCAATAAAAAATGTTTAAAAAAAAAGAAAGTGAAACTCAAAATCACACACACACAAAATTTATCCTTAGGAAAAAATACCAATAATGAAGGAGCAGAAAGTGTTAATGGGGAACATTTTCAGCCGGTGTTCAAAAAATGGCCTCCAGTCCAAGGAGAAGCTCCCAAGGTCTTAATAGTTGATACCCAAAAACTTATGAACAGGAATTTGGTACTCTCAGTCTAGTATCTGCTGGTCTAGCATGCTAACCCAGGTTCTTGCACCCAGGTGTTCGTTTTAGACTCTGATTCAGCTAACGCTTGGCTGGTACTCTAACCTAGGTTCTTACAAACACAAAAAGCCCAGCATTCTAACCTAGGTTTTCTTTGCCTGGGGCTCTAATACAGCTTCTAGAAAATAATTCAAATCTTAAGAAACAAAATCTGTTGCCACCAGCTTCAAGGTATCTTTGGAATATTTGTGTAGGAGTTGGACTCACCAGTGGATTCTTGATCATTCAGAAATGAAGACAGCATCTTCCTAAGTGCACAGTTATGGTTCTGGGTGAGTGATCTAGTGCTCCATTGATGAATCTGATCCTATCCCATTTGTAGTACCATAATGTCAAAGAGAAGCCACAGGTTCAAGCAGTAAAACAGATTTTACTCAGGACTGTAGCACTAGGGGAAAGGAGGCCTCAGTATGGAATTGGCTCATCTCCACATATTGCATGGACACCTGGGAATTTATAGCAAAGGAGTGTGTTGTGTGTCAGTGATGGACTATTATAAGAGGAAGCATCAAGTGTAGGGGCAATTCTTCCTGAATCAACCTAACAGGAATCTTGGATTCTTGCTGAATACAGGCCAGGCTAATCAATAATCACCTGTCAGATGGTGGAGGATGCAAAACCTGATTGATAAAGAGAGTGATTAGACATGGAAGATGAGGGACTCTTGCTAAACAGACTTAACTGTATTCTTGCTATGTAGTTTGCAATGAAGTGCACAGGGAGACATAGGGGACACACAGCTCCTTTTGTTACAAGCTGGTTTTCAGCATTTTGGAGTTCTTGGAGCATTTCAGTGTTCTTCCCCCTGCACAGCCACCTGCCATGCAGAAAGGAGTGTCCTTTGGGCACCAGCACACAAACAGGAGGAAGAGGACTGCTGGTATCAAAGCCCTAACCAGTGTTGTCTGCAGCCCTGATGGGCAAATGAACTTAATTACCATAAGCAACAATTAGCCCAGTGTTTCTGTTGGGGTCATCTGATTGTTTCTGGGTTTTCTGGAATCTGCTCTCTTGTCTGATTAGATTTAAAGATGATAATGATTATTTCCAATACTAAGCAGATCACTGGTAAACAATGGTGTCAGCTGATTATGGAGATTATTTAGTTTCCTTGTGCCTGACTGTTTACACTGGATCATTCTTTCATGGAAACTGCAGTGTTTTTATTATTTTTTCTTTCTCCCTTACTGGAATAGACAGTAAACTTGATACAGCTTTGCCTTATCTGTATGCAAAACCACTGACAAAACAATCATTCTTGGAATTAAAGAATGCCTTGTCCACTGTTATGTTATGTTATACACCATTGTTTCAGATCAGTGAACACACTTTGTAGCGAAAGATGTGTGGTAGTGTATCCAAGTACATGTCATTCCCCACCATTCTGAAGTAGCTTGTTTGACAGAGTAGTGGAGGGGCTTTTAGAAGGCTCAGTTACGGAGCATTTGTTGCAAGGCTTTAAAAGGGCTTTTGAGTAGGCTGTATATACTCTGAATCAGCAGCCATTAGGGTATTGTTTCCTTATATCCAGTCTTAATGGGTCCAAGAATCAAGAGATGGAAAAGGAAAAGGCATCATTTTTGCTCCTATTACCCCAACATAATGCTCTGTTGACTTAGAGCCCTTAGGTACACAGGAAGGACTGCTTCCCCTAGGAGACAAAGCAATGATTCCCCTGGATGGAAGTTAAGAGTGTCACCTGGCCACATTTGGCTTCTAGTGCCTGTGAATCAATGTTCAAGGGAGGGAGTTTGAGTGCTGGCTAAGGTGATTGATTCTGGCTACCTTAATAGAAAACTCATAATTTCACAATAGTTAAAATGATAAATCTTGTTTATTCAGGAATTCAGGACTATTGTAACAGGGTAAAAGGGCCCTCGGTATTGAACCAGGGTCAATTCTGCAGTCAGTCCACCCTTTTTTTCAAAGGATTGAAGAGAGATTCTTTGTCCCTTAGAATAACATTAATCCATTTCTTGCTAGGTTGTCTACTGTTCATTAAAGACCTGATAAGTTTTCTGATGATATTCCGTACTAGAGGGTATGCTTTATGGTGTTAGCTACCAGGCATTTAAGGAAGTGGAGTTTCTATATATATAAAAAAAAAAAAAACCGAAAAACAAAGACAAATATAAAACCCATTTCTGTTTCCAGAGGGATGCCTGTTGAGATTTATTGACATTGCACTCAAAGCATCTTTAGAAGGTGGCTACAGACCACAGTGGGAATCCAAAGGATTTCCTGGTTTGCAGCTGGAATGCCTGTAGTGATGGCATTGGGTTTTCTGTTGAACTTTCTGCGTGTTAAACCCAGAAGAAGGCATGAAGTTTTCCCAGACATGATCATTTATGTTAATCTATTGAGGTTTATACCTAGTCATGCAGCCTCAACTTATAGAGATTCTGGAATAGGGAAGTTTTAGTCCTCTGCGATTCCAAGTCAGAAGGGAGAAAAATTTGAAACATTAATTTGGGCAGTCATGGGCAGATACTGGAAGAAAGTAGAACTCAGGCTTTGGTGTAGAATGACAAAATGTTCAAGATGGAATCCAAAAGGGTAGAGTGTTTTTTCCTGTTGAAACTTAATTTTTCTCATGAAGATCACCAACATTGAATCAGAAACAAAGATGAATTTGTTTGCAAGATAATCTCATTTCATTGTACTCTGCCTGATTATTTACATAAGTGCAGCAAGAATACTGATTGACCACAAGGCCTCTTGAGTTTGCTTTGCTGGAACTTTCCATAAGACTATTAGGCCTCTCTCCAGGATGGAAAGTGAAATCCAGGACTCACCAGAGAACTGTATCTGCACTTCCTGTAGCATCAGTTGAGTTCCTCTCTTCCAGGAATTCCAAAAATATCTTGAGATTCGTGAGTCTGTCATGAAGTGACCTTCCTTACTGAACTGTAAGTTTGGAAATATTTTAAGAGAGGTACAAGCTATTATTTCCAATGGGTTTTATAAGCATTTTCTCCTTAAAATCCAATTTAGTTCCTTTAAGCTTTCTGGTTCTACCTCATTCTATACATATCTTTCCCTAATGTAACATTCCAGTCAAATCATTGGGAATATAACCGATGCTTCTGATAGTGTCCTTTCACAAGGAGAACACATTCTTATTGAATTTATGCAAGTAATCATAATAATGTAAAAGTAAGAATACTCATTAAGAGTTTTCAAATTGTAGGACAGCCGTTAAGAAGTAAAAGTCATTGTTGTATCTTTGTTCCCAAAGTTTTACCAAATTGCTTTGTTTACCAAATTGCTGTAACTTACACATAGATTAAGAAAAAGTTTCCTTAATTTTTAAGAACAAAAATTAAAAAACCAGCAGTGCTTCAAACAAATTCATCAGGGATTATAATGGCACTCATTAGTTCATTGAAATCCATGAAATTGATTTTTGTTCTCACTTTTCTTGGGTTAGCAGTTATATTTCATTAGCTTTTTCAGTACATTTGGGAATTTCTACTCAGACTAAAATTATGGTCTCAAAGTTATTTAAGTGATGCTATCAGTGATAATCCCTGACTCTAACCAATTGTAAACACTTTTTTTTAAAAGAATCAAAGTCAAATAATAACTGTCTGTGAATTACAAATGACTTAAAATGTTCATGATTGAAGTTTTGATGAGAGTTCACTTCATAAGAAAAACTAGTGATTTCTGTGGCATATAAAACTTTATGGTAATAAATATACAATGAGCATACTGACAGATTTCTATGAACTTCTTACTATTTGGGAAATACCTATATAATAACACATATCCAAACATGTATAAGCTAAGGAAGTTTATCATCACTTCTTAGTTGGAATAGAATTTAAAATATCAAGTAAACCTGATTAGTTTAGCATCTCTCTTTTTCAAGGTGGGAGGCAAATTGTTAAGGATTTTCCAGAGGCCTCTGAGATCAAATATTCCATTTGAAATTTGATTTTGGGAACTTGTTATATATGTAAATAGTACCTAGACACTCGAATAATTAAGTGGTATGCCACTAAAAAACAATTCTTACCTGCTCATTTAACCAAAGTGACAACTAAGAGATGTCAAAATCACATATAGAGTCACATAGTTGTCAAAGAACTAGCTCTTTTTTAATATTGAGAATAATTCATTTTCTTAAGTAATGAAATACCTGTTAAAACAACAGGAAGCATAGGAAATTATTTTAAGAAAAATCTTGGGGTCATAGAAAGATTACTTGAATAGTAAAGAAAAATCTTTAAAACTTTCCTGTTGAGAAGAGATCAATAACCTCAGCAATTTTTTGTTGTTTTAGGAGAGAAAAAGAAACCGATTCTAGTGTTACATCAGCATAGTATTAATTTTATGAGTAATTTTAAAAATAATATAAATAAATCCATCAAATCTATGCCAGTTTGCCAACACGAGAATCCTTTTCCAAGATTCCTTTCCCACAATTCTTCCCCAATTAAAAAATATCCATTCAGTTTTTCATCTTATTATTTAATTTTTCTCATTCTAGCAAACCATACACTCTACTTTTTTAACAAAATTACACTCTTTTCCCCCTAAGAAGAACACACCCTTCATATTATTCCTTAACAAAACACATCTTACTTTCTTTGCATGCAAGGATTTTTTTTCTTTACTGTTATTAGTCATAGGGGGATTTACATATATTAATTAGAATTGTTAACCATTAGTCAACTTTCTTTTACAGAGAAAAGTAGAAAGTAAGCAGTTTTTTAAACTATTTGCCACATACTATCATTCTGCACCATTACAGAAACCTGAATCTCGTCGAGAGACCTAGCAACACTCGGAGGGTGGGAGAACTCAGGTTTATTATGCCAGTGGGCCCAGGGGAGCTAACACTCCAAGCTCTGGACACTGTCTGTAAGTTTATAAAGGCTTTTGTAAGGTTTTAGGTTTAGATTAAGTTTGCACCTTATGCAAATGAAATGTTAGAAATGGACCAATCAGGAGTTAGCTAATGGGAACCAATGGAATATTAGGGGTAAATGAAAATGTGGTGTTAGAAATAGACCAATCATGACTGAGCTTTTGGGAACCAATGGAATTTTAGGTGTAAATTTAATTTTCCTAGAAGCAAGCCGTTTTACAGAAGCACAAAAGTGGGAAGGCAAAGGCCCTGCCTGGGAGGTCTTGCTGGTCTCTTTGTGGGGTTTGCCCTTTCATTCCCCCTTTTTGATACTCTTTTTACTCCTGGAGTGATTATCAATTTTCCTGTCTGCAGATACTCACTCAGTGTCTATACAGCAGGAACTTAACACCAGCTATAAAATATAGGAATACCCTCTGTCTATTAAGTCACCCATGGTCATACTGAAGAGAGCCCCAGTTAGCTGACCTATCCCCACATATTCTTGATCTCCCCTTTGGTGCTGTTTATGGGAAGCATAGTTTCATTGTACCACCTTGTCGCATTTCAGGCTCTACCTCCCCAGGTAAAATTTAGTTCTGTGTTATTCATATAGTATACAGCATATTCATTATCATCCACCCATGGTTCCCAATCTAGTGTTGTCTGGATGAATGACAAGGTTTAATTGCAGTAGGCCTCTTTAACATATCTTATCTCATTGCCTTCATCACTATATGTTTTAAAAGCATATCGAGAGGTTTCCATTAGTTTGATTACATACCCAAGGTATAATCCCATATAGAGGCTGGCCGGTCTGGTTTCTCTCATACCAGTGGGGGCTTGGGCCTCCTCCTGCCCCTGCCCTCTCGGTTTTATTGCAGAGAATAGCAGAACCCACTTAGAGATGGTGTTAATGTTATTAGGTCCTCCAGAGAGGCCTAATAGGCCAGGAGGGGAAATGTAGGCATATCATATTTTGTGCCCTCTCTTAGGCAAGCCCAGCATTCCCTCTGCTTGGTAATCCTGCCATTTGGGTTACCACCAGGCTCCACGAATGTGTGACCTTTCATCATGCAAGTAGGGGGTTTATCCATAAAAGCAGAACGAGGTTTACAATTCTGGCCATTCGTCAATTTGTCCAAGGAGAGGGCAAGGTCAAAGGCATAGGATAGTTGTGAGGCATCCTACCAGAAGGAGATATGAAACTGCCAGTAGGAGTCTCCTGGATTATGGTCATTTGGCAGGAGCTACTATAGTCAGTCCTATAGCGAAGATTAGAGCAAGGATTACTATGGGGGAGAGAAGCAAGGTGTGGCAGTGCCAGGTCATCACAGTTGGGATCCCTGTTAAAAGGGGCATTTTGATTAATCTGTCTCAACTCGACCTTAGTGACTTCCTCAAACTTCCTCCATGCGTTGACTAACCAGATTCCGGGTGTGGCTAGAGCAGAGCTTGGTGTTCTCCAGCAGGTGTGGCAGGCATTTCTGGATCCTGAATTTTAGTGCCCCTCTGGGAACCTGGTTGACTTTCCAGATGTCCTCATGTCGAAGCGGGTCAGCCCTGTTCACCCTGGTGTGGTGAACCCATGGAATGCCTCCTGAAAATTTGAGACCTGTTGGGGTGGTTAATATAACTGGGTAGGGACCCCTCCAAGTGGATTTGAGGGGCTCTTTTTCCAATCTTCTACCCAGACTTGGTCGCCAGATTTGTAGGGGTGTAGTGTCATTCCCGGTGGCACTGGGTTGTTGTCAGTTACCCACCTATGGACCTCTCATACAGTCTTCCTGAGACCCTGCCTTTGCTTATGAAGTTCTAAGCTTCCTACCTCCTTGATGTTTTCTCATAGTCTAAACAGGGGAGGGGGTTTCCCATACAATATTTCAAAAGGGGAGAACCCTATCTTGGTCCAAGGGGCACAGCCTACCTGCAGGAGAGCCAGGGGCAAAATGTCAGCCAAATATATTTGAGTTCCCTGACTGAGTTTGGGCATAACTGGCTTTAGGGTTCAGTTCATGCACTCTACTGTGCCTGAACTCTGGGGCCTGTAGGCCACATGTAGATTCCAGCAGATGTTTAGCATTTTTGCCACTTGTTACACTATCTCCACCACAAATGCAGGTTGATTGTTTGACCCTACTGTCAATGACATCCTGAGTCTGGGAATAATGTCTCTGGGTAAGGGCTTTGTTACTTCTCTCACCTTTTCAGTCTCTGTCAGATATGCTTTTACCTATCCTGAAAAGGTGCAAACAAAAACCTGCAAGTACTTGTATCCTCTGCCGAGCACTATTCCAGTGAAATCCACTTCCATATCTTCAAAAGGGGCCTGGCCACAGCACTGGATTTCCATGGGCCGAGTTGGCCCCTTTTTTGCATTGTTCTGGGTACATATGGTGCAGCACTGTGAAACTAAGTCACAGAGGGATGGAAGTCGAGCAATCAGTGTCACTCCAGCAGGACATCTAAGGCAGTCTTTCCTAGGTAGGTGAGCTCATCTTGCTGTGGGATAACCTTTTGGGCTAATTTTTCAGGTATGTATATTCATTTGTCAGGCAACACCCACTAGCCTTCCTCTCCTTTTCTTCCTCCTTCAGTCCTGGCCCATAGGTTTTCCTCTCAGCTGTATCTTGAAGGTGTTGGCAGCTTGGGTGCTAGCAGAACCTTCGCGATGTTCCTGTGATATCTGGAGTGACCAGATTGACTTGCTGCTTCTCACACAGCCTTATCTGCCAGTCAGTTTCTTCTGCTTATGGGATCATTTCCCTTTTGGTGTCCTTTACAGTGGATGACTGACACCACTGTGGGCTCCCAAACTGCCTCTAACAATTTTAATATCTCATCTTTATTTTTGACCTCTTTTCTTCCTGATGTTAACAAACCCCTTTCTTTATATATGGAACCATGTATATGCAGGGTAGTAAAGGTACACTTAGAGGCCATGTAAATGTTGACCCACTTTTCTTTTCCCTCTCACATGCCTGGATGAGTGCCCATATTTCTGCCTTCTGTGCCAACTAGCCCTGTGTTAGGTGTTTGGCCTTTAGTATATTGTATGCTGAGGTCACAGTATATCCAACCTTACATTGTCCATCCTGCATGTAGATACTCTCATTTGTAAAAATTCAAGTTTCAGAGTTCTGGAGCAGAATATCAGACACATCAGGCCTGCTTGAGTAGACTTCTTCTATTCCTTCTTCACAGTCATGATCAGGTGGGCTCTCTCCCACAAGCAGGAAGGTGACTGGGTTCAAGGTTCTCACTGTCTCAAGAAGGATCCTGGGATTTTCATAAGGGAGCCCTTGGTAATGTGTCATCCTAGTGTTGGTCAGCCATCGATTCCTCTGGCTGTTCAGCAGGGTGTTGACTGTGTGTGGAAACTTTACATTGATAACCTGCCTGAGAGTGAGCATGTCTGCCTACTTGCCCAGGGTTACTGTCAGAACCCATGCTCATAGGCATGTTGGCCATACTGATGCCACTGACACCAGGCGTTTTGACTAATAGGCCATGCCCCGCAGCCAGGGCCCCACTGCTTGGGTGAGAAAACCTAGGGCTGTGTTGTTATTTTCACGGATGAACAAGTTGAATTCTCTTGTCACGGCTGGTAGTTCCAGTACTGGGGCACTTGTCATCAGTCCTTTGATCTCATTGAATGTTCCTTCCTGGTTGGGTCCCCAGTCCAAGGGTTCCTTTCCAGATCCCATAGTGGCTTTGGACAGGGGTTTGGCTATGTCTGAAAAATCAAAGATCCAGATTCAGCAGAACCCTGCTGCCCCAAGGAATTCTCAGAACTCTTTCTTGGTGCCTGGCTGAGGTATAGCATACTGGCTTTTTCCACTCCAGGCCCAAAGCCTTCTGTCCTTCCAAGACAATGAACCCGAGATACCTGACTGTCTCTTTACATATCTATGCCTTCTTCCAAGAGACTTTATAGCCAGCATCCGCTATCAAGTCTAACAGGGCCCGGATTCCCTTGCAGCAGTCCTCTTGATTGGGGCTGCCCAATAATAGTTCATCCACATACCAAAGCAGGGTGCAGTTTAGATCTCCTGGGAAAGCAAACAAGTCCATGGCCAGTGCTTCCCCAAACAGGGTGGGTGAGTTTTTAAAACCCTGTGGTAAGTGAGTCCATGTCAACTGAGTTCTCCTTCCCATGTGGGGGTTCTCCCACTCAAAGGCAAATACTGGTTGGCTGGTGAAAACTTGATGAAGAAGAAAGCATTTTTGAGACCTAGGCAAGTGAACCCTTTGACTCAGGCTGGTATGAGTCTCAGATATGGGTTCAGGATCACGAGATGTATCATGCTTATAGCACTGTTGACTACTGGCAAATCCTGTAATGATCTATAGTGTTTTTCTTCAGTATTCTTTTTTACCATTTTTTATTGAGTTATAGTCATTTTACAATGTTGTGTCAAATTCCAGTGTAGAGCAAAATTTTTCAGTTATACATGAACATACATATATTTATTGTCACATTTTTTTCTCTGCTGTGAGCTACCATAATATCTTGTATATATTTCCCTGTGCTATACAGTATAATCTTGGCTATCTTGAAACCCCAGTCTGTCTCTTCCCACCCCCCACCCCCTTGGCAACCACAAGATTGTATTCTATGTCTATGAGTCTGTTTCTGTTTTGTATTTATGTTTTGTTTATTGATTTCAAGTATGACTGGTCTAATATGGTATTTTTTTCCTCTTTCTGGCTTACTTCAGTTAGAAAGATATTCTCCAGGAACATCCATGTTGCTGTAAATGGTGTTATGTTCTCATATTTCATGGCTGAATAGTATTCCATTGTATAAATATACCACTTCTACTTTATCCAGTCATCTGTTCATGGGCATTTAGGCTGTTTCCATGACCTGGCTATTGTACATAGTGCTGCTATGAACATTGGGGTGCAGGGGTCATTTTGAAGTAGGGTTCCTTCTGGGTATATGCCCAGGAGTGGGAATCCTGAGTCATATGGTGAGTCTATTCTTAGTCTATTGAGGAATCTCCATACTGTTTTCCATAGTGGCTGCACTAAACTGCATTCCCACCAGCAGTTTAGGAGTGTTCCCCTTTCTACACAGCCTCTCCAGCATTTGTCATTTGTGGATTTTTGAATGATGGCCATTCTGACTGGTGTGAGGTGATACCTCATTGCAGTTTAGATTTGCATTTCTCTGATAATTAGTGATACTGAGAATTTTTTTCATGTGCCTTTTGATCATTTGTATATCTTCCTTGGAGAATTGCTTGTTTAGGTCTTTTGCCCATTTTTGGATTGGGTTGTTTGGTTGTTTCTTATTAAGTCGTATGAGCTGTTTATATATTCTGGAGATCAAGCCTTCATTGGTTTCATTTGCAAACATTTTCTCCCATCCCATACATTGTCTTTTTGTTTTAGTTATGGTTTCCTTTGCTGTGCAGAAGCTTGTAAGTTTCATTAGGTCCCATTTGTTGATTCTTGCTTTTATTTCTATTGTGTGGGTAGGCTGTCCTAGGAGAATATTTTTGAGATGTATGTGAGATAATGTTTTGCCTATATTGTCTTCTAGGAGGTTTATGGTATCTTTACTTATGTTTAAGTCTTTGATCCATTTTGAGTTGATTTTTGTATATGGTGTAAGGGAGTGTTCTAGCTTCATTACTTTACATGCTGCTGTCCAGTTTTCCCAACACCATTTGCTGAAGAGACTGTCTTTATTCCATTGTATATTCTTGCCTCATTTGTCGAAGATGAGTTGACCAAAAGTCTGTGGGTTCATTTCTAGGCTCTCTTTTCTGTTCCATTGGTCCCTATGTCTGTTTTTGTAACAATACCATGCTGTCTTGATGACTGTAGCTCCATAGTATTGTCTGAAATCTGGGAGATTTATTCCTGCAGTCTCTTTCTTTTTCTTCAGTAATGCTTTGGCAATTCTAGGTCTTTGTGGTTCCATACAAATTTTATTATGATTTGTTCTAGTTCTGTGAAGTGTGTCCTGTGTAATTTGACAGGGATTGCACTAAATCTGTAGATTGCCTTGGGCAGTGTGACCATTTTAAGAACATTTATCCTTCCAATCCAGGAGCATGGGATATCTTTTCATTTTTTAAAGTCTTCTTTAATTTCCTTCATCAATGGTTTATAGTTTTCCATGTATAATTCTTTCACCTCCTTGGCTAATATTTTCCTAGCTATTTTATTACTTGGGGTGTTATTTTAAAGGGAATTGTTTCTTTACTTTTTTTTTTCTGTTGATTCATTGTTAGTGTAAAGAAATGCAACTGATTTTTGAATGTTTATCTTGTAACCTGCTACATTACTGAATTCTTCTATCAGGTCTAGTAGTTTTTGAGTGGACCTTTTAGGGTTTTCTATATATAGTAAAATGTTATCAGTATATAGTGGCACTTTTACCTCTTCTTCTCCAATTTGGATCCGTTTTATTTCTCTCTCTTGCCTGATTGCTGTGGCTAGGACCTCCAAGACTATGTCAAATAGGTGTGATGATAGTGGGCATCCTTGTCTTGTCCCAGATTGTAGTGGGAGGCTTTTGAGTTTTTCACCATTGAGTACTATGCTGGTTGTATGTTTGTCATATATAGCTTTTATTATGTTGGCATATGTTCCCTCTATATCCACTTTGGTGTTAGTTTTTATCATAAATAGATGTTGAATTTTATCAAAAGCTTTTCTGCATCTATTGAGATGATCATGTAGTTTTTGTCCTTTCCCTTGTTGATGTGATGTATTACATTGATTGATTTGTATATGTTGAATCACCTTTGTGTCCGTGGGATGAATCCAAAGTGATCATGTTGTATAATCTTTTTTATGTGCTGTTAGATTCTATTTGCTAATATTTTGGTGAGGATTTTTTGCATACATGTTCATCAGTAGTATTGGCATATAATTCTCTCTTTTTTTTGTAGTTTCCTTGCCTGGTTTTGGTATCAGGGCGATGGTGGCTTCATAGAATTAGTTTGGGAGTCTTCCCTCCTGTTCAATCTTCTGGAAGAGTTTAAGAAAGACTGGTATGAGTTCTTCTTTTTATTTTTGGTAGAATTCCCTGGTGAAGCCGTCTGGTCCTGGACTTTTATTTGTAGGGAGGTTTTTTTTTATTTTTTTTTAAGCTAATTTGATTTTATTTTAGTGATCTCTTTGTTCAAATGGTCAGTTTCTTCTTTGTTCAGTCTTGGTGGGCTGTATGTTTCCAGAAAGTTTTCCATCTCCTCTAGATTATTCTCCTTCTGCCTTTTTGATGGGCAAGGGAGGCATATTCCATGGAGATTGGCACTCTGTGAGAATTCCCTCATCACACAAGAGCTGGATATGCTTCTGAATTCCCAAGCAGGATTCTGTGGGCATGGGGTACTGTCACAGCCTGGCCGAGGTTGCACCCACACGTTGGTCTATTACCAGTGGTGCATGATTTTGGGCCAATCCTGGGAGTCCCCCTTCTGTCCAGATGGAGGGAAATTCCTTCAGAAGAGAGTCAGGGTTTGTCTGAGTGCTTTCCATTTGGTATAGGTGCCATTCTTCTTCTCGGTTCATGGTCACCATCATGAGCGAGTTTCCTTCATTCCCAGAGTCAGATATGTTTTTTTTTTTTTCTTCTGAAGAGAACATTATCTAAGCCCCCAGGTTCATAGAAACTCTCTTCCCAAGAGGGGGATGGGATAGTCTGGTAGGTATATAAATCCACAAGTGACTGAATGTCCTCCCACCTGGCATGATTGAGGATGGGGAAATGGCTGAGCAGCTTAATCCTAGGTGGCCCACAAAATAGTTGCCTTTTTCTTAGTCAAGGGGGCCACAAGATCAATCACCACCAAATGTTGCACCCCAATGTCCACCATAATTTTCATCGATTGGCCTCCCACCAAAATCTCAATGTGGGCTCCTAGGGGCCCAGGAGCAGGGAGCTCATTCCCCCCTAGTCGGAGTCCAACCCTGCTAATCCAATGAGGTCCCTCAGAGGGGGCTTGGGTCGGTATTTTCCTTTGCTGGCTGGGGGCTTTCTCTTTGATAGATTCTTTGCCTCTCCGTTATGAGGGCACTGAGTTTTCCAGTGACCAACCTTGCAGTGTCTGCATTGGTCCTGCTGCAGTGTGGCCCTCGCACGAGGTCCCCTCTTCTGCAGTCGGGTTGGATGCCGGTTTGTGTCAGGGCTCCCTAGTGCCACTGCCAACAACAATGCTTTCTGTTTCATCTGTTTGTCAGCTTCTTGTCGGGCTTTGTGGTCTCAGTTTATGAAGACTTTTTGGCCACCTCTAGCAGTTGAATAGAATTCATTCCAGCAAAACCTTCCAGCTTTTGGAGTTTTGAGGTGAAGTCGGTGAATGACTATGCCATGAAACCAGCATTGACCATTCACTGGTTTTCAGGGGCCTCGGGATCAAATGGGATGTAGATCCCAAAAAGCTTCACATACTCTCTCATAGAAGTTTGTGTGGGACTCATCCAGCTTTTGGATCACCATGGTGGTCTTGGAATTGTTGTTTGTCTTCTTCATTCTGGCTTGCAACCCATGTAAGAGGGTGCTCCAGTATTCATGCAAAACCTCTCATCTGGCTTGGGCATTAAAGTCCCTGTTTGGTCTCATTTCAGGGGCCACATCTTTCTACATCTAGATTCCCTGCCAAGGCCCCACCCCTTGCAGCCACTTTATGGTTTCTGTCAGGATATGCTTTCTTTCTTCAGTGTTGAAGAGTGTTACGAGCAGCTGATGGATGTCATTCCAGGTTGGTTGATTGTTGGGTCTGGAAGATAGATTCTAGGAGGACATTCATGGCCTGAGATTTCTCTCAATAGGGCAGAGTGTGGTGTTGCCAGTTTAAGAGGTCTGTCATGCTGAAAGGATGGTAGTATAGGATGAAGCAGCCAGGCTGCACAGAGCCATCATTACTTACTTGTTGGGGCCCTTGGGTCTTCCAAGGAGGGATCTGGAGGGAGGCCTCTGGCTGTGTGACTCACTGGGCTGAGTGGAGTCTCCTCCCTATGGGCTTCTGGATTGGACCTGGAGGTTGTGGCTGTGGGGACACAGACAGAGGTGGAGTACCCAGTAGCGGTGGCTGTGGTGGATCCATAGAAACAGGGGGAACATATATCAGGGGCATCAATCACTCTTCTTCAGGGTACCCCTGAAGAATTGGCTTCATCATATCTTCCTTTTCATCTTCAATGTTTGGGCCACGAGGATCCTACAATGTCCCTATTTGCACAGAACTGGACACACAGAGGCAAGGTTTGGGTGATCATCAGCCAAGAGTCAATATATAGAAATTGGTTGGTGTGCCCTGGGGTCCTGGTATTCACTCAGTATACAGCCCAGATAGTTTGCAAGTCAAGTGTGCCCTCTGAGGGCCATCCCACTACAAAGGCAGAAAATTCTAGCTTGCACAATGTGCAAAATTTTCCTGGTGTCAATTTAATCCCATGGTCTCCTGAGAAGCCCTTTTTGAAGTTATTAATCATGCAGTCCAGAGCAGTCGGTCCTTGACGTTGAGGTCCCCATTGTTATGTGACAGATTTTATAGCCTATAGGCATGAGTCTGCTTCTGACACCACAGATGGTGACCCTAGTTACTCTGTTTCCTCCACTCCTAAAATCAGTGGATCTCCCTAAAAGCCAGCTGCCTCACTGTGTCTCACATCTGCCTGGCTGAAAGCATTGCCAGTGAGTTGGGGTTTCTCCCAGGAAAGAAATCTCTGATGAATTCTAGGGCTTGGACAAGTTTCAGGAATCCTTGTACAAAGCCTTCTCTATAGCCTGAACTGACAAAGCATGGGGATGGGATGGCAGGCTTGTGACAAAACAAGTGTACCAAAAAGGGGCCTTCAAGGAGGGGAGCAGCCAGTCCTGGGGAAGGCCTCCCTGGCTCACATCTTGAGGTCTCAACGTTAGACAGAAAGGGCAGTACTGGGGCTTGTTCACAAATTGTGACAAGATATCTCAGATGTCTGATGATATAGTCACATTTGAAACTTTCTCAAAAGAGTCTCATCCTAGTCCTTGAGGGCACAGGGGTCACTTACTCATGGGATGGTCTACATCCCTTTCCCTCCCTGTGTGGCCACCCTGTGCCATGTTGCAGACAAGACAAAGAGAGGGACTTTTTCTGTATCCACCTGGGCACTCCTCTTTTGGGGATGAAGGTGCCTCAGCATTGGTGGGTCAGTATAATCTGCTGACTCTGATTGATACCCTGAAGGGTTGATACCACCCTGAGCCATATGAGGTCACCATGAAACCTCATGTTGGGACTCACTCAAACTCTATAGCAGAGCTCCCTGGAGCTACAGACTCGAACCTGAAAGGCAAGCAGGTCAGGCCACACACACACACACACACATACTCAGAGGTTAATTTCACATTCCTCCCCACCAACTTGGGTATCCTTGACCTATGTTCCCAATTAGGGAACCCTTAGGAGATGATCAATCTCCTCTTCTGTCCACTGGGACAGGACCTGATTATAGACTAGTCCCCAGGTTCCTAGCTGTCTGGTGAGTTGGTCCATCCATCCACCAAATCCAGTCAGGGTTCATCTGCCCAAAGGGCTGAACCAGTTCAGTGAAGGAGGACCCAGAATACTATCATGTGACAGGCCACCTCTTTCACTTTAGGGGTTCCCTGACCTCCAGGTGGTTGCTCCGTCACCCCAGTGACTCAAGGTGCCAGCACGGTTGGAATCTCAATGGGGCCTCCAGAAATGTTACAGAAACCTGAATCCTGTTGAGAGACCAAGTGACACTTGGAGGGTTAGAGAACTTAGCTTTATTACACCTGTGGGCCCAGAGGAGTTAACACTTCTAGCTCTGAACCCCACCAGTAGGTTTATACAGGCTTTACAGGGTTTTAGGTTTCCATTAAGTTTGCATAATATGCAAATGATGTGATAGAAATTGACCAATAAGGAGTGAGCTTTTGGGAACCAATGGAAATTTAGGGGTAAATTTCATTTTCCTAGAAGCAAGCCATTTTACAAAAGCCCAAAAGTGGGAAGATATAGGCCCTGCCTGGGAGGTCTTGCTGGTCCCTTTGTGGGTTTTGCCCTTTCAGCACCAAAGTTATTAATACATTATTCATAAAATTTAAAAGTAATGCGTTTTCATAATAGAATTTATTTTTTATAAACACACTCAAATATGTTTAGCTTCTTTTTAATGTATTTGAAAAGATGCCAAAAGTAGACAAAGTTTTGACTATACTTCAATAAAAAAAGAATTCAATAGCATAAAAAAGTAGATAAATGTTTGTTCAGCAATTAATGTTTAAATATTTTATTTAGAAATGATCTAGATATTCAACAAATATATATTATTTACCTTCACTTAGTATAACATTAAATTTTCAAGTTGCTAAAAAGTTTTCAGGACTACATTTAAGTGGACTTAGTCCTACAAAACATAATTATGTTGAAGTTTATTTTGAAACTTTTATTCCTTTACACCTATTTAATCACTTGTTATGAATAGTTATGCTTGAATTGATCATTAAAATTTCATGAACTAAACAAATCTACACACAATCCTGAGTTATTTTTTGTTGACAAATTAGGCAGTTATTAAAAATAAAAGTCAGAGAATTAAAGAAATTAAAAGGTTAAATATACAGTCTTCTCTTTGTTTTCATTTATTTTTTTCCATACTGTGCTGGAAATGTATCAAATAATTAATTTTATTGTACAGTTTTTCTTAGTTTGAATTTATTGTTTTGTAATATTAACCATCAAGGAGAGATAACATAAGCTTCCTTGTCTTGTAAACATTGGCAGAAAAAGGTGTATGTCTTCACTATAGTTGATCTGAAGACATTCCTGTTTGCTTGTTTTTATTTTATCAACAGTTTTGGAAGCTAGCTTTATTATAAACATTGTCCCAAATAAAATGTTATAAATTTATCAATTTTATTATAAGTGATTTTTTCTATGCAGTCATCCTTTGCCATCCTCAGAAACTTGACTCCAGAACCTCCATGGCTACAAAAATACATAGATGGTCAAGTTCATGGTAGAAAACTGCATCCTATTTCTTGTATACTTACATAATTTTTAGATTAATTGCAATACTCAGTATAATGTAAATGATATGTAAATAGTTGCTGGTACAGGACAAATCCAAGTTTTGAATTTTGGAAATTCTCTATTTTTTTTAATGTTATTGATCTACAGTTGGTTGAATCCATGGATGCCTAACCTTTGTATACAGAGGGCTGACTGTATTTTCATGTGTTTAGAAATGCTTAATTTATAGAAGTGCTTGTTTATCTGTAAGCTAATTTGAATACAACTCCATTAAAGGATTTTATAAGTTAATTTAATAATATCATCCAGGGGTAGAAATAACTTGTATATGTAACATACCCAAATAGATACAAAAACACATAAACATACCTAAATTATAGATACATAGAAACAGACATCTTATATCTTTCTTTAGAAAATTTTAGCTATGAGGCAGTAAAACATAGTAATACAAGCTCACTGGTTTATCCTCACTTTATCTTTTCATTTGAATTGTGTTCCACCCAAGGAGACAAGTTACAGTGCCTGATTTATCAATATTTTGCTTTGACATGTATTCTGATGAATGTAGTGAAGTAAATTTTAGACCAGTAACCGAGGAGACATCTAGCTGCTGCAAAACCCATCTGAGTGAACAAAATGCAGAGTTCTGTCCCCTAGTAGGAATTTTTTTCTCTTTTCTGCCCAAAGTGGTTGCTTTGAGGGGGATCCCTTAGTCTGCTGAGAGCCCTCCATGTGGGACTAAAGTTCAAGTGAGTGTCAAGAACCAAGGGGCTAGGTAGGAAGGGAAAACTATATGTGGTGCAAAGCAGGGTAGGAAAGGTAGGATTTGAAAGGAACACATCAAATGACTCAAAGAAACTGGTGGAAAGATCAAAAGCACTGGCAGGGGAAACAGGAGCAGCTGGCACAGGAAGGGAGAGGACTAAGGAGCCAGACTGAGTTTCCAAATTATCTTTAGTAAAACTGTGTCCAAAAGAAAAGGAAGTGAAAAGTGTTGGTGGAGCATATACTCAGCAAGTATTTAGGAATGACATATTCAGTACACTGAGATGCTTCCCAGATCTTAACTACTAGTAACTTTATACTTATGAACACAGAAGACTGGTACTCTAACCCAACCTTCAGCTTCTTGCAAATGCATGCTTGCCTGGGACTCTAACACAGTTTGTGTTTGCCTATGACTCCAACCTAGCTTCTTAGAGAGAAGCCCAGAACTCTAACCCAGCCTCTGTTTGTCTGGGACACTAATCTGTATTGTTGTGTATCCTTAAACATATGAATCAGAATCCCTCCTTACCATATTCAATGGATATTTGTCTGGACCAATGATTTGAAGTCAGACTCAACAAAGGATCCCAAATCAATCAATCAGAAGGGAATACAAAGTCTTCAAAGGAGTACCCAAACTCCAGGATGAATCTAGCTTATATACATTGTAACATTGTAACTGTCAAATAAAACCATACTGTTTAGAGGAGTAAAAACAGGATTTATTCAGGACTTTTGCAATGGGAAAAGGGGATATAAGTATAGAACAGTCTCAATTCCATGTACAGCATGAGGAAGTTGGAATTTATTAAAAAAAAAAAAGGAGCTTTGAGGTGGAGCTCAGGAGATGGAAAATTGCTAAAGGCAAATGGCAATGGCCAGATTGTGGTTATACCCATGTAACAGGCATCTTCCTGAAGTCATGCCTGGTTGAACTGTCATAATCTGGTGGATTTTGAAGGATGATATACCTGATTAGATACTGAGGGTAATCAAGCTTAAGGATGAAAGACCCTTGCTAAACTGTTTTAGCAGAGTTCACAGTAAGGATTTTACATGGATGTGCACAGAATGGATTCAGAGATTGTTTAGAAGCATGCCTAAGTTTTGTTGAAGCAAAGAGTCTGTCACTACCAAGGGAAAATTGAACAACTATACCACAATAGATGAAATGAAGATTATGTCTGGAATACAGGAGATTCTTTAGGGTTTCTATTACTGTTAATCTGCCTTGTGATTAAGTTCAGTGGAAAATTACAACTCATTCTGAGCAGGACTACTAATGGCCCATCCCTTCTGGAATTTTACTAATTTAGCTGCTACCACTTTACCAGTTACACAAATGAGGACTGCCAGTGTCATAAGGTTTCCCTCCTTATTGTGTTGTGATTACATGTGTATATGTGCATGTACAACATATATATATGTACTATATATATATATATGTATATATATATATAGACATTTGATATGTATAAATAAGTCAGATGTCTTTGAGTGTTTAAAAAATCTAGATGAATAAACATCACTCAAGTACTTTCTTCTTCTTGGGGAGAGGTTAGTGTGTTGTGCCATGTTAGGCAGAATTATGACCTTGTTATTGTCTTTTTTTGAAGTTTAAGTATGGCTGAAGTTGGTGGGTGTAGGTGACAATTGGACAAGGGGTAGACTTGTGATGGGAACTTTCCTGGGATAAGGGATGTACAGATAGCTGGTAAATCATTATTTCTCAGTGCATTTCTAAGTGGGTTTCTAAAAGGTATTGGCTTTGATTCAGCGACTGAGTAGAGTGACCTGCCTTCACCAATGTGAGTGATCTTTCAATCAGAATAGAGGGCCATAGGGGAATGAAAACAAAAAACAAAAAACAAACAAAAAAATTCTTACTGTCCCTTGGAACTAGGACATCTATCTTCTCTTGCCCTTGAGCATCAGATATCCTATTTCTTTGGCCTTTGAACTCTGGAATTTACAGCAAGGGCTTCTTCATTCAAATGCCTTTGGTTTGGGAGTAGCAGTTACACCATCAATTGCTCTTGTTCTTAGAGTTTCAGTCTCAGATTGAATTATACCACCAGCTTTCCTGGTTATTCACCTAGTGGATGGCATATTGTGGGACATTTACCATGTATAACTACCAGAGAAAATTCCTATAATAAATGTTCTTTAGTATCTATTTCTATATTGCTCTGTCCTATAGCTTCTGATTTTTCTAAAGAACCCTGAAAAATATTGATTTAGGCATGGAGAGTGGTTCTAGGGATAAAATTTATAGATGAGTTTTTTTGTTTGTTTGTTTGGGGAGTTCCTGGAATTGCTCTCTAATTAGATATAAATATGCTAGTGAATCTATTTGCATTAGAAAGCACAGCTCTGTTTGTGCATGGTGTGACCTATTTATGGAGACACACAAAAATATCTACATTGAATATTTCTCATCAATCATTAAAAAAAGGAAGAAGTTAAGTATATGTATATGATCTTTTCTAACACTTTTAGAAATCAAGGAATATAACAGAATTGGTTTGTTCCTCCTAATATTGCTGGACAAAATGTTGGGGATGGGGGGAAAGATGAGCTGATACCTGGATATCCAATTCCTTCTTAAGGTTTGGGAAATTTTCAGCCATAATTTCTTCAAATACTTTTTTTTATCCCCTTCTCTCTTTATTCTCTTTTTGAACTCATAAATTTTTTAACATTTTTTATATTGAATTATTGTCAATATTGTGTCAATTTCCAGTGTAGAGCACAATTTTTCAATTATACATGAACATACATATATTCATTGTCTCATTCTTTTTTTCTGTGAGCTAACACAAGATCTTGTATATATTCCCCTGTTCTATACAGTATAATCTTGTGTATCTGTTCTATATAAGCCTGTCAGTATCTACAAATTTTACACTCCCAATCTGTCCCTTCCCACCTCCTCCACATTGTCAACAAGTTTGCATTCTATGTTTCTGTTTTGTATTTATGCAGTCTGTTTCTGTTTTGTATTTATGCAGTTTGGTGGAGCCACTGTGAAAAACAGTATGGATATTCCTCAAAAGACTAGGGATACAATTACCATATGACACAGTAATCCCGCTCCTGGACACATATGCAGAAGGAACCCTACTTCAAAAAGAAACCTGCACCCCAGTGTTCATAACAGCATTATTTACAATAGGCAAGACATGGAAACAGTCTAAATGTCCATCAACAGATGACCAGATAAAGAAAAACTGGTATATTTTTACAATGGAATACTATTCAGCCATAAAAATGATAACATAATGCCATTTACAGCAACATGTATGTCCCTGGAAGATGCCATTCTAAGTGAAGAAAGCCAGAAAGAAAAAGAAAAATACCACAGGAGATCGCGTATATGTGGAATCTAAAAAAAAAAAAAAAAAAAAAAAAAAGCAAAGAACATAAATGCAAAACAGAAACAGACTCATAGACGTAGGAACTCTTTTTGGAACTCATAATTTTAATGTCAGTATGTGTGATGTTCTCCTACAAATCCCTTAAACTGTTCTCATTTTTCTAAATTCATTTTTCTCTTTGCTATTCTGATTTGATGTTTTCTAGTGTTTTGTCTTCCAGATGACTTATGCATTCTTCTGTATTACCCAATCTGCTTTTAATTCCCTCCAGTGTAATTTTCATTTCTCTTTTTTTATTTTTTAACTCTGTGGACTTCTTCTTTATGTTTTCTATTTCTTTATTAAGTTTCTCACTGTGCTCATTTATTCTTTTCCCAAGTTCAGTTAGCATTCTTATTACTATTGATTTGAAATCTTTATCAGTTCAATTAATCTATCCCTATTTAATTAGGGGTGATTTCAGGGTTTTTTCCCCTTGTTCTTTTGTTTCAAACATATTGTCCTGTCTTCTCATTGTGTTCACCTTCCTTGGTGTTTATGAAATTAGGTGAAACAGTCATCTATCCCATTTTGAAGCTGAGGCCTTATATGGGAGACTCCCTGTGCAGTCTGCATATACACAGTGGCTCTGTTGGGAGAACTGGTTTCAAAGTGTGCATGGGCCATGTTTTTCCCTAGAATGTGCTAACAATCACTGTCTTGTTGGGAGACAGGACTGCATTTAAAGGGTCTAGAGCCAGAACTTGCAAACTGAGATATCTCCCATGCTCAATGGCTGTTACTACACTATGCAGGTGTGATCAAGGCCTGAGGTTCTGGAGCAAACACCCAGTAGTTCATTTCTCCCAGATATGCTGACAGTCTCTTCCTTGGTTTGGGATACTGCTGGGATCTGAGAGCTTAAGGCTGCACTTGTGAGTTGGTTTCATGATTTTCCCAGTGTGAGTACCTTGATTAGAGTCTGGGTAATGCCCAGAGGGTCTTGAGCTGACTCCCTTCCACATGTGTGCAGGGACAGGCATTCTGGTAATGGTCTCCAACCTGAAGCTAGCATTGCTCTTTTTCATGTGGTCACATGTAAGCATGTTGTCGAGGTGGTGGTCTTTACCTTTCAGCTATCAGTCTTTCCCTAGTGTGTGTACTAAAGTGCATGCTGCCAGTGGCTGCTTCTATCCAGGACAGAGGCAGGCCTGGGGTCAGAGCTGGCTCTGTTCCCTTGAAGTATGCACACTCTCATTGGCAATGGCAGCCTTCACCTTAGTGAGGAGCAGGGCTGGAGCAAGAGTAGCTGGAGCAGGAGGTTGATGCAGGCTGGGGGATGTGCTTTGGTGCTCCTGACCAGCTGATAGAGCCCCAGGACATTTGCAGTCTGTTCCTTCAGCAGTGTGACTGTTCATAAGCAAGTCTGTGCTTGCACTCTTTGAGGGCAGAGTCACAGTTTCTTACAGCCCTCCAGTAAGTCTCACTGGTTTTCAAACCAGCTAAGGAGTCTTGTCTTCCCAGTGTCAGACACAAGGGATGGGGTGCCTAATATGTGGCTCAAATCACTGGCTTCCCAGGAGGGGCCCGTGAACCTGTCATATCTTCCTCTACTTCTGTGACCCCTGCTAGGAGCATGTGTCCCAACCAGGTCACTTACCCTCCCTTCTTACCAGACTCTGTGTGCATCTTTCTTTGCAGCCTTGGTTGTAGGAGAGCCATCCTGCTAGTCCCCAGGTAATGTCAGTGAGTAGTTCTATACATAGTCTAATGTTGATGTGTTTGTGAGGAGAGATGACAGCCCATCATCCTCCTACTCTGCCATGTTGATCCCCCTGCCTGATTATTAGTGCTTTTTTTTTCCAGTTCAAGTGGTCTCAACTCTCAAAGTGGAAGTGAGATAGCCAGTATCAATGGGTTTCTCATCTCCATCCTAAATGGTAGCAGTCTCCTAATTCACCATGGTATCAGTCTTTTTGCTCCAGTCTGAGTGTATTATCCCTGATTAAACAGGAAAATGTTAATATTGTCTCCTGAGGCAGTGGCCACTTATGACTAGCTTCAGGTCTGTGTAGGCCACTAAAGGTGAGGTTACAAAATGTAACCAATGAGGAAGTGTGGACACTGCAAAATAACTACTTGATTGTGTGTGTGTATACAGGAATCTGGGGAATATGTGTGGGAATGTACTTTATGGGTGTGGAAATAATGGTAGAAGCAATATAAACTTGGATTAGTCCCAATTAACTAGTATAGGCCCATAAATCAGAGATTGTCCATTGGCTGTTGTAGTATTTGGAGTTAGAAAAGAATCTAACCAGTTGGTTTTTTATGACAAAAAAATGGGAAAAAATTGGATCAAAAGAGAGCCCACAATATGAAAATTAGTCATATTTATTCTTACTTGGTTTAACATAGAAGGTGTTCAAAAGCTTAGGGCCACTGGAATGTAACTGTGGATTTGTTGTTTAAGACCTATTCACCCACACTTGGTGGGTTCTGAAGACCACATTTCACCAATTATTTGAGAAATAAATTTGAGAGTGGTGTTCTAGCACCTTGAGAATCTCTGTGTTTTCTCTTCTTTGTAGGCTGGGCCTCACAGTGGGAATTGGAAAATCCACTAAGTTGAAAAATCTAAATATAGTGGGCATAATTGGATCATGGGATGGCTAACCAAATGGTATCACCTAACCCCCAAATTGAAGGTATAAATAGTTCCTATAGTGAGCAGCAGAAGCAAAGCAGCATGAAAATATTTTGGTTGGCATAGGCCTATGGTGCTGGCTCATTAATCATGGTGATCCTAAAAGTGAAAGAGACAGGAAACCTAATTAAAAATTACTAAATCTGCATAAGCAGAAAAGTTATCATCAAAGTGAAGAAAAGTGTAACTAGAATCATAAAAAGAGTTGGTCATAACCGTTCAATCAGTTCCCTGACATGAACCAGATTATAGACCTAGAGACTCTTGAATGAAAGGGAATGAAGAACTTGCAGAAAGAACTTATCTCAGTAACAAAAAATTTTACTGTTAGTCTTTCTCCTAGCCTTTCCAAAATGGATCTACTGCAATTTACCAGGGTAACTGTGCACTTGGTTTGGAGGGTGATATAATTAAACACATCAGAGACTACTTGGGCATTGGCTGTGTTTGACATTGCCTTTAGGAGAATGAAAACATCACTCTGCCCACTACTGAAAGGAGGGGTTTATGGGGGTCAGGTGAACAATGACATTTTAGCTCAAGTCCATGTCACAGAGGGTCCAGCAGTTCTCCTAACTCATCCTGTGGTCATTCCCAACTCTAGACTACATACTTGGAACAGATATTTAGAAGCTGTCAGAATCCTCTCACTGGTTCCTCAGTCTGAAGGGTGATGGTTGCTATGTTGCAAAGGCCACATGGAAGTCATTTGAACTGCCTAAACCCAACATCAAAAGCAGTGTCACATTCCTGGAGGAATTGCAATGATCGGTGCCTCCATTAAGGACTTGAAGGATGCATGGGTTGTGATTTCCACCACATCCTGTAAAATCTTCTATGTGGTTGATTCAGAAGGCAGCAGAATCTTATCAAATAACAGTGGATTAAGGAAACCTTATCCAGATGTGGTTTCATTGGTGAGCAAATTGATCCACTGCACAGTAGTCATTAAACAGCCATTGATCTGGCACATGCCTTTTTCTCCAACTTGTCCATAAAGTTCACCAAAAGCAGCTTCCTTTAAGGTTTCAAAGTCAGTAATACACCTTTACATCCTACATTGGGGGAATATCAACTTTCCAGATTATGACACAATGATAATCATTCCCTTCTACAAGATACTATACTTGTTCATTTTACTTATAACATTATGCTGAATGGATCTTTTAAGCAGAAAGGGGGACCACTTCAGTCTAATTGGCAAGATATTTATGTATCTGAGAGTGGGGAATACATTCAACTAAAATTCAAGGGATTTCTACCTCAGTAAAATTTATAGAGTTCTAAGGATTAGGGCATGCCCAGATATCTGTTTCAAAGTAAACAGTTGTATCATCTGGCCCCTCCCACAACCAAGACACATGCATAATTCTGATTGGGCTTCTTTGGATGTTAGAGGCCACATATTCTTCATTTGAGTGTATTTTCCTGTCTCATATATTGGATAGCCTGAAAGTCCACTAGTTTTTAGGAGCACCCAGAATGAAGGATGGCTCTGCAAAATACCCAGGCTGTTATTCAGACCACTCTGCCATATGGACTATAAATTCCAGCAGACCCAATAGTTTCTGGAGTTTTGCTGACAGATGTGAATGCTGCTTGGAGCTGTACCAGTCCTGTAGATGAATTACAAAACAGGCATTTAGGATTTTGTGTCATGGCCCAGCTGACATTCATGGATAACTAACTACTTTTCTATTGATGGTAAATATGAGCCTTCTACTGGGCTTTAGCAGAGACTGAATGCTTGACTGTGGGCCACCAGGTTATCATAGGAACTCAGCTGCCCATCAATAACTGGATGTTAAATAACCAATAGAGCCATTAAGATGGCTCAGCAATATTCCATTGTGAATTGGAATTGGTATACACATAATTGGTCTCAGGAAGGCACTGAAAAAAAAAGTAAGATACATGAAGAAGTGGACCAAGTATCCATAGTCTCCTCCTGCTACTCCACGTGTTCTCAGCCTACACCAGTGGCCCCATGTAGGCCTCCCGAGCATCAGCTGGACTTGATTAACAGGAATTTCTGCAGGATATACAAATGCTAACTGAAAGCAGTCAGCTGCCAACACTGCACCTCATTTTGGGGACATCTTTGAAGGACAGAGGTAAAGAGACGTCATCTCAGGAAGCAGAATTTCATGCAGTGCACCTCCATGTTTACACTGTTTGGAAGGAAAAATGGTGGGCATGGAGTTATATACTAATATATGGGCTGTGACCAATGCTTGATGTTTAGCAACTTGAAAGGCATGTGATTGAAGACTAGTGACAATGGAATTTTGGGAGATGCATGTGGATGCACATTTATCATTGGGCAAAATTTGAAGATATGTATGTCCGATGTGAATGGTCACCAAAGGGTGACCTCAGTTAGGGAAGATTTTAAAATTCAAGTGGTTAGGACAACAGAGTCTGTGGATGCAAGTTAGCCTTTTCATGTAGTTACCCCTGATATTGTTCACTGGGTACATGAAAAAGCTGACCTTAGAGTCAAGGATGGAGGTTATGCATGGGTTCAGAAACATGGATTTCCACTTACTAACCCTGAGTTCCCAATCTGCCAGCTGCTGATGGCAATGTTGTGTTCCTGATGTGGCACCATTTGCTCTGGACTTATTTTCAGGTGAATGAAAGCTTCCTCCTGGAGACACAAAACAATTCACTTGAACTGGAAGTTAAGACGGTCACTTCGCATTAGATGCTCCCTACGCCGCTGAATCAACAGTGAAAGAAGAGAGTTACTGTGCTGTCTTAGGTGATTTTTCTAACTACTGCCAATGAAAAACCATAGCTGGAAAGTTGTTGAACCTGAAAAAAAGAACAGATTTATTAAGGACTATTGCAACATTAAAAAAAAAGAGGCCTCACTATAGAAATGTTCACAATGCTTAATACAGCATGGGCAAGTGGGAACTTATAATCAAGGGTCCTGGTGAGATCAGGAATGTGATAATATAAGGGCGTTGCTGGTTAAACCTGTTTCAAAGAATTCTTGCTGAAGATAGGCCAGACACATGACATCACCTGGTGAATGACAGAGGATAAGAAACCCAATTAAATATTACAGGTGTACCCTGGAAATATCGTGGGTTTGGTTCCAGACCATCACAATAAATCAAATATCACAATAAGGAGAGTTACACAAAATTTTGGGTTTCCCAGTGCATATAAAATTATGTTAAGACTAGGGCGGAAGGTATAGCTCAAGTGGTAGAGCTCATGCTCAACATGCATGAGATCCTAGGTTCAATCCCGAGTACCTTTTCTAAAAACAAATAAATAAATAAACCTAATTACCTTCCCCCAAAACAAATAGATAAAAATAAATTGTATAAAAGTTTTTTTAAAAATTAAAAAAATTATTTTAAGATTATACTGCAGTCTATTAAGTATGTAATGGCATTACGTCTAAAACACAATGTATATAATTTAGAAGAATTATATTATTGGTTAAAATAAATAACCAACAAGGATATATTGCACATCATAGGGAAATACAGCCAGTTATTTTATATTAACTCTAAATGAAGTATAATTATGAAAATATTGACACACTATGTTGCACACCTAAAACTAACATAATATTATAAATCAAATGTACTTCAATAAAAATTAAAATATTAATCACATCAGAAAAGTAATACTATCAGGAAAATGGCTACAATACACTTACTTCATATAGGATTGCCACAAATTCTGAATTTCTAAAAAATGCAATCTGTGAAGCACATCAAAATGACTCCTGCCTGTACAGGGTGATTAGTTATGGACAATAAGGGACAGCGCTAAACTGAGCAGGGTTCTTGCTAAATAAGTATTTCACAAGGAAGTTCACAGATGGGTTTAGTAGATGAATCAGGAGCCTGATTAAAGTTTGGCCAAGCAAAGAATCTTTGTTAGTCTCCCTCTTGTTCTCAAAAAAAGAGAAATTTTTCTTTGCTTTGAATAATAAAAGTCCAATTTTTGTTCATTGGGGATCTGCTGAATCATCCATAGAAAACAGTTAGTAACCATCATTTACTGGGTGGTGTTAGCTATGAAATATTTAATGAGAAGGAGTTTCAATTAAATTAAAAAAGAATAAAATCTCAGTTTCTAATTCCATAGAGCAAGCAATGGGGAAGATTTCTAGATGTTCCTCTCAAAGTACCTTTAGATGGAGGAGTGAGCAGAGCAGTGGCAATCCAGTGGATTTCCTGGTTTGCATTTTGAATCTCTGTGGTTATGTCATTAGGTGTTCTGCTGAGCTTCCTGAGTTTCCCACACAGCAGTAGGCAGAAAGTTTGCCTGTACATGACCTGTCCAAGTTATTTCCTTAATATATCCTCTCATCCAGCCTCAGCTTGCAGCACTTTGGGAAAAGGATAGCTTTACTTCTCAGTGATTTCAAGTCAGAATTGATTAAAATTGAAAATGTTAATTTGCAGAATTGCAGGCAAGTACTGGAAGATTGAAATGATTCAGTCAAGGGCTGACATAAAATGCTGTCAGAACTCACAAAGGTAAATTATATTTTCCCATGAAACATTATTTTTCTGTCTACAATCACCATCATCTCTGTCAGAAAAAAAAAAAACTGAACAAACATATGACTAGTTTTTTGCAAAATAAAGCTAGTCTCATGAAACTAGGCCTGATTATTTACATAATGTCCCAAGAATAGTGTGGGGGCATATAAGTCTCTTGGGTTCCCTTTGCTGAAAATATTCATAAGGAATCTCATATTGTACTTTTGAAAACCTATCAAAGTTATGAAGTCATTCCAAGAGCTTGCCACTATGTTTTTCCTACAAGATCTATAGACTTTTGTGAATCCCTTTTCTTTTCAATTTCCCAAAATATACTGATTTTGCTGGGTCTGGTGGAAATGACCTTCCTTACTGGTTTGTAAGGTAGGGTACCCCACATTCCTAATGTAATCTGGTTTTCCAAGGAGGTTTTATAAGCGTTGGGTCCTTTAAGTCAACAGTAGTTCCATAAAACTGTCTGACCATATCTGAATTGATGCAAATTTTTCTCAAATAAAACATTCCAATCATGTCTTGATAATATAACCAGTGTTTCCATGTTTCTCTGGTTACAAGGAAAATAGATTGTTATGGAACTTATGCAAATAAAACAAGACCATAAAATTAAGAAAGTTCACTAAGGTTTCAAATTCTAGAGGGACAAGGTAAGGAGAAAAAGGAATTGTTGCATCTTTGTTCACAAATGTATTCTTTACAAATTGCTAACATTTCCCTAAATCTGGAAACAAAAACCAAAAAAAAGCAATGTTTCAAACGAAAAATTATTTAAAAATTATAATTAGCCTTAAAGTTCATTCACCTCTTTGTGTTAATTTTTATTCTGCTTGATTTTGGGATACTGTTAGAAATCCATCATCTTCTGCATTCTTTCTGGAAGTTCCTGCATGGTCCAGAAGCATGGTCTCAAAAATACTCAGGTGATCCCATCATGGAACATTCCTGCATGTAGCTGATTGTAAACACTTTAAGAGAAGATACAAAGCAAACAAATACTATCTGTAAATGACAAATTACTTAAAATGCCCATTGTTAAAGCTCTAATGAGACTCATTGAATAAGTAAAATTATTTTTGTGGCATGCAACAGTTTAGCATAATAACTGGACAACATGTGTATCAACAGATTTCCATGATGTTTGTACAAATTCTAAAATACCTGTGTTAGTAATATATATCTGCACATATATAACCTAAGGAGGTTTCTCATTACTTCTTATTTGACAGTGTTTCCCATGTAAATTAACATACCATATTAACCTCATTAATTTAATATCTCCCTTTTAGAAGGTGAGAGACAAGTCCTTTAAGATTATCCAGTGAGTCTCTGAGAAATCTCATAGTTAATTTGAGGTTAAAGATACTAAATTTAATATTTATTTTGAGAATTGTCAAGAATATCAAAAGGTTTGAACACTTGACTATACAGAAACACAGCTAACTGTGAAACTATACTTATCCATCTACCAATGGATAATTAAAAACGATAATTAAAAGTTTCCAAAGACAACACCAGTTGCATAGTTGTAAAAAATGTTCCACTTTAAGTATTGAGAGCAGTTTAAACCAACATGAAGGAGATGAAATTATTTTAAGATATAAATTCTTTGTTTTGCAGGTAGATTATTTAAAAGGTAAAGAAAAATACCTTTTTACACTAACAGTCCTATAATCAAACAAAAGTGTATTTTAGCAGATATAATCAGATTCTACTTTTGCATCAGTGTGTTGTTAATTCTAAGATTTTAAAAAAATCTTATATCCGAGACATGGAAACAAGTTAAATGCCCATCAACAGAAGACTGGATAAAGAAATTGTGGAAAATTGTATATGCTTCCAATTTTAAATACTTTTAAATTTTACATTAAAATATTTTTATTACTATTATTGTTAAAAATCTACCACATTTAATTTTTATCTCTCTTGGTTTTGATCTCCTGTTATTGACTATACATAAGTTTCAAATATTGTATTTTGTTCTTTTCTCCTTTTTTAAGTTTGAAAATACATCTCGAATTCATTGATATTCTGATTCAACTTGCTCTTCTATTATTGATTATACACTGTTTTCAAACCTTTTTTTCTCCTTTCTTTTCAAATACTCTCTCATTATTTTAAGTTTTATTTCTGCATAGGCATTAGACAGATATATAAATAAACTCTTTAAGGACCAAAACAGAACTGATAAATCATAAGACATAGAGCCAGAGAGATATAAGCAAGATGAAATAGCAGGGGAACCACTCCCAATTAAAAGAGAAAAAGAAATCCCCTAAAAGAATGATCAATGAAATAGACATTGATGGCCTACTAGATCAAGATATCAAAAAAGGAGTGATCAAAGTACTGAAGGAACTAAAAGAGACAGTGTTTAGGCATTTAAAATATGTAAAAAATGAAACTGAAGCTATAAAGAAGAGCCAAGTAGAATTGGTAAACTCATTGGCTGAGATTAGTGCTATTCTAAAAGCTGTACAAAGCAGACTAGATAATGCAGAGGAATGAATAAGTGACTGAGAAGACAGGACAACAGGAAGCACACAATCAGAACAGCTGAGAGAAAAACAAATAAAAAGAAATGAAAACAACATAAGGGAACTATGGGATAATATAAAGCATGCCAATCTACACTTAATAGGGGTTCCAGAAGGGGATGAAAGATCAAAGGGGATTGAAAGATTTTTGAAGAAATCATGACTGGAAACTTCCCAAACTTAAAGAAGGAATCAGATATCCAAGTACAGGAAGCTCAGAGGGCCCCAAACAGGAAGAACCCAAACAGACCCACACCAACACATATCATAATCAAGATGGCCAGAGTCAAGGATAAAGAAATTATCCTAAAGGTAGCAAGAGAAAAGAAAAGAGTGAGTTACAAGGGAAACCCCATAAAGCTCTCAGCTGATTTCTCTACACAAGCACTACAGGCCAGAAGAGACTAGCAAGATATATTTAAAGTCCTGAAAAAAAAAAAAAAGATGCAGCCTAGGATACTTTATCCAGAAAGGCTATCCTTTAGAATAGAAGGAGAGATAAAGAATTTCACAGACAAGTAAAAACTAAAAGAGTTTAGCAACAGTAAACCTATGCTAAAAGAAATATTCAAAAGACTACTGTAAACAGAAAAGAAGCAGGATACTACAGAAATGAGAAATTCATAACTGGAAAGGTGATAACCACCAAGAATTACAAAATAGAATGAACACAAAATTGTAAAAGAAGATTTCTAAATCATGAAGAGTGGGAGAGGGAAGCAATAAAATCTAGAGTACTTTTATCTTTCTTTTTAAAATATTTTGTTCATGGTAGGATGGGTTTGAGATTATATTATTACCTGTTTAATAAAAATAGTTATAGTAATGGGCTAACAGGCTTACAAAAAAGGGTAACCATGAGCCAAAAACCTACAAGTGAGTCACAAAAACTAAATAAAATCCATGATAATATAAAGGAAAATTGCCAAACCACAAAATGAATAAGAAAGGAACAGAGAGGAAATACCAAATGAGCTGCAAGAAATA
The DNA here is from genome assembly GCF_036321535.1 of Camelus dromedarius. NCBI lineage: Eukaryota > Metazoa > Chordata > Mammalia > Artiodactyla > Camelidae > Camelus > Camelus dromedarius. The sequence goes on from NC_087464.1 coordinate 3,177,089, forward strand.
AGTTCAAAATGGCAATAACCACACATCTATCATTAATTACTGTAAATGTCAGTGGACTAAATGCACCAATCAAAAGAAACAGAGTGTCAGACTGGATAATAAAGCAAGAACCCTAAGTTGCTGTATACAAGAGACTCACTTTAGGGGGAAGGGGACACATAGATTGAGAGTGAAAGGATGGAAAAGGATATTCCACGCAAATCCTTTGGAAAAGCCAAAAAATCAGGTGTAGCAGTACTGACTTCAGTCAAAATAGACTTCAAAACAAAGGCCATAAAGAAAGATAAAGAAGGACATTTTATAATGATTAAAGGAGTAATACAAGATGAGAATATTATAATCGTTAATATATATGCACCCAATATAGGAGCATCTAAGTATATAAAGCAACTACTAACAGAGATAAAGGGGGATATTGATGGGAACACAATCATTGTCAGAGATTTTAACACTGCATTAACATCACCAGACAGATCTTAGACACAGAAAATAAATAAGGCAACAGATAAATTAAATAATACAATACAAAAATTAATTTGGTGGATATTTTTGGAGCATTACACCCCCTAAAAATAGGATATACATTTTTTTTAAGTGCATAGGGAACATTTTCTAGGATTGATTATGTACTTGGGCACAAATAAACCTCAACAATTTTAAGAAGATAGAAATCATCATAAGCATCTTTACTGACCACAACACCATGAAACTAGAAATCAACAACAGAGAAACAAAGGAGAAAAAAGGAAATTATGGAGATTAATAAAGATGCTATTAAAAAAACAATGGGTAAATGATAAAATAAAAGTTGAGATTTAAAAATACCTTGAGACAAATGAAAACGAAAACACAACCACACAAAATTTATGGGATGTAGCAAAGGTAATGCTAAGAGGGAAGCATATAGTGATACAGGCCTCCCTCAAAGAAGAAGAACAATCTCAAAAAAAAAATCTAACCCATCAGCTAAATGAATTAGAAAAATAAGAGCAAAAGCTCCCAAAAAGCAGCAGAAGGAAGAAAATAATAATCATGGAGAAAATAGACAAAATAGAGTTCAAAACAAAAAATAGAGAAAATCAACCAAACCAAAAGCTGGTTTTTTTTTGAAAAAATTAATAAAATCGACAAACCTCTGGCCAAACTCACAAAGAAGAAAAAAGAGAGAGCTCAAGTAAGCAAAATAAGAAAGGAAAATGGAGAAATTACAATAACATGGAAATTCAGAATATCATACAAGAATATTATGAAAAACTATATGGAACCAAAATGGATAACCTAGAGGAGATGGACAAGTTTCTGGAAACATACAGTCCAAGACTGAACCGAGAAGAAATTGACCACTTGAACAAACAGATCACTAGATACCAAATCGACTTATCAATAAAAAAAAACTCCCTACAAATAAAACTTCAGGACTGGATGGCTTTACCGGGGAATTTTACCAATCATACAAAGATTTTATACCAGTCCTCAAACTCTTCCAGAAGATTGAAAAGGAGGGAATACTCCTAAACTCATTCTATGAAGCCACCATCACCCGCATACAAAAACCAGTCAAAGACACTACATAAAAAGAGAATTATAGGGCAGTGTCACTGATGAACATAGATGCAAAAATCCTCACCAAAATATTAGCAAATACAATCCAACAGCACATAAAAATGATTATACATCATGACCAAGTGGCGTTCATCCCAGGGACACAAGGGTGATTCAACATATGCAAATCATTCAATGTAATACATCACATCAACAAGAGAAAGGGCAAAAACCACATGATCATCTCAATAGATGCAGAAAAAGCATTTGATAAAATTCAACACCAATTTATGATAAAAACTCTCACCAAAGTGGGTATAGAGAGAACATATGTCAAAATGATAAAAAAGCTATATATGACAAACCTACAGCCAGCATAGTACTCAATGGTGAAAAACTCAAAAGCTTCCCACAAAAATCTGGGACAAGACAAGGCTGTCCACTTTCACCACTCCTATTCAATATACAATTGGAAGTGCTAGCCACAGCAATCAGACGAGAGAGAAATAAAATGGATCCAAATTGGAGAAGAGGTAAAAGTGTCACTATATGCTGATGACATGTTACTATATATAGAAATCCCTAAAGGTCCACACAAAAACTATTAGAAATAATTGAAGAATTCAGCAAGGTAGCAGTTTACAAGATTGACGTTCAAAAATCAGTTGCATTTCTTTACGTTAACGATGAATCAACAGAAAAAGAAAGTAAAGAAACAATCCCCTTTAAAATAGCACCCAAAGTAATAAAACACCTAGGAATAAATCTAACCAAGGAGATGAAAGAACTATACACAGAAAACTATAAGTCATTGATGAAGGAAATTAAGGAAGACTTTAAAAAATGGAAAGATATCCCATGCTCCTGGATTGGAAAAATCAATATTGTTAACATGGTCACACTACCCAAGGCAATCTACAGATTTAGTGCAATCTCGATCAAATTGCCCAGGACATATTTCACAGAACTAGAACAAATCCTAATAAAATTTATATGGAACCACAAAAGACCTAGAATCACCAAAGCATTACTGAAGAGAAAGAAAGAGGCTGGAGGAATAACTCTCCCTGACTTCAGACAATAGTATAAACGTACAGTCATCAATACAGCATGATATTGGTACAAAAACCAAAAAAGATATATGGAGCAATGGAACAGAATAGAGAGCCCAGAAATGGACCCACAAATTTTGGTCAACTCATTTTCAATAAAGGAGACAAGAACATACAATGGAATAAAAACTGTCTCTTCAGCAAATGGTGTTGGGAAAACTCGACAGCAGCATGTAAAGCAATGAAGCTAGAACACTCCCTTACACCATACACAAAAATCAACTCAAAATGGATCAAAGACTTAAACATAAGACAAGATACAATAAACCTCCTAGAAGAAAATATAGGCAAAATATTATCTGACATACATCTCAAACATGTTCTCCTAGGACAGTCTACCCAAGCAATAGAAATAAAAGCAAGAATCAACAAATGGGACCTAATGAAACTTACAAGCTTCTGCACAGCAAAGGAAACATAAGTAAAACAAAATGACAAACTATGGAATGTGAGAAAATGTTTGCAAATGAAACCAACAAAGGCTTGATCTCCAGAATATATACACAGTTCATATGACTTAATAAGAAAAATCAAACAACCCAATCCAAAAATGGGCAGAAGACCTAAACAAGCAATTCTCCAAGGCAGAAATACAAATGATCAATAAGCACATGAAAAAAAAATGCTCTATATCACTAATTATCAGAGAAATGCAAATCAAAACTACAATGAGGTATCACTTCACACCAGTCAGAATGGCCATCATTCAAAAGTCCACAAATGACAAATGATGGAGAGGTTGCAGAGAAAACGCAACCCTCCTACTCTGCTGGTAGAAATGCAGTTTGGTACAGCCACTGTGGAAAACAATATGGAAATTTCTCAAAAGTCTAGGAATAGACTAACCATATGACCCAGGAATCCCACTCCTGGGCATATATACAGAAGGCATTCTATTATAGCCAAGACATGGAAAGAGCCTAAATGTCCATCAGCAGCTGACTAGATCAAGAAGCTGTGGTATACTTATACAATGGAATACTATTCAGCCCTAACAACTGACAACATAACACCATTTGCAGCAACATAGGTATTTCTGGAGAATGTCATTCTAAGTTAAGTATGCCAGAAAGAAAAAGAAAAATACCATATGAGATCACTCATATGTGGAATTTAAATAATAAAAAAAAACATAAAAACTAAACAGATTCATCAACATAGAGTAAAAATTTGTGGTTCCCAATAAGAGAGGGAATGGAAGGGATAGACTGGGAGTTCAAAATTTGTAGATACTGACAGGCATATGTAGAATAGATAAACAAGATTATACGGTATAGCTCAAGGAAATATATACAAGATCTTGTGGTAGCTCACAGCAAAAAAAAAAGTGACAACGAATATATGTATGTTCATGTATAACTGAAAAATTATATGCTACACTGGAATTTGACACAGCATTGTAAAATGACTACAGCTCAATAAAAAAAAAGTTAAAAAAAAATAGAGAAATTTCCGAAATTCAAAAGTTGGATTTGTCTTGTACTGGCAACTATTTACATATCATTTACATTTTACTGTGTATTGATAGTAATCTAAAAATTATGTAAGTATACAGGAAATAGGGTGCAATTTTATACCATGAACTTGACCATCCATGTATTTTTGTATCCATGCGGGTCTGGAGCCAATTTTCTGAGGATATCAATGGATAACTGCACAGAACAAAACATTTTTTAATAAAATTGATAAGTTTATAAAATTTTATTTGGGACAATCTTTATAATAAAGCTAGTTTCCAAAACTTTTGGTAAAATAAAAACAAGCAAACAGGAATGTCTTCAGATCAACTATAATGCAAGAAAGCACCTTTTTTTCTGCCTAGATTTACTAGACAAGGAAGCTTAAGTTATCTCTTCTTGATAGTTAAGATTATAAAACTATAAATTCAAAGTAAGAAAAACTGTACAATAATATTAATTGCTTGATACATTTTCAGCACAGTATGTAAAAAAAAGTAATGAAAACAAAAACAAGGCTGTATATTTAACCTTTTAATTTCTTTGCTTCTGTAATTTTTTTTGATAGCTTCCTAATTTGTCAACAAAAAGTAACTCAGGATTATGTACAGATTTGTTTAGCTCATGAAATTTTCATGATCAGTTCAAACATAACTATTCATAGCAAGTGATTAAATAGATGCAAATGAATAAAAGTTTTAAAATAAACTTCAACAGTAATTAAGTTTCATAGTGATAAGTCCACTTAAAACTAGTCCTGAAAACTTTATAGTAAGTTGGAAATTTAAGTTATATTAAATGATGATAAATCATATATATTTGTTAAATATCTAGATCATTTCTAAATAAAATATTCAAACATTAAGTGCTGAACAAACATTTATCTACTGTTTTATGCTATTGAATTCTTTTTTTTATTGAAGTATAGTCAAAAGTGTCTACTTTTGGCATCTTTTTAAATATAGTAAAAAGAAGTTAAACATATTTGAGTCTATTTATGAAAAATAAATTGTACTATGAAAATGTATTACTTTTAAAATTTATGAATAATGTATTAATAAATTTGGTGCTGAAGGGGTAAAACCCATAAAGGGACCAGTAAAACCTCCCAGGAAGGGCCTTTGCCTTACCGCTTTTGCCCTTCTATAAAACGGCTTGCTTCTAGGAAAACAAAATTCCTAAATTTCCTAAAATTCCATTGGTTCCCAAAAGATCATTCCTGATTGGTCCATTTCTAACACCTCATTTGCATATGCTGTGAACATAATCGAAACCTACAAACCTATAAAAGCCTGTGTAAACCTACAGATGGGGTCCAGAGCTTGGAGTTTTAACTCCTCTGGGCCCACCATTGTAAAAACCTGAGTTCTCCAACCCTCCAAGTGTCACTTGGTCTCTTAACAGAATTCAGATTTCTGTAACATTTCTGGATGCCTCAGTATGATTCCAACCGTGCCAACACCCTGAGCCACCGGGGTGGCGGAGCAACGAAATGGAGGTTGGAGAATCCTGAAAGTTAATGTGGCAGCATGCCACCTGACAGTATTCCAGGTCCTCCTTCACGGAGGTGGATCAGTCTTCTGGGCAGATGAACCCTGACAGGATTTGGTGGAGGGATGGACCAACTCACCAGTCAGCATGTCCAGATCAGGTAGGAACCTGAGGACTAGTCAGTAGTCAGGTCGTGTTCCAGTAGACAGGAGACTGATCATGTCTTAAGGGTTCCCATTGGGAACATAGGTCAGATATAAGTTAGTATCCCCTGAGTGTGTGTGTGTGTGTTTCTGTGGCATGACCTGCTTGTGCATCAGATTCAACTCTTTAGCTCCATGGTGCTCTGCTAGTGAGTTTGAGTGAGTCCAAACCTGACGTTCCTTGGTGACCTCATATGTCTCAGGGTGGTATCAACCCTTTGGGGTATTGATCAGATTCAGTGGAATATACTGACACACCAATGCTAAGTGTTACCTTCATCCCCAAGAGGGGAGTGCCCAGATGGATACAGCAAAAGCCCCTCCCTTTGTCTTGTCTGCAACACTGGCACAGGGTGGCCACACAGGGAGGGAAAGGGACATAGATCATCCCATGAATAAGTGACCCCAGTGCCCTCAGGGACTAGGACAAGACTTCGTTGAGAAAGTTTTGGAAGTGACCATACCATCGGACCTCCGAGGTATCCTGTTGCAATTAGTGAAACTGCCCCAGTACTCCCTTTTCTGTCTGACATTGAGACCTCAAGATGTGAGCCAGAGAGGGCTTCCCTAGGACTGGCTGCACCCCTCCTTGGAGGCCCCTTTTTGCTACACTTGTCTTGTCACTGGCCCACCCCAGCCCCATGCTTTGTCAGTTCAAGCTATAGAGACAGCTTTGTACAAGGACATCTGAAACTTGTCCAAGCCCTAGAATTTATCAGAGATTTCTTTCATGGGAGAAACCCCGACTCATTGGCAATGCTTGCAGCCATGCAGATATTAGATTTGGTGAGGCAGTGGGCTTTTCAGGAGCTCTGCTTTTTCAAGGAGTGGAGGAAACAGAGATACTGGGGTCACCATCCATGGGGCCAGAAGCAAACCTACACCTATAGTGTAAAATCTGTCAGATAACAATGGGGGCCTCAAAGTCAAAGCTGACTGCTGTGGGCTGCATGACTAAAATTTTCAAAAAGGGCTTCTCAGGAGACCATGGAGTTAAATTGTCACCAGGAAAATTGCACACATTGTGTGAACTAGAATGGCCCACCTTTGGAGTGGGTTGGCCTTCAAAAGGCACACTTGACTTGCCAACTTTCCAGGCCATATAAAGAGTGATTACTGGGACCCCAGGTCACCCAAACCAATTTCTTTATATTGAATCTTGGCTGATGATTGCCCAAACCTTGCCTCTGTGGGATGTTTCCATTAAAATGGTCAGGGACAGTGAAGGATCCTCGTGGCCCAAACATTGGAGGTGAAAAAGGAAGATATGATGAAGCTGATATTTAAAGGGGACCCTGAAGAAGAGCCATTGATGCTTCTGACATATATCCCCCCTGCTCCTATAGCTCCAACACAGCCACCCTTACCAGATACTCCACCTGCATCTGTGTCCCCACTCCCACAACCCCTGGCTCCTAGCCAGGAGCCCATAGGGAGGAGACTCTGCTCAGCCCAGTGAGTCACACAGTGAGTGGCCGCCCTTATTTCCTCTTTGGGAGACCCAAGGGCCCCAACAAGTAAGTGATGATGGCTCCGTGCAACCCGGCTGCTCCATCCTATACTACAAGCATTTCAGCACGACGGATCTCTTAAACTGTTGACACCATGTTCTGCCCTATTCAGAGAAACTTCAGGTCATGATTGACCTACTAGAGTCGATCTTCCAGACCCACAAACCAATCTGGGATGACATCAGTCAGCTACTTGACAATCTTCAACACTGAAGAAAGTGTATCCTGACAAATACCAGAAAGTGGCTACAAGGGTGGGCCGTGGCAGGGACTATAGATGCAGAAAGATGCAGCCCCCGAAATGAGACCAAACTGGAAACTTAAGATCCAAGCCAGAAGAGAGACTCTGCATGAATATTGGAGTGCCTTCCTACATGACTTGTGAGATGAAGCAAAGAAGCCAACCAACAGGTACAAGACCACCACAGTTATCAAAAACATAGATTAGTCCCCCACGGACTTCTATGAGAGGCTATGTGAAGCTTTTCAGATATACATATGGTTTGATCCCGAGGTCCCTGGAAACCAGTAAATGGTCAATGCTGCTTTTGTAGCCCAGTCCTACACCGACATCCACCAAAAACTCCAAAAGCTGGAAGGTTTTGCTGGAATGAATTCTACTCAACTGCTGGAGGTGGCCAACAAGGACTTCATAAACCATGACCAGGAAGCCCAACAAGAAGCTGACAAATCGATGAAACAGAAATCCCTGTTGGCAGTGACACTAGGGAGCCCTGACCCAAACCAGCATACCCCCAACCACAGAAGGGGGGACTGTGTGCAAGGGCCCCAATGCAGCGGGGCCAATGCACATACTGCAAGGAGGATGGTCACTGGAAAAATCAGTGCCCTCATCACAGAGAGGCAAATAATCTACTAAAGAGAAAGCCCCCGGCCAGTGAAAGAAAGTACTGACCTAAGCCCCCTATGATGGACTTCATCAGATTAACAGGGTTGGACTTAGACTAAGGGGGATGGAGCTCCCTGCTCCTGGGCCCCTGGGAGCCCACCATTGTGATGTTGGTGGGTGGGCCAACTGATGACATTTATGGTGGACACAGGCATGGAACATTCGGTGGTGATCGAACTTGTGGCCCCCTCAACTGAGAAAAAGGCAACTATTGTGGGGGCCACCAGGGACAGAGATACTCGCCCATTTTGCCATCCTTGATCATGTCAGCTGGGAGGACATTTGGTCACTCATGAATATCTATACCTACTAGAGTATCCTAGCCCCTCTTTGGGAAGAGAATACTATAAAAACTGGGGGCTCAGATAATGTTCTCTTCAGGAAAAAAAGCACATCTGACTCTGAGAGGGAAGGAAGGTTTGCTCATGATTGTGACAGTGCCCTAAGAAGAATGGCACAAATGGAAAGCACTCAGACAAACCCTGACTCTCTGATGAAGGAATTACCCTCCTTCTGGGAAGAAGGGGGACCCTACGGATTGGCTCAAAACCATGCACCACTGGTAATAAACCTATGACTGGATGCAATCCTGGCCTGGCTGGGACAGTGCCCCATACACAGAGAAGCCTGGCTGGGAATTCAGAAGCTTACCCAGTGCTTGTGTGATGAAGGAATTCTCACAGACTGCCAATTTCTGTGGAATACACCTCTCTTGCCCATCAAAGGCAGAAGGAAAAGATTATTGACCAGTGCAGGATTTGCGAGTAGTCAACAGTGCTCTGAACATGAAACATCTGGTGGTCCCTAACCTGTATCTGAGACTTCTACCAGCCCAAGTCAAATGGTTCACCTGCCTAGATCTGAAAGATGTTTTCTTCTGCATCAGACTCACATGAGCCAGTCAACCAAAATCTACCTTTGAGTGGGAGAACCCCCACATGGGCAGAACTCAGTTGACCTGGACTCGCTTATCACAGGGTCTTAAAAGCTCACCCACCCTGTTTGGGGAAGCACTGTCCATGGACTTGACTGCTTTCCCAGGAGAAACTCTAAACTGGACCCTGTTTCAGTATGTGGATGATCCGTTATTGGCCAGCCCCAGTCAAGAGGACTGTTGGAAGGGAACCCAGACCCTGTTAGCCCTGTGATTGGTTGCTAGCTATAAAGTCTCTTGGAAGAAGGCACAGTTCTTTAAAGAGACATTCAGGTATCTCGGGTTCATTATCTCAGAAGGACATCAGGCTTTATGCCCAGAGAGGAAACAAGCCATTTGTGCTATACCTCAGCCAGGCACCAAGAAAGAGGTCCAAGTATTCCTGGGTGCAGCAGGGTTCTGAAAATCTGGATCCCTGGTTTCTCAAACATAGCTAAGCCCCTGTACAAAGCCACTGTGGGATCTGGGAAAGAACCCTTGGACTGGGGACCCAATGAAGAAGAAGCATTCAATGAGATCAAAGGAATGTTGAGTGCCCCAGCCCTAGAACTACCAGATGTGACAAGAGAATTCAACTTGTACATCCATGAAAAGAATCACACAGCCCTAGGTTTCCTCACCTAAGCAATGGGTCCATGGCAGTGTCCCATGGCCTATTTGTCAAAATGCCAGGACCCAGTGGCATCAAGATGGCTACTATGCTTACAAGCATTGTCTGCAACAGTAACCCTGGTCAAAGAGGCAGAGAAGCTCACTCTCGGGCAGGTTATCAGTGTAAAGATTCTGCACGCAGTCACCACTCTGATGAATAGCCAGAAGCATTGATGGCTGACCAACAGTAGGATTACACATTCCCAAGGTCTCCTTTGTGAAAATCCCAGGATCCACCTGGAGATGGAGAGAAACTTGAACCCAGCCACCTTCCTGCCCAAGGGATAGGGCCCACCTGACCACAGCTTTGAGGAAGTAACAGAGGAGGTCTACTCAACAGGTCTGATTTGTCTGATATTCCACTCCAGAACCCTGAACTTGAAATTTTTACAAATGAGAGTAGCTACATGTAGGATGGACAAAGTAATGCAGGATATGCAGTGACAATGGCACATGAGATACTAAAGGACGAACCTCTACTGCAGGGCTGGATGGCACAAAGGGCAGAAATATGTGCACTCATCCAGGCATTGCAAGAGGGAAAAGGAAAGTGGGTCAACATTTACATGGACTCTAAGTATGCCTTCCCTACCCTGCATATACATGGTGTCATATATAAAGAAAGGGGTCTCTAAACAGCCACAGGAAAGAGATCAAAAATAAAGATGAGATATTACAACTGTTAAAGGCAATTTGGGAGCCTGCAGAGGTATCTTTCATCCACTGCAAAGGACTCCAAGATCCCATAAGCAGAGGAAACCGACTGGCAGATCAGGCTGTGAGAGAACTGACAAGTCAATCAGGCCACACCAGAGCCCCTGGGACCATTGTGAAGTTTCTGCTAGCACTCAAGCTGCCAACACCTCTGAGATACAGCTGAGAGGAAAACCTATAGGCCAGGACTGAAGGAGGAACCAAAGGAAAGGAAGGATGGTGGGTGATGCCTGACAAATGAACATACATATCTGAACAATTAGCCCACCAGGTGATCCTACAGCAAGATGAGCTCCCTCACCTGGAAAACACTGCCTTAGGGGCCCTGCTGGAGTGGTACTATCTGATTGCTCAACTTCCATCCCTCTGTGCCCTAGTTTCACAGCGCTGCCTCATATGTGCCCAGAACAATGCAAAACAGAGGTCAACTGGGCCCAGGGGATCCAGCAGTGTGGGCAGGGCACTTTGGAAGATACAGAAGTGGATTTCACTGAAATAGTGCCTAGCAGAGGATAAAAATACTTGCTTGTTTTTATCTGCACCTTTTCAGGATGGATAAAACCATATACAACATGGACTGAAAAGGTGAGAGAAGTAACAAATGCCTTACTCATAGACATTATTCCCAGATTCAGGATGTCATTGACCACAGGGCAAGACAATGGACCTGCATTTGTGGCAGAGATAGTGCAACAAGTGGCAAAAGTGCTAAACATCTGCTGGAATCTACATGTGGCCTACCGGCCCCAGAGTTCAGGCACAGTAGAGTGCATGAACTGAACCCTAAAGCCAGTTATGGCCAAACTCAGTCAGTGAACTCAAACAGCTTGGAGTGATATTTGGCCCCTGGCTCTCCTGTGGATATGCTGTGCCCCTCGGACCAAGATAGGGTTCTCCCCTTTTGAAATCTTGTATGGGAGACACCCTCCCCTGATCAGACTGGGAGAAAACATTAAGGAGGTAGGAAGCTTAGAACTTCATAAGCAAATGCAGGTCCATAGACAGGTAACTGACAGGATCCCAGTGTCACTGGGAATGGCACTACGCCCCTACAAACATGAGGACCAAATCTGGGTAAAAGATAGAAAAAGGAGCCCCTCAAACCCAGTTGGAAGGGTCACGACCCAGTTATATTAACCACCCCAACAGCTCTCAAATTTGCAGGAAGCATCCCATGGAGTCACCATACCAGGGTGAAAAGGGCAGCCCTGCCTCGAGATGAGGATGTCTGGAAAGTCAACCAGGTTCCCAGAGAGCCACTAAAATTCAGGATCCAGAAATGCCCACCACACCTGCTGGAGAACACTGGGCCCTGCTCTAGCCATACCTGGAAGCTGGCTAGTCAAGGAATGGCAGAAGCTTGAGGAAATCACCAAGGATGAGCTGAGACAGATTAATCAAAGTGCCCCTTTTAATAGAGATCCCAACTGTGATGACCGGGCATTGCCACACCTTGCTCCTCTCCCTCATCATAATCCTTGCTCTAACCCTTGCTAAGGACTGACTGTAGTAGCTCCTCCCAAATTGTCATACTCCAGGAAACTCCTACTGGCAATTTCATATCTCCTTGTTGTAGGATGCCTCACAACTATCCTATGCCTGTTACCTGGCCTCTCCTCGGGCAAAGCGAGGATTGGCCAGACTTGTAACACTCGTCCTGCTTTTATGGATAACCCCTTCCTTACATGATGAAAGAGCATCCATCAAAAGAGCAAGGTGCTAACCCAAATGGCAGGGATTAACAAGCAGAGGGAACGCTGGGCTTGCCTCAGAGAGGACACAAAATATATGCCTACAGTTCCCCTTCTGGCCTATTCTGCCTCTGTGGAAGACCTAATGAAATTAATACCATCTCTAAGTGGGTTCTCTGCTATTCTCTGCAATAAAACTGAGAGGACAAGAACAGGGGGAGGACCACACCCACTGGTATGAGAGAGAAACCAGACCGGCTAGCCTCTGTATGGGATTATACCTTGGGTATGCAACCAAACTAATGGGAAATCTCTCAATATGCTTCCAAAGCTTATATAGTGATGAAGGCAATGAGATATGTTATAGATATATTAAAGAGGCCTACTGCATTTACACCTTGTCTTTCAATGAGACAACCCTAGATTGGGAACCATTTCAGGATGAAGATGAATATAATGTATACCATATGATTAATGAAGGACTTAATTTTACCTGGGAAGGCAGAGACCATATTGTGACAAGGTGGTACAATGAAACTATCCTGCCCATAAACAGCACCAAAGGGGAGACCAGCCAAAGATATGTGGGGATAGGTTAGTGAACCGGGGCCCTCTTCAATCTGACCATGGGTGACCTAATAGATAGAGATTATCCCTATATATCATAGCTGTTGTTAAGACCCTGGCCATATAGACACTGAGTATCTGCAGCCTGAGGAAAATTGATGCTCACTCCATGAGGAAAGATAGCATCAAAAAGGGGGAATGATGGGGCAAAACTCACGAAGGGACTGGCAAGACCTCCCAGGCAGGGCCTTTGCCTTCCAAATTTTGCCCTTATGTAAAATGGCTTGTTTCTAGGAAAATGAAATTTACTCCTAAAATTCCATTGGTTCCCAAAAGCTCACTCCTGATTGGTCCATTTGTAACACCTCATTTGCATACAATGAGAAATTAATAGAAATCTAAAACCCAGTAAAGGCCTGTGTAAACCTTCAGATGGGGTCAAGAGCTTGGAGTGTTAACACCTCTGGGCCCACTGGCATAATAAACCTGAGTTCTCCAACCCTCCATGTGTTGCTTGGTCCCTCAATGGGATTCAGGTTTCTGTAACAGTGCAGAAAGATGGTACGTGGCAAATAATTTAAAAACTGCTTAATTTCAACTTTTCTGTGCAAAAGAAAGTTGAGTAATGGTTAACAATTCTAATCAATATATGTAAATCCCCCTATGACTAATAACAGTAAAGAAAAAAAATCCTTGTATGAAAGGAAAGTAAGATGTGTTTTGTTAAGGAGCGATATGAAGGGTGTGTTTTTCTTAGGGAAAAAGAGTGTAATTTTGTTTAAAAAATTGTATGCTTTCTAGAATGAAGAAAAATAAATAATAACATGAAAAACTGAATGGATTTTTTTTTAATTGGGGAAGATTTGTGCGAAAGGATTCTTGGAAAAGGAATCTTGGAAAATGCATAGATTTGATGGATTTATTTACATTATTTTTTAAATTACTAATAAAATTAATACCACACTGATGTAATACTAGAATTGGGTTCTGTCCCTCTCCCAAAACAGCAAACAAGTACTGAGATTATTAATCTGTTCTTAATTGGAATTTTTTAAAAAGATTTTTCTTTACTACGAAATCAAGATTTTGCTTCTTAAAGTAATTTCTTGTGTTTCATGTTGTTTTAAAAGGTATTTGATTACTTAAGAAAACCAAGTCTTCTCAATTTTAAAAGAACTAGCTCTTTCACAACTATGTGGCTCTCTATGTGACTTTGACAACACTTAGTTGTCACTTTGGTTAAATGGACAACAAAGAATTGTTGTCCATCTTATTTAGTCAAAAGTCTATGCCATTTTTACATATTTAACAAGCTCCCAAAATCAAATTTCAAATGGAATATTTGACCTCAAACAGAGGCCTCTGGAAATATCCCTAGCAATTTGCCTCCCACCTTGAAAAGGAGAGATGCTTAAGCAAACAGGTTTACTTGGTATGTTAAATTCCATGCCAACCAAGAAGTGATGAAAACCTTCTTAGCTTATATGTGAGTGGATATGTGTTATTATAAAGGTATTTCCAAAATAGTAAGAAGTTCATAGAAATCTGTCAATATGCTCATTGTATAATTATTACCATAAAGTTGTATATGTCACAGAAATGATTAGTTTTTCTTATCAAATGAATTCTCATCAACACTTTAATCATGATGATTTTAAGTCATTTGTCATTCACAGTCAGTTATTATTTGACTTTGATTCTTCTAAAAAAAACTGTTTACATTTGTTTACAGGCAGGAATTATCACTGATAGCATCACTTAAATAAATTTGAGACCATGATTTTAGTCTGAGTAGATATTTCCAAAAGTACTGAAAAAGCTAATGGAAGCATATATATACTAACCCAAGAAAAGTGTGAACAAAAATCAATTTCATGGGTTTTAATGAACTAATGAGTACCATTATAGTCATTAATGAATTTGTTTGAAACACTGCTTTTTTTAATGTTTGTTTTTTAAAAATTTAAGGAAACTGGAGAGAAGTAAGATGGTGGAGTACAAGGACGCTTGTAGCTCACCCTCTCCCACAAATACAACAAAACTCACATCTACAGACCCATTCAGGCAACCAGAGCAGCTGCCAAACTCCAATAGAACATTGCCCTCTTCGAAATACAAAGACACCAAAAATCTAGTAGGAGAAAAGGAAAAAAGAAAGAAGGAAAAACAAAACAGTGCGTGATCGGTCCCGTGGGAAGGAGTGGCAAAGGAGGACTAGCTCTCATTCATTGGGTCTCCCCACTCCAATGGAGAGGCCAACAGGATGAAAGGGGAGCCTTCAAGGCTTAATCTGCCCAGAGCACCCCTAGACCTACAGAACTAAATTAAACAGGCACAAAGGGTCCCCACAACACCCAGCCCGAGATGTGAGCTGGCAGCTGGGGGCTGGGACAGGCCACCCGAGCCAGGCGGAGGACTGGGGTGGCTGCACTGACATAGTCCCAGGGTGCTGCAGGGTGCTGCATACCATGGCTGGGAGGGGATATGGAGGAGAATAACCTTGGTCCCCATAAATTGTGAAAAAAGCAAAGCAACACGGCTGGTGTGCCCTGGGGGGGTGCACCTTAGCCTTTGTCTCCTCAGACCTGAGGCACCATTACTGGTGCTTCTCACGAGAAGACAGGCGGGGCACAGCCACAGCTGCCATATCCTCCTATGTGCGGTGCCCGGGTGGGGGAGGGGCCAAGCCCTGAACCAGCACCCCAGGGCTCCACAACCTCCTAGGCAGGACTGAGACTTGTTTCAGCCCAAGGCAGATAGGATCTTTCTGCCCTGGCACCTCAAGGAACTTGCACTGCCAAGACAAAGAAGGAGCTGAGATTCAATACAAAGCAGGGGTAGGGCTGTTCTGCAGTCTTCCCTGAGCCCGCCTATGGAGCACCGATCTGAGGCAGAGCAGGCAGTGGCACAGAGCAGTGGAGTGACTGCTGCTGGGAGAGGGAGGGCAGCCACCCGCCTTTCTGGCAGGAATGCAGCACCTGACCACAGTGCTTGGAGGGGGCATGATCTGCCCACCTGCCTTGACCCAGTGCAGCATCTGACTGCTGCATTGGGAGGGGGAGTGACCCGCCTGCCCACCGGCCACAGTGCCAGAGAGATATGAGCAATATGAAGAAGCAGAGGAACCACTCCCAATTAAAAGGTCAAGAGAAATCCCCTGAAAGCATGATCAAGGAAATAGACATTGATGGCCTACTAGATCAAGATTTCAAAAAAGGACTTATCAAAGTACTGAATGAACTAAAAGAAATAGTGTTTAGAGATATAAAATATGTCAAAAATGAAATAGAAGCTATAAAGAAGAACCAAGTAGAATTAGTCAACTCATTTGCTGAGATGAGAGCTGACCTAAAGGCTGTGCAAAGCAGGCTAGATAGTGCAGAGGAATGAATAAGTGACCTAGAAGACAGGACAACAGAAAGCACCCAATTAGAATAGCTGAGAGAAAAACAAATGAAAAACAATGAAAACAATATAAGGGACATATGGGATAATATAAAGTGTGCCAATCTAAGCATAATAGGGGTTCCAGAAAGTGAAGAAAGTTCAAAGGGGATTGAAAAGGTATTGGAAGAAATCATGACTGGAAACTTCACAAACCTAAAGAAGAAATCAGATATCCAAGTACAGAAGGCTCAGAGGGTCCCAAACAGGAAGAATCCAAATAGACCCACACCAACACATATCATAATCAAGATTGCCAGAGTCAAGGACAAAGAAATGATCCTAAAGGCAGCAAGAGAAAAACAAAGAATGAGTTACAAGGGAACCCCATAAGGCTTTCAGTTGATTTCTCTACACAAACACTACAGGCCAGAAGGGAGTGGCAAGATATATTCAAAGTCCTGAATGAAACAAAGATGCAGCCTAGGATACTCTATCCAGTAAGGCTATCCTTTAGAATAGAAGGAGAGATAAAGCACTTCACAGACAAGCAAAAACTAAAAGAGTTTAGTAACACTAAACCCATGCTAAAAGAAATAT
The DNA here is from genome assembly GCF_036321535.1 of Camelus dromedarius. Classification (NCBI taxonomy): domain Eukaryota; kingdom Metazoa; phylum Chordata; class Mammalia; order Artiodactyla; family Camelidae; genus Camelus; species Camelus dromedarius. The sequence continues at coordinate 3,193,856 of NC_087464.1, forward strand.
TGACAGGTCTACTCTAAACAGAAAAGAAGCAAGATGCTACAAAAATAAGAAATTCATAACTGGAAAGGGGATAACTACCATGAATTACAAATAGAATAAACACAAAATTGTAAGAGAAGACATCTAAATCATTAAGACTGGGAGAGGGAAGCAAGGAAAGCCACTGTGGAAATCAGTATGGAGATTCCTGAAAAGACTAGGAATAGACTTACCATATGACCCAAGAATCCCACTCCTGGGCATATATCCAGAAGGAACCTTACTTCAAAATGACACCTGCACCCCAATGTTCATAGCAGCACTATTTACAATAGCCAAGACATGGAAACAGCCTAAATTTCCATTAACAGATGACTGGATAAAGCAGTGGTATATTTATACAATGGAATACTATTCAGCCACAAAAATGAACAACATAACACCATTTGCACAACATGGATATTCCTGGAAAATGTCATCCTAAGTGAAGTAAGCCAGAAAGAGAAAGAAAAATACCGTATGAGATTGCTCATATGTAGAATCTAAAAAAAAATTTTTTTTAAAGACAGTTTGTTTTTTTTTTTTTTTGCTTCACTAATAAAAAATCTTGCTTATATCACAGTTTTTGTCTCATCAAAAATTCTTTTTTTTTTCAGGTGACTAAGAACTGAGGTAATTCTTATACCCCTTTTCCTGGTAAAATAAATTTTGGTGCCATGACTCAGATAGCATGCTTAAACCTAATCTTTCTTCCTTCATTTTCCCCTGCCTCCATGAGGCCAGTGGAGCACAAGCTCTTGGGGCAGGATGTGGAGGCTGGAGTGAGGATACAGGGCATGGAGTTCCAAGTGGTGCTGGGCTGGTGAGGCAGTGAGAGGCCCACCAGGGACCCCACGCTGGGACAGTTGCAGTGTGAGGGTACTAAAGCCATGGGCCTCTTTCCCCTATGCCTAGCCACATGCAAACTTGCCCCAGTGCACTCTGCAACCACCAGCCCTGCCAGACATGCAGACCCAACTGGAGATAAACAGACCTCCTTAATCCAGAACCACAGTAAACTAATCACTGCTGGCTCTTAAACTGGACTGGTCTATAGTGAAGACTACTGACCACCTGAAAACAATGCTCGAAGGAGAAGCTACAAACCAGGAAGAGAAGACGACATTTGAGGTAGACAGCTGACACAAGACACTGAACCAGGCCTGTATACCAATTACTTTATCACTCACACCTTTATATTCTGGTCTCTAGGCTTTGCTGGGGATCCTTGTTTCTGCTTTCTGACCTCTGTTATCAGGTTCTCTAAAAAACACCTTCCTTCAATCCCTAAATCTCTTTTCCCACTGGTCCTGCAAGATCCTATGTCTCTGACAAGGGTGCCTCCCTCTTGAGCTATTATTAACATACTCTCTGACCAAAAGAAAACTCTCAGTCTCCTAATGTGGCTGGGGCCAAGCCTTGTTGCCACTGTTTTAACCTGTGGTGCTCTGGGATCTCATAACCATACCCTGTTTGCCTTATTTGCTGGCCAGCAAGTATTTGGCCACTTCTTTTGTACATGCCTTGACTAACATTGTCCCTGGTGGCTTTTTCTAGAAAACACCGTCGTTTTCTAGAAACCCCAGAGACATGGGCTACAATGTCTCTGACTACTTTCTGGCTTCATATTCCTCCAGGGACACTCTCTCAGGCAAGAAAATATCTCCACCTTAGAAAACTGAGATCCTGGAGTTCTATCTCAAGTTCCCCTCTCCTGCTGCCTTTCCCATTCAGGAGCTCCGGTAGGGACCCTCTAACCCTAACTCACTCTATTTTTGCTCCCCCTTTCTCTGGCTATCCCAGTTGAGCAGCTCTCCTGCTCCTGGCCACTGATGGGGTTAAAACTAATTATTTTCTTGGACTGTGGAGACTCCCACCTCATGGTTAGATTGTGGCTGCTTTCCCCATCCAGAGAGGAGGCTGAGATGCCAGGTCCTCCTTCTGTGGACCAATGCCACTGAGATGCTAAGCTTTCTTTGGTCAATGGCTTGAGGGTACACTTGGCTACAGGCAGAAGACTGAGTAATCAGACTATAGCCTGTGGGCTTCACCTTGGGATGCTGAGCTCTAAGATCCCCCTTACCCGAGTATTCTGCCCTTCAGATGGAAAGCCAACAGTTGATCCCTTCTGGGACTCCCCTGGGCTACATCTTAGCCAAAAGCATGGCCCATAAATAGGAGCATAAATTCATCCACCTTGCTCCAGTTTAATCTCTTTTACAATACATAGCAAATAGTCTAAAATATCATCTATTTAGATCTTTTATTTGCTGAGGGACATCAATGATCTCTTAAAGAAATGCAAAATAACCACCTTGGCTGTTGTTACTATCAGCAACTTGTGGTCCCCAACACCTCCTTGAGGGGGTCTCCCTTATATGTAACTCCTCCCCTGCTCTCCCTACCATACAGCCCTCATTTAAAGGATAAATTTCTCATCCAATATGCACCTGAAATTAGACAAAAGCTCCAAAAGGCAATCCAGGAACCTGGAGTAACTCTTGATAAATGCTAACCATTGCTGCCACAGGTTTTTTGTTTGTTTGTTGAGATCAGGTACACGAGGCCAAGGCTTAGGAGAAGGAAAGAAGGAAAGAAGCCAGGCATGTCTAAATGATTACAGCCCTTCAAGAGCAGCCACCATCCCTAAATCCTCAGCCTCCAGCAGCTCAAGACAAGCCTGATGATCAATACATCTGACACTGACCTGGTCAATGAGCCAAGAAATGTCCCCATAATGACAAACCTCCAAGGTCTGCTTACTTTTGGTGTAAGAAGCAAGGTCATTGGATGGCCCTATGTTCCTTGAGCCAAACAGCCCATGGGGAGAGCCAGCCTGGGACCTGAAGATGGTTGTGTGGTGCTAAAGAAGCCCCCTCCAGTCAGCCCCAACACAAGAGATCTTCACCACTGGGCTAGAGCCACGGGGACAAGTGGATGAGGTGGGTAGGACAATAACTTTCCTTTTGGATAGTGGGGGCACCTACTCTGTCCTGAATTCCTTATCCAGACCCTTTTCCTCTAGATCCTACAACACATCTATCCTTCTGGTCATTAAGAAGGATGGGGCCTATACACTAGTCCAAAATTTAAAAATCATATATGAGTCTGTAGTACCTCTTCATCCAGTGGACCCAAACCGCTACATATTACTGAAAACATACCTCCAGGAGACCAGTGGTACACTATCATAGATCTGAAGATGCTTCCTCCTGTATATTCCTTAGTCCCCAGTCTCAATAATTACTTGTCTTTCAGTGGGACTCACCTAATAGGTATCAATGCCAGCTGACATGGACAGCACTACCATAGGGTTTTAAAGACAGCCCTCCCCTTTTTGGACAAGCTTTGGCCCAAGATTTACAGGAATTAAAGCTTGAAAAAGGGACTATTCTCCAATATGTAGATGACTTACTTATCTGCAACTTTACTCAAGAGCAGGCCATCCAGCATGCAACCCAAACCCCTGACTTCTTGGCTAAGTGGGGATACAGTTTCTCCCCCAGCAATATACCTATCCTTCTGGTCATTAGAAAAGATGGGACCTATAGCCTGGTCCAGGATTTATGAATCATAAATGAGGCAGTAGTACCTCTTCATCCAGTTGTTTCAAACCTCTATGTATTACTGGGGGACATACCTCCAGGAACCCAGTGGTACACTACCTTAGACCTAAAAGATGCTTTCTTTTATATACCACTTAGTCCCCAGTACCAAAATTTATTTACCTTTCAGTGGGACTCACCCAATGGGTATCAATGCCAGCTAACCTGGACAGTTCTACCACAGGGGTTTAGAGACAGTCCTCATGTCTTTGAGCAAGCTTTGGCCCAAGATTTACAGGACTTATGGCCTGAAAAAGGAACTGTTTTCCAATATGTAGATGACTTACTTATCTGCTCTGTTAATCAAGAACAGGATATCCAACATGCAATCCAAACCCTTAACTTCTTGGTTGAGCAAAGATATAAATTTTCCAGGTCCATGGCCAAAATGGCTAAACAACATGTAACTTATATAGCAGTGCTCTGACTCCTGGAAACCATAGCGTTTCCCCTGAACAAATTCAGGGAATCTTATAACTCCCTAACCCCACTACTCAAAAACAGTTCAGGGCACTTCTTGGACTAACAGGTTACCTACTGTAGGCTTTGGTCTATAGCCCAAATTCTGTATGACAGCTTAAAGGGCAAAGATGACTCAGTATCTCTCCAGTGGAGTCCTTCCCGAAAGGAAGCAATGGAAAAATTTAAAAGTCCCCTAGTAAGATCCCCAGCCTTGGGGCTTCCAGATTCCACAAGGCCCTCCAGTTATATATTCATGACAGAAGAGGAATAGCCTTGGGGATCCTCACCCAATGGCTGGGTCCTACCCAACAGCCCATGGGATACCTCTCCAAGTGGCTAGATCCCACTGCTTGAGGCTGGCCTTCCTGCCTAAGAGTGTTGGGATCCCTCTCCACTCTCCTGGAGGAAGGTTTTTAGCTAACTCTGGGGGCCTCTATACAAGCATACACTAACCACAAATTTTCTGATCTTTTAAAAGGCAAGGGATATTTCTGGCTCTCAAACTCTCAAAAACTCAGATGTTACTGTCTCTATTTGTGGGACACTCAATCCTGCTACACTATTACCATCTCCAGATGAGTCTCTTCCTTTTCACATATGTCATGATACCCTATCCATTTCTCTAGGAGCTAGAACAGATCTCACTGACCAACCCCTGGAAAACCTTGATGAGATCTGGTTCACCAATGGGAGCCACATATTCTCTTGAACCTCTTAGCAATCTGAGACTGGTTTTCAAGCGACACCCCAAGTCAAACTTCAAAAGTCTATGCAACAAGGTAATCAACCAATCAGCCAAGACAGCTTTTATAAAAACCCCTCGATGGACACTGACCCTTTGCTCACCACCTGCCCAGTGACAGACAGCTAGTCTGGGACCCCATTGAGCCCCACCATCACTCCAGGTCAGCAGGAAGTAGCTAGAGAAGCCGTCACCCTCTACATCCCAGAAATTTGGGGTCCTATGACTAGAGGGGGTAATGTTAGGTAGATTAGATGGAAATGAGCACTGGGAAGGGGGAGAGGAAAGGGGAAAGGAAGGGGAAAAGAATAATCCAGAACACAAAGAACCTGAGCTCTCTAATTAACCAGAGTGCAAGGAAGCTGGGCTGTCAATCAATCAATCAGTCAGTCATGAAACAAGCATATAAAATGAAAAACAAAGGGACAGTACCATTTTTCCTCTCTTGGATTGGCCTGCTCCCAATTTTTGGGACTGTACTATCTTCCTTTTTTTTTTTTTTTTTTTTACTTCACTAATGAAAAGATCTTCCTTATATCACACTTTTTGTCTCATCAAAAATTCTTTTTTTTTTTCAGGTGACTAAGAACCAAGGTAATTTTTATGTCCCTTTTCCCAATAACACAGTAACATTCTCTTTTCCTTGAAACAGGACACAATTGGAAACATTGATTATAATACCAAGGCTTTGACTGGATTGTCATGTTTAAAAATGATTTGCATCAAACCAGATGTGACCTAAGAACTTTAAGGAACTAAGGTTGACTTTAAAGATCCAATTCTTACAAAGGGCCCCTTGGAAAATCTGGCCTGAACTTGGCTTATGAGGTTTCAAAAGTTAGAAGTCAGTAAGGAGAGGCCTTTTCAGGCAGGCCCAGGAACATCAGACTATTTGGGGAATGTAGACAAGTTCAGGATTTTCAGTCAAGTTGGCAAAGAGGTAAGACCACAAATGCCTCTCCTCTTGACTACAACAAAAGCACAACTGAATGTTAAAAAACCATCAAAAAATAAAGACTGGAATCTAGCAAAAAAAGATTTTCTGCAACTGGAAACATAAAGAGGGAAGCACAGCTGGATGGTAGGAGGGTGTGCTCAAGATATAATTGGGCCCCATACCCTCCAGGTGTTCGACCCACAAGCTGAAGATTTGTTAAGTTGCAGAGGCCCTCCCACAAGAGTGAGAGCTCTAAGCCCCACGTCAGTCTCCCCAGCTTGAGTCCTGGCATTGGGAAGAGAATGAGACCCCAGGACATCTAGTTTTGAAGGCCAAAGGGGCTTGTATCTAGGAGTTCCACAGGTCTGGGGGAAATGGCAACTCCATTAACTTGGGAAGCATGTATGGAAACTCACATGCACCAGGTCCAAGAGCAGAGGCAGTGATTTCACAGGGACCTGTGCCAGACCTGCCTGCTGGATATGATATATCTCCTGGGGACATGGGGGATATCTGTGGCTCATCCAGGAGACATAAAAGTTGGTGGCATACATTCTGGGAGTTTTCATCTATATGAGCTTTCTTGGAGGCTGACATCTTGATTGGATCATTAGCTCCAAGACCGAGCACCACCCAACAGCCTGTAGGGAAGCCTCAGGCCAAACAACATACATGTTGGGAACACAGCCACATCCATCAGCAGACTTCCTGAGCCACAAAGGCCTCTTGACACAGCCCTATCCACCAGAGATCCATGACCAAGCTTTGCCCAGCAGTGGGAAAGCATTGGCTCTTCCTGCCAGGAAACCTGCATAAGCCTCTAGATCAGCCTCATCCACCAGGGGCAGATACCAGAAATAGGAAAACAATCCCAATGCTTGTGTAAGGAATCCACAAACACATAGAAATATAGACAATATGAGGTGGCAAAAGAATATCTCCCAGTACAAGTCTCAAGAAAAAATCCCAGAAGAAGAAACAAGTGCTGAGGAGATAAGCAATTTATCTGAGAAAGAGTTTAAAGCACTGATGATGAAGGTCTTCAGAGAACTCAAGAGGAGAATAGATGCACTGAGTAAAGTTTTTGGGCAAAGTGTTGGAAAATATAAATTATACCCAGGGTTGAGGAACAAAATCACCAAAATAAATAACACACTAGGAGGAACCAAGAATAGACTAAATGAGGCTCTAGAAGAACAGACCAATGAGCTAGAAGACAGATAAGTGGAATGAACTTAAATATGAAGCAAAACCAGACACACAGATATAGAAAACAAACTTCTAGTTGCCAGGGTAGAGCGGGGTGGGAAGGGATAGAGTGGGATTTTGAGATTTGTAGATACTGACAGGTATATAACTGTTCTAAAAAATAAAGTCTATTAAAAAAGAAAGAATATTTGGGGAATGTATAGAAAGAGGAATTCATCTCAATCGACAGGTATTGTAGACAGAATCTAGTGTAGACTCGGCTTGGCTTCATATCCTCCAGAGGCTTTTAAAAGTCTAATCTCAGGTTCCTTATGAAAAGTTACAGCAAAGCAAAATCAAGAGACCATGTGGTCAATCAGTATTCTTGCTGTACTTACATAATCAGACTAAGTTTAATGAGACTGGACTTATTTTACAAACAAATTTGTCTATGATTCTCACTGATAGAAGAAGTTGTGACAGTAGAGGTAAATTTTTGTTTCAGTGGAAAACCATGATGTACACTTCTGGGTCTGATCACACACGTCTTGACAGTCCTTGACAAATCCTGGATTATTCTAGTTTCCTCCAAAATCTCACTAAATCTCTCCAAATTAACACTTGAAATCATTGTGAAGTAAAACTGCCCTTTTCCCAAGCTTGCAAAGTTGAAGCTAGAAAATGTATTATTAACATCAAGAAATTCACAACAGACCATGGATAGGCAACTTTTGTGTCAGCTGTTGTGTGGGCCACTCAGCAAGTTCACCTGAATTCCTGATGCCATCACCACGGACAGTCAAACTGAAATCTGGGACAACCATTGGATTGCCACTGCTACCCTCTATCCACTATCTAAAAACATATTGAGCCCAGCCTCTTCTTGATTAGCTGCCCTCTGGATTCCATTTTTTTTCACTATTACTCTTTTTTCCCCCTCTGCTTTTCATAGAAACTACTCTTCACTAAATGCTGGATATCTAGCGCCCTCCAGCAAATGCACTCTACTAACAAGTCTTAACAGATGATTCAGCTGGTCCTTAATGAACCAAGTGTGTCTGAACAAGAACTGAGTTTATAGTATTCAAAGGAAAGAAGAACATTTGTCTCTTCTTTCCTTGAACAAGAAACAGCCTGACAAATATATCTTGTGGGAACTCTAACTGGAAAAGATTCATGCACTCCAATGTTCACAGCAGCACTATTTACAATAGCCAATGCATGGAAGCAACCTCAATGTCCATGAACAGATGACTGGATAAAGAAATCGTGGTGTATATATACAATGGAATACTACTCAGCCATAAAAAAGAAATAATGCCATTTGCAGCAACATGAACGGACCTAGAGATAATCATTCTAAGTGAAGTAAGCCAGAAAGAGAAAGAAAAGTATCATGTGATATCACATATATGTGGAATCCAAAAAGAAAAACAAAAAGGACAAAAGTGAACAGAACAGAACAGAGACAGACTCACAGATATAGAAAACAGGCTTATGGTTACCTGGGGGGAAAGGAGGTAGGGAGGGACAAATTGGGAGTTCAGGATTTGCAGATACTAACTACTATATATAGAATAGATAACATTATATTCTACTGTATAGCTCAGGGAACTATATGCAATAACTTGTAATAAAGTATAATGAAATAGTGTGTGATATATATATATATATATATATATATATATATATATACACACACACACATATATAAAACACATATATATTTATATATCTAAATCACTATGCTGTACACCAGAAATTAACAGCATTCTAAATTGAACATACTTGAGTTTAAAAAAAAGACTACAGGCAGGATATCTTATGTTGACTGCCTATGAATCACGCTGTAAAAAAGCAATAACCTCTCTTTTTCCTCTGTGCCATCTGTTTAGTGGTGGCTAAACTACAACTATGCCTAAGTGCATCTCCATCCACGCTGGCCACGCTGGTGTCCAGATTGGCAATGCCTGCTGGGAGATCTACTGCCTGGAACATGACATTAGGCACAATGGCCAGATGCTAAGTGATAAGACCATTGTGGGAGGAGATGACTCCTTCAACATCTTCTTCAGTGAAGCAGGTGCTGGCAAGCATGTGTCCAGGGCAGTGTTTGCAGACCTGGAATCCACAGTCATTGATGAACTTCACACTGGCATCTGCCACCAGCTCTTCCACCATGAGCAGCTCATCACAGTCAAAGAAGATGCTGCCAATATCTATGCCCATGGTCACTACACCATTGGCAAGGAGATCATTGATCTTGTCTTGGACCAAATTCAGAAACTAGCTGACCAGGTCTTCAGGGCTTCTTGGTTTTCCACAGCATCGGTGGGGGAACTGGTTCTGGGTTCACCTCCCTGATGATGGAAAATCTCTCTGTCAATTATGGTAAGAAGTCCAAACCGGAGTTCTCCATGTACCCAGCCCCCTCCAGGTTTCCACAGCTGTGGTTGAGCCCTACAACTCCATCCTCACCACCCATGCCACCTTGGAGCACTCTGATTGTGCCTTCATGGTAGACAATGAGGCCATATACAACATCTGCATTAGAAACCTCAATACTGAGTGCCCAACATACACTAACCTGCATAGGCTGATAGGTCAAGTTGTATCCTCAATCACTGCTTCCCTGAGGTTTGATGGAGCCCTCAATGTTGATCTGACAGAATTCCAGATGAACTTAGGTCCCTGTCCTCACATCCCCTTTCCTCTGTCCACATATGCCCCTGTCATCTCTGCTGAGAAAGCCTACCATGAACAGCTTTCTGTATCAGAGATCACCAATGCTTGCTTTGAGCCAGCCAACCAGATGATGAAATGTGACCCTCACCAGGGTAAATAGGTGGCTTGCTGCCTGTTATACCATGGTGATGTGGCTCCCAAAGATGTCAATGCTGCCATTGCCACCATCAAGATCAAACGTACCATCCAGTTTGTGGACTGGTGCCCCACTGGCTTCAAAGTTGGCATTAATTACCAGCCTCCCACCATGGTACCTGGTGGAGACCTGGCCAAAGTACAGCAAGCTGTGTGCATGCTGAGCAACACCACAGCCATTGCTGAGAGCTGGGCTCACCTGGACTACAAGTTTGGCCTGATGTATGCCAAGAATGCCTTTGTTCACTGGTACTTGTGTGAGGGCATGGAGGAAGGAGAGTTTTCTGAGGCTCATGAGGACATGGTGGCCCTTGAGAAGATTTATGAGGAGGCTGGTGTAGATTCTGTTGAAGGAGAGGGAGAGGAAGTAGGGGAGGAATAGTAAAGTTAAAATGTCACAAAGGTGCTGCTTTTACAGGGAAGCTTATTCTGTTATAAACTGAAAAGTTGTGGTCTGATCAGTTAATTTGTATGTAGCAGTGTATATTATCATATACAATTACTGACCTATGATTTAAAACACAACTTTTTGTTACAGACCCAAGGTATCCACTTCTCTGATGGATTTGAAAAAAAGTATTCCCTCTTTTAAAAAAAAAAAAAGATTACAAAGAAGATCTGACAAGGATTAGTTGGTTTACCAAACTTTAATCAGACCCTTGAATCTTCTCCTAGGCCCATAATGGTACCTCCTTGTAAAATCTTCAGTAAGAATTCTGCTGAGTGTATTTTGCATGAGGCCTTCATCCTACAGGTCTGATCACCCTAGATATCTAATTAGGTTACTCATATTCCACCCCCCCACCAGGTAATGTCTGATCAGTCTGACTCATCTTCAACAAAAATCCTGTATGTCAGTTTACTGAGTAATTCACTTGTCCTTTGTGTTTCCTATTAGCAATATGCCATCCAGTGATCCCACACTGAGCTCCTCTGATATAAATTCCCTCTTCCCAATTCTCTATTCTTCACTGAGCCCAGTTCTATATTGAGGTCTCTTTTTCCTTATTACTATAGTTCTGAATAAATATGTTTTTACCACATTAAATACTCTCCACATATGGCTGTCCTGTGATAGTCTTCATAATCATACAATGCAGTAACTCCCCCTTTTCCTGTTTACACAGAGGCATGAGGAGCCCAAAGTGGCCAGATGTCTTAAGCTCCACTCAGGAAAATTATTGTTCTGTCTCCTGGAAGAAACACTCCTTCACCAGGAACTACAAAGTCTAGGTGGGCAGAGCTTAATGTCATGAGAAAAGGGGAAAAAAATTTCTAAGGGTAATATAGAATGTGATGCCCCTACCATTTCCACCCCTTCATTCCTGGACCTATTAACTGAATCATTACTGGAAGCTGATTCAGGACATGAATGACCTCCTGAAGAAACTTTCCACAGCCCTGCAATATACTGCCACCTTCCTAAGTTCCACTGAAACTGAGTCTTCAAAAGGCCCTTCCCGTGTTGTATCCATCCAGCTGCTTCAGGATGGTGGCAAACAGGGTGATATAGTGGATTCAATGGGCGTGCACCCCTTGCCTCACTTCTTTTGCTGCAAAGTGAATTCCTTGGACAGAAGTAATCCTTTGTAGAATGCTATGATAACAGATAAAACATCTTTAAGTCCACACTGTAGTCTTGGCAACAGCATGCACACAATCAAGGCAAATCCAGACCCACAGTAAGTGTCTGTTTCAACAAGGCTAAAATGATGCCTTCCATTATGAAAGCATCCTGATGTAATCAACACGCCAGCAGGGGTCTGTCTGAGGACCCCCTGGAATGTGCCAAATGAGAGACCCAGTGCTGCTACCACTTTTAGCAGATCAGGCACTCAGTCATGGTTAATGGAATCCCATGTTGATGAGCACAAGAATGACCTCCATCACTGCCACCACAGCCAACTTGTTCATGAGCCCTCTGGGCAAAGACTGGCATGGCAGGGAAAGAGGCTGACTGATACCCACAGAATGTGTTATCCTCCATGCTTGATTGTTGAAATCTTCCTCTTCTGGTGTCAAACCCTGGTGAGCACTCACATGGGACACACGTATCTTTTACTTTTTCCCAATGAGAGAGGTTAATCCACATACCTCTTCACCAAATTTCACATTTACCAGTTTTCTAATTATGTTCCTTTAAAGTCCCTTTGGCCTGACCATCAAGCAAAACCATTGCCTACAGCCCCAAATCATTATATAATCACACTTAAGGCCACTTTATCTTTCAAACATTACGCACAAGCAGGTGCACTGACTGCCTAAAATCCTGAATGGTGGGATGCTCACTGTCCAACCTCACTGTCCTTCATTGAAGCCCCAGGAAGATGCTGTAGCACTACCGCTCTCCACTTTCACGTGATGCCTCCATATGGTGTAAAACCATCAGTAAACAGGCTTGCATCTTTTCTTTCTGTGTTAAGGAGCCAGAGGGAATTCCACCTTATGGGGTACAGGTATGGATGGAGGAGACCGCTTCTTCCTGTCACTTATGTGTAACTCCTGGCCTGTCTGGGCCAAATCATATATGTACCACTCCCATTTGACATAGGAGTGCTGCTGTGCCTGCCCAACTTTAAGACTTGTTGGGTTAAATAACACTTGGGCAGCTCCAGTCAAATAATGTCTTGGTGGCCCATCATTAAATATTCAGTCTCTGATGAGACCCAGTCACAGAGCAAGAGTTGTTTCTCAAAAGGAGAGTATTAATTGGAGGATGATAGTAGGACCTTGCTCTAAAATCCTAAACACCTGTGCTGTGATTTACCAGTGGGCTGCCAAAGGCTTCAAATAGTATCCATGTGAATCAGTGGAATTTCAAGAGCCATTGGGTCTGATGGGTTATGTGGTCCAAGTGGCAGAATGGCTTGCACAGCATCCTGGACCCATTATGGAGCCTTCTCTTCTCCCTCCACCACCCTGCCTTTAAAACTAGTAGCTTCCTGTCACTTGATACGTGGGACAGGTTAACACCCAAATGACAAATATGTTGCATCCAAAATCAACATGCCCACTGGATATTGTGCTTCTTAGTTCTAAAAAGGGATACAGATACAACAATTTGCCCTTTACCTTAAAAAGGGTATCTGGACATGTCTCACACCTTTTGGCTCCCTAGAGATGGCACTGAAGCAGAAGCTCCTGGGCTTTTATTGGAATTTGATCTCCACCTTCTGACATGCAAATGTCTTACCATTAAGTCTAGAATAGTTGCTGGTCTTCCTCTCTAGGTCCAAGCAGCATAACTTCATAATTCAATGCAACAACATAATGGACCAGCGTGATATCTTGTGGGAGGGAGGGGTGATCAACATCCCTGCAAACTAAACTGTGACACTGATAGACAGTTGATACATCCATTAGGAAGGACAGTGAAGGTGCATTGCTGGCCTTGCACATGTAATGAAACTGTTTCTAGTAGGCACTAAGGTGAAGGAGGCATTTGCCAGATCAACAGGTCACTACTGGGTATCAGAGTATGTGTGAATTCATTGTATCAATAAAACCACATTTAGTACAGCAGTTGCATCAGTATGTTAATCTCCCAACAATCCACTGTCATCCTTCAATACATTTGTCCTCTGTCCAGGCCAAATAGAAGAGTTGAAATGGGGACTTTAAAGTATTGGCTCTTTAAAGTGCATCTAAGTTCCTTAAAGCTCTCAGGCCATATCTGATTGGATGTGCAACATTCTCAAATATAAAATTCTAGTCAAAGCCACTGTAATGTAACCAATGTTTAGAATTGTGTCCTGTTGTAATTAGAAGATATTTTCTTGAACTAATGCAAATTACAATAGTGCCATACTTATAAGCATTCAATTTCTGGAGGGATCAAGTAGAACCAAAAAAAAAAAAAAGTAATTGTCACATCTTTGGTCACAAAGTGATACTTTACCAAATTGGTGTACATTACAGATAGCTTAAGGGAAGTTTCCTTCAGCCCAGAAAACAAAATTTTAAAAAAAGAGCAGTTTCAAACAAAATGTCCACAGTTAAAATTCTGATATAGTTTATTTGATGAGGGATATTAGTTATTTCTGTGGCATGAAACATTTTAATATGGTAATCTGAAAACTAAGGTGTTGATAACTTTATCACTTCTGATTTGACAATGTGTCCTGGGTAATTTAACTTACAATATAAACCAAATTAGTTTGGCATCTACCTTTTAAAAGATAAGATACAAATACTTGGAGATTTTCCAAAGGCCTTCTGGAAAATCTCAAAGTTAATTTGAGGTCAAAAAGTCTGTATTTAAAATCTGTTTTTGAGAAACTGCCAAAATTTCAAAAGGATGAACACTCCACTAAATATGATATCCAGTCACTGTGAAACAGTGAATTCATTTAATCCAACTGACAAAAGATTTCAAAGGAAAATATGTACAGTTATATAGTTGTAAAGTATCTAGCTATTTTAATATCAAGAACTCAGTTTTCTTTATGTAATCAAGGATATGATAAAGACAATCTGAATTACAGGAAACCATTTTAAGATATAAATATTAGATTCCAAGGCAAACACTTAAAACCTAAGGAATAAACTTTTCTTACAATTTCTTATCAAGAGCAGACTGCGAAGCTAAGTAAAGTTTGTTGTTTTAGCAGAGAAAGAAAAGCAAATTCTAGTTTAGCATCATGGTACTATTAATGCTAAGACAGAGCTTTTAAACCCTTGTAAATAATTCTTCCAATCTTAGCACTGACCACAAAAGATGCTTTTTCCAAGATTCCTTTCCCATACATCTTCTATAACAAAAAAACCAGATCTGAATCACTTTTCTGTACACTGGAAACTAACACAATACTGTAAATCAACTATACTTCAATTTAAAAAAAAATCATGTCTTACTTTTCCTGCATATAGAACTATTTTTTACGTTATTTCTCATGGAACTATCATTTATAAATATCGATTTAAAAATTTAACCGTTAGTCACCTTTCTTTTAAAGAGAAAGCTAGGAAGTAAGCAATTGTTAACTGGCACATATTATCATTCAATGGCAAATTTATTAATAAATAACTTCATAACTTTCTAGATGCAGGTGCCTTTTTCATAGTATAACTTCACACATTTGAAAATGGACCCAAATAGGAGAGTTCTGGTCAAGATGGCAGAGTGATAGGACCATGAGCTGGCCTCATCTTGTGACTACAATGAAACCAGAACTGAATGCTAAACAACCATTGAAAAAAGACTGGACCTAACAAAAAAGATCTTCTGCAACTGGAAACATAAAGAGAGAATTACAGCAGGATGGTAGGAGGGGTGTGCTCATGATATAACTGGGCTCCATACCTCCCGGGTGGGTGACTCACAAGCTGAAGATTTGTTAAGTCACAGAGGCCCTCCCACAGAAGTGACAGCTCTAAGCCCCACAACAGGCTCCCCAGGTTAGTTCCCAGCATTGGGAAGGGGAGAGCCCAGGACATCTGATTTTTAAGGCCAGGGGGGCTTGGCTCTGAGAGCCCCACAGGACTAGGGAAACAGAGACTCCATTCTCTTGAGAAACATACATGGAAATTCACATGCAACAGGTTCAAGGGCAGAGGCAGTGATTTCATAGGAACCAGGGCCAGACCTGCCTGCTGGATTTGGAGGGTCTCCTGGGGCCATGGGGGATGGCTGTAACTCATTCAGGGGACATAAAAGCTGGTGACAGACATTCCAAAATGTTAATCTTCATAAGCTTTCCTGGAGGCTGACATCTTGATTGGTTCATTAGCTTCAAGACTGAGCCCCACCCAACAGCCTGTAGGGAAGCCTCAGGCCAAACAACATACAGGGTGGGGACACAGCCCCACCCATCAGCAGATCTCCTGAGCCACAAATGCCGCTAGACACAGCCCTACCCACCAGAGGTCCAGGACCAAGCTTCACCCAGAAGTGGGCAGGCACTGGCTCCTCCTGCAGTGAACCCTGCATAAGCCTCTAGCCCAGACTCATCCTGCAGGGACAGATATCAGAAATAAGAAAACAATAATCCTATTGCCTGTGAAAGGAATCCACAAACATAGAAACATAGATGATATGAGGCGGCAAAGGAACATCTCCCAGGTCAAGGCACAAAATAAAATCCCAGAAGAAGAAATAAGTGATGAGGAGATGGGTAATTTGTCTGAGAAACAGTTTAAAGTAATGATGGTGAAGTTGTTCAGAGAACTCAAGAGGAGTATAGATGCACAGAGTGAAGTTTTTAGCAAGAGTTGGAAAATATAAAGAATACTCAGAGTTGAAGAAAAAAAATCACTGAAATGAACAATACAGTAGAAGGAACCAAGAATAGACTAAATGAGGAAGAAGAATGGATCAGTGAGCTAGAAGAAAGATTAGTGAAAATCACTACTTCAGGACAGAAAAAAGAATAAAAAGGAATGAGGATAGTTTTAAGAGAACCCTGGGACAACATGAAGCACACTAGTATTTCATTATAGGTGTTTCAGAAAGAGAAGAGAGTGAGAAAGGATCTGAGAAAATTTTTGGAGAGATAATAACTGAAAACTTCCCCACCTTGGGAAAGGAAATAGTCACTCAAGTCCTGGAATCACAGAGAGTACCACACAGAATCAGCCCAAAGAGTAACACACCAAGGCATATAGTCATCAAATTGACAACAATTAAGGATAAAGAGAAAATATTAAAATTAGCAAGAGAAACGCAATAAAACATACAAGGGAACCCCCACGAGGTTACCAGCTGCTTTTCAGCAGAAACTATACAGGGCAGAAGGGAGTGGTACAATATATTTAAAGTGATGCAAGGAGGAAACTTACAACCAAGAATACTCTATCCAGTAAGGCTTTCATTCAGATTTGATGTAGAAATCAAAAGTTTTGCAGATAAACGAAAGCTAAAAGATTTCAGCACCACCAAACCAGGTTTACAACAAGTGTTAAAGGAACTTCTCTAGTCATCAAGCCATAAGAAAAGAGAACAGAAAGAAGAAAGAGAAAAAAAAAAGAGAGAGAGAGAGAGATACCTACAAAAGATTGCTTTGGCTGTTCGGGGTCTTTCATGGTTTCTTATAAATTTTGGAATTGTTCTAGTTCTGTGAGGAATGTCACGAATATTTTGATGAGGGTTGGGTGGGATCTGTGGATTGCTTTGGGTAGTGTGGCCATTTTGATAGTGTTGATTCTTCCATTCCAAGAGCACAAGAAATCTTTCCATTTCTTTGTGTCATTTCAGTTTTCAGAGTATAGGTAACCTCCTTGGTTAAGTTTACTTCTAGGTATTTTGTTGTTTCTGAGGTAATGGAAATGTCTCTGCCAGTTAAAAAATTCTGGTTTTTGAAATGAAAAAAAAAAGTGAATGAAGGTCCACAAATGGCAAAATATCCTTTTTTTATGGGTGAATTGTATTCCATAGTATATATATATGCTGCATCTTCATTGTCTATTCAACTATTGGTGTGCACTTGGGATGCCTCCATGTCTTGGTAATTATAAATAATGTTGCTGTTAATAGCAGGTTGTATGTATCTTTTTGAGTTAATTCTTAGTTTATGGTTGGCTTTATTCCTTTGTTAACAATGTAAATCAAAAGGCTAAAGCCCTAAACACTCTTAGAAACAATGAACAACACATATATGTAAATTTTAAAATATATGTGCAGTAAAAAAAAAAAAAGATATATCAAGCCATGAAAGACATACAATAAACTTAAAAAGATATATTACTAAATGAAACAAGCCAGTCTGAAAAGGCTACAAACTGTATGATTACAACCAAATGACATTCTGGAAAAGACACAGCTACAGAAACAATAAAAGGATCATGGTTTCCATGGGTTTGGGGAGAGGGAGGGAGGAATGAATAGATAGAGCACAAGGGATTTTTAGGGCAATGAAATTATTCTGTATGATACTATAGTGGTGGCTTCATGTCACTATGTATTTGTCAAAACCCATAGAATGTACAACATCAAGAGTAAACCTTAATGTAAACTATGGACTTTGGTTGATAATAATGTGTCTATATTAATCGATTGTACCAAATATACCACACGGATAAGGGATGTTGAGGGTAGGGGAGTATATATGTGTGGGTGGGGAGGGCTATGTGGGAACTCTGTATTTTCTTCTCAATTCTGCTCTACACCTGAAACTGCTGTAAAACAATAAAGTCTATTAATAAAAAGAAAATGGACCCAAATATGTTTAGCTTCTCTATACGATTTTTAAAAGTATGCCAAATGTAGACAAACTTTTGTTCAGCAATTAATGTTTCCATATTTTATCTTATTTGGAAAAGACCTATATGCTAATGAATACACATTATTGACCTTAAATTAGTATACCTTTAAGGTTTCAAGTTACCAAAAAGTTTGTAAAATTATTTTAAGTAGGTATAGTATGAAACAAAACTGTTGTTGAAAAGTTCATGTCTATATTTTATCACACCTACACCTATTAATCTACTTCTGCTTAACAAGTATGTGTGAACTGATCAAGAAAACATGATGGGTTAAAGAAGCAAATCTAGCCATCATCCTATGTTCTTTTTCTTGCTGACAAATTAGGCAATGATCAAAAAATTATCACAGAGGCTAAAAACCTAAAAAGTTAAATGTATGGTTCTCGTGTCTTTAGTATTTTTTTAAAATTTTCTACTGTGCCTGACATGCATCAGGTAATTCATTTTTATTGCACATTTTGTTCTTAGGTTGGATTTATAGTTTTATAATCTTGAACATCGAGTAGATACACAATAAGCTTGTTTGACTGTTAAACCTAGGAAGAAAAAAAAAAAACCTGTATGTCTGCATTATATTTAATGCTGAAAAACCTGAAAACATACTTGTTTTACTTTACCAACAGTTTTTAAAACTAACTTTGTTTAACAAACATTATCTCAAATCATGTGAAATTAACAAATTAGATTGCTTTTTACATTTCTGAGGTTTAGGAACTTAATATATGGAAGCATTCATTCATCTCTAAGCCAATTTGAATAGAGCTTTTAAGGGATTTTATAAGTTGATTTAGAAATAATTTGGGGAGGTAGAAAGTGTCACACATACATTACATATATGCATACATACATAACCACAGAGACACATGCAAACAGAGTTCTTATATACTTCATTCTAAAATTTATATCTGTGACTCAGTGAAACATAATGATACAATCTAATTGGTTTATCTCTACTTTATATATTTATCTGAACTGTGTTTTTGGCAAATGGGACAAATAAAGGTTACATGTTAACCAATATTCATGGAGGAGACTTTTAAGATTTCCTTTTGCCCTGAAATATAATCTAATGGAGGCCATGGATAAAATTTTAGGCCAGTGATGAGGAGACATCTAGCTCTATCTGGATGTCTCCAAAACCCAACCCAGTGGACAAAACACTATATTCCCAAATAACATTCTGTTCTCATTTCACCCTCAGGTTGCTACTGCCAACTACATAATTGTCACTTCCCACCTGTTTCTAAAAGAATGAAGTCACTGGCCACTGCAGTCACTGACCTTCAAAACAACTTGAAAGGAGTTTAGGGTGGAGATCAGGAATGAGGCACCCTGTGCTCTGGGGAAAACTGGCAGAACAGGACTTCAGGTAGTTAATTACTTTCAGGAAAATATTTTATAAACCCAATTTCTTGCATTTCTCATATCTAGAAAACACTAAAATCATTAATGGAGACGTTTTTTCTTCATGACTAACAGCAATATTCTTATGACTAGCAGTAAATTTCTGCCAAAATGTGTGCTTGACTGCAGGTACCTTTCTTCACCAAAGTCACATGTGTACTGTCCTCCCCTCTTGCCTCTTCAGAGAAGTTCCTCAGAGCTATCTAAGAGGCTGCCTCCATCATTTTTCTACAGCCATCATTTTTCCCCAAATAAAACAGAACTCACAATTCTCACATTGTGCATTTTTTCAGGAAATAGTTTTGTTGCTCCAAAGAAGGGACCAAGAGCAGACTTCTTCCCATCACTTTAACTCTACAAGGACCCAGAGCTTAGTACCACCAAAGGCCTCTTGTGTCCATCTGCCTCCTTGGAGAGTCCAGACAAATTTGGTAGAGTCTCTCCTGGCTCTCAGATCTCCTATATTGGTTGATGATCCTGAGTTTTATTTTGTGGTGTATAACAGGTACCTGACCCCTAATTTGAAAGATACTGGAAGAGTGCCTACCTAATTAAAAGACACTGGGGGGAGCCTGGTTGAAAGACAGTGGGCTTTTCTTAGTTGAAAGACATTGAGTGGTTTGGACTGAGTGGTTGGGTAGGAGGCTGATCTGATAGCTTTCCTCAATTCAGCGGCCTTATTAGAATTTGTTGGAATAAAAGTGAAGATATTACTTGAGACCTTCACTCTGAAGACAATGGACAGGTCTCCTCCCAGTTGGGCATGTCTTTCACAGACAACTGACAAATTTATGGGAGTGGTGGGTGTAGAGTTCTTGTACTGTGCAGTGGTCACATAGGAAAATCCATTATTTAATTAATTAAAACATTTGCTCATTTAGAGATCATGCACAAGAATTGACCATTCAATGATCCAAGCACCCAAGGTGGTCTCTGAGCACCCAAGGTGGCCTTAGACCACAAAAGGGAGAAATCAAGACACATAAGAAGGATGAAATGACTCTCAGGTGATGCTTAGAGGAGTTCAGCTCACAAGAAGCACACTGGCCCACCACACAATTCCATTAGTTCATCATACCCATGACAAATTCAATTTTAAAGTGGGAAATAGATCCTTTCAAACAGAGAAATGAGGGGTATCAGAAAGCCAGCCTCCAACTAACTCTCCAGCCACGTTTATGTATGTACAAAACTTATACTCACAAGTACTTAATTGGGAATTAAAGAAAAATCTTGCCCTGAAAATGGCCAATATGAGCTCTTCTACTGCATACACAGTTCTTAGAGAAAGCTGGCTTGACACAACATCTTTTCAGAATTCTGACTCTGAGGGAACAAGTCCTTCTAGGAAAAACTGGTTTTCTTTCCCTGTGCCTTGAGATACAAACATTGTACCAGGGCTCCCAGAAACACTTACCTTATCTGTATCATCTCTAATTCTGAAACTGAAGGGGGAAATGGGGGAAATAGGCCATTTAAATTTAACTTATTACAGCTGTAATTTATAAACTAGTGAGTTTTGTAGTGTAATACCTGATTCGTGACTAAGTTTTAAAAGGAAGCTATGAAATCTCCAGTTGTGCGTATATGTCTATAACTTTGGATGGTATTATCAAAATTCATTTGCAAATGAACCCTGCTTAATTGGTTTAAGGGAAATTAAGCACCTATATAAATTCTCAGACATATAAGAGGAAACTGGCCAGAATGAATTTCAGGCTCATGTGAACTAGGAAATAGTCAATATTAAATTAATACCTGGTATTAAAGTTTTTTAATGAATTAATGTAGATGATTTAGAGTCATCAAACATATTAAGTATAGTACTTTTAATGTACCTAAATTTAACAGAAGTCAAATGAGATTATATCTGTTGTCAATTTGTCAGCAAAAAAACATAACTTGGTATGATGAAATTTTTATAAGTAAATTAAATATAAATGAGATAAGAGCTTTTGGGTGAACTCTTCAGGAATAATTATATTTTAGAATTTCTACTTAATCTCTCCAGACATTTGGTAACTTGAAATTTTAGAGTTACACTAAACTAAGTTAAAGGATGGAAGTTTACTGAGTAGTTAGGCCATTCCCAAATAATATATTGAAACATTAATTACTGAACATAGGATTCCTTTTGCAGAGAAACTATCAATATTTAGGACTATTTTTAAACTTCTATTTTTTTAATTTTTTTTGGGGGGGGGAAGGTAATTAAGCTTATTTATTTATTTTTGATGGAGGTAATGGGGATTGAACCCCAGACCTCATGCATGCTAAGCACACACTCTACCATTGAGCTAAACCTTCTCCTTAGGACTGTTAATGCGTTTGGTGCCACATTGAGATGTTTTATGTAAGAAAGCACACCATTTTAGAAATTGTCATTGGTATTTAAGCTTGGCAATCTACAGAATGCTAATGTAAAAGATGGTTCCTAATTGCTTACTTCTTAGGTTTCACTAGAAATCAAGGTTTTTAAGAGTTGAAGATTCTAATTTAAATATGTAATTAAATCTACTAGAAATAATAAGGGGAACATTTCAGTATACAATAGTAAAGTGGGATGTGTGTTTCTAATAAAAGAAGGTATAAGGAATTGAATTGCATTTTGTTAAGTAAAAATAAAATAATTTTGTCCTAGAGCTGGTTGTTTCTGGATGGTTAAAGAAAAATAGACAAACTAATACAATACAGAAAGTTATGGAAGGTTTGTAGAAAATGAACCCTGAAAAAATAGTTTTGTGCATGGTAAAGACTGGTTAAGTTTATATTGAATTTAATTAAGTAAATAGTTTTATTAAAAGTAAGCTGATGCAAGATGAGTTTGGTTTTCTCCTTCTGTTAATAAAACAAAGTTTTCTTAAACTATTAAGTTACTTTGATAAGATTTTAAGTTTATTTACCTTTCAAGTGATCTGTTCCATATTTGCCTTTGAAATATTTTATTGTCACTTTGGTTAAGTGAATAAGTATGTTTCACAGTGACCTATGATCCTATTTTACCAAGTATCTTAAGGCATTTTTTATTTTTTTGGACAAACTTTCCAAATTCTAATGAAGTTCATTTGACCTCTAGCTAACTGTGGGATGCTTCAAAGGGCCCCTGAAAGATCACAAAGAGAGATATTAAATAAATTAGGTTCATTTGATATGTTAAATTACATGGAAGCATTGTCAAATGAGTAATAAACTTCTTAAGTTATACTATATGAGTAAATGTTATTAATCTAGATATTCTAGAAATTATATGGAGTTCCTAAAAAATCTGGTATGTCTTGGTAAAATGTTATCAGTCATAATTCTAGTTATTATTTTAAAATATTGTATGTCACAGCGGTAACCACATTTATTTGTCAGTTGCATTGTAATCAGCTCTTTAACCGTGTCTTCTTAAGAGTTTTGTTATTAATAGATACTTACTCTTTTACTCTAATGCCTTTGCAAAAATGCTTCCTCTTCAAGAAGATTCTTAGCAAGAACTTTTTGACAAGTACAGGTTTCTGGTAACTTTTAGGTCATACTGGTGAACTGGGTAAGAAATTAAAGAATTCTAATGGAAAACCTTATGGCTTCATAATAAAAAGGATTACTTACATAGGAATGAGTGAATTGGTGAATATGGTTATAATTATTATAGTTTCTATCTGAAATATTATTAGTTTTTAATCTGTGTTCCCCAGATATAAGGAAAGCCTTTCCCTTAAGCTAATTATGGCTTACAGCAATTTGGCAAATTATACATTTGCAAGCAAAATTGAAATATTTATATTTTCTTTCTATCTGATCCCTGCAGATACTGGAAGCTCTTATGTTCCCAACATCTTTATCAGGTAAATTGTGAAGGCCACCTACTAACAGGTACAAGAATCTCAAGGTATTTTGGGGACCTTCAAAAGGGAGGAATTCATCCAAATCTATAGATACCACAGGTGAAATCTGTGACAAGACCTTGGAATGGTTTTCCTGGCCTTGAGAGACCTTTTAAAACTTGACTCTGAGATTCCTTATAAAAAGTTCCAACAAAGCCAATTTTAGAAGTGTCCGTATGATCAATTACAGTTATGTAAATCATTAGACCAATTTTATTGACAGCTGACTTATTTCACAAATTAGTCTTAACTTGGCTATATTTGGTGGTTTTAGAAAGAAAATATTATGTTTAAGCAGGTATTAAATTCTAGTTTTGTTAATTAAGGTATGTATTTAATAAGACTCACTTCTCAGACAGCACCTTGCTGTTACATTATTGTAAAGTGTAACTGAATTGTTAAAAGGACACTCTAAGTTTGTTTCTGAAGCTTATCTCAGTAATATATCTTGGGATGAAGATCAGATACCTCATGACCTGCAACCAGGGAATTATGAATACTGGAAAAGACAGTATTTAAAAGACTATCAACAAGCTAGATGGGATACTTTTAACTAGCTCATGTACAGTGAAACTGGAGGGAATTCACCCCTGTATTAATATTTCCACTGAGAAAGGGCCCATACACTGAATTGGCCTATAGAGGACTGCTGACCTTACCTTAAAACAATACTCTAAACTAACTATAACTCAATTTAAAAAGATTAAAAAATAAATTAATAAATAAATACTGTGCTGTATGCATAAGCAAAGAACAAAAATGAAAACCAAACAACAATACTCAACAAAGGAGAAACTACCAGGTCAGGATGAAAAGATGACATCTTACATAGACAGCTGACAAGATGCCAAACAAAGCCTAAATACCAATTATTTTGAAAACTGCTCACCCTTATGCTTATAAACCAAATATATTTCTTTCTTGGATACAATCTGATGTAGAGTTTAAAATTAATCCAATTGTTGGGGTTATGGTCAATTACTTATATCCAGTACTTCTAGGTTATCTTAGTGGATTTCTCCACTCACTCCAAGACTCCAATTGGATGGTCCTTAGGAAATTATTCTAGAAGAAAGCAGTCAGAGTTCTGTTTGGGTCACTATTGATATTTATAGGATGAGACTGCCTCATTCAGCCAATCAATCATACTTGCTCTGACCATCACCATAAATGTATATTTTCTTTTAAAGTTACCCAAGCTCAATCAGAGCAACAAGTAAAATTTCAGCCACAGAATATGATCTCCCTCAGTTGTAGGATGGACTTATATGGCTAATACCAGGCTATGATCATTTAACTTTCAGGCTCCCCTTTTGTTGGGAAAAATTAAGCCATAACAAGTATAACCAGCCTAGTAATATTAGTAAATTAAGCTTGGTGCCTTATGAGAAATGCCAATATATCAATTCCCTTAAAGGTAAGAACTGGTACAGAATGGACTAAGTCAGACAACCTAGTCCATTTCTAATGAAGTTCTTGGCTTAAATTTTCACTTATGACCTTACTAATATTATTGACTGTATTACTTGTATTCTGTCTACTTCACAAGAATGTTTCCTGCATTACCAAATGTGTGCCTGAGTTTTGAAAACTAGGTGACCTGACCAGTTGACCAGACATACAGTTCTATAGAAAATCCAATGATTGTAACAACATAACTCAGATATGGGAGGAAGTAACAGAGGGAAATATTTCCTGGACCATTAACAGATTAGTAAGACAGGTGGGTCAGAGGCTTTTGGCTACTATTAATAAGGCCTAGTTCAGTAATAGCACATGGAGTGGCTTATCAATGAAATCTTTGCCTGACCTAGAAATGAGCATTCCTAATACTGAGGGATAATATGGTCATGAACTGCTTCCCAACTCATGGTCAAATTTAGGACCATGAAGGGGCACTTACCATCTGTTTCTACAAGAATTAAGTCACTAGCCACTGTAGCCACTGACCTTCAACACATCCTGAAAGGAGTTCAGGGTGGAGATCAGGAATGGGGCACCCTGTGCTCTGGGAAAAACTGGCAGAACAGGCCTCAGATAGATATTTTCAGGAGATGATTTTATGCGCCCAAATTCTTGCATTTTTTCACATCTAGAAAAGCATTAAAATTATTAACAGAAGTATCTGTTCCTTGTGTCTAGCAGCAAGTCTCTGCCAATATGTGTGCTTTACTGAATGTATCCCCTTTGCTAAAATCATATATATATGAACATATATACACACACACACACACACACACACATACATATGAACCTCCCCCCTTATTTCTTTGGAAAAGTTCCTCAGAGCTATCTGAAATGCTGTCTCTTGGGCTATAGTCCTAATTTTGCCCCAAGTAAAACTTTACTCAAAACTCTCACATTGTACATTTTTTAGTAGACATTATTTTTGGGTGCCCCTCAATCCCTTGAGAGCCCTTGATGGAGGGTAGGGGACCGAGAGTTCAAGTGGCTGCAGAGAGAAGAGAGGCTGAGGTGGGAAAAGTCTGGTTGGTGGAAAGAGGGATGGAGGAGGTAGGGGTTTGAAGGGGGACATAGCAAATGACTCAAGGGAACTGGAGAGAAGAGCCAAATCAATAAAAGGAGGAAACAGGAGCATCTGTGATGGGAAAGGAGAGGTTTTACAGATGCTAGTGTGGGAAGACCTTAAGTTTCCCAAAGAGGCCACTGAAGTATGAAATCACCCTTAGTAAAATCATGCCAACAAGAAAGCACAGAGTTTGCAGAACACAGTTTCAGGAGTTTAAGAGGGGAGTTTCCATCCACTGAGAAGCTCCCATGATCTTAACTAATGAAATTTTGACACTTAAGATCAGAGAGCTTGGAACTCCAACCCAACTTGCACTTACCTGGCTTCTAGGAACAGAAACCTAACACTCTCATCCCAGCCTCTCTTTGTCTGAAACTCTAACCTACCTTTGAAAGTATACTTCATTCTTAAGAATGAACATCTGTCCCTACCAGCTCCAGGGAACACTTGTCTGGACCAATTGTTTAGAAGTTGAACTCACCAATGGATCTCTGACCAGTCAGGAGTCAAGATGAAGTCTTCAGATGAAATTTTCAAAGATGTACACTTAGGGTTCTGGGAATGTGGTCTGTGCAGCAGCGATGAAACTGATCCTCTCCAAGTTATACAGATGTAGCTGTCAAAGGAAGACCACAGCTGGATATTAGTTAAAGTGATCAAAACAGAATTTACCCAGGACTGTTGAAATAGGGAAAAGGAGACACCAGTATGGAACTGGGCTCAATTCCAAATAAAGCAGTGACAATGTTAATTTATAGCCAAGGATCCTTGTGGGAGTCTGGATTGAAAATTACTAAGAGGAAACTTTAGAGGGTATAGGGGTTTCTGTCTAATTGACCTAACAGGGTTCTTGATGAAGACAGGGCAGTCTGATCAGGTATCACCTGGTACACAGTGCAGGATGAGAAACCTGATAGATAAACAAGATCATACTGTATAGCACAGGGAAATATATACAAGAACTTGTGGTAGCTTACAGTGAAAAATAACGTGACAATGAATATATGCATGTTCATGTGTAACTGAAAAATTGTGCTGTACATGGAAATTGACAAATTTGTAAAATGACTATAACTCAATAAAAATGTTAAAAAAAAAAAAGAAGAGTGATCAGATATGGAGGATAAGACACTCTTGCTAAACTGACACAATTCTTGCTAAGGTTTTTATTTTTGTTTTGTTTTGTTTTGTTTTGTTTTTTGGGTTTTTTTTTTTTGGTATTTTTTGTTTGTTTGTTTTTTGTTTGTTTTTAACAAGCAAGTGCCCATATGGGCCTAGGAGAAGGCTCAGGAACCTGACTAAAGTTTGATCAAACAAAGAATCTTTGTCATTATCAAAGGGAAATTGGACAATTCCTACACAATGGAGGTAAGGAACAGTATGTCTGGAATATAGACTATCCTGTAGAGATTCTCTTGATATTACCCTGCTCTGTGATTAAGGTCAAGGGAAAAATGCAACAACTCAATCCAAGCAACACTGGCAATGGCCCAGACCCTTCAGGAGTGAAGCTGTGGGTCAGCCCCACCAGGTAAGGTGAAAGGGATCCAGAAATTTTAGTAGGAAAAAGGTTGCTATAAAGACTAGCTACTGCTAAATAACCAGCTATAGAAACAAGGAGTGTAAGTGTCATGAGCATTTCCTTCCTATACTGTTAGGGGTATGTCTGTGTGTGTGTATATACATACATTGAGCAATCCCCTCTTCTTTTCTGACCATGTAATATAAAATATACTGGATTTACATAAATAGTATTTAAGCACTATTAATTTTAATCACACTATTTGTTCCTGAATGTCAGGAGAAGAGTTATCTTTATTCAAGGACTTTACCTCCTCTCCTGAGGAAGGGGTAAGCATGTTTTTGGTTGTATGCAGGACAGTTTTATCATGTTAGGGAGAATTATGACCTTGTGATTATCTTCATTTGGAGATTGAGTATGTTTTAAGGTGATACTTATAGATGCAAATTTGGCAAGGGGAGGTCTGTGATGATCAATTTTTCATGTCAGTTTGACTGGGCTAGGGGAAGTGCAGATAGCTATACATCTTGAACTCTGGCAGTGTCTGTGAGGATGTTTTTCAAAGGGGCTGGCATTTGATTCAGGAGACTAAGGGTATCCACCTTCAACAACATAGACAAGCATCATCTAATAGGAAGAGAGAGCCTGAATAGAACAAAAAGGCCAAAGAAGGGAAAGCTCCCTCTCTCTCTTCTTGATCTGAGTCTCCATCATTTCTTATCCTGAGACATCAGAATTCTCAGCCTCTGGACACTGGACTTTCATCAGTGGTCCCCTGGTTCTTGGGTCTTTAGTCTTAGACTAAATTATACCACTACTTTGCTGATTCTGCAGCTGGAAGATGGCAGATTGTGGAAATTCTTGACTTCCATAACTGCATAAGACAATTCCTAAAAATAATCTCCTATTATATAGATATACATATACACACACACACATAATACACACATACTACTGGTCCTGTGGTCCTCCTTCTTGAAGAGCTCTAACAATGTATTTTATTGTGAAATTATAATTAATTACCCATAAAAGTGACAACAGGAGGTGGGGAGGGTATAGCTCAGTGGTAGAGTGCCTGCTTAGCATGTATGAGGTCCTGGGTTCAATTCCCAGTACCTCAACTAAGAAATAAATAAAATAAATAAACCTAACTGCCTCTCCTGCCTCAAAAAAAAAAAAATCAAAAATGACAATAAAAGATTTCAAATGTAAATATAAAATCTGGAAAAACAGCTATTGTAATAATAATACTCAATTCTCTTAAGTACTAGAGGGCATGATTAAAGGAAAAATGAAGCATGGGGTATTATTTTGAATAAGTCACATAATCTTTGTTTCCTAGGTAGATTACTCTAAAGGCAATGAAAAAATTTACAATCTCCTATTAAAAACAGACCTGCAGACAGACAAGGCCAAGATGGCAGAGTAGTAGGATGCTCATAGCTCACCCTCTCCCACAGATACACCAAGACATACATCCAAGGACCCACTCAGCCAACCAAAGAAACTACACAACTCTGAAAGAACACTGTCCTCTTCAAAAGACAAAGTCGTCAAAAATCTGTTTTATTCCTACATAGGCATTAGATAGATAAATAAATAAACTCCTTTAAGAACCACAATAGATAAC
The DNA here is from genome assembly GCF_036321535.1 of Camelus dromedarius. Taxonomy (NCBI): domain Eukaryota; kingdom Metazoa; phylum Chordata; class Mammalia; order Artiodactyla; family Camelidae; genus Camelus; species Camelus dromedarius. Next base: position 3,222,842 of record NC_087464.1, read on the forward strand.
TGATACTCCATAAGCCACAGTACCAGAGACATATGAGCAAGATGAAGAAGCAGAGAAACCATTCCCAATTAAAAGAACAAGAGAAATCCCCTGAAAGAATGATCAATGAAATAGACATTGATAGCCTACTAGATCAAGATTTCAAAAAAGGAGTGATCAAAGTACTGAAGGAACTAAAAGAGATAGTGTTTAGAGATATAAAATATGTCAAAAAAGAAACCAAAGCTATAAAGAAGAGCAAAGTAGAATAGGTAAACTCATTGGTGGAGATGAGAATGGATATAAAGGCTGTGCAAAGCAGACTCGATAATGCAGAGGAACGAATTAGTGACCTAGAAGACAGGACAACAGAAAGCACCCAATCAAAACAACTGCAAGATAAACAAATAAAAACAAATAAAGCAACATAAGGGACTTACGGGATAATATGAAGCATTCCAATCTCCACATAATAGGGGTCCCAGAAGGGGAAGAAAGATCAAAAGGGATTGAAAAGATTTTTGAATAAATCATGACTGAAAACTTCCCAAACTTAAAGAAGGAATCAGATATCCAAGTATAGGAAGTTCAAAGGGTCCCAAACACGAAGAACCCAAACAGACCCATATCAAGACATATCATAATCAAGATGGCCAGAGTCAAGGATAAAGAAATGATCCTAAAGGCAGCAAGAGAAAAGCAAAGAGTGAGTTACAAGGGAACCCCCATAAGGCTCTCCGCTGATTTCTCTACACAAACACTACAGGCCACAAGGGAGTGGCAAGATATATTCAAAGTCATGAATGAAAAAAAAAAAAAAAGATGCAGTCTAGGATGCTCTATCCAGTAAGGCTATCCTTTAGAATAGAAGGAGAGATAAAGTACTTCACAGCCAAGCAAAAACTAAAAGAGTTTAGTAACACTAAACCCACGCTAAAAGAAATAGTGACATGTCTACTCTAAATAGAAAAGCAGTGAGATGCTACAGAAATGAGAAACTTGTAACTGGAAAGGTGATAACTCATGAATTACCAAAAAAATGAACATGAAACTGTAAAAGACATTGAAATCATTAAGAGTGGGTGAGGGAAGCAAGAAAATACAGAGTATTTTTTTTCTTTCTTTTAAAATTTTTTTTTTTTGTTTTCAGTAGGGTGGGTTCGAGATATAGTAATGGGATAATAGACTTACAGAAAAGGGTAACCACAAGCCAAAAACTTACAAGGGGGTCACAAAAAACTAAATAAAATCCATGATAATACAAAGGAAAATTACCAAAAAACAAAAGGAAGAGGAAAGGAACAAAGAAGAAATACCAAATCAACTGCAAAGAGAAGTTCAAAATGGCAATAAACACACATCTATCATTAATTACTGTAAATGTTAATGGACTAAATGCTCCCGTCAAAACACATAGAGTGGCAGACTGGATAATAAAGCAAGAACATTCAATATGCTGCATACAAGAAACCTACTTTAGGGAGAAACACACATACAGATTGAGAGTGAAAGGATGGAAAAGGATATTCCATGCAAATGGAAAAGCCAAAAAAGCCGGTATAGCAGTACTAATTTCAGATAAAATAGACTTTAAAACAAAGGCCATAAAGAAAGATAAAGAAGGACATTTTATAATGATTAAAGGAGTGATACAAGATGAGGATACTACACTCTTTAATATATATGCATCCAATATAGGAGCACCTAAATACATAAAACAATTACTAACAGAGATAAAGGGGGATATTGATGGGAATACAATCATAGTTGGAGATATTAACACAGTATTAACATCACTAGACAGATCTTCCAAACAGAAAATAATAAGGTAACAGGGAAATTAAATAATACAATAGAAAAAATAGATTTAGTGGATATTTTCAGAGCTTTACACCCCCCAAAAATAGGATATACATTCTTTTCAAATGCACATGGAACATTTTCTAGGATTGATCATGTACTTGGGCACAAAAAAAAAAAAAAAAAAAAAAAAACCTCAACAACTTTAAGAAGATAGAAATTATCTAAAGCATCTTTACTGACCACAGTGCCATGAAACTAGAAATCAACAACAGAGAAACAAGGGAGGGAAAAAAGAAAGCATGGAGATTAAACAATATGCTATTAAAAAACCAATGAGTCAAAGAGGAAATCAAAGCTGAAATAAAAAAAAAATCCTGAAACAAATGAAAATGAAAGCACAACTGCAAAAAATTAATGGGATACAGCAAAGGCAGTGCTAAGAGGGAAGTTTATAGCAATATAGGCCTTCATCAAAAAAGAAGAACAATCTCAAATAAACAATTTAACCCACTAAATAAAAGGACTACAAAAAGAAAAACAAAAACCCAAAAAGACAGCAGAAGGAAGGAAATTATAAAGATCAGGGAGGAAATAAATAAAACAGACAATTAAAAAAAAACATAGAAAAAAACAATCAAACCAAAAGCTGTTTTTTTTTTTTGAAAAAGTAAATAAAATTGACAAACCTCTGGCCAAACTCAAAGGAAAAAAGAGAGAGCACAAATTAGCAAAATAAGAAAGGAAAATGGAGGAATTACATTTTATTACAATAAAATAGAAACACAAGAATATTATGAAAAACTATATGGAACCAAACTGGATAACCTAGAGGAGATGGACAAGTTTCTGGAAACGCACAGTCCACCAAGACTGAATCAAGAAGAAACTGACCGCTTGAACAAACCAATCACTAGAAATGAAGTCGAAATAGCAATAAAAAACCTTCCTACAGATAAAAGTCCAGGACCAGACGGCTTCACTGTGGAATTCTACCAAACATACAAAGAAGAACTCATATCAGTCCTTCTCAAACTCTTCCAGAAGACTGAAAAGGAGGGAATACTCCCAAACTCACTCTATAAAGCCACCATCACCCTGATACCAAAACCAGGCAAATACACTACCAAAAGAGAATTATAGGCCAATATCACTAATGAACGTAGATGTAAAAATCCTCACCAAAATATTAGCAAATAGAATCCAACAACACATAAAAAAGATTATACTTCTTGACCAAGTGGGCTTCATCCCCACCACAAGGGTGGTTCAACATATGCAAATCAATCAATGTAATACATCACATCAACAAGAGAAAGCACAAAAACCACATGGTCATTTCAATAGATGCAGAAAAAGCATTTGATAAAATTCAACACCCATTTATGATAAAAACTCTCACCAAAGTGGGTATAGAGGGAACATATGTCAACATAATATAAGCTATATATGACAAACCTACAGCCAGCATAGTACTCAGTGGTGAAAAACTCAAAAGCTTCCCACTAAAATCTGGGACAAGGATGCCCACTATGACCACTCCTATTCAACATAGTCGTGGAAGTCCTAGCCACAGCAATCAGGCAAGAGAGAGAAATAAAAGGGATCCAAACTGGAAAAGAAGAGGTAAAAGTGTCACTATATGCTGATGACATGTAACTATATATAGAAGACCCTAAAAGGTCCACACAAAAAATACTAGAGCTGATTGAAGAATTCAGCAAGGTATCAGGTTACAAGATTAATGTGCAAAAGTCAGTTGCATTTCTTTACACTAATGATGAATCAACAGAAAGCGAAAGTAAAGAAACAATCCCCTTTAAAATAGCACCCAAAGTAATAAATTATCTGGGAATAAATCTAACCAAGGAGGTGGAAGAATTATACACAGAAAACAATAAATTGATAAAGGAAATTAAAGAAGACTTTAAAAAATGGAAAGGTACCCTATGCTCTTGGATTCAAGGAATCAGTATTGTTAAAATGGTCACACTGCCCAAGGCAATCTACAGATTTAATGCAATCCCTATCAAATGACCCAGGACATATTTCACAGAATTAGAACAAATCATAATAAAATTTATATGGAACTATCAAAGACCTAGAATTGCCAAAGCATTACTGAAGAGAAAAAGAGGCTGGAGGAATAACTCTCCCAGACTTCAGACAATACTATAGAGCTACAGTCATCAAGACAGCATGGTATTGGTACAAAAACAGACATATGGACCAATGGAACAGAATAGAGAGCTCAGAAATGAACCTACAAACTTATGGTCAACTCATCTTCGACAAAGGAGGCAAGAATATACAATGGAATAAAGACAGTCTCTTCAGCAAATGGTGTTGGGAAAACTGGACAGCAGCATGTAAGGCAATGAAGCTAGAATACTCCCTTACACCATACACAAAAATAAAGTCAAAATGGATCAAAGACTTAAACATAAGACAAGATACAATAAACCTCCTTGAAGAAAATATAGGCAAAACATTATCTGACATATATCTGAAACATGTTCTCCTAGAACAGTCTACTCAAGCAATAGAATTAAAAGCAAGAATTGACAAATGGGACCTAATGAAACTTACAAGCTTCTGTACAGCCAAGGAAACCATAAGTAAAACAAAAACACAACCTACAGAATGGGAGAAAATTTTTGCAAATGAAACCGACAAAGGTTTGATCTCCAGAATATATAAGCAGCTCCCATGACTTAACAAGAAACAACAAACAACCCAATGCGAAAGTGGGCAGAAGACCTAAACAAGCAATTCTCCAAGGAAGACATACAAATGATCAATAGGCACATGAAAAAAATGCTCAATATCACTAATTATCAGAGAAATGCAAATCAAACTATGATGAGGTATCATCTCACACGTCAGAATGGCCATCATTCAAAAATCCACAAATGACAAATGCTGGAGAGGCTGTGGAGAAAGGGGAACCCACCTAAACTGCTGGTGTGAATGCAGCTTGGTGCAGCCACTGTGGAAAACAGTATGGAGATTCCTGAAAAGACTAGGAATAGACAACAAGGAATCCTGCTCCTGAGCATATATCCAAAAGGAACCGTACTTCAGGATGACACCTGCACCCCAATGTTCATAGCAGCACTATTTACAATAGCCAAGACATGGAGATAGCCTAAATGTCCATCAATGGATGACTGGATAAAGAAGAAATGGTATATTTATACAACATAACACTATTCTGCCATAAAAACCGACAACATAATGCCATTTGCAGCAACATGGATGCTCCTAGGAAATGTCGTTCTAAGTGAAGTAAGCCAGAAAGAGAAAGAAAAATACCATATGAGATCACTCATATGTGGAATCCAAAAACAAAGCATAAATACAAAACAGAAGCAGACTCATAGACATAGAATACAAGTTTGTGGTTGCCAAGGGGGCGGAGGGTGGGAAGGGATAGACGGGGTTTCAAAATTGTAGAATAGATAAACAAGATTATACTGTATAGCACAGGGACATATACACAAGATCTTATGGTAGCTCACAGAGAAAAAAAATGTGACAATGAATATATATATGTTCATGCATAACTGAAAATTTTTGCTCTACACTGGAATTTGACACAACATTGTAAAATGATTATAAATCAATAAAAAGTGTTGGAAAAAAAACAAGAAGCCAAAAGTATATAAAATTCAGCATGCGCTTAATAATGAATGTTTCAGTACTTTTTCTTATTTTGAAATTATTTAGATATTAAATGGATGTCTACTACTTAACCTTTCATAACTGTAAAATATTTTGGGAAAGTATTTTTAGGCAGAAATTAGAAAACATAACTTTTGTTGAAATAAAGTTTGTTCAAATAATACTCCATTTAAATTAAATTTTTCATTTGTGTAATGTTTAACATCTAGTATATATAATATTAGTTTATTTGAGTAGTGACCCCAAGCAGAATAACAATGTATGCTTGCATTACATTTAATGTTGACAACTCTGAAGATATATCTGTATTATTAAATCAACAATATCAAAGTGGTCTTAAGTACCAAAAACTTACTCATCCCATGTAAATCTGGACAACCTTTGAGTTGGTTCCTATGTTTCTGGGAATTTAAGAAGATTTAACATATAAGTGCTTATTTCTCTCTAAGCTAATTATGATGGAACTCCCTTAAGAGATTTTATTGATTAATGAGGTAATACCATCAGGAGATAGGCAAAAAAAAAAAAATATATATATATATATATATATATATATATATATATATATACACACACAAACAGAAACACACAGAGATACACGTACACACAGACACAAGTAGAGGCCTTATATTTTTTATTTTAAAACTTTTATTTAAAACTTATTAGAAACGAGTCAGGCATAAATACAATAATACAAAACTCACTAATTTATAGAAGAGTGGATTCTATTTTTTCTCCACTTTATATTTTTATTGGAAATGCATTTATGGCAAATGGTTTAAAGTTAAAGATTATATGTTCAATACAAGGGCTAAAAGCTTTTTCCCAATATTTATTCAGGGGACTTTTGAGATTTTCTTTGCTTTTATATGTAATCTTATAGACTGCATCTTAGGCGAGAGACTATGATGACATCATGCAGCTTTCTGGATGTCTCCAAAGCCTAATCTAAATGGATGAAATACCAAGTCAGTTTCCAATTAGTCTTTTGTTCTTTTCAGCCCCAGGTAGTTGCTTTTGTGGGGTCTCTGAGTCCTTGAGAGCCCCCAGTAGGGTGGGGACCTAAAGTCCCAGTGACTGTAGAGAACTGAGGAGCTGGATTCAGAAAGTGATGGTCTGGAAGGAGCAAACAGAGGGGTGGAGAAGGTAAGGCTTGAAGGATGCAGAGGAGCTGAAGAGACGATGGAAGGTGGTAAAACGAGGAGAGGAGGTGATGGGAGGAGAGACCTCAGAGAAACCAGTATGAGGGGATCTTCAATTTCTCAAAGAAACCCCTGAAGTTCCAAATTATCCTTGGTAACTTAATGACACCAAGAGAAGTAACTGAGAGAGTTACTGACATGGTGGCATACTGTCAGCTGGAGCTCAAGAAGGGGGATATCAGTCAAACAGTAAGTTTCCACTGGATTAACAGATACACACTACTATATATAAAACAGATAAACAACAGGGTCCTACTGTACAGTATAGGGAATACATTCAATACCTTGCAATAGCCTACAATGGAAAAAATCTGAAAAAGAATACATATATATGATATACATCACTTTGATATACACACACACACACATATATATATATATCACTGAAAGTAACACAACATTGTAAATCAACTATCTTTCAATTAACAACAACAACAAAGTTCCCATTGGAGGAGCAGGATCAAATGGAGAGAACAAAGTGGCCTCAAGAGCCAGGATTAAATACCCAATGGTAATCATCAAAAAGACAAGAGATAACAAATGGTGGCAAGAATGTGGAGGAAAGGAAACCCTCCTACACCATTGGTGGGAATGTAAATTGGTGCAGACACTATAGAAAACAGTATGGAGGTTCCTCAAAAAAATTAAAACTTGAACTACCATGTGATCCAGCAATTCCACTCCTGGGTATTTATCTGAAGAAAGTGAAAAAAAATTATCTCAAAAAAATTCTGCACCCCCATGTTCATCACAGCATTATTTACAATAGCCAAGGCATGGGGACAACCTAAGTGTCCACTGTCAGATAGACAGATAAATAAAGATATAGATACACAGACACACATATATACACACAAAGGAATATTATTCAGCCATAAAAAGGAAATCCTGCCATTTGCAACATAAATGGAACTTGAGGGCATTATGCTAAGTGAAATAAGTCAAACACAAATAACGCATGATGTCACTTATATGTGGAACATAAAACAAAAACAAGGGAACACATAGATTAGAGAACAAATTGGTGGTTGTCAGAAGTACAGGATGGGTGAAATGGGTGAACTGGGTCAAAAGGTACAAACTTTCAGTTATAAGATAAATAAGTCCCAGGGATGGAATATACAGTACAGTGACAATAGTTAACAATACTGTACTGAATATCTGAAAGTTGCTAAGAGAGCAAATCTTAAAAGTTCTTATCTCGAGAAAAAATTTGTGACAATCTTTGGGAATGGATGTTAACAAAATGTATTAAGTATACACATGTATATTGTTATGATATATGTATCAGTATGTTGTTTGCCTGAAACTTACATATAGTTAAATGTCAATTATAGCTCAGTAATAATAGTAAAAAGAGCTAGGATAGTTTTTTTCTGGCTCGAGATTCAGGGAATGACCCCCCAGTCAGAACAAGGAGCCAGCAAGGACTTCCATTCCAAGAAGTCTGATACTCTTGTGCGAGCGTACTCAGAACTGAAAGAATCAAAACGTGTCTTCACCATGCTTCAATAGACCTTTGTCTGGAGCACTCCGTCAGGAGCTGGACTCACCAACAGATACCAAAATGGGCAGGACGACTTGAGATCAGACAAAGGTCTCTGCAGCTGAAAGGTCTAGAAACTCCGAGGGTCCAGTGGTGGTTCTGATCCAAACCCAAGCCGTGGAGCCAGAAAACTGTCAAAGATAAAATCAGACGCTAGTTAAAGGTTCAAGAACAGATTTTTCATCAGAAATACACCGTTGTAATAAGGAAAGGGTCCAGCGTGAGCTGAACTCTGCTTCTACTTGCTCAGAGGTGACTGAGCATCTCAAAGGGAGACTAAGGGAATAGAGGAGGGTGGTGGGGGGTTCAGGAAAGTCAGGAAAGTGAGAAGTTAGCAGAAAGTGGTAAAGGAGGGGTGTTCGTCTGAGAGTTTGTTAAGGAGGACTCACCAAAGTCAGGCTCCCACAGAGACAGGAGCCCTGTCTCCAAGAGTGGGATGAATAAACAGTAAATTCCTTTGGCTGAGTTTTCTCAGGCCGGCACTTTCATGGGGGAGGGGAGGGTCCAGGGGCAACCCAGGGAGCAGCTTGAGCTATTAGAAACTTGTTACTTTTTTCTGAAGTCTTTACAGGCCAAGGAGATTGAGGCTTAGTCCAGAGGAGGGCTCAGAGGGGCCTGGCTAGTTTGGTCAGAGAGAATCTTTGTTAGAGGCAATACGCCAAGGAAGAACGGCGTGGAGAGGAACAGAGGAAGGGCGGGAGGAAGGAAGAAAACCACCAGAAGCTGAGAGTGATCAAAGGCAATTTACGCTGAAGGAAAGACTATTTTTTAAGAACAAACTGTTAATAATCTACCAATATCAGATTTGGCTAACTATTGTCACATCACCCCTCAAACAGCTGATGAATAGGATGCAGTAGGAAAGCGCTCTGTGGAGAGAAAGCGGAGAAAATCCCAAGGACTGTGTCAGGGAATCAAAGAGCCTCCAAGGAATACACAGAGGGATCCAGGACCAGCGAGCAACAGCGGGTAAACGCCTGCCCACCGCCCGACTGCGGCACCTGCGGGCCCCCTGCCGGCCCCACCCGTCTTGCTCCTAGTCCAGTACCATCCGTGCGCCGCTGAGGACCCCCCTTCATCCGCGGTTCTCTGCGAGGACTGCTCTTGGCTCCCGCATGTGGACACCAGGTGGCGCTGTGACCCGCCGCTCCGAACGTTCTGATAGCTGTCTCCATCCCGCCTACAGGTGCACAATGAGGGGACAGAAGGCTGCAACTCAAGCGGGGTGGGGAGGGGGTGTATGAGGAGGGGGAGACAGGTGAACACGAGCACTCAAAGCCCCTCACACTTGCTCTGCGTGGGCCCAGAACCCCTCCTGGAAATCTCCAGGGACCTCCCCAGTGGACAGGGACCATCCTCACTTGTTTTGTCTTCCCAACACGCAGATTTCATGAGCCTGGGGTAAATGTCAAGAAACAAGACCCAGACGTTCAAAATAACTCAACACCCAGACATTTCTCTGTGGGCTGCCCCTGCTTCACTTCCTGCCCTCTCTCACCTGGCCAGTCCCACCAAGCTCTGCCCTCCATGTTCCAGACAAGTTACCGTCCCTCTGTTCCCTCAGATGCACTGGCCTTGCCTGCGGTGGGGACAGGCTTTTTCCTTTTCTCCCCGCCCCCTGCCCCGCCTGCTCTTTGCCTCCCTCCCTGCTCCTCACACTTGAGCACTTCCTCAGATAAGCTCCTCCAAGAGGCTTTCCTTGTGTGTCCTGCCCCAGGTCCTGTTCCTATTTTGGAGCTCCCAAGCACAGCTGTCTACTCACAGTTTAGTTTTCTGAATCCCCACTGGACTGAAATCTCAGAGAATACGGAGACTTCATCTGTGCTAATCCCCCGTGACCACCCCTCACATGTAGTGGACACAGAGTGACAGAGAAGATTCTCTTCTCATTGAGGTTCAAAAACAAATAAGGCTATTTCATTCTCACACCTCTCACCTCTAATCTTGTTATCTTCCCTATAGCCCCCTAGTCTCTGCAAATATGAACTCTGAATCTGAATATGCTCCCCTAGGGAGTCAGCACTGCAGGGTGAGAAATTACAGGACACACAGGGCTCCTTCCCCTCTCCTTTGCACCCATGCTTTCCCTCTCAGTGGGGTATCTCACCTTGCCAGATTCAAGTTAACTAAGCATTCTCCAAGAATCATCTCAGAAGTTGGTGCTCCTTTTATAAACCATTTCAAACATCAGTTCTACATTTCATAAATTTTCATATGCACATTTTCTTACATTTTCAATCCTAGAGAAAAAAAAACCTCATATAATCAATGGCATCTCAAAGAGTACGTTGTCATTGCACACACACATGAACTTGGTCTGAAAACCTCTCACTGGCATTTTCTACCTCTATAAGGGTAGATATAGATAAAGGTTCTGTGTAACATATGTGTAAATGTCTCAAAAAATCTAAATGTATACACAAGTTTAAATGGTACTATGGAATGACATTAAAAAATAAATACCATGAATAGTTAAATTTTAACGTGTAAGCTTCTGTAATTTTTTAATGTATACAGTATTTTTTTATTCTATAATTTAAAAGGTATTTTAATCCTCTATTCATTGAGGTCCTTCACCAGTGGCTTGAGAGAAGTTTCAGGGACAGAGTGTTTTCTAATTAAGAAATTCTAAATCACATCTCCATTAACAGTATGACATGGGACACGACAGATACTGATGACTCTGAGTGCAAACTGGATTCTGAAGATATGGATGCAGGTTGTGAAAATACTTATGGGAACCTAACTGGTTTTTTACGTATATAGGAGCTATTTCTGTGTTATTTAAAGGGCTCTTTCAACAAGTACAAGCTAAGGATTATGAGCATTTTAGAGTATAATGCAATTGGGCACTTTTCTTTCATTACGCTGCATCTTAAACTGATGATTCTTCGATTTGATGGCATATGCTTAAAACCCACCCTTTTGCAAAAGGAAACAGTGGAAATTCTAATTTTGACCTTCCTACTTGTATTACAACTACCAGTTTTTTCTCTGTCTTCTTTTGAATATTATTTGAATTATTCTGTCATCTAAATACTATCAATAAAAAATCTAAAGCTTGGTCTACAGAAATATTTCAGTCAAAGTCTGCAGAAGAAATAAAACAGAAAATTATTGCAAAATTAAAATGTTTTAAAGATAAAAAATATCTAAGGAACTTCCACCTGAAATTAGCATGTTTTGGGCCACTCTACCCAGTGGGGAAGAACATGGCCACTGAATCTATGAAGTAAAATTATAGGTACAAAGGGTCATGGTTCCTAAAACCAGTAATTACTGGAAAAAGTTAAACTGAAATCCCGGGAAAAATCTGTTTAGCTTATCAATACCTAGAGCAGGGGAAATGGGAACACATTATCATTCCCAGTGATAACAATGCTACATTTCATAATTTACATGAGGTAAATTACATGAATGTAGGGAAATGTTTAATATCCTATAATTGTGCTTTTAGTCTTTTATGAAGGAGCAAAATAGACAATTATTCTAGTAATGCTTCAAATATCAAGACCTTTTCTGGTGCCACACATTTTGTAGTCAAGATAATATAAAGCTTGAATTCACAGATTACTGAGTCTGAGGGACCACATCAACTCTATCCACATTTTTTAAATGTCCCATAATCTAATAATTCAAAAATATGTATTTGATGTCAAAATTATTCCATACTCTGTTGTAGGAAATGGTGACATAGCTGTGATTAAAAAAAAAAAAAAAGAATTACCTGCTCCACTGAAGACATACAAATGGCCAATAGGCACATGAAAAAAATGCTCAATATCACTAATCATCAGAGAAATGCAAACTAAAACAACAATGAGGTATCATGTCACACCAGTCAGAGTGCCATCACTCAAAAGTCCACAAATGATAAATGCTGGAGAGACTGTGGAGTAAAGGGATCTCCTACACTGCTCATGGAAATGCAGCTTGGTGCAGCCATTATGGAAAACAGTATGAAGAGTCCTCAAAAGACTAAAAATAGACTTACCATATGACCCAGCAATCCCACTCATGGGCATATATTCAGAGGGAGTGCTAATTCAAAAAGATACACTGGATAAAGAAGATGTGGTATATTTATACAATGGAATACTACTCAGCCATAAAAACTGACAACATAATGCCATTTGCAGCAACATGGATGCTCCTGGAGAATGTCATTCTAAGTGAAGTAAGCCAGAAAGAGAAAAAGAAAAATACCATATGAGATCGCTCATATGTGGAATCTAAAAAAAAAAAAAAAAAGGCACAAGAGAACTTATTTATGAAACAGAAACAGACTCACAGACATTGAAAACAAACTTATGGTTATCAGGGGGGTGGAAAGGGATAAATTGGGAGTTAAGATTTGCACATACTAAATACTATATATAAAATAGATAAACAACAAGTTTCTGTTGTACAGCTACTGTATACAGGGAACTGTATTCAATATCCTGCAGTAACCTATACTGAAAAAGAATATGAAAAAGAATATATGTATGTATATGTATGACTGAGGCATTACGCTGTGCACCAGAATTTTATGCAACATTGTAAACTGACTATACTTCAGTAAAAACAAATTACCCCCCTCAAAAAAGAATCACCTGCAGTCGACTCTATTCTGTTTCTCCCAAGTACTTGTACATAGTTGTGTAAATCCTCTTCTGTTGGTGTATACAATCTCTCAGAGGTGTCTCTTCAGAGATAAGACAGACAGATAATGACAAATAATGATGATATGACTTGTATGTGGAATCTAAGAAAAAACAGACTCATAGAAACAGAGAGGAATACTGCTTTCCTGGTGCTGGGAGGCAGGAAAAATAGGGAGACGGTTGTCAAAGGGCACAAACTTACTGTAAGATGAATGAGTTCTAAGGATATAATACACAGCCTAGCAATTATAGCTAACAATACTGTATTCCATAATTAAAAGTTGCTAAGAAACTAGATCTTAATTATTCTCATGACAAAAATGAAATGATAATTATGTGATGTGATGGAGGGGTTAGCTAAGACTACAGTGGCAATCACACTGCAATCTATAAGTGTATGAAATCAACACATTGTACACTTTAAGCCTAACCAAAATGATACTTCAATTATACCTCAATTAAAAATTGATTCATTTTGAAATGCCCCCTCCCCCCAAAACAAAAAAACAATTTAGAAATAAGTTTGCAAGAGATGCTCTTGTGCCTCTTAAAGCCACAGAGAGGTCAGGCACCAAGTTGCCGGCATATCTTCCATGCTTCCTGGCACCAACCAGGATTCTAAGCAGACCTGCAGGAGTTTTTGTAATTACTTGTTTGTCCTCTTTCAAGTGAATGAAGGATGCACTCAGATTTCTGCGGGCCATTTTACCTACCTAGTCCATTCCTTCTCCCAGTGGAATGGAGCACAGCCTGTATTAAGTATATTTTTTTTTTCAATTTAAGGGCAGGGATGGTAACATCATTTTTGTTACCAGCATCTTGAATCTTTGTCTTTGAAAAGGCCAGGTCTCATCTCTTTCTTAGAGGATTCTGGCCTCCCAGTAAGTACCATACAGGACAATCTTCTCTGATTTTTAGAGTCAATCAAAGGACATTCTTGCCTATAGTTTAATGCCAAACCTATTGACAAGACATTCCTTGTCTATGGTTTAATGCAAGCCCTAATTACAGGACCTACAGTAATATGTGGGCTGACACTCAGAGCCAGAGCCAGAGTTAAGAGATAACATAAGACCTCAGTGTGTGCCCACAGAATGCATTGCTGGGGGAGGTGGGAGATCACACAGGGAGCAAAGTAGAAGGTAAGACAGACGAAAGACTCTTAAAGGGCCGGTAACCATCTCAAGTGGTTTGAGCTGACAATGATGCTTAATACTTAAAAGCGCATTTGATGGTTTCTGATTGTGTCACGTCAGATCTCTGTCTTGCCAGTGAGGGAAGGGGCCACAGCAAGACATGTGGCCACAGGTAGTCTCAGTGTTTTCACCTCTAACATGTGGAAAATAAATGTACCATTGGGACTTTTTGAGGATGAAAACAATAAATGCATGTAAGAAATAACTAAAATCATCACTAATACTCATTGAGCTCATTTGAGGTGTCCGACCTTGTCCAAAGCCATTCTTATAAACTGTGTCAGGGTACAGCTAATGTGAGCCATGGCTTTGACTGAACGTCAGGTGGTTCTCTCTTGAAAACAGTAAAGCCCTGCACATAGAAGCCACAATTCAACTAGCAGGAATGAAACTGGAGCAGGGGAAATTCTTACTTGGGTACATGCCTCACATGACTGCCACCCGTGTGCGCCTTTGATTGGAATCCCAATCCCTTCCTCAAGCGCCACCCATAATTGGAGGGAAAGGAGGAAAGCCACTCACTGAGGATTCAGGACTGGAGATCAGGTGGGTGCTGGATCAGTGAGGACATTCTTAAACTCAAGAGTCCTTGGCCTGTTCTCCCTAGGATTTTACCATGTATAAGAAAGGTAGTTTCATACCTTGATGCTTAAAACATAACGAAACAATGCCTGGGCAACATTCCGAAAGCAATAATCCACAAGAAGAAGCATCAAAGTCTTCCTTCAACTTTTTCTTCTCCCCTCAGCCTCTGCTCTCTCCTCTGGTTATTTGTCCCCAGTGTGGCTTAGGAGGGAAACTGATCCATTACTACGAACAGATAAGAGAGGTTCAGGTAAGAAAAACAGAGGGTAGTAAAATAGCTAATAAAAGCAAAACAGTTAAATTATTAAAAATTATAAATCAGGTGATACATGCTTTATAAATATGGAAATAGTTCTGAGTCTATCTAGTAAAATGAGTCAAAGATAATTGTGCCATTGTATGATATGAGAAGATATAAAAAGTAATTTGGTAACATCCAGTAATATTTTTTTAAAAAGACACCTTCTGACTCTGTGAATCTTCCCTACAAAAATGTTTTCATGCATTTAGTTGTATGCATAGGGATGTTTAGTTCAACACTGTATCTTGTAGCAAAATGCTGTAACAACAAACAAACAGAAACATTAATATTTAAATATCAAGGAAAAAACAGTAAATTGGAAAATCATTGTGGTCTAATGATACAATGAATTATTACGGAAACTTGTGAGAACAAAACGTTAAAGCATCTAAAAACTGTCCACCACAACTAGGGGCTACAGAACCTCGTGGAATGTATATCCCAGCACAGTGATGAGGAACGTGGTCTCCAAAGAGAAAGACTGAGCCTAGTGCCATGATCTTAGCACTTCTTATTCCTGTTGCACCCAATCCCTCCTCTCTTCTTCGTACACTTTGTTTACTACATAATGCATACATTTACCATGAGTGTTAATCAAGTGATGAAAGATAAGTATAATCAGTACCCGGAATATACGAAATTCTTGACAAACACTGGCAGTGATTAATATTATTACAATTGTACAGTGCATATCTGTCAGTGGATGAATGGATAAATAAGATGTGGTGTGTATCTGTACAACTGAATGTTATTCAGGCATGAGAAAGAAGGAAACCCTGCCACTTGTGACAACATGGATAAAACTTGAGGGCATGATGCTAAATGAAATATGTCAGGTAGAGAAAGACAACTATTGCATGATATTATTTATGTATGGAATCTAAGAAGGGTAAACTCACAGAAACAAAGAGTAGAGTGGTACCAGGGACTGAGATTTAGTGGAAATAGATGTTGGTAAAGGGTACAAATTTCTAATTATAAAGTAAGTACTGGGGATCTGATGTATAGCATGCTAAGTATAGCTAATAATCCTGTATTACATATTTTGAAGTTGCTAAGTAAGTAGATATTAAATGTTCTTACCACAAAAAATAAACAGTAATCATGTGACATGACTGAGGTATTCGCTAATGCTAGCGTGGTAATCATTTTGAAATATGTAAGTATATCAAATCAACATGTTGTAAATCTTAAACTTACATAATGTGATGTCAGTTATATCTCAGTACAGCTGGAAAAAATTACACCATTAAAAAATCCATGCTTGCTAAAATATTACAAGTAGACTACTGTATAAACTTTAGGTAATAAATTTTCTGCCATTTTACTCAAAATTTGTATAATATGTTTACCTTCAAAATAATTTTTTAGTTAAAAGATATGGTTGAATTTTTTTTAAGAATTTTGTGGCAAAAGCATAAGTTAAAAATGGTGGTTTTGGAAGCAAATAAACTTCTGCATTTAAAATTCAACCATCCATTCCAGAGAAGAACATAACAATTCAAACTCAATTACCAGGACATCAGCAACAAGAGATGACATGCAAAGGATATGAAGAGGGAACCAGAACGTGGATTCAGAGGGACCTTCATCATCGAACTCTGAGAGCTCCCCAGGGAGGCTTACATGGATGAGAAGGTTGTTAACTGGAAACCTGTGGCCACTTCTGATGGGAGGGAGGTCTTGGCTTTGCTCTTAATGATCCTTTGACTGCAGAGTCTGTCCTTAAAGTCTAGGCTTTGTCTCTGTAGCTTTTCAGATGCAAGGCTTGACAATAAGACCCTCAGTGTTCCTAAGACAGATAACCACCCCCATCATGAACATGGCATATGATGATTTCCAAATCTAGACACACTGTAACAGTGAGTATTTCCACAGTCCTTCAGATGTTTTCACGCTGCAGCACTATGGCTTTCCTGGGGTTTCCCTCACTCCATTAGGCACGTGTCTCAGTCATCCTGGGCTAGTGTAACAGAATACGAAGGATGGATGACTTAGGCAACAGACTTCTTTTCTCACAGTTTTGGAGACTGGTAAATCCAAGATCAAGGTGCCAGGGGATTCAGTTACTAGTATGGATTCTCATTCTGGCTAACAGATAGCTGCCTTCCGTGTGCTTATGTGGCCTTTCTTCATTGAGTGTACTCAGAGATAGATAAATAGATAGCTATGTTCCTCTTCATATAAAGGCATCAATCACATCATGAGGGCTCAGGATCTCATCCTCAAGACTTAATCTAAATATAATTACCTCCCAAAGGTCACAACTCCAAGTAAACGGGAGATAGGGATTCAACATATGTTTTGTGGGGTAGGCATAAACATTCAGTGCCTAACAATATTCTTTACTGCAACTTTTTATACTACATCCTTTTCAAGGCACTATAAATCACTTCTCTATCTGTTGGAATGCCCATTTGACAGTTGTGTCTGTGGTGGCAGGATCCCCATCTGCTCAGAACACCTCTGTGTCATCCACACCGAGCAGAACAGATGACTTGCAGGTGGCTCAGCATTTCAGTTTACAGAGGTAAATTAAACATTGCATCGACCTCCCTTTCTTTATTCAACATAGAGACATAAGTATACAAAACATGATTTGGCCTTTTGTAGATTGAAATTCTTTTGTAGCATCCTGCCATATAGAGATAAAATTGATTTGAGCCTTGCCTACTGATGTATCCCCATCTCTTTGCTAATTCTACTCACAAATCTGTGAATATGACATGTGACTTCTTTGCAGTTCGCCAACATATGAGATAACTTGTTACCTTAGTTATGTGTATCTCTGTGTGGGTGGTAGAGGAATTTTAAGGAAATCCCAATCCCCTTGCCTATACTGAACCTCCAGAATT
Organism: Camelus dromedarius; assembly: GCF_036321535.1. Classification (NCBI taxonomy): domain Eukaryota; kingdom Metazoa; phylum Chordata; class Mammalia; order Artiodactyla; family Camelidae; genus Camelus; species Camelus dromedarius. Next base: position 3,240,636 of record NC_087464.1, read on the forward strand.
AAGTGTTTGGAGATAACTAGTATGATGGCAAAGAAAAATGTATATTGCCCTCTGTGTGTGTGGCTTTTTTCTTTCTTAGCTCACTCATCACTCTCGATAGAAAAATAAGAGGTCAGGAAAAAATAGCTAATATTTATGGAGCCTGTAGTTTGCTCCAATAATGGTTAATTCTTCAGAGCATTGCTGGGCCTCCTGGTTATTGCATTTAACATGCAGGAGAAATTAAACACAGGGTCCCTCCAACCACCTTTTCCTGAAGACTTTCTACATGCTTGATGCGGCACTTCGCACTTCAGAGGTTTGTAAAGTTCAGAGGTTTATGGTATTTTGTTTTAACGTGAAGCTAAGACAATTACAAAGCATGATTTGAATTGACAGCAGATTTATGCAATGTTCAGAATCCAGGAGAGGGGTACATACCGGGTGACACCTAGGAAATCCAGGTCTTCACTGGAAGCAAGGATTCTGGGTTGGAGGTGTTGGAGAAGATCCTGAAATTAAAATCAGTGAAGCAAAAGCTACATTCATTTATCCAAGAGTGAGTTCTTAAAATTTTAAGTATTACAGAAGTAAATTTGAAAACTTTGTAAAATTGATTTCTAATATTCTATGGTTTTCTGATTATATTCTGCCCATTCCTTCTTTTCTACACATATTTTTACACATTTGCAAAAAATTTAAGGAATTCCAACTAACTTTCAAAAACAATGAAAGAACATATATTATGTTCTGTGTGGTTTGGAGAACTGACTAAAGAGAAGAAAATTTACATTTTTAAGACCATATAGTAATCACCATGATAGCCAAATTTACAGGGTATTGATGAAGAAGCTTCAGGAATACCTCAGTGTGAAGACTGTTAGCCTAAACACTGACAACAGTGCTGGGATCCTGGAGTAGGAAGAAGTCCAACGGCATGTGGAGGAGTAGAATTGTCACTGCTGCTCTGGGGGAGAAGGAGTAAAGGGCAAGGAACACAAATACAGGGGCACAATGAGAAGAAGTTACTCTTGTAAGTTGACTGACTAGTGTGGACACAGTCAATTCTGGCACAAATATATGTTCAAGAAGTTCTAAATTTTTAAATTAGCTCCATGAAAACTGAACTTGAAGTGCAAAGGGCCCATTTTACAACTGGTATAAACACATCCATCATATTCATTTCAAAATCTCACTGGATCAAACAACACGTTTAAAATTTAGAATAAAGAAAGCCGTATCGTGTAAAATTCATGGAAATGTCAAACGTAACATGAGACGCACAGCAAGGTTCCCTGCCCTTGATACTCAAGAGATGTAATGCAGCGGAAAATTATAAAAATATCACAACAGGAAACATTTACTAAAATCTGTACTTCATAACAAAAGTGGCATTCTCATTCTAATAGCAAAACAGTTACACTCAACATTATTTAATTGATAACTATATGAAAATTTACTAAGAATATAAATAGACTTAAACAGAATGGAAAGGCATAATTACTAAAATGACGAACTTGGGTTTCACATAATATTTTAGGAGTATAAATATGAATCTGTAAACATAAGTTAAAAATTTTCCCCCTTTGGACACAATTAAAAATGTGAAACAAACTGCCTTCAAGGTTCCTTTTCCAAGTAGATGGGATAAACACACTCCACCCTGTCTCTCTCGCTGAATGTGGCTATAAAAGTTTGGTAAAATGTGTGGAACAACTATTTGAAGACTCTGAAAGTAAATGGTAATGGGGAATCAAGGAAGAAACTGTATTGCAAAGTATTACTAAATTACTTAACATCCAGAACCCAAGGAGTGAGTGCTGAGGCGCAGAGAGAGACCTCCAGGAGAAGCCCTCTAGTTCTAACCTAAGGATTGAAAAGGGAACTCCTAATGCTCAGAGAGTGCTTCCCCTCCCCCTTTTATTTTCTCAGCTCTCTCCTCCCTGAACCCTGTGCCCTCCCCGTTGTCATGGTGACAGTGGCAGCTAAGGGAGCTCACCAGAGCAAAAACTGAGAGTAGGGGAACTTTCCTCTCCTTTGGGATAAACTGCAGTTTCAAGACTGTGGGAACAAACCTCACTATTTTTATTTTCTCTGTCCTCTGACCACTTCACTCCCAATAAGGTCAAAATCACTGACAGGAAAGAAAGGGAAGCAATAGGAAGCAAAAATTACTGGAAGGTTGTGGAGAGAGAGAATCTTGAGATGGAAACTCTTTAAAGTGCTTTAAGAATTCACATGCTCAGTGCCCTCCTCTAACTGCTTGAGTGGGGATCTCATCCTAATTACCATACCAAAGACTGAACTACCCAGGCTCCAGATTGAACTCTGGGTAAAGCCCAGAGAGTGAATACTTTTGGCTTCGTGGGCTATATTGTTTCTCTTGAAATGGCTCAACTTTGCCATGGAAGCATGAAGGCAGGCATGGACAATTAAATTAATGGATATACCGGTTCCAATAAAATTTTATTCACAAAAACAGGTTTAAGTCCTCAGATCATAAGTCAATAGAAATACATGACATTGTTTATCCCAACTAGAGGTGAGTAACATGTCTCTGTAGGCAGAAGAATGGTTTTGTATTCAGTCCACCACTAGCTGCTGCTTTGAAACTGAAAGTACATTCTAGCTTTGTTTTCTCATCTATAAAAAGGTTAAATTCATAGGACAAACTCCACCCATATTTTCTGAACATTAATTTTAGAAAAATGCCTAATACAAAGTAACCTCTCAATAGGTGCTGGCTTTAAATAATATTATCTTTATATAATGTGTATACTTAAACACATACAAAGAAATAAACATTGTGATACATTTTAATGTATTTTACAAATATATGTTTAAAAAGGACACTGAAGTCTTAATAGTGATGGTGCACTGCAATGATCAATTTCTGGAATCAGGGATATACGCTAGAGTTTCCTTAATTGTTAAAAAAAATTTTTTTCCCTTTTCCACTTTCTTTCCTTTTCTGCTACTGACAAAGATTCTTTCCTTGATCAAACCCAGGCTCTGGAATTTTCTCCTAGGCCCATTTGTGCACTTCCTTGTAAAATCCAGTTTTACCAAGAGTTACTTTAACCAAGAACTCCATCCTCTATTATCTCCCAGTTTGTGTCTACTGAACCTGTCCTATCTTCAGTGATAATCCTATTAGCCAGAATCCCTCTTGCCCCTAATATTTCATCTTAGTAAATTTTTTTATCCACTGACTCCCACCTCAGTCCTTGGCTATAAATCCCCACTTGTTATGCTGTATTCATACTTGAGCCTAATCTCTCTCCGACTGTAAAATCCCACTGCAGTGGTCCCCAAACCTATCATAATGATAATCTGCCTTACCATCTTTAATGTGTCATTGAATATTTTTCTTTTACATTTCTGCCAGCATATATTCCTGTTTCAAAACAACAACAGTAAGATTGTCAAAAGTTCTCTTTAACATTACCATCAGCATGTATTTCTCTTTCAAAAAAATCAATAGGATAGTCAACATAGCAAAAAAGTATAAAGGACAATAAAACCAACTAATAAAGTATAGCAGACGACAGTGTCTTTATGTTGGGATTTCCTCTCTTTCCCTAATCTTCTCTAATATTCCTTAAACATTTCATCAGAAAGCACACAATACAGAATCAAAATAATTAGAAACAAAAATAAAATATGCATGACATCTGAGGATGTATAAACTACCATGAGCAAGGTGCTGATTAAGCTGTAAGATCAGAAACTACCTTCCTTGAATAATGGATTTGTAAACAAAATTGTTAGAATCCAGCCATGCAAGTTCATTTTTATTGGTCTATGGCTGCTTTCATGCTACAGCTACATAGGTAAATAACTAGCACAGAGAACATTTGGCCCTCCAATCTTAGAATACCTAATATCTGGCCCTTTTCAGGGGAAAAAGAAAAAAAGCTAACTTCTAAATTACTGAGTTTGGGAAATATTTCCCAAGAAAGAAGAAAGAAAAAGTCAGAACTGGCAGAGTAACATAGGTAAACCAAAGGCAGTATCAACTGAAAAAACAATTTGGGAAATGAATGCTCAGTTCTCAGGTGAAAGCTTTGGTAATGGAGTAAGTCAGGATACAAAGAAAAGCAAAGCCCAGTAGCTGTTTTAAAAGTAGTGAAACTTTTTCAACTTTGCACAAAAAAAATGTTTTACGTAATTTTTTAAAAAAAGAATTTTATAATAAATACTGAAACTTTGGAGGGGAAATTTGACCTTGAAGTCCTGAAGTGTTTTCTCATATTAAATGCATTTTTTTAAGAAAATTAGTAAAACAATAGAAAGGCAATAGCGAATATTAAGGACAATATAGAAATTATTAAAGTAGTTTTCTATATTTTTAAAGACATTCAAGTTCAGTATTATTGAAAAACATTTAAATTTTCAGATGAATGCAATAAACAAAATTGAAAAGGGTTAATATTTTTAAAAGGGAGGGTCTAAATTACGGGTTTAGGCAATGTTTATATGGCTAGCTTTCTCTAGGGAAGAGAGGGTTGTGGAAACATCACAGTACGTATTTTTCTTAGAAAAAAAACAAAAAGAGGTTAATATAAAATTAAAGAGAAATTTTCGAAATAATGATACTATGCCTAGAGTGGAAAAATTTCACTGGAAGTTTACTCATGTAATTTGTTAAGTCTTCGCGGTGCAAACGAGCGACAGGAAATTCCCAGCCGGCACCTTAAAGCGGACGGACCCGGAGGAGGGCGCGGAAACGGAAACCCGGAGGGAAAGCGACGATACACTTGGTTCCGCCCCGCCCACGCCGCGCAGGCGCGTACGGGATGAGCTCCCGGGGCCTCGGGCTGGCCTGCAAGTCATGTGACCTTCCCACAAAGCCCTGCGAACGAGCCGGCGGCGCTGTGCAATGACGCATTTCCGTCAGGCTGCCGTGCTAGACAGGAAGCGCTAACGTCGGCTGGTGCGGCTGGTGTCCGACCCGCCGGGTGTTGGGGCGCGACTCCGCTGCGGAGCCTCGAACCCATGTGTCAGGCTTCTTTATCAGACTAGGAACGTTTTCAAAAAGAATGACCTATTAAGCCTTTAGCCTAAGAAATTACACTCATGAATTACGGTGTGACTGATGAGGAAAACGTTGTGTTTGTAAACACGCACGTACACAGTTCCGCAGGGAGGAACGTGACGCAATGCAACGTCAACTGAACTAGTTTTATAACCAAATATGAACTGTTCATGTGTCCATAGCAATACACTCCCGTACATCTGTTTGTAAATAAAATCAATCAGCCTAATAGGATTCACACCAACCTTTAACCCTTAGGTTATACATAGAAACATGTTAAGTGGATCTAGGTCAGGCTTCCCTGTTTCTTCACCGAGAATATTTATGAATCCTCTCCTCCCTAACAGTTATGCATTATGTTTCACTTTTGAAATACATATTTTAAAAAATCCTGCTCAAAGGAACACAGGCATTTCCGGTTCCTGGATCTTGTCTCTTCTTTTGAACTTTTATTTAGCTTGCTATTGGCCTCCCATTTTTGTTGATGCTAGATGGCGCTGTGAGCTCAAGGGTCCCTGGTTCCCCGCCAAAAAGTGTAGTGTGTACTTCTGAAATTTGAGAAGGTGGGTTTAAGGCGTGAAAGTAACTTCTGCTTGGAGCTGAACTGCCTCCAGGAGGATAGTTCGTGATCTGACTCCACGTCTTTCACGTGGAAGTTTATTACTCATTCAAAAGAAGGTTGTACGCTGAAAATTCTAAACTTTTCTGTGCTCATTTTTCCTGGACTTTTGGCTGCCTCTCATTTTCCCCATCCCTTTTTTTTCCCTTTCCTACACGGAGTCTGCGTCTAAACCCCGTATTTTTCCTTCAGACTTAAAAGAGTCCCAAATTCTTATTTTACTGTCACATCAGCTGTGTTCCTAGTAAGCAGATTTCCATAGTAGCCTGATGAAACACAGAAAACTGTAAAATCCAAGCACATTAACATGGAATAAAATCCTTCAAATGTCTACCCCAGGCATGTATTTCTAGATTTCTTCAAGTGTACTGAAATTGCTACTTTCTATGAGGTACCTCAATTATTTTGACTTCTAAACATGTCTACCTGAGTACACTCCCTTCTTTTGTCTTCCCAAGCTGTAATTCACAAGGATTTCTGCTATGTATTATGTATTCAACCACAAATTGTTTTCTTTAGGGAAACTTCAAAGACGATTTAAATTCAAGTTGCATGCTAAACCATCTTGTGGGTTGCAACAGAGTAATGCACATTCCCCACTACAACACAGATAATCTGATTTCCATTGCCTATTCAAATCTCAGCTTCACTCATGTCTCAAATAAAGGAGAAACTTTACCTTTGTTGTTCACTTGTTCATTCTTCACATGCAGCAAAATACACACCACGTGATTGCTACTCAGTTTTCTTAGTTTTCAAAAATTACTGGGTCAAAATCAGTTGTCTTCCTGTATATCAATAAAGAATAATTTTATATTGAAGTTAAAATATATTTTACAACATCAAAAAACATGATATACTAAAAATCTGACAAAGCATGTGCAAAATTTGTACTCTGAATATTACAAATACTTATGAGATTAATTAAATAATATTTAAATAAATGTAGAGATACACCAATTTCACTGACTAGAAGGCTCAATATTTTTAAAATGTCAATTCTCACAAATTTATCTAAAATTCTTAACACAGTCTCCAGTCAACGTCCCATCATTAATTTTTGTAAAAGTCAAAAAGTGGATTCTAAAATTTATGTGGGAAAGTAAAGGACTTAGAATAGTCAAACCTCGTTCAGAAAATGAGGAGCAATGTTGGATGATTCACATAACTTATTTCAAGGCTTAATATAAAGCAACATCAACCAAGATAGTGTGATATTGGTGTAAAGATAGACATTTAGATAAATGGAACAGCATAGCATTCAGAAATAAACCTACATATATATATATGGTCAGTGGATTTTTGACTAATGTGCTAAGAAATTCAATGGAGAAAGGATAGTATTTTCAGCAAGTGGTGGCAGGACAACTGAGCAGCTATATGCCAACAACAACCACAAAACCCCAAAATTGTCCATCCTTATTTTACACTATATACAAAAATTAACTCGAAATGCATCACAGATATAAAACCTTAACATATAAAATATCTGAATAAAGCATAGCAATTAATCTTTGTGACTTTGGAAGAAGCAAAGATTTCATAGATAGGACAAAAATATTATAAACCATGGAAGGAAAAAATGGCTAAATTGTTCTTCATCAATATCAAAAAATAAATCTACTCTTTGAAAGAGACTATTAAAGAAAATGACAAGAGATGCCACAGAGTTACAGAAAATATTTTCAATATATAACTGAAACATACCTTATATCAATAATTATGTATATATTAAAATTTAACAATGATAAAATGAAAAACAGAAATTTTAAAGTAGGAAAACTGATACTTAACCAAAGAAGAGTTGGTAGACAAGCCCATAAAATATGCCCATATGAATATGCTAAATATTATTGTCATTAGAAGGATGTAAATTAAAACCACAATGAGGTACCACTACACATCTACTGGAATTATTTTTAATAAGTAAAAAAATTACTGTCAATACCAAATACTAGGGAAGATGTGGAGAAACTAGAATTCTCACAGTTTGCTGTTGGGAATGTGAAATGGCATAGCCACTTTGGAAATAGTCTGGCGTTTTCTTGTGAAGTAAATCATATATATATTACATGATCTAGCAACCTTGCTATTATGTATTTTTCCAAGAGAAATGAAGCTATACATCCACAAAGGTGCTCTATCTAAATGCTTATAAAAACTGATTTGAGCTTTATAATAGCCCAAATCTGAAATAGTAATGAAATATTCATCAAGTGGTAAAAAGATTAACAAATTCTAGTACATTTATTCAAAACTACAGCCCCAAATTTAAAAGGAATAAAATACTGGTAAGTGGAACCATGTGAATGAATCACAAAAGCATTATTCTAAGTGAGAAAAACTAGACAGAAAAAAATTGCATACAGAATGATTTCATTTATATGACATACTGGAAAAAGGCAAAACATGCTATATATGATCAATAACTTTCAAGGCTATGTGTGGGTAGAGTTACTACAAAAGAGCACAACAGAAATTTTGGAGGTGATGAAAAATGCTCTTTATCTTAATTATGATGGTGTTTGCATGACTGTATATGTATTATTTTAATACATTGAACTGTCTACTGGAAAATGATGGCTTTCAACTTAATAAATCCAACTTAAAATAAAATGGGTTATTGCTTGTTTTCAGTCTTTCCTTCTTTAAATTAGGAGGACCCTTTCAAATGTTAAAAAATATGATTATCCCTTTTTTCTTAGTAGATTTTTCAATTTTTATCTCCTACTCAGGGATAAAATGGTAAGAGTCCTGCCTACATAATCAGACTTATCTCTTGCCCCAATGCCCACTGACAGTTTTATGAACAGGTCATTCTTATTACCTTGTTACCTTTGAATATCTTTACCTCTGGGTAGTTATTCCCTTATTTCCATAGCCTTGAAATCTGCATTTGTACTTATTATGGACTGAACTGTGTCTCCTCCAAATTCATGCGTTGAAGATATAATCCCCACACCTCAGAATGTGAATGCCTTTGGGGAGAGGGCCTTTAAAGGGGTGATTAAGTTAAAAATTAGGTCATTCGGGTGGGCCTTAAATCAATCTTACTGGTTCTTGTAAGTAAAGAAAATTTGGACACACAAAGAGACACCAGAGTTACTAACACAGAGGAAAGAAGACGTGCAAACACAAAAAGGAAATATACCATATGAGGACACAGCAAGAACACAAGCCAAAGGAGAGGCCTCAGAAGAAACCAAATCTCACAACACCTTGGTCATGGACTTCCACCCTCCAGAACTGTGAGAAAATTAATTTCTGTTGTTTTCACCACCCACCCTGTGGTGTTTTGTTATGGAATCCCTAGCAAATTAATACAACACCCTAATTACTAACTCAGTCAGCATCTCGCTTTAGAAAACTTACCCCTGGCCACTCTGGTCATTCTCAACTTTCCCTTTGGATTTGATAAAATTCACTGAGCTTAGGTTCTGCTTTTCTCTTCCCCATTATAACTTTTCAACTGTACTTTTTGCTCAGTGGTTCTGTTCCCATTTAATATTCTTCATTTTAGAAGAGTCAGTGATGGCCAAGAAACTGGAAGAGTGTATACAGTCATTACAGATATCACATGAATTTGGGGGGTGGGCAACTTTGAGGGGCTGCAATGTGAACTTTTGGGAATCTCTAAACACATCAGGGCACTCCTCCTATGGGGACAGTTTCCAGTGGAGGACAACTTGGCCTCAGGAAGGCCAGAAAAAACAGTAACAAGGTTAAGTATTCAACTTGTAAGTAAATAAAGCACTTAAAATAGCGAGCTCCATTTTGCTTCAATGAAAATGAGAAAATTTTAAATTCTTACTACTCATTTGATTAAAAGTTTGAGTCAAATATGACAATTCTGAGACTAGTAATGCTATTTTGGAGAGCATAAATTAATGTACTCACATATAAGAAGAATCATAGCACACTTGTTAGATAATAACATACAAGTAAATTAAATGTTACTTGTTATTTTTATAGAGAAACTGTAACAAAATTTTAATCAGTGTTGTAAATATAAATGACGTATCTTCACATTGTGCATGTGGTAATGCAGATGAAAATGAGAACTGAGTTACTAATGATGGACTGTCTGTCTGAGCTATAAGCCCTATTTGTCACATACAAATCAATGTATTCATCTATGTATTAATTCAGCATCTAGGTGTTTTCACCAGTGAGGTCAGAGGAAATACCCTAGGCTCTGTGGATATAGGAGTGAAAAGTCAAATAGAATTATCTGTCTCCAAAATGCTTACATTTTGGTTCTTGTCTTCCAGGTTCTGTAAGTAGAAAACTTGTCAACATGGTGCTTGTTTCAAGAAAGGCATCATCCCCATTATATCTTTATTTTGTTCTTTTAAGTGTGTCTTGTTAATCATCTGTAGCGAGAATCTGCATGTTCTCTGTGTTTGTTTTTCCATCTAACTGCCAGCTTGCTCCACCAAATTTGACTACTGAACCTAGACTTTTGGTAGCTAAGACCTACCTATCTATCAATCTATCAGTGTATCTCAATATGTGACAGTATTACCTTTTAAAAACTAAAATGTAAAAAATTATAATTGTAATAAACTACACACAAATATAAACTTTACCATCTTAACCACTTTTAAGTGTACAGTTCAGTAATATTAAGTACATTCACATTGTTGTACAATCAATCTCTAACATTATTTTCATCTTGTGAAAATGAATCTGTGCACATTTTGTTTGAAGCAACTCTCCATTTCTACCTCCTCCCAGCCCCTGGGGATTACCATTGTATTTTCTTTATGAACTTGACTACTCTAGGTACTTTGTATAAGTGTATTCATACAATATTTAATTTTTTGTGCCAAGTTTATTTCACTTAGCATAATGTCCTCAAGGGTCATCCACTTTGCAGCATGTGTTAGAATTTCCTTTCTTTGAATGCTGAATAATATTCCATTATATGTGTACATTACATCTATTAATTTGTTGCTAGACACTTTGATTGCTCCCACATTTTGGATATTGTGAATCATACTGCTATCAACACAGGCATAGATACCTCTTCAAGACCCTGTTTTCAATCTTTTCAGGTACATACCCAGAAATAGAATTGTCGGGTAATATGATATTCTGTGTTTCATATTTTGAGGAAATAACTGCCTTTTTTCCTATAGCACCTTTACCATTTTATGTTCCCACTAGCAGTGCACAAGGATTCTAATTTCTCTACATCCTCACCAGCACTTGTTCTTTTCTGTTTTTCTATTTCTTGTTTATTTTATAATAGTCATTCTAATAGGTATGAGGTGGTGTCTTATTGTGATTTTGACTTGCATTTCCATACTGATTACTTGTGTTGAGCATCTTTTCTGGTATTTTTTGGCCATCTGTATCTCTTCTTTAGATAAATGTTCATTCAAGTACTTTGCACATTTCTTATTCAGGTTGTTTGTTTTGTTGTTGTTGAACTGTTGAAGTTCTTTATATACTGGATTAATGCTTTGTCATCTATGATTTGCAAGTATTTGATCCCATTCCATAGGTTGCCTTTTCAGTCTATTGCTTGTACCCTTTAATGCACAGAATTTTTCATTTTGGTGTACTCCAGTTTACCCATATTTACTTTTGTTGCCTATGCTTTTGGAAGTATATCCAAGAAATCATTGTCAAATCAAATGTCATTAAGTTTTCCTCCTATGTTTTCTTCAAGGAACTTTACAGTTTTAGACCTTACATTTAGGTCTTTGATCCTTTTTTTTTGTTTTGTTTTTGCATATGGAATTGTTTTTGCATATGGTATAAGATCAGGGTCCAAATTTACACTTTTGCATGTGGATAACCAGTTTTTCCAACACCTCTTCTTGAAAAGGCTTTCTTTCCCACATTGAATGATCTTGGCACCCTTGTCAAAAATCATTTGCCCATGTATGCAAGGGTTTATGTCTGAGCTCAACATTCTATTCCATTGGTCCACAGAGCTACCTGTATGCTGGTACTACACTGTTTAAAATACTGTAGATGCGTAATAAATTTTGAAATCAGGATGTATGAGACTTTCAACTTTGTCCTTTTTTGACATTATTTTGACTATTCAAGACCTATTGAGATTCTGTATGAATTTAAGGTTGCAATGCTGTCTTTGATACTGATGAAAGTTCTCTCGTTCACTGAACTCAAGCCAGGTTCCTCTGAGCCTTCTTCTCAACTAAGCATAAACCTTGACCTATAAGAACTACAGATTTCAGCACCAATGAGTTTGTCCATCCTCCTCCCAACACATTAAAAGACTTAAAGAAATATTAACATAGTCTAACAGCTCAATCCCTAGGATTAGCCAAAGCTGCCCCGAAAAATTATTGTTTGTTCCAGCCAACACCTGATCCCTTTTCCTTAGAGCATTTACTAAAAAGGGCTCACAATTTTGACCCTTTCTCTGTCCCTTTGAGTTGTATATGCTCCTCTTTCAACTCAGGGAAGTCTTTCTCAGGGGCCTGAAGCTACTCTTTTGAAATAAAATTAGGGAGGATAGGGCCTTGTCTCCAAGCCTCTGTGGGAGAGCAACTTAACTTCAGCAGCTGTCAGCTATCAGGCACAGCTGGCTTAATCACATTTACAGGAACCGACCCTTTGTCATTCTCCTCTTCCCTGAATCCACTGAGCTCCCACTCACCTCCCTCCCTTCTCCTCCCATTCTCTCTCTAAAATGCCTAGTAACCTCTGCACATAGAAAGTTGAGTTCAGTTCACACTGGACTCTCTTCCCCACTGTAGTAATATATCATTGATTAAAATTTGTCCTTACCGCTACTTCGTGTGCATGCTTTTTTTTTTTTTTTAATGAAAGGAGGCACTTAAATATCTTATTTTACTTTTAAAATCTTGGCACTTTGGTAAACATTGTATGATAGGTTCTCTGATTGTGGAGGCTGCCACTGCTAGTCTGGGTCACAGCCTGGGGGCATCTCCCACACAGAGGCTATGTGGAGACGTTATACTGTGAGGCCAAAGGTGAGATATCAAGGCGGTTTCTCAGTGTAGCATTCAAAGGATATGCTGCAGAGAATGAAACTAAGAGCCCTGAGTAATGAAACTAAGAGCCTTGAGTAAGGTAAGCAGACAAAACATGTAAAATGCCAGACTTTTCTTTTTTTGCTACTTACATGCTGTTGGCAGGGGTCTTTCCTGTTGAGATTTGTGAAGTATGGTTGCCTGGGCTGATTTCTCAATCTTGTCATTTTCTTTGTGGCTTTGGGCAAGTTTCTTAACCTGGCTGCACTTCAGATTTCTGATCTGTAAACAAGAGTAATTTAGTATTTAATAATTAGTAAATAATAATGAGAGTCCTGATATAATATTTTGAAACTCAGAGGTGATAATACATTCGGGTATAGTACTACGGCAAATACATCCTGGTGTCTGTGTTGTCGAGCATGTTTCTAGGAAGTCTCTGCGATGTTCTCACTGCAAGGCTGTCAAGTGTGGGGGGAGCTAGGACTTAGCCCAAGTTCTGTCTCCTGGAGGTAAGTCTACAAACCAGACCTTGGGATGCCAGGTTTCTACGTGGGCAGTCACAAACCGAATCCCCGTGCCCATCCATCCAGGTGACTATTCCAAATTCCCTCCTGACTCTACATCCAGAATCAAGAGGTAAGTTTTAGCCAACTTGGAGATGGGTGAAGAAGGCGCATCATTGGTTCTGTGTGGCTTTTTCATTTTGCACTGCTGCTCACAATTTAAGAAACATCTCTCCTCAGAAAATAATAATATGAATTCATTGAGCTAAGCGACTGTTATTAACATATTTAACTCCCACACATCTCTATGAGGTGGTCATTTCTGTTATTGTCATGGGGCATAGAGTAAAATCAGATATCTAAACACTGACTGACAGTCTTTGATCTAATCAGTGGTACAAACAGGAAAGCCTCACAGTCAATTCCCCAGGTTTGTTACCAGCTTTTTACCACTGGCCACATTTGAGGCTCATGTAAAGATGAAAACCACACTAGAGATGTGGCACTGCTCTCTGCCTCAAGTCGCCCAGAACATTCCCCAGATGCAGGAGAGGAAAGTGTGACAGACACTGCATGTTGATTCCCTTAAGATCTATCTCAGTGCACCTTATCGAACAGTCCTCCAAGTCCAATGATAAGTAGAGAGTGCGACCATGCCAGCTCCCATGCAGACAGGATTGTCATGTACATCACTGTCCCACTGAGACGTGGGTCACAGAACTATGGGAGCAGCGCAGAAGCAAAAGGCAAAGACACAGGAAAAGTTATTGGAACTTGTCCCTCAGCCCTTTGTCTTCCTGATTGCAAAAAGAAAGGTCATTACATGTCATAGCCATCTTGCAACAAGTCCAAGGGTAAAGGACTACACATTAGAGATGAAGCAAACTATATGCATAAGTGGATTGAACCTCTCATATGGACCCCAATCTGCCTCTTTAATGATCCCTGTTATATGTGGCTGATAAACTTACATTATAAAATAACTCAAGTAGAGTTTTCTGTTTATAAAATCAAAACAAAATTATCATCAAAAGGAAGAGAAACCAGTAAAGCTTATCGCGTTTGTTTCATCTCCAGTTTCCTTTAAGTTGGGGAACCATCTCTGCGCTTTGCAACATAAATGCCACATTCTATGTAGTTTTCACGGAGCATAGGGCTGCTATTTGCAGGCAGTAAAATTAAGATGATTGGTGAAAGGCTCTAATAACGTGAAAATGAGGGATATTTTTTAATTAAGATCTGATCTTTAAATTCTCTGTGTAGAGTATTGACCCCCAGAGCCCCTGAATTCAGCCATACATACATATACTTTGGAGTAAAAATATCCATGAAGTATCAATGCTTTTGCCTTGTTGATCACAACACATGATTAAGATCAAGTGCCTCCCACCCCAGAATAGTTTTTAAACCATTAGATCAAGGATTTAATTACTTGCATAGCATCTCAGAGATGCACCCTGTGAGGCTGTTTCCTTTAAAAGAGAAAGAGAACGGATAAATTGGGAGTTTGAGATTTGCAGATACTAACTGCTATATGTAAAATAGGTAAACAGCAAGTTTATATTGTATAGCACAGGGAACTATATTCAATATATTGTAGTAAACTATAATGAAAAAGAATGTGAAAATGAATATATGTATGTATATGTATGACTAAACTATTATGCTGTACACCAGAAACAGACACAACATTGTAAACTGACTGTACTTCAATTAAAAAAACTGTTTTTAAAAGAGAATGTGTTCCTGCTGACATTCATGCCCACTACACTGAAGGTCCTAAATAATTCCTACTTTGCTTGTTGGAGTCTTGAATCTTTTTCTACCCTCGTCTTGCTTTTGTGTCTCTTGGTGGTTTCGGATGAGGAAATCCCGGTTCAGCTCAGGCTGAAGAATCATGTCTTCACTCTTCAGGACAGTCAGAAGCCTATTCACAAACAAACTATTGTCAGAGAGGTGTCAGAAGTTCAGCCTGAAATAATGGGCAATGAAGAATCAGATAAATAATAGAAAGGTGGACAAATAATTGACTAAGTCAACAAAAAATGATGTTTAAAAAGTCGCAAGAATCAAACTCTTTTTAACATATGGTAATTGACAAAGAGTGATAAATAAAAGATTGTAATTTCATTTCTGCAAGACCATATTATAAAAGAATGTGTTGCCTGGAACAGATGTATGAAAACATATTCTGAGCATTTTTTTATTTCACTGAAAGCAATTTTGCTATCAACTCAACAGAGAGTAAGAAAATAATAAATATCTATATTACAGGCCATCTGTACAAGAAACATCACACATTTATAAAATGAGGTGGAAGTGATCACAGGCTCCAACCGATGTCTACTCTTGGGTAAGGATAAAGGCAAACAGAATAACAAAAGTCATACTTGCACAGTAAAGAAGTGTCTGGTCTCCACATTCAGAGTGGGAGTCTTAGTGTTCTGTCTACACAAATGAATGACTTTGTTAATGTTTCACAATTAAAGCAGAGTAAGCCATATGATAAAATGTCCCCAGCACTTTCTAAGCATGAATCTCAGAGCAAATTTTACGTTGTGGTTCTTAGAGAAGACTCTGACCCCTCTCTTTTCCCACCAGATGTATGTCAGAAGAAATTTCTGGAAAACCCTAAAAATGCAACATCTGTCTTTCCTAAACAAACAAATTCGCATTCGATTTAGTAAAGAGTGATGCTTGAAAAGATTGAAATAATTGAAAAGATTCTTTGAAAAATGATTATGAATGAATTTTAAAAAACAAGAATGAAAGATAAACACAATTTAAAAAAACACAAATCTGGTTGTAGACAATGTTTATACGATTAAAAAAAAAATGAGAATATACACACGTTAAATACATTTGCATGCCAAAACAAAAAGCAAGAAGGAACATCACAAGGCAGGGCCTGAAGCGGTAACATACAGCAAGCAGTGTGATTTCTGAACAAACGTGTTCTTTATACAAATTCTCCAACCGGCCCCAGAGGGAGAGCAGGGAGCAGCTGGCCTCGGCTGTGCAGCCGATCCGCAGGGAGGCCCCCAGCTCCGCGGCGGCGCCGAGTGAGGCCCTTGCCGGGCGAGGTCCGGACAGCGCCTGGAGGGGCATTGCGCACGCGCGGGGGCGCTTTGCGATGCTGTTTCTCGGGCTCCCGCCGCCACTGGCTGTCGCTGGCGCGGAAAGTGTAAATTCCCAGAGATTCCAGAAAGCAGGGAAAGGACAAGAGGAGGCGTGCAGTGGAGTAAAATTCACCCAGAATGCACCCAAAAAAATTAACTTAGAGAGTGGTGTTGAGAGATTGCCTAAGATTCACAAGGACTTTAGAGACAAAAACTACAATAGGGCATCTTCCATGCTGTCCTGGCGGCCGCGGTGGGAAATCAGCTGTAAAGTGTGGGGGACAGTTGGAGAATTTTTAATAGGGAACAAGAATCACGAGTTTAGTGCATATCTCCCTCATTTTTGTTTAAAATGGTCTAAGTATGTGGTTATAGAGGAATATCCTTATTTTGTGAAAATGCGGGTAGAGACCTCACGATGTTTTATTTACTCTAAAATTGTCCACTTCCCACGTGTGTACAGAGATGAGCTTACTGTAGAAATGTGTTAATAATTTTGAATCGAGGTGCATGGATATACGTGTTCATTTTACTATTCCTTTTGCTTTTCTAAAGAAAACTTTCGTTTTCATTATAAATGTATCTTCTTTAATTCAAGGGAAGTTATCTGTCAAATTGTATACTAAAATGGTAAAAGTACTAGAACAACATATATCGCAAAAATTCCCTTGAGTATTTTCCAACTTTCTATAAAATAAATTGTTTTAAAACAGGTCCCCTTTGTGTGCGCCGCTGAGGACCCCCTTCATCCGCGGTTCTCTGCGAGGACTGCTCTTGGCTCCCGCATGTGGACACCAGGTGGCGCTGTGACCCGCCGCTCCGAACGTTCTGATCGCTGTCTCCATCCCGCCTGCACGTGCACAATGAGGGGACAGGAGACTGCACTCGGGCGGGGTGGGGAGGGGGTGTGTGAGGTGGGGAGACAGACAGGTGAACACGAGCACTCAAAGTCCCTCACACTTGCTCTGCGCGGGCCCAGAACCCCTCCTGGAAATCTCCAGGGACCTCCCCAGTAGGCAGGGACCATATTCACTTGTTCTGTCTTCCCAACACACAGATCTCATGAGCCTGGGGTAAATGTCAAGAAACAAGACCCAGACGTTCAAAATAACTCAACACCCAGACATTTCTCTGTGGGCTGCCCCTGCTTCACTTCCTGCCCTCTCTCACCTGGCCAGTCCCACCAAGCTCTGCCCTCCATGCTCCGGACATCTTCACAAGTTACCGTCCTTTTTTTCCCTCAGATGCACTGGCCTTGCCTGCGGTGGGGACAGGCTTTTTCCTTTTCTCCCCGCCCCCTGCCCCGCCTGCTCTTTGCTCCCCTCCCTGCTCCTCACACTTGAGCACTTCCTCAGATAAGCTCCTCCAAGAGGCTTTCCTTGTGCGTCCTGCCCCAGGTCCTGTTCCTGTTTTGGAGCTCCCAAGTACAGCTGTCTACTCACAGTTTAGTTTCTGAATCCCCACTGGACTGAAATCTCAGAGAATACGGAGACTTCATCTGTGCTAATCCCCCGTGACCACCCCTCACATGTAGTGGACACAGAGTGACAGAGAAGATTCTCTTCTCATTGAGGTTCAAAACCAAATAAGGCTATTTCAGTCTCTCACACCTCTCACCTCTAATCTTGTCACCTTCTTTATAGTCCCCTAGTTTCTGCAAATATGAACTCACTTTGAGTCTGAATACGCTCCCCTAGGGAGTCAGCACTGCAGGGTGAGAAATCACGGGACACACAGGGCTCCATCCCCCCTCCTTTGTATTGAACTGCACAAAAGAATGGATCTCTCAAACTCCTCGCCTATATTTTTGCCTACTTCAGCATAAATCTCAACTTTCATTTAATTCAGAGGATTTGCAATTGAAGATTAAAGTGTTTCAATTGTTCACTTTTGACCTCTTGACAGGACATGAGCCCTGACTTCCAGGAGCCTCTTTTATAGCCTCTGCATTCTCACACCACTATTTTAAGACCCCCTGATGTACCAGGTACTCATCTCACCCATAACTCTTCTTTCCTTCTAGGCAGTTTTAGTAAAATTGTAGTCACAAGAGTCAGCTCTATTCTAGTAGCTCCTTTGAGAAATATTTCCAGCTCTTTATTAGTTACTGTAGTTTACACAGTTTAGTATGTGTTTAGTTTTTCAAATTTTACCAAAATCACTGCTAGGATGTGGTTTTCATTGTCTGCACATGGCTGAAATTTTGTGTTGTCACCTTCTGGTAGACCACCTGCACGAAAACTTGCAGAATGGGTGTCAACAGGAATAGTGGAAATCACACATATAGCGTTGCAGCCCCTTTTATGAATACATGTTTCATGCCCATCACTCTTCATGCCACAGAGGGTAATGATAAAACATCCATCATCCTAGGTCAAAATATTATTCAGAACAATCAGAATCAAGAATGTCAAGATATTTGTAAATTCACTACGGATTAATTTCAAATTTGCCTTCATTTCTGTGTGACAAAAATTGTGTCTATAATTCTTGAAAGCCTTTTTACATGCGTATAAAAATAAGGCAATTAGGTATGTACTAGTTTAATTGACAGAGATATTACCTTTCTTTTAATGCATTTTAAGCCTTTGTTTCACTAGCATGAGGTGGATGCTCCCCACTCAGATGCCTACAGACTACACACAGACCATTTCTGACTTCCCTTGGTGTAGCAAATGTGAGTTTACTTATCTTCCTTTGTGAGTTTCACTCACATTGTTCCTTATTCACCATAATATCTCCAGTAAGAAGCATACAGCAAGGGGTACAGTCATCATTGAGTAATTACAGAAGGAACAGACCAAGATGTTGCAGGAAAAAAAAAGAACAGGAATTAGATATATCTTATCATATGTGAAAACAAAAACCAAAATACATAAAGCAGTGGTTTTCAAGATACTGTATATCAGACAGTAAAGGACAGTGGTCCCTGAGAGACATGAAATAATGGCATTAGCCTTACTATTTCCCCAGCTTACTGTTTCTGAGACAGTTTCCAGGCTGTAGTGTGACAAGGATCTTGGCAGAATTTCTGAGTTGAGAATATGGAACTAAGTGTCTGGAAAAGTAAGATGGCTTGATTTCCCAGACCCAAGTTCTGTGGGAGGAGAGAACTAATCAGAGAGAAAATCCTGGAGAATAGTAAAAGATCAAGCAGTGCCTGTGAGTTAGGAACCTCCCCCACATCCTGGGGAGAAAAAAAAAAAAAACCTGAGAGGATCAGAGGTACCTCTTGTTTACACAAGGTTGAGCGTAACACCTGATTTCATCAGCCAGACTGATAAACTTCAGGATTCACAGGACATTGGAGAGAGGACACAGAAGTGTCTTTCCTCAGTAGTGAAGAATAATTGATCTTAGATTAAATACAGGTCTGGATCCAATAGCTAATATTACACACAAGATGTAGAATTATGAAGCTGTTCCCAAGTAATGGACCAGAACAAAGCTCAAGAATATTTGTCAGAATACAAAAATATAAAGCACACAATAAAGTATAATTCGTAATACCAGACACCCCCCAAAACTTACCAGGCATGCAAAGAAACATAAAAATATGACCAATAATGAGGACATAAATTTACCAATTGAAGCTAGCCCTAAAGTGTCACCAATGTTAGAATTAACACAAAAACAGATACTATAGCTGTATCCATACATTTAAACAGTTTCTATAACTGCATTCTATAGTACAAAATTTAAGTAGGGATGTCATAAATATAAAAGGCCAAAATAAAATTTCTAGAGAGGAATGTTTCAATGTAAATTATGTTTTTAAAAACATGCTGAATAGAATTAACAGCAGGTTATAACTCAATAAAAAATGTTTAAAAAAAAGAATTAACAGCAGGTTAGACTTTTCAAGAGAAAATATTAGTAAACTTGAAGACATGACAATAGAAACCACCCAAAATAAAAGACAGAGAGAAAGAATTAACAGAAATGAAAAAAAAATCAGTGAGCTGTGTGGCCACTTCAAGCAGCACCATATATAAATGACAGAGTGTAACGTTGACAGAAATGCATAAACCGTCAGGTTCAGAGGCTCAGTAAACTTCTAGCGCAAGAGAAAATGAAGAAATCTATAAAGGCACACCTAAATCAAGTTTCTCTAAATCAGTGATAAAGAAAGTAGCTAGAGAACAAAAGACATGTTGGTACAGAGAAACAGAGATGAAGAAAACAGCAGATTTCTCATTGGAAATAACACAAGCAAGATGAGAGTGTATACTTCAATTAAAAAGGATGGGGGGAAAAAGAAACAGAACAATCCAACATTACAGTTTGAAATTCCAGTACCCCTCAATATTTAGTAGAACAAGTAGGGGAAAATATCAGTAAAGATACAAATATTTGGACAACACTATCAACTAATTTGATCTAATGGACATTTACAGATTTATATGCTCCACTGGACAGCAACGGAGTACACACTCCTTTCAAGTGCACATGGAACATTTACCATGATAGACCACATTCTGGGACAAAAAAAAAGTCTAAATAAATTTAGAAAGATTCAAGGCATACAAAACGTTAACATCCATTCTGGATCAAACCTATCAGAAGAGTAGCCCAAAGAAGGGGTTTTCCTAAAGCTGACAAAGAACATTTAGAAAACCTACAGCTGACATCATGCTTAATGGCAAAAGATTGATGTTTTTTCTCTTTAGGATTGAGACAAGGCAAAGATGTACACTCTCACTGTTTCTTCAACACAGTACCAGATACTTTAGCTAATGCAATCCAGGAAAAAGAAATGAAATAATAGTCATATAGGTAAAAAAGAAGACATAAAAGTATTTTGTGGATGATGTGATATGTCTGTAGACAATCTTAAGGAATCTACCAAAAAACTCCTACTACTACTAAGTGAATTTAGCTGGAGTACAAGTAAAAGTTTATCACAGTGCATGCATGTGCACACACACAGTAAAAAGAACCACTGGAAATTCAAATGTAAAACACAATACTATATTCAGTATCTTGTAGTAGCTCATGGTGAAAAAGAATATGAAAATGAATATATGTATGTTCATGTATGCCTGAAGAATTGTGCTGTACACCAGAAATTGACACAACATTGTAAACTGACTATAACGCAACAACAACAACAAAAACATAGTACTATAAACAATAAAAATAAGTATAAATATAATGAAACATATGCTGGATCTTTATGCTTAAAATACAAAACATTAATTTAAAAAAGACCAAAAAAAAAAGTGGAAAGATATATCTTGTTCATAGCATGGAAGACTCAACATAGCAGAGATACCAGTTATTTCCAAAGTGATTCATAGATGTAAATAAATTCCTATGAAAATCCAAGGAAGCATTTTTCTAGACATTAACAAGCATATTCTAAAATTTACGTGGGAAGGTAAATTAACTAAAGTAGCTAAAATGATTTTGAAAAAGAACGGTAAAATCAGAGGAACCACACTATTTGATTTTGAGACAGTGTATAGCTACAGCAATCAAGACACTGTGGTACTGGTGGACGGATGGAGACACAGGTGACTGGAACAGAACAGAGTTTCTAAGTAGACCCACACAATAATAGCCAAAGCAAAAGGTACGAAAGGAATTCAGTGGAGAAATACTTTTTTCAAACAGATGGTGTTGGTTGCATATCCAACACATGCATGTGAAATGAATTTCAATTCATATCTCACACTCTATGCAAAAATAAACTCAAACCAATCATGTAAGATTAAAATATTAAACTGTATAACTTTTAGAAGAAAAATAGGAGAAATTTTGTTAACTGATGGTTAGGAGAAGAGATATTAGATCTGACACCAAAAGCATAATCTATAAAAGAAATAAAAGAAAAAAAATCAATACATTGGACTTCAAAATTAATAACTTTTGTTCTATGATAAAAGTCAAGGTGCAGAGTGGCTGAGGATATTTGCAAATCATATATCTGAGAAAGTGCTTATACACAGAAAATATAAAGAACTCTCTAAACTAAATACTAAAAGAAAATCTAATTAAAAAATATGAAAGTCTTGAATAGACATTTCACCAAAGAGAAGATACTGTACAGTATAAAAGCATGTGAAAGATACTCAGCATCCTTAGCTGTTAGGGAAACTCAAATTAAAGCCACTGTGAGATTCTACTACACATACTAAAATTGCTAAAATATTAAAAATGACAAAACCAAGTGATGTGAGAATATATAATGGTACAGCCACTCTGGTAAACAGTTTTTCAGTCTCTTATAAGGTTAAAAATATCCTTACCGTATGACTCAGCAATGTCACCAGTGGGAATGTACTCTAGAGAAATGAAAACGTACATTCAGATAAAAGCCTGTACATGAACGTTCATAGCAGCATTCCTGGTAGCTTCCAAAAGCAGGAAATGACCCAGATGTCCCTCAATGGGTGAAGGAAAAAACCAGCAATAGGATATCCATGCAGTGGAATACTACTCAGCAATGAAAAGGGCTGCACTGTTGATACACACATAGCTTGGACGTATGCCAAGACATGAGCCTGAGTGAAAAGAAGTTTATCTCAAAAGGTTACCTTCCACACGATTTAATTTATATAACATTCTTGAAAAGATAAAATTGCAGTTATGGAAAATAGATCCATAGAGGAGAGAGGTTAGGATTCGGAGAGCATGTTACTATCACAGAGTGGCATGTGAGATTTGAGGTGGGGGTGATGGGAAAATTTTGTATCCTTAATGTGATGGTTGTTACACAAATGTATACATGTGATAAAATTTTATAGAATTATACACAAAAATGCTTATATACTAAAATGGTTGAAATCCAAAGAAGTTGTATAGCTTAGTTAATAATGTTACACCAATGTCAATTTTTTTGGTTTTGGTAATTATACTACATTTATACAAGATGTAATCACTGGGGGACCAAGGTGAAGGAACTCTGTTTTTTCACGATCTTTCAAGTTTGTCATACTAAAGACACTTTACAGTTCTAGTTTGCTAAGCAGATTCCCAGCAAGAACCAGCATGTTCTTTGTATGCTTTTTAATTCCCTAGTACCTTCTCTCAAGTGAACTAAAAATATGCATTGAATAGGACAGAATTTTTCACTTTAAGATTTCAATTGGCAAAATGACCTTTGATACAACATTTTGTATCTTTGATTTGGCAAAACTGATGCTTCTGGTTTTACTCTTGAGATCTTTGCATCCCCGTGAACACGATATTGTGAGCTAACTAATCTTGTAGGCTTCCACTCCCCATTTATCATATGGTTTAAGGATTTTCCCAGGCAGGGACTATTGAAGTGTTGTCTGTTCATCCATGTCCAGGGCCAAAGTTAGATGCTTTAGTATAGTACCCACAAAACACATCATTGCAGGAAGGGAAATGATGCAGTAAGAAATAGAAAATTAGTGAGGCCCAGAAGGAATTTATGCCAAATGCTTCGTAATGTTACCATTGAAAGCTTAAAACTGAGTTTGACTGTACTATATTGTTTGTGCCATAGTCCTGTTGCAAAGGAAAAAAAAGTGTGATCTCAAGCAATATGCTCCAAGTCTCAGCCTTGCACCTCTTAAATTGGTTTTCCCGAGAGCTTATATATTTTGTTTAGCTTTCAGACAAGAGGTATAAATGTATGTAACTATTAAAATAATGGTTAAATAGTCATTAAATTAGTTATGTGTTTCAAAAACTGTTCAGAGCCTTTTTCATGAATCTTGTCATGCCACAACCAGCAATTATTATGGCTCTGATTAAACATAAAAGGATTCTCTCCACTAGAAAAGCCCCCGTGCTAAATCCACCACTCAGCTTGCAAGCCTGTAAGTGGAGCAAGCACATTTTACAACTGCACACGTGATCCTCAAGCAAGCCAGCTGTGAAGAGGTGTAGAGGTGATCCCCACTGCCTTCCTCACCTCTTTGTTCAGAACTGGAAGAACTTGAAGGTCTATGCATTGAGTATGGTGGGGAGAAAAAAAAACAAAAAACAGAAGGAGGTTGAGACGATCAGGACATTCCTGAGTTTCTCTGATTGTCCACGTTTGCCTACCATGACTTGAATTTTTGATGAGATAAAAATAAATCCTCATTGCAAGTATAAGACACTAAAGTTAAGTTTTATCTTTAACACCAGATTTCCTAGCAGGTAGGGTATTGCTCAGTGGTAGAGAACAAGCTTAGTATGTACAATGTACAAGGTCCTGGGTTTAATCCCCAGTGCCTCCATTAAAAGAAAATAGTAATTACACCTAATTATCCTCCACCACCACCCCCCAAAAAACTCAAAACAAAGGTAAGTCTTTAACACCAGATTTCTTAAAACAAGGTCAGTGAGCTTGCGTAACCGCTAGGCAGCACTAACACCAACCCCCCGCCCCCCACACACAAAAACCTCAGGATTCCTTGCCGAGTGCTTCTCCCTAAACAGCACCTTCGTGCTTTGCTTTCTCTCTGTTCTCTTCTCTGGCTTATTGTCCCTCTGTGATCAGCCCATCAATCATGTCATTCTGAAACAAACTTTATCAAAGCAGTGTGAAATGTTAGCTAAAGGCAACAGACAGTACTGAAATAGCTGCTAAAGCAAAATGAAAGAATCATGTATTCTGATTTGTGACTCAGAATATACTTTTTCAACATTAAAAATGTTTATCATTTTATGTCATATACTACATAACTCTACACGATGATGTATATTACAGTAGGAAATAATACAACTTGGAGAATGAGTTGCTATTACATAGTAAGATTGCAGAGATGCACACGTTGATCTGGACATTAAAACTCTACAAATATATTCTCTCTGTATAAACAGGCCTTTAGCACACATAAATATACAGGGTAGGTATAGTCCAATACTGTTTCTTTTGGCAAAAAAAAAAAATACAAATGAAAAATGGAAAACAGACTAAATACTGTATACAGTCATAAAAGGATAATGGGAAGGTTGGGTAAACAAATTACGGCACATCTTTGCAACAGACTACCATACAAACATTTGAGGTAAATCAGTAATTATTGAATGTTTAATGCACCTACAGTAAGGGACAACAGGACAATGAGAAGAGATTCATGCTTACACAGTGGTAAAGTGCATGGTGGTGCAGGGAACAAAAGTGATAGTATTCTGATTATATCACTTAATACTTGTATAACCTTTCAGAATTTACACCACCTACCCCATCCTTAGTGTTCTCACCTGTTCAGTGGGTATAATGCATACCATGTATTTTTAATGAGTAATAATGGTCTAATAAAATAAAACAACACTAATTACAATCTGTGGCAACGCTATGACATGGTATACCAAGCCAAAAATAAAACAATCATCATTTCATGGTCTCTGTATCAGTCTACACATGAAAATATACAGAGAAATACACATATATGTATTTTACAAGCATAGGTCTGAGAAAAAGAGACATCAAAGTTTGGATGTTGGTGGTTATAAATGGATGGAATCAGTAGAATGTAGATGATGGTTTTTCATCATGTAACTTTTCTCTAGGGAGAATTTGAATTTTTATCAACAAAATTTCTTCTTTCAAAAATTATAAAGTTAACACAATATAATCTGCATACAGTTATGAGTAACCCATATAGGAAAATCATAGGGCTATCAAAACAAGAGTTGAACATCAATAGCAAATGTCACATCAGAAACTTCACGTGATTGGATTTCCCCCTGCTTCTACTGCTCCCTTATCTTTTTATATGTCATCCTGTAAGAATACTTAGATTACAGAAGACCAAAGAGATAAGTTTCAAATAACTTATAACACATCGGAAGGAAAAAGAGATCTAGATTTTTTTGCGTGTGATGTTCTACAGGAGACGTTTCTGCAACAAACACAGAAGCTTGAACTAGGATACAGCACAGTGGGTAGGGTAAACCTGAAACAAAATTCTTGTATCCAGTAGGTCCAAGGTGAGATTAACGGGTAGCAGTTAAGAGAAGGAATTTACATAGAAGAGGTTCAAAAGAAAGTCTAACAGCTGTTCTGAAATTAATAAAACAAAAAACTGTAGATTGTTATAATTTAAATTAAAATTTAATTTAAAACACTGGGGGTAAAATCACGTAAGTTTAAAAATGGAAGCAAAGTTTTAAATTGGCAATAATCATAGGACTATTATTAAGATGAGTCAAATGCTGTAAGAATTTATTTATTTTTTCCCCCCTGAAGCTACTGAGGTAGATGAAAAAGTCTGCAGAGAGTCCAAATAATCAGTACCCACATCCAAAATGATCTTAAGAAATGCCGGCTTTCCGTTAAACAAAACACTTTAACATCAATCTATATTTTAACATTAGAAAAAAAATCCTGGTCAATGGAATTAAGCTAAAGTAAAAACAAGAAAACACTAATATTAAAAAGGAATACCATTTAAAAAAAAAACTTTACGGACTTTCACATAAACATAAAAAAAGATGGACATTGAAAACACAATTTCACATTTTCCAGAAAAAGTTAATTCCTCTATAGACTAAAAACTCAAATATCTGGGGTTGCAAACTCCCCAGGAGAAACCAGCCGCAGGGGTACTGAGCGGTACCCAACGTCCCCGTCTCAGTCTCCGCCGAGCAAATTCCCGGCCGGTGCCTTAAACCGGGACGGAACCGGCGGAGGGCCATGGGACGGAGGCCTGGAGGGACAAAAACCCTTCATCTAGTCCCGCCTGCCAATGCAGAGCGGACGTTGATAAGATTGGTCCGCGAGGGCCACCGTCGTCCCACCAGTCACGTGACCTTCCCACGGTTCTCAGCGCGCGCGCGCGCGCGCCGGCACTGCCGGACACGGGCTGGTCTGTGGCCGCGCTTTTCCGGGCGCGCTTTGCCGAGGACGCTGACGGTGGCCAAGCGGCACGGACCGATTCAGTGTCCGGAGACCCGAGGCTCATGAAATGTTCACTCTGGGATTTTCATAAGTCAAGAAAAAAAGTTTCCAGGAGGCTCTGTCCCCCTCCGCTCAATTTCCACATCCTCGCTATTTTCCAGCGTAGTGTATAATAAAGTTTAAAATACTGTAAAATCTACTCATTTTACCATTGCTTAGAGAGCAAAGTATTTCAGGTCCTTGGTCAAGAAAATTTTACAGTTTGTAGATTCTGCAGCTGCATTCTTAGAGGTTAAGTCTGAAATGCTAAATTTAAAACGTTAAGAGAACAGGTTACAAAGTAGCACGTGCCTTAAGTATATAGGCAAATATACTAGAATCAACAAAAGCACAGTGAAATACTCCGAAGAGATTAAAAAAAAATATGCGCTGTTCCACACCTGTCAGAGGATTTCTGTTACTGTCTTCCACTTAACATGTTTTATATAAAATAAAGAAGTTGGCTTAATAAAAATGAACTTTTAATTTAAATTCACAATCTAGAGTTGATAAATAACTCGAAGATTTTAGCAGTATCAGGCACTCATTTATAAAACAACCTTAGATTCTTTTGCCATACACGTACATAATCCAACATGTAATAAAATTTGTTTTACATAAGAAATAACAGTACAATATTTTTCCTAATATAGATGCTCACATGAAATCCAAGAATAAGGTTACAGATTCACATTTTTCTATAAAATTACTAATAATGTGTATGTATAATAATATGAGTAATGTTACAAATTAATAAACGAACATTTGGAAAATATTTGCTATATGTGTAGCGTGGTATTAAGTGTAATACTCAGAATACAGACTGGCCTAAAAAAAAAAGCAACTTAACTTTAAACATGTATTAAGTCATGTGAACAGGTTGTTTTCACAAAAGAAAACGAATAAAATAAAAACAATAAAAACTAGGCACCACCCTCCCCCCAGCAAATAAAGTAACCTAATAAAAGAAGCCATGTTTACCTGATTGGAGAAAAAACGAATTGCTAATATTCAGATTTGAGAACTGCATATTTGGTACTTAAACAAACCGAACATTTAAAAATGGTACAAACATTTTAAGGTAGCATTTTTGACCCACCAATTAACTATTTACCAAACTGTGAAATATACAAGAATGTTTTCTGTAGAATTTTCTGCAAAAGTGAAAAATAAGAAAGTAAATCTTCATCAGTGGTCAATAGACAATTTAGAGGACATACAGGATTTGGAATGCAAAATGCTAACAAATATAATGTAGCTGTATATCTAGTGATACAGGGAAAAACACTACGATATACTGAAAATAAAATCATTTTGGAAAATAAAATGTGAATATCACATGTGTATCTATGTCTTTCTATTAAAGATTTATATTTCTACCTATTAAATACATAGGGATATATAGATATTCATAAGTGTGAAAAATCCGTTATCTCTATATCTAGCTCTATGGGTAGATATAGATAAAGATTCTGTGTAATAAATTTGTAAATGTCTCAAAAAATCTAAATGTATACACAAGTTTAAAACTTAGTATGGAATGACACAGAAAAAGAAATATATGTAAAATTAAATTTTTTAAAAACTTAGAAGCTTCTGTATTTCTTTAATGTCTACAGTAATATATTCTATAATTTAAAAGATATTCTGATCCTCTATTCATTGAAGTTCTTCACCAGTGGTTCCTTGGACTCTGCTCTTTCCAGGACTCTGATCTCTCTCCACACAATAAACATTAACATCTTCAGCAGCTGCTGCTGGGAGGCAGCCTGGGTTCTCAGCAATTTAATCTTGTTTCCGTACTTCCACTTCTGGATGACAGATGGCGCTGTAGCATGGGTCTTTGAAAATTCTCATACTGACACCTCACACTATGAATGAGATGAATTTTAACTAGGAAAATAGAGTTGTTCTTGAGGCTCATACGTTTCCTTTGAGGATGAGTTATCGATGCAAATTTTCGCAGGCAGATTTCAAGGGCCTTAGCAACAGGGTAGTATAGGGCACTCTCCATGTGCTGAGAAAAGGCTGCAAAATTAACTTTCTTGGGGTGGGGGAGGTTACATTTATAAGCCAACACTTTTTCCTGGGTTCAGGAGCTCTCACAAACCCCAAAGCCCCAGGACCATTAATTTAGTAAAGAGTGAATCTGGGTGTAAAAAGTTGTGGCAGAACTTGATTGGAATATTCAGAAAAAGGCCAGATGAGGCAGTAGAAGATGTACTGGGAAATTTTGAGTAATAATAAAACAAAAACAGAACAAACTTAAAGTGAAAGACTAGAAATGAGAAGGTCACTCACTAACAAAAAAAATCGGGGTGAGGGGCAAGAAATTTCCTTAGCCTCACGATTTTTAACCTATGAAAAAAATCCTGCTTAAGCCACTTCATTTTAGAATCTTTCCAAGGGCTTATGGGCTGATAGGAGCCCCTGCCTCATGATTTTACTGATGCATTTCTCACTTCGGAATGGCCCACAAGTGCTGGTGAAAAGAGATAATGGAAAATATTGTAAAACTGAATCTGACTCGTGTATATGAAAAATTAATACATTACAAATAGGATATTTCAAATCAGAAAAGCAGGGACTGAAGAGTTTACTTTTGAAGAAAAATAATGTTGGAGTAAGAAAGGGCTTGGGAAAAAAATGCTTGGGAAAGTGTCAAAGGGTACAGGTGCTGGCCTGAAGAAGGCAGGTTTGGGAACATATATGCATCAAAATATATGCACTATGTCCCAAAACATTAATATCCATGAGTCCAGACTTACATAAATAAATAATTTAATAAATGAAAAAATGGGGGAATAAGACAAATATTTCATGCAGAAGAACACTGAATAATTTATGTAGATACTACCCCCTACAAGCCAGTGGAACAGAACTCCCTACTTCTCAAGTGTGGGCAGCTCATAGTGACTTACTTCCAAAGAGTATAGTATGGAAAGTGGGAAAGAGGAATAACTTTTCAGTGGAAAAACCTGACAAACACTACCTCAGCTGGGTGTGCAAGGTCAGTACCAATGGTGCTAAGTCAGACTGATAGTATGTACCACTGACGTGATGAAAATGATGTCTTTCCTCTGTCACTCCTCTTCCCCCAAATCTACAGACCCAGTCTAATCATGAGAAAAACATCAAATGAAACCCAACTGGGGGACATTGTGGAAATACTTACCTGGTAGTGTTCGAAAGCGTCAAAACCATCCAAAACAAGGAAATTTTGAGAAAGTTTCAAAGTCTGGAAGAGCATAAGGAGACATGACAAGTAAATGTAATGTGGTGTCCTGGGAAGGATCCTGGAACAGATAAAGCGTGGTAGGTAAAAACTAAGGACATTGAGTAAAGTATGACTTTTAGTTGATAATAAGGTATCAAAATTGGTTTATTAATTGTAATAAATGCTTATGCAAAATGTTAAAATAGGAGAACTGGGTGTCAGACTGTCTGTACTATGGTCACGGTTTCTCTGTAGACTGTTTTTTTTTTTTTTAAGAAATAAAGATAGTAGTGGATTCAAACCCAATGAATAAATGAGATTCATGTGTCCATATGGTTATAAACACTAAGTGATCAAATGAGTGTGGAAGGAAAACTCCTCCTGATGTTAGGATACCAACTAATAGGAACACACTAGTTACACAGTCTCCAAGCATCTCTCCCCATACATTATTTTTTGTTAACTAACAAAAGGAAATGGAGAAACATAACTTTCTACCTGAATCTATTAATCAAAGTTACCATCACCAACATCAGTGTGTACCAACATTGCACGTCTCCTGAAATGATGCTTTCAGAAAGACCCAGCATCAGCTCAATAACATTCTTGCTAAAAATGCGTAATATAAATATAACCATGGGACAACATCAGACTAACACAAATTAAGTGCTATTTTACAAAATAGCTGACCTGTATATTTCAAAACTATAAAAGTCAAGAATTAAAAAAAAAAAGCCACGGAGGAATTACTCTAAATAAAAAGAGACTAAAAAGACATGAAAACACTAATTTCGTACATCAACTATACTTCAATAAAAATTAGATTGTAGGCTACATAATAGTATTTAATCAATCCTAACTCTTCTGAACTGTGGCTATGTAATAACTCTTCTGAACTGTGGTTATGTAAGCGAATGTTAGTGTTATTGAAAACGCACTCCAAAGTGTTTAGGTTTGAAAGGACATGGTTCATCTAACTTGTTTTCAAATGGCTTGTATATAAATTGTGTGTGTATGTGCACGTGCATGCATGTGTTCATACATGTCTACATCTACCCACATCTATAGAGAGAATGCAGAATGATGAGAACAATAAATCAAATGGGGGTAGGGAATGGAAACTACCATCTGATGAATCCGGGTAGAGAATACAGGAGTCCTTTGTCCTATTCTTGCAACTTTCTTTAAGCATATAATTGTATCATAATAACAAAGTTACAAAAACAAAATTTTGGCACAATTGATTATACCACCCTTTATCACAATGTTTACAAAAGTGAATATAAATTAACATAGAATGACTGCCTAAACATAGTTAAGAATATTTATCGACCAGGAAGAAATATTCGTAGCATGTGTCATTGACAAAATTTGCCCACTAGAATATGTAATTTTCTTCTAAAAGGATGAAGATTAACCAATACCCACCCGGTGGGGGTGGGGAATGAGCAATTTATATCTAACAGGAAATTCACGGAAGACAAAATACAAGTTACCAAGAAACATATGAAAAGATTAATCTCATGTAGAAATCAGGAAAATAAAAATACACTTTTTCACCTACTGAAATGGCAATTTACAAAAAGTTACCTTATATGGTGTGGTGTAAGGAGTGGAGAAACAGGTATTCTCTGTATTGGTAATAGGAGCACAAATGTATTATGTTTCAGTATTGCACACAATGGCTGTGCTAACTATCCAGAGAAGGAAGGACTAGCTGAAATTATAGAATAAAATAAAAAGGAAGGAAGGAAGAAAGGAGGGAAGAAGAAAGGGAGGAAGGAGAAAGAAAGAAAGGCAGAAAGGCAGGCGGGAAGGAGGAAGGAAGGAGGGAAGGAAGGAAGGAAGAAAGAAAGAAAGAAAGAGGAAATGAAAGGAAAGGAGAATCAATCTATCTACAATAAATATTTTTATTTTCCGTATTTCTAATTGTCTTCTATGTATTTTAAGATTATTTATGCTTTATAAAATCATAAACATTTGAAGGGAATACTCAAGAATTTGGAAATGATGCCAATGTGAATGACAGATTAAATTACCACTGTCATTAACTGGTATGGCTGACTAATTCCTGTTATGTCTGCTGAAATATTTGTGAAATGAAACACTACTCCAAATAGTTAGAATGGTATAGAGTGTTCTCAGAATATAATAAATCTCTTATATTCAACTGAAGGGAACGATTTTCATTTTTAAAAATTTTCTCTTTGCTTTCCGTATCTCAATCTTGAACAAAATTTAAAGAAAACACTTGAAGAGTCCTCATATTATTCATGGTTTCCCACTCTAAACATAGATATGTACCTCAGGTGCTTGATGTTGGAGCTTACAGCTGGACCCATCCGTCTACCAACTGCATCACCAGGATTCTGGCCAGGACAGGAATAGAGCCTGGCATGTTTTTCTTAAAGCCATAGAAATGCATTGGAGATTATCATGTGCCCTCTGGCTGCCATGAATCATGGGTAGATGCTGTGATTATTTTCCATGTGCTTGGTAATATTCAGAGTGATTTTGAGTTACAATTTAAAAATTTTTCTGTCCTACATAAGAAAGGCTACAGCGTAATGAACAATAATGGGTCATTTCACAGACACTAACTATTCACATCTGAGGTTTCCCCCTCACTCTATCAAAACAAGTCTTTCAGACAACGTTGTGGACCTTCCTACTGTTCAAGAAGGTGGACACTTCCCACTCTCCATCTTATTTGACCACTCCTCTGCAGTCACACATTCATAAGCCTCCTCCTTTCTAAACAGCCTCCTCTCTGTTTCTAGGCCTCCATTCTCCTTCTTGTCCACAAAACATTCTGACTAGTCTAATTAAGCCTCATTTTTTGGTTCCCTCTCCTCTGTGCCTGACCACCCAATGCTGGAAAACCTAAGCCATGGTGGTAGCCCCCCCCCCCATGTTATCCTTTTCCACGTGTGCAACAGTGGCTGTAATCATTCCACTCCCCGCATCCAAACCAGTGTGTAGTCCCCACCCACACTGACTCCAGGCTGGGTTACGTGTCTTGCTTTTGCCAAAAAGACAATCCCAAATGTGACACAACCAGAGGTGCAGAAAAAGTACTTGCACATAGGGCTTGCTTTCTCCTGTGTTCATAAGAATGCCATAACTATGGAAGGAGGCTGGGCTAGGCTGCTCAATGATGAGAGAAACCTCACTAAATCTTCCTTGTCACCTAAGTTGCTACCCAGCCAAACATTTTTTTTTTTCATAGAAAACATACAGATGGCCAACAGGCACATGAAAAAATATGCAACATCACTAACTACTAGGGAAATGCAAATCAAAACCATAATGAGATACCACCACACGCTTGTCAGAATGGCTTTACCAAAAAGACAAGAAATAACAAGTAATGGTGAGGATGCAGAAGAAAGGGAACCCCTGTGCACGATTGGTGGAGTGTAAATTGGTTCAGCCGCTACAGAAAACAATATGGAGGGTCCTCAAAAAAATAAGAATAGAACTACCATGTGATCCACCTCTTTCACTACTTGTCCAAAGAATATGAAAACACCAATTTGAAAAGATATACACACCCCTGTGTTCATCACCACATTATTTACAATAGCCTAGAAATGGAAAAAACAGAAGTACCCACCAACAGATGAATGGATAAAGAAGATGTGATATATGTGAGATACACACACACACACAGACACACACACACAGACACACACACACACACACACACACACACACACACACACACACACACACACACACACTGGAATACTACTCAGCCATAAAAATGAAATTGTGCCATCTGGGACAACATAGATGGACCTTGAGGATATTACATTAAATAAAGTAAGTCAGATGGAGAAAGACAAATACCATATGATTTCACTCACGTGGAATATTAAAAAAAATCAAATAAATAAACGAAAAATAAAATGAACAAACCAAAGATTAGTGGGAGAGGAAAACATCATAGGACCTGGAAAGCAGATGGGACTTGGACTTATTGTTCTGTCTGTTCACAGAGACAGAACAACATCCTACAGAGAGAAAGGCTCTGTGGTGAGTGGTAAGAACCTCAGGGCAGAACGCTGTCAGATCCAAGGTTCATGCAACAGAGGCATTTACACTGACCTGTGTCCTAACAGGCTGCCCCCAAATCATGCTAACATCAGGGCACTGGCATAGATGACCAAAAACAACAAAACAGCACAGCACCACAAACATGATCCTCATGCTTGTGAAGAATCCCCTGAGCACAGAGGACTGCTGTATTCCTCCCCACTTATACAGCCCTTTGGTGTCATCTTGCATAGACACAGATCTGGACAAGAGAGTTCCCAGGACAACATAAGTAACCACTGTACTCACTGGGGAAGAAAAATCTCTAATTCTCATTCTTGCCTGCATGCAAGAAGAGGATACAAAAGATTTGACGCCAGTTCGAGAAATGTATCTGATTTTCTAAGTCACTGCTTTCATCCAAATTCAGTGTGCATGGAGTCTTCCCAGCACCTCAAGCTCATAACTAACCCTTTGTCACATTATTGCTTATTTCCCATTCCAAATTTAACCACAGGCCCCCCTGCACCCCAACATGAAGTTTGGACACGCATCTGGTGAGCAAATTGAGACAAAATGTGTGGTACTGGATTTAAGCCTGTTTTTCAACTGCATGACCAGAAAATGGGTTCTCACCGTTAGTAGCCTGGAAGGAAGAAACGACAGTCATCATCCCTTCTTAAAAAGCTTCCCCCTAAATTCTCACCTATGACATAGCCACAAGGTACATGGTACACAGTGAGGCAGCCATACAGGCTGATAACACAGGCTTCAGTAAGACCCATTTCCGTTCGGGAGTTGGCAGCCTGCGTCTCTCCTCTTCCCACCATTCCCTCCCAGAAATGACAGACGCCAACCCAATTAATGCCGGTGAGGAAGGGAAGCTTTTACAGTTAGATCCTGGAAACCAATTTTGGATGCAATGAAACATTCCTGGTTTTCCTAGAGCTTTTTCCACCGCAAGTGCTTTGCACCCCGACCCAGGTTCTACCTTAGGACGTGTATTTAGGTCAACCAGAGGGCGTTTTTAAACATTGGTGAGCCCATTCCTAGAGTTTCAGCCTAATAGACCAGGGCGGCCTCAGTATCTCCGCTTCTAACAAGTTTGCATTGGTGCTACCGCTATTCTGGAGAACACACTTGGAGAACAGCGAGAGTGGCTGTTAGGAAGCGGGGCTCAGATGCCGAGGTGAGACTTATTTAGGCCCGTTCACCTCCAGGTTGACAATCTGCCCAAACTGCCTTCATGCAGCTGCTGTCTTTCCAAAATTAGGGTTTGTTATTTGACTCTAATCCTACTCTGGTGACCCACACAGCTCATTTCCAGGTCCCACCACCGCGGTTAGATGTTGTCAGAGAACAGAAAGGGGTAAATGCTTGTGCAGTTTGGCTGCGGTCTACTGATGCTGTACAATGTCACAAAACGAACACTTGGGGGCCGTGAGCTCTAGCGGCGGGAGGAGCTGGAAGAATGACAGGCCAACACTCCCTCACTATCTCCCCCCGCCCAGCCCTCGAGCTTTCTGGAAGGTGCCAAACTGGCGCAGCCGCAAAGCAGGTTCCGCAGTGCTGTAGGAAGACTGCGCAAGCGCCAGGAAGCCCCCTCCCCGCGCGGAACTGTCCCTGCAGTGCACCAAGAGTGCGCATGCGCGGTGAAACCCCCTTCCCGCGTGAGGCAGACCCCTGCAGTGCAGTGAAAAGAGAGCGCAGGCGCCAGAAAGCCCCCTCCCTTGCAGGGCTGAGCTGGTCTCCACCCGTCCCCTCCCACCTCCTCTTCCAAGTGATTGACACTAGACGTGGCCTAAGGGATGAAAGGCTGCAGAATGGTGGTCCTAGGAGACCAGTTTCTAAATACAAATGCGCCACAAACGTTCTGTGTTACCGCGACATAACCTAAGCACATGTTCTAGTCCCCGAGCTGACGGAGTTGAGAATGGGGAAGTGAGCTAACAGTGATTTCTGAAATCAGAGCTCTCTTAGACTGCAATGTTCAATCCACTCTGATTTCTTCGAAATTCTGCACCCTTGCAGCCTTCAGATGGCATGTTAGGAGCCTGCAACTGGCCTCTTCTTCTGCTTAAGTCCTGGGTGTCAGGTTTTTAACCTCCTCACACCTCCACCAATGAGGCCAGAGCTTCTTCCAAATTCTACTCTCTCACAGGTCCAGGAAGTCAGGATAGTAGCAGAGCAGAGGACGTGGTCCCTCTGCGGTCCTGTTGCGGGGAGAAGAGTCCCTGTGAAACCAGGGCTCTGGAGCAGAGCCCCTCTCCTGCGTCTGCCCTCCAATTTCCACCTTGCTCTTCCCTATGCCTTTTTTTTTTCCCCCAGGCTGAGAACCACATTTCCCCAACAGGCTCATGTTTAAACATTCTGGTTTCATACTTCGCATTTCAAACCATCAGCATCCCGCCCCAGTGCTCCCGCTAAACCAGACTTCTTTGGGCAGCAGAGATCTGCGAGAGCACAGCAGAGCTGGTTTTTCATATTGACACAACATTTCCTAAGGTACAGCGTGTTTCCTTACTCAAACATCGCAGAAACCCTCCACAGATTACCCCTTCCCACTCGATCAGGGTCTCACATGACCTCACAGTTGCATCAGACAGGATAGCAGGTGCACGGAACCTGACCCATAGGAGAAAGCTGGCCAGAGTCCCATCATCTCTCACTTAGGGGACTGTCCTAGTCGCTGAGCATGTTTTCCTCCTTCCTTTCTTTTCCCTCCCCTAGCCCATAATCATCAATGCAGCAGAAAGAGTGAGACAGTGCCCAGCCTCTGTTCCACCCACTGCAATGGCTGCTGACTGCTCTGTGGAAGCCAGACTCCTCACCCTGCCCTGGATGCTGTGGATGGCTGTAAATGACCCCTCTGACTTCAGCTACACATCAGCCCCACTGCCCTCCTGGCCATTCCTCTGACAAGTGAGCTCTCCTGTAGTGCCTTTGCTCTCTGCCCAGAACAACCCCCATTCTACTCCTGCTTGATTAACTCTTTCCCATCCTTCAACTCTGCTTAAAATTCGCACAACTGAATCCTTTCCCAACCACCCTACTCGTTTTTGAAACCTGCATGCCCCTAACCAGCACTTCTCTGTTCACCCTCCATGTCACATTTGCCCCCTGCACTCTTCTTCTTACTCATTATATAATTTACTGTACAGAAGTTTTATATATATGTATATATGTAATATAAATTATGACTGTAAACTTGCAAGAATGGGAAGCTCTAGTTTTGTACACTAATGTATTTCAAGTCCCTGTGAGAGCGCTCAATATGTACTAGGTGTTCAGTAGATATTTATTGAATAAATCAATGTTTGGGTCTCAGAGTAAGAGACAGAATGAAATGACAGTTTAGGAACCATGAGTTAAGTGGGAGAAGTGAGTAACAGAGGGAAAACGTGGCAGAGCAAAATCCTTATGCTCCTCAACAGACTTCCCAAACCCTCTTTGGAGCTGTGAGCAGAGAGGATAAAACCAGCACAATGAGACTTGTAGGGAAGCAAGTTCAGGAACCAGAAAGACAGCTCGAGAACGGGGTGGTGTACTCTCACGACCGCCCTCTTTCTCCTGTCTCAATAAACCATCCCACACCATGCTCACCATGCTTGCTTCCCTGGAACAGAATGTGTACACATTTGGGCATGAAATGTTTTCCCTAGAAAACCTCGATTTCACAACTGGTGGCCTCAGCTTGAATATTTTGGTCTCTGCGTGTCTGAATCACATAGTCTGTCCTCAGAAGTCTACCCTTGTCCCACAGCCAGGGAGGGCTTCAAGAGATTAGCTGCCAAGAGTGAGCGAGAAGACTGGCAGCATCTGTGGTCCCTACTTGAGATCAGGGCAGGGCCACCCTGGCGCCTCCCTTCTGCGCACGTGACCTCAGGGAAGTCTCTTCTGGGGAAGATAGTTTTTCATATCTTGTAAAATGTGAAACATGCCTACGTTCAGACCTAACTGTTTTATTTTTCCATAAATAGATTAAAAATTTTAAAAGAGCAAGCATGTCCACTGCAGCATTGTTTGTGGTAGTGGAAAAATTAGAAATGATCTTACTAGCTATAAATAGATGGCTGACAACAAAATAAGGTGCATATGATACTGGCTACCATACAATTGATAAAAAGAATGAAAGAGTTATATATGGTGATTTGGAAAAATGATCTGCTATTTGTAAAATAAGAAAAATTTCAAAAATAAGTTAAAAGCAGCATTTGTATTTCTGTAGGCACTTTGGGGTATATTTGTATAAGCATGGACCTTTTTGTAGATGCTGGTCACTTTGTAACAGTGATTGCATATTTAAGTTAAATGAGACAAGGGAACTGAGCATAGGACTCATTAACACAGTTATACAATTCTAGACTGTTTGGACGTTTGCAGCAACTTTTAACTATTTTTGTGATTTTAACAAAATTGGCCCATTGACCTCCTCCATCAATGTCTCCTCAGTCTCTCTCTCAGTGCCTTTTCTGAGTCTGTTCTGATCCCCTCCCCTCAAGTCAGCGCTGCTTGCTTCTACAGTTTCTGTGGATTTGTTAAAGCAGTTTGCCTCTTACCCAGCTTTGGATGACAGATGGCGCTGTAACCTGGTTGGTGAAGACTATCCCAAGCAAAGATACCTTAACCACAAATGAAGATCATTTTAAAGCAGCAAATGTGAGGTGTTTGGTATTCACCACCCCCCCCACCTCCTTCACTGGAAGTATACTGGTGCCCTTGTTTACAGGCAGACATTTGAAGATTCCAGTGAGGGGGAAGGTTGGGGATCCTCTTGAGACTGAAAAATCCCCCAGACCTGGGATCCCACCCAGCAGACAAACACTTGAGGACCTGTTAGGTTGGAATCTACAGAAGCAGCTCAAAGTAGGAGTCCAGAAGTTTGCTGACAAATTTTCCATTCAGAAAACCCCAGAAATATTAACCCCCCACACCAAAAAAAAACCAACAAAAAACAAAACAAAACAAAAACAAACAAACAACAAAGGGCACTTGAAATAACAGACTTTAAATGACAAGAATGATCAATTATAAAAATGTTCCTTCCAGTTTTAATCATCTTGAATTTAGCTATTTCTACACTAGGGGAAAAATCTGCTGTAAGTGGTTTGAGGGGAGAACCTTTGACTGCTGGTACCTGCAAAGACTTCAATTTAGAGTTTTTCTGGTTGATTTTCTCTGGGAAACCATAAACATGAGTGATGAGTTAAGAGGAAAATAGTTTAAATTTGTGTTTAATCTAAGTGCACAGAGAAATATATTCAAACTAATAAGAACATTCCAAATTGGATAAAGTTGAAATATTAAAAATACTGTGTTGCAACATTTGGATCTCAAACATTTGGAAAAATGTAGCTAACTCTGTATCTTAAATCATTTGTAAAAATAAATCCCAGTGATCTAAAATCAGCAAAAGGTAGTGTAAGAAAAAGTGAAAAGAGAAGCCATAGGCTTAGTGGACACATTTGCAACTTTCTAACTAGATAATATAAAAGACATCTACAAACTGGTAAGAGAAAAGGCTGAGGTGGCTACAGGAAGATGGGAAAATTATATGGAAATTCAATTCACAGCATCATGGAATAAAATGGAACATATTTATTGGCAATTTTTATTTCCTGTCCTAAGATAATGTAACCAATCATACATTCCTGCCCTGAAGCCACCAGTGGACATTTGCCAGAGGTCAGGGTCACAGGTAAATTGACATTCTGGAATCAAATAATGTTAGTGAGAATAAGCAAGTGGTTTTATTTTCTAAACAATTTTATTATTTTAGGTGGTGGTGAAGTTTTATGTTTAAAAATTCCTCACAAAGTACTGTGAGGAGATTACAGATAACAGACAAATGAGGAACATTTTATTACCTTTATCTACAGGAAGTTCAGGTTAACCAATATTGTAACTCATCAATTTGTGAACTGGGTATTTCTAAAGCAATTACAGCGTCGCAGGATTTTCGGAACATGTGATCCATTCCTCTTATTCAACCATAGAAATGGAGATGCATTTGTTTTCTAATATAGAACAGTATTAGGCTCACCCTCACCAATTAACTCTTGACCAAATATTTTAAAAATGTAAGTTTGAGAGTCTGAGGGTCAGGGCACTATCAGCCGATGTGAGGTTCTCCCACATCTTCATGGTGCATGAATGCAGAGACACCCACCACAGGGACTTGCTGTGCCATTTAGACTTCCAGCTGGACCTATCCATCCACGAAGACCACTCTGGGCCCCCGGCCAGGGCAGTAATAGTCTGAGATGGTATGTCTTTTAAAGCCACCGAAGTATGTCAAAGGTTACAATGTGCTCCTTCAGGATCACCAGGAGTTAGCAGGAGAATACTTGGGAGTTGTCATTTTCTTCTAGGAGTTCCAGTTCTGTGGACGTTCTGCGGCCCCCCTCAGGAGAAAGGGGGGTCTCAGTAGAGAGGAGAGAGAAAGGGTCTCTC
Source organism: Camelus dromedarius (assembly GCF_036321535.1). NCBI lineage: Eukaryota > Metazoa > Chordata > Mammalia > Artiodactyla > Camelidae > Camelus > Camelus dromedarius. The sequence continues at coordinate 3,281,425 of NC_087464.1, forward strand.
TCTGTAGTCACAGATTGTTCCTTTTCCAGTTTGTTCTTAAGGGATTTCTGTTTTTGAACCCTCCCCCCAAAGCCTCTTTCAGCGATCTCTGTTGAACTTCGTGTTTTGTTTTTGTTTTTTTTTAATCTAAGGGGCATGTGTCACTGCTCACACAACTTGACAGGGCAGCCGCCCCGCCCACCCAGAAGCCTTATCGTCTCCTACCCACACCCTTGCAGGCTTCTGGTCTTCCAGACCTTTCTGGCCAGGCCTCTTTCAGTCTCTCTCTCTCTCTCTCTCTCTTTTTTTTTTTTTTTTTCCTGCACTTTTCACGGCTCTGCCAGCAGCCCCTTCCACCCCATCCCTGTTCATGTCCCAGCTAAGTTGGGCCTCTGGGCAGAGAGGAATATGGAGATGATCGGGTGCAGACACCGATTTTTTTCCCCTGGTGTTCAATTAGTTCAGACTTCCAGAATCTTCTTGTCATGCACTCATTTTATGAAAGAGGCAGCTGCCCTTGCCTTCTATGAGTACTGGGGACCATTTTACCCTCTGTGACTAGTATCACTTCCAGGTTTGCATGGTCAGGATGTTCACTGAATAGCAACAGGGCAATTCCACTCTGGCTAAGACAAAGTCTAGCCATTAAAAACACTTTATGGTAGGGCAGTGGCATAATCTGGGAGAGATGACAGGGAGGGACCAGGGGAAGCTTCTGAGATGCTGGTGTCATTGTTTGGCTGGATACACAGGTGTGGTGTCCTTGTGAAAAATAATTGCACTTACACTTAGACTGTGCAATATTTGTGGTTTTCTTAAAATCAAAAGCAAATGCACCAGTAAAACAAACTAAAACAAGAAACAAACAAACAAAAAACTCAGCAGCCATGAGTTTAAGCAGAGGCATGGACCAGCATGGGTGTGCTTGCACAGACACGTGCTCCATCACCCTTTGCCCCCAGACGTCAGGATGGAGCCCAGACAAGGGTACAAGTAAGATCTTCAAGGCTGCATCAATAAAATGCGTGCTTGACTAAGACACTTCCCAGCACAGAGAACTTCCTTTGCTCTTTCCCTCCACCCACCCATTGACCACACACCCCGCCTCCTCTTTATCACCAGGTTTGGGCTGGACACTAATTTTTTTCAGACACCCTTAATTTCTAACATTCTGGTTTCTACCTGGCTGCTTCATGGAGTGTTATGTCTTATTCATACCATCCGATCCCCCAGCTGGGCTAGACTTTCTGGAGATCAACAGCTCTGAATGAGACGTTGGGCTTACAGAAGCAAAGCTCACATTTCTGCACCCAAAACCACCATACCTGAGGTCATGCTTTGTCTTTCTGACTGTCTGATGCCAATCTTTATGCCTTTTGGTTAATACTGTTGACTATCCGCCTGCTAGTCATTTCAGAGTTCATATCCTCAATCAGGGTTTGTTGGTTCTGTTTATTGTCTTTGCTTGTGAGCATGCATCACATTTTCCTGTTCTCCCGTATGTTGAATAATTTTGGATTCTATCCTAGACATTTTGAATGATACATTATAAACAATCTTGATTGTGATATTTTTCTGGATAGACTTTTTTTTAATCAGGCGTCTAATTTGGTAAAACAGTAACTACAAACTCTGTAGTTGCCGGTGGGAACTGAAGTCTCAGTTCAGGTCTTAGCTGGATTGCTTGGAGTCTGTCATCTGTGCCTACTTAGGGGTCATCCAGGAGCTGGGCAGAGTGGATAAGCAGAATTAGCCTCCCTCCTTCTGACTGTTTAGTTGGTGAGACCTCCTGCTCATCGTCTAGCTCCTGTGACACCCTGGCTCTTTCCTGTGGTTTTTCATACCAGTAATGCTACTGGTTTGGTTTTTCCATTTTAATTTTAGTTGCCCTTCATGGGCAGGGACTTGGAGCTGCCCATAGTCTTAAAACCATGAAACAATGGGAAACTCACCCAGCACCATATCCCTATAACCAAAAGTCAATTCCCCTCTACTATCTGCCTGCTCTGATTACTCTCCAGGGATTTCAAAGAGTGACTTTTATATTATACCTTATATTTCAATTTAAATTATTTATTTTATAAATTTAAAATAATATAATGCTAAAGTTTAATTTTTTTTCATTTTACTTTTTTTCCCCTTTTTTGGAGGAGAGGTAATTAGGTTTGTTTCTTTGTTTGTTTGTTTGTTTATTTATTTATTTATTTATTTATTTATTTAAGGACACACTGGGGATTGAACCCAGGACTTCATGCATGCTAAGCACACACTCTATGACTGAGCTATACCACCTGTTAAAGTATTTTATATTATTACAGTACAATTTAATATTATATTATTAATATGATAATATTTGCATTAGTATGATATGTAATTAATAGGAAATATTTTAAATGTGTATACATTATATTTAAATATTTTAAATACATAGATTTATTTAGTTTTTGTTATCTGTGAGAGACTTGGTCCAATTGGAGACACTTGGTCATGTCCTGAAGCAGAATGCCTAGTTGGTGTACTTGGAACATGTGAAGAGAAACTCGTGGGCTGCCCCTAAGCTCCAGAGTTATATACGTCCAGGACAGTCAGATGGAAACCTTTCTGTGAATATATGTCAGGGCATCCTACATAGAGATCCCAGAAAATTGTATGAATTTTGGTGTGGAGTGTGAGGAGAAGGGAGAGAAAGGCTGGAAGAAGACAAAGAACAAGGAGAAATGAGTAACCTCAAACAAGTAAGGTCAAGAACGTAGGTGAAATGAATAACCCGGAGAGGACCATGAAGGTGTGGACCCAGAGTCCTCCCGCAGGGAGAACCATGTCTGCCCTTTCACCTCTGTGGCCTGAGGAATGAATCCTCAGATTCACCTGACTGTCCCCCCTCGTCAAGAACATACAGTATTTTCTTTGCTTTAATAAGCAAGAATGATAAGGCACATCCTCCAAACTTTATTCCCAGCTTTAGGCAGAACCCCCTTCAGGGAGCTGGGGACCTGGAATGAGGAAAGTTACAGACAGGAAACACGGTTCTGTTCTATTTTGTGTTGTTTTGTTTTTTCCCCCTTAGAGATTGCTGTTCTTTCCATTTAGCCTTCGTAAAGCATCTAGACTCTCCAAGTGCTGACCTCACCCCTCAGGAAAATGCAGCATCACTTCTATTCAAGACTAAATTGTGGAAAACTTTCTTCTTTTTTCATTTAGAATGAATTTTGTTTCCACAATACCTTAGCTCTTGTGATGCCTCATTTCTCTTCTCATTAAACATCTTTCACCATAACATGCAAAGTGTTTTCCATTCCACTGGCACCTCCCCTCAGGATGCCATCCACACGGGTGCCCTATCTGGCTGATTAGCACAGGACAGGTAAGAGCTTGATGTGAAGCCATGCTCATATCATATTTGATAAAGGAGTGATTAGACAGCTGGAGGTTCTGTGTCCTGAGGGGACAGGAGTGGTCCCAGAGTGGTCATCATGAAGGTTCCAGAATGACAACTGGTCTTGTTTGCAAACTCTATAAGCATCCAGGAAACATACAGAACCCCCCTTATATCCAACATCTTTTTAAGTCATGCTGTAATAATTTCTCCAAAATCACAACTTACAATCGACACTGATTTTTTACATCAAATTATGAATCAAGATTTGAGGATCTGGGACACACTCTTTAGTGAGCAGTAGTGTCGAGGTCTAAAAGTCTGAATAGATAAATGTAGCTGGCAGGACCCACAGCTCATAGAAGTGAAATTATATTTCCCTAACTCCAAAATCATCCTAAAAACCAGGTGGAACTTGAGGTGTCCTCTTAGCTAAAATCATCTGTCATGAGTTGACCACTCAATGCCTCCTTCAGGATCCCCCCACACCTATGTCCAACCCCAGCACCCCGCAGTTTCATGTAGCCAGAGTTGCTGGTAGTTGAGCAAGATAGTTTCCATAAAGCCTTATTAACTGAGTCCCTCCCATGTCAGGACATAAACCAGGAGGAAAGCAGCTGACAGAGAGCCCTACTCATATTTCTCAGATCTGGGCAAAGCTTTCTAAGATACATCTGTTTTCCTAATTCTGTCTTTATGAAACTCCAGTGTCTTAACTCACTCCTAGCCAAATTTCAGGCTCTTCCCCACCACACACTTTTTAAGCCATAAAAAGTACTGAGGTCAACCCCAGAACCAAATCAAGGAAATCTCCACCCCTAATAAAATAAAATAACAGTACCCAATAACCCAGTACAATAGCACTGCCACATAATTAAATTGGTAGAGATAATTAGTGTGCAAAGTGGACCACGCAGATGACGCTCCAATGAGTCTAATCTGGTATTCTACATGCAAGAGCCAAGCAGTCACAATCAACTTGGATGGAGCGACAGGCAGGGAGGAGGGAATGGTAGTGGAACTCCTCCACACCGTTCAACCCACCTCTCTCCTAACTCCTGACGCAGCCTCCGTCAGTAGAGAGGTGCTGGTGCTAAGCATGCTCCCAAACTGCAGCGTAAAGATGCACTTGATCCTGGTAGATCCTTCCCAACTGTCTGCTGCCTCCCTTTGTGCCCCGCCCCCTCTGCAGATACCTAATAACAGCTTTGTTCCCGGGAATAAAGCTTATACTTGCAGGTATGGGTAATGCATTTAACAAAATTCCTGTACATTTTATATATGATCAAGCCATACTCTTGTATTCAGCACTGCATCCTTGGTCCTAGACCAGAAATGCTATTGAGGATCAGAGACTTAGATATGGGATTGCAGCTAGAAGGGCACACAGTGTGTACAGCTGATGACTGATGGGTGTCTGCAGAGCCAGACATTGCTGTTTCCCTGATACGTTCCTGGTGAATTCTTGCTTCACCCACCACAGTCTAAGCTCAAATTCAGTCTCCTTTCATTTTCCATCTTACAGCAAGGACTATCAGGTTTATCTATACTTTACATCCCTAAATTAGGGATGGCTGTATCCCAGTGTAACCCATCATGCTTTTATATAGACATAGTAACAGGTAGGCAGAGTTGGAAAGTTTACTTTTTGTGAAGATATTTCTAAGCCAGGGAGAAAACAAACAAAAATGTTAAGAATTGTAGGCACACAGGGAGACACCTGTCACCAACTTCTTTTAAAAATCTACTTTATTGTTATAATTTACATACAATAAAATTAATCCATTTTAAGTGTGCAGTTCAATGAGCTTTAAAAATGATTTCACCTGTTTTGACCACCATAGCGATCAAAATAAACATTCATCACTCCAGAAAGTTGCCTCTTCTCCCTTGCTTTCAGTCACCCCCATCCCTGAGGCAGAGGAAAATACTGACAAGATTTTTGTCACAAAAGATTAGTGTGAGAACTTCATATGAATTGATCATACTGTATATAATCTTGTGTCTGGCATACTATTTTTCAGATTCATGTAATTGCGTTTAACAGCAGTTTGTCCCTTTTTTATACATGACTGATATTCTATTTATGGATAAAACATGATTTGTTTACCCATTCAATTGTTGATAGAAATTTGGGTTGTTTCCTGTTTTGGGCTATTATGAATAAAGCTGCTATGTATATTTCTGTAAAATTCATTGTGTAGACATTGCTTTTATTCCTTTTCGGTAAATATCTAGGATTAAGATTGCTGGGTCATATGGTAACTATATGTTTACCTTTACAAGAAATTACCATACTGTATTCCAAACTGCCTGTATCATTTTATGGTTCTCATAGCAACCTATAATAATTTTAGTTGTTCCACAGCTGTGTCAACACTTGGTATTGCCAGTCACGTAGACTTTAGCCATTCTAGTGGGTGTGTAGTGGTATTTCAGTGTGGTTTTCCTTTGCATTTCCCTGATTATTAGTGATGTTAAGCATTTTTGTAGGGTCAGTTGGCCATTCACATACCTTTTTAGGGGATGTGTCTGGTCAAATTTTTTCTCATTTTTGTCAGGTTGTTTACCTTATTACTGAGTTGCAAGAGTTTGCTGTATGATCTGGATACAAATTGTTTGATAGATATGTTAAATGTAAACATTTTCCCACAGTCTGTGGCTTGTCTTTTTGTTTCATCAAAGATGTATTTCAAAGAGCACAAATTTTAAATGAAGTTAAACTTACTAATTTTTAAACCATAAATCTTTGCCTAACCCAAGGTAATGGGTATTTTCGCCAATGTTTTCTTCTAGATGTTTTATAATTTCAGCTTTTATGTTTAATTTATGGTCCATGTCAAGTTAACTTTTGTGTTTGATGTGATACAAATATCTAGGTTCATTTTTCCCCATATGGATAACCAGTTGTTCCAGCACACACTGAAAAGATTCTCTTCCTTATTGAATTACCTTGGAAACTGTTGAAGGCCAATTGGCCATATATGTAAGAATATTTTTTGACCCTCCATCTTCATATTCAATTAAATTATGTCTATCATTAAACTCAGAATAAACTTTCTTGGTTAGGGTAGTTTTAAAGTAACTTGAAGTCAGATGGTGTGAATCCTCCAAATTTGAACTTTTTTCCCCCCAAATTGTTGTGGTTGTTCTAGGTCCTTTGCATTTCTAAACAAATTTAAAATCAGGGTGTGCTTTTTTTTTTTGCAAAAAGCTTGTTGTGATTTTGATTGGGTTTCTGTTTTATCTATAAACCACTTGAGGAGAACTTGATATTTTGACAATACTGAGGCTTTCTGTCCATGAATATGCTATATGTTTCCATTTACTTAGATTCTTGCTTAAATTTTCATGGCAATACTTTCATTGTAGATATCTTGCAAATATTTTGTTAAAATATGTCCTGATTTCATTTTTTCACTATTATAAGTGGTATTGTTTCTAAAGTTTTATTTTGAAATTGCTTGCAGGTATTAGATAGAGATGCAATAAATTTTGTATTTTGAATCTGTGCCCCATAATCTCACTAAATTCACTGATTAATTCTAATAGATATTGTGTAGATTCCTCAGGAATCTATATGTGTATATATATTACCATGTTGTCTGTGGGTAGGAGAGTTAATAACAACATTTATAATATTCATTTAAAATTTGATCTGCTAATCCCACTGTTTCTGAGTCTGTTTGACTGGCACATTTTTTTGGTCCTAGTTATGGGTCATATTTTCCTGCTTCTTAGCATACTTAGTAATTTTTGAGTGAATGTTGAATATTGTGAATGTTTCTGTGTTGACTATCTGGATTTTGTTGGCCTTTGTTCTGACAGGCAGGTAAGTAACTTGCAAATCAGCTCAATCATTCTGAGGCTTGTTTTAAGGCATTTTTAGGACAAGTCTGGAGTTGCTTTTACTGTAGGGAGGGTTTGCCTTTATTACTAATGAGTGGACCCTTCTTGGGTCACCTCTGAATGTTTTGTCATTAGATGAAGTCATTCTGCCTGTCTGTACTGGAATGTCCTCCAGCTCTGGGTGATGTCTAGGAATTGTTCAGTTTACAGTTCTGTGGTTGTTCTTTGCCACATAGTCATGGATTAGTAATAGACTCAACAGGTCCACTATGCAGATTTCTTTTTTAATATTTTTTAAATTTTGGAGGAAGGTATTTGGGTTTATTTTTGTAATGGAGGCACTGAGGATTGAGCCCAGGACTTCGTACATGCTAAGCAGGTGCTCTACCACTGAGCTATACCCTCTCCCCACTATGCAAATTTCAGTAGCTTTTTTCTGCATATGTTTCTTTCCTTGGTTACTATGTCCCATAAATCCCAGCCATCTCCTCCTCTGAGTGCTGACCTCTGCATTCTCTTTCGGAGAGATTGGGGTTGGTTGGGGTGCTCCTACCTCCACTACAGTGGGAAAATAGTTCCAGGCAGAAAGTGGAGCAACTGTGTTTTTTTCGTCTCTCCAGGATCATGTTCTATAATGCCTCTTTCCACTGTTTGAAAATAATGGTTTCATTTTTTTTTTATTCTAGTTTTCTAGGTGTTTATAACAGGAAAGTAAGTCCAGCCCGAGTTCTGGCTCAATGGATAGAAACAGAGATCCCACCCTCCTCCTAATTCCCATCAGTCTTCCTGGGTGATGAGGGCACCTGCTGTGCACTGTAAACATAGCACAGAACCTGGAACCGTCATATGAGAACAGAGCCTTCTCAGATGCTCCACTGGACTCTGTGGTTCCCTGCACTGGAATCGCAGTGTACAGTCTTCGCTTCTCACATCTTTCACGGACTCACATCTTTAGTAATTATCTACGCTGGGGCAGATTCCAGTGGCATTGCCTTTTTATGATGCAGCAGTCCTTTATTACAGGAACACACTGCCATGTGTTTATCTATTACTTCCCCCTTGAAGGATATTTGGGTGGTGCCTGGATTGGGGCTATGATGAATAAAACTGCTATGAATATTTGTGAACACATCTTTCTGCAGATATATTTTCATTTCTACTGGATAAACAACTAGGAAAGGGATGACTAATTCTGATCCTAAGTATGTGTTTAACTTGATAAGAAACTGACAATTTCCCAAAATTGTACTCAGTGGTTGTTTTCATTCTTTTTTTTGTTATTTGTTATTTATTTATTGTTATTTATTTATATATATATAATGTTTATATAATATATAATATGTTATTTAATATATTATTTATTTATTTATTTAAATAGAGGCACTGGGGATTGAACCCAGGACCTTGTGCATGCTAAGCATGCACTCTATCACTGAGCTATACCTTCTTCTGTTTTAATTCTTAAAGAGACATATTGTTAACTATCTTAAACCTCGCAGACTTCCCGTATACATGCTTCTAATGAGGTCTTTGTCCCAGTGTCCTTACCCACAATTACTTTTGAGAACTCTTCAATTAGCCATTTCCTTGTGTTTTTCACCCCTATGCTTTGCTCTTCCAATGGAAAGGTAGAGGAAGGGGTACCTTTAATCTATTGGGAACACAAATAAAGAAGATTACAACCTTTTGATATTTTTGCTGAGGTGTTTTAACAAACTGATGTATTTTACTGGCTATTTTCTTTAAAAAAATAATTTAAAATATTCCAATCCCCACTTTTTTTTTTTTTTTTGGTCCTGCTTTCAAATGGGTGTGTTCTTTTCTTAGCTTATGATATTTTACTAACTGTGGGCCTTGGCTGCCAGCTTCAGGGGTAGGATTCTATTTCCCAAAGTCTCCCCCGTGAGCTGCTGGCTCAGTAAGCCTGTGGTTCACCTCACAACTTAGTGAAGGCAGCAGAGTAACCCTATATTTTGCCTCCGAAAAAGATAGATGATCATCTTACTAGGCTTGGATATCAGTTTCTATACTGCTTGCTGCTAACTGCTATGTGAATACCACATGCTTTGGTTTTAATGGTATTTCAGCACGCTGATTCTCTAATGATTGCTATGTCACATTAGACTGGGTTATATTGTGGTAATAAACCTAACCCAAAGTATCTGTGGCTTAACACAACATTGATTTGTTGCTTGCTCATGCTACACATACCACAGACATGGACACGTGTCTCTTCTCATCAGAGTCTCTCTGGGATCCAGACCACTAGAGCTGTCACTTTCACATCATCTTTTTGTTGTTCCTTTGGGCTCTGACCTCACATATATCAATATGGAGCCCTTTATGGGAAGATACAGTTCCCCCACCCCACTTCATTCTACTTGAAACTCAACAAACAGGCTATCTTTTTTTTTCCCAAATAAAATTCAGTTCAAAATGTATTTCAGACCATGGGGCAGGTAAGCAGTAAAAATGAATGCACATGTGTTTTAGAAACTTCATTTGTAGAAACTGCAAAACGAAAGTTGGAGCATGAGGCCAATGAGCTCAGAATTCTTCATGTCAGGTGACAGTAAGTTGTTCCAGTAAAGTGATGACAGATGGGGGCCCAATCACAAAAGTCACCGAGTGCACCACATATGAACTGTAGACTTCAGGGCTACTCTGCTGAGCATGGCTGGCCAATTTTAATCTGTTCACAAAGAGACTGGCCTGAACTACAGTATTCTCAAAAGAAACAACAAACAAAAAATATCTTATGGTGATTAGATGATCAAATAAAGAAATACAGCTGATATCATCCAAATCAGGAAGCAAAAAATAAAACCCACTAAAATATTCATTTCAGCCTCATTGAATCTGCTCCCTTCTTCCAAGTACTTATTTAAACAACTTAGGCAAGAATCTTGGCACATTCAGGACAATATCTTAAATGGTGAATTATCAGGGTTCCCTTCATTCAGCCTTTCCACCAGAGGAACATGCAGCTCTTTCCAAACTTGCGGTGGCTGTAAAAATTGGTTGCAAGGGCTTTGACATGACTCCCATTGAGAGGAGGAGATTACGCTCCCCCCCTCCCTTGAAACTGGGTGGACTCATGAGTGCTTCAAGTCACAGAGGATGCATGGATGATCTGTGACTTCTGAGTCAGGGTCACGAAAGGAATGCTGCTCTGCCTGGCACACTGGAAAAATGACCTTTTAAATCTAAGCCACTGTGTATGATGTCCAAGTTGGTTTCCACGCTGTGAAGAATCCAAGCCATACAGAGAACCCTTGTGGATAGCCTAGCTGAACCCAGCAACCGGAGCGTCCTTGCCTGGCATCACACAGAGGAGCAAAGACACCTGTAGCTTATTCCAGCCCCCAATAGTTTAAATCCCTCCCCTGCCATTTGTGTCTTCCCCTTTGAGGCCTCAGAAATTACAAACCAAAGAAAAGTCTTCCCCATTATGCCACAGAATCCATGAGCATAATAAAGTAGCTTTTCTTTAATGCTACTAATTCTGGGATGATTTGTTATGCAGCAATAGGCAATCGTAACGTATCTCATATTCCAATGTTACATGTGGCCAAGGTGTTGTGGGGATGAGCTGGATATTTTAAGCATAAAAGCACCCTCTGAAAATGGGTTAGGAAGAGAAAGAGAAGAACCTTAGTGTAATATGGAATATAGGGAAAATCACTCATTTTTCTCGGGTCATAGAAGACCTTCCTAAGAAGCAACTTTTTTCTCATTGTGGTTTTTAGAATGCTTATACTCTGTAGGCTTTTAATTCACTTCTTGAAAATTCCTATTTACCCTACTTCTTAAATAATAGTATATAAGCTTTTTCCTTCTTCATTTAAGTTAAATTAGCCCAACAGAAACCCAAGCCCACCACTTATTTCTGACAGGCAGATGGTGGATGGAGAAATGTTTACACTGACCACTACATCAGTGTCAGGGAATGTCTGGTGTAGCTTAGCTGGAGGAAAGGGTAAGGAGGAAGAAGGGAGTAAGGGAATATGTCCCTTTCATCTCTAAATGTGACCATGGTACTGGTACCCCTCAGTCCCCCCACTCCCTAAGGGTGGTCTGGGTAATGGAGAGACAGACCCTGGAAAGAGAACGGCAGTGCTCAGGGGACACTGTCCAGACTTGGCAGAGGCATTCCAAACAGAAAGGCTGGTCCAGGATGGCTCACAGTCTGCACATCTGTGTATTCACCTGCCGTCAGCTTTGATCTGGTGTTAGACTGAGACGTGCACAACGATGAGGCTGGACAGAGATTTCCCTGCTAAGCACATAATAAAGATCCTGGCTCTGAGCATCCAACTATGCTAAACAGGCTCGATCCCCATCTCTTCTTCCAAGTATCTTTTAAGGAAGAAAGTGCCTGTCAGATAGCAAGGCTCAATTTTCTGTGGTCACGACTACCATGCTTGTTATAATTTTCTTGATTAAGATTTACTCCCATCTTCTCACCTTCTTAGATCCTTAATCACCCACTTGAAATCTCAGCTGCAGCTAATCACCCACATTAAATCATACATTTCAAGTACATTCTCCTTTTCACTGTATCTATATTATGGATTTCTGCTCATTCCATCTGGGGTGGCTCAGAGTTACAGGTGGAAAGTTTAGGAGTAGAGACACTTTTTTAAAGGTTTGTTTAATAATTCTCTTATGCAGTCTTTTAAGAGTCATGGGACCAAAAACAAAAATCCAAAACATTATAGACAAAGGATTTGAATAGACATTTCTTTAAAGAAAATACACAAAGGGTCAAAAAGCACAACTCAACGTCACTAATCATTAGGGGAAGGCAAATCAAAACCATAATGAGATACCACTTCACGCCTTTTACAGAAAGTAAGCATTGGTGAAGATGTGAAGAAACCGGGACCCTTGCACATTGCTGGTGAAACTGTGAGATGATGTAGCCACAATGGAAAACAATGAGGTGACTCCTGAAGGAATTAAAAATAGAATCATTACATGGTGCTGCACCATCACATCTGCATATACACTCAAGAGAATCAAAATCAGACTCTTGAACCGATATCTGTGCCCCCACGTTTGTAGCAGCATTATTCACAACAGCCAAAAGATGGCCACAATGCAAGTGTCCATTGATGGATGAATGGATAAGCAAAATGTGCTATTTACACACAACGGAATATTATTCAGTCTTTAAAAGGAAAGGACATTTAACACATAGTCCAATATGAATGACCTTTAAGGACATTATGCTGAGTGAAATAAACCTGTCACAAAAAGACAAATAATGTTGATTCCATTTAGATGAGGTACCTGGAGTATTCAAACCCATAGAGACAGAAAGCAAAATGGTGGTTTCAAGGGACTGGGAAAGGTGGACGTGGGGAGATATTATTTAATGGGTTTAGAGTTTTGACTTTGTAGGATGAAAAGAATTCTAGAAATGAATGTTCGTGATGATTGCACAACAATGTGGATGTACTTAATACCACTGACATGGTTAATATGACAGCATTTATGTTTAGGTGTATTTTACCACAATTTAAAAAATCCACTAAAAAAAAAACAGTGGGTACAGCATGAGAAAATATATCATGTTAGTAATAAATGTGACATGTTATGGGGACACTAAAAAGACCAACCTTTCAAAAATTGCAGATGTGCTAGAGAATAATAGAAAGTAAATTGGGAAAGATAAGCCAATGCAAAAGAGGTTCCTATAAAAAGGTGCAGGTTTAAGGAAGAACAACTGCTGCCCAAAATGTGAGGAAATCAGGACCCTCATGCATTGTGGGTGGGGCTGTAAAATGATACAGCCACTTTCGAAAACAGTTTGAAAATTCCTCAGAAAGTTAAACATGGAGTTATCACTGGACCCAGCAATTCCCCCTTACATACACACCCAAGAGAAATGAAAACATACGCACCACAAAAATTATACACAAGTGTTTGCACCAGTATTATTCAAGATAGCCAAAAGAGGGAAACCACACAAATGCCCACCCATTAGATGAATGAATAAAATGTGATATATACTTACAATGGAATACTATTTAGCCATAAAAAGGAACAAATTACTGATACATGCTACAACATGGATGAACTTTGAAAACATTTTGATAAGTGGGAGATACTAGTCAAAAAAAAAGCCCATGTGTTTTATGATCTCATTTATATGAAGTGTCCAGAATAGGAAATCCTTGGAGTGAGATATTAAATTAGTGGTTGCTTAGGGCTGAGGAGGATGGGGACTAGGGGATGAGAGTCAAAAGGTACAGTTTGTTTTGTTGCAAATGTTCTACATGTATTTTACATTTGATTCTTAATTGATTGTTATGATGATTGCATGGCTCTGAATATACTAAAAACCACTGAATTTGTATGTGTTAAGTGGATTAATTGTATATATATGAATTATATCTCAATAAAGCTGTTACCAAAAAATGAAAGAAAAAAAGAAGGCCATGGGCTAAGGTAGATGGAAGGGCAGGCAGAGGAAGAAAGCTAGGTCACAGATCTCCTGCTGCTGCACCCTACTTTCTGCAGGCGCAAAGAGGGCTACTTGGTTTTCCCCAAAAAACACATAGCTTCCATGCAGACCTTTCCCAGTTCAGACAGCAGTTTACTTCTCTTCCTCTCCCCACCTCTGACATGCTACCGTCCACTAGCTACCCTGTTACTAAGCTTTATTTTCAGCAAGGAAAATATGTATGCAAAGCCAGTTTCTACCAGAGGCAGTCATTTCTTTGAATGCAAAATTTCTTGAAGTTCTGCCCTGCGGTATGAAAAATCACGTACCATGTCTTCAGCAGCCTGCACGGAGAGGCTTTGAAGCAAATATCAGCCTATCCTGAGTGAAGCTCAGACTTCTAGACCTAGGAAAGCTCTTTCTGGGCTCCCACTGTCCTGTTCAGGACGTCGTCTTCAGGTCCTGTTGCTCCTCTAATACCCATTTCCATATGAGGGCACAGGAGAGGTCATTTATCATCAAAGTGGGTTTGCTCAGAACACAGTCACTTCTACAGGAAATCGCAGAGCCCTGAAGCCAAGAGAAAGAGGTGGACAGAACTCATGGTTTTATGTCAGGCCATATTTTGCTCTTTTGTGATGCTGTAAGGCTAAAACAGTCTGCAAGGAAGCATGAGTTTTGTGTGAGGGAAACAGGAGAGTTCGGGGCGGGGGGGGGGCAGTTCTCTGCCATGAGAAAACTGAGAGCACTCAGGGGCCACAGCATCCTTTCCAGCCTTCAGTCCACCAGATGACTGGAGTTCTGTCTTTAGAAAGGGAATCTACACAGTGAGTAAACTGAAGACCTCATTCACCAGAAACATCTTACAAAATAGACATCTGAATAATATACACGTATGGGCATCTACCTCTGAGTCCTGCCCCAACATTATTTCTGGGGGACAGAGTTTCCTCCCATGAAGGTCACCACAGATACACCTTACAACAGACCAAATGGCCTGAATTCCTGGCTTACATATTTGAGGCTTCATGTAATGTGCTCATTTCACTAAGTTCTTGACTCACCCTTTGCCAATTCCAACCTGCTTTTAATTTCACATTTATAAACATAGATGATCAAGTCTGATGTTTCCTGTTAGTTTTTCCACAAACCAAGTATCACAACCCAAGTCACAGTGGCTAAGATCTAGACACTAGTACAAGATAAAGATGAATTTAAGTCGTCCTGTGCATATATGAAGAAAATAAGATAAGTAAAAATATCAGAGTCAGGGACAGTTTGTCTCTGTTGAAGAAAGAAGTTATGACCCCAAATTACTATGCCTGAATATATATATACCCAAAGAAAATAAAAAACACTAATTTGAAAGGATACATGCACCCCAATGTTCATTATTACTAAATAGCCAAGGTATAGGACCAACCTAAGTGTTTATTAACAGATAAATAGATAAGAAAGATGTGGTATTTATGCATATACAATGGAAAATTACTCAGCCGTAAAAAAGAATGACATTTTGCCATTTGTGAAAACATGGATGGATCTGGAAGGTATTATGCTTAGTGAAATAAGTCAGACAGAGAAAGACAAATACTGTGCGTTTTCACTTGTATGTGTAATGTAAAATATAAAACAAATGAATGAATATAATAAAATGGCAACAGACTCCCAGATACAGAGAACAAACTAATGATTACCAGAGGGGAGAGAACCAGGGAGGGGCCAAGATAGGGGAAGAGGATGAAGAAGTCCGAACTACTTTGTACAGGTAAATAAGATACAAAAATAAAGTATACAGTATAGGGAATACAGCCATTATTTTATAATAATTTTATATGAAGTATAACCTATAATGATATCAAATCATGGTGTTGTATACCTGAAACTAATATAATATTCTAAGTCAGCTATACTGCAATAAAAAATAAATTAAGTTATAAACATGCAAGAGGGAAGGTTAGAATGAATCCCATGGCTGTGGACTACAGTTGTAGCTATCAGCACTAACTCATGTTCATAACTCATTTTAATGTACCTGTATGTTTACAAAAATTTAGAAAAAATAGACACAGAAATATAGAAATGTGGGTGTTCATGAGTACGTACATATATTCTTAGCTTTCTGTTTGCTGAAAGGGCCTGCAAGCAATGACACTCCAGTATTAACAAGTACAACGAATTCTGAAATACCATTCACCAACAAAAGCAACAAAAACAAAGCAAAGCTCCTTGAAGAAATGTTTGATTTTAAAGTTAAGACAGAAAAAAATACAAGATGAGACTAGAGCATCTCGTATTGCCAGAAAGTATGAAAGTGCTTTAAAAAATTTCTGTATTATATACTTGAATGTTGCTAAGAAGGTAGATTTTAAAATGTTCTCGGCATGAAAAGAAATAGGAAAGGAATATTATGCGATGCAGTGCAGGTGGTAGCTAATGCGATAGTGATCATCCTTTTGCAATATTTAAGTGTTATCAGATCAACATATTGTACACCTTAAACTTACACAATGTTATATGTCAATTCCATTTCAATAAATCTGGGAAAAAATCAGTAAGTTCACACTGATTTAAATAAATACATAGGTGTTTACAGGATCATTTGAGATAATAAATATGAAAAGAATAAAGAAAGGGGAGCACCATCATTACAACATCACAATAATAACTATTGTGAACGAGACCCCCTAATGAATGCAAAAAGGGGCTTAACATTTCTAAGAAGAAGCAAGATATTTCCAAGACTCAAAGCACTTTCCCACAATATTTTTAAGTTATTGTGGTGTTTTCAACATAAACGTATCAGGTTCCTTGGTAATTTCCTCCTCCTATTGGTTATGGGCCAGACTTAGATAATTGCCTCCAATATATAAAGAATGGAAGAGAAAAATCAGTTAGTTTACAGAGGAAAAATCTGGCAGACACCATCTTAACCAAGCGAACAAATTTAACCTCACCTGTGAAAAGTTTGTGGCCATGGTGTATTTCTGATATGATGCAGTGAGAAAGCTGCCTCACCTCTGTGTTATTCTTCCTGAACATCCATATCCCAGACTTCTGGTTTCAGCTCTGGCACGGACACCACCTGAAGTCTGCCACTCCCATTATGTCACAAGAAAAGGTGGACAAACTGAAAATCAATGACTTTCCTTGGATGCCCCACAGACAACTGAGGACACAGAGCAAGTCTGCGCTCACTCTAAAATACGGAGAGACAGACACACTCAGAGACGTATGTCAACTGAGATCTTCTTACAAGGAGCAGAAGGCGAGGGGATCACAATATATTAGAAAGGTTTTTTTTGTTTGTTTTTGTTTTTTTTATTTTTTATTTTTTTTAACATTTTTTATTTATAATCATTTTACAATGTTGTATCAAATTCCAGTGTTTCAGTTATACATGAAAATATATGTATATTCATTGTCACATTTTTTTCTCCATGGGCTACCATAAGATCTTGTATATATTTCCCTGTGCTATACAGTATAATCTTGTTTATCTATTCTACAGTTTTGAAATCCCAGTCTATACCTTCCCACCCTCCGCCCCCTTGGCAACCACAAGTTTGTATTCTATGTCTATGAGTCTATTTCTGTTTTGTATTTATGCTTTGTTTGTGTTTATTTATTTATTTTTTTAGATTCCACATATGAGCGATCTCATATGGTATTTTTCTTTCTCTTTCTGGCTTATTTCACTTACAATGACATTCTCCAGGAGCATCCATGTTGCTGCAAATGGCGTTATGTTGTCTGTTTTTATGGCTAAATAGTATTCCATTTTATAAATATACCACTTCTTCTTTATCCAGTCATCCGTTGATGGACATTTAGGCTGTTTCCATGTCTTGGCTATTGTAAATAGTGCTGCTATGAACATTGGGGTGCAGGTGTCATCCTGAAGTAGGGTTCCTTCTGGATATATGCCCAGGAGCGGGATTCCTAGGTCATACAGTAAGTCTATTCCTAGAAAGCTTTGATGGTGATTTGATGGATTGATAAAGGCTGAGTGTGGACAAACACTGGGGTGAGAGACTCCTGGGTGTCACAGAGGTAGAAAGGCCTTGTATTTTCATGTACTGTCCCCCCAGGAACCCCACCAGGTTCCCATGGTTAGCCTGAGACCCTGGTGGCCTGGGCAGGAGAATAGTAACCATTGTAAGACATGCCCAGATCTTTCTCTCAAAAAAAGTATTTTTGGGGGATGGGGGTGAATTTTGCCAGAGGACAGCATGGAAATCTTGTTCAAGCAGTTGGAAGGGATTTTCCCCCAATTGCAACCACTAGCCTTCCTGTTTCACCTAAGAAGGGAAAACCTATAGTAAACTGAAGAGAGGAATTTAAGGAAAAGTACCAGAAATCCTGCAGGAAGTTAAGAGAATAGGGATCCAGTGTGGGGGAGGGAGGAAAGACTGGGAGTCTCTCAGATCCCAGCCTCAAGACACAGGTGAATTAAAAGATTGATGCTAACTTGGAAGGTTGTATAATACTCCATGCCCTCCAGAACTGTCATCACATCAAAATGGTTTCAGTATAATAAAGTGGATTGCAGCTGAAAAACCGCAAGATACAAAGTACTTCTAAGTTGTAGTACGTAACAAATCCCCAAAGCTAAGAGGGGAGAGGGAAAAGGCCACAAAAGAAATCTGAAGCCTCTGGTACCTACAGCTACAATAAATAATAAACACAACCCAACTCCTAGCCAGATTAGCTCAAATTCTCACACCAAAATTCTGTTTGCCTCAGTTCCTATTGGCCGATATAATGTGTCCAGCTTTCAACAAGAACAACAAAATTCCATGAAAAACATCATGGAAAAAAAAGACCTAAGAGACAAAACAATCTTCAGAAGACTCAGATATAACACTGATGTTGGAATTATCAGACAGGGAATTTAAAATGAATATAATTAATACGTTAAGGGATGAATGAAGAAAAATAGACAACATGCAAGAACAGATAGGTAAAACAGAGAGATGAAAGCACAAATAAGTAATCAAAAGGAAATAGGATAAATTAAAAAAAAAAACACAGAGGAACAGAACTGAAGAGTGTATTAGGTTAATCAATTAACTTGATATGGCTGAGAAAAGAATCAGAGAACGTAAGTTACATAGCTCAGTGGAAACCCCCAAACCGAAATGGAAAGAGAAAAAAGAATGAAGTGGAAAAAGGAAGAACAGAGTATTCAAGAGCTGTGTGACAGTAGCAAAAGGAATAACATACCCATTGTTGAAAGAGGAGAAAGAATGGGGTACAGTAAATATTTGAGGTAATAATGATCAAGAATGTTCAAAAGCACTGAGAAACACCTAACCTAGATAAACAGCAAAACAAAAGGGAAAAAAAAAAACTATAAATATCACAATCAAGCTGCAGAAAACCAGAGACAATGAGATCACTGTAATGGAAACCTGAGAGAACAAAACTTCACCTATAGAAGAATAAGAATGATAGCGGGCTTGTCTTCAGGGACAACTCAAGCAAGGAATGAATGAAGTAAGATAACACTTCTAAGTAACACTAAGAAATACTTTTAAGTTTTAAAAGAAAAAGAAAAAAAAACTAGATTTCCACATGCAGCTAAATCACCCATCAAAAGTGAGTGAGAGAAGTATTCTGTAATCACAGACTGAAGACCTCTGAAAATTTGCTCCATCATGACAGTAATGAAAGCATGTAAAATGTATCAAAATGACCCTTTTCAGAACTCTGGAAATTAACCAAAGATTTGCAAAAATTGAAGGACCAATTATTTTTAAAAAATGAACTAATTACAGTAAGAACAGTAATTTCATGTCATTTTAACTTGCTCTGTTCCCATTCTCTTCTCCTGAACTCAGGTAGCTTTGAACCCCATCAGCACAGCAACTGCTTTAGCTGTGAAAACCAGTATCCTGGCAGCCTTTGGGGGTGGGGGGTGGGCTCTGAACCTCCCCCAAACTTCATGCCTGGGCAACTGTCACTGTTTTATCAAACTGCTCCCTGGGATATATCTATCCATAAGGCTTGTCTTTATTTGATGTGACTAAGAGCTCGCTCAGTCAGAATACCCTATTCTCAATGTTTTTGTCAGAAAAAAATAAGTTCTTTAACATTGCAAGTGGCTGAGGTGCTGGTGCCAGCCAAGGCAAACAGGTTGACGAAAACTTAAACAGAAAACCTGGGATTTGTGATGTCTGTAAGATACTTTTGAAGGGTCTGACGTATTCTTAGTGATCTAGAAAGACATGTACATGTGCAGGGCTGTATGCATGCTCAGAAAAGACTTCTAAAAGCCTTAATCTCTCACCGGTGGCTAACACTGAGGCTCTGCACAAGCAGGAAGCAAAAGACTAAGGCAGAGTTGTAAAGAATGAAGAGTTGAAGATGGAGGTGTGACCCAACACGTACACAGAGCCCCTTGACAAAGGCTGGTAACCTTACTGGTTCAAGTCATTTAAGAAACTGTCTGTCCAGTCACTAGCTGACCACATAGTTAAATGACAGAGAACACAGTAGCCACAGATGACAAATAATACAGACTTTCCAGAGTTAGTTCAGGAAAGTCACTAAATAAGCAGCAGCAACAGCAACATACATTAACAATAATAAACACTCGGAAGGGTTAAAATTTCCAGAGTTGTCACATGTTATTTAAAATGCCTAGTTTCCAACAAGAAAAATTATGATACACACAAATAAAAAGGAAAATACATCCTGTGCACAGAACAGAAAGCTGTCAGTAAAAACTGTCTCTCCTAGAGGAAGCTTAGACATTGGACTGACGTGATAAAGATATAAAATCAGCTATTATAATATTTCAAAGACTCAAAGGAAACCACGTTCAAATAATTAAAGTCCGAGAAAGATATCTCATCAACTAGAAAAATCAAGAAAAAGTTTTGTTTTAAAAATATAGATTTTTTTCTTTCCTTTTTTTTTCTTCTTTCTTCATTCATTTTAGGATGTGTTTGAGCTTACATGACCACCAGTCTAAAGCAAACAGATATAGTAAGGGATTAACATACTTGAAAAACAAGGTAACCACAAATCAAAAGCATGCAATAGAGTCACAAAACCCCAAAATAAGCCAGGCTAATACAAAAGGAAATATCAAACCAGAAAAATACCACATGATATAACTTAAATGTGGAATCTAAAAAAAAAAAGACAAACTTATTTACAAAACAGAAACAGACTCACAGACATAGAAAACAAACTTACGGTTACTGGGGGTGTGGAAGAGGGTGGGAAGGGATAAATTGGGAGTTCGAGATTTGCAGATACTAACTACTATGTATAAAATAGATAAACAGCAAGTTCATACTGTATGGCACAGGGAACTATATTCAATATCTTGTAGTAACCTATGGTGAAAAAGAATATTAAAATGAATATATGTATATTCATGTATGACTGAAGCATTATGCTGTATACCAGAAATTGACATAACATTGTAAACTGACTGTACTTCAATAAAATATATATTAAAAAAATGGAAATCACGGAGTTGAAAAATACAATAACTGAAATGAAGAATTCACCTGAGGAATTCAACAGCCTATTTAAATTGGTAGAAAAAAGTCTACGAACTTGAATAAAGGACTACTGAGATCATCCATATTGTGCAACAGAAACAGTAGAAAAAACTGAATAGAACCTTAGACGTCTTTGGGACACCATCAAGTGTACAGACACATGCATAACAGGATTCCCAGAAGGAGAGGTGATAAAGTGGCAGAAAGAATATTTTAAAAAATAATAGCTAAAAACTTCCCAAATATAATGAAAATCATTACAAATTCAAAAGTCAGATAAAATCCACATAGGATAAACTCAGAGATCCACACCAAGAAATAGCATCAAAAGACATAGATGAAGAATGTTTAAAGCAAGGGAAAAGTGACTTGCTCCATACAAAGGATCCTTTAATTATTCAGTCGATTTATCATCAGACATCACAAGTCCAGAAAGTGGATGAAATATTCAAAATGCTGAAGGAAAAAAAATCAAATAGGAATTATATATCCACAAAACCGCTCTTCAAAAATGAAGGTGAAACTGACACTTTCAGATTAAAAACAGAGGAAATTTGTTGTTAACAGTCATGCTTTACCAGAATTACTGAAGCGGGTTCTTTTGGGAGGCGAGTTCTTTAGGGAGTAATGATAAAACACTAAAAGGTAACTTGAATTCCCACAAAGAAATAAAGAGGGCAGGAAAAGATAATTACATAGGTAAATATAAAAGAGAATATTTTATGTGATGTGTGTAACTTTTTTTCTTCTCTTTATGGTTTAATATACAACTACATCAATCAATTACAAAACGGTGTTGATGGGCTTGTGATGAATTAAGATATAATCCATACAACAATAATAGCGCAAAGGAGTGGGGGAAGGGATGGTTACATTGGAGTATTGCATTTTTTTGATTTATAGTAATGAATTAAGTTGGTATTAATTTGAGTTAGACTGTTTCAAGTTAAGAGGTTAATTGTGATCACCAAGACAACCAATGAGGAAATAATCCCAAAAAGAAACAAGAAGGGGATTAGATGAGTACACTAGGAAATCCAAAAGGAGGCAATGGTGGCTAAGAGTGGAACAAAAATAGAGAAATAGAAAAAAAATAGTAAAATGGAAGAAATAAATCCTTCATTAACAGTAATTACATTAAAAGTAAATTAAAAACCCCCTCAGAAACCATAGATTGTTAAAATTGATAAGAAAATTATCTAAATATAGGTTTTCTAAAAGAGAGCCAGTTTAGAAACAGACATAGATTGAAAATAAAATGATACAAATATATATTAAGAAAACATTATCCAAAGGAGAACTGAGGAGCTATACAAATATCAGATAAAAATAGATATCAAGAAAAAAATTGCTACCAAAGAGAAAGAGGACTTTTTATAATAAAGTGGCCAATCTATCAAGAAGACATAATTTTAAACTTATATACAGCTAACAACAGAACTCAAACCACGCAGAGCAAAACTGACATAATTCATCAGTGAAATAGACAATAAAACAGTAATAGCT
This sequence comes from Camelus dromedarius, assembly GCF_036321535.1. Taxonomy (NCBI): domain Eukaryota; kingdom Metazoa; phylum Chordata; class Mammalia; order Artiodactyla; family Camelidae; genus Camelus; species Camelus dromedarius. The sequence continues at coordinate 3,304,106 of NC_087464.1, forward strand.
CAAGACTTTAATAGCTCAGTTTCAATAATGGATGCAACAAATAGGAAGATCAACAGGAAACAGAATACTTCAACAACACAATAATTCAACTAAATCTAACAAACTATAGAAGACTTCACCTAATAACAACAGAATGCACATCCTGCTCAGTCACACACGCATGGAACTCTGTACAGGATGGACCACATGTTCGTCTATAAACATGTCTCAGTAAGTGTTTAAGTATTTAAATCAAACAAAGGACGTCATCTGACCATAATAGGAATACAATTAGAAATCTTATTACATGTACAAATTCATTAATTTTTAAATTTGTGAAATTTATATTATCAATTATGTTTATTATAAAATATTATAATCTATATTTATATATATTTAAAATTTATAAATTTATAAATTTGTGAAAATTAAACTACACACTCCTAGATAATCAATGGGTCAAGGAAGAAATAACAGGGAAATCTCATCTCATTGTAGTAATTATTTTGTATTATATACATGTGTCAAATCATTGTGTTGCACAACTTAAGCTTGCACAATGTTATGTGTCAATCATAGTTCAATAAAACTGGGAAAAAGTCTTAAAAACTTAAAAATAAACAATTTGAGGTGAATAAAAACAAACAAACAAAAAAAACACAGCATACCAAGATTTAAGAGGTACAGTTAAATGGTACGTAGATGAATTATAATATATGTAAATGTCCATGTTAAAATAGAAAATATTTCAAATAAAAAACCTAATCTTATACCTAAATAAACTAGCAAAAAAGAATAAATTATACCCACATCAACCAAAGGAAAGGAGTAATAAAAGTTAGAATGGAAATAAATGAAATAAAAAATATGAAAGCAATAGAGAAAATCAACACAGCCGAGAGATGGTTCTTTGAAAACAGCAACTAAATAGATAAAGCCATTGGAGGGGGGACAGGGACAGAAACAAAGGCAGATAGAGGAAAAAGGAGAGAAAGACGAGAGGAAACAGAAGAGATTCAAATTATAAAGCTCAAATTACTGAAAGAGGGCATTAGTACCAACCTTCTATGAATAGAGCAGGATTATAAGTGAGTGCTATGAACACTGTGAATAATATGCCAACAAATTAGATGACCTAGATGAAATGGATAAATACCCAGAAAGATAAAAAAACTGGAAAGAGAATCAAAAAGAAATAGAAAACCTTAATAGAGCTACAACAATGGAGAAAATTAGTCATTTAAAAAGTCATTAAAATTCTGATCTATGATGACTTCACTATTAAATTATACCAAATGTTCAAATAATTAATATGAATCTGTCACAAACTCCTACAAAGGAAAAAAAAAAAAAAAAAAGAAGAGAATATGTCTCAACTCATTCCATAAGGCCAGTTTACCCTAACACCACAACTAGATATTACAAGAAAAGAAAATTACCGACCAATATCCTTCATGAATATAAGTGCAAAAATCACCAACGAAGTATTAGCAAGCCAAATCTAGCAATGTATAAAAAGTGGAACATCATGACAAGTGGGATTTACCTCAGGAATGAAAGTTTGGTTCAAAATGCAAAAACAGTTAATATAATAAACTGTAGCAATAGAATAAAGGACAAAAACACGTGACCATCTTGAAAGACTCAGAAGGAAACACTGGCAGAATCCAACATCCATTTACGATAAAACACTAAACAAATTAAGCATAGAAAGGAACTTTCTCAGTCTAATAAAGGGCATCTATGAAAAATAAAAATAACCTCGTATGTAATTGTGAAAGCTCCATACTTTACTGAAGATGAGAAAGAAGACAAGGATAGCCACTCTTGTCACTTCTATTTAACATGGCACTGGAGGTTGTAGCCAAGGCAATTAGCCAGGAAAACAAATATAAGGCTCCCTGATTGGAAAAAAGCCAAACTCTATCTCTACCTCTATCTGCAAGTGACATGATTTTGTGTATAAAAATCCTAAGGAACCTACTAAAATACTATTAGAACTAAAAAAAAAAAAAAAAGAGTCCAGCAAGGTTGCAGTATACAACATCAATATATAAAAAAATCAGTTGCATTTCTACACACTAGCAATGGACAATATGAAAATGCAACTAAGAAAACCACTTAAAATTACATCAAAAAGGATAAAGCATTTAGGAGTGACTTTAACAAAGTAAGTATAAGACATGTACACTGAAAACTACAAAATGCTTTTGAATGAAAATAAAGAAGACAAATAAATTGGGAGGGAGGATACATGTTCATTGATCAGAAGACTTAACATTGTTAAGGTCGCTACACTTTCCAAATGGATTGACAGGTTCAATGCAGTCTCTATCAAAATCCCAGTCACCTCTTCTTTTCAGTAATTGATAAGCTGATTATAAAATTAATGCAAAAATGTAAGGAATCCAGAATAGCCAAAATGATCTCGAAAAAGAGCAAAATTTAGAGTACTCAACTTACATTTCTTGATTTCAAAACTCACATACAAAGCTACAAGAATCAAGAAATCATAGCACTGGCATAAGGCTAGGCATGTAGATCAAATGAAACAGAACATAGTTACCAAAAGTGAGCAATTACATTTTGGTCAGTTGATTTTACCAGTTTGCCAAGACAATTTAATGTGGAATTTTCTTCCAACAAATATTTCTAGGACAAGTGGGTATCTACATGCAAGTTAGACTCCTACCTTGCACAATATACTCATGGACACAAAGTGGATCATAGACCTAAATATAAAAACTAAAACTACTAAATCTTTAGAAGAAAACAAAAGAGTAAATCTTCATGACCTAGAGTTAAACAATGGTTTCTAATATATTACACCAAAAGCACAAATGACAAAAGAAATAAGTAAATTGAACTTCATTAGAATTAAAAACCTTTGTCATTCAAAGCACAATATCAAAAAAGTGAATAGACAACCCAAACAATGAGTGAAAATATTTTTAAATTATAAAGCTGATAAGAGCCTCTTATCCAGAATATATAAAAGGCTCTTATGACTCAAAAATAAAAAAATAAATATTCTAATTAAAAATGGGTAAACAAATGTATAGACATTTCCCCAAAGAAGATATGCATGTACAGTAAGCATATTAAAAGATGCTCAAAATCTTTGGCCATTAGGGAAATGCAAACTTATGTACAGTGAGGTAACTTTCACGAATCTTAATGGATGGCATACTGCTAGATGAAAGAAGAAGTTTGAACAGACCACGTATTGTGTCACTCCATTTATACAACACTTTGGAAAAGGGGAAACACGAAACTACAGAGACAGTAAACAGACTAGTGGTTACCAGGGGCTTGAGAGAGAGGAAGTTTGAATAGGTGAAGGGAAGATGAGTGGGAGGTACATGTATATCTCTGAGGTGTATCTCTGTACTATCTTCACAACAGTTATGTGAATCTAACAGTGCTCTAAAATTTAAACGTTCATTTTTCAAAGTCACTTCTGAGCTTAATATAAAGTGAACATTAGCAGTACTATGATGCTTCCTGAGTGCATCTCTCCAGTTTCATCCTCTTCCCTACCTTCTGAAGGTAACTATTATTTTGAATTCTGTATTTGCCATTCCTTTATTTTTCTTTATTATCTTTCTTTCCACATTTCTATCTCTAGATAGCATACTGTGTGACTTCACTCTTAATCAAACTTAGATAAATGTAAGTGTATAAATTAATCCATATCCCTACCCTAATCATGAGAATGCCCGGGACAAATCTATATGTTGGAACGTCCTACAAAATATTTGACCAGTACCTTTCCAGAGGGTTAAGCTCATGAAAAATAAGTGAAGACCAAGAAAATATTTACAGATCGGAGAATACCTGTTGTGGCCGGTAGACCCTAAGATGGTGCCCTATGATCCTCACGTCTTGGTATGCACAGTCGTGTATTCTAATCCCCTCCTCACGAGTGTGGGCAGGAGGGCAGGAACTGTGACTTGCTTGTAAAAAAAAATAGAATACTGCAAAGGTAATGGGATGTCACTTCCATAGGTAGGTAGCATAAGATTGTGATTTTTGTCTTGCTAGCAAACTCTCTCCTTGATGGCTTTGATGGAACGTTCTTCCTTATGGGAGAATCCCACGTGGCAAGGGGCTGAGTGCAACCTTTCACCAATGGCCAGCAAGGAACAGAGGCCCTTGGTCCAACAGCCTGCAGGTCGAATTCTAACAATCATGTGATCTTGGAAGGGGGTATTTTTCCCCATCTGAGCCTTCTGTTGAGACTTCAGCCTTGGCCATTACCTATATCTGGATTCTTGACCCGCACAAACTTTAAGACAATATGTATGTGATTTTAAGATGCTAAATTATGTGGTAATTTATAATGCAGCAAAAAATGGACACTGCCTATGGCAGATAAACTCAATACTGTATCCTGGATTGAATACTGGAACATATAAAATGACCTTTGTAGAAAACCTACTGGTCAAATATGAAGAAAGTCTGTAGTCTAATAGTTTTACACCACTGTCAATGTCTCAGTTTTTATAAATATACTATGGTGATATAAGATGTGAATATTACATGAAGTGAAGGGTGTATGAAACCCTCAGAGTACAACCCTCTCTGTACTTTCTGTAAATCTAAAATTTGTTCAAAACATTTTTTAAAAGTATTATTTTGGAACCAAAAAACCCTCAAAAACATAAACAAAAAACCTTTGGGCTCAGAAGATAAAAGGACTTGTAGGAAGAGAAGGGAAAAGCAGTTTCCCTAATCCATCCACCGTTCCAAACGCAGATGCACTTGCTTCTGGAAGACCCTCTCAAGTTCCAGGAGCTCTCCACCTCTTGGTTTTTCCCCTTCATCCTCCCTATGATCCTGTCACCAGCTTGAGTCTCAGCAAACACTTCTTCAAAGGTAGGTGCCTGTGCCTCACACACCCTGCTTCCCTACATCTTCCAGCAGTGTATCTGCAGGGTCCCACTGGAGCTTCTTTGAAGGACATGGCTTCCAGCTCTGAGAAGCCAAGATGGATGCATGCTAGTGACAGGGAACATTAATCTCATTTCTGCATGCAGAAGAGGTTGTTGTTGTTGTTGTTGTTGTTGTTGTTTTTGTTGTTGTTGTTGTTAACAGAGTTTCCCTCTCCAAATTTTCAAAAGCCCACCAAGCCCTTGAGAGAACTTGTGACTCATTTCTTTCCTCTTGACAGACCCCGTCATCAATTTGCTGGGTCCATTTGCTCTCCTGACACTCATATTGTGGAATTATATAACCCACTTCCAAGCCTGCCTGAAAGCCACAAAATGGATATGATCACGGTAGCAGGTTGGTTGGGTGCCATTTTTTTGGGTGAAGGTGGTGTTTTAGGCCAGTCTCTGATTATATACACCTGGATGTGAACCATTAGGTACCAGATTTTGGGCAGATGAAGACAAGTGCGTGATTCAGGATTGGGTTGTGCATGGGTGGAGAAAGCTTGGCAGAAAACAGAAAAGAACAAGCCCAACACAGCAAACCCCAACCCCCCATGCATGTCTGAGAGGTGGGCACAAGCTGAATGATGGCTGCATGTGTGTTGGCCAAGCAACAACCCTCCCAGCAGAGAGGACCACACACTCCTCCCCTACACAGCTCCGTATTCAGAGCCAAGCAATGCTGCTGGATAGCAACCAGGGGTTTTTCTAGGAGTTATGTCTCCAAAGCCATAGAATTGCTTATTGTACTCCATGGATGTCTGCAGAACCAAAGCTCTTGCTTTTATGTTCCATGATCATAGGGTATGCCCCCCATGACACATTCATGCCTTCTGTGAGAAAACTAATTCCTGGGGCTTGGGGACCTGGAGTGAGAGGTCCAGCTGACCTGGACTACACTTCTCACTTCTGACAGCAGGACAGCATTTATTTCAGTGCTGTTATTTTTGGCATTTGTAATTCAAGAAACCTTCTCACTCCTCCAAGCTCAAAGTTCACTCTAAGAAAGGACAGCCTCACTTAGATTGCACATCCTATAACAGAGAAAGTTATTCCAACTATTTCATTGTATCCGGTGTTCTTATAACAGCTAAATGACTTGTCCAACCCCTGTTTCCTCTTCATTTCAATGCAGACTTTATAGTATATTATGAGAATGTCATTCCTCACCAAAGTCTTGACCAAACCAAAACAAAAATCAAGAATGAAAACAAAAACAGAAGCCAGAATGGCAGGCCTTAAACAAATCCCCATTCGATCTGGACAAGGTGTGGCAACTCAAAATTGGCAAATAAAGGAACCAACCCAAGAGCCCAGGGTGCTTAGGGTTAAGAGAAGACAGGACATAGACATAGAACAGTATGACATGATGTCACAGGCACAGATGACACAGTGCTGAGCTCCAAGTCCTCAAACTGCTCTCTGAGAGTATGGACAATATGATTTACTATAACCTTCTAAACCACCTGTACCTGGAGTTCACAGAGGCTGCCTGGCCACCAGAATTCCAGAAAGTTCTCACTGCAAACTTCCCTGAGTCTTAGACCACATCATGAGACAATAACCCATTGCCCTGTCTTCATTTTCTAGCCTGAACAGAGGATGGAGTCCATTATGTGCATGACTCATATATTTGAGATCAAAACTTTAGCTTGAATAGAGGATGAAGTCCATTATATGTGTGACTCATATATTTGAGATAAAAACTCTACCCTGAATAGAGGATGGAGTCCACTGGATGCATGACTCACATATTTGAGATCAAAACTGACTCATATATTTGAGATTAATTCAGCCTTCCTGGAGCTTGAAACTCTAGGTACAATTTCAATCAACATCCTAAATCACGAATTATATTAGTTTCTTATTCCCTTAATACATTCATCAGGGAACACCAAAGCCCATTCCAATTTTAAAAGCAGAATTGGTCAGAATAGCAAGTAGGCAGAGAAAAACAAATTATGTCGACCATAATGCATCTTCTTTGCACTGACCGTTCGCAAAGTGATTTGTATTATCACCATCCTTTTGATTAGAAGAAAGAATGGGGAAGAAAGAAAAAAGATAGATATACATTTGTTATAGATTGAAGTATTGAATTTAGAATGGCACAGATGACATCAGTCATATTTCTAAGGTTAGGGCAGAAATTTGCAAGATGCAGCTTCTTCTAAGCCTTTAGAAGAAGTCTTTACTGTTTCAGTGCAAACTTCCCACTAACTCGGACATTTCTATCTTCCTTCTCACTGGATTTCTCGAGCCATAGTTAATAAAATTACCTCTACATATATAATCTAGGAATTCCAGTCATAAACTGGAATCTCTAATACCTCTAACAGTCAAGGATAAGGCAAATGAAGTTGGTAAACTTATATAAAACCACATTTAAGTATGTTTCCTCAATAATAGACCAGAATACAACAGATGAGCCACTATGACTTTACGGTGAGAGATGAGCAGTCACAGAGAAAAACACGGAACTCTACTGATGCTAGACTGTATATTTCCCCATCTTCCAAATAGAGATTCATCTTATAATTGGCAGTGTTCATCAGGAGCCAATCACAGTGAGGTTGTCCTTTTGTGCACATGCATGAACTTGGTCTAGAAATCTACTGTTGACTCCTGGTGATATCATTAGCATCAAAACTTGCAGAGGAGAGTGTCAGTAAGTTGGAAGATAATCTCACAGAGAGAAGTGTAGGACTCTTTCAAGAAATGTGACATCCCTAAACCTCCTGATAAGCACAGATGATGATAATGCGGGGAAAATTGTGGTCAAGGTGATTTAAAAAGCTGTTCAGAGGAGTTTGACTCTGAATGGGAAAAATGCTAGGGATAACGTTATAAGTGCATTTTAAAAAATATTTCCCATCATGTGATCGTAAGAGTGACAGAAGACAAATATCCACATTTATGCAAGTTTCAAAGAGTGTTTTCAATAATTATAAGATAAAATTCTAAGTGGCAAGACATATCTGCACCATAGTTTTCCATGATTTTATTCTTTCCTTGCGACATACACAATAATGACACAGCCTACAGTTGATACAAAGCAATTTTGCAATTGTTTAGAAAAAGCTGTCAGTGTTAGCCAGCACTGACTCAGGGACTATTATAGATCTGATATTAGACCACGAGCTTTATGTATCATTAGTTTGTTCAATCCTTCCATCTCAAGAGGCAGCTTCCAAGTTTTAGTTCTGAATCTGAGCTAAATTCCTACCAGAGAGGGATTGAGGATCTGAAGCATGACTCATCCTGTCTCAAGTTTCACTTCAACTCTACGAGAAAATCTTTTCTCTTTCATGGTAAATACTTTCTGAGCCTAGTTTAAGAAATTTTACCCTCTCCTAATGTCACAGTTATTTTCCTAAAGTAGTTTCTAGATGCTGTCTTAAATTGTTTTTTTCTCTTTTTTTTGTATATATTTTAGGCCTGTGATTCACACGGAATTCATTTCAAGTGAAATGGAAGGTCAAAGAGTTTCTTTCCCTCTGTAGCTATTCAATCTGTTAGAACATTTAATGAAAAAATCCATCTTTCCCCCACTGATTTTTCTTATAAACGATTTGCTTTCATATGCATGTGTTTGTCATTGATTGATTTCTCTATCTTTGTGCAAATGCCACCTCCAGAAAGTCGGGCCCTGTTCTGATTCTCTTCCACCCGCTTTGGTGGAGGAGGCCTGGCTTGGCTGCAGCACCAACGATTCCTCGGAGGGTGAGATGTCCTCAGTGCTCCCAAGAGCGCCTCCCGTGGCTTCCCTGGCTGCCTGCCACTGACCCCCATGCCCCACAACAAAATCTGTTCAGACACAGTCAAAACTCAGTTTTCATCAGAGGCACTTGATGTGTATTTGAAGGCTCTGGTTTGTATCAGGCTAAGTCATACAGTGTTGCTTCAGCAGCCTGTCCCCTTCCCATTACTGGGAAAGGCTTCTAGGAAGCTGCAACCCAGAGCAAGGAATCACATGGGCAGGGAACATGTCTCATGTCTCTGAAATCCGAATTATTGTTTAAAAGCAGCAACCAGTCTGATCCCGGGCCTTCTGGAAGTCCCCTTATACTCCCAGACCCTTTGTTCACCCCATATCAAGTTATCTCTCATTTTCTGGTAAACTGTAGGATTTCACCACCAGATATTTTTTCCCATAAGGGTTCTAAAATCCAATGCTGTGACATACACATAGAGGGAGAATCTAGGGTCTGAGCATGCATGCATATATGTTGGGGCATGGTTTGCTTTAATTCCACAGAGTAAGGATGGAATGTAGCCCCCAAGGACCTATGAGCTTACTAGAGGGGGAAGAGGCCAGCAAGGGTAAGGGAACTGGGGTCCCCCACCTTCTAGACATACCCTATCCAATCGTCTCCTTGTACAATGGAAGTTTTTGTGCAGGTGCACGGCTCCCTACCATGTGCCAATAGAAGTACTCATGCTCCACAAAACCCCATCCAACTTCTAAAATCAGATGTGGGTCCCATGTCCCCCCTCCTAGTTTGCCTTCAGCACCTCCATCTCAGGAAGAAAATCTACACAGTTAAGAGCCCAGAGACCTTATAGTCTCAGAAAACTCAATTTCACATGTATTGGACAATGTGTAGTCAAATCACATGCTTATCCAAGCACTTTAATCCTGAGCCTTGCCCAGAGGACCTCTGGGGGTTAGAGATGTGGAGTGAAGTCACCACTTGTATCTGTAAGCTGAGTGGACTTCCTAAGTCACTGTCAGTGTCATCTCATCTTCATACAGGCACGAGTGCCACTGAACTCTCATCTCGTCTTTTCTCAAACTCCCTTTCTTTTTAATCCCATATCTTAAAACACCAACATTTAGAATTTGTCTTTTCCTTCCACATCACAATCAGGGGCCACTAAAGTACACTCCACATCCCAAATCATCACAAATACGTATTTCATTAAATCTAAGAGGTCACGGACTTCAAATGCACCTTTGTTTTTGTGTAACATTAAGGAAAAAAAATACACAATTAAAGGTAGGTCCAATTCCAAGATGCTATGGCTTCAAAGATGTTAAAATGTGAAAAATGTAGATATTAAAAATAATAATTATTTCTGAATAAGGCCAGAGTTTGATGAAGTGGAGCAACAAAATTAGAAAGATAGTTATGTGAGTAACACTGATAAAAGAGTTAACGTTGCTGATCAGAAATCAGATGAGGTGAATGAATACATGGGGATAAAATGGCAAATCACTTCCCTGAGACCCACCCAGCCTTCTCTATGGCCCTGGAAATTCCTTACTTCACCAAGAAATATGTGCAGGTTCCAGGAACATTCCTCCCAGCCAAGAGCAAGACAGAGTCAGAAGTGAGCTGTGGGCTGCTTTTCAGTTCTTGACCAGAAACCACAAATCACACAGCGAAGGAGGGGCCAGAGACCAGAGCATCATGTAGGCCCCATGGAACTGCAGGGGGAGTTCACACGGCCCTTTCTCCCAAGCTCCAGAGTCACAAGCGTTCTCCTTTCATTTGAGAAATGATATCAGTGTAGGTTCCATGGAGAGCACAGGACACTCCACGAGCCTTCTCATCAGAAAGGACTGTGGACTTTTCTCCATGCCCCCCTATGCCCTTTCTACTTGCCTTATACCAGCTCTTTGTCCCCTACAGGGAAATGTCACAAGAGGGTTATGTGTCTATAACAGATTTCCCTGGTAGAGTCCATTTCATGGCATAACGATAGCCCCCACAGCAGCCTCCCAGACAGAGAGGGATTATGAAGATCAGAACCCGGCAATGAGGAACTGGGCTGGCAGGAGAAGATCTCGGCTTCCTGGTATCAAGTTTCCCGGGACACAGTTGTTCTCTTCACAAGTCCTCTGGTCTCCCTCTGTCCTCGGAAGTCATTAGGGCACACCTGTGGCTGACGGGTTTCTTTCATTTATAAAGGCATGAGTTATTAGAGAATCTTCTTCAACTTTACCTCATTAAGGCACCTCTGCAGCCCTTTCCTAACAGCTCCAAATTACAGGTGGAGGGGTCAGAGAGGGGCAGAAAAGGGAAATTTCCAAGAACTTTTCCTGATGATCTTTACCCATGGTAAAAGGTCAAAACACAGATCTTGAGAGACTGTGGACTCAGAAAAAAGGAGGGGAGGGGAGGGGGAGAAAATTAAGCCTATCACATTCAACATTCACTGCCCTTTCTTGTGGGGAGCTAAGCCAGGAAGCAGGCATCCAGACAGTGTCATAAAGGACCAAGAAAAAAACCTCCATCTGGTCTGTCCCAGCTCAGAGAGCTGCAAGCGTGTCACCAAGACATCGTTTGCACAGAGACACCTGAAAACCAGCCATACCCGAAAGCTTCAATTAAAAAAAAAAAAAAAAAGACTGGCTCAGGTTTTAAAAATTTTTCTCTATACTAAGCTCAACATCCACAGCATCTTATCTGCAAAAGTGGGGAAAAAAGGGGAAAACAGCCTGGAATTAGGGATGAAGATAGGTGGGAAACCAGCTCAAATTTGAGGTCAGAAGAGCTCCAGAACAGATAAACCATCCACAGAACCTTCTGGAAGCTTCTTCACACTCAGAAAAATTTGCTCCCCTTGGACCTCTTACTTCAATACATATTATCAGAATTTAGTGTTACCTATTTTATGCACTTTCAGTGCGGATCGTCCAGTCTACCCTAGACAATATCAGGCAAGAACATGTGGACAGGGGACCCCGGATCTGAGGGTAGCACCCTGGCCAGCCCTACTTGCTTTCTCTTTGGGGTTATGGAGAGGAAACTGAAGGGATGAGCTTTGGAAGGAGGGGAAGGCAAGGTGGCACCTTCTCCACATCTCTTCTCCTCACGTCAGCCCCAGTGAGGGTGAACCGGAAGCACAGAAGCAGAGTCGGTCCTGCGGTGAGACCCTGGAACAAAGCCTCGGCCAGCACAGAAGGCTATCAGCTGTCTCAGCCCTCAACTGCCTGACACAGGCTCGGGAAACGAGTCTATAGAATTATAGCTCTGTCGAATGACAATTAGTGCCAGTGAGGTCCTCTTCCTTCTCACTCACTGCTCAGGAAAAGTGTTGGCTACATCAGTTAAGGGGTCTTTAACTGAAACCCTTTACTGTTTAATCTGTGTCTTGAATTGCTCTCCAAGATTATATTACTATTTTCTGAAAAGTCCCTCTGATATGAGGACTTACTTGTTAACAGAATAGAGCCTGTCCTTTCCTGGGTAATAAAATGGCTTCAAGGTTCAGTGGAGTTTGATGACTTACATGGGGCAAAACACAGTGGGAATATATAAACTGGCTGATCACCTATTTTGATTGAGAGAGATGAACGGTGAAGTAGCGGGTGAACAGCAAAGAAAAAAGAAAACTGAGAGTTTGAGATTTATAGATACTGACAGGTACATATAGAATAGGTAAACAAGTTTATACTGTGTAGTACAGGGACGTACATTCAAGATCTTGTAGTAGCTCATGGTGAAAAAGAATGTGAAAACAAATATATGTATGTTCATGGATGACTGAAAAATTGTGCTGTCCACCAGAAATTGACACAACATTGTAAACTGACTATAACTCAATAAAAAAATAAAAATAAAATAAAAAAGAAGAAGAAAACTAGCTTCTCTCCATCTTCCTAAACTTCCCCATGTATGCTATGAGCCCAAGCACAGTCACCTTGGAAACCAGCAGGGGGCAAGAGCAGCTTTGCACTGAAAATGCAGAGCAGGAAGACCCCTTCCCCCCACTGAGTAAGAGGACATCATAACTTAGAGCTGCCTTTTTTATTTCCTTCTTTCTCAAGTTTGGATTCATCTGTAGCCCATCTCAGTGTACTGGACGATGCATCAGAATCAGCTGGTGAGCTTGGGGAAATATAGATTTCTAAGTCTAACCTCCATTTTCTTTTGGTCTAATTCAGTAGGTCTGAGTTACCTGTTTGTTTTTTTTTTTAAAAAACTAGAAAAAAAAGAGTTTTATTTACAATTACCAGATACTTTATATCTGGACCAAAACAAGATATTACACCTTTTCTCCTCAGAGTAAACCCCTCTGATCAGATGACAAATAGTCCTTATCAGGTAGGGAGGTTTCTGAAACAAATCTTAACCTATTCTTGTTTTCGTGCTGCCTGTTATGGTAATTATTTATAAACATGTCTACTTGTTTAGATGGTAAGGCCCTTAAAGAGAGTAACCTAAACTTATAAGCCTTTGCATCCATATTTTACCCTGTCTAGTACTTTTTTGTTGTTGAATTACAGTCAGTTACAATGTGCTAATTTCTGGTGTGCAGCACGATGCCCCAACAATAACCTGTTTTAACTCTAATTCTTCTTCTTCTTCCTCTTCCCCTTCTCCTCCTCCTCCTAGTTTCTAACTGGTGCTACGGTGCCCAAACTGGGGGTGGCGTCCCTCCTAGGGCTCCACAAAGCATCTCTGAATCATAACTGCAATGAGGGAGGGAAGATTTGGAGGAAGGGATGATAGGTGGTAAAGCCACGCTGAAATCTGACCAAGGAGTGACTCTGGACGGAATGGCAAAATAGCACAGGATGAGACCGCGGGCTACATTTAAAGGAGGAGGAGACTCTCTGGGCAGGGTGCCAATACAAGGGCACAAGTGCCACAGGTTGCACTGTGCACCAAGCTCCAAATAGGGTGAGCAGGTGCCACAGGAATTCTAGAGGAAGGAGGACTGCTCAGTTACCCCGTATCTCCCTAATCCACTTGTTGCCAGCATGTAGCAACATTGGCCTAGACGACACAATTTTCAGAAGACAGCCATTTAAAACATGCACACATAGACCAACATTTGAAGCCAGACTTCAAGGTCATATCCTCACCCTGTGGCAAGGAAAGGATTCTAGGGATTAGAAGCCTGAAAAGAGGAATGTAGCTGACCAGGCACACAGCTCATATTTCTGCACCCAGAATGTTTCGTTCTCTCTGCTCAGACTTCATGAAGCCTGCTGCCGTCCTGGACAGTCCCATGTGAGACTACCGGCACAGGTTCACCCAAAATATTAAATAGGAATCACTCGAATAACTCCATATTTCTTCTTTACTCAACATTTGAAGTATGTATCCCATAGCTCATTCTAAACCCTTCCTAACACCACAGAGTTGTGGAGAGCAGAGCAACACTTTCACTGCTGAGTAAGAGTATTACTGAAGTGACAAATCATGAAATGATTATGTCCAATCCTGGGAGCCTTGGCGGACATTCTGCAGGGAGATGCAGATAAAACAGCTCTGCAGGTGGAAATCAGGGGAAAATCAATGGATCTGATAAATTCCTAGGGTCATACGTCCTACCAAGATTGAATCATAAGTAGAAAACCTGAACAGACCAATAATAAGTAAGATAATTGAATTAATAACCAAAACCTCCCAACAAAGAAAATCCCAGGACCAGATGACTTCATGGGTGAAGTCATTCCAAATCTGCAACTGTGGATTCAACCAGCTGTGAACTGTGTGTACTAATGCAGGATTTATTGAAAAATAATGTGTATAAGTGGATTCACAGTCAACAACAGTTCAAACTCATGTTGTTCAAGGGCCAACTGTACCAGTAAACTGAATTCAACAACACATTAAAATGGTCATTTATCACAATCAAGTGAGATTTATCCCTGAGATGCAAAGACAGTTCAACATATGCAAATCAATAAATGTGGCACAGAGATTTCTGGTCAAGATGGCAGAGTGGTAGGACCACGAGCTCACTGCTCCTCATGTCTACATTGAGGCCACAACTGACTGCTAAACAACCATTGAAAAAAAGACTGGAACCCAGCAAAAAAGATCTTCTTCAACTGGAAACATAAAGAGGGAACCACAGCAGCATGGTAGGAGGGGTGTTCTTGTGATACAGTTGGGCCCCATATCCCCGGGGTGGGTGGCCACAAGCTGAAGAATAACTAAGTAGTAGAGGCCTTCCCACAGGAGTGAGAGTTCTAAGCCCCACATCAGGCTCCCCAGCTCGGGGTCCTGGCATTGGGAGGAGACCCCAGGACATCTGGTTTTGAAGGCCAGTGGGGCTTAGCTCCAGAAGCCCACTGGGGCTGGGGGAAACCCAGACTTCATTCTCTTGGGAAGTGTACACAGAAACTCATGTGCACCATGTGCAAGGGCAGAGGCAGTGATTTCATAGGAACCTGGGCCAGACCTGCCTGCTGGTTTTGAAAGCTCTTCTGTGGACATGGGGGATGGCTGCTGGCTCACTCAGGGAACATAAAAGCTGGTGGTGGACATTCCAGGGGTGTTAATATATATGAGTTTTCTTGGAGGCTGACATCTTTTTTGGATCATTAGCACCAAGACCTGGCTCCACCCAACAGACTATAGTAAAGCCTCAGGCCAATAAACATACTAGGTGGGAACACAGCCCCACCCACCAGGAGACTTCCTAAACCACAAAGGCCTTTAGACATGGCCCTACCCAACAGAGGTCCAAGATGAAGCTTCACCCAGCCATGGGCAGGCACCAGCTCCCCCTGCCAGGAAACCTGCATAAGCTGCTAGTTCAGCCTCATCCATCAGGGGCAGATACCAGAAATAAGAAAACAACAATCCCAAATCCTGTGGAAGGAATCCACAAACACAGGCCAGACTCTACACTGGGACTGGCTAGACCCTGGCCCTTGGGTGACAAGAGAGGAGTGTACTGCTGGGACACATAGGATGGCTCCCACAGAGGGCCACCTCTCCAAGGTCAAGAAACATAACTGCCTAAAAATACAAATAGAAAGACAGACAATATGAGGTGGCAGAGAAACATCTGCGAGGTTAAGTCACAAGATTAAATCCCAGAAGAAAAAATAAGTGATGAGGAGCTAGGCAATTTATCTGAGAAAGAGTTTAAAGTAATGACAGCAAAGATTGTTCGGAGAACTCAAGAGGAGTGTAGATGCACAGAGCAAAGTTTTGACCAAAGAGTTGGAAAATATAAAGAATATCCAAACAGAGTTGAAGAATAAAATTGCTGAAATGAATAACACACTAGAAGGAACTAAATAGACTAAATGAGGCAGAAGAACAGATCAATGAGCTAGAAGACAGATTAGTGGAAATCACTACTGCAGAACAGAAAAAAGAATAAAAAGGAATGAGGGTAGTTTTAAGAGAACCCTGGGACAACATGAAGCACACTAGTATTTCATTATAGGTGTTTCAGAAAGAGAAAAGAGTGAGAAAGGATCTGAGAAAATTTTTGGAGAGATAATAACTGAAAACTTTCCCAACTTGGGAAAGGAAATAGTCACCCAAGTCCTGGAAGCACAGAGAGTACCACACAGAATCAGCCCAAAGAGTAATGCACCAAGGCATATAGTCATCAATTTGACAACAATTAAGGATAAAGAGAAAATATTAAAATTAGCAAGAGAAATGCAATAAAACATACAAGGGAACCCCCACAAGGTTACCAGCTGCTTTTCAGAAGAAACTATACAGGCCAGAATGGAGTGGTACAATATATTTAAAGTGATGCAAGGAGGAAACTTACAACCAAGAATACTCTATCCAGCAAGGATCTCATTCAGATTTGATGGAGAAATCAAAAGCTTCACAGATAAACAAAAGCTAAAAGAATTCAGCACCACCAAACCAACTTTATAACAAATGTTACAGGAACTTCTCTAGTCATCAAACCATAAGAAAAAGAACAAAAAGAAGAAAGAGTCCTACAAAAGATTGCTTTGGCAGTTTGGGTCCTTTTATGGTTCCACATAAATTTTGGAATTGTTTGTTTTAGTTCTGTGAAGAATGTTGTGAATATTTTGACAGGGGTTGCATTGGATCTGTAGGTTGCTTTTGGTAGTGTTGCCATTTTGATAATGTTGATTCTTCCAATCCAAGAGCACAAGATATCTTTCCATTTCTTTGTATCATCTTCAATTTCCTTCATCAGTGTTATATACACACACACACACACACGCACACACACACAGAGTGGAATATTTTAAGCCTTAAAAATGTTTTATATACATATGTATATATGTATATAAATATATAAATATTTTCAGCCTTAAAAAATAAGAAAATCCCACCGTTTGCAACAATATCGAAGACATTGGAGGGGATTTTTTTTAAGCGAAATGACTCAGACAGAAAAATACAGTATGATCTCACTTATATTTGGAATCCAAAACAGCCAAACTCAGAGAAACAGAAAGTAGATTGGTCATTGCTATGGGGTTGAGTAGTTTGGGGAAATGGGGAGATGTTGGTTATAGGGTACAAACACCCAGTTATAAGATGAGCAAGTTCTGGAGACATAACATAGAGAATGGTGACTATAGTTAATGATACTGCTCCATATAGTTGAAAGTTGCTGAGACTCAATCTTAAGTGTTCTTACCATACCAGCAACAACAAAAAACTTGTAATTATGTGTGGTGATGGAGTGTTAACTAAATTTATTATTGTAATTATTTCCCAGTATATACTTTGGTCAAATCATCACACCATACACCTTAAACTTAACGTGTTTATGGTTTATGTCAAGTATATCTCAATAAAGCTGGGAAAAAGTGCATCTGAGCTGGAACATTGCTCATATTTCTCAGATCTGGGAAAAAGTTCCTAGGATTCAGCTTCGTCTATTTAAATAACTAGAAAATCAGCACCTCCGACCGCTCAAAGTTCAATTCATTCAAGTTCTTTAGCTATTTTTGTCACATTTATTTTTATTTTTTCAAAACTTTTTCTATTGAGTTATAGTCATTTTACAATGTTGTGTCAAATTCCAGTGTAGAGCACAATTTTTCATTTATACATGAACATACATATATTCATTGTCACATTTTTTTCACTTTGAGCTACCACAAAAATGTATATATTTTGCTGTGCTATACAGTGAAATCTTGTTTATCTAGTCTACATTTTGAAATCCCAGTCTGTCCCTTCCCACCCCCAGCCCCTTTGGCAACCACAAGTTTGTATTCTATGTCTATGAGTCTGTTTCTATTTTGTTTGTTTTTGTTTGTTTGTTTGTTTTTAGATTCCACATATGAGCGATCTCATATGGTATTTTTCTTTCTCTTTCTGGCTTACTTCACCTAGAACGACATTCTCCAGGAACATCCATGTTGCTGCAAATGGCATTATGTTGTCAGTTTTTACGGCTGAGTAGTATTCCATTGTATAAATATAGCACATCTTCTTTATCCAGTCATCTGTTGATGGACATCTAAGCTGCTTCCGTGTCTTGGCTATTGTAAGTAGTGCTGCTATGAACATTGGGGTGCAGGTGTCTTTTTGAAGTAGGGTTCCTTCTGGATACAAGCCCAGGAGTGGGATTACTGGGTCATATGGTAAATCTATTCCTAGTCTTTCGAGGAATCTCCATACTGTTTTCCAAGTTCTTTAGCTATTGACTCTTAGGGTAGCAGCCATGTCTAAAAAGAGGGGCCCCCTCCAGCCTTTACAAATCTCAGAAATCTATCTTATGTCTCAGTGAAGAGTTATTTGGAGGCCCCTAGAGGGTGGACAAGCCAGCATGGAGTCCTCGACAGGAACAGGCAGAAGAAGAACGGCAAAGAAGCATCTCCCACACCTGCAACTCCCCAGTGTGTTCCTTGCACCCAGAAGGCAGTGTGGAGACCAGGAAGATCCTATAAGCTCTTCCTATGCCTCAAGACTCCCAGAAAATTCCTCCCAGTACTGTGGGTTGCTGTCCAGGATACCCTAGGTGCCTCTCCCTACCCTCTTGCCCAAATCCATTGAGAATGCTCAACACCAACTTTATCCTCAGTACTGAAAAACAAGTATATTCTCCCCACGTTAAAGAAAACTTCAGTGCTCTTGGTGAAGCAACCCATCACCCCCTACCTTGGCACAGACTTGTCTGTCTACCCTTTCCAAAGGGGTTGTTACCATGCTCTTTCCTTAGGGACCAAATCTGCATCTATGAATTTCAAAATGCTTCCCTCCAGGGGGTCTCAGTTATAAATTTCCAAGTGTGCTCAGCTGGACCAGGCTGCATCACCACACAGCATGTCCTCACCAGCACAGCATGTGGCCCCCAAACCCCTGCCTTGAAAACATTTCCAAGAGTTAGCAGCCTGCCCTGGGTAATGAGGCTGACAGTCGCTCTGTTCTCATAAATTCCCTAAAGATGCTTCACCGCCTCCACCAGAGGCTCACGACAGCCACCTAGTTAATCACACGCCCTCGCACAGACGCATTCAGTAGGCAGAGACGCAGCAGGTACACGGGGACGGGGACAAGGCATCAGCGAGCAAAGTGCGTAAATCTGAGCAGAGTCACGTTTTAGCCCCGTCTCCATGGCAACAGAAAGTAGAAAACAGGCAATCAAGGATAATAAGCCTCGTGGGCGGGCGGACCTGTAAGAGCGAGTTAAGCCCCCATCCTTCCTTTTCTCCTTTTTTTTTTCTTCCCACCCCCATCATTCTCTGGAACATAAACAAGCATTAAGCCCTGGTAAAGAGGGCCCTTCAGGGTTCCATGACGACTGCCCTCCCTCCATCCTGCTTTCCTCCACCAGGCTGGATGCACCACCTTTCTGCAAAACACCTCCCTTTCAAATAATCTGGTGACAATATGGCCACTTCACAACATCCAATCCCTGAGCATGAACAGAATGGGCTTCTGAGGGTCAGCGACCTGGACAGTGAGGAATGCAGCAAAGACAGGGCATTTAGCAGAATGTGCAAAAACAGAACAATGCTGTTCTTTCTTTATGAGATCCCCGCCTTTCCCCCCACCCAATTATATATTTTGAAAAACATTAAAACCATAGGAAGGTTGAAAGGGTAGTAAGGTAAACCTCTGTAGTATTCTCACTGAAATTCACCAACTGTAACAGTATGGCACATTAATAGTCTACCTATCTGTCTGCCTATCTACCTACCTACCTATTTATCTAGATATCTATGTGTCTGTATCTATGTATCTACCTATTTATCGTATTTGTTTTACTACTACAGAATTATGATGATGTTATCACATCGAAGAAAATTAAGATCAATTCAATAATATTTAATATGTAGCCCATATTCAGATTTTCTCAGTTCGTCCCCAAGACATCTTTCACAGCTTTTTAATTTCTTGGATCCGGAATGCAAGCAAAGTCAATGCATTGCATGCGGTTGTTATGTCTCCCTTAATTTAACATGCTTTCCTCCCTTCCACTGAAGCACATACATGCATGCCTTTTAATTTCTTCTTAATGACACTCTTTTTCAAGAGTCCAGGACAGTTGTCTTATAGAATGTTCTACATTATGGATTTGTCTGATTTTTATCCCTGAAGATTAGACTCAGGATGGGTTGCCACACCATCAGGGCTACTGAATTTGATTACCACCTCATTGTACAGGAACATTTTTCCCCTTTGGGCTGGATAAGTTATCTGTGGGGTACTGCTTTGAGACCACATGATTACAATGATACTTAAGAGCCTTTCATATGATACTTAAGAGCCTTTCACAAGAGCCTTGACAAATGATCCTGCCTGAATCAGTTATTATAGTGGGGATTAGAGAATGTTAATTTTCTGCTTCTGTCACTCCTTGTATAGTTATTAGCAAGAGAAATAAGCTCCTCCCTAAATATCTTTTTGTCTGTCTATATTTTCATCTATTGTCTATCATCTTTCTTCCTATCTCTCCATTACTCTATATCTTTATTGAGATAAAATCTAAAACTGGCATATATTTAAAAGGTACAGTTTGATAAGTATTCATATATGTATACACTCAAGAAACGATCACCATAATCAAGATAACATTTTGTCATCCCCCCCAAAATGTCTGTGACCCTTTGTAATATTACTTTCCTCCCCTCCAATCTCATCAATAAGCAACAGTTGATATGCCTTCTCTCACTGTAGATTAGATTTCACTTTGGGGAATTTTGTATACATAAATTCAGCATAATGACTCTGAGAGTCCTCTATAATTTTGAATGAATCAATAGGTTGTTCTTTTTGTTCCTTTTTAATTGCTGTATCGTATTTCACCATCTTTTAAAATTTTTAATTTGAATTGATTTTAGATTCATGGAACAATTGCAAAGATAGTAGAAAGAATTTCTGTGTATACTTTCTCCAGCTTCTCCTAATGTTAACATCATATATACCACAGATCAATTATCAAAACTAAGACATTAGATCCTTTGCCCATTATTTAATTATTTATTTTATTTTATTTTTTTGCTATTGAGTTATTTGAATTCTTTATATGTTTCGAATATTTCCCCTTATCAGATACGTGGTTTGCAAATATTTTCTCCCATTCCATAGGTTGTTTATTCACTTTGTTATTTGTTTCCTCAAAGAAACATAAAAGAGCCAACAGGTGTATGCTCAGTATCACTAATCATCAAGGAAATGCAGATCAAAACCAAAATGAGATATCACCTCACACCTGTTAGAATGGCTATCATCAAAAAGACAAGAGACAACAAGTGTTTTTGAAACTATGGAAAAAAGGGAACCCTACTGCACTGTTGGCAGGGATACAAACTGGAACAGCTAATACAGAAATCAGTATGGAGACTCCTCTAAAAATTAAAAATAGAACTGGTATATGATCCAACAACCCCACTTCTGAATACATATGCAAACAAAATGAAATCAGTATCTTGAAGAGATATCTGCACTCCCATGTTCATTGCACTGTCACAATCACCAAGATATGGAAACAACCAAAGTGTCTAGACACTTAGACATTTAGATTGCTTCTCTCAGACACCCAATTTGACTGACAGACACATTGATGGACACTTAAACATGTAGACTGGTTCGTCTATGTTGTCACAAATGCCATGACTTCCTTTTTTAAGGCTGAGTAGTATTCCACCATGTATTTATCTCTGCGTGTGTGTGTGGGTGTGTTTATACAATGGAATACAATTCAGCCTTTAGAAAGACCATCTACTGTTTGTGACAAATGGATAAACCTGGAGGACAGCAAGCTAAGTGAAATAAAGCAGAGACAAAAAGACACATGCTGTATGATCTCACTTACATGTGGAATCTAAAAATAGTCAAGCTTATAAAAGCAAGGAGTAGAATGGTGGTTGCCAGGGACTGGGGCATGAAGGAAATGGGAAATGTTGCTCAAAGAGTAGAAAGTTTCAGTTATGCAGGATGAGTAAGGTCTTCAGATCTAATGAAAGCATGACAACTACAGTTAATAATACTTTATTGTATACTTGAAATTCACTGAGAGAGCAGATCTGAAGTGTTACTGACACACACAAAACATTAGTAACTGTGTGAGATGATGACTGTGTTAATTAGCTTGATTGAGGTCATCTTTTAAAAATGCATATTACATTAAAACATCACATTGTTCACCTTAAAATATATGCTTTTTATTTGTCAACTAAATCTCAGTAAAGCTGGGAAAGAATCAAAACATTTGCATTGGTACGGAATATTAACTAAGCTGTTCTTTATCCAGACGTCACACGCTTCTGCGTTCATGCTACTTCCCCTGTTCCAGTGTTCTGCTCCTGTATGCCATGTTGTGTTTAGTCATCACATCTCCATACTCTCCTCCAATTTATGACCGTTTCTCAGTTTTTCTTTCCTCTTCATTACCTCGGCACTTTTGGAGAGTGCTGGTGAGGCATTGTGTACATTGTCCTTCAGTCTGAGTCTATCTGGTGGTTTCCTCCTATTAGACTACGGTTTTATACTTTGGTCATTTTTTTAAATGGAGTGGCTGGGGATTGAACCCAGGACCCAGAGTGCTAAGCATGTACTCTGCCACTGAGCTATGCCTTCCTCCCTCTACATTTATACCTTGGAATTCTTTTGTAAATAATTTCTCTACTTTTTATGTGCATGTGCAGTCTCTTATTTTAAAACATCAGTATGGCCTCATAGGTATTTATTTTATTCTTTCTCAAAAGGCCTCTTATTTTGTTGTTCAAATTGTCCCAGGTTTGTTTGGCCACTGGAAGCTTTTCTGGTCTACTTCTGTGTCCCTGTGACAATCTCCATGTTTTGTTTTGTTTTCTATTTTCTTATTTTCTGGCATTATGAGATGCTTCATGCTGACTATGTATTTTTGCTGTCCCAGATTTAGACTCACCCAAAGCCCTGGTTCCTTTGTTGGTGAGTAATATTTAGAAACTGAGATCCGGGCATTCTATGTGCTCTTTGCTACTAGGGTGTTGCTGATTCCAGGTCCTCTTAGTGGGCAGAGTCAGAAAAGACACTGCATGCCCGTGCCCCAAGGCTCTTAGCTTTCCTTCATGAACTTCCATTTGTTTCATTATTCCATATCTTCAACCAGAGACTGACAGAGTTTAATTTCCCCTTCACAGCATAACCAGTGATAGTAGTAACATACCTTAAAATAAACTCTTCATGGTTGCATCCAGGTAGACTAAGAAGGGGAACTTAACCACTTAGTGGAGCCATTGGAGAGAGTCTGTGTTGTAAGAAAAAATATACAATGTGGCTGAGCCAAGAGGGATAAGTGGTCAGGCAGGTCCCCCCATTTCTCCAGCCCATCCCCCGAAACATCCCCCCATTTGCTGTGAGCTATGAAAACAGCATGATCTGTCACACAGGGCCTGGAGCCCAGTGTAGGGGTTCTAGGAAGCCATCTTGGCTTGCCATGTTTTTCTCTCACCACATAATCCCAGAAGAGATCACGATTACCTGCTGTTGTTCTCAGGGACAAAAGGTGAAAAGTTGGGGATGTGAATCCCAAATGTCTCTAGACAGAACACATTTGGAATAGTTGAGCCTTTCCACCTACATGGTGCACAGTGTGTCCTCACCATTTCATTCATGCTTTTTAGTTCTCAAGATCTGTGGGACTTGAAGACCAAGAGGGAAGGACATTCGTGGCATCAAAGTCAGGGCATTTTCAGGGATCTTCAGGTGACGCGATTTGCTTTGCTCAGTCGTCCTGATGTGTAAATCTAAGACCTTCAAAGTATGCCTCTGAAATACAGTTAATCTCCATGACAGGGCTCACATTCTAGAATATTATGGAGTTTCTGCACTTTGGACTTACAGCTGGGACTCCAAGTTCCAGATCAAGAAGCTGTACATCACTAGGAAAGCAGGTGCAAGACGGTTATTACAGATAGAGGTACCAGCCTCAACACGTATGTGCACAATAGGAAATAACCCAGAAGCCATGAGATTTGAGTGTGCATGGGGGGAGGGGCCAGCTGAAGTGGGGAAGAAAACAGAAAGGCAAACAACCTTCCTTACCCACCCGCATGCTGTAATCTAGCAGAAAGGCACAGGTTGAAATGAAAGAGCTGGAGGGACAGGAAAGAGTCCGCTGATGGAAGACGTTGTCACCTTGCAGAAAGGGCTGCTGCTGCCTGCTCCCTCTTCCCCACATCCCCCAGCCTGGCTGGACATCACCACTTCTGTTCCCTGAGGGGCCCAACCTGCTCGTGTCTACCCTGGGTACCACATCTCCCAGACATCGTCCTAGACTTAGTTTCCAGTGGTGGCTCAAGCCACCTCGGACAGCATGGGCTCTCCTCACATCAGTCCAGACTGGAGGGCTGGGCCTGGCATGAGGGGAACAGCTGGTGGGGGCAGAGCTCATGTTTCTCAGACCAGAAAGGCCATTCCTTAGGTGCTGCTGTTTGGACCGTTTGGCCACCAGGAACCCTTCTGGCTCTCTGAGGTCTTACCTCACCCCTGGTCAACTTTCAGAGGATTTTCCATTCCTTGTCTTAAATAGATCATGAACAGCTGCTCTTGTCATTTTATCATCCATGTTGCTGTACCCCTTGCCAAGCCTCAGTCTCATTGTTACTTTAGACACACCAAGAAACAGCGGAGCGTGCTGGGTGAGAACACAGAGTAGGCATCAAACCCTGACTCTCATCAGCTGTATGACTCTGTAAACCATTTAACCTCTCTGCGCTGTTCTCTCAATGCAAAGCGGGGGAGATAACAACAGTACTGATATCACAGGGTGCTGACGGTGTTTAAATGAGTTAGTTGTACAAGGTCCTGAGAACAATATCACGCACCTATGAACTGTCATGGAAGTCATCTACTGTCATCTACTAAGACCTGTCATTGCTCACACCCCACCACCACCCACCCCCACCCCCACCAAACCCCAGCACTGTCCAAAATCCTTCCTAGAGGTCGGATCCTGCAGGTTAATGTGTAGAGGCTAATTAAAAGACACTAAGGACCAGAAGACATTATCCAAAAAGGACAGAAAATTTCCCCAGGTGCATGCAGATACATATTTTGAAGACTCTGCCTCTCCTGTAAGGTCTCACAAATAATCCTGTGAAGCTGCAGGCAGCTTACATCCAATACCTAAGTCATAAATTGTTAGGGCTTGGATCTTCCTGCAACACCCCCAAAGTCAGCTCCAAATCCTAGCTCCTAAGAACAGCTTTAGTTGCAAAGAGCATGCTCAGAAAGAGAAGGAGATGGAGATCAAGATATCTGGGAACAAAGCTGACAGGGGGCAATTTTAGCCCTCTATTCATGGTTCTATAATGCCGTTACCTCTAAAACTCCCATATGGCAATGAGTACAAACCGGGATCACAGATACAGTAAAGGTTGCTGTGCTGACCCATGAACACTGTTCTGTTTCCAGTAAGACCCCTCATGTCCCGAAGTATTGCCCCCCCCAACACTTACACTGCTGTTAGTTGTCTGACACTCATCTTTGCCCTCAACTAACTAACTAACCAAGCAGAAAGAGCAAAACTGTAGGTTTATTCACAATTACATTTACTGTGTTGAAATGTTAAATATTTAGGTCCTACTATTTTCTTTTCTTATTATTGTTATTATTATTTTTTAAATGGAGGTACTGGGGATTGAACCCAGGACCTCCTGCATGCTAAGCATGAGCTCTACCACTGAGCTACACTCATCGCCACCATCAAGGTATACCCACCCTGCAACTGTGTTCAAGGGTACTGTATTTTGTGCCTTCCAATAACTTTCACAAACACACATGCATGTGCAAACACACACACACACACACACACACACACACACACACACACACACACACACACACACACACTACTTTTAAGGGAAAAACCTTAGCAAACAAGTTGTCTTTACCATGATTGTTTTGATTGTATTACCAAATACAGGTGTGGCAAAATCATAAGTTTTCTCAATTTTATTCCATGGCAGTAGACAATATAAACATACCCAGCTAAAGCAGGATAAACAAACAAAAAAAAAGAGTATTTCTGCATGTTGTGATAGTTCAAAGAACAAGTTAAAGATTTAAAAATTAAATGGCAAATCCCATTTGAGTCCTCAGTATTTATTTTTAGCCCCCTCTTGCTTTTTCTCTATTTCATTATGAAAAATTTCAAACCGAAGTGTTGAAGGAATTGTGTACACACCACCTAGATTCTACAATTAACATCTTACTATATTTGCTCTAGCTAATATCTATCCATATATCCACTTCTAACTCAACCCATCGTATGTTTTATGCACATCAAAGTAAATTGCAGACTTCAGTACGTATGACCCTATAAATATTAATAAGATTACAGTATGTATTTACTAAGATAAAACCTAAATATAGTGAAATGTGCAACTCCTAAGTGATGAGTTTTGACAAATGGGTGAACCCAAGGACCTCAAAACCCTATCAAAATATAGAAAGTTTCCTTATGCTTCTTCCCAGTCAATTCAAAGCAACCAGCGGTCCATTTCTGAACAATAGATGATTTTGCCTGTTCTTGAAAAGCATATAAATGTAGTCAAACTGTATGCACAATGTTGTGTTAGATTACTATTCTCAGCATAACTTTTTTGAGGTTGTCCCATGCTGCTGCATCTATCAGTAATTCATTCCTTTTTGCTGCTGAGTTATATTCTATTGTACACCAAAGTTTGGGCATTGTGCCTGTTTCCAGGTGTTTTCTATCATGGATAAGGAGCATGAATCAAAAGATGAGGTCCATCTGAAGATTCACAGACCTAAACTCAGTACGGGGGTGTGGAGTTTTGTCACCAAAATCCCTCATTCTGAGATCTCTAATTTTGGTGATTTTGACAAGTTGTGTGGTGAGAAAATGCTGTGAAATTTGGATGCAGAGAGACAGGATATCTGAAAATTGGGCTGTATGTAGAAATGAAGGGCTAAGGATACTTTTTCTCAGATTTTCTTCCTGAAAACAAAGCTGATGACACACCCAAGGGAATGAAATATATGTCAGGTTCCTGTTTAAGAAATACTTGCTGTATGCGAAGTCATGAAGTTGTTCTCATATTTTATTTTGGAAATGTTTTTACACTTTACCATTCATGTGTAGATCTGAAATCCTTCAATAGTTGATTATTCTGCATGGTATAAGGTAGGGACCAAGATACGTATCTCTCTATCTCTCTATCTATCTGTCTACCTATCTATCATCTATCTGATCTATTTTTTTTTCCAATACTGATCTAGGAATATTCTTGAAAAGGCTGTTTTCCCACTGCTTTACAGTATAATTGTGTCATTGCTCAGGTGGCCACATATGAGTGGACATGTGTCTGTATACTCTATTTTGTTCCATTCATCTGTTAATCTTGTACCAATAATGCAGTGTCCACTGTATTATATCCAGCCTTGTATCTGGTGTGTAATTCCTCCAACTTTGTGTTCTTCCTTCAAATTCTTTTGGATTTTCTTGGTCTTGATATTTCTATATAAATTTTGGAATAAGCTTGTCAATTTATGAAACAAATGCTAGAATTTTTGTTAGGATTGCATTGAAAGGGTAGACAGGTAAAAGGTATTTGATTTTTGAGGCTATTGTAAATTTTCAGTTATTATAAATGAATTATTATTACTAGTGTCTGGTTACATTTACCCTAGGTGACTGTGTGTTTGTGTCTTGTATATCCTGGTAGGGACCATTTTTCCTTAGATTTTTGGCTAGTTTGTTGTCCAACCTTAGCATTCCAATGTATTCAAAAAGTAATTATGACGCCAATTTGATCAGGCTTTTTTTTTAACTTTAAGGGTGGGAGTGATATAAGCTTAATGCATCCTGGGTGGAAACACAAAGCTGATTTTCAATCTCTGTGTTTTCATTTGAGTAATTAGTCCACTTATACTTAATGTAATTACTATCATATTTGGGTTTGACTTGGTTTATATTTCTTCTCTCCTTTCTTGAATCTTTAGTTTAAAATCAATAAAATATTATAGTAATTCATTTTTACCTCTAAAATTATTATTTATATATTATTATTATTGTCATTGGGCATCTAATGGATTACAATATGCTCTTTTAGCATAACAAATCATAATATGATTTGTTGTCAACTTCCCAGTAATGATAAAAACATGGAATATTTCAACTCTAGTTTTCCAGTTTTCTCCCTTTTGCATGATCATTTTCCTACATTTTGATTCTACCTATATTTTGAATCCTATAAGATCTTAGTATCATTGTTTTGTATACCAATGCCCACTGATACTTAACCATCTATTTAGCCCGTCTTTTGTCCTTCTTATCTTCTTGTATTTCCAGTGTTTCTCTTAGGGATTGTTCTGCCCAAAGAAGTCCTTTTGTTTTTATATTTTAGTAAAGGTATGTTGGCAATTTTTTTTCTGAAAACGTATTCATTTTACCTTAATTTTAAAGGATATTTCCACTGAATATAGAATTCTTGGTCATCCATTATTTCTTTTTTACTTATGAAGACATTCCATTGTTTCCTGGTTTCAATTATTTCTGTTTGGAAATCTGTCTGTTTTACTGTTGCTCCTTTAGACACAATGTGTCTGTTTTTTTTTTTATCTGGCTTCTTTCAAAATTTTCCTCATTACATCGGTATTCAGTGTTTCTACTGGGTGTGCCATAGGCATGGTTTTTCTCTGTATCCTGCTTGATTTTCACTGGACTTCTTTAATCTGTTGATTGATATTTTCATCAGATTTTGGGAAATTCCAAGGCATTATTCCTTTAAATATTGCTTTGGGCCCCAATTTCCTTCTTTTCAACTTTGTAGATTTTAATTCTAAATGTGTTAGATATTTTCACTGTGTTCTTGAAGCCTCAAATATAAATTCTCAATTATTTATTCTTTGTAATTATTTTTGTATATTTGCTGTTGGTTCATCCTCCTATTTCTCATTCAGTCACTCAAGCTGTTATTCTATACATGGAGTTCTTAATTTTAGCTATTGTATCTTTTATTTCTACAATTTTATTGGGGTGTTTTATGTATCCTTTATCTTTGAAAACTTCTCATGTTTTCATCTCTTTTTATGTTTTTCTCTATTTTAATAAACATTTTAATGAAAATCAGAACTGAGAGTATCAACTTACCATGTTCCTCAACACCTGTGTAAAAATTTCTCACCAGTTTAAAATATATGTCCTTCTAAGGTGTCAATTATTTCAAAAGTACAGTTTTAAGTATACTTCAAGAAGTACAGCAATAATAAGATAGGACAAGGATATATTGTACAACACAGGGAATATAGCCGATATTTTGTAATAACTGTAAATGGAAATGTAACCTTTAAAATTGTGCATAAATAAATAAAATACTATGATAATGTTTGAGATAATATTATGAAAAAATGACATAAGTGTCATTATTCGCTTATATATATTTTTAAAAATACCAGAGAATGGTATTTGAGACAGATATGGCTAAGAAATAGACTACAGTGTTTGAATGCATATTAAGAGTAATTCACTTATGTAATTTTTTCAGTGTTTGGGAAAACCATTAAAGAAGGATATCAGAATGGGTTAATTCAAGCTATCAGTGTTTTTTCAAATTGGCAGTTTAAAATGAGACAGTGATCTTTATGAGACAGTGATCTCAGCTGACACCTTCCTGGAGACAATCCCACTGGTTTTTCTGGAGAGACAGGTTGTGGGCAGAAAGAACGTTCACAGTGCAAACAAAAAGCTGTATGGACTCGTCAGAACCAGGGGCTCCCCCCTTCCCTTTACCCCTATGTGCCTTCTGTGTGTCTCTTTACAAACGTTGTTCTCTGTAGCCAAATATGGACAAGTAGACCTGAACATTTCTTTACATGGAAGAACCACTTTAAAAAACAAACAAACAAATAAAAAAAAACCCTGGTCCCAGTTTTACATGTTTTGGCTTGTAAATGTGTGAATCACATAACATGTCCCCAGGAGCTGCCCCTTCCTGAAGCCAGAAAATGTTTCTAGGAATGAGCACATGAGATAAGGAGAGGGACGAACAGGACACAGATTTTATTGTGGGGCCAGTGCTCTTTGTAAGCCAGGGCCCTTTTATTCATGAGAAGTTGCTAACGCTTCGTATTTTTCTCAGCCATTACCTTAATACTTATGCAATTCCATATTTCATGAATTATTTCAAATCACTGGTTTTCGCAGTGTTTCTGAGCACACTACAGGCACCTTCATCAGGGACGGATTAATCCGTTTCAAAGCCTGGTGACTACAGTGCATGTCAGCAGGGAAACAGGTGGTAACAGTAAGTAAATGTTGAGCCATATTTTTTCCCATCTCCACAGCAACAGGATAGAGAAAAGGTCTATTAGGATACATAGATTCCAGCAAGGAGGAAAAGGCAAGGAGATGCTCCTTCTTTCTTTCCATGTATCCCCAGTCTCATTTCTCCCCTTTTCTTCTAGAAAAATAAAATGAATAAAAGAAGCAGGGAACAAAGGTACAGAGGAATCTATTTATTACACAAAGAACATTATGCAGGCTCTGTGGAGCTATCTCAAGACCAGGAACGTCCTTCTTGTCTCCTGCTCACAAGCAGCAGGTTGTACAATCAGTACCACTTATCGATTCCCACTTTCCTATCAGAGTATTTTATTGCCCCAACCAATGTGTAAACTTGCTCTTGGAAAGTGAGCCAAAGGGATGGATGCCACATCCAAGCATCAGCCTGGGAGCCACCATGTGCTCCTATGATGGCTTTTGTCCCTCCTGTCACCAGAACGGCATGCCCTTCACCCCAGATCCCCGCATACAGATGCTGTGTGGAGAACCACACTGGACCTCCATCATATGCACAGCCACGATTTCGTGCAAATAACAAAATAATGTTTGTAATTCCAAATACCTGAGATTTTAGGTCAGTTCTTATCATAACAGTAACTTAGTGACAATGAAATGAACAAAGGCATCGCACCAGTTATGAGGTGCCACCAGAACAAAAAACTAAAATATTTGTAACAGGTCCATCCAAGAGTCAGTTAGAAAGCTGTTATTGATACCGAGAAAACTGACTGGCCCGTGTTTTTGTTGATAAAACACTTGCTAAAACTGTTGTGTGTAATAACTTGGAATAAGCTTATGAGCTTAGGCAATCAGATTGGGAACGTGAACGTTACTGCCAGGACGTGGCTGTTACCGGTTACTCTAGAAAAGGTACTGTAAGAAAGAGACAGTTTCAGAAAACAATCTATGGATTTGACAGCAAATTTGCAAGCTGGGATCATTTATCTTCTCCAAACAATGAAAGGTGAAATTGGAAACAAAGATCAAAACTCAGTGTTAGAGTAAAGACCAGATCACACTCTGTTACAACCTCTGAACTGATTAAAGGGACATTCAGTGAACAGCTTTAGTTGTACAAAATGTCTCAGGGAACAACAACAACAAAACAATACTAAGAGTTGGACTCTTTCTTGGAAGCCTAACTGCCTTGAGTTATATCAACTTACCTCAGACTACTTTAAGGGACAGGTGGAGCACAACTTGGAAAGGTTTGTGTCTGTGACTATTGGCACATTAGAATCACACAAAATAAAAGCTAACTACGCTGAGAGAGTTGTACTGTCAAAAAGCCACCAGCCTATTAAAATAGCCTGTGGATGTTTGAGACTTAGAATGATCATTGGGCCCCTAATGATTCTGTTAACCCCCAAAGAAGGAATATTCTTGAATGCCCTACTCCAATGTGGACAAGTAGGGTGATGGAGAACTATGGTCCACTGAGAGGGTAGAGCCAAGAATCACAGAGACTGGATCCCTGAACCAAGGGAGAACACACTGGGTCTAGCGGAAGAAAATTGTCTACCAGCTAGCTGGAGGTTGGGGGGAGACCTCAGGTCCATCAAGAAAGACTTTAAACTTCCTGCAATCTAAGCTGAGTGCATTCCAATCTCCTCCTTTCTGAAGGAGAGTATTTACTGAGATGACCTTGTGCCAATATTGTTGATTGTGTGTGGAGTAAAGAGCTTATCTTTTTATATATCTCTGGATAATGTAGAATTAATATCGTGTGGAGTGCTATTATGAGATCCAGGGCTTTGTCTGATAGTACCATTAGATGGGACTTTGGAGATTTCACTTATTGTAGGAAGTGAATTCTGCACACTTGAGGAAATGAAGTAATTTTTTTTTTATAACAAAGACTGGATTGTGGTAGATTCCACTGTTGTTCCCAATTGTTCCTCTTCCACTCTCTGCAAAAAAAAAAAAAAATAGAATATACTCTACGTCCCATAGACACTGGGTTTGGCCATTGTACTGTGTTTGCATTGTGAGTTGAAGTGCTGAATGCTGCATCCAACCAGACACTTGAAGACCTATCTAAAGATGTAGGATTGCTTTCCTTTATGCTATGAGAATGTGATATGTTTTCTTCCTGGATTCCAGAATATACACAAAGCTAAGTTGTATTTGACCACTGCTGATATATACATTAGCCAGAAACACATGTTTTGATTGTAATTCAGTGAAACTTTGGGAGTCTCTGATACTGTGGTCTAACTTAATGAAAGCTGACTAATGAAAGTGCCATAGACTTCATTTGTTCAGCTTTGTTATCAGGAACAAAATCTGAGAAAAGGGGGCCTCAGTACTTCCTTTTGTCATATAGCTCAAGTCTCAGACATCCTGGCATCTCTCTGTATTTTTTTTTTAATCTCAAGGGAAAAAAATGGGTAGTGAGAGATCCCACGTGATTTACCCTATGAGAGGGGAGCCCTGTGCAGGGTGTCTGAGCTAGAGGGGCAAAAGGAAGGAATGAGGGTGTTGGAGCCTGGCAGGGGATGGGGTCTGAGCCAGGCGAGAAGGCACGGAGGGAGGAGGGCAGCCACCGTGGGAGACCAGTTACATACTGCAGATGCATTAAGTGTGTGTGTATTTTAAGGATAATGGAAACCAAGATCTTGGACAATAAACTTGCACATATTGCCCTGTGCTGGACACAGTCCTTGGACATTTTCCTCACCAGGTTAGGACTCCAGCACCCTGCGCTGGACCATCACAACTATC
Source organism: Camelus dromedarius (assembly GCF_036321535.1). NCBI lineage: Eukaryota > Metazoa > Chordata > Mammalia > Artiodactyla > Camelidae > Camelus > Camelus dromedarius. The sequence continues at coordinate 3,337,195 of NC_087464.1, forward strand.
TTCAAAGCCTTCTTATGCCCAGACCCAAATACATGTCCACCTTCCCCTTCACAACCTTCCTCATCCTCTCCTATGCTTTGAGGAGAAAATTCAGGCACTCAGGACAACCCAGCTGTGCCCACAGTTAGGGTGTGTGTTATATAAAGGACCCTGCCCCACTGCAGCCCCCCACACACTCTCCCAGAGACCTGCTACCAATTTCTTTCCTCAAGAATTAAAACAAATCACTTTTAACAAATATAATACTGGACACTAGGTTATGCAAGAGACTTACAATGAAACACCTTGATTTTTATGAGCTGACACTTGATAGCCTGTATCTCTCAGGAGTTCTGGGGTTCAGAGATTTAAAATGAGGACTGTCAGAACTGCCATCATTAAAAAGACCACAAATGATAAATGCTGGAGAGGATGTAGAATAAAGGGAACCCTCCTACACTGTTGGTGGGAATGTAGTTTGGTGTAACATTATGGAAAACAGTATGGAGATTCCTCAAAAAACTAAAAATAGACTTACCATATGATCCAGCAATCCCACTCCTGGGTATATACCCAGAGGGAACCTTAATTCAAAAAAATACATAGTGTTCACAGCAGCACTATTTACAATAGCCAAGACATGGAAACAACCTAAATGCCCATCAATAGATGACTGGATAAAGAAGTTGTGGTATATTTGTACAATGGGATAATACTTGGCCATAAAAAAGAATAAAATAATGCCATTTGTAGCAACATGGAAGGGCCTGAAGATTGTCATTCTAAGTGAAGTAAGCCAGAAAGAGAAAGAAAAATATCATATGATATCACTTACATGTGGACTCTAAAACAAGACAAATGAACTTATTTACAAAACAGAAACAGACTCACAGATATAGAAAACAAATTTATGGTTACCAGTGGGGGAAGTGGGTAGGAAGGGATAAATTGGGAGTTTGAGATTTGCAGATACTAACTAATCTATATAAAATAGATAAATAACAAGTTTATACTGTGTAGCACAGGGAACTCTATTCAATATCTTATAGTAACCCATGGTGAAAAAGAACATGAAAATGAATATATGCATGTTCATGTGTGATTGAAGCATTATGCAGTACACCAGAAATTGACACAAATATATAAATATGTAAAATGTGGACTTTGTGCAGAAGAATTCCAAACAATTTATAGAGATGCTCCACTCTCATGGAGAGGAAGCAAAATTCTCCACCCCCGTACATGGGCTGCGCGAAGTGACTTCCTTCCAAAGATACAGCTCTTAACTTAGAGTGGGGCCACCTAGGCCAGCACCTAGGTGGTCAAGTGCAACACCGAAGTGCTCAACCACACTGAATGTGTTTGCCTTTGATAGGATGTGCTAGAGACGGCACCTCACCTCTGTGGTCCTCGTCCCCAAGCCCATAAGCCCAACTCAGCCAGGAGGAAAACAGCAGCTAAATTTCAGCAGAGGGCCATGCTGCAAAGTACCTGATCAGTATTACTCAAAACTCTCAAGGTCACCACAAATTGAGAAAGTATCGCAGCCAAGAGGAGCCCAAGGGACATGATGACTAACTACTGTTTAGTGTCCTGGAACAGAAAGAGAACATTAGATAAAACTAAGCTAATGTCTTCAAGATGATGTCTCACATGTACTGGCTTCTTGGTAAAATTAATTTACCTTTTCATTATTATTTACTGAGTGAGTCAGCATTTCATTTGTATGGATTTTATCCAGCAACGAGGAGGGAACAACACAAAAAAATCTAATTAAAAAAGATAAAGCTGCTGTATGACTGAAAAATAATAATAAGGAAGGTAGCATCCATAAGCTTTAGTCATTAGTAATGGTTCAATATTGGTCCATTAGCTGTGACTAAGGTACCGCACTAATTGAAGGTATGAGTAATACGGACAAGAGGCTGTGTTGTGTGTGGGGACTCTCAGTACTCGCTCTTCAACTCTTCTAATAGTCCCTTCCCATCCTTTCCCCACCAATGAGTCACAGAAGGCACAACACAGGAAGGAGCAGTGCTCCTGGAAAACTCTGCAACACAGAAAAGCACCTCTTTTTCACCTCACTCCACTGCAAGATGGCAAAGGCAGGAAGAAGACTCTACCAGGCACGAGAAAGAGTGGGCGAGCATCAGGAGGACTCCTCCCAGCCCAGGACAAAACCCACTTGCCTCCTACACATGCAAGTTGCCCATCAAAGGTTTCCCAAATCATAACTCCACATAGTTTTACCTGAAAAATAAGGCTTTTCTTAAAGGACACCAATTTCAAAGTGTCTCTGTCCTGGTTTGATGTACACAGCCTGTTGTCAGCACTTTATCCACATCCCTCTACCAGGTATGGAGTCTGGAACTTTGCAGGAGGAATAGTGAGTTGGACCAAGATTCGGTCCCAAAGCCCTGAAAGGTCCCTCTGTATCTAGCTATTGGTCCTCTCTAGCCAAGAATTATTCTGACATCCGACACTATAGGTTTGTTTGGAATGTTTTTGAGCTTCCAATGAATGGAATCATGCAGTATGTGGTCCTTTTCATTCAACATTTTGTCCATGAGATCAGTCCATGTTATTACAGGTACCTATGGTTTTATTTTAGTTTTTCTCATTGTTGTCCCATATTCCATTGCATGACTATGCATGATTTATTGCCCCATGATACTGTTGATGGATAGTGAGTTTCCAGCTTCTGGCTAATAGAAGTAAAGTTGCTATCAACATTGTTGAAAATATTTTTTGATGAACGTAAGCAATCATGTCCTTTGAGTATGTAGTCAGGATGGAATTTGCTGGGTTACAGGGTATGTGTATATTTAGTTTTACTAGATACTACCAAACATTTTCTCACAAGGGGCTGAATCACTTTTCACACCCACCAGCAGTATACGGGAGTTCAATTTCCTCTATAATTGGCATGGAGGACTTTGCTGCTTCATTTCTGTGCACTTGACAGACAAAGTTTCTTGAATTAGAAGCAGAAATGAGGCTTAAAGTAAACCCACATCTTCCCCTCCAGGAGCTCCACCAGCTTCCTCAGAGTGAGTATATCTGAAAGACCCAACTCAGCCCTGTTTGGGGAGGGTGGGGAGGAATGCAACTATTATGAAACACACCCAGAGCCTTCTCCACAGGGTAGCCACTCCCCAGGGGAAAGGACTTCATTAGGGCACAATTCTGAAACCTTATCCCAGCTTGTGGGGCAGGGAACCACTCTCCACTTCAGCCCCCACCAGCCTTTCTGTCTCACCTAAAGGAAAAACAAAACAGAACAGAAACTGCAGTCAACAGCAATACAAGGAAATACATTCAATTCAAGGGGTGCTCTAACCAGTGGAGGAAGTAGGGCATCAAGCCACAGGGCGGAGGGAAGCTTTACTACTATATGAAGGACAGAAACACTTTGTGAAGTCCACAGCCCTCAGACACAAGCAAACTAAAATATTGACTCAGAAGACTATCAAATGCCCTCCACCCTTCCAGGCCTTATGATCACACCAAGGCAGTCTCAATATAAAGAAGTGAAACTGAAACATTTGTGAGGTACAAATGTGTTCTAAACAGTGAGACATAGGGATTCCCAGAGCTAAAAGAGGAGACAGAAACAAGATCACTGAAGGAATTTTGAAGCCTCTGGTACATACAGCTACAACAAGCATTAAACAAAACCCAACTTCTGACCAGATTAACACAAATCCTCACACTAAAGTCCTCCAGGTCCTATTAGCTGATATAATATGTCTAGCTTTCAATGAAAATAAATCCCATGTCAAAAGGCAAGAAAAAACACAGAACTGCACAGACAACATTATCATCAGATCCAGACTCAGATATGACACAGATGTTGGAATTACCAGGCAAGGAATTTAAAGTATCTATGATTAATATATTAAGGGCTCTAATGGAAAAAGTAGACAACGTGCAAGAAGAAACAGGCAATGGAAGCAGAGAGATGGAAACTAAGGAAGGAATCAAAGGAGAATACCAGAGATGGCAAACACAGTAGAAGAAATGAAGAATGTCTCCGACAGGCTTTTGACATGGTGGAGGAAGGGATCGGCGACCTGGAGAGTAAGTCAATGGAAATCTTCTGACCAAAGTGCAAAGAGGGAAAAAACAAAAAAAGGAATGGACAACAATAGCAACAAAAGAATAGAACATTCAAGAACTTCATGACAATATTAAAAGGAATAACCTACTTGTGACTGGAGTATCAGAATGATAACAAAGAGGTAATAGAGAAAATAAATATTTGACATAAAAAAACTTACCTATAAAAGAACGAAGATAATAATTACAGTGGAAAACAACAAATATGGTTCCTTACAAACCTCTAACCAGGGCAGCTGGAAGGTACAAATAAACAGTATCAGAAATGAAAGGGAGAAAATCACTTCTGATCACATGGACATTAAAAGGATAATAAGGGCATGGCGTGAAGAATTCTATGCCCGTCGATTTCATAACTTAGGTGAAATGGATGAATTACTTGAAAGAGACAACTACCGAAACTCTGTCAGGAGAAACAGATAACCTGAGTAGTCCTATATCTATGTAAAATAAATTGACTTGATAATTAAAACCTTCCGGAAAAGAAGGCATCAGGACCAGATGAATTCTAACATTTAAGGAAGAAATAATACCACTTTATACAACATCTTCCCCAAAACAGAAGCAGTAGGAGCACTTCCCAGCACATGTTGTGAGACCAGCATTTCACTAATACTAAAAACCACACAAATTATTGCAAGAAAATAAAACTAAAGGCCAATATCCTTCATGAACATAGATGCAAGTACCCTTAAAAATATGTTATCCAGGCCTGTGGGACAAGATGGAGCTCCTGCAGGTCCTTAAGCTCGGGCTGCAGCAGGTCAGCGGCCACAGCGGCCTCCGCGGCTACCTACAGATTTTATTCAGGGCAAATGATGTGAGGGTTGGTACATTAGTGGGGGAAGACAAATATGGAAACAAATACTATGAAGACAACAAGCAGTTTTTTGGCCGTCACTGATGGGTTATATATACCACTGAAATGAATGGCAAAAACACATTCTGGGATGTGGACGGAAGCATGGTGCCCGCTGAATGGCATCGTTGGCTTCACTGCATGACTGATGATCCTCCGACAACAAAACCACCTACTGCTCGTAAATTCATTTGGACAAACCATAAATTCAACGTGACTGGCACACCACAACAATATGTACCTTATTCCACCACTAGAAAGAAGATTCAGGAGTGGGTCCCACCTTCAACACCTTACAAATAAAGACAATTAAAAACATTTTAAACATGTAAAATGTGAGGCTTGCCATGTAATTTTACTTTTACTGCTTACTATTAACGTCATTAAAATTGTTTGATTAAAAAAAAATGTTATCCAGTAATATACATGTAAAAGATTATATAGCACAGCCAGGGGAGATTAATTTCAGAAAGGCAAGATAGGTTCAAAATTTGTAAATCAATCTATGTAATTCATCATATTAACATTCAGTCTGTTTCAGAAAAATATAATCATATCAATAGACACATTAAAAGTATTTGACAAAATTCAATACCTATCATAATAAAAATTCTAAGAAATCTAGGAATAGAAAGGAATTCCTCTACTCTTAACAAAGCATATATATATATATATATATATATATATATATATACACACACACACACACATACACATAATATATATATATGAAAATCTACATCTAAAATCTAAATCAAACTTCATCATGGTGAAAGACTGAATGGTTTCCTTTCATGACCAGGAAAAGGACAAGGATTTCCTCTCATCAGTCTTACTCAACATTGTTCTGGATGTCCTACCTATTGTAATAGGACAAAAATAAATATAAGGCATACAAATTGAAAAGAAATAAATAGAGAAGTCTTTATTCACAGATGACAAAAGGATATACAAATTATCAAACAATTTACAAAAATGCTTTCAGAACTAAGAAACAATCATAAAACAGTTGCAAGACACAACTGCTTTCCTATAAATCAAAAATTAACCATTGTTCCTTGAAATTTAAAAGAACACTATCTACAATGACACCAAAAAATGAAGTACTTAGGTATAAATCAGTATGGGATATCTATGTATAGGGTCATTAAAGAAATCAAGTAACAGTTAACTAAATGGAGAGGCATCCACCATTCACGGTTTGTAATATTCAGTGTTGCTAAAATGTCAGTTCTTCTGAACTTGATATATAGACTCAAAGAAATCCCAATCAAAATCCTGAGAAGCACACTGTTGGTGGGAATGCAGTTTGGTGCAGCCATTAAGGAAAATAGTATGGCAATTCCTTAAAAAACTAAAAATAGACATACCATATGACACAGTAATCCCACTCTTGGGCATATGTCTGGAGAGAACTCGAATTTGAAAAGATACACGCACCCCAGTGTTCAAAGCAGCACTATATACAATAGCCAAGACATGGAAGCAACCTAAATGTCCATTGACAGATGACTAGATAAAGAAGTTGTGACATATATACAATGGAATAGTACTTGGTCATAAAAAAGAATAAACTAATGCCAGCAACATGGATGGACTAGGAGATTATCATTCTAAGTGAAGTAAGCCAGAAAGAGATAGAAAAATCCTATATGATATCATTTATATGTGGAATTTAAAAAGCACACAAATAAACTTATTTACAAAACAGAAACAGATTCACATAGAAAACAAAATTATGGTTACCAGTGAGGGAACAGGGTGGGAAGGTATAAATTGAGATTTTGACGTTTGCAGATACTAACTACTATATATAAAATAGATAAACAACAAGTTTATACTGTATAGCACAGGGAATTATGTTTAATATCTTGTAGTAACCTATAATGAAAAAGAATGTGAAAATGAATATATGTATGTATTTGTTTGACTGAAACATTATGGTGTACACCAGAAATTGACACACCCTTGTAAACTGACTATACTTCAATTAAAAAAAATCCCAGGAAGCCATTTTTTGTAGATATCAACCGAGTCTAAAATGCCTATGAAAACACATAGGACCACCTAGAAGAACCAACAGAAACCTTAAGAGGAAACACAAAGTTGAAGGATTCACAATAACAGATTTAAAACAATAATATAAAGCTACAGTAATCAAGACAGTATGGTATTGGTGAAAAAGAAAAAAAAATAGATGTAGATCAATGGAAGAGAATAGAGTTTAGAAAGAGAACCACACAAACGTAGTCAACTAATCTTTGACAAAGACACAATCACAATCCAATGGCCAAAAGATAGCTTTTCAATAAATAATGCTGGAATGATTGGATATCCATATGCTAAAAGATGAACCTAGGCACATGCCTTATACTTTACACAAAAATTAATTCAAAATGGATCATATACCTATTGCAAAACTAAAAATTCCAGAATAATATCTAGAAGAACATCTATGTGAGTTTTTAAATGCAATAGCAAAGGCATGCTTCATGAAATAAAAAATCAATAAATTTGACTTTATTATGATTAAAAACTGCTTTGTCAAAGACACAGTTAAGAGAATGACAAGTCAAGCCACATACTGGTAGAAAATATGCAAAACACATATGAGATAAAGTACTTATATCCAAAATATGTGACAAGAAGAAAGCAACCCAATTAAAAAGGCAAAGATTAAAAAGACACCTCATCAAAGAAGATATGCAGATGGAGAACAAGCACATGCAAAAAAGTCCTCAGCATCATTTCATCATTAGGAAAATGCAAATTAAGACATCAATGACATACAATCACATCTATTAGAAGGGTTAAATTCCAAACTGACAAAATCATTGTGGCTGAAGATTCAGAGCAAGAGAAACTCCCATTCATTGTTGGCAAGGAAGCAAAACGGCACAGACACCATGGAAGACAGTTTGGCATCTCACAAAGTGAGCCACAATATTACCATACAATCCAGCATCACTATACAATCAAAGCTAGCCAGCCACAGTATTTACATACCGTACAAAGCAGCCATAGTGTTACGATTCCTATATAGGTGTCCAGTTGATTTGAAAACTCACATTCACACAAATCCTGCCCATGCTGTTTACATATAACCTTTTCTCATAATCAGTAAAAATCGGAAGCAATTAAGATGCCCTTGGGTGAATGGATAAAGAAACTACGGTATATCCATATAATGGAATACTATTCAGCAATAAAAAGAAACTAGGTACCAAACTCTGAAAACATATGGAGAAACCTTAAAGGTATGTAGCCAAGAAAAGGAAGCTAGTCTGAAAAGGCTACATACTGTGTCATTTCATGTATATAACATTCTGAAAAAGGCAAAAATGTAGAGACAGTAAATAGATCAGTGGCAGGGGGGAGGGGGTTTGTTGAGGAAGGTGGAGGATTGACCAGATGAGACAGAGAGGGCTTTTTAGGGAAGTAAAGCCATTTGTATGATACTGTAATAGTGAACATAGGACGTTTTGCATTTGTCAAAACCCATAGAACTGTACAACACAATCTTCCCAGCACTTCAGTCAGAGCCAAAAGCAGCCAGTGCAGGGAACACCCCGACCCATGCCAACACTCAGATGCACACACTCTCTACCCCAAACCCTTCCACTGAGCTGCCATCACCTTTATCTATCTCTCTAGTAAAAAATTGCAGATTCTCCTTAAAGAGGCTCATTGTAAACATTCAGATGTCTACAGGCTGACAGAGCTCCTGCAGATAAGAGGGTTAAACTGAGGAGGTGGACAGGAAGTGGCGCATGGCTTTCTCCTCACCCCGTCAAGCCCTTCATTACGTTTTTGCGAAACATTACGCTCCGTGAACATTCCATATCATAATTCCAGGCGATGAGGGTATTTTCAAACGTATTTTATGTCTAAATATGAAATGGTCATGGCTAATTCCAAATCCCACTACACTGATTACGTGAGTTGGACAGCGCGCACAAGAGCTGCGCAATTCTGGTGAAGTGTTTACATCTGCAGAGATAAGTGAGAAATGGTTTATTAATAATCGTGACGCCACTAAGGGGGAGGGAGGTGAAGGAGGGCGAGCGGGGGAGATAATGGCATATGTACAGCCTCCTCCCCTCTTCCGCACAAACAGCTGCCCCCATACTGGGGCCCAGGGCCTGCTCAGGAGCAGACAACACCCTGCAATGCAGCGAGAGGCATCCGCAGGCTCCCGCAGGACCCCTCCCTGCACTGACACACAGCACCCCCTTCGCCTCCGCTGCTGCAGATACAAGTGGGTCCTCAGGAACTTTGTTCTCAGAAACAGACTTTTACTGACGGGCCTGAAATTAGCTTTTACTCAAGAGTCCCAATTTCAAACATTCAAGCTTTACAACACTGAAGAAGTTAGCACACGTTAAAAAAAAATTGTCCCTTCCAGCAGACGAATCACTTTTGTCATTAAAATGACAGAAAAGAAAACCCTGCACAGATATAACACTGGCCTGACCCAAATGACACCTCCTGTGGCCTCTCCTTGGATAAGCATGGAGAGTGTCTATCACATCCTGTACCAGCCCTGAGCGAGGCATACTTCTAGGCACCAGCTAGGCTAAGTGAGGGAAAGGTTTTCACTGAGCACAATTTACATTCCTGATATTAGGGCCTTCTAAAGCTATGTTTTTTTTCCTCTCATATATATATATATATATATATTTTTTTTTTCTTTTGAGTTGTTTTTCAAATCACCCTTGGCTCTATGAAGTTCTTAACTCACCTTTTGTCGAATTCCATCTGCCTTTTAATTCCACATCTTAAACCATAGATGATCAGGACTTCTCCATTCATCCACACCTGAATCGAAGACCCCTAATATTCCATCCCAAATGTCCACACTCAGTTGCATTTGGATGGGGAGCAGATGGGCAGACAGGCAATTTATCTGTAGCCACTGAAGGCTGTCTTCATAGTAATAGAACAGAAAATGGCTGATGGACGGCTGTCAGCCCAAAGGAAGGAACGGCGAGGGAGAAAGGTGGGCAGAGTACTAGCCCTCTGCATCTCCCTACGATTGCCACCCTGGCTTCTGCTGTGACCCTAAAGGAGACAGGAGCACAATGAAGAACTTGCCAGGCATCAAAGAAGAGAGTGCAAGGCCGGAAGCCCCCTCCTCTCAACGGGAGGGCTCAACGTTTGCCCCTCCCTCCCACGCCCGCCCCCTCCCAGCTGTCTGTCCACACGTTTGTTCGTTTGTTCTCGGAAACAAAGCTCACACAGACACAGACCCGCACACCAGCTTTCCTGAGACGAGCCCCAGTCTCAAACTTTGCCCAGAGCCTGGTCAGGTACTGGGGCTGTCACATGTGAAGCACCTCCCTGCCTATGAGTGGCGACAGAATGTTGAGTTTGGGAGACGTGGGATAATGAACCCAGCTGTCAGTGTTTCAGAAATCTTGGTGGAGTTACCTGAAGCTTTAATGATTTATTCATTCAGCCCTCCCCGAGACTCCTTTTCCCTTTACACTCCCGATTCACATTGTCCAGCCCCAGCTTTGAGTGATTCTCTGTCTGAAGCCAGGGGCACTCAAGGTTTTTGTTAACCTTTCATTCTGCACAGGAGCCAGAGATCCCTTTAGACCTCACTGGCCAATCAGCAAATTAAGGCAACTTAAGTGGAGGCAATTTAAGTAGGAATGGTGATGGAATATATAATAGATGATTAGCGCAAAGAATAGGCGGCAAGCGTTAGAATGGAGAAACCGCCCAGCCAGCATCTCCCTGCCCCAGCACCCCTCCCCCAGCAGTTTGTCTCTCCTTTGAAAGGAGAAAAGAACACAGGCACAAAGAGGACCCTTTGGAGTACAAAGCCCAGTGTGGAGACCCTGATGCACAAAGAAGACTTTCCCTTTTCTCTTTTCCCCTCACCGTGCCCCATGCCTGCCAGCAGCTGGTTCTCACATACAACCTCTCCACACACACACACACACCCCGCCTGGACACCACATTCTTTCAAGTGCCTTCATTTCCAGCATTCTGCACTAGGGGGATTCACACAGGATGGCTTCTGAATCCCACAGAATCATTCTAGCTAGGACTGGAGTGTGACTTGGAGCTAGGTGGGAGACGGTGGATGTTTCTGAGATGCAACCACCTTTTCCTGGATGGCAGCCTATCTGTTCTGATACCATTTCAGCCCCCTGAGCCATGAACTACACAGTCTTTCCGATTAAAAACCTCTTTTCCATTTCCAGTTTTACATGCAGTCTACCATGCCAACCCCACAGAGTCCCAAAACCCAGCTCAGTAGCCATAAGTATCTGAATATGCCAACCAGGGAACCCTAGCAGGTCAGTCATGGGAGTCAAGAATTATGCTGCTCTCTAGGGTCACACTACACAACTTGTCCATCAAAAACCCTAAACTCAGAGGGAAAGAGAGCTGGGTAGATGAGTAAGGGAGTATAAAATCAAGGCCATACCCCAATCTCTCTTTGTGCACCCCCACCCTGACTTCTGCAGGGTCCTAACAAGAGACAAAGGAGACAGAGTGCTCCTAGAAGGCTCTCCTGAGGGCAGGATGCACCCTCTTGGCTCCCTTCTCCTCCCCTAAACTCCCCCTAGCACTCTTACATTGGTGCCCTTGTCTGCAGAAACAGTGTCTACAAAATGTGCTATTACACCAGATTTTTCTCAGATGGCCCTGATCTCCAAAGTTTTTGCCTTGTCCTTGGCCCTGAGATTGACCATTAATTCTGCATCCTTTCCCTGGCCCCGAGGAATAATGGATGCAGCCAGGAGACCAGTGCATGAGTTTCTGAGGGTAAGACAGTGCTACCTGTTTTCTCCCTTCAGTCTTCACAGTGCCTTCTTACACTGTCAAGCTCTTAACCCACTCCCTGTCAAACTCCTACAGCCTTTCCATTCTGTGTCAAACACGTACACATGCCCGCCCCACGCACACCCCCTACACACAGGCGACGAGAGCTTAATCTTTCCCTCTACACACGCATCAGGGATCTTGGTTGTCTGCTTCAAATCCCAAGGACCCGCAATTGCACATAGGAAGATTAGTGAGATGTCAGAATGAGGTAATTGTTTAGGAGTAAAGTTTAGGCTGATCTCTTCAGTAAGACATGGAAAAGAGGCTCATCAAATACAGGGAGTTCAGAGAAGGGGAGTGGCAGGCAGGCGGAGGAGGCAGGATCCATCAGTAGTCTTTGCGGATGCAACCCCAGACTCTGGGGAAAACAGCCCGAGGGAGACAAGTGTAGGGGAAAGGGATGTGGAGACTCCAGGAGTCACACTTCATCACACAGAGGCAACAACCAGCCAGCTGCGTCTTGTTCAGGGTCTGCCAAGCCCACCAGAGGTTTAACACCACGCAGTTGCCTATGGACAGACAAGCTGTTGGCAGAATGAGGTCATTAATGTGAAGCCATGCTTATGGTTGATTCCCGACCAATAAGTATATTTCCCCAAAATCTCAAACTCATATATTCCAGTCCCCAGTCTCATGGTGCCTAGAGAATCCATGCAAGCAATCCATTGAGCTCTATGCAATTCCAATTATTTGACCTTTTATGTTTCACTTTATTTTCACTTCTTCCCAGCCTTACCTCCCCAACTCTGCTCACATCACTAGCCCATTATATCCATATACCACCTCATCCCAGCTCCCTGTTTAATTCCTATCCTACCTCTAGAACCAGACATGTCTGGAGAAAAAAAGTATTTAACTGTGGTTTGGTTTTTTCAGTTTGCACAAATTTTTTTAAATTGTGTTAAAATATGCATAACATACAATTTACCATCATAACCCTTTTCAGTGGCATTAAGTACATTTACACTGTTGTACAACCATCCCCATCACCCATCTCCAGAACTCTTTTCATCCTGTACAACTGAGGCTCTGAACTCACTAACAACCTCCCAACGCCCCATCCTTCCAGAGAACATGACCAACCACCATTCTCCTTTGTGTCTCTATGATTTTGACTACTTTAAGTACCGCAGCGGAATCAGTATTGGTTGTTTTGTAACTGGCTTATTTCACTTAGCATAAAATCCTCTAAGTTCATCTATGTTGTTACATATATCAAGAATCCCCTTCTTTAAAAAGCTGAATGGTACTCCATGGTACATATGTACCACGTTTTGTTTACTATTCATTCCTCGATGCACACATGGGCTGCTTCCACAGCTTAGCTATTGTGAATCATGCTGCTGTGAACATGGGTGTACAACTATCTCTTCAAGATTCTGCTTTACAATTCTTTTGATCATATGCCCAGACGTGGAATTGCTGGATCATATGGTAATTCTATTTTTAATTTGTTGAAAAATCATCATGCCTCTCTCCACAGTGGCTGCACTGTTCATTTTATATTCCCATTGTTGTTGTGCAAAGTTTCCATTCCTCCACATCTTCATCAACAATTATTTTCTGTTCTTTTTTGTTTTTGTTTGTTTGTTTGTTTATAATAGCCATTCTAACGGGTGGGAAGTGGTATCTCATTGAAGACTTGATTTGCATTTTCCCAGTGATTAGTGAGGTTTAACTGTGGGTTTAGACTTCACTTATTATATTACTTTATTTTGTTATTTTATTATATGTGTTATTATATATTATATTATATTATATTATATTATATTATATTATATTATATTATATTATACTATACTATACTATGCTATATTATAATCACAGACTTCTCCAGGGGTCCAGGATAGAGTAAATTATTCTGGACATGTCCTCCCACCTTAAAAACTAGAAAGCTGATCAGAATATACAAAACAAAGTTTCTCAGACATTGAAAAACAGGCAGCATAGAATTACACACAGGAAACCATATAGGTGAACCCCACAATTATCTAGGATTTTTGCTTGGAGGTACATTCAGAACAGTAGTCCTAGGAGGGGAGGCTCACATGGCATTCTTAGCAGTGGAAAGGAAGATGAAAGTTCAGGAAGGCAGAGGGATCTGGAAGGTGTGGGAAGAGAACCAGAGAGGAGTGAGCGATGCAAAGACATAGATCCAGAAATCTGCCTCGTGGCCTCCACAGCACTGTTTCTGAATGCTAAGGCATGTTTGCACTAGGTGAGACAAGGTAAAGAGGAAGAAGTAAACAACAGAGAACTGCAACCTGATCAGTTCCCAGGGTTCAGAGGGGGCTGAGATGCATCTGAGTTAAGACCAAGCAGAGAAAATAGTCTTTGTGGTACGTTAAATAAAAACATCAGAAAGAGCATACCTCAATTATAGTCATAAACGATCCACAGAATAAGAACTACTCCAGGTCTGCTGCAGCAGAGCTTAAGGAAGCCTCAGAAGGATCCTATTCATTCATACATATTTTAATTGCCTTTTAAAATAACTTCAACCCTCCTTAAAAGAAGACTGAAAAAAAAATCCATGTGATTGACAATGTAAAATCACAATGTACAATATCCAGAAGAACTCCAGATCGGCAAAGAAGCAGAAATATCAGACCCATGACCAGGAGAAAGTCAGTTAAAATAAACAGACTTAGAAAAGACGTGGGTGATGGAATTAGCAAACAACCAGTTAAAAACACATTTTGTACCTATAGACAAGGATTTAAAAGAAATGAACATAATAAGAACAAAACAGAAGATATTAAGAATTGAATTTGTAGAGTTGGAAGTTACAATAAATACAGTAAAAATTTCACAGGACAACCCACAGATTAAATACTGCAGAAAAATGAAAAGAGAAATGGAAAATACGATAATAAAAACTATCCAAACACAGGCATAGAGATTAAAAGAAAAATAAAAGAACAGAGATATATGGGACTATGGTTGAAAATGCAACATACAGAATGGGAGAAAACATTTGTAAACCATCTATCTGATGGAGGATTATTATCCAAACTAATTACAAAAGAGCAAAGATCTAAATAGGCAATTTTCCAAGACATATTCAAATGGCCAACGGGTACCTAAAAAGTGCCCAGCATCACTAACCATCAGGGAAATGCAAATTAAAACCACCATGAGATATCTTGTATTACAATATTAGATACAATCACAATGCTAGATAGAGTATTATAATACAACATAAAGTTTTCTCCAGTCAGACGTAATATTAATTCTAATAACAGGTTTATGTAAACGAGGCACAACCACTTCACATAAGGTCTGTGCAAACATTCCAATTTCCATTCAGATGTTTATCTTAATCCCATCAACAGTTGCTTTCCCCGTATCCTCCCCGATCTAATTTTAGCCCTACTTAGCACTTCACCAACTGATTTAGGAATCACAGTGTCTTGGACTCCAATGTCAAGGAGTCCTGGACAGGTTTCTTCTCTACCTCTTGGTCATTTTATCCACACTGTGTATATGGCCTTAGGTTCCAAGCTGGGGGTTGGGTCTTTCATTAGTCTTTGTCCTGATCTGCTGGGTTAGAGTCCTTGGATATTTGAAGACAGGTTTCTGATTGTCGTCTTTGCCTTCCAGCTTAAAAAATACCTATAAACTAGAGTCAACAGAATGGATTTGCTTAGAGCCCTTCATCACTGGGTCTAGTAGGGTAACCTGTGTGTTTGTGTAACCTTGATAGTCCTGTGATAGGACCTTTGTGTTGACCTCATTGATGTCTGCCTTTTTCATTCTATTCCTTAACAACCATTCAAAGTCTTCCACCCTGCTGGGACAAGTCCCCTTGACTATTCCCTCTTGTCTTTCTCTGTTCCCTTGTGGCTCACTCTAATTATCTTAGCATCTGTAGACTCAAAAGAGGAAGCTGAGATGACACATTTGACACAGCATCTCAGACTATTGCTTGATGTTTCAGCAGTAGGCTTACATGGAGTGCCCATGTGAAAGAAGCCTCCTTCACTGTGAAATCTACCATGATGTGAGTAAGGGGCTTATTCAGTCAATGAACATGCCCACCGTGACAGCCAACCCAGTTTGGCTGACATATACTTCATACTAGCTGCTTAAGCTGGGAAATTCTGCTTAGCATTTAGAGGAGAGAAAGGAAAGAAATTCCCCTTCGCAGAGTAAACAAACCTCACAGTGGCTTATATCAGTCTGCTCGACTAGCTGTCCCTGCAGTATTAGCCTGTTGTGAGTTCGCATTATGTGTGGCCATCTGTGATTGATCAGTAGTTACCTGGGCTCTGCATCAACCCCAACCTGCCCTGCCATAGCACAGCAGCAAACACCAAGGGCACTGCTCCTGAGTTACACTGCCCACCTAGTTATTTATTCATTGTAAAAAGACTACTCTTTAGGAAACTGATGATACTGATTCACAGAGGAGACAACTGCTTCACACTGCCGTCATTTTGGTAGCTTCTTAGTTTGACACCTCCACTGCCACCAGGATGACTTTCTCGGTGATGAGAGATCATGCAAATGTCATCTGTTGTTCTAGAATAATCTTCCCTTTGTTGGCAACCCTGAGGCTAGTGGCTATAGCGAGAACTGGCCAAAATTCAAGCTTAGTGAAGATGCAGGTTCTGCTTCAACAATTTCCTCTACTTAATTTTAGCTGTTACAGATAAAAACAATCAAGGGATTATATATTTAGCTTTTTTTTTCTCACTGCTTTGCATTCCCTTAGCTATCCAATGAGTAGACTCTTAAGGAGTTGGATCTGTCATTTCTAAATCCCATTGGTAATATTTTCCTTCAGTAACTGATCCCGGTGCAGTTGCTACCTCTCACTATGGGTGACTTACTAGCCATCCCTGCACCTCAGGTTTGCCTTTCCCTGCTCTTTTGTCCATTCTTTTCCCAAATAATACTTCCACCATGTTTCAGTGACTCAGAGTCATCCATGTGAATGACTAACTAGCACCAACTTGAGAACTGGGTTCCCAAGACAACCCTCAGACTCAGTGATTCACTAGAAGGACCCACAGGACTCATAAAAGCTGCTATACACACAGTATAGTTTATCCCAGTGAAAGGAAACACTAAAATCAGAAAAATGGAAAAGGAGTATGGGGCAAAGTCCAAGAAGGAACCAGGTACAAGCATTCCATCATCCTTTCCCAGTGGAGTCACATGTATGTCCCTAATTATCCCAGCAACAATGTGTGATAACACGTGTGAAATGTTTTTAACCAGAAAAGCTCATCAGGACCTTGGTGTCCAGGATTTTTCTTGAGGGTCATAGCACCTGCATGACTGACCATGGCTACTCAAAGTCCAGCCCCACAAGGCAAAATAAGGTATTCATGATTAATCACATTGTTAGCATATATAATTATCTCATCAAACTGGTACTTTGAGATCAAAGGCCTCCATACAAAAACACCCTTACCAGGCAGAATATTCCAAGGGCTTAGAGAGATCATCTCCCAGGATCAGACCAAGGGCCAATCCTGAGACATGTCTGAACATGTCTGGCTGAACAACCCAGGCCTGCTGGGATAGTCCTTTCTTCCACACTGTCTAACTTCTTTTATGAATCCCTTGTTATCTTCATACAAAAACCAGAACTTGCAGAAATATGAAATCAAAGAAAATTAGAGATCCACTTTTCCGTAAACATAGAAGGAAAAATTTTAACAAAATATTAGTGAGTTGAATCCAGAGCTGCTAAAATATATAATGCATAAGGACCAAGTAAGATTTAATCCCTGGAATGTAAGCTTGATTGAACATACAAATCAACCAATGTAGTTTATCATATTATTATAAAAAATGAGAAAAATCATCAAATCATCTCAGTAGATGCAGAAAATTCATATGAGAAACCGTTATTTATGATAAAACTTGATAACAGTCTTACAGTAGGATACAATTTCCTAGATCTATTAAAAAACATCTATGAAAAACAAAAAACCTACAGACAGCATCATACTTAATATAGAAAAAAAAATTGAGTGCTTTCCACTTAAGATGAGGAATACAGCAAGGATGTCCTCTCTTACCCCTTTGGTCAACATTGTATCTGAGGTCCTAGTCACTGCAAGTGAGAAAGAATAAAAGAAATAAAATTCTCGCAGATTATAACATAAAAGATAAAACTGCCTTAACACTTAGATGAAATATTTGTATCTGTAGAGACTCTTCCTCTAAGGAGTCAACACAAACTACTAGAATTAGCAAGTGAGTTGAGAAAGGTTAGAGAACCAAAAAATACAAAAAATAAAATTTATACTGAAATACTATTATTGAAAAATTAGAAAGTATCATTTGAAATGATATCATTTAGAATGATATTAAAGTAGTTTTTCTTTTCCCAAAAATCGCAGTAACCCCAATGTTCATAGCAGCACTATTTACAACAGCCAAGACATGGAAACAGCCTAAGTGTCCATCAACAGATGACTGGATAAAGAAGATGTATATTTATACAATGGAATACTATTCAGCCATTAAAAATGACAACATAACACCATTTGCAGCAACATGGATGTCCCTGGAGAATGTCATTCTAAGTGAAGTAAGCCAGAAAGAAAAATACCATATGAGATCACTCATATGTGCAATAAAAAAATGAACATAAATATAAAACAGAAACAGACTCATAGACATAGATTACAAACTTGTGGTTGCCAAGGGGGAGGTGGGTGGGAAGGGACAGACTGGGAGTTCAAAATTTGTAGATACTGACAGTCATATGCAGAATAGATAAACAAGATTATACTGTATAGCACAGGGAAATATATACAAGATCTTGTGGTAGCTCACAGTGAAAAAAATGTGACAATGAATATATATATGTCCACATAGAACTGAAAAATCGTGCTCTACACTGGAATTTGACACAACATTGTAAAATGACAATAACTCAATTTAAAAATGTTAAAATTAATTAGATAAATTTAACAAGATACGTGCAGGAGCTCTACACTGAAACCTACAATCATCTAGGAAAAATAAAAGATAACTTAAAGAAGTCCATGGATCGGAAGACTCAGTTTTGCCAAGATGTCATGTCAGTTCTCTGAAACACATTTATCATTTCAATGTAATTCAAGATAAAATTCCAGATAAATCCCAGTAGTTTTTATTTTTTTGCTTTGTTTTTTGTTTGTTTCTTTTTTTTTCTTTTGTAGAAATCACCAAGTTCTTTCTACAATTTACATGGAAGTACTAATTTATATGGAATAGCATTTTTGAAAAAGATACACTATAAAGCTATAGTGATTGAGAGATTTTGTTACTTGTCTAAGGATAGACACACAGATTAATGGATCAGAATAGTAAGTCCAGCAATAGACCCAGGTTTATGTGATCAATTTATTTTTGACAAAAGTGCGAAGGTAACTAAACAGGGTAAGGATCATCCTTTCAACAAGTGATCCTGCAAAAGCAGCAATAAATAAATCTCAACCTTTTGTTGTTGTTTCTCACACCATACACAAGTGACTGTAAATAAATCTTAGCCCTAAATGTAGGAAACTATAAAACTTGAAAAGTCAAAAAAAGTCAACAGGCTGGGAAAGACTACTACAAAACAGGACCTTACTCCCAATGTCCACCAGTAAATCAAACCCAGAAGGGGCCCCACAGCTTGAAGGCCATGTATGCCTAGAGCTTCCAGATTTCCCACACGGAGTGCTGCTGCTTCTCACATTGCATCAGCTTCAGCCCACTTTAACCCTAGATAAATAAAGTGCTCACAGATGGGCTTGGATACCAGATTTCTTGGGAGAACTTCAGTATTATATTGAATAGTGTACCCCTAAAAAGCTACGTCCAACTCCTGACCCCCAAGTATCTATGAACATGAACTTACCTGAAGATAGTTTTGGAAGATGTACTGGAATTAAAGATCTTGGTATGAGATAATTCTGGATTTAGAGTGAGTGTGAAATCCAGTCTCAGGGACGTCTCATTTTATTGTGCTTCTGTTTATTGCACTTCATGGATATTGCTTTTATTTTTCCAAAAAATAATAAATTAAAGATTTGTGGCAACTCTGGGCTGCGCAATTATATCAGCATCATTTTTTCCAACAACCATTTGCTCCCTTTGTGTTTTTATGTCACGTACTGGTAATTCTAACAAAATGTCAAACTTTCTCACTATTACTGTGTTTGCTATGGTGATCAGTGGTCAGCGATATTTGATGTTACTATTGTAGTCATTCTGAGGCACCACCGACCACACCCATATAAGGTGGAGAACTTAATCAATTGTTGAAATGACAACAAAGGACTTAGAATTTCTATTACATAAGCTTGGCTGACAAAGCAGCACAGGGTTTGAGACTACTGACTCCATTTTTTAAAATACACTTTATTCTTTTTGAGCAGTTTCCAGTTCACAACAGAATTGAGCAGAAAATACAGAGTTCACACATAGCCCTCCCCAGCCACACATATATACTTCCCTACCCTCACATCCCTCATCTGTGTGGCATATTTGGTACAATCAATGAACCAACATGCACACATTATTATCAACCAAAGTCCATAGTTTACATTAGGGTTCACTCTTGCTGTTGTACATTCTATGGTTTTGACAAATGCATAATGACATGTACCTACCACTATAGTATCATACATAGTGACTCCAATTTTGAAAGAAGTTTTACTGTAGGTAAAAGGTTATCAAAAATCACTACATGCTACAGAAATATGATTCATGATAATAAGAGTCAATATACACAGCAAACCATTATTGTCTCATTTTAAGAAATTGCCACAGGCACCCAAGCCTTCAGCAACCACCACCCTGACCAGTCAGCAGTCATCAACAACAAGAAAATACTTTCCACCAGCAAAAAGGTTAAAGCTCACTGAAAGTGCAGATGATGGCTAGCATTTATTTGCAATAAAGTATTTTTAAATTAAGGCATGTGCATTATTTTTTAGACACAATATCATCACATGCTTAATAGACTACAGTATAGTGTAAACATAACTTTTATATGCACTGGGAACCAAAAAAAAGTGACTTGTTTTATTGTGATGTTTGCTTTATTGCAGTGGTTTGAAACCAAACCTGCAATATATATGAGGTCTGCCTGTTTCAGTCTACTTATATGAGAAAGTCAATGAGATTTAAGACACAGAAAAACACAGAGAAGAAGGTGATGTGAAGATGGAGGCAGAGATTGGAGGGTGGTGGCCAGAACCTAGGAAAGCCAAAGATTTTGCTGGCAACAGCTAGGAGCTAGACTCTATCGCAGAGCCTCCAGGAGGAACCAACCCTGCTGACACCTTAATCTTGGACATTCTGTCCTCCAGAACTATGAGAGGATAAATTTCTGTTGTTTCTGGGATGTTTGTGGTAATTTGCTATGGCAACCCTAGGAAATTAACATGCTCATTATATCCACATGGATTTCCTGAAAATCCCTCATCTTGGAAAGAGTTTAGGGTCATCAAATTCCAAACTCCTTTTCATTCTATGTCTCAAGTCATGTCAAACAGGATAGTTGTTTAAGGACAAATGCAATTTTTCTTTTTCTCTGTTGTTCAGGAGTCTTTGCTAAGGCACCAAACTGAGGCACAGGAGCCTAAGGGACCCAAGTTATATTTCAGGGAATGCCTATTATTGACTTTCTCCCAGTGAATTGAGAGACATTATTTCCTAGCACCCCAATATGTCCACCCACCAGCCAGTGTGGGAGAGAAGTGCCCCTTCTGAGGGAGTGGTTGTCCACAGACAAAGGCTGTTCTAGACCATTGCCTCTCCACAAGAAAGACAAGTAAGTTGCCTTCTTTTCTGAAGAAATGCCCTAAGAAAGGCAGTAGTGAAGTAAGACTGCACTTACTAGAAGTGAATTTTGGCATTTCCCCCTGATTAGAGAGCTGGTATTCCACAGAACTTGTTAGCTGCACTATTTCCCTACTGATGTTCATATATCAAGGAATTTGTCCATTTCATATACGTTGTCAAATTTATTGTCCTAAAGCTTTTCAAAATGTCCCTGTCTTACCATTTTTATTGTTTGCAAGATGCTTGGTGACATACTCTCTTTTCATTTCTGAATTTGGTAATGTGTGTATCTTCTCCTTTCCATGGATGTGCTTAGATGTAAATTTATTAACTTTATAGAGCTTTCTAAATGATTCACAGTTAAAAATCTTCCCACTTAAAAAAAAAAAAAAAGGAAATGCCCCACCAAGATAGCTTCATTGGTGAGTTCTGTAAAATTTATGCAAGACATTATATCAATCTTACCAAAATTCTCCTTAAAAATAAAAGAGGGAATTTTTTTCAACTTATTTTTTCATAGCAGGATTACAGGATAGAAAAATCAAATAACTACATTAAAAGAAAACCATAGACTAATTTACTCATGAGCCTAGAAACAAAAATTCTTAATAAAATATTATCATAGTAAATCCAGCAATATGTAAAGAATGTAGTAAGTCATGACTAGTGGGGCACTCCCCAATGGACATCTCCTTCCCAGTCTTCTTCCCAGTTGAAGTGCTCCAACCCTGCCTGCTACACACCACAGCCCAGAAACAGGTCTAGAAGCCTGTATTCCAACAACAGGGGCACTGAACAGGCCCCCATCATGGCTGTGACAACCATAGAATAATAAAAGGAGGCTCCACTCAACAACAACAACCAGGGCAGGCTCTGAACCCAATAACATCAACCACACCCCCAATCAAAGGGATAACAGCCAACACTCATGAAATGAAAATGGAGAGATTACAACCAACACCACAGAAATACAAAAAATCACAAGAGAACACTATGAACATCTATATGGTAATAAATTGGACAACTTGTAAGAAGTGGATAAGTTTCTAAAAACATACAGTCCACCAAAACTGAGTCCAGAAGAAACAGATCATTTGAACAGACCAATCACTAGAAGTGAAATAGAATCAGCAGTAAAAAAAAAAAAAAAAAAAAAAAAACCTGCCTTCCAACAAAAGTCCAAGACTAGATGGCTTCACTGGGGAATTCTATCAAATATACAAAGAAGAGCTCATACAAATCCTTCTCAAACTCTTCCAAAGGGTGAAAAGGAGGGGGTGCGCCCAAACTCATTCTATTAAGCCACCATCACCCTGATACCAAAGCCAGAAAAAGACACCATCAAAAAGGAAAACTATAGGCCAATATCGCTGATGGACATAGATGCAAAAATCCTCAACAAAATATTAGCAAACAGAATCCAGTAACAAATAAAAAAGATCAAACACCATGATCAAGTTGGTAAGCTTTGACAAAGGAGGCAAGGACAAAAATAAACTCAAAATGGCTTAAAGACTTAAACATAAGACAAGACACTATAAACCGCTTAGAAGAAAATATAGGCAAAACATTACCCAATATAAATCTCAGCAATGTTCTCATAGGGCAGTTTACCCAAGCAATAGTAAAAAAAAAGCAAAAATAAGTAAATGAGACCTAATTAAACTTATAAGCTTTTGCACAGAAAAGGGAACTATAAGGTAAAACAAAAAGACAACCTACAGAATGGGAGAAAATATTTGCAAAAGATGAGACTGATAAGGCATAATTTCCAGAACACATAAAGAGCTCATACAAGTTAATAAGAAAAAAAAAAACCCAATCAAAAAATGGGCAGAACCCTAAACAAGCAATTCTCCAGTGAAAACAAACAAATAGCCAATAGGTACAAGAAAAAATCCTCAGTATCGCTAATTATTAGAGATTTGCAAAACAAAACAACAAGGTAGCACCTCATACCAGTCAGAATGCCCATCTTTCAAAAGTCCACAAAAAATAAATGCTGGAGAGGGTGTGGAGGAAAGGGAACTCTCCTGCACTGTTGGTGGGAATGTAGTTTGGTGCAGCCATTGTGGAAAACAGTATGGAGATTCCTCAAAAAACTAAAAATAGACTTACCATATGATCCAACAATCCCATTCCTGGGCATATATACAGAGGGAATTTTAATTCAAAAAGATACACATACCCCAATGCTCATAGCAGCAATATTTACAATAGTCAAGACCTGGAAACAACCTAAATGTCCATAGACAGATGACTGGATAAAGAAGTTGTGGTATATTTCTACAATGGAATATTACTCAGCCATAAAAAATAATAAAATAATGCCATTTGCAGCAACACAGGTTGACATGGAGACTATCATTCTAAGTGAAGGAAGCCCAAAAGAGAAAGAAAAATACCGTATGATATCACTTATATGTGGAATCTAAAAAAAAAAAAAAGACAAATGAATTTATTTACAAAACAGAAATAGACTCACAGACATAGAAAATAAACTTATGGTTACCAATGGAGGTTGTGAGTGGGAAGGGATAAATTAGGAGTTTAAAATTTGCATATGTTAACTAATATATGTAAAATAGATAAACAACAAGTTTATACTGTACAGCACAGGGAACCATATTATCTTGTAGTAACTTATGGTGAAAGAGAATATGAAAATGAATATATATATGTTCCTATATGACTGAAGCAGAAATTGACACAACATTGTAAACTGACTATGTACTTCAATAAAAATTAAAAAAAATAAAAGTTAGGACAACAGCATTGCTCAAGCTGAAACAATAAGAAAACCCTTAGAAGAAAACATATGTATAAGTCTTCTTGACCTTAAATTAGGCTAAGTTACATGTACTCATAGGTCATATATATGACAGCAACAAGCAACAAGATAAATTTAACTTCACCAAAATTAAAAACTGTAATTCAAAGTACACTATCAAAAAGTGAAATGAGAACTCAAGGAATGGGAATAAATAGTTGCAAATAATACATCAAGTAAATGCCTATTATGCAAATACAAAGAATTTTTACAACTCAAAGAGTAAAAGACAACCCAGTTAAAAATGGTCAGAAGATTTGGGTAGACATTTCTCCAAAGGAAATATACAAAAGGCCAATAAGTGCCTGCAAGCATGCTCAACCTCATTAGCCATCAGGGAAATATGCATCAAAACCATAGCATGGGAATACAGGATGGTGCTGCCATTTTGGAAAACAATCTGATAGTACCTAAAACATTAGGTCTAAAGTCACCATATGCATTAGCAATTCCATTCCTATATATATTCCCGAAAGAATTCAAAACAGGCACTGAAACAAATACTTGTACACAAATGCTCACAGTACCTCTGTTTACAATAGCCGAAAGATGGAAACCACCCAATGTACAACTGGGGAACGTATAACAAAATGTGGTAATCATACACTTTCCAGTGGGAAAAAAGGGATAATTAAGTACTAATACATGCTACAACGTGAATAAATCTTGAAAAAATTGCGCAAAGTAAAAGAAGATAGATGCAAAAGGTCACATATCGTATGATTCAATTTATATGAAATGACCAGAATAAGTCAATTTATTTGAAGTGACCAGAATAGGAAAATCTCTAGAGATAGAAAGTGTATCAGTGGTTGTCAGGGTTTTTAGTAGAGGAGAGAATAGGCAGTGACTGCCAATAGATATGTATTTGCTTTGATGGGTAATGAACATGTACTGAAATAAAATCCTTGTGTTGGTTGCAAAACCCTATATATCAAGTCAACCCTTGAACAACATGGGTTTGAATTGAGCAGGTACACTTAGACGCAGATTTTTTTTTCCAGTGGTCAATACAACACTACTACAGTTCTCATTTAGTTGAATCAGAAGATGTAAAGAGTTATCTATAAAGTTATACACAGATTTTTTTAAATGCACAGAGGGTTGTCACCTCTACTCTACCTGTTCGTTGTTTAAGGAGCAACTGTTTACTAAAAACTTCTGAATTGTGCACTTTAAAATGGTAAACTTTATGACATGTGAATGACATCTCAATAAACAAGAAGGATTGATATGGCAGAGGAATAGTCACATCAATTGATGGAACAGAATATAGAGCTTAGAAACACTCCTCCTCATAAGTATGGTCCCGTGGCTTCTGACAAAGGAGCAAAAACAATTCAATGAAGAAATGAAAGTCTTTTCAACAAAAAGTCTGGAGAAATTGAACATTCATAGACAAAACAATGAACCCTGATCTAAATCTCACATCTTATTCAAAAATTACCTGAAAATGGATCACTGACTTAAATATAAAATGTAAAGAAACTGTTAGGAGCACAAAAAGACAAGCTACAAACTGGGCAAAAATATTTTTCAACCATATATTGGATAAAGGACTCCTATATAGAATGTATAAATAATTCTCAAAATTCAATTGTTGAAAAAATAAGTATGGACAAGAGACACAATAAGACATTTTGATGAAGAGGATATACAGAGAGCAAATAAGCACATGAAAAGATGGTCAACATCATTAGCCATTAGGAAGATGCAAGTTAAAATCACAAGGAGACATTATTATACAACAAGCAGAAATGTTGAAAAAAATGACAACACTCTATGCTGGCTAGTATGCAGAGAAACTGGATTATTCAGATTGCTGGTGGAAATTCAAGATGGTACAGCCACTCTGGAAAACAGGTAGTTTCTTTAAATTCTAAACATACAAATAACACATTACCCAGTAGTTGCAGTCTTGGGCATTTATCCCAGGGAAATGAAAATTTTATGTTTACATAAAACCTATTTATGAATATTTATAACATGTTTATCCATAATAAAACAAAAGCAGGAAACAACCCAGATGCCCTTCAATTAGTGCCTGATTTAAGCAAACGGTGGCACATCCATTTCATGGAATACTACAGAGCGATAAAAAAGGAGTGAACTATTGATACACACGGCAACCTGGATGAATCGCGAGAGGATTATGAGTGAAAAAAGTTAAACTCAAAAGGTTAAGAATCCTATGAGTCTCTTTATTTAAAATTCTTGAAATGATAGAATTATAAAAATGGAGAACAGATTAGTAGAGATTACTAATTAGTAGAGGTTACTAACAGTTACTAGAGGTTAAGGATGAGGGTGGGCAGGTCGAGAAGTGGAGTCTATTAAAGGGCAATATGTGAGATCCTGTGGTGATGGAAATGTTCAGTATCTTGACTATGTCAGCGTGAACACCCTGGTTGTGTGATTGTTGTATAATTGAGTAAAAGGGTATCATTAGGAGAAAGTTCGGTAAAACGTTGTTTCTTATAACTAAATATACAATTACCTCTACAACTTTAATTTAAAAATCATTTGTATTTCTATACACAGGTTATGAAAAATTGGACAATAAGAAATTTTAAAACATACCATTTACAATAGCATCCCCAAATATGACAACCTTAGGGATAAATTTAATAAAGCATAGGCAAGACCACACACTGACAATTCAAACTCTCTCTGGTCCAGAGGTAGCTTTTTGTCAGCCTATCCTTCTAGATATCAGAGGAACAAAGCTGAGCTAATAATTCTTTTTTTTTTTAATTTAAGTATAGTCAGTTACAATGTGTCAATTTCTGGTGCACTGCTCAATGTCCCAGTCATGTATATATGTGTGTGTGTGTATATGTGTGTGTGTGTGAAAAATATATATATATATAATATTATATTTATAATATTCATTTTCATATTCTTTTTCATTAAAGGTTATTACAAGGTATTGAATGTAGTTCCCTGTGCTATACAGAACAAATTTGTTTTTTTTATCTATTTTCATATATTGTGGTTAACACTTGCAAATCTCAAACTCCCAAATTTATCCCTTCCCACCCCCTTTCCCGGTAATCATAATATTGTTTACTATGTCTGCAAGTCTGCTTCTTTTGTAGATGAGTTCATTAATGTCTTTTCTTTCCTGTTTTACATTCCACATGAGTGATATCATATGATATTTTTCTTTCTCTTTCTGGCTCACCAGAACTAATAATTCTGAGATCAGGATGATGCTTCTGTAGGACCAGTCTTTATGAAGCTTGTTCCTTCTACTTATTCCCATTCAGATATCTCTAGGCTCCTTTTCAAATGAAATTGCATTTTTCTTTCACTAGCATTCCACTCCAAGGTCCTTGGAGCACAGTCTAAGGCATAAAACCCTGCCTTTATTTGGAAATACCATCCCCGTTGGCATTCATCTTTTAAAATCACCACACTCGAAAGCATGATGTTCTGTCCTTTCATTCAATGTAAAGTGTGTCCTTCTCTGAGCCATGCATGATAGGAAAACAAAAATAAATAAAACATCTTCTCTATCCTCTAGATGGTCACGTTCTTAGGGATGAGCTAATTCATTGAAGAGGACCAAAAATCCCAACAAACTTATGTAGAACTTAGAAAAGAAAAAAAAGTAAGAAAGACCTAGAGCTGGCGATTATTGCACCTTGGGATCTGTGCTCAGCTTTACGTGCCTCATTTTTCAAGGAATCTCAGAGCAATGTGACTAGTTCAGTGATATGATTTCACTTGTCACAGGAAGATACAGGATTCGGTCTCTCAGGGCACCTCACTGTGCAGAAATTGTAAATTCAGTACAAAGGAAGCATATCTGACCCAGAGACCATGATCCTACTGTTAATCTTTTTCATTCATTTTGTTGTTGCTGTTTGCTTCATAATGGAGCCAAAAGATGTTGGGGAAGAACCTCCGCCGTTTTCTGTAGTGACTCCACAATTCCACATTCCCATCAAGAGTGTGTAGAGATTCTAATTTTTCTGTATCCTCACCAACACTTGTATTTTCTTCTTTGCTAATAACTATCCTAACAGATGTGAGGTGATATCCATTTGTGGTTTTGATCTACATTTCCATGATGATTAATGAGGTTGAACACATTTTTTTTATAACTGGTGGTCTTCTTTGTCTTCTATGTTTTTTTTTTTTTTGAGAAATGTCTATTGATGTTCTTTACTTAGGCATTTCTAAATTTAATTTAAAATTTTATTTTTTGCTACTGAGTTGTAGGAAATTCTTCTAAATTTTGGGCATTGCCGCCTCCTAAGAGATAGATGGTTTGCAAATAGTTTTTTTTCACTCTGCTGATCCTTTCCTTTGTTGTGCAGAAGCTTTTTAGTTTGATGTAATCCCACCTGTCTATTTTTGGATTTATTTCATGTGTATTAGGTGTCAAACCCAAGAAATAATTATCAAGACTAATGTCAAGATTTTCTCCTATGTATTTTTAAGGAGTTTTACAGCTTAAGATCTTAACATTTGGTCTTTAATCCATTTTGAGTTGATTTATGTGTACAGTGTGAGATGGGGTCCAATTTCACTCTTTTGCATTTGGATATCCAGTTTTCTTAACATCATTTGTTGATGGAGGTATCATTTCCCCATTGTGTATTCTTGGTACCCATATTGAAAATCAGCCAACTATTAATATGCAGTGTTTTCTGGTCTCTCCATTCTGCTCTACTGGTTTATCAGTCTGTCTTTATACTAGTACCATGCCATTTTAATGACTATAGCTTTGTAATAAACTTTAAAACAGGGAAGTGTGATATCTCTATCTTGGAGATTTTCTCAAAATTGTTTTGGCTATTCTGTGTCTTTTGTGGCACTGTATGAATTTAAGGGTTTTTGTTTGTTTGTTTGTTTCTGTGAAAAATGTCCTTGGGGTTTCAATAGAGATTGTATTAAATTTGTTATATGGAATTCGGTATTATGTCTTTCAGTATTATGTACATTTTAACAATATTAATTCTTCCAATCCATGAATGTAGGATGTCTTTCCATTTATTTACTTTTTTCTTTAATTCAGTTCATCAGTGTCCTATAATTTTCTGGTTTGAGATTATTCCTAAGTACTTTACTCTTTTTGATGGTACTGTAAGTGGCATTGCTTTCTTACTTTCCTTTACAGATGGTTCACTGTTAGTATATAAAACTACTATACAACTGAACAATCCCACTTCTGGATTTTTTTATCCAAAAAAATTGAAATCAGGATCTGGAAGAGATATCTGCACTCCCATGTTTATTGCAGCATTATTCACAATAGCCAAGACATGGAAACAACCCAAATGTCCATTGACAAATGAATGGATAAAGAAAATGTGGTGTACATGTGCAATGGAATATTGCCCTACTATTTGTGCCAACATGGATGAAGCTAAAATACCTGATTCCGTATGGAATAAGCTAGTCACAGAAGGACAAATATTACATGGTTCCACTTACATGAATTTTCTAAAATAGTAAAGGTCATGGAAGCAGAGAACAGAATGGTGGTTGCCAGAGGCTGAAGGGACTATGAAATGGGGAAGTTGTTCAATGAGTATAAAATTTCAGTTATGTAAGATGAATAAGTATGTATCATTAACAATACAGCATTATACATTTTAAAGTATGTTAAGAGAACAGATCTTATGGTAAGTAATCTTAACCATAGGCAGGCACACACCCACATACACAAACCACAAAGAACACGTGGAAATTTTTGAAGATGATAGATGTTTAATATCTTGATTGTGCTGATGTTATAAATGGTGTATGCATATGTCCAAAATCATCAAGATGGATATATTCAATGTGTGCATTTTATATCAATCATATCTCAATAAAGCCTTAAAAAGATGATAAGGAGGCTTTAACAAGGAAAAGAATACAAGAATCAGAGAATACTAAATTGCATGGAGGTCTCTATGGGGAAAAAAGAAAGGACTATCTCTACCACTACCAAAAATAACAAAGCGATGAAAACAAAAAGAAACATTGTAAGAAGTATTGCAGAGACATCCTTCCTTTTCCCATCAATCAAGTGTTCCTAGTGCCTATAACAATAAATAAGTAACGCATAATTATGTGAATAATTATGCCCCAAATGACATACACACATGCGTGCACATGCACACGCACACAGTGAAACGTGGCTAAATTGAACCTTGTTAATCATTAAACTAAAGCGAAGTTTTCCATTTGTAAGCTTTAAATTAAGAAACATTTTCACTCTTTACATGCAAAATTAGTTTAAATGATAATTTGTGATTCTTCTGTCTTTTAGCAAAGTGATGCAATAATAAGCAACATGGGTCAGTGGAGACTGAGCCATTACATTCGGAAAGCAGCTGCCATATAATCGAATACCATACAAATATTTTGATTATCTTCCCCACTGACGCTACCCCATAGAATTTATCATGAAATCAGTCAAAAGTGAGGATACCACCAATGCATACCCAGATCTTCAATGTAACATCTTTTAAAACAACACAGAAGACTTGAAAGCAACCTACATTTCTAACAACAAGGTAAAATAATTAGTTGAATAACGTTCTTTTTTACCCCATGGATCCACATGTTGTCTAGAAAAACATAGTTGGGGGGCTCTCTCGCCATTGGGAAAGGGCTTGTTAAATTACTGCTAGGTGAAAATCAGAATATAAATTATATAGAGTTATTATTTCAACTACTCAAGAAACATTTATTCATATGCAAAGGAGGACTAACCAGGAACACAAACGATATTATAACATGTATTATGAGTGTGGCTTTGAAATTTACTTGATGGGGAAGAGAGAATAATGGGAGGGATTGGGAAGAGAGGAAAGAAAATAAGTCTTTAGGCAATGAGTAGAGGAGAAACTGTTGCCAGGGAGACCGGTTACTAGGCTCTTGAAATAGCTGAAATGAGAGTTGATGAAATTCTAAACCAAGGCAAAGGCTGCGGGGATAAATGGAAAGGAAATATTGAGGTTACTATTTGTTTTTAAAGAAAAATCATATCAGAAAGGAGGAAGGATTCTTTCTCTTCAGAAAATAAATGCTCCATGGGCCTTATGACTATTAGAATATATTGAAATTATAGTATTAGATATTGTTTGTTAATTGCTTAATTAATGCCAGGCAATTACCTCTTGTCATTTTTAAAGCAGTCTATGAGGTTGTTTCTATCACTATCCTCATTTTAAAGAGGAGATAACTAAGGTGGAGATGGTTACATGCCTTGTCCAACATCTCATGTCCAGTGAGTGGGAGACCTAGAATCCTACCAAATATTAGACCCTAACTTCGACCTTGTCTAGTGCCTGAACAAGGGTAACACAATATACAGACCTGCACCAAGCCTGAAAGTCACCCTCTCTCTCTGAGTCTTCCTTCCATCCTTCCTTCCTTCCTTCCTTCCTTCCTTCCTTCCTTCCTTCCTTCCTTCCTTCCTATTTCTTTCTTTCTTTCTCTTTTCTTTTTTCTTTCCTTTCTTTCTCTCTCTTTCTCTCTTTCTTTCTCTCCCTTTCTTTCTTTCTTTCTTTCTTTCTTTCTTTCTTTCTTTCTTTCTTTCTTTCTTTCTTTCTATCTCTCTCTTTCCTTCTTCTCTCTCTCTTCCTATCTTTCTCTCTTTCCTTCCTTCCTTTCCTTTCTTCCTTTCTCCTTTCCTTTCTTTCTTCTTTTTTTTTTTTTGTAATATATTTCTAGAATCCTGGACCTCCCTCATGCTTGTTATTCTGGAGACTGGGGCTGCAGAATTTGCTTCTCTGTGGAAGGTGAACAGTTAACAGGCACACAAGGACAAAGACTTGTGAGTTGCCTCTCAATTAAAGTAAAAAAGAGAAGGGAGGCTAGGTTTTCACCCTTGATTGAGAGGGTGAGCAGAGTTGAGAAGTAGAGGGAGGCAGTGGTGGATCTAAAGGAATATACAAAGGTGGAGCCAAGTCCCTCTTCTTCGGGAAGAAGCACTAGTCCCTGGGCTACTTTGCAAGCTATATCTGGGTAGACTGGCGGGAGGAGGGAGAACAAACCAGAGGAATGTGCTCCAAGGCAGATAAAACAAGAACACAGGAAGTAGGAGCTTCACTGCAGTAAGGAATGTGTGATGGGCACTCAGTGAAAAGAGACAGAAAGAGGCAACGTAGTCCACTAGGTAGACACTGCAAAGATGATTGCATGAGAATTCTCCAAAATCCAAAGTGGCTGGCTTAGAGCCTAGGGGTTATAAGAATGGTTTCCTTTTCTATATTATGCAGAGTTAATAATAAATTATATACTATTTGTATAAAAATGAATTAAAACCCAATGAACCGATTTGCTCCATTTTGTGGGATTTCCCTGGGACCCATTCAGTAATACTGCCTTTGTCCCCACAGGCACCCAGCACCTCACCTCTTTCCTTGAACTGATCATCTTTTCACTGCTTCCTCTGCAGATGTTTGTTCTTTTAATCTTTTGAGTACATACCCTCTTAATGGCACTAACCAGGGTCCCTTCTGGTGACAATGACCCTTAAGGTTGGAATATTGTACAAAATGTCTTAGCTCTATATCCAAGCTGACAAGGTTGCCTAGAAAAGGAAAACTTCTCTATGAAACATTAGAATGTATATGAAGCAGTAGAATAAATCACATTAGGCTGATGATTTAGAAATACTGTTCTACATAAGAAATAGTGATAAGATTAACAAGCCAAAAAATAAAAATGAGAGACTATTGACTCCCTATGTGGTCACCAGGCAGTTACTATCTTGACCCTATCAATAGGTAAAAGAAAGAAATGACAAGAACATCCCCTTTTCAAAGTAATTTAGAGAGACAAAGATAATTCTGAAAGATATTATACATTATAAGATGGTCCAGCATCACTAGTTATAACATATATTTAAATTTAAAAAGTGAGTTATCAGTATTAATGTGTGTGGAGAAATAGACATTAATGGGCTCCTGAGGGGTGCTAAACTGTGAATATATATGTGAAGGTAACTCAGAAATATGGAACAAAAGGTAATATAATATTATTATTTACACAGCAATTCCATTTCTGGAAATACGTAGATTAAGCATTCTAAAATACGGATGTATATGTGTGGCAATCAATACTAGCAAAACCTCAAAAACTCCTAAATGGCTATCCACAAGAAATGTTTTTAATATACTATGCCTAGTTAATATAATAGAATAGATTATTGAGCATTCCTTAAAGTGCATGAGACATTAACATGGAAATACACTCTCAATATGAAAACCTGTATAAGATAGATAAATATATTATCCCACTATTTTCCCCAGTATACCCATATACAACATAATTGGAAAAATATATAAACTAAATTGTGGTTATATATATCTGTGTTTTCTTAATTGTGTACACCTTCAATTAATACCTTTTAAATGTTTAAGTATAATACAATATTTTACTTTGAATAAAGAAAAAACCTTTAAAATAGGCAAAGACAGTAACAAGTCACAGCATAAGTAAATAATAAATATAAGGAAAATGTTTGACCTTCCAAATGATTAAACAAATTCAAAATCTCAAAGTGGCATACCGTTTCCATACAATAAATACTCAAGGATTTAAAAAAAAATATGTACTGAAAAGTTGATGAGACAGTACACCTTTCACATCACTGGGACTCAAAGAGGCAAACCCTAGGAAGCACATTGAACATGCCATACCTTGTTTTCCTGAGAAATTTTACATTTAGGGACCAGTATGAATGAGATTAGACAATGTTTTACAAAGATGTTTATCATCGTGTTTGCTTACAATAAAAACTAAATTAAAAAATGAGTCAATAAAGAGTGCATTGTAAAATCATTTTAAATAATGTTTCTGTGGAATTTTTTGAGTCACTGAAGTCTAGTGATCTAGAGAGCCTCAGAATGTGGTATATTAAACATGGCACAAGAGTGGATAGAACCCGCTGCAGGTGCACAGAATAGTCCAGATGAAAGGAATCAACTCTATTTTTGCTACTTTGGGTTTGCCAGGGGGCAAAGATTCTTTATTAACATACACAATTTACTTAAGAACCCCTTGCTCTATGAACCAGAAAGTTGGGTTAACCTCTGTGCCTTCCACTCACATAATCCTTAACTTAGCCATTAGTTCTACATGCAAAAGAAAACATTTCAGATAAATGAGAAGAAATAAATTTAATGGCATTTGGGAGCCTCAGGTCAGAAAGAGAAGGATCCAACTACTGCCTATTGATAGGAATTATTTCAGAACTAAAGAGTTTAAAGTAAAATTGTATATAACTGCCATTAACTCAAGAAAATACTGTATTCATATAAAAAGGCAAAGAAAAAAATCAAGCTCACTATTCCCAAAACAAAGTTACTGCTGAGGTCTTTACTCTTCATTTGGGTTCAGAGTGACATTAATCTCTAGGTGGCTAGTGGCAAGCTACACGAAGAAAATGTAATTTCCAGACTGTACTTGATTAATTCTGACCTAGTGTCCATAGAATGACTTCTACTAAGCAGAATCAAAGATAGAGTAGATTGTTGGAAAATCCAGTTTCTCTGAATAAGAACATTTGATAGGAGGGAGCATCACTGAAGACTGAATGGTACTATTCTTGACTGGCTTTTCGTTCTAAAACACACTGTGATCTGAAGCCCCTAGATTTGCATTCCAGCTGGAAAACAATACCCAAAATGAGAACAATAGGACAAAAACCAAGATGGCGGAGTGGCAGGACCACGAGCTTACCTCTCCTGGTGACTACAATGAAACCACAACTGACTGCCAAATAATTATCCAAAAAAAGACTGGAACCAGGGAAAAAAGATCTTCAAATGAAAACATAAAGAAGGAACCACAGCAGAGTGGTAGGAGGGGCTTGGTCGCAATATAATGAGGCCCCATACACCCCCAGGTGGGTGACCCACAAGCTGAGAAATAACTTGGATACAGAGGCCCTCCCATAAGGGTAAGAGTTCAGAGGCCCATGTCAGACACCCAGCCTGGGGTTCTGGCATTGGAAGGAGGAGGAGACCCCAATACATCTGGTTTTGAAGACCAGCAGGGCTTAGCTCCAGGAGCCCAATGAGACTGAGGGAAACAGAGACTTCCTTCTCCTGGGAAGTGTACACAGAATTTCACATGCTCCAGGTCCAAGGACAGAGGCAGTGATTTCATAGGAACCTGGGCCAGACCTGCCTGCTGGTTTTGAAAGCTCTCCTGGGGATGTAGGGGACGGCTACAGCTCACCCAGGGGACATAAAAGCTGGTGGTGGACATTCTGGGAGTGTTCATCTACAAGAGCTTTCCTGGAGGCAGATATCTTGATTGGATCATTAGCACCAAGACCTAGCCCCACCCAAAAGCCTGTAGGAAAGCCTCAGGCCAAACAACATAGTGGGTGGGAACACAGCCCTACCCATTAGCAAACTTCCTTAGCCACAAATGCCTCTAGACATGGCCCTACCCAACAGAGGTTCAAGGTGAAGCTTCACCCAGCAGTGTGCAGGCACCAGCTCCTCCTGCCAGAAAACCTGCATAAGCTGCTAGTCTGGTCTCATCCACCAGGGGCAGATACCAGAAACAAGAAAACAACAATTCCAAGACCTATGGAAAGAATCCACAAACACAGTCCAGACTACACCGGGACCAGCTGGACCCTGGCCCTTGGGTGACAAGAGAGGAGTGTCCTGCTGGGATGCCTAGAATGGCTCCCACAGAGGGCCACCTCTCCAAGGTCAAGAGATGTAACATACCTACCTAAAAATACCAATAGAAAGGTAGACAATATGAGGTGGCAGAAGAATATCTTCTAGGTCAAGGCATAAGATAAAATCTCAGAATAAGAAATAAGTGATGAGGAGATAGATAATTTATCTGAGAAAGAGTTTAAAGTAATGATGGCGAGGTTGTTCAGAGAACTCAAGAGGAGTATAGATGCACAGAGTGAAGTTTTGAGCAGAGTTAGAAAATATAAAGAATACTCAAATAGAGTTGAAGAATAAAATCACTGAAATGAATAATACACTAGAAGGAACCAAGAATAGACTAAATGAGGCAAAAGAACAGATCAATGAGCTGGAAAACAGATTAGTGGAAATCACTACTGCAGAACAGAAAAAGAAAAAAGAATGAAAAGAAATGAGGATAGTTTAAGAGAACTCTGGTACAACACAAAATGCACTAGTATTCACATTATAGGGGTCCCAGAAAGAGAAGAGAGAAAGAAAGGATCTTTGAAAATTTTTGGAGAGATAATAACCCAAAACTTCCCCAACTTGGGAAAGGAAACAGTCACCAAGTTCAGGAAGCACAGAGAGTTCCACACAGGATCAATACCTGGGCACATAGTAATCAAATTTACAAAAATTAAGGAAAAGGAGAAAATACTAAAATTATCAAGAGAAAAGCAACAAATAGCATACAAGGGAACTTTCATAATTTTATCAGCTGATTTTGTAGCAGAAAGTATACAGCCCAGAAGGGAGTGTCACAATATATTTAAAGTGATGAAAGGGAAAAATGTACAACCAAGAATGCTCTGTCCAGCAAGGCTCTTGTTCAGATTTGATGGAGAAATAAAAAACTTCACATATAAACAAAAACTAAAAGAATTCAGCACCAACAAACCAGCTTTACAACAAATGTTAAAGGAACTTCTTTTGTCATCAAACCATAAGAAAAAGAACAGAAAAAAGAAAGGGGAAAAAACCTACAAAAGATTGCTTTGGCAGTTCGGGGTCTTTTATGATTCCATATAAATTTTGGAATTGTTTGTTCTGGTTCTGTGAAGAATACTGTGAATATTTTGACAAGGGTTGCATAGGATCTGTAGATTGCTTTGGGTAGTGTGGCCATTTTGATAATGTTGATTCTTCCAATCCAGGAGCACAAGATATCTTTCAGTTTCTTTCTATCATCTTCAACTTTCTTCATCAACGTTTTACAGTTTTCAGAGTATATGTAACTTCCTTGGTTAAATTTATTTCTAGATATTTTGTTGTTTTGGATGCAATGGAAATGTTTGTGCCAGTTATAAAATTCTGGTTTTTGAAGTGAAAATAAAAGTGAATGAAGGGCCACGAATGGCAAAATATCCTTCTTTCTTATGGGTGAGTTGTATTCCATTACATATATATGCTGCATCTTCTTTATCCATTCATCTATTGATGTGAACTTAAGATGCTTCCATATCTTGGCATTTATAAGTAATGTTACTGTTAATAACGGGGTGTATTTATCTTTTTGAATTAATTCTTATCTTGTGGTTGGCTTTATTTCTTTGTTAACTATGTAAGTTTAAAAAGCTAAAGGTCTAAACATTCTTAGAAACAATGAAGGGTACATATATGTAACTTAAAAATATGTGCACAGTATATTGTGTGTGTGTGTATATATATATATGTGTGTGTATATATATATATATATTTACATGCAATATATTGTGCATGTGCAATCAAATTGTAACAATTCTACCTAATAAAATTGAAAAAAAAAAGCCAATAGGGCAGTTACCTTTTCTGAAGCCCTCAAGGATTTTTAAGAATTCAAAATGACAGTACAAGTTTATAAACATTGTTTCTTCATTTTGTTAAAAATAGAATAGAAGTAGAAAAAAAAACAGGTTTTTCTATTGAAATCTCAGCTTGGAAATTAGCTAGTAGTGATTTAATGCAGAAACAAAAAAGCAAACCTTTTATGTCTCAAGCAGCACATCCATGAGAGGAAACTACTCAAGACCAGGCAACATCATCTGAAAAGATTAGAAATTAACAAAAGAATATGAGCCTAACATAGACTGAGAATAGTGTTTCTTCCTGCAATTGTAATCCATGAAGCATTGAGAAGAGTATGGTTTTCTTCAGCTGTGGAGAACAATTAGATCTAGACTGGACACTGAGCTGATCCACCCTAACAAATCTAAAAAATCTAAGTACAGACAGTCCCTAGCTTACAGCAGTTAGACTTACATGTTTTGACTTTACAATGGTGCAAAAGCAATATGCATTTGGTTGACATGGTACTTCAAATTTTGAATTTTGATCTTTCCCAGACTTGTGATATGTGGTATGATCCTCTCATGGTGCTGGACAGTGGGAGTGATCCCAGCTCTCAGCCAGCCACGCAATCACAAAAGTAAACAACTGATACACTCATCACCATTCTGCTCTTTCACTGTCAGTAAGTTACATGAGATATTCAACACTTTATTATAAAATTGGCTTTGTGTTAGATATTTTTGCCCAATTGTCAGCTAATTTAAGTGTTCTGAGAACTTTGAAGGTAGACTAGGTCAGCTGTGATGTTTGGTACTTAGGGTGTATTAAGTGTATTTTCAATATATGATATTTTCAACTTATAATGAGTTTATCACAACCCCAACCTAAGTTGAGGATAATCTATGACTGAAATGAACCCCAGAATATCTGAATCAAAAATATAGACTTTGTGAAGAGGCAGAGCCAAGATGGCAGAGTAGAGAGACTCACAGCTCACCCTCTCCCACAAATACACCAAGAGTTACACCTACAAACCCACTGAACCACACAGAACACCTACTGAACTCTGGCAGAGTGTCTCTTATTTTGAAATACAGGAGGATTCTCACAATAGCTGGTAAGGAAAAAAAAGAAGGAAAAAGAAAAAAATCAGTGCAGGACATGTCTTGCAGGGAGGGAGTGGCATTGGAAGAAAGGCACCACTATGCTGGGTCTCCCACTCTCCAGCCAGGAGGTCAGCAAGGACAGAAGTGGAGCTTTTGAGACTCGGAAGAGAAAGTGACAGCAGACAGAACTAAGGGAAACTGACATGGAGGGTACCTGTGATCCTTGGCCCTAGATGTGAGCTGGCAGGAATGAGCCAGCTGGGATGAGCCAGGACTGGCTATTGGATATCGGTGAGGAACCCAAGAAGAGAGCTGGGACTCACTGCACAGAGGCAGCCTTAGGGGACTGGAGGGCAGTGTGAGCTTTGGCTGGGGGTGTATGTGGAACAGAACAGCCTGGGACCTCCATAAACACCACCTTCATTGTGTGTGGGGGGAGGGGCACAATGCGGCCACACCATTGACACTTTGTCTGCTAGGCTCCATTCTTGGTGTGTTCTCACAAGAAGAGAGGTTGGGCTTTATCACAGCCATCGGTGCAGCATGAAGGCAGGGCTGAAAGCTGAATCCATTTCCAGCAGCCCTGCAACCTCACGGGTGGGACTGAGATTTGTTTACAGCCCCAGGAAGAGAGGGAAGATTTGCTTTCTCTGGATGCTTTGTGGACTCTGGGACAAAGGG
This sequence comes from Camelus dromedarius, assembly GCF_036321535.1. Taxonomy (NCBI): domain Eukaryota; kingdom Metazoa; phylum Chordata; class Mammalia; order Artiodactyla; family Camelidae; genus Camelus; species Camelus dromedarius. The sequence continues at coordinate 3,376,834 of NC_087464.1, forward strand.
GCAGTGAGTAGAGTTCTGACTCAAGACAGGAGTGAATATGGGTATTTACAACAGGCCAGCTTCCCATACTGTATGCAGAGGAGGGGCTGGGATCCTCACTGACCCTGTGGTGCATCACAGATTCAAGCATGTGATTGAATGCTTGCTTCAGTGGGTCCTAGTGCCTGACATTGGTGGATCTACCCTGGTGGTTCCTGGGGCTCAGAACCTAGGTTACACAAGAGCAGGTGGTCAACATTTCCACAGCTAAGGAGGGTACAAAGGCAGTGTCAACAAAAAGCACTTTGTAAGCCTTCATAACAAGTGACAGACAACACCACAAAGGGCTTTTACCAGTGGACATCTCCTGCCTTCTCTTCTTCCCAGCTGAAGTGCTCCAACACTGCCTATTATACACCACAGCTTAGAATTGGGTATAGAAGCTTCTATTCCAGAAACAGGGGAGCAGACCAGGCTGCTGTTAAGGCTGTGACAACAGAATGAAAAAGACCATGCTCAACAACAACAATCAGGGCAGGCTTTGATACCACACCAACCACAACCCCAGTCAAAGGGATAACAGCCAACACACATAGAAGAAGATGTGGCAACCATCCATACTAAGAACAGCCCTTGCAAAAAAAAAAAAAAAACTATTAGATGCACATATGCTATACAGGAATGCTCCCACTTTAAACAAAAAACAAACAAACAAAAAATAAAACAGCCCTTCAAGACCACAGTAGATAACTGATACTCCTAAATCCATAGAGCCAGAGAAATGTAAGTAAAATGAAGCAGGACTACTCCAATTAAACGAACAAGAGAAATCTCCTGAGAGAACAATCAATGAAATAGACCTCGATCATCTACTAGGTCATGACTTCAAAAGGGAGGGTGATAAAATCACTGAAAGAAATAAGAGAGACTATGACTAGAGACAGAGAACACTATAAAAAGGAAATAGAAACTAGAAAGAGAGGCCAGTTAAAAACAGAAAACTCAATGGCTGAGATGAGAGCTGAGCTAAAGGCAGTCAAAAGACTAGATAACACAGAGGAACAAGTAAGTGACTTAGAAGACAGGACAACAGAAATCACCCAGTCAGAGCTGCAGACAGAAAAGCAAGTAAAAACCAATGAAAGCAGTATAAGGGACCCATGGGATAATATAAAGTGTGCCAACCTACACACAATAGGTGTCCCAGAAGGAGAAGAAAGAGAAAAGGGAACTGAAAAGGTATTTGAAGAAATCATGACTGAAAATTTTCCAAACCTAAAGTAGGAAACAGATATCCAAGTACAGGAGGCACAGAGGGTCCCCAACAAGAAGAACCCAAGCAAACATATACCAAACATACATATTATAATTAAGATGGCCAAAGTTAAAGACTAAGAAAGAATTCGAAAGGCAGCAAGAGGAAAACAAATAGTTGTTACAAGGGAACCCCCATAAGGCTCTCAGCTGATTTCTCTACACAAATACTTTAGGCCAGAAAGAAGTGACAAGATATATTCAAAGTCCTGAATGAGAAAAAAGCTGCAACCTAGGATACTCTATTCAGCAAGACTATCCTTTTAAGAGGAAAGAGAGAGAAAGAATTTCACAGACAAGTAAAAAATAAAATAAATCTGCAATACTAAACCTATGCTAAAAGAAATATTTAAAGGTCTGCTCTAAATAGAAAAGAAACAAGAAGCTACAGAAATGAGAAAACTGTAATTAGAAAGCAATAACTACAGTGAATTGCAAGAGAATAAACATGAAAATGTTAAAAAAAAAAGAACTTCAAAATCATGAAAGGTGGGAGAAGGGAGCAAAAAATATATATGTTTTTCTCTCTCTCTTCTTTTTTTTTTCATTCTTTTTAGGAGCCTACATGCTCAGTATCACTAATTACCAGAGAAATGCAAATCAAAACTACAGTGAGGTATCATCTCACACCACTTACAACGACCATCTTTCAAAAGTCCACGAATGATAAATGCTGGAGAGGTGTGGAGTAAAGGGAACTCTCCTGCACTGTTGGTGGGAATGTAGTTTGCTGCAGCCATTACAGAAAACAGTATGGCAATTCCTCAAAAGACTAAAAATAGACTTACTATATGATCCAGGAATCCCACTCCTGGGCATATGTTCAGAGGGAACCTTAATTCAAAAAGACACATGCACTCCAATGTTCATAGCAGCAATATTTACAATAGCCAAGACATGGAATCAACCTTAAATGTCCATCAACAGATGACTAAATAAAGAAGATATGGCATATATATACAATGGAATAGTACTCAGCCATAAAAAAGAATAAAATAATGCCATTTGCAACAACATGGATGAACCTGGAAAATGTCATTCTAAGTGAAGTAAGCCAGAAAGAGAAAGAAAAATACCACATGATATCACTTATTTGTGGAATCTAAAAAAAACCCCAAAACTAATCACCTTATTTACAAAACAGAAACAGACTCACAGACATAGAAAACAAACTTATGGCTACTAGCAAGGGAAGTGGGTGGGAAGGGATAAATTGGGAGTTTGAGATTTGCAAATACTGACTTATATATATATATATTTATATGTATGTATATGTATATAATATATGAGCAAGTTTATACTGTATAGCACAGGGGACCATATTCAATATCTTGTAGTAACGTATGGTGAAGAATATAAGAACAAATGTATGTATGTTCCTAGGTGACTGAAGTATTGTGCTATACACCAGAAACTGACACAACATTGTAAATCGACTGTACTTCAATAAAAATATATTTAAGAAGAATATAGAGATTGACTATTTAGTGTTTCTGACAAGATGGTATTCAAATGTCTGGAATTCAATACCAGACATACAAATAAACAAGAAAATGCTGCACCCAATGAGAAGAAAATAAACCAATTGAAACTGATCCAGAATGGATACAGATATTAGAATTAGCAGAAAACAAAAACAGCAGAACAGTTAGTAAAACTGTGTTCCACATGTTCCATATGTTTAAAAACTTAGGAAGAGATCTTTAAGTTATGAAAAAAATCAAAGTTAAACTTCTAGAGTTAGAAACTATAATGTGTAAGTTAGAAAATACACTAGATAGACTCAGTGAGAGAGTAGACATAGTATAAGAAAATGCTAGTGAACTTTGAAACATTGCAATAGAAATGATTTTAAATTGAACATAGAGAAAAAAATGAGAACAGGAACATCAGTGAGAAAACTTCAAGCAGCATAAGATCATTATATATACATATGTGTGTGTGTGTGTGTGTATGTATAATTTGCATCTTAAAAAAACTGGAGATTGTAGTGAACATTTTCAAAATTTAATGTAAAGTGTAAGCCCACACATTTGAAAAACTCAAAAATCTTAATGAACCTAGGGATAAGACACTTAAAAGTACACCAGTGCTTCTACTAATCAAAATACCCAATCCCAGTGATAAAGAGAAAACTCAATGGCAGTCAAACAAAAACAAAGACACATCACATACAAGGAATGAAGGTAAGAATGGTAGCAGATATATCTTTGGAAACAGTGAAATTGAAAGGACAGTGGATAAATATACCATATCTTCTTTATCAAGTATCTGTTGATGGCTGTTTCCATGTATTGGCTATTGTAAATAATGCTGCTATGAACATTGGGTTGCAGGTGTCATTTTGAAGTAGGGTTGCTTCTGGATATATGCCCAGGAGTGGGAATCCTGGGTCATATGGTAAGTCTATTCCTAGTCTTTTGAGGAATCCCCATACTGTTTTCCACAGTGGCTGCACCAAAATGCATTCCCACCAGCAGTGTAGGAGGGTTCTCTTTTCTCCACAGCCTCTCCAGCATTTGTCTTTTGTGGACTTTTGAATGATGGCCATTCTGGCTGGAATACTATTCAGCCATAAAAAAGACAACATGATGCCATTTGCAGCAACATGGATGTCCCTGGAGAATGTCATTCTAAGTGAAGTAAGACAGAAAGAGAAAGAAAAGTACCATATGAGATCGCTCATATGTGGAATCTTAAAAAAAAAAAAAAGAACATAAATACTAAACAGAAATAGACTCATAGACATAGAACACAAACTTGTGGTTGCCAAGGGGAAGGGGGATGGGAAGGGACAGACTTGGATTTCAAAATCTGTAGATATTGACAGGTATATGTAGAATAGGTAAACAAGATTATACTGTATAGCTCAGGGAAATATATACAAGATCTTGTGGTAGCTCACAGCAAAAAAAAATGTGACAATGAATATATGCATGTTCATGTATAACTGAAAAATTGTGCTCTACACTGGAATTTGACACAACATTTTAAAATGACTATAACTCAATAAAAATGTTAAAAAAAAAAAAGAAAGGATAGTGGAGCGATTTTAAGTGATTAAAAGAAGAAAATCTGTAAACATAAAATCTTATACACTGTCAAAAAAAAAAGCTTTCCAAAATAGGTAAAATAAAGACTTTTTCAAGCATACAAACAATGGATAAAGGGAGTGACATACTGGAAATTGCAGAGTAAGGAACTGGAGTATGGGTTTCTCCAATGAAACAACCATTAAACTGATAAAAACAAAAACAGAGACAATCAACTTTATCCTAAATACTAGAATCTAACCAGAAACTTACAGTAATCAGGGGAGTAGTTAGTGTAGAAAGGGGCTGCTACATTTTGGTTATAGAGCATTATGAGATTTTTGCTTACCCATTCACAACCCCCTATGAAGACATTGTTCTTAATGTGGCTTGCCCAGGGGAGATACATTCTCTTCCTTCCTTCCTTCCTTTCTTTTCTGTCTTTCCTTCTGTATTTCTTTCTGTCTTTCTGTCTCTCTAGCTAGCTAGCTATCTACATGTATAAATGATTGCTGTGGGGTTTTTGACCTCCTAAGTAGTTCCTTAAAGATGATGATGTCAGTGTGGAGCTGATATTTGTTTTTCTCTCCCTTGGACTACAGTGGCTAGAACGTGGGAAAAAATTCTAAAAATTGGGAGAAAACATTTTCAAGTCTTATGTTTAATAATTGTCTAGTATACAGAACATATCATAAATCCCTCTAACTCAATGACAAAAACATTAAGAACCCAGTTAAAAAGTGACTAAAGGACTTGAACAGATATTTCTCCAAAGAATCTACACAAATGGCCAATAAGCATGTGAAACTATACTCAACATCTTTAATCACCAGGGAATGTAAATCCAAATCACATTGAGATACCACTTCACATTCACTAGGGTGGTGACAGGCAAAAATGAATAAAAGGTAGGGGGTGGGAACATAAATATAAAACAGAAACAGACTCATAGACATAGAATACAAACTTGTGATCGCCAAGGGGGAGGGAGGTGGGAAGGGACAGACTGGGAGGTCAAAATTTATAGATACTGACAGGCATATGTAGAATAGATAAACAAGATTATACTGTATAGCACAGGGAAATATATACAAGATCTTGTGGTAGCTAACTGTGAAAAAGAATGTGACAATGAATATAACTATGCTCATGTGTAACTGAAAAATTGTGCTCTACACTGGAAATTGACACAACATTGTAAACAGACTATAACTCAATAAAATAAAATTTAAAAGAATGAATGAAAGGAAAGGAAGAATATAAATGTTGACAAGTATGTAGAGAAACTGGAACCCTTATAAATTGATGGTGGGAATGTAACAATTGGCAGTTCCTCATAAAGTTGTGTGTTAATTAAATACATCGTGGCAGTCATTTCAGTTTGTATATGTATATCAAGTCATCCTCTTGTATACTTTAAGTAAAAACAATTTTATTTGTCAATTATACTTCAAAAAACGGGGGAGAATTTTTTTAGAGTAAGTATAGAATGGTGCATGGATGTGCAACTGATTTTTGAACGTTAATCTTGTAACCTGCTACCTTGCTTAATTCTTTGATCAGCTCTAGTAGTTTTTGTATGGACCTTTTAGGGTTTTCTGTATATAGTAACATGTTGTTGGCATGTAGTGACACTTTTACCTCTTCTTTTCCAATTTGGATCCCTTTTATTTCTCTCTCTTGCCTGATTGCTGTGGCTAGGACTTCCAAGATGATGTTGAATAGGAGTGGTGATAGTGGGCATCCTTGTCGTGTCCCAGATTTTAGTGGGAAGCTTTTGAGTTTTTCACCATTGAGTACTAGGCTGGCTGTAGGTTTGCCATATATAGCTTTTATTATGTTGAGATATGTTCCCCCTATACCCACTTTGGTGAGAGTTTTTATCATAAATGGGGGTTGAATTTTATCAAATGCTTTTTCTGCACCTATTGAGATGATCATGTGGTTTTTGTCCTTTCTCTTGTTGATGTGATGTATTACATTGATTGATTTGTGTATGTTGAACCACCCTTGTGTCACTTGGATGAACCCCACTTGGTCATGATGTATAATCTTTTTTATGTATTGTTGGATTCTATTTGCTAATATTTTGGTGAGGATTTTGGCATCTATGTTCATCACTGATATTGGCCTATAATTCTCTTTTTTGGTAGTGTCTTTGCCTGGTTTTGGTATCAGGGTGATGATGGTTTCATAGAATGAGTTACACTAACAGTGAATTAACAGAAAAAGAAAGTAAAGAAACAATTCCCTTTAAAATTGCACCCAAAGTAATAAAATACTTAGGAATAAATCTAACCAAGAAGGTGAATGAAAGAATTATACACAGAAAACTATAAACCATTGATGAAGGGAATTAAAGAAGACTTTAAAAAATGGAAAGATATCCTATGCTCTTGGATTGGAAGAATCAATATTAAAATGGTCACACTGACCAAGGCAATCTACAGATTTAATGCAATCCCTATCAAATGACCCAGGACATATTTCACAGAACTAGAACAAATCATAATAAAATTTATATGGAACCATCAAAGACCTAGAATTGCCAAAACATTACTGAAGAGAAAGAAAGACGCTGGAGAAATAACTCTCCCAGACTTCAGACAATACTATAGAGCTACAGTCATCAAGACAGCATGGTATTGGTACAAAAACAGACATATAGGCCAATGGAACAGAATAGAGAGCCCAGAAATGAACCCACAAACTTTTGGTCAACTCATCTTCGACAAAGGAGGCAAGAATATACAATGGAATAAAGACAGTCTCTTCAGCAAATGGTGTTGGGAAAACTAGACAGCAGCATGTTAAGCAATGAAGCTAGAACACTCCCTTACACCATACACAAAAATCAACTCCAAATGGATCAAAGATTTAAACATAAGACAAGATACAATAAACCTCCTAGAAGAAAATATAGGCAAAACATTATCTCACATACATCTCAAAAAATTTTCTCCTAGAACAGTCTACTCAAGCAATAGAAATAAAAGCAAGAATCAACAAATGGGACCTAATGAAACTTACAAGCTTCTGCACAGCTAAGGAAACCATAAGTAAAACAAAAAGACAACCTACGGAATGGGAGAAAATGTTTGCAAATGAAACCAACAAAGGCTTGATCTCCAGAATATATAAGCAGCTCATATGACTTAATTAGAAAAAAGCAAACAGCCCAGTCCAAAAATGGGCAGAAGACCTAAGCAAGCAATTCTCCAAGGAAGACATGCAAATCATTATTAGGCACATGATAAAATGCTCAATATCACTAATTATCAGAGAAATGCAAAGCAAAACTACAATGAGGTATCACCTCACACCAGTCAGAATGGCCACCATTCAAAAATTCACAAATGACAAATGCTGGAGAGGCTGTGGAGAAAAGGGAACCCTCCTTCACTCATGGTGGGAATGCAGTTTGGTGCAGCCACTGTGGAAAACAGTATGGAGATTCCTCAAAAGACTAGGAATAGACTTACTGTATGACCCAGGAATCCCACTCCTGGTATAGCCTAAATGTCCATCAATGGATGACTGGATAAAGAAGAGGTGGTATATTTATACAATGGAATACTATTCAGCCATAAAAACTGACAATATAACACCATTTGCAGCAACGTGGATGCTCCTGGAGAATGTCAGTCTAAGCGAAGTAAGCCAGAAAGAGAAAGAAAAATACCACATGAGATTGCTCATATGTGGAATAAAAAAAAAACCCACAAAGCATAAACACAAAACAGAAATAGACTCATAGACATATAATACAAACTTGTGGTTGCCAAGAGGGTAGGGGTGGTGGGAAGGGATAGACTGATAGACTGGGATTTCAAAATTATAGAATAGATAAACAAGATTATACTGTATAACACAGGGAAGTATACACAAAATTTTATGGTAGCTGACAGAGAAAAAAAAATGACAATGAGTGTGTATATGTCCATGTATGACTGAAAAATTGTGCTGAACACTGGAATTTGACACAACATTGTAAAATGATTATAAATCAATATAAAATGTTAAAAAAAAAAGAATGGTGCATGGAATATGACCCAGAGATTCCAGTCTTACATACATACCAACCCAAATTGAAAAGAGATATTTAAACACTTTTACTTGAATAATTCTATATCTTATAAAGTCTATACATAGCAATATTATCCTTCAAATGTGAAGTAGAAAAAAGACTTTCTCAGACAAAGATAAACTGCAGAAATTCATCACATAAAACCTGCCTACCTACTAAAATAGTCCTTCAGGGAGAAAGAAAATTATATATTCAGAAACTCTAATCTACATAGAGAAAAGAAGTGTATCACAGAAGGAATAAAAGAAGGTAAAATAAAGCCTTATTCATTTATTTTCTTAAAGAGAATTGTTCGTTTAAATAAGGACAATAGTGTATTGGAAGATCATATGAATTGTTTTCTTTTGTCTGTTGACACAGTGCATGACATTAACTCTTGATTTTCAAATGTTGAACAACAAATCCGTGCTTAGAATAAATTGCACTACTCCATGTATAGTACCTTTTATACATTGTTGGATCTGATGCTCTTATGTTTTGGAAATTTCAGAACTGCAAATTTAATTATTGATACTTTTCAAATGCTGGATGCTTTCATGAACAGATTAGCAAAGTCAGAGGGAAAGAACAGAGCACTTGAATATAAATCAACAGAAGTTATGTGCTCTACATAACAGAAAGTAAATAGGTATAAAGGAAGACAGAGCCTCAGAGACCTATGGGAAAATAACCAAATCTTTAAATATGTCATTGGAGTCCCAGAAAAAGAGGAGAATGAATAGTGGAAAAGTGAGCATTACGTCTGTTCCTTTTCTTAATTTGGCAAAAGGGTATAAATGTACATACAGATTCAAGAATCTGAGCAAAGTAACAAGAGGCTCAGGAAGTCCATGTCCAGTTACATCACAGTCTATTCTTTTAAAGCTAAAATGAATACAAGGTCTTAAAAGCACTGTGGATCTTTATCTGAAATCATGGAGCCCAGAAGGAAGGGGAGTGGGAGTGAAGTATCTTTCAGGAATGAAAGTGAAATAAATACATTTCCCCGATGAAGAAAAACTAAGAGAATCTTTCTCCAGATGTTTTAAAAGGAAGTGGCAGAGGAAGTTCCATGGACAGAAAGGAAATAAAAACGGAAGAAAATGTAAAACATCAGAAATTTAAAAAGTGGTGTAAAGGTTTGAAAAATAAATACACACAAGGACAAACACATGCAAAACCTGAAAGAGCTGGCAAGGGCCAATGCTGGCATGATATGAACAGCGAAGTGAATTACATCAGTACAGTTTATTTAAAAAAGGGCAAAATAAGTATTCATAAGCTCATCCTCATTTGAAAACTTAATTGAATAAATAATTAATGGAAGTGAAATGGCAAATCTTACTCAAAGAAGAATTTCAATTAATGAATGTAAAAGAATTGAGGGTAACATAAAATCACCATTTCAGTAATCCTGTAAGTAATTACACTAACTAATGTGGCAAGACTATAATAAATAAGAAAATCATTGGGTAAAATTTTAAAGAGTAACAGGATAACACTCACATGGCCTCAAGTAATCTCCCTCAAAATATTTATTTATCACACTGTCTGATTTCAGGCCCTAGTGTAATTCACACTGGTCAATTAATTCTATGACAAAGGAGGCAAGACTATATAGTGAAAAAAAGACAGTCTCTTCAAGAAGTGGTGCTGGGAAAACTAGACAGCTACACGTAAAAGCATGAACTTAGAACATTCTCTAACACCATACGCAAAAATAAACTCAAAATGGATTAAAGACCTACATGTAAGACCGGATACTATAAAACTCTTGCAGGAAAACACTCTTTGACATAAATCACAGGAATGCTTTCTTGGATCCGTCTCCTAAAGAAAAGGAAGTAAAAGCAAAATAAACAAATGAAACCCAATTAAACTTAAAAGCTTTTGCACAGCAAAGGAAACCATCAGCAAAATGAAAAGGCAACCCACTGAATGGGAGAAGATATTTGCAAATGATATGACTGATAAGGGGTTAATAGCCAGCATATATGAGCAGCTCATACAACTCAACATTGAAAAAAAAAAGATTAAAAATGGGCAGAAGAACTGAATAGACCCTTTCCCAAAGAAGACATGCAAATGGTCAACCAGCACATGAAAAAATGCTCAACATTGCTAATCATCAGGAAAATGCAAATGAAAAACTCGGTGAGATTTCACCTCACATATGTCAGAATGGCTATTGTCAAAAAGAACACAAATAATAAATGTTGGTGAGGATGTGGAGAAAAGTGAACCCTTGTGCACTGTTGGTGGGGATACAAATTGGTGCAAAAGCCACTGTGGAAAACACTATGACGATCTCTCAAATAACTGAAAATAGAACTATTCTATGACCCAGCAACTCCACTCATGGGTATATATCTGAAAAAAACACTAATTTGAAGAGATACATGCACCCCAATGTTCACAGCAGCACTATTTACAATTGCCAAGATATGGAAGCAGCCTAAATGTCCATCAACAGATGACTGGGTAAAGAAGATGTGTGTGTGTATGCATGTATGTATATGTATGTGTGTGTGTATATGCATGTGTGTATATATGCATGTGTGTATATATATATATATATATATTCATATATATATATATTCATATATATATATATATATATATATGAAACAAAATACTACTCAGCCATAAAAAAGAAATAAATTTTGCCATTTGCAGCAATGTGGAAGGCGTGTTACACTAAGTGAAATAAGTCAGGCAAAGACAAATACTGCATGTTATCACTTATACATGGAATCTAAAAAATACAACAAACTAATGAATATAAAGAAAAGAAACAGACTCACAGATGCAGAGAACAAATGGCTACAAGTGGATAGAGGGAAGCGGGGTCAATATAGGGATAGAGGAGTGACCAGTACAAACTTTTATGCATTAAATAAGCTACAAGGATATACTTACAACATGGGGACTTGTAGTCAATATTTTATAATAAATATAAATGGAGTATAACCTTTAAAATTGTGAATCACTATATTGTACATTTGTAGCCTATATATTATTTTAAAACTACTATATTTCAATTTAAAAAAAAAAAGTAGGATATTGGCATGAATGAAGACAATAGACCAATGAATCAGAATCAAGAATCCAGAAATAAACCCAAGCATATACAGCCAACTAATACTTGGCAAGTGAGCCATGAATACTCAATGGGGAAGACAGTCTCTTCAATAAATTGTGCTGGGTAATTGGATATTCATGTGTAAAAGAATAATCTGGACCCATATTTTACATGACTTACAGAAATTAACCCAAAATAGATTAAATACTTTAACGGTAAGACCTAAAACCATGAAACATCTAGAAGAAAACATGGAAATAAAGTTCCTTGGGTCTTAGCAATATTTTTTTGACATGACACTTAAAGCACAAGCAACAAAATTAAAAATAATCAAATATTTCAAACTAAAACAAATATATCAAACTAAAAATCTTCTGCAGAGTAAAAGAAATAGTCGACAAAATGAAAGGACAACCAAAGAATGGGGGAAAATATTTGCAAACCATATATCTGATATGAGGTTAATATCCAAAACACAAAAATAACTTACAGTAATGTATAGACAACTGAATAACAGACGCATATAACCGAATTAAAAAATGGGCAAAGGACCTGAATAGAAATTTCTCCAAAGGAGATATACAAAAGGCCAATATGTACAGGAAAAAATGCTCAAAATCACTAGTCAATAAGGAAATGCAAATGAGATATCACCTCACACCTGTTAGAATGGCCATCATCAGTAAAAGACCAATAAGTGCTGATGAGGATGTGAAGAAAAAGGGAATCTTTGTGCATCATTGGTGGGAATGTGAATTGGTGTAGCCACTATGGAAAACAGGATGGAGGATTCTCAGAAATTTAAAAATAGAACTACCATATGATATAGGAATTCCACTTCTGGGAATATAGCCAAAGGAAGTGAAAACACTAACTTGAAAAAAAAATACATCTAAAAGAAATGAAATGCCAACTCAAAAGAACCCCAGGTTCATAGTTCATAACAGCATTATTTACAATAGCTAAGACATGGAAAGGACCTAATTACCCATTGATGGATGAAGAAAAACCTGTCATTTGTGAAAACATGGATGTACATATACGACATTATGTTAAATGAAATATCATATGATCTCATTTACATGTGAATCTAAAACAAACAAACAAACAAAAACAAACTCATAGAAAAAGAGATCAGACTTGTGGTTACCAGACGTGGAGGGTCGGGGGAGAAGAATTAGAGTAAGGTGGTCCAAAAGTACAAATTTCCAGTTGTAAGGTAAATGAGTACTGGGGATGTCATGTACAACATGATGACACTATAGTTTACACTGATGTGTATTATATACGAAAGATGTAAGAGACTAAATCCTGAGCATTCTCATCATAAGGATAATTTTGTTTTTCTTTTTTGCTTTCTTTTTATTGTATCTATATGAGAAGATGGATGTTGGCTGAACAGATAGTGGTAACCGTTTCACAATACATGTAAATCCAACCCTCATGTTGTGTGCCTTAATATATTCATTGACATACATACAATGATGTATGTCAAGTACTTCTCAATAAAAATGAAAAAAAATTATCTGCTAGGATGGTTATTTATTCCAGGTTTTTTGAGATATCATTGACATATAATACTGTGTAAATTTGAGTGATCACTATGTATATATATATATGTATATATGTATATATACACATAAATGATTACCACAATAATATTAGTTAATATATCCATTGCCTAATATGATTAAAATATTTTGTGTGTGGTGAGAATATGTAAGATCTAGTTTCTTAGCAACTTTCAAGTGTATAATACAGTATTGCAGTAAGGCTGCAATGAATATAGGGGTACAGCTATCTTTTCAAGTTAGTGATTTTCTTCCCTTCGATTATGTATCCAGAAGTGAGATTGCTGGATTTTTTAGTAGTTTCATTTAAAAATTTTTGGGAAAACTTCACCCTGTTTTCCATAGTGGCTGCAATGAATTGCATTTCTGCTAACAGTGCACAAGGGTTGCCTTTTTTTCCACATCCACATCAGTACATGTTACTTCTTGTCTTTTTTATAATAACCATTTTAACAGGTGTGGAGTGATACCTCATTGTGATTTTGATGTGCATTTCCATGATATTTAGTGATGCTGAGCACTTTTTCATGTACCTGTCGTTCATCTGTATGGCCTCTTTGGGGAACTGTCTACTTAAGTCCTTCACCCATTTTTAATCAGATTTTTATTTATTTTGCTATTGTAAGTTCCTTGTATATTTTTGATATTAACACCTTATTAGACAGATGATTTGCAAGTATTTTCTCTCATTTTATAGGCTGTGTCTTCATTTTATTGATTGCTTCTTTTACTGTTCAGAAGCTTTTTAGTTTAATTCAGTCCCACTTTCTGATTTTTACTTTTGTTGCTTGTGCTTTGGGTGTCATATTCAAAAAATAAATGCCAAGATTGTTGTCAAAGAACTTCTTCTCTATGTTTTCTTCAAGGGGCTTCATGGTTTTAGGTCTTACATTTAAGTCTTTAACCCATTTTGTGTTAACTTTTGTGGGTGGTGTAAGATAGAGGTCTAATTTCATTTTTTTTATGTGAATATCCAGTTTTCCCAAAATCACTTATTGAAGCTGTCTTCACCCTAGTGAGTACTCCCAGCTTCCTTGTCAAATAATAGTTGACTGTATATGCATAGGTTTATTTCTGTGCTCTTGATTTTGTTCCACAGGTCTGTGCGTCTGCTTCTATGTCAGCACCATACCTTTTTGATTGCTATAGCTTTCTTGTACAGTTTGAAATCAATGTGTTATGACTCCATCTTTTTTTTTTCTTTCTCAAGGTTGATTTGGCTATTTGGAGTCTTTTGTGATTTCATTCAAACTTTAGGAATTTTTTTAATAGTCCTCTGAAAAATGCTATTGGAATTTTGATAGAGTTTGCACTGAATCTATAGATGGCTTTGGGTGGCATGGGCATTTTGGATGTCTTTTATTCATTTTTCTTGTCTAATTGCTCTAAACAAACACTGTGGCTATTTTAATATACGTTCACCTTTTTCTTTAAGGTTATTCCCTCCAGTAAGTGGTGGAACTTAATTCCTCTCTTGAGTGTGGTCTGAATTTAGCAATTTCCTTTTTGCAAATGGAAAGGGAAGAAATACTAACTTTACAGTAAGGAAACCTGACAGATACCACTCTGTATGATCCACACCAATATTAGCAATAATGTCTATCTCATGTGTACTCTGAGATTAATGCCATGAGAAATCCACCTCACTTCTGTGTCAGTCTTCCCCCAAATCCACAACTTAAATGCAATCATGAGAAAACATCAGACAAGTGCAAATGGATGGGTTTTCTTCAAAAGGCCATGATAATTCCACTCAAAAGTGTTAAGGTCATAAAGAACAAACATAGACAGAAACTGTCGCTGATTGGATGAGATTAAGCAGCTGTGACGACTAGTACGATGTGATCTTCTGGATTAGCTTCTGGAACGAAAAAAGAGCATTAGCAGGAATCAAGGTAAAATACAAATAAAATCTGTAGTTTTATTAATCATATTTTATCAGTTTTAATTTCTTAGGTTTTATAAGTGTGTCACAGTTATGTAAGATGTTAACTTTAACAGAAATAGGATGAAGCATATACACAAACTCTCTGGACTATCTTTGCCACTCTTCTGTAAATTGAAAGCTATTTCAAAATAAAAATTTAAAACCGAATGTGTAAAAATTATTAATTTGATATAAAAGCAAGACTGATCTATATGCTGGCCTACAAAAAAATCACCTTACATATAAAGATAGCAATAAGTTAAAAGTAGAAGGGTAGAAAATACATATCATGTTAAGTAAAAGAATACTGTAGTGGCTATTACAATACTGGACAAAGTAGGTTTCAGTGCAAATAATGTTTCCAGAAGAACATTTCATCAGTATTAAAGGACACACTCATCAAGAAGACATACTAGTACTAAACATTTGTACATTTAAATATTGAGATTACATCAGTTAAAAACAGTGATACTGAGCATTTTTTCATGTGCCTATTGGCCATTTCTATGTCTTCATTGGAGAAATGTTTGTTTAGGTCTTCTGCCCATTTTTTTGATTGGGTAACATGTTTTATTTGGTTATTGAGTTACATGAGCTGTTTGTACATTCTGGAAATTAAGTCCTTATCAGTCACATTGCAAATATGTTCTACCATTCTGTAGGTTGTCCTTTTATTTTGTTTATAGTTTCCCTTGCTCAGCAAAAGCTTATAAGCTTAATTAGGTCCCATTTGTTTATGTTTGCTTTCACTTCTATTGCCTTGGGAGACTGACCTAGGAAAGCATTGCTACGATTTACACCAGAGAATGTTTTGCCTATGTTCTCCTCTATGAGGTTGATAGTGACTGGCATTTTGTTTAAGTCGTTAAACCATTTTGAGTTTATTTTGTGTATGGTGTGAGGGATTGTTCTAACTTCATTGATTTACATGTGGCTGCCCAGCTTTCCCAACACCATTTGCCAAGGAGGTTGTCTCTTCACCACTGTATATTTTTGCTTCCTTTGTTGAAGATTAATTGACCACAGGTGTATGGGTTTCTTTCTTGGCTCTCTGTTTCACAGATGATTGCACACAGAAGTCATGGTATATGTGTACAGTGGAATACTACTCAGTCATATGAAAGACTGAATAATGCCATTTGCAGCAACATGGATGGACCTGATGGAGAGTGTCATACTAAATGAAGTAAGCCAGAAGGAGAAAGAAAAATACCATATGATATCACTTATATGTGGAATCTTAAAAAAGTGACAGAAATGAACTTATTAACAAAACAGAAACAAACTCACAGACATAGAAAACAAATTTATGGTTATCACGGGGGAAAGCTGGTGGAAGGGATAAATTCAGAGTTTGGGATTTGCAGGTACTACTATATATAAAATGGATACAACAACAAGGTCCTATTGTATAGCACAGGGAACTATATTCAATATCTTGTAATAGCCTATAATGAAAAAAATATGAAAAGGAAATCTATATCTATATCTATATATATCTAAATCACTATGCTGTACACCAGAAATTAACACAACATTGTAAACCAACTATACTTCAATCAAAAATAAAAATAAATAAATAAACAAAAGCCTTACCAACTGAAAGGGAAAAAACAGATCTGCAGAAGACAATAAATAGAACTAAAATTATAGTTGGCAATTTAAATATTTCTCTCTCAATAATTGTTAGAACAAATACACAATTAGCAGGAATATAGGAGAGTTGAACAACACTACAAACCAAATTGACCTAACTGACATTTATATAAGGTTACCAAATAATATAAAAATATCCATTCTTTTCAAATGCACATGTAGCATTTGCAAAGGTGGACCATATTCTGGGCCATAAAAATGCCAAAATATATTTAAAAGAATTCAAGAAAGGCAAAGTATGTTATTCTCTGGCCACAGAGAAATTAAATTAGGAATCAGTAACTGAATTATCTCTACTATATCTTCAAATATTTTAAAATGAAATAACACACTTCTAAATAACCCATTGGGAAAAAAATATCAAAATGTGTGTGTGGTGTGTTGTTGAAGAAATTCTTAGGAGGAAATTTATAGGATTAAATGTGTATATTTTAAAAAAGAAAAATCTAAAATCAATGACTTCAGTTTCCACCTTAAGAGAATAAAAAGGGAAGAATAAATCATATCCTGAATAAGTAGAAGAAAGGAATAAAAAATATTAATAAGTAGAAAACAGAGAAACAGTAGAGAGTATCGATGAAGCAAACAACAAAAAAACCCCAACTGTTTGAAAAAATCAAGAAAACTGTTAGTTCTCTAGACAAACTATTCAGAAACAAACAAGAGGAGACACAAATGACTTACATCAAAAATAAAGGTTACAGATAAATGCTGGAGAGGGTGTGGAGAAAAGGGAACCCTCCTACACTGTTGGTGAGAATGCAGATTTGCGTAGCCATTATGGAAAACAGTAAGGAGATTCCTCAAAAAACTAAAAATAGACTTACCACAAGATCCAGAAATCCCACTCCTGGGCATATATCTAGAGGGAACTCTAATTGGAAAAGATGCATGCAACCCATTATTCATAGCAGCACCACTTACAATAGCCAAGACAAGAAAGCAACCTAAATGTCCATCAACAGATGACTGGATAAAGAAACTATGGTATATTTATACAATGGACTACTACTCAGCTATAAAAAATAATAAAATAATGCCATTTACAGCAACATGGATGGACCTGGAAATGGTCATTGTAAGTGAAATAAGGCAGAAAGAGAAAGAAAAATACCATGTAATATCACTCATGTGAACTTAAGAAAAAAGGAGACAATAATGAACTCAACTACAAACAGAAACAGTCTTGCAGACATAGTAAATAATCTTAAAGTTACTGGGGGCAGGGAATGGGAAGGGATAAGTTTAGAAGTTTGAGATTTGCAAATGATAACCACTATATACAAAAATAGATTAAAAACAAATTTTTCTATATAACACAGAGAAATATATTCAATACTTTGCAATAACCTTTAATGAAAAAGAATATGAAAATAAATGCATGTATATATGCATGACTGGGACATTATGCTGTACACCAGAAATTGACACACTGTAACTAACTATACTTCAATTTAAAAAAAGAACATAGATCAATGGAATAGAACAGAATTCCAAAATAGATCTGAACATCTATGAAAAACTGAATTTTGACAAAGTTGCAAAGGCAAATCAGTGCTGTTAAGAATAGTCTCCTCTATCACTGATGAACATAGATGCCAAAATCCTCACCAAAATATTAGCAAACAGAATCCAACAACACATAAAAAAGATTATACATCATGACCAAGTGGGGTTCATGCAAGTGACACAAGGGTGGTTCAACATACACAAATCAATCAATGTAATACATCACATCAACAAGAGAAAGGACAAAAACCACATGATCATCTCAATAGGTGCAGAAAAAGCATTTGATAAAATTTAACCCCCATTTATGATAAAAACTCTCACCAAAGTGGGTATAGGGGGAACATATCTCAACATAATAAAAGCTATATATGGCAAACCTACAGCCAGCATAGTACTTAATGGTGAAAAGCTCAAAAGCTTCCCACTAAAATCTGGGACAAGACAAGGATGCCCACTATCACCACTCCTATTCAACATCATCTTGGAAGTCCTAGCCACAGCAATCAGGCAAGAGAGAGAAATAAAAGGGATCCAAATTGGAAAAGAAGAGGTAAAAGTGTCACTACATGCCAACAACATGTTACTATATACAGAAAACCCTAAAAGGTCCACACAAAAATTACTAGAGCTGATTGAAGAATTCAGCAAGGTAACAGGTTACGAGATAAACGTTCAAAAATCAGTTGCATTTCTTTACACTAATGAAGAATCAACAGAAAAAGAAAGTAAAGACACACTCCCCTTTAAAATAGCACACACAGTAATAAAATACCTAGGAATAAATCTAACCAAGGAGGTGAAAGAATTATACACAGAAAACTACAAACCACTGATGAAGGAAATTAAAGAAGACTTTAAAACATGGAAAGATATCCCATGCTTTTGGATTGGAAGAATCAATATTCTTAAAATGGTCACACTGCCCAAGGCAATCTACAGATTTAATGCAATCTCTATGAATTACCCAGGACATATTTCACAGAACTAGAACAAATCATAATAAAATTTATATGGAACCATCAAAGACCTAGAATTGCCAAAACATTACTGAAGAGAAAGAAAGAGGCTCGAGGAATAACTCTCCCAGACTTCAGACAATACTATAGAGCTACAGTTATCAAGACAGCATGGTATTGGTACAAAAACAGACATATAGACCAATGGAACAGAATAGAGAGCCCAGAAATGAACCCACAAACTTTTGGTCAACTCATCTTCGACAAAGGAGGTAAGAATATACAATGGAATAAAGACAGTCTCTTCAGCAAATGGTGTTGGGAAAACTGGACAGCAGCATGTAAAGCAATGAAGCTAGAACACTCTCTTACACCATACACAAAAATCAACTCAAAATGGATCAAAGACTTAAACATAAGACAAGATACAATAAACCTCCTAGAAGAAAATATAGGCAAAACATTATCTCACATACATCTCAAAAAATTTTCTCCTAGAACAGTCTACTTAAGCAATAGAAATAAAAGCAAGAATAAACAAATGGGACCTAATGAAACTTACAAGCTTCTGCATGGCAAAGGAAACCATAAGTAAACAAAACGACAACCTATGGAATGGAAGAATATTTTTGCAAATGAAACCAACAAAGGCTTGATCTCCAGAATACATAAGCAGCTCATATGACTTAAAAAGAAAAAAACAAACAACCCAATCCAAAAATGGGCAGAAGACCTAAACAAGCAATTCTTCAAGGAAGACATGCAAATGATCAATAGGCACATAAAAAAATGCTCAATATCACTAATTATCAGAGAAATGCAAAGCAAAACTATGATGAGGTATGACCTCATGTCAGTCAGAATGGCCATCATTCAAAAATCCACAAATGACAAATGCTGGAGAGGCTGTGGAGAAAAGGGAACCCTCCTTCACTCATGGTGGGAATGCAGTTTGGTGCAGCCACTGTGGAAAACAGTATGGAGAGTCCTCAAAAGACTAGGAATAGACTTACTGTATGACCCAGGAATCCTCCTCCTGGGCATATATCCAGAAGGAACCCTACTTCAGGATGACACCTGCACCCCAATGTTCATAGCAGCATTATTTACAATAGCCAAGACATGGAAACAGCCTAAATGTCCATCAACAGATGACTGGATAAAGAAGAGGTGGTATATTTTTACAATGGAATACTATTCAGCCATGAAAACTGACAACATAACACCATTTGCAGCAACATGGATGCTCCTGGAGAATGTCATTCTAAGTGAAGTAAGCCAGAAAGAGAAAGAAAAATACCACATGAGATCGCTCATATATGGAATCTAAAAAAACAAACAAACAAACAAAGCATAAATACAAAGCAGAAATAGACTCCCAGACATAGAATACAAACTTGTGGTTTCCAATGTGGCAGGGGGTGGGAAGAGATAGACTGGGATTTCAAAATTGCAGAATAGATAAACAAGATTATACTGTATAGCACAGGGAACTATACACAAGATCTTATGGTATCTCACAGAGAAAAAAATGTGACACTGAATATATATATATATATGTTCATATATAACTGAAAAACTGTGCTCTACACTGGAATTTGACACAACATTGTAAAATGATTATAAATCAATAAAAAATGTTAAAAAAGAATAGTCTCATTGACAGAGTAAACTTCCACCCATAACTTATATAATAGTTGAGTCAAAATTTGTAACTATAAAATATGACATTTAAATTGTAAGTGTACCTCAAAATTAAACCTAAAAGTATAACATTTCTGCAAGAAAAGTTAGGAGAAATTATTTGATACCTTCGGCCAGGAAAATATTTCTTGGCTAGGTATCAATATGCACAATCCCTTAAGGAACAAATTGGTAAAAAGGGGAACTGATCAAAATAAAAACATTTATCTGCTCTCAAAAATATTCCACCAAGATAATGAAAGGGTAAGCTACAATTGGGATAAAACATTTGCAAATCATACTGCACCAAAGATGATGTTAAGCATGACAAGATGGTCAATGTCATTAGCCATTAGGTAAATGCAACAAAACTACAATGACATACTACGGCACATCTATTAGAATGGCCAAAATTAAAGACTGTACCAACTGTCCGTGAGAATATGGAGGAACCCTTTCCCTCATGTACTGTTAGTGGGAATGTGAAAGGTTACAATGACTCTGGGGAACCATTTTGGCAATTTCTTTAGACGTTAAACATTAGCCTACCATATGATCAATCCAGCCATGTTATTTCCAGGAAGAGAAATGTGGGCATATGTCTACACAAGATATTTTACAGAAGTGTTCATAGCAATTTTATTCATAAACAGCTTTAAGCCAGAAATGGTCAAAATGTTATCAACAGAGTTAAACAAACTGATTAACTGGTTAAACAAAAAGGTTAAGCAAACACAGTTTGTGGTATATTCATACAATAGAATTCTACTCAGTAAACAGAATGCGTATATTCTTGACATATGCTATAATACTTAAAATAACTATGTTGAGTTAAAGAAGCCAAATAGAAAAGAGTACACACTGTATTATTCTATTTACATAAAACTCCAGGAAACGCAGACCACTTGATTGTGACACAAAGCATACCATTGGCTCCCTGGAGGTAAAAGTGGATTGGGGTACAATTACAAAGGGACATGACAAAACTTTTGAGTGTGATGTATATTATCCTGGTTGCGGTAATGACTTCATGGATATTTATTTATTATATCCTTTAAATATGTGCAGTTTATCACATACTTGTACTTCAATAAAGCTGTTAAAATTTAAGGCTTAATTTGTGGAATTAGATAGTGGTGAATAAATTGAGATACAGAAGAGCTAAGATTTTTCAAAGGTACATATTAAACAATATCTGTGCTATGTACCCCCTGCCCCATAATGAACGGTCAGGATCCCACCGCCCTGGAGGAAAACCTATGGCTCTACACCCTTGTCTTCTATGGAAAATAAAGCCTCTTTTCAGCTTTCTCAGGAGGATAGAGTGTTCAGTCCAGTGAGGGCTGCAGGAGGCATAAAATAGAGGAGGTTAGAGGACAAGGAAGGGGTGAGGGTGCATTCAAGCTGTCTTATCACAGGCTGTGGTATAATTAAGAATTTGTCTGGTGGGGGAGGGTATAGATCAGTGGTACAGCATGTGCTTAGCATGCATGAGGTCCTGGGTTCAATCCCCAGTACCTCCATTTTTAAAAAATGAATAATAAATAAAATAAACCTAATTACCTCTTTCTCCTCCCAAAAAAAGAAGAAAAAAATTTAAAAAGAAAGAATTTGTCTGGTCTTTGTTCCAGGTTCCTGGCTCAGAACTTGGAAAATCTCTGTAATTTCTTGAGTGACAGGAGCCTCCTCACTATGCTAATGAGGTGCCTTCGAGTGGGCCTGTGAATAACTTCAAAACAGTGTCCAGTTACCAAAAAAATCAATCACACAACTAGAATGCTGTGGCTTTCAGCTTCCAGACCTTGAGGGACGGGGAGGGTGGCTAGAGACTGGGTTCAATCACAAGGCCAGTAATTTAAACACTCAAGCCTGTGTAATGAAACCCCAGTAAGAACTGTGAAACTGACACTCAGTAGAGCTTCCTAGTTGGTGAGCACACTGCTGTGCTGAGGGGATGTGGGAAATCTGTGCTGGGAAGCCTCCTAGACCTCACCCTATGTGTATCTTTTGTACAAAAACTATCGTCTTGAGTGAGTTCTGTGAGTCATTCTAGTGAATTGTGGAACCTGAAACGGTCATGGGGATTCCCAGATTTATAGCTAGTTGGTCAGAAGTGTAGGTGGCCTGGGGCCCCTTGGGGTGCAGCTGGCATCAGAGGAAGAACAGTCTTGTTCAGGACCACATCCTTTAACTTCAGGTCTAGTGGGCAGGGTAGAGCTCAGTGGTAGAGCGTGTGCCTAGCAAACACAAGGTCCTGGGTTCAATCCCCAGTACCTCCACTGATAAATAAATAAATAAACCTAATTAACCACCCCCTAAAAAGAAAAAAAAATAGATGATAACTTGTGGGGTCTGCAGTAACTCTGAGCGTTTACTCCCAGGATTGCATTGCAGTATGTGCAGCTGGTGTTGAAAGAGTACAGGCAACACAATACGCTTGGAGGAAATGGGGGCTCATTGATCTCCTTCACTGGCGCATTAATGGAAGAGGGGTGTGGAAGGCCAGCGTTATAAAGTTTATTTTACATAATTTTGTATTATTGTGTAATTATAAAAATTAATCCATGACAATCAACATAAATAGGCAGAAACAGCCATTCTAACAACCAAGGACTCAGATTCAGTGAGGATGACCAGGTCCCATTTTCATGAAATAAGGAGCTTTTTTTTTTTTTTTTTTTTAAGAGTAAGTTAAGAGACAGTTTATTTATTTATTTATTTTTCTTCCTCTTTATTTTTATTTATTTTTGGGGGGAAGGAGATCATTAAGCTGGCTGGATGGCTTGATTTCTTTCTTTCTTTCTTTCTTTCTTTCTTTCTTTCTTTCTTTCTTTCTTTCTTTCTTTCCTTTCTTTCTCCCTTCCTTCCTTCCTTCCTTCCTTCCTTCCTTCCTTCCTTCCTTCCTTCCTTCCTTCCTTCCTTCCTTCCTTTCTTTTAATGGAGGTATTGGAGATTGAACCCAGGACCTCATGCATGCTAAGCACGTGCGCTACGACTGAGCTACACCCTCCCCCTCCATGAAGAGCTTTCATTATCCCAAAAGTTAGTACCTGAATGTAAAATCCTGGTTTATCAGTGAAATAGTGGGATTTGAGGCTATTTTCCTTGGGACTCTTGAAGAGAGCCAATGGGACATAGTGACACTGAGACAGTGAACTCCCTCCCTCTTGAGACCAGTATGACTGCACTGTACCCAACATCAAGGTGTTAGGATAAATTTTATATTTGGTCTTTATTTAACAGCCCTTGCTAGTTCATTGTCTCTGAACGTGAAAGACTCCATATGGTTCCCTATAAACCCCAAAGCACACTATGTAATTAAAAAAAAAATTAGGGGAGGAGGTATTGAAGTTCATATATTTATTTTAGTGGAGGTACTGGGGACTGAATCTAGGACCTTGTGCATGCTAAGCACGTGCTCTACCACTGAGTTATACCCTCCAACCTTAACACTCTGTGATTTTGAAATCATCTTTTTACTCATCTCTCCAAAGAGCTCACCTTTTTGGATGGAAGGGATTTTGCTCAGATTCTTTCTTCTATTGTTTTCAAGCACCCAGATTGTCTCTCTCCTTCTCAAATTCATGATATACCTGGAATTTCAATTTTCTTATTAGATTATTAGCCCCTGTGGTAGGTTGAAAGATACCCCCCAATCCTCAAAAGATATCCTTGTCCTAATCTCTGGGACATGTGAATTCTACCTCAAATGACAAAAAATGTCTTTGCATATATGACTAAGCTAATGATCTTGAGATGAGGTCATCCTGGAATTAGGCTGGGCCCTCATCTAATGACTAATGTCTTTATAGAAGACAGGAAGAGGAGATCAAAGACACAGAGATATACATAGGTGATGACACTTCAAGATGGAGGCAGAGATTGGAGTTAATCTGCCATAAACCAAGGAATGCCAGGAGCCATCAGAAGTAAGGAAGGACTCTCCCTTAGAGCTGCAGTGTGATTGTGGCCCTGCCAACAACCTGATTTCAGATTTCTGCTCCCAGAACTATGAGAGAACGAACCTCTGTTATTTTACAAAATCCAGTTTGTGGTAACTTGTAACAGCAGTCCTGGGAGATGTACAGGGGCAGATTTTAAATTCAGAAGACGAAGTGGTTTCAATGTGGACAATAAACTAGAGATGAACAAATAAACCAGTGAGAAGATGCAGGGAAGTCCACCGTGGTAATCCAGGTGAGAAAGACCAGTGGAATATTGTAGTAGCATGTTGAGAGGTGGGGAGCAGTGGCATTGAGGAGGTAAGAATTCTGTGATGTGAGGATAATTGGATGTGAGGAAAAACAGTGGCGTTCTCATTTCTTTCTGGGAAAACTGGGTGGACAGTCATGATATGTACTGTAAGCCAAGAAATATATAGGCAATAGAAAGAACGGGAGGGGCCACTGATGAAACAGAGTGGAATGTTGAATTTAAAGTTCAAAGTCATTATGTTAAGAAGTCCCTTAGACAGTTGGATATCCAGGTATAGACCACAGAAGAGACATCTAAGGCTAAAGAAATAAATCTGAGACTCATCAGTGCGCAAATGTCAGCTTCAAGCTCTGGAAGATGACTTGAGTAGGAACAGATGAGAAGAGAAGGGGACTAAAGGCAGGATCACAAGAAACTCTGACTATTAGTTGACACTAAAAGATTTGAGAAGTTATAGACGAAGAGTTCCCAGCTGCCTCAGGAGCTATATATGGAGGAACGTGTACATGGAGAATTCAGGACTCTGGAAGAATTACCTACACCCTGGGTGGGGTGTGTGCGTGTTTTCCCAATATGTGTGAGGAAGCCAAGAGTGAGGTTAGCAGATAAACTGATCGTTGAAAGG
This sequence comes from Camelus dromedarius, assembly GCF_036321535.1. Taxonomy (NCBI): domain Eukaryota; kingdom Metazoa; phylum Chordata; class Mammalia; order Artiodactyla; family Camelidae; genus Camelus; species Camelus dromedarius. The sequence goes on from NC_087464.1 coordinate 3,402,452, forward strand.
CTGATTAAGAGATACTACAAACACCAGTATACATGTGAAATTGACAACTTGGCTGAAATAGACCAACTCTAGAAAACGCAAAGCACTAAATTTTACCCAACATGAGAAGGATAATCTGATATGCCTAGAACAAATTTAAAATATTGAATTGTTAGTTACAAACGCTCTGAAAAAGAAATCTGTAGGAACTGACAGTTTCACTGAAACAATTCTAATAAACACTTAAAAAAAAAGAAATAGAACCAATTCTATACATTTTCTTCCATAAAACTGAAGAGTGGGGGACATTCTCCAAGTCATTTTAAGAGGGCTCTAAACCAGATAACGGTCATGTGAAAAAGAGAAAACTACAGACCAATATCCCTGATGAACACCCATGTAAGAATCCTTGACAAAATACTGCAGATTAATTCAGCAATATGTAAAAGAAGAATTATGCACTGCAAACGTGCACCCAGAGTCTGCTTGAACAGAGTTATCTTCACGAGGATGCTGGAGAAGGAGCAATCAGTTTTAACAAGCTCCAGAAACAGGTCCAGTGAGGAAAGTCATCTGATAGTCTGGGAAGAGGCTGGCCTGGCCTGGCCTCTGGGTCAGGTTGTCTTTCTCTGCTTGTAATGTTGAGTGGTTCTCGACTAGAGAGGGGAGTGCCCATAAAAGGGCTTTTGGCAGTGTATGGGGAAGGTGTCTTTTTCTTTTTCTATTTTCCCCTTTTGTACACTTCATTTTTGTTTTCTTTCCATGTCTGGAAGGCGTCTATAATGTGTGGTGACAGGGACAGAGGTGTTCACCTGTGTGATGTGCATTGAAAAATTATCCCACCCTCATGCTGGGATTGGTCTTTCTGAAGAACCCTGCTATCTAGACGCTATCTCGAGGTGATGTTATTTACCGTGTTTATCTCCCAAACTTCTGCGGTCAGCGCAGGCCTCTTTCCTGAGACGTATATACCCACGTACCACTGAGCACACCCCCTCCCTCCTCCTGAGTCCTCCTCGGCTAGTGGAGCCCCCATATCCCAGTTCCACAGCACTGCTCATTCCGAGCCACCCTGAGACACAACCCCGGTCGGGTTGTGTCTGGTGTTCAGTCTCCCTTCACCTGCCGGGTTATTTACACCCCTGCTGCGTGCTGACTCCCTCTGCTCTCTTCTCTGTGACAACATCATGGCTGGTCGGGATAGGCATCACAACATGATGCATAATGATTAGCTCATCACTCTCTTGTTTGTTTGCTCATGGCCCCTCTTCTCCACTGTAAATTGCAGAGACCATGTCTCTCCTTCTCATTCATGTCCCCAGGCACAATGCCAGAAATGGAGCGTTTCATAAATAGTTGCATAATGAAGGAGAAATGCAAGTGATCATCCATTCTCAAGAGGATTCCTGAGAAAAGTCGCCTAATTGATCCCTCTGACTCTGCTTGTCCACCTGCCCCCAATCCCAGTCTTAACTCTGTTTCCAGTTGACTTTTTTTTTCTAAAAGACACTCCTGACCCTGATCGTCCTTGAGTGCTGGCGGGCTGCACCCGTGGGTCTGGGCGGGACCAGAATGTCTCGCGTTTCAGGAGCGTCCTTGAGCCTCAGCGGGACAGACATGCGCAGTGTACCCCTGGAGAGGCTGGAGGGGTTGAGGGGCCAAGCTTGACTCCCCTCCCCCACCCTCCCAACTGCGGACAGCAGCACTGCTTGTCCTCACTTATTCTTTTCTAACAAAAAGGGGCCAGCCTGCCAAACACTCCCAATGTGACTGGTTTCCCTACTTTTCTAAAATGCAAATCTTTCAGGCACATGGTCGACATTGCTCAATATTTGCTGAACACACTAATGTGAGTTCTCTGTCTCAATTCCTTGGCGTGCACGGCATTTGGGGCCCCTCTGGGGGCTCCTAGGTGGAGGTTGCTGCCTATGTGGACAGGAAAGAGCCAGAAGGATTCACATTTCATTTGGGGCCTCTGGGCTTCTTCACTGTGAGCATGCGCGCTGTCCACTGGAGGCCCTCGGCTGACCCACCCCCCCACCTCTGTTCGCTATGGAAACCAGTGCCAGGATAGGCCTCTCCTCCTATTCCCGAGTCTGCCAAGAACAGCCTATCCCACAGCTGTGTAATCTGTTCCACATTACAGTTTGAAGTAACCCACCAGCAAAACTGTCCACACCAGAATATTTTAGGTTTTAACTTCTCCATATACTTCTTGCATCCATGGAACTTCTATTTACAGAAACTTAATTTAAAGAGTAGCCCTTAATGAGTTTTTTGTTTGTTTGTTTGTTTTGTTTTTTGGTGGGGGGAGATATTTTTTATCCTTCAGGATTCTGCTTCTTAAGCTGCTGGCCCTGAGAGGACTCATTGCCCGTATCAAATAGGGCCAAACCTGGAGATACCCAGCAAGCCTTATTTGTACCCTGTGTTCGCGGGGCATCACTGGAGCTCCAGACTCAAATCCTGACACTTGAATTCAAGAAGTTGTGGATGCCTCATGAGTACCGGCTTCCTCTTCTTTCCACAGTTGTCATCTGTCCTTTTTCCTTATCACTCTGAAGGTCTGCATCTCTGGTTTATGAAAAGACACCATATTAGGTGCTACTATCAAGCTATCAAGTGACTGACCCCTCCCCTGACACATGTGCAGGTGAACATTCTCTACTGAAAGGTTAAAGGTTATCTCAAGCTTTCCTTTTTTCTACCCACCCCCCTGACTCCATGAATTTTCTTCCTGGTGGGAAATGGAGCCTCTTCAGCAGAACTTTCCAGGAAGAAAGTGTTATCACTTTAGCAGGTGTACAGTTGGGCTGCAAGGATGAGCAGCACTAGGGGTCTACCCTGTACTTGGTTTTAAATGTAAGCATCAGTTCTAAAGCGTTCAGCCCTCTGAGTGCCATCCTTCATAGTGGTCCTAACCCACAGGCCCTGGTGCAGTATTAAACAACCCTCCTGTCAGAAGAGAGGTGTGACATTACCTGTGGTAGAGTTGAGAGCCTGCTGTTGGCCACGGGCAACCTCACCAGAGTGAGGACCAGTCCAGCTTAGGCAGCAGCTGAAACACCAGCAATTCTCTGGCCAGAGGTCTGCTATCCCACTGCAGCCAGAGCACTCCCAACTTAAACATTGTTGAGCTTTTATAATCACTTTCTTGCTTTCTGTATGTAAGCATTACTTGTTGTACTCAAGCCTGCAATTTAGTTTCATGAATCCATAAAATCTAGGAGGGTGAAATATGAGGTTGTAATTTTAATAACCTCACAATGGCAAAAATTATGGTCCATGGCCAAGCCGATCTGAGATTTGAATAACAGGCTCAAACATTTTCATTATTAAAATTACCTTAAATGAACTAAATCATGAACCTAAACAGTTAGAAAAAAAATCAACATCCAAATGAAACAAAAAAGAAAATCAGTGGGGATAAAATGCAAGAAATGAGGATTATTTTTAAGAAGAATGAGGGCAAAAATGGATTTGAAACTTTTTTTTTTAATTGAAGTATAGTTGATTTTACAATGCTGTGTTAGTTTCAGGTATATAGCAAAGTGATTGATATATACATATTTTTTCCAGATATTTCTCCATTATAGGTTATTACAAGATACTGAATATAGTTCCTTCTACTATTGAGCCATTGTTAACATAAATTTAAAAAGCCTAATATAACTGATACAACTCTGTAAGATGCATTTTAACAATATAAATCTATAAATTAAAGAAGAAGAAAATGATATACAGGAAAAATCCCAGCTGACACATAGCTGAGTGAACTGTAGGAATCTTTGTGAAGTAAGAAGTTAAGGAGTGTTCTTGGAGGGACTGGTGTGGGGAATGGTCCTCCTAAACATGATATAAGCCTGAAAATCCAAAGATAGAAAAACAGCATGGAAAACCCTTCAAAGTCAATCTCCCTGAGAAAAAAATAAAGTGAGAAATGAGAAAGGGGAATACAGCAAATAAAGAGAAGTTTCTAGAAATATCAAGACAATATTTTAAATATGTTTCGGGTTGCAAGTGACAATAACCAGACCCAAGAGGGCAACCGTAAGAAGATGCTGGCTTGAGGAAACCCAGGAAGGGCTGAAGGACCACACGGGCTCAGACCAAGGATGCTGATCAGCCTCAGGAACCTTGGATCCAGAGGTCCCCATGCCAATTCCTTTCTTCAGGGATTCTTCTTTGGGAGTGTCAGCTTTGTTTTTGCTCATTGCAGATCTGTTTTCTAAAATTAGAAACAACCACCATTAGATTAGCTCTCATGTCGCTAGTCACCTGAGAGGAATCTGCCATATACGATCCACCGGACCCATGTTAAAAAAAAAAAAAGTCTTGAGAAGGAGTTGGGTGTGGCTGCCAACATGGGACCAGTTTCTGTGAAACAGTAGGGGTGAGTTCACCTGTGAGAAGGTGAAGTTTTCACAAGAGCACAGAGTAGGGGTTGCAGCAGTCCTAAGGGGAAGGAGTGTCCTGGAGAAACAGGCGAGAAGAATCATATAAATTGGTGCTAATAAATAGGGCAATCTTTGTGTGATGGGATCCTGATGAAAATATAAAAATTGAATCAAAATTACCCAAGGGAAATAGAAAACCAAAATCAATGACCATGAAAAGACTAACAATGCCATTAGTATATTACCTCCAAGAAAGTTTTCTTTGCACATAGATTTACTACATTCTGCATTTCTCATTTATAACCCCTTTAATTTGGCAGGGAATCAATTTTTACTATTTCTCAGGACTCCAACCTCCAACATACTTTTCAAGAGTTTACACATCTTTGGCAACGCTGCTTCTTTTCTCAGTTCAAATTCTCACACTTGTCCGAAACCCGAGTTTACACACCAGCCGAGGCCTTTCTCTGGGACTCCTATCTAACTTGATTCTGGATAAACCCAATGGGACTTTTCCTAAGAAACTGGACCTCAGCATCTCAGAAGCTTAAGTTACCAGCTTTTCCCTTAAACTGGCTCCTGGCCAGTGCTCATCCATCTCAATTCCCTCCTCGCCAAGACTTCCTCCTCACGCCAACAAGAACGCCTGAGGGTCACCAACGCAGTATTCCAGTGGTGCCTCTCCCCTCTTTGGGGCCTCACCGCACCCCGACCCCGGCAGGCGCCCCGCCCCGCCCTCGGCTGCCCGGCCGGCGGCCCGCGGACGCGCAGGCGCACTAGTTGGTCCCGCCGCCGCCCCGCCCCGCCTGGCTACTGCGGAAGGCGCCGCGCGCAGCAACGCGCACTTCCTCTCCAGGAGTCCAGGGAGGGAGCGCACCCTCGAAGAGCTCCTGGACGCCGCGGCCCTGCCCTTGTCAGACGGAGCAGACATGTCCGAACAAAGTAAGGATGTGTGCGACCCCAGCTTTGCAGCCGAGGCCTCCAACTGCGAGGTGCACAGCATTCCTGGGGTCCCCGGGGGGCCCTCCCCGCCCGCGTCTCAGGCCGCGACCCTCGCAGGGCCAGAGAGCCCTCCGGTAGGCCCGCCCGACGCCCCTCTGGCCTCGCCGGCGCCCCAGGCCCCAAGCGAAGAGGGAGACCTGAAGGCCCTGCAGCAGGCCGCGGAGGAAGGCCGCGCCCACCAGGCCCCGAACGCGGCTCAGCCCGTCCCGGCCCCGCCGGCCCCGGCCCAGCTGGTGCAGAAGGCGCACGAGCTCATGTGGTACGTGCTGGTCAAGGACCAGAAGAGGATGATCATCTGGTTCCCAGACATGGTGAAGGATGTCATTGGCAGTTACAAGAAGTGGTGCCGAAGCATTCTTAGGCGCACCAGCCTCATCCTCGCCCGAGTGTTCGGGCTGCACCTGAGGCTGACCAGCCTGCACACGATGGAGTTCTCGCTGGTCAAGGCTCTGGAGCCGGAGGAGCTGGACAGGGTGGCTCTGAGCAACCGCATGCCGATGACAGGCCTCCTGCTGATGATCCTGAGCCTCATCTACGTGAAGGGTCGCGGCGCCCGAGAGAGTGCGGTCTGGAACGTGCTGCGCATCCTGGGGCTGAGGCCCTGGAAGAAGCACTCCACTTTCGGAGACGTGAGAAAGCTCATCACCGAGGAGTTCGTCCAGCAGAACTACCTGAAGTACCAGCGCGTCCCCCACGTAGAGCCGCCTGAGTATGAGTTCTTCTGGGGCTCCCGTGCCAGCCGCGAAATCACCAAGATGCAAATCATGGAGTTCCTGGCCAGGGTCTTTAAGAAAGACCCGCAAGCCTGGCCTTCCCGATACAGGGAAGCCCTGGAAGAGGCCAGGGCTCTGCGGGAGGCCAGTCCCACTGCCTACTGCCCCCGCAACAGTGTCTCCGAGGACTAGCAAAGTCTGGAGGCAGAGTCCTGGTTTCTGACCCTCCCCAGGGCGGTGGAGGGTGGGGGTGGGATGTTAGAGTGTTCAGGATTTACAGTGCAGTATTTCACGTGTAACTTTTAAGTTTTCAGTACAGTGCTTTTATACCTTTTAATGCAATGTTGTATTAATTTCCGTAATACGAGATAGTGTGTAGGATTTATGCATGTTTGTTTATAAGTAAGCTCGGTTGGTGCTTTCGCTTTTGTGCTACCTTTCTTGACTTTTTTGTACCAGAGACGTGCTAAACTTAACGAAGTACATTGAAAAGTTTTCCATCTTATTCTTTTATATGGGACGGATGATGGGAATGGGGATAGACTGGGAGTTTGGAAGAACTCACCAGGAAAGCTGGCCTAACCAAGAGACAAGTCAAGACCCCTCTTTGTGACCTTGCTGGGCACAGGGAACATCTGTGTGGAGCGTGGTGACGTGGACTGAAGCGGGCTCAGAGTGTGGGCACTTGGCACACTTCACTAAACACAAGTACAACCCCACCATGAGTAAACTCTAAAGAAAACATTAAAGATTCTTGTGATACAATCATTCATGGAAAAGTGTACTTTGTCTGGTTAACAAAGTAGTGTGGGTTGGGCGTGAGACATTTTACAGAATGTGCAGACAGAACTGTGTCGTTGAACAGGGTGGGGAAATCCCTACCCATCATGACTCACAACTGTGTGAAGTTTAGAGTTTTATTTTCCAAATGGAACTCATAGAGTTCATTTCAAAACTTTGACAAAGAGAGAAAAGTTTAACCCCCCCCCAAAAAAAAAGAAAGGGGTGGGGTCTTGATCACGTCAAACAGAAGTAATAACTTTATACTTAGAGTAATTTCCTTTGTTGCATTTTCTACATTTTATTAAAATTAATAGCTGTCTTTTGTGGGCGCTTAAAGAGAGGCGTTGTGTTAAACCCTTTACATGAATTTTCTCTTTTTATCTAATCCTCACAACAGCCTCATGAGGCAGGCACTTAACTCCATCTGCACCATGGAGGAAATACAGGAACAAAGCAGGTAATTAACTTTCCCTAGATCATAAAGGCTTGGTGAGAGGAGGGGAGGGGCTGGGCACTGGACCCAGACTGAGTCCAGAGCCTACACATTTCCCCACCTGCCTCCAACTGCCCCCCTACCTCCTGCCTTTTTGTTTCTGCCTTTTTAAAAATTCCGTGTTAGAGTCTGTACTTACAGCTCCCCACCCCCAACATACACAAACACACAAGGCTAGGGATTTTATTTTTCTAATGAATCCTCATATTAATCTTCTAGAGAAAGCAGTCACTTTATTTCAGAGAGATTAATGGACCCAGCCAAGGCATATTCTATCTTAGCAGTGAAGCCAAGATTTGCCACTTGGTCTTCCCTGAAGGACCCTTCTCTGGCTAGTGGTGCTGGAGGAGCACACAAGGGACACCTGGGAGAGGGAGGTGGGATTGGGGTGGGAAGGTCACCTGTCAGGTACCTGCAAGCCAGCAGCTCTGGAATTGTAATGGGCCACTAAGCAGTCCTTCAGAGCGTGGGATGGTTTGAGGGGTGGGGGTGTGAAGGGCAATGCTTGGAGTTACATCTCATTATAAAGCTTTCAGTCCTGCAAGGGGGGAGAGAGCAATGGGCCTTTCGTAAGACCAGAAATTCTTCAATCCAGAAGAGTGAGAGTGGCCATTTGGTCAAAATCAGACCCTTTTCTGGGGAAGATGGATAATGAGGATGGTTAATGACATCAGTTACATCACCCCAAAAAAGTCACCTGAGTGGGGAGGGTGTAGCTTCGTAAAAGAGTGCATACTTAGAACGCATGAGGTCCTGGGTTCAATCCCGAGAACCTCTGTTAAATAAATAAAAATAAATAAACCTAATTACTTACCCTCCAAAAAAATTTTTTAAAGAAGTAACCTGGGAGTTATATTTGGGTGAGGGGATTATAATCTGAGTTGGAAACTAGGATTCCAAAGCCGTAACAGCATTACTTAACAGGCAGAGGCTTAAAATGCTGAAGAAACCTCGGGTGTGCTGACTTGGAATCCCTTTTTGCAGATGTGCTGTGATGTCTCCGACGGCGGGTTGGGGGCATTTCTTCAGTAACTCAGGGAGGGGTGCCCTGGCTTTAATGCCATCTCTTACCCTGAGCCAAGGTGAACTCAGAAGTTTTAGAACTGTTTTAGAAAATTACCTCCCCCTCACCCAAAAACTTCCTGCAGAATCAAAAGAAATCTGCCCCTTTAAATTTAAAATTATGGGACTATCCGGGATGTTTCATGTCTGCAGCAGGAGCACAGCTGTCACCCCTGCCAGGGCAGGGTGCTGGACACTTTCTCAAACGCCCTAATTCTCCTTGCAGTGACTAAGTCCTGCACACTCCTTCATCAAACCCAGAGGTCACTGGGTGGGAGTCCCATCACTTCCCCATGCTTGTGTTTACTTTCCTCTCTGCCAGAAGAGACTGGAAATACCACTCCTAAGCTGCCGCGAGCTTACAGACACAGGCACGTCAGCCACAGAGGACCGAATCTTGCAAGAAGGACAGGATGGTGAGAAATGAGGAACTGACACCAGCAAGTTCTGTGGGCAGGGACACTCAGCTCCTGGGCAGACTTGGAGGCAGCCAAACCCAGAACAGGCTCTTCAGATGTGGACCAGAGCTAATTCACGACACCTTGTCCTGCAGGGACAGCAGCTAAGGGCACAGGGAAGGGACATTCATGTCTCTCTTAGATTATCATGCTGGGCTCAGTGGAAAGGTTGGAGGGTTTGTTAAATATTTTTCAAAGGGTTCATCTACAGGGTGCTTGGAGAGGTCATTCAGGAAGGGGTCTGCAGATCCTTGATAGTCCAGCCCAGGAAAGAAACACAGACTGCCGTACTGGGAAGAGGCTCCTAGTTCCCCGTAGCATCTCGACACTGTATTTGTCCTGCCAATTGGAACCTCACTTCTTAACAAACACCCACACGTATTTCACTGCAATTCACTTCATTTAATTAGAGTCACAGAGGGCGAAAAGGACCTTGGTAAACTTAATATGAAATATAATGCCACCACAGCAGAGGGTTTAGCTCAGTGATAGAGTACATGTTTAGCATGCACGAGGTCGTGGGTTCAATCACCAGTCCCTCCATAAACAAACAAACAAACAAACAAACCTAATTACCCCGAAAAAATCCATAGAAAAAATTTTAAAAATAATGCCACTTCATATAAGCTACTCTGAGTGGAAAATATATGGCTTTATTATAGTACCATCATTAGACGGGAAAGACATGGTTTAAATGAACTTGCCCTTATATGCAGTTAAGTATTTCCTCTGCTTGAAGTCGTCCATGGCCCCCTCCACTTGAGTTTTACCTGACCAACTCATGAACACCACTTCTGTTGGGAATGCTATCTGACCTTCAAAACACAGACAGCTTTCCCCCTAGGGTCATCTCCAGTCACCTCCCAAACTGTTCGTTCAGCATACACCTGCTGTTTACAAATAGGTTAAAGTTTGTCTCTCTCTTCCTGGGTTGTTAGATACGTAAAGACAAAAGCTGTATCTGTCAGTTTCACCACTTCCTTGATGCCCAACTTAGGGAGTGGCATATGCATGTTCTTGATAATTATTTGTTACATGAGTTAAGAAGCTCAAAATATTATAAAAGACCCACTCTACCACACAGCAAAAAGCAAAACCAAGCACAGCAAACAATGATCAACCACTCTAAAGTAGAGGAAACAAGAACTTGAAATTAGCGAAATAAAAAAATACAGAAAGATACTATAAACAATAATTTGTTTTTTTCAAGTTAGTTCTTTGAATACATCAAGAAAATGGGCAAATATCTAGCAGGTTTTTATTTATTTTACTTTTATTGAGATATAATTTTACTTTAATTGAGACATATAACGTTATCTTAGTTTTAAGTGTGCCACATCATGATTTGATCTATATATACATAGTGAAATAATTACCAAAGTAAGTTTAGTTAACATTTATTACCATGCATCATTACAACTTTTTTCATGTGATGAGAACTTTTAAGATCTACTCTCTTTGGAACCTTTAAATATACAATACAGTATTGTTAACTATAGTCACCATGAACCCATTTCATCCCCAAGACTTACTCATCTTAGTTGGAAGTTTGTACCTCTTAACAACCTTTGCCCATTTCATCCACCACCCAACCCCTGCGTTTGGCAATCACCAAACTGTTCTCTGTATCTATGAGTTCTGTTTTTTGTTTGTTTATTTATTTTAGATTCCACTTCTAAGTGAGATCATATAGCAATGTCTCATTTTTTTTTCACTTAGCACAATACCCTCGGCTTGTACTCATATCCATGTTGTCACCAATAGCAGGATTTCCCTTTTCATGACTGAATAATATTCCTGTGTGTGTGTGTGTGTGTGCGTGCATGCGTGCATGTGTGTGTGTATACCGTGTTATCTTTATCCATTCATTCACCATGGACATTTAGGTTATTTCCAAGTCTTGACTTCTGTAAAATAATGCTGAATGAACAAGTGATTACAGATACCTTTTTGAGATAGTGACTTAATTTCTTTCAGATAAATGCTCAGAAATGGAGTTCTTGGATCACATAACAGTTCCATTTTTTCGTTTTTTTAGGTATTTCCAAACTGTTTTCCATCATGGTGTACCAATTCACTCTGCCACCATCAGTGCACAAAGTTTCCCTGCCCAGTACTTAATATTTCTTGTCTTTTTGATGATAGCCATTCTATTCTAATAAGTGTAAGATTTTATTTGTTTTTAAGGAGAAAGGACAAATAAATTACTCCTTACTAGGTAAATGAACAAAGGACACAAACAGTTCAGTGCTCCAAAGGTGACATGAGTACTAAGAACAAAAATGAAAAAAAATCCAACCACACAGTATTAAATCAAGATACTTTTGTATGCTAAGTGATCAAAAGTGTAATAAAAGTCAATATCCTGCACTATCAAGGAGTATTAGAAATTGGCGTTCTAATACCCTGCTAGAGCTATATAAATAACTACTGTGACCCTTGAACAACTGCGGAGGACATTAGGGCATTAACAGTGCTGACCCGGCCACATTCCACTGGAGAATAAATTAACAGTTACCCTCCATTTCCCCGGTTCCCCATTTGCACATTCAACCAACCACAGATCCTGCAGTACACATTTCAAATCTGCCTGCAAGAGGACCTACCCAGTTCAAACCTGTGCTGTTCGAGCCAACTGTACATGCCTTCCTATGCAGTGATATATAATGTATTTTGAGCACCTAATGTGTTGCAGTTGCAGTGCTAGGAGTTAGGGATGCAATAGGGAACAGACTGGGCATTGTCCAGTGCTCACAGAGCCTTCAGTGCATTGAAAGAAGCAGGTGAATAATAAGAATTATGCTTCAGCCCAGTGGGTACCAGTCCCAGAGGAGTCTGGAGCCTAAAGGGGCTCAAACCGGTGCATCCAACTCAGACTTTTTTAGAGGGGTGAAATATAAACGTATCTGTAGGATGAGAAGGAATTAGCAATGTGAAAGTGGTTTGGAGAGGGTAGACATGGGAAAAGAGTTTATTTGTGATGAGGAACTGCTGTGTGAAGACACACTCACAAGCATGTGGGACTATAAAAAGTTTCCGGAAATTTACTAAAGAGGAGACAGAAAATAAATTTCAGAATGGGCTAGAGGCTAGAGCATCAGACAAAGAGAAGGAAAATACCATGCTGAAGATGCAGTTGATGCCCTGAAAATGTGAGTCATTTAAATCACACCACGAAGCAGCAGCTTTAGAAGGAACTGTGCTGAAAGACAGCCTTCTTTTGAATGAGCATCTTTTATTTTTTTCTGATTGCTCATACCTTCCTTATCTCTTAATTTGTCCTATTATTCTTTGTTTCACTAAGTGGTTTGGAACTCTTTTAACTGTATTATGCATTTTCCCATATCTAATATTTCATGTGTCCCCTTATTAGCTACATACACACACACACACACACACACACACACACACACACACAAATAGCAAACCACAGCATTTGCTATTTGATTCATAAATTCATTTGCTTATACACTTACTCAACAGAGACTTGTGGTTCTTCAACCATAAGGCTGCACTGCGCTGGGTACTGGGTACACATTAGCGAATCAGACAAAAAGCAGCCCCTGACCTCAAGGAGTTTGCTGAGACTCACAGTGCTGATAGATACAATAAAAAGGTAAACAAACAAATGAACCATTAAATACAAAATACACATTTGGATAAAGAAATGAAAAAAAATGGCTTGGTTAGAATGATAAGGAATGGTGGGGGAGATCTGCTGAGGTAAGAGGCTCAGGAAAGTTTGGTCTGAAAAGGTAAATTTTCAGCTGATGCTTGAAGGATTAGCCAAGATCTAGCAAAAACAGCAGAGGGAACGTGAATCCAGGCAGAAAAAACAAGCATGTGTGAAGACCGAGAGTTGATCAGGTGGACTGCGTGGCTTCCTTTACGGCCAGACACAGCGCCATAGGTGAGCAGGGCCACGTGCAATGTCTGATACCCTTCTAGTCTGTCTGTCTCCATAATGGAGGCAGCACAAGCTAAAACTGTGATTTCTCAGCCTGTCAATATGTTCCCATCAAGAGATATAAGAAAAAGTCTGCCTGTGCTTTCCCTCCGAGCATCCTTTACTCCTTCTAAGAACATCGAAGGGATAGCAGGAGTGGCCGCAGCTCCCATGATGACAAGAATGAAAAGAGACGCATCACAGAGACGTCGAGCCTGATGTCTTCAGACTGCTGAGTAAATATCAGTAGCCACCTGCTTATCTCTGTGTTTCTCTCCCCTCCACCCAGACTAACTGAGATGAGTTGACAGAGCACTGTGAAAGTTTAAGGCGCTCGGTGTGATTTGATACACTGATATAGTGCAAAATGGTTACCACTGTCGCATGAGCTAAGGCCTCTTTCATATCACATAAGTACAATTTTGTTGTGTGTGTGAGAACATTTAAGAGCTACAGCCTTAGCGATTTTTCAAGTATGTAATACAGTATTATTGATTACAATCACCATGCCGTGTATTAGACCCCCAGAACTTACTCATCTTTTAAAAAGAATTTTTGGGGAGGATTATAATTAGAAATGACTGACTGACTGACTGACTGATTGACTGACTGACTGACTCACCGATCGATCGATCGATCTATCTATCTATCTAATTATTTATTTAAATGGAGGATTGAACCCAGGATCTTGTGTATGCTAAGCATGCCCTCTACCCACTGAAATATATCCTACCCTCCTCATTTATCTTATAATTGGAAATTTGTACACTTTGACCAACATCTCTCCATCAGCCTTACTCCCACCCCAGCCTCTGGTAAGCAACCACTCTACTCTGTTTCTATGAGTTTGTCTTCTTACTAGATTCTATGTATAAATCGTATCATGCAATATGTGTCTTTTGCTACCTGACTTAATTCACTTAGCCTAATACCTTCAAGTTTCATCCACGTTGTTGCAAATGGCAAGATTCTCTTCCTTCTCATGACTGAATAATATTCCAGTGTGTGTGTGTGTGTATGTATCTTTATGAATGAATGAGGAAGGTGTGGTATATTTAATTTTTTCAAAGCCAGTTTATTTTTGAGTCAGTGTTGTCATTTGATTAAGAAATCATGCTAATAATTGTGATGCATACTAGGGACTAAATCATCTTTAGTTAGGACAGAGCAGGGGCATCAGCCTGGCTTTTACAGGCAATGGCACATTAGCAAATCATATTAAAGAGTAAATAGAAAACACTGAAGAGTTTGGGACTAATGCAATTATGTTTTTAGCATAGTACTCTATTATATTCCAAATGATTTGATATGAGTAAGGGTCAAAACTGGGATTCTGTTAAGAGATGAAGATGATGTAGAAGAAGATGAAGTGTGTTTTTTTTGGGACACGGGAGTGAAGATATCTTTTCAAGAGTGAACAGTAGTGTGGTTTAATGAGATAAGGGAGGAAGGACAAGTTTTGGGTGAAAATCACCAAAAGCTTGTACATGAGGACGCTATGAAAAATCCTAAGAAAGATATGAGAGAGACAATAAAAATGCATAACTTAAGAGAATGAATTACTGCCCTGCATTAGAGCAATATATTTATCAGAGAAAACGTGTAAGGGGTAATGAGGAGTGTGTGTCCATGATTGTATTCTGGGAAGTGGAAATATTTCCATATCTAGTATTGAAGGAAGATCTGGTTGAAATGACTCAAAAGGGTAGTTAGATGAGAGATGGAAAAATAAACTTAGAGCAAATCGGATCATATAAATTAAAATAGCAGCATTCTGAGCTGGAGGAATTGGCCAGTGGTGTAAAATTCTGCTGCAGTATCACAACCATTAGAGTGTGTGTGTTGGTCGGAGGAGGGGGGTGCTGTCACATTAGTAGGGCTAATGATGGTTAGGGATAAGATAAAGATGATTAAGGCAGAGGCATAATGAGAGGTGCATTATCTCAGGTGAGAGATAATGGTGATCTTAACCAGGGAGTGAGTAATAAAGATGAAGATCAATGGGAAAAGTCAATAAATACGTGGAGATGAATTTGAAAGGAGGTGATGATTGATTAAATGCTAGAAATAAGGACAGACAAGAGTTGAGGAGGACGGCCAGGTTTCTGCCATGCACAACAGTTCGAGTAACACCTATTATTGGGTTTGGGAGCAAAGGAAAAGCAGGTTCCTGTGGAAAGATGCTGACTCTGGCTTTAGACATGTTGAGTTGGATGTGACTGTGAGACATCTAAACAGAGACACCCATTTGACTGGGGAGAAATTCATAAGAGAGGAAATGGAGGTGTAGGTTAAGGTTTCATGAACTCGTGAGTGGGAGTGAAGATGTTGCTGAGGGAGTGTGTATGGACTTGGAAAGGCACCCTGTGCTTTTCCTGAGCAGCTCAGGCAGGAAGTCCACTGTTCAGGTCACTCAGACACTAACACTAGTCTCCTCAGGCTTACGTGCTTTTCTAGTTCCTAAAGGCAGTGGAGTTTGGGAACATTAGAGGAGGAGGGGGAAGAGGTGCAGGATGAAGCATGGCAGAGAACAAATATTAAATGCACAAGCAGAGAGAGAACTCTTATAATACAAATAAACAGTGGACAGAGATTAGAAATAAAGCAAAACCTAATGAATACGGTTTTTAGAGATACCAAGGGAAGATGAGGATGACCGGTAGTATGAAAATCAGTTGAGCTGTGAAGTAATAAAATGACGTGCACTGAACTTACTAATAAGTAGACCGTTATCCTCTAATTAAGAGGAATTTCAATGGAATAGGTGTTAGGGAATTAAGAATTGAGCATGTTGGACCTAGAGATGACCATACTAAGTGAAGTAAGTCAGAAAAAGAAAGACAAATATCATATGATGTCACTTATATGAGAAATCTAAAAAAATGAACTTATTTACAAAACAGAAATATACTCACAGACATAGAGAACAAATTTATGGTTACCAGGGGGAAAGGGGTGGGGAGGGATAAATTAGGAATCTGGGATTAGCAGATACAGACTACTATATATAAAATAGATAAACAACAAGGTCCTACTATAAAGCACAAGGAACTATATTCAATATTTTGTAATAACCTATAATGAATAAGGATATGAAAAATACTATATCTATATATAGATATAGATATACATATACATATACATATATATACACACACATATAGATAGATAGATAGATAAGCTGATCACAATGTTTACACCAGAAACTAACACAGCATTGTAACTGAAATATACTTCAATAAAAAAAAAAGGATTGAGTATGTCAGTGTGAACAACTTGAACATATTCCACTGTTGTTGGAATGAAACCAGTGTTGAGGGCATGGAGAGACAGACATCACAAGTGGGGTTACCAGCCTTAAACAAAATCAGGAGTACATTCTCTGTAGGGATGAGACAGAAAGATAAAATGACTGATTAGGTGTAAGCGCATGTGTGTATGTGGCAGGAAGTTGATGGTGCTCAGAGGAGTGGTGAGGGAAGTAAAAATTCAGGACAGACAAGGGAAGTGGAAAGGAACATAATCCCAGCAGTGTCCTATAGGATGGAGAAGACTGAATTCTTTTCGGGAGTGCCTGCCAGGGCAGACTCCAGCAGATCTTAGCAAATTTAATTTATCAATATATAACAAGAATAGTACACCGAGTTTATTACTTATTCCAGGAATGCAAAGTTGCTTCAATATTCAAAAGTCAATCATCATAATTCACCATATTCACAGTCTTAAGAAGAAAAATCACAAGATCATATAAATCCATACAGAAAAAGAAGTTAACAAAATTCAACTCCCATTCATGATAAACATTCTCAGCAAACTAGGCTTAAAAAGGGAATCATCAACCTGAAAAAGACCGTAAACAAATAAATTAACAAACAAACAGAAAACCTGGCTACAGTTAACATTAGGTATTGTTTAATGGCAGAAGACTGAATGCTTCCCTGGAAGATCAGGTTCAAGAGGAAGATGCCCTCTCTCATCACTCATTTTCAAATTGGTGGTCAAAGTCCTAACCAGTTCAACAGAATGAGAAAAGATACAAATGCTTAGAGATTGACAATGAAGAAATAAAGCTGCTTCTATCTGCAGATTACGATTGACTATTTAGAATCCACCCCAGATATCTACTGACAAGTATATATAGAATAGATAAACAAGATTATACTGTGTGGCACAGGGAAATATATACAAGATCTCGTGGTAGCTCACGGTGAAAAAGAATGAGACAATGAATATATGTATGTTCATGTAGAACTGAAAAATTGTGCTCTACACTGGAAATTGACACAACATTGTAACCTGATTATAACTCAATAGAATAAAATTTTAAAAAAATGTCTTCTAGAATGAATAAGCAAGTTTAGTAAGGTCACAAGATACAAGGTGAAAACACACAACCAATTAGATTTCTAAATACTCATAATTAACAATTAGAAACTGAAATTTAAAATTCGGTGCATTTGTAGGGGCTCAAAAATAGGTATAAACCTAAAAATAAACATGTATGGGATCTGTATGTTGAAACATATAAAACATTGATTAAAAAAAAAAAGACCTAAATGAATGAAAAGCAACACCATGGTTATAAGATCAGAAGACACTGCATAGTAACTAGAGAAAATCCATCTATAGGCTAAACACAATTCCTATCAAAACCCCAGAAGTTTGCCTAGAATGTCCTGGTTTTAGCACGGAAATTTCTACTCCACAAGAGGCCCCTATGTGGGATATGATTTGGGCTATGAGGGGAAAAATTTGGGGGGAAAAAAACCCCTACAGAATCCACACAGCAGCCACAAAATAGAGGCTGGGTGCATTTTACTATCAAGTAGATACAGCATGGGCAAGAGGGTAGAACTCAGTGGTAGAGCACATGCTTAGCATGCATGAGGTCCTGGGTTCAATCCCCGGTGCCTCCATCAAATAAATAAATAGATAAATAAATAAACAAACAAACAAATAAATAAATCACCCCTTCCAAAAAAACCCAAAAACAAACCAAAAAATTTTTGATTAAAGTAGGTACAGCATGTATTATCTGTGTCTCCACATTTCACAGTCCCTGTCACTGCTGTGTTTTTGCTTTTCTCCCTGACCAGGAATATTACCAACTAGGATTTGCAGTTCACACTAATGGGTCATCTCTTGCAGCATGACTTCAAGTGTTGTGGTTTAAACATGCTTCTCCGGCACGTTGTAATCTGGAGTGTTAGTTCATATTCGATTTTACCTATTGATTAATGGTTCTGCTTTGCATCCATTTAGTACGAGTACACTTTTTACCTTTATGAATACCCGTGACCATGTTTTCTAAGAACTCTGAGAGTGAAAATGAGAGCAATCGCAGCGCACAAGCTAGCATGGTCCCAGACTTCACTGAATAGGAGGCTAAATGACTGGGTTATTTTAATGACACCTGAAGGGCACATGCAAACGGGTTAGGAAGATCAATGAACAAAACAGAGTGTGTTACACAATGCACAGAACAGAGTGTAGGGTTGGACATAGTAAGGAAGGTGGAGTGATCCATATTAACTTGCTGGGGCTGCTGTCACAAAGTACTGTAGACTGGGGGCTTAAACCACAGAAATCTATGTTCTCACAGTTCTGGAGGCTGGAAATCTGAGACCAAGGTGTCAGCAGGGTTGGGTCTTTCTCGGGGCTGGGAAGGAAGACCTCGCTTCTTGTCTCATAGCTGGCTGTCTTCTGAGTCTTTACACTGCCTTCCCTTTGTATGGAGACTGGGTCTCACAAGTTGGGGATGAGACAAACAAGTGCTCCTAAAAGGATCAAAAGCTCTCTCTCTCTCTCTCTGTGTCTCTCTCTCCCTACCTAGATTCCAATGCTCAGCTGAAAATAGTAGCCACTGAATTAGCATGGGTATACCACACACACAAAAAAACCTCACTGTCGATGCACTTTCTTGATTGCTCTCAGAAACTAAGTTACATTCCCTGACTTGAGTGCTGCAAATAAAATGTCCTTTGGGCAAACAGAAGGGGGAAATTCTGATAAGGAATGTTATCGGTCCCTCAACTTGTAAAGCTGTTTCTCTCAGGTCTTATCAACATCAGGCTTTCCACATCATATCAAGTGATGCATAGAATCATGGCAACCACAACAGAAAAAAATGCACTCCCAGCACTTCAGTATTTTGAGTTTTAAAACGGAGCTTCAAATTAGCATTTTGGTTTCTATGAAAAAAAATTTTTTTAGCTGGGAGGTAATTAGGTTTATTTATTTATTTGTTTATTTAGTGGAGGAACTGAGGATTGAACCCTGGCCCTCGGGCATGCTAACCATGCACTCTACCACTGAGCTACACCCTCCCACCCACTATGAAAATTTTAACTGAGCCACAGAAAACATAAAACAGAAGATTATTGATATCTCGTCCAATTCCAAACTAGACTTTGCTCATATATCAGCATGTTTGGCAGACGGAGCAAATGTAAATTTGGCAAATCTCATTCAGTCTACGTGTGTCTTGCCAAAGAAAATGAAATGGAAAGATCTTCCTTGCTAAATGCCCCACACAGCTTTCACACAGCATTGTTAAAATGGGGCATCATAGGCTTACCTGGGACTTTGAGAGTTTTCATAAAGAAAGATTTGGTCACTTTTCAGTTTTCTGAAAATGTGTGGAAACACTAATGATATGAGTAGCTTTACAGAAATTGAAGGAAATTGTCCCCGTGGACACAAACTGGCTTTCATTGTTTTCAGTCATCAAAAAGATATCAAAACGTTGGCTTGCCTTTAAATTATATTTTCAATCTGTGGGAGAAGAAAGATCTTGTCTCATTTGGAAATACAATGTGAATGAGAATGAAAAAAAGAGAACAGTAAAACAGAAACGTATATGCTTTTTCCCAGAACTGCCAATGATCTTTGAAGAGGCCCTAAGGAGCCTAGAAAAAGATGAACTGATTGTATTTTAATTACCTGACGCTATGTTTGGTTGCAACAAAAACTGATACAGCTTTTTTTTTTTTTTTAGTGGGGGGAGACTGTTGCAGAACTAAAAAACAAAACAAAAAAAGATCATTGACACAACATTGTAAACTGACTATTACTCAATTAAAAAATGTAAAAAAAAAAAAAAAAAGATCAGTGGAAAAAGATAGCCAGTAAAACTGGACTCTCTCAATTTCTCTTTTAAAATTGTAACTAATTTGGAATAAAACTTTGATTTCATAAGTTCAAGTTACCTCTGTGCCTTGATACCGATTTCCCTGAGAAAGTGGACTAACTTATGATAAGATCCAGTGCACTTTGGAGTGCTCACAAATCATGGACCTTTCAGATTTGTGAACCTACATGATGAGTTTAATAGAAGCAAAAGGTACAGGTGACAAACAGCTAATTTATCAAAATCAGCATGCAGATACAAAGTACATTGTGTTTTGAACACTTTTTCAAAGGAAACATTTTTTTGAAAGCTGGAAACTTAATTCCTACAGATCTGAAAATCTACTTTTGCTGATAAGTAAAACCAGAAGTATTCTATGTGCAGAAGTGTTTGCTGAGAAAACATTTAGCTCGGTGTCATCACATTGGGCTTTCGCAAGGAATCAGTGTCATGTGGAGTCAAGCACAGATCCACGAGTCAAAGCAAACTATATGTTTGTGCTCAGACTTATCACTATGTAAAAAACACCGCTTATCATGAAAGCTACCAGCTGGGTAGAGAAGTGTTATTGGAAGAGGAAACAGAAGAAGTAAAAATATCCAGTGTATCGTGGGACAGAAATAATTACCTCATTGTTATTTTCAAATTAAATGTCTGAATATCCTCCATCCTTTTGAATTTATATTCCCCTAAAGTTCTTACATTTATGCATCTTAAGATTAACGAAAATATAGCCTACAATATTTAAATATGCAGTCAACAGTCAAATAAATTGCTGTAGCAGAGGGCAGAAACACAAAATTTTGTTACATTTTCTCACAAATATTTACTTATTTAATAGTTTAATTATTAATTACTACTAATTGCCACTGTTAACTAGTCCTATTATTTATTTTGTTTAAAAATATCATTTATGGAACATAAAAGTAAATGAACAAGATAATATGATTTCAAAATAATATAGGATAATATACCACATAATTTTAATACACAAATAAACCCCTATTTTCATGTTACATTTAATTAATAACACTGGTGTATGATTATTTACTATAGATTATGCTATTATAATTTATTTGTCTGGTATGACTGTGTCCTGGCTTGACTCTCTAAGAGGTGGTCACCTTAGATATAGACAAACCGATTCTAAAATTTATATTGAGAAGCCAAAGAGCTAGAACAGTTAAAACGATTTTGTAAAAGATGAATAAAGTTGGAGGAATGTCTCTACCCAGTTTTAAGACTTAATACGTAACTCTGCAATCAGTGTAACAACAGAGTCACCACAAGTAACAGCCAACTGATTTCAGACGAAGATGCAAAAGCAAGTCAGTGGAGGAAGGACAGCCTTTTCAACAAATGATGTTGGAGCATCAGGCATGTACATGAAAAAACAAAGAAAACCCCCACAGACCTCAATATAAATCTCACACCATATACAAAATTTAACTCTAAATGAATTATAGATCTAAATGTGAAATGTAAATCTCTAAAAACTTCTAGAAGAAAATATAGGGGGGGAATTCTTCATGACCCAGTGATAGAGGAAGACACCAAAAGCATGACCCACAGAAGAAAGGACTGATAAACTGGATCTCATAAAGATCGAAAACTGTTGTTGTTTTTGTTGTTTTTTGAAAGAAACTGTTAAGAGAAGTAAAAACAGCAAGCCACAGACTGGAGAATTTTCACGAACCATATGCCCCAAAAAAGGATTTGTGTTGGAAAAATATAAAGAACTCTCTAAACTCAACATTATGAAAACAGACAATCTGATTAGAAAATGTTCAGAGACAGAAGCAGATACTTAACTGAAGTGGACATATGGATGGCAAATTAGCACATGAGGAGATGGTCAATACCATTAGCCATTAGGGAAATGTAAATTAAAGCCTCGGTGAGGCTCCACTACACACAAGTCAGAATGGCTGGAAGAAAATGTACTGTCAATACCCAGGAGAGGCTGTTGACAACTGGGACTCTCACACATTGCTGGTGGAAATGTAAATTTGTACAGCCATTCTGCAAAATGGTTTTGGAGTTTCTTATAACATTAAACATACACTTACCATAAGACCTAACAATTTTCCCACTCCTGAGCAATTACTCTACAGAAATGACAGCATATATATGCATTTAAAAAAAAAAAACAGGTACACTAATTCTTACACCGGCTTTCTTTTGCAATAACCTACAACTGGAATCAATCTACACGCCCTTCAACCAGTAAATGTGGAGATCATAGTACGTATATACAAATACATATTACTTGGTAATAAAAGGGAACTGAATATTGTTATACACAGAAATTTGGATGGCCCCTAAAGGTGTTATACTAAGTCCAAAAAGCCGATCTCAAAAGGTTACATTCTGTATGATTCCAAATTTACATTTTTTAAATGATGGAATTATAGTGATAGATAATAGATAAGTGACCACCACGGTTAGTGGGAAGATGTGACAATAAAGGGTTAACATGAAAGAATTTATTTGTTATGATGGAACAGTTCTGTGTCCTGATTATGTTGATGGGTACACAAATCTATATCTGTAATAAAAGTGTTTTTTTTAACATTTTTTATTGATTTATAATCATCTTACAATGTTGTGTCAAATTCCAGTGTAGAGCACAATTTTTCAGTTATGCATGAACATATATATATATATATATATATATATATATATATATATATATATACACATGAACATATATATATATACATATATATATTCATTGTCACATTTTTTTTCTTTGTGAGCTACCATAAGATCTTGTATATATTTCCCTGTGTGACACAGTATAATCTTGTTTATCTATTCTACATTTTGAAGTCCCAGTCTATCCCTTCCCACCCCCCCCATCCCCTTGGCAACCACAAGTTTGTTTTCTATGTCTATGAGTCTGTTTCTGTTTTGTATTTATGCTTTGTTTGTTTGTTTGTTTTTAGATTCCATGTATGAGCAATCTCATGTGATATTTTTCTTTCTCTTTCTGGCTTACTTCATTTAGAATGACATTCTCCAGGAGCATCCATGTTGCTGCAAATGGTGTTATGTTGTCAGTTTTTATGGCTGAATAGTATTCCATTGTATAAATATACCACATCTTCTTTATCCAGTTATCCATTGATGGACATTTAGGCTGTTTCCATGTCTTGGCTATTGTAAATAGTGCTGCTATGAACATTGGGGTGCAGGTGTCATTTTGAAGTAGGGTTCCTGCTGGATATATGCCCAGGAGTGGGAATCCTGGGTCATATGGTAAGTCTATTCCTAGTCTTTTGAGGACTCTCCATACTGTTTTCCACAGTGGCTGCACCAAACTGCATTCCCAAAAGCAGTGTAGGAGGGTTCCCTTTTCTCCACAGCCTCTCCAGCATTTGTCATTTGTGGATTTTTGAATGGTGGCCATTCTGACTGGTGTGAGGTGATACCTCATTGTAGTTTTGCTTTGCATTTCTCTGACAATTAGTGATATTGAGCATTTTTTCATGTGCCTATTGATGAAGAATATACAATGGAATAAAGACAATCTCTTCAGCAAATGGTATTGGGAAAACTGGACAGCAGCATGTAAAGCAATGAAGCTAGAACACTCCCTTACACCATACACAAAAATCAACTCCAAATGGATTAAAGACTTAAACATAAGACAAGATACTATAAACCTCCTAGAAGAAAATATAGGCAAAACATTATCTCACATACATCTCAAAAATGTTCTCCTAGAACAGTCTACTCAAGCAATAGAAATAAAAGCAAGAATAAACAAATGGGACCTAATGAAACTTACAAGCTTCTGCACAGCAAAGGAAACCATAAGTAAAACAAAAAGACAACCTACGGAATGGGAGAAAATTTTTGCAAATGAAACCGACAAAGGCTTGATCTCCATAATATATGAGCAGCTCATATGACTTAATAAGAAAAAAACAAACAACCCAATCCAAAAATGGGCAGAAGACCTAAACAAGCAATTCTCCAAAGAAGAAATACAAATGTAATAAAAGTTTATAGAATTATACACTCCCTTAAAAAATGAGTACATTTCGGAATTGGGTAAATCCAAACAAATTTTCTCGTCCATGTGTAGTATTTCAACAATGTTAATTTCCTAATTTTGATTATCCTACTTAGGTTATGTAAGTTGGTATCACTGCAGGAAGATGGATGAAGGGGACATTGCAATTCTCTGTACTATTTTAAAGAACTTCCTTGTGAGCCAAAAATTATTTTAAAATGAAAAGTAAAAATAAATGAATGCTAGTAGCAATACTGAGAAAGAACAATTTTTTAGAATGGCTTAAGAAAACTGTGGTATCCATCCTTTTGACATTCAGTGTGCCTCATAATGTGAGGAAACAAAAATCCAAAATTCTTAGAAAAATCAGATTGGAAGGATAAAAGGGTAAAGTATGACACTTAAATAAGGCTGTAAAACCATCAAAGTCCACATGATATGATAGTATAGTAATGAAGTTGACAGTAATGGATAATACTTACAAAGCAATTGATATGTAACTCATACAACAAGCTAAGAGCATGTATTTCTTTATTACCATTTTATAGATAAGGAAACTGAGACACACAGATATTCATTCATATACCCTTGACTGCAGGACTAGTTAATGACCTCAATAGGACTTTCACCCAAAGTGGTCTGACCCTAGAATCTGTAATATGAACAAGTGTGTAATACAAAATTCCTGAAGGTACAGAGAACATAATCACAACAGATGAAAATAGCTACTCTCAGCATTTTGATGTGTTCTTTTCCAGATGTGTGCCCTTTTATTTACTTATTGGTTCATCAAAAAATAAAATATTAACTGAACATGTATGGTGTGCCAATCCTTGTTCTGGGAACATGGGCTACAGTACTGAAAGAAACCAGAACATTGAATACTATTCAGCCATAAAAATGACAACATAACGCAATTTGCAGCAACATGGATGTCCCTGGAGAATGTCATTCTAAGTGAAGTAAACCAGAAAGAGAAAGAAAAATACCATATGAGATTGCTCATATGTGGAATCTAAAAAAAAAGAAAAGAAAGAAAGAAAAGAAAAAGACAAATGAACATAAATACAAAACAGAAACAGACTCACAGACATAGAATACAAACTTGTGGTTGCCAGGGGGGAGAGGGGTGGGAAGGGACAGACTGAGAGTTTGAGATTTGTAGATACTAACAAGTATATATAGAATAGATAAACAAGATTATATTGTATAGCACAGGGAACTATATACAAGACCCTGTGGTAGCTCATGGTGAAAAAGTATGTGACAATGAATATATGTATGTTCATGTATAACTGAAAAATTATGCTCTACACTGGAAATTGACACAACGTTGTAAAATGACTATAACTCAATAAAATAAAATTGAAAAAAAACACCCTTGCCTACATGAACTATCTAGTCTAATGAGGGAACAGAAAATACAAATGAAAAAAGTATGAGAAAATTGCACGTGGTAAGTCCTAAAGTGAATAAGGGATGAATACCAATAGGACGTTGTCAGGGAAGGCCTCTCTGAGGAAGGACACTCAGGCAGAGGTCTGAAGGAAGGGAAGGAGTGGGCCACGAGGATTTCTTAGTGAAGGAATAGAACATTCTGGGTAGAAGACATGGCACCTCCAATTGCCTAGTGCTGGGACTGGATCCAAGGTCCAGGGAGGTCCATGTGGATGGAATTGGGCAAGGGAGTGGGAGTGTGGTAGAGATCTGGCCAGGGTCATATACTAACCCCCAGACTGCATGACTCAGAAATGCTCTTCACACAACCACCACCTTACATTTATCTTTTCTTTCATTGTTTCTTCATTGTTTGTTTTAAAGAATGTGGTGTTTCCTAATCCAGACAGAAGACAACGTGCAAGTGATACCGCTCTATCCACGCTTTTCCACCTTTGATGGAGAAGTTCCCTTAGGTGTATGTGGACGAGGTGTCCTCTACTGGGGCTTCTTTGGGACCTGGCCTGGAGGGAGCTCAGTGGAGCTGGTATCAGCCTTTAGTCTCTTTTCTCAGAAGTCCCAGCAAACCAAATGGACCCTCAATCCCACAAAACCCCACTAATTCAAGAAGAAATGAGGCCTCTCAAGACTCTTGGTAAAGGGTGTGGCTGAGCTCTTCTGCCACCTTGTGACTGATTCCATTTCTCCCTTCCCACCAGATGGATGCTTCTCAAAAAACTCCTTGAGTAGAACTTTCCTTTACAGGAGAGGCTCTTGACAGGCTCGAAGAACATGGTGACCAGAATCCATAAAGAACCTCCCAACACAAAGCTATGCCTAATGCAAAGAGTGTACTTGGTAATGCAATAGAAGGTGTGTTGTGAAAAAAAAGGCATTGGGGGTCTTCTCTTTTATGAGTGCCTGAGAAGTAAGGGGAGCAAAGAAGCAAGGTTAGGTGGGAGAAAGAACTAAGGGATCGAATGGCATGTGCCTGCTGTGCCCGTCTCTTCCTTAGAGCTCTACTCCATCGTCCACCTCTTCTGTGGGACAAACCCTTAAGCTTCAGTGAATCCAGCATCCCCTTTCTCTGTGTGCCCACCTACGACTGAGTGAATCTGCTGCTGTCAGGAAAAGTGTCTGCCTGCCCATGGACCACTCCCCCTCCCCTTCCCAACAAGGAGACATTACTGCCCATCTGCACTCTCCTCCAGCCCGCTCTGTCCTCCTGGTTGGTGCGGAAATTGAGATTGACATTCAAAAGCTCCTTCAATGTCTGCCCCATGTGCTGTTTAAGATGGATGCCTATAACCAGCCTCTCTGCTTTTTTGTTTTTGTTTTAATTAATTATAAATATGACTCTACCACCACCATATCCCATCTCCTCTGAGACAGCAATTTTCCTCCAGCTCTCCTCGGTGTATTCTCAACCTCTCCCCCTCTACTTCATAGGTACATGCCCTGAACACACTTACTACTTCCCTGCACTGGCAGGAATGGCAGCGTTATTAACCACACCACACGCTTGCCATCGTGTGCCATTCTAAGTGCTTCACAACATGGGGCACAGATATTAATTCCACACGGCTGATTGCAAAGCATGGTAAAGTTACTCAAAGTGTCATTTTAAATTAAAACAAACATGCAAATGTAATGACGCTTGGTCAAGTCATTGGTGCCTTTCTTCTTTGCTCCTGTCATACTGTGAAGATGAATGTACACTTTGGGTAAAATTTTTAACATAAACCATGAAATTTCAGGCTCAAGCAGGGTCATCAGTGTAGTATTTACAGTTCTATCATCCAGTGATGAATCTCACATGCGTTACAGAGATTCTTTGGCTAAACGTTTTGGAAAGGACTTCCACTTCTGGGTTGGAAGCAGAAAGTTCCACCCTAGTCATGAGAGTAATATGGATAAATTACAAAATGCATCAGCAAAATGAAGATACAGATTAACCTGAATGAATTAAATTTCAGAAATGGAAAGCCCTTCCTAGGAGCAAGAGCCCCTTGGTGCTTTAATCTCTGGGGTTTACACAGAAGTAGGAAAAAACGTCCCATGGGTGGATGAATGGACAGAGATACCAGTCAAACTGTTAATGAATTTTTATTGATTCTATATTGTCTGAAGTGGCAGATTCAAATGCTGAGGAGTCTAAAAGAAGTCTAAATCCACCTGCCCAATCTCCTTCAGGGCTTCTGCCGGCTGCATGGGGGAATCACACCAAAGGCTGACAGCAGGGCAGGGGAGATAAGACAGGCTCAGGAACCCTTCCCTGAGTGCCAGGTAGTGACTTAGAGGAAGATGCTGATGGAGGACAGGAGAACTAAGTTCCTCTGAGGTTCACAGATCCTGCCTTGAGTGGCTCAGGATGCTCTGAGTAGAGAAAGAGCCCGACGGCACTACTCCCAAGGTGCACACAAACTCTTCACTGAGTACATGACAGCTGCTGCATAAAGACCAGAGGCAGAGAAAGTTAGGGATAATAAAGACCTCCTGAGGCTGGAAGATACCATAGGCAGAGAAAGTTAGGGATAATAAAGACCTCCTGAGGCTGGAAGATGCCAGAGCAGGGTTAGAGAGCAAAGAAAACTCCATAGTGAAATAAAATGCTGGCAACTGGGTTCGAGGCAAGAGGGTGAGAAGAAGAGAGAGAGTTGGGTGGGGGTTGGAGAGAGAAAGCAGAAGAAAAGGAGATGGAGGAGAGAAATCAGAAGAGATTAATTTCCTATATTCATACAACAAACACCTGGACCTAAGACATAGCTATTTGAAGTTTCTGTTGAAAAGCCTGCCTTAATCTCACACTCAAAATAGATGAAGCCTTCATTGGGGGACTGAGTTGCAAAAAAAATTCCCAGATTCAACTCAAATGTATATTAGATCATTTAAATATTTAAATTCCACAGACTAGTGGTCTGACTGAGGAAGAATTATAGTTTCTCTGAGAGTAATTATTTTTTGCTTCCAATTTGAATTTTCTTACAAACATTGTTTCACACACAATAAGAAGTTAAGAAACATGGGAAGGGGGATGATATAGTTCAAAGGCTAGAGTACATGATTAGCATGCATGAGAGGTGGTCCTGGGTTCAATCCCTAGTACCTCCTTTAAAAATATATTAATTAATAAACAATAAATAAACAAGCAAACAAACCTAATTACCCTTCACCAAAAATACATCAAAAAGGTAGAGAATGATTTTTAAAAAGTGGAAATTTTATAAGAGAAAAATAAAATATCAAAATGAATAATTGAGTCTGTGGGCTTAATGTCAGACTGAATACGGTAGAATTCTTCAGAAAGGGTCAGTGGACACAAAAAATAAGCTAGTGAAAAATCATCCAAACTGAAACACAAGGAGAGAGAAAGACAGATTCATAGAGACAGAGACAGAGAGAGCATTGAAGAACCACAGGGCAATGTAAAAATACATTTAACCTATGTGTAATTGGAATCCCAAAATTACAGGAGAGAGAATAAGGCAGAAGAATTATTTAAAGACATAATGGCTGAGAATTTTCTAAAAATGGTGAAATGTATTAACCTACATATATGACAAGTTCAGGAAACCTGACTCAGGATAAAGAAAAGCAATCCACACTTATACCTCTTATCTTCAAACTGTGGAAAAGTGAAGATAAAGAGAAATTTCAAAAGTAGCTGAATGGGAAAGAACTTTACATGCAGGAGAGAACAACACAAAGAATGCCTTATTGTCAAAAGACAGTGGACTAATATCTTTTTTTTTAAATCTTATTTTATTGAGTTATAGTCAGTTTACAATGTTGTGTCCATTTCCAGTGTAGAACACAATTTTTCAGTTATACATAAGCACACATATATTCATTGTCATATTTTCTTTTTGCTATGAGCTACCACAAGATCTTGTATATATCTCCCTGTGCTGTACAGTATAATCTTGTTTTTCTAGTCTACATATGCCTGTCAGTATTTACAAATTTTGAACTCCCAGTCTGTCCCTTCCCTCTCCCCTCCCCACTGGCAACCACAAGTTTGTATTCTATGTCTATGAGTCTGTTTCTGTTTTGTATTTATGTTCATTTGTCTTTTTCTTTTCTTTCTTTCTTTTTTTTATATTCCACATCTTTAACATGCTGAAAGCAGAAATAAAAATGTTTGTCTATAATTCTCTGTCCAGCAAAAATATTCCAGAATGAAGGGGAGAGACAAGAATATACAATGAAGACAGGACAGTCTCTTCAATAAATGGTGTTGGGAAAACTGAACAGATAATGCAAAAGAATTAAACTGGACCCCATCTTACACCCTATACAAAAATCAACTCAAAAAAAGATTAAAGACTGGAATGTAAGATCTGAAGCCATAAAAGTCCTAGACATAAACACAGGGATAAAGCTCATTGCCATTGATCTGTGTAATAATGTTTTTGGATTTGACACCAAAAGCACGGGCGACAAAAGCAAAGATAAACAAGTGGAACTACATGAAACTAAAACGCTTCTGCACAGCAAAGGAAACATTTAACAAAATAAAAAGGCAACCTCTGGAATAGGAGAAAATATTTGTAAATTATATACCTAATAAAAAGTTAATATTCAAAGTATATAAAAAGCATACAACTCAATAGGGGAAAAAAAAACCCACAAAAAACAATTTAAAAATTGGCTGAAACAGGCACTGTTCCAAAGAAGACATACAAATGGACCACAGGTACATGAGAAGATGCTCAGCATCACTGATCATCAGGAAAATATGAATCAAAGCCACAACGAGGAGACACACAGTAAGAATGGCTGTTACCAAAAATGCAAGGGATAGCAGGTGTTGGCAAGAATGTGGAGAAAATGGAATCTTTGTGAACTATTGGTGAGAATGTGAACTGGTTCAGATACTGAGGAAAACAGTATGGAGGTTCCTTAAAAAATTAAAAATAGAATTACCATATGATCTAGAAATTCCACTTCTGGGTATACAGTCAAAGGACAAAATTACTGGAAATATCTGGAAAAGATATCCGCACCTCGATACTCACTGCTGCATTATTTACGGTAGTCAAGACATGAAATGAACTACATGTCCCTGGACGGATGAATGGATAAAGAAAAGGAGGGGTGTGTATGGGTGCACGTGTGCATGTGTGTGCTGTGTGAATAATGGAATACCATTCAGTCATGAAAAAAGAAAAATCTTTCCATTTGTTACAACATGGATGAAACTTAGGGGCATGATGCTAAATGAGATAAGTCAGAGAAAGACAAATACTGTGACTCTAAAAGAAATCAAGCTCACAGATACAGAAAACAGATTGGTGGTTGTGAGGCGAGAATGAGGGGTGGGCAAAATGGGTGAAGGTGGTCAAAAGAATAAAAGAATGAAGGTGAAATAAAGTCACTTTTGGATAGACAATAGCTGAGAGAATTTGTTTCTTGCAAACATGCTGTACAAGTAACACTAAGGGAAATTGATCAGGCTGAAGGGAATTGATATTAGAAGAAAATCTTGATATGCAAGAAGGAAGGAAGGGAACTAGAATTATATATACATTATATATATAATGTATAACATAAAAGGATTTTTAAATTATTTTAATATACATTATATGTACATACATGTTTATAATAGTTTAAATCATAGCATTTAATATAACATATAATAATAATATACATACCCATATTCATATATTAAAAATTCCACACACAAACACAGCTGTATAATATAGGCAGTCTTTGATTTGCACAGTCCTGTGTTGACTGAAACTTGTGCATATGAAACATGTCCAGTTTGCATGGAACCTCAGCTCCTGGACACCTGTGTAAAATGAGTATACTTTTCCAATGTGCAGAAGTTTCAGTTAATATGGTTTTATGCATAGTGAGAAATTGCTTATGTATTTTTTTTCTTGACCACGTCACCCATTTTGCCCAACCTTCACCCCCACCTCTGGCAACCACCCATCTGTTTTCTGTATATGATATCATATATTATTTTAAAAAGACAACTGGCCATTTAAAACAAAGAGAATAGTCATATGCCATGTGTTTTGGGGTTTGTGGCATATACAGAGGTAAAATAAACAGCAACAAGAAACATAGGGTATGAGGAGTTTAAATGGAATGATGTTGTTGAAAAGCTCGTATATTATTCATGAAGCAGGTAGCATATTTATGTCAATGATGCTAAATTAAAGATGCATATTGTAATCTGTCAAGCAACCATAAAAAAACAAAGAAGGTATACATGAAAAGCCAAAACAGGAGATAAAATTGAATGCTAAAATATTTGATTAATCCTGAATGGGAAACAAAAACATAGATGGCATACAAGGAAAACAAATACCAATATAGTCAAATTATAGTCTACTCTATCATTAATTACATTACATGTTAATTGACTACTTCATGGGAAAGGCAGAAATGAGCAGATTTACAACTTAACGATGATTGTTAATTTTATATGTGAACTTGACTGTGACCAGGTATTTGGCCAAACATTATCCTGGGTGTTTCTGTGCAGGTGTTTTAGGTAATCTGTAGACTGAGTAGAGCATATTGTCCTGCATAATGTGGGTGAGTTTCACCCAATCAGAGCAAAAGTCTGACTCTCCCCCAGGGAAAAGCGAATTGTTTCTGCCTGACGACCTTTGACCTGGGCCGTAGGCTTTTTCCCTCCCTTTGGTCTCAGACTGAAACATCAACTCTGACTGGGTTTCAAGCCTACTGGCTTTCTGATTGGAACTACCTCATTAGTTCTGCTGGTTCTCAGTCCCTCATACTCAGATGGGAATTAAACTAGCTCTTCCAGGTCTCCTGTCTAAGACTCACTCTGCAAATCTCGAGGCTGGCCAGCTTCTAGAATCACACAATTCCTTATAGTAAATCTATAAACTAAATTTTATATCCTATTGGTTCTGTTTCTCTGGAGAATGCACTAATGCACTACGTATATCTTATTTATCAAAATATACCTTAAATATAATGACCTGAGCAGGTTAAAAGTTTACAAGATGCAAATACACAGAGTATGTAATTACTAAGCGTAAAAGCCGGTGTGACTCTGTTAATATTAGACAGAGTAGACTTCAAGACAAGGATTATTTACAGAGCTAAGAGGGACATTTCATAAGAATAAAATGGTCAGTGTATCAAAAAGACATCATCACATACAGAATGTGTGTTCTAATAACAGATCTTACAATAAATTAGATTATGGGGAGAAACAGACAAACCTACAACCATATTTAGAGCTTTTAACACACGTTCTTGAGTAATCGATAGATAACTTGATTTAAAAAATCAGTAAGGATATAGAAGGTGTGAAAAACGTGCTCAATCAATAGACCTGAGTGACATTGATAGAAATATATCAACGAATGAAGGATGCATTTTCTTTTCAAGTGTACACAGATTTTTTTTCAAAATACACCCTATATTGGGATCTAAATGCAAGTCTTAATATATTTAAAATAGCTGAAATCATATCAGGCATATTCTGAGATCACAGATCACAATGGAATTAAATTACTAATTAATATATTATGAAAATATGTATAAAATCACCAAATATTTGGAAATTAAACAACACACTTCCAAATAACCCATAAATCAAACAAAACATGACAATGAAAATTGTAAAATATTTTGAAACGAATGATAACAAAACAGAATCTATCACAATTTGCAAGACACTTCTACAATAAGGCTGAAAACGAAATGTATAGCTTTAATTGTCCATACTACAAAAGAGGAAATATTTAAAATAAACGTCCTAAGCTTGCATGTTAACAATATAGAATAAGAACAAGTCACAATTAAAGGAGAAGAATGAATAGAATAGAAATAAAAGCTGAAATCAATGAAATAGAAAACAGACCTTCAATAGAGAAAATCACACAAGTCAATCGTTCATTTTTTTTGAAAAGAGTCAGAAAACCGGTAACCCCTAGAAATACTAATCAAAGAAGAAAGAAAACAAAAGAGAGTGAGAGAGGACAAATCACTCATGTCAGGAATGAAAGAGAGACAATACTACATATTATTCAGACATTAAAAGAATAATGAGAGATTTTGTTAATCTCCATTTAATAAAGAGAAACTGTGAATTTAAAATGGTTTAACAATTAACCAATTGTTAACTGTTAATAAAGAGAGATTGACAACTCTAAGTGAACAAGCTTGACAACTTAGATGAAATGGAAAAATCCTTAAAAGCAGAAATTACCCAAACTGGCAAATGAGGAAACAGAAAAACTGAATAATGTGATTTCTGTCAAAATCAACATTAAAAAGACAACCCAATTTAAAAAAAAAAAAGAGGGGGGAAACAGGATGAAATACACAAAGAAGATACACAAATGGCCTCCAAGTCCAGCTACTTTGGGAAGTCAGTTTGGGCAGTTTCTTATAAAATTAAATATACTCTTATCACACAGTGCTAAAAATGAAGTAAGCTATCAAGCCTTAAAAAACCATGAAGGAATCTTAAACACATGTTAGCAGGTGAAAAAAAAAACCCATCTGAAAATGTTCATATACTGCATGATTCCAAGCATATGACATTCTGGAAAAAGCAAAACTATGGAGACATTAAAAAGGTCAGGTTTGCCAGGGCTTGGGGGAAGGTAGGGTGAATAGCAGAGCACAGAGGATTTTAGAGCAGTGAAATTATTCTATATGGTGTCATAATGGTGAATGCATGTCATTACACACTTGTCAAAACCCACAGAATGTATAACTTCAAGAGGGAAACTTAATGTGAACTACAGACTTGGATGATAATGATGCATCCCTGTGGGTTCACAGATTATAACAAACGTACCCTCTGGTGCCTGATGTTGATAGTGGGAGAATTTGTGTGCGTATGTGTGGGATGGGCAAAAGTTATATGGGAACTCTCAATTATTATCCTCAGTTTTTTTGAAACCTACAATTGCTAAAAACTGTGCAAACAAAAATCCAATGATACAACCATTTTTCACCCACAGGAATGCTTCAACTCAAAATGTCCAATTATATCAGTTTTGGCTGGGATGTGGAGCACCTGGAACTCTCAGACATTGTTAATAGAGGTACAAAATTGTGCAGTCACAATTTCACATCCACTAGAATGAACGAAATAAAAAAGACTGACAATACAAAATTGTGCAGTGCTGCAGAACGCTGGGAATTCTCATACATTCTGGTAGAGTGTCAAACTTCCAAACCCAACTGTGGAAAACTGTTGCAGTTTCTTACAAATATAAACACACATCTACTCTATGACTCAGTCATTCAGTGTAATGTTTATTCAAGATACATGAAAATGTATGTTCAAAAGAAGATTCTTAGGGAATTTTCAAAGCAGTGTTTTTTTTTTTTAATACTAGCCCTAAATTATAAATATCCCAAATGTCAACAGGTAATAGATAAACAAACTGCAGTATACATCCAATGGAATTCTATTCAACATTAAAAAGTAGCAAACCTCAGATAAGTGCGAGATGTTAAAATCTCAAATAAAAAAAGTTGAATCCAGACACAAAAAGAATATATACCATAATAATTAGATTTATATGAAATTCAAGAACAGGCAAAGCTGGTATCCGGTGAGAGAAATCAGAAAGTGGCTACTTTTACACATGAAAAGATGCTCAATGTCTCTAAGTATTAGAGAAATACAAATCAAAACGATAATAAGGTATTACCTCACACTGTTCAGAATGGCTATCAACAAAATGTCTACAAATACAGAAACAGACTCACAGACATAGATTACAGACTTGTGGTTGCTGAGGGGAGGTGGGTGGGAAGAGATAAACTGGGAGTTCAAGATTTGCAGATACTGACTGGTATATATAAAATAGATAAACAAGTTCATACTGTATAGCACAGGGAAATATATTAAATATCTTGTAGTAGTTTACGGTGAAAAAGAATATGAAAATGAATATATGTATAAACATGTATGACTGAAGCACTGTGTTGTACACCAGAAATTGACACAATATTGTAAACTGACTATACTTCAATAAAAAAGTCTACAAACAATAAGTGCTGGAGAAAGTGTGGAGAAAAGGGAACCCTCCTCCACTGTTGGTGAGAGTGTAAACTGGCACAGCCACTATGAAGAACAGTAGGGAGGATCCTTAAAAACTGAAAAGTAGAGTTACTATATGATCCAGCAATCCCGCTCCTGGGCATACATCCAGAGGGAATTCTAATTTGAAAATATACATGCACTATTTACAACAGCCAAGACATGGATGCAATCTAAATGTCCATTGACAGATGATCAGCTAATGAAGATGTGTGACAGATATATATATACATGTGTAGGAATATTACTCAGTCATAAAAAAGAATAAAATATTACCATATTGCCATTTGCAGCAATGTGGATAAGCCTAGAGAATGTTATACTTAATGAAGTCAGTCGGACAGAGAAAAACAAATATTATATAATATTTATATGTGAAATCTAAAAAATAATTCAAATTAATCTATATACAAAACAGAAGCAGGCATACAGACATAGAAAACAAATTATGGTTACCCAAGGGGAAAGAGGGGGAGGGATAAATTAGGAGTTTGGGATTAGTGGGTACAAACTATGATATATAAAATAGATAAGGCACAAGGATCTACTGTGTAGCACACGGAACTATATTCAATATCTTGTAATAACCTATAATGAAAAATAATCTGAAAAATATGTGGATACAACTGAAAGAAAAAGAAGGTGGTTGCCTTTGGGGATTAAGGAATTGACTGGAAATGGGCACATGGGAGTTTATTGGATAAAGAAAATGCTCCTCATTTTGTTTTGACAGATGATTATTTGGTGACAAAGTTCATCAAACAGAATGCATTTCATTGTATGTTAATTATATCTTACATTTAATAAACAGGTTTTGGCAGCACCAATAACTGACAAGAATTTTGCCTTTGGCAACAAATAGATCAGGCTTCAGTTCCAGATTCTGCTAGAGATAGCTGGGACATACAACAAGTTAATTACCATCTTGAGCCTCAAGATCTTCATGTGTAAAATGGGGCCAAATGCTTGTGGATTTTGTGAGGAATATACAGTGCATGTAAAGATTTTAGGATGGTGCTTGGTCAAATAACAAGCATCCAATATACGGTAGTTAGGCTATTTTAACGAACCTCTTGCAACACTTCTTTCAAAAGCCTTGTACTTCTGATACATTCTGTGTTGATTTATTTATTTATTTCTCTTTTAGTGCTCAGTCTGTCTATTTGGAGAACACTCTTGAATCTCCCACAGCTTTGGCGTTGTTTGTTTTTTCTTTTCATTGCTACTGCCAGCATCACACCCCGACCCTCACACTCCAGGCAGAAGTGAGTACTCAGTTACTTGCGTCAACTATGACCATTAGAGGTTTTAAATGCTGCAGACCATAACACTTTATGGCACTAAAAATACCATATTAATATCCCTCTGCGTCTATAAGATCCAGTGACAGATTTTTTTTCTCTGTAGCCCTGCACCGTGTCAGGCACATACATAATCCTTAATAAAAAGTATTTCGCAAATAAATAATTTTAGACTTTGTGAA
Organism: Camelus dromedarius; assembly: GCF_036321535.1. NCBI lineage: Eukaryota > Metazoa > Chordata > Mammalia > Artiodactyla > Camelidae > Camelus > Camelus dromedarius. The sequence goes on from NC_087464.1 coordinate 3,439,412, forward strand.
AATCATACCTGATTATTTTACTCACTTATAAATATTTCCACCAGAGCCTAACAGCTGTAGAGGAGTGAAAGATGGGCACTTCTGGTGCTAATCTTACACTTTCATTCAATAGCTCCTCCCTGACCACTCAGAATGAGGCAGGGGAGACAAGAGTGAACAAAACAAGGCTGCAATCTGCAAGAAGGCTCCAGTCTTGTGGCGAGCCAGGCGATAAAGAAATACACAAATTCTTTGTACATCTGGCTCAGTGATGTCCCTACTCCTATTTGTCTATCCTCAATTCTCCTCTCCCAATCTTTTCTATTACTTGCATTACCCTTTTGCTATATATTTGTGTAAATGGCCAAAGCCGTTTCTCATTAGATGACAAACAGGTGCCTACATTCCATGGACATTTTGTGTATATTTGAATTCTATCTTCTGCTCACCTTGGATTTTTAAACCGCTTCGTGGAGAAAGAAGGAGAGGGAATTTTGGCAAGGCGTGGTTCAGAGGAATGGGGATAGAAGAGCATACACACAGAAGGTCAGTGGGTGCATCAGGAAACTAGAAGATTCCACTAGGAGAAGGGGGTTTTCAGAAACCTATTTAAAGCTTGTTGTTCAAACACCGGAATCAGTATCACATTATTAAGCCAGTCAGCCTTCACAAAGGGGCTACATGTTATTTGATTCCTCACCTGTGACACTGGGAGCAGGTGCATTTGTTAGAAGCTGGGTGGTCAAGTGGCCTGGGTCTGAGAGCATTGATTGTCTCAAACAGGCCAATGTATTTTCCAGGGAAGAATAAATCCGATTCACCCATGACTGGCCCCACCAAAATCACTGGATACTTATGTCTTCATTTTTCTCAGCTGGTTCACATATCTTACCAAGGAGTTGTAAAAATGCTAGTGTAGGACTTGAATACATTTCACATATAATGACACCTACAAGTTTTCCTGCCTCCACCCCATAATCCCTGATAATTCCCTTTTGGCTTCTGCATCACACGTGGGCATAAACTGGGCCTCCTTTCACATGACGGATTTGGTGGGAGTTGACATTGTGTGGTAGTGCTTTTCATTAAGCTCCAACCTCACTGAGAACAATTGGGCCCTGCTGGTCACCATTTATTGTGTGGGATGATCCACAGCATGGTGGACCAAAGGTTAAATCCACCATAATCCTGAAAAAACAAATTGTTAGTGGAAGAACTTAATCTCTGATGAATGTATACACTTGAATGAGAGAAGGGGAAAGTGTGCTTTAGTGACAGTAGAAATGTCATCAGCTGAGAAATGAACTGACTTTCCCAAAGCCATCCACAGCCAGCAACCATCATGTGACAGAGTTGGGAACAGGGGAACATGAGGGTTATGTGTCCAAATTTATGCACTGCATCTCTAGAAGTAGTTCTAAATCTCTATCAAACTCAGAAGTCTTATAGGGACAGATCATTAGCCCAGAGAGGAACCTGGAAACCATGAGACATGGCGGTATTCATACTTCAGAAGCACACAGGTGTGTACACAGGTGTGACAGACACCTCAGCAGGCACCAGGGGAGAGCTACTGGTGTCTGAAAAGGTGTTCTGAAGGATAACAATTCTGATTTCTCACCCCTTCAGTTGCCAGAAAAAAACCACTGAACCCTCACTCCCAAATTATTACTTCATTATTTAAGGCAACGATAACCTTGGGAGTGTGTATATGCCTTTGTTGGGATTCATAAATTACCAAATTTGAGGAACACTGGCTAAGGGTACCTCAGGAGGAGTGGGGTATAGCCTCTATCATTCTCTTCTGCCCCCTTGTGGCATCATTCGTGTTTTATTGGTCACTCTGGACTCTTGCCCTAGGCAGCAAATAGCCTCTTCTAAACTAAGCATCCTTAATACTTAGTATTTTGTATATTTCCAGAAAACAACCCAACTGGCAGTGAGACTGGCTTTTTCTTTCAGCATGAAGTCGCATAGCGCTACTCAGTAAATGTGATGTCTCCTGCTTTATCCATTAAAACATCATTTGTCTAATTTTTAAACTGATTTTGTCTATGAGTAGATGTCCCCCAAATTCTGTAAATCACTCTTCATCTGTTTTTCCTATGTATTAATCTTGAATCTCTTCATTCACTCATTTTATTATTTTCTAGTGCTTTTGTTGTTGTTGTTGTTGTTGTTTTCCTCTTTACAATTTCTTTCTTGCTCTGCAACTAATAAGCAGCAACAGTAAATCTACCTGGTTTTTTCATCCCAGTTATTCCACAGGAATTATTCCCCCAGGCTAAAAATGCTGCCTTCCACTGATCTCCGGAGCATCTTAATTTCTCCAGGATTTCTTTCCTTCCCGCTCTATTCTTTGTCGTCTTTTTCTCTACCTGTGTCTAAAAAGGTCTGCGTTCTCCAACACCTGTCTCAGGAGTTTCACTCTAAACACTCTTCTTCTGCAGCCACACTCCCTGGCACAGCTCTGTTTCTATGAAGAGGATCGTGACTCCCAGCTCAGTTTTCTTCTGAATCCCAAACCATTATACAGGTGTCTACAGGGTAGCTCTCTCTGGCAGTCCCACAGCACACACTGTCAATGCCCATGTCCTATTCAACACTCGACAATCTCTCCCCACTACGAGCCCCGCGACACCAGCGATTTCCCACTTCCCCGGGACAGCGACTTCTCTCTCACTCTTACATTAATTATAGCAGCTGCCTACTATGACTGTTGCATCGCGCGTGTGTGTGTATGTATCTATATCTATATCTATATCTATATCTATATACATACATATATATATTTTATATCCCTCCGGCCAGGGTTTTGCCATATCTGAGCTCAAACCACGCCATCTCCCCCCTCATGGACGCCTTCCATGTTCCCAGTGGTCTCTTCCCAACTCTATACCACAGTACAGTGATTTCTAAAACATAGGTCCGGTCCTGTCACTCTCCTGTGGAAACTCATCCATGGGCAGTCCGATTAGGCTGCAATTGGGGACCGGACAGTGCGGGGAGGGATCTCGTGTCAGTCAGGATTCCTGGTAGACGCCCCTCTGCACTATCCACTTGTGGTGGTCGGGGGCGGGGAAGGGGCGGGATTGAGCCCCCTTCCCCCCTCCTCCTTACTGCGGAAAGCTGCAGAGCTAAGGGCGCTCACTTCCTACTCACCAGTCAGCGGGGAGGAATCCTCTGAGCAGCCACGTAGGCATTCTCTTCTCTCTGGAGGAAAAGGCCCAGCAGCTGTCGGAGGAAAAGGCTCACCAGCTGTCAGAGCGAAGGGACATGTCGCAGCTAAGTAAGAATTTGGGTGATTCGAGTCCCCCGGCGGAGGCCCCCAAGCCTCCGGTCTATAGCCGCCCTACGGTTCTGATGCGGGCCCCGCCCGCTTCCTCCCGGGCTCCGCCAGTCCCTTGGGATCCACCTCCGATTGATTTGCAGGCTTCACTGGCCGCTTGGCAGGCACCTCAGCCTGCCTGGGAGGCCCCGCAGGGCCAGCCGCCTGCCCCAGTGGCTCCGATGGCCCAACCTCCATCCCTAGGGGCTCCGATGGTCCAGGCTCCCCCTCTGGGAGGCCCGATGGGGAAGCCTCCGACTCCCGGAGTCCTGATGGTGCATCCTCCCCCTCCGGGAGCCCCGATGGCCCAGCCTCCGACTCCGGGAGTCCTGATGGTGCATCCTTCGGCTCCCGGGGCCCCCATGGCCCATCCTCCTCCTCCTGGGACCCCGATGGCCCACCCTCCTCCTCCCGGGACCCCGATGGCCCATCCTCCCCCTCCCGGGACTCCGATGGTGCATCCTCCCCCTCCTGCGACCCCGATGGCGCATCCTCCCCCTCCCGGGACCCCGATGGCGCATCCTCCCCCTCCGGGGACCCCGATGGCGCATCCTCCGCCTCCGGGGACCCCGATGGCGCATCCTCCCCCTCCGGGGACACCGATGGCCCAGCCTCCAGCTCCGGGAGTCCTGATGGTCCAGCCGCCTGCTCCGGGAGTCCTGATGGTCCAGCCGCCTGCTCCAGGAGCCCCGATGGCCCAGCCTCCGCCTCCAGCAGCCTTGATGGCCCAGCCTCCACCTCCAGTAGCCCCGATGGCCAAGCCTCCTGCTCCGGGAGTCCTGATGGTCCATTCTGCAGGGTCGAGAGCTCAGATCGCCCAGCCTCCAGCTACAGGAGCCCCGATGGTGCAGCCGCCGGCCCCACCTGCTCAGCCTATGGCTTCTTGGGCCCCACAGGCTCAGCCTCTGATCCTGCAGATCCAGTCACAGGTTATAAGGGCTCCTCCACCGGTTCCCCAGGGCCCGCAGGCCCCGCCGGCGCCGCTGGCCACACCCCCGGGCTGGCAGGCCACCTCGCCGGGGTGGCAGGCCCCACCTCAAGGCTGGCAGGCCACGTCCCTGGGCTGGCAGGCCACGCAGGTCACCTGGCAGGCTCCGACCATTGCCTGGCCGGCGCCTCCACCTGTGCGCCAGGGGCCACCACCCATCCGCCCGGGCCCGCCACCCATTCGCCCGGGCCCCCCGCCGATACGCCAGGCCCCACCCCCAATCCGCCAGGCGCCTCCCCTGATCCGCCAGGCACCGCCACCCATCCGACCTGCCCCACAGGTACTGGCCACCCCACCACCACTCTGGCAGGCTCTGCCGCCCCCACCACCACTGCGGCAGGCCCCGCAGGCTCGGCTGCCCACCCCGCAGCTGCGGGCGGCCCCACCGGTGCGAGCGCCTCCACCAATTCGGGTGGCCCCGCCAGCACCTCAGGTGCCCACGGCGCCTCCTGCTGGCCCCCAGGCGCCCCCAGTGGCCATGCCGGCCCCTCTCCCGGCCCCACTGCCTGCCCCCCAGGCTGCGCACTGCCCACCCATCATCTGGCAGGCCCCCAAAGGCCAAGCCCCGGTGCCACATGAGATGCCGACGTCGATGGAGTTCCAGGATGTGCAGCAAGGCCAGGCGCTGACCTGGCAGGCGCCAAAGGCCCCCGGGCAGTTCTGGCAGCCCCTGCCCACCCAGGAGGCCCAGAGGCAGGGCCCATCGTTGGTTCAACTGGAGCAGCCCTTTCAGGGGGCCCCAGCCTCCCAAAAGGCCCTGCAAATCCAGCTACCCCCCCAGCAGGCCCAGCCCTCGGGTTCGCAGGCAGAGCTGCCATCCCTGCAACCCCAGCCCTCCTGGCAGGGCCCCCCTGCAGCCTCGCAGGGCCAGCCCGGAGCCCCCTTAGCAGGGGCAAATTTTCCCATGGGCTGTGATAAATCATTGATGACTCCTTCAGGAGAATCCAGGGCCTCTTCTATAGACCGAAGGACCTCTTCAAAGGAACGTAGGACCTCTTCGAAGGAACGCAGGGCTCCTTCGAAGGATCGCATGATCTTTGCTGGCACCTTTTGTGCTCCAAGGGCAGTGCCGACTGCCCGGGCGCACCTGCCTACGCCCTGGAAGAACTTGCCTGGGGCATCAGAGACCTTTACTGCCACCCCGAGGGTCTTTCCAGCTACCTCCCAGTTCCAGCCTGCCTCTTCGAATGCCTTTCAGGGCCCCTCTGCCAGCTCAGAGGCCCCAAAGTCACTGCCATTTGCTCTGCAGGATCCCTTTGCCTGCGTCGAGGCCCTGCCGGCAGTTCCATGGGTGCCACAGCCCAATGTGAGTGCCTCGAAGGCGTCCAAGGCAGTGCCCACCATCCTGCTGGCCACGGCAGCTGCCCCCAAGGCAATGGCCACCACTCAAGAGGCCTCGAAGACCGCCGCTGAGCCTCCGCGTCGGTCAGGCAAAGCCACCCGGAAGAAGAAGCACCTGAACACGGAGGAGGATGGCAGTGGCCAGATGCTGGGCATGCGCAACTGGCAGCCCCCTCGGCGCTGGGAGAGTGTGGACTTGAATGAGTGGGGGGTCCTGGGTGGCTGGGAGGGCCCGAGCACCTCCCATGGTCTGAGTGGCTGGGAGGGTCCTAGCACCTCCAGGATCCTGAGTGGCTGGGAGGGGCCCAGCACATCGTGGGCTCTGAGTGCCTGGGAGGGTCCGAGCACCTCCAGGGCCTTGGGTCTCTGGGAAAGCTCATGCAGCCCTCAGTCCTTGGTCATCTCTGAGCTCCCCAATCTGGCTCAGGGATTCGGTGCCCCCCAGGATGACCCCACACTGGAGAGGCAGCCACTGTCTCCCTTAGATGAGAGGGCTAATGCACTGGTGCAGTTCCTCTTGGTCAAGGACCAAGCCAAGGTGCCCATCAGGCGCTCAGAGATGGTGAGATTCGTCATCCGTGAATACAAGGACGAGTGCTTAGAGATTATCAACCGTGCCAACCACAAGCTGGAGTGTGTTTTTGGTTATCAGCTGAAGGAGATTGATCCCAAAAACCACTCTTACATTCTTGTCAACAAGAGTCACAAGGGGGGAGCGGGGCCGTCCTACCTGGACCGGCCCAAGTTAGGCCTCCTGATGGTGGTCCTGAGCCTCATCTTTATGAAGGGCAATTGTGTCCGGGCGGACCTGATCTTTAATTTTCTGTATAAATTGGGGCTGGATGTCCGGGAGACCCACAGTCTCTTCGGAAACACAAGGAAGCTCATCACCAAAGTGTTTGTGAGGCAGAAGTACCTGGAGTACAGGCGGGTCCCCCTCACTGAGCCCGCAGAGTATGAGTTCCTCTGGGGCCCCCGAGCATTCCTCGAAACCAGCAAGATGCTTGTGCTGAAGTTTCTGGCCAGGCTCCATAAGAAAGATCCACAGTGCTGGCCGTTCCAGTACTTGGAGGCTGTGGCAGAGTGTGAGTCTGAAGATGCTGATAAGGATGAGCCTGGCCCTGGTGATAACGCCGATGACCCCACCAGCAGCCCCCCTCCCAGCTAATGTGGTTTAGCAGCTACCTTCTCTCTCATTGTTCCTGTTCCTTTGGGTCCCCGGCCAAAGGCCACTGACAGGGTGGGGTGGGGGGGACGTTTTGTTTCTGGTGTTTATGTTCCAGTTCTTTCTCTGTGTAAGTTTGGACTTCAACTTGCTTTCGTATCTGCCAAAGCTTTGTACATTTTTCACGTGGTGTTGATTTCAATCAGCTACTGTTCTCTTTGGTATTTTGGCATCTGTATTTTTTAAGTGAGATCTGTGATTCTCCTGTTTTGTGTTATAATTGTTATGTTTTTTGGTATCAGAGTTGTGCTGGCTTTGTGAAATGAATTGAGAAGCTCTCCATCTCATTCTGGTACAGATGATGTAGCATCGAACTAGGCTGTTCTTTGATGTTAAAAATGACTCATCAGTTAAAGCTGTCTGCAGAAAAATAAATATCTATATCTATATATATAAATATAATTTCAGCATAACATGGAAGTGTTTGTCTTTATTCTAATTTTTATTCCAGATGGTGGGAGCCAAGTTCACCCTACTCTCAAAATGGAGCTGAGCATCAAGACAACGATCAGGGAGAGTAGGAACCATGGTGACAAAGCTGTTTTTCAAAGACAGTGCTACATGCATCACAGCGATGCAGTGATTGTTTTGGGTGGTGAGACGTAGGATTGCCATAAAAGCAGGGTGAAAACTTCACAAGTCAGCGAGGCTGAATCAAGAAGAGGTGGTCTATCTCCTCTGATCTGATCCTCGCAATGGTCCTTCAAAGTAAGCATCATTCCTATTTTCTAGGTGAGTGTATAAGGCTCAAGTAGATTAATTAAATGGGACATGTCAGTGCCAGGAAGGTCAGTAAATTTGTACTGTGAAGCATAAAATTTTCTTAAGGTTATGTGGGAAGGGAGGATCACATGCCTACAGGGCTACAAGAATCCAGATTTGTTCGTCACATGGATGTCCAGCAGCTCAGGGAATTTGGGTTTATCAACACTTTGACACTGACATTGAAACATGCTCCTTGAAAAACATCCAGGTTTATAACAGGGAAGAGGAAATACCAGACTTCAATGAATTGGGGATCCTGCAGGGTGCTGGTGGCTGGTGGGGGGAAGGATGGGGACCACATGGGGGTCCAGCCTAAGCCCCTGGGAAGAGGTCATCAATCATAACACACTGGGGACGTCAGCCTGCAACGTCGGAGGCTTCTAAATAATAGTAGTTAGCCCTTGCGTGCAGGCCTGGTGTGGGAGGGAAGGTGATGGGGAAGTGAACCCACCTGAGTGTTTTGGAGAAAGATATTCATGCACACTTGACTGGGCTGGTGTATGCAAAAGGATACCCCTGAAGTTACTACTCTTTCCCGGTGGATGGGGATCATCAGCTTTGCTACTGCATCTCCACTGTCCTGGAAGGATCCAGAAACCCACCCTAACCCGCCCTTCTCTGGGTGGGGATGAATTTCCAGAGGAGTAAATGGCTAAAATGGTATTCTCCTGCCACCTAGTGGCACGTTACTGTTCTGCCGCTCCTGACGCCGCGCAGTGCAACCCGGGCGGCGAGGATTAACTTCACACTCCAAACATCTGGGTTTAGGTTAGTACTTGATTCACAACTTTCGCCCACAATTTTACCTACATTCCTGCCCAAACGTTTCCCTTTTTATGTCACAGGACAAGGTGAAACCTCTTCTCCAAGTCCTAGCACCTAGGAAGTTGAGATTCCAGACGGGAGATGAACTCAGGATGGAGAGTCTGTTCTGAGCACAGAGCTGTGCTTTCTAGGATGACTGCCTCCACCCCAGGACCTGCCCGGCTACAGGCCGTCTGTGGCAAGTTGTCCAAGTGGCCAGGTCTTCCAGAAATTCGGAGGCGGTTTCTTGTAAACTCCGCGGGTCTGAGAGTACCCTGCTTCTGTCCCAATCAATCTTCGGTAATTTTGACACCAACAAGTACCCATTGAAGTTAACAACATCGTCCCAGCCGAACACCATCCCCAAAAGAGGCCTTGCTGGGCCAGGAAATGGGCATGTAGGTCTGGTATTTCTCTTTGGTTTTTACTTTATTTATTGTTATTTTTTAAAAGAGTTTTCTCCAAATCATTTACTCATGGGGGACTGTTCATCTTTGTGGAAAAAAGTTTGGAAAGTGGCCTCTTATAACTTTGGTCCCATGCTTAAGATACAGTCTACTCCACGGCAGAAAGGCTCATCTCCCATTTGCAGTTCTCCATCTCATTTATCTTATAACCTGATATAAAGCAAATCACCTTATCTAAGCAATGCCAGGGGCTGAAGACCTGGCCTGAATTAAAATGTACTGAGAGATAAATTACAGCAGTAATAAAATTTTAACAGGAAAGAAAAGAAATCGGCTGAATAGTCAACTGAAATGTTTAAGAAAGAACTGCTGACATGATGAAATCAGGAGGCGGAAAACAAAAACCCAGGAAAATGTGAAAATACACGGTAAGAAGCAATGGGAGAAAGTCCGAGACCCATTATTTCAGAGTTCTAAAATGTAGCTATGTTTAGTATGAAGATTTTTATTATGAAATGAAGAAAAAAATAAAACCTCTGTAAACTAAATGGACAAATGATATCAGGTGACAAAAAAAAAATATATATATATATATAAATGGAAAGTGTCATTGAAAACTGTTCCACCACAATAGTATAAAGACATAAATATAGACCAGTATTCCAGCTTTCATGTATTACATTGGTATAGGATAAAGTAAAAGCTCATGGAATATCCAGAATAAAGTTTTTATAAAACTGGCACCCTTATACACTACCGATGAAAGTATGCATTACTACAAGTTGCCTTGAAATAATTCAGCCAACAACATCTTCAAGAGATTTAAAAATGTTAATGCTGTTTTATCTAAACATCCCTCATAAGGGAATATATTGAATAGAAAACAAATCTGCACTAGAGGCAAAGGCTTTTTCACACAGAGAGGTGCTTAGGAGAGTGGAGGGGACTTATGATGAAATGCACACCTGTCCCCCCACACAAACACACTAGTGTCAGTCAAGGTGGTCCAGTGAGTTTTCTGTTGAAAAGACCCAAGGCTTCTTTAGAAAATGACTTGCAGTTTTCTCCCTCACAAAATTATGTGCTGCATATCAGAGATATGACAACCTGCACCTGGAAACTCTGAAAGTGGGTTCTAGTAGACCCCCAGCAAAGTGTGGACTGTAAATAAGTTCATTTATGTCATTGTTTTGGATTCCACATGTAAGTGATATCATATGATATTTGTCCTTATAAAATAGATAAATAAGGTCCTACTGTATACCACAGGGAACTAGAGTCAATATCTTGTAGTAACGTGTAAGGAAAAATTACGTATATATGTATAACTGAATTAGTATGCCATACAGCTGAAACTAACAGAAAACTGTAAATCAACTATACTTCAACTGCAACCAAACAGTGCCAGGGAATAAGCTCAGTAAAAGCCATTTCATATTAAACTGTAGACTCTTAAAGAAGAGACATTTAAAGTGTTTCTCAGAGTGAGGAAACCAGTGCACTGTTTTAAAGGATGTCAGTTATAAGCCAGTTAATATTTCAGGGTGTTTACCTAAAAATGATGCTCTGAATTTTAGGGTAATATTACTATAAATAAGCCTTTCCTCCCGAGAGCAGGAGAGACAAGGAAGCACCAGTTGCTTGTGCAAACCAAACATAAAGCTACGTGGTCAGCAGACAAGAATGCATCACTGCAGCTGGGATGAACAGAGGACCCTCTGTGGCATGTAGCACATTTACCCTCAGAGTTAGAGACACACCCACACCACGTGGCACCTTCCTGTCCATTGCCAGAATACTCAGAAGGACATGGGAGCAGCGCTGACTCTCCTGCCTCTGGGTACTGAGGTGGGAAGCCCCATGAAAAAGACAGCAGGACGCCCCAGACAGGGTCACTACCCTCCTACCAGCACCATTCGGTTCCTTGGCCCAGTGGCATTATTTCACTTTTTAAACTCTGGAAACACAGCTTACTTCTAAGAAAACGGAACTTACCCCCTAAGATTCTATTGGTTCCCTACGCTAACTCCTGATTGGCCCATTTCTCTCACTCCTAATTGGTCCATTTCTCTCACTTCTGATTGGTCCATTTCTACAAAGCTTGTTCCTAATTAGTCAGTTTTGTTACACCTTATTTGCATATGATGTTGCAAAGTGTAGACTGGGAGCCTATAAAAGCCTATGTAAATCTACAGATGGGATCCAGGAGTGTTAACTCTTTTGGGCCCGCTGGCATAATAAACCTGAATTCTCCAACCCTCTGAGTGATGCTTTGTCTCTCACCCAGATCCAGGTTGCTGTCACAACTGAGCTGTAACACACTTTGCTGCAACACTACCAGCACCTAAACTGGGGGCACCTTTTCCCCGTTTGGTCAGTCTACCAGACCTGCCAGTTTTGCCACTTCACATGGCCACTGTCCTCCCTTCTTTCCATTCCTGCAGCCACTATTTCTTGCCTGGATTTGGCAGCTGCCTTTGAGTGGCCCCTACCCTCAGCATTGCCTCTCATGCAAACAGCTGCATTGGCTGCCCAGATCATAACACTTTATTCTGTCTAAACCACTTGATGGCTCTGAATATTCCCCAGAATTAGACATAGCCCCTCCTCAGCTCATGTTCCTCATCCTGTGGGTCAAGGAGCATCAAGTTAGAGGTGGTTTCATCTAAATTGGGATTTACAAATGAGGCAATGAGGCCAGGGGTCCCTCTGCTGGGTAGTAAGAGGAACTCCTGTGTGAATTGTATTCTGCATTGACATCCAGGTGTGTCAGCAGGATAAGTCTTAAGGAGAAGACCCTGGCTTTTAGATTACAGAATTTCTGGTTTCTCTTGGAAAGTCCTGGGGCACTAGAGAGACATCTGGCTTCTCTGGAAAGAATCTCTAGGGAAGGAATCTCAGGAACCCATCTTTAGAGCACAAGCCACACTTCCCTGAGTGCAAGCAATTTCTTTCTTCCAAATTGTCCAGAGGGTCCCATTGTGAATCCCACGAAGAGAATTCTAACACTACTAGCCCATTGGTCCAAGCCCCTAGGGCTTTTAGATTCTGAAAGTTATACTGGCCCCTTTCTGTTTTGAGAGATGACACCTTCAATACTAGTTCCCTCCTGTTTGCTTGATGGCACTGCAGGAATCACTCTGGTTTCTCAGGGGGATACCCTTCTCGTTGCAAATGAGTTTACTCTGCCAACTGCCAGTGCTCCTCCCAGGGAGTCTGTCTGTCTTTCTCTGCCCTCATTTGTTCAGACTAACTTCAGCTTGAGAACCACACTTAACAGAGGGATTCTTGTTGTCCACCTAACCAGCAATGACCATGGAAGCATTTTCTAGATCTAGTAGACTTCCTAGGGTGTGCTGTGTGGTGGCTCAGAATCTCCTCTGAAATAGAGCTGGCTAGGGCCACAAAGCTTTGGGATTTGAGTGTTGGCTTTGTTGGCTTCTGAAAGACATCCTTAAAAACATTTTTTAAATAATTATAGATTCATAGGAAGTTGCAAAGATTATACAGGACAGTCTCATGCAGCCTTCGTCTGATTTCCCCCCAGTGCTTACATCTTACAGAGCATCAAAACACATTCAAACATCAAAAGGACAACATCAAAGGACACTGACGTTGGCAGTATGTGTATGTATGGTTCAGTGACATTTTATCACAAATGTGGATTCTGTAAACATCACCGCAATCAACATTCAGAACTGTTCCATCACCACAAAGACTTCTCTCTTGCAATTCCTTTATAGTCAGCACATCCCTTCCCCTGCAAACCCTAACTCCCGGCAATCACTGCTCCCTTCTTCCATAATTGTGTCAGTTTGAGAACATTGTATACATAAAACCACACCCTTGATGTTGGCGATTTTTCACTCACTATCATACGCTCCCTATCCATCCAGGTGGTTGTGTGTACCAATATGCAGTTTATTCCTTTTCAATGCTGAAAAACATTTACCTGTGAAGGCTATTTTGGTTGTTTCCAGCTTTGAGTTGCTAAAAGGTTGCTGTGAATGTCTGAGTGCACGTTTCCGTATGGACATACATTATCGTTTATCTGGGATAAATGCCTCTGAGTAATAGCTGAGTTGAATGGTCACTTTTTAATGAAACTACCAAAATACTTTCCAAAATGGTTGTAACATTTTACATTCCCACCGGCAACATATGGAGACCCAGTTTGTTCGTCTCCTCACCAACAATTGGTGTAGCCACTTAAAAAATGTAGCTGTCCTAAAGGGTGTGTAGTAAAATCTCACTGTGGTCTTAATTTACATTCCCCTCAAGGCTAGAGGAATGGAACATCTTTCCATGTTTTGTTGTTGTTGTTTTTGTTGCTGTTGTTATTTTTATATCCTCTTTGGTGAAATGTCTGTTCACCCTCCTTGTTTATTTCCTAAATGATTTTTTTAAAATTTTTTAATGTTGGATTTGGAGTGTTCTTTATGTATTGTAGATCTGAGTCTTTTTATTAGATAGGTCGTTTGCAAGAATTTTTTCCTATGCTGTAGTTAGCTTTTCATCATTGTCACAGAGCCTTTCACACAGCAAAAGTTTTAAATTTTATTGACATTCAGTTTCTTGATTTTTTTTTGTCTGTGTCTCATGCCCTTGGTTTCATATTTAAGTACTCTTTACCAGACCCTAGGTCCTAAAGATTTCCTTCTATGTTTTCTTCTATAAATTTAATAGTTTTATAGTCTATGTTTAAATCTATGATCCATTTTGAGTTTATTGTGTATAAAGTATGAAGTTTAGACTAAAAGCCTTTTCCTTTTTTTTCTTTTTTTTTGGGGGGAGGTGCTATGCATGCACAGTTGTTCCTGTAACATTTATTGAAAAGGCTATCCTTTCGGGATCTATTTGCTTTTGCACCTTTGTCAAAAAAACCCACTTTGGCTATACTTGTGTGGGCTGTTTCTGTCCCCCTGACCTGTGTACCTGTCCCTCCACCGATGCTACACTGTCTTGATTGCTGTGGCTCTGGAAGTCCTGGAATCCAGTGCAGTGACCCTCCCCACATTACTCTTCTCTTTCAAAATTGTCTTTAGCAATTCTAGAGCCTCTGACGTTCAATATCGATTTTAGAAGATTGTCTACGTCCACAAAGAATCTTGCTGGGATTTTAGTAAGAATTTAGTTAAACCTGTATATCAAGTTGAGGAGAATTAACATTTTCACCACGTTGAGTCTTTCAGTCCACAGACACACTCTCTCTCTACACTTATTTGGATCTTCGGTTTCTTTCACCAGCATCCTGTATTTTTCAGTGCACAAGTCCTGGATGTTGTTGAGCCAGCTGGTGCCTGTGGAAGCCCTGTGGCCCCCAAACCTCCAGCCCTTAGGCGTCTGCCTGCTCCTCTTCAGGAGATAAACTGGTGTGTGTTTGCCTTGGCACCATTAACAGCCCTGGGAAATGGCTAACTTCACTGCAGCTCAGACTGACTTGTCTCAGCCCATGTCTCATCCTTATCGGAATCATAAATCCCACTGCCTTGCTTATGTCAGCCCATGTCTCCATCTTACTGGCATCATAAATCCATTATCTTCCTATGTACCAAAGTCCCTTACCTCACTTACAGGCAATCAGAAGCCTGTTCCCCATCCCTTTGTGTTCACAGCCCCTTCCCCAATAAAAGACCCTGCACATTCATCCCAGCAGACACGCAAGTACCTCTCGTCTGTGTGGCCCCCTGTTGCCTGTAGCAGCATAACTATTAAACTTTTTTCCTTTGTTCTTAAATCTCTCCTTGCCTTTGGTAAATTCTTTTACCACCCACACACCAGCCCACCATGAGTCCCCCAACAGATATGTGTGTTAGATTAATGGCAAAGTATTTCATTCTTTTTTGGGTAACTGTAAATTTTAATGCATCTAAATTTCAGGGTCCACCTGTTCAGAGCTCGTGTGCATGAGTGCAGTTGACATTTGCTTGTGGCTCTTGTCGCCCGCAGCCTTGCTGAACTCTCATGGTTGAAGATACCTTAGGGTTGTCCATGTAGCATGGTGTCATCTGCAAATAGGGACAAGTTTTATTTCTTCCTTCCCTATTTGTATGCCTTTTGTTTTCTTTTATTGCTTTATTGAGCTGGACTGCAAGTAACGTGTTGGACTGAAGTGGTGAAAGCAGACACCCTGGCCTTGTTTCCATGTTGGAGGAAACACTCCATCTTTCACTGTGAAGCACAGTGTCACCTAGAGGTTACCTGACCCTCTTTATCAAGTTGAAGAAGCTCTCTTCTACTCCTATATTTCTTAAAGATTTTATCAGGAATGGGGGTTAAATTTTGTTAATTTTCTTTGCATTGATTGCTTTGATTGTGTGAATTTTTTTCCCTGTTTAGCCTGTTAATGTGATAGATTATATTCATTTATTTTTTAGTATTAAAGCAGTCTAGCATTCTTGAACTAAATCCCACTTTTCCACAGTGTATGTATGTGTTCTTGTTGAATTTTATTTACCAATGCTTTGTTAGGGTTTTTTCATATTCATGAGGGATGTTGGTCTGTAGTTTTCCATTTTTTTCTTTCTTTCTTTTCTTCTTTGGGTGGAAAGGGGGCGGGGATATTGTGTTTACCTCATTTGGTACCAGGGAATTACTAATTTCATGAAACAGCCTTTCCTCTTCGACTGTCTGGAAGAGGGTGTGTACAATTAGTGCTCAGTCTTCTTTAGATAGGACTCTCCAGTGAAGCCATTGATTTTTCAAGAGATTATTTTCTACTGTATCTCTGCTTCAGGACTGAGGGGATTCTGCTGCATGTAACCAGCATAACGTTTGCTGGAGCTTTCGCAGAGCAGAGCTCAGCCAATCCCTCAAGGTGGTCCATGAATGGGTGTCACAGCTTCTCCTTGGGAGAAGCCAGGGTCAGCACCAGGCCCTCCTGCTGAGCCCTGGTTGAGCACAGAGTCCCACCTGGGCTCCTGCTTACGCTTGATGCCTGAAATTCCAAGTATGTCACAGGGGTCCCCATTTCTGCTTTTGTTGCCAAGCAGGGAGCCTGGCCTTGGCCTTGAGCTCCTGCTCTTTCTCACCCAGCATGTGGGTCATTTTCACCCTCTTGATGAATTTTTGTAGTTAAAAACAAGATATTCGCATCTTTACCTAAGAGAGTTGAAATTGTTAAGGATACAATAAGGAGACGAAAGGGTTAGCAAATATAATGGTGATAAAGGCAGTGGGTTCCATAGTCTGGGGCTTACCCACTGTCATTACACCAGCTACAATGTATTTTTGAGGTTTGCCTGTGATGAGTAGGCTGATAGCACACATTTGCAACTCCACACCATCATCCTGTTACCCAGTGGCGTGTTTCTGCAGAAGTACACTGTATGTTTTGGCAAGAGGTGTATCAAGATGTCCGTTAATTTATTTCCATATTAACCAGTAGGTTCGCAGAGATGGCCAAAGGCAATAGTGGGTAAGCAGAGCTTATATCCAGATGAACTGCAATTCAAGAGTCTCGTGTTTCTGCTTCATGGGTTGACCACTCACCCTTGGAGGAGGGGAACGTCTACTAGTAGTGTGTGCACGTGGTTCTAGGCAAAGCAACAAAGGAGTGGAGGCATGGACAAAGTTCCTGTTATCCCAGAGCCAACACTGTCATGAAGAGAGATGAATAGCAAACAGATGAGGAAAAGTCAGTCATGAAATGAGAATACAGTGAATTATACAGTAGAGAGGGCTCTGTGGGAGAGTGTGATCAGAGCAGGATTCTGTGAAGTTCCTGTCTGGGTTGATCTTTTAAAGACAGAATGGAGCCAGGCCCCATAAACATCTGGGAGAATAGTATTCCAAGCAGAGGAATTACCTGGTGCCAATGTCATGGACTGGGGACAGGACAAATCTAAGTGCACCTGGAATGGAGTGAGTGCTTGCTTCTTGCCAAGGACTAGTATGAGTGCTGGCCTGTTTTGGGGGAGACTCATACCCATAAATGAAAAGAGCAACTTGGGAACATTGATTTGCTATGCACTCCCGTTAGTTGAGATAAGGGTTAGTGCACAGCATGCCTTTGCTTGGGGATTGCACGCAGGATCCCTCAGAGCTCAGCTGAGGGTAAGCAAGCCAGGTTTGCACAGCTGGCCTTCGGGTCACCTTTGCCACTTCTTTCAGGACTGCTGGAAGATGGATGTGACCATCACTTGTTTCTAATACAATGCACACTCCCTAGTAGTTTGGGGCCATCATAAAAAGGACATATTCAAGGGAGGAATTTCTTGAAGGCATTGAGAGAAGGCATTATTCACAACTCATAGCAGTTTCAGAGATGGCCACACCAGGGTGTGAGAAGGGTTGGATGTGGTCAAGTAATTCTAGAAGAAGGGATGAACCATCTCCCTTCGAGGTGCCAGAATGACTCCAGGTGTGTTATAGAATTCCCAGAAAGGTTTGTACAGAGTTCATGGAGAGGTGGACAGTGCCAGTGGCTTCCTAGACAGGAAGGCATGTAAGGACGGTGGTACTGATTGGAGTGAATTTCCGTGCTTCTGGCAACTAGGGGCCACCAGAGACTTTGGCGCCCTTCCTAGGGACATGCTGTGTGCTGATGTCTAGAAAGAGAAAGCTTTTTAAATTTCCAGTGCATCATCTCTGCCATTCTGATCCCTGAGATAACACATCTGGGGCTCCTCAGTCATGTTAAATTCTGTACATTTTGGTAATGATTCTTGACATCTAGCAAGTGCGGTAAAAGATATAGTTATAAAGGGAACCAGGAGTCTGCAAGCATGAAAGGGAAGCAGGTTGTGTAGAGGGAGAGAATCATGTCATAATACCAATAATTTCTGGTTGTTTCAGGAGACAGTGAGGTGAAATGAGCTGTCTGAAATCAAGGTCTTGTGAGAGCCCATACTACGCTTCCTGCCAACATCATACACTTTGAATTGTTTTTATGCATCTCCATCAAGGCAATAAAAAAAAATCAACATTTTGTTTCAGCCTTAAGGTGAAGATCTGGAAGTCATCATTCCTCCGCTTAAATGAAGAAAAATCTGGACAGACAGATAATCAGTAAGTTTTCTTGGATCTATCAGAGAACTGAGGTTGGAAAGCCAACCAAACATCCTGAAATGTAGCGAGAAGGAGACCCCAGGGAAATATAGGATGGATGTGAAATTCTGAGGCAGAAGCTCTGGATGCCAGAGATAGAGGAAAGCCTTCCCTGGAGAGCAATGCTGAACCCTCCTCCTGGCCGAAGGAAGGCAAGTCTACCCACTCCAGCCTCGCTCCAGCCTTCCTGTGTCATCTAAGGAATAAAAAACCAAAGCCAACAGTTGAGAGAGCTCCACAGAGAGAGGCTGGTAGTATCACAGCCAAGAAAGAGAGTAGGAGGTGGGGAAAACTCTAGGGGAGAGAGACAGACATTCATACATACACCAGAGACACTGTCCCCTCCAAAGACTGAGACTTAACCAGAAACTGAGAGAAACCTGCTGCCCCACATTCCACCACCACCCTTGCAAACCTCCAGTAATAACAACAGTGGGTTAGCACAAGGGTTGCAAGTTGCAGAATCTCTCTGAGGAGCAGTATGAAGGGCCCTGGAATCCAGCACCCATTCATCAAAAACACTCCAGAAAAACAAGAAATAGAAGAGGCCTTCCTTAACCCAACAAAGTGTTTACATGAGAAACGGGCTGCTGAGATCATCCTTAACAGCTGGAAGTAAATGCTTTCTCTCTAACATCGGCGAAAGGATAGACACAGATCATTGGAACAAAAGAGGAAACCCAGAAATAGACTGTCACAAATACAGTCAATTGATTTTTGACAAAGATGCAAAGGCAATTCAATGGAGAAAAGAAAATGTACTTTTTGGCAAATGATGGTGGAAAATTTCAAGTCCATATGCAAAAAGTGAAAGTTGATACTAGCCTCACACCTTATACAAAAAGTAACTCAAAATGTATCATAGAACTGGAGAGAAGCAAGATGGTGGAGTAGAAGGACACTTGTAGCTCACCTTCTCCCACAAATACACCAAAACTCACAGCTACGGACCCACTCAGCCAAACAGAGTAGAACTCTGACAGAACATCCCCCTCTTCAAAAGACAAAGATGCCAAAAATCTGGTAGGAGAAAAGGAAAAAAGAAAGAAGAAAAAGCAAAACAGTGTGGGATTGGTCCCACAGGGAGGGAGTGGCAAAGGAGGAATAACGTTCGTTTTGCTGGGTCTCCCGTCTCCAATGGAGAGGCCAATGGGACGGAGTGGGAGCTTCCTCCAAGGCTCAAATCTGCCCCAAGCACCCCTTGACTGACAGAACTGAGTTAAACAGGCACAAAGGTCCCTGTGATACCCAGCCTGAGATGTAAGCTGGCAGCTGGGGACCAGGACAGGCTACCTGAGCCAGGCAGAGGACTGGGGCGGCTGCATTGAGGCAGCCCCTGGGGACTGCAGGGTGCTGCACACCGTGGCTGGGAGGGGATATGGAGCAGAAAAACCTCAGTCCCCCATAAATTGCTAAAAAAGCAAAGCCACACAGCTGGTGTGCCCTGGGCGCCATAGCCTTTGTCTCCTTAGACATATGGTGCCATTACTGGTGTTTCTTGAAAGAAGAGAGGTGGGGATCAGCCACAGCCGCCATATCCTCCTGTGTGCAATGCCCAGGTAGGGGCAGGCTGTGACCTGAATCCGCACCTGGGGGATCCACAACCTCCTAGGCAGGACTGACACTTGTTTACAGCCCAAGGCAGATAGGATCTTTCTGCCCTGGCACCTCAGAGAACTCACACAGCCAAAACAAACAAGGAGCTGAGATTTGGCACGGAGAAGGGGCGGGGCCGTTCCTTGGTCTTCCCTGAGCCCGCCTTCAGAGCGCTGACCCAGGGGGGGAGCGGGCAGCTGCACAGAGCAGTGGAGCGACCTGCACCGGGAGACGGCGGGCAGAAACCCACCTTCCTGGCAGGAACACAGCTTCTGACCACGGTGCTGGGAGGGGGCGCAATCCGCCCACCTGCCTTGCTGAAGTGCAGCATCTAACTGCAACATTGGGAGGGGGAGTGACCTGCCTGTTCACTGGTGCCAGAGAGATAGGAGCAATATGAAGAAGCAGAGGAACCACTCCCAATTAGAAGAGCAAGAGAAATCCCCTGAAAGAACGATCAAGGAAATAAACATTGATGGCCTACTAGATCAAGATTCAAAAAAGGACTGATCAAAGTACTGAAGGAACTAAAAGAAATAGTGTTTAGAGATATAAAATATGTCAAAACTGAAATAGAAGCTATAAAGAAGAACCAAGTAGAATTAGTAAACTCACTTGCTGAGATGAGAACTGACCTAAAGGCTGTGCAAAGCAGGCTAGATAATGCAGAGGAACAAATAAGTGACCTAGAAGACAGGACAACAGAGAGCACCCAATCAGAACAGCTGAGAGAAAAACAAATAAAAAACAATGAAAACAATATAAGGGACTTATGGGATAATATAAAGTGGGCCAATCTACACATAATAGGGGTTCCAGAAGGGGAAGAAAGAACAAAGGGGATTGGAAAGGTATTTGAAGAAATCATGACTGAAAACTTCCCAAACCTAAAGAAGGAATCAGATATCCAAGCACAGGAGGCTCAGAGGGTCCCAAACAGGAAGAACCCAAACAGACCCACACCAAGACATATCATACTCAAGATGGCCAGAGTCAAGGATAAAGAAATGATCCTCGAGGCAGCAATAGAAAAACAAAGAGTGAGTTACAAGGGAACCCCCATAAGGCTTTCAGCTGATTTCTCTACACAAACACTACAGGCCAGAAGGGAGTGGCAAGATATATTCAAAGTCCTGAATGAAGAAAAGATGCAGCCTAGGATACTCTATCCAGCAAGGCTATCCTTTAGAATAGAAGGAGAGATAAAGAACTTCACAGACAAGCAAACACTAAAAGAGTTTAGCAACACTAAACCCATGCTAAATATTGACAGGTCTACTCTAAATAGAAAAGAAGCAGGATGCTACAAAAATGAGAAACTCATAACTGGAAAGGAGATAACTGCCATGAATCACAAAAAGAATAAACACAAAATTGTAAAAGAAAACATCTAAATCAGTAAGAGTGGGAGAGGGAAGCAAGGAAAGCCATTGTGGAAAACAGTATGGAGATTCCTCAAAAGAGTAGGAATAGACTTACCATATGACCCAGGAATCCCGCTCCTGGGCATAAATCCAGAAGGAACCCTACTTCAAAATGACACCTGCACCCCAATGTTCATAGCAGCACTATTTACAGTATCCAAGATATGGAAACAGCCTAAATGTCCATCAACAGATGACTGGATGAAGAAGAGGTGGTACATTTATACAATGGAATACTATTCAGCCATAAAAACTGACAACATAAAGCCATTAGCAGCAAGATAGATGTTCCTGGAGAATGTCATTCTACGTCAAGTAAGCCAGAAAGAGAAAGAAAAATACCATTTTAGATCAGTCATATGTGGAATCTAAAAAAAAAAATAAATTAATTAAAAACAGAAACAGACTGATAGACATAGAATACGAACTTGTGGTTGCCAAGGGGGCAGGGGGTGGGAAGGGACAGACTGGGATTTTAAAATGCAGACTAGAGAAACAAGATTATACTGTATAGCACAGGGAAATATATATAAGATCTTGTGATAGCTCACAGCCAAAAAAAAAAAAAAGTGACAATGAATATATGTATGTTCATGTATAACTGAAAAATTGTGCTCTACACTAGAATTTGACACAACATTGTAAAATGACTATTACTCTAAAAAAATGGTCCATAAAATAAATGGCAACATGTTAAAAAATGTATCATAGAACTAAGTATAAAATGCAAAACAATAAAAAAGTTTTTAGAATAACACAGAAGGAAGTTTGCATGCTTTTGGGTTTGTTGATGGGTTCTTAGATACAACAGAAAAGGAAGATAATGATGAATTGGACTTTATTAAAAATAAAATCTTTTTATCTCCAGAGTCACTGTTGAATGAATGAAAAGACAAGTCAGAGCCTCAGGGAGTATATTTGCTCATCACATATCTGATAAAGGGATTGTATCCAGAAATACAAAGAGCTCTCAAAAGTCAATAAGGAGAAGTAGAATAACTGAACTAATAAATTGGTGATAGAACGTCTCACAAAAAAAAAAAGTGAGACTTTTATCTGCACTTGTAGATAGTCAGCAGCAAGGCTGAGTTTTACACTTTTGTTTTTCATCATACCGTTCACTATCTATACAGCTTATAAATATGAGTGTACAGGAGGTACCCTAGAGGAAGGCAATGAGTTTTTTATAACTTTTTAGCTAAAGCCCTAAAGTAAAGTTTTCCACACGTGCACATTACTATTCCTCGTCCTAAAATGAGTACTTTCCGCCTCAGGAAGATCTCTTTTAATTCCAGTTTTGTAGGACCCTGTAGCATAGCATCTTAGGCTATGAACATGTTTATCTTTAGAATGTCTTTGAGGATTATTTCCTGTTCCCAGTAAACAACATCAAAGTTTTTTTTTTTTTTTTAATACTGTGGAGTGTTCCGTGAGGTCGTGGGTCTGCCAAACTGCACACTTCATTCTGTCCTGTGTCCCTTGGTCTGGGAAGTAGGTCCTATAGGCGCCATCTGGTGGCCACAGGGTAAACCAGTGGCTTTTTGTGTTTTCTGTCACTCTGAAGAACTTACTAAGCTTCACTAAAGCTATACTGAGAAGTCTAAAATGCTGAAAACCAGGGCTTGCTACAGACTGTCTATAAGTGTCCTGAACACTTAACGTAATTTAGGAACCATATGCTTTGTGAATGTGTCGATCGTTCTATGTGTCTTACATATAATTATTCCATAAATGTACAATCCAAATGATTTCTCTAGACTCAGTTCATTAAATGAATCAGTGCAATGTATCAATATAGCCTCTGCTCCTTTTCTACTACAAAAAACTTCCTTGTGTGAGTCCCTAACATCTCTTGCTGGAACGTTGTTATTACCTCCTAAACTGGTGTCTCTGCTTCCCTCCTCCAGGAATTGTCCAGAGTGGCCCAAATTATCAGAGTAGCCCAAATTATCTTTCAGAAACAAATGTATCATAATAAGGTCATGTCTTTCCCCTGCTTAAAATCTCCCAGTGATGTTCCATCATAGTGGGGTGTGAGCGTTCACCATCATCTACGGGATCCTATACGATCTGGTCTCCACCTACCCTGGCCAACCTCATCCTGTTCATCGCCTCTTCCTTTGCTAGAAACAAGATGCACTAGTTCCTTTCTGTTTCTGAAACACACCCTCCCAGACTGACTTTTGTATGTGTCGTTCCCTCTGCCAGGAGTGGTTGGTTCCTAGACATTTGCATGGCCTTGCTTTTCTCTAAAGCCATGGTCAGAGTGGTATTCAGATCAAATACCAGGCCCTCAGAGACAGCACCACTTCTGGGCTGCTGGGATAAGTTAACACTAGCTGCAATGACAGGGAGACCCCCCAGACCTCAGTGTTATGGTTATATCACACTGTGTTACGTTACACAGTGACGTGTCTCATCATGACATAGCATAGGTCACATTATCCCTGACTATGCAGATTTCAGTATGGGTTAAAGAGAGTGTAGCTTGAGAAGCTCAGCTCCATGTAATTATTCCAAGACTCAGGCACCTACTTGTGACCCCTTTTCACTTGGTTTTTTAGAATCTATGCTATTCACCTGTCAGAGGAAGTGAGAGAGTGTGGACGATTCCGTCAGAGGCTTTTGTGGACTGGACATGGCTGTGGAGTTCCTCATTTCTGTCCACACTCCATTAGTTGGAACTCAATCACGTGACCTCAACTAACTACAGCTGTGGCTGGAAACGAGTCCCGGGGAGAATAGGATTTGATGACGATGAGGTACTTTCTCTGCCAAGGTAGCCATTTGGCTCGTCAGATATTCACTTTGCTCTCTCCTCATATGTTGAGCAAACTCATTTCCCAAGGAGGACAACCCAGAGTTTACCTACATATGGATCCAGTTCAAAGCTGAGGATTTCTGAATGCTGCTGAGGCCCTGCTGTGGTTCTCTACAGTCATGGACATGGGTGAAGTTATTTTCTCTCCACATCAAATAGTCAGTCTGAGAAAGGGAGAGGATGGCCACAGGGAAAACCTTTAGTTGGAAAGGCAAAGGAGACACAACGGTCAGTGACCCGTAGGGACTTACGGGATCCCACTGACCCTGATGATGGCTGTGAGGCAAGTGGGAAGGGATATCCCAGAAGAACACAGATGTGGGATGAAATTCTAACTCCTGCCTTTTTGGGTAGAAAAGGTTAAAAAAGAAAAACAGAAGGCCTGAAATAAGAAGTAAATTTCTTGACATTTAAATGCTGAACAGAGAAAGCCATGTGGCTGGATTATATGTCGAAGTCTTTATCTGAGCTTTTCACTTTTGGTCCATCCCCCAGTCTCCCATTTCACTCTGAAGGTCAGACCCCACATGGGCACACGTCATCTACATTAAAGGAGCAGCCAAAACCCTGAGTCCACAAGATGAAACTAAAGTCTGAAAAGAAAATTCAAAGACAAATACAACTTTGTGATCTTGGGCTAACTTTTTCAGTTCTTGATAACTGAAAGAGGACTTCAGAGATGGAGAAAGTATGTGGATGCAAGAGGGGTAGGGATGGATAATGCGTGATCCTGAGAGGTGAGGTGAGGGTGGAGGTTGATGGTACAATAAAAATGGGTGTTTGTTCAGGACACGGGTCCTTCTGTAGCACGGGTCCTAACAAGGGAATCTCTCATGTTTCCCCTGGGACCTCCCTTGGAAGAGGCCAGTCCTTTAGCCATTCAGCATCTAGTCTTCTAAGTGCTTCATTGGGTGTGTCCAAAGATTCTAGGAACATGTAATTCTAGGACAGAGGGTGGGTTACTTGGACATACAGGGGAATGGCAGCTTAATTAAGAAAGACTATCCAACCATGGTCAGTTCAGAAAGATTCACATAGAAACGAAGGAGGGAGGGAGGGTATAGCTCAGTGGTAGAGTGTGTGCTTAGCATCCACGAGGTCCTGGATTCAATCCCCAGTCCCTCCACTGAAAATTAATAAATAAACCTAATTATCCCCACCCCAAAACAAAACAAAAAGAAAAGGAGTATGTACATGTCCCTTGCTCTGGACGACACCTCATATTTGTTGGAGCTCTTTGATGACCACCTGTCTTCCTTACCAGGCTGCAAGCTTTACGACAGCAAGTGTGGTGACTCCTTTTCTCACTATTGATTTCTCAGCTCATAACACAGCGCCTAACTTTTAGTAAATTCTCAGTAAGTATGAGTTGAATAAATTAGTAACTTTCCTGTAGCCATTCACCATTAAACTGAATGAGAGTCAGGCAGTGAAGCCTCTATGTGCTCTAGGTGTGCACCCATCGCAGCTCAGAGTCAAATACCCAGGATGCATATTTGAGCTCCCTGTTGAGAAATAATTGGCTGTGCTGACTGTTGTATGACTCAGGTCTTTAGGGTTGACCGTGTGGGTGCCACCGAGTCTAACAACAAAACTCATTGTCATTATCTAGAATAGATCCCTGGGTTGGAGGATGGTTGTTGGTTCTCGGGAACAAAAATCTAAAATGTATATCACAACTGAGCTCTGGGGGAACAAACTGTATAGCCTGGGCTTACGTGCTGTGACCACCTCTTTGTATCGGTAGCAGTTAGATGGGGGAATGGTTATTGAGTGGACAGACCACCTAAGAAGTGTATAAATTAGGATATACATTTAACAAAATAGGCATGATCCATGTCCCTTGGAGCTCCCAGGCTGGTGGGGAGAGAAGAGGCAAACTTGAGATGAGCCATTGTAATATAAGTTCAATGATAAGAAAAATACGGTGGATTATGCATCACAAATTAGGAACATTTACCAAATTTAAGGAGGTTAGGGGAGGACTCCCAGCAGAAGGTTTGCAAAAAAGGAAACTTGAAAGCTGAGTAAATGGTAAGACACTCAGGGCTCAGACATTCCAAGCAGGCTTCCAAAGCAAGCCCAGAAGCCTAGGGAAGGGATAAGAGGGCATTTGAGATTGACACAGAGAGGGAGGGAGGGAGAAGATGATGTATTCAGGAGAAAGTGTCCTGCAGTCAAAGGACTGAGGGAAGATCGCTGTTGCTGAAACGTCGTGTGTGTGTGTGTGTGTGTGTGTGTGTGTGTGTGTGTGTGAGTGTGTGTGTGTGAGAGTCTGCGTGTATGTGTGTGAGTGTGTGTATGTGTGTGTGTTGAGTGTGTGTGTGTGTGTGAGTGCGCGTAGGAGCTGGGATTGGACAGTACTGAATCTGGACACATAAGCAGAAGGAATACTATGAATGATCTTGTACAGCATAATAATAGGTCTGCCCTTTAATAGTAATATGACACCTCTGAAGGAGGTTAATAAGGAGAATGGTGTAATCAGATTTACTCTTTGAGAGAGAGGGAATGACATCTGTCTTTCCATGCTGTCTATTTCCCCCACCTCCAAGAGTGCCTTCCATCTGGCTGAAAATCCTGAGGCTTAAGGATAATTCATTTGGGCAATCATAAGTCACTGTCAACATTGTAGAGGCTTTAAAAAGTAACCAAGGGCCCGGAGGGGTGAATGCACGTTTAGCATAATAAGACTGTTACACTAAGCTGGGCTGGCTTTGATACCTTTCTATGGATTCAGATTCTCATGGGGAAAACCAGCTCTGGATTTGAAAGGAGACCCTTTACCGCCCATGGAAGGAGAGTATGTCTTCCCCTGTAGGGCCAGCTGGCAATGGAAAAAACAAAAACAAACAAACAAAAACTTAACCAGTCTCCTCTCCGCCAACTACTGACTCAAAATAAACTGAACTGAAGCAGAAGTGACTAAGGGGCAGTGGACATGTGAAGCAGCATGAAAAGGGTCTTGGGGGCCAGGACCCCATCAAAAGAGAAGAGAGGAAGTGTTAGAGGAAGAGAGGGCAGGCACCCTGAATAGGGCTGAGTTTCTAGGGAGATGACTGTGGAAGGACAGAGAAGGTGGGAGTTAAGAGGTGATGGAATCTTCTTCACGTGAGATCTCCTTTCAGATCTGGGCCATGAAGCTCAGGGAATTGATGGTCTCTGTCCCAGATTCAGAAGTCTAGATCACTTCGAGGGATTGGTAGAACTCTGCAGGAGAGAAAAGCTGAAACACGCTCCATGATTTAGCAGCTGTTTGGTTTGGAGAAGTAAGGTGAGAAGCCATCTGTGTCTGTGCCATACACATACATACACAAACACATACACACATATACAGATGCATACATACATATGTATATGCGTGTATGTGTGCATGTGTGTATGTGTATGTGCATGTGAGTATGGATGTGTGTGTTTGTGTATGTCTGTATGGGTATGTGTGCATGTATGTGTGAATGTGTATATGTGTGCATGTGTGTATATGCTGTATATGTGTGTACATGTGTGCATGCACATATGTGTGTATGTGTGTATGTCTAGATATGTGTATGCATGTGTATGTGTATGCCTGTATGTATAGGTATGTGTGTATCCATGTGTGCATCTGTATATGTGAATGTATGTGTGTATATGTGTATGTGTATCTGTGTATGTGTGTGCATTTATATATATGTGCATTTGTGTATGTGTGTGTGCATGTGTGTATTGCACATGTGTATGTGTGTATGTATGTGTACACATGTGTGTACTGTATGAATGCATGTGCATATGTGTATGCATAGCTGTGTGTGCATGTACATGTGTGTGCATGCATGTGTACGTGTGTGTTTGTGTATGCATTACGTGTACCTGTCCTTGGTGTATGTATGTACATATATGTGTGTGTGTGCACATTCACCCAGGAATTTGAAATAAATGTAAAGAGGCCATATATCCAAATCTTGTCACTCATCAGTGAAATCATAGCATCAGCAATTTCATTTAAACTCTTATTTGAAGTACTGTCACAAATAAAATTAGCATGATAATAGTTACCTTACTCTGTTGATCTTAATAGTTTTAGCCTAGATTTATCAAATCCTGCAGCTTTGTAGATTCTTTCAGTCCTGTTAAAATTAAGGATTATCTCCCATTTCTGGGTCAGACTTTGCTAAGATTCTTTTAAATCACTGAACAAATTTTCAGGTAAGCAAGGGTCTGACTCCATACAAAGGTACCTCATTCTCCCTGATTCTCTTCAAAGTCCATTACCAAGCAACTCATTCATTCAACTATTCATTTATTCAATAAAATATATTAATTTTCTACTGTGTTCTGAGACCCCTGAAGTTCCTGAACCCTTTCTCCTAACCACTTTTTTGATGATTTAGTTATAACTAATCCCTATGAAGTTCCTTAAAGTTATGTGTTGAGCCCTATGGGATCCCTTTAGGTCTCTTACTTGGTCCAACTGTGTACTTATTCACGTATTTACATTTAAGCCCTTCTTCCATCTCCTGCAGAAGCTTCAGTTAATTGGGAGACACCTCCTATGAGGCTTAACCTTATTCTTCACTGTTATGGGCTTACCTTGCACCTGGATTACCAATCACCCTGTTTGGTGTTGGTCTCACCCTACAGATAGTGACGCTGACAGCTAGGGATGCCTGGGGCACTCACTGGGCCTACACTGCTGCTGGCAGCCCCCAGTGGCATTTCTCCTGTCTGAGCCAACTTTGTGGCTGGACCAGCCCCTGTGGTTCTCATGATTGCAAGATGTGCCTCAGCTGCAACCACCAGGGAACTCTGGACAAACGAGTTGTATGACTCACAGGTCCTGGAGGGTACACAGCAAGGCCGTGGCCACACAGCAAGGTCACAGGTAGATGCAGAAAGAAGTGAAGACTGGGACTCTGCATTTTCAGTGGTCAAGGCTGGGGTCCCTAAGGTTTTGTGGGTTCACTCATTACTGGTGAATTTATAAACATATCAGCAGGAATTAAAGCATCAGAAGGGAGAAACAGGGTCAGCAAGCAGTCAGTTATCTGGTTCAACCACAGTGTTCCAAAGAGGGGAACTTAGTGGGTAGGGTGGCCTGGCCTTTATCTAGTGGTGTGGCTGGTGATAAATTTATTTAAGATGAATGTCTTTGAAATGGATGCCCTGGCTATCAAAAGCTTAATGTCAGGCACATATATTATAATTGAAAAAGCTAACTGTCAGTCCTGGTAGAGCAATGCTGAGGACTAAGCGGTAGTCAGTAAGTGTAGAAAACACAGAGGTTTGTGACCCGAGGGATAAAACTCCGTCAAGGAGACAGTGGTGCCAGATTAGAGGGCTGGGGGAGAGAACAGTACACTGGGTGAAAACCTTACAACATGGACCCCAATATGGTCTGAAGGCATAAATTCCCAGTGCACTCCAGCTAGAAACATGGGAAGTCCTACCCATCCACTGGGTATCTCTGCTACATCATCCTGGAGGGGCAGACAGATGCGTCTGTGGGCCAAGAGCTGTTTGTCTGGGCATAGAATCACCAAGGTGGCCTCGAAGGCTACTCCCACATGACTCCATGAGGAGCAGTGGGTCCATGAGAAGCAGTGGGGTGATGCCTGGGTGGGACATCTCATTGAAGGGAAACTGAGGGCAGAGATGCTATTGTGAGTTAAGGTTGGCTAAAGTTACATATATCATCAGACTAAGCATTCAAGGTAGGGTGTGGGCAATTGGAGGCCAAGTGACAGGCTTATCATTTCTGATTCCCACTGAATGGGTAGCCTTCTTACTTCATTGGGTGAAAATGCTGGTGGTCTTTGTGAAGCATCTGGCCAGTGTCCTGGGGAAAATATGGGGAAAGTGTGGTAGAAGAGACCATTGTAGCGTCTGGAGTAGTCATGGTGTGGGCTTGTGGTGGCCACACGCGTCATGGCTGGAGAGTCCCAAGTAAGCACACAGCACACAGAAGCAGAAGGCTGTGTTGAGCAAGTGAGGCAACAGTCTAAACGGGCAGTGTTTGCAGGAAAGGGAGCTGTCTGGCTCAGAATGCACCTTTTGGCCTGACACAATGGAAAAATAGGCTACAATGCTGCCTTGTCACGGGCAGGGGAAAAACTCACAGTCTGGCAGGCCTCTTGGTATAGGACAGGGTCAATAGGGAAGCAACAGGCAAATTCAGCAAAATGACCTTTCGGTGGATCCCATAATTCCATCAGGGCAGTACATTTAGTCCGTTGTTCCTAGAAAGCTGTAGTCCCCATTATGGCAATCCACTGCATCCACTGTAAACCGGAGAGTGGGGCCATCTGGGCAAGTAGTGAGGTCTGTGACATGGTGCATGTCCCCAGGGTGCCGTCTCTGCTGTAGGAGCTGTAGGCACCTCCAACAGTGAACCCGGGATGGCCCACTGTCTTCAGAGATGGTGTCTTCTCAGCAGTGAGTCCTTCTCACTCCAGGGTGAGGTGCTCTGGAGTGGTGGCCATCCAGGTTGTCGGCGACACTCCCATGTGGCTATGCGATCGTGGTCTGGGGTTAGGCCAGCCTGTGGAACTTGGAGGCTTCCCTGAGGACCAACCTGCATATTAGGTGCCTGCTGCTAGTGGAACACATTGCTAAGAGCTCCCTGGGGACATCCAGAGTGCAATTAGCAAAGGAAAAGGCAGCTTCTCTTTAATTCCCCTATGAGTTTGTCCACACTACATGAAGGTTATGGGCACATGTAAAGCCCTGCTAAGGAGGATCTTACAGAGGCTGTTTGGCCATTCACGGGACTGGCCCAAGAGGCTGATTGGCAAGTCCAGCTAGCTTGCAACAAAACTTGATGTACAGAAATCCGGAGAAGAGCATCACTTAGACATCACTTCCAGAGTGACCATTGCCTGTAAAGGAATTCAATCTCCTTGCCATAAGACTTAGTGGCCTGCTGGCCTGAGCCCTTCCAACGGGCCTCCCTGACACTCTCCACTTCTCACCCTGTGAAGCAACGTCCCTAGGGGCTGGAGCGGGATTGTTCCAGCATTGTGTCCACCTGATGGCTAGGCCTGAGGGGTCTACCAGTAACCCCATCACCCAGGCTTTACAAAGGGGTAGGAATAGCTATATCTACATAGAGTGTTGACATCTGATGAGCTTGGGTTGGGTTCCTCCTGGCTGAGCCACTAGTATGTTGATTAACAGCTGAGCCTTGATGCTCTTGGTGAGAAATTCGTGGGTACAGCCAAGACTTGTAGCTTTCTCACCGTACTCTCATCTCCAAAAATGGCTTGCATCTACCAAGCAGAGGGTTTCCTTCCCTTTCAGACACCCAAACTGTGTCCCTGGTTGGTCCCGGAGCAATGATTTCCACTCCCTTAAATTGCTAGGGGACTTAACTTAAATGAGGCAGCCCTAAATATTGCCTCTATATTTGGGAAGAGCAGTGAGCATGGGGGAGATTCCTTTCAAAGAATCCTCACTATCATCAGGGTTTCCAATAAATGATCTTTCACTAATGTGGTGAGTGTTTGGACTGGAAGGCATTCAGTAGTTGGGGAATGTATTGAGCTATCTGGCCGTGATCAGGTCACCAGGATGAAGCACAAGGCAAGAGGACTCCAAAATCACAGTGGAAGGGGGAAGTGGATCAAAGGGAAAAATAAAAGGATATCGTCTTGGAGGACAAAGGCTCGAGGCTTGCCAGAGAGGGCCAAAGTGGAATTTTAGAGGGTGTATAATAATTGATCTGTTGGGTATGAAGGCCCAGGAGGTGAGAGTTAAGTAAGATGAGGGCCTGCGGCAAGAATCTGACCTATTTCAGGGACCACTTGGCTGAAAGTGAGTTGAGGAGTGTCTCTTTCAGGAGGCCCTTAAGATGCTCAGTGAGGCCAGCTGCCTGGGGACTGGACTGCCTGGACCCTCCAAAGAAAATTATGTTGGAGAGCTCACTGTTGAGTCTCCTGAGAGGTAAAGTGGGTACCCTGATCAGAGTCGATGTCTGGTGAGCCAAAGGGAACAAGAATACACTTAGTAAGGGAAGAAATCACTTGTTTTGAAGAGGAATTCCAGGTGGGGGTCACCAGGAGTCCCGCATCAGTGGTAGTGACCACACCTGGAAGCTCCAGCAGAAGAGGACAGGTGGCCAAAGAAATCACTCTTCCAGAGTGCTGGTCTCCCCAGGGATAGGTCCCCATCTGGAAAGCCCCCACTGCTTATCCTTACTGCTTTTTTTTTTTAATGCAGTATTTACTTTTTTAATGGAGGTCCTGGGGATTGAACCCAGGACCTCGTACATGCTGAGCCTGGGATTGAACCCAGGACCTCGTACATGCTAAGCTATACCCTCCCCCCCCATCCTTACTGCTTTTTAAATACAAAGGTGACTGATTGCGACGTGTTAAAAGTATCTACTAAGCTCGTGGGTTCCTGGATTTCCTGTTAGTTCTTTTGTCTTTGTATTTCCTGAGGCTATGTAATTATATCTATAAACATTGAATACCCTTTTAGCTTCCAGACACATTGAAATTTTCTCACCTTTTCTACTAACACCTGTGTCTTAAAAATTAAGTTTGAAATAAATAAATTTAGAAAATCTTTCTTTTGCATTACTTGCATTTAACCCTTAATATTACTGTTTACTTTCTATTTTCTTGCTCGTTCTATGTCAATTTTCTCTTCTTTCTTATCTTCTTATAAATTTATTATTTGTATTCTCCTTTTTCTACTTTTCAGCTATTTCAATAATTTTTCAAAAAGCATCTTGTTTAGAGAGACTGAGAGGAATACAGTGTATTGAATACAGAGACCCGTGCATCTGATCTGAGCCACAGATTGATTATTACATGACAATAGCACACATGACCAAGCCCTTGTCAGTAAAGCTTATCAGTAAACCTACGCCTACATCTGTGGGGTCCCTGAGAGGCAGTTCCGTTGCCATAGTAACTACTGACAATAGTCGTTGCTGGGTCCTTACAATGAGAGTGCGCTGCATTTGGCTGAAACCGTTTAAACGATTTTTCCTCATGGAGTCTAATCAATCGTATCTTTGCATCTTTTTTTCACACAACTCACACTCATAAAGGAACCACATGCACTAACCACCGACATCCAATTTTCAGCTCTGCATTTATTTTATTTTACATACATACATATATATGTATACATTTTCTCCTGTGTGCATATTTAATTATATAGATTTTACACACATGCATGTATATGTATGTATATATCTCTATAGATACATTCATATATATTTAAAAACATATGTTCTTTCACATAGAAATAATTTGCCAGGACATTTCTATGCACATATAAGCAAAGACACCAAATATAACTATATATATAAGCAAAGACACTAATATAATGATTGCTGCCTTTACACATAAGTGATGTAATTCCATAAATGTGTGTGTATTTAATTCCCATTGTTTAGCCAGCTGCCTGCTGTTGGATTTTTTAGTCATTTCCAATCTTACACTGTTATAACAAAGGCTGCAATTAACACCCTTGTACTTGATTGATTTCATGTGTGCAGAATATACATATAGGTCACACTTAAATAACAGAGTGGCTGGTTGAGAAGTATGCATGTGTGAATTTATGATTTTAGTGATATTACCTAGTTTTCCTCCATGGAAAGTGTACCAATTACACTCCCACAAACAATATATGAGAGTGCCCATTTCCCCAGCTGTCATCAGAGCATGCTTTCAAATGTTTGGCTATTTGACAAATTGAAAGGAGACCACTGAAAATCCAGGCAGTTCTAATAACTATGATTACTGGTGATGTTTAACGTTTCCTAAAACTATCTGCATTTAATTTTCTGTGCAAGGTCAATTCATACTTTGTTAATTTCTTTGTTTTGCTGTCTGTCTTTTGTTTAATTGGATCACATTGTAATTTATAGAAATAAGCTCTTGCCCTATTTTATGAGCCCAAATTTTTGTTGGTAGTTTGACACTTTCTTCTGGTCTTGCACATGTTAAATTTGTTACGTTCGTTTCAAGGTGGTCACATTTGTAAAGCAGTGCAGTGGCTGAGAGGACAGGCCCCGGAGTCACATGTCACCATGGTCACATCTCTTAACCTCCCTGGACCACAGTTCTCTCAGCTGCTACAGGGGGTTAACAATACATTTACTTCTTAGGATGGTTGGAAGAATTAAATGAGATAATATATCTCAGGACAGAACCTGGAACATAGTAAGTTCCTTACAGTTGCTACAAGTATTGTCAAAATCTCCTTCATGACTTCTGTCATTCATGTCCTAGAAAGGCATTTTTGACTACAAGACTTTAAAAGAAAAAAACCTTACGTTGTTTCTGTATATTTTTGTTTCCATATTTGCATTTGAAACTTCGATCTAACTAGAATTTATACTGGTGTAAATTATGATATCTGGAGCCCATGTATTAGTTTCCAAGGTGACTCCTGCATTTATCCAACAATTTTTATTGAGTAATTCAAGTGATTTTTAATCTTTTCATAAACTCATTTCCCATATATGTCTGTGTCAATTTCTGGACCTTTTTAATACATGTTTTTGATCTCACCAATAAAGTGCCAATACTTAACTTTTCATTCTTGCATATGATACCATGTTTTAAGGTCTCAAAGGGTAAAATGACTGCTTATTTTCCAATTCTGAAATATTCAAGTTTTACTGTTTTTTTTTTCCTTCACGTGAAATTTCACAATAGATTGATTTGTTTTTATTTATTTAAGCTACACATGATCTATTTTTACTAGTCTATTTGGGAAGCCCTGATGATTTCTGAGCAGCCTTTGTGGTTATCCTTCCCTTAAGAATAGAGCATTCGGACCCAAACAGCCCTTACGGTCCTATGCTGTAAAACCTACCACGTCTGACAGCCTTCATTCTGTCTCATCTCTGTTCCCTTCAGTTCAAACTGGCAGCGTTCCTGGCTGATTAGGTCCCTGGTTTACACCCCCACTAGCCTCCTCACAACCACACCCCTGATTCTCTCTTCTGAACATGCTTCCTTATTTTCTGTAATATGGACAGTCTGAGGATTTCCCAAATCCGTATATTCTTCTTCCATTTTCCCTGTCATTTCTGTCTTCGTCTCTGCTCACATTACAGAATCAGCTGTCAGGAGGAACCAAGCTGCCGGTGCAACACTCTGTTTACAAATCTCGGCTGCTCTATATCCATTTCACTGCACACAAGTTCTATCTGCCACTTTGTAACAATGCTCACACTTATCCCGTTGTCAAAAACATATTCCTTTTTTTCTGTCTAAGACCTCATCAGAATGGCCATCCTTATTTTTACCAATATTCTGTATATGATTTTATTTTGGGGGTGACTGTATAAGAAAACAGAAGCTTTCCCACCAGTTACTCTGAAAACACTCCACCACAATATCAGTTTTTCTAGCACACGCCACACTACTCTTCTGGCCTCTACATACTACCAGTTCCACAACCACGTCTGCATTTTTAGGTATTTGTTACAGCAGCATGCCACTTCTCACTACCAATTTCTGCCTTACATCAGTTCAGGCTGCTGCAGTAGAAAACCACAGACTGTGAGGCTGAAACAAGCAGCACCCATCTCTCACAGTTCTGGAGGTGATGCCAGGGGTGCTGGCGTGGCTGGGTTCTCAGCGAAGCCCTTTTCCTGGTTTGCAGACAGCCGCATTCTAGCTGTATCCTTATGTGGTGGGGAGAGAGTGATCTTTCTCTCGTGTCTCTTCTTACTGGGGCCCTCATCCCATTCACAAAGGCTCCAGCCTCGTGACCAAATGACGGCCCAAACGCCCCCACCTCCAAATGGGGGTTAGGGATTCACATATAAACTAGGGCAGGGGGGGCACAAACATTCAGTCCAAAGCAGTAATTTATGAGGATTCTGTCAAGCACATGATGAACTTAAAGAACTGATGCACTGATGCTGCTGACTTTCCCTACCAAGCTCCACGGTGTACATTTTCATTTCTTCAAGCATTCTCTCAGGATAATTGCTGTCTCTTGTTAAAGTGGGACTTTCGTAGCTTTTTCAGGTTTATTTCTATTTCTATACACTTTAAAGTATTGTTTCCAAAAATCAGGTCTTCATTAATTTTTCTGCATTTTTTATACACAAAACTATTAAATTTCTCTTGGCACCTGGGTTTCGGAAGTTTTCCAGATAGTTTTGGATTTTCAACATACAATATTATATCATCTCAGAGAGATGAATTTGTATCCTTATTTGAACTTTTTCTATGCCTCATTTGTTTTATTTTGTATGCAACTGCATTTGTTACCAAAATAATGTTAACTGGCAGTGAAGAGAGGGGGTCTACTTGTTTTTGCCCGATCAAAGAAGATAATTACATGATTACTGCCCTTTAACTTACTAAAAATAACAATTCTGAAATATTTTATTCTAATTTTACTACTATTTTTACAGTTTTGCATCATTTTCATAATAAATCATATTTTATACTATGAACATGTTTTTCATAAATAAATCATATTTCAATAAATCATTTGATCATTCATGTGTAAATGTGGGTATACACACTACCATGATTATACTTTGGTATAAATCTCATGTTATACAATGGAATATCATTCAGCCTTAAAAAAGGAAATCCTACCATGTGCAACAACATGAATGATCTTTAGGGCCATTACACTACGTGAAACAAATTAGACAGAGAAGACAAATAGTGTATAATCTCATTCATAGATGGACTATAATAAAACCAAACTCACAGAAACAAAGAGCAGATTGTAGGCTTCCAGAATAGGGGGAGTAGAAGGTGAGAGAAATGGGTGAAGATCGTCAAAGCATACAGACTTCCAGTTTTAAGATGACTAAGTTCTGGGGGTGTAATGGACAGCACGGTAACCATAGTTAACAACACTGTATTGTATATTTGAAAGTCAATAAGACAGTAGATTTTAAAAGTTCTTGCCACACACACACAAAATTGTAAATATCTGAGATGATGGATATTAACTAAATGTAGTGTGGCAATCATTTTGCAATACACATGTATCAGATTATTACATTCTGTACCTTAAACTTACACAATGTTATACGTCAATCATATCTCAGCAAAGCTGAAAAAATGAATAAAATAAAATAAAACCATATATGTTGTCCTCCTTTCCATTTTCCATTTGGTAATAATTTCCAAATTGTGTAAAATAGCACTGATATTATTTGTTCTTTAAAGGTTTTATGAAAACCTCCATTTTTTTTAGGTGAAACTACACACTGTGAATTTATTTATTTTAAATGGTAGGTTACCTTTTAACGTATTTTGTAGCCAATGTTTAATTACTTACATGTATCTAGAAAATTATCAGTTTCTTTCAAGTTCTGCAATTAATTGGAATCTGATTGAGTAATGTTCTTTTCTATGTTTCTTTAATAGAATCTCTGTGCTGAATTTCTGTTAGGTAAGTGTGTGTGACTGTATGTGCATTATGTGTCTATGTTTTCCTCATTTTCCTTGATAGTTAGGTAATAGTTTATTTTATAAATTGCTTTAAAAAATCAAATCAGCCTTAATATTTAATATTTTATTTTTCTCTATTATTGTTACTTTCATCTCTTTTATTTGTTTTCTTTAGTTATGTATTTGAGACTGTGTATTTTAAAAAATTATAGACATAAACTATATATGCATACATAAACACAACATATCTTATACATCTGTGTTATACCTAAAATTATATTGATCATGAATTTAATTTTTTTTTGGATATAGAAAGATGCTCATACAATTATTTCTTTTCATGTAAGATAAATCATTTTTTCATATTCTACCATCTTTTTTTTCCTGGAATATAACCCTCTCTTTCCTGATGTACTCTTCTACTGTTTGTAATTATCTCATCTGAGATCTTTTTGCATCAATATTCATAAATGAGACTGAGCTCTCGCTGGCTTTGCATTGCACGGTATTGGAGACATTTTTATACCAATGCTAGGTGTCACTCACACGCTGTGTCAGCGACTCCTTTCTTCTGCTCTCTGGAATAGTTTACACAGCACTGCAGTGTATTTAAAGGTTTTAGTAAATTTCTGGGGCTGATGTCTTCTGCTCTTCTCTTTTTTGGGGGGTCTGGGCTGTAGGCACATTCTCGACAACTTTAATCTCTTCATTAGTAATTGGTTTGGTCTGATTTGTCTTCTAGATTGTTGTTTGGAAAATTCGTTGAAATGTTAAAATTTCTATCATATTTTCAAGTACATTTTCCTCAGTGTAACAAAGATTTACCCTCCGTTACTTCAGCGTCTTATCTCTGGTCTCTTCCTATTGTTTCCTGTTTTGTTTACTTGTACTCCCTCCTTTATTTTTGATTAAGTTAATGGTTTATCTTCTTATTTTTTTTCCCCAAAGATGCAGCTTTTATGTTTCTATTTTATGATCTAATTTTTGTTTTAATCTTTCTTAATTATTTCTGTTTACTTGTGTGTTTGTGCATTTTGTGGTTTAAAATGTACAGATTTGGATATCTATTTAATTATGTGATTTGTCTTTCTCAATATTGTGTTAGCATTTAACATTAGTCTTACTCTGAGCACAGATTCAGCACTATCCTAGCCTACGTACAAATTTTCATTATATTATTCTATTCTGTAACTGATTTTGAATTCACTCTTTCATCAAATTATTTTTGAGAGAGACACTTAAAAGCAATTTTCATGTGGCAATGGCTTATTGTATGGAAATCAGGTAATGTCACCTATACTACTAATTTCTCAATTTATTTGACAGTTCAATTGTGATCTAATAGAAAATCAATTACTTTTTGTTATTTTGTTATGTTTTATTATTTTGTTAACTAGCTCGTGATCAACACTGGAATATGTGACATGCTATATATTTTCATGGCAAAAATTCTGATATGTATTAATTTATTTTTTTTGCACTAGTGCTGGGTTATTTTCCCAACACCCCTTTTCCCCTCCCGACCCCAACTTCACTTCACACTTAAGCTGTAGTTTAGTATCTGCCAAATCCCCTACATGTTTACAAAAATGAAAAATGAAGCAGGATACAGGTGTCAATTATGAACTGAAAATGTCTCCTTTTAAATCACTGAAATTCAGTCAATGGGTTTGGTGACATGTGGGAAAAAGTGGTTTTCCTATGTTAGAAAGGAGGAGTACAAGGTAAACCTTGCATACTTGTAAGTCTTTACATCCACCAAATTTAGACACTTGAAGCATAAGATGATCAGACTTGCTCCATTCTTTGTGTGGTTAGAATCACACCCTCTGAAAGGGCCCAGAGGCTGAGTCCATGAACCGCCTGGGGAAGCGGCCGGCAGAGACTCTGAACCACTCACAGAGCTATCCTTTGTCTGGCTCAAGCTCTTTGTTCCTGACTGAAACAGAGGGGGCCAGCTGTCCTCATGAGCAGGCCCGTGGGACACACTGCCCAGCCCTGGTGGTGGTGACATCCTTGCTATTTAACCTCTTTCTGAATGAGCTGATGAGGGAACAGGAAACCCCATATTTTAAAATCTTATTTCCTAAGGTAGGCATCTGTCACAAAAAGATACATATTTTTTGTCATTTGCTAGATTTTTAGGAATTGAGTCATTTTTTAGTTTTAATTGAATTTTTAGTTTTAACTGAATCATTTTTGCTGAAAAAAATTACTTGGTCTTTTTCAAATTATGAACATAAAGGTAATATTCCCACTTCCTACAAAAACAATCATGAAACAATTTTACCTTAACGTAAGTTCCAAAGATTCCCAAAGAGAAAAACTTGGTGGAGTTTTAATTCTTGTGCAAGCTTTTCTCAAGGTCACAAACACACGCAAGTCCTCCTTTTACATGCACTGTTCTAAAAATATCACCTATACTTCAAGCTCTTTGTCCAGATTACATTTGAGCGCCACAAAAGCCTTGTAAAATAGGTAATGTTATACCCATTTCTCATGTAAAGAAACTGAGGTACAGGACATTGAAGTATCTTGCTCCAGACTGCATGGCTGGTAAGAAGCAGAGTCAGGATTCTAATTATCTTTTGTCACCCAAATCATTTTATCTTCTATTGACCTTTTCCCCACTGTATCTCCTGAATTTTGATTGTTTGGTTCAAGATACTATTTGAATAAAAATGAGGTATTTCACAATGTTAGGCAGTGTATATTAGGACAAACTTTTCAAGATTTTCGCACTCAGCTTAAAACGCCTTTGTTGACAGCACAGCCACTACTCACAGCTCGTGTCTTGAGCCCCTGGTGTCAGTCAGTCTTTGAGAGTGTTTTATCTGGCCCTGTTCTTTGGTTGTTTGCTCATCTAAGCCCACTTTACCCTGCATGACTGGGGCAGACTGCGGGGGTGGAAACATGTTTGGATTTCATTTGGAATCACTCACCCTATGTGGCAAGAATAACCAGGCAGTTATCGCATCATGATAGAAAAATTATAGCAAGTACCTCATAGAGTGGTTCTGAGAATTAAATTAGAGATTAGTACATGGTATAAACATGTAAATGCCCTGTTTCTGCTGACAGTCAGGGCAGTCTGAATCTCCTATGACACAGGACCCCAGTATAATTTCAGCTATCTTAGCCAGGAGAAGAGCATTCTGCAGTTGGTATGCAGTGTTTCACACAGGTCCATTAGGCAAACTGTTAAAATTGTGCTACTCAACTCACATTATTTTTTTTCTTTCTCTGAATGTTCATTACTGAAAATAGGCCATTAAAACTGCCTACCAAGATTTTGTAGTTTTCTTTTCTTATCAGGTATTTATTTGCATATCTCATTATGTTCCTAAACAAAAAATCAGAAGTTTTTCCTTCCTGGTAAATTATAATTTAATGTTTACATATCCCCTTTATTTATCTCCACTAATACGTTTATCCTTAATGTGAACTCTGTCTAGATCAAAAGCTACAACACCTCTGTTTAATTTTTCATCCTTTACTTTTAATATGTCTGCATTCTTATATTATAGGTGTGATTTTAAACAGCTTATTTCATTTGAATTCAAATCAAGACTGATATTCTTTGACTTTGGGTTTTTAAAGCACTTTCATTTAATGTAATTATGGTGTATCTGTGTTACAGACCCTCCAAATTCTGTTGTATTTAGCTTTTGTTATTTTCCATACTTCATTTTTTATCTTTCCATTTTTTAATCTTTCCATTCTGATTACTTTCAATATTTTTTATTGTTCTATTTTATCTTTTATAATTTAGCCACTTTTATGTTGAAAACTTTTGTCAAAAGCCTCTTTGGAATGTATAGAGATAACGCAGAATACTGAATACAGAGAACTAAGTATCTGATTCCTGGATTGTTCCATTACAAGAAAAATGAGACGGTGGCTACACTGCACAAGAACACCCATTTCTGTATTGACAATAGCAGAGTGAGCTATTAATGCCATCACAGGAATTCCTCATGTCCTATTTTGTCAGTTCTTTAAGATCTGTGTCTGCCACATTTGTCCAGTCAGTCAAATAGCAATTTTCACTAGACGCTAATCACTGAAGCCTGTGAAAGTGGCAGAAAGATTATTCACACACCTCATACTCACATAACAGCAAAGCCTATTAGCCCTTGACCTTCAGCTCCAACTCTGCATTTGTTTCATTACAATCACATTATATTATGGTGTAAACCTTATATATATATATATATTTTTCAAATGGATAACTTTCATACACAATAATACACATATATATTATATATAATTCTTAAATATAGACTTCCAAATATAAATAGTTTCACATCAAGCTAAACAAGATAAAAACATGTAAACATATGCACTTGGTTCTGGTCAAGGAAAACACAAAACCACAAGGCAACCACAAGTCAAAGAGTGCACTTGAAGGGGCAGGGGAAAGAACGGACGTGTAAACAACAGAGATGCGCAGATGCACCACAAGGCCCCACGAGGGTCCATTTCTTAAGGCTGCAGTAGCAAAAAGCTCCTTGTTCAGTTAAGACTTCTTTCTCCCTTCACCCTGTCACATTTATTCTTGAGGGACTTCAAAATGAGTGTGGAAATTCTGTAAACACTAGACTAGAACTGAGTCAATCCTGTTGAAAACAGAGATGACAAACCGTAAACTGACATTCATATTAATTTCACCAAACAATAACTTTAAGGACTTTTTGTTACTTTTTGACACAGTGAAACACCATAATCCAAAGGGAAAAGAAATGGGAATGAGCAAGAGAACAGAGATGGATGTTCTATAAAAATGGTTTCAACAGCCCCTGTGACAGATGTGTCTATAAACAAAAACACAGGCAATAGCAGATGACAGAGCCTCAGCACACCAGACAACATGCCACAGCATAATGCCACAGATTCAAATTGAAATGTTCTTCCAGCTCACAATGAAGCAAGTCCCACTGGTCCTCTGAGAAGGGGAGTTCATAAGCGCCCCGTGAAAGAAAACACTTACACAACGGATTGGCCAGCCAAAGCATGACAAGCTCTTTTTTAGTGCTTTTAAAGGGCATGGTGCCCTCTCCCACCTGCGGAGGCTCCAAAAATAGACCGTGGCCACTGCCAGATGCCTCAGCACCCTGCTCTTGAGGCTCCTCTCCCTGGTCCTCGGGCAACTCATGCCTGTAAAAACAGGTCTCTTCAAATGGGCAGACCCTGCCTCGAGCAAAATACCTGCAGGTCTTGTCGCTCAGTGCCTCCGTGTACTGCTGAATAAGTCTCCGCTTCTCTCTCTCCTCCTCCACCCAGAACTCACTGGGAATGACAAAGG
Source organism: Camelus dromedarius (assembly GCF_036321535.1). Classification (NCBI taxonomy): domain Eukaryota; kingdom Metazoa; phylum Chordata; class Mammalia; order Artiodactyla; family Camelidae; genus Camelus; species Camelus dromedarius. Next base: position 3,481,816 of record NC_087464.1, read on the forward strand.
TGGAGACGACCCTGCACTGCGGGCAGGACTTGACGACCCTGAGCCCAAAATGTCTGGCACTCCTCCACCTGCGGATACACTTGAGACAGAAGGTGTGGTTGCAGCTGGACAGGATGCCAAAGCGGCAATCATTGGGGTTGGCTTTCTCATAGACAACCTCCATGCAGATGCCACACACTTTGTCCGCACTGCGTTGCACCGCAAATGAGAGTTCCATATCCCTCTCGTGTGCTTCAATGCAGGCCGTTATATGCTCTGCCCTCTGGGCATCATCCACGGGGTGCAAGACCTGCAGCCCACACAATTCGCACATGTCTCCATGGAGGTACATACAGTTCTCCCCACGAAAGCACTGACCCATGATAGCGTCGGGGCAAAGCTCCTCCACCAGGCCCTCAGCAAACTGCTCCCTCTCAGTCACTAAGCTCTGTAGAGGAGCGCCAGAGACAGAAGGAATGCTGCGGCCCCGATAAGGTTGCCCGGGAACAAACTCAACAGCACCCTCCCAGCCTTCTGCATCTGATCCTCCGGCAGCTTCTAGGCCTGCATTGTCTGCCTCGGCTTCAAAGAAATCCCTTTCAGGAGCCGAGCCAATCAGAGGCAAGGAGCTTGAGGAAGCAGCAGGTGGGGCTTCCGCCACTTCCTGAGGCAGGGGCTCCATGTGCGCAGCCATACTTGTGCCTTCACCTGCAGAGGTGTCAGGCTCACCGCCGTGGCCCTCCCTGGCCTCCTGCCGGCCTGAGGTATCATGGGAGTATTGACAATTATCCCCCTTCTTGCATAGACCATGCAAATAATACCTGCAGACAACTTGCCTTGTCCAGCTGCCGCTGTCCCGGCCAGGCAGCCATCTGGGCACGGCCCCGCCCCCTAAGGCCTGGGCGGACGTCGGACGTGACGGGCGGAAGGGGGCTGGGCTATGAGGCCAAGTTTGCCGAGAGGCCGGGCGCACGGGGCGGGTGGGCATGGAGACACCCTCCCCTGCTGCCTCGGCACCCCTAGGGGCCCCAGCTGCCTCCGAGGGCTCAGAGGGAGCTGCAGGCTCTTCCATGGCAGCTTCTTTGCCCCCAGATGGTACCGGAACTTCCCCGGTGTCTCTTCCTTTCGGGCTTGAGGCCCGGAGGCCGGCAGCCAGCTCGGGGTCTCCTCCCTAGGAGTTGTGCATCTTTTTTCTCGTTCCCCCCCTCTCTCCTTCCTGTATCTGTGTTCCTATTTCCTCTTCTGGGCAGGCGCGCGACGGACACTTCCTGTGGAGGCAACATGGGTCCTTCACCAGGTCTGCACGGTCGGTCCGTTCGAAACAATGCTCGGCTGCCTCCTTTGTTCGCCGCTGGCCGCGCTGCCCGCCTTCCGCTCCGGCGCTGCGCCAGCTCGATCGCACGCGGCTCCGCGCTCGTCCGCTTCTCTTCGGAGGAAGGAAATCACAACCTTTTGAGGTTTTAATTCAATCTCTTCCAGTGTTGCTCCAGACACATTGATTGGATTGCTCTTGCATCCGTTTCTATTCAAAACATCAGCATCCTTGTCTTTTTGCTGTTTCGCCGTGTATTTGAATTCATCTTGTGTCTGAAACATGTCACCCGTGAATTTTGTACATTCTTTTCTGTTCACTCCGTTTTGTGTTTGTATGGGTCTTATTTATTTATTTATTTTTTTTTTTTTGAGGTTATCTGACTGTCACTGCTGAAGGCCTTTTTTCATTTAGCTGTGTTGACAAGACCTGATTTTTCTGCTCTTTGTTTTCGGGAAATTCTTAACGGGCTTAGGTTGGAAACGGTTTTTGCCAGTGAGGCATTAGCAGGGAGTGCTTGTGATCTGAGGCCACTTTAGCGCCTTTCAGCTGTCTTAGGTTATTGTGATTTCTAACTCTCCCACTGTGCAGAAGCCGCAGGCTTCGTCAGGTCCTGATGCTGGCTTAACAAGCCACTGTCCCCTTTGTGACCCTGGCTTTTATTTTCTCTTGCTGATCTAACTCAGAGTGGCCCTTTGTTTCCCTTTCTTTCTTCCCTTCACCCAGTTGTGTGCGGTGTTATGGCGGGCCAGCCTTTCATAATGTATTTTCTATCCTTCGGCCCATAAGTTGTGATTTTTTATTTTTTACATTTGCAGATGCATTTTATTAGATTAGTAAACAAAATTATATATCTACATTAAGAGTACTTAGGGATGTATAGGGAATTTTATCATGTGGTTTTCTGCATTTGTTGAGAGATAATCATGTTTTTTTCTCTTTATTCTGTTATTGTGATTATTTGCACTGATAGATTTTCAAATATTTAATTTACCACTGTTCCTAGATTGTTTCTGAGAAGAAACCTTTCTGTGATATGGTTTAATCATTTTATATATTATTGGATTTTGCTTGCTAAAACAAGTTTCTTAGGTGGAATGTTATGGTCTAAATTTATAATTTAAAATGGGAGAGAGTCTGACATGGAAATTAGATTGAAGCAAATAATAAAGATACGAATTTAATTAAAGAAAAACAAATATGAAATAGTGGGAATTAATCAAACAAAATCCTTTGAAAGGGTTATTGAAACTGATACATTTTGAATGAAATTTATCAAGAAAAAATGAAGGAGGCTCCAATAACCAAGATCAGAAATTTTAAAAGTGGCATTAATAGGATACATTAAAAATCACAAAAGGATAGTCTGAAACAAGCTTATGCCATTAGATTTTAAAATTTATGTGAGATGGTCGTATTTCTGAAACATATTTACTGATAAAAAAAGACAAGACCCCAAAAAAGAAACATAAATATTGATCTGTTAGATAAATCAGATCTCTAATTAAAAATAATTCCCTAAACGAAAGCCTTTAAAGCTTTCCACCTGAAATAAGTAGAAAGGCAATAAGGTCTGTATTTACTACTAGTCAGTACAATAAAGCAAGCAAAGAAATAGAAGATGTTAGGATTGCAAAGGAATTATTAATGGAAGAGAGCAGAAAATTAAGAATAATTTACTGGTAAACTATTAGACTTAAGTACATTTAGCAGGGACATCAGATAGGAGTGCATTGTAAAATCATTAGTATGTACATATATAATCAATGATACTTAAGCATTTAAATTCATAATATTCATAACAACATTTAAAACTTCCTAGAAGTTAAACTAATAAGAGTTGTAAAAATTAAAGTCATTTTATTTCTGAAAACTCAGAGAAATTGAGGGATACTCTGATCATTCAGTAGAAGGTTCCATACTTGCAGAAGGTAAACTTTTCCTGCTTTAATAAATCATGTAAGAATGCTGCTGATTTTCCATTGTGAATATAGGAAATCTTGGTGATTTTATGTTTTCCTTCTTTATAGAGTTATTGAGTTTTGTATTTTGGCTGCCAGTTTTTGCAAAGTTTGGCTCACTTACATTTTTTCCCTTCTAAATGAATTAGTTAATGAATATTTCTTTGATAGCCCCAAAGATTTTTTACAGAAAAAGATTTGGAGCATAGATACTGGGCTTTTATACCAGGCTCTCCACAGATTCAAAAACATAAAAATCTGAATGTAAATCTACTATTTGTTTAATGGTAATTTGTTCTCAGTGCTTTTTATAGACCAGAAGTGTCCAATAGAATGTTCCATGATGGTTTTATGTATATGCTGTCCAGCACAGGAGCCATTAACTCACACAGATCTTGAGTCTGTGAAATGTGACTGAGTAGCTAGTAGCTACTGTATCAGACAGTGATGTTGTAGATAGTATTTGGCCATCCCGTTTCCTCAAATATGAAGAGATGAAGAAAAATAATATTTCTTAACCTGCCCAGATAATGCAGGTGGCATGGGACAATGTTTGCCTTCAAATCCCCACCTGTGTGGGTCCCCTCTGTGTTTGTGCCCAACAGTTTCACAGTGAACTGCACTTTCTAGTTTTATAGTGACAATATTCCATCTGACCTGTTAGAAACTAAAATTGTACCCCATGATTTTAAATATCACCTGAGACTGAATAACTGGAAATATTAGGCAGTGCATCTTGAAAGACGTAATCAGATATTTCCCATCCCAGTCCAATCTCTATTCTCAGAGAATTTTCTGTCAGAGTCCAAATTCCTATCCTGTTTTTTTTTCTTTTTAATGTGAGCACTGATGTTGCTCTCATACAGTTTCTGAGAATAGGCATCTGATCATATACCTATTTATTTGACTCAGCTAAGTCCTCTTCCCCCACCAAAAAAACACACAAAAAAAACAAAAGCAAAAAACACCGAGAACCTCTGGCCCTGGGACCTGGCTGAGGCCAGTTTGTGTACACAGCAGTCTGCAGGGCAGCAGATCTCCTGGCTGGTCAGCATTTGGGTGTCTGAGTGGAACAGATGCAAATGACGTTCCACTGGGCTGACCGCCTGGTCACCAGGGAGCAGACTGACGGGGGTTGGGGGGTTGCAGCCCTTCAGGGCTGAGGCACAGTCCAGGCAGCATAACTAAAGCCCAAGGGGCAGGAGGCTAGTTCTGAACTGGACTGTGGTGATGGGTGGAAAAGAATCAGAACCCCACAGTCTTTTATTCCAAACATCTCAGGTCTGCTGTGACCAGCCCTACGTGGCTAATAGGTCCATATTTAAAGGACACACTTTGTCTCAAAGCAGTTTCCTCCAGCACACACACCTCCCTGAGGGCCACTGTTTAGGCATTCCCGTGGAGCCAGGGGAAGGGAGATTAAAAGCTATTGTCCAGAATCAGGCATCAGGGGTTCAAATCCAGAATCCACCACTCTTTGAGGAATTTATCTTAGGCAAATCATTCATGTTCTTTTACCTCATTTGGCAAACAGTAACAGCAACGGTAATACGAGTGATCAGCTCACAGGTTTGTTGTATTAAATGAAATAATTCTCACAAAATTATCACAGCAGTGCAATACAGTTGCACAGTTACAAAGAAAACACTCTTTGAGATTGTGTCTTTTGTATTTTAGAATCACCCCCAAAATACCGTCCCTAAAGTCTCTAGCCATGTCAATCTCCATTTTCTACTGTCTGGATACAGCAGTAATATACCTCTAGCATCCCTGGAAGTTCCTGGCACATAAGAGTTAGTGAATAAGTACTTCCTCATCCTGATGGACAAACTGATTTTTATTTTGAAACTTACAGAGGCAGTTTTCTCCAACTCTGGTTCAAAAGTCCAAACTCACCAAATGACATACATTAATTAGGTGCAGATTTTGCATATCAGTTATATTCAGTACAGCTGTTAAAATAACAAGTTGGTTTGAAGCCAGGCAAAATTAAATATATTATCAAAAAGAGAAGCTCCAGTTGTAGGTACTTCGTGCAGCACTTTTGGTCCTCACATCACTCATAATTGCACAGGATTCTGCAGGGGACAGGACTCCTCCAGTTTATCCTGGGAGAGGATGGGCTGTTTTAAGGAATCCGCATTTGATCATCAGACAACAAGAAAGTTACTCAGAAGTGCCTTTCTAATTCCATATTTTAATATGGATAATAAAAGGTATAAATTATCCTAAAGCCAATCAAATGTAGTATCAGAAAAACTTCTGTGATTATGAAAATGACGACTGAATTACCTATATTGTAATCAAAGACCGAAAATTTCAGGAAATATTCAGAATGCTCTTCTACAAGTGCTAAGAATTCAGCTATGTGTATAAGTGCAGTGTAGTTAACAGAATTTTTTCACATTCATACTCATTTATTTTACAGACCTAAAACATGCTTAAATTTTAACCTCTGGCCATAACTCAGATTAAATAGATTGTATAAGGCTGATATTTGCATCCAGAACAATCACAGAAACTGGATAAATATCAGAAGTAAATACATGTAAGACTTACAAATAGCTAACGTGGTGAGAGTTCTAGGGGCAAAATCTGAGCACATCAAATAACCAAAATAACCCATGTGTTATAGAATAAATCACAAATAAAATGAAGAAATATTTCTCCTGCATGTTTGTGAAGATACAACATATGAAAACATTTGGGATGCACCCACAGCCATGCATAGAGGCAAAATGTGTGGCCTTAAATGCATTTATAAGGCAAGAAGAAGGCGTGTTTCCAAGAGGCAGGAATAAAAAGATGAAGACAGAGATGAGTGAGGGAGAATGTCACATAATAATGTTGGATCCTACTGTCTCCTCCCCTTTAGGAAGAGGACATAGGTGCTATTCTGTATATACACTCAGACCTGCATGCTGTGGCCACGGGGAAAATGGACAGAATTAATCAAATGTTGGTTCCTTGGAGAAGGAGTGCTATTTATATTTCGAAGTGAAAAAGTACACATATATTTTCCCATTATCTTTGCCCTGTGCCTTTCCCCCTCCAAAACATTGAGGCAGTTGTTAAAGGGAACTGTGAACACTCATGCCCACTGACCAGAAGTAAACTAGGAAGGGCATTAATGTCTCTATCCACTAGAAGTCTGGGATGTAACTGATTGAATAAGCAGAGGGGGAAAAATCCAGCAATGGTATAGATTTTGATATTCAATTAATACTACTGACCTAATTGATGTATGTAAAAACATTTCACTCACCAAATCTAGTTCTGTGCAATTTACACGTCAGACACTTATGACAGTTTACAACATATTGGGCATAAGATGCCTCGATAATTTCAAAGGATTGAAGCAATTCAGAATATATTCTCGGACCCCAGGCTGAAACTGAGCCAGGTATCAATAACAAAACATGATTAGAAAAACGATTTCTGTATGGGGATATTCATAAGTATATTTCTAAGTAACCCATGGGTCAGTTAAAAATATCATAAGGTGAATCAGAAAATACTATGATTTTATTAGTAATGAAGTGCTTATATAAAAGTTTATGTGTTGGATAGAAAGCAGTGCTTCTTGGGTAAAACTTTATAGATGGAAATGAATATATAAGGAAATGAGAAAATCTTATTTCTGATACAATCACTAAATGCAGGTGATTATAGGTGTACAATGCATTATAATATTGACAATAAATTTAACGAAAAGAAAATATATAGAGGGAAATTACAAAAACTAGAACAGAAACTAATATATGAAAGCAAACATACAAGAAGTGAAATAGTACGAGGTTGGTTCCTTAATAGGATTAATAAGGCAGATAAACCTCTGGTGTGCTTCACTGAGGAAAAACAAAATGAGCATTGCTCAACTAACCAATATCAAGAGTGAAAAACACAGGCGTGACATCCCTACTGTTTATATATATTTTAAAGAGATCATAATATATCATGAACAAATTAGGCTATTAAATATGAAAATGTAGTTGAAATGTTCAGCTTAGAAAACACAAATTATCATAAATAAAATGGAAGTAAATGGGAAATACGAATAGCCTTTTATCTGTTAAAAATTAATTATAATTAAAAACCTTCTTAAAAGTAAAACTCCAAGCCCAGATATATTCACAGTAAATTGTATGAAATGTGTCAGGAGGATCATTACAGACCCACATTGCTCACAAACTTTGATGCAAATTAAAGGGAAATTGAAAAATGAAGTTCATCAATTTATAAAAGGATAATATATAAAACAAAGAGGGGTCAATTCTTGTGATTTAAGGTAATGTCAATATTTGAAAATTGGTTGAAAAAAACAACGAACTTATGTATACAGAGAACAGATTGGTGATTGTCAGCGGGGGTTAGGGGTGAAGTGGGTGAAGGGGGACAAAAAGTGCAAACTTCCAGTTATAAAATAAATAAGTTCAGGGATGTAATGTATAGCATGGTGATTTTAGTTAATAAAACTGTAGTGTGTATTTGAAAGTCATTTAAAGAATAGACCTTGAAATTCTCATCACATGAAAAAAAATGTAACTGTGTGGTAATGGATGTCAACTAGACGTATTGTGATGATCATTTAAAAATATGTACAAATATCAAATTATTTGATGGTACACCTGAGATTCATATAATGGTATATGTCAGATATAACTCAGTAAAAATATAAATGAAAGAGGCAATTCACAGACACATACACAACACACACACACACACACACACACACACAAAGGTGTTTCTCAGAACACTAATTGCAAACTGCAGTCATGTTTTATCAGTGAAATAAATGTATATCCATTCTGCTAAGCACACGGAGAATTTAAGAACACTTGTAATAAAGGTGTTTCTAAGATGCTTCGTGCATACTGCATTGAGAATATTGTTATATCAGTAAATGTAAGTTACACCCATTCTGAAATGCATATAGAGAAGTGTTTGAGGACACTTGTCTAAAGGTGTTTTGAAGAATGATGAAAAGAAACAATAAATTAATGTGAATAACCACATTAAAATATTAAAGGAGAAAATAATAAACTGTCAAAAATCCAGATTTTTAATGTTAAAACGATACACATCCATGATAAACCTCTAAGGACACTAGGAATAAAAATAATAATAATTTCCCTGATCAATGTGTCAATTTCTGGTGTACATTAGATTTTAAAACCTGAGGATAACCCTCTCTGGTTTGATGCTGACCTTCTCCCAGTGAGAAGGAATCCTGCCAGCAAACTGTCTTTGGACTCAAACTGCAACACTTCCCTGAGTCTCCAGCCTGCCAGCTTACCCCATCAGATTCTGGACTCACCCAGTATCCCACAATCACCAGGAAGTCACTGGGGTGGCAGTGTCATCTCTATGCTCTATGGATAGGTACATAACTTGTCAGTTCTCTGCAAAGGTCCTCCCAGAGGGTCCTGCTCTTAGGGGTCCCACCCCCTGGGGCCTTGACAGCTGACTGGACTATTGAAACTGAGGCAGTGGTCCTGATGAGCTCTGAATTGCCTCTAAGATCACTCTTCCCCTTGAAGGATTTTGTGTATTTACAGGCAAAAAAATAGCTCTATGGTTCCATCTTGTGGAATCCTTGAAATCCAACAGTCTCCCTTCATTCCATTTTGTTTTCTCTGTTACCTTTAGTTCAAACTGGCAGTGTCTCTGCGTCTACAGTCCCGCCTCTATCCTCGACGCCTGCTGAGATGGCTAAGTAAGTCCACAGCTGCACCCGTGTAACCTTTCTCACATGGTGGTTCAGCTGCGTCTTTTGTGTTCTGTTCAGGTCATGCTTTCTCAATGTTTGTGACATGGACAGGCTGAGACTTTTCCAAATCCTCAAGTTCATTTCTGTTTAGTAATTCCTACTTCAATCTACGTCTCTCCTTTTGTGTTTTACTCTAAGCAGGTGGGAGTAACCAAGCCACTCCTTCAATACTTTGCTTTAAATTATGCTCAGCTAAATATCTAACTTCATTGCTTACAAGGTGTGCCTTCCACAAAATGCTAGAACACAGCTCAGCCAAGGTATTTGCCAATTTATAACAAGAATTGCTTTTCCTTCAGTTTCTAATAACTTGGTTTTTTTTAAAAAATAATCTCATCAGAATTGCCTTTGACATCCATATTTCCAGCATAGACCTCAAAACTCTTCCAGCCTCTACCCATTACCTAGTTCCAAAGCCACTTCCACATTTTCAGGGGTTTATTACAGCAGCACCCCACTTTTCAAAGCTAAAACATCTATTATGCTACTCAACCTGACATAATAAAATACCATAGATTAGTGGCTTAACCAACAGACATTTATTTTGCTCACAGTTCTGGAGGCTGAGAAGTCCAAGTTTTTTTTTTTTTTTTATTGAAGTATGGTTGATTTACAGTATTGTGTTAATTTCAGGTATGTAGCAAAGTGATTCATTTATATATTTTTCAGACTATTTTCCATTATGTTATTATCAGATATAGTTCCCTGTGTTACATAGTAAATCCTTTTGCTGGTCTATTTTGTGTGTAGTAGTTTTTATCTGTGAATTCCATACTCCTAATTTAACACCCCCCTCATTTTCCCCTTTGGTAGCCATATGTTTGTTCTCTAGGTCTGTGTGTCTGTTTCTGTTCTGTATATCGATTCATCTGTATTATTAATTAGATTCCACACGTAAGTGGTGTCATATATTTGTCTCTGTCTGACTTACTTCACTTAGTGTGATAAGCTCTAGGTTCATCCATGTTGCTGCAAATGGCAATTATTTCATTATCTTTTATGGCTGAGTAGTATTCCATTTTACCACATCGTTGTAAACCAATCATCTCTTGTTGGGCATTTGGGTTGTTTCCATGTCTTGGCTATTGCAAATAGTACTGCTGTGAACATTGGGTGCATGTATCTTTTAAAATTAGAGTTGTCATCTTTTCTAGATATATGCCTAGGAGTGGGATTGCTGGTAACTGGTTTTTTAAGAAACCTTCATACTGTCCTCCATAGTGGCTGTACTAATTTACCTTCCCACCAACAGTCTAGGACTGTTCCCTTTTCTCTACACCCTCTCCAGCATGTAATATTTGTAGATTTTTGAATGATGGCCATTCTGATTAGTGTGAGGTAATAACTTGTAGTTTTGATTTGCATTTTGCTAAAAATTAGCGATGTTGGGCATCTTTTTGTATGCCTATTGGCCATCTGTATGTCTTCTTTGGAGGGATGTCTATTTAGGTTTTCTGCCCATCTTTTGATTGAGTTGTTTGGTTTTTTGATATTGAATTGCATGAGCTGTTTGTATATTTTGGATATTAACTTATTGCTGGTCATATCATTTGCAAATATTTTTCTTGCATTTTGTAGATTGTCTTTTCATTTTTGCTGATGGTTTCCTTTGCTGTGCAATGCTTTTAAGTTTGACTAGGTTCCATTTGTTTACTTTTGTCTTGGGAGACTGATCAACAAAATATTGCTACGATTTATGTCGGACATTGGCAGTTCTTGAAAGTGCTTGAACTAACTTTACATTTGCCGTCAATATGTGAGAGTCAGCACTTGATGTCAGTTTTTCTTAAAATTTCAGCCTGTCCAGTTGGAGTATACCTGTGCATTGTGGTTTCAGTTTGCACAGTCGTATTCACAGTGACTGACGATGCTGGGTATGCTTTTCATTTGCTTATTGGCTACTTGAACATTCCTGTTTCTAAAGTGATTATTTAAATGTTTTATCTAACCTTTTATTGGAATACATAATAAAGGTTTTGACCCTATTTAAAAACAACAACAACACTTTTATTATCTTACAGTTTATTTTTGAGTACAGGGAGGGCTTAACTGGGTTCTCTGACCAAGGTCTTATAAGTCTCCAGCCAAGGTGTTGACTGGGCTGTGCTCTCATCTAGAACTCAGGGCCTTCTTCCAATATCACCCAGGTCATTTGCTGAATCAGTTCCTTGCAGTTGTAGATCTGGGGCTCTTCCATGCCTGAGGCCACCCCCTTCTTCTGGGCTAGTCAGTGGTCCTCACAGCAATAAGGTTCCTTGCCTCCCAGGAAGGGGCCTGGTAAGGCTGCTGGGAGCCCTGTGAGCAGGGTGCCAAGCTGGCTTTCCATGGGGCTTTATTGGCTCCATGAGTCCACCTGGTCCCTTCAAGAATAAATATCAATCTCAGCAAAACTTAGCTCTTTTAATATTAAGAGAACTAGATTTACTTCATTAATCAAAGACCTGCTAAAGACAACAAAGAACATAAGTGGTTATTCTGACAAGACATCAGATACTTTTTTTTAAATTTTAGGCAGATTACTTAAAGGTAAAGAAAAACCTTTCATAATCTCATTATCATAAGCAGAGCAATAGGAAAGAAATCTTTGTCCTTTTAACAGAGAGAAAATCAGTGTCAAAGTTTATACCAGTTTACATTTGATATTAAAATTCACTTGCTTAATTACATTTATTTAAATCTTGTCCAGTCTTGACCACACACATAAAACTCCTTTCCAAAAAGTCCTTTATTCATAAACCTTTTATAAACTTCTGTGTCCATTTTAGTTTGTCCCTTGTTTTCATTCCCATTTAGAAATAACCAGATTTAAGCCAAAATCACCCCCTTTTCCTTTACAAATATATCTCCAAACATTAAACCTTTTCTCACCGCAAAAATACATCCTATGTCTATTATTATGTCTGGTAGATTTAACCATGTATACTAATTAGAATTCTTAACATTTTTAAATTTTATCATTTTTAAGGGAAAATAAAGAAGTAAACAATTGTGAACTGTATTAGCATTTTGTGATTTGGCAAACCTATATGTATGTTTTACAATTTTTTAGGAAAATATGCTACTTCCTGGTAAAATCTTTCAATAAATCACAAGATATATTTACTAATAGAGCCAAACCAACTTAGTCTATCTCTAGTAAGAGGCCAAAGGTAGGTAGAAACTTAGACTTGTTTAGCAGTTAAGGTTCCAGTCTTTTATCTTATTCAGAAATGATGTAGACACTCAATGAATCCCATCATTTAATTTTACAAACTCTAAGGAAGTAAATTACCAAAGAGACATAGGAAACTAGTTAAGTAGACATATCATAAAACAATTATTGTTTAAAGTTCACCTAAAACTTATTATCATTTACATCTATTCACTGTATTTGTTCTTAGTAATCATAGCCAGATTATTCATAAAATTTCAGGAGACATTAAAACAGTTAGTCATTATCTTATGTTTTTTATTTATTTTACTTCTATTTTTGCTGACAAATTTTACAGCAAAGAAAAACATTAGCTCATTTGACTAGTATAACCAGGTAGAACGAAAGTTGTTTATCTGTAGCATATTTAATGCTAATGCTGAAGACATACCTGTATTGATTAAGATAACAAGCCTAAAATTAACTTTTATTTGCTAAGTATTGTCCTAGATCATGTAAACTTAAAAAACACCTGGGTTAGTTTTTTTTAATTATATTTTTGAGATTTTTTTATATAGAGTTTGTTGGTTTAAAGTCAATTAAATAGAGCTCTCTTACTAATTAATTTTGGCAGTACCATCTGGAGGTAACATACACATATAGACCTATAAACAGGCACAACCAGAGATCTCATTTTAAAACTTTAGTCATGATTCAGATACAATACAAAACTCACAAGTTTATAAATAACAGGTTATTCATTCAGATGGCTAAAGTCTTTATTATTTGTGAAAAAGACTTTTAAAATATATATTTATCTTTAGTAAGCAATTTTAAGGGGGCTGTGATTTATGAGAGTTTAAGCAAGAATCTTTTTAGCAGTTTGTGTTTGCAAAGTTCTCTCTTTTTCTCCCTATCTCTCTCTCTCTCTTTAGTTTCAGGTCCTACTGATTAATAAAATTCAGGCTCAGTCTTAGCAGATGTGGCTGTGTTTATGTTTTACAGGTACGATAAAATTTATACCTTTAAGGGACGGAGTAAGAAAATGTAAGATTTTTCCCCTAGGAGTTTTGGGGTATATTTGTCTATTATCATAAGTCTTAGGATAATTATTATTAATTTTTTAAAGTGCAGGACAACTCTGCTCCAATATCCTCATCTTTTGTAATATTGGCAAGCATTTTGAGAGGAACAGGCAAGGCCTTGGGACTGAAAAAAAAGTGGGCCTTGGGTTGTTTCTAGAGTTATAATTCTTGTTTGGTAGAAATTTGCATGATAAAGACAGTTGTTTCTGTTAGTTGAATATTGTACTGCAGCTGACTTATTTCCTTATTATTTGTAGGAGGGTCTGAGGAATTGCTGAGGAGAGGAGGTGATTTTTAAGAAAGGAATTTATATTGGATTTTTGTTAAGTCTAATTTTCTGTTCTTTCACCTTAAAAAGTGATTCTCTTAAACTTAGTCATTAAACACTTTTCCCCCTTTTAATTTGATTCTTAAGTACCAATATGACAGCTGTTTATAATGAGAGTTCTCATTTTTTCTTTTAATATAGCCAATATAAAGGATCTATCATCTTGCCATTGATAAGTAGGGCTCAAACCAATATGCATTTTATTATGACTTAACCGATGGTGCAAGAGGCATCTCACAAAACAGTATAGGGCCCTCACAAGATTCAAAACACTCAAACCGAACATTAGTCTAAGACAGTAAAAACCCTTTCCTGCTACAGGCAGTAAGAACAGTGTAGTGAAAATGGTGTTTCCGTTGTCCCATAAAAATATGGGGCACCTCCAGATGTAAACCTGCTAATTTATGGCACCAGGCGGGTACTACTGGAATTTTTCCATCAGTAACAAGCAAAGGTTGACATGGCAAAGGCCCCTTATGGGCTGGGACTGCTTAGGGCAAACTCCCCTGGGAGCTGGCACAGTGCAACAAGAGAGGGCTGCTTGTGACTTTGGGCCTCCGAACCCCGGTCTCTTTGGTGGGCCACCAGATGCACCCCAGTAAATACACCTGCCAGATGGCAGAGACCGGGAAAAGTGTTCTCACCGGACACAAAGCCAAGCTCTCAGGACATAGAAAAAGATGGAAGGAAAAAAATTCATCCCATTTTTACAGAGAGCCAACATCCAAGTTTTTCTAAGCAGATGCTGGTCTGGTGCGAACTGTTGAGTCTGGCTCTGACAGCAGGTGACAGGGCCCCTGCCCTATGGTTCTGCCCTGGGGTTCTTGTTCCTTATGGCAAACAACACAACAGACAGAGCCACAGAAAAACGGTGACCATCTCTGGGAGGAAACAGATCCCCAATAGTCACTAATCCAAGGAACTAGCTGCACAAATATTTTCTCCTGCTAATCTGAATTGAGTGAGTGAGAGAAAGAGAGAGAAAAGGATTCTCACCATTTTGTCTTCCAACAGGCTTGCGGGCAGAGATCTGGGAGGCTGACGTGGTACAAAATCTTACTTTCTGAAGGTCTTTGTCACATGTCCCTGGGTCCCTCAGCTGTAGCAGCCTCAGGGAGGGGGCAGGGTCCAGCCAGCCTGCAGCCTGGATCACCAACCATTGGGGAGGGGAAATTTCTCCCTCTACCCAGCTTGATTTTGTGTGGCTGGACTAATCAATTTGACATAAGACAAATTGGCAGGAGAAAAGGAAACAAATTTTAATTCATGTGCATGGAGGTGTCATAGAAACGGGACCCAGAAGTGCCCAAGGCAGGCAGCTTTCATATTTTTTAGGCAAAGAAGCAATACATTTGTGAATAATTGACAGGACAAAGAAACAGGCCCAGTTACTGAAGAAGCCAAACAGAATTTGGGTTTGGGGTAGTAAATTAAAGAAGTAACAAGGGTTGTTTAGATAGGCGTCTTGGTCCAAATTCCTTATCTCTGGCTGTGATCATGTCCTTTAACCTCCAGATGCAGGGAGGGCACCTTTCACATGAGAGATTTACTTCCTGCTTTCGTGGAGACAGAGAGGTGGTTCAGAGTGTCCCTCTTGCTTTCTTAAGTAACTAACTTTTTGGCAGCAGGGGAGGGAATTAGGTTTTTTATTTATTTTTTATTATTTTTTAAATTTTTAATGGAGGTTCTAGGGGTTGAACCCAGGACCTCTTGCATGCTAAGCATGTGCTCTACCACTGAACTATACCCTCCCTGCCTTGTTAAGTAACTTAAATTCAGAATGATCAGTATGCCACTGAGGCACATTTTGAGGGGGACTAGCCTGGGCTCCAATACTGTTTAAGATGTTGAATGCAAGGACTGTGTGCAGTGGCAAAGCCATGGAGGTCCTCCATGACTAGCCAGGTAAAGGTGGACTGTGACCATGTGGAGAGAAAAGCAAACTCTCAGAAGTTGTGAAGATAAGCACTTGCAGTGTCTGTGCCTGACAGTATGCTTTTTGTTGGTGATGCAAGTGCTTGATGTTGAGCTGCTAATTGCCAAGGCATCCATTTCAAGGGCATTTCCTTGAATGAGCATATTAGCAGCTGTGGGTCACAGGTAAGATCTAAACAGATAAGGAGCCAGGCCACCCAACCCATGAAGTTCCCCTTTCAGGAAGCCCCAAGTAACCTAGATAACTAAGCTTCGAATGACCCTGCTTTTTCCTTCCCAAACCCTAATTCCCACTCTTAGTTTTATGTATTTTGAATTTTATTTGATTGAAGTATAGTTGCTTTTAAATGTGTTAGTTTCTGGTGTACAGCATAGTGATTCAGTTATACATATACATATACATATACATATACATATACATATACATATACATTTTTTTCATATCCTTTTTCATTATAGGCTATTACAAGGAATTGAATATAGTTCCTTGTGCTACACGATAGGTCCTTGTGGTTTATCTATTTTATATATAGTAATGTGTATATGTTAATCCCAAGCTCCTAATTTATCCTTCCCCCAACCCCTTTCCCTTTTTGTAACCGTAACTTTGTTTTCTATATCTGTAAGTCTATTTCTGTTTTGAAAATAAGTTCATTTGTATCTTGTTTTTTTAGATTCCACATATAAGTGGTATCAGATGAATTTTTTTGTTTCTCTGACTTAATTCACTTAGTATGATAGTCTCTAGATCCATCCATGTTGCTGCAAATGGCATTATTTGGTTCTTTTGTATGGCTGAGTAGTATTCCATTGTATAAATATACCAAAACTTTATCCAGTCCTGCTGATGGACATTTATGTTGTTTATATGTCTTGGCTATTGTAAATAGTGCTGCTATGAACATTGGGTTGCATGTAACATTTTGAATTAGATTCCCCTCTGAATATATACCTAGGAATGGGATTGCTGGATCACATGGTAGCTCTATTTTTATTTTTTTAAGGAACCTCCATACTGTTCTCCATAGTGGCAGCACCAAACTGCATTCCCACCAGCAGAGTAGGAAGTTTCCCTTTTCTCCACACCCTCTCCAGCATTTTTTTTTTTTTGATGATGGCCATTCTGACCAGTGTGAGGTGACACTTCATTGTAGTTTTGATTTGCATTTCTCTGATAATTAGCAATGTTTAGCATCTTCTCATGTGCCCGTTGGCCATCTGCACGTCTTCTTTGGAGAGATGTCTATTTAGGTCTCTTACCCATTTTTTGATTGCATTGTTTGGGTTTTGATATCGGGCTGTATGAGCTGTTTGTTTATTTTGGATATTAACTCCTTCTCAGTTGCATCATTTGCAAAGATTTTCTCCCATTCCATAGATTTCCTTTTCATTTTGTTGATGGTTTCCTTTGCTGTGAAAAAGCTTTTAAGTTGAATTAGGTCCCATTTGTTTATTTTTGCTTTTATTTCCTTTGCTTTGGGAGACTGACCTAAGAAAATATTGCTATGATTTTTGTCAGAGAATGGTTTGCCTATGCTCTCTTCTGAAAGTTTTATGGTGCCATGTCTTATATGTAGGCCTTTAAACAATTTTGAGTTTTTTTCTGTATACGGTGTGAGGGGGTGTTCTAATTTCATTGATTTTTATGTGTCTGTCCAGCTTTCCCAGCATCACTCACTGAAGAGACTGTCTTTTTTCCATTGGGTATTCTTACCTCTTTCATCATTGATTAATTGACCAAAGGTGTGTGGGTTTATTTCTGGGCTCTCTATACTGTTCCATTGATCTATATGTCTGTTTTTGTGCAAATACCACATTTTCTTAATTACAGTAGCTCTACAGTATTGTCTGAAGTCTGGATGGGTTATACCTCCAGCTTTGTTCTTTTTCCTCAAGATTGTTTTGGCAGTTCTGGGTCTTTTGTGGCTCCATATAAATTTTAGGATTATTTGTCCTAGTTCTGTGAAAAATGTGTATTTTGATAGAGATCCCATTAAACCTGTACATTGCTTTTGGTAGTTATGGCCATTTTAATATTAATGCTTCCAATACAAGAGCATAGGGTATCTTTCCATTTATTTTAATCATCTTCACTTTCCTTCATAGTGTTTTATAGTTCTCAGTGTGTAGGTCTTTCACTCCTTGGTTAAGTTCATTCCTAGGTATTTTATTTTAGTCTTTGATGTGATTTTAAATGGCATTAAAAAACCACTTTCTCTTTCAATATTTCATTGTTAGTGTAAAGGAATGAAGCAGATTTCTGTATATTAATCTTGTATCCTGATACCTTGCTGAATTCATTTATTTGTTCTAATGGTTTGTGTGTGGAGACTTTAGGGTTTTATAGAGTGTTATGCCATGTGCATATAGTGGCAATTTTACATCTACCCCTCCAATATGGAAACCTTTTATTTCCTTTTCTTGTGTGACTGCTCTGGCTAGGACTTCCAATACTGTCGAATAGAAGTGGTAAGAGTTGACATCCTTGTCTTTTTTTCAGAATTCAGTGAGAAGGCTTTTAGCTTTTCACCATTGAACATTATGTTGGCTGTGGGCTTGACATAAATAGTTCTTGTTATGTTCCCTCCATGAGCAGCTGAGAAATTTTATCATAAATAGTTGCTGCATTTTATTAAATGACTTTTCTGTGTCTATTAAAATGATCATTTTTTTGTCTTTCGTTGTTGTTGTTGCTAATGCGATGTATCACATTGATTGATTTGTATATGTTGAACCATCTTTGCAACCCTGGATGGAGTCTGACATGATAATGGCGTAAGTTCCTTTTTTACATATTGTTAGATTTGATTTCCTCGTATTTTGTTGAGGGTTCTTGCATCTATATTCATGAATGAATTTGGGGGTGTTCCCTCCTCTTCAGTCTTTTTGAATAGTTTGAGAAGGATAGACATAATCCCTTTTTGTATGCTTTGTAGAAATCCCCTGAAGCCATAGGATCCTGGACTTTTGTTTGCAGGCAGATTTTTTTTTTGTTTTAAATTACAGATTTTATTTCCCTTCTAGTGACCAGTTGTGATTTTTCCCTTTCCTCTAGGTTCTTGCTTCTTTCCTATTTAGAGAAGACCTTTCAATATTCCCTTTAGGTTAGGTTTAGTCTTCCTATACTTTTTATTTTTACTTGTGTGAGACATTCTTTCTCTCTTCTTCTATTCTAAATAATAATCTTTCTGGGTAGAGTATCCTAGGTTGCAGTTTGTTCCCTTCCAGGACTTTGAATATATCATGCCATTCTCTTCTGTCCTGCAAAATATCTGCAGAGAAGTCAGCTGACAGCCTTATGGGAGTTCCCTTGTAACTGACTGTTTTTCTTGCTTCATTTAGAATCCTCTATTTTTAAAGTTTTGCCATTTTAATGAAAATGTGTCTTGGTGAGGGTCTATTTGGGTACATCTTGTTTGGGACCCTCTGTGCTTCTGCTACCTGGATATATGTGTCCTTCTTTAGGTTTGGGAAGTTTTCAGTCATAATTTCTTCAAATATTTTATCAGTTTCCTTTTTTCTCTCTTCTCCTTCTTGACCCCCTAATATACATATGTTGGCATGCCTTATATTACCCCATAGATCTCATGTGCTGCTTTCATTTTTCTTTTCTTCAAATTTGTCTGTCTGCTGTTCAGATTGGGCAATTTTCATTATTCTATCTACCAGATCACTAATTCATTTTTCTGCATTTTTAGACTGCTATTCATTGCTTCTAGATTGTTTTTTATCTTGGAAGTTGAGTTGTCTTATTTTGATTGGTTCCTCTTTATAGTTCCTAACTTGTTGTTAGAGTGTCTGTATTTCTATAAATAGTACTTCTTAATTCCTTTGCTACTTTTATTACCTCCTTTTTGAACTCAGGGTCTGGTAGACTGGTGAGGTCTTATTTCATTATTTGATCTTTCAGGGGATTTTTCTTGTTTTAATTGGGAGTCCTTCCTTTACTTTTTCATTTTACTTAACTTTTTATGTCTCTGTGAATTTAGGAGAAACAGTTATCTACTGTGGTCTCGAATGGGGTGTTTTTATGTGGGAGAACCCCTGTGTGGACTGTATGTGTCCAATATTTCTGTTGCAAGGGCTGTATTTCATATGGATGCCTGCCACACCTTTTCTCAGAGTGTTCTGTCCATTGTCCCTTTGATAGGGAGTGTGGTTGGTGCTGTGGTGACCAGAGTCTGCACCTCATGTTGGGCAGGGCCTCCTCTTTGCTCTGTGGATGTTGAGCCCTGTCAGGGGCAGGTCTGTTTCCCTGTTGTTGGGTAGAAGCCCTGAAGGTCAGGTTTGATAAGGCTCTGTTGCCCTTTGGTGTGTGCTCTCTCCAAAGCAGATGATTGCTGAAGCAAGTTAGGCCTGAGTGGTCACAGTAAACCTATACATGGCCTGTGCAGTTGTCCATGGTTCTCCCCAGAGAAAGGCCATGGTCACATCCCTTTCTCTGTTGTGTTCATCTCATACCTAGTGCTGGGCTGGTACTTGGGGTTGGGTTCTGTGGTTGCGGGAATCAAGGTGATTGTGCTGCCACCAGCTAGGAACTTGGATGCCTCTATGGCAAGGCTTTCTCACGATCTGCTCATCCAATATCCAGCTCCAAGATGTGGGGTTGGTAGTTGGAATGGGAGAGCTCCCACCGGGAAATGAACCACTGCCTACTTCTCCCAAGGGCTGTCTGCCAGAGACATGCATTTCTGTGGTGCCACCTTCTGGACACCCCTCCCAGGCCCACCCCCGCCATGCACACACAGACAATGGGCTCCAATGAGGGATGCACACCTGCCAGGCATGCTCGAGCTGACAGTGGGATCCAGGGTTCAGCCTGAACCACATCCCAGCCTCTCCAGCATGTCTCTGTGCAGCTAAACTAAGTCTTCTTCCAGGGTCCATCTGCTTGAGATTCAGGGCCTGGCTGCTTCTCATACTATCAGCCCCACCTGGTGCACATTTTGAGCTGCAAAGTATAGTGAGGTGGCAGCCATATGCCTCAGTCTCTTTTGGTCCCAATTGCTAGCAAGCCTGCACATGTGCACTCCTTGAGAGCACAGTCCCCTCCAGCTCCTCTGTCCCAGTGGGCCTCCCAGAAGGCAAGGGGGCTCCTCAGGATGAAGGCCTGCATATATGGACCTTCCCTCCTTCACAGATCCCTCCCAGGGGCACTGATTCCATCCTGATCCTTGCTGCGGCTGTTCTGCCCAACTCAGCTTCACAGGGGTCTTTCATGCACCTTTATTTGGATAAAAAATCTGCCAGTTTCCAGTTGCTTTTCTGTGAGAACTGGCCCATGTGTAGATGTATTCTGATGTGTTTTCGAGGGGAGGTGACCTCCACGTACTCCTACTCTGCCATCATAGTCCTCTCCAAGACGTGATAAGATTCATAATTAAAGCAACAGAGAAAGAAAATGTAAGTTTTATCCTGGGAACTTTGGAGTATATTTGTCTCTTATCATAAGTCTTAGGGTCATTATTATTAAAAATTGTTTGAAGTACAGGACAACTTTGCTTCCGTATCCTGATCTTTTATAATATCCACAAGCATTTTGAGAAGAATAGGTGAGGCCTTAGAACTCATGAAGATAGGTGGGCCTTGACCCGTTTCCAGAGTTGTCCTTGTAGTTTTGTAAAGATTGCTTTTCAATTCATTTTATGAGACCAGTAATCCTAAAAATAAAATCAGAAACAGACAGTACCAAAAATAAAACTATAGACCAATATCCTGCTATATAATAGATGAAAAATCCCTTAGCAAAATATAAGCAAACACTTTTAATCATTAAAGAATTTGTATGGCATGATCAAGTGAGATTTCTTCCACTGATGAAAAGCTTGCTTAATATTCAAAAATCAATCAATGCAATGTACCATATTAACATTTCAAAGACGAAAAATCCAAGGATTACATTTATTAATGCAGAAAAGGCATTTGACAAAATTCAACATATATTCATAATTTAAAAAAAAAAAAAACTCTCAGAAAGTTAGGAACAGAGGGGAGCTTCCACAACTTGATAAAGAACATCTATCTCAAACCCATACGGTAACATGACATTTAATGATCAAAGACTATACGTGTTCCCCTTAGGATCAGGAAAAGACAAGGATGTCTACTTCTCACAATTATTACTCAATATAGTATTGGAATTTCTAGCACACATATTAAGTCAAGGGGGGAAAAAGCTATGTAGGTTGTAACGGGAGAAATAAAACTGTCTTTATTTGAAAATGACATGACAGACTATGGATAAAATCTCAAGGGATCTCCAAAATAATTCAACTAATAAGTGAGTTAACCAATAAATCACACAAGATCAACATATAGAAATTAACTGTTTATATACACTGTACTTGCAATAAAAACATGAAAAACAAACACCATCAAGAAGGTGAAAAGAAAAACCTACAGGATGGGAAAAAAATATACTTGATAAGGGACCTGTGTCCAGAATACTCAAAACAGTCTTATACCTCAACAATAGAAAGACAAACAGCTCAATTTAAAGTTGGGCAAAATATTTGAACAGACATTTATCCAAATAAGATACATAAATGACAAATAAGACAAACGAAATGGTGCTCAACATCAGTAGTCACTAGAGAAATGCAAATCAAAACCACAGCCAGATACTACTTACACCCAACAGGACGGCCCTAACAAAAAGATGGATAATATCAAGTATTGTTAAGGACAAAGAGAAGCTGAAACCTTCATTGACTTCTGGTGGGAATGTAAAACGATGCGGCTGTCTTGGACAACAGTAGTTCTTCAAAAAGTTAAACACAGAGTTACCATATAGCAATTACACTCCTAGGTATACACCCAAGAGGAAAGAAAATGTATGTCCACACAGAAACTTGTACATGAATGTTCATAATAGCATTATGTATATTGGCCAAAAAGTGGAAACAACTAAAATGTCCATTAACTGATGAATGGATAAACAATATTTGGTATAAACATAAGACGGAATATTATTTGGTAATAAAAAAAGAAGTTTTGATTCATGCCACACCCAGGATGAACCTTGAAAACATTATGCTAATTAAAAGAAGTCAGCCAGCTTTCCCTCTTCCTTTCTAATCAGGATTCCTTTTATCTCTTTTTTATGCATATTATATTGCCTAAAGACTCTGATTTGAAAAACTGTGCAAAATTAAAATTTCCACTTTTTATTGAAGTATAGTCAGTTTACAACATTGCAATATCAACTTCTGGTGTACAGCATAATGTTTCAGTCATACATATACACACATATATTTGTTTTCACATTTTTATACAAAGTAATCACAATTCAATGAAAAATTTCCACGTGTACGAAAAACAACCAAAAATCCAAGAGAAAAAAAAGTTAAAAAGAAAACCATAGAAAATGCAGATAAAAATAATCAAATATGGCTGTAAAAAATAATGAATGCAACCAAGAAAACAGATTACAAGATAACAAATTTTAGCATAGAATGGGAATCAAAAAAAGTCAAATGGAAATTCTGAAGTGAAAAACATAACTGTAATTGAGAGTAGATGGGTTAAACAGCATATTGGGTGCAGCTACGCAAGAAATAGGTCAGTAGAAAATATTCCAATTTGCTCTGAAAGACAAAGAATATAAAAAATAGAATTAAAAGCCACCCTAACAGCATAATTTTAACTTAGTCACTTCTTTAGAAACCTATCTCCAATCACAGTCACATTGTGAGGTACTGGAGGTTGGGGCTTCAACATATAAATCTGAGGTGTGAGGGAGACACAATCTAGCCCACAACAGAAATACCAACAAAACCAATGAACATAACTGTTTGTCAAATGAATACTATATCTGCATGGAAAGGGGAAGATAAATAACTTATCCAAGAAATTTTTGAACTGGTATTAAGACTATGTAACTTCAGTCTTAAGGTAATAAAAACTGTACACAAATATTGAAAAAATACTGAATTACAGTTAGTAGATTTATTTTTCACAGGCATATGGGCTGGAAAACCTACTTTCTTGGTATTCTAGGATTGAGTAAATGAGTAAACATATTTGGGATAATGAGAGCCAGTTTTCTCATTTTGCAGAGTGGAGTTATAAATAGGGCAAGAAAGAAGATTGCATAGTGTCAGATTGGTATCTGTAGGAATGAATGGTTCTGAATATATAGACGGACATAGATGTGTATGTGCATGTATGCGGGTGTACATATATGTATGCGTGTATGTATGTTGATATATAGATTTGTCCACTGGGGGGTCCCGATAAGCAAAGACACTCCAATAGCAATGAGTACACACAGCACCCAGATTTGGTTTTTACAATCCATTCTTTCCTTAGAGGAACCAAGTCTCCTTGGAGAAATGGCTGATTCCAGGGCTGAGACAAGGAAAGCAAAGGATGAGCCCAAAACATCTTGTTATACTGTAACAGACATAAGGGAACACTAAAAAATAATAACAATGACAGGTACATGTCAAAAGGATACAGAACCTGGTTTGAATGGACTGCCAAAGAACAGACCTGGATAATTTAAGTGTCACAATCAATAATGATACTAACAGATTCTAACCCATGGACTAAAGTAAAGTTCCACAAGTTCTTTCTAATATAAATAAGTGGTAAATGAAATAGAAGGGAAAGCTCCTCCTTACAGAAAAAAAAAATAATAAATGTAGGAAGAATAATACAGATATAAAATCTCTATTATGCAGCCATCATTTTTACCACTGGTTTATGCAGGAATCATCACTGAATGCTGTAAATATTGTATAAATTTTTGATAAACAAGAGATTTACATAGCCTCAAAACATTTCCTATAAAATAATTACTAGTTACACTTAACACCTTGTGACCATGAACACTTTTATTATCTCTGAAAGATTTCCTCGCCTTCAAAATGGAAATAATCATCTACTTTTTGCAGTCCCTCTAGGACATAAATATAGGAATAGGTAAAGTGCCTAAAGGTACTGATAGACATTATGCTAATGTTAATCATTTTTTATTTCCCCAAAAGGAGCAAAGACCAGCCAACTCTGAGTAATTAGACAGCATTTCAGGAGAAAAATAAAATCAACCTACCTGTAACTGGGTCATAGTCTCCCTCTCTGGAGAAAGTGTAGAGAAGACAGAGCTGGTAGAGAAGAAAGAAGTCAGACTAGACTATTTCAGCCAGTCTGGGCTTCAGGAATAAAGTGAGCATTTCACTCCACTGAGACCATTAGCCCCGTTGTTTTCCTCACTTACCCACCCTAAAAGGTATTTTCCTCTTTCCCACCCCAGAATCTACTGTAACTGTCACCTCTTAAGACTCAGTCTTTTGGGTTAAGCTCTCATGGCCTCCCTCTTTCCTCTCCTTTGTGGTTATGGGATCTCCTCCCAAGCAACTTTTTCTTTTCTGGGCCGAAAGTTGAGGAAGAGAGCAGACACAGGCGTTCCAAAGACTTTCTCTTTTCAAACTCTCTAGGTTTTCCCTTTGATTTGTTGCAAGAGGTCTCAGGCAGAAGAGTCTCCTCTCAGAAAATATTCCTGCTGCCTAGGATGCTTCCTCCTTTTCCACTTCCTAGAATATGAATTTCCCCTATGTGCAGGGGCTGTGTGTGCAGAGACAACACTGCTTTTGGTGTGCATTTACCCTGAGGACCAAAATTAACTCTCCTTCACTTGCCAAATGACGAGTATTTACAAAATAAAGACGCATGGCTCTAGTGAACCTTGGAAACGAATGGCCTGGGCTGGTTCACTGAGGTTTGGGCAAATGGCCTTGGCAGGACCTTCCTAGCAGGTTCCACCCGCTGCCAGACTTACTGAGTCCTTACAGAAGGCCTGGGTACTTCTGAGGACAATGCCAGTGGTGCTCAAGAAGAGACTCCAGGAATGGAAGTGGCTGGGAAAGGCTGTGCTTGGGACACAGGTCAGTAGTACACAACCTGACTTCTAGGAGCTCGATTAATGACTCAGGTCACAGGATAGTGAAATTAGCCTTCTGTGAGAAGTAAAGCTCTTAATACGTTGTTGTGAAATTAGCCGTCTGATTTGTCTTCAGTGCTACATTTTTAAAACCTGAGCGATGCCAGCTCACAACGTTCTCAGGACCCTGGACAGGTCCCAGATGGGTAAGAGCGAGAACAGGTAGTTATGAGACCTGCCCAGGGAGCATGCGCAGCTCAGCCTGTGGCCGGGGGATACCCGCTTCTCGGAGCAGGCGCGCACTGGAAGGTTCGGCTTTCCCAGTCTCTCCTCTACACTCTGCAACGCCCTCCCTCCATTCTGGCGCCCAGAACGCTCCCTACTCCTACGACCCCGGCTCCGAGCCTCGACACTGCCCACGTCATCCTCAGAGGCGGGTCAGCCTACCGCCTAAGACTCAAACATGGCGACCGGAAGCAGAAATTTTTGCCCGGAGGCTTTGTGGACTACAGTCCCCACAATGCCTTGGGCGTTCTTCCTCTTCCTGTGCCCTTTCCGCCAAGTGTCCGGACTCCCCGTGTGGGGAGAGGGCGGTGCTGGGACCCGCTGTGCTCCTGCGCTGTCCAGCTAATCTTTGAAGTCCTCTTATTTCATCCTTTGCCGACCTCGAAAAGGGAAAAGTGTGTTTATGGTGGCTCAAAAATATTGAGTATGCGTTTATGTTCATACTGTTTATATATTTTTACGTGATTTGCTTGTTTTACTACACGTATAAAGTTACAAGTGTACAGCGTTATAATTCGACATCCATATACACCACAAAGTGATCACCACATGTCTAGTTACCATCTGTCACCATACAGTTGATGCCCTTTGTTCATTTCGACCACGAATCCCCAGCCACATTACCCTCTGGTGACCACTAACTTTATATATTATATAGTCTTCTTATATCTTTATTTCTTTTAATTTTATGGCTTAAGTAACAAGTAATTCTTTAATGTTGACTTATTAAAATGATAAGTATGGAATTCTGTTATTTTTGTTGTTGCTGTTGATTTGAAATACCTATTTGATATAAATTTACTAATATTTTTAATAGTTTAATTTTAATATTTTTCTCATTAGTTCTGTGACCTCTTTTTTGGTATATTTTATATAATATATGCTGCTAATATATATCTATAGAAAAATTGAGAATATTTTTCTTAGACAAAATAAAATACATCATCAGTTGTAACAGAGTTACCTTTTTGTCATCTCTTCCTAGTTTACTTCTCCAGCAATGATATCCTTCTCCCCGAGGACTGATCTGAGAATTCTAAATCCTGATTTTTTGTCTTCTGATTACAGAGAGAACTCTAGGATACCCTGCTAAGAAACTGAGCAACTGAGCAGTAATAATTACCAAAGTCTAGTTTATGTTGATGAAAAGTAACTCCCCTCAACCCAGTAGTTACTTCTACCCACTCTTCTCAACTAAAACTACTGTAATTTTTTTTAATATTCATAAAGGCAACTACATATTGACAAGATATTACCAAACCAAGATCTCAAAGAAACCTATGAATCCGGAGACATAAAAGTGATACTGAAGCTACTTTTAACATGAAATATGCCAGTCCTGAGGCAACAGGGGTGGAATTGAAAACCCAGGGGCAGCCAGAGGTGAGACACCTAATAGGAGAACTACTCTATATTGAAATTCCAAAAGTCTAAAGTCACATAATGTATAGGAGTCTAGGTTGGCAGCTACTTTTTTTTTTTTTTTTTTTTAGCACTTGGATAATATTCTACTGTTTCCTGGCTTCCTTTGTTATTGGGAAACCAGTGGACAATCTAATTGCCACTCCTGTTAGAGTAAAATGTATTTTAAAGATTTTGCTCTCTGTCTTTGGTTTTCTGATTTAACACTATTAAGAGGTGTGCTGTGTTGTTTTATGTGATGGTCAGTCAGGCCTGGACACAAGAGGAGACACAGGAGAGGTTCAGGAAAATAAAATGCATTGTGCTCACAGGCCCTGGAAATAGGAGGAGCAGCACACCATGAAGGACCATGGGAGAAGCACCAGCAGTGGCCAGGAGGCAGAAGAGGCAGGAGTAAAGGGAAGATCTAGGACGCAGCCTCATGTGGAGTTTCTGCAGGAAAGCCTGCGCAACTCAGGGTAAACAGTTTAGGACTAGCTAGTGTGAATAATTTCAGTGGGCTTTAAGCTACAGGGGAGGTCCCTAGTTGCCCAGAACCTAGCAGTGGCACAATTAAGGCAAAGGAATAGTGACTCCTGGTTGTAAGGATCATACAGAGGAGGCATGACTCTGGACTGTTAATTTGTATATTAAAAGCCTGCTCCAGGCTGGACCCCATGCCATCTCTGATAATTGGCTAACCCTGGAATGGGCAGTTTCTGCCCAGCCAGGAAGGTTTTTAAGATTTCAAAACATTAAAATACGCAGAAAAATTTAAAATATACACAATACAAATGGTGAAGTGTTGTTTCAAAATTTCTTTTTATCCTGCTTAAGACTTCTTGGGTTTCTTGAATTCTATTAGTTCTGAAATGTTCTCACCATCATCTCTGCAAATGTTTCTACTGAATCTACCCTCTCCTCTCTTAATGGAACTCTGAGTAAAGATGCTTAGAATGTTGCATCCAATCTTCCATATCTCTTAAAATCCTTTCCTCTATTTTTAAATCCTTTTTAATCCTTACATTGTATTCTGTATAATTTACCATGACCTATGTTATGTTCTCATTAACTGATTTTCTGATGTGCCGTGTCCAATCTCCAGCCAAATCTGTCCAATGTGTTTTTAATTTGGGTGATTACATGTTTGACATGTAGAGGATGTATGTATCTCCCCCTTTAAACCTTTTAATCTTTATTTAGGTTCCTATAACTTTCAGATTTATTCAAGCTTGCCTTTTAATTCTTTAAATATAGTTTTATTATCTGAGAGTAATGATTCCAATATTGAATTATTTGGGAAACTCTTTCTACAGATCATCACTCATAATTCCTCATATCTTAGTCTGTTTAATTATCTTTGTGTATTCCTCACTGACTTTGAAAAATTATGTCTGAAAATTATCCAAGGCTTAGAATTAAGTTACTTTCCCCAAGGGGGAGCTACACTATTTCTGCCAATGTCTTCAGGGCACCATCAGTGCAAGATCACATTAAACAGAAAATAGAGCTGAAGCTTTTGTAAGTCACCCATGTGATCTAATTTTGGGCATGCCTGAGTGAGGTCTTATGTATACTTTTAATACCTAAGCTGTGTTTTTTCTTCTCTAGTAATTATCACCTTCTATTTTGCTCAGTGAAAGGCAACTCTTTCACAGTCATTTGGGTGTAGAGGATGAGAATTAATTTGTTTTGGATTTCTTTATATTGTATTTAACCTTGAATTCATTAGAAAAACAAACAGTCTGACAAAACAAATGGTAGCAGAAAACAGCACACTGTATCCTAAAAGGACTGAAAAAAGAACTACAAAAATACTACACTGAACAAAAACTCCATAAAAGGATGAGGATGAAATAGAGACATTTTCAGACCCCAAACAAGCAAACAGAGTAAGTGCGTGTTGTGGCAATCCTGCAAAGCAAATGGACTCTCGCTTAAAATTTGGTTAAGATGTCAGGACTGATGGTACCTCGCACACTCCAGCGGACTCTGAAATATTTATTATTGCAGGGTGAGGTTTTCTGGAAAGAGCAGGACAGGCCTCTACAGCTGGTCTGAAAACATCTTCAGAGAGCAAGGGAAAAAGCCTGGCTTGAGTTTTCTCAAGCCAGGGGTTAGGGCTTGGGTAAAGGTTCCTGTGCGCTATTTGAGATCCCACCTGTCAAAGAAGAAAGAGACGGGCTTTCTTACCAGCGTGCCCAGATGTCAGACGGGAGGGTGAAGCGCTGACCCCAGGCAGATATTAAAAGAAAAATCATAGTCAGAACCTTGGTGACAGTACATCACCAACCAACCGTGGCTGAAGGAAATTCCAGAATAGCAATAAAAATATCTGATGGGGTTAAAGAAAAGATACCTTAAAAAAAAAAAAGACACCAATACCATGTAATAGATTGAGTTGTTCCAAGTTCCTTGTATGATCTAGGAAGAAATTGATTGACTTTAAATCTTGAAAATTTTGGTAACTTATTGTATAATCATTACAGATAAAAATTAATAATGTATAAATTATAGGAAATATATTAATATACAAGTATAAAATAGATATATAATATATTAATAATGTATAAATTAGAGGAAAAATTGATGATTAAACAGTGATCAATCCAAAAAATCAGGTCATAAAGGGAAGAAAAATAAATAGAAACACAGTAGTTTATTTTTTTAAATTTTTTTATTGATTTATAATCATTTTACAATATTGTGTCAAATTCCAGTGTTTAGCACAATTTTTCAGTCATTCATGGACATATACACACTCATTGTCACATTTTTTTTCTATGTGAGTTATCGTAACATTTTGTGTATATTTGCCTGTGCTATACAGTGTAATCTTGTTTATCTATTCTACAATTTTGAAATCCCAGTCTACCCCTTCCCACCCTCCACCCCCCTGGTAACCACAAGTCTGTATTCTCTGTCTGTGAGTCTGTTTCTGTCCTGTATTTATGTTTTGTTTTTGTTTGTTTGTTTGTTTTTGGTTTTGTTTTTTAGATTCCACATATGAGCGATCTCATATGGTATTTTTCTTTCTCTTTCTGGCTTACTTCACTTAGAATGACATTCTCCAGGAGCATCCATGTTGCTGCAAATGGCATTATGTTGTCGGTTTTTATAGCTGAGTAGTATTCCATTGTATAAATATACCACATCTTCTTTATCCAGTCACCTGTTGATGGACATTTAGGCTGTTTCCATGTTTTGGCTATTGTAAATAGTGCTGCTATGAACATTGGGGTGCAGGTGTCATCTGAAGTAGATTTCCTTCTGGATACAAGCCCAGGAGTGGGATTCCTGGGTCATATGGTAAGTCTATTCCTAGTCTTTTGAGGAATCTCCACACTGTTTTCCATAGTGGCTGCACCAAACTGCATTCCCACCAGCAGTGTAGGAGGGTTCCCCTTTCTCCAAAGCCTCTCCAGCATTTGTCATTTGTGGATTTTTGAATGATGGCCATTCTGACTGGTGTGGGGTGATACCTCATTGTAGTTTTGATTTGCATTTCTCTGATGATTAGTGATATTGAGCATTTTTTCATGTGCTTTTTGATCATCTGTATGTCTTCCTTGGAGAATTGCTTGTTTAGGTCTTCTGCCTATTTTTGTATTGGGTCGTTTATTTTTTTCTTATTCAGTTGTATAAGCTGCTTATATATTCTGGAGATCAAGCCTTTGTCGGTTTCACTTGCAAAAGTTTTCTCCCATTCCGTAGGTTTTCTTCTTGTTTTACTTCTGGTTTCCTTTGCTGTGCAGAAGCTTGTAAGTTTCATTAGTTCCCATTTGTTTATTCTTGCTTTTATTTCTTCTAGGAGAAAATTTTTGAAATGTATGTCAGATAATGTTTTGCCTATGTTTTCCTCTAGGAGGTTTATTGTATCTTCTCTTATGTTAAAGTCTTTAATCCATTTTGAGTTGATTTTTGTATATGGTGTAAGGGAGTGTTCTAGCTTCATTGTTTTACATGCTGCTGCCCAGTTTTCCCAACACCATTTGCTGAAGAGACTGTCTTTATTCTATTATATATTCTTGCCTCCTTTGTCGAAGATGAGTTGACCAAAAGTTTGTGGGTTCATTTCTGGGCTGTCTATTCTGTTCCATTGGTCTATATGTCTGTTTTGGTACCAATACCATGCTGTCTTGTTGACTGTAGCTCTGTAGTATTGTCTGAAGTCTGGGAGAGTTATTCCTCCAGACTCTTTCTTTCTCTTCAGTAATGCTTTGGCAATTCTAGGCCTTTTGTGATTCCATGTAAATTTTATTATGATTTGTTCTAGTTCTGTGAAATATGTCCTGGGTCATTTGATAGGGATTGCATTAAATCTGTAGATTGCCTTGGGCAGTGTGACCATTTTAACAATATTGATTCTTCCAATCCAAGAGCATGGAATATCTTTCCATTTTTTAAAGACTTCTTTAATTTCCTTCATCAATGTTTTATAGTTTTCTGTGTATAATTTTTTCACCTCCTTGGTTAGATTTATTCCCAGATATTTTATTACTTTGGGTGCTATTTTAAAGGGGATTGTTTCTTTACTTTCTTTTTCTGTTGATTTATCATTAGTGTAAAGAAATGCAACTGATTTTTGAATCTTAATTTTGTAACCTGCTACCTTGCTGAATTTTTCAATCAGCTCTAGTAGCTTTTGTGTGTACCTTTTATTGTTTTCTAAATATAGTAACATGTCACCAGTATATAATGACACTTTTACCTCTTCTTTTCCAATTTGGATCCCTTTTATTTCTTTCTCTTGGCTTACTGCTGTGGCTAGGACTTCCAGGACTATGTTGAATAGGAGTGGTGATAGTGGCCATCCTTGTCTTGTCCCAGATTTTAGTGCGAAGCTTTTGAGTTTTTCACCGTTGAGTACTATGGTGGCTGTAGGTTTGTCATATATAGCTTTTATTATGTTGAGATATGTTCCCCCTATACCCACTTTGGCGAGAGTTTTTATCATAAATGGGGGTTGAATTTTATCAAATGCTTTTTCTGCACCTATTGAGATGATCATGTGGTTTTTGTCCTTTCTCTTGTTGATGTGATGTATTACATTGATTGATTTGTGTATGTTGAACCAGCCTTGTGTCCCTGGGATGAACCCCACTTGGTCATGATGTATAATCTTTTTTATGTGTTGTTGGATTCTATTTGCTAAAATTTTGGTGAGGATTTTGGCATCTATGTTCATCAGTGATATTGGCCTATAATTCTGTTTTTTTGTAGTGTCTTTGCCTGGTTTTGGTATCAGGGTGATGGTGGCTTCATAGAATGAGTTTGGGAGTATTCCCTCCTTTTCAATCATCTGGAAGAGTTTGAGAAGGACTGGTATGTGTTCTTCTTTGTATGTTTGGTAGAATTCCCCGGTGAAGGCATCCAGTCCTGGACTTTTATTTGTAGGGAGGGTTTTAATTGCTATTTCTATTTCCTTTCTAGTGATTGGATTGTTCAAGTGTTCAGATTCTTCTTGATTCAGTTTTGGTGGACAGTATGTTTCCAGATATTTGTCCATCTCCTCTAGGTTTTCCAGTTTGATTCCATATACTTTTTCATAATATTGTCGTATGATATTCTTCATTTCTATTTTGTTTGTTGTAATTTCTCCATTTTCCTTTCTTATTTTGCTAATTTGTGCTCTCTCTTTTTTCTTCTTCGTGAGTTTGGCCAGAGGTTTGTCGATTTTATTTACTTTTTCAAAAAACCAGCTTTTTGTTTGGTTGATTTTTTCTATGGTCTTGTTAATCTCTATTGTGTTTAATTCCTCTCTGATCTTTATTATTTTCTTCCTTCTGCTGATGTTTGGGGCTTTTTGTTCTTCTTTTCTAATTCATTCAGGTGGTGGGTTAAATTGTTTATTTGAGATTGTTCTTCTTTTTTGAGGAATGCCTGTATCACTAAAAACTTCCCTCTTAGCACTGCCTTTGCTGTGTCCCATAGGTTTTGAGTGGTTGTGCTTTCATTATCATTTGTCTCAAGGTATTTTTTAATTTCAGCTTTGATTTCCTCATTGACCCATTGTTTTTTCAATAACATATTGTTTAATCTCCATGTTTTCCTTTTCTTCTCCTTTCTTTCTCTGTTGTTGATTTCCAGTTTCATGGCATTGTGGTCAGTAAAGATGCTTGAGATAATTTCTATCTTCTTAAAATTGTTGAGGTTTCTTTTGTGCCCAAGTACATGATCGATCCTAGAAAATGTTCCATGTGCACTTGAAAAGAATGTATATCCTATTTTTGGGGGGTGTAATGCTCTGAAAATATCCACCAAATCTAGTTTTTCTACTGTAGTATTTAATTTCTCTGTTGCCTTGTTTATTTTCTTTCTGGAAGATCTGTCTAGTGATGTTAATGCAGTGTGAAAATCTCCAACTATGATTGTATTCCCATCAATATCCCCCTTTATCTCTGTTAGTAATTCTTGTATGTACTTAGGTGCTCCTTTATTGGGTGCATATATATTAACGAGTGTAATATCCTCATCTTGTATCACTCCTTTAATCATTATAAAATGTCCTTCTTTATCTTTCTTTATGGCCCTTGTTTTAAAGTCTATTTTGTCTGAAATCAGTACTGCAACCCCTGCTTCTTTGGCTTTTCCATTTTCATGGAATATCCTTTTCCATCCTTTCACTCTCAATCTATATGTGTCCTTCTCCCTAAAGTGGATCTCTTGTGTGCAGCATACTGAAGGTTCTTGCTTTATTATCCAGTATGCCACTCTATGTCTTTTGACTGGAGCATAGTCCATTAACATTTACAGTAATTAATGATAGATGTGTGTTTATTGCCATTTTGAACTTATCTTTGCAATTGAATTGGTATATCCTCTTTGTTCCTTTCTTCTTCCTTTTGTGGCTTGGTAATTTTCCTTTGTATTATCATGGATTTTATTTAATTTTTGTGACTCACTTGTAAATTTTTGGCTTGTGGTTCCCTTTTTTGTAAATCTATTAACCCATTACTATAACTGTTTTTATTAAACTGATAGTAACATGATCTCATACCCATCCTACTGTTAAAAAAGTTTAAAAAAGAAAGAAAATAATATTCTATATTTCCCTGCCTCCCTCTCCCACTCTGTGATTTGTATGTCTTCTTTTCTAATTTCGTGTTTACTTTATTTGTAATTCATGAGTTATCACCTTTCTAGTTGTGAGTTTCTCATTTCTGTAGCATCCTGCTGCTTTTCTATTTAGAATAGCCCTTTCAGTATTTCTTTTAGCATGGGTTTAGTTTTGCTAAACTCCTGCAGCTTTTTTTTTTTTTTTTTTTCTGTGAAACTCTATTTCTCCTTGTATCCTAAAGGATAGCCTTGCTGGATAAAGTATCCTAGGCTGCATCTTTTTTTAATTCAGGGCTTTGAATATATCTTGCCACTCCCTTCTGGCCTGTAGTGTTTGTGTAGAGAAATCAGCTGAGATCCTTATGGGGGTTCCCTTGTAACTCACTCTTTGCTTTTCTCTTGCTCCCTTTAGGATCATTTCTTTATCCTTGACTCTGGCCATCTTGATTATGATATATCTTGGTGTGGGTCTGTTTGGGTTCTTTTTGTTTGGGACCCTCTGAGCTTCCTGTCCTTGGATATCTGATTCCTTCTTTAAGTTTGAGACGTTTTCAGTCATGATTCCTTCAAAAACCTTTTCAATCCCCTTTGATCTTTCTCCCCCTTCTGGGACCCCTATTATGCGAAGATTGGGACACTTTATATTATCCCATAGGTCCCTTATACTATTTTCATTATTTTTTATTTGCTTATCTTGTAGTTCTTCTGGATGGGTGCTTTCTACTGCCCTGTCTTCTAGATCACTAATTCGTTCCTCTGCATTATCTAGTCGGCTTTGCACAGCTATTAGATCATTCCTCATCTCTGTCAATGAGTTTACCCATTCTACTTGGCTCTTCTTTATAGCTTCAATTTCATTTTTGACATATTTTATATCTCTAAACACTATCTCTTTTAATTCCTTCAGCAATTTGATCACTCCTTTTTTGAAATCTTGATCTAGTAGGCTATCGATATCTATTTCATTGATCTTTCTTTCAGGGGATTTCTCTTGTTCTTTTAATTGGGGAAGGTTTCTCTGCTTCTTCATCTTGCTCATACCTCTTTGGCACTGTGGTTTATGGAGTATCAGTTGTTTATTTTGGTCCTTAAGGATTTTATCTATCTAATGCCTATTTAGGAATAGAACTTAGGAAAAAAAGAAAAAAAAATAAGAGAGAGAGAGAAAGAATTTTAAAAGAAGGGAGAAAGAGGGTTTGAAAACAGTGTATAATGAATAATAGAAGAGTGAGTTGAAGCAGAGTATTAATCGGGTTGAGAAGTCCTTTTGAAACCTTTACAAAAAAAGGGGGGGGGGAGATGAATAGATGTATTTGAAACCTGTGTCTAATCAATAACAGGACATCAAAACCCAAGAGAAATAGAAATGAATTAAGAAGTAAAAATTAAGAGAGTAATAGAAAATAGAACAGGTAAAGACAGATTTTTAAAAAAAGGGGGGGGGGGAGTTGTCGGTGTTCTCCTGGATTCTGTGTGCTTTTATTGTGAAGTCTTTCTGTCTTTGTCCTGCTTTGGAAGATCAGCTTGCTGTTTTCAGAGGCCCTCCGTTGGCGCTGCTCCCAGAACCTGTTGGCAAGCAGATCGCGCCTCCTCCTAACAATGGGTCAGGTGCAGCTCTCCTCTGCTGTGGGCGGGCAGATCACTGCCCCTCCGGATGCTGCAGTCAGATGTTGCAGACTGGCCAGGTAGGAGGGTGGGTCGTGCCCCCTCCCAGCACCTCGGTCAGGGGCTGTGTTCCTGCCCAAAAGGTGGGGGACTGCTCTCCCTCTACCTGTGCCACCGGTAGCTCCACTGCTCTGTGCAGCTGTGCGCTCCGCCCTGGTTGGCGCTCCACCCTGGTCGGCGCTCCACAGGTGGGCTTGGGGAAGACCAAGGGACAGCCTTGTCCCTGCTCTGAGCCAAAACCCAGCTCCTTGTTTGTCTTTGTGGAGCAAGTTCTCTGAGGGACCAGGATGGAAGGATCCTATCTGCCCCGGGCTGTAGGCCAGTCTCAGTCTGGCCTTTGAGGCTGCTAAGCCTTTCGGCGCGCATGCAGGTTTTGCCCCCATCTCCGCCTGGGTGCTAAGCGCCGGAGGATATGGCGGCTGTGCCTGAGCCCCACCTCTCTTCCCCCGAAAAGTTTCCGCGGGTTTTCAGAGATGGGGGTACGCACCCATCCCCCGAGAGCACATCAACCTTGCTGTTTTATGGAGGGCCCAGGTTGTTCTGCCCTGTACACCCACAGCCATGGTGCGCAGCCCCTGGTAGTCCCCCAGGGCTGCCTCCGTGCAGCCGCCCCCGTCCTCTGCCCGGCTTGTGCAGCCTGGCCCTGCCCGCCGCTGCCGGCCTGCGTCTCCGGCTGGGTGTCGGGGGGACGCTCTGTGCCCGTTTAACTTAGTTCTGTCAGTCAATGGCTGCTCTGTACAGATCCGAGCCTCGGAGGCTCCCCCTCTGTCCCGCTGGCCTCTCAGTTGGAGAGGGATGACCCAGCGAGTGAGCGCCAGTCCTCCTTTGCCGATCCCTCCCCGCAGGACCCATCCTGTGCTGCTTTGCCTTTTGTTCTTTCTTTTTTCCTTTTCTCCTACCAGATTTTTGGCATCTTTATCTTTTGAAGAGGGTGATGTTCTGTAGGAGTTCCGCAGGTGCTCTGGTTGGCTGAGTGGGTCTGTAGATGTGGGTCTTGGTGTATTTGTGGGAGAGGGTGAGCTACGAGCGTCCTTCTACTCCGCCATCTTCTCCGTCTCCTGAAACACAGTAGTTTAAAACGAAAATATTAGTTCACAAAATATAAATTGACTAAATGCTTCATCTTTAATGCCCCAAAGAACTTGTTATATTGTACTTTAAAAAATTACAAGCTACCCATAGTAGATACCTCATATAAAGTCTCAGAAAAATTAAATATAAAAGAATAGCAAAAGTATACCTCTCAAATGATACTCAAAAGAAAAACGACATCAAGAAGAGGCTTTAATAAATAGACTTGAAGGGAAAATCAAATTTAAAAAATATACTTTAAGGCAAAAAATATGATAAAAAACCCTGTTTCATTATGCTGAAGTATCCAATTCACCCAGAATATGTAAGTATGTATGTAACTATTAATATAGCGTAGCTAACAGAAATATAAGAAAAAATAGAAAGAAAAACAAATAATAGTGGAATGTTTCAGACATGACCACTTCAACTGATAAAACAAACAAAAAAAGTAGACAAAATATCAGTAAAAATATTAAGCAAGTGAAAATCATTATTACCAAAATTGATTTAATACAAATATAGGAACACTGCAACCATGAACTCTAGGATACATGTTTACCTACACAAATGGACTGTTTAGAAAATGTGACCATATCCTTGGGTATAAACATCGCCTGAATAAATTTCAGGAGTCTGAAATCACAGACAACATGGAAGTAAAGCTGGAAATCAGTTGCATAAAATCAAAACAAATAACAAAAATTAAAATAAAGGAACAATTTTATGGTTACCAGGAGAAAGAGGGTGCGAAGGGATAAATTTGGGAGTTTGAGGTTTGCAAAGGTTAACCACTATATATAGTAATAGATTGAAAACAAATTTCTTCTGTATAGACAAAGAACTGTATTTTAATATCTTATAATAACCTTTAATGAAAAAATATGAAAACGAATATATGTATAAATATATATATATATATATAAATACACACACACACACACACACACACACATACATGACTGGGACAGTGTGCTGTACACCAGAAACTGACACATTGTAACTAACTATAATTCAACTAAAACTAATAAAATAAAATAAAGGAACATCTCAATGTCACCTTGAGTCAAAGAAGAAACAAAGATTTGAAAGTATTTCATTACTTGAAAGTATTTTGAACTGAGCAATGCTGATTACACTGCACATCAGAACTTGTCATAGTTAAAATATATCAACATACCCATGTATATCTTAGAGGGAAAAGCCTGAATGGGAATGAGATAAGCCAGTGTCATGTCTGATAGCCAACAGACAGCCACGTGAACTTCAAAAAACATGAAAGAAAACGAGTATGAAATCTGGCAATGAGCCTAAACTCCATCTAAGACCCCTGCCAGAAACAGCGAGTCCACAGAAATTGTGAACATACTTGAAAACGGTCCTAGTCGAGTACAGCATGCAATACAGGGAAGCAACTTGAAAGTTCACACAATTTGAAATATCTGCCCACGAAAGGTCGTTCCAGGGAAAGAAAAGTCTAAAGAGAGGAAGAGGCACCCTTTGTGTGCGATTGTGTGATGAGGGGCACATGAAGGGTGACGTTTTATTACCACGCTAAGACGAGAAAGAAAACCTAGTAACGGGGGCAGACACAAACATCTCCTGCAGACCATCGAAACAAACCCATAGAACTGAAATTTGCTTTCCTGACAGAAGAGGGTGCCATTGAGCTAGGAATCTGTGAGCTAGCAAATATCCACAAAAATAAGAAGAAAGCTCATTAAGTCTTATGGAGTTATTTAGGTTCAGTACACTTCAACTAGCTGAGAATTCCCCACAATGAAACAATTATGAATCAGAGTAAGATTCTAAAACAGCACTACAGATGGAATAAAATATATTCAAACAGGCGTTTTTGAATATGAAAAACCACCTTGAATCAGACAACTAAAAAAAAGAAAAAAAAAAGGAACTAAAATGGGCAGAAATTTGAAGAAACACTAACGTAGGTAATGAAACTCAGAATATAAAGAAAAAGTAAAATCAGAAGGAGACAAGAGGAATTGACACAAATGAAAATGTAATG
This sequence comes from Camelus dromedarius, assembly GCF_036321535.1. Taxonomy (NCBI): domain Eukaryota; kingdom Metazoa; phylum Chordata; class Mammalia; order Artiodactyla; family Camelidae; genus Camelus; species Camelus dromedarius. The sequence goes on from NC_087464.1 coordinate 3,520,706, forward strand.
GCAGGCACTGAAGAAAGATGAAAACAACTTAGAGAATGAAAGTGAGATTATTTTTTAAAGGGTAAAAAAAGAGTGGTAGAAATGGAATTTCAGCAAAGGATATTATTCATATAACAAGTACCTGGAAAAGAAAAATAAAACAATGAAATAACTAGTAAGATCTAATATTTAAAAATATATTGCAAGAAATTCATACAGAAGTCATCCTGAATTTACTGGGTTTGTTCCTCCTGAGGTCTCTCTCCTTAGCTGACAGGTGGCCACCTCTAGCTGTGTCTTCATATGGTCCTTTCTCTGTGCACACACATCCCAGGGGTCACTCTTCTTATAAGAACACCAGGCATATTGGATTAACATCCTACCATCCCCACCCAATACCAGATTTAACCTTAATTACTACTTAAATGCTTTTTCTCCAAATACATTCAAATTGGGGGTTAGGGTTTCACATATAAATTTTTTGGAAGGGAGCTTATTCATTCCTTTATAGATATTTTGTTTGTTTCCAAAGTCTCAATTTAATTTCAGTTTAGCAGTAAGAAATTCAGTGATTTCAACTTCCGCCATCTCTCATAGCTGGGTAAATAGGATTTCCTTGGGACTCATCGCCAGCTGAGGTGAGAGTTAGATCCCTTTGTGACCAGTAGCCTTAATCTAGTGTCCCATGTTGTAATTCCCCATACTGGTTCTACTTGTATTATTACTTCATTATGGTAAAAGAGATAAGCAAACACAGTAAAAATTTGTAAATGCAACGTGTAACTAAATGAAAAAAATCTCATCCTTCCTTCTTGCCTCACTCTCTATCACAAACATTTTTACTTTTTCTATTTTTGATTATTTTAATATACCAAAAATGCCTGTACTATATATAAAATAGATAAACAAGGTTCTACTGTTTAGCATAGGGAACTATGTTCCATATCTTACAATAGCCTATAATGAAAAAGAATATGAAAAATGAATATATATGTATGTATGTGTATATATACATATATGTCTATATATATACACATATATGTGTGTGTGTATATATATCTGACTCACTATGCTGTACACCAGAAACTAACACAGCATTGTAAACTGACTACATTTCAAGTTTTTTTTTAAAGACTGTTTATGTAGTGAGTTACTGAAAACAGTTAAAACTGGCTTTTAAAAAATAAAGAAGGTATGGTCTCTGGTAAGTGAAAAACTGAGGTTTGTCTGGATTATAATTTCAGATTAGATGATCAGATTTCTTCCCATCTTTGACCCTCTCTCCCCAATGGGATGAAATTCTCTGCTTGGCCAGGCCTGAGTGTAGGCTTTTAGTAAATATTTTTGGAGTGGATGGATGTTACCTGTTGCTGCACAAAAAATTACCCCAAAACTTAGTGGCTTAAATTAAAACAATACCTATCATTCTAACATTATCTCTCATTCTAGAAGTTGGCTGGGCTGCACCGTAGAAGTGTTTTTTTATATTATATTTTTTATTTTTTAAACATTTTTTATTGATTTATAATCATTTTACAATATGGTGTCAAATTCCAGTGTACAGCACAATTTTTCAGTTATAAATGAACATATATATATATATATATATATATTCATTGTGACCTTTTTTCCTCTGTGAGCTACCATAAGATATTGTATATATTTCCCTGTGCTATACAGTATAATCTTGTTTATCTACTCTACAGTTTTGAAATCCCAGTCTATCACTTCTGACCCCCCGCACCCTTGGCAACAACAAGTTTGTATTCTATGACTGTGTTTCTATTTCTGTTTTGTATTAATGCTCTGTATGTTTGTTTTTGTTACTTTAGATTCCACATATGAGTGATCTCATATGGTATTTTCTTTCTCTTTCTGGCTTACTTCACTTAGAATGACATTCACCAGAAGCATCCATGTTGCTCTAAATGGTGTTAAGTTGTTGGTTTTTATGGCTGAATAGTATTCCATTGTATAAATATACCACTGCTTCTTTATCCAGTCATCCATTGATGGACATTTAGACTGTCTCCATTTCTTGGACATTGTAAATAGTACTTCTATGAACATTGGGGTGCAGGTGTCATCCTGAAGTAGGGTTTCTTCTGGATATATGCTCAGGAGAGGGATTCCATGGTCATATGGTAACTCTATTCCTAGTCTTTTGAGAAATCTCCACACTGTTTTCCACAGCGGCTGCACCGAACTGCATTCCCACCAGCAGTGTAGGAGGGTTCCCTTTTCTTCACAGCTTCTCCAGCATTTGTCATTTGTGGATTTTTGAATGATGGCCATTCTGACTGGTGTGAGGTGATAACTCATTGTAGTTTTGATTTGCATTTCTCTGATAATTAGTGATATTGAGCATTTTTTCATGTGCTTATTGATCATTTGTATGTCTTCCTTGGAGAATTGCTTGTTTAGGTCTTTTGCCCATTTTTGTATTGGGTTGTTTGGTTGTTTCTTATTAAGTCATATGAGCTGCTTATATATTCAGGAGATCAAGCCTTGCCAGTTTCATTTGCAAAAATTTTCTCCCATTCTGTACGTTATCCTTTTGTTTTACTTATGGTTTCCTTTGCTATGCAGAAGCCTGTAATTTTCATTAGGTACCATTTGTTTATTCTTGGTTTTATTTCTTCAAAGAGAAAATTTTTGAGATGTATGTCAGATAATGTTTTGACTATATTTTCCTCTAGGAGATTTATTTTATCTTGTCTTATGTTTAGGTCTTTGATCCGTTTGAGTTTATTTTTGTGTATGGTGTAAGGGAGTGTTCTAGCTTCATTGCTTAACATGCTGCTGTCCAGTTTTCCCAACACCATTTGCTGAAGAGACTATCTTTATTCCATTGTATATTCTTGCCTCCTTTGTCAAAGATGAGTTGACCAAAAGTTGGTGGGTTCATTTCTGGGCTGTCTATTCTGTTCCATTGGTCTATATGTCTGTTTTGGTACCAATACCATGCTGTCTTGATGACTGTAGCTCTATAGTATTGTCTGAAGTCTGGGAGAGTTATTCCTCCAGCCTCTTTCTTTCTCTTCAGTAATGCTTTGGCAATTCTAGGTCTTTTGTGATTCCATGTAAATTTTATTATGATTTGTTCTAGTTCTGTGAAATATGTCCTGGGTCATTTGATAGGGATTGCATTAAATCTCTAGATTGCCTTGGGCAGTGTTACCATTTTAAGAATGTTGATTCTACGTATCCAAGAGCATGGGATATCTTTCGATTTTTTAAAGACTTCTTTAATTTCCTTCATTAATGGTTTCTACTTTTCTGTGTATAATTTTTTCTCCTTCTTGGTTAGATTTATTCCCAGATAATTTATTACTTTGGGTGCTATTTTAAAGGGGATTGTTTCTTTACTTTCTTTTTCTGTTGATTCATCGTTAGTGTAGAGACATGCAACTGATTTTTGAACATTAATCTTGTAACCTGCTACCTTGCTGAATTCTTCGATCAGCTCTAGGAGTTTTTGTGTGGACCTTTTAGGGTTTTCTATATATAGTAACATGTCATCGGCATATAGTGACACTTTTACCCCTTCTTTTCCAATTTGCATCCCTTTAATTTCTCTCTCTTGCCTAATTGCTGTGGCTAGGACTTACAGGACTATGTTGAATAGGAGTGGTGATAGTGGGCATCCTTGTCTTCTCTCAGATTTTAGTGGGAAATTTTGAGTTTTTCACCATTGAGTACTATGCTGGCTGTAGGTTTGTCATATATAGCTTTTATTATGTTGAGATATGTTCCCTGTATCTCCACTTTGGTGAGCGTTTTTATCATAAATGGGTGTTGAATTTTATCAAATGCTTTTTCTGCGCCTATTGAGATGATCATGTGGTTTTTGTCCTTTCTCTTGTTGATGTGATGTATTACATTGATTGATTTGCATATGTTGCACCACCCTTGTGTCCCTGGGATGAACTCCAGTTGGTCATGATGTATAATCCTTTTTATGCGATGTTGGATTCTATTTGCTAATATTTTGGTGAGGATTTTTGCATGTATGTTCATCAGTGATATTGGCCTATAATTCTCTTTTTTGGTAGTGTCTTTGCCTGGTTTTGGTATCATGGTGATGTTAGCTTCATAGAATGGGTTTGGGAGTATTCCCTCCTTTTCAATCATCTGGAAGAGTTTGAGAAAGACTGGTATGAGTTCTTCTTTGTATGTTTGGTAGAGTTCCCCAGTGAAGCCGTCCGATCCTGGACTTTTATTTGTAGGGACGTTTTTTATTGCTATTTCAATTTCATTTCTAGTGATCAGTTTCTTTAAGTGGTCAGTATCTTCTTGATTCAGTCTCGGTAGACAGTATGTTCCCAGTATTTGTCCATCTCCTCTAGGTTATCCAGTTTGGTTCCATATAGTTTTTCATAATAGTCTCATATGATAGTCTTTATTTCTATTTTTTTTATTGTAATTTCTTCATTTTTCTTTCTTATTTTGCTAATTTGTGCTCTCTCTTTTTTCTTCTTTGTGAGTTTGACCAGAGGTCTGTCGATTTTATTTACTTTTTCAAAAAAAACAGCTTTTGGTTTGGTTGATTTTTTTCTATGGTCTTGTTAATCGCTATTGTATTTATTTCCTCCCTGATCTTTATAATTTCCTTCATCCTGCTGCCTTTTTGGGCTTTTTGTTCTCCTTTTTCTAATTCATTCAGGTGGTGGGTTAAATTGTTTATTTGAGATTGTTTTTTTTTTTTTTTTTTTGTGGAAGGCCTGTATCGCTTTAAACTTCCATCTTAGCACTGCCTTTGCTGTGTCCTATAAATTTTGTGTGGATGTGCTTTCATTTTCATTTGTCTCAAGATATTTTTTAATTTCAGCTTTGATTTCCTCATTTACCCATTGTTTTTTTAATAACATATTGTTTAATCTCCATGCTTTCCTTTTCTTCTCCTTTCTTTCTCTGTTGTTGATTTCTAGTTTCATGGCATTGTGGTCAGTAAAGATGCTTGAGATAATTTCTATCTTCTTAAAATTGTTGAGGCTTCTTTTGTGCCCAAGTACATGTTCAATGCTAGAAAAAGTTCCATGTCCACTTGAAAAGAATGTATATCCTATTTTGGGGGGGTGTAATGCTCTGAAAATATCCACCAAATCTAATGTTTCTATTGTATTATTTAATTTGTCTGCTGCCTTGTTTATTTTCTGTCTGGAAGATCTGTCTAGTGATGTTAATGCAGTGTGAAAATCTCCAAATATGATTGTACTCACATCAATATCCCCCTTTATCTCTGTTAGTAATTCTTGTATGTACTTAGGTGCTCCTATGTTGGGTGCATATATATTAATGACTATAATATCCTCATCTTACATCACTCCTTTAATCATTATAAAATGTCCTTCTTTATCTTTCTTTATGGCCCTTGTTTTAAAGTCTATTTTGTCTGAAATCAGTACTGCAACCCCTGCTTCTTTGGCTTTTCCATTTTCATGGAATATCCTTTTCCATCCTTTCACTCTCAATCTATATCTGTCCTTCTCCCTAAAGTGGATCTCTTGTATGCAGCATACTGAAGGTTCTTGCTTTATTATCCAGTCTGCCACGCTATGTCTTTTAACTGAAGCATTTAGTCCATTAACATTTATGGTAATTAATGATAGACGTGTGTTTATTGCCATTTGAACTTATCTTTGCAGTTGATTTGGTATTTCCTCTCTGTTCCTTTCTCCTTCCTTTTGTGGCTTGGTAATTTTCCTTTGTATTATCATGGATTTTATTTAGTATTTGTGACTCCATTGTAAGTTTTTCGGCTTATGGTTATCCTTTTTTGTAAGTCTAATATCCCATTACTATAACTGTTTTTTTTTAAACTGATAGTAACATGATCTCAAACCCATCCTACCAAGACCAAAAATTTTTAAAAAGAAAGAAAAAATATATTCTATATTTTCCTGCCTCCCTCTCCCCTCTCAGTGATTTGTATGTCTTCTTTTATAATTTTGTGTTTATTTTATTTGTAATTCATCAGTTATCTCCTTTCCAGTTGTGAGTTTCTCATTTCTGTAGCATCCTGCTTCTTTTCTATTTAGAGTAGATCTTTCAGTATTTCTTTTAGCATGGGTTTAGTGTTGCTAAACTCTTTTAGTTTTTGCTTGTCTGTGAAATTCTTTATGTCTCCTTCTATCCTAAAGGATAGCCTTGCTGTATTAAGTATCCTTGGCTGCATCTTTTTTTTTTCTTTCATTCAGGACTTTGAATATATCTTGGCACTCCCTTCTGGCCTGTAGTGTTGGGAAATCAGCTGAGAGCCTTATGGGGGTTCCCTTGTAACTCACTCTTTGCTTTTCTCTTGCTCCCTTTAGGATCATTTCTTTATCCTTGACTCTGGCCATCTTGATTATGATATATCTTGGTGTGGGTCTATTTGGGTTCTTCCTGTTTGGGACCCTCTGAGCTTCCTGTCCTTGGATATCTGATTCCTCCTTTAAGTTTGAGACGTTTTCAGTCATGATTTCTTCTAAAACCTTTTCAATCCCCTTTAATCTTTCTCCCCCTTCTGGGACCCCTATTATGCGAAGATTGGCATGCTTTATATTATCCCAGAGGCCCCTTATGCTATTTTCACTTGTTTATCTTGTAGCTCGTCTGATTGGTGCTTTCTATTTTCCTGGCTTCTAGGTCACTAATTCGTTCCTCTGCATTATCTAGTCTGATTTGCACAGGCTTTAGATCATACCTCATCTCAGCCAATGAGTTTACCAATTCTACTTGTCTCTTCTTTATAGCTTCAATTTCATTTTTAACATCTTTTATATCTCTAAACACTATCACTTTAAGTTCCTTCAGTACTTTGATCACTCCTTTTTTGAAATCTTGATCTAGTAGGCTATTGATGTCTATTTCATTGATCGTTCTTTCAGGGGGTTTCTCTTGTTCTTTTAATTGGGAATTGTTTCTCTACTTCTTCATCTTGCTCATACTTCTCTGGCACTGTGGTTAATGGAGTATCAGTTATCTATTGTGGTCCTTACAGAGTTTATTTACTTATCTATCTAATGCCTTTGTAGGAATAACACTTAAAATTAAAAGAGAGAGAGAGTGAATTTTAAAAGAAGGGAGAAAAAAGGTTTGAAAACAGTGTATAATGAATAATAGAAGAGTAAATTGAAGCAGAATAGCAATCGGGTTGCGATGTCTCTTAAAAATCTTTAAAAAAGGAGAAAAGAGGGAAAAAGTGTATTTGAAACCTGTGTATAATCAGTAACAGGACATCAAAACCAAGAGAAAATGAAATGATGTGGATTTTTTAAAATAATAATAATAAAAATATTTTTTAAAAATTTAAAAGAGATTAAAACTGGGAGTATATACAACTGTTTAAGAAGTAGAAGTTGAAAGGGTAATAGAAAATAGAACAGGTAAAAACAGATTTTAAAAAAGGGGGGGGAGTGGTGTTCTCTTGGAGACTGTGTACTCTTAATGTGAAGTCTTTCTGTCTTTGCCCTGTTCTGGAAGCTCAGCTTGCTGTTTCCAGAGGCCCTCCATGGTGCCTTCATCTGTGCTGCTCCCAGTGCCTGTCCACAAGCAGATTGTGCCCCCTCCCAACACTGGGTCAGGTTCAGCTCTCCTTTACTGTGGGCGGGCGGGTCACTGCCCCTCCCGATGCTGCAGTTAGTTGTTGCAGACTGGTCCGGTAGGAGGGCGGGTCGCTCCCCTCCCAGCACCGTGGTCAGCCGCTGCGTTCCTGACGGAAAGGTGTGGGTGGCGCCCACCCTCTCCTGGGGCCAGTCGCTCGGCAGCTCTGTGCTGATGCGGGCTCTGTAGGCGGGCTCAAGGAAGACCAGGAAACAGCCCCATCCCTGCTCTGGGCCAAAACCCAGCTCCTTGTCTTGGTGGAGCAAGTTCTCTGAGGTACTAGGACAGAAGGATCCTATCTGCCTCAGGCTGTAGACAAGTCTCCAGACAAGTCTGGCCCTTGAGGCTGCTAAGTCCTTAGGTGCGGATGAAGATTTCACCCCCACCCCTACCTGGGTGCTAAGCACCAGAGGATATGGTGGCTGTGCCTAAGCCCCACCTCTCTTCCCCCGAAAACTTTCTGCGGGTTTTCAGAGATGGGGGTATGCATCCTTCCCCCCAGGGCACATCAGCCGTGTTGTTTTATGGAGGGCCCAGGTTGTTCTGCCCTGTGCACCCACACCAATGGCGCGCAGCCCCCTGCAGTCCCCCGTGGCTGCCTCAATGCAGCCGTCCCCATCCTCCACCCATCTTGGGCAGCCTGTCCTGGCCCCCAGCTGCTGGGCCGCATCTCGGGCTGGGTGTCGTGGGGACCCTCTGTGCCCATTTAACTTAGTTCTGTCAGTCAAGGGCTGTTCTGTACAGATCCGAGCCTCGGAGGCTCCCCTTCCAATCCGCTGGCCTCTCGGTTGGAGAGGGGAGACACAGCGAGTGAGCACCTGTCCTCCTTTGCAGCTCCCTCCCCGTGGGACCAGTCCAGCACTGTTTCACCTTTTCTTCTTTCTTTTTTCCTTTTCTCCTACCAGATGTTTGGCTTCTCTGTCTTTTGAAGAAGATGATGTTCTGTCGGATTTCTGCAGATGCTCTGGTTGGCTGAGTGGGTCTGTGGATGTGAGTCTTGGTGTATTTGTGGGAGATGGTGAGCTACAAGCGTCCTTCTACTCCACCACCTTGGCCTCCTCCCCCTGAAGTGTTTCTTGATCAAGGTCTCTCTTGTGCCTGGGGTCACACTGATGGCTTGAAGTCAGACGTTGTCTTGTCTGGAGGTTGCTGCTGGCCATTGGGAGAGCAAAGGCACTGTCAGCTGGGATACGTACACAAAGCCCTTCTGAGCTTCCCTGTAGTGGGATGGTGGGTTCTAAGAGCAGACTTGTCAAGGAAACAGTGAGGAAGCATGTGCATGTCCATGAACTAGCCTTAGAAGTCACACAGCATCCCTTCTGTCACTAAATTCCACTTGCGTTGAAGGGGAGAGGTCATAGTCCCCATCACTCAATGGGCGGTGTACCCATGCCATGTTTTATGAGAATGTGAGATGAAATATATCGTGATGGTCACCTTTGGAAAACTCAGTCTTCCACAAAGGCTGACTGACAACAAATGATGCTGGTTCATAAGCACACAGGAGACACCTCCAGATGGCATGAGAAATAAGGGAGAGAAACTCTGAAGTGGGATGAAGTTCCTCTGGTAGCACGTAGCCATGTGGTAAAGATGCAGAACTATGGGCTGAGTGTTCCAGACACCTTGTCATGATTGTGAAGAGAACTTTAGTGCCTGCAGGGATGTGCAGGCAACGAGGACATGGAGCCAGCAGAGGTCTGCTTCCTCCTCCTTTGCTTCATCAGAGCATCTCCACTTTTACTTTGCTCATTTATATAGTGGTTCACATAAAGGGAAGCATTCTTCTGCTTAAAAGTTCGGTAACTTGCCAATGCATGTAAGATTAAAGACATGCAGAAATGCTTGATTTGTGTTGGTCCAGCTGCTGCCAATGTTTTTGTTTGTTTTTTGTCCTTGTCAGAGAATGTGATGGGAAATATTAAGAGGGAATTGCCAGGAAATGAATGACAATTATATGACATTCATGCCACCACTTATCCTTTCAGATGTCAGATGTTGCTTGTTCCCTCTAATCCCTTCTCCCCACGTATCCTTCTGGCTGCTGCTACAAGTTGGATTTAGTGCAATAAAAAGTAACTGTTTACATGGATGTCATACTTACATGGACGTTAAGGTCTCTGTCTTCCAGAAAGACCACCACCCATCCTGGCCCTCACATGCCACATCCCTGTTAGACTTTCATTCATGAAAAGAAGGAAGCAAAGTGAACCCATTCATTTTGCTTATTGGATGCTCCTTTAGCAAAAGTTTATGGATATTTTCTTTACTATTGACCACATAAGTATGAAAGGCAAAGTGTTATAAGCTAGAAGAACAAAACAACATTAAGGAAAGCTCCTGTATTAGTCAGGGTAGACTATAAACTTGTGCTGTGGTGACACATGACATATAAATCTCAGCAACTTAACACACGGATTGTTTTTGTTCATGCAACGTTGGGGTAGCTCAGCCTGTTCTCCAGTTTGCTGTCTTCCACTTGGGAACTCAAACATGCACATGCCCTTGCTCTTGGGACTCCATCATCTCAGTACAGCCACCATGGGGAGGAAAGATACTAAAAGTTGAAGAACTTTTCACTACCTCAATCCAGAAGTGGTCCTTCAGATTACTGTCCACTGATGAGAACTGGTTCTGTGGTCCTACTTACAGGCAGAGCAGCCAGGAGTTGTGGTCTTCCTTATGGCCAGGGTGGACCAGGGAGGATAGCCAGAAACTATAAGTGCCTGCCGTGGTATCAAATTTGTCAAGGTTTTTTACAATCTTTTTAGAAAGCAATGAGGATAATCTTTGACTTGGTAATTCTATTCTTGGAGACTTGGTGAATTATTCTAAAGAAAAAACCCCATACAGAAAGTATCCCCTTGATCTCCTGTAACAACCTAGACACTAATCAGCCATAGTTCACACAGCAGTATTTTATCATCATGCATTTCTGTGTCTGAACTTCACACTAGCGTGTGCAACCTTTAAGGCATAATCAGGATCTTATTTAGTGTTGACTTTCAGGCCACGGAGATGCATAAATTTAACCAACAATGTAAGTTGGAACATAAATATCTACAGAGAGAGTCATTTATAAGTACCAAAAGTTCAGTCTGCACTCATCATATCTCAGTGATGTATGGCTGGTAGGGAAGTCTCTGAGACATCTTGTAAGAAAATATTTCATGCTGGAGTTATAAAGGGTATGGATTGAAAGAAAGGATGGTGTTGGATGCAGCCTTTACCAGGATCTTCTAATTCACAAGCGCTGGCTGGCTTAGTGAAACAATGCTGAGGAATATACATCTGAAGATTCAAGTAAACCAGCAGTGGGGTCTAAAATTACCCTTGTAGTCCTTTTTATGGTTTCTGTTGGATCCTGGGAGAAACTGGAGTGCGAGGACATGCAGGTATGAACAAATGGCATCCTCTGTCCTTTTCACCACCTTCACCTTAGGTTCTGATTAGCATGTCAACTTACCCACTCATCTTGGACACTGAAGAGCTCTTCAGTTTGTGTAGTCATTCCTGACTATCTAGGATTTTGGTCTTGCCTTCCAAAAGGTGGGATCCCACACTAACCCAGTCATACAATTGTGAATCATGATGATACCTCTGACCTGACTCTGAGTGTTACTATTACTTGAAGACACCTGATGTCTTCCCTTGTCCTAGATAACAGTCAGTGCCTCCTTATGTATAGATGTTGATCTGGAACCCCCTGGGAGACAGAGAAAACCAGACATGCTAAAGAGCTTCAGGGTATGCAAGACTGAGTGGGTAAGTTGGTGTGCAGATTCAAATTCATTCAACACCCATGTTGGTCTCTTTGCACCAGCCCCTAAATGCCCCTCTCTTCCCCACCAGCCTGGCACTGAAGTCCTAATATGAGCCTAGGGAACATACCTGAAATATAGGCAGTGTGATTTCCAGGTACAGCACAGATTGCAGGAAGAAACCAAGATGAGAATGCATATAGTGTATACAGAAGTGGTATAATAGAGACTAGAGAGTGAAACAAGTCATTTCAATGGGGGATGGTATATGCTTAGGCTTGAAAGGTAGGAGGGAACTATGTTAAGGGGCACTTTGGATGCTCAGTTAATGGAGTGTAAATTGACCCTGTAGAGGAGAAGTTAAACTGGTGTGGTTCACAGAGCTTGAGGTCAGTAAGCCCAGTGTAGATCTTTAATATTGGTTCTAACACTCATTCCCTATGTGGCTGTACAAACAGCTAATTTTCTAATCCTAATTTCCACCCTGCAAATTGAGGGCATGCCCTTTTTGCTGAGTTCCTGCGAAGATTAGAGTCAATGAATCTAAAAAATAAAAATAAAAATAAAAATAAAAAAGAGTACCGTGCCTGACAGAGAGCAGATATTTATAGCAGGCTAAATTCTCAATGAAAATTAGGGAGAATGTGTTGATAGGAGTGGGATTTTAGGGAGAACAACTTGTTTACTGGATGGGATTATAGCTGTGACATGTTACAAAGACAAGAAGAATCAATCAGTATACTATATAATAACAAGGTACCAAGTTTGGACAAGTTAATACAGGGAATACTGGAAGGAAAAAGAAGGGGAAAGAGCAGCACTCTGTACATGTCCCCCTGCCACCATGTGTCAAATGTACACAAGCTGGAGAATATGGGGGCTGAGGAAGCAGGTTTGTTGTGATGATGAGACTTAACTTTGGAATGTGGTGTTTGGCATCAAAGTGATGGATCCAAGAGAATATGTGTGCCTGACTGAGTCTTATGCCTGAAGCACAGGAAGAAAGTTAATGTTTGGATTTGGAAATTTTCTGAGAAGTCGTGCTGGGAGCAATGAGTGTGGCTAAGATTTGTTCCAAGCACTAAACACATGCTTCTAAATGTCAGAGGAAAAAAAACAGTGAAGACCAGATATGCATATCTAAAAACTGAAATGGTAGACACAGGAAAACACATCTTGAGGATGGATTGGTACTCTGGTCTCTAAAAAAGGCAGCATCAGGTCCATATACTTAAAGCACTGTTCCTGGATCCACACTTGAGGTGTTCCCAAGACACCACCAGATGGCGCCAACACTCAACTACATCTCTAGTACTTTCGGAGATCAGCTAAGTTCAAGAAGAAATTCAGGGCTACCATCTGATACAGAAACTTCACTCTTAATCCTGATGACAATAGCTCTTTGAGTGACTTATTTAAAGTCTTGGTTCAAAGCCTCTCTGAGATTCGTTGAGTTTTTTTTTTTTAAACGGTTTCAGTCCTGGAGACTAATTTTAAATTTCAGTTATATGAAGACTTAAAAATTTGGAAGTTTTAAAAATCATGGCAAAGTATTAATCAAAAAGATGAAGGCACATTTGGAAAAATAGTTGCTTACCATTTTCACTCTGAAAATAAATGGGATAATATAATCTGAATACTCTCTGACGCTGACATCTAACATAGAAATCAAAACTACCCCAATAGCAGGTTGGCTAAGTGATGTCAAAGTGAATAATTATGGAAACCAGTCAGAGTCTTTTTTTTTTTTTGGCGGGTGAGTGTCTGAAAAGAGAAGTAAATTCAAAATTTCTTTTTGGGCTTTGCCAGTGTTTTCTTTGATGTTGCTAATATTTATTTCCATGGTTGTCCTACTTTCTCCATTGTTGACAGTAGGATTTCATAACATCACTAAATATTGTCCATGTTAAAAAAAAATAAGAAGAAAAAAATTCAGGGCTATTCACTGTCTACTCATCTACTTGACTCAAGAAATTTGGAGTAGTAATTTACACAGATAGAGTTTGTAAAAAGAACTAAAAGCAGGACTATGTGTCTCCTGTATTTCCCCAGGACATGGGCCAGTGATCACAGAGAGCTATTAGCCGCTGTCTTAGAGGAATTAATAAGAGTGAGTTAATAACTAATTTCTGTTTTCTGAGGTCTCTTTTGATTAGATATGCTTGTTGTGCAGAAACTTCTTCACCTTTTTCCATTGACGAATTTGTGTATTAATTAGCATTTTCATGATAACATGACTTTCAGGAAAATTAGCATTTAGGGTTTTCCTGCAAAATTAAGTCATCTGCTGTGAACATGCTAATTTCACGAAAGAGAGAAGAGGAGAGAAGATGAAAAGGAAGGAGAGGAGGGGAGGGGAGGAGAGGAGAGAAGAAGGAGAGAATGATATTGATAATGAAGTGCCACCATCTCCTAATAGGTGATGTCCTTGGGTCACTACATTTAATGTTTCAGCTTTCCATTGAAGTAAAATAAAATATATACACAGAACAGTGTACTTATTATAAAGGTACAGCTCTATTAAAAATTAACAGCATCCCAGAAGCTTCCCTTAATATAAATTTATACCATACAGAATATACTGTGTGTTTGGCTTCCTCAGATCAACATTAAGTTTGTGAGGTTCATTCTTACTGAGGTGAACAATTGCTGTTTCCTTCATTCTCACAGCTGAATAGTGTTCCACTGTGTCAGTACATCACAATCCCCATCTCCACTTATCCATTCAATTATTTGTGGATATATAGGGAGTTGCAAGTTTTGTACTTTTACAAACAGCGCTGCTGTGACCAGTCTTGTACATCTATTTTTGTGAATGTATGCACGCATTTATATTGGGTGTGTAAATAAAGGATAGAATTGTTGAAGCATGCATGTGTTCAATTTTAGGCTGTACTGCTAAACAGTTTTCCACAATGATTATGTCAATTTACATTCCCATCAGCAGCATGCAGTTCCAGTTGCTATAAATCCTTGCTAACACTTGGTATTTTTGCTCCTTTTCATTACAGCCATTCCTGGAGAATATGTTTTGCAGTTTCACTATACATTTCTCTAATAACCAGTGAAGTATAGCATCTTTTCATATGTAAGCTAACCATTTCAAAACTTTGTTTTTGAACACTTTTCAATTATTCTGGCCATTAAAAAATTGGATTGCCAGCCTCATATTGGTTTATAATACAGTATTTCTTTATACAAATCACCTGTCAGAAATTAAGTATTGCAAATAATTTCTCTCAATCTATAGATCTCATATTCACTGTCTTAGTGGGGTCTTTTGATAAGCTGAAATTTGTGTTTTTAATATAGTCTATATATCATTTCCCTTCATAATTATTCCATTTTGTGTCCTGTTTTAAGAAGTCTTTGTTTAAGCCAAGGCTGCATTGATGTTCCCCAATGTTTTCTTTAAAATACTTTATTCTGTACCATTTGAATTTAAGTCCATAATCCACCTTAACAAGATTTTTGAATATGATGTGAGCTAGAGATTCAGCTGCATTTTTCCTTTATTCCATATTATTTGCCTTACCTATGAAATTTTAGTATAATATATTAATTTTCCTTTTCTCATATTCTTTTTCACCATAAGTTACTACAAGATATTGAATATAGTTCCCTGTACTATACAGTATGAACTTGTGTTTACCTTTCATATATTAGTATATATTTATATTTATATTTTTATACTTATATATGTAATATATATATATAAAATATATAATTAATATCTGCAAAACTCAAACTCCAATTTATTCCTTCCTATCCATTTCCCACCCTGGTAACCATAAATTTGTTTTCTATGTCTGTGAGTCTGTTTCTGTTTTGTAAATAAGTTTTTCTTTTCTTTTTTTAGATTCCACATATAAGTGATATCATATGGTATTTTTCTCTTTCTGGCTTACTTCACTTCTATACATTTCTTGTCTAATTCTCTGACATGTATTTGGCTATTTAAATAGACTTGTGTTATATCACAAAAACTGACAGACACTATACTTGTCAAGCCTTCTGAGTACAGACACACAAAAAATCCAAAGTTACTTACGCTGAAGGATGCCCATCAGCATGTTGAATAGCTTACATAGTGATGATAAGTTTCCAGCATAACTCTGAAAATGGGCAGACACCAAAGTAAGCATGGCTGTCAGAACTGCAGTAAAAATCATGCCACAGAAAAAGCCTGCTGCTCTAGGGCACTGGACTCTCCTTATATAATGGACTCCATGGCTGCTGTCCATCACCTGAATTCTCCAGGAGCCTTGTTGCAGGCTGGATCATGATTCAGGCACAAGGAGCAGTTGCCACTGGTTACAGAGAGATTGTATCCTGACATTTTGCCACCTGTAATGATACTCATCAAGATTACACAGTGAGTACTGGGACAACTTGAAAAATTTCCAGATGTTTTCAAGTTGAAAAGATAGCAAGACTTAATAATAAATAACCAAACAACCCAATCTAAAAATGGGCAAAAGACCTAAACAAGCAATTCTCCAAGGAAGACATACAAATGATCAGTAGGTACATGAAAAAATGCTCGGTACTATTAATTGTCAGAGAAATGCAAATCAAAACTACAATGAGGTATCACCTCACACCAGTCAGAATGGCCATCATTCAAAAATTCACAAATGACAAATGCTGGAGAGGCTGTGGAGAAAGTGGAACCCTCCTACACTGCTGGTGGGAAGGTAGTTTGGTGCAGCCACTGTGGAAAACAGTGTGGAGATTTCTCAAAAGACTAGGAATAGACTAACATATGACCCAGGAATTCCACTCCTGAGCATATATCCAGAAGGAACCCTACTTTAGGATGACACCTGCACCCCAATGTTAACAGCAACACTATTTACAATGTCCAAGACATGGAGACAGCCTAAATGTCCACCAACAGATGACTGGATAAAGAAGCAGTGGTATATTTATACAATGGAATACTACTCAGCCATAAAAACTGACAACATAACGCCATTTACAGCAACATGAATGCTCCTGGAGAATGTCATTCTGAGTGAAGTAAGCCAGAAAGAGAAAGAAAAATACCATATGCGATCTCTCATATGTGGAATCTGAAAAAAACAAAAACAAAAACAAACAAACAAAGCATAAATACAAAACAGAAACAGACTCACAGACACAGAATACAAACTTGTGGTTGCCAAGGGGGTGGAGGGTGGGAAGGGAAAGACTGGGATTTCAAAATTGTAGAATAGATAAACAAGATTATACTGTATAGCCAGGGAAATATACACAAGGTCTTATGGTATCTCACAGAGAAAAAAATGTGACAATGAATATATATATGTTCACGTATAACTGAAAAATTGTGCTCAACACTGGAATTTGATACAACATTGTAAAATGATTATAAATCAATAAAAAATATTTTAAAAAAGGAAAAGATAGCAAATGTCCAAATACGCCACTCCTTTGGGTGTTCAACATCTATACACACCCTTCTTCTCCTAAAAATATCATGTGCAAATTGAAATCTCCTTCATAAAATAGAAAATCTCTACCAACATTGGAAAATCTCATCAAAGACTACATCCAACAACCAGTCCACTGGTAGCTATCCCTTTCTAGCTTCACAAAATTTGCCTTGGAATATCTTTCACAAACAATGTGCAGAAATTTCTGCACAAACAATGTGCAGAAATAACAACAGTAGGATACATGATTCTGGCAATGATTAAGTTATTTTTATCAGAATAGGCTTCCTGCCAAGAAATCTATATTAAAACAAGCGAACAAACAAACAAATAATGATCAACAGCTGTTTGAAGGTACTGGAGAGCAAAAGAGGCATCCAGGACTTAAGCAGCTATGATCTTTGGGAAAGAAAAACATTGAGGTAAGGGAGATACTCTCCTCCACATTTTCCCCTTGGCACATCTGCTGATTTTCATCATTGTGGCTGTCTCAGGGCCACCGACTTAGTCAGATCTGGATGGGCCAAGATCCCAGAGATGAGGAAGCCCTGCATTCTGTGTGACTTTTACTATCATGTCAAATCCTAAGCTATGGAAGTGTGAGAAGCTAAAAATGTAATTAATGAACAGATATTTAGAGACTAAATGACTTTGCAGACCTTTCATTTGTCTCATGGTACTGGGGAGAAAAAATAGAGTTTATAGTTCACCAAGGAGGGGAAATTCTTGGTAAATATGCTACTACTTGGGTTGAAAATCCAGAAAGGCTATTTCCTAGGAACAAGAACAATCCAAAAATAGGCCAGCCCTTAGATAGCCTGAAATTCAGACACAAAGCTTCTACTGTTGGTTGAATCAAGATGTTGCCCTTCTCCTGATATGTGCGCCTGAAAGAAGGGCATTAAATCCTGTCTGGAGAAAAGAAACACTCCCTTCAGAGCTTCCACTGATTTTCATACACAATGACAAGCACTTAATATAAAATTATAAAGAATACAAAGATACAGTGCCAAATAGCTAACTGTAAGAAAATAGACAATAAGAACAAATTAATTAATTGGTTGTCTAAAAATTAGAATCATTAGAAGTCGTCTTTAAAGTAATGATAGCTAATATATTCAAAATAGAGGATGCCATAACACATTTTAATAGAGAACAGTGTAAAAATAAACCAAATGGACATTCTTACAAGTAAAAATATTGCTAAAATTACTAATTCAGATGAGTATAACAATAGATTGGACAGGGAAGAAGAAAGTAGTAATAAACTGGTAAACATGTCAGTAGGAAATATCTAGATGGAAGCCTAAAGATGATAAAGGATGAGAAATAAAGAAATGAATGCCAAAGACATACAGAGCATGGAGAAGAGCTCTAACATATACATTACCATAATCCTAGAAGGAGAGAAGAGATAATGAATGAAATAGACATAACAAATGAATTTCTAAAATAGATAGATTTTCTAAAATAGATAAGGTATTTCAATTCATGTAATCAAGAAACTCTCCGAATCGTATACAGGATTAAAAAAAAAAGTACACTAGATCAGACCATAGTAAAACTACTGAAAACTACAGACAAGAACAAATCCATGCAGCCAGAAGAAAAATGACACATCATCCTTAATGGAGCAACAATCATACAAGAAAGATACAACTAACCAAGTACACTTTTATTTTTTAAAATCAATCAGTTTTATCTATTACATTTACAGAATAAAGGAGAAGAAACAATCATCTAAAAAGAATAAAACATTTGATAAATGTCAACAATTGTTTATAAAGAAGATTCCTAGTTAACAAATATCTCAGCCTGTTCAGGTTGCTGTAACAAAATACCAGAGACTTGGTGGCTTATAAACATCAGAAATTTGTTTCTCACAGTTCTGGGGGCTGGAAGGCCAAGATCATGGCCAGGTTCTGGTGAAGACCATCTTCCAGGTGGGAGGCTGCTGGCTTGTTTCAGTGTCCTTACATAGAGGAAGGAGCTAAGGATGGCAATGGAGTCTTCTTTTGTAAGAGCCCTAATCCAATTCATCAGGGCTCCACCCTTAGTCCCAGTCACATCCTAAAGTCCCACATCCTTACATCATCACATTGGGCATTAGGATTTCAATAGATTAATTTAGAGGGGTTCACAAACATTCAGACCATAGCAATCAGAAGTAGAAAGGAAGTTTCTTACATTTTTAAGGATATCTGTGAAGAAACCTACAGTTCACAGTATGAATAATGATGATATTGGGTGTTTCTCCTTGAGGAAAGAGACAAGACAAAGATGTCCACTGTACGACCTATATTCTGTATTGCCTGAAGTTTGTATGCTGTGTAAAAAGGCAAGAGAGAAAAACTAGTAGAGATTAAGAAAGTGAATATTCACTATTTGCAGATTGTTTACATAGAAGACCCAAAAGAATCTACAAATGATTTTGACTTTAGAAACCCAGCTGATATTAAAGCCAACATAAAAAGTCAATGTCATCTCTATTTTTTTCTAAACATTATCAGCAAACATTTAGAAAATAAAATTTGAAAAGCAACTTAATAAAACTACTTACAACATTACGAAGAATATAATGTTACCTGTGAATAAATCTAATCAAAATTCAAACATTGCTGAGGGAAATTTAAAAGACTTGAATAAAAAGCTATATATTCTTAAATAGATTGGACAACTCAGTGTTAACATGTCAATCTCCTTTGTCCCCCAAATTGATCAATGGAATACGGTCAAAATACAAGCAGGTTTTAAAATCAGAATTCTAAAATGTATATGAAATAGAAAGGATGTAAATACCCAGAGCAGTCAATTTAAAACCACAGTGAAACAAAGCTGGAAGACTTAAACTACTATGTAACATTAACCATTATAAATCATTAGTAAACAATTAAGCATGGATACTGCTACAAGGGAAACAATAAAACATTGGAATAGAGTAACAAATAAGAAACACACACATAAATTTGTGGCCACAACAAATTTTACAACAAAGGAATGAGCACAATTCAACAGAAAAATGATGACAGTCATTTCAATAAATAATATCGTGTCAACTTGCTAGGAATGTGTAATAAAAAAACAGATCTTGGTGCCTGCCTAACATCACACACAAAATTCCATTTGAAATGGTTCAGAGACCTAAAATTTAAAGGTAAAAACAATAATATTTCTCATACAGAGCAGGGGAGCAACCAGCACCAGGAGAGGGCAGGTTGGCACCAGCATTCCTGCCAGGAGCACAGCACCTGATTGTGGTGCTGGGAGGGGCCGACATCACCTGCCTACCTCACCCAAGAGCGTCATTTGACCACAGCATCAGGAGGGGGAGTAACCTGCCTACCACCATGTAAGAGCTCAGAACCTGACTGCAGTAATGGGAGGGGATACAATCTGCTTGCAGACAGGCACTGGGAGAAGCACAGATGAGGAGGGTCAACAGAGGGCCTCTGGAAGCAGCAATTTTAGTTCACAAAACAGGGCAAAGGCAGAAAGACCTCTTCATAAAATCATTAAGAGTGCACACTCTCAAGGGAGGGAGGCCAAGATAGCGGAGTAGAAGGATGCTAGTAGCGCACCGTCTCCCGCAAATACACCAAGACTCACATCCATAGACCCACTCAGCCAACCAGAGCACCTGCGGATATCTGACAGAACACTGTCCACTTCAAAAGACAGACACGCCAAAAATCTGTATTACTTCTACAGAGGCATTAGATAGATAAATAAATAAACTCCTTAAGGACCACAATAGATAAATGATACCCCATAAAAAAGACTGCCAGAGAGCTATGAGCAACATACAGAAGCAGAGAAACCATTTCCAATTAAAAGAACAAGAAAAATCTGCTGAAAGACTGATAAATGAAATAGACACCAATAGACAACTAGATCAAGATTTCAAAAGAGGAGTGATCAAAGTACTGAAGGAACTAAAAGACACAGAGTTTAGAGAAATAAAATATGTCAAAAATGAAATTGAAGCTATAAAGAAGAGACAAGTAGAACTGGTAAACTCATTGGCTGAGATGAGAAATGATCTAAAGGCTGTGCAAAGCTGACTCGATAAAGTAGAGTAATGAATAAGTGACCTAGAAGACAGGACAACAGAAAGCACCCAATCAGAATAACTACAAGATAAACAAATAAAAACAAATGAAAATAGCATAAGGGACCTATGGGATAATATAAAGCATGCCAACCTTCGCATAATAGGGGTCCCAGAAGGGGAAGAAAGATTAAAGGGGGTTGAAAAGGTTTTTGAAGAAATCATGACTGAAAACTTCCAAAACTTCAAGAAGGAATCAGATATACAAGGGCAGGAAGCTCAGAGGGTCCCAAACAGGAAGAACCGAAATAGACCCACACCAAGACATAACAAAATCAAGATGGCCAGAGTCAAGGATAAAGAAATGATCCTAAAGGGAGCAAGAGAAAAGCAAAGAGTGAGTTACAAGGGAACCCCCATAAGGCTCTCAGCTGATTTCTCTACACAAACACTACAGGCCAGAAGGGAGTGGCAAGATATATTCAAAGTCCTGAATGAAAAAAAGATGCAGCCAAGAATACTTAATACAGCAAGGCTATCTTTTAGGATAGAAGGAGACATAAAGAATTTCACAGACAAGCAAAAAGTACAAGAGTTTAGCAACACTAAACCCATGCTACAAGAAATATTGAAAGATCTAGTCTAAATAGAAAAGCAGCAGGATGCAACAGAAATGAGAAACTCACAACTGGAAACGTGATAACTCACGAATTAAAAATAAACACTAAATTATAAAACAAGACATCTTAATCATTGGGAGAGTGAGGCAGGGAAAAATAGAATCCTTTTTTTTTTTTTTCTTTCTTTTCAAAATTTTTTGTTCTCGGTAGGATGGGTTGGAGAAAATGTTACTATCAGTTTAATAAAAACACTTATACTAATGGGCTAATAGACTTTAAAAAGGGTAACCACAAGCCAAAAACTTACAAGGGAGTCACAAAAACTAAATAAAATCCATGATGATACAAAGGAAAATTACCAAACCACAAAAGGAAGGAGAAAGGAACAGAGAGGAAATACCAAATCAACTGCAAAAGTAAGTTCAAAATGGCAATAAACACATATCTATCATTAATTTCTGTAAATGCTAATGGACTAAATGCTTGAGTCAAAAGACACAGTGTGGCAGACTGCATAATAAAGCAAGAATCTTCAGTATGCTGCATGCAAGAGATCCACTTTAGGGAGAAGGACACATATGGATTGAGAGTGAATGGATGGAAAAGGATATTCTAGGCAAAGGAAAAGCCAAAGAAGCAAGGGTTGCAGTACTGATTTCAGACAAAATAGACTTTAAAACAAGGGCCATAAAGTAAGATAAAGAAGGACATTCTATGATAATTAAAGGACTGATACAAGATGAGGTTATTACACACGTTAATATATATGCACCCAACGAAGGAGCACCTAAGTACATCAATCAATTACTAACAGAGATAAAGGGGGATGTTGATGGGAATACAATCATTGTTGGAGATTTTAAAAACACAGTAACATCGCTAGACAGATCTTTCTGACAGAAAATAAATGAGGCAACAGAGAAATTAAATAATACAATAGAAGCATTAGATTTGGTGGATATTTTCAGAGCATTACACCCCCCCAAAATAGGATATATATTCTTTTCAGTGCACATGGAATATTTTCTAGAATTGATCATGTACTTGGGCACAAAAGAAACCTCAAAAATTTCAGAAAGATAGAAATTGTCTCAAGCATCTTTACTGACCACAATGCCATAAAACTACAAACCAACAACAGAGAAACAAAGGAGAAAAACAAAGGAAAGCATGGAGATTAAACAACATTTCATTAAAAAACCCCATGGGTCAATGTGGAAATCAAAGCTGAAATTAAAAAAAAAAAATACCTTGAGACATTGATGATGAAAGCACAACCACACAAAATTTATGGGACACAGCAAAGGCAGTGCTAAGAGGGAAGTTTATAGCAATACAGGCCTTCCTCAAAAAAGAACAACCTCAAACAAACAATTTTACCAACCAGCTGAATGAACTACAAAAAAAGAACAAAAATCCCAAAAGGCAGCAGAAGGAAGGAAATTATAAAGATTAGGGAGGAAAAAATAAAATACAGATTTAAAAAAACAGAAAAAATCAATCAAGCCAAAAGCTAGTTTTTTGAAAAAGTAAATAAAATCGACAAACCTCTGGCCAAACTCACAAAGAAGAAAAAAAAGAGAGAACAAATTAGCAAAATAAGAAAAGAAAATGGAGAAATTACAAAAAATAAAAAAGAAATACAGAATATCATATGAGAATATGATGAAAAAGTATATGGAATCAAACTGGATAACCGAGAGGAGATGGACAAGTTTCTGGAAACATACTGTCCACCAAGACTGAATCAAGAAGAAACTGACCACTTGAACAAACCGATCACTAGAAATGAAATCGAAATAGCAATCAAAAACCTCCCTACAACTAAAAGTCCAGGACCGGATGGCTTCACTGGGGAATTCTACCAAACATACAAAGAAGAAATCATACCAGTCTTTCTCAAACTCTTCCAGAAGATTGAAAAGGAAGGAATACTCCCAAACTCATTCTATGAAGCCACCATCACCCTGATACCAAAACCAAGCAAAGGCACTGCCAAAAAAGAGAATAATAGGCCAATATCAGTGATGAACATAGACGCCAAATTCCTCGCCAAAATACTAGCAAATAGAATCCAACATCACATAAAAAAGATTATACTTCATGACCAAGTGGGGTTCATCCCAGGGACACAAGGGTGGTGCAACATACGCAAATCAATCAATGTAATACATCACATCAACAAGAGAAAGGACAAAAACCACATGATCATCCCAATAGATGCAGAGAAAGCATTTGATAAAATTCAACACCCATTTATGATAAAAACTCTCACCAAAGTGCATATGGAGGGAACATATCTCAAAATGATAAAAGCTATATATGACAAACCTACAGCCAGCATAGTACTCAACGGTGAAAAACTCAAAAGCTTCCCACTAAAATCTGGGACAAGACAAGGATACTCACTATCGCCACTCCTATTCAACATAGACTTGGAAGTCCTAGCCACAGCAATCAGGCAAGAGAGAGAAATAAAAGGGATCCAAGTTGGAAAAGAAGAGGTAAAGGAGTCACTATATGCAGACGACATGTTACTATATACAGAAAACCCTAAAAGGTCCACACAAAAACTCCTAGAGCTGATCGAAGAATTCAGCAAGGTAGCAGGTTACAAGATTAATGTTCAAAAATCAGTTGCATGTCTCTACACTAACGATGAATCAACAGAAAAAGAAAGTAAAGAAACAATCCCCTTTAAAATAGCACCCAAAGTAATAAAATACCTAGGAGTAATTCTAACCAAGGAGGTGAAAGAATTATACACAGAAAACTATAAAACATTGATGAAGGAAATAAAAGAAGTCTTTAAAAAATGGAAAGGTATCCCA
Organism: Camelus dromedarius; assembly: GCF_036321535.1. Lineage (NCBI taxonomy): Eukaryota > Metazoa > Chordata > Mammalia > Artiodactyla > Camelidae > Camelus > Camelus dromedarius. The sequence continues at coordinate 3,544,970 of NC_087464.1, forward strand.
TGCTCTTGGATTGGAAGAATCAATATTGTTAAAATGGTCACACTGCCCAAGGCAATCTACAGATTTAATGCAATCCCTATCAAATGACCCAGGACATGTTTCACAGAACTAAAACAAATCATAATAAACTTTATATGGGCCATCAAAGACTTAGAATTGCCAAAGCATTACTGAAGAGAAAGAAAGAGGCTGGAGGAATAACTCTCCCAGACTTCAGACAATACTATAGAGCTACAGTCATCAAGACAGCATGGTATTGGTACAAAAACAGACATATAGACCAATGGAACAGAATAGACAGCCCAGAAATGAACCCACCAACTTTTGGTCAACTCATCTTTGACAAAGGAGGCAAGAATATACAATGGAATAAAGACAGTCTCTTCAGCAAATGGTGTTGGGAAAACTGGACAGCAGCATGTAAAGCAATGAGGCTAGAACACTCCCTTACACTATACACAAAAATCAGCTCAAGGTGGATCAAAGACTTAAACATAAGACAAAGTACAATAAACCTCATAGAGGAAAATATAGGCAAAACATTATCTCACATACATCTCAAAAATGTTCTCCTAGAACAGTCTACTCAAGCAATAGAAATAAAAGCAAGAATCAACAAATGGGACATATGAAACTTACAACCATCTGCACAGCAAAGGAAACCATAAGTAAAACAAAAAGACAACCTATGGAATCGGAGAAAAATTTTGCAAATGAAACTGACAAAGCCTTCATCTCCAGAATATTCAGCAGCTCATATGACTTAATAAGAAATTACCAAACAACTCAATCCAAAAATGGGCAAAAGACTTAAACAAGCAATTCTCCAAGGAAGACATGCAAATGATCAATAGGCACATGGAAAAATGCTCAATATCACTAATTATCAGAGAAATGCAAATCAAAACTACAATGAGGTATCACCTCACACCAGTCAGAATGGCCATCGTTCAAAAATTCACAAATGACAAATGCTGGAGAGGCTGTGGAGAAAGGGGAACACTCCTACAATGCTGGTGGGAATGCAGCTTGGTGCAACCACTGTGGAAAACAGTGTGGAGATTCCTTAAAAAACTAGGAATAGACTTACCATATGACCAGGACTCCCACTTCTGGGCATATATCCAGAAGGGACCCTACTTCAGTATGACACCTGCACCCCAATGTTTATTGCAGCGCTGTTACAATAGCCAAGACCTGTAAACAGCCTAAATGTCCAACAACGGATGACTGGATAAAGAAGCAGTGGTATATATATACAACGGAATACTACTCAGCCATAAAAACCGACAACATAATGCCATTTCCAGCAACATGGATGCTCCTGGAGAATGTCATTCTGAGTGAAGTAAGCTAGAAAGAGAAAGAAAAATACCATATGAGATCGCTCATATGTGGAATCTAAAAAAAAAAAGAACAAGAAAAACTAAGCATAAATACAAAACAGAAATAGACCCATAGACATAGAATACAAGCTTGTAGTTGCCAAGGGAACAGAGGGTGGGAAAGGATAGACTGGGTTTTTAAAATTGTAGAATAGATAAACAAGATTATACTGTATAGCACAGGGAAATATTCACAAGATCTTCTGGTAGCTCACAGAGAAAAAAATGTGACAATGAATATATATATGTTCCTGTATGGCTGAAAAATTGTGCTCTACAATGGAATTTGACACAACATTGTAAAATGATTATAGATCAATTAAAAATTGAAAAAAGAAGAATTTCACATACAAGCAAAAACTAGAAGAGTTTAGCAACACTGAACCCATGCTAAAACAAATATTGAAAGATCTACTCTAAACAGAAAAGCAGCAGGATGCTACAGAAATGAGAAACTCATAACTGGAAAGGTGATAACTACCATGAATTACAAATAGAGTAAAAACAAAATTGTAAACAAAAGACATCTAAATACAAAGAGTGGGAGAGGGGAGCAAGAAAATATAGAGTATTTCTTTCTTTTTTAAATATTTTGTTTTTGGTAGGATGCATTTGGGCTTATATTACTATCTGTTTCATACAAAAAGTTATAGTAATGGGTTGATCGACTTACAAAAAAAGGGTAACCACAAGCCAAAAACTTACAAGGGAGTCACAAAAACTAAATAAAATCCACGATAATACTAAGGAAAATTACCAAACCACAGAATAAAGAAGAAAGGAACAGAGAGGAAATACCAAATCAACTGCAAAAGTAAGTTCAAAATGGCAATAAACACACATATGACATTAATTACTGTAAATGTTAATGGACTAAATGCCCCAGTCAAAAGACATAGAGTGGCAGACTGGATAATAAAGCAAGAACCTTCAGTATGCTGCACACAAGAGATCCACTTTAGGGAGAAGGACACATCTAGATTGAAAGTGAACGGAATTAAAAGGATATTCCATGCAAATGGAAAAGCCAAAAAAGCAGGTGTAGCAGCACTGATCTCAGACAAAATAGACTTTAAAACAAAAGCCATAAAGAAAGTAAGATAAAGAAGGATATTTTATAATGATTAAACGAGTGATACAAGACGAGGATATTACACTCGTTAATGTATATGCACCCAACATAGGAGCACCTAAGTACATAAATCAATTACTAACAGAGATAAAGGGGGATGTTGATGGGAATACAATCATTGTTGGAGATTTTAAAAACACAGTAACATCGCTAGACAGATCTTTCTGACAGAAAATAAATGAGGCAACAGAGAAATTAAATAATACAATAGAAGCATTAGATTTTGTGGATATTTTCAGAGCATTACACCCCCCCAAAATAGGATATATATTCTTTTCAGTGCACATGGAATATTTTCTAGAATTGATCATGTACTTGGGCACAAAAGAAACCTCAACAATTTTAGGAAGATAGAAATTGTCTCAAGCATCTTTACTGACCACAATGCCATAAAACTACAAACCAACAACAGAGAAACAAAGGAGAAAAACAAAGGAAAGCATGGAGATTAAACAACATTTCATTAAAAAACTCCATGGGTCAATGTGGAAATCAAAGCTGAAATTAAAAAATACCTTGAGACATTGGAAATGAAAGCACAACCTCACAAAATTTATGGGACACAGCAAAGGCAGTGCTAAGAGGGAAGTTTATAGTGATACAGGCCTTCCTCAACAATGAAGAACAATCTCGAACAAACAATTTAACCAACCAGCTGAATGAACTACAAAACAAGAACAAAAATCCCAAAAGGCAGCAGAAGGAAGGAAATTATAAAGATTAGGGAAGAAATAAATAAAATACAGATTTAAAAAAACAGAAAAACTCAATCAAGCCAAAAGCTGGTTTTTTGAAAAAGTAAATAAAATCGACAAACCTCTGGCCAAACTCACAAAGAAGAAAAAAGAGAGCACAATTAGCAAAATAAGAAAGGAGAATGGAGAAATTACAACAAATAACATAGAAATACAGATTATCATATGAGATTTTTATGAAAAACTATATGGAAACAAACTGGATAACCTAGATGAGATGGACAAGTTTCTGGACACATACAGTCCACCAAGATTGAATCAAGAAGAAACTGACCAAGATGTAAGCAAGGGGGAGGAGTAGAAGGATACTCATAGCTCACCACCTCCCACAAATGCAACAAAACTCACATTTACAGACCCACTCAGCCAACCAGAACACCTGCTGAACTCTGACAGAACATCACACTGTTCAAAAGACAAAGACGCCAAAAATCTGGTAAGAGAAAAGGAAGAAAGAAAGAAGGAAAAGCTAAACAGTGCGGGACCGGTCCCATGGGGAGAGAGCCACAAAGGAGGGCCAGCACTCGTTTGCTGAACTTCCCCCTCTCCAATGGAGAAGCCAGCGGGACAGAGGAAGAGCCTCCAAGGCACAGATCTGCCTGAAGCACAGCTTGACTGACAGAACCAAGTTAAACAGACACAAAGGCTCCCTATGACACCCAGCCCAAGATGCGAGCCGGCAGCTGGGGGCCAGGACAGGCTGCCAGAGCCAGGTGGAGGACTGGGGTGGCTGCACTGAGGGTGCCCGGGGGACTGCAGTGTGCTGCGCATCATGACTGGGAGGGGATACAGAGCAGAACAACATGGGCTTCCCATAAATTATGGTAAAAAAACAGCAAAGCAACACTGCTGATGTGCCCTGGGGTGAGGGGCGCCGTAGCCTTTGTCTCCTCAGACCCACGGTGCCATTACTGGTGCTTCTCAGGGGAAGAGAGGCGGGGTGCAGCTACAGCCACTGTACACTCTTGTGCTTAGCGCCTGGGAGGGGGCGGGGCTGAGACCTGAATCAGCACCTGGGGGCTCTGCAGCCTCCTAGGCAGGACTGAGACTTGTTTACAGCCCAAGGCAGATAGGATATTTCTGCCCTGGTACCTCAGAGAACATGCGCTGCCAAGACAAGCAAGAAGCTGAGTTTTGGATCGGAGCAGGGACGGGGCAGTTCTGCGGTCTTCCCCGAGCCCACCTATAGAGGGCCAACCCGAGGCAGAGCAGGCATCTGCACAGAGCAGCAGAGCGACAGGCTCTGGGAGAGTGCTGGTGGCCACCCGCCTTCCTGGCAGGAACGCAGCACCAGACCGTGGTGCTGGGAGGGGGCACGTTCCACCCGCCTGCCTCCCCTGAGCACAGCATCTGCCTGTGGCATCAGGAAGGGGAGTGACCTGCCTGCCCACCGCAGAGAGCAGCACCTGACCCAGTATTGGGAGGGGACGTGATCTTCTTGCCGACAAGCACTGGGAGTAGCACAGACGAGGGCACCAATGGAGGGCCTCTGAAAACAGCAAGTGCAGTTCAGGAAACAGGGTGAAGACAGAAAGGCTTCTCAATAAAACCATTAAGAGTGTACAGTCTCCAGGAGAACATTTTTTTTTAAATCTTTTTTATATCTGTTTTATTTTCTATTACCTTTTAATCTTCACTTTTTAAAAAGTTGTATATGTTTACAGTTTTAATCCCTTTAAAATTTTTCTTTTAAAATCTTTTTATTATTATTATTTTAAAAAATCCACCTCATTTCATTTTTAATTCTCTTAGTTTTGATCTCCTGTTATTGAATATTCACAGGTCTCAAATGTTGTTTTCTGATCTTTTCTCCTTTTTTTTTTAAGGTTTTTAAAAGACATTCAACTCAATTGCTTTTCTGCTTCAACATGATCTTCTATTATTGATTACACACTGTTTTCAAATCTTTTTGTCTCCTTTCCTTTAAAATTCTCTCTCTCTCTTGTTTTAAGTTTTATTCCTGCATAGGCTTTAGATAGATAAATAAATAAACTCTTTAAGCACCACAATAGATAACTGATAGTTCATAAGCCACAGTGCCAGAGAGATATGAGCAAGATGACGAAGCAGAGGAACCACTCCCAGTTAAAAGAGCAAGAGAAATCCTCTGAGAGTATGATCAATGAAATAGACGTTGAAGTCCTGCAAGATAAAGATTTCAAAAAAAAGAGTGATCAAAGTACTGAAGGAACAAAAAGTGATAGTGTTTAGACATATAAAATCTGTCAAAAATGAAAATGAAGCTATAAAGGAGAGCCAAGTAGAGTGGGTAAACTCATTGGCTGAAATGAGAACTGATCTAAAGGCCGTACAAAGCAGGCTAGATAATGCAGAGGAAAGAATAAGTGACCTAGAAGACAGGACAACAGAAAGCATCCAATCAGAACAGCTGAGAGAAAAACAAATCAGAAACAATGAAAACAATATATGGGACCTATGGGATAATGACAATCATGCCAATCTATGCATAATAGGGATTCTAGAAGGGGAAGAACAACCAAGGGGATTGAAAAGATATTGGAAGAAATCATAACTGAAAGATTCCCAAACCTAAAAAAGGAATCAGATATCCAAGTACAGGAAGCTCAGAGGGTCCCTAACAGGAAGAACCTAAATAGACACACACCAAGACATATTATAATCAAGATGGCTAGAGTCAAGGATAAAGAAATGATCCTAAAGGCAGCAAGAGAAAAACAAAGACTGAATTACAAAGGAACCCCCATAAAGCTCTCAGCTGATTTCTCTACACAAATACTACAGGCCAGAAGGGAGTGGCAAGATATATTCAAAGTCCTGGATGAAAAAAGATGAGCCTAGGATACTCTATCCAGCAAGGCTATCCTTTAGGATGGAAGGAGAGATAAAGAATTTCACAGACAAGAAAAAACTACAAGAGTTTAGCAACACTAAACCCATGCTAAAACAAATATGAAAGGTCTACTCTAAATAGAAAAGAAGGAGGATGCTACAAAAATGAGAAACTCATAACTGGAAAGGTGATAACTACCATGAATTATAAACAGAATAAACACAAAATTGTAAAAGAAGACATCTAAATCATTAAGACTGGGAGAGGGAAGCAAGAAAATATAGAGTATTTTTTTCTTTCTTTTTATTTTAATTTTTTTCTTCTCAGTAGGATGGGTTTGAGATTACATTACTATCAGTTTAGTACAAACAGTTATGGTAATACGTTAATAGACTTACAAAAAAGGGTAACCACAAGCCAAAAACTTACAAGGGAGTCACAAAAACTAAATAAAATTCATGATAATACAAAGGAAAATGACCAAGCCACAAAAGAAGAAAGAAAGCAAGAAAGAGGAAATTTTCAAATAAATGGTAAATATAAGTTCAAAATGGCAATAAACACAAATCTATCATTAATTACCATAAGTGTTAATGGACTGAAGGCTCCCGACAACAGACATTGACTGGCAGACTGGATGATAAAGCAAGAACCTTCAATATGCTGCATACAAGAGAGCCACTTTAGGGAGAAAGACACATATAGATTGAGAGTGAAAGGGTGCAAAAGAATATTCCATGCAAATGGAAAAGCCAAAAACGCAGATGTTGCAGTACTGATTTCAGACAAAATAGACTTTAAAACAAGGGCCAAATAGAAAGATAAAGAAGGACATTTTATAAGTATTAAAGGAGTGATATAAGATGAGGCTATTACACTCGTTAATATATATGCACCCAATATAGGAGCACCTAAGTACATAAAACAGTTACTAACAGAGATAAAGGGAGTTATTGATGGGAATACAATCATAGTTGGAGATTTTAAAACCACATTAACATCACTAGACAGATGTTTCAGACAGAAAATCAATAAGGCAACAGAGAAATTAAATAATACAATAGAAAAAGCAGATTTGTTGGATATTTTCAGAGCATTACACCCCCCAAAATATAGGATATACATTCTTTTCAAGTGCACATGGAACATTTTCTAGGATTGATCATGTACTTGGGCACAAAGAAACCTCAACAATTTTAAGAAGGTAGAAATTATCTCAAGCATCTTTACTGACCACAATGCCATGAATCTAGAAATCAACTACAGAGAAACAAAGGAGAAAAAAAAAAAAAGAAATCATGGAGATTAAACAATATGTTATTAAAAAAACCATTGGGTAAATGAGGAAATCAAAGCCGAATTGAGAAATACCTTGAGAAAAGATGAAACTGACCACTTGAAAAAACTGATCACTAGAAAAGAAATCGAATTAGCAATTAAAAAAAACCCTCCCTACAAATAAAAGTCCAGGACTGGACGGCATCACCAGGGAATTCTACCAAATATATAAAGAACTCATACCAGTCCTTCTGAAACTCTTCCAGAAGTTTGAAGAGAGGGACACTCCCAAACTCATTCTATGAAGCTACCATCACCCTGATACCAAAACCAGGCAAAGACACTACCAAAAAAGGGAATTACAGACCAATATCACTGATGAACTTAGACGCAAAAATCCACATCAAAATATTAGCAAATAGAATCCAGCAACACATAAAAAAGATTATACATCATGACCAAGTGGGGTTCATCCTAGGGACACAAGAGTGGTTCAATATATGGAAATCAATCAATGTAATTCATCCTATCAACAAGAGAAAGAACAAAAACCACATGATCATCTCAATAGATGCAGAAAAAGCATTCGATAAAATTCAACACCCATTTATGATAAAAACTCTCACCAACGTGGTTATAGAGGGAACATATCTCAAAATAATAAAAGCCATATATGACAAACCTACAGCCAGCATAGTACTCAATGGTGAAAAACTCAAAAGCTTCCCACTAAAATCTGGGACAAGACAAAGATGCCCACTATGACCACTCCAATTCAACATTCTCCTGTAATTCCTAGCCACAGCAATCAGGCAATAGAGAGAAATAAACGGGATACAAATTAGAAAAGAAGAGATAAAATTGTCATTATATGCCGATGACATGTTACTATATATAGAAAACCCTAAAAGGTCCACACAAAAACTACCAGACCTGATCGAAGAATTCAGCAATGTAGCAGCTTACAAGTTTAATGTTCCCAAATCAGTTGCATTTTTTTTTACACTGACAATGAATCAACAGAAAAAGAATGTAAGGAAACAATCCCCTTTAATATAGCACTGAAAATAATAAAATATCTAGGAATAAATCTAACCAAGGACGTGAAAGAATTATACACAGAAAACTGTAAACCACTGATGAAGGAAATTAAAGAAAACTTTGAAAAATGGAAAGATATTCCATGCTCTTGTATTGGAAGAATCAATATTGTTAAAATGGTCACACTGCCCAAGGCAATCTACAGATTTAATGCAATCCCTATCAAATGACCCAGGACATATTTCACAGAACTAGAACAAATCATAGTAAAATTTATATGGAACCATCAAAGACCTGGAATTGCCAAAGCGTTACTGAAGAGAAAGAAAGAAAGAGGCTGGAGGAATAACTCTCCCAGACTTCAGACAATACTATAGAGCTACAGTCATCAAGACAGCATGGTATTGGTACAAAAACAGACATATAGACCAATGGAACAGAATAGACAGCCCAGAAATGAACCCACCAACTTTTGGTCAACTCATCTTTGACAAAGGAGGCAAGAATATACAATGGAATAAAGACAGTCTCTTCAGCAAATGGTGTTGGGAAAACTGGACAGCAGCATGTAAAGCAATGAGGCTAGAACACTCCCTTACACCATACACAAAAATCAACTCAGAATGGATCAAAGACTTAAACATAAGAAAAGATACAATAAATCTCCTAGAAGAAAATATAGGCGAAACATTATCTGACATACATCTCAAAAATTTTCTCCTAGAAGAAATAATATCAAGAATAAACAAATGGGGCCTAATGAAACTTACAAGCTTCTGCACAGCAAAGGAAACCATAAGTAAAACAAAAAGACAACCTATGGAATGGGAAATATTTTTTGCAAATGAAACCGACAAAGTCTTTATCTCCAGAATATATAAGCAGCTCATATGACTCAACAAGAAATAAACAAACAACCCAATCCAAAAATGGGCAGAAGACATAAACGAGCAATTCTCCAAGGAAGACATACTAATGATCAATAGGCATATGAAAAAAAAGTTCAATATCACTATCAGAGAAATGCAAATCAAAACTACAATGAGGTATCACCTCACACCAGTCAGAATGGCCATCATTCAAAAATCCACAAATGACAAATGCTGGAGAGGCTGTGGAGAAAAGGATATCTACCTACACTGCTGGTGGGAATGCAGTTTGGTGCAACCACTGTGGGAAACTGTATGGAGATTCCTCAATAGACTAGGAATAGACTTACCGTATGAGCCAGGAATCCTACTCCTGTGTATATATCCAGAAGGAACCCTACTTCAAAAAGACAGCTGCACCCATATGTTCATAGCAGCACTATTTAAAATAGCCAAGACATGGAAACAGCCTAAATGTCTATCAACAGATGGCTGGATAAAGAAGCAGTGGTATACTTATACAATGGAATACTATTCAGCCATAAAAATGACAACATAATGCCATTTCCAGCAACATGGATGCTCCTGGAGAATGTCATTCTAAGTGAAGTAAGCCATAAAAAGAAAGAAAAATACCATATGAGATGGCTCATATTGGAATCTAAAAATAAATAAATAAATAAATAAATAAATAAATAAATAAATAAATAAATACAATACAATACAGAAACAAAGTCATAGACATAGAATACAAACTTGTGGTTGCCAGCGGTGCAGGGTGTGGGAAGGGACAGAGTGGGATTTCAAAATTGGTAGATAATGACATTCATATACATGATAGATAACAAGATTATACTGTATAGCACAGGGAAATGTATACAAGATATTGTGGTAGCTCACAGCAGAAAAGAAATGTGACAATGGATATATATATATGTATATATATACATATGTATATATATACATATGTTCATGTATAACTGAAAAATATTGCTCTACACTGGAATCTAACACAAGATTGTAAAATGACTATAACCAAATAAAAAAATGAAAAAAAATCTGACAGGTTCGAAGGAATACAATATGGGGAGAATTTCAGAGGAAATGGAATGTTTGGTGAGATACTTACCATGGAAGAACTGAGGGTATAGAGGTGGTGAAGGAGTAAGGGGAGAGGGAGTATTTTAGTGCTGGAAGTGAAGTCTGAGACAAACAAGCCACGGAAGGAGAGCCTGAGGCTTCAGAAACCCAGTTTTCTTTCCTTAGTCTGTGTTTGCTTCAGTCAATCTTATGACCCTATTTTATGACACATAATGTAAGCCTCCTAAATATATTTCAAAGGCTCATAATAATAAGAGAAATAGGTGTTCCATTCAGTTTTGGAGATTTTATATAGTTCTCCAATTTGGTTTCAAGAAAAGTAAGTTTGAGGATTTCAAATGATCTTCATAATGGCCATTATATATATATATATGAATTGTTTTTGGCCAGGTCTGTCCATTTCATTACAAATTTCCATGAGGAAGGTCCCTGGTTTTAAAACACAATATCAACTGTGGTTCCTGTTGCAGAGGTGTCCTCAGAACAGTTAGATAACTGGGACCCTATTTCTCAAAGGGTTTTCTGGAGAGTAAATGAATAATTTCCAAGCAGCTTAAAGGGTCAAACAGCTCAAATAGTTGAAAAATATATATTTCTCAAAGAAAACAGAGGAAAATATCTTTATGAGTTTAGAGCAAGGAGATTTCTTAAATAGGACATAACACCACCAACTATAAAAAATAAATAATAAATCTGACTTTATCAAAATCAAGAATTTCCATTTAGCAAAGCACAATATTGCAAGAATGAAAAAGGCAAGCCACATACAGGGATAAAATCAACAAAGCACTCTTACCTAAACTATAACAAGAAATTTTACAAATCATTATGAAAATGTTAACAATCTAATATAAAGTGAGCAAAATATGAGTCCAATATACTTGAACAGATACCTTACTGTCTAATCACCATAATGGCTAAAATCTATGTATTGCTGGTGGATGTGTGAATGGGGACACCATGTTGGTAATAAGTGCCCAGTACCAATCATGTACACCAACCGTATAGATACATTATTACAGGAGGTGCCAAATAGATAGATGATAGATAGGTAAGCAGGTAGAAAAATGATACAATCCATCAGTTTGAGGGTTATATAACCAGAATTGAAAGTGCTTACGCTTACCAAATGACATGTACAAAAATGATTGTAGCTGCATTATTCATAAGAGCCCCAAATGGAAATAACACAAGGGTTGATTAATAGAATAGTTAAATAGGTATATTAACAACATGAAGTACAACAAAATTATAAGCATTAAACCCTGAAACACACAACATTGTGGATGAATATCACAGATGTAAATTTGATTGAAAAAGGCCATACTCAAAAAGATACATCCTGTGTGCTTCCATTTATACAAAATTCAAAAAACAATGGCATCTCTGCTGGTGGATGTGAGAATAGTGGTTACCTTTGTGTGGGTATCAACTAGGAAGGAGCTCAAAAGTTCTACCGGGGTGCTGAAAGTATCTTACAGCCTGTTCTAAATGGTGATTACATATGTACATGGATATCTGAAAACTAATCCAGTTGTACAATTCAGATTTGTGGACCCTACTCTGTTAGTTATATTTCAATAAAACAGAAAAGAGAAAGAAAAGAAAGATGTGCAAGAAAACTGCATGGAGAGCTCAATAACATTACTGAAAAAGACTTAAATCATTACAGAAATAAACCATGGACTGAAATTGGATGACACAGTGCTGTAAAGATGTCAGTTCTCCCTAAGCTGATCTATAGATTCAATTAAAGTGTCAAAATCCTAGCAGGCCATTTGTGGAAATTTATAAGCTGAATCTTGTAAGGACATAAGAAAAACCAAGAACATCTTCAACAAAGTTGGGGAGTTTATCCATTGGATATAGAGTCTTATATAAAAGCTATAAGTATTAACAAAATACAATTTTGGCACAAAAATGGACAAAAAGATTGAAGTAAGAAAAGAGATTTAAAAAAGAAACAATATCTATCTATCTATCATCTATCTATCTATCTATCTATCTATCTATCTATCTATCTATCTATCTATCTATCTATCTATCTTCTATCTACCTATCTATCCATCATCTATCCATCCATCCATCATCTTCGTCACCATAGTATAATGGGGGAAAGATTGTCTATGCAGTAAATTGCACTGAATCCACTGAGTATCCAAATGGATAAAAAAGGAATCTTGAACCTAACCACAAACTATACACAGAAATCAATTCCAGATGGTTTATAGAGCAAAACATGAAAGTTAAAACTAGTTCCTAGAAGGTATCATAGAATAATATCTCACACACAAAAACAATTATGCCAAAAAGAAAGGATTGATAATGTTCAATTCAAGAAAATAAATAATTTCTGTAGCAGAAGACACCATTACAAGAGAGACAAGGGCGAGCCACAGATTGATAGAACATACCTGAAATCAAAATACCCAGACAAATTAAAGCAAGCTTCATTTTTCTTATTCAGCCACATAGTAACAATTACAAAAATAATTATGATAATGGTAACATGAGTAAAGGGACTGACATTTCTTGAAAATATGTTTCAGACTCTAAGTATTTTGCATGGGCTATTTCTTATAACTTTCCTAAAAACCTTAAAAAAATGGTATTATTTTTATTCCCAGTATACCAGTGAGGAAACCAAAGTAGAGTAGACTAAGAGATTTGTCCAAGATCACACAAAATGGTGGGACCTGAATGTATTCCTCTCTGGCTCTCACTGGAGAACCCTCTTCTGCTCTGAGACCCACCCACATCTGGATATATTTAGACCATTTACTATGGGGATCAGCGCAATATCCCCAATAGTTTTATCTTTCCTCCAAAATTCAAAGATGCCCACAAATGAGGGGCTTATTTCTTAGAAGTCAGGAACTTAAAACAAAATTTGTTTTCCATTTTGGGAAGTTTATCCTAATTTGCTTGGGTATCCAGTAGGCTATCCAGAACTTCCAAGATTGTAGGCTCCTGAATTTTATCAGGATTTATCTTAATTTTATTAACATCTACATGACATACCTACAGGGCATCACATGAGGAAAACTGAAGTCAAAACTGTATTTGCCACCTGGTCCCCAAGAATACTCACTCTGACCAGTGGAGACAAATGGTATTTGGAGATCCCAGGAAGTGCCACTAACTCTGTGTCAATATCCAGTCATTGAAAGGGGTTTTGGATATTCCCATCCAAGGCACAGGACTTCTTGGGATATTGATGGGATAAAAATTCAGAGGAAGAACTTGTGTTTCCTCAATATGCTTGCATTCCTCAATGTATTTGTGTTCTCTTTCCTTATATAACCTCTGAGTCTCTAGGACGGACCCTAATTTAGAAAACGGAAAGAGGCCATCAGTGCCAGATATCTCTTTGTCAGACCCAGGGACTTTATTCTTATTTTAAAAATTGGAGCAGAGAAACTCAGGGCTTTGGTTTGACTCATCTCTCTCTGCTCCTCCCAATAAGAGCAATTATAAACATTGGAAATAATAAAAGGAACAAATAAATTAGAACTCTGCAAGGTGGTCAAATAAAGGAAGAATGGTCAGGGACCCCCAGTCTTGAGGAACAAACTATAAAGTAAACCCTATCCAACAAGAGAGATGATCCAGACCCAGAGTTTCCCAATCCTCAGTGTAGCAACATAAGGAAGCCCAGGTAGGCTTATTCCTCCTCAGGATCAAATGGGAGTCCTGCCACTCACACCAGGTGAGCCCAGGGGAGCTAACAAGGTGGTAAGGAGGTCAATTGATTAGAAACTTTGTTAACAGCAGGTTATCTAGGATAAGAGCCCTCCTTTTCCAGCAACACTGAGACCCCTTCCCACCTCTCGACCCATTTCTTCTCTCCCCAAATACATGGTCCCGGGGCACTAACAGGGGGAATTGTTACAACAAGCAAACCAACCTGGAAAGTGCATGCCTCTCAATCAAGGTCTGACAGTCCCCTCCCCCACCAGGAGAGCCCTTTCAGCCTGGGGCACAGGAAAGGGGGCTCATCACACCACCACTTTGTCCCTGCATACCAGAGTTTCCCTTCAACCACTGAGAGACACCAGGCAACCCAGGTGAGGAGGTCCCTTCTTCATCCTCAAGCAGAACTACTGGGGCCCAGGACAGCTCTAGTGGAATGAGATAACACCAAAGAAACCAAAATGGCACTGCAAAGACTGAAGATTAGATTGTCATTGAAACTAAATCCCCCAAATTGGGGCAGGACTGCCATGATAAGCCTAAAATGGTGAATGCCTACTAAAAAAAAAAAAAAAAATCCAGATCTTTTAAATTAATATCGAAAAATGAACAAGAAACAAACAGAAACTTAAAGGACAAAAACTCAACTGATGCCAACACAGAAATGAATCAGATGTTAGAATTATCAGACAATTATTTTAAAGCAACCAGCATTAAATGATTCAACAAGAAATTAAAAAACATTGAAACAAATACAAAAATAGAAAATCCCAGCAAAAAAATAGAAGTTATGAAAAACGAATAAGAAGAATGGAAGAATGGAACAGAAAAAAAAAAAAAGCAATAAAATCTTGTTGGGTGAGCTCACTAGTAGAGTGGAGGTGACCGAGGTTATAATCAGTGGATGTGAGAACTGAATTCATCTAACCCACACAATAGAGTAAACAGACCAAAAATAATGAAAAGAAACTCAGGGACCTGCAGGACAATAATACAACATTCAACATTGATATTTTCAGAGGAGGAGTAAACCTGAAAGAGTATTTGAAAAAATAATGGCTAAAAGTCACACAAAATTGGTGAAAGAAATAAACTCACACAAACTTGGTGAAAGAAATAAACTCACAGATTCAAGAAGTTTATTACATTCCAAATAGAATAAATAGAAAGAAATCTGTACCAGGACACATCATAATTAAACTTGTGGAAACTCAAGACTAATATTGTATATATATATATAATATTTAAAGTAGGCAGAGAGAACTGACACATTACCTGTAAGTAATTTGAATGACAGTGGAATTCTCATCTGAAACCATGGAGACAGGAAAGAAAGGACACAACATTTTATCAAGTCCTAAAGAAAAGAATTGTTAATCATATCAAGTGTAACTATCTTTCAGGAAATGTATACTACTCATTGATAAAAAGAAACAAACTTGATTCACACAACAATCATAATGGATCTTAAAGAGATTATGCTAGTTGAAGAAGGTAGTCTCAAAAGATGATACACTGTCTGATTGCATTTATGTGACATTTGAGAGAAGACAAAACACAGTGTTATATAGAGGAGGTAGGTGGCCATTAAGAGGAGAATGGGGCTATAAAGAGATAAGGTGAGGTTATTTGGGGCAGTGATGACACTGTTCTTTATCCTGGTTGTTGTGTGATTACATAAATCTATACTTTTGTTAAAAGCCATAGGCTTGATAGAACTGTTCATCAAAAAGAACATTCATATTCACTCCTATAATAATTTACAGAATAATTTTTAAAGTCACATTTATGCATTTGACAAGCCATAATTATAAAGTTAAATTAAGATTTTAGAATGAAATGTTGACATACCAAACATGGATTTACATAAAGCCAGTTACCTTTTAACCTAGATAATTTTACATGAGCTGTCTAAAGTTTTTTTTTTTTGGTTCTTTTTTAAAAAATACTTCATTTTTTTGGAGCAGTTTTAGGTTTACAACAAAACTAAGAAGGAAGTATAGAGAATTCCCATATACCTCTTTGCCCCTACACAAGAATACCCTTCCCCGTTGTCAACATTACTCACCAGAATGAAATTTTTATTTTTTAACCAAGGATGAACCTACATTGACAAATTATAATCACCTAAAGTCCACAGTTTACCTTAAGATTCATTCTTGATGTTGCATATTCTATAGGTTTGGGCAAATGTATGACATGTATCCATCACTATAATATTATTCAGAGTATTCTCACAGCCCTATAAATCCTCTGTGCTATGCATATTTACCCCTCCCCCCACTCTCTCAGAAACCACTAACCCTTTTACTGTTTCCATGGTTTTGCCTTTCCACAATGCCATCGAGTTGGAATCTCACAGTACAGAGCCTTTTCAGATTGGCTTCTTTCATTTAATTATATGTATTTAAGATTCCCCCATGTCTTTGCATGGCTTGAGACCTCTTTTTTCTTTTTTTGCACTGAATAAAATTTCATTGTCTGGATGTACAGTAGTTTATTTATTCATTCACTTACTGATGGACATTTGGTTGTTTCCAAGTTTTAGCAATTATGAATAAAGCTGCTGTGAAATCCATGTCTAGGTTTCTGTGTGGACATAAATTTTCAACTTTTGAGGGTAAACACCAAGGAGTGTGATTGCTGGATCCTATGATCAGAGTATCTTTAGTTTTGTAGGAAATGACCAAATTGTCTTCCAAAGAGGCTATACCATTTTTTGGAGTTCCTGTTGCTCCACATCCTTGCCAGCATTTGGTGTTGTCACTGTTGTGGATGTTGACCATCTAATAGGTGTGTGGTGGTATCTGGTTGTTTTAATTTGCAATTCCCTAATAACATAGGATGTGGGGCACCTTTTCATATGCTTATTTGCCATCTGTGTATCTTCTTTGGTGAGGTGCCTATTAAAGTCTTTGGCCCATTTTTCAATCAGGTTGTTTGTTTTCTTATTGGTGGGGTTTAAGTGTTCTTTCTATATTTTGGCTAACAGTGATTTACCAGTTATGTCTTTTTCAAACATTTTCTCCCAGTCTGTGGCTTGTCTTCTCATTCTCTTGACACTGTCCTTGTCAGTGTTGAAGTTTTTAAATTTTAATGAAACCCAGCTTATCAATAATTTCTTTCATGGATTATGTCTTTGGTGTTGTATCTAAAAATGCATCACCATACCTAACGTCCCTTAGATTTTCTCCTATGTTATCTTCCGGGAATTTTATGGTTTTGCATTTTACATTTAGTTCAATGGTCCATTTTGAGTTACTGTTTATGAGAGATGTAAGGTCTGTGTCTATATTCTTTTAATTTTCTTTACGTGTTTGAATGTCCAGTTGTCCCAGCACCATTATTGAAGAGACTGTCTTTGTTTCATGGCATGTCCTTTGTCTCTTTGTCAGAGATCAGTTGATCTGTTTATGGGGACCTCTTTCTGGGCTTTCTGTTCTGTTCCATTGATCTATGTGTCTGTTCTTTCACCAGCACCACACCATCTGGGTTACTGCTGCTACACAGGTTTGAAGTCAGGCCCCATTGGTCTTCTGACTTTGTTCTTCTCCTTCAATACTGTGTTGACAATTCTGGATCTTCACCTCTCTGTATAATCCTTAGAAATAGTTTGTTGATATCCATAAAATAATGTGATGATCTTTTTTATTGGGATTATATGGAATCTATATATCAATCTGGGAAGAACTGACATCTTTACATTATTTAGTCTCCCTATCCATGAGCATAGGATATCCCTCCATTTTTTTTAGTTCTTCAATTTCATTCATCAGAGTTCAGTAGTTTTCCTCATATAGATATTTCACATATTCTGTTAGATGTATACTCAAGTATTTTATCTTTGCAAGTGTCTAGGCATTTTTACATTTCATTTTTATTTTATCTAATTTTAATCATTTTATTATTAACATGTATTTAAGATGTAAGTGCTTGGCCATACTGCTCAAGGTAATCTACATATTTGTCAGCCGAGGGAGGCTGATGTGGGGTTCTAGGAGGTGAGCGGCCCAAACAAAAATATGCACAAGGAGTTGCCATACTGCCAGACAGACTTTAGCCAGAGACACTATGGGATTAACAACACTTTATTGCCACAGGGAGGTGTGCTCACCTATGATGCATCTGTCCTGCTTTTTATCTGTTCTCTGCCAGCACATGCGCAATGTGAGTTTCTTTGTTCATTAGGCTTACAGAATATCTCTAGCGCATGCGTACTTCTATTTTCTTTGTTCTAAACCTTATATAATTGATGCATGCATACAGCAATTATATACTGCATACTACAAACATGCTCTGATCATGGCCTTGGGTCCCACAACCTTAACTCATCTCAAGGCCAGCTCACATTCCATCCCCTAGGTCATGGGGACCCTGGCCCACAGGGTGGAGCTTTGTGCTCAAAGACCACAACAACATTACAGAGTACAGCATCCTGCCAATACACTGGCAGCTACAATAGCCAGGACAGTTAGGCTCCATCTCCAGGAGGAAGACAAGGATGACCACCAATTCTTAAGAGAGTCTTGAGTTACATGATCTATGAGATCCAATTCCTGATCTATTTCATGCAATACCTTAGCTACTTCCTTCTGGTTGTCTGGTGTGTACATATATATATATATATACACCCACACATACACACAACATTCAATATGCAACATAGCACATGTGCCACCCTGGCTTGCAATGAGAATATCTAATGCCATTCTATTTTGTAAGAACACCTTTTACATCTGGGTAGTCTCATCTAATTCCTCTATATTTCTTCTAGTAACATTCAGTACAGCTGATATGTGCTGAGCCAAAGCTTTTACCTGCAATTCAACACTGATGGTCCAAGCACCAGGCAGGAACAGGACCATGGGATAAAACCACCAGGCTGCACGCTTCCCCCAGTGCCACCGGCTGTGCAGTGGGCCCCAGCTTGTGGGGCATTCTGTTAAAGTGGGCCGGATATCTCTGGGCAAGTAAGCTCTACCCCAAGTACAGTGCCCTGTTCATTTAGCTGGGAGTTAAGACCATCCATGGGTGCCACATACCCACAGGTACCCTGGTGGCAAGAAATCAGTGGGTTTTGTGCCAATTAGAGGTCGTCCATCCCACCAGGTGGAGGCATTTATGTTAATTATAAGTAATTTTGGCACATAGTTCTTCTGGGAGCCACCCTACTGTGAGGTTTTGAGCCTCGTGTTCAAACCACTGCTCAGTACAGAGAGGGCTTAAATTTCTCTCTTTTACATAAACACTATTCATCCATCCCCACCAATTCCATACAGTCCTTCCAATTGAGGGGGGGGGCATTGCCCCACTCACATCGGAGTATCTCTTCAATAGTCTGCCACCGCAAGTCCCAGGGCGATCTCACTATCCTGTTGGTGTTTCATCAAACCAATGTGCTCCATTTAGCTCTGAACACAGGGTGGAGGTGCCACGGCAGTCCACCTCCTGCATCTATGGGAAGTTCAGTACAGATCCAACAGTGAGAGACGTTGTGGACTCGTGCAAATGTGTGTGCCCAGGAGAACATATTTGCTGTTAGTCTGGATGGAAGGACAGAGCAGAGGTGGACACCACGATTGGCAAATCCCTCCCTTCTGGAAGGATACAAGTCACTTTCTCATCTTGTGAGAGTACAGTGGCAGGAAGAGCTGTTCTCCCTGGGTGGTGGTACCACACCAATCTGCTCACACTAGGTTGGTTACAATCTGGGAGAGCTTCAGGAGCTATCAGTGGAATTGCCCAAAGCCATAGGGCTTCTGCTCCTTTAAGTAGGGACACTCCTGTTTTCCCTAGGGTAACCTGTACATCAAACGGCCATTCCCCGACTCGTGGGGTTACTTGCAGGGCTTTCTTTAGCCTGTTGCCCCATGGTTCCAAAAGGGCTAGCCAGCAGCCTTCAGTCTGGACCTCATTCTTTCATGTCCAGGTGTCCTGTTGTCCCTAGTTCAACACCCTGGGGGCATGTAATATTAACACGTGTCCCACTATTGAGACATCGGAAGCATCCTGCATGGGCCCAATTCTGAAACTCTGAATAGTCCCTTGCAATAACTTTTCCAGTGGGCTCATACCTGTATGGCAAGGTTGTTTATTCAAAAGATGTACCACCTGTGGCAAGACATTGTTCCAGCCTCACCCTTGTGGTTTGACAGCCCTCAGTTTGTCCTTTAATAGGCCATGCACCATTCAATCATTCCCACTGCTTGAGGACGGTAAGACACATGCAATTAATATCATTTTCCTTGGCCCATTCCTGGGTCTGTTGGGCAGTAAAAGGGGTCCCTGTATCATGAAGTGGGGCAGGTTCCCCTGCCTTTTAAGCACTGTTACAGAGTCAGGGCGTGGATTTATACATTAATGCCATCCATATTTCCCATAACTCAGCCCATTGGCTGGATTGTCCTTCTCCTGTCTCATACCAGAAGGCCTCAGTGGCCAGGTGCAGTGCTACTGCAACCCAAGTTGGCAGATCACCCTTACAAGATCCATCTGTATACCAAGAAGTTCCTGGGGATGGCTCTTTTCCTTCACAAAAGGGACTGGGCACAGGGTCCACCCATTGTTGTGGGAATATCTCATGGCAGGTGCAGCAAATCTCACAGGCCCTAACACCTGCTACAACTCTGCAGTCAAGGGGCTAGCAGTGTACTTGGCTCTCTGTTACAAATAAGTACCCCACTTCATCAGAGTTGGGGTTTGGGCAGTTCCTGATCAGGGTTGCTTTGCCCATGTCTGTGCCCATCCTGCAATAGGGTATGTGGTCTTCACTTGTACCTCTTGCCTCCCCATCAGGAGTTCAGTGGCAATCAATGATGTATAAGTTGCTAGCAATTATTTCTCAAAGAATAACAATATCCAGCCCCTTTCCCCAACTGAAACCAGAATCCTACAGGCACTTTCCATTTCCCATGTTTTTGCCTGAAGCCCCAGCCATATCCATCATTGACCACACAGACTGTTAACCAGAAAGGGAGGCCTGGATCTACAGTATGCAGCACTTGCACTTGGGCCACCACCCTCTTAGTTTCAATAAATGCACATTTGGTTTCATCAGAGCAATTCCAGATTTCTCCCTTTTTAATCAGTTTATATAGGGGTTTGGCAATTTGGGTCAAATGAGGAATAAACATCTGTCAGTATCCCAGAAGACTTAAATAAGTCCATAACTGTTTAACTGTTTCAGGGCGGGAATACACCTGGATTTTGTCTATTACTGCTTTAGGCAGCACTTTTGTCTTACCCAACCAGACAACACCCAAGAATTTGACGGAATATCCTGGTCCTTGCACTCTGTCCTCGTTCACAGCCCAACCCCAGCCCACCAGGGCTTCTCACAGTGCTGTGGCACTGGCTTCCAAATCTGAAAGAGAATCAGAGGTTAGCATTATGTCATCTAAATAGTGGAACAAGTGAACAGTATTCAGTTTGCTCCATGTAGCCAGGTCCTGGGCCACCAGACCGTGGCACAGTGTGGGCCTGTGCAGATATCCCTGTGGCAACACAACAAATGTCCATTGTCTGCCTTCCCAGGTGAAGGCAAACTGTTCTTGGCTCTCAGGGGCTGTATCTATAGAGAATGCACTAGCCAGGTCAACCACATAGTGACAAGTACCCAGTTCATGGGACAGCTGGTCCATCAAATATGCTATATTTGGCACAGCTGCGTGCATGGGGGGAGTGACTTTGTTCAGTTCCCGAAAGTCCACTGTCATCCTCTGGCAGCCATTCAGCTTCCGCACTGGCCACACTGGAGAGTTATATGGGCTATGAGTAGCCCGAATTATACCGGCTTCCTCAAGCTTCAGAATAGTCTGTTCTATTTCCTCATGGCCTCTGGGCAATTGATATTGCCAGACATTCACCACATGTGGCCTGTGGCAAAATCAAAGGTGCATGATGAGGATGCCCCTATGTAACTGTTTTCACCACGTGAACTCTCAAGCGAAATTCCCCTTGAGTCATCTGTATTTGCAATCCTTGCAAAATGTCTATCCCCAGAATGTACTCAGCCACTGGGGATATATGCACTTCATATGCAGCAGGGGGCAGATGGCCAATGCCCCAAATCAGAGTCACTCATTTAACACATATTTGCTTGTTTCCATATCCTTCTATATCAACCCATGGTCCCCCCAAACACTCCATATTTCCATGCACAAATGTAATTTCAGCTCCTGTGTCTACTAGTGCCAGTACTCGCTGTTTATTCATGGGGGACCAGTGGATAGTCAGTTCAACATGTGGCCTCCAGTTGTCAGGGTGCCCCACGTCCTGAACACCTTGGCCTTCCTCCTAGTCTGGGAGGAAATCAGCAAAGGTCACCTCTCGGGCCTGATGGGAGGTTGGCAGTGGAGTATATTGTTGCTTAGGCTGTAATTTCTTCCATAAGGCCATCAGCACTTCCAGTGGCTGGCCATCTAATTTTACACAGTCTAACCCAGCTGCCAGTAAATCACACCATATCTGCTGGCAATCTAGCTTTTGGGGTCTTCCTAAAATTGGGGCAGTCTCCTTTTTCCTCCTCTGTGTGGACTTCCGTTTCTGAATCACGGCATGGGAGGAGGGTGTCTTGGACTCACCTTGAGTCTTGGCAGTATGCACCCCCTTTCAGCACACCTCTATGTCCCTGAGATGAGCCAGAGCCTCAGTTACTTCATGTATGGGGTGGTCTACATATGGTGTTAGTAGTGCCACCATAGTCCCAAACGTTCCCATTAGGCCATTAGCCAAAATCAAATCTTTCATTTGAGCTGTAAGGAGCTCATCATCTGGACTATGGAAATGCAAAACAAACATCATCTGGTGTGCACATTTCTCAGACAACTTGCACTAAGTCCAAATACATGGTCCATTTATTCACGTGTTCAGGCAAATCCCCTCCACTTTCCCACACAGTGAGTACAGCAGCCATTAACCAGCTTATCCGCATATGGTTGCCAGCATCAACATTAGACTGGGGAATAGTTTGCAGCCTCTGCTGCAGTGAGGGGATGGTTGTTATGCTGGTCAGCTGACCCATCTCCTTTGGAGATAGCTCAGTCTGGTCAGCCCCATCATCCCAAAGCCGCAGTAGCCATGTGGAGATTGACTCACCCATATGCTGCTTGCATTGCTTTGCCAGGTCTCTCAACTCCATTGATGTGTAAGACGTATAGATGGTTTGTCATGTCACTTGCCGTGGTTCCGTAGGAACTACCCCCCCCCCGAGCCATGGGCTCCTCCATTTCCACCAGCTGCCTCACCACGGGCCGTAGACACAGTGGAATGGAGGGAGGGGTGGGCTTACTGCTCTAAGGGGCAGTGGGACCAGAGCTATGCAGGCATAGCTGCTCTCAGAGGCAGCGGAGCTAGGACCATTCAGACACCTTTCTGCCATGCTGGGTCTCTGCTTGAGCTCCTCTTCTCTGCACTGCAACTCCTCCACTTGCATCTGTAAATCTCTCATGTCTTGGCTAGCATGCCATAAAACAGATAAGAACATCCAGGCCACCCTCCAGGCTGCCTATCGGTGGGCTAGTGGGACATTATTTTTTAACAGCTCCAACACCCTCCAGACATCATCTGGCCAGGGTGCCACTGTGTCCCAATCCTCAGGCTGAGCCCACGTCAGCAAATAGGCTGCCACCAGCTACCATACAGAGGTAGGGGGCCACTTTGCTTCCATTAGAGCAACCCCGTCAGGGGCAAGGTGTTCAGAGGGGGCACTCACCTCATCCTGCTCACAGCGCCAAGTGTCAACAGAGGGAGGCTTATGTGGGGTCCTAGGAGACAAGCAGCCCAAATGAAAAAATGCACAAGGAGTTGCCATATCGCCGGACAGACTTCAGCCAGAAACACTATGGGGTTAACAACACTTTATTGCCACAGGGAGGTATGCACACATATGATGCACCTGTCCTGCTTTTTATCTCTGCCAGCACATGCACAATGTGAATTTCTTACTTCATTAGGCTAACAGATTATCTCTAGCATATGTGTACTTCTGTTTTCTTTGTTCTAAATCTTATATAATTGACACATGCATACAGCAATTATACACTGCATACTACAAACATGCTCTGATCATGGCCTTGGATCTCACAGCCTTAACTCATCTCAAAGCCAGCTCACAATAATGTGATCCCCATCAAATTACTGAGGACATATTTTACAGAACTAGAACAAGCAGTCCTAAAATTTATATGGAATCACAAAAGACCCAGAATTGCCAAAGCAATATTGAAGAAAAAGAATGAAGCTGAAGGAATAACTCTCCCAGACTTCAAACAATATGACAGAACTACAGAAATCAAAGCAGCATGGTATTGGCATAAAAACAGACATAAGACATGGATCAATGGAACAGAATAGAGAGCCCAGAAATAAACCCACGGGCCTATGGTCAATTAATCTTCGACAAAGGAGACAAGAATATACAATGGATAAAAGACAGTCTCTTTAGCAAGCGGTGTTGGAAAAACTGGATAGTAGCATGTAAATCAATGAACTTAGAGAACTCCCTCACATCATACACAAAAGTAGACTCAAAATGGCTTAAAGACTTAAATATAAGACAAGACACAATAAATCTCCTAGAAGAAAACCTAGGCAAAACATACTCTGACATAAATCTTATCAATGGTCTTCTAGAGCAGTCTACTCAGGCAATAGAAATAGGAGCAAAAATAAACAAATGGGACCTAATTAAACTTATAAGCTTTTGCACAGCAAAAGGAACCATAAGCAAAACAAATGACAACTTATAGAATGGGAGAAAATATTTGCAAATGATGTGACTGACAAAGGCTTAATTTCCAGAATATATAAATAGCTCATACAACTTAATAAGAAAAAAACAAACAACCCAATCCAAAAATGGGCAGAAGACCTAAACAAGCAATTCTCCAATGAAGACATACAAATGATCAATAGGCACATGAAAAAATGCTCAGTATCACTAATTATCAGAGAAATGGAAATCAAAACTACAATGAGGTATCACTGCATATCAGTCAGAATGGCCATCATTCAAAAGTCTACAAATAATAAATGATGGAGAGGATGTGGAGAAAAGGAAGCCCTTCTACACTGCAATAGGAATGTAGTTTGGTGCAGCCCTTATGGAAAACAGTACGGAGATTCCTCAAAAAACTAAAAATAGACTTACCGTATGATTCAGCAATCCCCCCCTCCTGGGCATATATCCAGAGGAAATTCTAATTTGAAAAGATACTTGCACCCCAGTGCTCACAGCAGCACTATTTACACTAGCCAAGACATGGAAACAACCTAAATGTCCTTCAACAGATAACTGGATAAAGATGTGTTATATTTATACAACAGAATACTACTTGGCCATAAAAAAGAATATAATAATGCCATTTGCAGCAACATGAATGGACATAGAGATCGTCATTCTAAGTGAAGTAAGCCAGAAAGAAAAAGAAAAATACCATATGATATCACTCATATGTGGAATCTGAAAGAATAAAGAAAAATAAAGGACACTATGAACTCATCTACAAAACAGGAATAGACTTGCAGACATGGTAAACAATCTTATGGTTACTGGGAAAACGGTGTAGGAAGAGATAAATTTGGGAGTTTGAGATTTATAAATGTTAGCCATTATATATAAAAATAGATTTTAAAGTTTCTTCTGTATAGCATAGGGAATTATGTTCAATATCTTGTAATAACATTTAATGAAAAAGAATATGAAAATGAATTTTTATGTATATGCATGACTGGAACATTGTGCTGTATATCAGAAATTGACACATTGTAACCAACTGTACTTCAATTAAAACAAAAAAATATATAAGTGCTGAATGAACAGAGTAAATGCCAAAAATCTCTCTTTACTTCCAGACCTGAAATGAAAACTTCATTGATGTAGGTGAAATTATAACCCTTAAACAATAACTGACATTTTCAGAAGACTTTGCTGACAGAGGAAGGGAAAAATCTTGAACCTAGGATTGGTTTGTGCAATACATAGTGTGTCCAAAGAATAATAATTAGAATTAATAGATTCCAACAGCAATTTATGTAAAATAGTACATTATTTTGCACAACAAAAAGTGGTTATAAAAAAAAGAAGTCTCAGCCATTAGGCTAGGACACATTGGGAGATTGTAGTGGGCAGTGGGGTAAGATTGAGGACTGAGGACTGCTCTACATTGAGCTAAAATGGACAGATTAAATTTATCCAAGATAACAGAAGACTGGTTATCTATCTATCTATCTATCTATCTATCTATCTATCTATCTATCTATCTATCTATCTATCTATCATCTACCTATCTATCTATCATTGTTCATATATTAATCATCTGTCATCTATCTGCTTTTATATAAGGACAAACAAGAAATAGCACTGATCTAAAGGATTACAACATTAAAGTGATCAAGCAGTTGGCAAAAAAAGAAAGAGCAATGAAAACCTTGGAGATAATCAAGAAACTAGATCCATGGACCATTAGTATGGGATAGGAGACTGTTTGTCATGGAGTTTGGTGTGTGTTATTCCTCATGGCAGAGAATGTTTAGCAGGTCATAGGCCATGATATAATTAATCATCAAAATTTGTGACCCTTCATCAGACTCTTCCTTAACACCTTATGACTGGAACATGAAATGTGTAAGTCAAATATATTACAGAGAATGCATGACCATTTGAGGGCAATGCCACA
The DNA here is from genome assembly GCF_036321535.1 of Camelus dromedarius. Taxonomy (NCBI): domain Eukaryota; kingdom Metazoa; phylum Chordata; class Mammalia; order Artiodactyla; family Camelidae; genus Camelus; species Camelus dromedarius. Next base: position 3,571,713 of record NC_087464.1, read on the forward strand.
AACAGAATTCAACTATCAGATGTTGTGTTTTCAATCTCTCTCTCTCTCTCTCTTCTCTCTCTCTCTTCTCTCACTCTCTCTCTCTCTCTCTCTCTCTCTCTCTTCTTTCTCTCTCTCTCTCCCTCTCTCTCTCTCTCTCCCTCTCTCTCTCTCTCTCACCTTCTCTCTCCCTCCCTCCCTCTCATGCTTGGCTACAGCTTTAACAATTTCACTGATGCATGTGAAGAACCAATTTTTGGTTTTGTTGAATTTCTATTGTTTTCCTAATTTAAATTGTATTGATTTATATTCTAATTTGTGTTATTTTCTTTCCTGGGCTTTCTTTAGGCTTATTTTTTTTTAACATTTTTATTGATATACAATCATTTTAAATGTTGTGTCAAATTCCAGTGTAGAGCACAATTATTCAATTATACATGAACACGTATACATTCATTTTCACATTCCTTTCTCTGTGAGCTACCATATGATCTTGTATATATTTCCCTGTGCTATACAGTATAATCTTGTTTATCTATTCTACAATTTTGAAATCCCAGCATATCTCTTCCCACCCCCCACCCACTTGGCAACCAAAGTCTGTATTCTGTCTATGAGTCTATTTCTGTTCTATATTTATGCTTTGTTTTTTGTTTTGTTTTATTTTGTTTTGTTTAAGATTCCACATATAAGCAATCTCATATGGTATTTTTCTTTCTCTTTCTGGCTTACTTCACTTAGAATGACATTCTCCAGGAGCATCTATGTTGCTGCAAATGGCATTATGTTATCAGTTTCTATGGTTGAGTAGTATTCCATTGTATAAATATACCACTTCTTCTTCATCCAGTCATCCACTGATGGACATTTAGGCTGTCTCCATGTCTTGGCTATTGGAAATAATGCTGCTATGAACACTGGGGTGCAGGTGTCATCCTGAAGTAGGGTTCCTTCTGGATATAAGCCCAGAAGTGGGATTCCTGGGTCGTATGGTAGGTATATTCCTAGTCTTTTGAGGAATGCCCATAGTGTTTTCCACAGTGGCTTTACCAAACTGCATTCCGACCAGCAGTGTAGGAGGGTTCCCTTTTCTCCATAGCCTCTCTGGCATTTGTCAATTGTGGATTTTTGAATGATGGCCATTCTGACTGGTGTGAGATGATACCTCATTGTAGTTTAGATTTGCATTTCTCTGATAATTAGTGATATTGAGCATTTTTTTCATGTGTCTATTGATCATTTGTATGTCTTCCTTGGAGAATTGCTTCTTTATGTCTTCTGCCCATTTTTGGATTGGGTTGTTTCTTTTCTTCTTATTGACTCATATGAGCTGCTTATATATTCTGGAGATCAAGGCTTTGTCAGTTTCATTTGCAAAAATTATTTCCCATTCCATAGGTTGTCTCTTTGTTTTACTTCTGGTTTCCTTTGCTGTGCAGAAGCTTGTAAGTTTCATTACATCCCATTTGTTTATTCTTGCTTTTATTTCTTCAAGGAGAAAATTTTTGAGATGTATGACAGGTAATGTTTTGCCTATATTTTCCTCTAGGAGGTTTATTGTATCTTGTCTTATGTTTAAGTCTTTGATCCATTTTGAGTTGATTTTTGTGTATGGTGTAAGGGAGTGTTCTAGCCTCATTGCTTTACATGCTGCTGTCCAGTTTTCCCAAAACCAATTGCTGAAGAGACTGTCTTTATTCCATTGTATATTCTTGCCTCCTTTGTCAAAGATGAGTTGACCAAAACTTTGTGGGTTCATTTCTGGGCTCTCTGTTCTATTCCATTGGTCTATATGTCTGTTTTTGTACAAATACCATGCTGTCTTGATGACTGTAGCTCTATAGTATTGTCTGAAGTCTGGGAGAGTTATTCCTCCAGACTTTTTCTTTCTCTTCAGTACTGCTTTGGCAATTCCAGGTCTTTGATGGTTCCATATAAATTTTACTATGATTTGTTCTAGTTCTGTGAAACATGTCCTGGGTCATTTGATAGGGATTGCATTAAATCTGTAGATTGCCTTGGGCAGTGTGACCATTTTAACCATATTGATTCTTCCAATCCAAGAGCATGGGATATCTTTCTATTTTTTAAAGTCTTCTTTAATTTCCTTCATCAGTGGTTTACAGTTTTCTGTGTATAATTCTTTCACGTCCTTGGTTAGATTTATTCCTAGATATTTTATTATTTTCAGTGCTATTTTAAAGGGGATTGTTTCCTTACATTCTTTTTCTGTTGATTCATTGTCAGTGTAAAAAAAAATGCAACTGATTTGGGAACATTAAACTTGTAACCTGCTACCTTGCTGAATTCTTCGATCAGCTCTAGGAGTTTTTGTGTGGATATTTTAGGGTTTTCTGTATATAGTAACATGTCATCTGCATATAGTGATTCCTTTACCTCTTATTTTCCAATTTGGATCCCTTTTATTTCTCTCTCTTCTCTGATTGCTGTGGCTAGGACTTACAGGACTATGTTGAATTGGAGTGGTGATAGTGGGCATCTTTGTCTTGTCCCAGATTTTAGTGGGAAGCTTTTGAGTTTTTCACCATTGAGTACTATGCTGGCTGTAGGTTTGTCATATATAGCTTTTATTATTTTGAGATATGTTCCCTCTATAACCACATTGGTGAGAGTTTTTATCATAAATGGGTGTTGAAATTTATCGAATGCTTTTTCTGCATCTATTGAGATGATCATGTGGTTTTTGTTCTTTCTCTTGTTGATAGGATGAATTACATTGATTGATTTCCATATATTGAACCACCCTTGTGTCACTTGGATGAACCACACTTGATCACGATGTATAATCTTTTTTATGTGTTGTTGGATTCTATTTGCTAATATTTTGGTGCGGATTTTTGCGTCTATGTTCATCAGTGATATTGGTCTGTAATTCTCTTTTTTGGCAGTGTCTTTGTATGGTTTTGGTATCAGGGTGATGGTAGATTCATAGAATGAGTTTGGGAGTGTCCCTGTCTTCAAACTTCTGGAAGAGTTTCAGAAGGACTGGTATGAATTCTTCTTCATATATTTGGAAGAATTCCCTGGTGATGCCGTCCAGTCCTGGACTTTTATTTGTAGGGAGGGTTTTTTTTTTTTAATTGCTAATTCGATTTCTTTTCTAGTGATCAGTTTTTTCAAGTGGTCAGTTTCATCTTTTCTCAAGGTATTTCTTAATTTCGGCTTTGATTTCCTCATTTACCCATTGTTTTTTTAAATAACATATTGTTTAATCTCCATACTTTCTTTTTTTTTCTCCTTTCTTTCTCTGTAGTTGATTTCTAGATTCATGGCATTGTGGTCAGTAAAGATGCTTGAGATAATTTCTATCTTCTTAAAATTGTTGAGGTTTCTTCTGTGCCCAATACATGATCAATCTTAGAAAATGTTCCATGTGCACTTGAAAAGAATGTATATCCTATTTTTTGGGGGGGTGGTTGTGTGTAATGCTCTGAAAAATCCAACAAATGTACTTTTTCTATTGTATTATTTAATTTCTCTGTTGCCTTATTGATTTTCTGTCTGAAACATTTGTCTAGTGATGTTAATGTGCTTTTAAAATCTCCAACTATGATTGTATTCCCATCAATAACTCCCTTTATCTCTGTTAGTAATTTTTTATGTACTTAGGTACTCCTATATTGGGTGCATATATATTAACGAGTGTAATAGCCTCATCTTATATCACTCCTTTAATACTTATAAAAAGTCTTTATTTATATTTCTATATGGCCCTTGTTTTAAAGTCTATTTTGTCTGAAATCAGTACTGCAACATCTGCGTCTTTGGCTATTCCATTTGCATGGAATATTCTTTTGCACCCTTTCACTCTCAATCTATATGTGTCCTTCTCCCTAAAGTGGCTCTCTTGTATGCAGCAAACTGAAGGTTCTTGCTTTATTATCCAGTATGCCAGTCAATGTCTGTTGACGGGAGTCTTCAGTCCATTAACACTTATGGTAATTAATGATAGATTTGTGTTTATTGCCATTTTGAACTTATATTTACCATTTATTTGAAAATTTCCTCTTTCTTGCTTTCTTTCTTCTTTTGTGGCTTGGTCATTTTCCTTTGTATTATCATGAATTTTATTTAGTTTTTGTGACTCCCTTGTAAGTTTTTGGCTTGTGGTTACCCTTTTTTGTAAGTCTATTAACGTATTACCATAACTGTTTGTACTAAACTGATAGTAATGTAATCTCAAACCCATCCTACTGAGAAGAAAAAAATTAAAATAAAAAGAAAGAAAAAAATACTCTATATTTTCTTGCTTCCCTCTCCCAGTCTTAATGATTTAGATGTCTTCTTTTACAATTTTGTGTTTATTCTGTTTATAATTCATGGTAGTTATCACCTTTCCAGTTATGAGTTTCTCATTTTTGTAGCATCCTCCTTCTTTTCTATTTAGAGTAGACCTTTCATATTTGTTTTAGCATGGGTTTAGTGTTGCTAAACTCTTGTAGTTTTTTCTTGTCTGTGAAATTCTTTATCTCTCCTTCCATCCTAAAGGATAGCCTTGCTGGATAGAGTATCCTAGGCTCATCTTTTTTCATCCAGGACTTTGAATATATCTTGCCACTCCCTTCTGGCCTGTAGTATTTGTGTAGAGAAATCAGCTGAGAGCTTTATGGGGGTTCCTTTGTAATTCAGTCTTTGTTTTTCTCTTGCTGCCTTTAGGATCATTTCTTTATCCTTGACTCTAGCCATCTTGATTATAATATGTCTTGGTGTGTGTCTATTTAGGTTCTTCCTGTTAGGGACCCTCTGAGCTTCCTGTACTTGGATATCTGATTCCTTTTTTAGGTTTGGGAATCTTTCAGTTATGATTTCTTCCAATATCTTTTCAATCCCCTTGGTTGTTCTTCCCCTTCTAGAATCCCTATTATGCATAGATTGGCATGATTGTCATTATCCCATAGGTCCCATATATTGTTTTCATTGTTTCTGATTTGTTTTTCTCTCAGCTGTTCTGATTGGATGCTTTCTGTTGTCCTGTCTTCTAGGTCACTTATTCTTTCCTCTGCATTATCTAGCCTGCTTTGTACGGCCTTTAGATCAGTTCTCATTTCAGCCAATGAGTTTACCCACTCTACTTGGCTCTCCTTTATAGCTTCATTTTCATTTTTGACAGATTTTATATGTCTAAACACTATCACTTTTTGTTCCTTCAGTACTTTGATCACTCTTTTTTTTGAAATCTTTATCTTGCAGGACTTCAACGTCTATTTCATTGATCATACTCTCAGAGGATTTCTCTTGCTCTTTTAACTGGGAGTGGTTCCTCTGCTTCGTCATCTTGCTCATATCTCTCTGGCACTGTGGCTTATGAACTATCAGTTATCTATTGTGGTGCTTAAAGAGTTTATTTATTTATCTATCTAAAGCCTATGCAGGAATAAAACTTAAAACAAGAGAGAGAGAGAATTTTAAAGGAAAGGAGACAAAAAGATTTGAAAACAGTGTGTAATCAATAATAGAAGATCATGTTGAAGCAGAAAAGCAATTGAGTTGAATGTCTTTTAAAAACCTTAAAAAAAAAAGGAGAAAAGATCAGAAAACAACATTTGAGACCTGTGAATATTCAATAACAGGAGATCAAAACTAAGAGAATTAAAAATGAAATGAGGTGGATTTTTTAAAATAATAATAATAAAAAGATTTTAAAAGAAAAATTTTAAAGGGATTAAAACTGTAAACATATACAACTTTTTAAAAAGTGAAGATTAAAAGGTAATAGAAAATAAAACAGATATAAAAAAGATTTAAAAAAAAAATGTTCTCCTGGAGACTGTACACTCTTAATGGTTTTATTGAGAAGCCTTTCTGTCTTCACCCTGTTTCCTGAACTGCACTTGCTGTTTTCAGAGGCCCTCCATTGGTGCCCTCGTCTGTGCTACTCCCAGTGCTTGTCGGCAAGAAGATCACGTCCCCTCCCAATACTGGGTCAGGTGCTGCTCTCTGCGGTGGGCAGGCAGGTCACTCCCCTTCCTGATGCCACAGGCAGATGCTGTGCTCAGGGGAGGCAGGCGGGTGGAACGTGCCCCCTCCCAGCACCACGGTCTGGTGCTGCGTTCCTGCCAGGAAGGCGGGTGGCCACCAGCACTCTCCCAGAGCCTGTCGCTCTGCTGCTCTGTGCAGATGCCTGCTCTGCCTCGGGTTGGCCCTCTATAGGTGGGCTCGGGGAAGACCGCAGAACTGCCCCGTCCCTGCTCCGATCCAAAACTCAGCTTCTTGCTTGTCTTGGCAGCGCATGTTCTCTGAGGTACCAGGGCAGAAATATCCTATCTGCCTTGGGCTGTAAACAAGTCTCAGTCCTGCCTAGGAGGCTGCAGAGCCCCCAGGTGCTGATTCAGGTCTCAGCCCCGCCCCCTCCCAGGCGCTAAGCACAAGAGTGTACAGTGGCTGTAGCTGCACCCCGCCTCTCTTCCCCTGAGAAGCACCAGTAATGGCACCGTGGGTCTGAGGAGACAAAGGCTACGGCGCCCCTCACCCCAGGGCACATCAGCAGTGTTGCTTTGCTGTTTTTTTACCATAATTTATGGGAAGCCCATGTTGTTCTGCTCTGTATCCCCTCCCAGTCATGATGCGCAGCACACTGCAGTCCCCCGGGCACCCTCAGTGCAGCCACCCCAGTCCTCCACCTGGCTCTGGCAGCCTGTCCTGGCCCCCAGCTGCCGGCTCGCATCTTGGGCTGGGTGTCATAGGGAGCCTTTGTGTCTGTTTAACTTGGTTCTGTCAGTCAAGCTGTGCTTCAGGCAGATCTGTGCCTTGGAGGCTCTTCCTCTGTCCCGCTGGCTTCTCCATTGGAGAGGGGGAAGTTCAGCAAACGAGTGCTGGCCCTCCTTTGTGGCTCTCTCCCCATGGGACCGGTCCCGCACTGTTTAGCTTTTCCTTCTTTCTTTCTTCCTTTTCTCTTACCAGATTTTTGGCGTCTTTGTCTTTTGAACAGTGTGATGTTCTGTCAGAGTTCAGCAGGTGTTCTGGTTGGCTGAGTGGGTCTGTAAATGTGAGTTTTGTTGCATTTGTGGGAGGTGGTGAGCTATGAGTATCCTTCTACTCCTCCCCCTTGCTTACATCTTGGTCAGTTTCTTCTTGATTCAATCTTGGTGGACTGTATGTGTCCAGAAACTTGTCCATCTCATCTAGGTTATCCAGTTTGTTTCCATATAGTTTTTCATAAAAATCTCATATGATAATCTGTATTTCTATGTTATTTGTTGTAATTTCTCCATTCTCCTTTCTTATTTTGCTAATTGTGCTCTCTTTTTTCTTCTTTGTGAGTTTGGCCAGAGGTTTGTCGATTTTATTTACTTTTTCAAAAAACCAGCTTTTGGCTTGATTGAGTTTTTCTGTTTTTTTAAATCTGTATTTTATTTATTTCTTCCCTAATCTTTATAATTTCCTTCCTTCTGCTGCCTTTTGGGATTTTTGTTCTTGTTTTGTAGTTCATTCAGCTGGTTGGTTAAATTGTTTGTTCGAGATTGTTCTTCATTGTTGAGGAAGGCCTGTATCACTATAAACTTCCCTCTTAGCACTGCCTTTGCTGTGTCCCATAAATTTTGTGAGGTTGTGCTTTCATTTTCAATGTCTCAAGGTATTTTTTAATTTCAGCTTTGATTTCCACATTGACCCATGGAGTTTTTTAATGAAATGTTGTTTAATCTCCATGCTTTCCTTTGTTTTTCTCCTTTGTTTCTCTGTTGTTGGTTTGTAGTTTTATGGCATTGTGGTCAGTAAAGATGCTTGAGACAATTTCTATCTTCCTAAAATTGTTGAGGTTTCTTTTGTGCCCAAGTACATGATCAATCCTAGAAAATATTCCATGTGCACTGAAAAGAATATATATCCTATTTTGGGGGGGTGTAATGCTCTGAAAATATCCACAAAATCTAATGCTTCTATTGTATTATTTAATTTCTCTGTTGCCTCATTTATTTTCTGTCAGAAAGATCTGTCTAGTGATGTTACTGTGTTTTTAAAATCTCCAACAATGATTGTATTCCCATCAACATCCCCCTTTATCTCTGTTAGTAATTGATTTATGTACTTAGGTGCTCCTATGTTGGGTGCATATACATTAACGAGTGTAATATCCTCGTCTTGTATCACTCGTTTAATCATTATAAAATATCCTTCTTTATCTTACTTTCTTTATGGCTTTTGTTTTAAAGTCTATTTTGTCTGAGATCAGTGCTGCTACACCTGCTTTTTTGGCTTTTCCATTTGCATGGAATATCCTTTTAATTCCGTTCACTTTCAATCTAGATGTGTCCTTCTCCCTAAAGTGGATCTCTTGTGTGCAGCATACTGAAGGTTCTTGCTTTATTATCCAGTCTGCCACTCTATGTCTTTTGACTGGGGCATTTAGTCCATTAACATTTACAGTAATTAATGTCATATGTGTGTTTATTGCCATTTTGAACTTACTTTTGCAGTTGATTTGGTATTTCCTCTCTGTTCCTTTCTTCTTTATTTTGTGGTTTGGTAATTTTCCTTAGTGTTATCGTGGATTTTATTTAGTTTTTGTGACTCCCTTGTAAGTTTTTGGCTTGTGGTTACCCTTTTTTTGTAAGTCGATCAACCCATTACTATAACTTTTTGTATGAAACAGATAGTAATATAAGCCCAAATGCATCCTACCAAAAACAAAATATTTAAAAAAGAAAGAAATACTCTATATTTTCTTGCTCCCCTCTCCCACTCTTTGTATTTAGATGTCTTTTGTTTACAATTTTGTTTTTACTCTATTTGTAATTCATGGTAGTTATCACCTTTCCAGTTATGAGTTTCTCATTTCTGTAGCATCCTGCTGCTTTTCTGTTTAGAGTAGATCTTTCAATATTTGTTTTAGCATGGGTTCAGTGTTGCTAAACTCTTCTAGTTTTTGCTTGTATGTGAAATTCTTCTTTTTTCAATTTTTAATTGATCTATAATCATTTTACAATGTTGTGTCAAATTCCATTGTAGAGCACAATTTTTCAGCCATACAGGAACATATATATATTCATTGTCACATTTTTTTCTCTGTGAGCTACCAGAAGATCTTGTGAATATTTCCCTGTGCTATACAGTATAATCTTGTTTATCTATTCTACAATTTTAAAAACCCAGTCTATCCTTTCCCACCCTCTGTTCCCTTGGCAACTACAAGCTTGTATTCTATGTCTATGGGTCTATTTCTGTTTTGTATTTATGCTTAGTTTTTCTTGTTCTTTTTTTTTTTAGATTCCACATATGAGCGATCTCATATGGTATTTTTCTTTCTCTTTCTAGCTTACTTCACTCAGAATGACATTCTCCAGGAGCATCCATGTTGCTGGAAATGGCATTATGTTGTCGGTTTTTATGGCTGAGTAGTATTCCGTTGTATATATATACCACTGCTTCTTTATCCAGTCATCCGTTGTTGGACATTTAGGCTGTTTACAGGTCTTGGCTATTGTAACAGCGCTGCAATAAACATTGGGGTGCAGGTGTCATACTGAAGTAGGGTCCCTTCTGGATATATGCCCAGAAGTGGGAGTCCTGGTCATATGGTAAGTCTATTCCTAGTTTTTTAAGGAATCTCCACACTGTTTTCCACAGTGGTTGCACCAAGCTGCATTCCCACCAGCATTGTAGGAGTGTTCCCCTTTCTCCACAGCCTCTCCAGCATTTGTCATTTGTGAATTTTTGAACGATGGCCATTCTGACTGGTGTGAGGTGATACCTCATTGTAGTTTTGATTTGCATTTCTCTGATAATTAGTGATATTGAGCATTTTTCCATGTGCCTATTGATCATTTGCATGTCTTCCTTGGAGAATTGCTTGTTTAAGTCTTTTGCCCATTTTTGGATTGAGTTGTTTGGTAATTTCTTATTAAGTCATATGAGCTGCTGAATATTCTGGAGATGAAGGCTTTGTCAGTTTCATTTGCAAAATTTTTCTCCGATTCCATAGGTTGTCTTTTTGTTTTACTTATGGTTTCCTTTGCTGTGCAGATGGTTGTAAGTTTCATATGTCCCATTTGTTGATTCTTGCTTTTATTTCTATTGCTTGAGTAGACTGTTCTAGGAGAACATTTTTGAGATGTATGTGAGATAATGTTTTGCCTATATTTTCCTCTATGAGGTTTATTGTACTTTGTCTTATGTTTAAGTCTTTGATCCACCTTGAGCTGATTTTTGTGTATAGTGTAAGGGAGTGTTCTAGCCTCATTGCTTTACATGCTGCTGTCCAGTTTTCCCAACACCATTTGCTGAAGAGACTGTCTTTATTCCATTGTATATTCTTGCCTCCTTTGTCAAAGATGAGTTGACCAAAAGTTGGTGGGTTCATTTCTGGGCTGTCTATTCTGTTCCATTGGTCTATATGTCTGTTTTTGTACCAATACCATGCTGTCTTGATGACTGTAGCTCTATAGTATTGTCTGAAGTCTGGGAGAGTTATTCCTCCAGCCTCTTTCTTTCTCTTCAGTAATGCTTTGGCAATTCTAAGTCTTTGATGGCCCATATAAAGTTTATTATGATTTGTTTTAGTTCTGTGAAACATGTCCTGGGTCATTTGATAGGGATTGCATTAAATCTGTAGATTGCCTTGGGCAGTGTGACCATTTTAACAATATTGATTCTTCCAATCCAAGAGCATGGGATACCTTTCCATTTTTTAAAGACTTCTTTTATTTCCTTCATCAATGTTTTATAGTTTTCTGTGTATAATTCTTTCACCTCCTTGGTTAGAATTACTCCTAGGTATTTTATTACTTTGGGTGCTATTTTAAAGGGGATTGTTTCTTTACTTTCTTTTTCTGTTGATTCATCGTTAGTGTAGAGACATGCAACTGATTTTTGAACATTAATCTTGTAACCTGCTACCTTGCTGAATTCTTCGATCAGCTCTAGGAGTTTTTGTGTGGACCTTTTAGGGTTTTCTGTATATAGTAACATGTCGTCTGCATATAGTGACTCCTTTACCTCTTCTTTTCCAACTTGGATCCCTTTTATTTCTCTCTCTTGCCTGATTGCTGTGGCTAGGACTTCCAAGTCTATGTTGAATAGGAGTGGCGATAGTGAGTATCCTTGTCTTGTCCCAGATTTTAGTGGGAAGCTTTTGAGTTTTTCACCGTTGAGTACTATGCTGGCTGTAGGTTTGTCATATATAGCTTTTATCATTTTGAGATATGTTCCCTCCATATGCACTTTGGTGAGAGTTTTTATCATAAATGGGTGTTGAATTTTATCAAATGCTTTCTCTGCATCTATTGGGATGATCATGTGGTTTTTGTCCTTTCTCTTGTTGATGTGATGTATTACATTGATTGATTTGCGTATGTTGCACCACCCTTGTGTCCCTGGGATGAACCCCACTTGGTCATGAAGTATAATCTTTTTTATGTGATGTTGGATTCTATTTGCTAGTATTTTGGCGAGGAATTTGGCGTCTATGTTCATCACTGATATTGGCCTATTATTCTCTTTTTTGGCAGTGCCTTTGCTTGGTTTTGGTATCAGGGTGATGGTGGCTTCATAGAATGGGTTTGGGAGTATTCCTTCCTTTTCAATCTTCTGGAAGAGTTTGAGAAAGACTGGTATGATTTCTTCTTTGTATGTTTGGTAGAATTCCCCAGTGAAGCCATCCGGTCCTGGACTTTTAGTTGTAGGGAGGTTTTTGATTGCTATTTCGATTTCATTTCTAGTGATCGGTTTGTTCAAGTGGTCAGTTTCTTCTTGATTCAGTCTTGGTGGACAGTATGTTTCCAGAAACTTGTCCATCTCCTCTCGGTTATCCAGTTTGATTCCATATACTTTTTCATCATATTCTCATATGATATTCTGTATTTCTTTTTTATTTTTTGTAATTTCTCCATTTTCTTTTCTTATTTTGCTAATTTGTTCTCTCTCTTTTTTCTTCTTTGTGAGTTTGGCCAGAGGTTTGTCGATTTTATTTACTTTTTCAAAAAACTAGCTTTTGGCTTGATTGATTTTTTCTGTTTTTTTAAATGTGTATTTTATTTTTTCCTCCCTAATCTTTATAATTTCCTTCCTTCTGCTGCCTTTTGGGATTTTTGTTCTTTTTTTTGTAGTTCATTCAGCTGGTTGGTTAAATTGTTTGTTTGAGGTTGTTCTTTTTTGAGGAAGGCCTGTATCGCTATAAACTTCCCTCTTAGCACTGCCTTTGCTGTGTCCCATAAATTTTGTGTGGTTGTGCTTTCATCATCAATGTCTCAAGGTATTTTTTTTTTTTTTAATTTCAGCTTTGATTTCCACATTGACCCATGGGGTTTTTTAATGAAATGTTGTTTAATCTCCATGCTTTCCTTTGTTTTTCTCCTTTGTTTCTCTGTTGTTGGTTTGTAGTTTTATGGCATTGTGGTCAGTAAAGATGCTTGAGACAATTTCTATCTTCCTGAAATTTTTGAGGTTTCTTTTGTGCCCAAGTACATGATCAATCCTAGAAAATATTCCATGTGCACTGAAAAGAATATATATCCTATTTTGGGGGGGTGTAATGCTCTGAAAATATCCACCAAATCTAATGCTTCTATTGTATTATTTAATTTCTCTGTTGCCTCATTTATTTTCTGTCAGAAAGATCTGTCTAGCGATGTTACTGTGTTTTTAAAATCTCCAACAATGATTGTATTCCCATCAATATCCACCTTTATCTCTGTTAGTAATTGATTGATGTACTTAGGTGCTCCTTCGTTGGGTGCATATATATTAACGTGTGTAATAACCTCATCTTGTATCAGTCCTTTAATTATCATAGAATGTCCTTCTTTATCTTACTTTATGGCCCTTGTTTTAAAGTCTATTTTGTCTGAAATCAGTACTGCAACCCTTGCTTCTTTGGCTTTTCCTTTGCCTAGAATATCCTTTTCCATCCATTCACTCTCAATCCATATGTGTCCTTCTCCCTAAAGTGGATCTCTTGCATGCAGCATACTGAAGATTCTTGCTTTATTATGCAGTCTGCCACACTATGTCTTTTGACTCAAGCATTTAGTCCATTAGCATTTACAGAAATTAATGATAGATATGTGTTTATTGCCATTTTGAACTTGCTTTTGCAGTTGATTTGGTATTTCCTCTCTGTTCCTTTCTCCTTCCTTTTGTGGTTTGGTAATTTTCCTTTGTATCATCATGGATTTTATTTAGTTTTTGTGACTCCCTTGTAAGTTTTTGGCTTGTGGTTACCCTTTTTAAAGTCTATTAGCCCAATAGTATAAGTGTTTTTATTAAACTGATAGTAACATTATCTCCAACCCATCCTACTGAGAACAAAAAATTTTGAAAAGAAAGAAAAAAAAAAAAAAAGGATTCTATTTTTCCCTGCCTCACTCTCCCAATGATTAAGATGTCTTGTTTTATAATTTAGTGTTTATTTTTAATTCGTGAGTTATCACGTTTCCAGTTGTGAGTTTCTCATTTCTGTTGCATCCTGCTGCTTTTCTATTTAGACTAGATCTTTCAATATTTCTTGTAGCATGGGTTTAGTGTTGCTAAACTCTTGTACTTTTTGCTTGTCTGTGAAATTCTTTATGTCTCCTTCTATCCTAAAAGATAGCCTTGCTGTATTAAGTATTCTTGGCTGCATCTTTTTTTCATTCAGGACTTTGAATATATCTTGCCACTCCCTTCTGGCCTGTAGTGTTTGTGTAGAGAAATCAGCTGAGAGCCTTATGGGGGTTCCCTTGTAACTCACTCTTTGCTTTTCTCTTGCTCCCTTTAGGATCATTTCTTTATCCTTGACTCTGGCCATCTTGATTTTGTTATGTCTTGGTGTGGGTCTATTTCGGTTCTTCCTGTTTGGGACCCTCTGAGCTTCCTGTCCTTGTATATCTGATTCCTTCTTGAAGTTTTGGAAGTTTTCAGTCATGATTTGTTCAAAAACCTTTTCAACCCCCTTTAATCTTTCTTCCCCTTCTGGGACCCCTATTATGCGAAGGTTGGCATGCTTTATATTATCCCATAGGTCCCTTATGCTATTTTCATTTGTTTTTATTTGTTTATCTTGTAGTTATTCTGATTGGGTGCTTTCTGTTGTCCTGTCTTCTAGGTCACTTATTCATTACTCTACTTTATCGAGTCGGCTTTGCACAGCCTTTAGATCATTTCTCATCTCAGCCAATGAGTTTGCCAGTTCTACTTGTCTCTTCTTTATAGCTTCAATTTCATTTTTGACATATTTTATTTCTCTAAACTCTGTGTCTTTTAGTTCCTTCAGTACTTTGATCACTCCTTTTTTGAAATCTTGATCTAGTAGGCTATCAATGTCTATTTCACTGATCTTTCTTTCAGGGGATTTTTTTTTATTCTTTTAATTGGGAATGATTTCTCTGCTTCTTCATCTTGCTCATACCTCTCTGGCACTGTGGTTTATGGAGTATCAGTTATCTACTGTCCTTAAGGAATTTATCTATCTAATGCGTATGTAGGAATAAGACTTAGGAGAAAAAGGAAAAAAGAAAGAGAGAGAGAAAATTTTAAAAGAATGGAGTAAAAAGGTTTGAAAACAGTTTATAATGGGTAATAGAAGAGCAAATTGAAGCAGAATACCAGTTGGATCGACACGTCCTTTTAAAACCTTTTACAAAAGTGGAAAAGATGAAAAGATGTATTTGAAACCTGTGTATAATCAATAACAGGACATCAAAACACAAGAGAAATTAAAATGAATTAAGAAGTAAAAATTAAGAGGGTAATAGAAAATAGAACAGATAAAAACAGATTTTAAAAAACGGGGGGGTTGGTGTCAGTGTTTTCCTGGAGACTGTGTGCTTTTAATGTGAAGTCTTTCTGTCTTCATCCTGTTTTGGAAGCTCAGCTTGCTGTTTTCAGAGGCCCTCCATTGACACCCTCGTCTGTGCTGCTCCCAGTGCCTGTCGGCAAGCAGATCACGCCTCCTCGCAACACTGGGTCAGGTGAAGCCCTCCTTTGCTGTGGGCGGGGGGGGGGGGTTACTGCCCCTCCCTATGAGGCAGTCAGATGTTGCAGACTGGCCAGGTAGGAGGGCAGGTCTCGCCCCCTCCCAGCACTGTGGTCAGGGGTTGCATTCCTGCCTAAAAAGCGGGGGGGGCCACCAGCCCTCTCCTGGTGCTGGTCGCTCTGCTGCTCTGTGCCACTGCATGCTCCGCCTCAGGTTGACGCTCTGCAGGTCAGCTCAGGGAAGACCGAGGAACAGCCTTGTCCCTGCTCCGGGCCAGAACCCAGCTCCTTGTTTGTCTTGGAGGAGAAAGTTCTCTGAGGGAACAGGATGGTAGGATCCTATCTGCCTCAGGTTGTAGACAAGCGTCTGTCTGGCTCTTGAGGCTGTTAAGCCCTTAGGTGCAGCTGCAGACTTTGCCCCCGCCCCAGCCTGGATGCTAAGCGGCGGAGGATATGGCAGCTGTGCCTGAGCCCCTCCTCTCTTCCCCTGAAAACTTTCTGCTGGTTTTCAGAGATGGGGGTATGCACCCTTCCCCCCAGGGCATATCAACCGTGTTGCTTTATGGAGGGCCCAGGTTGTTCTGCTCTGTGTACCCACAGCCATGGCACGCAGCCCCCTGCAGTCCCCTGGGGCTGCCTCAGTGCAGCTGCCCCCACCCTCCACCCAGCTTGAGCAGCCTGGCCCTACCCCTAGCTGCCGGCCCATGTCTTGGGCTGGGTATCGCGGGGACCCTCTGTGCCCATTTAACTTAGTTCTGTCAGTCAAGGGCTGGTCTGTACAGATCCGAGCCTCGGAGGCTCCCCCTCCATCCTGCTGGCCTCTCAGTTAGAGAAGGGAGACCCAGCGAATGAGCGCCAGTCCTCCTTTGCCACTCCCTCCTTGTGGGACCAGTCCCGCTCTGCTTTGCCTTTTCTTCTTTCTTTTTTCCTTTTCTCTTACCAGATTTTTGGCATCTCTATCTTTTGAAGAGGGTGATGTTCTGTTGGAGTTCTGTAGGTGCTCTGGTTGGCTGAGTGGGTCTGTGGATGTGAGTCCTGGTGCATTTGTGGGAGAGGGTGAGCTACGAGCGTCCTTCTACTTGGCCATCTTCTCTCTTCCACTTTAGGTTTAAATTGCTTTTCTTTCTCAAGTTCTGTTGTGGAAGCTTACTTTATTTTTATTCATTGTTATTTCCTAATATAATCATATATTCACTGAATGTTACAAATTTCCTCATAAGCACTGCTTTAGCTACATCTCACAATTTTAATGTATTGCATTTTTATTTTCATTTAATCTGAAACTTTTTTTGAGAATTCTTCTTTGGCTCATAGGTTATTGAGAAGTTTTCATTTTGTGATTCTCTTTATCTTTTACATTGTCTACTTTTTTTTCTGTTGAGTTCTTAACACTTTTATTATAATTACTTTAAATGTCCTCTATTGTACTCCTACATCTGTGTCATGATTGAGTCTGATTCTGATGGTTACTTTGTCCCTTCAATATCTGTTTTTCCTCTCTTTGCCTTTGACATGTTTAGTAATCTTTGGTTGAAAACCAGTTATTTGTATTAGGCACTAGGAACTGAGGTAAATAGTCCTTAAGTGTGAGAATTGATGTTAACATGGCTAGATGTTGGGCTGTGTTTAATGATTGTTGTACCTATAAGCATCAGAGGTTTCATATACCTTAAGTGTCTTTGTTTTCTCTTCTTTTGGCTTTTGTGACTTTTCCATATACTGTGTCTTTCAGCTTTTCAGCTGTAATTATTGTTTTTAAATGTGAGTCTTGTTGGTTCGATGAGAGGATGTGAGGAAAGACACATTCTATAACCTCCTAATTGTCAGTCTTTCCATAGGGCAGTATCTCACTGGGGCTGTCCCAAGTGTTTCCATCCCTCCCCAGGGGTGTGCTTCCCCCCCTGCCCCCCTACTCTGTTCCCTGGTTCCAGAGTTCGCAGTGTATTTCCGTGAAAACCTCTCTTCTGCTGACTATGATTTTTTTCTTCCCTAGGTGAAATAGGAAGGCTTACAGGGCTGAAGGGAGGAAGAATTCCTTTCTCCAAGCTTGGACTAGTTTTCAGAATGGAACTCTGCTGAAGACCTTCCCCTGGAGAGTAGGGCTTCTAGTGAAGCCTCTGGTTGTGTTTCTGAACGGGTTAGTCTTATCCTCTCTCTTTCAGAGCTGGGAGCTCACCTTTTCATAGTTCTCACCAGGAGGACACAGCAGGGTTCCTGGAGGGAATCCCCCTGAAACACTGAGTGTCCAACACTTTGTTAAAATTGTCCTTTTAGTGTTCCTACCAGTATATGACTCAGGAAAGTGTTGCACTTATGATTACAGTTTTAAAATATAGGCCATGAATCAGGACCAGACAAAAGAAGAAGTACTAAGGATGAGGTCCGGGAGGGACTCAAAAGCAAAACTTCCATTTCCTCAGTACATGTGATCTTCCTGGCACATTGATGTGTGACCAACCAAGATAACATACCTGAGCTCCAGGACTCTGAGTTTTTATCAGAGTGTAATTGCATGACTGAATCTTTGGCCACATTACTGAGCTCAGCCTCCAGCTTCTTTATGTGGACTCCCAGCAGATCAAGCCAATTGCACATCCAGCAAAGTCACAGCCTTCTGATCCCATGGTTGGTCTTCCTGCCACAACCACAGGTGAACTTCTAGCATTGTGTGGTGGCCTTGCTAGGAGCACTGGTTACTTTGCAATGCCCTTTTTTTGTCTGTATATCCATCTTTCTCACAATCCTGTGGCTTTTTCATCTTGACATCCTTACTGCCTGACCCCACAGGTGTTGGCTAACCATTTCCTAGAATAAAATGTTAGTAAATTCTGAGTTGCTTATTCAAAACTATCTCTTCGTGGAAGTCGTACCAGCGTGGCTCTGCTTTGCTTGTAAGAGAAATATGACTGTGCTGAAATGAAGTTTCTGAGGGGCAAGGCCTTTGTCATGCTCTGATCCTGTTCAGTGTTGACATCTGCTATTCTGAATCCTTCTTATTGCATATGGGATTCATAAAGACCTGTGGATATATCCCACTTTTCTGGGGTAAACCGTCATTCTTTAAGGAAGGCTTTATCAGCTGCAGAATAACCATGAGGAATAATACATTTGCTGTCCTTCTTGAACCCAAATGAGAAAATCATCTCAACTCTGTGGCCTATTACTATGGAAATCTTTGCAAAGGCAGTAAGGATGTTATGACATGAACAACAAGCAAGATAAATATCCAAATTAGTGGTTGTGACATCAAGCAGGAACATGACCTTTTTATTGAAATAGCAAATATAAATAAAGCTTGTCTAAAGTGTTCAACCCTTCTAAATTGGAAATCACACAGGGAATTATTTATTAGTAAACATAAATACATCTATTGCCTTTTGAAGGGTTTGGTAGCCACTTTTGCTTGTACAGAATTCTATGTATCTTGTCAATTGCTTAACCCCTCTTGGAATTAAATGCTCAGGTGTATTGGGACTATTATAGACTAGCATAATTTAGCATAGCACTGCATAGCACATAATAGAATAGAAAGATCTTCTTACATCAGAAAGTCAAAATATGTTCATTTTTATGTAAATACACATGTATCAATTAATATGTCTAAATAATGATATAAAAAGAACCAGCTAACTTATTTTTCCCATCTTTGTTATAAGGTTCCAGACAGTGTGATTTAGAGTTACTTTGCACAGGGCTCCCTCTGTGGCAATTTTGGGTGCAGTGGTTCCCAAAGTGGTGGGGTCTACACCTTATTTACTGTAGCATCACGCCCACAAGTGGACTCTCAGCTTTTGCCTTGACATTGGGGACTGATTCAGAACTGAAAACAGGGCATCCAATTTCCTGACCATGAGCTCCCAGAGGATGGGGTTACTCCTGTCCTCATCCCTGGACTCCTTCCCACTTCTCAATAACACAGAGACCAGTGACCACTTTGTAGCAGTCACTCGATAGAAGGCTGTTTAGTTAATCCAAATTTCCTATACACGTGAGGGGACTGGGGCCCATAACAATAGAGTATTTTGTTTTTGATTACATAGCACCTGACCTCTCGTGAAGTGTCAAAGGAATTACATATAGCTGAATAGAGATGAAAGTACAACATATCAAAGTATGTGGGATTCAGTTAAAGAATTGGTAAAGGGACATTTAAGGCACTAAATGCTTATACTAGAAAAGAGTAAAGGTCTCAGATCATTCATGAATCTTTCTTCCTCAAGAAATTTTTAAAAAGAAAAACGAAACACAACAGAAGAAATCTTAAGGAAAAATGAGATGAAAAAATCATTAAAATTTAAAACAAGAAAACAACAGAAAAATAAATAAAACAAAAAGGTGGCCTTTCAAAAAAAATTTTTTAATGATAAACCTCTTGCAAGACTGACAAAAATAAAAATAGAACGACACAGCACCAAAATTAGAAATGGAATAAGGATGTTACCATAGACCCTAAAGCCATTAAAAGGGAAATAACTGAATACTGAGGAAATACTGTTAATGATTTAATGCTTATAAATTCAACAACTTCAAAGAAATGGACTGATTCCTAAAGACCCCAAACTACCAAAACTCAACCAAAATGAGACAGAAAATCTTAATAACCCTAAAGATTATATAGAAATTTAATTTATAATTTAAAATCTCGTAAGAAATCTCCAAGCCCAGATGTTTTCACTAATGATTTCTACCAAACATTTAAAGAAGCATTAACACCAATTTTCCGCAAACTCTTTCAGAAAACAGGAAAGGTGGGACAACTTCCTAAAACCCTTCATGTGACCTGTGTTACTCTAATAGCACAACCAGAGAAGGACAGGATGAAAACAGAAAACTCAACATCCATATCCATCATGAAACTAGATATAAAAACTCTTAACCAATTATTAGCAATCTGAATCCAGCAATGAGTAACATGAATTCTACCCTGTGACCATGTGGGATCAGTTCCAGATATGCAAGACTGTTTCAACATCTGAAAATCAGTTAATGTAATCCATTATACCATCAAGCTAAAAAAGAAAAATCATATGATTGTTTGGATTGATGCAGAAAAAGCTTTTGACAAGATGTCACACTCATTCATGATAAAAAGTTTGGTAAGTAAAGGGTAGAAGAGAATTATCTCAAGTTGATAAAAATCATTAATCAGGAGACATTTTCAAGGGGCTATTACATATCCCAGAAGTGCTGGGTGGTAAACACACACAGCTTTCATGCTATTTACTTAGAGCTTTTACAAGTGTAATCTAAACTGAGCTATATAATAACACTATAAATTAAGCTATTTGAACCCCATATTATGAGAAACCAAGAGTGAATGTAGAAAACACCTTGCCCCACAGGGAATGAACAACAGCAGGGAAGTCAAAGCCAGTTCCTTGTTTCTGCATATCCACTGCTGTCTTGGCCCTATTCTTAACCAGAGTCTAATACCCAGTCTTAAAGTTAATGTTAGCCTTCTTTCTTCTGTAGGAAAAAAAAAATGTATCATTTACGATACTGGCGAAAGTGCAGAGATTTCTTTTCCACTACCCCAACACACAATGCCACCCGCTTGTGCTGTCGATGCTGTGAACACTAAACTCAAGCCAGAGAGTTGCATGTCCTCTACATCACAGCTACAGAGACACCTTTGTCCAGGTTTTTGGACAATTCCAAGAGTCAAAGCTCCACATGTGCCATACTGAAGTTTTCCTCCTTGTAATTTCGACCTGTGGGTCCTTGTCCCAGCCTCTGGAGATGCCAGAAGAAACAGAACTGCTTTTCCCATGATAGCTCTTCACACATTTCCAGACAGCATCCTAGGAGAAGTGGCTGGTACTGCAGGGGAACCTGTAGGCAGAAGATTCTGGGAGAAGATTTTGGTGCACTGGGACATGGAGGTGACAGCCTGGGGGGGTGTCTGGGTTCTGCTAGCAGCTGTCACATGACAAAAAGGAGACAGACTCACATTTGGAGAAGGGTGGTGAAATCACAGAAATGACAGTCTAGGAAACCATTTTTTTGTAATATTTGGGAAAATATCTACACTGGAAGTAATATGAGCACTTTGTTTTGAAGAACCTTTTTTCTATGTCTCCTGTGGTCCTGCCCACAGCCACGTAACGTGAGCAAGGCAGAGGTGGGAATGAGACCCCCACATCCAATGCTTCTTCCACACTTGCTTCAGCTCCCTAACTTAATTTCCTCTGGCTGCCCTGTCTGTGTCCCAGGCACAGACCAATTTAGGGCTGTCTACCTGGTGGACAGTTTATCATGTGGTAAAGATCACCATAGTGTTAAGGTTTCTTTCTCCTGCCTCCCCACCCCACCTGTCATTTCTACATCACTCTCCTTCCTTCCTTCCCTTTCCTAGCACCTGTCCCATCCCTGTTCCAGAGCTGCATGCCCCAGACCTCTTCGCCTAGAATCTGTTTTCTTTTTCTCCTGTTGCCCTTTCTCCTCGTCCCTCCTTTCCTTTCTTCTTCCCCTCCTAGCTATCAATTCCTTTGATCAATTTCCCAGTTCACTCAGCCACAGAATGATTGGTCGCTGCCACCAGAGGGCACTCTCTGACTGCCGCTCCAGTCTGCAAAGCTTAATAACCCCAACCAAGTGTTCCTGAAACCTGTTTCTGTCTGGTCCAGAGGAGGTTCTCGGAACTGCTGAAGGAGCAAAAACACCAAAAAGGGAACAGATTTCCCAGTAAGGATGGGGTTGCTGTGGTTTCACTCTATTGATCTATCTGTTTATTTTAACTCAAACAATACCATCTGTCAGAGAAACGACCTCAACTATGTAATTGTGTTTACTTCGATTGCTTTAAAGGATTGTTTCAGGGCTAACTTGGACAGAGATGCCCCCACCTCCAACTTCCTCCCTTTGGTCAAGAAGGAGCTTAGCTCTAGTCACTGTGGGATCATGCTTGCTTTTTCTAACAGTGCATTCTCCTAAAACAACGTATTTGGTAATCAAGATACCCTCCCAATGGCATTCCTTTAAAATCCCATAAGATTCTTAGTTTTCTCATCACCAGAGGGACAGTAAACTTATCAGCCATCCATCAAAGGTACAAGATTTGCCAAAAATGTGAGAACAGACTTATGAAAATCAAGTGACATTTGGTTAGTTGGTGTTGAAAGACCTGTGGCTGAAAGAAGTGAGAAAGAACATTTCAAGTTCTATATGGATTTTGAAAAGTCGAATTTAAAAATCTGCATCTCTGACTCGTGTGGGAGAGCCTCTTTCTTATTTTTCCATTTTGAATTTGGTTAGTTTGCTGTGAGGTTGATTGAGCGGATTTAGAAACTCACTCACAGATTATTACTTTTTTGTTCCCATCTTCCCTGGATTGAATGAATGAATTGGAGGTTTGTAAATGCTGAAGGAAATTGCTTAAAAAAAAAAAAAAAACTTTACACCCGGTTTCAGCCAAATTGTGAGACCCAAAGGATGGCTCATTTCCTACTAGGGATCATCAATTATTACATTTCA
The DNA here is from genome assembly GCF_036321535.1 of Camelus dromedarius. NCBI lineage: Eukaryota > Metazoa > Chordata > Mammalia > Artiodactyla > Camelidae > Camelus > Camelus dromedarius. The sequence continues at coordinate 3,594,072 of NC_087464.1, forward strand.
GAAGTTGGAGAGGGTACAGCTCCATGGTAGAGCGTCTGCTTAGCATGCACGAGGCCCTGGGTTCATCCCCAGGACCCCCATTAAATCAATAAATAAACTGAATTACCTCCCTCCTAAACAAATTAAAAAAAAAAAAAAGGCAGAAGGGAAGGGCTGAGTGTGCTCTTCTAAGGAAATGTGGGCCTCACCTCAGGGTCTCTGGGATCCTAGAAAAAGAGTTATTTCCTTGCTGCAGGGTTCGTGTTCAGCTGTCTGGGAAGTGTGAGGGGTTGCTATTCTCCAAGGTCACAGGTGGAATTTTCAAGGTTCTGTCTCTCCTGGCTTAAACCTCACCTCTCTCTGAATATGACCTTCAAATCAATTTTTCTGCTTCACACCGGTCTCTCCTAATCCGTTTCAATGACCCTGTTTGCACTCTGTGCTTGCAGAATGTTCTGCGTGAGAACAGTAACCACTTCTGCATGTAATTGGAAGGTCTGTTTGCAGTATGTAGTTTGCATAGTGAACATCTAGGCAGCCTCCCAGCCCACCCCCTTCATAATTTTACTCCAGTATGTCTCTAAAATGACAGGTTTACCATGACAACCCAGCATCCACACTGCACAGCAAGGGCCCAATGTGGCCCCTCCCTGCTGCCTCTTCTGTTAAGCCCCCAGGGATCCATCTGACTTGTCACTGAAGTGCTGGCACATTGGTCCCCGTTGATATTTGTTAAATTTCTCTGCTCAGAGTCAGATCTCAAAGATCATTTTCACTAAATTACAAAACAGCTCCTCTGACATGTCCCTGGAAACTGCAGCTTCCTGGCCCACGTGGAGGATGTGACAGGACCTCTGCGGATGTCACTAGGACGGCAGACAGAGCCAGTCTTGTTAGGCCAGCCTGCAGCACCCCCGTTTCCTTTCCTGTCATTATTAGCAATCCTGACAAGCTGTCACCTTGACATGCAAAGATCCTCTTCCCACGAGCGCTCTGACATCCTGTCTTCCTGAGCCTCTGTGCAGGTGCTAAGCCTGCAGCAGAGAAGGGTTGGCCCTTTGCAGACACCTGCCATCAGGTTCCACTCATTCTTGTAACAGGTGCTGATCGGGCACTTATCTGACGGCAGGCATTGGACCAGCATCGCAGGTACAGGGGCTTATAGCCAGAAATAACTCCCTGTCTGCAATCTCGCTGCAGTAGAGAACATTCAACAAATAATTGCATAAGTCACTTGTATTACAGGTGCTCAGGCCTAGCAGGTCACGGATTTGAGCAGACAGAAGAACACTCGTGGAGCCGTAGGTACCTGTGACGCGCCTTTACTGTGGGGCAGGGTGCACAGGCTTCAGTGGCAGTGGCGGTGGCAGCAAACAGTCCTGTCCACCTTATACAGCAAAGCACACCACCTTATACAACAAAGCTGGCATCCCGCTAATTACGTGAACCACGTGGCCTAACCATTGCACTCGTGCAGCCCAAAGTCATCATTACATAACAATACAGGGGTACTGTGCATGTGGGACAATATTGCTCAGTCACTGGGCACCAGACATCTGGTGAGGGAGCCTGGCTGACTCCATGTTCCCTGCATTCCACCCTTTCAGGGTCACTTGCCGTACAATCTACACGTAGGTGTCTTCCGCAGAAGTCCCTTGGTGAGGAAAGTGGACACTAGCATCCATAATCCACAGCAGCAATAGTCACCACAACAGCAGGCCACTTACACACAAGCAGATCCTCCTGAATGGCTACTGCCAAACATTCAGAGGTCAGTGATCCCCACAACTCTTGTAGGGGGTCTCCAGTCAGGTGTTCAGTAGCTGTTGTCTCTTTCCCCAAGGCTGTCAGAGCCTGGCTGATGCTATGGTGAGCATGTGGAATATAAACACAGCAACCTAACCCTGCAAGGTCACACATCCCGCCCTCTGAGGCTGTCAACATATCCAGTGCCACAGGATTTTGTAAGGCCAGCTTTCGTAGCTGGTACACCTCATCATTAAGAGGGCCCAGGGCCTTATGGGCCTCACTGAATGCCCTGGCCGTGTGCACTGCTAAAGTAGTGATTTCTGCTTTTGTCACTATGGTGGCCCCTTGCGGGGAAAAAGGGCTAACGGGTAACACCACCAAGGGGCACACCGTACTCTGTGGCGTGCCTTAAATGTTCTCCAATTACTTGGGCGGGTTTGTAAGGTAGGCAATACTTATGCAGGGAGAAATGGCCACCCTCATGTGCATTGGCCAGTCCAGTTGTGGGGAAGGTACAGCCAGCCATTCTGCCCACAGACCCAAAGGCTCCCATAAGGGACAGGCCAGGCCAAGCTACCACTCCTCTTTCCCTATCTCCCCCTCTGCATCACTCGGGTAACATTATTGCATAGCTTAGATGGGGTCCATCCGACATGGGCTCTTCCCTCTAAACTCTCAATGCAGAGGGGGATGGGTGCAACAGGTCCTACCATCTTGGCTGTCAACTAGCTGAGACCGTCCTATATTGACTATCCTACCCAGGGGTGAGTGCAATTTACACGCTGTCTCACCCCAGAAAACACCTTCTTTTTGGTTAAGTTCCATTGCTGGGTCAGTGTCATTCCACACCCTTAAGCAAGTCCAATTAGCCACAGTGGCTGATTTAACTATCTATGGGAGCCCATAACAGGCCATGTGGCCAACACAAAAGTCCCTTTTAGTATAGCAGCTCAGTCTGCCTGCCACCCCTGGTTAGGTTACCAGTACCCTGGGAGGCCACTGTCCTGTAACCCATGGGGTTACTTGTAAGTTAGCTTCCAAACCAGGCCCCCATGGTGTTATAAGGGCTACCCAATGCATGTGGGGGGCGCTGAATAGTCCAAGGCCAGGTCCACATTAGGGTCTGCCCCTTCTCAAGTCTGGTCTGTGCCGGTAGAAATATATTGCCTTGTGGTCTGAATCCAGGTTTCAGCAAAATATCCTTCATCTGGACTTGGAGCTGGACAGGTGCAGCAGTGTGATGGAGCAGTGCTGGAGCTAGGCCACTTCATCAGCTGCATTCATTAAGGGCTCACAGGACATCCCATAAACTTTTATAGTCTGTCCCCCCAGATTTGGCATTGTTGCTCTAGCCTGTAGTCCTTGCTTCAATAGGCCGTTGTACTGTCCTATAACACCTGCAGCCTTTGGGTTACAAGGGGCATGAAACCTCCACTCAATATTCATGTCCCACACACCTTTGCGCTTGGGGTCCAGTAAAATGAGTTCCCTGGTCACTTTCACTCACCAGAGGACGTCCATACACTGCACAAAGGCATGCTAGCACATGAAACATAGCCCCTTGATCTGGGTTTCCAGCCAGGGAGGCAGCTAACAGGTCTTCAGCACTGTCTACACAAGTGACAGCATAACAGCAGCCTTCAGAGCAGGGTAGCAGGCCAGTAATGTCCACTTGCCAGAGTTAGGGGGATTTGCTCCTGCAATATCTGGCCTGAAGTGCCTGGGGGTCACCTGGGGTGCTCTTTAGAGCATGTCACACACTGTTCACAGGCATCTGTACCTCTGTAAGGTCACTGGCAGACCCCAGGCATGCACAGTGGCCTACATTGTCTTCTGCTGCATGTGTAGCAGGCATCCGCGCAGCCATTGAGCCACATTGCTTCCAAAAGCTTTATCTCCTGGGACAGTTTCTAGCCATCGCACCTTTCCCAAGGTGTTGGCCTCGTCATTTCCCAGTTAGGCCAAAGGTGCATGTCCAGTCACATGGAACACAGTCACCTGCTTCTGGTGACCCAACTCCCATAGGTCCTGACACAAGGGCCTATGCATAATGGATCATTTATTCAAATGCAGGGTAGAGAGCCATAGGGTCGGTCCTCCATAGACCACCCAGCTGTCAGCACAGGCAGCAATAGGTGACAGTTCACTGGCTACAACCGACCATCCTGCATGGCTCTGCCCACTGACCACTCTGGCCAGTCCCAGTATCACACCAAATAGATCAGACTCAGGCTGGATGGCAACCGCCATCCCAGTCAGAGGCTGCCTTCAACTGGAACCACCTGTGTACCATGCACCTGCCAGCATGAGGGCCCTACCTTCTTAGTAGAGACTAACCTCCAGCTCTGTCTCCGAAGGGGACTTGGCAGAGGACGTACTGTCCACGTATGTCACTGGTCCCAGGACCTCCTGGAGCTCCACATGTAAAGGGCTAGTGGAAAATGTGCTCCGCTGTTGTAAGTATGCCTCCCATTTGCTAGTGTAGGCATTTGGGCTGTCCCACCTCAGAGCCTTGAGGTCCACCCTCTTACCCAGCCCACTGTGGGGTTGGTGGTTTGTTCCATCACCAGCATCATGCCAGTTATACTCAGCAGCCAGTAATGCCTCGTGTACAGCAGCCAATTGTTTCTCCACGAGGCAGCACCGGCTTTCTGCTCTCTCCCATAGTTGGGACCAAAACCATATGGGTTGTCGCAAACACTCTGAATGCTGCCACAGACCCCAGCCAAATCCCTCAGGAGTAACATGCAAAGGGCCGGGGCAGGATCAAAAACATGTAAGGTTTGAGCCACCTTGATTGTTCTCTTGGCATCAGCAAAGTCCCGTTCTGCCCCTGGGGTCCAAGCCCAAGTGGCTCCCTTACACATCAGGGTGTGCAAAGGCCATATCAACTGGACTAAGATGGGGACAGAAGCTCTCCGGTCCCCCAGCAAACCCAGGAAGGTTTGTAACTGCTTCACTGCAGTTGGGGTAGGATAGGCCTGTATCTTATGAATAACTGCATCAGGAATAACTTTAGTCTTACCTGCCCACATGACCCCAAAACCTGACAAACAATCCAGGCCCTTGCAATTTGTTCTCATTGAGTGCCCAGCCACATGTTTTCAGACATGAAGCAGAAAGGAGACAGCCTTCTCCAAGTCTGCAAGAGAATCACTGGTTAACAGAATAGCATCAATATAATGGTACCTGGACACTGTAGGTGGCCATCCCAGCAGGCTAGGTCAGAGGTTACCAAACCATGGCTGTAGGGCTATGTAAATATCCATGGGGTAGGACTGTGAACATCCACTGTTGTCCTCCCCAGGTGAAGGCAAATTGATCTTGACTCTCAGGGGCCATGGTCAGTCCAAAAAAAAAAAAAAATGCATTGGCCACATCGGCAATGAAATGGTAATTGCCCAGCTCACGGCTTAGCCCATCCATCAATTCGGCCACCAAGGGCACTGCAGCATGCAACGGGGGACCACCTTATTTAACTCTTGGTAGTCCACAGTCATTCTCCAACTACCATCAGGCTTATGCACTGGCCATACAGGAGAATTGAATGGACTGTGGGCCGGCTGTACAATACCCACCTTTTCTAATCCTGCAATGGTGCCTGTAATTTTGTCATGACCCCCCTGGCAGTCTATGTTGTTTGGTACTGGTGACCCGCTGGGAAACAGGCAACTGCATTGGAGGGTGTTTCGCATGTTGCTGCTCTACCACCTTCACCAGCCATACTCGCGGGTGGAGCTCACTAGTGGCTGTCTGTAGTCACAGGCCTTGGAGCACACCTATGCCCAGTATATATTCTGGTGCTGGGGAAACATGAACTTTGTATTCTGTAGGGGGAAATCACCCTATTCCAAGGGGCAATTGTAAAGCTTTCACCCAGATGCTTTTCCCCACATAGCCATCTATATACATGTATATATATATATGACACTGGGTATTGAAATTTATCCAGGTTGCTGTATAATAGGGTGCACTCAGCTCCCATGTCCACCAAGGCCAACACCCGCTGTACATTGTTCAGGGACCAGCAAACGGCAAGCTCCACATGCGGCTTCTGGTCCCCACCTGCCCCCTGTAGACAGGTTCCTCCACCTTCATCCGATTCAGAGGTAAATAAACTATCTCCTCTCCTGGGTATCTCCTGGGTAAGATATGGTCCTCAAGGTGCACTATTCATGTCCCCTGGGACTCCCTGGTGCCCTTCACAGGGGCATCCCTTTCCATGGGGATGAACCTCTGGTCCTCCCTCAGCCATTTGCATGACTCTAGTAGATAAGCATTAGGGTTTCTATCTATTTTGGCTTGATCTGCACCAGCCCTTACAAGGCCCACCCACATCTGAATGCCTGTGACCTTGATGGGTTTCCCGGTCTTCTTGGCTAACTTCCCCAGCTGTTGGGTGACGGCCCGTATGCCTCTTTGCAGATGATGGTACTTTGCTTCACCCAGACTTGCCACCATCGTGGTGACTTCACTAACCCTGTGCCCCACATGTAGCCATAAGGGACCCGAAAGATGTCAGGGGAGCATTCTGCAACACCAAATCCCTTGTTTCTGCTTCAAATCTCCCCTCGTCAGGACCACATGTATCTATACTGAGCATGGCCTGCCACATTCTCGGAGCACTTGCACCAACTCCCCATAGGGTTGCCATTTACTTACAGTCTCGGGCACATTCCCCGCATTGGCCCACACCATCTGCACCGTGGCCAGTATCCAATCCAATAAGGAACGGTTACCCTGGCTATTGCATCAGCTATTCTGCAGCCTTTGCTGAAAGGACGATGCAGGGTCGCTGAGGCATATTTCTCCATTTCCAGGGGAGTATGCATAATCTCTTCCACCCCTAAATCCCACAGGCATAACAGCCAGGCTGATAATGGCTCCCCAGGCTTTTGGTAAAGTTGCTTGCCCAATGCCACCAGCTCTGCCTGGGTATACAGGTGGCTCATAGGGAATTCAGTCATCTGCAGTGGGCCAGCAGCCTGCCCTCCCGGGGCCGTCAGCTGCTGCTGGTTCATCTTCTGTGTTAGCACTGCTCAGGCCCGCGATTGCAGCTCCTCTCCTTCTCCTCCTCCTCCTTTTCCTTCTTCCTCTTCCTCTTCCTCTACTCTTCCTCTCCCTCTCCTCTTCCTCTTCCTCTCCTTCTCCTCCTCCTCTTCCTCCCCCTTCTCAGGAGATATGAATCCAAGTGGGAAGAGGTGAGACAGTTAACAAGCTGATCAGAAAGTTATTCTGACACAGCCTAGAGCATATGATGCCAGTGATATGAAGAAAGCCCGATTACTTTAGAGATCTTAAATCTATAGTCACTGAAGTTATCGCCATGCCCATCAAAGAATTTGGACATCATGGCCACGATAAAAAAAAATAATTACTGCCACTTCGTCTCAGAGGGCCCAAATCAAGCTTGAGTTTTAAAGTACAAGGGAAAAAAAATGAAGATTGAATATAATTCCAGTGTTTTCAAGAGAGAGCTAGCATCACTGGCCCTTTGCAAGATGTTGGCTAGAAATCCCCAATATAAGTATGTTTCTCGTTGTGCCAGTGGAGAAGTCACAGAAAACCCGTTGTGAGAATGGATTGGTTTTTCTGAAGTGGTGAAGTCTGTTGGCCAAGAACCAGTTAATCCTCTTGAGAATGGCCAAGTCTTGTGCTTCTTTAACTCTTCTACTGCCTGCTTTTCATTTTGTGCCACTAGTTCTTCTTCCAAATGTGACTTTTTAGCACACCTAAAGCAAGCATAAAAGCAAGGCATCACAGAGCTTTGCAAGTTTACTTAATTAGGCTTTTAAAGAGTGAGTATGCAAAGTTACACTAAAGGAAAAGACCGGTACCAGGCAAGAACAAGACACAATTGCACCCTAGTTGATAGTGTCAATCCACTGAAGGGATAACGTGTCACTTACAAGGAAAGAGTCAGCATGGATTTTCCACTTTCACTATAAGACTTTCAGATTATCTTTGACTTTCCTTAAGTCAATATAAATGTACAATTCTGTCTACTCACAATCAATAGCCAAGACATGGAAGCAACCTATGTGTCCATCAACAGATGAATGGATAAAGAAGATGTTATATATACACACACACACACACACACAAATCTATATATATAAGAATATTATATATATATGAATGATATATATTGTAATATTACTCAACCATAAAAAAGAATGAAATAATGCCATTTTCAGCAACATGGATGGACATAGAGATCATCATACTAAGTGAAATAAATCAGACAGAGATAGACAAATATATGACATCACTTATATGTGGAATCTAAAAAAGGACATAAATGAATTTATTTACAAAACAGAAACACAGACATAGAAAACGAACTCATGGTTACCAAAGGGGAAGGCAGAGTGAGAGATAAATTAGGAACATGGGATTAGCAGATACAAATTACTATATATAAAATAGATAAACAGCAAGGTACTACTGGACAGCACAGGGAATTATGTTCAGTACCTTCAATACCTTGTAGTGATCTATAATAAAAGAGAATGTGGAAAAGGACATATATATATATGTATAACAATCACTTTGCTGTACATCAGAAACTAATACAACATTGTAAACAACTCTACTTCAATAAAAAATAAACAAATGTTCAGTTCTGAGGCAGTTAATTTTTTATTATAAAATGAATAATTATTTTGCTTTATAAATTGGTTTCCTGTCAGTGTGTTTTTGTGGATTCTCTTCAGTGATGAAACCAATTTTGGAGAAAATCAAGTTTTGATGTGGCAAATGAGGTGGAAGCCCTTGCAATGCTTGATGCAACTCAGCACCCCCGGGGACAGTGCCAGTCTGGGACAGGTGCCCACACGTCCCTCTGGCAGCATCCTCTCACCTGATGCCAGCCTGCTATCCACAACAGTAAGTTTTGGTGGGGGAGGGGAACTGCTGTCTGGGGGACGTGGGGAGTTCATGTGGTTTCTAACTGTGTCTGTGTTTGTGGAAGCAAAAACAAACAGACAGGCAAACAACAGTGGTGATAACACCAAATTCTGGCAAGAATGCAGAGTAACTGGCTCACTCATACACTGCTGGTGGAAATGGACAAGGGCACCAGTGCACAGTCCCTTTGAAAAAGAGCATAGCAGCTTCTTACAAACCGTTTGAAGTATACTTATGACACAATCCACCAGTGACAATGTAGGACACTTATCCCAGAGAAATAAAAAAATACGTTCACAGAAAAACCTGTACATAAATGTTCATAGTAGTTTATTAATGATCAGTAACGATGATTCACATGTCCCTCAGTAGGTGAATGGTTAAATTATGATCCATCCATACCATGGGATACTTTCAGCAATAAAGTGGAACAAACTATTCTTATACTAAAAACTTGCATGAATCTCAAGGAAATTGTATTGAATGAACAACAACAAAAACAAAAAGAAACAATCTCAAAAGGCTGTCTACTGTATGATTCCATTAGTCTAGCATCCTTGAAATGACAAAGTTATAGAGAACAGATTAGTGGTTGACATGGACTAGGGACAGAGAGAGAGGGCTGTGGCTACAAAGGCTATTAAAGGATGCACCTCTTTCATATCTTGACTGCGGTTGTAGTCACACCAATCTATAAATAAGATAAATAAGGTAAAATTATGTAGAACTAAATATCCCCACACAGACAAGTCAGTGCATTTAAAATAGATAAAATGTGAAGAAGGTTGCTGGATTGCTTAAATGCCAGTCTCCTGCTTGTGACATCGTAACTACAATTATAGGTTACAAATGGGTGAAGAGTACATGGGATCACTATTATTTTTTCACACCTGCACGTGACTCTGTAATTATCTCAAACTAAGAAGTTAAAAAATATATAAATTCATCACATTCTGGGCTCAAGCCTACCACTAAAATTTGGTGGTGACTTAGAGGTTGTCTCTGGAACCAAGGCTTAGAAGAATAGCCAGAGACTCTGAACAGAGCTATGGGTTTATGGGGATGGGTTATTCCATAAACTCATGGTTAGGGTGCAGAAGAGCAAACTTGAGTGTGGGTTTAAAATATTTCTATAGTTGATGTTTTAATAGATGCATTTCAGTAGTCATTATAAGGAGGAGGGAAAAAGAAGGAAAGGGAAAAAAGAAGGAAAGGAAGAAAGAGAAAGAAAAAGAAAAGGAAGAAAGAAAGGTGGGAAGAAAGAGAGAAGACATTAGAAAAATCACCATTTTGTAAACTTCAATAAAATAACTGATTCAGACAAGGATCATCAAGGGAGGCTGAAAAGCACTAGAGGAAATGTGGTGAGGAATGATGTATTCCTGCAGTTCCATAATATCACCCCATAGAGTGCTTGCTAATTAGAAAGGGAAAAACATACCTTCATGTTGGAACTTGCAGATTGTTGTTGTTATCAAATTAGCATCACTAACAGAGACTTCTTAACATTATGTGCCTCCTGATGTGATGTGATATAAAATACACAGAAGCTCTATTCTTGCCAAAAACCTTTAGTCTAAATCTAAACAAGTTTTGAATCTGATTTCCAAATTGCATGAGATAAGGAAAACAGAAGAATCAACCACCCGAATCCAGAATATGGAATACTGCATAAGCTCAGTTTCTTCAGTAAATGAACTTCATGAAAAAAGAAAAAAGGGAGAGGGAGAATGATATCAGAAAGATGGCAGAACAGTAGTTCTCTGCCATCATCCTCACAGAAATCTCCATGGATAAGAAGACCTTTGTGTAGCCCAAGCGTCCAGCAGAGAAGTTCTAGCGCAATGTTGTAGGAGAAACGTCCAAGAATGGATTAACTGAAGAGAGTAAGAGAAACGGATTCACTTCGCCTGCATCCCCCATCCCCCAAGGTGGCAGAGTTCAGTGCAAGAGAGGCCCCCTCAGCCAGCAGTTTCTCTCATAGAGGAAAGTGAGAGCATATGAATGAGTGACCAACTTCCCCAGCCATGAAGGATGGCTCCCCGGAAGACCACTTTGTTATGTCTTACCCACGCCAAGGTGACCTGCCAGGCTGAGGGGTGGAGGGAGGAGGCTGGGAGCACAATGGCCAGGGATGCTACTAACTTCTTTACAGTTCTTCCTATTAACCAATTCATGGACTCCATCAGGAAGCCCACTCATGAGCCACTGTGAATGCCTATGTGCAGATCCCCCCAGCTGGCCCACAGGAACCCCCAATATGACACACACACTTGACCGACACACCCATGCCCCTCCTGGCTGGCTTCCAGCACATGCTCCCGTGGATGGCAAGTGCAAGCCTATTTCAGATGGCTAGCAATCAACCCCAACTTTATGGAGTTGGAAGATGGCTCAAAACTTGAACATTTCAGGACGCTGCCCTAAAGGGGGAAAATGAGAGATTCTCAGCACCTGGCATGGCTTTGTGGTATTGAAAGAATGCATATAATCTCATCAATTTCCCTACAAGAGGCAACAAGCTGGAGTGGGCATATCCACAGAAAAGTTCTGAGAAAGCCTCAAAGTCCTTAGCTGGACTGGCCAGTGAAAGTATATCTTGAAGCCAGGCAGTAAAGACTAGAGGAGGTAATTGTTTTTGGAATGCAAAGACAGCAATGCAAGACTGCAAAGAACACACACACACACACATCAAGAAAATGTGACACTACCAAATAACACAATAATTTTTCAGTAACTGACCTCAAAGAAACAAATGCCTATGAATTTCCAGACAAAATTCAAAACGTTTGTTTTAAGGAAGCTCAGGGAACTACAAGAAAACATAAACAACTCAATGAAATTAAAAAAAAACACATGAATAAAATGAGAATTTCAACAAAAAGGCAGAAATCACTAAAAACCAGAAAATCTGGAGCTGAAGAACAGAATGAACAAAATGAAAACAAAAACAAAAACAAAAACATGGAATGGAGCATCAACAACAGACTTGACGAAGCAGAAGAAAGAATCCATTAATTTGAAGATAGGTCATTTGAAATTATTCTGCCAGAGAGAAAAAAGGAAAAATAAATTTTAAAAAGTGAAGAAAGACTATGTGAAAAAATTATGGGACAGTATCAGCAGAAAAAATTATAGGACAGTATCAGCAGAAAAAACATTTGCATTTTAGGGGTCCTAGGAGGAGAAGGGAGAGAAAGGGGCAGAAAACTTATTTAAAGAAATAATAGAGGTGGCAGTTCAAGACGGCAATGTAGGAAGAGCTTGAACTCACCTCCTCTCACAGACACACCAAATCTACACTTGCAAAAGGAGCAATTTCCTCTGAAATTGCCTGAAAACTGGCTAAACAGCTGCTTCACATCGTCAAGAGCCCCAGTGAGGCAGGTAGGAGAGGCTGAGACAGGTCTCACCATTAACCCCACCCCAAGGCAGCCACCCACAACTGGGAGGAAACTCACAGCTGGAACCTTCTCCCTGAGGATCAAAGGGTCCATAACCAATCAGGCACCCCAGCGTTTAAGACCTGCACTTGGAAGATGTATCACCAAAATACCTGCCTTAGAAAACCAAAGGGGGGAGCCCACACAAGGCCCAGAGCACTGCCTCACACTGAGAAATGCCTCGTAAAGGGCTCACACGCAGTCACTCATCCCATGGCCCAGACTTTACGTCAAAGAGTGTCTCCTGTTAACCTTAAAGTGTCAGCCAGAAGGGCCAGGACCTGTTGGGAGAGTCTCCAGGGATGGAGGCACTAACCGGGGTCACTGTTACACTCTCCTTCCACCTCGTAAAAGCCAGTGAGGGGACTTTTTTTTTTTTTTCTTAACAGGTGCCATTTTTACTCTTGAACCTGCAGAAGCCATCTTTGTACCCTACCTGCATCTTACTGAAGCCAGGTAGACACTCTTTTCCCCCCTTCAAGGATGCCATCTTCATGAGCTCCCTCTGACATGATCACTTCTGGAAGGGAGATTTTACAAGCATCTGCTACCCTGGTTTATGTATTTAGTGCCCCAGTTTTTCAGTCTGCAGCCCAGGGGGCCATTGCTTGACTGCCTGGGTCTGAACACCAGGGGGCTGGGGGCAGCTTGTGTCCCTGGGACCCATGAAACTGTACCAATTAGAGAGACAGATCCTGGCAGACTACCACTCCCAGGGCACTGCACAGATAACAGAATGAAACACCCCGTTTCCAGAGAAAGAGGCCTATTTGCTTGTCCAGGAGGTTTGGCCTGAGGGGCAGGCTTCTGGTCTGGCTCTTCTAGGGACCCACTGAGTGACTCTCAGAGAACAGAGGCCACTGGACACAACCTTTGGGTGCTCCCTTTGACTCGCTCCAGCTCACTCGCTGGTATTCACCAGAATGGAGCTTATAACCTTGTCTGATGCCCTGATTTTTGCAGCAACTATATGGGGACACCCGTACATTGCCTGGTTCTAGTGCCCAGAAAGACTTACACTTGTAGGGCCCACAAAACTGCAACCAACAGAGGAGCATTCTCAAACAGCTACCACCCCCAGGGCACAGCAAGAGGGAACAGATCCAGAACTCAGTCTTCTGGGGAAAGGGGTCTATTGGCTTATCATCATAGCTGCAGCCTGAGGGAAAGACTTCTAGTCAAACATATGTTTAAGGGCTGCCTGTAAGCCCCACCAGAGACCTCAGAAGGCAGGTGCTATCTTCATTCTGTCCCTCTGCAGTGGTCCAGAGCACCAGCATCTCTCAGAGGGCACATTTTACATGAGTCTGGTGCCCTGGTTTTTATGTCTGGTGTCCTGGTTTTGGCAGGTGTCACCCAGGGGATGCCATTTGAACACCTGGCTCTGGTGGCCAGTGGGACTTCTGTTCCCAATTTCCACAGGATTGTAACAATCAGAGAAACAGTTCTCAGCAGGCAACCACACCACAGGCACTGCACACCTCTAGACAGCAGGTACACCTGCACATTTGCTGTGGAAGAGGCCTGTCTGCTTGTCCTGGAGCTTCAGCCTGAGACGTAGGATTCATATTTGGCACATACTAGAGGCCCACGGAGATGCTCTCAGGGAACCTCGGCCAGAGGATGCCATCTTCACACTCTCTCTCTGCCTCACTAGGCTCACTGGTATCTCCCAGAAAGGAGATTATACACTCATTTGGAGCCTTGATATTTATGAATGCTCCCCAGGGGACAACTTCAGACTGCCTGGTCTGGTGCCCAGCAGAGCTTATGCCTGCAGTCCCACAGGACCATATAATATTTGCATACTTTAAAAGCTGCTGCCTGTGGGTCTGGCTTCCAGTCAACCAGAATCTAGGTGCTGACTGAGATATGCCTCTTTGGGACACTGACAAGCCTTGGCACACCCTTTATTGTTTGGATATATTAAAAATATAATAAGCTGCTTGGACAATCACAAAGGTCCAAGATACTACCAAGAGGTAGGGCAGGGATGAATGATAAGGGTCACCTCCAATATGAGGTTACTCCTTCAAGACTAGGAGAGGTGGCATTTCACCCAATACATAGAGTCAGACACAGAGTCAAGCAAAGTGAAGAAATAGATTAAGAAGTACCAACTGAAAGAACAAGATAAAAGCCTCAGGGAAAAACCCTTGATGAAACGAAGAGAAGTAATTTACCTGATAAAGAGTCCAAAGTGAGGGTCACAAAAATGCTCACCAACCTTGGGAGAAGAATGGACAAACAGAGTGAGAACTTCAAGATGAAGAAAAAATAAGAAAGTTCCAAATAGACGTCATAAGGCTGAGTTATTCAATTACTTAATAGAAAAATACACTCTAGGCATTCAACGGCGGGCTGGATGAAGAGAAGAAAGGGTCAGTGAACTCAGAGACAGATCAGTGGAACTCACCAATCACAGCAGAGAAAGAAGGGGGGGTGGAGAGACAGAAAAGGGGAGGGAGGAAAGGCAGGAAGGAAGAAAAGATAACTTAAGACACTTATGGAATGACACCAAACGGAGTAATATTTGCATTTGAGAATTCCCAAAAGGAGAAGAGAAAAAGAGGCAGAACACTTGCATAGCCTGGGGAAGGAAACAGACCTGTAGATCCAGGAAGCCCAGAGAGTTTCATGTAAGATGAACTCAAAGAGACACACACCAAGACACATTATAATTAAAATGTTGAAAGTTAAAGACAAGGAAAGAATCTTTTTTTTTTTGCATTTTTTATTGAGTTATAGTCATTGTACAATGTTGTGTCAAATTCCAGTGTAGAGCAGAATTTTTTAATTATACATAAACATACATACATTCATTGTCACATTCTCTTTCGCTGTGAGCCACCATAAGATCCTGTATATATTTCCTTGTGCTACACAGTACAATCTTGTTTATCTAGTCTACATTTTGAAATCACAGTCCGTTCCCAACCTGCATCCCCCTGGCAACCACAAGTTTGTATTCTATGTCTATGAGTCTGTTTCTGTTTTGTATTTTTGTTTTTAGTTGTTTTGTTGTTTTTTTTTTAAGATTCCGCATATGAGCGATCTCATATGGTATTTTTCTTTCTCTTTCTGGCTTACTTCACTTAGAATGATATTCTCCAGAAACATCCATGTTGCTGCAAATGGCATTATGTTGTCAGTTTTAATGGCTGAATAGTATTCCATTGTATAAATATACCACATCTTACTTATCCACTCATCTGTTGAAGGACATTTAGGCTGTTTCCATGTCTTGGCTATTGTAAATAGTGCTGCTATGAACATTGGGGTGCAGGTGTCATTTAGTAATAGGGTTCCTTCTGGATATATGCCCAGGAGTGGGATTCCTGGGTCATATGGTAAGTCTATTAAAGGTAAGGAAAGAATCTTCACAGCAGCAAATGAAAAGTAACTTGTTATGTACAAGGAAACCCCCATAAGGATATCAGCAGGTTTTTTTCAGCAGAAACTTTGCAGACAGAAAGGAGTGGCATGATACACTCAAAGTGTTGAAAGAAATAAAAATTCCAAGCAAGAATAGTCTACCCAGCAAAGTTATTACTCAGAATTAAAGGAGAGATAGGGTTTTTCAGACAAGCTAAAGCTAAAGGAGTTCATCCCCACCAAACTGACCTTACAAGAAATATTAAAGGGACTTCTTTAGGCTGAAAGAAAAGGACAGTAATTAGTAACAAGAAATTATACAAAAGAATAAATCTCACTGGCAAAGATAAATAGATAGGAAAGGTAGTGGATTAATCACTTTAAAAGCAAGCATGAAGGTTAAGACAAACGTAGTAACTGAAGTATATCTACAATAATTAGTCAAGAGATACACAAGATAAAATGAAGAAAAATTTGACATCACAAACAAAAAATGTGGAGGGGGAGAGTATAAATGTAGACCTTTAGAAAGTGTTCAAACTCAAATTGCTACCAGCATAAAAAAGATGGTTACATATACAGGCTGTTGTATGTGAGTCTCATGGTGAGCACAAAACAAAAACCTAAAGGAGATACACAAAAGATAGTGAGAAAGGACTCTAAGCATAAAATAGGGAACATCATCAAACTATGAAGAAAGAGAACAGGAGAGAAGAAAGGAGCAGGGGAACTACAGAACAGCTGGAAAACAATGAACGAAATGGCAACAAACACACACCTATCAATAACTGCTCTGAATGTAAATGGACTAAATTCTCCAATCAAAAGACAAAGTGACTGAATGGATTAAAAAAAAACAAAAAGCAAGACCATTACATGTTGCCTATGAGAGACTCACTCCAGATGTAAGAATACACAGACTGACACCAAAGAGATGGAAAAAGATATTCCATGCAAACAGATACCAAAAGAAAACTGGGGTAGCTATATTTGTATCAGACAAATAGACTTTGAAACAAAGACGAATAAGAGACAAAGAAGAGCATTACGTAATGATAAAGGGGTCAATTGTACCAGATTGTAACTATTATTGTCTGGGATTGCTCTCCTGTGAGAGCCACTCTCTGTCCCAGTTCCAAAATCTTTTTGTTTACAAACTTAATTTGGCTAAGTATTGAAATGTTTGGGCAAATTCTGTGTTCCTTGCTATCAGTGCAACTTTGGAATGTGTGAAGGAGGCTTCTGGCAATGTCTTAGATTCTGTTTCCCTTGATGTATATGGATACGTCCCTATTTCGGCAACAGTAAATTTGCTTTGTGGGAAATAACCAGACTTGGGAGCACTCACTGAAAAAAAGAGCAGAGTGTATCCAGTAATTAGTGTGCTTTTTTTCTTCCCATAATGAATTATATTTTCAATGAATAGGGTAGTCAAGGGTAGTCAAGTTACCACCACTTCTTTATTTGTTTTTATCAGATTTGAACTACTCAGTTTCTGCCATTCATCTTTATTTGGTCAAAAATAATTTTAATAAAACCCTGACAGTATCCCAAGGAAAGTATGTTATTTAGAGTCAGTTTCATATTACAGGCTCAGAGAGCAATAGAGTCCTCATGGTCCAAAAGAGCTTGGGAACAAAGTTGAGAGAATTTTCCCACAAAAAAAAAAAATAATAATTGTAGGACCTAGTAGACTGTATGTGCCCCTAAAAAGCCTATGGCATAACTCCCTATAACACAAGACCTCCAAGCAAGGAGGAGGTTGGTATCACTAGAACTCAAGGAGGGAGACTTTCTCCTTCCAACCAGGCAGATCAAAGTCTTTATCAAAGATAATGCCATTGGATCTGGCACTGAAAGAATAGGAAGCAACTGGAATATAAAAATGGAATAAACCATCAGCATGGGTATGTAATATACCCAGATACAAAGCAGATAGGAAACTAGAGTATTCCCAAGGGTGTGGGAGAGCCACCTCAGGAAAACATTACCAATATAAAAATCAACTGTGAGACTAAGTTGCATTTGCAACTGAAGAAATAGAAATTGAGTGGTAAGATTTGCCAGTGTTCTTGTTCTCTGGACCCACATGGGTCTGTGATAATTTTGCAGATTTTTATGACCCATGTGAAATGCACTAAAGGGCACACAATTCCCTGGGGACCCCACTGTGTCCTGGCCTCTCCTCCCCTCCACCCTCCTCTCCAGGTCACCTGCCCCCCACCCTCCACCGCAGGCTCCAGGTTTCCTTGCATTTTCAGGGCAGTTCTGTTTGGGGCAGCTAAACCTGCTCATTTAAGAATTCAGCGTCCTGCTCCTCAGCTCCATGGGAGTTGACGACCACAAAACCTGGGTGCCTTACATCAACAGACAGTAACTCCCCATTCGTGTCTATGACGTCTGCATGTTGGCTGTGTGTCTGACTCATGGGTCGTGTCTCTTTTGCTCCAGGGTCCAGGGAAGGAGACCCCATGCTAGCTGGAGAGGGAGATCTCTGCGTGGACCTGGCACCTGGCCCTTCTCTCCTGCTTCATCAGAAAGGCAGACACCTTGGGGTGGGCACATGTCCTCATGTGTAAGGAGATGCTGCCCTGATGTGGGAATGTAGAGGAGCACTGGGAGTGATGGCACAGTCCACCACACACTTGAGGCCACTTTCCCTGCTGGACAAATCCTCCCTCAGTGTTCCCAGTTTGAAAGATGTGGCCAAATTTCTCTCTTGGAATCCAAATTCCTCTCTGATAGATCCGGCTGTGCTCTTGCCAGGTTCCTGTCAAGAGGACTGAAACTCTGAACTTAAGCTCTGTGATTCCAACCCCTCCTCCACAGCGTCTCTTTTGCCCAACATCCCTGACAATGCAGACATCTGCCCAGAGTGCTGAGCTTTCAGACATCCTGATTGCTTATCCCATAGGTTTGGCTGGTTTCAGAGAAACCCTGTGAGTGGTGTCAGGTCCTCTCCACATCTCAGCACTCCATCACACTGTTGGGCTATTGTGTATTGATTTCTCTCTGGATACGGGATGTTCTGCTCAGCACTGGACTTCCTCCAGCAGTGACAGCTGCACTGCTGTTCTTGTGCCCTCATATCTGCCCCTCTCAGCTGCTGGCCAACTGGCCTCATCCTCCAGAGGCAACTGGGCTGTGGCAGCTGAGTAATGAGAAATGACACACTGCTTTGCATCAAGACTTGTCAAGAAACTTTCTGACTACTAATTCTGTGTAGCAGGTTTGAATTTTAATACACATCCTTAGGTGCATATGAAATAAAACTCATATATGGCTTTTGGTACCTTATGTGCTGGTGCCATACATAAGAGTGACACTGCCAGGTCACAGGGATGTACTTTTGCTCAAACTTGGCATACTGCAAAATAGCCTTCCAAAGGGATGGTGCCAATTTATACTTGCACCAGCAATATGATGCACTCCTTGACAGCCTTGAAATTTTAACCATCATTTTGGGTATGTAGTGTGATCTCTTGGTGGTTTCAATTTGCATTTCCTGATGACTAGCAATGTTGAGCAATTTTTGATAGGAACATCTATCATTTTAATAGCCTCATTTTGAGAAATGCTTTCTCAAATGTCTTCCGAATTTTTTAATTGAGTCTTTTTCTTACTGATTTGTAGAAGCATGCTGTGTAATCTAGATAGGGAGCCTTTCTCTGTTATGTGTGCCTGAAGTATTTTCTCCCACACTGTGATTTACTTACATTTTCATTATTTTAATGCTATATTTCAGTGAAGATATGTTCACCATTTTAGTGTAGTCTGATTTTTCAATCTTTTTTATGTTTAAAGATTTCTGTATAATGTTTAAGAAATCTTTTTTCTACACCAATGTCATTATATACTGTGTCAGAATATATTCTAAAATGTTTATTGTTTACCTTTCACATGTAGATTTAAAATCCATCTGGGAATTGTGTGTGTGTGTGTGCATGTGTGTGTAAGGCATGAAATAAGGATCAATTTTCATTTTTTCCATGAATCTGCAATTGACTCATCACTATTATTAAAATGACTATTCTTTATGCATTTATATACACTAATAACAAACTATCAGAAAGAGAAATCAAGAAAACAAATGTCACTAATAATTTCATTAAAAAAATAAAATGCCTAAAAATAAATTAACTAAGGAGGTAAAAGGCCTGTACAATGAAAATTATAAGACACTGCTGGAAGGAATTGAAGAAGGTACAAATAAATGGAAACATATTCTGTACTCATGGGCTGGAAGAATTAATATTGTTAAAATGTCCATACTACTCAAAGCAATCTAGATTCATTGCAATACCTGTCAAAATTCCAGTGACACTTTTTCATGGAAATAGGAAAAAACAATCCTAAAATTTACATGGAACTACAAAAGCCAAAAGAGTCTTGAGAAAGAAGAGCAGAACTAGATACATCCCACATCCCTTTTCAAATTATATTACAAAGTTGTAGTAATCAAAACAATATGGTACTGGCATAAAAACAGACACATAGATAAATGGAACAGAATAAAGTGCTCAGAGATAAGCCCACACATGCAGAGCCAACTATTCTTTGACAAGAACACATATTCTTTCACAGTGGAATAGAATCAAATGATGTCAGGAAAATGATATGCACGTGCAAATGATCTAAAGCCATAAAACTCCTAGAAGAAAGCATAGTGAAAATGCTCTTTAACATTGGTCTTGCTTATGATTTTTTTACCTATAATGAAGAAGAACAGACAACAAAATCAAAAATCAACAGTGTGACTACAACAAACTAAAGAGTTTCTATACAGCAAAGGAAACAATCAACAAAAAAAATGAAAAGGCAACATATGGAATGGGAATTATTTGATAACCGTATATCTGACAAAGGGTCAATGTCTAAAATGTATAAGGAAACCATACAACACAATTGGAAAAAATGCCCAGATAATCCAATCCAATTAAAACGGGTAAAGGACATGAACAGACATTTTTCCAGAGAAGACATGCAAATTCCTAACAGGTACATGAAAAGGGTCTCAACAGCACTAACTATGAAGGAAATGCAAATCAAAACCACAATGAGATGTCACCTCACACCTGTCGGAAAGGCTACCAACAAAAGGCAAGAAATAACAAGTGCTGGTAAGGATTTGGAGAAAAGGGAACCCTTGTATACTGTTGATGAGAATGAACATTGTTGCAGCCACAATGGAAAATAGTATGGAGGTTCATAAAAAAACAAATATAGAACTCACATATGATTTAGCAAGCCCACTTCTGGGCATACAACTGAAAGAAATGAAATCAGTATCTTAAACAGATATCTTCACTCCCATGTTCATTGCAGCATTATTTATAGTAGCCAAGATACAGAAACAACCTAAGTGTCTCCAGAGAGATGAATGGATTTAAAGAAATCTGATACATATTTTATACAGCATTACTCTGTATGTTTCATGGAATAATGAAATATTGTTCAGCCACACAAAAGAAGGAAATCCCACCATTTGTAACATGGATGAATCTGGAGGTCATTATGCTGAGTGAAATATGCCAGATAAAGACAAATATATGTGGTATCAGTTATACATGGAATCTGAAAAAAAAATTCAAACTCACAGAACCAGAATATTGAATATTCATTGTCAGGGATTGGATGGTGGGAGAAATAGTAGGATTGTGGTCAAGAAGTACAAACTTTCAGAATTAGTTCTGAGGATCTTATGCACAGCATGGTGACTATAATTAATAATACTGTATTGTATAATCAAAATTTGCTAAGAGCGTGGATCTTAAGCATTCTCATCACATGAAAAAGTAAGAAAAAAAGAAAGTAATTATGTGAAGTGATGGATATGTTAACTTGATTGTGGTGATTATTTCACAATGTATTCGTCTATCAAATAATGACAGTGTGTTCTTTAAATATATACAATTTTATTGGTCACATATATCTCAAGAAAGCTAGAACAAATTTAAACAGAAGAAAGAAAGAAAATTGAAAACAGAGAAGAGGAGAGAACATTCTAGATTAAAGAGATGTAATGACAAAATGTAATACATGAATGTAGATTTTCTGATTTTTTTCATAAAGGCGCATCTGGCCGATGGTTACCATATTGGACAGTGCATTTCTAGAAGGTGGTGAGAGATATGACACAGCGCATTTAGTTAAGAAGTCCTAACACTGGGGGATTATAAAGAAATGTAAACCTGTATTCTTTCAGGTACATCTTCAACATGAAACATCAGAAGTAAGAAAGGAGAAGCATTTTGGGTTTGGGAAGTCAGAATGCCAAAGAGAAGAAAATATCTTGGGGGAAGTCCTTATTAGAAGACTGCAAGCTCCAAGGAAGTCATCCTGCCAGTGATGAGGACGCAACCACCACTGGTCCTTCTGAAACCAAGTGTGGACGAGACAGAATCAGTCAGCCTGAGTCTCAGAGGTGTTTTCTGACCTGGATCCGGGTAGAGCGTGCTGGATGCTTTCCAATTGTAATTTCACAGGGAACAGAGCGGGTGCTTACTAAGTACCAGGGCTTGTGCAAGGCATTTTTTCCATGGATTACCTCATTTAATCTTTGCAACAATCCTCTGAGTTGAAAATGCAATGGATTTTCTATTAGGATTGTATGAAAGAAAAATCATCTCAAAGAGCTTAGGTGTTTAGACATAGAAAACAAACTTGTGGTCACCAAAGGGGGAAGGGGGGAAGGGATAAATTAGGAGTTTGGGGTTTGCAGATATTAAATACCATATATATAAAATAGATAAACAACAAGGTCCTACTATATAGCACAGGAAACTATATTCAATATCTTGTAATAGCCTATAATAAAAATATAAAAAGGAATATATATATATATATGTACAAATAAATCACTATGCTGTACACCAGAAACTCACACACATTGTAAACTTTAATTTAAAAATACATAAATTGCTTAGATGCTTTAGAGAAGCAAGAAGTTACAGCCAGAAATGAAAGAATGAGAGGCATTTTTCTTAAGAAGAGAGTGAAGATTCAAAAATGGATTCCTTTTTGGACATGTTGCCAACTGAAGAACTGGAGTCCTTAATGCCACATGCCTTTAAGACACTGAACTCTTCTGATGATCACCTAGACCCCTTTTTTGCCTTTATGAGATGGTAATAATTTAAGGGATCCATGTGAGCTTGGAAGTATTATGACTCCTAGTCTTTCTACATAAAATATGGATTTGAACAATGAAAATTTAGAAAATTCTGGCCTCTACATCAAAGTTACAGTTCTTAACTTCACATTCAGTTTTGAATGAATAACACTAATATGTGTATAGCCGACCTGTGATGCAGAGAGGGAAAACTCAGAGCAGGCAGAAGTAACAGCTGTTAACTCCTGAAAAATCGGAATGAATAGCGCGTTTGTTCTCTGATGCTGTTGTAGCTCTAGAACACCACTGTTAGTAAAGTGCATGAACAAACCACTTCCTGAAAGTTAGACAGGACTGTAGAGCATCAAGCAATCTTTCCAAGGTATCTGAAAGTGACAACTCCTAAAGACAAGTACGAAATGGAGGGAAAAAAAATCTAGTATCTCCAGACACTGGAGATGGTGTATAATCTTCAAATTTGACTGATATTTGGAAACTCTGTATGGAATACTGAACATCTTGTATTCAACGAGAGAATTAATTTTTCTGACCCTTTTTAAATGAAGAAAAATGAAACTCTTCCAAAGGATTATGTGACATTTCAGATAAACACAGAATAATTTATAAATGAAGGTGGGACGTGAAGCAGAGAATAGTCTAATGACCTGGAGTACTTTGTCATCTGGAGTCAGAAAAAAAAAAGCATAAAGCTGTGATGGTGACTGTCATGCCAGGAGTGGCTGAATCTCTCATCAGGGACTGTCTGGAATCACCATTACCCACTGAAATGGCTTCTCAGCACAATGAAGTATTTGGCCCTGTTGGTATTGATTCAGCGTCCTTAACAGCTGAGACAAATGTGCTTCATATAGATCTGAGCCTGGGGAAAGTGATTCATAAAAAATTAAAAGAATCTGTGATAGTCAGCAGGCTTCTTTTTACAAAGAACTCCTTTTGTGTCCACTTTGTCACCTTTCAGCTGCAAGACAATCTGCCACATTAAATATAATAATTTCACTGAATCTTGATTTTGAAAAATAACTTACTGGTTAATAGGTTGCTGATTTTTCCTCCTCTTTCCAGCTTTTTCATTGTCTTTCTTCCAGTTTTATTGAGATATAAGTGACATACAGCACTGTATAAGTTTAAGGCAGGCAGCATAATGATGCGACTTATGTCCTGAAATGATTATCACGGTAAGTTTAGTGAGCACCCATCATCTCAGATAGACACAAAATTGGAGAAACAAACAAATTTTTCCTTGTGATGAGAATTCTTAGGATTTACTCCCTCAACTACTTTCAAACATAACACACAGCAGTGTTAATTATTTCTCATGTTGTACACGACACCCCTAGTATTTATTTATCTTATAACTGGAAGCTTTGTACCTTTTGACTGCCTTCTTCCAATCCCCCCTCCCCCAACCCCCACCTCTGGTAACCACAAATCTGATCTCTTTTTCTATGAGTTTGTTTGTTTTTGAAGTATAATTGACCTATAACTCGGTATTAGCTCCTGTTCCAGCTTTTTAGGTTATTTCCAGACTGGTCAAGTTGTATAATTAGTGATAGAATCCAATGTGGTTGTTCATATTTTTTGAGGCTAAAAACAAAAACAGCGATTTTTTCTATCCCCAAGTTTAAGACGGCAATGTTAAGTTTTAAAAGAAGTTTTTGAAAGATGCAGCAGCCAATTCCATATTTGTGTTTAAAGTCTTCAAGGACAGGACGTGTCCTGTAACAAGCTTATCTGAGATCCTTCCCTGGTTGGGGATATTGACCTTGATAATCCTAAACAAATATTATCTCAGAGAATAGACAACAAAAAAAATAGTGAAGATTTTAGCAGCCCCTGATAAGACGTTACTCTTATGAGATCTTTGGAATACTCAAACTTTAAAGGTATCACTCAGAGAAGTAACATCAGAAGAAATTGCCTCACCAAAAAAAAAAAAAATGACTTGTACAGGAAGCCACTTAATATTTGTACAAGATGGTTTTACTGAACTAAAGAAGCAGCAGTTTTCCAAGATATTCCCAGACATTAACCAAAATTCCCTGGTGGACATTTCCGAGGACCACAGTCATCTCTTGGGACCCACATTTAAACTGCATTATTAAAGGAGACCCCACAGAAGCTGTTGTAGCACCAGTTTGTCACCAGAATGTGAGCATCACTTCTACTGCACGGAAGCCTAAGGAGAAAAAGGGAAGACTGAAGACAGACACACCAAGTGGTCCACTTCCCTGCGTAGGAGGGCTACAGGCACCTGCAGGAGAGGATGGAAGGCTGCAGGAAGCAAAAGGAGCTCGTCAAACTGGGGTGTGGGAGTGCTGCCCTGTTTTGTGCACCAGCCCCCACCCCGAGAAGTGTCCGTGAACAGATGAGCGTCTTGATGCAGAGAATCTTTGAGAAAACCTGCCTCCTTGCTACCGTGGAATGTTCCAGACCTCCATGGGCTGCTTGGCAACAAAGTTAGAGAACATTGGATGATAGGGTCACAGCGCAACCTGAAGAATTTGAAGAACAGTGGTTTTACGGGGGAGGATATAGCTCAGTGATAGAGCACATGCTTGGCATGCATGAGGTCATGGGTTCAATCCCGAGTCCCTCCATTAAACAAAATAATAAATAAATCTAATTACCTCTACCCAAAAAATAAATAAATAAAAATGAAATAAAGACGGCAGTATGTCTTGCCTCTCTGTGATTATGGGTGAGGAGAACTGGAAGGTGGCCAGCCGCTGTTCAATACTTGCTTCAGGCTCTCTGAAATTAGACCAGGACTCCAGAAAGTGACGCTCAAGTTAAAGGAACATCCTTGACTTAGGAGTGTGAAGAATTTAATAAAGAAACAAGGCTGGACTACGTCTGCCTCTGAGCCAGCCGTTTAGGACTTCATGTTCTTCAGGACAGATTTTATTATCATTTTCTTTAACCTGAGCAATTGATTCTTATGGTTCCAACGGTGAACCTGTTTTTAATAAATGATTGAATTAACTGTGAGACTGTTCATTAAAATGTAATAGTGCAGCTGTCACTTGGAGAATATATTACAAAACTTTCAGACAGTATGTGAGAAACAAAGTGTTTTTATTTGTACTATAAAGAAAGTAATTTTGCTGTCAGCTGTGTTCATTTTTACTGAGAACTTCCTATAACTCTGCTTTTAAGTGTTCTTATAAAACTGTTCACAAATTATATACATTGTTTAATAAAATACTTTAGCTACCCCCTCAGAAAAACAATTGGGTATTTATTTGTATTTCAAACAGGTGTTAAATTGCTCTTAAACATAGTAAGTTTGCTCGGCCAGTCAGTCTGCCTCCTTAAGTTCTGCTGACTTTGAGGTTTCTTTCAGCAGAGCTTTCCTCCATCACTCCTGAAAGGACTTGGGGGTGTGTACTGGTTTCCTAGCATTGTCGAACCACAGACTGGGAGGCTTAACCACCAAACATGCGTTGTGTCCCAGCTCTGGAGGCTGGACGTCTGAGAGTGAGGTGTCAGCAGGTGTGGTGCTTTCTAAGGGCCGTGATTCTCCTTGCCTGGATGGCCATCTTCTCTCTACATGTCCTCGCCTTGTCTCCCCTCCATGTATGTTTCTCTGTGTCCAAATCTCCCCCTTGTCTAAGGACAACAACCCTGTTGGATTCTGTCCATCCTGATGACCTCATTTTTCAGTCCCATCTCCAAATAACCAAAGTCCCATTCTGAGGCACTGGGGTTAGGAAGCTAACATGTAAACTTGTTACATGTTAACCTATAACAGGGTGTCAGCCTATAACAGGGTGGATTCCCTTCTGAGAGCTGTGATCTCCATAACCATCCCTGGAAGGGTACTGGGGCCAAGGGAGCTGAGGAATCATGGACCTTGTTTGCCAGGCTTGGGGTTTCTCTCTATCTCTCTTTTTTGGGGGGGGGGGTTGTTTTGTTTTGTTTTGGAGGGGAGGTAATTTGGTTTGTTTGTTTGTTTGCTTGTTTGTTATTTAACAGAGGTACTAGGGCTTGAACCCATGACTTCACGCATGCTAAGCATGCACTCTACCACTGAGCTATACCCTCCCCCCCAGTGTTTCTCTCCTGCAATTCAATACCCCCAAAAGCCCTACTGGCTGCCAGTTGAATTCATTAGGGACCTCCAGTACCCAATGACAGAGGCCAGTCTTTCTGCATGGGGATCTTTAAATGTGCACCAGTCCTTACAGTATCTCCAGCTGTGGGCAGGCATCTTTGGCCATTCCCCATGCCCACGTGAATGAGTTCTGCCTTACCCCCTGCCTCTAACTGCAAGGGAAGAAGTGGCACCCTCCATGTGCTGGGCACTCACAATGCAACAGCCTGTGTGCTAAGCTCTACACAGACTTTGTCTCTTTTGAACGTCCTCCCAATCCTTGGAAGCAGGTGATGGCATATCTGTTGTACAGATGAGAACACTACCTTATAAATAAATTAAGTGCTGTGCCCAAGGTTTGTGTTTATTATTCCATTAAATGAAATGCCATATCTGCCATACATTCTCATCTAGTAGAGACAAAATACTGCTCCAGGGATGGACAGAGAAAGGGATGAGTGCTAGAAGAACAGAAGGAAGAAGGATTTTATGGGTCCCCAGAATGAGGATCAACAACCCCATCTAAAAAGGAAGGGGAGTCCTCCTTCACAGCAATCAAAAGGAGGAAGCAGCCCAAGTGTTCATCAATGGATGGATGGATCAGCAAAGTGTGGGAATGTGGTCTACCCATACAATGGAACATTATTCAGTCTTAAAGAAGAAGGACATTCTGACACCTGCTACAACATGGATGAACCTTGAGGACATCACACTAAGTGAAATAAGCCATTCACAAAAAGACAAATACTGTATGAATCCACTTATATGAGTTTTTAAATAGTATAACTCGTTGGGACAGAAAGTAGAACGGTGGCCCCCAAGGGGTTGGCGAGGGGGAATTACTATTTAATGAGTCCAGAGTTTCAGTTTGAGAGGATAATGGGGTTTTAGAGACAGATGGTAGCAAGGGTTGCTTAACAAGGTGAATGTCCTTAATGCTGCAGAACCAGGCACTTATATTTGTTAATGTAAGTTAAGACGTCAAATTTTATGTTATGTGTATTCCACCACAGCTAAAAATGATTTTTGAAAAAGAAAAATAAAAGAAAGGGCATTGATGCCAAAGCCCATGCACTTAAAACAGGTTTGAATTCAGATTTCCCCACAATATTATAAAAAGATCTTTTGATCCATCACTCAGAAATGTTTAAAGGGAACTCTGAATTTTTATAGAAAAGAATAGCCTTGAGACAGAAGCAGGGTTTACATGCTGTGTGTGTGTTTTCAGTAGACACTTGGGTAATAAATCCTCATTTCACCTAAGACAGAGTCCCCAGGGTCCAGTAGTAGATGTGGGGTTGGCACCAGTGTGCACGTACCAGCAGAGAGGCTTTAGGTGTGGGCTCTGGGCCTTCTAACTAAGGGTAAGTTTACCTTTTCACCAGTGTCTGCGCAGGTGAATCTAAGCAAGGCAGGCGGGGATAGGGAAGGTAACGGAACTGACTTAACCCTGATTACAAAATGAGAGGGTGTCTGAGTTAAGGAGATGTCTGGTCCTCATAGACTCACTGTCCCTGACCAAAGATGGGGGGCAGAGGAGTAACCTAGGCACACCTAGATAAAGGCTCCCTTTCAACTACTTCTTTCTCTCCCAGCCTCTCTGTGGTGACATCATAAACTTTTATCTGGCATACTCCTCACAGGTCTTCTTTCAGTCTTCAAATATTGCAATCCTTCTGCTAATTGCAGTCAGGGTGATTATGTTAAAGTGCAAATCAAATTACACAATTCCTCAACTTGAATTCCTCCCTATTTCTCTTTTCCCTGCGAGACACCACGGAAACCCAAAAGTGTATGCCAAGGAGTGTTTGCCCATTTATCCAGCCTCGGGTCTTACCAGCTGTCACCCCGACACAGACTCACAGAGGACATCTAGTCTGCAGCTGGCTCTCCAGCCTCAGCTCACGGAGCTCTGCCAGCCTGCACCCAGCTCCCTCTTCTCACCCAACCTGCCTCCTGATTTCAGCTCAGCTTCAGATCTCTCCTCAGCTGTGAGCCTCCAGGAAGGACTCCAGTAAGTTCCACTACTTACCGTGGTCCTAGACGTTTACTTGTTGGTTTTGACTCCCACTGCCCATCTCTGGGAGGACAGCCCCTGGAGGGTTGGTCTAAGCCTTTGTTTCTAAACTACCCACCCCTGGAAGGGTGCCCATTCCTTCACAGGATCCAGTAAACATTGCATGTGGAAAGCATCTGGCCAAGTGTTTTTGCCTCTTATTTAACACTGACAAAGCTCTGTTGGTTTGTCAATGCACATGTCCGCTGAAAGTGGACTCGCTTTCCAAAGTCAGGTTCAAATCCATCCTTCCAGGTGGGAGGTGTCACCTTGGTGCAGGACACAGCCCTGCCCATGTGGCCACTGGCATCGGATCAAGGTCTCAGCTTCTCTAAAATGAACTGACTTCACTAAACGAAGTGAGAAAAAACATAAACTACTATCACTCACTTCTAGAATGATTCTTGAAATGTGAAAAAGACATAGAGTCTTGTAGACAATCATTTTGGCTCTCTTCCCCCTTGAATAATCAAATTCTTAAAAAGCTAGCTCTGCAGGGAGAAAGAAAACCAAATTCAGAGGGAAGGCATAGTTCAGTGGTAGAGTGCATGCCTAGCATGCATGAGGTCCTGGATTCAACTCCCAGCACCTCCATTAAAAATTAAATAAATAAGCCTAATTATCTCCCTCCCAACAAAATTTTTTAAAAAAATACATAAAATAAAAATAAATTTAAAAAAAAATCAGATTCACATCTTTAAGACTGATAGCACAATACAGAAGTTAGTTGGTGTTGAATAATTGAGAATCTATCCTGGAAATTTTCAGGCTCACCCTCGTTGCAAAGACCTTCGAGCCCAAAGACGTGGGTGTGAGTACACGCTATTAAAATTTCTATCAGGCTGTCAGCCTCATGTATCTTCTCCAAAAATGCACAGCCCATAAAAATGTGCTTCAGTTCTGTGCAGCTGGTTTGATGCAATTTCCTCCAATGCTGTTTGGCTATACTTAATGTCTTTTTTACACTTATGTCCAAAAAGTAGGGAAAATAATGCAGAGCTAGCCATATTCTAAAAGAGAAAGCAGTAAAGGGGAAAGTAATTGATGTCCTGGATCCTCACCATCAAAAAAAAAAAAAAAAAAAAAAAAAAAAGCAAAGCAGGGTGAACCTCACGTTATGCAGTATCTGAAGCGTTTTATTTCTAAACTTTACACGGCAATAGGAAACTTGTTAACTTTTATAGCTAGACAAAAAGATAATAGCAATTGTAGCTATGGAGATGTAATTGGGCTTTTATTTAAATGTGGCAGAGAGTTTGTGCTCATTATAGGAAACAAATGAACAACAAATCATCTGTGGAATTCATCATCCGTGAAGTGCCGGTGGAACATCTACCATGCTGTAATTGAACTAAGGAGCCAGGGCTTGAATAAAACCAGCCCTCTGTAGACCTGAATAGTAATAGTAATTGTACAGTAATTGGTCATCATCATGACAAAATATCCCCTGTCCCCACTGTTGTGTTTAAGTAGAAAAAGTAAAGAAAGCTTGCAGATCGTAAATGCAATTCTCAACTTTTCCAGTGGAAAACGCTGAATTCGATCATCTTCTTGTCTCTGCTAAGTTCCTTTCCTGAACTCTAATTCCCATTTCTCTCCTGATCTGACAATTTCCTTCTGTCTTTATTATCTCCCTGCCCAGTTAGGTAGCCTAAGAGGAACATGGGGTAAAACTATCTGAAAAGTCTCCCCGTGGATTCACTCAGATTCCTAATAGATAATGAATGTTTAGCTAAAGGTCCTTGACATGTTCTAGATTCTTCCAAATACAGATAATGTCTTTAAAAATAAGCTTTATATTCTCTTTTAAAAGTAGGTAAGACTAATTGAGTGTTTTTGACTTCTTCCAATCTTATCCCCCCTTTCACTTCATGGAAGGAAAATTCAAGGATGAAGTTAAGAATTTACTAATTAAAAAGCATAAATTGACTTCTGTTTAAAGATGACTTTCCTTGATCTCACTCTACATCTAATCAGCAACAACAACAAAAGTAAAACAGAGAAAAGGATATATCCATCCTAAATAGGGGGAAAGATTTATCCGTCCTATCAAACAAGATAATGGCCACTGTCTCAAAGGAAAAGCTGTGGCATCTGGACAGGATGTAAGGATCCCATAAAAAGATAACCTCTGCCACCTGGACCTCAGGCCAGCCCAGAGGTGCTCCTAGAAGGTAAAGTCCATGGTCCACGGTCCATCTACGCCTTCCTGCCTCAGCCGTTTTCACCATTGGAAGAGTGTCAGAGGTGTACAGGGCACAAAGGTGGTGACAGCAATTGCCACTGTCAGGTGGAGAGCATGGGAAGGGCGTGGGAGGATGTGCCTAGGGGGAGGAAGATCCTCAGGGCAAAGAAAAGTAGATTTTATGGGAGAACTTTGAAGGATGAACACAAGTGAAAGTGGTAGACAGGTTCCCTAACCCACTTCCTGCCACATTCCCACTCCCACCGCATATGAGCACTAGCTGAATGGGGCTACTGACTGTCCCCTTCTAAGGTAAGTCACACAGAGATGAACAGCCTGGCCCTCGGTGTAAACTGTCTTCACACAGTCAAGTGGCTGCAGCCGATGACGGCGGGAAGACAAGACAAAAGCACAGCAAGGGCATACATCACAAGAGGCACTATTCAAGGAGACGGGAATGGTGACCAGTCATTCTTCATTGCTGCCAAAAGATATGCATGGCAGACAGCACACTCCGTCCTTGAAACAAGAGCTTATGTAAGAGTTAGGATGTTCAGATACGATGGTCCATAACGATGGGAGATGATGTAAACAGAGCTGCCAGGGTCCAGTGGAAACTGGAAAAGCAGAAGAATACTGCAGAATTTAAAAATCTGTATAAAGGGGCAAAAGATGGATGATACAACTAGATCTTAACAGATAGATCTGGCGGAATCTCTTAACTAAATAGTAAGAGGAACTAGGGGATTAAAAGCATGTGCTTATAAAAATGGATGGTTCAATAAAGAAGATGTGGTATATTTATACGATGGAATACATTCAGCCATAAAAAAGAATGAAATAATGCCATTTGCAGCAAGATGGTTGGACCTGGAGATCATCATTCTAAGTGAAGTAAGCCAGAAAGAGAAAAAAAAAATACCACATGATATCACTAATATGTGGAATCTTAAAAAAAAAAAAAGACACAAGTGAACTTATTTACAAAACAGAAACAGACTCTCAGACATAGGAAACAAATATGGCTACCGGGAGAAAAGGGGGTAGGAAGGGATAAATTGGGATTTTTAGATTTGCAGATACTAACTAGTATATATAAGATAGGTAAACAACAATTTTGTACTGTAGAGTACAAGGAACTATATTCAATATCTTGTAGAAACCTATAATGAAAAAGAATATGAAAAGGAATATATGCATGTATATGTATGACTGAAACATGCTGTACACCAGAAATTGACACAACATTGTAAACTGACTATACTTCAATTTAAAAACAAATTTTAAATATGTTTAGAAAAATGATGGCAGAGAGGCAAGTGTGAAAGGGTGACACAACCCTCACCTTGCTTTTTAACTCTCCCAGCCTAACCATCCACACTGCTGGCCTTAGCAGGGCCAGGAATGCTCTGGTCCATCTCCATCACTTTGTACCTCTCCTTGGGTTGAGCTGTTGAACTACAATCATCCTCCCTGCTCTTCCTGCCAGGTAATACCCTTTGCTTTATCCAAATATTTCTTGCATAGGTTTCCTCTGTGAAACCGTCCCTGTGAATTCTCATGCCTGCAGGGCCTACAGGGACAACGGCTCATCTCTAAATTTCCTTCCCCTTTAAATCTCACGGTTGAGAGGTCATTGGTAGAGTCCCTTTGACCCCGTGCCTGCCCTCACTGACCACAGAGCACGTGGAAGGCGTTCCCCAGGAAAGCCCAGTGTTCTTGGCTCTGACACTTCCATGACCCACTTCCTCTCTCAGCACCAGGCTCCTTCCATGCAGATCAACACCCTGGCTGCTTCCATCTAAGAGGAAACAAGTTCAATTTCATCAGACCCAAAGGGCGGCTTCTTAAAATGGAAAAGGATATAATTTTCAGTGAAGTCTACCAGTCATGAAAGCCGGCACCTAGTTACATAATATCAACACCTAAACACCAAAAACTACAGAAAATATAGTATAGGAAAGAGTGGCGGGAGACCTGAATGCACTTGGTCCTTGAGAGGGCAGTGTTGCCACCAAAGAGAACAGGAAACATTAAGTCACATAATTGACCAGGTGAATCATTATTACTGCTGATCAACGTGGAGTTTGGGGAGTGGTGAATATAAACTATCACTATGTATGTATATGTCGATGCATTATACATAAATGTGTGTATATGACATGCTTATATACATATAAATATGTATACATATGTGCGTATAATTCACCTGACACATATACATGTATAATCACTTGATTAATATACACACACACACACACGTATATATGGAGTGAATTATATATATATCAGCTCCACACTTAGACTATAGACAATATGCCATCACTATTTCAGGGGACCAAGAAACATACACAAAACTTAACCATGTATTAAGTCACTGAGTAAACCTCAATAAATTCTAAAAACTAAAATAGAAGAATCATTTTCTCATCCCATTCCTGTAAAAATAAAATCTTAACAGAAAAATATCAAATACAAAAATTAAAAAAAGAAATAAAAAAAGTCTTGGGTTAAAAAGTAAATTATATCCAATATGACATCATATAAAGAAAATAATGGTAATGAAAAGATATATCTCAGGTCCAGTCTCATGCAGCTAAAACAATGCTCAGGGTAAGATGTGTGAAACTCAGCAAAATAAATTGGAGCAGAAAGAAGACATTAGTAAGAATGAATTTTTTTAATGAACTAGAAATATAAAAATTGTAGAACCAATAATTCTATAATCAGATTTTTAAAAATAAAATTCAAAACCACTAACATAATTAAAAGGGAAGAAGGTTTTTAAATACCAAAAAAGATAACATTAATAAACAAGACTAATTTGCTCAATTTTATGAAAAACATGTGAAAGAACCTGAATGAGCCGGTTGATTTCTCAGGAAATTCTCAGGGAAAAAAATACCAAAAATGACCTCAGGGAAAATTAAAAATTCAAACAGAATGATTTTCCTAGAAAATTCAGAAAAAAAATGTCAGTAAGCAAGTTACTTAAACACCAGGCCCACACACTTTCACATAGAAAAGTTTATCAGATCTTTAAGGACTGCATAAATGTTACGTTTAAGCCTCAGAGCGCAGTAAAAGAAGGACATTTTCCAAAGCAATTTAATGAAACAAACAAAAGCTATAATAATCTCAACTGAGATAGTACTGAGAGATACAGATCAGTCTTTATTATGAATATTAACTTAAATGTTATAAATAAAAGATTAGAAACAGAAGGCGGCGGTATGGCATCATCCCAGTCATATCAGGGTGGTTTAATATTGCAGAACCCATTTATCTAGCTCATTGTATATTCACATGATGCATTATATTAAATAAAAAGTAGAAAAAATAGAATGACTTTTATGAATGACAGAAAGATGTTTTAATAATCTTCAGTATCCACTCTTGGTTTGAAATGTAGACTTCTTAAAATTGTGACTGATGGAATAAATAAATAAATAAATATATAACATGTATGTGTGTGTGTATGTATGTATGTATCTCAACCCCAAATCCATTATTATGCTTAATGGAAGAACACCAGAAGTATTACCATTAAAGGCAGGAGCCAGGCTAGGGTATCAAGCATCATTACTACTGTTGAGCACTGCTATGCAGTACTAGCTGAAAAATTTAGGAAGAAATAAGACTTATGGACCTGGGGAGGGATGAGGTGAAAGTTATCTTTAATTGCAGTTAATATGATTGTATACCCAGATAAATCAAGAGAATCAACTGATGTAAGACAAGTAAAAGAACTCAGTAAAAAGACTGGGTAAAAAAGATGATAATAATATATAAAAGCCATTAATCTGAACACAGCAATCAGAAGTGAAAGCAGCAAGAACAAAAAAATTATCCTGGATTTCATTAAGAAATCTGTAAGGCCTTTATGAGGAAAACTATCAAATGTTATTGAGAGATTTTTATTAAAAGAAATCTTAAACAGATAGAAAACCACGTAAAATTCTTGGATTGAATGAGAGTAATTATATGTCAATTGCATTAACCTGTATTTGAGATCCAATAAAAGTACCAATAGGACTTTTCTTTTCTTTTCCTTTGGGACCAGGTAAATTGATTCTAGGTTTTAAAGAGAAAAACACAAAAGGAAAGTAGTTAGGAAAATCCTGCTTGTGAAGAATAATGAGGTGGAAAGGCCATTCAGATATTAAACTATAATATACACTGAATAAAAGACTGAGGCTGGTATGAAATCGAGAAATCAACAAAACAGAATGAAAAGCCCCTAAATAGGACACAATATATAAAAGCATTTAGTCATATTTAAGACAAAAACAAACGGAGACCAACCTTAAAAATTCCCTGAGTAGATAAAATCAGTTTAGTCACACAAGCAAAGCTTAATTTAGTTGATTTTGAAAGAGTAACTTGACCTGGGTCATTTCTTCTTTACTCCCCTGGAAATCATAAGCAAAACTTAAACTGTTTCCCAAAATTGGCATGAGAAAACCATTAACCTATTCCCCATCACTTAGGAAAGTTCTGATATGGTAACAACTGTAAAAAATAAACAGTCACTGCTTTCTCACTATATAAAAGCCACTTTGTAACAGTGCTCCCCTGGGTCCATGTTTTAGTTTGAGTGCTCCTGATCTGTCTTTTTGGTGTGTGTGCACAATAAACTTTTACTAATTACTCCTTCAGTGATTTGTTTTATTTCCAGCACTTCTGAACTTTTATTTGTTTGGGGGGGTAATTAGGTTTATTAATTATTATTATTATTATTTATGTAATGGAAGTACTGGGGATTGAACCATGACTTTGTGCATGCTGAGCATGCGCTCTACCACTGAGCTATACCTTGTCCCCAGTAATTTCCGAACTTTTGACAGTCAGTTATTTTGGCAACATTTTAGATTATTCACAATATGATCTTGACAATTTGCGTCCATCTGGGAAAAAAGTGTTGGAATATGAGCTAATATGGCACAGAAAATAAATCCTAAATAATCTAAATCTCAAACTCTAAGAAAGAAAACATAAAAATACTAGAAAAGCAATGACATTTTTATTAACAAGTGGAATGGGGAAGGTTTCATTTTAAACTATTATACAAAACCCAAAGCCATGAAGATATTGGTTAATTAGCTATACGAATAGGATAAATTCTGCTTGAAAAAATGGATAAAATCAAAAGAGAAATGAGAAACAGGAACAAAACATTTGCAACTTCTATGACTGTAAAAGAGTGATATATATTCCCATAATATATAAAGGGTATCTATAATTTAATGATAACAAAGACCAAACAACCAATAAAAATGGGCAAAGGATAACATTTCAATGAGTAGGAAAAGAACATAAGAACAACCCAAGTGCCCCTTTCTTCTTTTAAAATGCAGACTAAATCCGTTGGCATGCAGTTTTTACTTATCAGATTTGACAAGTGAATGGAGAAGATTATGGTTCATATATCATGGGTGGAAGTGCACTTGGGTAAGAAACAATAAGGTCCCATCTTATCAGAAATTAAAAACTCACATACTTTTTGTCTACTTTCCATAAACTCACATGTAAGTGAGGTGTGAGCACAATTACTTATAGCAACTTTGTTTGTAATAGCAATACATTAGAAATGCATAAATATCCATCAATGGGGAGCTGTTGACTTGAATTGCAAAGGACCCATGAATTTCAATATTATGCAGCAAATGAGGAGAAATGTCTATCTACACCACAGAAGAATGAAACAGGTGAAAAACACAAAGTGATAACAGTGGAAGACAATGCATCTGATGTAAGCACACACAAGCCTGTAGGCTTAAAGACCCACAAAACCAATCACTGAGGTTGCCTCCCAGGAAAAGAAATGCCTGGGACAGAGGAGGAAGGATGCCTTTCTTTTTGCTACAGACTCTCGATTCTTTGAATCTTGTACCATGCACATATGTTTTCAGTTTAAAATGAATACATTAAATGTCTACTAGAAAATTCAGTGGAGAAAAATGTAAGAAACATGATAAACTCCCACAATGCTTGGGTTTAGGACCATCTTTGATTAGCTCTGCTGCAACTGCTACTGTTTATTCCTCACTGTGTGGGCATGAGTCTTTCATGGTAAAGCATGAAGAAAAGTGAATCTCCAGCAGGAGGCTCCAAGATGGAAGAATTCAGTAAGCGAAGGAGCAGAGGAGGCTGGTAGGAACGTGGGAAGAAGTGAGGACAGAAGGAGCCAGAGATAATAAGGGAGCCCATGCAGGAGACACAACTACAACAAAGATTTTGAAATTCGCTTAAAAAGTCACTAGCATGTTCTAAACAGCACAGTGACAATGTCAGATTTAAAATTTTTAAAGAGCATTCTTTTTTTAAATTATTGAAGTATAATCAGTTATAATGTGTCAATTTCTGGTGTACAGCATGATTTCCCAGTCATGCATATATAGACATATATTCCTTTTCATATTGTTTTTCATTAAAGGTTATTACAAGATTTTGAATATCGTTCCCTGTACTATACAGAAGAAATTTGGTTTTTCA
Organism: Camelus dromedarius; assembly: GCF_036321535.1. Classification (NCBI taxonomy): domain Eukaryota; kingdom Metazoa; phylum Chordata; class Mammalia; order Artiodactyla; family Camelidae; genus Camelus; species Camelus dromedarius. The sequence goes on from NC_087464.1 coordinate 3,631,488, forward strand.
TCTATTTTTATATGTAGTGGCTAACATTTGCAAATCTCAAACTCCCAAGTTTATCCCTTCCCACTATCTTTCCCCCAGTAACCATGAGATTGTTTACTATGTCTGCGAGTCTGTTTCTGTTTTGTAGATGACTTCATTAATGTCTCCCTTTTTCCTTTTTTCTCTTTCTTTCTTTCTTTCATTTTTAGATTCCACATATAATTGTATCATATGGTATTTTTCTTTCTCTTTCTGGCTTACTTCACTGAAAATGACGATCTCTAGGTCAATCTATGTTGCAGTAAATGGCATTATTTTATTCTTTTTTATGGTTGAGTAGTATTCCATTGAATAAATATACCACTACTTCTTCATCCAGTCATCTGTTGATGGACATTTAGGTTGCTTCCATGTCTTGGCTATTGTCAATAGTGCTGCTATGAACATTGCAGTGCATGTATCTTTTCTTAATGAAACAAGCAGGAGATGGGGCAAAAATATTTGGAATATGAGTAACAAAAAAGAGAATTGATAAGCAGATAATTTAAAAAATAATGAAAACAACACAAATAAAATTGGTTAGAAAATATAAATATGCAGTTCAGAGAAAATATGATATAATTGACTGACAAACATTGAAAAGGTGGTCACTATGCTGTAAGCCCTAAAACTGAATGTGCCATTTTGACATCTTCAAGCCTCACAGACCCCAAGGTCTAACCAGGAGTTCTCCTGTTCTCCAGATGCTCCCTACTCAGTGAGAATGTCTCCCCACCTGGCTGGTATCCTATCAGCTGGACCAGCTGCACTCTACCTGGTCCTCACCCTAAGGAACTTGACCTCCCTGCCAGCCCATGCAATTTTTCAAACAAGCCAATCACATCTTCCAGTGGGGATAAGAGGTATCTCAACTTCTTTTTTTTTTAAACATTTTTTTATTGAGTTATAGTCAGTTTACAATGTTGTGTCAAATTCCAGTGTAGAGCACAATTTTTCAATTATACATGAACATACGTATATACATTGTCACATTTTTTTCACTGTGAGCTACCACAAGATCTTATATATATTTCCCTGTGCTATACAGTATAATCTTGTTTATCTAGTCTACATATGCCTGTCAGTATACAAATTTTGAACTCCCAGTCTGCCCCTTCCCACCCCCTTCCCCCTTGGCAACCACAAGTTTGTATTCTATGTCTGTGAGTCTGTTTCTGTTTGTATTTATGTACCCCAACTTCTTGATACTGCAGAGCTTGCCTCCCACAGCTCCTGCTTGTCCTCTGGTTCCAACCACAACCCCTGTGTGGACCTGTGTGTGCAGTGTCCTTCCCCAATACTATGAGCATAGGTGACATAAATTGCTACAAATCTTGTCTTCCCAGTGTCAGGTGTCACGTGTCTCATCACATTCAGGGCAGGGGATCTCTCCCTCACCAACAGGGTGACTTGGAGGTGACCAGAACCATCATTTCATTGGAAATCAGAGAAATAGTAACTGAAACAACCATTACATGCAATATTTTTACCCAACAGACTCACAAAAGTATGAATAACATATAATAACCAGTGTTGGCAAAACTTTGGGTGAGAATAAAAAATCAATGGTTTGTGTGTGGGGGGAGGGTGATAACTACTCATGACCTGTGACTTCTAATTTGCCTCCCATTTACTTTCTAGAAACCTTTACTTAGATGCACTGTTGACAACAGAGAAAGACTGGAGAGGACGCAGAGGTCCAGCAACAAGGGCATGGTTACTGAATGTCGATACAGCCATTGAAGTCATTCTTACGGACGTGCTAACTGAGCACATTCCCACCCTTCCTCTTATGTGTCTTTCTGTATTGCAGAGGCTGGAAAGCTGGAAACTGCATTGTGCTAGGCTCCTTTGGTTGCAAGCACGACTTAGTTGCCAGTTAGAAGTATCTATGTATGATTTTGGCTTTAGGCTATTGGTTACGTGAACTAGAGGCAGCATAACACATCAAGCATCAGGTTTTAAATAAAGCATTTTAATTTTTAGAACAGAATACTGTTCTAAGAAATCTACATTTCAGAAATACATTTAAAGAAAAATTTAGAAGACAGTACAGAGAGCTCCCATAATACTCACTCAGTTTTCCCTATTACTAACATCTCACATTTGTTAAAATGAACAAGCCACTATTGATTTTTTATTATTATTAACTAAAACCCATAGTTTACTTAGATTTTTCTTAGTTTTTACAGGCTGTCTTTTCCTGTTCCAAGATCCCATCCAAAGTCCCATTATATTTACTTTTTATGTCTCCTCAGGCTCCTCTTGGCTGTGACAGATGCCTGATTTTTCACAATCTTGACAGATGTGAGGAGTAGAGGTCAAGAATTTGTAGGCTGCCTCTCAAATTGAATTTGTCTGCAATTGTTCTCAGGATGAGAGTAGGGCTGTAGGTTTGGGGGATGAAGGCCAAAGAGGTAAAATGCTGTTTTCACCACATCATATCAAGGCTAAACTCTACCAACATCACTTAATCACTGTTGACGGTGACTTGACCTCCTGGCTGGGGTAGTGCTTGTCAGGTTTCTCCACCGTAAAGTTACTCTTTGCTCCTGTTTCCCATACTCTACTTTTTGGAATGAGGTCACTATGCTCGTCTCAGTCTTAAGGAGTGAGGACTTAGGCACACCAGAAGGGTTTCACCGCTCTGAAACTCCCCCGCGCCTTCCCTATTCAACCTTCCCACAATCCCAAGCCCCTGACGACCACCGATCTTTTTCCCCACTCTGATTTTGCATTTTTCAGCATGTCACACAATTGGGATCACACAATATTTAGCCTTCTCAAATTGACTTCTTTCACATAGCAATATGCATTTACAGTTCACCTATGTCTTTTCCTAGTTTGATAGCTCATTTCTTTTGTTGTCAAAATAATATTCCATTGTCTGGAAGTTCCACAGTTCCTTTATCCATTCACCTATTGAAGGACATCTGGGTTGCTTCCAGGTTTTTGTGTTTGTAAGTAAAGCTGCTAAAAACAGTTGCATGCAAGGCTTTTGTGTGAGCATAAGTTTTCAAATCAGTTATTACCTAGGGGTGTGATTGCTGGATTATATGGTGAGACTGTGTTTCGCTTTGTAAGAAAATGTCAAACTGACTTCCAAAGTAGCTGAACCATTTCTCCTTCTCACTAGCAATGAAGGAGAGTTCCTGTTGTTCCACATTCTCTCTAGCAACTGGTAGAGTCACTTGCATAAATCTTATAATGTAGGTCTAGTAGTATCTCATTGTTTTAATTTGCAATTTCTGATTGACAAAGTATTTTGGAAATTATTTTGTATTGCCATCAGTATATTTTCTTTGCTGAAATTTCTGTTCACATCTTTCGTTCAATTTTTTGTGTCATTGGGTTGATTGATTTCTCATTTTTGTGTTATAAGATGTTCATTGTATATTTTGCATATAAGCCCTTTATCACATATGTTTTGCAAACATTTTCTCCCAGTCTGTGGCTTGTCTTCTCATTCTCTGAACAATGTATTTTGCAAAGCAGATTGTTTAACTTTAATAAAGTCCAATTTATCCACTTTTCTTTTAAGGATCATTTATTCATGATTCAGTCTTGGAAGTCTACATGATGCTAAGGATTTATTCATTTCTTCTAAGTTATCCAATTTGTGGATGTGTCGTTTTTCATAGTATTTATTCCCTTATGATCCTTTGCGTTTCTGTGGTATCCACTGTTATTTCTCCTCTTTCGCTTGTGATTTTATCTGAGCCTTGTTTCTTTATTTCTTAGTTGAGTCTAGCGAAAGGTTTGTCAATTTTATCTTTTCAAAGAACCAGCTCTTCGTTTCATTGATCTTTTCTATTGTGTTTTTAGTCTCTATTTTATTTATTTTCTGCTCTGATCTTTATTATTTCCTTCCTTCTACTGATTGTGGACTTTTTCTAGTTCCTTTACATGTAAGATTAGACTGTTTGAGATTTTTCTTGTTCCTTGAGGTAGGCCTGTATTGCTATAAACTTCCCTCTAAGTAAGTACTGCTTTTGCTGCATCCCATAGGTTTTAGTATGTTGTGTTTTCATTTTCATTTACTTTCAGGTGTTTTTAAATGTGTCCTTTGCTTTCTTTGTTGACTTTGTTCAGTAGTATGTTGTTCAGTCTCCACTTATTTGTGATTTTTCAAACTTTTTTCTTGTTAATTTCTAGTTTCATACCATTAAGATTGGAAAAGATGCTTGATATGACTTTAATCTTCTTAAATTTAGTGAGATTCGTTTTGTATTCCAACATATGATCTATCCTTGAGAAAGTTCCTTGTGCACTTGTGAAGAACGTATATTCTGCTGTACAAATCTATCAACTCCAGTCGGTCTAATGTTTCATGTAAGACCACTGTTCCTTGTTGGCTTTCAGTCTAGACTGTCAATCTCCTGATGTCAGTGGGCACTCAAGTCTGCTACTACTATTGGCTGCTGCCACTTTCTCCCTTTTAGGTTTGTTAATAACTGGTTTATATATTTTGGTGCTCCTATGTTAGGTATATAAGTATTAAAAACTGTTATGTCTTCTTGATGAATTATCCCCTTTATTATCATCTAACGCCTCTCTTTCTCTCTTGTTACCTTTGTCGACTTGAAGTCTACTTTGTCTGCTATGATTATGACTACACCCACTTTCTTTTGTCTGCCATTTGCTTAGAAAATCATCTTCCGTCCCTTCACTTGGAGACGACGTTTGTCTTTAGAGCTGAGGTGAGTCTCCCAGAGGCAGCATATAGTTGGGTCTTGTTTTTTCAATCCATCCAGCCACTCTGTGTCTTTTGACTGGCAAATCCAATCCATTTACACTTAGGGCGATTATTGATAGGTGAGGACTGAGTACTGCCATTGTATCTTTTGTTTTCCAGTGGCTTTGTATCTCCATTTTTTTTTTCTTTGTGTTTCTGCCTGCCATTTTGGCTTGGTGGTTTTCTATGATGTTTTCCTAAATTTCCCCCTTCTTTTTGTACATTGTGTCTCTGCTCTAGATTTATGTTTTGTGGTTATCACGAAGTTTGTGCAAAGCATCTCACAGATAAAATAGCCCTTTCTTCTGAGACAGCATTTTATCCTCACTTACCTATAGGATTCTGTCCTTTTCCTCTTCCCCTTTTGTGTTTTTATTGTTTCAAGTTCTCCTTTTTCATGTTGTGAATTTGTTACCAAATTGAAGTAACTATTTTTCTGTTTTTTTATCTTTATTCTATAATAAAGTGTGTAAAAAGTATTCTGATGTTGAGTTGCAATTCTATGCTTCTGTCCATGCATCTCCTTATTCAAAGTGTTGTGTACTGTTGCCTTTTTATGTCTGGTAGAAGAGCTCCTTTCAATACTTTTTATAAGACACGTTTAGTGTCAATGAACTTCAACTTTAGATTTTCTGAGAAAGCCTTTATTTCTCTTTCATATCTGAATGATAACTTTGCTGAATAGAGAATTCTTTGATGACAGTTTTTATCTTTCAGTATTTTGAGAATGTCACTCCCCTCCCTCCTGACCTGTATGTAGAGTTCCTGCTGGGAAATCTGCTGATAGCCTAATGGGAGTTCCTTTGTAGGTTACCAAATATTTCCCCCTGGCTGTCTTTAAAATTTGTTCTTTGTCATTGATTCTTCACAGTTTTAATATAATATTTTGGAGAAGATCTTCTTACATTGAGGTAATTAGGTGTTCTCTTAGCATCATGGACTTGTATATCCAGTTCCTTCCCTAGGTTTGAGGCACTCTCAGTTATCTCAAATATTTCTTTAAATGATCTCACTGCTCCCTTCACCTTCTCTTCTCCTTCTGGGGTACCCATCCCCTGATGTTGCCCTTCCTATGAGAGTCAGATATCTCCCATAGAATTCCCTCTTTTTCTTTTTTAGATCTTAGCTTCTCTTTCTTCTTCTACCCTCATCATTCTAGATTGCTTATCTTTGAGCTCTCTAGTTCTTTCTTCCAAATGGTCTGTTCTATTTCCAATGCTTTCTAATGCATTCTTCATCTTCTTTATTGAGTTCTTCAGCTCCAGGATTTCTGTCTGGTTCTTTTTTAGAGTTTCAACCTCTTTGGTAAACTATTCCTTCTGTTCATTAATTTTATCCCTGAGCTCATTGAACTGCTTTTCTGAGTTTTTTTAAGCTCGTGCAGTTTCTTCATGACAGCTGTTTTGAATTCTCTATCAGTTAGATCACAATGTTCTGTGACTTTAAGTTTTGTTCCTGGAGGATTGTCATTTTATTTTTGTGACACAGCATTACTGGTTTTACCATGATTCTTCATGATGCTTGATGAGTTGCTCCCCTGCTGGTACAAAGTCGCTAACACCTTTCTTCTTTAGGTAAAGTTGTGGGCTGGGTTTTTTTTAAAAAACAAAAATTATTCTAACGATTCAACAGGTAAGAAATTAGAGGTCTTTCTTTTGTTTTCCAGTAGGTGGCCCTATAGCACACGTTTTTGGGTTTTGTTACCTGAGTTGCCTCTGGTCATACTTGGGAGTAGCACTTTGCATTCTCCACCTCCTCTGTCAGAGGCATTGCTCAGTACCATTGTCACTGCTCTGTGCCTCCAGGGGTGTTGGTGCCTTGCTGCTGCCAGTGTTGCTGGCTTCTACCACATCCAGAATCTTCTGAGTTGCAGGCTCTGCTGCCATTAGGGAGTGGGAGAGGGGAAAGAGAAGATAGGGGAGGAGCTGGGGCCATGGGCACCTCCACCACGTCCAATGCTGTCAAGTTCTTGAGCTCCAATGCTGTGGGTTGGGGGCAGAAGGCTACAGTCATGGGCACCACCATGGCTGGAGAGAGGTGGTCCCAGGTCACACTGCTGCTGTTGCCCAGTTACCAGTGGCCACAGATACCTCTGTGGCCAGAAGGCCCGCATTATACACACCGCCTTCCCTGCACCTTCTGAGTTCTCTGGGGCTGCATGGCTGGAGGTGCAGGATTACAGGCACTATCTCTGCTGTTCCCTCAGCTCTGCCGCTTCTATGTGTTCCAGTCTACTCATATTTAGAAATGCAGATAAATGGAATTCTCCTGTGTCCTCTGGTGTGTTGGGCAGAGGCATTTTTACTGGGTTCTGGATGTTTTACTGGTTGTAGATTGAAGGGGAGAGACAAAGAAAGCATCTCACTTCACCATGATGCTGATATCATTTCTTCCTCTGGAAATGTTTAACAATATTACATTTAATATTTAGTATTGTATCGCATTTTGTGTTACTTTTTGTGTAAGGTGTAAAGTCTGTGTCCTGATTTTTTTAAAAATTTCATATAGATATCCAGGTGTTCCAGCACCATTTGTTTAAAATACTATGCGTTCCCAATTGAGTTGCCTTGGCTCCCTTGGCAAAGATCAGTAGATTATATTTATGTGGGTCTATTCCAGGTTCTCTGTTATGTCCCATTCACTTGTGTGTCTATTCTTTCAACAATCCCACACTGTCTTGATTACTGTAACTTTACAGCAAGTCTTGAACTCTTGCAGTGTCAGCCCTTCAGCTTTGCTCTCCCTCAGTATTGTGTTAACTGTTCTGGGACTTATGCCTTCCCTTACGAACTTTAGAATCAGCTTGTCGATACCTAACCATGTCTTTTTAGCGTTTTCATTGGGATTACATTCAATCTACAGATGCACTTTGGGAGAATTGACATCTTAACAATATTGAGTCTTCTAGTCCATGAACATGGAATGCCTTTCCATTTATTTACATATTCTTTGATTTCTTTTGTAAGTGTTTTGTTATTTTCTGCATATAAATTCTGAACATATTTCGTTAACTTTCTACCTAAGACTGTCAGTTTGGAAATCTAATGTAAATGTTACTGTGCTTTTAATTTTCAGTTTCAGATTTCATAGCTGGTATATGGGGATGCAATTGACTTTTGTGTATTGACCTTTTATCTTGCAATTATATTATAATGACTTATTAATGCCAGGAGGTTAGTTGTTGTTAATGCTCTGGCATTTTCTACATAGATAATCATGTCATCTGTAAATGTCATAACCTGAATAACGGTCACCAAAGATAACTAAAGCATAATATATGGAACCTGGGAATATTAACTTACATGAAAAAGGGAAATGGAAGATGTGGTTCAGTTAAGAATCTCAAGAGGAGATTATCTTAGATGATCATGTTGGACCCTAAATACAATCACAATTGTTCTTATAAAAGGGAAGCAGAAGAATATTTGATGACGGGAAAAGAGAAGACAATGTGATGATAGAAGCAGAGATTAATGTAATGTGGTCACAAGCCAGTAAATGCAAGTCGCCACCAGAAGCTAGAAGGGGCAAGTGTCAGATTCTCCTCTGGAGCCTTTAAAATGTACTAGCTCTTTTTTTTTTTTTTTTTCCCCTGTAAGGTTTACTGTCAACCTCTAGCCTCCAGAACTGTAATAGAATTAACAATGTGTTGTTTAAGCTACTAACACTGTGATAGTTATAGCAGCAATAGGGAACTAACACAATGAATAAGAAAAGTTTATTTCTTCTTCTGAATCTATACAATTTTTCTTTTTTTCTTTTCTTTTCTATTGTACAAGCTACCACTTCTATTATAATGTTGAACAAGAGGCAGGAGAGAGGACCTCCTTGCCTTGTTCATAAACTTAAGGGGAAAGTTTTTAATTTCTTACCAAAGAGTGTTGTTAGTTGTACGGGTTTTATAGATTTTCTTTATCAAGGTGAGGCATTTTCCCTATGTTCCTATTTGTTGACAGTTTATATCAGGAATAAGTTTTGGATTTTGTATTGATTTTCTATATCAATTGATATGATGATACGAATTTTCTTTTTTAGTCTGTTGATGTGGGAGATGACATTAATTGTTTTTCCAATGTTGAAGCCTGGCATGTATGAAATAAATCTCATTGGTTGTGGGGTATAATTTTTTTTCACATGGGTGGATTCAAGTTGCTACTTTTTTTTGAAGATTTTTGCATTTACATTTATAAAAGATCTATAGTTTTCCTTACTAATAATGTCTTTACCTGGTTTGGTATTAGGATAATGCTGGTCTCATAGAAGGAGTTAAGAAATAGAAAATCTTTCATTGTCAAGGGAAATGTGGAGAATTGATATCTTCTTAAAAATTTGATAGACTTCATCAGTGAAACTGGTTCTGGTGCTGTATTTTTTGGAAGATTATTAATTAGTATTTAGTTTTTAATATATATGTAGACTTTGATATATATGTAATTTTTAATATATATGTATATACATAATAGACTATATAGACTTAATCAATGAGTTTTGATAGTTGATACATTTCATCTAACTTATCAAATTGGTGGCCATAGTGTTGTTTATTATATTTATTTACTAGACTTTTAATGTCCAAGAGATCAGTACTTATGACTCAACTTTAATCACTGATATTAGTAACTTTTGTCTTTTATTCATTTCTTGGTTTGTCTGAATGGGGTTTATCACTTATTTTGAACTTTTCAAAGACCCAGCTTTTTACTTTGTTGGTTTTTTCTATTGTTTTCCTGTTTTCACATTTAGTGACCTCGGCTCCAATTCTGTTTCTTTTCTTCTGTTTGTTTTAGGCTTAAATTTTCTTTCTGTCTGTAATTTCCTATGCAGGAAGTTTGGCTTACTGTTTTTAGACCTTATTCTTTTCTAACATATGTTTAAAGCCACAACATTTCCTCTAAGCACCATTTTCACTGTCTCTCTCACATTTTGATAATTTGTATTTTTATTATTACTTAGGAAAAAATCTTTTTAAAAATTTTTCTTGAGGCTCATTCTTCACCTATGTGTTAATCTAGAAATTTTCAGGATTTTTAAACTATATTTATAGAATTTCTAGTTTAATTCCAGTGTCATCTGAGTTCATATTTTATATAATTTGTATTTGTTTAAATATATTACAGTATATTTTATGACCCAGATATGGTCTAACTTGGTGAATGTTCCTTGGGAGCTTGAGAAGAATGTATTCTATTGATGTTCAATTAAGTAGCTATAAATGTTAACTGGATTCAGTTGGTTGATGGTATTCTTTAGTTCAACTGTACACTTACTGATTTTCTGCCTGTTGAATCTGTCAGTCATTGATAGAGGGGTATTAATGGTCCCCAACTATCAGTATTGATTTGCCTATTTCTCCTTGCAGTTCCAGCCATCTTTACCTCATGTATCTTGACACACTGTTGTAAGTACATACACTTTTACTATTGTCACATCTTCTTGGAGAACTGACCTCTTTTACCACAATACAACTCTTCACCGCTTTACCACTAATCTTTTTCCTTGTGACATCTGCTTTGTCTTAAATCAATATAGCTACCCCAGATTTCTTTTAATTACTGTTGGTATGGGATGTCTTTCTTTTTCCATTTAGTTTTATTTTCCCTTTTTTAAAAATTGTGGTAAAATATACATAACATAAAATTTACCATCTTAACCATTTATAAATGCACAGTTCAGGAGCATTAAATGCATTCATAAATGTGTTCAATCACCATCCACCCTTATTACTCTTTTCATTTTGTTAAATTTTAATTTTATACCCAGTAAAAAGTATCCCCAATTTCTCTCTCCCTGAACTCCTGGCAATCACCATTATTCCTTCTGTCTCTATGATTTTAGACTAGTCTCAGTACCTCCTGTAAGTGAAATCACACAACATTTGTCTTTTTGTGGCTGACTTACTTCACTTAAGATAGTGTGTTCAAGCTTCATCCATGTTGCACCATATGTTAGAACTTCATTCTGCTTTAGGCTGAATAATATTTCACTATATGCATAAACCCATTTTGCTCACCCATTCATCCTTCAGTGGACACTTGGGTGGTTCTATGTTTCAGCTATTGTGAAGCAACGTGATGCTGCTATGCGCATGGGCATACAAATATCTCTTCACACCCTGTTTTTTAATTCTTTTGGTACATACTCAGAAGTAAAATTGCTGGATAATATGGTAAGATTCTCCTTGTCTTTTGAACATTTGATTATAATGTGCCTCAGGGTGATGTCTCTTTGAGTTCATCTCAGATTGTGTTTGTTGAGCTTCTTAGATGTTTATATTCATGTCTTTTATGAAATTTGGGAAGTTTTCAGTCACTATTTCTTCAAATAACTTCTCAGCCCCTTTAACTCTCTTTTGTCCTTCTGGGACTTCCTCAACGCATATGCTGATCTGATTTATGGTGTCCCACATATCCCTTAGGCTCTGTTCACTTTTCTTCAGTTACTTCCTTTTTTCTGGATAATTCCCAATGTCCTGACTGCTAAGTTACTGATTCCTTCTTCTGCCTGCTCAGATCTGCCTTTGAACATATCTAGTGATTTTTTTCATTTCATTTATTGTACTTTGCAGCTCCAGGATTTTTTTTAAATTGTCTATCTAGTGGTATTTCCATTTTGTTCATATCTTTTTTTTAATCTTTCTCCACATTTTTCTTTAGTGCTTTGAGCATCTTTCATACAGTTATTTTAAATTCTTTGTCTAGTACATTTGCCATTAGGTCTATTGAGCTAATTAAACAGAAAACCACTCTTACCACTCTTAACTACTTCTTACTTGATCCCTTCATTGGCATTTTAGAATGCTGCATTGTTAATCAATATAAATATATATAAATGTTAACAGTTGAGATTTGATGAAATCTTCAGAAATCTCTTTAGGGAGAATGCCTGATAGTGATTTGTTCTGTATTCATCATTTTCCTAAAGTCGTATGTAATGTAGTATAGGAGGGAAGGATTCTGAATATTGAGTGTTTCTTTTATTCGGAAAATGAATAAATTGTACCACACTTGAATCTCATGCTATAAATTGACTCCCTTCTCAAATCCCTTTGTACACAGATTGTGTTTGTTCTTGATTCTATATTCTCAATGCCTAAAGTTTTATTTGATGCCAGATATCCTGAGGTCATTAAATGAATGATAGCAGAAGGGACACATTTAGATGCCAAATCCACCTTCAGTGATAGAAATTGCAGCTTCTCCAGCTCTGAATGGGTTTGAAGGCATAAAATAAGAATCACAAGATCATCAAGAAAGAAATAAAGCCACTGTGGATTTTCCTTACTCCTGTTTGACTTCCTTGGAGAAGAGATGGCACTTACAGACTTGGCACTTGTTCTTTGTTCCCAGAGACATCCTGGAGCTTCTGTTCTGTTCTCAAAGTGCACTGTGGATAATATGAAAATGCCTTTCTGGGGAACTCTCCCAGTGGCTACAACTTTCCTGGATGACCTGGTGCCGTATTAATAAAATTTTAAACCCCCAAACTCCCCAGGAGTCAATAAATAATGCAGGCTGAAATCACTGAATATTATGCCTCTGAGAGCTGTTTCACTGAAATTCACTGATTCAACGTTCTTCCTAGGAAGTTCTGCCTCCTTCAGCATTCTCACTATGAAGCTGGCCAGCCCAAATGTCAAGGTCCTTAAAAGCCCTTCTTGCAGATGTCACCCCTTCTCTGCACACAAGTGATGGGGACATAAAGCTGATTCTCAGAGAATATCAACTGCATCGCATCTCCAAAGGCTGGTTCATTTCTTCTCAGTTTCCAAGTCTGTGGAAGGAAATCAGATATCCTCACTCTGCCTGTTTAGCAGCTTTTGCACCTCTCCACCCCACCATAAAATCCAAAGAACAAATTGAAAAGCCTTTTAAAGGCTGACTCAAAGCCTTTCCCTTCTGTTATCAATCCCTTAGTGTCTCAGGTTTGGAAGACTTGGCTTCCTAATTGTATCAGTGCTCTTATTCTGGAATTTCCAGAGCCAATTCTTCACAAATCATGTGCTATTGAGGGGGCGGTGGCTATAGCTCAGTGGTAGAGCACGTGCTTAGCATGCGTGAGGTCCTGGGTTCAATCCCCAGTACCTCCATTTAAATAATTAATTAATTAAAAACTAAAACAACAGAAAAGGAACAAATTGTGTGTGTGCTATTGATACGTGTACTAACAACAAAAGTAAAACAAGCTGCCATCCTTTTCAAGTTCTCTTCCAGAGGGAGGGAGGATGGCACACGCATGGCAATTGCTGATGGAAAACAAAGGCTGCTTTAGGGAAAGCACCTTGACTGCTTCACTTTCAGGTGCAGTGTGTCCACAGGCACAGAAATGCTGGTATACCGCCCTTGCCTCTGTCCTCCCCAAGCTGTCCGTGGCTCACGAGCAAGGAGAGAGCGCCAGGGCAGGTTTATACACTCAGGGCAGGTTTGAGTCCCCATAAGTCTGTGCACGCCTTTCTTTCCACTCTAACAGTCAATGGTGATATATAAGCATCCTTCTGAATGCACTTGTGGTGGCAGGGACAGACCTAAGAACATTATAATTTGCAAATGATAACCACTATATATAAAAATAGATAAAAAAACAAATTTCTTCTGTATAGCACAGGGAACTATATTCAATATCTTGTAATAACTTTAATGAAAAAGAATATGAAAATAAATATGTGTGTGTGTGTATATACATACATACATACATACACACGTGACTGGGACATTATGCTGTACACCAAAAATTGACACACTGTAAGTGACTTTAATTTTTAAAAAATAGGGATCTAAGTAAAACCTGAACCTTTTTTGGTTAGTCATGAGCTTTAGGGCTGTTCTCCCCTTCGTATGCTACGCTCCCTCACCCCCGAAATGGAGCCACTGATACCTACCACACACGAATGTGGTCAAAGGAGATAATGGGTATTTGGAAATAATTGAAAATATTAGCAGATGGAAGGACCCCTAAATTAGGAGGCCCACCAAAGTGTGGGTTCTTGTCGCCGGCTGTGAAAGAATTCACTCGTCAGAGGCAGAGGGACAGAGTGATAGCCGCTGTATTGCTCAGAAGGGGAAATGGAAGGGAAGTGCTGGAGCAGGGAGAAGGGAAGAGAAGCACTGGATGGAGGAAGAGGTGCTTGAGCTGGGAGCCATCAGACAAGACGGGCGGTAGGGACAGCTTCTGCCCCAGGCGGGCCACGTGGACTTTTATGAGAGGCTTCTGCCATCATGGCCTCCTTCCAGGTGTGCTAGAGTCAATCAGTCCTTGTAAGGGCTTTTCAGTCCTTGTACAGGCCTTTCCTGGTGTTGGCATGGCAATCATCAGCTGTCATGGCGCTGGTGGCTATGTCACTTAGCAGCTAATACATTACAGTGAGCGTGTAATAAGGCTCAAGGTCCACTGGAGGTCAGATCCTCCATCATCTTGGACTGGGTGGGTTCTAATTGGTTCTCATTTCTTCATTGTAGCTGCTTCCTGAGACTTAGATAAGAGTAATTGGTTTCAAATGTGCAGTATATTGTATATATGTATTTACATGCAATATAATGTGTATGTGCAGTTGAACTATAATAATTCTACCTAAAAAAACTGAGAAAGAAAAAAAAAGGAGTAATTAGCTTCTATTTGAGGGAAGGCCAGAGGTATGATCCTGGTGGCAACAGCCTTGGTAACAAAAAGGAAAGCTGCTTTTAATCAGAATGCCTGCAATCTAGTAGACTCAGCATCCCCCTACACCCCCAAAAAACATCTCCAAATATTGTTTAGCCATGAAAGTTTTCTAGTGAAATGAAGGAATGATCTCAGTTAACCCTTGAGATAGGTGGTCAGAGTCATTGCCGTCCCCCAGTGCCTGCTGGCTTGTCCTGGTCAACTGCATGAGCTGCTCTTCTAAGACTCAGGGAGGCCTGGGAGACATCAGCTTTTCTATAAACAAGAGGCAGGGGTTAGGGGAATGCATGGGGTCCTGCTCCTTTTCAAAAACATCAAGGAAAGTGTAATCTACATCCACTACACCTTCCCCTGGCTTTCCACTGTACATTTTTTATAACTTTAGTTAGGCGTGCTGCAAAGGATGAAGCTTCCTACAAGTCAGTTCAATGACTGGCTTTTGGTAGGGAATTTTATAGGAAAAAATGGTGAGATGGTTGTAGGTGTGGATACAAAACGCAGCACAGCTGCTGAAGGCAGAGTGGAGTGAGTCCAGGGAGTGGTCAGCCTCTCTCAAGGCCGACAGTAGGCAGAGCAGGTGTGCAGCTGGTGTCTAGAATTCTTAGTCTATTAAAATCCTTTGTAAAAATGCTAACACATTTATCTTCCTAGGATAAATTTCATACATTACATCACACAAAAAGTTCTGTTCCAGATCAGGACTGGAACAGGGGTTTTGTTTGTTTGTTTTTTTGTTTTTCTTTTCTTTTTGTTGTTGTTTTAATATATGTTTGTAAAGTACAGAAATCTGTTAGTAATCTGCTACAAAGAAGGCTGCATTAGCCTTTTAATTTGTGTTTGCTCTTTGAGTCTCGTCAACTGAAAAAAAATGCACAACCTGAAAGGTGAGAATCATGTTTTATTGAAGGACATTACTGAAAATTGTAGCCCAGGAAGGCAGCCTCTCAGATTGCTTTGAGGGACTGCTCCAAAGAGGTAAGGTTGGGACCAGGACATATAGGAGTTTTGCTAAAAAAAAAAAATGTAGAAAATGTAGTCTAACATCAAAAGATTACTGCTAATCACCAAAAACAAACACAAAAACCAGACATCTCTTTAGTGCTTTTCTATGTAGGAGAAGATGCAAGAGTTCACAGGGGTCACTGAACTCAGCCAGAAATCAATGAACCAAACCTTAAAAATTATCCAGAGGATAAAAGGTGCATAATACGATCAAGACCCAGGACACCATGACCCCCAGGCTAGCTGAGGGTCAGCAGTAACGGCAGCACAAGCCCCCACCTGTCCCAGCAAGGGGGTTTGAGAAGTCACTGCATCCAGAGCAGCGTTGTGACCCAGTCCAGGCCAGGGGTCACTCCTCACTGGCTGAGCAGCTCTTGAGCCCCAGACTAACAGCCACAACCCAGCTTCAGGCCTGAAAAGCGTCACTCACTCCTACCCTCCAGAAGTTAACCACCCCTGGCCTTTGACAGAGAAGACCCCAGGGAGAAATCATCTGATCACAAGGGTGAAACTTTTTAATAGTTCTCATTAAATATTCATGTTTCTTTTGCTATAGATTTCATCTCTTTGACCCTCAGTTGTTTGTTTTTATTGTTTGTTGTCTTCTGTTACAGTGAGTAGGTAGTCCTAAGGTTGTGGACCTCAAAATATGTTTCTAAAGCATCAGAATGCTGTTTCCAAGTGAAAATTAACCCAGTGTATGCGCATTTACATATACACTTGAATATTCATATAAATGTACATTGACATATGCATGTCATTTAAATTTCATATGTAAGTGCATGTACCCATATACACCCATATCACGTGTATACATATGTGCAGATCACATCACATGCACACGTGTTTGCACACAGAGACACATGCACACACACATACAAAAGCACAGTTGTTCTAGATGAAGCTGAGGCTCTGCCTCCCTGCCTCCCAGTCCAGCCTTCATGGCGACACCCAGGCACCATCACAAAACTCCTGGGCTCCAGCCAATTCTGCTTTAAAACCACCAAGTTGTCAACAAGAAATTAATCTGTCAATCTAAGAAAGAAATGGAAAATTTTATTCGAGCCAAATTTGAGGATTACAACCCAGGAAGAGCATCTAAAAAAGCTCTGAGAACTGTTCTGCGCATTCAAAATCAAGGCACAATTACACGAGTGTTTTTAGACAGAGGGCTGTATATCAAATGACGTATTATTGACAGTTTACATTATCCAGATCTAAGTGCCATCCTGGTGGGTCATGTGACCCCTTACAAGTTCAAGAAGGAATGTTATCTGTAAGGAGCTGTCTTGCTGATGCTCAGAGAATGTTGCCCTTTGTCGTTGAGCAGGCATTTTTGCCAATGGGGGAGGTTTGGTTGATGCATAATGCAGATTCACAACCTAACCTCCTGCAACACAAGTAGCTCAGAGCTGAGGAATCATCTCATAATCCTCACCCAAATCTCATGGAGTAACTGTTGCCATTATTTTCATTTTACTTAGAAGGAAACTGAGACTCACGGAGGATAAGCAATTTGCCCGAAGTCACGTGGCATGGAAAACACTAATTCACTTGTGATAGAAAGTGCTTTAAGCAGAAGCCAGCCACACTGAAGATGTTTTGGGAGATCCAAAGGTCCTAACTAAGGGTTTGGAATGTCCAGGCTCACACAAACACACACACACACACACACACACACACACACACACATACCCATAAGGGAGAAAATAAATCAAGCTGCTACAGTCAATCAATCACAGGGTCACAGCTGATATCTGTCTCAACTAGTCAGGGTCTTTTCCTGTCAGATGACCCAAATTTTAGTTCTTCAAGGGTCAGAGTCCCTAGCTGTCCTGCCTGTATAACATTGCTGTTGTTGTTTGTATTTGTTTCCAAGGGCTGCTGGAACCAATTAACACAGACTGAGTGGCTTAAAAACAACAAAAATTTATTTTGTCAAGTTCTGAGACAGGAGGGAAGGGGGCAGGGCACAAGCATCAGAAGAATGACACGGCCATTTGCACCAAGATGACGGGAGACTCAACACCCAGTGGACCCAGAGCTTCAGGATATGCTCATTGTAACATGTCAGCTGCTGAATGACACACCCACAGGCATCATGGCAACAACCAGGCTGACTGTTAAAGGTCAAAAAGTGGGTGATGGCCCAATTCCTGGGAATCCCAGCCCTTTCCCTAAAGTGGCTGGAATGGTCCTCCTACTTGTTAGCATATGACGTTACCAAGTCCATAAAAACTAACAACCCCACATCCTGTGTGCTCTCTCTTTCTCCTTCTCTCACCTTCTGTGGAGTGTGTATCCACTTTTACCTTAAACTAAACACCCCACTCCTTGTGTCCTCTCTGGCCTTCTGAGATGCCTGCACTCTGGTCTATGGAGTGTGTCTCCCTGACTAAATCTACCTTCACTCTACTATGTCTTGCTCTTGAATTCTTTCCTGCGCAAAGCCAAGGACCCTCACTAGGACGCGCCTAAGACCTGGGACAAGACTATCCTCTTGGGCCCCATTTCCCTGTATCAGTTCTGAAAACCAGAAACCTGAAATCAATGTGCTGTCAGGGTCGGTTCCTTCTAGAAGTTCTGAGGAAGAATCTGTCCCATACCTCTCTGTTGATGTTGCCAGAACTGCTCCAGGTCTTTGCTCAAAACCCACCCACCCTCACCTTTAGAAAGAGTGAACGTAAACATTTAAGCCAAAGTGTCCAAAGATAACAAAGGAAGCTACAAACAAACAAACAAGCAGATGGAACCAGCCGGGACCAAGATAGTGACAAATCTGACCTCCAACAGACCTTGAGTCTCATTATACCAGGACTTTACTAATTAGCATATTAAATGACACAGCTATGGTGGAAATGACAGGCCATTAAGGGTCAAACAGGATTAAAGATGGAATGGCACCCCACTTCCTCAAAAAGGTCCTACCCCTCCACTCCATAGACTGAAGCACACACTTCCCCATCATTAGCCTCACTCCTCCTCCCCTTGTCTTTACTCTTTAAAATTAAGTCCCTCTCAGAAGGTGGGTGAGAAGTTGATCTGTGAACTTAGTTCCCGCTTCTCCACCCTTTGGCCACTGAATAAAGCTTGTGCTGTGTCGATGGACCTCAGCTTTGGTTTCGTTTTTTGGCTGCTCAAACCAGAAAGGAAAAAGGACTCTCCTCCACTGAGGCAGAGAGCCTGGGCAGGGCTAGGGACTGAGCAGTGTCCATCTGACTTAATCGGTAACACTAGCTTCTGGTGGTAGTTGGCAATCCTGGTCACTACTTGCTTTGTTCCTACATAACTCCAGTCTCTGCTCGATTGTCAGATGACAGTCTTTCTCTGTGTGTGTTCTGTCTCTTCTCCACTTCTTCTAAGAACACCTGTCATATTGAATCAGGGTCCATCTGAATCCACTATGACCTCATCTTAACTTGATTACATCTGCAAAGACTCTATTTCCAAATAAGGTCACATTCACAGGTACCAGAGTTTAGGACTTAAACATGTCTTTTGGGGGGACACAATTTAGCCCACAGAATTGTCCACTAACTCTTACTGTTGGGCATGGGAGAAGCTCTCCAGCACATCCTCCAGGAAAGTCCTCCCTACCTCCCTTGTGTGGCAGAAACCCAGTTTCCCTTTAGTAATCAGAATCATTGACTTCCAGCCAGGACAGGAACCCTCTTCTTTGGAATCCCTTGGGAACAGAGTCCCAAATGACAGGACTCAGCCTCTAATTCAATGGATACATCACTGTGTTCTCTGGCAGAAGCATTCCCTCCCTTCGGGACTAGGACCTCTAAACCGGCAAAGCACACAGTTCTAGGCATGGGAAGCAGAACTTCTGCAGAAGAGATGTTAGGCACAATAGTGAGGAAAACTGTTTCCAGTAATGCTTCTTTGATTCCTAGACTCATGTGTCCTGATCATTGCTTGCCGGTCCGAAGCATACACCACTTCCAGTGTGCTGTCTCCCAGTTGGTGCCCTAACGGGGTCTTCTCAGGCCATCCTGCCCTTACATTAGGGTGGTGGCTTCTGGGTGACAGGGAAAATGGTAGAAGATGTGAATTTCATGAGCCTATTACCCTGTTCCTTTGACTGTGAAGTGAGTGCCTTGATCAGAAGCAGTGCTGCATGACATAATGTGATGGTGAATGTGGCATTCAAACAAAGCGAAAAACTAAACATCAGCTTAAGGTTTCATCCACTTGGAGGACATCCCTCCCCCTGGTGTTTAGGGCCACCCTTGAGTGACGCTGTGGTGCTGCAGTGGTCCACTGACAGCTGGTATCAGCGTATCAGGCAGAAACATCTGTAAACCAGCCTGTCATCAGGAACTCCCAGCAAGGTCATAATGTAAGCTGTGGGGGAAAAAGATGGAGACGCAGAAGATGCCAGACGATTCTGAGCCACCCACTCATGAAATCTAGTTGTGCCTCCAGGACTTGTGCACACCCCTTCCACCCTGTGGCTCTGTGAGTCAGAGCACAGCCGATTCATGGCAATCAGCTTTCATCACAGAGTCACTGAGTCCCCATTTCTGTCTACAAAGTTCAGTAGCATAGCAAGATGGAAACTGATTCTTAAAATAATAACTGTTTGCAGCATAGAACATGTCTTTGCTCTCCAAATCTAGACATTAGATATTCACATTGTCAGTCTCTTATTTGAGTTGGCAAGAAGCTCCACACAGCGTCCCTGTTGGAAACAGACATTTCAAGTTCCACTATGCTGTTCCCTCAGGCCCAAGACACCTGCACCGGGCCCCACTCAACATCCAGAGTTTGGTAGTTTTTCAATAAAGGCATTGGGACAGCTCTTCCAAATAAAGTGTGTGCCGCCTCCAAGGAGGCCCACCCAGACTACTCATTTCTGAGCAGTAGGCAGCTGCAGAAGCAGCACCTTGTCTTTCACTTTGGAGGGACTGTCCCAAGATGCCTCAGACCACCTGGCCCTTAGAAACCTCTCCGTGGTCTGGGCCCCTGAGTTTCCTGGAGTTTACCACTCACCTTCTGCCATGCGTGTGTCTCATTGAGACATTTAAGGCTGTTGCTGTCCCGGCTCGTCAGGTTCAAACATCATCATATCATGGGAGTATCACAGAGGAGTGATGAGAGTGTTCCTCTGTAGGATCCAGAGATGTCTGGGCCATCATGGAGAGCAGAGATGGCCCCAGTAGATGTGGGCTATTGTCCAGTCCGGGTTTCACTCCACCAGCCAAGCAAGCTGAGAGCTACCTCATAGGAGCTCCGTTAACCCTTTCGGCTCGAATCCCTGTAAGCACCCTCACCTGGATGAAGTTAGCCTTGACAAGTGCTGAATTCTGCGTTTCATGGTTTAACACTCTTAGAACCCATGGCCATCTTACCCATGTGTCTGGTGGTTTGAATTAGCACATCTTTCTCTTTTTGTCTTTTCCCCTTCCCTTCCCTTCTCTCCTCGTTCTCTTCTACTCTCTCTCTCCCTCCCTCCCTCTTCCTCTTTCACCCCCTCCCTTCCCCTCTCAACACCCCCAAGTGTAAAACTCTCCTCATGTGTCAGATTTTGCATCAGCGTCTGTGAATCCTACTTGATAGATGGGACCCTAAATAGGAGTCTCAAGGCAGAACTCTCCCATAAAGATGACTGGAGGATAATCAGAAAGGGGAGGTTCTTCACACCTGGTGTGTGGGCTGCTTCTTCCCACAAGGGTGGATCAGAGAGTCTTGGGGAGCTCAAGAATCCCAGTTTTTTTGAAATCCACACATGGGTCCGAATTCCAAGCCTCAGAGAGCCACTGCACTGCAATCCAGCCTCACTGGTTCGCACATTATACCCTTGTAATTTGTATGCAAGTTACACTGTAATGAATTGTGAGTTACATTGTAATTATACCACCTCCTCGGTTAAGTTCTGAGTCTGTCTTACAGCCATTTCTGCCTTTTTTTCAAGAAAGAAAAATGTTTGATACTGTTTTGTTTTGAATCTCACTGCAGAAGCTGTCTGATTCTCTGATGATCACGATGAAAGCCAAGGGTTTCAAGTCCTGAGAGCATGTCAGTCATTCAAGCTGTCTTGTGACTGCTCTCCTGGGCAGTCACATGTGGCTTCCCCACACCCCGACCCCCACAGGCCTTGTCATCATCGTCACCACAGTGAATGTCAAGTACACCACCCAAGGCACTTGCTTCAATAGGCACCGCTTCCCTAGCAACTTGCAGTGGTAATTGAATCCTAATGCCACTGCACACTACAGATTAGTGGAATCCCATTTTCCACTCGACATTGCATTCAAGGTAAAGGACTTGACCAAATCAATCCTGAAATCCCACATCAGATGTTAATAATGGGGTCACACGGTCTGTACTTTATACATTTTTTCATTCTTAAAAAAGTCAATTTTGTTGGGGTATCTCTTGGGAGGAGACCCATTGTTCACCAAGTCCATGCTTACTTTTAAACTTAAAAACAATAGATGTTTAAACACTACTTTCTGGATACGGGTAGGGGTTTGTTTGGGTCATTGTAGATTTCGTGATAATAACTATTAACTACAGAACCATGCAAACTCATCATTAGCACTTACTATGCTCCTTTGACGTCATCTTCATCTCATGTCTTTGAAATATGCATCTTGGAAGTATCCCAGAGGGCTGGCTACACCACCCACACCACATCACCTGCAGGCTCGGGGCTGTGTGTGGGATACCTGCCTATGTCTAAACTCCAAGGTCCTTATTTAATGATACTGGCTGGATGCAACCTGTGGTCTGTGTGAGGCCTGAAAGGGCAAACCTGGTGAATGTGCTCATTTGGAGAAGCAATCTTAATTTGATAATGTGACTTGTAGCATCAAGGTTACTAAAATTCAAGGACTTAATAGATTTCTCTATTTGTTGCATCAATAGTAATTATAGGAATTAGCTGAAATGCGCTATCATTTAAATGCAACAGGAAAATACATTGTCTTTTAGGGAACTCATCCTCACCAACCCCCACTTCAAAAGAGTGAGAAAAAATATGTTACATATGGACCATTTTTGGTGTTTGTGTGTAATTATATATATAATTAAATTTGTTTGAAATACATAATATATATATTGCATATGTATGTAGGGGGAAAGCTTCATTTTTTTCAATGCTATGTGCTTCACCAGTGGTTCTGGTTTCTGGCTATTTCTGTAATGTTGGGACTACAGGTGTCATTCTATGCCCAGTAGACTTAATGGCTTTTCTTATTTGGGTTCAGTCCCTCTGTCCCCTCTGAAAGAAGCTTCCAGGGTCTGGAATTTGGTAGCCATGGCTAGGGGTGCTTAAACTGTCCACGCCATCTATCCATTTCATAATCATCAGGCTTTTCAGGCATCATCTTGATCCTTGATGCATCCACTTAACAGTCATGGCATATTCCACAGAGCTCTTAATCTGTCACATCTCAGTTACCTGAAGAAGGGGCTGTTGGGTGGGTCCAGGAACTGGGCCAGGAGACCCACAAAACCATGGAGGTGGTTTTGAGGGATTTACTGTCATTGGAAGGAAGTCTAGGCCAGCAAGCATGAAAAGTCACAGAGCAACACCTGCCTAAGAGCAGAGCATAGGAACAGAAAGTGAGTTTCTGAGAATCCCTGAAAAGCCAACACAGGAAAGCAGACAAGTACTCACTAAGTTTGGGTCTTGGGCTGGTCTGCAGTCCCTAGGGAGGCACCTGTCAGGAACAGAGCTGGGGACTGGGTTCCGTGACCTCTCTGGCAAAACCCTTCTACTCTATCCCTTGTTCATTCTGCTCCAGCCACCTTGGCCCCTTCTCTTTTTTGAACTTGCTGGTGATGCTCCTGCCTCAGGGCCTTTGCATTTGCTGTTCTTCCAATCTGGAAGGCACTTCCCCTGATACCCAGATGGTTCATTCCTTCATTTCCTTCATAGCTTCACTTAAAATGCATATTCTCAGTCAGCAGGCTTCCCTGACACAGGATCTGAAGGTTTATATTTCGTCTCCCTACAGACCAAATGTATGTCTCCTTTCTCTGTTTTTATTTTCCTCTTTTCCATGTATCACTAACTCTATGTTTTCCTAATTTTCCTCATTTAAGGTGTCTCCTCTAGTAGAATGTAAGCTCCCTGAGGGAATGGTGTTAGTTGGGGTGGTGGCTTTTGTTCATGGCTGATGGTCTAATGCTTAGAACAGAGCTTGGTACATAGTAAAGGCTACTCAGTATTTACCAAATAAATGCATAAAGTGACCATGCAAATCTCTTCCTGAGGAATAACTATTGTTAACACTTTAGTATATGTGGTAGATTGACATACTGGCCCCGGTCTCCACCCCTCTTGGCATGGACAGCTGGTCGCAGTGTCTTGACTTTGGACTGAGCTTCGGGACCTACTTCGGCCAAGGGCAGATGGCAGAAGCTATCGTGTGCCAGTTCCAAGACAAGCATCAAGGATCCTGGGTGTTTCTGATCAGCTTTTGAGTTTCTTCCACCAGTGTGAGACCCACATGTCATATTTAGCCTGCTGATCCAAGATCAGGAAAATGAGGAACACATGGGACAGACTAGAGCATGGCTTACGTGGTCAGGCAGAGCTGCTCTGGGACCCAGAGAGTCATCCTAATAAGAACTGGTTGTCCAGGTGCACTGTGTTTGTTACACAACAGAATTGTGGCAATCAATATCCAACCACTGCTGGAGGCAGTTTTCCCGTGATTTTATCATGCGCCTACAGAATCGATCACCTTATGCATTGTCTTTTTATATCCTCCAATACGTCAATACCTATACTCCAGCTGTATTTTTTTTTATTGGCTACATACTAATCTACAGGATGGATGTAGCACAATTTATTTAGCCAAACCCTGTTGACTAATATTCAACTTCCAGTCTTTCCTCAAATCAACAGTGCTGCAGCAAATATTTTTATATGTACATTGCAGTTCATATAGGGGAATATTTAAGATAGAGTCCTAGAGTAAAGGTCATGAATTAAAATTTAAAATAGATACACATTTTAAACTTTGACAAAAGCACCTCGTTTTTCTGAATGACTAGATAGAACTTTAGATTCCCACCAAAAATGAGTGAGAGCATCCATTACTCTGCATCCTTTAAGTTGTTAATTTCAACATAATAGAGGAGGGGAAAAAAGCCTTTTTATGGTCTTCGTTGGCTATGTCTTGATTAACACCTTTTCACACGTTTATTGGCTATGTTTCAGCCTTCTGTGAGAGTCATGTTCACAGTCTAAATTTTTCTATTGAAACGTTTTCCTTTCTTACTAGTTTTTAGACCTCCTTATATAGTCTAGATATTAACGCTTTGTGGATTAAACATGTTGCAATATCTTCCGCCAGTCTATTACTTGCCTTTTAACTTTTGGTGATTTTTTTTTCTAAAGAAGATTTCAGATTTCATGAAGGTAAACATTTCATTAGATTTATTCATGGATTCAGAGTTTTACACTTTGCTTAGAAATACTTTTATGCCACTCCAATACAAGGAAGCACCACCCTATATTTTCTTCTATTAAGTGTATGATTTTGATTTTTATTTGGCCTTTGCAACACCTCAGTATTACAAAAACACTCTAATATTTTTCTAAGTTTACAGCTCCTCTTTTAATCAGAAGTTTATTGTTTTTATAATGTAAGGGAACATTTTTTTCCATAAGGAAGTTATTTTTTTAAATGTGCTATTTATTTACCACTGATTGAAACATCCTTTTTAAATTTTTCAAAAACTACTATCCTATCAATATAAAAATATATTTATTTTTTAAAATTTAATACATTTTCCATTGTGGTTTAGAAACCATAGAATTTACTATTTTAGCTATTTTTACTACTCTTTCAGTTGTGTTTTTTAAACTTCATTTGTTTGGATTTTGTTTCTTTGTGGGTTAAAACTGATAATTTATAGAGTGTCTTCAAAAAGTGTCCATTTTTCCTAGATATTTAAATGTGTTAGTATAATTTTATAGAATATCTTCTTATATTTTCAATATTGTCTCTCTCCCCCTGCTCATTCTCTCTCTATCTATCCAAAGCATATGACTTTTTTTCACAGAACTAGGACAAATACTTCTAAAATTTGTATGGGAACACAAAAGACCCTAAATAGCCAAAACAGTCTTGAGAAAGAATAGAGTTGGAGGTTCACACTTTCTGACTTCAGACTGTAACTATAAAGCTGTGGTACTGCAAACAGTATGGTACTGGCACAAAAACAGACACATAGACCGTGGACCCAGAGGTGAACTCACACTTGTATGGTCAATTAATCTACCCCAAAGAAGGCAAGAATATACAATGGGAGGGAAAGATAGCCTCTTCAATAAATGCCATTGGTATTTTGATAAGGATTGCACTGAATCTGTAGATTGCCAGATAAAGGAAGCTTTAAGTATCTTGAAGCCAAGCTTAGTCCTGGCTCCCCCTCATCTCAGCCACCAGAGACTCATTGATTTGCTTGTCACTTTCCTAGCTCAAGACAACAGGTTCTGGACTGAGCCCCTGAGTCAAGAATTAGGATCTCACATGGCTAGTGAGCCACTGCTCTGAAGCAAGAGCTGGGGACCTACAAGAGCCCCACCTCCACCTCTATTCTACATGCTTGTCTTGATGCTGTCTTGAAGGCCAGAGCAATGATGCTACTTGTAGAAACCAGTGCTCCTGGGCATGTAGAGGAATTCTTCACTGTGTAAGGAAGTAGAGCTAAGCACAGGGGAGGGGGACCAAGCCCTAATTCTTGGGCACAGTGCAACTGAGGAAGGTGAGACATGGAGAAGGGATTTTCAGAACTAGAGGACAGCATGAGTGTCTCAGAATCCTAGGGCAGAAGAACAGCACATAATGGGAAAGAGAAAGATATGAGAGCTCCAAGGCAAAAGAGAGTTCTATTTTTAAAGTGTAGTTGATTTACAATATTGTGTTAATTTCAAGTGTGCAGCAAAGTGATTTATATATATATATACACATATATGTATATATATATATATATCAGATTATTTTCTACTATAGGTTATTACATGATATTGAATATTGTTCCCTGTGTTTTACAGTAAATCCTTATTGTTTATCTATTTTATATACAGTAGTGTGCATCTGTTAATCCCAAACTCCTAATTTATCCCTCCCCTGCCTTCCACTTTAGTAACCATAGTTTGTTTTCTATGTCTGTGAGTCTGTTTCTGTTTCTGAAGTAAATAGATATATTTATATTATTTTTTAGATTCCACATATAAGTGATATCATATAAAATTTGTTTCCTTCTCTGTCTGATTTACTGCACTTACTCTGATAATCTCTAGGTCCATCCATGTTGCTGCAAGTGGCAATATTTCATTCCTTTTATGGCTGAGTAATATTCCATTGTACATATATACCACATCTTCTTTATCCAATCATCTGTCGATGGACACAGGTTGTGTCCATATCTTGGCTATTGTAAATAGTGCTGCCATGAATATTGAGGGGCAATGTATCTTTCTGAATGAGAGTTTTCATCTTTTCCAGATGCATGACCAGGAGTGGGATTGCTGGATTATATGGAAGCTCCATTTTCAGGTTTTTTTTTTTTTTAAGGAACCTCCATATTGAAGGCAAAAAAGAGTTCTTAACTGTGCCCAGGACTAGCTCTTCCCCGTCTCTTTCCTACACATCAAGATATCACTCAACGGTAGTCACATTTCCTGGACTCGACACACAGCATCTATATTTTCTGTGATTAAGCAGGGATGATAACTTGTTTAATTAAAAGACAAAACCAAGGCATCCTCAGGCCAGTCTCAGGCAGCAGTCACAGTATGTTACTTCAGGCTGGTAATAGTTACGTGTGAATAGTTACGTGTGAAGAAAGGGGTGCAGTAAAAGTGTAAGAAGAGAGGCTGGGGGAAATCTTGATAATCAGATTTGCCCTGGAGCCCCCTACTTGCCTCAGTCATTCTAAATCACAAATTATCCATCAGAAACTTGGAGACTCTTAACTTTCTACTTCAATTTTTGGTTGTATTTCACCTTAGATCATTTTCTCAAATTGGATAACCTGGAGACTCATTTATTTGCTTGTCACTTTTCCATTAGCAGGTTGAATCCATTTCTGTTTTCATTATTGGTACACAGAGGCTGGTCCAAAATTGCCTTCACCCAAATCCCCCATGGATGAACATACAGCATTTTAATAAGCTGGCTCTTTGCTTTGGGAAGAATTTATAACGGGTAAAATAAATCTCCTTATCTTTGAAGCAATACCTCACTTGTGACAGCAGACACACACAATCATAAAGGTTGGGAGGTTAGCTTGAATGTGAGGCCAGTGCACGCAATAATCCAGGATCCCTTCTTTAAAAGTTCAGTACTGAGGCTGTTATGCAGCATTTTATTAGATGGTAAAGAGCTCCCTTTGTTCAAATACTATACTCCATGAACTGCTAAGTTGTCAAAGTGCTCCCTAAATAATGCGCACCTTTGACCATCATTAACAAAGATGCAGCTAAGTTGAGAAAATCCAATGATTCCCTTTTACAGAGATCATAGGGAGGACACGTACTGCAACAGAAAAGAACAAATCTGACTCCATACTAGATCTGTTCCTTTGGCTTTAACACTGTGTCTTGTTTTCTAGGCTTAATCTTGCTGGCTCTGCACCTTTTTAAAAAGAATGTTGCCTTTAGCCTGAAATATACAGGAGAGCCTATTCTCAAGGCTCTGACCTTTAAGGATGTTAACAGTTTTGCACTCCTGTAAAGATAACAAGTTTTGCAGAATAGAAAATAACATTTGTTATGTTGGAGATTTACAGGGGCACCATGATCTAACCCAGGTGGACAGCTGCAAGAACAAAGGATTCCAACAACAAAGAATTCCTACACCAAGAAGTTTGCAACAACCAAACCTCCCCTTTTTTAGTATAAAAGGAGCTTGAATTCTGACTTGGGAAAGATGGTTCTCCAAGGACATTAGCCTGCCATCTTCTCCGTCTGCCGGCTTTCTGAATAAGGTTGCTATTCCTTGCCCCAACACCTCGTCTCCTGATTTATTGGCCTGTCGTGTGGCGAGCAGAAGGAGTTTGGATTCAGTAACAATAGTTAGCACAATCTGCTGACCTCACCAATAAATGACACTGTCTGCAGAACCTGGGGCCTGGATCCTTTCACACTGTGAAATGGAAAGCTGCAGATTTTAAACGGAGACACCCGAACACTGGTGAAAACTCTAACATCACTTAAGAACTGATCCACTGAGTAATATTTGTAGCTATTGTTTCTCTTCTATTCAGAGCACGCCCTTCCAGTAAAGGCACGCTGAACCGGACATCTGAGCTCTTTCAAGAAATCAGCTTGCAGTAAGCCTGAGTGAACTGCAGAGTCAGAGCCCAGTGTGATAACTGTTCTGTTATCATCCGTGATAGGCGGTGAATCATCACTCATGTGTCCCGTTTGTCACGTGAAAAATACTACAGTCACACAGAGTAACAGGAGGCTTAGTAAATTTATAAATCCAAAGAAAGCAGGGGCCTTCAGGATAAATCTGCCAAAGGCCACCAGATGTCCAGTCACCTGGTCCAGGTATGCTCTCCCCCAGCTGATATCACATTCCAGTGCTCCATTTTTCAATATTCTAAGCAGTAACAAACCTCCATCTAGTCTGCGTGACCGTCTCAGGAGAATTCATACTGCTCATCTACTTCTGATTTGGAATATTTCTCAGTGGTCAGTCAATCCTATATCCTGGAAAGTGCTGTTAGACAGATGGTAATACAGATGTTGTAGTGACCACTCTGGATTTCTTTCTAGCAAATGCACATGCTAGACTCTAGGCCTCTCCAAATATCCCCTCCCACAGCATGGAATCCACCTCTCACTGCTTCTCTCAAATCAGAACCCAGACTGAGCCAAACTTCTTCACCTGATCAACTCTGCTTAAAGAACCAGAAAGCTGTTAAGAATCATGTGGCATTTTCTAGTGGCATGGCCCACCATGATGAGCCCCTATCACACACAGACTTGTCCTCCCAAAAGAAAGGCCAATGCTATAATAGGGAACGAACAAATCTGACTCCATATGAGATCTGTTCCTTTGGCTCTAACCCTGTGATCTGTTTTCCTGGGTTTAGTCATGCTAGTTCTGCACCTTTTGTAAAAGAATGTTGCCTAGAGCCTGAAATATACATGGTAGCCTATTCTCAAGGCTCTGACCTTTGAAGATATAACACTTTTCCATTTATATAGAGATAAAAAGTTGCAACAGGGAGTAAAATTTTTCTTGTTGGAGGTTTACAGGGACATTCATTATGACCTGACCTATGTGGACAGCTGCAAGAACAAAGGATTCTGACACCAAACTCCGACAGTTTGCAACAACTAACTGCTTTTTAGTATAAAAGGAGCCTGAATTCTGACTTGGGGAAGATGATTCTCCAGGACATTAGTCTGCCATCTTCTCAGTCTGTCGTTTTGCTGAATAAAGTTGTTATTCCTTGCCACAACATTTCAGTCTTCTGATTTACTGGCTTGTCATGCAGGGAGCAGAACAAGCCTGGACTCAGTAACAATGCTACAATCTAGAGAAACTGTTACCCCTTTCACTTAGGTGTCTTCCTTTTCTGTCCCATTGCATCAAATCAGCTTCTGGGCATGTTAAAAATTGGATCTGTGGTCTTTACCTCAGATCTGTTAAGTTAAAAGAATGGAGCTCAGGAACTTTTCCTTTTTAATGTCTCCAGATAGTTTACATATTGTACTTTGAGAATCACTTGGGGTAGGTTTTCACTAAGACTCACTTCTGCCCCAGTGTTCTGTGGCTCTGGTAACATTCAAAGATGTCAGCGTGTACCACAAAGGAGCACCCTGCAACCGTTGGCCACCCCATCCTCAAACCATTGCCACGGTTGTGCTCAGGAAAACACACAGGGCAGAATGGGATTGGGAAAGACGTGAAGACTGAACGTCATGGATGTGTGTCAAGTTCAGTGCCTTCACTTCTGACACTGCAGTCTTAGTTACAGCACTTAACCTCTCTAATTCCAGGTTCTCTACCTGCAAAAGGAGACTGAACACAGAAAAAAAGAAATGCTTCCCAGATTGCAAGAAGATTAAATGAACTGATGAAAGTGCAGGTTCTTGTACATGATGATGCTCAATTGACACTGGAATTTACTCAGTAAATGAACTATTAGTTTCCTTTCCAATTTCCCATCTGGAAAGTGATGCTGACAGCACCCTCTGGCTTGGGGGTTATTTTGAAGATCACGTTAAGAGACAAGATGGGACCTGGGGCTTGGGACCCTGTGCTGTTGTGCCGACACCTGGACTAACATCTCCTGGAGCGACAGAATAAAGGGAAACTATACGGAACTAAAAATAACTGCATGCATATGCAGCTCAGTTCAGGCAAATTATGAACAGTAAGATATAAAAAGACAAAAACCTAACTGCCACCTATGAGCTATCCAGAGCAAAAGCAGGGTACTGCACATGATCCTTGCACACAGCACCGCTAGCAGGTGGGCAGACCATTTAAGCCCCTCGTGTGGCCCACCAGTCGTCCCCTACTCTCACCCCATTTAAGGAACCAGCTCGCCCCCCCATCAGGAAGTGGACAGGAACGTGTTACTTATTCCCCCTCCCTCGTGCTGCGACACAAGTACTAAGAAACCCTTGCCTGAATTTCTCATCTGGCCTCTTATCAATTTCTATTAATTAAGGAGACCAAGAACCCTGGTTGATAACAGATGCAAGCGAGAGATATTCTCTACAGATACCATTGTGAAGGGTGGGGACCCCGAATTCCTTCCCCTACCTTGAAGGAGGAAGTGACAAGGTGACCAGGGAATCTGAGAGATGAGTTACGTGGCCGGCTGAAAAATGGACCTAAGATGCCCATGTCCTTACCCCTGGAATCTGTAAATATGTTACTTGACAGATGTGATTAAGTTAAGGACTTTGAGATGGGGAGATTATTTTGGATTATCCAGGTGGGCCCTAAATGTAATATAATTGTCCTTGTAAAAGAGATACAGAAGGAGATTTGGCTGTGAAGGGAAAGGGGCAATGTGACAAAGAAGCAGGAGGAGGAAGTGCCATGTGCTACAAGGAAGGGGCCATGATCCAGAAACTAAAAAAGGCAAGGAGACAGCATCTCCCTTAGGGCCTAAAGAAAGAACCTATCCTTTTTCTTCAAAACTATCATTTTCCTTTTTAAAATGTCTTCTTTGCTTTTGGTTTCTTGATATTCAAAGATGATGATTTAGTGAGTTAAACAGTCTAGATGCATTCATCTTTGAAAGAGAGATGGTTTCAAATTTGTAATTGCCATGAATATTTAAATTGTCTCAAATTATTGTATGGGTTTGTTTTTGTTTGTTATAAATGAATTTGTTCACTAAATTAAATATTCACTTGATAAGTAAGTGTAAGTCTAAAAAAAAAAGAAAAACCCAACCAACAACCTTGATGTTGTCCCCACAAGACTCATTTCAGAGTTCTGACCACCAGAACCTTATACATTTGTCTTGTTTTAAGCCACCAAATTGATAGTATTTTGTTACATCAGCCTTAGGAAACTAATACTGGTGGGTTTTTAAGTGAAAATATTTTTAAGAAAGTAAGGGCAGTATTTTAATAATTTATAGAGGAGAAGTAGCTGAAACTCTAAATAAGATGGTTTGAACTCATATACATTTACCTCCTAGCACTGACAGGGCATCCACTAAGTGCCTGGCACAGGGCAGCCTAGTGTCAGACTGACACAGTCTACAGCTGTGTGTATCCCTGTTCCCTTTGTGCCTCCCCCTGCCACACACACACCACCGGAAGCATCTCTTGGAAGGATGCTAAGTGCAAATCTAGGATAGAGACAGACTGGCACAATTTCCCCAGAATCGGGTTGCAGTGTCTCCAGAATCAGCTTCCTGGAATCTTTTCAGCCTTTGAGTTTCTCAGATCCCCTCCAGGGATCCCGTCCCCATAGAATCTGCCCAGGTCAGGAGACCCAACAGGAAGGGTAGAATTTTTTCCCTCCCCATCCCTACCAATGTTCTCTGCTAGCTGTCTCCATTTTATTTGTTTCCTTTTTGTCCCATTTTTTACATCCTCACTCTCTCTGCCAGAATCTTATTGCCGACTGATTGTAAAGCTAAGTTCTGTAGTTAAAACAAAACCCATGTAGCCAATGCACAGAGGCCCCTGAGCTAAGAATAGGATGATCGTATAATTTATCATCCACACAGGGCACTTCTGCATTCAAAGCAGCACTGAGACTGGGGATCTGCTGGAGCTGCCAAGCTCCAGCAGCAGATAGTGGCACAGCCACCCAAAGTGGGACCGCAGCAGAAGGGTCCTCCGTCAGCCAGGCCCCCTCTTCCCTTGTCCTCATTGACATGACAGGCTTGTGGGTGTGTTGGGTTTCTAGGAGAGCCCTCCAGAAGCCCCAAGGGCTGAGCAGAGTCACCTGGGATGGAGAAGAGAACACCACTTTCTTCACTCCCTTTCTCCAAGGACATCACCTGAACCAGAGCCAGTTGCTTTCCTAGGCAGGGAATGTGACTCAATAGGCCAGCGGGTAGCCCAGCCTCCTGGGTGCTGGTCCAGATTGTGGCCTCTCGCTGTGTAATAGAAAAGAACAAATCTGAATCCATATTATATCTGTTCCTTTGGCTTTAACTCTGTGCTCTGGTTCTGGGCTGGTTCTGTACCTCTTGTGAAAGAATGTTGCCTAGAGCCTGAAATATACAGGAGAGCCAATTCTCAAGGCTCTGACCTTTAAGGGTACAACATTTTTCCATTTATAGAAAGATAAAAAGTTGCAAAACAGAAAATTACACTTGTCTTGTTGAAAGTTTATAGGGACACCATGACCTGACCTACATGGACAGCTGCAAGGACAAAGGATTCTGACACCAAGAAGTTTGCAACAACAACGACACCCCCTCCCTTCTGTAGTGTAAAAGGAGCCTGAATTCTGATGTGGGGAAGATTGTTCTCCAGGACATTTACCATCTCCTCGGTCTGTCAGCTTTCCAAATAAGTCATTATTCCTTGCCCCAACACCTTATCTTCCAGTGTGTTGTCCTCTGGTGCAGCGAGCAGAACAAGTTTGGACTCAGTAACACCTAGTAGAATCATCAGGTTAATGAATGGGGAAAATATGATTTCCACCTGCATGAAGTTACTCCTAGTGTCTTTCAGACACCACTTTAAAAAATGCAAGGATGTTCTTAGCCCAGAGGTTAAAATCCTATGTTCCAAAATCCTAGGGTTTAGGAGGGAGGGTGTAGCTCAGTGGTGAGTGTGTGCTTAGCATGAATGGGGTCCTGAGTTCAATCCCCAGTACCTCCATTAAAAAATAACTAAATGTAAATAAATAATAAATAAACCTAATTGCCTACTCCCTCAAAAAAACAAAACACAAATGAAAGATGTATAAGACTGACACACAAAAAAATCTAGAAAATATTGAAAAACATTTTAGGAAAAACGAATAGAGTGATATGCTGTGTTTATAGATTAAAGGATTAAATATTGTAAAAATGTCAGTTCTCCCCAAATTGATCTGTATTTTCAATGCAACAACAACAACAAAACCAATATCCTAGGGTTTAGCAAAAATTATACTATCATGGAGTTGGTGGCCGGATGGGGGTGGAATATGTAAGCTGTTTTACATGTTTCAAATGTTCTCATGGAAATTAGCCCATGAATGCTATCCTAAATCTCTATATTGTAACTGGAAATGTCCTCCAACTGAAGACCCCCAGCAACATGCCTGCTGTTGAACAAGTGGGCTTATTATTCACTAGAGTTAGGAAGACCACACCCAAGGCCCCTGTGGGGAGCTGGGGGCCTCTCAGTAAGAGGGAGTCAGAAAAGACCCGTTGCAGGACTCGGGCTTGTGTTGGGTGATTTGGGGAGAGGGTTCTAGGAAGCAGGGATGTTGTGATGCTGTCAGGAAGAGGGTAATCCTATGCTTGGACATCTTCATAAACTGCATCTCGAAGAAAGGCAGACTAGACCAGGACAGCAGCCTTCTTTGTTAAGGAGCAGCACCCTCTCCCTCTACTGGGGACAAGGGTGTGTTTGGCCTGTTTTGTGGCTTCCTGCTTTGTTCATGTTCAGACATGATGACACAGCAATCTGACTCTCGTCCTGATCCATCACCCTCGCCAGGTGGCCTTGCCTGGTGATGCTCTGTGAGGTTGTCAGGAAGCATCCAGCCGTGAGTGCTGGACCAGCTCCTGCAGGTCAGGAGCAACTCTTCTCTTTCTCATAATAAAGCAGTAATAGCCACTGCAAAATATGACCAAGTTTAGCACTTGCTTTGTTCTTTTCTACGGAGGGCTTATCATTAAATAACATCTCATCATATTATTTTCTTTAGATAAACACTGGAATACAGTCCTTAATGGGATAGAGATGATATTTCAAATCATGGGCTGCATAAATGAAAAGTAATCAAAAGGCCTGTGGCTAAAGACAATCTCATCTTGCAACATACAAAGATGCAATGTCTGTCTGCAACTTTGAACCAAACCCCAGGAGACCACAGAAGGCTGTGTGTGTCCTCATCAGGCCAGGGACCTCCCTCCCCACAACGTGCCTTCCTCACAGCAGGCAGTTCCCTCACTTGTGCTGGCTTCCACCCACAGCCCCATGGATGTCTCTCCAACACCCTGACCTTTCCTCTACTCTGGAGAGTTTCCCAATAGCCCCTGCCAGTGTGTCCTCCCATCTCAAGGACAGTTGAGGATAAAGATGTAAAAGCTGCCTTCATCTCATGCTGGTCCATCCTGGCAGGATGGGGAGACCCCTGCCTGCTGCTCTAAGCACAGCCGGAAATCTAGAATAACACAAGTAGCAATCAGAGGACTCCAAAATCTGATCAGAGGGTGGAGGGCTAGTTTGAGAGCCTAGTGAAGGGAGGGACAGTGGCAGAGACACTTGTGTTCCCCTTGCCCAACAGTAGGGGGACTCCAGCCCAGTATCTGAAGGCGGCCAGGTGGGCTCCTTCCCCCTCTGGTGGCACAAGGTCCCTCTGACAGCCCAGGCCAGCCCGACACCACTAGCAAAGGGATGGATCTGACCCCCCACAATGGCACTGGCCTTTTATGCCAGTGGAGACACTGTTTCCTCACAGGCTGAGACCTCCCTTCCTACCCAGGGATACCAGGGCGTGGGCAGCCACGCCCGGAGACCCCTTTGTCCCACCTGATGAGAGAACCTCAGCACCCGGGCCTGCGAGAGCCCCTTCCTCCCCTCAGGCAGCCTCAGCAGGGGTGACAGGGACCCCAGACACCAGGCAAACCACACAGGAGAGCAGAGTGCGGCAAAGCCTTGGGGAACTACACCGTCATTGGAACCGGCAGGACCACAGGCCAACCAGGAGACTGTCTGCTATTAGAGAAGATTCAGAGAGGACCCAGAGTCCCCGTCACGACAGACAAAATGTCCACGATGGGGAAAACCACCAGCTGTACCAGGAACCAGGACAACCACAGCTCGACTGAGTAGGACGTTGGACTTATCTGACCCACCAGGCCTTTAAGGCAGTCATGCAGAAACCACGTCAACAATGACAAATCCTCTTGAAATAAATGAAACTCACAGAGACCCTGGTCCTTTCCCTCTGCCCCAGACTGGAGGCCGCTTTTTAGAGACGCTGCTTCTGTTACACCTTATTTGTTATTTTTCTTATCTGTACGAGGTCTTTTCTTTGTTGTCACGGCCAGTGATAAAAGAAACGTTCACATCTGGAGACACAGAGAGTCAATTCTGGCTTATACATGAGTTAACTTGAATTTGATGCTCACTGGAACAGTCCATTAGCTGCCGATTGAACATACATTGTACATTCACTGTCTTTAAAGAAAAGGGCACACTGACCAGAAGTAAAGACTGTCCATGTTAAAAATACAGGTTAAATGCCCGTCTTCTTGGGACACCAGTGCTGGTCCTCCTTGGATGCAAAGTCCCAGGTGCCAAGGCCATATTGTACGTGCTGGGTGTGTACGTGCTGGGCTGTTTTTTTTTTTTTTTTTTTTTTCTGCAAACTTGAAGAAATGTATCCCTGACTTACTTGTTTAATGTTCTTTGTTCTGACAAGATATAAAATTGTGCTGAAACCACGCTTCTCCAGAGCAGTTTCTCAGAGGACTTCTGGGCTAGTCCTCCGTTTGGCTCAAATAAAACTCTTTCCTATTCTTGCTCTTGATTTTTTATTAATTATTTTCATCGACCTTGGTTCGGGACATCTCAGCATCTGCATCCTACAAAGAGGGGTGATGGCCATGGGTTTTGGTCATGTTTGGGCGGGGGGACAGGGAAAGCCCCTCCCTCCTCCAGACACTGACACATTTGAAGGAAGCAGAGCAGTGAGGATCCAACACACGTGTGGGAAAGGGTTTCCCCCATGCGAGCAGGACAGTGGTCCTCACCTGGGTCTCTCTAGGACCCCCGCTGCCCACCCCTGAGGGCCAGCACCAGTGCCTCCCGTTCTCTCCCCAGTGAAGAGGGTGGACAACAGGAGCCAGAGCCGAGAGGGAGTAGGGGACACGTCCTCAGTTGAGCCAGTCGGATCTCCGGCAGCACATGCAGTCAAGGAAGATGGAGGAGTTGGGAGGTGGGGGTGGGTGACCCTGCCCTGGGTGCCAGGGCTCTGGGGCTGGTGGTCAGCCTCATTTCACACAGCCACAAACCTTCTGAGCACCTGCTTTGTTCACCAGCTGTCCCACCTGGGAGGGGCCTGGGCTGGATGACAAACTTCTCTTCTGTCTCTTTCCCCTTCTCTCCCTCTGGTTCTCTCTCTATCTCACACCCTGGGGTGGGGTGGGGGTCTCTTGACCTCCTGCTAGCCTTTGAAAGAGGACCCACTTGCAAAGCTTTGCAGTTAAGGGCACCTTTCAGGAGCTTCTAGACCTGGAGCGGAGGATGTCCATCACGCTTCTCAGTCACTGGCCACTCTTCACCCATCTGACCATTCTTCATCTGAAAGCTTCCGTGTGCATGTTTCTGGGGTGGTGTCTGCCCTCCATCTGCACCAGCTGTGTGAGGGGGCTATGCAGGGTTGGGAAAACATTCATTTGGAAGATGAAAAGAGGAGTTATATATCACACTCTCTTGGAAAATGCCTCAAAATCCTCTTTTGACTTTTTTTTCTAGGTCCCTCTGTCTCGGGTTTTGATCAGGGGTTATTCATTCATTGATCAAGTCTCATTAGCTGTGATCTTCTGTCCCTTATCTGGTCCACAAATCGCACCTCTAATTCACCTTAAAATTGGGGGGAATTCAGCTCACTCCTTCAGACGTGTTCAGCCTCCCAGCATAGTTCTCAACAAATGCTCTCTGGGGTGGACAGGGAATGAATACATGGTATTCCTCAATTCCTTCTTCAAGAATCTAAAGATAAATTGAATTATACCACTCTTCTGTTTACAAACTTCAGTGCCCCCTCCCTCATTGCTCTTAGAAAAAACAATTGGAAATCTGGACACAGTGACCCCCACTGCCAGCATAACCCCAGCCCTCCCAGCTCCTTGTCACAGCCTGACTCCTTGCCTGGTGCCACTGATGGGCGAGGCCCCCCACCATGCTGCTGCCCTCTCCCTTCCTAGTCCTCCCCCTGGGTAACTTCTTTTTTTTTTTTTTAATTGAAGTACAGTTGGTTTACAATGCTGTGTTAACTTCTGGTGTACAACAGCATAGTGATTCAGTTGTACATATATATATATATTCCTTTCATTTTCTTTTTCATTATAGACTATTATAAGGTATTGAATATAGTTCCCTGCGCTATGCAGTAGGACCTTGTGTATTTGTTTTATACATAGTAGTTTGTATCTGCAAATCTGGAGCTCTCAATTCATCCCTCCCCCTCCATCCTTCTTCCCCTGCCCATAAATGTACGTTTTCTAGTTCTGTGAGTCTGTTTCTGTTTTGTAAGTAAGTTCAGTTTTTTGGAAAAAATGAAAATCAAAACAATTTGTCGTTTTTTTTAGATTCCACATATAAGTGATAGCATATATCTGTCTTTGTCTGACTTACTTCACTTAGTATGATCATCTCTAGGTCCATCTATGTTGCTGCAAATGGCATTATTTTATTCTTTTTTATGCTGAGTAGTATTCCATTGTATAAATATACCACAGCTTCTTTATCCAGTCATCTGTCGATGGACATTTGGGTTGTTTCCATGTCTTGGTTGGTGTAAATAGTGCTTCTGTGAACAATGAGATGCATGTGACTTTTTGAAGTAGAGTCTTCTGCAGATATATGCCCAGGAGTGGGATTGCTGGATCATAGGGTAAGTCTAATTTTACTTTTTAAATGAATCTCCGTCCTGTTTTCCATAATGGCTGCACCAAACTATGTTCCTGCTAACAATGTAGGAGGGCTCCCTTTCCTCCACACCTTCTCCCTGCTGGGTAACTTCTAATCATGCTCTCACTGTCTGCTGCATATGGTTGCCTCTGGGGAGACTGGCCTGACCCCATTCCCCCTACTCCCAGGTCTTCACCCCATCACATTCATGCTGTTCCATTCCTGTCTGTGTCCGTTTTTTTGTTTATCACCCTGTCCATCAGACCTCCAGCTCCCTGTAGATAAGCTACCCACCTTCCATCTGGGAACATGCAGAACCCCTAGGAGGCATTCAACAGAAAGCTGTTCTGGGCAAGGTCTCTGCTGGTTTCTATGTGTAACAGCCCCTTCATAGGGACCTCACCAGGTTCTTCCAGGACTCGCTGCCAAAGCCCCTCTCTTCATTTTTGACTTCTGCTTTTCAGTTTGGAGTCCTAGAAAATATCACTAGAAAGAGACAGCTGGCACTGTCTCTCTAAAGTTTCCTTTTTCACACCAGAGAACAGGTTGCTGGATGTCAGTGCCAACAGGAGCGGGAGGAGTTGGTTAAACTTGGAAGGGATGCCTGTAGCAGGACTGGGCAGCCTGTTTGTCATAAAGTATTTTAAATCAAGAATCAGGTGTCCCTGTGTGGAAAGGCTGAGGTCTGATCGTGAAGCAGAGAAACTCAGTGGACATTTTCTGAGTTTCTCCCGTGTTCTGGGTTGTATCCAGCCTCCTACATCAGCAGTTACCAGTACTGATGATTTGCTCCCTAAAGACGGGGAGACTGAGGTTTGGATAAGGAGAGGAGGGTGCGGGAGATCAGCAGGGGCAGATCTGGGCTTGCAGGTGAGGCAGCCCACCTAGATTTCCTCTCTGCACCAGAGAAACGACAGAGGATGTGGAGCGAACAGACTTGCAAGTCCTAAAGTGCCTTGGAGAGGTTTTCTTCCCACTGCCCACCCAAGCTTATCCTTTGGTGGTGCGTTAACATAGCCCTAAAATGCTCCTCAGGGAGTTCTAAGTGCATAGCCATCAGGACATTCATTCTCCACTGCCTCAGCCCCATTGAGAAGCAGTTTTAGGGACCATGAGTGTCCCCCACAGTCATGGTACTGAACAGTTAACCTTTCAAAGGAAAATTGGTTCAGCAAAAATAAAGTTTATTCACAACAAATGAAGACAGCACATATGAGTGACAAAAAAATTCTTTACTTTTTTAAAAATTATAGTTGATTTACAATGTTGTATTCATTTCTCGTGTACTGCATAGTGATTCAGTTATAAATATATATATATACATATATTTCATATATATATATACACATATATTTCATATTCTTTTCCATTATAGGTTACTACAAGATATTGAATGTAGTTCCCTGTGCTATACAGTAGGTCTTTGTCATTTATATATTATAGATATAGCAGTTTGTATCTGCAAATCCCAAACTCCTAATTTATCCCTCCCCTTTTCCTTTTGGTAACCATAAGTTTGTTTTCTATGTCTGTGAGTCTGTTTTGTAAATAAGTTCACTTGTCTCATTATTTTAGATTCCACATGTAAGTGATATGTGGTATTTGTCATGTGATAATTGTCTTTCTTTGACTTACTTCACTTAGTATGATAATCTCCAGGTCCATCCATGTTGCTGCAAATGACATTATTTCATTCAAATTCATAGAAACAGACAGTAGAATGGTGGCCACCAGGGTCTGGGGGATGGCAAGTGGGGAATTTGTGTTTAATGGGGACAGGGTTTCAGCAAGATGAAAAGTGTTCTGTGGATGGACAGTGGTGACAGTTGTACAACAATGTGAATGTAGTTAATGCCACCACAATGTGTACTTCAAGATGGCCTGGTTTGACCCTCTGTTTCCTGCTGCCAAGTGAGGCTCCTGTCCTGGCTCCCAAGCCCCGCTGTGACTCCTGCTGTAGTCTTGCCTGCTGTCCCAGGAAGGGTCAGGTCAGCCTGGGGGCAACAGGGGGCTGCAGCCCGTTCCCCAACCTGAATAAATAAGTCTAAGGGTTCAGTGTCTGAACATACAGAAGAGTAAGACCCTTGGCAAGCCTAATCAATGAAAACAAAAGGAGAAATACACGCGATTAGAAATGAGTCATGGAGAAATTGTCATGTATAGAGAGGAAATTAAAAAATCCAAAGTTCTTGTATTGCAAAACTAGGTAAATATACTGAAAAATGGACTTAAATTCATTTTCTAAAAAAATATGTAAGTAAAATTGATTCTAGAAGTGTTCCAGTACCTAACTTGCCCAATGGGAAAAACCCAGAAGTACCCCAGTGGGTGCCCAGACACCCCCGACCCCAGTAAGACATTTTACCCTTAAGTAGAAGATGATTCTGAAGCCAAGTAAATGCTTGCAGAATAAAGAGCTTTTCTTTTTTTTTTTTTTTTTTTTTGGTTTCTTTCTGTTTGTTATGCACACAAAAGCAAGCTGCAGAATGATTCACCTCACATGTGAATATTGACAGCAAAAATCATAAGTAGAGGTTATCTCAGGAACATAATAGTAGTTTGGTCTGAAGGAATCTGCTAAAATAAGACCACGTACAACAGGGAACCCCTTCTGATCATCCCCAGGGATACTGAGGAGGCTGTGACCGATATGTACATTCTCCCCAGAAAGCCTTGGTAGTTTGAGAATACACAGACACTTTTTTTATTATGACAAGGAAAATACATGTCTTCATACAAGTTAAATGGTGAGACATTAAACCATCCCATTAAAGCCAGCAACAAGACAGACAGGCCACCCGAATCACTATCACTTAACACTGTTCTCAAATGCAGTTGGCTGAGAGGAAGAAACAACGGGAATTCTTGGAAAGGGAGAGGCAAAAGGAAATCTTAGAAACAGTAAGAAATCACAATTAAGGTGTCTGATGGTAACACTGATATACAAAATCAACCACTTTCCCGTACATCCGGTTAGAATATAAAATGGAAAAAAATCAGTCCATTGAAGATGGTAGCCAGATGATAAAATACCTAGAAACAGACAATAATGAGTTCATGGATCCTATCTGAACAAGACCGTAAAACTCAACAGACGACACAGAATTAGATTTGAATGCAAGCCTAGATTGTAGTATTCTTGAGATGAAGGACTCAATTAATCTATAAATTCATTGTGATCCCAATTTTAAAAAATGTATGTGTGTGTGAGAGAGAAAGAGTTAAAGAGAAAGAGAGAGCAAGAGAGTGTTGAAGGGAGACTTGACTTGAAAATATTTATATTAATATGAATATATTATACTAATAGGACTGAAGCCTCGGGAACAAAACGCATTCAAAGGGAGACAAATCAATAAAACAGAAGTAGACCAAAACAGAGGAATTTAGCTTACAAATAAGGCGACATTTTGGACAAATGAGGAATAGACTATAATTGTATGACAGAATATGCACTGTTACATATTTTGTTGGTTCAACTGACCGTTTGGAGGGAAAAAAACACATTTTTACTTCCATTTCCTGCAATAAATAAAATCCTGAAGATGTAAAGATAAACGAATGAAACCATAAGGATTTAGAAGAAAATATGAGTAGATTTATTTATAATCTCAGAATGGGAAAGGCCTTTTTAGGACTGGAAAAAAATTCCAGGATCTAACCAGGAGAATATGGATAAATTGCCAACATAAAACTTTAAACTTCATATATATGACAATACATAAGCAAATCAATAAATAACATCAAAAGACAAATAAGAATGTTTTGAAGACATAAGACAGAAAGGTTTCAAAATACACAGGCAAATTATTTAAGAAAAAGCCAAAATTGTGTAAAGGACATAAGTTTACCAAAAAAGAAAATTACCAGAAAACATTTGAAATGATGTTCAATTTCACTCATAACAAAGCGAACTAAATCCAAATAACACTGCAATATCATTTTTCACCAGACTGGAAAAACAGTTATTTGATAATACCCAGCTGCAAAAACTAAGAAATGGACCCTTTCATTATACTCTTGGTCAGTTTATCCAGTGATCAATCTTTGAAGAATAATCTGGCAATATCAACACAAATGTTAAATGCATGTAACCTTAACTTAACATTAACTCCATTTCCAAGTTGGAATTTATAAGATACAGTCACAAAAGGATGCTTGGATAGAAGTCCATCTGTGTATAAAAATAAAGACAGGAAATACTCTCTACTTTCACTAGTAAAAGACCAACCAAAGGAATTTCAGTACACGGGGACCACGGAAGCCTAAGTGGCTACTGGAAAGAGTTAAGAACAACTTTCTATGTCGTTACGGAAAGATCTCTTAAGAAAGCGAAGTGCAGGGTGCTGAGAAAGGATTGAAAAGGAAGGTCTCTCTCCATGCCCCCTGTCTCCCGTCCCTTCTTCCTTTCCTGGAAATGCCCGCCCTCCCCAGGAGATTACTGGTGGTCCCCTGTGAGAAGAGGAAACAGGGATGTGGGGGGCCCTCATTTTCACCCCTTTTCTTTTCATACTATGTGTGCATCTTCTCCTAATTACTACTACTTTCTTTTGAAGTATAGTCAGTTACAATGCATCAGTTTCTGGTGTTACAGCATAAGGTCCCAGTCATACATAGACATACATATATTCGTTTTTATATTCTTTTTCATTGAAGGTTATTAAATGGGCAGAGTCATTATTCAGGTGGCTGAAATAAGAGCTCATTTTGTTTGCTTTTTAAATATTTTGCTGTATAAAATACAAAACCAAAAAGTTTTTTTTTTTGAAGCAAAAGGTAGTAGGGATCAATTTCAAAGAGCAATAAGAAATGAAGCATTCTCTTTATATATAGAACACTTCTAGTTGTTTCTAAAGACAGTGTAATAGAATAAAAACACAAACAAAGAAAAAAGAAGATTATGTATCATTCATCCATCCCATCGAACCCTAAGGATGGCCCTGCTCTGAATGACATGATGCTGGAATTCCCTTATTGATCAACCTCCTTGTTGTAAACTAGGTGCCTTCTCTGAAGGTGCACACATAGCGCTCACACACACACACACACACACACACACACACACAGAGCATGCAAGTGCCTCCACCTTCCTCAGTGCAAATAAATCCACGGTGTTATCCAGAACGGAATAAAATAAATGACTGGAGACATGTATGCAATTTCTTTTGCTCTGAAAAATCTTATCTTCCCTCAGGATGTAGCCATTTTGGGCATTAGAAGCAAACTGAAGATGCCCAGGAGATTAGAAGCCTTCTGCAGTTTTGGGCTCTGAGAGTCCCTGGATGGAACAAGAGAACAAAGACACTGTCTTGTGTCTTCCTGTGATCTCATTAAACAGTAAGAGTGGAAGAGGCAAAGTAACTGTCATCAGCTAGACAATGTAAGTGGAGAACCGTGCCACAGCTTGGAGTTAAAATTAAGTTTCCCTTGGTTTCAAAACACACATCTCCAGTGAATCCACCCATTCAGCCAGCTTGCTGGGTGATGAGCTTGGGGGGAGCAGATCCCCGAAAACCAGAAACTGGAGCTACTGGCTGTGCAGCCCCTCCTGCTGACCAGCACTGGCCTGTCCCCCAGGAAAGCCATCAGTCACTCCATCCCCTTCCTAGATGCCACCCTGCAGGGAGCAAGAGAGGTCCCAGCCCCGCCCCCTGGCCCTGACACGTGGAGAAAATCATAGAACACTTTACTCTATGTTGGGCATTTGTATGGATCCCCAAATTTCTAAGATTAATCAAGTCCAATAGGTATGAAGCAGCCAATGCATTATTATTATTTTTTTAAGAAACACATAGACAGTTTAATCTAGCTTCAGCTATTATTACATTGGGCGGTAATTCTTACTGAACTCTATTTGCCCTTTGGGTTTTGCCAAGCAGAACAGACTCACTAAACTACCCTCAACCCTGGCCAGTGTCTGGGGCAGCACAGGAAGCTTGGGGGGGCCTGGGGTTGACAGAAAGCAACCTGACTTAACTGGGTCTGGTCCTGGTTCAGAGTCAACACACACCCGAGTCCTTCCTAATTCTCTTGACAGGGTAGGTTGGCCGAAATCAGACTGGTAAAAGCATAATGTACAAGACCAACTATGAC
Source organism: Camelus dromedarius (assembly GCF_036321535.1). Lineage (NCBI taxonomy): Eukaryota > Metazoa > Chordata > Mammalia > Artiodactyla > Camelidae > Camelus > Camelus dromedarius. Next base: position 3,676,259 of record NC_087464.1, read on the forward strand.
TGCCTGGTTCCTAAAGTGTCAAAATAGCATAAAACTATTTCTCTCTACCAACAGTCTTTGGTAGAGAAAAATGAAGTCCGAATTGAAGGAAAACCAGCCATTGGGGCCATTGGGGTTTTCGTTTTAGTTTAGCTTCGTTTGTTTTCACCGGTCAATTACTGGATGGTTTAGCGAGGTGGTTTATTATTACTATTACTAACGTCAATCTAGGTTTGTACACAGCAAAAGCAGATGCTGGATTTTAGTGAGGACCTCACGGTGGGTGACGTGCAGGCGTGCAAAACCGACTGTCCAGGCCTCCCCAGGCAGTCAGTCCTGAGCTACCCGGACCTCTCTGCAGGGCTCTCCAGGCAGTAGGCAACGGGCCAAGTGACCTCTTGGTGGTACTGCTGACCATAAAGATGCTCCAAGGGTATCAGATGGCCCATGTGAGAGGGTTAAACAGAAACGTGCTGAGACTATTACTGAAAGTGACAAGGAAGTTGTAAGCCGTATGAGTGACAGCGATACGGTACATCGGACCCTAGGATTTAACGCTGCTGAGGGCTCAGCACCCCGAGTTCTCCCGAGGCACAACAACATCGCCCATCTGTGTGTTTCCGACATGCCGGGGACCGGGCCCAAGTTAAGCGAAGTCCTTGGACACAGCCTCGACGAAGTTGGGCGCAGACATGAGGATGCCGATGGTGCAGATGATGGTGAAGACGGAGAAGGCCATGAGGCACAGGCGGTCCACCACGCAGGCCGCGAACTTCCACTCGCTGCACACGGCCTCGCTCTCGTCCTGGCAGCGGAAGCGGTTGGCGATGTAGCGCACCTCCTCCAGGATCTTGGCCAGGTCCGGGTCCCCCTCGGGGGGTGGCCCGCCGCCGTGCAGGAGGTGCTCGTCGTGCGTCGGGGAGCAGGCCAGGCGGCCGCACACGACCCCCGAGTCGGGGGTCGGGGCGCAGTGCACGCCGTCCAGGCCGCGGAAGCCGATGTAGAGCAGGTTGCCGTTGGCGGCGGGCGGCCCGGCCACGGCGCTCATCTCCACGCTGGCCAGGCTGCAGCGGCGTTGCTTGTGCTGGCAGGCCGGCCGCACTCTGTCCTCCCCCGGCCTCTTCATGCGCAGGAACCATGCGCACCAGTTCAGGAGGATGACTCTGGTCTGCGGAGACAACGCAGCGTTAGGAGCAGCGGCTGGGAAGGGGGCAGCCGCTGATCCCGACGGCCAGGGTATCCTAGAACACCAGCTCTACCTCGAAGACCCTGGGAGTGATCCACTCCTAGATCCCCATGCCTTCCTGGGAGAGTTTACACATGTAAACGGTGCCAACGCATGACAATGGTTGAATCCAATGTGAGGCAATTATAAGGCAAGGCAGAAAATCACCCTGGCAAGGAGCCAGGGGCGTACTGCAATCTCGGGGGAGAGACGGACCTGTAGGGGGAAGGGGCTGTCTTCTAAGGGAGTCCTGAGCTAGGCAAGTCACCCTCTCTGATCCCTCCTCATCTGTAACCAGGGACCACCACCTCTAACTCCGTGTGAGTTACCCTACTGGGCCATGGCAAACTCCCAGGGGCACGCCCCTCCCGGAGATTTTAATTGTTCAAGGGCAACCTTGTAACAGGTGTCAGTTACCCCATGAACTCCCAGCTTGAAGCAGTTCAGACTGTCACGGTACATGGCTACATTCTTTGTATGAGGCCCCTTTGTCGCAAGCAGGTTTAGGAACTTGTCCTGAGAAAAGGCAAGTGCCAAGAAAGTCATGTGGAACAGAAAATGAGGGGAGCGTGCTCCCAAGATCTGAGAGGCGCTGTGCCAACAGGTGCTGAGCCGTCAAGGCATAAATATTTAGTAAGTGGTTTTGACCTGTCTAAATCACAGAACTGCTAGGTATTTCTTTTGTCCTAGGAGCTCTGTGAAAAAATCCAAAACAAACAAACAAAAAACTCCAAGACAAAGGTGTTGTGAACTAAGGGAATTTAGGACCCTCTGCCTAATCCACTAGGCTGCAGTGACGACTGAATGAGATGATTCTGGAGAAAGCGCTGTGAGAGCTGGGGTTGGCAGACTTTTTATAAAGGCCCAGATTGTAGTGTTTCAGCCTTGCTGTCCGTAAGGTCTCTGTCGCAACCACCCAGATCTGTTCTCAAATATGCAAAGGAACAAAGACGTTTCTTTTCTTTTTTTCCAAAAGAAAAATTTTTTTATATGGATTTACTGGGAACCAGGACCTTGGACAGGCTAAGTATGCCCTCTACCACTGAACTATTTCCCTCTCCCACCAACAGGGTTTCTTCTAATAAAATTTTATTTGCAAAAGCAGTTGGCAGGTTGGATTTGGCCAACAAGGTCGTAGTTTGCCAGCTTCTGGTCTAAAGTGTTTTATGAACATATATTGCCTACTTGCATAGATGATGCTAGAGAGAAATCACTGTGATTTCTTCTTTCTCCCTCCAATGGAAAGAAAGGAACCATGTGAAACCTCAATCCAGATTAAAAAAAAAAAAAAATCTTGCAAGCCTATTTAGACAAATGCATGAAAAGTGGGCCCTTTCCCTGAAGTTATCCGGATACTGACTAGAATTTGGGTTTTTGATGGTGGGTAAATTCCATCAGCAGGACAGCAGGCATGTGCCCCATCTGTAGGACAGGCAGCAAGTGGTGACCATTTTTATGACTTGGCATCAAAGATAAGGAGACTGGTCTTGGCGATGGTGATGAATAAGAACAAGTAAGAGCATTTTCACGGCTGCTGTGAGGACCACCCTCTGTCCACAGCAGAGTCTATCCTGCCCACACCCTACGGACAACACTCCAGAGCCCGGACCAGCCAGCCTGCAGATCCTGCAGGGTTTTGAAGGATCACAGACCTTCCACAGGTGGCTTGTAAGACCAGCCATCTCTCCCAGGCCTCTCAGGGCTCTGTGAGATGAGGATAATTTTCCCATTTTATAGATAAAGAAGCTGAGGCTCAAAGAGGCAAAAAAAAAAAAAAAAAAAAAAAAAGGGCTCAATGTCACACAGTGAGTCTGAGTCATCTAACACCTAACATGTTCTGACTTCTGCAGCCTCATCGGTCAAAAAGTCTGTTAAGTTCTCTTCAAGCCTCCTGGGACTTTAGCCCAAAACCCTCTCAGAAGGTACCAGAAAGACTGGACCATGGCTGGAGGGAGCACACTGCGCAGCCAGTGAGTCTGCCCAAACCCAGAGGTGGCCGCGCAGGGCATCACACCAGAGCTTCTCCTGGACCTGCTGCGTCCAGGTCTGCGCATCCCCGGGGCACATCTCAAGCTAAGTCTATTTTGAATTTCACGGCCTGAATCCTTAGCTTTCAAGGCTAAAGCATCTCAAAAGATGAGATTCTCCTCTTGGCACTGATCAGAGTGTGCCTGTGACCTCTTCAGAGGGCATGGTTTTGTTTCTGGCTGTGCAAATGTCACATAATGTCACCGCACTGGCAGGATCGTCTTTATAGCAACAGTCCATAATCAGTGGCCCTTGGAGGCTGTTTATGTCTCAGATACACGTGGAAAGAAAGAAAAACGCAGTGTGTTATATAAAGGGAGACGGAAACACAAGTTTCATATTTTCTTTGCACCATTGGCCTGAGCGTGCTCTTGAGCTGAAAGGTGCATTATTAGCATATGCTCTTAATTAAGATTTCTCTGGAGCAGGAAAGGGCTCCCAGATCATTAAAAATGATTTTCTATCTTAATGCCTTAATTCCTTTATCTTTATATCAGTCAAAACATCAGAAATAAGAATATGTGCTTATATTTTTCCATTTCCATAAATCCTGGAAGGAAAAAGAAATTAGTTGAAATGGTTCTCAGTTGCTGGTAGAAGTTGGGGGAGGGGCAGGAGTCTGAATAGGAGTAAATAAAAGTTAAAAAGTCCAATTTTACTTTGACTTTGACTTTTGGAACATGTAAATGTCCATTTCAAACAGATGGATGGATAGACAAAGTGTATCAGGTTTACAAGAAACTCAGACGAGAATGCAGATGAATGAGTGTTAATATGTCTCAGAGTTTTTTTCTCTGAGCGGGATGGACTTCTCAAGACAAGCCTGCAGACTGGTGATGTGACTGTGTGGGAGGTGGCACTACTTCCCGGAGCTCACTCTACCGCTGATGCAATGAGTTATTAAGTGTAAGGACTTGCTGTGGAAACGAATTCAAGGGCACACAGTCACTCTGTAAAGCCAACTTTTTAAAAAAATTGGTCCTTCCTAAGTTAAATTTAGGGAAACCATAAATGATCACACAACGGATATTTTTAGAAAGCCCTGGAACTCCCTGCTCACGGAGGTTAACAAAACACCTCTTACATCTTGCAGCTGCATTTAATGCCCTGGTGAGGCCCAGATTCCCTCTGAACTTGGACGCAAGGTTACAGGTCTGCAAAGACAGGCTCTTTTGGCATGAGAGGGCTTCTTTACTTTCCAACCGTCCCTAAGACGTGTTCTCTGGACAGGAAGACTAGAAGGTTTGTAGGATCCAAGTGAGAAGATGGAGGGGTGGGCAGAACTGATGTGCCTGGGCTCTGAGAGGTGGGGAGCACCAAGCTCACGCCCTGCGAGGCCCCCAACCAAGGGTGAGGGTGGGTATAGAGCTTTGGACACTGGTCTCTGAAGAAGCACCGCCCGTGGGTGGGGACGCATCAGCATGGGTCACAATGCAACAGCACCACTCAGGCGCTGGGAATCCATGCCACGTACTTGCTAAGACTCCAGACTGTTTTATTAAAACATTTATTTTCCATCCATTTCCTTTTATTCTCTCCCCCTCCCCGACTGTGAACGACTTAACCTTTATTTTATAGGCTCTCAGATTACTTTCCTATGTCTATTGAATGTGTGTGTTTGTACATTGCTTGTGCTGTTTCTCACTCCACTCCTCGTTCTGTTCGAAAGATCCAGCCAGTGGCTGTGCACTGATTTTGGCGTTGCTTCTAACCTCTGCATGGCTCTCCACAGTGTATGTGCAGAAAGCAGGTTTAGAAACACCGTCCAGTGAGAGGTGCAGGGTGGTCAGTATGAGCCCTGCTCTAGGGTGTCAGATTGTCAGGACGGCCCGTGGGGCCCTGAGAGCACGCTCAGCACACTGCCCGCCATGCAGAGACAGGGAGACAGGTGAGAAATGCAGCTCTTTGCTCAGGAATGTTAGCTGTTTGTGAGATTTTTTTTTTAATTGAAGTATAGTTGATTTACAATGTTGTGTTAGTTTCAGTTGTATAGCAAAGTGATTCAGTTATAGATCTCTATATATCTATATATTCTTTTTCTTATTCTTTTCCATTATAGGTTATTACAAGATATTGAATATAGTTCCCTGTGCTACACAGTAGGTCTTGGTTGTTTATCTATTTTATATGTAGTAATTAGTATCTATAAACCCCAAATTCCTAATTTATCCCTCCCTCCTCACCCTTTTTCCATTTGGTAACCATAGTTTGTTTTCTATGTCTATGAATCTATTTCTAGCTTGTAAATACATTCATTTGTGTCTTTTTTAAAGATTCCACAAGTAAGTGATATCATATCATATTTGTCTTTCTGTCTGATTTATTTCACCTAGTATGATAATCTCTAGGTCCATCTACATTGCTGTAAATGGCATTATTTTAGTCTTTTTATGGCTGAGTACTATTCCATTGCATATATAGACCACAACTTCTTTATCCAGTCGTCTGTCGATGGACATTTAGGCTGTGTCCATGTCTTGGCTACTGTGAATAGTGCTGCTGTGAACATTGGGGTGCAGGTGTCTTTTTGAGTTATAGTTTTCTCCAGATATATGCCCAGGAGTGGGATTGCTGGCCAGTATAGTAAGCCTATTTTCAGTTTTTTAAGGAACCTCCATACTGTTCTCCATAGTGGCTGCACCAATTTACATTCCCAGCTACAGTGCAGGAGGGTTCCTTTTTCTCCACACCCTCTCCAGCACTTATTATTTCTAGAAATTTAATGATAGCCATTGTGACTGGTGTGAGGTGATAGCTCATAGCAATTTTGATTTGCATTTCTTTAATAATTAGTGATGTTGAGCATCTTTTCACATGCCTGTTGGGCATCTAGATGCCTTCTTTGGAGAAATGGCTATTTAGGTCTTCTGCCCATTTGTCTGTGAGGTTTTTAAAATAGGTAAGTCATCCTTGATGCCTCCTGTAGGGAGTGTCTCTGACTTGCTCCACTTCCAGTGGAGGAGGGAAGGAGGAACTCACCCACTTGGGCATCTTGCCGCCGTCCGGGTCATGGTGGTGGTACTGCAGCACAATCACCGTGACCACCACAGAGAGGCCCACGATGATCATGGTGCTGGCAAAGTACTGGGCTGCAGAGAGAACAGACACAGGTGAGACCTGGGGCCTCAGGCATGGGGTGTCACAGTGTCACAGTGTGGGTGGGCCTAGACCGGGCGTTCTGACCATCACGGGCTGGGGAGCGATGCCTGAGAGCAGAGCAGGACTCCCTCCCAGCCTGCAGCCCACTGCCCACATTCCTGGTGGGCAGAGACCAGCCCAGGGCACAGAGCCCTGCCTCCTGTCCTGCTAACCACATTCCTGGGTGCTCTGTCTGCCTCCTCCTTCAGTGAGGAAGAACAGAGCCTCACAGGATGGAGAGTAGGTTGCTCCATGAGGAAGCACATGGACCATTATCAGAAACCTCACCACTGTGATGCCCGCAGGACACAGACCTGCTGTGGGGGTCTCACAGGGGAGACCTGGGCATCCCCCCCGGCTGTCTTATCAGACTTGGAAAATGACTACTTAGGCAGAGTCTGGCTCCATCGACCAAGAGCCATGGAGGGGTGGCGATGCCAGTTGCCCATCCTGAGCAAGAGGTCCGCTGCACTGTCTTTTTGAGACGGGGGGAAAGGGGCAGAACACAAAGGCTGGGTGAATGAAGACAGGGCGCAGCTGTTGGGATGTGATAAAGACTGCCTAGAACCAGGTGAAACAAAGGTGGCTCTGACACTAGTCCAGTGACCAACCTTTAGCTCATCATACCTTCCCTGTCATATTGAAAATCACTCGCCCTGATGCTGTGACAGTTCCAAGGCAGACCATAAAAGGCCAACAAGTGGGCAATGGTCCGATTCCTGGGAAACACCTATCCTTCTGTGAAATAGCAAGAAGGTTCCTCACACTCATTAGCCTGTGAAATTACTTAACCCATGCAAACCTCAAACCCCATGCCCCGGGGCTGCCCTCACTCTCCCAGATGCCCCCATGCCTCAGGGTGCTTGCACTTTCTGAGACGGTCCACATTCTGCCTATGGAGCTTGAATCTCTCTAAACAATCTCGTATTCACTTTTCTTTGACTAACTTTTGAATTCTTTCCTGTGCGAATCCAAGAACCCTCACTTGGCGGGTCCATCCTGAGGACTCCTGCAGGTCCCAGGACATGACGTTTCCCTCTCCTGCCACATTTTCAGGCTGAGAACACGAGCCTCAAGCTCTGCTGGGCAAGGAGGCGTTTCTCCACCATGGCCCAGGTGAGAAGCAGCATAGATCCCCTCTCCCCACCCACTCCAGCCACTGCCTGCCATCCGCGAGCCTGGACAGGCTGCTCGGCCTCTCCAGGCCTCTGGGTCTTCATGAGCAGAACAGGGATGGAAGTGCCTTCTCTGCACGGCCGGTGCAGGGATTAGTGATTCCATGGGCCAAGGGTGAAGGAGAACGTTGGCATGGGAGGCACTCCGTAATAGCCAATTCTGGTTACTAAACCTTCAGCGAGTGGTCTCCCAGGGGCTGAGCTCTACAGCAAAGCATCCTGGTTTAGAGGCTAAGTGTGCAGCAACACACTTGATTAAAAACGTCTCCTGCCCTCCAGGCTGGAAGCCACTCACTGCTCTCCCATGGAGACCAGGAGGAACCTGCAAGGAGCTGGCAGAGGTGGACATCTGAGACTTAAAGTCAGCATCAGGTACCTCCAGGAAGGGGAAGGGTGGGGGACCCCAAATGTGACTGTGATGGGCTCCATTGTGTCTCCTTAATATGTATATGTTGAAGCTCTGAGCCCCGAGTACCTTAGAATGTGACTGTATTTGGAGAGAGAGTCTTTAAAGAGGTGATTACATTTACATGAGATTGTTAGTGTGGTGCCTGTCCATATAAGAAGGGGAAATGTGGACACACAAAGGGGCCCAGGGGATGTGATGACACAGAGGAAAGACCACAAGAGGACACAGCAGAAGGTGCCTGTCTTGCTGCAAGACAAGGAGAGAGACCTCAGGAGAAACCAGCCCTGTTGGCACCTTGATCTTGGACTTCCAGCCTCCAGAACTGGGAGCCAATGAACTTCTCTTGTGTAAGCCACCCAGGTTGCGGAACTTTACTGCAGCACCCTTAGTAAACTAATACAGTGACCTAAGGAGGGATCCAGGGTCAAGGACACAGATCAAAGGCCAACAGCATCCCATCCTTCTAGACCTGAGCTATGCATCACCCAAGCCGGTTCCCATAGGTTCATCGGACAAGGCAGGGCCTGCCAACTGCCCTGTGAAGGGCAGCTTCTTTTGCAAGTTGCTGTTGAAAGCCCCCGTGTTGGAAGGTAGAAAGGGGGTCAGAATGTCAGATTGAAAGATGATTCCTGGCTCCCTGGATGGTCCTGAGAGAAATAACAAACACAGAGGTTTTTTTTATACCAACAGTCTCTCTGGTCAAAACATTATACATCCAGGAAGCTCCAAAAAGCAAGGCCTTGGCTTCTTAATTCATGAAGCCCAGGGTGTCCCTGTAAGGCCCCCCCTTGGTTAACCTACCTACCCCTGGCTACCCACACAGGGCTGCTGCCAGTATGGATGGCTTTCTTGTCTCTGACCTCCACCACCAAACGGGAGTGGGGATCTCATACCTGATATCTGCTGGCAGACTGTTTGCTTCTGGTCCTCACAACTGGCCTAGCAATCTCACTCTCTGACCAGGAACAGAACCATGGCTGCAGTGGCGAGGGTCCTGGATCCTAACCCCTAGACCACTGAGCACCCCTTCACACGCTCCTGCTTATTCCTACCCAGAGAGGTACATGGCAACAGGTGATGCTGCCTCTTGTTCCTGGCATCCTCTCCCAAGCAGAAGGTCATGCCAGACACCTGTTCTGGTGTGCGGTCAGGCCACCCAAGACGGCTGTTCTCTTGTTCTCCATACATCCCCTGCTAGACCGGTTCCTTCATCACTGACATCCTACTCACATCTATCCATCAGAAAGGCTCCCCTTTGATAGTTTAACAAAGGGAAGACCTCTGCCCCATGAAGGTACTTAGCCTGAGGGGCTGTGCCCCTCTGCTGGTTTCCCTGGTAACCGATGGACCAACGACATCAATCCCCCGCTAACTGGTCTCTCTCTTCCCCAGCGAGCGGAGGCTACTGCTCCCGTGCCCTGCCTGCCCTCTGCTGTCTGCCGTCCATGGTGGGGTGCTGCTCCAGGTCCCTTTTGCTTCAGATATGTAAGATCACCCATCTATTAAACTATTCATGTCTCTGTTTCTGACTCTGGGCTCTTTCTTTGGTCTTGAGGCTGGGCAAATACAGGGCTTGCAGGCCTGTGGGACACAGCCCAACCCTTGGCCGAAACACGTTTGTCCTGTTCACCTACCCTCACAAGCTTGAACTTTATACTGCAACATTGAGTCATCTCAGGAAACAGTGGCTAAGGCTTAAAGTGTGACAAAGAATTTGTGAAAAAACAGCAACTCAAGATAAAACAATGAATCTCTAATGGTAAAAATCTCCAGCTCCATAACAATTGGGAGAGGGAGGATTGTGGGAGGAAGGTGGGCCATTTCTGCATTGCAGAGCCACACCACAAAGCCAGACCCATCCTCCCCTTACATGTGCCCAGGTGAGCAGAGGCCATGGGTCACTCTGAGTAGCTATAGCAGATCATCACATGACAACAGGAAAAGGGGGCCAGGCAGCTCTCCAGAGCCCTGGAGGACGTGTTTCTGCTCTTTGCCTGTGCTAGGAAACCCCAGGCGCTCTCTAAGCTCCTGTCTTTAGAGGAGCCAGATGCCTGCTTACCTATCAAGGGGACTGAGTCAGACGTTGCAGGCATGATCTCAGCCACCAGCAGCATGAAGACGGTCAGGGAGAGCAAAACTGTGATCCCTGAAACACAGACACACAGGGACACCTGAGACAGAACAGACAATAAGGCCTGAATCCCATCCGGCCTGAGAGCCAAAGGAGGTGTTGGAGGAGGGGCAGTGGTAGACAGGACATTACTGAAACCCAGTGCCTGGTTTTCTCTCTTTATGGGAATGGGCATTTTTCTGGGGACAGTCCACGTCATTCACCAGAGTCCCAGAGGAGTTACTGGGGAGGTGAACTTAGGAGCCAGAACTTTAGAAGAACAATGCAAAATGGATTGTGAATCTGAGCACACAGATCTCACCTTTCCTTTATTACATTAGTGTTGAGACATAGTTTCATGTAGGGGGAAAAAGAAAATGTGGTTTGAAGGCCTGACTTTTGGTTTTGACTCTACTGTTTACTAGCTGTGTGCCCATGGACAAGTCATTTAATGTGCCCCAGCCTTGTGGTCAAGGTTGTGGGGCTGAGAATGATTTCTGGGAGGGAAGGTAGCAGCTCAGTGGTAGAGCATGTGCTTAGCATGCACAAGGTCCTGGGTTCATTCACAGTGCCACCACTAAAAGAAAAAAAAGCAAAAGAGAATGATTTCTACAGGCACCAAATATGATCTTTAGTAACCCTCTGAGCTGTTGAAGGACTAATTTTGCCAGTCTAAACTGTAGTTTTCTCACCTTTCTACTGGATGATCATAAGGAATTACCCACATACTGCGATATCTAAATGAAAGCTGGTACTGGATGAAACTAAACTGCATCCAGCCCACAACGGATGCTGGTTGGTTGGCATGGAGATGTGGGGTAGGGTGGCAGGAGCGTGGAAGGCACAGGGCCCTCCATGAAGAACTGGTACCTTCCTGGACATCCCCATCCTCTGTGCAGCATCAGAGGAGTCCGTGGACTCTCAGGAGGGCACGGCCATCCAGCACAGGGCTGTATCAGGGAGCCTCCCTGGGCTGAGATGCCCTGAACAGTGGTCCTGCGACCTCTCTGCACTAGAGCCCTGACCACTGCCTACAGGGAGCCCTCCAGAGCTGCCCTCAGGGTAGGTGCCTTCCAGCCCAGCTCCGACTCCATACTCACCAAGGGAGATTTTCTCCCCGGAGTCTGCAGGGAGCAAGAAGACAAGAAGGGCCAGGGCTGAGATGAGCACACAGGGGATGAGCAGGTTGAGACCATAGTAGAGGGTCCTGCGGCGGATGGTGACCGTGAACGTCACGTCGGGGTATGGCTCTTTGCAGCACTCGTAAAACTTCTCACTCCGCTTGCCTGGGATTCCTTTGTTTTGGGGGGAGGAAGGAACCACCACTGAACAAAATTACTCCATTTACTTTAAGGAGTTACAACACATACACAGAGCCATGGGATTTGCTAAGTGCGAAAACACTGGCTAATTGAGTAACAGCTTTTGGTTTACTATGTTTATTTAAGAGTATCTCAGTGATATTTGAACAAATTGGCAGTTTTTTAATGTATTGGAATTGCACGTGTTATAGACTGTGTCCCCAAAATTCATATGTTGAAATCCTAACCCCCTCCACCCAAGTGACGGTATCTGAAGGTGGGGCCTTGGGGAGGTGATGAGGTCATAAGAGTGGAGCCCCTATGAGTGGGATTAGCACCCTTATAAAAAGGACCCCAGAGAGCCCCCAGTCCCATCCACCAGGTGAAGACACAGCCTGAAGATGCCGTCTATGAACCAGGAAGCAGGTCCTCACCAGACACCGAATCTCCAGTGTCTTGACCCTGGACTCCCAGCCTCCAAACTATGAGAAATAAATCTCTGTTGTCTATAAGCCACCCGATCTACGATATTCTGTTATAGCTGCCCAGACGGACTAAGACACCGTGATTATACATAATACATTGTAAACTCAACCCCGTTATAAATGCAGTGCTTGTTTTTCTATTTAATACCATCCAGTGTAGACTCCCTGTGGTTTGCTGTCCCACCTAGTTTTTAGGGATGGTGCAGATTCCAGTAACACTGGGATGTCTATCCTGGCACTGACTTTTTTAAATGTGACCTTACCACAGCTGCAAGTTCCTCATGGAAAACTCGTAATTTTCTAATTGTTTTTTTTTTGTTTGTTTGTTTTTCACCCTAGAGTTCTCAGTAAATCACAGAGAATGCTACAGGGTTTAGTGCCTGCTCATGCTGAAAAGCAGAGTGGAAAATCCCAAACTTTTCAAGCTGGCCCAGGAATAAAGCAGCTTCCTTCTAGGCTGCTAGAGTCACGTCTCTGCGGGGCTTACCCACAAGGTCCCATTCTCCATTTGGGATATAGCCACTGATGTCTGCCTCCTGCATCTGTAGATCCAAGGACCACCCTCCGTAAGACCAGGACCCGAACTTCAGCTTGCACTGCTGCACGTCAAAGGGGAACCAGCGCACGTCGATGTAGCAGGAGCTCTTGAATATGCCTGTGCGGGCAACAGAAACAGACCGAAACGGGCGCTGGCTGAGACGTGCTTTAAATACACAGCAGTCTCACACTGTTGGTGGGAATGCAGACTGGCGCAGCCACTATGGAAACAAGTACGTGGGCTCCTCAAAAAATTAAAAATAGAACTACCATCTGATCCAGCAATCTCACTCCTGGGAATAGAGTCTAAGGAAAGAAAATCCGTACCTCAAAGAGATATTTGCACCCATGTCACTACTGTACCATATTGTCAGAAATGCACCCAGCATTACTCGTAATAGCTAAGACATGGTAGCAATCTGAGTGATTGTTGACAGATAAACAGATAAATATTTATTTATATGCATTATATGGAATATCACTCAGCCTTTAAAAGACGGAAATTCTGCCATTTGCAATGGCATGGGTAAGTCTGGAGGGCATTATGCTCAGTGAAATAAGCCAGACACAGAAAGACAGATACTGTAAAATATGACTTATAGGCAGGATTTGAAGAAAAAAAAAAGTTGAACTTGTAGAAACAGAGAGTAGAATGGTGGTTGCCAAGGGCTGGAGGGTGGAGGACATCGGAGACAGGTTGATCAAAGGGCATAAACTTTCAGTTCTAAGATGGATTCGTTTTGAGGATCTAATGACCAGCATGGTGACTGCAGTTAATAATATTGTATACTTGAAGTCTGCTAAGAGAATAGCAGGTAACTAGGTGAGATGCTGAATGTGTTAAATAACCTGATTGTGAAAAGAAATGATTTCACAATATATACGTATACATATATACATTACAGTTTTATTTGTCAACTTTATCTCCATGATGCTGGAAAAATTAAAAATAAAAAAATAAATGCACAGCAATCTCTTGGTCTCCATCTCATGCATTGTTCATCATACACAAAGCCTACTCTTCATGGAGAGAAAAGCTTGCTGGCCTGATAAAGGGCCGGCGGGTTAAACGCCGCCGTGCATCTGATGATCTGCACATCTCATGATCAGTGCTGGGCACACATCCTTCTGGCTCAGCCGTGCTCCTTTCAGGAATAGGCAGTGTGGACATCAGGGCCTCTCACCTGGTGTGACCTGAGAGGACTTCAGCCCTAGCCTTCAGCTAGACCTGCCCTGGACAAGCTGGGTATTTTTTGGAAAAATCTCTAGAGAAGTTCAGCAGAAGCATTACTGTCTTTTAAAATTCCCAGACTAAACCAACATTCTCTGTTCTGTGGGATTTCTGTGCAGAGAATCAGAAGTTCTGTAAACCTGCTCTGGCCTTGAACGTGCATCTTCAAATTCTAAATGATAAAAGTAAAGAACGTAAAAAAAATCCCAGAGAAGCTGATAAAAATGATAAAGAGCTTAGAAACAGAATCAGAAAGGGGTGTGTGTGTGTGTGTCTCTGTGTGTGTGTTTCTGTCTTTGGTGAAGAGTGGGGTGAGCATTTTCTTTAGGTTAAAAATTGAGAAAAATCCTTGGTTATCTAGAAATAAATGTGGAATATATTTTTAATTAGTTTCAATTCTATTTTGAAGTGTTTCTTTCTTTTTTTAAAACACTTTTCTTATTGTTATAGTCATTTTACAATGTTGTGTCACATTCCAGTGTAGAGCACAATTTTTCAGTGATACATGGACATACATATAGTCATTGTCACAATTCTTTTCACTGTGAGCTACCACAAGATCTTGTATATATTTCCCTGTGCTATACAGTATAATCTTACTTATCTATTCTGCATATGCCTGTCAGTATTTACAAATTTTGAACTCACAGTCCGTACCTTCCCACCCCCTGCCCCCTCTGGCAACCACAAGTTTGTATTCTATGTCTATGAGTCTGTTTCCGTTTTGTATTTATGTTCATTTCTTTTTTTTAGATTCCACATATGAGCAATCTCATATGGTATTTTTCTTTCTCTTTCTGGCTTACTTCACTTAGAATGACATTCTCCAGGGACATCCAATTGCTGCAAATGGCATTATGTTGTCAGTTTTTTATGGCTGAATAGTATCCCATTGTATAAATATACCACATCTTCTTTATCCAGTCATCTGTTGATGGACATTTAGGCTGTTTCCATGTCTTGGCTATTGTAAACAGTGCTGCTATGAACATTGGGGTGTAGGTGTCTAGGAACAGAACAAGGACTGATAAGTTTAAGTTGCAGAGATGGTGTCTGGGCAAAAGCTAGCATTTCTACTGAAAAGAGAGACAAGACAAGTGGGAGGTGAATTTCCCAGCTGGTCACTGGGAGGAGAACAGATAAGCCCACTGCAGCCATTTGTGTCCACGTGTACCTCTCTGCCCAGAGAAGGACCAGAAAGCAATGATGACATAAAACACTAAGGGTGCCAGTGCTCATGGGGACAGGGCAGGCACTCTGTCAATTTCTGCTACCAAATTTAAAAACATAAGTGGAGGAAGGACTCAATAGCATTGCAGACATGAACCCCTCACCCACAGCCAAATTGTGAAAGGATAATAAACTTCCTATCTCCTCAAGTTCCTTTAAACAGAATTTGCAGCATTATATCCAATGTCCACTGGACTCTGGACATCATTATAGACACTGCCTTCCCATTAATGGGTTGGATTTCCCCCAAACTCACACTGCTTGTAGAAAACACACCTCTATAACTGGATTATTCCATTTTAATGAGATGACCAGAGAAAGAGACTCTCTAGGGATAGAAAGCAGATCACTGGTTACCCAGGGCTGGCCTGAGGGTGGGGAGTAGCTGCAAAAAGGCAAAAGGGATCTTTGGCGGGTGATGGAAAATGCTTTAGACCTGGATGGTAGCCATGGTGGTGCAGCCCTGTGCCTTTACTAAAAATCATGGAATCCCGCACCTGAAATGGGTAAATTGTATGATACGGAACTTGTACCTCCATAAAGTTGTTAAAAATTTTAAAATATGAAAAGGGAAAAAAGTCATTTTGTGACCAAGCTTGCACCTGAAATGCCTTTTGCCTGTGTTTAGTTGTGCGAGCAGGGCCGCTTCCTAGACCAGGTCTGCACTGCCCGGGTACAGGCTGGCTGCTGGGAACCAGACGGCACTGTGCTCCCCCGACCAGGGGAGGGGAGACTCCCACAGTCAAAGCACAATGCCCCTCCCAGTGGAGGCTGGAGTGCAGGCATGGAGCCCTGAGGACTGCCGGACACAGGCAGCTCGGGGGTCAGGACTGCTGCTCCTGTGGCTGAAAATAGCCCCTGCCTGCAAAGCAACCCACAGCACCAGGTTCTCCTACACTGGTGACTACTGGAGGTCTTTGTCCTAAAGAGCTCTGGTGAGAGAAGCTGCAAATTTCGAGCCTGGGGACAAAAACGTGATTGTGGTGGAAGACTCCTCCTGGAGGATGTTAGGACGAAGACATGTGTGGCCATGGGAGGGGAGAAGGGCCAGGGGAGTAGCAAGGAAGCACAGGCTTTCAGACAAAAAAACCAAAAATCCAGAGACAAGAGCGGATGGTGTCTGCCTGTGCGGGTTTGATCACTCAGCACACGTTTATCCACACATGGGCCCGGCCCCAGGGTGAGGACCGGTGGTTCTAAGGTGAGTTACACACAGACCACCTGTGGGAGGCTCAGGGACCCCTAAGGAGGCAGAGCATGGAGGCAGGGTGTGATGTGTATAATGTGTGGTGTTGTGTGCGTATGTATGTGTCTGGTGGGTGATGTGTGTGTATGTGGGTGTACATGTGTGTTTGCATCTGTGTGTGGTGAGTGTGTGGATGTGGTGGGGAGATGTGTGTGGTGTGTGTGTGGTGTGTGTGGAGGTGGCGAGATGGGAGATGGCTGCAGGTTGCCTGAGAGCAGAAAGTTAAAGAAACAGTTGCAGTGGGGTAATCATCCTGGAAAAGAACACGTGAAAAATCATCTAAAAGATTGTTAAAACCCTCGAGGCCACGAAGCCCGATTTCCCATCGTGCAGGTTACTAAGTGAGCAGCCCAGCCTCCTGGGAACTGACCACAGTGACTGGGCTGGTGGGAAGAGATTCCGTCCCAGGAAGATCAGCCATCAGTGGTTTGGGAAGGAATGGTCTTTCAGCAAGAAATCACTGATGAGCCCCTTTGAAAACACTTGGTCTCACATCTAAAAGAAAGTGCTCTCCCAAGTACACACTCAGGAAGCCAGTCCACAGGTTCACCATCTCCCCAACCCCTGCACCTGGAGGGCAGCACCTGCCAAGGTACCCGGTGTGGCAGGAAGGGAAACGGGGACTGCGGTGCAGGATGTGGCCTGGAGGTTGTCAGGGGAGTGGAGATGACCTGACAAGGGAGATGCTTCAGTGGTGGCTGAACTTTAAGGAACACACAACAGACAATAAGGACACAGGACACCCGGTGGCAAAGACAGCTTGAGCTGGGATCCCAAGACGAAAAAGAGGAAGATGGCACTGTCATGTTCAGGGAAGATGTGCAGGCAGAGGAGGAGGAGTGGTAGGTGTGAAGGCGGCAAAGGATGCCCAGACCACAGAGCTGGCCCGCTGCTCCCGTGAGTGCCCTGGGGACAGCACCCCCACCCCCGCACTCCATCTAACTGCAGGAGACAAAGGGAGCGGACCTTACCTGGAGGGAGGTACTGGCAGTGCCCAGAAGAATTCACCAACACATTGGTGTGGAACGTGGCATCAAACCGCTCATCAGCACTAGAAACAGGACAAGGATCTCGTGAGCCACCGCTGCCAGGCAGTGGGCTTCCCAGTGCCCCTAGGGCTGTTGTGACTGCAGTCCGAGCAGCTCTGAGATGGGCTGCTGCTGGCAGATGGAACAGCCGGCCGTGGTCTGAGAGCCCCATCTGCAGCTGACCTGGAAGGTCTTCCCAGAGCACAGAGGGCAGGAATCAATGGCCATCCCCTTGTTTCATATGAACTCTGATTTTCCCCATATGGATATAAAGCTCTTAGCAGAAATGAGAGTTAAAAGACAACTTAGGAGGCCATCAGCCCCTGAGAAATTTCAATCTATCTGCAGGAGAGAGAGTGGGTGGAAGTCCAGCACCCCTCTCAGCCTGGGAGGGTGGAGTCTGAACCCTCTGTGTTCAAAGCTCTAGTTCCAGCCCTTTGAATGAGCACAAAGCTCGGTTGGTACTTGACAAATCCATCTTGAATGACTGACATGACAGGTGCAGGAGGGAGCTGGGCACCATGGTGGGGTACCAGGCTCCATGATTAGAGGAGGGCAGGTGGAGACAGCAGAATCAGATCCATCACATTTGGATGTACCCTATCCCCACTCCCTGCCCATAGTCAGGATCTCCTGTAGCCTGGAATTACCACCCTGGAAAAGGGGAAGGCCATAGAACAGGAAGAAAACACAATTAAGACCAACATCCCTTGTTATCCATGTCTTTGACATCTGGGACCTTGCTAACCCTGGAGGAACTGTCCCCACCCTGAACCCCTGCCCCAGGTCAGCCAATTCCTAAAGATAGCAAATGACTCATTCATAAGCATGTGTCCCAAATGCAAACCAACCAATCACCTCCTTCACGGGGCTCTCACCCTCCAGGCCACCATCCACTTGCCCTAATCACCCCAGGGCCAGGCGTCAGACAAGCAAGGACAGCCCATATGCACCAGAGCCTACCGAAAGTATTCCCAGTCCTAGTCCTGTTTACCCAGCCTCCCCAGTTCCATTCCATGGAAATGACAATAAAAGCTTTGGACTACGTTTCCCCCTCATGCCCTCTTCCTTCTGACCGACCCCCGTATTTCCCCATGTGGCCCTGCACAGTGAGCCCTGCTTCTGTTTCTAGGGAACTGTTGAGTATAAATTTCCTTCCTTCCTGACCATCATTTCTGTGTCTTCATCTTACCTGATTAAAACATATCCTTAAAACATCGCCCTGCACATAAATAAAAAAGTTCCCATGCCTCAAGAACAGGTAGGCAGCCAGCCAAGGTGGCAGCACCACAAGTTAGGTTCCCTTCATTCTGGGGACTGGAGGACCTCTGCTCAGGGCCACCCATGTCAATGGAGCCTCCACAGCCTTTCTGGCACCGATGTCCTCTAACTGGGACAATCACAACTGTAAGATGTTTGAAGACAGCCTTCCATGTGAGACGCACAACCAAGGACAGAGGCAGAAAGCATCCAAGAAGAAACAGTCAATGAAAGGAATGAAAAATTACCTCTTAAAAAAGCAATACCCTCACAAAAATTCAAGTGGATATTGCATTTAGAAAAACAAAGGACAACCTGGAAGTTAAAATATGGTCTCTGAAACACGTCTTTATAAGTGGGTGGGAAGTTTGGCTGTTAAGAATCACTGAGAAGAAAAAATGCAAGACAGAAAGGACAAAGACCTCAGAGTAAAGGCCAGGGGACCTCACTCAACAGAAGCAGAAGAGACATCAGGGAGAGGGGAGGGGAGAGGAGTTGTAACAGGGAAGAAAGAACAAATCTGACTCCACATTAGATCTGTCCCTTTGGCTCTAACCCTGTGTTCTGTTTCCTGGACTTAGTCCTGCTGGTTCTGCACCTTCTGTAAAAGTATGTTGCCTTGAGCCTGAAATAGACAGGAAAGACCATTCCCAAGGCTCTGATTTTGAAAGGTGTTACTTTTTGATTCATATAGAGATAAAAAGTTGTAGAACAGAGAGTAACATTTGTCTTGTTTGAGGTTTACAGAAACATTGTGACCTGACCTATGTGGACAGCTGCAACAACTAAGGATTCTAACACCAAGAAGTTTGCAACAACCAACAGCAACCCCTCCCCTTTTTAACATAAAAATAGCCTGAATTCTGACTTGGGGAAGATTGTTCTCCAGGACATTAGTCTGCCATCTTCTGACTCTAATGTCTTTCTGAATAAAGTTGCTATTCCTTGTTCCAACACCTCGTCTCCTGATTTATTGGATTTACTGGACTGTCACACAGTAAGCAGAATAAGTTTGGACTCGGTAACAGAATCACACAGAGAAATTCTAGAGCTGAAAGAAACCACTCCAGCATGGAGGCAATCAGAGGTATTTTCAAGAATGCGAAGGTGTCAGCTTGTTTTCCATGTATATTTTCTTGGTCATGGACTTGAGGATCAGCTCCAGAAAAACAAAGGGTGAATACTAAGAAAGAAGAAATAAGCTTTCAAACTAAACCTAAAGGTCTAGAGAAGGGATTTTCCTGATGAGCTGTGCAGTGGGTCTAGAAACAGGGGTGGTTTCCAAATTACAGCAAGATATGGGTGGTGTCTGAAGAGAGTGATGAGGATTCAGACCAGTGAAGAGAATAACAACCATGAAAAACACCATGGATTTGATTAAGGACACATGGCTTTTTAAAAAATCTTTAAAAAAAAAAAAAAAAAAAGCACTGGAAACTTCAGGGAAAAAAAAAAAACTGTACAAGAAAGTCATGGTTTGAATATGAAACTAAAATGTGATGAAGCTTAAAGACAGAGGGCATGGAGGGAGACTGAGACATCACAGATAGATAATCATCTGAGAGTAAAAAGGATATGAGCATCCCCTCACTTCCAAACACACTCAGGAGAGAGGATGAGGCAGGATGCAGTCTGGACCCGACTGTCTTAATGAGACTTAATGAGACATAAACAGTGACTGGGCACCAAATAGCTAAGAACGTGGACCTTCACAAACTCACCCTGGATTTTACTGTGATTTTTAAATTAGGATCTGTGGACCCCTGATACTCTGCAGAGATGCTTTGAGGTTCCTGCAAACATTTGATTCCAATATTTTCTTTCCTTGTGCTTCAAAATGCTAACAGCAGTTTCAAACATTCTCAAATGACTGCTCACAAAATTTTAACTCTTCAGACACTATCAGTGTATTAATTCATACACTGGTATTTTGACCTGTTTAACAACTACTCTGGTGAAAGTGAAGCTAAAACTCCTCTTGCCATGACTGCATGTATTTGAAACTCTTGGAAATGAGTCGCCTGGTAAGATTTCAGTTTTGCACTCCTCTTTTACAAAATTCACGTTCGATCCTACAATCCCAGCACAGAATCTGCATCTGACTTGGCCCCGTTCCCATCTCTGTAGCAGCAGCAGCAGCAGAAAGCACAGTGCAGTGCTTGCAGAGTTTTGCTTATTTTAAGCTTGGGTGTCTTGTCTGATTTTTACTTATAATAAAGACTGTGAGCATCTGTTAGTCATTCGATTCTGAAAGAAAAAAATTTCCTACAGCTCTTTCTCCATGGACTTGGATCAATTTAATTCGAGAGACTCTTGAGATCACAAGGCAAATGGGTAAAAACAAGATAAAAATCTGTTACCATAGCAACAGCTTACCTGTGTGACCCAGTGGTTTCTGAAGATGGTTCAACCTAAAAGGACTGTTGCAATAAGAGGAAGTGGACCACTGTCATCATTATAAAAATGTAAATCGTCATATTCATTATGGAAGTTTTAGGGTTCTTTCCCATTGGCAAATTGACTTCATATGTAAATGATATAAAAGTAAACTCTGGTAGTAATTATGAGCCAATACCACTTCATCTGTTTTGACCATCCATCAGGGTTGGAGATAAGGTTTGTTTGAAAAGGGGCTCTGTTGCTAAAAAGCTGAGTCTGAAAACAGGCAGGGGATGAAGTGCCTGAGAAACGTGAGTGACCAAAACCACTTCAAAGACCTGCCAGGTGACAACACCAGGCTGTTTACACGCAGTGATGTCCAGCGGGCCCCAGCTGACAGTGACCTTGAGGATGCACAGTAACGCAGCCTTGAGGCCAGCAGACACTGAGCACCTGGAGGCTGGGGTGGGTCACTCTTCTTTCTGCTCCAGTGTGCATCTGAGACTTTCTGCATTAAACTGTTAGAAAATGGTTGAATGTATATATTTTTTCTTGACTTCTGGAAGATGGATAAGCCTTCAGAGCTCAAGGACATGGGCACATGGCCCCTTCACTCCTCTCAAAAGCTCTTCTCTCTGGCTGCTTTGGTCCTTGTCCAGCTAGCAATGGATGAATGAGCTTGCACTTGGTGTGAGGGGAACTCTGGGCCCCCCACACCACAGATGGGGCAAAAGGGCAGCAGGAAAAGTGCCCATGCAGAGGAGGGATATTTAACCCCAATATTAAAAGTGCAGGTCCAACATTATGAGTTGGGTAGTCAGGAGTAGAGGACATCTGGATGGGCTCTAAGGATGGGCAGAGTGCTCACAGGTGGAGAGGAAGGTGGGTGGATGCATCCCCAGCAGAGGATGTAGTTGGATAACACACCTGGAGGCAAACTGGACTGAGGGAGGCTTTGTGAAGGTGGGATTTGCCTGGATCCAGGGTGAGTGAGATACTGCCCCAAGCAATACGGCTAGGACAGGGGCTGGAGAGCAAACCTCTGGTGGCTGTGTCTGCAGGACCCAATGACCCATCCTTAGGGGATTGTGAACTGTGCTTTCAGACTTTAGTAGTAGAACAGGCAGGAAGAGTCCAAGGCGCACACATGAACCCTGGGGGCCTGGGCAAAGATTGTTTCCTGCTCCCCATCCCTGGGGTCTCACAGAGCGCCTGGCCCTGCCCCTGGCAAGGGCTCCTGTCCCTAGGAGCACAGCCCTCCAGTCCCAGCACAGTGCAGCCCCTGCTCAGCTGGCCTTGCAGCATGGAACCCCACTGCTGAGCAGGGAGGGGCTCAACCTTAAGCCAGGAAAGAGAAAGTGACCATGCCATCCACAGAAATGGAGTCACCTGACTCCAGAGCCCAGTCTTCAGCGCCCTGAGAGAAAACAGGGCCACTAGCTGTCAAGGAAGCACAGAAAGACCAACCCCCAGCAGGACACCAGAATAAGACTCTGCGTCCAGGTAATGCTGAAGGATGAGGGGAAGGATTCCAGGTGCACCGTGCTGCTGCCAAGAGCACACCAGGTGGGCTATGAGGTGAGGACTGTAGTTAATACGGTTTCCTGCACCATCAGACCCATTCCCTCTGAGCACACATTGTCCTCGAAAGACAGAGAGAGGGAAGAGCAGAAGAGACAAGAATGATCTTAATTGTTCAACCACAAGAAAGAAATAGTGATTATGTGTGTCAGCTAATGCTACAGCGGTAATCATATTGCAATACATACATGTATCAATACATTATACAGGATAAACTTATACACTGTTTTATATATATCTATCTCATATACAGTGTTATATATATATATTTATGTATATATATATATATCAGTTATAGCTCAATAAAAATAATAAAATTAAATTTAAATTATTGGAACAAAAAAAGTAAATGAAAAAGAATGAGGAAACCCATCTACCTCAAAAGACAGTGGATCTAAGGAGTCATTTATTTTAAATTCTCTTAAGAAAGAAAAAAGAAGCTGCCAATTACATGTTAAGACACCACTGATGCCCAGATTTCAGGGGGGAAAAAGTCTGTAGAGAATAGATTAATTTGGTTTCAAAAGAAAGTAGTAAGTCCTTGCTCTGGATAGTTGGATTTAGTTTTGTATTTTCTTCTAAAGTGTTAAGGACAGGTTAAAAAGACAGCAATGTGGCTTGTCACAGACCATGACCAAAAAGTCTCCAGCAGAACTGAAATTTCATGGTCATCGCTACCATTCAGAAATCCCAGGAGGCAGACAGACATCTAGGCATCAGCAGGAGGTTTCTAGAAGAATCTATTCAAGATCCTTCCTTTATCCATCAATTTACATGTTAAATGGCATATAACATGGATGTGATTATAACAGTTAGATGTAACATTGGATGAATTATAACAATGTTATAAATAACATGGGATAATGTTATTATAGCATGTGTCAAGTTTCTGGGCTCCCAATTTTGTCCCCTGATTAATATGATTATTCCTGACCCAGTACATTGTCTTAATCACTATAACATAATGGAAATGTTGAAATGTTGGTATTTGGCAGGCAAGTCCCCAAATTTTGTCCTTTTGTTTAAAATTTATCTTACCTATCCTGGCTCTTTACTCATCACTATAAGTTCTAGGATCTACACTTCCAGTCCCATGAAGATCTTGTTGAGACTTAAGTTGGAATCACATTAAATTTACAGACTAGTTTGGGAAAATTTGACATTTTTATAATACAGAGTTTTCCCAGAAATTAATATATAACTCATTATTTGTTTTGGTCTTAAATTTTTTTATTGGTACTTTTAAACACCTGCAGATATTGGAAATAAAATTTGTTAAATTACATTTTCTAATTGTCTGTTGCAAAAGTAAAGAAATATATCCAATATTTTTGTACTTGTCTTGTATCCAACATATTTTGTATAGACAGTCTCTAAAGTTTTCTTTTTTAATGTGAAAGACTCATAAAGTCTGTGAATGATGGTAATTTAGTTTATTCTTTTCTGATCCTTAATATTTTTTTCTTTTACTTTTCTTATTATTTAAATTCATATCATTATTTAGATATTTTTAAAGAGAATACAATGGGTATTTTTATTTTGTTCCACATACAGACACTTGTAATGTTTCAGCATTAAATGAGCTTTTGGTAAAGACCTTACATCAGGTTAGATGATTTTTCTTCTATTTCATAAATAGGTATTAAATACTATCAATTGATTTTTCTCCAACTACCAAGATTATCATATAATTTTTCACCTTCATTCTGTTAATAAGATGAGTTATATGAATAAATTTTTCCAAAGTTAAACAAAACTTGTATATTTATTAGAAAACTATATTTGTTATGGTTTTTTTTAAATTATTGCTGGATTTAGTGAGTTAATAATTTAATTAAGACTTACATATACATGCTTATAAGTGATACTGTATGCTAGGTGAATCTTGCCTGCAAAACCCATTTTTTCAAATTTCTCTTTAGAAACATTATCAATTAAGAGAATGAAGAGGCAAGCTTCAGAATAGCAGGAAATCTTTGAGAGAAGACACGTGATAAAGACTGCTATCCAAAATGTACAAATAACCCTTAAGAATAAGAGAACAACCCAATGAAAAAAAAAAAAAGCCAAAAATTTGAAATAGACATCTCAACAAAGAAGATACAGAGATGGCAAATAAGCATAGGAAAAGATGCTACACATCCTATGTCATCAGGGAACTGAAAATTAAAACCACCAGATACTGCCGCATACCTACCAGATAGCCAAAATCCACAACACTGACAACACCAAATGCTGGCAAGGATGTGGAGCAAAAGGAATTCTCATCCAACACTGGCAAAATGGAACATCCACTTTGAAAGACAGTTTGGCAGCTTCTTACAAAACTAAACATCCTCTTACCATACAATCCAGGAGTTTACCCAGAGGAATCACACTCCTTGGAGTTTACCCAGAGGAATTGAAAACTTATGTCCAGACAAAAATACAGCAGCTTCATTCATAACTGCCAAAACTTGGAACCAATCAAGATGTTCCTGAGTAGGTGAATGAATAAACTGTGGTATATCTAGACAATGGAATGTTATCTAGTCCTAAAACAAGATGAGCTATAAAGTCATGAAAAGACCTGGAGGAAGCTTAAATGCATATTACTAAGTAGTGAAAAAAGCCAATGTGAGGGCTAAACACTGTGATTCCAACTGTATGACATTCTGGAACAGGCAAAACTATGGAGACAGTAAAGTTCTGAGGTTTCCAGGAGTTGGGGGAAGAAAGGAATGAAAAGATGGAGCACAGAGGATTTTCAGGGCAGTGAAACTCTTCTGTATGCTACTATGATGGTGGATACACCTTATTATACCTTTGTCTACACCCACAGAATGTACAACATCAAGAGTGAATTCCAGCATAAACTATGGACTTTCAGTGATAACTATATATATTTGCAAATGTGGGCTCATCAGTTGTAATAAACATACCACTCTGGTGGGGGTGTTCATAATGGGAGAGGCTGTGCATATTTAGGAGCAGGGGAGTGGGGGAAACTTCTGAACCCTCTCTACTATACTGTGAATCTAAAACTGCTCTAAAAAATAAAGTATATTTTAAAAGATACATTAATTCAATTTTCTTGTCTATTTTTTTCTGCTTTGTCTAAAACCAGCTTGCATTTTCCTAGAAAAAAATAAATTCTGGCCAACTTTCCAAATTTGTTGGCATAAAGTTGTCCATAATGCCCTCACTATTTTAAAAATGCCGTCTGTGGTTATAAACCTCTTTTATATCTAATAAACATATTTTATCTTCTTTAATTTCTTGATAATTATTCCTTGAGTTGTGTTCATTTTACTAGTTCTTTTTAAAACCATCTTGTTCCTTCTTGATTTCTACCTTCTTTTTCTCATTTAATTAATTTCAACACTTTTCTTTATTCTTCCTTCTATTTACTTAACGTTATTTTTTCCAACTTCTTGGGGCTGGTAATTCACAAATTTTACTTTTAAAATCATGTCTAATGTAAGCATTTAAGGTTATGTATTTCTCCCTACATACAGACACACATGCACTCACACACTTACAGTTCTTTTTTTAATTCGCATTTGGATACTTAGTTCTCCAAGTATGTATTTTTTCAATAGAACAAGGATACCTCTTTATCTGTGTCTATTCATATCTGTATCTCTACCTTAATAAGGCTTCTTAACCGTGTAGTTCTATATTCTTACACATTTTTCCCTTCTTGAACTATCAATTATTTTAAAAAAATTATAATCTACCATAATTATGGATTTATCCACCAACTGTCCTTCATTTGTTTCAAAGCTATTTTATTAGGTGCATGTATGTGAAATTTGTTACATATGCTCAGAAATTGTTTATTTTTTCATCTCACTTTGTTTTCACACCTGCAAGTTCATCATCATTATTATGTGTTCAAAACTGCTTATATTTACCCGAATTTTTACCAATTGCTTTGCTCACCACTCCTTCCTCTACCTTGTTCCTAAATGTATGTTCTGGTAGTTTCTTTAATACTTGTATTTCTGGTGGTTTCATTATGCCAGTTTACTCTGCATGGTACCTTCTTTACTCTTTCTTTTCCTGAAAATGTCCTGATCTTGCCCCCCCTGTAAAAAGAAGGATTTAGCCAGGACAGAATTATAGGTTGGCAATTATTTGCTCTCAAACTTTAAAGATACTCATATTTTCTGGATTGTACTACTGCTTCTAAAAGGCCTGTGGCCAGTCTGACACCCCTTTGTAGCAGACTATCTTTTTTTTCTTTCACTGTTTCCAGCATCTCCTTAGCTTTGGGCATTCTACAGCTTTTAGCACAAATGTCTAGGGGCACATTTCTTATTATTAATCTTTCCTCAGACTCCTGATATCTCCTGAATCTGAGCATTTAGGTTTTTCATCAATGATATTAAATTCTCAGCCATTCTTTTGGAACATGGCTTCTGTAGGAAAAAAGTCATATTTCACCAGAAAACTGCATCGTCTATAGGCACACAGTTCTGAACTGGCCACTTGAGGCTTCTTACCACGTCTGAGCTATTTGGAAGCTCTCTGTAAGCTGTAGGCAGCTGATAGACGTAAAAATTATGTGTGGTGTAGGAGTGATTTAACCGGTAATGATTTGACTTCCCTCGCCCCATAAACACATTTTCTGTCTGCTTACAATTCATCTCGACATCCCTTTATTTCATATGCATTTGTCCTGGTTTGACTTTTCCTTTAACTGGCTGTAACATTTGCCTGGTTCTCTCATGTCATGTGAGTTAAAATACATTCTTTAACGTGTGCTCATTTTTTATATCTGTGCATGAGACACGATTTCATCTTCCTTCTGAAAATCATCTCTTAACACCTCTCCCACATCCTTTCTCTCATTTCCTTGTCTGAGACCAGCTGCTGTGTCGGGGGCACCTATGTTTGATAGGAACTCATTTTCCACGTCTCACAGGGTTAAGAGTGGGGTCTCTCCTGGGTGGGATTCATCGTCCATCTCTGCTTTCTGTGTGACCTCAGACACACTGTGCTATTATTCTGACAATTCCTATATTCAACTTATTTGCAAAATAGGAATAACAACAGTACCCTTCTCAAAAAAGCTGTACATAAATGTGAACTGTTTTGATCAGGACCTGGTACACAGAGCACCTGAGAAGTCTGAGATGTTCCCGCAACTGTTCACTGTTCTTTCACATTTTCCACCTATTTAGCTGCCTAGGATTCACCCAGGAAATCACCTCTACTCTTTCGACTGTATCTCCTCTGACCCCTCCAATGCTTCCACTAAGTTTTAATTTTGATGGCTATGTTCCTCATCTCTATTCACTTTACTTGACTTTTTTTTTTTTTTTGGTCAAAGCTGCTTTTTAAAGGGCATTTTGCTCTCTTCTTGCGTTTTCAATTCTTAATTGTGTTTAACTATTTTAAGTGATTTATTTGCTTCTATTATCTAAAGTTCAGATCCAGATCTGCTGTTTGTGGTGTTTGCTGATATTTGTTCCAAGTGAGATGCTGTTTCTTTATATGTTCTTTTTAATTTTAATTTTCACCTCATCTTCAGCAGGGTTTCTGTGTTTGCGTGTGATTGTTTTTATTTGAGCTCCATCTTGCTGTATTTATGCCTTCATCCTTGACAGTCTCTGTCTGTAATGTTTTCTGTAAACTCTTATAAAAGGAGGCAAACAGGCAGCAACAGTGTTGGTGGAAGAAGGGGAGGGGGAGGAGGAGGGGAGAGCAGACCCCTGTGTCTCCCCTCAGCTTTCCAGCCCCCACTCCTGGGCACTGACCACCACAGCAGACTGTGCTGTTTGCCAGGTTGCAAAAAACTCAAACACTGACTGGCCACCCACGGAGCTCCAGCAGGGCACATCGAGGCTTCCAGATGCTACCCACTGGAATGAGTCTTGTCTCTGAGCCTCTGGTTGTGACCCTGAGCATCCCCTCACACAGCCTAAAACAAGCAAGCTTTATGTTCATCCTCCCACCCCGAGAAGAAGATGCTACTCTAGTCTCCCTTCTCAGAGAATGCGGCGTTCCCCCAGGCCACCAGCCTGGTCTGGGTGAGAGGGCAGGGCGCATTCTGCCTCCTGCCTCCTTGGGTGAGTGATTTTGTGACTCAGGACTGTTCCTAGAGCTCCCAGGGCTCCGTGGTGGGGAGAGCACTGGCCTCCATCCCTCTAACACAGACAGGGCAGCCCACTTAAGGGATGTGAACAAGTGCATGAAGTGAAAGCAAATGAGATTTGCAGACACTAACTACTATATACAAAATAGAAAACCAACAAGTTAATATTGCATAGCAGAGAGAACTATATTCAATATCTTTTAGTAACCTAAAATGAGAAAGAACATGAAAACAAATATATGTATGTATGACTGAAACATTATGCTGTACACTGGAAACTGACACAACATTGTAAAGTGACTATATGTCAATTTGAAAAAATGAATTATCCATTTCTAAGCCATGTAACTTGTGATGCCCCTTCTGTCCAGAACTATGAAAAAAAGGGGGCAAAAGGAGGTTAACCACCCCCACCCACAGAAGAAGGGGGAGCCTTCTGCCACTGGTGTTATTATTGCACCAAGACTGGCTCATGTGGGAATTCACACGTGACTTTGACAAGAAAACACAAAGGGGAAAGTGCCCAAGGTGTGCCCCAGTGACCTCTGATTTAGCACGAAGGCCACCTTGGGAACCTCTTACATAAATGGGGGGCTCAAAGTCTAAGCCTGAGGTTTCCCAGTCACTGGCTGAAAAGTGACCAGACTAGTTTTTTTTTAAGGGAGCTTTCCCCTTTAGACAGAAGATAGTAAAGAAATTGATCAACATTAATCTGAATAAACATGATATCTAAATAAAATAAGCATATGCATTCCAAAAATACCACTTGCTATGGCAATATAAATAAAACCTAAAAATTATAAAACGAAAATATTGTTTTTATCTTCAGGAAGTTAATCCAAAGATTTCCCGCCTAAAATTATACTAAGGATTTCAACCAAAAAAACCCAGAAAGGTTAACAATGAATTATAAACATTAAACTTGGCTTAGCTTTAATAGAATGTACCACAAAGGACCTAATTTTCTTTATGCGTAAACCAAGCTGGTATAACGTGTCTGGAAAGAAATTTCACAAAATGTGATAAGAGGATTTAAGAACCTTAAAGATTTCATGTTTTGCCTGGGGAAATATATGGTTAAAATTTTTATAGGCACAAATACGCTTATTACCATTTTTGATAGAATAAAAATTAGAGCTCACACTTTCCATTATGGCTAGAATAGACATGCTTTTTAAATTATTTGCATAGACTGAACTGTGTCCCCACAAAATCCATACGTTGAAGGCCTAACCTCCCCCTATCAACGTGACTATATTTGAAAATAGGGCCTTTAAGGGGGTAATTAAGGTTAAGTGTAATCACAAGGTTGAGGCCTTAATCCCATAGGACTGGTAGCTTTATAAGAATAGGAAGAAATTCATATTCATAGTCTCTCTTTCTTTCTCTGTCATATGAGGGCACACTGAGAAGGCAGCATCTACAAGCCAGGAAGAGAGCTCTCACCAGAAACTGAGCTGGCTGGCTCCTTGATATTGGGCTTCCAGCCTCCAGAAATGGGAGAAACAAAAGTCTCCATTTTTATGTATCCATTAAAGTCACTTTAAGAGCTTCCTGGAAACAACACAGTATATAAATAAATAAGAAATAAAATATAATGGCTAGGGGATTCTACCCTAAATAAATATCTACTTGGCGAAAAAAAACAAAAAGAAAAACAAACAAACAAAAAAGCCCAGTGCATGGTATTTTGTTGTGGCAGCTCAAGTTGAATAATACACTATTACCTCCATTCACTGTGACTAAGACAGAATATATAAAGAAACATAAGGAAATGGTGAAGATGCAGAGAAAAAGGCAGAAGGACTGTCATGAGGTCCCTGGGTTTTCCATTTGTCTCTTATGTTCCAAGCTGAGCACTGGAGAAACATCAACAGGTGCAGACAAAACACCACCAACAACAACAAACGTCCTGAGCAAAGGCTGCTCCACCCAGCAAATGACCAGGAAAGGGCAGCCAGAAAGAGAAAACTTCCAAGTAACAGTCCCACCTCAGCTAAACACCAAAGGAAAAAACCATTCTCTACCACCACCACCATCAGCAGAGACAAGTGAGGACTCCAGACTGACAACCAAATCACAGAGACCGAAAAAACATTATCAACAAAAGCAAATATTGTTTACAACAGCAAGACATGGAAGCAAGCTAAATGTCCATCGACAGATGACTGAATAAAGAAGTTGTGGTACACACATACACACACACAAAGGAATATTACTCAGTCATAAAAAATGAAAGAATGCCATTTGCAGCAACATGGATGGACATGGAGATTGTTATACTAAGTGAAGTAAGTCAGACAGAGAAAGACAAATATCATATGATATCACTTATACATGAAATCTAAAAAAATGGCACAAATGGACTTATTTACAAAACAGAAACAGACTCACAGGCATAGAGAACAAACTATGGTTACCAATGAGGACAGGGAGTAGGGAGGGATAAATTGTGAGTTTTGGATTAGCAGATAACAAACTACCATATATAAAACAGATAAACAAGATTCTACTGCAAGCTATATTCAATACCTCATAATAGAATATAATGAAAAAGAATATGAAAAAGAATATATACATGTATAACTGAATCACTATGCTGTACACCAGAAACTAGCACAACATTGTAAATCAAGTATATTTCAATAAAAAAGCAAGGATGACTATATTATCAGAAGAAGTAGGCTTTAGAGGAGAGAGAATGACAAAGGACAGATATAAATGCACATCTGATAGAGGCTCAATCTACCAAGAAGACACAACAACCATGCATTCTTTCCCAAACATACAAGCTGCAAAATATGTGAACCAAAAACAGTAGGAAGTAAGAAAAAAGAAATAGAAAAATCCACAGTCTTCAGCACATCTCTGTCAGACCTGATGAGAGGACAACTAGACAGAAAATCAAGAAAGACATAGAACTGAACACACCGTCAACCAGCAGGGCCTAACTGACAGAAAACGCTTTCCCCAACAACAGCAAAATCACATTCTTTTCAAGTTCCCATGGAACATATTCTAAGACAGACCACCCCCTGTGCCATAAAAACCTCAACAAATGTAAAAGAATTTAAACCATATGGAGTGTGATGTGTGTCCTCAATGGAATCAAGAACAAGGAACAGGGAGATAAATTTCCAAACACCTGGAATCTAAACACCAAATTTCTAAATAATCTATGAGCCAAAGAGAAAGCCTACAGGGAACTCAAAACACAAATCGAACTGAAGAAAGCTAAAACACAACATACCCAAATTTGTAAGATGCAGGTAAAGTGCTGACAGGTTAGTAAATGCTTACATCAGAAAAAAGTCTCAAGTCTATTTAAATCTATACTAACTCCTCAAGTAACTAGAAAAGAGAAGAGAAAAATAAATTCATGGCAAGTAAAAGGAAATAATAAACACAGGAGAAAAAATCAATGAAACAATAAATATAGGAGGAAAATCATTGAAAATGAGAAAAGAAAAACAATAGGGAAAATCAGGGAAACAACTCTGCTTCTTCAAAATTTGTACATACTGACAGGCTTATGCAGAATAGATAAACAATATTATACTGTGTAGCGCAGGGAAATATATATAAGATCTTGTGGTAGCTCACAGTGAAAAAAAGTGAGAATGAATACATGTATGTTCACGTATAATTGAAAAACTGCTCTACACTGGAATTTGACTCAACATTGTAAAATGACTATAACTCAATAAAAAATGTTAAAAAAAAAACTCCTTATCTTTGAAAAGATCTATTACATTGACAAGCCACTATCAGGGCTGAATTTGAGTGTATCTCCACAAGCCCTGTACACAATCAAAAGAATGATAAAGGAATGCCACAAACAACTCTTCACATATGAATTTGACAGGTTAGATGAAATACAAAATTCCTTGGAAAGTACAAACTACTAAAACTTAAATAAGAGACAATAAATAAGCTGAATAGCTATAAAATTATTAACAAATTGAATGAATAATTTGAAAATTCTTAAAAAGAATTCTCTATATTCTGACAATTTCACTAGAAAATGCTACCAATTAAAGGATTAATACCAATCCCTAACTCTCTCTCAGAAAGCAAAGGGTAAGAGAATAGCTATCAACTCATTTTAAGAAGCTAATATTATTCTGAAACCAAAACCACAAAGATGATACCAAAAAAAGAATGAGAAAAAAATAGCAACTTATAGACAACATTGCCTCATAAACAGACACAAAAATCCTTCGCAAGATGTCAGCAAACACGATTCAGCAGCAGATATAAAGAATTACACACAATAACCAAGTGGGTTTATTCCATGGGTGCAAGGCTGGTTGAGCATTCAAAATTGATGAGTGGAATCAACCAAATTAAAAGATTAAAGAATAAAAAGCATGTACTTATATCAATTGATGCAGGAAAAAAAAAAAAAAAAGACTGGTAATATTCAACACTCATCCAGAATAGAAACTGTCAGAAAACTGGAGTAGAGAGGAACTTTCTCAGCCTGATAAAGAACATTTACCAAAAACCTATAACTGGTATCCTACACAGCGGTGAAAAGGCTGAGTGCCTTCCCACTAAGATCAGGAGCAAGGCAAAGGTGTCTGCTTTCAACACTCTAATCCAACACAACATTGGAAGTCTTCACTAGGGGAGTAAAGGAAAAAGAGGCATAGAGATCAGAAGGAAGACTGTCTTATTTACTGTTGATGTAATGATAGATGTCATTTACATGACTGCGTAGAAAACCCCCAGAAATCTCTTAACACCCCCCACAGCAACTCCCAAAACTAATACAGGGGTTCAGCAAGGTCAGAGGATACAAGATCAACATTTAAAAAAATTGTGGAGGGGGGTTCAAGAGGATGGCACAGGGTGACTCTGAACTCACCTCCTCCCACAGACATAGCAGATCTACAACCACATATGGAACAACTCCCTCAGAAATGGACCTGAAAACTGGATGAATAGAATTGCCACAACAAAGGGTGAAAACAGCACTGAGATAAGGAGGAGAGTCAGAGAGATGTCTCACCAAGGAAGAAACCACACCCTGGCTGTGCTGATCCACAGTCAGGTGGGACCCCAAAGGCACAGATCTTTTCCCTGAGCAGCAAGGGATTCAAACTCCATGTCAGAGACACCAACCTCTAGATCCTGCACGGGAGACAAGCCCCCGGAACACCTAATTTTAAAAATCAAAAAGGATTCCTCATTTTGGCAGCATGTATACTAAAACTGGAATGGCACAGAGAGGATCAGCATGGCACTTGCCCAAGGGATGACATGCAAATTTGTGAAGCCTTCTGTACACTTTTTGAACTTGTTTCACCTCCTTGGTTAGATTTAGTCCTAGGTATCCACATTATACAAGCCAGCAATTGTACTCTCGTGTAATTTATACCACAGAAATAAAAACTTATGTGCACATAAAAACCTGCACACAAATGTTCAGAGTAGTTGTAATAGCTAACAACTGTAAACACCCCAAATATCCCTCCATGGATGAATAAACAAATGCACAGCTGTACCACAGAATGTCATTCAGCCAGTCTCAAAAGGTTACATACTGTATGAGTCCATATAATATTACTGAACTGCCATAATTCTAGAGATGGGTGTCCTACCTGTGGGTGCCAGAGGTTAGGGGCAAGGAGGAAGTAGTTTTAAAGGGGTAATAAGAGGGATCTTTGCAGTGATGGAGCAGTTCTTTATCTTAATTGTGGGAGGAGTTACACAGATCTACACACAAAATTGCTTAGAATTATGCACACTTACACACATGCAAATGCACATATGTGAAGGGGGAGGGTATAGCTCAGTGGTAGTGTGTGCTTAGCGTGTACGAGGTCCTGGGTTCAATCCTCAGTACCTCTATTAAAAAAATCAAATAAACAAATAAACCTAACTACATCCCCCCTTAAAAAACCCTCAAAGAACAACAACAAAAAAAATAGCAAAGAAAAGCAAAACAGCAAAACCAAACAAATGCACGTATGTGAAATGGGTGAAATCTGAATACTCTGTAGATTGTACCAATGTCAATTTCTTGGTTGTGACACTGTAGTGGAGTTACTTAACATGTTACCTTTGGGGAAATTTGGGAAGGACAGGAAAATGTGCCTCCCTGTACATTTTTTCCTGATTTCTTGTGAATCTATTATTATTCAAAATAAAACATAAAATTATTTTTTTACATAGAAACTTACCAAATATCCAACACTGGTCAATTAAAACACATCATCCCAATAGAATCTTATGTTACTATTAGAACAATGATTAGAAAATTCCCAGAGACACGTAGAAAATGTTTATAATGACTGAAAAATGCAGTCATTATAACCACATCAATGTATTAAATGGTGGACTGAGGGAAAATACATAAAATGACACTTAGCTGTTTAAGGAAGGAGGGTTGGAAATGAAGCAATATGAGTTCGTAACAGCAATCAGTACGAGTCTTTTGAACTATGAAGACTTTTTTCTTTCTTTCTTTCTTTCTTTAAACTTGCCCTTAATCTGAAACTGGTTTCACAATAAATGAGGTAAGGGACAGCAAAGCCAAGATAAAAAGAATGTGACAATGTCCACTGGAAGGTCAGGGAAAGCAGCAACTTTCAAATCCAGATGCCACCTGCCATGAGTCTTTTGAGGCATCAGCTGGAGGTCCATAAGATGGAACCCATCCTATGTTCTGCTTGCTAAGAACATCAAAGGAACTCTGTCATAGTCAGAACGCATCTTGCCTTTGATCACAAAATACATAAGGAATCCTGTAGTAATTCACTGAAGTTCTCCAGCATTAGCACATGTTGGGAAATGAGAAGCAATACCTAGGGAAGTACCAGGGAGAAGCACTCAGACAGCAAGTTTCCGTTGGTTCTTCTGCTACAAGCCAACAATGACGTGAGCATCCATCATCATTCAGTTGGTCTCTCTCTGGACAGTAAGAGGGTGACAGGATGTAACTGAGGTTAGTGTATGGGCTGAAATTCATAACAGCCAACCCCCAAATATCTCCTAGTTTCCACCTAATTAAAGGAATGCAAGTTGGTATTCATGCCCAGCAGGTCAGAGTCTTTCCAAGTTTGGTCCATGGACCACTTTTAACACATTCTTGAGCTGTACTCCACACCTGCTGTATCACACCCTGGGGGTGGTAGAGATGAAGTCCCCATTGCTAACAAGTATTTGGGAGCTTCTCTGGCAGAGCAGAAGCCAGAAAATCAAATTGGAAAAGTCAAAATGAGCAGCAGGATCCACATGGGCTGCAAGGACACAAAGGACCACCAAAGAAACATCTGAGCCACCTGGGGTTGTGGACCCTCTGACTTGATGCAGACGGACTGCAGATGTGGCTTGCATAGGGGCAGAGCAGTTCTAGATCCTGGCCCTGGATCCTCCCACAGCAATGCCACTGGGGGAAGAGGGCTGGAAAGAACGCGTATGCTGCTTCCAGCTGGTTGCAGTCTGTAAGACACTTTGGCAGTTTTTTTTTATCCCAGATAGGCAAAGATGGCTTAACTTTGTAGACTTACCACATATCTACGTTAAACAGGGAAACAGAGACATAATCTTAAAAGAGGCAGAATCATTATTTAAGTTCAGCTCCAGTGGGCTGGTGCACGTGTACCAGATTAATCCCTCAGTCTTGCACAGTTATCCTCACTATTGGAAATGAGATCTTGTTTTCCACTTTGCTTCACTGCTATTCACTGATGTGTCACTCAGCTATTATCCTGTCTTCCTTGCTCAATTCTATGAGCTCGAAGTTTGCCAGCTGATTCTATTTTTAAGTCAATATACAGCCAGAAGTCCTGGAAGCATTATGTCTTCCTCTGTTATATTCAGATCTCTTATTTTTAATTTTTAATTCTCATTCTCTGGCTACACCCTACAGCAGACAGCTGACAGAGGGATACCCCGAAGTTTGCCTTGCGTCTAACTTGGAAGGGGATCTCACTTCTCAACTATTTATGCTTGTTGCAGCTCTCCTGTGGGTACTAGCTATCCAATTATGAAAGTTTTCTCCTAGTCTAGAATTAGAGCTGAATTTAATCATTTTTCTGTCTTTTAATTTGTTTCCTTGTTTAGCATGGGTATGCAGTGAATTGCATTAGGAAATCTACAAGTTAATCCATCTTTGCCTACCTAGGATAAAAATTATTTTGTATTTTTCACTTTGTGCACTGCTAGAATCCATCTGCCAGTATTCTTTTAGGAAATCTGCATTCATATTCATGTATAATATTTGTCAATAGTTTTCTACTGAGATGTGTTTGCCATAGTATAATTGTTAGATTTATAAATTTTTCATCTTTTATATGTGTTCTAGAATAATTTATACATTTATTTATTCTTTGACGATAAAATTCAAATGTAAACATGCATCTTTTAATATGTAAATTTTGCCTACCTTTTCCAGTTTTAATATATTTGAAGTCTGTTCTGATTTTCTATTTTTAAGTATATTTAATAACTTTTATTTTCCTAGAAAATCACCTCCTTTCAACCAGATGTTCAATTTATTATATACATTCTTTAATTCATTCACTTTTTTGATGTTTCAAAGAATGAAATTTTAGTTTTAAATCTTCTGGTTTTTGAATGACTTTTTTTTATGCCTTTAAAAACTCATTTCTCTTGTATCTCTGCTAATTCCTTCTAGTTTCTTCTGATACGCATTTCCTAACTTTTTGAGGTATAGGATTAATTAATCAAATTTCAAACTTCCTAGTTTTCTCATCTTTAGGCACTACTTTTACTCTCCCTGGTATAAGCAAAGGTTGATTTGAGAACTTTTTAAACAACAAATTAAGTGGAGATTATATACACACATACATACACATTACGGTGTTACTATCCCCTTGTTGCTAAATTCTACTTTTAGAGCACTGTCATTACAGAATATAAGCTATGTCAAATCTACATTTTGGAAAACACTAGATATTATCTGTGGTTCAAAGACAGTTTTTGTGAATATTTCAAGTATATTTAAAAGCAGTATTTTTTGTCTTTTGGGTACAAATCTCTCTATTTCTTGGTTCTGTCTTAGCAACTGTTTTATTCCATCCTATTAACCATACTTATCTTTCCTGAGATTCTGATTTTGTCCATTTCTTCTGTGTTTTCCATCAGTATTGGTTGCATGTATTTTGAAGCCACATTGTTCGCCACATAACTGTTCATGACCACATTGCTGTCTCAGTAAATCTGCCACTGTGTCTCTTTCCATGCCCCTTGTCTTTTGTGTTTATTTGCTGAATAAGAACCCTGCTAAATCGGATTTCCTTCTATGGCATTTTACAGACAACATTTTCAATGGCTTTATTTTCATTCTGATGGATCATTTTGATTAAAAATCTATCTTTACGACATATATGTCATAGACTTGGTTGTTTTTGTTTGCTTTCAACCAATTAGAAAGTCTATTTTGTTTTAGGACTTGTTATGGGGTTTAAACCTGTTTGTATTTTTGTGATTAGTTATTGTTTTATTTCTGCTGTTCTGTTAGTTGTCTTTTTACCATACTTTCTATTCCTGCATTAAGTGTACTGACAGAATTTTTTCACTCATTATTTACTTTGTGTCTAGTGGTTTGGAAGTTATATTACCACTTCTTTTTCTCTATTAGCTACTCAAATGTTTAACCCATAAAATCACTTGTACTTTTTAAATCTGTGTACCTTTGTGCATTTAATGAAGGTGCATCTATCATACATGGACCATAGAATTCCCACAGCAACTGTCCACTGTTATTCCTCTGTTTCTCAATCTCCTGCCAACTCAAACCTCTAAGTTATTATTTACATTTAAAACATTATCAAATATTTAAATGTAACCATGACTTCCAGTGGTTTCTTTGCCAACAACTGCCGACCGTATCTGAGTCAGGATGTGAACCAAGACCACTCTCTCCCTCCCCAGTCTTGACCATGCACCCAGCACGGCCAGGACTCCCTCTTCCTCCAGCTCCACCTGGAGAGTTCTGTTCCCAGGGGGCAGGACTTCAGCAATTCCTAAACCTCCCCAGCTACCTCGGGTAACGTTAAGAAATCTTCCTCGGTTTAATCTCATTTTGCTGGAATAGATCCTTGAGTAACTCTTTTAGACATGATGTAAATGATTTGCGTCGTTATAAACTTGAAACTTGGATTTTAAATAAAGGATTTTATTTTTAAAAAAGAATTCATCTCTAATATTTGAAAGTAACACTTTATTCACCAAGGCAAATTTATTTCTTGTTACTATAATTTTTCACTTTGAGCACTTCCAAAGGTTTTCTCAATATCCTGGATATTTTAAAATTTCAGCATGATATTCAAGATACATGTGTCTTTTTGTCTATTCTCCTTAGCACGGAGTATGCTACTGATACAGGAATAGATGAATACAACCATCCCACTTCAGTTTAGCAGGAAAAGAATGGACTGTTTCATAAATCATGTTAGAACCATTTCCTATCCTTCAAAGAAAAGTAAAGTTAGACCCTTACCATATACCATTAAAAAATTAGGGGAAAAAACCCACAAAATAAAAAGCAAACCATTTGGCTTATTAAAAAGTATTAGAAAATGATTAGAAAATGATTTTGAAAGAGTGGCTGCCATTGATGCCCTAAATGATGGTGAACTTCAGAAAGCCACTGACTTGTTCACAGATGCCATCAAGCTAAACCCTCACTTAGCCATTCTCTATGCCAAGAGAGCCAGTGCCTTCATCAAATTACAGAGGCCAGATGCTGCCATGCAAGATGGTGACAGAGCTATTGAAATAAATCCTGATTCAGCTCAGCCATACAAGTGGCGAAGGGAAAGCACACAGGCTTCTGGGCCACTGGGAAGATGCAGCCCTTGCTCCTGCCCCCATCTCATAAATGGATTATGATGAAGACGCTAGTGAATGCTCAAAGAAGTTCAACCGAGGGCCCAGAAAACTGCTGAACGTCAGAGAAAGT
Organism: Camelus dromedarius; assembly: GCF_036321535.1. Classification (NCBI taxonomy): domain Eukaryota; kingdom Metazoa; phylum Chordata; class Mammalia; order Artiodactyla; family Camelidae; genus Camelus; species Camelus dromedarius. Next base: position 3,715,619 of record NC_087464.1, read on the forward strand.
GTGAGTGAAAACGTGAAGGGCGAGAAATCCAAGAAAGACTAGAAAGAGTTAAGAAGGCTCAGGAAGAACATGAGAGAGCCCAGAGGGAGGGAGAAGCTAGGTGACATCAGGAGCTCAGTGTGGTTCTTTTCCGGGTGGTTTTTCTGGGGGAACGCTGGGAATGGGAGGGGGCATGCATGAAACGAAATGGCAGGAATGCCTGGGCTCAATGAAATTCTCAGAGATCCAGAAGTTCTTGCAGCCATCCAGGGTCCAAAAGTGAGGGTGGCCTCCCTGGATGTGGCCCAGAACCCGGCCAACGTGTCAAAATATTAGGGCAACCCAAAGGTTATGAATCTCATCAGTAAACTGTCAGCCAAGTTTGGCAGTCAAGCATAAAGCCCTTTCACATTCATTTTCATAAAGAAATGAATAAAAAGAATAATGGAAGGATCTGATTTATTAAGAATGTATAATTCATTTTCAATAAAAGACCATCAGTCATGCTAAAAGATAACTGGAGTAGTTTAAATTGGATGGTCCTTCATGGCAGGCTGGTGTGGGACGTGAAGGAGAAAAGAGAAAGATAAACTTGGTATTTGCTTCTCAGGCTCAAACTCTCGGTATTTGCATTTTATGACCAAAACCTTACACCCCTGTCCCAAAGAACCAGACTGCACTGATTTTTTTATTTACTGGTGTTGGGCATGAATCCATCAATACAGAACCAGTGGGTGCCAAGTGCTAAGGCCTCCAGCAATTCCCTGCTGCACCAGGGTAATGGTCCTTAGTACCGCATCCACTTACTCCAGCTGGATGCTTTCCACGTGCTGTTTGCCATGTGAACTCTGGGGACTAAAAGATGTGACTAGAACACGGCCCCTTGGACAGACCTCCCTGGCCAGCGGGGAGGGGCATGAGCGTTAACCGGGACTTGTCACGTGACGCGATGCTGAGAAGCAGAGTCCTGGGAGGCATCCGGTAGCCCAGAGGCAGCGGCTGAGCAGCAGCACATCAGGGGCAAAGTCCCAGAGGAGCAGCCGGCTGGACAAGTCTGAAGTCCTTACTGAACTTCATCCTGGTCGACTACCCTGTTCTCCACCCTTCCTTGAATCAGAAGCAATGCTTTTGGGGTCCTGCAACATGTGTTCCCTTCCCAGACTGTCTCCCACCGTCCACTCTAAGAGCCCCGGCCTGTGGCCTCTCTTAGTGCTTTCCCCAGGTGCTATTACAGTGGCAGCCAGACTGCCGCAGGTAGACAGGTCTCATCTGGCCACCCGACCAGGAACAACTTCTCCCTCCTCCCACTGGCTGCAGACCTCTCTCTTCCTGATCTTTCTAAGATGCTGGACCTCTCACTCCCATCACCTGCCCTGTAAGATGATCTTCTGAGCCCTGGTCTCATACCCATGAAGAGGCTGTCAGGTGTCAGAAAGGTCAAAGGTTTTGGAGTCCTGTGTCTCAGAAACAGTTCCCTTATTTGTGAGTGGAGGATGGTAATCCTACATGACTTCACTGTGGTCCTGAATCAGACCAGATGAGACCACTAGGATGAAGTGAAGTGTAACTGATTACAGACACCTCAAGGGCAGCGTCCTCCTCTTAGAAGCATGGTATCTCACACACAGCAGGTCCGCAGAAGCGTCCCCTGAGCTGAACAGACAGCATCAGCTACACGCCGGCCCGGTGGCCCCGCCCCACAGTCCGGTTCCTCTACATATTGGTGCAGCCATGAGCACACTCAGCTTGACCCGGCCCCTGCAGAGCTGAGGCCCTGGGGGCCCAGCAACCTCACATGTCTTGTCCCTCTGTGGGCTCCTTCCTCTGTGCAGGCGGCCAGTGAGTGCAGCCTGGGGAGGCAGCGGAAATTCCGCAGGGAGCCCCACAGCAGGCTGGGGAGGGGGCAGGGTGAGAGCTGCCCTTGACCCCCACCAGGGCACTGCCCACCCCTCCCATCCCTCAGAAGGCTCATGATGGTGACTGAACGTCCCATCGAATTCCTGTCTCACGTATTTATTCCACAGACCGTTATGGCCATGTTGGCTCTGGGTCTGATTGTCACCGGGATCAATACACTCACCTCCACAAGCCAGGCTCTTGGGCTGGACCGCAGCCCTCAGGGTGCAGGGGACGGGGGCCCAGGGGCTGGCCCAGCACCACATGTGCAAAGTCACACAGCCATCCCTAGAAAACTCTGCTCGCTGCAGCGCCTGGCCCTCTGTTTGAAATTCTGCTCAAACTCTGGTGCAGTGGTTTGCATTTTGTCATCCCACACTGGCTGGCAAGGGATTTGGTCAAGGAAAAATCAGTTGTCGGATGCTGAGGGGAGATCATCAGGAAGTGGCGGTATGAAAACCCCCAGCAGCTCTGAAACTGGGAGGAGACAGGCTCACCCTCTCCAAAGTGAAAGAAAAAAGGCTGAGGTAGATGGGCCAGAAAAGACCTGAAGGTGGATTTGATTCTGAAGGAGGGAGAGAGGAGTCATTCCACTCTGCCTAACTTCTAGGAAAACAAGACATAAGAGTTCTAAAATCACAACCAGAGGCAAATATGTCGCTCTCTGGAGCCAGGCAGACCCTGCTGGTTGACCTCGGGCAAGTGGCCTAACCTCTCTGAGCACCAGTTTCCTGCCCTGAGAGATGTGGATGTTAACACAGACTTCAGAGCCATCCAGCCCTTTGCAGAAAGAGTGGAACCCAGCAGGGGCGCTCAAGGTCCACCAGTGACAGTTCCTGCCATGCAGACAGGCTGGGATCTGAGGCAGTGTGAGGCTGACAGGTCTCTGGGCTCCCAGTGCCTGAATGGGGACACAGGTCCACGTGTCCCTCCTCCCCTGATTTTACCAAGATGCTGGAGGAAATGACAGAAGCAAAATACATCCACTACCCTCAGATGGGAGGAGTGTATAAGCAGAGAAGAGCAGATGATAACTTTCAGACAAAATAATCAGTTGATAGCAAAGCAGAAGGAGAATATGAATTAGTATTTTGACTGTTATTCAGAGCAAAAAAGAAAGGAAACTCAAATTCAAAGAGGATCAGAGCCCCTTCTGTAAAAGCCAAGCTCTGGGAGACTTGGGCACCATCCCCCAGGGTCTCTGAGCCACTCCCCTCACTCACTCAGGGTACTCTGGCCCCTTTGGTTCCAAGGACTGAGCTAGATGATATGTTCCCGCCTCACAGTGATTAAAAAAAAAAATACAGTTTAAAAAGTAAAATCATGACACTTGCACAAATATAAAATGAACGTGTTTCAAAGATTTTTTTTAAGTCATTAACTAATGAAGGAAACAGCAAGGTGGCCAAAACCAGTTGGAGGCAGATCCAAAGGGCAGACATGAACGCAGGCAACCAGGACCACCTATCCAGTCTGATCTCAGACGAGTCAGCACACTGCACAAAATCCATCTGCCTCTCTATGGTCTGGAATCATCTGCATGACTGCCAGTTCTAGAACTTACAGAGTTGAAAGATAGTTCAAAAACCACGACCAGCTGAGTCTGCCAGAGGATCTGACACCCAGCCGGTGCACGTGACCACCAACACGCAGCACACACCCCCGATGCCCGCTCACCTTTCCCTCCTTCTCCATTTATTGTTATTATTATTTGCATTTCAAAGGTTTTCACATCCTTTCCTGATAGGCTGGTGCACCTGATCTCTCTGCCAACAGCACTTGCCCCCTTGATGCTCTGACTTCTTCCGTGGCCTCCCTCTAGCCACTCAGTTGGTCTCACACCCCAGCTCTGGCTCCAGCACCTACTAGGCTCTCCCCCGATCCTTGGAGCCCCAGGAATTCGCTTAGCATTCTCCTCTCCTCTCTCTCCCTCTCTCTAGAGGGCATGGCTTTCTGTTTGTCTTGATCGTGGCTGTTACATCCTCAGATGCTAGAACAGTGTGTGATAACAGCGTGTAACCCTTCACTAAATACCGGATGAGTGAAAGGACAAACTAAGAACATCAAACAACAAGGACCTACTGTAGAGCATAGGGAACTATATTCAATAACTTGTAGTAACTTATAATGAAAAATACTATATATCTATGTAAGAATATATATCTATGTATGTATAACTGAATCACCTGAAACTAACACAACATTGCAAATCAACTGTGCTTCAATAAAAACAAACAAACAAACATCAACAGTGGCAGCAGTGAGAAAGCGGAGGTGTGGACGGACAGCTTAGAGAAGGATTTTGGAGATGTGAGCACAGGCTGGCTATTTCTTCTCACTTCCTAAAAACCTACTCCATCCACTTTACTCTACACCTTTAGAAACAGCCTCCCCCAAGAGTAGGTCTGAAGATTTGATAATGCAGATGTGATAACAGCACATCCTAAAAACTCCTTCTTTAAGATCCAGGGCTGAAAAACTACCTTTACTCCACTGGAGGCTCCTGCCATATCCGATATCCTTTCAGTGATGCCTCTGCCCTGATTCCCCAGCTCTGAACCCCCAGACCAGCCATGGCTGTGCCATGGGCTGCAAGCACCAACCCCTCACCTTCTTCTGCAGCCTTAGCAGTAATGGCACTGAGTCTAAGAGATTCACTCCCTAAGATCCCACCCCACACGTGGACTGATGTGGTACCCTGATAACGCATGCAGCCCATGGGGGAGCAACTGCCACTCATGAGGATGCAGGTCCAGACTCGTCTTGGTGACCTTTGCTACCTGCCTGCCTTCTCTGTGTTGGCTGAGAAATCCCGAGTCCTAGGATGCCCCCCACCACACACATCACGCCTATCCTCCCACCAGGAGCCGAGATTGGATCTTCAATCAGAACAAAGTGAAAATTATTGGAACTTGAGTGGGCTGCTTACCTGCGCTGTAGCCGACCACGTGGACAGCCATCCTGCCCGTGCCCCAGGCCCTGACTGCCGCCCACGTCAAGTATGAGCAGCCAGCTCAAGGCTCTGCACAGAGCACACGTGGTCCGTGTGCGGGACAGCTAAGAATGACAACCCCAGAATCAGCTGTCAACCTCTGGCAGATAAACCCCCGACAGGTCCCTGTGGGGCCGGGCGCCTCTGCCCACAGCAGCAGCTTTTTAACACATCTTGGATTCCCTCCCTCCCATCTCACTTCCTCTCTCAAATAAACTCTGCGCACTCAAATCCTTGTCTTGGGCTTATTTCTAAGGAAACCTAAGATACTTGGGAAGAAAATTAATTCAATTTCATTGGCGACTCATTGATTAGCACAATCACAAGCCCCCACTGGGTGAACCACACTGCGTCTGGGTGTGTCCTGCGTGTACTGCCCTCTCCCCAGGCTCTGCCACCAGCCACAAGGTCCTGGGAACATGTGACAGAAAGAAGGCTGTAGCCAGAGGCCTGTAGCCTCAGAGCCAGACAGTAGCAGCCTGCATATGTGCAAATGTGGTTTTGTAGAGGCTATAAGAAAGGGACGGCAGACACCCCTTGCTGTCCAAAAATCCAGAGCCAACAAAAACATCACCAAATTACATTCATCAACAAGAATTCAATTATTGTCATGGGATTTTCTAACTAAACGGTGCAAGAAGTGAGAAGCCCAGAGAGGCTGAGGCAGCTGCCCACGGCTGCACAGCACAGAGGCAGCTAAGATGACTTCAGGGTTCAGGCTTTCCTCTGTAAGGCCTTTCATCCCACCCAAAAGGCACTGTAGCTCCTCCTATGGCTTCTGGATGACTCATTCTGAGGGAAGCCAGCCACCACATCATGAGGTAATTTAACTCATAAAGACTCCCATGATAAGAATTAAGTCCCCGAACTAAGGGCCAACATCAGTTTTCCAGCTATCTGATGAGTCACCTTGTTAAGATGCCCCAGGCATGCTCCCAGTTGACTGCAGCCCCAGCTGACACTGGGCTGAAACAGCATGAGAGACCTGGAGTCAGACACCCAGTGAACCATTCCCCAGACCCCTGACCCCCAGGAACCAGGAGAGGCCACAGACACCCCTTGTTTTAAATCCTCGGGTGATTTCTTCTGCATACATATGACCTACAGTAAATACCGTCTGTCCCAGTTAGGACTGGTCAGGGTTCCTTTACCTGATGATTGGTGTTTTTTAAAAATAATTTCTGGAAAATTCCCAGCCACTATTTCTTTAAATACTGCTTTTCCCTCATTTTCTCTCTTCTTTCTACCTTGGACATCAATTAAACATTTTAAGATCTGCTCACTCTATTCCCCAAGTCACCGCGTTTCTCTTATTTTTCATCTTTCTGAGTCTCTAGGCTGTATTTCTGTGTAAATTACTTCAATGTGTCTTTCAGGTCACTGACTCTCTCTTGATTTGTGAATCATCTGCTATTTAACCTCTGACACTTTTTGAATTGATGTGTAATTGACAAGCAAAAAAGCACAGATCTGGGGTGTATGGTTCAGTGAATTTTGATGCAGATTATACTCAGGGACCCAGAACCAACACAGAGTCAGACACAGAAACCGCTATCATCTCGAAAAGCTCCCTCATGCCCCTTTCCAGCCCGAAGCCCCTCCCAGAGGCTATCGTTTTATGGATTTGTATCCCCTCTTCTAGAACAGCAATAAACGTAGTCAGACAGAAGACAGCACTCAAAAAAGTGCGGAAGAAGGGAAATCGTGACAAGCCACCCACAGTTGCTACTCACTTTGAGCAAGATGACTGTGTTCAGGCAAATCTTGGAACTGCAGGCTTAACACAAAGCAGAATGAAGCAACCAAGAAACTACCAAAATCAGCATCCAACAGGAATGCTTTTATCAGCTCCCAGCCTCTCCTCGGAGCAACCCAGCCAGCTGGCTGGCGGTCCTAACTTGTCCACCATCCATCAGGGAAAGTATAAAACAGCCCAGCCCAGAAATGCTGCAGAGACAGCCGTTTAACACTGACCCAGCCTCTCTGAAACACCGAGATACATATATATATATATATATATATATAGATATAGATATAGATATAGATATAGATATAGATATAAATATAAAATATATATTCGAATCCTAAAGATTTTTTAATGCTTGCATAATACAAAACCAAGTCAGAATTACAAATACTATGCCAAGTATTACTATAGCTTCTGATTACCAAAATTACTTCATTAAAAACGTTTTAAATAAATGTAATTTTTCCTAATGTATGGCATTGAATGAGATTAAGACTTTTGGGGTAGAAGTAATTTATTTTCTTTATATGTGTGTGTGTGTGTATATATACATATATTTTTTAAGCCCAATATTTTATCTTTTTTTGGGGGGGATTAGGTTTATTTGCTTATTTTTTTAATGAAGGTAGTGGGGATTGATCCCAGGACCTTGTGCATGTGAAGCATGCAGTCTACCACTGAGCTGTACCCTCCCCCTTATTTTCATACATACCACTACTCCACAGAGGTTTATCTAATTTATAGACAGACAACGTACTGTATCTCAAAAATCATTTGTGGCTCATACTAGGACTCCGATATCTAGCTGGAATGGAAGGAGTAATGTGATACACATGCTGGTGTTTCCCCTGACCTGAATCCATGCTCCTTCCTAAACCACGACTCACACAGAAGGATGGCATGTCCCCTCCTTAAGGAAACACACACACACCCACACACACATAATGAACCATCACACGTGTCCACAGAGAGAACACATCATTGTTTGTGCCTCGGGCTGGTGGTAAGCATTAAACACAGCATCTCTCAAAATCCCCGGTAACAGAGTATCAGAAGGTCAGGACCTTATTAAATTCAGGGCCTGTTTTTGCTCCTTCCTGTGTCAATGTTTTGACTCAGTCCCATGGTTTCGGATTTTCCAGGCTGCCAATGTGATTCCCCTCCTCTTTCTTCTTGCGCTGCCCTGAGCAGCACTGGCATCACAGGGAATCACCCCCTTCCCTCCTCCTAGCGCAGGCATCCCCCTTCCTCCTTCCACCTCGTCTGTGCACAGACATTTATCAGGTGTCTCTAGATGCCCAGGAGAGGTGGCAGGACCCACATACCATGGGGCACAAGAAACTCTTTCTAGGAGGTTCTGTGATAGAGAGATGCATATGGAGTCCAGAAGCCAACTGAGGTCTGGGATGCGGAGGGTGGGCATCCCACGCTGAGAGGGGGCAGTTGTAAATGGCTGGGGAGAGTCAAGGTACATCAGTGAGGTGACGGACAAATGTCGAGGTGGTGAACCGCAGGTGAGAGGAGACTGCACGGGGAAGGCTGGTCCACACCCACCTCGGGACTTGGATCCAGAGACCAGAGAGAGGCCAGCCCTCAGAGGCAGGGATAATGAGGTCATTTTGTGTCTCCTCATCCTGCGGGCTCCCCGGGGCACCCTCAGCTGAGTGCTCCTTTCAGCCATACCTTCATTATGTACATCTGCTTTGGTCCTTTCTCTCCTCCCGTCTTTCCTCTGACTTCCCTGTCACCACTTCCCTGTCTCAGCCTGGGATGCCTGGTCTCCCCAGGGCTTGTCTTCGTCGCCTCTCTCCCTCCGCCCCTGCCCTGGAGAGCTGGGGATCACTTCTCCTCCCTCACCAAGGCTGGGCCCCTCCCGACTCTGCCCACCAGAGTGAGGTGAACAGGCTGTTCTGGGTGCCTACACTCAGTCCCCAGGGGATCCAGCAGCCCCCACCTCCTTCCTCTCCCCCTCCCCCCACCAGAGTTGCCCACATCATGTGGAAAAGTCTCCTGGAGGGAGGAGGCAGCCAGGTGGCCCAGGTGCAGCCCCAGCTGAGGCCCTGCCCACAGTCACTGTCACTGCCAGCCCTGGGGATGCGCCCCCCACATCCCAGCTCATCTGAGCCCCAGCCCACTGCCTTCCACCAGCATCTCACGAAACAGACAGGCAGCTACAAGACCTAGTCAGCCCACAGCATGACGAGAAATCACACATTTTTTTAAGCCACTAAATTCAGGGTAGTTTGTTTGCTGCAAGATGCCCAACAATGTGTCTATGACTGGTTTAATATCTTCTGTACCCTGCTTATTCCACACTGCATTCATGTGGACCTGAGTGCCATGTACTTCGCAGTTACTTCAGATTCAAGGTCCCATATCTTGTTTCTCAGAAAAAAACTAAGGCAGAAAAGGAAGCAGCTTGGATAGACCCCATGATGGAGGCTGTGGACACATCAATAGGGATACGGGAGGGAAAGGAAGGAGGAGGACGGTTACCTGGAGCTTCAGGGGAAAGACGAGGGGAAAGGAGGGGCGTGCATCATTCCTGGGGGCACCTGTCAGACAGAGACGGCTGGATCTTTGCTCCTTGAAACTCAGTTATGTGTAGAACACTTAGTAATTCATTAGTCAGAATATTAGAAACTCTGAACATTTTATTTATTGGGGTTCAGGGTCTGACAGATAAGCCATAAGAACCATCTCTTATAGCCTCATTATTAAGATTCTATCATATTATATTTATTCTTGATTCCAGATGAAAAAAAAAAACTGAATTGAGAACAGTGAAAAACCTGATTGGCATTTCTTTTTAAATCGCCAGACCATCTTACTTGAAGCAGAAATCCTCCTCATCATGCCTGTAGACACACAACTATGTTACTATTTACTCTCTGCCGAGTACTACCCTAAGCATGCTGTGTACACCCGCAATCATCCTTCCAAACTTTGGGAAGATGGCATTTCCCCCGTTGTGCAAAGGAAGCATCTAAGATTTAGAGACATAGTAAATATCATGGCCAAGATTTACACCCAGACTTGTTCGATTGTAACACTTTCCCTTCAGCAGTCAACTGCAATGCCCCTCTTATAGGCTGAACTGGCCCCTCAAAGTCACAGGTCAAAGTCCTAATTCACATGCTGCAGTACCTCCGAGCGTAACTGTATTTGGACATAGAGTTGTTTTGTTTTTTTTTTTTTAATTGAAGTATAGTCAGTTACAATGTGTCAATTTCTGGTGTACAACATAATGTTTCAGTCAAAGAGGTAACTAAGTTAAAAGGAGGTCACCAGAGTGAGCCCGAATCCCATATGACTAATGTCTTTATAAGAAGAAATCATGAAGGCACCCGGCATCTTTCTCCTCTAGGAGGGACCAAGGCAGCAGTCATCCCTGAGAAATCCCTCTCCTGTCTCCCAAGTTGGTTATCACATTCTAAACCTTATTGGAAAGAAGAGATTCTGGGTTCCCTTATTGGACTATGCAGTTTGGCAAATCATTTCAGTGCTTCAAGAAACTTAGCCTGGATACCCGCCTTGTGGGCTTCTGCTCTACAAATCAGATGGCCTTGGATGACTGCTGAGTTGTTCCTCTCCAGACTTGAGGAGGACAATCAGAACACGTCTGCTCTCCGCCCTTCTTCTGTCAGGTATGTCTTTCCGAGGGTGACTAGAGAAGACAGTCTCCCACACCCAGCAGCCCCGTAGAGGACGCTCTCAATGTGCATCGGGCAGCACATCAAATGAGGACCTGGGTCCAAACTGTGGACTTCAGCCAGGCACCCCACTGACCAGACACTTTTCATGCTGTGGCTGTAACTGCCGTCATTCAGGGGCAAAGGGACTGCCACATGCAAAATGTCTCAGTGCCAGTACGCCCACAGGTACCTACACTGCTGTAACCACAGCCCTACAGACACAGCCATCAGGGGCAGCGTGCTGAGACATGCAGGCTTGTGTGCCAGGGCAGAGAACACTGGACACAAGACAGGGCTGCTTCTTACAAAGCCTTGTGGGGCTCAACAGTCCCAAAGTATAGATAACATATCCAGCATTTCTATAAACGACTCAAATATCCTTCATTGTTAACAGGCGCAAGAATGAAATAATTCTTTTTCCTTTTTTGTCCACTGTCCTTACCTGTTATAGAGGAGAATGTCTGGCTTCCAAATCTGGCCATCTGGGAAACGAACTGTCTTCACTCCCGGGTACTCTGACATGTTCCATTGTAAATAGTGATCTGTCCAAGACTGACAAACACAGGCGGCAGCATTAGTCTGTAGCACTTGGCTCCCTTGCTTACTAAGAGATCTTATGAGAGATTATTAGATAAGTTCAAACTAAAAAGAGTGCTAGACACTTATTTACATAATTGAGTTGCTATCTGTAAAATATATGGAAACTGGAAATTAAATAACCCTTTACAAAATGACTGTGAACAGCATAAAAATCCCATTTAAGATCCTGTTGTCACCATGACCACAGTCAGAGGGTAGCATCAGAGTTAATTCCAGTCCCCTGCCTGCCCCCAAGCCTTCCCCTACCACAGCAGACAGGTTTTTTTTTTTCTTTTTTTCCTAGCCAAATGAATAACTATTTTGCTTTCAAAGTTTTCCACTGTAAGGACACTTTAGAAAAATAAATGCATTCTTTCAATTAGAATAAGAACCAGGAAGGAAAAAAAATGGAGAATATTTATTGCCATGAAAGAGCTTCATGCAGCTGCAGGAGTACCTCTCCCACATCTCTAAGGATGTTATTTTGGACTTGAATTATTTTTTTTCATGGAGGAATAGTGCTTCTGACACCACAACTCAAAAATGCCAACAACTGCCTTGGTGGTAACACACTGAATCAGGACACCAGGGTACAGGTGAAGACGCAGGAAATAGTCATAAACACGTGAACATGGGTTCATCTCTCTGGCACCAGGCCTGATGTTGGTTCTTGAGGGACCTTTGCAAAAGGAAGGCCCACATCTAGGGTCCTCTGTCCCAGGACCATGCACACCGGTGCTACCTGGGGTCAACTGACCGTGTAAAGACTGCTCAGGTAGGATCCCACCTGCACTGCTGTACAACCAGCGTCACCCACAGGGTCACGGGGCTGCCAGGGTTGGGCCCAGCAGCTCCTCCAGGTGTTCCATCATCAGAGAAGACCCCAGTAAAGGCCCCCATCCTGTACCCAGGACCCCTGGGATCACCTGCTCTGGAGCTCAGACTTTCTTAGGCTTAAAAAGGTATGTGACGTAACAGCCTCGGCTGGGACTGGGGCATCTCCCCATAATCAAACATATCGTTATTGCAAATATATTTGCAAACATGCGATTATTGCAGCAAACGTGCATATTTATGCTGAGAAAATAAGTGTCTCAATTGCGTATCCATTTCAGTTTGACTTTAGACCCAAAGAATTTGATGTAAAGTTATAAAAACATCAAAGGAAAACAATAAAAACAAACAAAATCCTTGTCATCTTCAGAGCTGTTGAGATCTGGGGATCCCAGCCAAGGGATTGTGGGCCTAGACCTATTGAAACTGGCAATAGGGGTCAGAGGGCATGTCCTGGAGATCCCACGATCCTCTGCAGAGGACAGGGGAGCACCCTCGCTCTGGGACTACCCGAAGTCCACAAGAGGTGGAGTAACAGCATTTACAGCCACGGACCTCTGAGACTGATGATGCGTTGTGGTGTACTGTGCTGATGCAACACCTGGGGCATTGAGGATAGAGACCCACCCCTCTCAGCTTTCTGATTAGACGTGTGTGGTTGGGAAGAGGAGACGGCCCAGGAAGGGCCAGTCTTGCTCTGGTTGTTTTGCATAAGCCCTTCCACACTGAGCACCTGTGCTTCCCTTACCACATTTTCAGGTCCCGCCCTGGGATGCTTCTCTGGGTTGGGAGCCGATTATCACGGAGCCTGACCCTGTCACTATCACCACCACATGCAGAGCAGGGCTTTAGGGCCCCCAGAACTGCCCAGGAAGGTAGGTGTGGCCGGCAGACACCCTGCCTGCTGACATGATGGGAGAGCTTGGTCCCTCAAACATAAACCTCTCCTGATGGCACCATATCTGAGCAGCAGGAAGCCTCCCTGGCAATTCCTCATCCCCTCTCATCTTTCCTCCTTGAGCTGCTATTCAGCTGCATGTGCCCCATGGGCATGCATCCCAGCCATCTTGCTTGCTCAGTGTCGTGCGTGTGTGAGCTGTGCTCACCAGGATGCAGGGATATCAGCGTGATTACTATTCCTATTTACAAGAGAAAACCGGAGCAGCGAGAAGCAACATCTTTTTCGCCAGTCACAGAGTAAGGGCTCAGAACTTCATTATCTGACTTCAAGGGAGGTGACCCCTCAGGCTCTACCATGTATGGTGGGTTCCTCTCACCCAATGTGTTTGCATGGGCAGATTATGCACCACAACAAGGGAGGCTGCATCTTCCCTGGAGGTGCCACCCTCCTGCTCACACTGCTCTCCCTTAATCCAAAGTCAAGTTGGGTCTCTCCCACCCTCACAGCAGAAAGCGGGGCTGCAGGGAGCTTTGGCATCAGACAGACTTGGGTTTGTAACCAAGACTCCAGCAGGGAAGAGCTGCGTGGGCTGGAGCAAGTGAATCACCCTCTCTGAGCTGCAGTTCCCTCACATGTGCCCCACACCATCAGGCGCTGTAAAGATGAAATAAGATAACGTGTAGTGGCAGGTGAGTCACACGGCCCTGGGAGGCATGTGATACAGAATGGCTTTAAAAGGAGGAAAGTTCCCCCTATCTCACAAAATCCTAGAGGATGTGAGTGCTGTAGTAACTGAGTTGCAGCCAAAGATGGAGAGAGTGAGGGCCAACTCAAGGTTGGGAAGCAGAGTGGGGACCTTGGTGCCAAGAGTCCTGGGAGCAGGAGCAGAGCTCAGGGGGCCCCCTGAAATCTTTACAGATTTCCTAAGAATGGATGTGGGAAACAGCCGGGAAACCATCACATTCCACAGGGAGATTGTCTCTCTTATCAAAGCACTCACTGCTCATTTAGCTTGTAGGGCCCCGGAGGGCAGAGGCACTGAGCAAAATCTTTGTACAGACAGCAGCTGGCATGGTTTCCACACAGGGGACACCTGGAAACAAGCACAGACCCAGAAAGGCCAGTGCTCCCAGAGTTTCACATCAGAAGAGACTGTGCTGTGCCTTCTCTCCCGATTTCTGTGTGATCTCTTCTCCTTGAGTGTTCAAGATAAGATTATGCAGGGTGGTTAAGGGAACACACAAGGGACGAAGGGGCCCTTGATCTAAAATGCACAGTAGGCAATGTTCACAGCAGCACTATTCACAACAGCCAAGACATGGAAGCAACCTGGACGTCCATCGACAGATGCCTGGATAAAGAAGATGTGGTACATTTATACAATGGAATACTATGTAGCCTTGAGAAGAATGAAATAATACCATTTGCAGCAACACGGATGGACCTAGAGATAATCATACTAAGTGAAATAAGTCAGACAGAGAAAGACAAATATCATATGATATCACTTGTATGTGGAATCTAAAAAATGATACCCAAATGAATTTATTTACAAAACAGAAACAGACTCACAGACATACCAAACAAACTTATGGTTACCAGGGGGGAGGGGGTGGAGGGATAAATCGGGAGTTAGGGATTTGCAGATACATACTGCTATATATAAAATAAACAACAAGGACTTTCTGTACAGCACAGGGAGCTATATTCAATATTTGTAATAACCTATAATGGAAAAGAATCTCAAAAAGAATACATGTATATATATATATATATATATATATATATATATATATATATATTTATACACATGTGTATAACTGAATCACTTTGCTATGCACCTGAAACGAATATGATATTTAAATCAACTATACTTCAATAAAAGAAAAAAAATTTTAAATAAAATGCAAGTAGAAATCTCGATTCTTTCATGGGTCTGAGAACTGGCCCTATTAGAACCTGCCTGGGGCCCACAGGAAACCCTTTTTAAGCACGTATACACATATATGCATGGGGATATTTAGAGCAAGAGAGAAAGAAAAAAAAAAGAGCAGAGAGTGAGAGCAAATGAATGAAGCAGAAGAAAGGGAACGTTTCCTTTGTTTACAAAAAGTACATTATGGTATAATAAGAAATGTATTTGGGGGGGTTATAGCTCAGTGGTAGAGTGTGTGTTTAGCATGCACAAGGTCCTGGGCTCAATACCCAGCACCTCCATGAAAAAATAAATAAATAAATAAACCTAATTAACTCCTCCCCAGATTTAATTTAAAAAAATAAAAGGGAATTGTTTGAAAAAAAGAAAGAAAGAAAGAAATATATTTGGTCTTTTTTCTTGGTTCCTAGCAAAGAGCTCCTAAAACCCTTGGAACTTCCTAAGTGATGGGAGTGTCTTTCGAGGAGCACATCTTTTATTCTACTGAGCTGACTTCAGGTGGCGCCCCCACAGGGCTTCAGGCTGGCCGGATGTAGCAGGTCACCAGAAAGACCAGCCCTGGGATAGAGGCTGGGTACTTTCAGCCCTGCCCCATCCCTATCTCAGAGAAGAGGAGCAAGGCTGCAGATGGGGTTATGAAACTCTCGAACCATGAGGTTCAGAGAGCTCCCAGGCTGGTGAACGTATCACGGTGCCAGGATGCAGATGGCGTGGAAGCTCCCCTCCTCCCTGCACACCTGTACTGCATCTCTTCCATTCAGCTGTTTCTGAGTGGGATCCTTTATAATAAACAGTCAACAGAGGTCAAGTGGGTTCTTGAGTTCCAGGAGCTGTTCTAGAAAATGACTAAATGTCTGAATTCAACCTCAGCTGGACAGTCTGAAGTGGGGGCAGGTATGGGACTGAGCCCTTACTTTATAGGATCTGATGCTAACTCTCAGAACAGAACCGAATTGCTGGATACTGTGTCCGAAGCATCGGAGAGCTGGCTGTGGGTGGCCAACACCAAGTACTTGGTGTAGGTTGACACCTCACATACACACACTCCCAACCTTCTTCCCGTCAACTATTTCAATCTCCGAGGAAGGGAGTGGCCCCCTTCTTCCTTCTGCCATAAAACTTTCTTCTCTCAGTGGGACATAATGATTGAAACACCATCCTTAACTGTGGGTTACTCTTGTGGCTCTCGGCAAGCCACTGATCTCTTACCTATGAGCACAGTGTCTGGCATTTCTGTTTATCAGAGAGGAGAAACCAACAGGGTCTCCTCCTTTTCTGGGTCCCCCTCACATGGCCTGGTTCAACGCCTTCCACAGAGCAGATGTTTGGAAAGAAGACTCAAATAGGTAAATGAAATTAAAAAGGTAAATGAGACTAAAAGAAGTGAAGCTGCAGATGCTCCTTGCAAATGCACATCTTAATTGGAAATAAGCTGGGCTTGGGAGAAATGTAGAGGTCCCTGGCGACATCTTCCCAAGCAAGGATGTTTATCTGTGGAGCATCTGAACTTGAGGCAGTAAGTAATATTCCAGCTACATCTTCCCTGGAAACCAACACTCTTTAAGAAATGCCAAATCGGTGGGGAGGGTATAGCTCAGTGGTAGAGTGTGTGCTTAGCACACACGAGGTCCTGGGTTCAATCCCCAGTACTTTAATTAAATAAATAAATAAAATCTAATTACCCTCCCCCCAAAAAACATTAAAAAATAAGTTTAAAAGAAAATAATTCAGGGGGAGGGTACCCCCCTCAAAAAAAAAACCCCAAAAAACCAGAACAAAAATGCCAAATCATATACCTTGCTGAAGATCAATCACTTATTGGAGGCTGAAAAATAGAGGCCACGGGAGACAGACCTGTCCATGACCTGACATCATCCTAGGAGCAAATTCATTATCTCTCTCTATAAGAAAAATGTCCACATTTTAGAAGGATGCTTTTAGAGGGCATGAGAAAGGGGGAGTTTTATGTAAAAAGGAAAGGATTTGCATCAGCCCCCAGAATTCCCAGAGCTTTCCCTTACCCAACAGTGTTCAAATGTTCTGTGGGAACTGGTTTTATTTTGTATCATGGTATCTCAGCCGTTCCTAGGTTCACCATTAGGCTGTGTTTCACTCTATTCCACAGAGGCATTCAGTGCCTGCTGTGGTCAACAGCTGGGGGTGAGAGTCGTGGGGATATTAGGAGTCCGGCCCTCCTGGTACAGAAGTGCCAGTGTGGGTGGGAGATCTGCAGCCCAGATAAACAGTGCAGAGGGTCACATGGTGACAAGTGCTTTGGAAGCAAACCGAAGCAGGCTGTTATGGACTGCGTGTTTCTGTTCCCCCTGAAATCCCCATGTTGAAACCCTAGTGGAGGTGGAACTCAGAGGGGGTGATTAGGTCATGAGAGTGGAGCCCCCATGAAAGAGATTAGTGCCCTTTTATGAAAAGGCCAGAGCTAGCTCACTCTGTCCATAATGTGAGGACATGACATAAAGGATGCTGCCTACAACCCAGAAAAGGGCCCTCAGCAGAACCTTGGCAGCCACACTGGCAACCATGATGTGGACTTCCCGCACCAGAACTGTGAGACATGACTGTCGGTTGCTGATAGGTCACCAGTTTATGGTATTTTGTTGCAGCAGCCAGAGCTAAGATACAAGGTGAAGAGTAGAGTGGGCTGGGGAGGGCAGGGCTTGGGACAGCACATAGGAACTCAGAAAGACCTCAGTGGAAAGGTGGTCTCTAGGAAGAGGAGGGAAGAAGTGGGAGAGAAATCCAGTGGTTCTTGGGAAAACAGCCTTCCAGACAAGGGAGCAAGTGCAAAGGTCCTGAGGCAGGTGTGCCCTGAGAGATGTGTCAGGACATCATGGAGGGGATGCAGAGGTCAGGCAGGCAGGGAGTCAAAAGCCACTTCAAGGACTTCAGCTCATATGCCATCAATGGAGACAGGGTCCCGGGGGGGGGGGATCTGAGTCAAGGATGATCAAGGCTTAAACTTCACCTTCTTTTACTAGGACCACACTATCTGCTACACTGAGAACAGACACCACCAGGGCAGGTAAGGGCTGCCCCAGGAAGCCTG
Source organism: Camelus dromedarius (assembly GCF_036321535.1). Taxonomy (NCBI): domain Eukaryota; kingdom Metazoa; phylum Chordata; class Mammalia; order Artiodactyla; family Camelidae; genus Camelus; species Camelus dromedarius. The sequence continues at coordinate 3,733,242 of NC_087464.1, forward strand.
GCTAGGAGGCTCTGTAATCACACTGGTAAGAAATGATCCTGCTTTGACTAGGATGGAAGCCATGGGGTGGATGCACAGTGGTTAGTTCCTGGGTCAATTTTGAAGGTAGGGCTTCCAGAATTTGCTGCCCGATCAGATGCAAATGTGAAAGATAAAAGTTATGGGTGACTCTGAGGCTTTCAGTCTGAGCAAACAGAACCATTTATTTATTTATTCAGATGGAGAAGCCTGTGGAAGGGGCACAGGTGAAAGCGTGAGGAGGGGTGGTTTGTAGCACAGTGGTTTTAAGAGTCTATTAAACACCCACGTGGAGACTTCGGGGAGGCAGTCAGGCTGGTGCTGTTGCACCACAGACATTGCTGCAAACCAGAAGACTGGGTCCTCCAACTCCTGGGATGATGACTCACAGGAAAGATATAAAGGCACAGCAGAAGGGACTCAGGAGTCACCAGTGAGTCAGCAGGAAACTCTAACAGAGAGATATCCTGATACTAAGTGAGGAAGAATTTCAAGGAAGGGCTCCACCCAATGCTCCTGAGAAGGAAGGTAAAGGGAGAAAGTCAATTACTGGAAAAACCAGAACAAGAGGCATTCCACCCAAAGAGGGGTCAGGGTAAGTAGGGCAGGTATTGGCAGATAAGGGACACTAGATTATCATCCTGGTGATGCTGCAGTTCTGCTCCTGACTGCAGGGGACACTGCAGAGCTGAAGGCATTCCTGGTAATTGATGGACTGATAGACTTAGGGTCTGTGCATTGCATTGTATGCAAATAATTTTTACCTTGGGGGAAAAAAAGTTAAAAAAAAAAACCCTCTGAACTCTAAGATCGACATGAAATATGTGGGTGAAAGTGCACCGATGCCCACTATTCTACTTTGAACTGCATTGATTAAAAAATAGACTAGATGACTGAAACATTATGCTGTACACCAGGAAATGATGCACTGTAGTTAACTGTACTTCAATAAAGTTTTAAAATGCTACCATAAACAAACAAACAAACAAACCAGATGGAGAGAAGGCCAGATAGGGAATAAAGAAAGTAGAGTAAAATGCTAATGAAAGAAACCAGGAGGCAGGTACAGGAATGCTCACTATAAATTCAGCTTTCTGGTATATTTGAAAATGCTCACCAAAAAAATTGGGGAAAAGTATTATTCATAATATTTAGCAACTTGGAGGTTTGTGATTTGCTCAGACAAAGCCAGATAAAGGTGAATTTAAGTGAGAAGCATGGGGTGGGGGGGAAACTTTCTGCAAAGGTGAGAGGAAACCAGGGAGTCATAGGGTGGGGGCAGGTTTGCGAGGACAGACTGCCTGTCTGCTCACGAGAATTACCCACAGACATGATGATGGTGCTCAAGGCAACAGGAAGAGTTGTGAAAGACCAGCTCTCAGCCTGGCTCCTGGGAAACGCAGATCCTGCACCCCTGACAAAAGGAGGGAAGCCGGAGTAAGTGGGCACAGGTGTGGAGATACACGGAAGAATGTTGCTTTAAATCCTGCAGGGAAACTCTCAAAGATGTCTACTTCATTCATTACAGGGAGATTCTGCAAGGGGTCCCAGGCATAGCTAAGCGTACCTCTGGGACACAGAGCAGATGGTGTTACATAAATTCATTTTCTCATGCCCCTCAACTTCCACCTGTATTCCAGCTAAAACTCACCTGCCCAAGAACTGCCTGGGAGCATCCTTTGCCTCTACGTTTTAGCCTCTCCCTCCCATTTCACCAAGAAAGACTTGTTTGCTTTATCTTAACTCTTATCTTGGGACACTGACCCAAGAGCCAAGAAAAAGTCAATTCAAAATACCAACTGTCTATGTCAATATTGTTAAAAATTTGGTGACAAATATTTTCACAGATCAGATGGGTTCTAATCCCTTTAATTATTTGCTTGCAGCAAAAGTGAAGGAGAAACTAAGTTGGCAGCTGAAACACCTTGATGGAAACTATGATATTCAGCATGTAACTGGGAAGAAGTTCAAGGAACTGACTGGTATCACTGTCACAAAGTGCTTTTCATTCTAAACTATACATGTTACTACATCTATTTTTAAAGGTTATAGAATTGATGGTTAAATCTGTGTCAATGTCTCCATTTTAGCAATAAAAAATAATCATCTATGAATACATAAATGAATTTAAAGACAAAGCCCCATCTCCGGTAGAAAGGTAGATTTCCAATTTTTAATATTTATTATTTATTTAAACCTTGTAACGAGTGTCACTTTGATGAATTATGCACCAATAATCACTGTAATCCTAAATCAATCCAGGAGAAAAATTCTTAACGCTTACTTCCTGAAGGAATGATTTTTATGTAAATATTTACATTTGAGAGAATTAAGACAGAATGATTAACAAAAGACTTTCAAACATCAAGTTACATCACATTAGGATAGGATTCTGTGTGGACCGTAGAATAGAAATATAAGTGAAGAGAGAAAAAGGGACTATGTAAACTATCCAACAGTTAAAGAAAGACTTGTTTGTATTTTTTTTAATTAATGATATGGGCATTAAATTATATGACATTTAAATAGATTCAATTTAAACTAGAGACTGACTTTTATTTTTAAATGTCAGTATTTACACTTGGATGGAAGTGACATAATCCACAGTTAATTAAATTTGGGTTAGAACTTTAGATGTCAAGACAAAAATACATGAATGCAAAAGCAGAGCATCTCAGAATTCTCGCAGGGGTCACTGGAGCAGGACGTGCGAGGTACCTCTGGCTGAGGTAACGCTCTGTTGCAATCAAACACGCACGACTGGTGGGGAGGGTATAGCTCAGTGGTAGAGCACATGTTTAGCATGCTTGAGGTCCTGGGCTCAATTCCCAGTACCTCCATTAAAAAAACAATTAAATAAATAAATCTAATTATGCCTCCCCGAAAAGCAAACAAGCATGCATGTCTGGAGGCAGGAAGTGCGAGGCAGGTGCTCTGAGCTCCGGGGACCAGTGACAGTGCTGGCTGTGGACATGAACATGCATCTTAGGACTTGTCGTGTATATTTCTGCTTTTGAAATCTCCCCAGGTCACCCCATAGTGAGATGTGAGCATGCACTGAGCCTTGCAGAATGCAGCATGGTGCATGCAAAGGCGGGACGCTCTGCCTCATTGTTGGCTTGTGTGAAGTCAGGGAGGACAGTCCTGGCTCTTCTCACGGGACGCCTCAGCCCCCTGAGATTCCAGCACAGGCATCTCAAAGTCAGAGCAGGAAGATCCACGGGTGGGGACTGCCGCCATCTCAACTTACCATTTGCAGCCAAATGTTGGTTGTTAAGACTTGGTTTTTCTCATCCTTTAAAGGAAAAAAAAAAGAATAAAAAATATGTTTGTATGGTTTACAGAAGAGGAAATGATATCATTATTCACGTACGAATCAGACTGTTGGGACTGTGGCGAGTGTGTGGAAATTAGAATGCACCAAGCACTTCCAAATGTACTCAAGAAGCCTTTCCCCAGAGTGAAGCTTTTCTATTTATTTTGAAGTAACACGCATTCATTATAGAGCACTTAGAAAGGATGGAAAAGCACAGAGAGGAAAATTAAAACCCTGCAGCCCCACCCCCCAGAGATGACATCTACTAATGGTTTAGCTTATTTCCCTTCATACATTTTTAGTAATTTATATAAAATTAAAATTTGTGATATAAATTTTAATTTATAACAATAGAAAATTTTAACAACTTGCATAAAGTTATAAAACTGTTAAAAAAAAAAACAAAACTTAGTGCAAAGGCCAATTTTTGAAAGTCAAGTTTATTGCCAGCATGTATAGAGTTCTAAGTAAATGTAAGTATTTTATGCTTCCCTCCCTGGGAAAAGGAGCCTGACCCGTGACAGCTGCCACGCCATGTGCCAACTGGGCTGCATGGACCGCATTTCCCACAAGCCCTGTGGGTCTGCCTGCCTTTCCTTCCAGAGTCCATCCACTGGGCAGCATGTCAGCCTGTGACACCCACCTGCAAGATACACCCTGTCCAGGTGAGCCAACTAAGGGTCAGAAAGGTGAGGTAAATTTAGGAAGGAGCCACTGGCACTTGGACCTGACTGGAGAGCCCCCTTTGCCTATTTCTAAACTAAGTGTGGGCTCCTGCAGGGCACCAACTCCGCATGCTATCCAGGCAGCTCGGGAGACGTACTGACTGTGGCTTTGACCCAACACCAGGCACCTAAACAAGATGCTGGTCAACATCCAGCCTTTCCGACTGGGATGCCACCAGCTTTTTATCACGGCTGGCAAAGGCCACGACGGCCCAGCAAAAGCCAGGGTGTGCATGGAGACAGAGGAGCAGGTTTCCTGTGATTGTTCTACTGAGAACGCAGTTACTCAGTATTCCGTGTTCAATTCCCACCTAAAAGATGTTGTGAAATTAGCACTTTCCACCTTTTCCAGGAGAAAGCACTTATTAATGACCCCATGCCGAGATGCCCAGTGGCTGAGGCCACCCTGAGCTCCTCCAACAGGAATTGCCTGTCCTGGTTCACTGGTGGCATTCGTAAAAACAGAGCCAGCAGCAAAAAGAACACCATCTGTGGGGGCGTGGTCATATGCAGGGATGCAAATGAGACACCAAGGCCACTTCTCATTAAAATAAAAAGGTGCTGAACATGTATGGAGTTGGTGGAGATTCTCTGATGCGTCAGTGCCCCTACCCCACAGCTCACCCCAGGCACGTCTGAGAGGTGAGACTGGGTGGCAGGAAAGGGCGAGTGTAAATCCTGTAGAGAGGATCAGGCTGCCTTGGGAATTACAGGGCTGGGTGGGTCCCAGGCCAGGGGCTGTGTCCAGAAGAAGCTGCCAATTCAGTTACAGGAAATGTATACCCCATTTCACAAAATAACACATGCCAGGGGTTTTGGCAGAAAAAGTTGTGGAGCCAACCTTTCTCCGTACTGTGCGCAGGGCGAGCAGTCCCCGACAGAGCGTGCATTTGAACTGCACGAGTGCTCAGTTCCAGTCCAATCTACAGCGTTATTCGAAAGCACTGATAAACTCTTTCAGGACATATGTCCCCTGCTTCGACTTATTAAGGAACTGTTGTTTTTAATGGACTTAAAATTAGCCAGCATTCCATTCAGGAGGCTTCCCTTCTCTTAATGGCATCCGCGTCTTTATCTTCCAAGAGAAAGGCTTCTGTGGTTTGGGAGCTCAATGACGACCAATCTAATTAAAAGGCTTTCTTCCTTCCAACATGCTGGCTGAAACCTCATTAGAGTGAAACGGGATTTCTGTGCTGTGCAGCAGCATGGGGCTGAGCGAGGCATTTCAAACTGTAATTAACACAGAAGAGCAACCAGCCTCCACCAGAAGGTGCGGCAGTGGAGAGCCTCCACCAGCAGAGAGGCTGCTGTCTGTGTCCCCAAGATGGGCCTCCCTTTCTCTCAGTTTGTGCAGTGACTGGCTCCCCTGGCTCCTTCCCACCCCTGTGTGAGGTATGTGTCCCCAAACCCCCAAACCCCCCACCACCCTCAAAGACTGAATGTGAAACTTACCCCCACTGTGATGGTGTGAGGGGGTGGGGCTTCTGGACCCTGTTTAGGTCATGAGGGTGGGCTCACTCTCAGGACCAGGACCACCAGAGAGCTCCCCACCCCTTTTGCCTAGTGAAGCCCCAGCTAGAAGTCTATGACCTGGGAAGCGGGCTCTCACCAGGCATCAGATCTGCAGGCGCCTTGGTCTGGGATTCCCCAGCCTCCAGAATTGTGAAACATAAATGGGTGTTGTTAAGCTCGCGGGTCCGGGGTACTTTTGTCACAGCAGCCGTGCTCATGGGAGGCAGAGCCCCCACACCGTCTGACCTCCAGGCAGGCTCCCTGCCCTCGTCTGTCTGGCTGCACCGATGGAAGAGTCCACTCTAAGTCCTGCAGGCAGCACAAAGCCCCTTCACAAGCCCTGGTGCAGCCAAGTGTGCATTCACTCGTTCATTCATTCGACAAGTATTTGTGGAGTTCGTCCTGTGTCAGGCATCACGCCAGTGGGAACATAAAGTGTGGGTGGAGGGTGGGATTTCACAGTTCAACAATGACACACCTCTAATTACATATAGTGACAACGCACAGAGGAAAGGGCAGTTCACTTTCAGACAGGATGACAGGGACGTGGACTTTACCAGAGTGTCAAGGGTGGGGCCCTGAGGTCGAGACTTTACCTTGACTCCCTGTGACCTGCGACCTGTGACAAAAGCCAGGACCCCTCCCACCCACTGTGTGTGCCCCTTACCCTTGAGACCTTGCAGCTCCTTGACTCCTGGGGCCTGCTCTGCCCAACACCCTCCTCCTCCCTCCTAAGCAAGCCCAGGGACTCCGGGAGCAGCAAGGGGAGGCACTGGGGAGGCAGAGTGCTGTTTAACCCAGCGGGGAGCCTTCCTGCCCTTTGTCCAGTTGCTCAGAAGGAACCAAGCAACAGTTTCTGGGGCTGTAAGTACAGAGGATGGCTTACAACCCCAGCCTCCAAGGATGTGGCCAGGGGACCAGGGCCGGCACGGTCTGCACAGCTAGGTCTCCCCCACACCCCACACCCACAGTGCCCTGTGTCCTGAGTCCGCTGCAGGATTTCACCTCTGCCTTCAACTGCCCTGCCCCAGGGTCTGCACATCCTGCATACACTGAAGTCAGGTGGGAACCTGGGAACTGGGACAAGTTGGCAGGTGCATCTGCAGCTCTGGAAGGCCCTTCAGCCTCAGGCACGCCGGCTCCACTCCCACTGCCCAGAATCTGCTTTGCAGCAAATCAGTTCCTCCCCCCACCTCGCCGAGGGAAGCTTTCTCCTCTCTCACCTGTTCCTCCCCCACCAACACCTCAGCCACCAGCTTCCCCTGTGGCACTTGAGCTTGTCTGAAACCATGAATCAGCCAGTTAAGCTGAAGTCAGCAGTTCCATCCCACACAGGCTGCAGGCACACTGGTCCCACACTGGGCATTCCAACCCTGACCCCAGACCCCGGCCCAGGGTCTCTGCATAATAACCAGGCATAAGTCCCTGGAGAACAAAGAGCACAGAAGCCGGGCCTGGGTTCCAGAGATTCTGGACCCCCAGCAGTCACCTGCAGGTAGGCACAGGGGAGCAGAGCCCACATCCGCCAGGGGAAAACCCTCCTTCCATACGGGTTCCAACCAGCTCTGGCATTCACTGTATGTGGGTTTCAATATTCTCTTCTGGGAAATGGGGAAAGAACAGCTACCCCTACTACCTACCAGTGGGGGGGGGGCACAGGGGCAGTGGGGACACGAGGGCAGCGGGGGGCCCCAGCAGTAGTGGCTGTCCCTGTGTGGTCATTTGCGTGCACACGCACACACACATGCACACTGCTCCCCTCCAAGACTCACGCTCCTTCCCGACCCTGGGATATCATGGGAGGACACAGGACCCAGGCTGCCATGGAATCACACCAGACCAGTGCACAGAGCACCCCTAAAACCAACCGCTCCTTTGTTTTCAATCTGAGCGCCTCAGAATAGTATTCAGCCTCAAAAAAGAAGACAATCCTGCTGTTTGCGACAGCATGCAAAGTGAAAGAAACCAGACACAGGAAGACAGCTACTACATGATTCCACCTGCATGAAGATGCTAAAATAATCAAACCCGCAGAAGCACAGAGCAGAACGGGGGCTGCCTGGTGCCACGGGCCCAGGATGGGACAGGCGGTTTTAGTCCACGAATACAAGGTCTCAGTTCTGCAAGATGAACAAGCCTGGAGACCTCCCGTGCGGCATCGCTAATAAGCCTCTGTGGGAGACTTGACAGTGGCTAAGAGGGTAGATCCTCTGTTAGGTGTTCTTATCCCAGAAATAATATCTGTAATAATAAAGAAAGAAAGAGTGCAGGAGGACCCTTCAGGAGGGGATGGCTGGGGACGGCGTGGATCGTAGGGAGTTTCACGGGTGTGTGCTCACCTCCTAAGTCGTCAGACTGTGCACAGGAAATCTGGACAGCTTTTTGTATGTCAATCATCCCTCAAAAGAGTGTTTTTTTTAAAGCACACTTTGATTTCAGTAGTCATGCTTTTAAAAATAAATCTCCTGGAACGCTCGTGCGTCTGCTTTAGAGCACAACGATTCTCGTGGTGTGTGATGTGCCGTCTTTCACTTTTACAGCCACTACTCTCCCGGAAGTTATGAGGTGACATTATCCAACATTCTGCAGTGCTCCCAATACTTTCTCTTTGCTTTTGTGTAGATGCTGAGGGAAAAAAAAAAGGTTGGGGGAGGAGGCAACAATAAACCTGCGTCTAAATTCTTGTTTGCAGGGAAAGTGGCTGGATAATATAAATTCTTACTTGTGTCATACTCTGTAGTTTGTAACTTGGATTACTTCTTTTATCTAATTTCATCCTTCCACCAACCACATTTTTGTCCTGTTTTCACAGAAAAATAAGTGGAGACTCTGTCATTTTCCCTGAGTCAGCAAGATACCAGGGCTGAGGAAAAGACTCCTGATCCAGAATAAGGAATCAAGTCCCACAAATCAATAAGAAAAGGGCAGACAGTTCAACAGAAAAATGGGCAAAAGATGATGAACAAGCACCCGGTCTTCAAGGAGGAGGCTGCCAGGAAGTGGAATCCAGAAATCACACAGCTAAAGCTTCAATTAAGTTGGCAGCCTTCTAAATGTCATGCACACACACACTTTTAAAAAACTCATTTCAAGTGGGGAGGGTAGAGCTCAGTGGCAGAGTGTGCGCTTAGCACGCACGAGGACCTGGGTTCAATCCCCAGTGCCTCCATTAAAAATTAAATGAGTGAATAAATTAATTAATTTTAAAAACCTAATTACCTTCCCCCAAAACAAACAAAAAAATAATAAAACTCATTTCAGCCTTGTGACAAGCCCTCCCCAGTACTATTATTATTCAGTGTCCAAGTGTGCCCTTCCCAAATGCAGCACACGTAACAAGGTGTCTGAGGCAGGACTAAAAGCAGGCACAGCTGGACCCCAGAGATGCCTGAGCCGCAGACTTTCCCAGTGAACTCTATCGGAAACCTGGTCAGGACATCTCCCATCAAAGCAAGGTCGTCCAAAAATGTGAGCTAGAGAAGGGGGCTCCCAACAGACCCTTCTGTGTGGAACTGGTGCAACGGTGGGCTTTTTTTATGGTTATTGGACATTTATTTCTAGTATGTCTACAAGCAATGAAGATTAACTGGTTTAGTAAATTAAGCAGCAATAAATAAGGACCACACATTAGGAAAGGATAATATGAAAAAAAAAAAAGCCTACCACCATTATAGAGCAGAAAATTAAAAATTATGAGGAGACACATCCTCATAAGACATGGACAAGACGAAAAAAATTAGAATGACGGATTCATAAACATAGCTTGGCTAAGAATGAATGAATGAATGGGTGAATGAAAGCATGAATAATTTAAAATAGCAAATGCAAGAAAGAAAGGAAAGCAAGCAGGCGAGCAAAAAACACCAAGGGTAACCTGGAAAAAAGCCCCAAACAAGAAGAACATGAGTTCTTTCTGACGTATATGTAACTCAATGAAGCCTTGGATCCAATTAAACATGACTTCAAAGATGAGATTATGAAATTCCCAAATGAAAGAAAAAGGAAGACTGCGGAGCTAAACAAATAAAATGAGAACCAAAACAACACGGGAATGTGGCTGATAAATCAGACAGAGAAAGGAGCAAAACAGACTTCGATGAAAATCGAGTTACCGGCACGAAGGCAAGGCATGAGATAATGGCTGTGTGTGCGGAGGAAAAACACAGACATGCAGTCAGCTCAGGACAAGGAGGTGGAGGTGCCACGAGGAAGACACAAGTAGAAGTGAGATGGAGAACACGCACTCCGGGAACAGGAAGAGTCCTGGGGTAACGCACAGGGGGCACACTTCTGGTTTTAGCAGAACAGCTGACTCCACAACCTGATCACCGTCTGCCTGCAAATCGCCTAGATGTGCTGGAGGAAATCACAGAAACGCCTTCTTCAGTGCAAACAGAGGCTCACAAAATAAGGAAGCGAGATCCTCAGAAACCAAAAATACAAGAGGAAACTAAAAAGAACACCGTCAGCATATGAGATGCGTGGGAGCAGTGGTCAGTTATGTCCACAAAGAGGGTGAAGGCAAGGCTCCACTCCACAGGAAAGGGGAGCTGAGCCAAACCCCTCCACATCCATCCATAGGACACAGGGGTCCTGAAGAGCCCACTGCCAGAAGGAAACGGAAGGAAGTCTGTCTGTCTCCGGCTGGGTTGACAGCAGAGGGAAAAAGGCTGTACTGCCAATTCCTAAGAAAGTGTGGAAATCTTCAGTCGGATGGGGAAGTCAAAGATAAACAATCCACAATGCCTGGGGACTCTGCAGATGGAGAAAGTAGCATCAGAGCTGTTCCACGACAGTGCAGTTTGAGGCACCAGGCAAAAGCAGAGAGAACAAACAAAAGAGCAAACCAAATAAAAAAAGGCAAAAACCAAAAACCATTTTGTTCAGAGACCACAATCATGATTATGCCCCCCTGACACAAACTATAAAACATCTTAAAGTGAAAAATCCCCGATGACCAAGACAGAGAAAACCAAGCCAGCAGGAATAAATCCCCAAAAATTCAGATAAGAGAAGTATCAGAGGGAAACACAGAACATGTCTGTTTAAGATGATTAAATACATAAAGATACCAAGAGCACAATAAAAGACTAAGATACTCTGGGCGGAAACAAGACCAAACAAAAGTACAAGTTTCACAAAACTTAAAATGTAGTCGCTGAAATCAATACTCAATGGATGGGTTACAGCCTAGAAAGATATGAAATTATAATTAGGAAAGTGAAGACAGATCTGAATGTATGACCTAAAATATAGGAAAGAATGATAAAGAAATGGAAAACATGAATGCTTAAAAAACACAAAAGAGCCAATGAAAGCACCCGAGATGCATCTAAAAAGGCTTCAGAAGGAGAAAATATAAAGAAATAATGACTGAGAAATTTCCAGAATTGCTGAACTAATCTTCAGACTAAGGAAGCACCATGAGCTCCTCAAGAAGATAAGAATGACTCAAAGGTTAATCGAAGTTTAATCATATTTTCATCTCTGATATGTAAGGAGCTTAGAATTAACCACTCCCACGCTTACAGCAAGAAAAAAAAAATGAAGATACTGAAAATCAGGGACTTTGGCTGGACACTGGGCAAAGTGCCACACGGAAACCCGGAGACACAGGCAAATTCAGAGTCACGACAGGAAGACCTGATTACCTGGTCAGAGACCACTGCAACCATAAACTGGCAGGAGCACCTCCATGGGAATTCTGCTGAGTCTCTGGTTGCTGAGGGTGAACCTGAATGAGAATAAGAAACCTCCAGGGGCCACAACCTTGTGGACTCCCTACACTCTCATGGATTCTATCTCCAGGAACTCCACCAAGTTCTTACAGTGAATATGCAAGAAAGACACCCTCGTAGCTCTGACATGGGGAGGGAAGGAGTAACTCGGGAAACAGGCCATCCAGCGCCTTCTCCATAGCCAAGGCCCACTGTCCAAGCTCTGCAGAGTTTTCCCTGCCATTTCTCCCACACCAGCACCCTGCAGCCTTTCTTTCTCACATGACGGCAGGGGACGGTAGGCCTACTGGGAGGGAAACACCTGTGAAGGCCACAGCCCAGGAGCACAGCCCCACCGAAAGCCTAAGATGTAAACCTAAGACGGCAGAACACCTACCCTCCGCCACATCTTCCCACCACACCAACATGCCAGTGTGACCATGAGCTCCAGATGAAAGACGGCAGACCCTCTCTGAGGAGGGTACGGAAGGAAACCCAAAGTCAAGACGGGAGGCAAAAAGAGGCGCTAGAAGGATTTCAAACCTCCGGCCCCTAACACTACAGCAAACATTATGTCCTTACTACTAGCCAAACTACCAGGGGGGTCACACACTAATGTATTTACTTAAGTTTCTATGACATTATAGGACATTTCTGGTTTATGATAGAAACACCATGAAGCAACTGAAAGACAAGAAGTCTGAAGAGATGAAGCAAGCATCAGAAAAAGACTCTGATATGACGCAGATGTTGAGATTATCAGACAAGAAATTTAAAATAGGGGAGGGTATAGCTCAATGTTAAAGTAGGCATTAAGCATGCATGAGGTCCTGGGTTCACTCCCCAGCACCTCCATTAAGTAAATGTACAAATAAGCAAACCTAGTTACTTACCCCAAAACAAAACAAAACAAAAAGAAATTTAAAATAATACAATCACTATGTTAAAGAACTCTAAAGGAGAAATAAACAGCATGTGAGAACAGACAGGCGATGTCAGCAGGAATATGAAGACGCTAAGAAAGAATCTAAAGGAAATACTTGAAATCAGAAATGCGGCAACAGAAATAAAGAATGTCTGTCTGCAATTTGAGTATATTTTGTCAAAAATGTACAGATTCCATTAAATGGAAACATTTTGGAAGAAAGAAAAGAAAGAAAGAAAAGAAAAGAAAAGAAAGGAAGGAAGGAAGGAAGGAAGGAAAGAAGGAAGGAAGGAAGAAAGAAAGAAGGAAAGAAAGAAAGAAAGAAAGAAAGAAAGAAAGAAAGAAAGAAAGAAAGAAAGAAAGAAAGAAAGAAAGAAAGAAAGAAAGAAAGAAAGAAAGAAAGAAAGAAAGGAAGGAAGGAAGGAAGGGATGGAGGGAGGAAGAAAGGAAGGAAGGAAGGAAGGGATGGAGGGAGGAAGGAAGGAAGGGAGGAAAGAAAGAAAAGAAAGGAAGGAAGGAAGGGGGAAAAGGAAACAGAAAAAGAAAGAAAGAAGGAAAGAAAGAAAAGAAAGAAAGAAAAGAAAGAAAGAAAGAAAGAAAGAAAGAAAGAAAGAAAGAAAGAAAGAAAGAAAGAAAGAAAGAAAGAAAGAAAGAAAGAAAGAAAGAAAGAAAGAAAGAAAGAAAGAAAGAAAGAAAGAAAGAAAGAAAGAAAGAAAAGAAAGAAAGAAAGAAAGAAAGAAAGAAAGAAAGAAAGAAAGAAAGAAAGAAAAGAAAGAAAGAAAGAAAGAAAGAAAGAAAGAAAGAAAGAAAGAAAGAAAGAAAGAAAGGAAGGAAGGAAGGAAGGAAGGAAGGAAGGAAGGAAGGAAGGAAGGAAGGAAGGAAGAAAAGGAAGGAAAGAAAAGAAAAGAAAAGAAAAGAAAAGAAAAGAAAAGAAAAGAAAAGAAAAGAAAAGGAAAGGAAAGAAAAGAAAGGAAAGACCGATGGTCTCACGAATAGACTGGACACAACCAAGGTCTAACTTTAAGTAATTGGGTTACCAGAAAAAAAAAAAGAGCAGAGCAGAAATAATAATCAAAGCAATAATGGCTGAGAATGTTCCAAAATTAATGACAGACACAAATCATATACCCAGCAAAATGAGGGAACACCAAGCACAATAAATGCCTAACAAAATAGACAGGGACCGTAAACATACCACAGAAATGGAATCAAAATGGATCATAAGCCTAAATACAAACTGTGAAGCTATAAAACCAGAAGAAAATCTTAGGTTAAATATATGGGCTCTTAGGTTTTGTGACGAGTTTTTGGCTACAGCACCAAATGATGATCCATGCAAAAAAATAAAATAATTAAAATGGCTAAGTTGGACTTGACTAAAATTTAAAAGTGCTCTGTGAAAGACGCCGTTACCAGAACAAAAAGACAAACTGCAGATTAGGAGAAAATTTCTCAGAATCCGTCTCTGATAAAGGACTTGTATCCAAAATATAGGAAAAAAGAAGAGTCAACAGTAAGAAAACAAATAACCTAACTAAAAAACAGGCACTAAAAGATGTGAACAGACACCGCAATGATGAAGACAGACAGAAAGCAAACAAGCATCCATTCTGAAATGACGATTGACGTGTGTCATTGAGGAATGACAGATAACAATGAGATCCTGCCACACACCCAGTAAATGACTCAAATCTTAAAAACTGACACCACCAATTGCTGGGAGGATGTGGAGCCAAGGCAACTCTCATTTACTGCTGGTGGGAATGCAAAATGGTACAACCTGTCTGGAAGACAGTTTGGCGGTTTCTTACAAAACTAAATCTAGTGTCACCAGATTACCCAACAGCTGCATTCCTAGATATTTACCCTCTGATTTGAACTTTTATCCACACAAAACCTTTATTGTGGAGGTTTATGGCAACTTCATAATTGCCAAAACTTGGAAGCAACCAAGATGTCCTACAGTAGGTGAATGGATAAACAGACTTTAGTACATCTGTACAATATATTATTATTCAGGGATAAAATGAAATGAGCTGTCAAACCATGAAAAATAGCAATCAACCTTAAATGTATATTGCTAAGTGTGAGTAGCCAGGCTGAAAAGGCTATAGACTATATGATTTCAATTATAAGACATTCTAAAAAAAGGCAAAACTAGAGCTGGTAAACAGATCATCGGTGGGGTGAGTGTGACGGGGCTGGGATGACTAGAGGGAGCACACGGGATTTTTAGAGCAGAAAAACAATTTTGTAGGATATTACAGTAGTGAACACAAGACAGAAAGCATTTGTCAAAACCCATAGAAATTTACAGCACAAAGAGTAAACCTTAATGTACGCAGATTTAAAAGTAAATCATTTAGGAAGTTGGGGGATCCAGGAGGAAATGCAAAATGTGACAAATGGATCTAAATACACTGCAGAAGTATGAATCTCCCTGATGGATCTGAGGGAACAGGGTGCTGACCTAAGTATGTTCCAAAATGAGTGGTGCCTGTAAGGAACTTACATAAGTACTGCATGCTGGTTGATGAAACTATTCTTCATTGAAGTATGGGTTAACAATTCTAAAACCACTGCGTGTGAGCTGGAATTTAACAGTTCAGTGAATGGATGGAAGACAGTGAGAGTCAGATTTCTCACTGTTGGGGTGGGAGGAAATTAGAATTACCTACTTGGTAATGGATTAGCATTGGAGATAGAAGCGTGCACTCATGTTTAGCTTAACATGGGTTCCAATGTTACACCCAGAAATATCCACTGATACGTGTAGATATGTGGGTTAGTATACAGACACTTATCTCCTTACTGTCAACTTTGAGGGCCTAGAAATCATGACGCCCCAGTAGCCATGAACTCACACACTGACCGCCAAGATTTTATTTCTTAATTATTCCCCAATGGAAAGAACCAGGGGTCCTTGAGAAACAGCTAACTCCAGGTGTCAGCCAGGAAATATACAAGATGACTGGGAGCATCATTTAGTGCCAAGAAGTCAGAAAGTGATCAGACAAGAAGTACATAAAGTCACACTGATGAGGCACATCAAAGAGACCCAGGAACAAATCATAAAAATACCCAGCTGGCCAAAGCTGGGACAATTTGAGAAACAAAATGAATAATGCAGGATTGAATTATAACCAGGGTATAAGATAAATATCCCCGAGTCCACACTGCCAGAATAATTGAACGAATAAATAAATGGTTGAAAGCAGACAAATCTTTCATGCAGAGGAACTCCAAATAATTTATGTGGATACGCCACCTTTTCAGGAGGTGGAGCTTAACCCCCCATTACATTTAACATAGGCTGCATACAGAGACGTCCTGGCAAAGACTACAGTATAGAAAGGGAGGGAAAAAAAGAGTAACTGTACAGTGGGGAGACCCACATACCTTAAGCCAGATGACCAAGGTCAACATCAACAAGGGTGAGTCATAGTGACAGACGTGCCCTTGATATGCCATGATGAGAAGGATACTTGAACGCTGTGGTCTTCCTCCCCCAGACACATCACCCCAGTTTAACCATGAGAAAAACATCCAACAAATTCCAACTGAGAGCCATTCTACAAAACACCTGACCAGAACTCTTCAAAACAGTTGAAATCATCCAAATCAAGGAAAAGTCTGGGAAACTGTCACAACCAAGAGGGGCCTTAGGAGACGACTAACTGGAACATGCTGTCGTGGATGGGGTCCCAGGGCAGAAAAAGGACAGTAACTTAAAAAACTAAGAAAAATCCTAACAAAGCATGGACCTGAGTTTAAAATAATCTGTCAATACGTGTGCATTAATTAGAATGAAAATGTACTATACAAATGTACAATGGGACACTTCAACAAAAAAATAATAAATTTTTTAAATGTACAATGACTGTAACAGGGGAAACGGGGTACATCTTCATAAGTTTCCTCTAAACCTAAAGCGGTTCTACACAGGGAACCCTATTTGGTACCTTGTAGTAACACAATGAAAAAGAATATGAAAGGGAAGGTATGTATGGGCACGTATGACTGAAACATGGTGCTGTATGCCAGAAATTGACAACATTGTAAACTGACTATACTTCAGTAAAAATAAAACAAGATAATTTTTAAAATTAAAAAAAATAAAACTGTTCCAAAATAAAACGTGTATTTAAAAAAAATCACACTGCAGGGAAATTGTAGTATATGAAAAAAAGTCCTAGAAGCACACAGGGTCAAAGTCAGTTTATCTACAGGGAATGAAGGCTGCCCTACCAGCAGGTGGCCAAGTGCAGCAACCAACAGCCAGAAGTCAGTGAAGTCACATTTCCAAATTCCAAAGCATTATTGCGGAATTCGACTTAGAATTCTAGGCCCAGCTAAACTGTAATCCAAGAGTCAGATTAGAATAAAGATTTTTTTCAGACAAACAAATTGTGTATTACTGACACCACGTCATAGACGGTATTACTATCAGGTGTATTCCTGGCAGAAGAATAAACTGGATTCAGAAGAAAAGGAGGGGTGTAAAAATTTAACTCATGGTAGTTGACACTCCGAAAATACTTTTAAAGATAAATGCGAACTCTTTTTAGGTTATTTTTGACTTCTGAGTTTATGGATAAAACCAATTTCATTGTTTACCCTCCAACAAAATGTTTCTTCTACTTTCATTCTGCAACTGAGTTTATGGATAAAATCAATTTCATTGTTTATTCTCCAACTAAATATTCCTTCTAGTTTCATCTTGCATCAAATCTAAGACACCATTCAATTGTAAGACATCTATTTTCAAAAAGAAAAAGTTAAAATGTGAAAAAAATGCACATCTTAGAATTGATGGACCATGGCACAAACTTTACAGATAATGAGTATTGAAAAAGGTACTTGATGCAGGAGAGACTTCTAACGATCTGTTTCAATGTCATTCACTCTAATGTTTGAAAAACAACCAGGGGTTGGGAGTCTGACCTAAAACCTAAATGAAGGTTTCTTCCAGAATCAACACTGAGATTTTTATAAATTATCAGAATGGTAGAAAAAATGTCTAAGCTTGCAGAAGCTCCTAAACTCATTTCAACAGAGAAAATTAACAGGAATCACCTACAGGAACATGCTACTAACTACAAGAACTAGAGAAGAAAAATAATGAACTTCATTGTAGTGACATCAGGGCACTGACAACTTCAACTCAGGCAAAGAAGCTGAGTCACTGTCAACCATTTCCAAGCATCCAGGCTTCATTCACATTACCCTGCACACCTTAATCAGGAAGGAGATGAAGCTGTTTCTGCTTTGTAAATAAGTTCATTTGAGTCTTTGTTTAAAATCAGATTCCACATTTAAGTGACATCAAATGGTATTTTTCTTTCCCTTTCTGGCTTACTTCACTTAGAATGATGATGCTATATACAGCACAGGGAACTATATTGAATATTTTGTAGTAACCTATAATGAAAAAGAATATGAAAAGGAATATGTGTATGTACATGTATGACTGAAACATGATGCTGTACACCAGAAATTGACACATTGTAACTGACTATACCTCAATTAAAAAAAAAAAAAAAAAAAAGATGAGGAACCAAATGGGACATTTCCCTTTTCAAATATTTCAACAAGACCACAGAAAAAGAAAAAGACAGGTATTTAAAGCAACCAAAGGGGCAGTAAGGAAGAGGAAGACAGGTCAATATCCTGAGACCCCTTTGGAGGGTTAGGGGTCAGGCAATGGCTGGGTATGGGTGCAGCCTCCGCAGCCCATGCCTGAGGCAGGCACACAATCGGTCACTGGTGCTGAACTCAAGTAACCAGAGGAGTGTCCCACAGCAGCAGAACTTGAGTGTCTTCCTCTCTAAGCTGATACTGGGATCGAACGCCCACACCTGGTGATTCCCTTTTCCTGAGGACCTGCTCTCTGCGATGCAGATACATGTGGAACGGGCAGGAGCTCTGAGGGTCCTATACCAACACGCACCCTCCACAGAGCCTCCACAGGTCCCACCCGTGACCCAGGAAAGAAGCTCTTCCCAAGGCCCAACATGGCTGCCCTCATGTTGCCCAGCCTGCACCAACTCCAAACCTGGGAACACAGCAGCAGAGCAATCTGACCATAACGTCCTCCCCTCGCAACACCAGGCAGGGCCACCTTGGACACCTGTAGGCTAAGAGGATCGCTGGAATGATCGACATCTGCCAAGAGAAAGCACTGTGATGCCTTCTCTCAGACTCCCAGTGCACACTTTATCATGGGGGTCTAAGACGTCCTGAATAACCTGATTAAGCTTGGGTTCCCCAAACGGATTTATAGAACTCTTTTCGTTTTTCTGTGAAATCGATAAATATTGAGCCCCCGTGGATCTTCAGGCTCTAATTCTTTTCTTCCAGACTGGTAGAGAGCTAATAAATTACTGGTAGCCAGAAATACTTTGGCAATTCATTCTAACTTAATCACTGCGCAGTTCGAACACTCAGAAAGGCACCTCTCCCTCCCCCAGCCCGAAAGTCCATTTCCCATATAATCCAGAGGATAATCAGACGCCCTGATCTCCACGAACAATGAGGAGCTGAATAAACCAAATTCTGACTATTCACAGACCTCTTTTCTTCCGAGAAGCACAATGAAGTGACTCAAGCCATAAAGCACCCGGCACCAATTACCAAGAAAAACGTTCCTCTGACCAAATCAGAAGGGAATTACTTGGGAACTTTTTCATAATTCGGGTGATTCAACAGTTTGCATCAAGTTCCAAGGTAATGCCTTCTTTCATAAATGACCTTTTGTTAAGCATGAGCCACTTAATATGTCAGGGAAAATTTTTTCATCCTAAACTCTGGACTGGCCAGGAAGAAAGTGTTCAGTGCAGGGAAGGCCTGAGTTTGTATCTACACAATGTCTACAACTGGATGTCTATCCCCGCCACCTCCTAACCCCATGCTATCTATGACCATACCCTCACTGGTAGATCAAAATCAATCTGCTCCTACTTTTACATTCATTATCATCTAGAACAACAATTGGTTTCTGCTCAGTTGAAAGAAGCAGTGACCTGATCCTAGCTGGATTCCACAGAGAGGTTATTTCAGAGAATGATGAAGTAAGGAGAGACTCCCAGGGAAGGAGGGACCCCTCAACATTTCATGATGGGGCCCACGAACTCTCCTGAGCTGCCAGGATGAGTCGGTCTAGCCTCTTCTCACCTGCCAAAGACACTTCCTAATGGCCCTGACCAACCACACGCCATGATACTCACCTACCCCTCTGCCCCCACGAGGAGTTCCCCAAGATCCCACCTAAGCTGCTCCACCAGGAGTCAGAGGTCATCCCTCTGTTCTCACACATTCCCCGTATCTCTGATAGTGGCTGGTTCCATCAGAGAGGCTCCGGGGAAGGACGTGAAAACAACAGAAGAACACGGCTTGCCTTCTGGCTCTTGCTAACTGAATATAACCCGCTAATAAGAATGAAAATCTTGCCCAAGAAACTCACAGATGAAGAGAAAAGACGTGTTACTACCAAGGCTATGAATACATACGGCTGCTCTGGCGGGAAGGGGAGATTCAGGCTTCCCAAAGATGCAACCAGGAAACAAGTGACAGACTGCTTCTCAATACGGGTGTCTTCCCTCACTTCACTGGACTAATTCTCACATCACATTTATAAATGAGGCACACAACTGCCAACGACTGCTGCGTATCCACAGTCTGGACTCTACCTCCTCTGGGTGTGGGCTTGTGGACTTTCCACCACAGAGAATAGGAGATGATCCCAAGGAAACAAAGGAAGTGTCTCGCCTAATGGTGGCCCTTTTCCTTAAATCTGTACTCAGCCAGAGGTGTGTGTCTGGACAATAAGCCAAGTCACTTGTTAAGTATTTTATTTGTTTGTTCTGTTTTTGGTGAGAGGGAGGTGATTAGGTTTATTTACTTTTAGAAGAGGCACTGGGGATTGAACCCAGGACCTGGAGCATGCTAAGCATGTGCTCTGCCACTTGAGCTATACCCTCCCCACTGTCTGTTAAGTATTTTAAAATGATGAGGGCAGAGTGAAACTCACAGTCTCTAACACTTTGAGTCGATGTAAAATTGTACGTACTTTCTTTAGGGCAACCTTTAAGTTACCTTCAAGTCAAGATACTTTAAAGAAAATATATTAATATTTTGGGGTAATTCCATATCTAAGAAGTGACCCTAAAGAAAAAATCAGGCATCAGGATAAACATGGAAGTCCAAAGATACTATGAATAGTGCCAACAATATTATCCACAAGCTAACTGCCCAATAATAAACTATTCCATATCCACAAAAAGGAATACTTTGCAATTATCAAAACATTTTCCAAGGAACAGAATCATGGGGAAAATATAATAAAATATAAAATGGGAGAAAACTGTACTTATATCCTCACCCAATGTTTTAAAGAATTGCTTCAGTTCTATTCATGATCCTCATATTTCTCATCCCCTGTTTAGACATGAATATGATCTATTTCAATACTGAACTTCCCTGTGAAATGTTCCCTTATGCCCAGCCGGCTTTACTAAGAATTACTCAACTTCACTAAGTAAAATATATGCAGGATGTGATATGGGCCTTAACATACACATAACTGTAGGAGTTATGATTTTAAATACATTATTTCATTTTGTGTGGATAAGATATATTTTGATCTATCATACAATTTTAAGTGCTCATTTCAAGAGCAATAAAAGTATGAGTTCCAGGAAGACAGAGGAGATATAATTTTTCCTATCCTATCATTAAATCTGACTAAAAGCAGTTAACTCCACCCCCCCAGACATTGCATATAAAGCAAACATAAGAAGACTCGGGAAAGGTATAAAGGAGACCTCTTGTCCCAAGGGACAGCACTGCTGTGAACTTCCTGGGTTTTCTTTTTGATGTATACATTCCAGACTTAGAGACAAAGAAACTCTCTCACACACATACACAAATATATATATAGTGCCCCCCAAAAGCCTGCTATCTCTAATCAAAGAGCCAGGAAACAAGCACCCTAGCAAGGTGTATTTTTATACAACAAATACTCTATCCAACCACCACAGGGAAAAAAGGTAGCCCTGTGATCACCCAGGTCCACAAGCAGCAGACTTGTCCCCCCTCCAGGCTGTAACAAGGCATCCTTACACCCCCACCAGGGCTGTGTCAGAGGCGGCCAGTTTGGGAGCCATGACTTTGAGTTCACAAGCTATGTCCAGCCATGCTGTGAATACCATGTTTTATGGAGCCTGGATTTCTACCCCCACCTGGCAGTAGAGAGACAGGAAACTTCTCCCCAACCCCCATTTCCCCTTCCCCCATTCTTCTTCACTGGAATGATGTCACTGGACATCTAACAGAGGGTGAGGATTTTAACCACCGCCCAGCAGTAATGAGGGGACATACACACACACAGTGTCAGTGAAGACCATGTGGAGAACAGTAATGAGGTCCAGGGTGGTAGCAGGAGACGTAATGGGGAGCAGGAGGAACCCCATCTTGACCCAGAAGTAAGGAAGAGCCTGTCCCTTCCCCTCCCAACATGGAAACAGAAGCTCAGTAGGGAATCTGGACTTCCACCCTCAGATGAAAGTAACAAGGCAGTGCCCCCCTCTTCCTCTGCTGGAGCCGTGTCAGAGAAAGCAGCTACACCGAAAGTTCAACAAAGACCCAGAGCCTCAGAACAAAGTACGTAAAGTGTTTAGGTTCCTACTGAAAGTCACTCAGGAAGATCTCAAACCAAATTTAAAAAGACAATCCATAGATGTCAACAAGATGACAACCCAAAGATGTTACAATTATCTGATAAAAGTTTGAAGGCAGACATCAAACACATGCTTCAAAAAGCAACCACAAACATGATCAAAATAACTGGAAAAACAGAAAGTCTCTGCAGAGAAGCAGAAGCGATAAAGGAGACTCAAATGGAAGTTCTAGGGCTGAAAAACAAAACAAACTAAATAAAAACTAAGCAGAAGGGCCCCGCAGCAGAACGGGGACAGAATGATGGAACTGTGAGATGGAACAATAGAAATTTCCCAATTTGAAAAACAGAGAGGAAAAAAAAAACTGAAAAAAGAAAAAAATGAACAGAGCCTCAGGGACCTATGGGAATAAAATAAAATATCTAATAATTGTATAACTGGAGTCTTGGGTGAAAAAGAAGGTGGAACTAAAAAAGTGCATGAAGAAATAATGGCTGACACTTTCAAAATTTGACAAGAGGAGCGATCTATAGATTTAAGAAAGAGAAAGAAAATTACGACATGAGATCACTCATATGTGGAATCTTAAAGAAAAAGAAAAGAACATAAATACAAAACAGAAATAGACTCACAGACATAGAATATAAACTTGTGGTTGCCAAGGTGGGGGGGGTGGGAAGGGACAGACTGGGAGTTCGAAATTTGTATACTGACAGGCATATGCAGAATAGATAAACAAGATTATACTGTATTGCACAGGGAAATATATACAACATCTTGTAGAAGCTCACAGCGAAAAAAAATGTGACAATGAATATACGTATGTTCATGTATAACTGAAAAACTGTGCCTTACACTGGAAATTGACACAACATTGTAAAATGACTAGAACTCAATAAAAAAAAAAAAGTTTAAAAAAAGAAAGTGACCAAGCCCCAAACAAGATAAATCTAAAGAAATCCCTACTAAGACACATCACAAATTTCCAAAAGCTAAAAAAAATGAAAAAAAAACTTTACAGCAAGAGAAAAATAATACTTTATCTATAAGACAAAAGCAATTCAAATGACAGCATATTTACATCTCGGAATCTAAAGAGTGTCTCTTACAGACACGTACAGTCAGATCTTTTTTTTTTTTTCACTCTTCTGTCAATCTCTGTCTTTCAATTGGAATGTTTAACTATTTAAATTTAACATAATTTCTGGTAAAAGTAGGATTTATATCTGCCATTTGGCTATTTGTTTTCAATATATCTTGTGTGGGTCCCTCTACCTTAATCCTTCTTTCACTGTCTTCTGATTTGTTAAATCAAAACTTTCTAATGTCCTTGTCATTCCATTTATTATATTTTTTGAGCTATTTTTCCTGGGGATTACAATTAACAACTTCCTGTCTGGATTGATATGCTACAAAACTTTGCCCCTCTCCCCTTTCTTTATGCCGTACAAACTTCATTACTGCAAGCACATCAACACATGTTTACAATGACTGCTTTACACAGTTGTCTTTCAAATCAAATAGGAAGGAAAAAGTGATAAACAAAATTTTGAGATTTGCAAATACTAACTACTATATATAAAACAGATAAACAGCAAGGTCCCACTGTACAGCACAGGGAACTACGTTCAGTACCTTGTAATAGCCTTTAATGAAAAAGAACATGAAAAGGAATATATATATGTATGTGTGTGTATATATATATGTGTATGACTGAATCACAGTGCTGTACACCAGAAATTAACACAATATTGTAAACCAACTACACTTCAATTAAAAAATAAAAAAAGAATTTTTTTTTTCTTTGTCCTAGGTTCCTGACATGACAGGAAGCTTCAAAAATGCTTGGAATTTACTGATAAAAAGGTCTTCATTATACTAATAAAGTAACTCATGGCAGGGATTACCCTGACTAGCTCCAGGATGGGTGGTGGTCATCAGAAAAACCCTCAGTGAGATCAGAGGGCTGGAACTTCCAGCTCAGCCTCCAGGGAGGGGAGGGAGTTCAATAATGTGGCCAATAATCTAATAATCAGTCATGTCTACAAAATGGAATTTCAATAAAAACTCTAGACAGCAAAGGTTGGGAGAGCTTCCTGGCTGCAGAATACAGCCATATACCAGGAGGTTGCACATCCCAGGCTCCCGTGCTTGGACCCTCCTTGACCTTGCCCTACATGCCTCTTCATCTCACTGCTCATTTGTACCCTTTATAAAAATGATAATTGTAAGTATAGAATTTTTGTAAGTTGTGTGAGTTGCCTGGGGTTTGGGAAAGCCTCAAATTTGCAGTCAGCCAGACAGAAGTGCAGACAACCAGACAGAAGTGCAGACAGACAGATGGGCAGACAGCCTGAAGACCCCATTTGGCTGGCGTCTGAAGCAAGAGTGTCTTGCTGGGAATCGTGCTCTTAACCTCATAGGGTCTGATGCTAACACAGAGCAGTTAATGTCAGAACTGAGTTGTAGGACACCCAATTGGTGTCAGAGGTTTGCTGACAGCATCCAAGAGGGAAAGAAAATGCCAGTTCAACAGCTGAGCAGCAGACCCAGGGATCAGCCAATTTAGTTACAAGCAGGAAGACAAAATGCTTCAAAAGGTATGATTCTAAAAACATGGACGATACAAAACCACGTGTGTCTGAACAGAAGGAGAGTAATGTACACTTCTGCTGAAAAGCTTGGGGACAAAACAAGGATTGTTACATGAAAAAAGTCAACAACTGGGAAAAGATCATAGCATTAATTCTGAGGAAAAAGAAAAAGTTATTCTAGAAAATAAATATAGCCCGCTACTTGGCTCCTATGAATAGGAACTTCCTAACTATTTTAATATACACACGGCATATTAATTTAACCAAAAAAGATGATGTAATTTCATGGGGAGAATGTGGCAAGAAAATAGACGGTGTGTTATTTATCTGGTGGTGGTGTGGCAAATGGAGAACAAAATCCTCACCTTCAGTATTGGGAAGTTGTTAACCATTAAAAAGCCATCAGCATTTTATTTACTTTTACTATAAGCACTTTATTTAGAGATATAGAGGTAGATCTCAAAGACACAGATAAGAGCTGGAATCAGTTGATTCTGGGAAAAGTAAACAGAGGCAGAGACATAAATAAGCCTTACAGAACTACATCAGTGTTTAACCTCTGTGCAAGAATGACACTCACAAGAATGCAGATTTTTAGAAAGTACCACCACTCAAATAGCACCGTGACGTTGTCACAGGAAGCACAAATTCATAGTTCAAGGGACAGGATTCGAGAAGTGTGGTGGTGTCCTTGAGCTCACACAACTGTGGAGGGTTGGACCTCAGTCTCTTATGATTCCAAGTCTTGTGTCTCTTTCTCAATCTTCCTAGTAGCAACTTGTAATAAGGAAAGTGTTTAGATATGACAGAAGTGAAAAAGATTAAGTCTGATTGGAGGGGATTGGGAAATCTCTCTACAGAAAGTGTCATTTGAGGGATGGGTGTAGCTCAGTGGTACAGAATGTGCTTAGTATGTACAAGGTCCAGGGTTCAATCCCCAGTACCTTCATTAAAAAAAAAAAAAAGTACCATTTGAACTCAGCTCTGAACCATTTCAGGCTGCTCCCCACATGCAGGGAAAGTGCCTGGACCATATCCCTTCTTCCTCTCCTGCCCATCACCTGGCTTCTGGTCTGCGATGGGTGAAGGATGGGGTGAAGGATGGAGGTAACTCAGTCTACCCGCCGCACAATCCAGACGGCGGTCAGCTGAGCTCACGAGAGTCTGCTGCCATCTGCGGTTTCTCAGTGCCCAGTGACTCCACTACGACAGCACCATGAACTGCACCAACTCTGGTGTGCAAACAACAGAATATGGGTGAATAACAGTACCTTCCGCAGGGCTTCAGCAAGGATGGATTTGATCACATGCTTATAGCAGAGCCGGGTGTCAGTGTTGTCCACGGCCGTCACCCCTCAGATCTCACGATCCGTGCTGAGCATCCAGAGTCAGAGTTCCACAGCACCCCTCAGGATGCCCAGCACTGCCCATCACCTCCTGACATGTGTGCTCCATCCTCCCACTGGGCTCTGATGCCTCATTCAATACATTCTCGGCTCCGTGAAGCCACCCTTCCTCCCAGGCCAGCTGCAGGTGGCTTTCCGTGATGAGTGTGTAAGTCAGGGTTCTCCAGAGAAACAGAACCAAGTGGATGTATATAAATACATAAAGAAGAAGAAGTTTACCATAAGAATTGGCTCACACAGTCGCGGAAGCCGCAAAGGTCTACGGTCTGCCATCCGCCAGCTGGAAAGTCAGGAAAGCTGGTGGTGTAGTTCAGCCTGAGCCCAGAAGCCAACAGTGGGAGTCCCCCCAGGACTGTGAACCTGGAAGGCCCAAGAACCAGCAGCTCTGATGTCCGAGGGCAGGAGAAGATGGATGTCCCAGCTCAAGAAGAGGGAGCAAACTCACCCTTCCTCTGCCTTTTTGTTCTACTCAGGCCCTCGGTGAACTGACGCAGCCCACCAGCAAGAGTAAAGGAAATCTTTACTCAGTCTACCAGTTCAAATGCTCATCTTTTCCAGAAACTCCCTAACAGGTACACCCAGAATTGGTGTTCTACCAGCTTTCTGGGCATCTCCCAGCCCAGGCAAGTGGACACACAGAATTAAGCATCACCGTGAGCCTCTATTGGGGTAAAGTACAGTGCTGTGTCCATTGTTAACATCCACCTGCTGGAGCTATTCCCCATCTGTTTATCTGTTTGTCTATTTTTGCCTTTCTGAGTTCCCCCTTTTTTTTAATGCCATGTAAACTCTAGCTCAAATTTTACTTAAAAAAAATTTTTTATTGAAGTATAGTCAATTTAAGTTCTTATAAGTCTTCTCTTGAAAAGTGGCACATGGCTAGGACTTTTAAAACTGAATCTGGATTGCTGTTTTTAAATAGGCACATGTACCCAGTTCATGACAGTGATTATGAATGAGAGAATGGGGCTTGTTTCCGTCATCGTCCTGTGCTGCTGTTTCCCCCAGTATTCTGTTGTGTTTCTTAAAACTGTTTCTAAATATTACTGGAGTGTTCAAGTTTCTTAGCTTTGATTTCAAGACCTGAAACTTTTATTACCTCATTCCACTCTTATAGAAGTTTTGTAAAATTTTTGAAAACACATATTCTCATATATACATATATATTATATATATATATATATATATATATATATATATACACACACACACACACACATACACAAAGACAGAGAGAGAGAGAGAGAAATATACATATTTGGGCTAATGGTTGCTATTAACATTTCAGGGAGGGTTGTTGTTTGATGGTTAATTAGGCTTGATGGAAATTTCCTATGATCTCTGACTAGTTCTTCTTACACCCCACTTACTTTGCTTAAGGTTTGTTTTTCTTTTTGCGTATCTGGAATACATTACCTAGCAATTCTTTCGGATAATCTGCAGGTGGTAAATTCTGGATCCTTGCATAATTGAAAACTTTGTTTTTCTACTTGACTTTGAGGAGATTTGGGAGATGATAGTTTCTCAGACTCACAGACAGTAAACAAACCTGTGGGCATCAGGGGAGAGAGGGGGTGGGAAGGGATAAATCAGGAGTTCGAGAATTGCTAATATTAACTACTAAATATAAAATAGATGAAAACCAGATTTCTTCTGTACGGCACAGGGAACTATACGCAGTACCTTACAGTATCTAATGAAAAAGAGTATTAAAATGAATATCTGTAAGTATATGTATGACTGAAACATGATGCTGCTCACCAGAAATTGACACATTATAAACTGACTATACTACAATAAATAAAATAAAATAAAATAAAATAAAATAAAATAAAATAATCAGTTTCTCATCTGAGCTCTGACATTATAGCCCACTCTCTTCTCAAATCCAGATTTCCTAATAAGACCACAGATGTCATTTTGGTAATTATTCTATGGCAAATGATTTTCCTCTGTTGTAGGTGAATTTAAGATTTTTTTTCTTATCCTTAGTACACTGAAATTGAAATACTCAGTGTGTCTTTTACATCTAAGTTTTCAGGTCTTCCTTGACCTCAACATTCTTCTAAAAAGACGATTTCTTTATATTTTTACTTTCCCATCTGCTCAGTTATCTCTTTCTGAGATAACTACTAGAGTCAAGTCAGAACTTATTACAATGCCTACTGTCAATCAGCGGTTTCCAAAGCTAGTTTCCCACTGAAGGATTTCTTGATAAAGCAGATTCAGGCCTGGAGTGGGAGGTACAGGACAGACTTGGGACCTCGTTTTATTTTCTTCTGGAAAACAGAGCATCTATCAAAGATCAAGGGGACCATACCAAAGGGACACAGGAATCAACTTGATAATCTGAGCATCAGAAACAATAACTTGAATGAAATAAGACATGTGTGGGAGAAGGGTAACAGCTCAGTGGTAGAGCACATGCTTAGCATGCAGGAGGTCCTGGGTTCAATCCGCAGTACCACCATCAAAGTAAATAAATTTAAAAAAAAAACACTAATTACTTCCCCTTCAAAAAAAAAACCCAAAATGAATAAGTATTTTTTTTTTTTAATCTTTAAACTGCTTTTAAAAGAGGAGGGGAAGGGAGGTATAGCTCAGTGGTAGAGCGTGTGCTTAGCATGCACTAGGTCCTGGGTTCAATCCCCAGGATCTCCATTAAAAAAAAGACACATCAAATATCCAAACCCTGCAAATAATTCAAAATAATAATTAAATCGCATTGGTCATCTATTCAAGTATCTTGGACACTGCATAATATATTTAAAAATTGAAAAACAAACAAGCAAAATACCGCCAAACAAAAAATATGAGGAAAGCCTGGAATCAAGTCCCCAAATCTTCTCTGCCTAGACAAGAATGGTCATGATAATATAACACCTAGTTCATGTGATCAAAGAAGCAGCAAAAAGCAGGTGTATGAACGTGTCTGAAAACTTTAAAGTTATGCACATCTTAGATGATGCCATTTGAGGGCTCTTTTCAATAACAGACATTGACATACACCTAAAAAGCTACCTATCGACAAGGGAGAGAGGCCCTGAACCACGCCCAGCCCAGGTCCACACCCACAGCCCTTTCCAGGTCTCCTGCAGATGTGATGGCAAACCCAGAAGGAGACCCATTTTCCTCCAGAAGCGTATCATTTCTGAAACAGGTGTAACCTTTCCAATCCAGACCAAGCTACACCGTGTAGCCCATCATTCTGTTCATTGCCTCTATCTGAGATGAAGTTTCAAGCACTGTAAAAGCACTTCTCTTTAATTCTGTGTAATTTTTAAGTGATATCTGAAAAAGCAAAATGCGGGGAGCCAGTGGAAAGCTGGTGTGTGATGAGATGTCAATGACCTGCTGCTCCGTGGATACAAACCACCTCCAGGAAGGAAACACATTTCCTGTCATGAATATTCCCTTTCGGTTTTTAATTTAATCCACTGCCTGTAATTTTCCCTGTCCTGAACAATGCAGGTGCCATCTGCACAGTGTTGATTTCATTCACACTCAATGGTTATTGACAGAGGATCGTCCTGGGCCACGGCCATCACACGAAATGCTCCACACATGGAACAAGAGGAAGGAGGGGACCAACTGGCATGCTGCCCTCCCTCCAAGGGAGAGGAGGTGAGGGGGGATGCCCTGCAGCTGGGGGCCGCCCCCGGTCCAATTCCAGGTACCCAAAGCTGCCTTCAATGCCTCTCATCTCTGAGACCATGTGTCAATATAGACCCCCTCTCTGGAGTAAGGACTTTGAGAGAAAAGCCTTTCCTGCAGTTGCCGTTGCCTCTGGAGCTATAACCACAGGACCACTAACACAAAGGACAGGGACGCCTCAAAGCCAGATTCCCAGAGATTCTCCTGCTTTAAATATCTACACTGCATGCAATTTACCTAACTTAAAAATAAGAAAAGTATCTCCTGACAGCCAACTGTCTATAGGATGTGCCCCTGAAGACCAGCCAGCAGCATGTGTATGTCCCCAAGTACCAGGATTCTATGGGCTTTGTCTATTTTTATCAATACCTGTTATTCTTTAGTTTTCATCGAGGAATTTTGTTGGTCATCAATCTACAGATATTTCAGGCAAATACAAAACATCGTCCTAAGTGATTCAGGCACCATTTGTTGAGTAACTAAAACATTTAATAAAAAAATCCAAAAGTAATGTTTTTGGCTTTAAAAAAAAAAGCTTGTAAAGAAGTT
The DNA here is from genome assembly GCF_036321535.1 of Camelus dromedarius. NCBI lineage: Eukaryota > Metazoa > Chordata > Mammalia > Artiodactyla > Camelidae > Camelus > Camelus dromedarius. Next base: position 3,763,335 of record NC_087464.1, read on the forward strand.
TTTAAAATGTTTTGTTCTTCAGTATGGAGATTCCTCAAAAGACTAGGAATAGACTTACCGTATGACCCAGGAATCCTGCTCCTGGGCTTATATCCAGAAGGAACTCTACTTCAGGATGACACCTGCACCCCAATGTTCATAGCAGCATTATTTACAATAGCCAAGACATGGAAACAGCCTAAATGTCCATCAATGGATGACTGGATAAAGAAGAAGTGGTATATTTATACAATGGAATACTATTCAGCCATAAAAACCGACAACATAACGCCATTTACAGCAACATGGGTGCTCCTGGAGAATGTCATTCTAAGTGAAGTAAGCCAGAAAGAGAAAGAAAAATACCATATGAGATCGTTCATGTGTGGAATCTAAAAAACAAAAACAAAAACACAAAGCATAAATACAAAGCAGAAATAGACTCATAGACATAGAATACAAACTTGTGGTTGGCAAGGGGGCAGAGGGTGGGAAGGGATAGACGGGATTTCAAAATTGTAGAATAGATAAACAAGATTATACTGTATAGCACAGGGAAATATACACAAGATCTTATAGCAGCTCACAGAGAAAAAAATGTGACAATGAATATATATATGTTCTTGTATAACTGAAAAATTGTGCTCTACACTGGAATTTGACACAACATTGTAAAATGATTAAAAATCAATAAAAAATGTTAAAAAAAATAAAATGTTTTGTTCTTAAGTGTTTTAAAACTTTTGATCAATTAATTTTTTTTTAATAGAGGTACTGGAAATTGAACCCAGGACCTCGCACATGTTAACCATGTGCTCTACCACGGAGCTGTACCCACCCTCCTCCAACTGATTTTTAAAACCCATAAAATGTTTCATTTACTACATAAGATATAAATATAAAGTCAAGATTTCTTAAGCTAACATACCAAAAAGTGCCTTACCTCATTAAGGCTGTCTTTGTAAATGGTATAGAACTGTTTTAAGTTGCTTAGGACAATTTGGGGCATTTTTATTCTTCTCCAGGGTCATATTATAAGCAGCCAAAAGAAAAACAGAAAATCCGTCTCCATCTCATTTGTGAGCCACCAACATTCATCATGAGACCCTGCTTTGAGCTAGTCCTGTCAGTCTTAGTAAAGAAACTCATCTGAAAATAAGAGTATCTCTACCAAAAATTTTCAAATAACAAGAGTCCAAAAGTATTGATATTTTAATAGCTTTACTAGTGTAACTGCATCACCTTCTACAGGGGCTACATTAAAAGAAAACATTCATTTACATTTAAATAAATCATAAACATAAGAAGTATGTGAAAATGTTTATTCTCTCATTCTTGCTTAAGTTAAAGGTGCAAACACAGAATAGGAAACGGTATTATTTAGATAATACCTCGTAGGCATATACTCAGTAGGTCACTAAAGACCATCTCAAGGACAGGCTCAGACGCTCTTCTTAGGAACTGCATTAACTTAAGAAAGTGGCAGGCACAACTCTGCCCAAGTGTTCACTGCTCAGTAAGTTTAAAGGGACCCATTAAATATTAAAATGATACTATGGAAGTATCAACATGGATTTGTAAATCACATAATGGATGGAAACTACAAAATAACATATTTTGACCATTGGCTTAGTTGCTGATAAGAGTATCCTATAAGTTTCTAGTTCAAGATGCCAGCTTATACCCATCTGTGTCCCCTTCCCCTCCAAGACCACCGAAATTAACATACAGGAGGGAAACAGTATAAACACCCCAAAACAAACAGAATGACAGATACAAACTAATATATATAAAAGAGATTAACAACAAGGTTCTAATGTGTAGCACAGGGAATTATGTTCACTATCTTGTAATAACTTATAACGAAAAAGAATGTGAAGATGAATATATATATATATATAACTGAATCACTATGCTGTACACCAGAAACTAATACAACATCGTAAATCAACTATACTTAAAGAAAAAATAGCTAAACTGAAAAAAAAAAAAAAAGGAACAGGGCCATAAAAAGACAAGATATTTCAATACATGACAAGCAGAGAGCACACGCACATACGGAGGCTTGGTGACTGTAAAAGCAGACAGAGGAAGTCATGTGCTAAATATCGGTGGCAGGTTTCAGGGTGGAGGGAGCAGGTCTGCTTTGTAGAAGCCCACAGAGCTTAGAAGAGCCCTGAGTCTGGAGGAGGGCAGGAGAGAGTAAGGACCGAGTGGAGCTGTCCCAGGTGAATGCACAGAAAGCTTTGTCAACTCCCTTCTGAGAATAACCAGCATCCTGGGTTTCTCCTCACTCCATGGGGTCAACACTCAAACAAATGGATCTGACTGGTTAGGGCTGTACCGTACAACATGGTGGCCACTGCAAAATGTGGCTGAAGTCCCTGATGCCCGGCCAGTGCTAACTGAGAGCCTAACACACATGGATTCCCAAGACTTAGTTCTACCCTCCCCTAAAAGTATAAACTATCTCATTAACATGTTTATGTTCATTACATATTGCAATTTTAATAATTTAAAAATATTGAGTTAAGCAAGCTATCTTATTAAAAATAAATGCTGTCCTCTACGACAGCACTTCCACCAATGTTCCTGCTCCCTAATTAAAAAATACAAAGAGCATTTTTTAAGACTCAGAAGGCATTTTAGGAAGTCTTGGCAAACAAACAGAAAAAATAAATAGAAAGACAAATAAGTAAAATTAGAAGAAGCAGGGGAATGGGGAGTAACCCTAGAAGAAATAATGTCATTTGGTTTAAAATAAAGGAACTACAAAAATGAAGAAGGAAAGGACAACCCTCCAACTGGCACCCTTGGACAATGAAGGGCAAGTGGAGCAGAACAGAGAACAGAGGAGGACCCAGGGGACAGACAGAGTGACTGAGGACTTAGAGAAAGGAAGGTAAGAGAAGGCTTAGCGAAGGGGGTAGAAAAGGAGAGCATCCGAGCTTGACACCAGGCCCAGATGACATGGACACTCAACCCCACAGAACAGCATGGAACCCACAGCACCAGACCCACAGAGAAGGAAATGTGGGCTCCAAAAAGCGGCTTTGCAGAGAACACTGCTAACACGGTCACCAAATCCTGATGGTGGCTTTTTTGTTTTAAGTATAATCAAGCTAACATCAAAATTATAAATAACAAATGCTGGAGACAGTGTGGAGAAAAAGGAATCCTCTTACACTGTTGGTGGGAATATAATTTGGTGCAGCCACTATGGAGAACAGCATGGAGGTTCATTAAAAAACTAAAAATAGACTTACCATATCATCCAGCAATCCCACTCCTGGGCATGTATCTGGAGAAAACTCTAACTCAAAAAGTGCACCCAACGTTCATAGCAGCACTATTTACAACAGCCAAGACATGGAAACAACCTAAATGCCCATAGACAGATGAATGGATAAAGAAGTTGCAGTATATATACACAATGGAATACTACTCAGCTATAAAAATGAAATAATGTCATTTGCAACAACGTGAATGGACCTAAAGGTTATCATATTAATTAAAGTAAGTCAGACAGAGAGGGAAAAATACCACATGACATCACTTATATGTGGAATCTAAAAAAAATGATACAAATGAACTTATTTACAAAACAGAAACAGACTCACAGACATAGAAAACAAACTCATGGTTACCAAAGGGGAAAGAGGAGGATAAATTAGGAATTTAGGATTAGCAGATGCACACTACTATATATAAAATAGATAAACAACAAGGCCCTACTGCATAGCACAGGAAACTATATTCAATAACTTGTAATAACTTATAATGGGAAAGAATCTGAAAAAGAATATATATTATATGTGTGTGTGTGTATAACTGAACCACTTTGCTGTACACCTGAAACTAACACAAGATTGTAAATCAGCTATACTTCAATTAAAGAAAGGATAGAGAAATTAAATATGGCTGCAGAACAAAATGTGAATGTTACCAAAGTTGAGATGGAAGGACATAAAGAGAAGTAGGAGCAGAACAGGAGTGATTACAGAGACTGGAAACTGAACTACAGTTAACAAAAGTTACAAATTTTGAGACTGTCTTTTTTTTCCAGCAAGTTAGTTCATAGATACAGTAAAGATTATTCTGATTTTTCATTGAGGTATCATTGGTTTACAACATATAAGTTTCATGTGTACGACATTGTATTTTCACTCCTGTACATACCCCAGCGTGCTCACCATCCAAAGTTTAATTTCCATCACTACACCTGTTGACCCACTTTACTGGTTTCACCCTTTTGAAGGTAAAAAAGTGACCAGTGGAAGAAGTGAGAACAGAGGTGTGAGAGGGGTTGGGGCAAGCTGTGAATAAGCCAAGTCATAGAAATGGGTAGAGTTGACCATCAAGGAATAGAAATATAAACAGAGTATTAAAATAGGAGTCACATGGGGGAGGGCAGAGCTCAGGGGTAGAGCCTGTGCTTAGCATACTTGAGGTCCTGGATTCAATCCAAGTGCTTCCATATAAATGAATAAATTAATAACCTAAGTAGTCATCCACCTCCCCTCCCCAAAAAAGAATAAAAAGTAAAAAAAATAAAATAAAATAGGAGTCATAACCAGAAACAGAGGCTGCAGAAGGTTTTGAGAGATGAACAGCAATGAGAAACATGGAGCAGGGTCAGGCTTTTTGTAAACCCTTTACTGTTGGCTCTGTAAATGTTGTGTGTCTTGTTGACATTTTTAAATATTAAAAAATGCCCTAGCTTCTACATTTTTTCCATATTATAGACATACTAAATAACTGGAACATCCATTTGTGGGCAGACGTAGTGGATAATACAACGTCTACATGCGATAAAGTTCACCAACCATGTAGTCATTACACTAAGAATCCTTTAATTATCCTTGAAAAACAAAATAATCATCAATTTCCATGTGAAAGGTAAAACAACAACAGCAAAAAGCCTTTAAAAGCAAATGTATAGGAAAATACCTTCATGAGCTTGAAGAAGGGAAAGGCTTCTTAAACATAACAAACTAAGCAGTAAACACAGAAGAAAGGAATTATAAAATTAAGCCCATTAAGAATTTCCATTCATCAAAAGATACTGTTTATCTGTAAGCATATTCTACTTCAATTAAAAGTTTACAAATGAGAGAAAGAAAGGACATTAAAAGACAAACCAGAGAGTCTTAGAAAATATTTGCGAAAACATTTATGTCGGGGCTTATGTCCACAATATAGAAAAACTTACACAAATCCCAATAAGGGGAAAAAAAAAACAGCACACACACAAAAGGCAAGATTAAAAATAGGCAAGAGACATGAATAAACACTCACAAAAGAAGACACCAATACCAAGTGGAAAATTAAGAAATGGTTATGTCCTCGACTTTATTTGTAATCAGGAAACTGCTAATTAAAGTCACAAGGAAGTATCACTCCCCACCCACTGGAATGGTAAATTTAAAAGACTAAAATATAAAGCGTCAGTGAGTATGCAGAACAACAAGAATTTTTCAGATACTGCTGATGAGAGTGTTAATTGCTACAATCATTTTGAAAAGTGTTTGGCTTCATCTGGAAAAGTCAGCAACATGCCATCCTCTGGCCTGGCAAGTCCCCATGTGTGTATCTACACACATGACAGACAGAAATACAAAAACATGTGTGTCAAAACACACACACCCCAATGTTCATAGCAGCACTATTTACAACAGCCAAGACATGGAAGCAACCTAAATGTCCACAGACAGATGAATGGATAAAGAAGTTGTGATATATACATATAAATATATAAACAAAATGGAATACTACTCAGCCATAAAAAAAGAGTGAAATAATGCCATTTGCAGCAACATGGATGGACCTAGAGATTATCATACTTAGTGAAGTAATTCAGACAGAGAAAAACAAATGCCATATAATATCACTGTTTTGTGGAACCTAAAACAAATGATACAAATGAACTATTTACAAAACAAGAATAGACTCACAGACAGAGAAAACAAACTTATGGTTGCCAAAGGGGGAAGGAAGAAAGGGATAAATTAGGGATTTGGGATTAATATTTATAGACTACTATGTACAAAACAGATAAACAACAAGGAACTACTATATAGCACAGGGAAAAGTATTCAATATCTCATAATAATCTATAATGGAAAAAAAAACCAAAAGAATATATATGTGTATGTATAGCTGAATCACTATGCTGTACACCAGAAACTAACACATTGTAAATCAAATATATGTCAATTTAAAAAAAGACATGTGTAAGAATACTCATGGCAGTGTTCTTCATAATAGAAAAAAGCAGGAAACAACTTTGATCTCCATTAAGAGAAGGACAAATCATGTTACAGTCACACAATAAAAATGAATAATCTGCAGCAACAGGCAACAGCTGGGGTGACTCTCATAAAAATAAAAGTGAGCAAAAGAAAATAAGACAACACATACTGTGTACTTGTGTGATTCCACTTATGTTAAGTTCTGGAGAAGGGCAAAACTAAATCCTGGTGCTTGACATCAGGCTAACAGTTTTCCAGTGGGAAGAAAGGGAGGAAGAGCTATGTTGGGTCGTGATGACCCACGTGGGTTCCCTGTGATAACCCACTGAGTTGGCTTTGATATTGTAAAACTGAGTTGGTTTTGATACTGCGCCGCACTGTGGATATATGTAACACTACAATTCAAACTTCGACACATAATTAAAGTATGACTTTCAAAATGAAACATGTCTCTCTAAGAGCTAGCTAGGGTATTAAAGAGGTTACTTCAAATGTCAGTAAAACATCTTAATAGAAAACAGTGAAGGAAGAAATGTTTCCAGACCAGTGATTTTCACTGTAAATGTTACTAGTTTGAGCTTAATCAACCAGTGGGCAGTCTTAGCTAAATTTGCTGAATCCAAGCCCCCCAATATGATACACTGTATGTGTGAGCTTCTTAAAACAGATACATTAGATCAAAAAAAATTGTACAATTCTGAAGTTTTGAAACACCTGGAGCTTTACCTAAGCATCTGCTTTCTCTTCACCAAAGGGAGAGAGAGAGAGAGAGAGAGATAGAGAGAGAGAGAGAGAGAGAGAGAGAGAGAGAGAGAGGGAGAGAGAGAGAGAGAGAGAAGCTGTTTCTTGCTCAACACCACCTCTTTTACCCCAAGACAGGAATCTTTGCTGATGATTTGCCCTCAGTGATCCCACAATAAATTTCCCACTCTGGGAATCATCTCACAGGTGCCACTCATTAACCATGATAACCACAATGTCCCCCACTTTGTCCACTGGCTCCTGCACTGGTGACAGGTCAGCTCCTTTTTCTACCACCTGACTCCGAGCCTGGAGTCAGCCCCATGTCCAGTTCCCAAAGCCAGCTCCCTGGCAGCGACTTTTAACCCATAAAGCAGGATTTTAAACAATTCTTTACTCAATTTCAAGTTAGTTTCAATCATTTGGCTTTCTGGGAGTTGTGACTCCAAGCCCTTTACTGTAACCTCTAGCTTTTACTCTTGGAAACTTAATAAGCATATTATGTGATGTCTCATCTTGTGATAACAAAAAAAAAATCAGCAAAGAGAGATAAGACTAACAGGTCTGGGTGTATGTGTGCTTACACACATAAATACACACATGCAAACTTTCTTTTTAATTGTTTTTATTTAGAGGGCTCTTTCTGTGAAAACCATTGATAGCTGATGTTGAAAATGAACAAAGAAACCACTGAAATAAAGAACATAGGAGTTACAAAGTCCAAATTACTTTCTTCTTCTCCAAGGAATAAAACACTACCTAATCTTGATGAATCCATAGAGGAGGAGAGATTTTCACTGGCATCCCTCCATGACAAGATTATTTCTCTCCCTTTAACAGCAAGTCAGGGATGAATCGAGAGCTCTGAGAGAACTGAGCCTTTGGGGAGCCACTTCAGTGGTAGACTTGAAAAGCAGCATTTGCAAGCAAGCTTCCTTCATAAAAGTGCCCATAATCCTCAGTCTATAAAGCTAAAAGAATTTTGTACCTTATGTCCCAGAGCCATAAAGAGGTTTAAGAGGGATACAATTTCTACCATAATAAATCTGGATCAATTATGAAAGATGCATTGTAGAGTAAACAAGTCTTAATTTAGAATTTCACTCCTGCTGCCAACCATGATGAACTAGGTGGTTCTCATCAACCCTCCGGAGACAACAATTGGAAAAATGCAACAATCCTGTGCGTGAAGGCTCCAAAAAACTATGAGGGCAATGAGGGGCAGCAGGACCCATGAAAGGGAGAGAAGCTTAGGAGAATAAAAAGATCTGGGGCCACTTTTCCAGAACCACCAGAAACCATGATTCTATAGCAATGCCTAAGAGGCCAAAAGTTGAAGCAGATCTTGACAGACTCGAGAGTTAGCAGGACAAGTGGGAGCCCAGGGTCCACAGAACAGAGGGAAGATCCTGGTAAGTTCTCCATATTCACACCCTAGAATGGATCTGCAAAATTCAGAAATAAACCAGCCCTCGCAGGAATGGAAGACCAGGTCCACATCTTTGCAACTACTAACTGAATTAAGGTGATTTGTGCTTGCTGGTACCTACATCTGGCTTGTCAGGAGCAACCATGAAATTGGAGTGAGGGTGTGTCCTGGGGATCTTCAAATTAACTCTGCAATTTTTCACACACAATGTCTGGGACAAAATAAAAAAGCAACCAGGCTTAGAAGTAACATCAAGAATCATTTTGTAACTTAATAAGTAACATTGTGAATCATTTCAACAAGTATTTTCTAAACAACTTCTAATATAAAAATAAGAATAAGACATTATGCTATACACCAGAAACTGAAACATTGTAACTGGCTATACTTCCATTAAAAAAAAATAAGAATAGGGATGGAATATGGAGTGATGGTGAGCATTATGGAATAGTAAGGAAAGAACACAATTTTATTTTATTTATTTTTTTAATTGAAATATAGTCAGTTACAATGTCAATTTCTGGTGTGCAGCATAATGTTTCAGTCATACATATATGTACATATTTGTTTTCATATTCTTTTTCTTTATAGGATATTATAAGATATTGAATATATAATTTTATTCTAAAATTCATATTAGTTTACTACTTGGCCTATTTGTGTCACTTTAAAAGTAATGTATACTAATATTGTTTAAGGTGCCATAAGAATGTCATGCCATTTTAATTTTTCAATATTTCTCTATATATCCTATAAATATGAGAAAAGATAGCCTAAACTGCACCAAATGCCTTGAGTAATGGTGATTTGGGTAATTTTATTCCCCTGCAGTCCTTCTTATGTTTAATTTGATTTCTTGCAAAGAATACATATTACATTTGTGGTTATAAGAAATATCACTTATAAAAACATTATTAGTGTAGTCTGGTGCAGTCATTATGGAAAACAGCATGGAGATTCCTTAAAAAGCTAAAAATGGATTTACCATTTGATCCAGCAACCCCACTCCTGGGCATATACCTGGAGAAAACTATAATTCAAAAAGACACATGCACCCCAATGTTCACAGCAGCACTACTTATAATAGCTAAGACATGGAAGCAAACTAAATGTCCATTGACAGATGACTGGATAAAGTAGTTGTGGTGTGTGTGAGTTTATATGTGTGTGTGTGTTCATGTATGTGTATGTGTATGTATATGTGTGTATATGTGTGTGTGTGTGTGTGTGTGTGTATATATATATAATGGAATACTACTTAGCCATAAAAAAGAATAAAATAATGCCATTTGCAGCAACATGGATGGACCTGGAGATCATCATACTAAGTGAAGTAAGTCAGAAAGAGAAAGAAAATACCATATGATATCACTCATATGTGGAATCTTAAAAAAAAAAGAAAAGACACAAATGAACTTATTTACAAAACAGAAACAGACTCACAGACATAGAAAACAAGCTCATGGTTACCAGCAGCGGAAGAGGTGGAAAAGGATAAACTGGGAGTTCAGGATCAGCAGATACAAACTACTATATATAAAACAGAAAAACAACAAGGTCCTACTGTACAGCACAAGGAACTGTATTTAATATCTTGTAGTAAACTATAATGAAAAAGAATATGAAAAGGAACATATATATGTATACGTATAACTGAATCACTGAGCTGTACATCAGAAACTGACACAATACTTTAAATAGACTATACTCCAATTTTTTAAAAAGGGAAAAAAACATTATTAGGATAATTACATAATGGTACTGTGGATTTTCTTCACAGACTGTATTCAAGATGTATCATTTTTACAACACCTATTTGGTTATATTAAATTAGAGTTGTAGCATTTTAAATCCCCCAAGGGATTTCAAATAACACACATGGGCTTAAGTGCTGAGCTCCACACCCATGCCTGCCCTTTGCGGTACCAAACCCTAAATGCACGACCACCGGGTTCTACTGTCTTGTGACTAAAGCTGCTAGAAAGTTGAATCTACAATCCAAAATCTATATAACAGCAAAAATCATCCATGCATAATTATGTGCCATACATTTCTGAATAATCATGTGCTGATCCATATTATTCATTTTAAATACCTTGCCTTCCAGACACACTTTCGTAACTGTACACATTTATTTTATGTAAAGCAACACATGGAATGGTCTTTAGATGTGTGTGTACAGGTGAACGACCCGATGGCAGACATAAAGAAGAAATATTATAGACACCGTTTGTAGTTTAGAACCTCACATTTGCATCATTTCAAAATGATTTCTTATGCCTCATCTCATTACCACCCCAGTTACAAGCCCACAAAGTAAATTAATAATCACCATAAGTCAAAGTGTGCATTTAGGAATAATTTAGGTAGTTTCCTTTATCAAATTTATCTATGTACCTACATGAAGTTCACGTCCATGGTTATATACAATAGACAATATGCCCAAAATGTCTCGGAGTCTGTCCACCGCTCCACATCCCCACAGTGACCATTCTAGCTCCGACCTCTTCATCCCTTGCCTACAGTTCCTCTTCTCTCTAATCGGTCCCACACACACACTGCCCTCTGCACCCTCCATCTAAACAGAGATCTAGCAACATTTTTATCCAATTAATATTACACCACCCCTTCCCACTCCCCACCCCATGCCTCACCAAGGGGGCCTGGTGGATAGCTAAAGCAGGTCACAGCAGGGAAAACTAGTCCTCTGAAAGCACACACTCTGTCTTTAAAGTGTATGCACATTTTTTTCATTCTAATCTATAATTTATATTTGTTGGATTTAATATAAATATCATGATTTGGACTGTTCCCATTTCTAGGAAAATATGCCATGGCAAGCTGGTCTTGCAGCTTCACAAAACCTCTGGCACAATGCCTCCACTGCCTCATGTCCTGGTAGATGCCCTGCAGAACCATGCAACACATCTCACACTCTACCCTTCTCCTGTCTATGGTCTGAATGCCCCTCAGCTCTCCCACCAGAAGACAACCCAATCCTTCACCCTGCAAGGTGCGTTTCTAGAATCTAATGCTTTCAAAAGTGTATGTAAGGAAAAGTGAGTAGTTTGGTCAATATGATATCCCTGTTTGAGAAATTCTCAATAAATATAGGCACACTGAATTTTCTGAAGAGTTCAGCAGCAAAATACGCAGCCAAGATCAACCAGAAGCCAGTGTTCTGTAAACACACCTTGTTGAAGGTGTGCTGTCCTCACCTCTCTCTCAGTCTTTCCTCACACTGATCGCCTTACCTGTTAAGCCTTTCTGGTTTTCTCCAACTGGCAAAGTCCTACTCACCTTTAGAAATCTAATTCCTAGCCACTCTTGCTGGAGGGAAATATGTCCTCCTGTGTGTATCTGCACCACTCTGGACAGACATTAGTGGTCAATTACACATGAGGTAATCTGAGATTTACATGTCAGTCTCCCTAGATAAACTGTGAATTCCAGAAGTAGAAATAATCCCTTAACCAGGTATAAATTCCCAGAATCTAAGAAAGTCCACAAGAAGGGTTCAGTAAGTATGTGCGGAATAAGCTGATAAACAGGTAAATGACCTTCCATGAAAACAAGAAATGTAGAATCATATGTTATCTCCCTATTACCCCAGCCAGGAAATCTCTGCTGGCAGAAAGAGAGCAAGAACAAGATCTGGGGAGAAAAATGGCCTCTAGAACAGCCCAGTCAGGGTGAGCACAGGACCCCCAGAACTGAATTTGTAAGGAAAACCTGACACAAACAGTTAAGACTTTGCCACGTGGATCCCTAATGAGTCACCGTGTCTCTGTCCAGGGTTCTGAAAGTCCTCTGGAAAGCCCTGGCTTTGCTTCAGCACCAGACACAGCCACGTCGGGCTGGAATACAAATGTTTGCATGTTTCATTATTTCTGATATAGAGACCTCCTCTTTGCCCAGGATCGAAGGACAGTCACATTCAATCAGTTGCCCTCAGCCAGGTTAAATAAATGAAGCTGACTTTGCTCTTCAAAAGAAGTTACAGATTCTAAAGGAGGCAGGAGATGCAAAGGACTTGCAAGACAGATGTGGGTTTTCCTCACAGCGTTGCCTCTAACCAATGAGCAACCTCGGGCAAGTGACCATTCCTTCCTGGGCACTGACGTCCGGACCTTTGAGTTGCGTGGCTACATAATGAAGATCAAGCAAACCTTTGGTGAATCACCGCTGCGTGTCAAGCACTTTCTCTTATTTAACCCTCTCAAAACCCTGTGAAGTGGGTATTATTGTTCTCATTTTACACCTGAGGAAACAAGGCTTAGAAAGGTAAAGTAATTTGCTCGAGGCACTCCATGAGCTCAAAGCATTGCCTGGTTGGGAAGTTCAACGTATTCATGGCTAGACCCTTGATCAAGGTGAGACCCAGGCTTTCTCCCCACCCACCCCACCATGACTTCTGACTGTTGACAGCCGTCTTCACAAGGGCTTCCCTAATACTAGAATGTATTAGAGACACACTGTGCTTATACTTTTGTTATTTAAAAATTTTCTAACTTGACAAATGACAAAATGTTTCTTATTTTTTCCCTTCTTAATCATCACATCATGAAACTATAGCTTATGCTTAAATTTTTCATAAAAGCCAAAAATCCCTCATGTCACCTGATTCCTCAAGGGTCTCTTAAAGAGTCAGAGGTACCAAGGAAGAAACCCACAGCTTCATAGTGAGCAGTCTTCTCTCCAAGAGAAACTGCCACAGTCCTGGGAGTCCTGCTCCACTTGGTTACTGCTTCTGCTCCTTGGCTGATACGCCACTGCACCTCCACACCCCATCCAGCCAGCACAAGGCAGGGGTGGGGCTGTGGGAGGGTGTTTTGTTTTGATGAAAATAATCATAGTCTTAATCATGTGGTCTAACTTTGTGGTCCCTCAAAGTTGCCTCCACATTCTCTGGGTCTTCACAATGACCAATGAAGTGCTAACACGTCCAGTTTCTTAACAGGAAAGTACAGACTTGGGATGTTTAAGAAACTTACCTAACAATGGATTACTATTCAGTCAAGAAAAAGAATAAAATAATGCCATTTGCAGCAACATGGATGGACCTGGAGATCATCATACAAAGTAAAGTCAGTCAGAAAGAGAAAGAAAATACCATGTGGTATCACTCATATGTGGAATTTAAAAAAAAAAAAGATACAAATGAACTTATTTACAAAACAGAAACAGACTCACAAACAGAAAACAAACTCATGGTTACCATGGGGAAAGGGGGTGGGAAGAGATAAATTGGGAGTTTGAAATTTGCACTTCATGAGGAGTGACAGAAATGTTAGGTATCTTGATTGAGGTGGTGGTTTCATAGGTACAATTCATCAAATTGTACATCTGAAATATATATAGTTTACTATACAGAAATTATACCACAATAAAGTTGCTAAAAAAAATTACCTAAGACCAACCATTCAAAACAAAGCCAGAACCTACCCAGGCTCCCAAATACAAATCCTGAGCTCCCTAAGTAACAGCAAAAGTGCTCCATAAAAGTGCTTGCCCCCCACACCAAATGCCACCGAGCCTGTTCCCCTCCAAAGCCCCTGCACCTCCATTTCTCTGCCCTGGCTCAGCTCAACACCAGGGCTCCTTTCCCCTAACCCCAAATTTCCATCCTTTCCCCTTTCCTGCAGTCTGAGCTCTGCAAACAGCAGTTTCTGCCCTTGTAACCCACGGGACAGCACTGTGATAACCTGTCCACATCACCACACACACACAAGGAATATTCTGAAGCATTGGTCTATCTACAGAAAGATGTACACATTTAACACAGGCATAGTGTGAGAGAGGAAGCCATTCATCATGGCAGTTTTAACTAGGTTTGTGATGCAACGGGGCAGCAGTAGTAGAGTGGGTCCTCTCTATTGCAGGACCAGGAAATATGACCTGTCTTCTTACATCTTTCTTGTGAATGTCTCTGGGGGCTCTTAGCACTTTCTACCTGTGTGGTTATCCTCACATCTCTTTCCTACCGCATTCTTCCTTCCCTGGAACATCATTATCCCTGTACGCTGCTCCAGAGCTGAGTCCAAAGCCTTGTTCAGGCTAGACACTGAAACTCATTTACAAGAACTTAACACACTTTTGTAAAAGATTTGTTTTGTACGAAGGATATGCCAATGAAATTTAAATACCCAAAGTAGTTTCAAAGAGTGAAAGAACAAACTTGCACAGATATCACACAGATGTGCTAACTGAAGTGAGCACAAATAAGTAAGCAAGAAGCCCATGAGGCTGGAAGCGGCTGCCTCAAGGAGCAGACAAGTGTATCCTGGCTGTGGATCCTGGCTCATCCTTGGAGCAAGACGACCTGCACCACCCTTATCAGGAAGGCAAAAGATGCCCGTAACTGGAACTGAGAAGGGTGGTCTACAGGCTCACAGCTGGCCCTCTGCCTGCACGGATGAACCAGCGACAAAGCAGAAGGCCAGGCTCCTCCCCAGAGAAGTTACATACCACGGGCAGCAGAAAAGTCTAGAAATGCCTAAACTGACACCAATTTGTCGGACTGTATGCCAATACTTATACCATAAGGGGTACTAATATGTGACCATTCGGACCTGTTCTTGAGGATTCCCGGCTCGGGACAGATACTTTCTCCCTGAGTTTCTAAGCTGATGGAAAGGCGAGTCTGAAGCACCCACACACAGGTGGCCGGGGTGTGCCAGGTTCCTTCACTGGCAGGTAGGGAAACCGAGGCACGCGGCGGCGGGCATTGGGGTGAGAGCGAGGGACCGCCCGGCCCAGGGCCAGCGAGAGTGTCCTGGCTAAGTCATTCCGCCTCTCCGCCCGACGCTTCCACGACCCCCTGGAGAGGAGAGGGCGACCCGGAGCCCGGCTGGGACTCACCACGTCCATGATCTGCAGAAGGCTCAGGGAGAAGTAAACGGTGAGCGGTTGCGAGTCGTTGGCCACGGGCCTCTCCAAAGGATTGTAGTTCTTGACCAGATCCTTGTAGAGCTTCCTCTGGAACTCTCCTTGCAGGGACACTTAAGGAGAAGAGAGGCCGGGGGGCTGCTCAAAGGCGGCCAGTGGGGGTGCCTCCCACGCGCCCTGCCCACGACCCCGCCGCCCAAACTGCGCAGCCCAGACACGCGGGGCTCGCCTCCCCCGGCAGCGCCCCTCGCTGCCCGTCTTGGGCTGGAACCCCCAAACCTGGACCCGGCGCGGGGCGCCCGGAGCCTCCCAGGATGTGCCCGGGATCCCGCGGACGAGGAGTGGAGGGCGAGGACCTCCGGCGGCTTTACCGTGCAGGAGCGACGCGACCAGCGCCAGACACACCGAGCCGCGCATGTTGGGTCCCGGGCTGCCGCGGGCAAGCGCGCCCTCTACTCCGCTACCGGCCCCGGCCTGCGCCTGCGGCCGCGGAGCCGCCTCTCCCGGCTCGGCTCGCGCGCCTTAAAAGAGCTGAGCGCGCGCCCCCGCCCGGCCCGCCCCCGCGCTCCTCTTCACGTGATGAGCCCCGCTCCCGCCGCCCAACCCAGTGCCCCACCCCTCCCCCTCTCCCATGCCACCTCCTCCCTGTCCCCACTCCCTCCCGCCCGGCCCGGGGCTGCTCGGCGGCCGCCTGGGTAACTGCAGCCCGGGTAACTGCGGCCCGCGCGCGCCAGGGGACGTGCGCCCCCTCCCCGCCTCCGTCTCCACCGAGTGGTCCTTGCGTGCCGGAGGCTGTCCACCGCCAGGCTCTGCTGGTCCTTTCTGTCCTTTGTTGCCACTCCGCTCCCTCCCGCTGGCAGACAGAAGCGGCGCTGGGCCGCTGGGAGAGCGCCGGGACCATTCAGGGTCCGGTTCTCTATGGCCATCTCTCCCCTACGCCCGGCGGCGGGGTAAAGCAGGCTTCCACAGGTTCGCTCCAAGGAGAGCAGACAGACCTGAGGCAAGCCCCTCCTACCTCCCGCCAGAGGTGGATGTTCTTTGAGCAACCATTTGCTGGGCAAACACCAGCCTGATTCTCAGCTAGGTCCTGGAAGTGCCAAGAGAAGCCAAGTCGGCCAGGGAGGCATCTTACAGAGAGGAGGCGCTGCAAAAGTGTGTGATAGGACTCCCAGTGTGTATCCTCTTTATGACTTGTTCTGTTTTAAGGAGATTCAAAAGGTTGAAAAGTTAACTCCCAACCCTTTCCCAAAAAGACAGTCTAAACACCAGACACCAGTCAACGGGGTCAGGAGCTTAGTCATGTCTGGGATGTTGAAGAGGGGGCGTGGTTCCGAAAGAGGATAGGGGAGAGGGTGCTGGGGAGGTCTTTCAAGAGTGGTGAGAAAGCTCTGTCCATTTGCTCACAGTGTGCATGATGCAGAAAGCTGAGTGCAGAGGGGTTCCCTGCGCCCACTAGAAGGGACTCTGCTGCTCACCCTTCTCAGGCCCCAGAGAATCTGAGCTACACCTGGAGCTGGGTCACTGTGGATCAGCAGAGGCAGTGCCCAAGTTTCTGAGCCACGTAAGGCACGGGATTCTTGGATGGCACCAAAAACTAGGGAAAGGCTCACCAAAATGTGACAGCCCTTGAATTTACCCAGGCAACTAAACCAGTTGTTCAATTTGGAAAAACAAAGAAATATGCCAACCTTCCAATGAAGTGTCTTGTAGTAAATTCACACCCGTTAACTGATGCATGTGAAAACCAATAATCAGTACAGGTTCTGATGAATTTCATAAGACCCCAGAAGAAGGATGGATTCATTCTTTCTGGGGAAGGATTTATAGAAGAGGTGACAGCTGACCTGGGCTTGCCTCAAAGGAGGTGTTCATCAGGAGACTGGGACACCAGGGCAGGGATTCCTGGTAAGCAGACAGGCGTGCTTTTAGCTTCATCTGGCTCCTGAGTTCCACGCCATCTGCGGCAGTCTGGATACACACAGAGCTGGCATGTAGTGAAGGAATGAGCTGCATGGTGTTGGCTGCTGGCAAAAAGGGAAATAAAAATAAAACCCAACAACAAAATAGAAGCGACATAAGAAGCATCAGTTACAAGATTCTCACTGACACACCACCTCCACTGATCATGTAAATACAGCACTCGCACTCCTACACATGTCCTGAAAAATGCCTAAAAGCCCTACCTTCCATCCTAGACAGATATGAGCCCCGAGGGGACAAGGGATTTTGTATATGTGGAGTGTGGTCATAAGGATCACGTTCCTGAAAGCATAACTGTTACCCTACTCAGGTTCGCTGCTCATTGCACAAGAATCCAATACTGAGAGACACGTGTTGGGTAAAGGATATTTAGCTTTATTGAGGAAGCCAGCAATTCCTAAGGAGAAGGTGGACTCATGTCCCAAAGAACCAACTCCCCCTTGCTGATCAGAGGCAAGAGCTATTAAAGAGGAGTTTCAGGGGTATATAGGAGGAAAGAAGGAGCAGCACAATCAACTCTGACAATCGTCTTGAAATTGGTCATGCGATGGTCTGATCAGCATCATCTTGATTGTTTTAGATACAGTTAATCTTTAACTCCAGGGTCAGTTTGTTCCCATTTCCTTGAGGCCATTTCTCTGAATTGTGTAAGACAGAGCAGCTTATGTCATGGCTACAGTCTGGTCATCATGTAGTTAATTTCCTTCACCTGGTGGTCAGTATCTCCAAAACAGCTCAAAGGATATGGCTCAGAATATTACCTATAGCCTTTGAAGAGGAACTATAGGTCCTTGTCTTTGTTTAATGGCTAAACTATTATTATTTTGTTTTGCTTGACTGCCTCCCTTTGCTTTTGCATTTCCTCATTTATCTGATTAAATTTATTCTTTGGCTACAGTTTTTGTACGACAAGAGGCAGGTGGAGGACATGGCGGGGTTTGTCCTGGGAAGACCCCAGGGGTCCTGCTCCATTATATAACTACTTTCTTGCCTCCCTTTATCCCCTAATATCAGAAATTTCAAAGTAAGCCAAAGTAATTGAAGGAAGTTAGACGTGCTGCTCCAGTAAACACACGAATGATAAGAAAGTGAAACAGCCTTCTCACTAGTATGAAGAAGTCTTAGTGGTCTGAATAAAAGATGAAACCAGCCACAGCATTCCCTTCAGCCAAAGCCTCATCCAGTGCAAGGCCCTAGCTCTCTTCAATTCTACGAAGGCTGAGAGAGGTGAGGAAGCTGCAGGAGAAAATTTGAAGCTAGCAGAGATTGGTTCTGAGGTTTAAGAAAAGAAGCTGTCTCCATAATATAAAAGTACAAGATGAATCAGAACGTGCTAATCTAGAAGCTACAGCAGTTTCTCCAAAAGGTCTAGCTCAGATAATGACTACAGGTGGCTTCTCTGAACATCAGATTTTCAATGCAGACAAAACACCTTCTATTGGAAGAGGCCATCAGAGAAGTCAATGCCTGGCTTCCAAGCTTCAAGGGACAGGCTGATTCTTTTGTTAGCAGCTAATGCAGCTGGTGACTTCAAGTTGGAGCCAACACTCACTTACCATTCTGCAAATCCTAGGGCCATTAAGAATTATGCTAAGCCTACTCTGCTCGTTTTCTCTAAGTGGAACAACAAAGCCTGGATGACAGCACATCTGTTTATAGCATGATTGACTAAATATTTGAAGCCCACTGTTGAGTCCTACTGCTCAGAAAAAAAAAAAAAAAAGTCTCCTTCCAAAATATTACTTCTCATTGACAATGTACCTGGTCACCCAGGAGCTCTGCTGGAGATGTACAATGAGATGAATGCTATTCTCAGTCCTGCTAACAGAACATCCACTCTACAGCCCATGGATCCAGGAGTCATTTCAACTTTCAAGTCTTACTCTTTAAGAAATACCTTTCATAACACTATATCTGCCAGCGATAGTGATTCCTCTGATGGATTTGGGCAAAGTAAATTGAAAATCTTCTGGAAAAGATTCACCATTCTAGCTGCCATTAAGAACATTCATGATTCATGAGAAGAGGTCAAAATATCAACATTAAAAGGAGTTTGACAGAAGCTCATGAATAAGGATTTCAACTTCAGTGGAGGAAGTCACTGCAGATGTAGTGGAAATAGCAAGAGAACTAAAATTATAAGAAGTGGAGCCTGAAGGTGTGACTGAATTGCTGCAATCTTATCATAAAACTTTAATAGATAAGGAGTTGCTTCTTATTTATGAGTAAGCACAGAAAGTGGTTTCTTGAGATGGGATCTATTCCTTAGTGACTAATATCAGCTGCAGTAATAACCCACAAATCCCATTGTCTTAACGCTATCAAAGTTCATCTCTTCCTCACACCATAATCAAAATGCTCAAGTGACTTTCCTGGGTGGCTACCCTCCCCAGGTCCTTCAAGGATACAAGATCTTTTCTTCAAACAGATTGACTGTCTTCTGAGGGTTGGGGGTGGCCCAACCAAAGGTCTTTTCTGGAGCCTCTGCACTCATACAGCCTGAAAGCAAGTAGGAGTGAACCTGCTGAGCCAAGCCTGGAAGAGGCTTGAATCAATTCTGCCCACATTCTTTTGGCCAAAACCCAGTCATTGGGTCCTAACCTCAAGCAACGGAAGCTGGAAAACAGTCTTCCTCCCTGGGTCTGGGAAGATAATATAGAAGCAAATAGTATCAGTAACATGGTGTACTGGGCATTAAAGTAGGAATTAACCCCCAGGATAAAGAACAAAACACAGAGGGAAAGAAACAGACAGAAAGTAAAACATGAGCTTCTAGGGGAAAAAAAACAACCTATAGCAATCAGAATGGAAAACTTAGCAAATGTGCTAAAGAGAAGATAAGATAATGATGAGGAGAAAATTGGTACTCTGGTTGAAAGAGCTGAAAAAGTTACCCAGAAAACAGCACAGATAAGAGAAGGGAAGGGTAAAGAAGAAGCGAATAAGAATTAATCTCATAGGAATTCTAGGAAATATCAGCAAAGAAAATGAATGAGAATTTATTTAAAGGAAAAATGACTCAGAATTTTTCAGCACTCAAAATATGTAAATCTCAAATTGAGAAAATACAATAAGCATCATTAATGTTTAAATTTTCTTCTTGTCTAATAGAAAAACAGACCGAAGTACTAAGGCTAGTATGATGCTAAGAGAAGAAAAAAAATTAGGGAAGTGCAACTTATAGAATTAGATGCAAAAATTACACTCCAATTAGCAAAACAAATTTTTTAAAGCATAAAAATTTGTAATTATTGAGTAGATAATTATCAACTCAGGCTGCCAAGACAAAATACCCCAGAGTGGGTGGCTTAAAAATCAGAAATTAATTTTCTGACAGTTTTAGAAGCTGGACATACAAAATCAAGGTGCCATTATGTTTCTGGTGAGGCCTCTCTTCCTGGCTTATAGACAGCCACCTTCTCACTATATTCTCACATGGCCTTTTTTTTTTTTTTTCATGCACGCACGAGGGTACAGAGAGAAAGAGCTCTGATATCTTTTCCCCTTCTTACAAGGACACTAAGTTCTATTGGATTAGCCCCCACACTGTGACCTCATTTAACCTTAATTACTTTCTAAAAGGCTCTGTTTCCAAATACAGTCACACCAGGAGAGGTTAGGGCTTCAAAATATAAATTGGAGAGAGGGGCACAATTCAGGTCTCAACAAGAATTTATCCCACGAAGGCAAAATACTTATCACCACATTAAAAGGCTGACAAAATGTATCATCATGTCAATAAAATATATTGACATAATACAATTCAACATGTTGAAAAAAACCCAATGCCCACTCAGGATTAAAAACAATCAAATCAACCTAGGTTTGAAGGAATCAATCTTAAGCTTATCAAGTGTACCTTCTAAAAGCCTACAGCAAATGTCTTGCTTTTGTTTTTATGTTTGAATAAACTTTAAAAAGTTTTTTTTTATTTCTTTAATGATTTTATTTGTTTAGGAGGGAGGTAATTAGTTTTAATTTTTAATGATGGTACTGGGGGTTGAACCCAGGACCTCATGCATGCTATGCATGCACTTTACCAGTTGAGCTGTACCATCCCCCTGAAAAAATCTTTTAAATTTGTAATAGTTTTAGTGTTACAAAAAAAAAAAAAGTTGTGGAAATAGTACAGCGAACTCTTACATACTCAATACCCGGTAGCCACTATTGTTAACATGTAACACCAGTACGGTAGGTTTTTCCAAATAAAGAATATGAATACACTATTATTAACTAAAGACCACAGTCTATTCAGATTTTCTTAGTTTTTACCCACTGTCTTTCTGTATCAGGATCCCCCCCAGAACACCACATCGCATTAGATGTCATGTCTCCTTGGGCTCCTCTTGGCTGTGACAGCTTCTCCGTGTTGCCTGTGTTTTGATAACCTTGATAGCTTTGTATTTTGTAGAATGTCCTTCAATTTGGGGTTCTCTGATGTTGACTCATACATAGACTGAGGTTGTGGGTTTGGGGGAAGAAGACCACAAAGGTGGAGCAGCGTTCTCATTACATCACGCTAAGTGTCATACTGTCAACATGACTTACCCTGCTGATATTGACTTGGCCACCTGGGTAGATGCAGTGTTTGTCAGATTTCTCCTTTGCGAAGTTACTGTTTTTCACCTCCCTCTCTGTATGGTGCTGTTTGTAAGGATGCCTATATGTGCAGCCCACATTTAAGGAGTGGGAATTATGCTCCGCCTACTTAAAGTATTTACGTATGTTTTAAATACTCCTTAAAGTATTTACATGAATTATCTTAAATTATTCTGCTTGGGACAGTCATCTCCCCTTCCACACTTATTTATGTACTCAATCACTTGTTTCTGTCAGTGTAGATATGTGGCTATTTCCTGTCTACTTTGGGTGATAGTCCAATACAACTATTTGGTTGCTCAAATTTTTCCAGCTTTGAGAGCTCTTTTATTGGGCTCCTCTGTTGCTTTGATATCCTCCCTGTGAGTTTTCTTTGAGCACTTGCATTCTTTTTAGCTCTACAAGGTTCTCCAGACTTGTCTTGCAGTTTTTCTGGCCACAGTCCTGGAATCAGCCATTTCTCCAGGGATCACTAGTTCCTTTTGTTTGAAAATGGTATTAGAAATGAAGATCTGAGTACTAGGTATGCCTGTTGCTACTTGGTGAGTTTGCTTCTAGGACCTAGGGAGCTGTCCGAGGAAGGAGATATATGTTTATCTAACCCATGTATACACACAAACCCATCTAAATCCATATTAATCCAGATATAAGTTCACACTGACGGCTCCCACTTCTAATACCACCTGATGATCCTAACTTTCTTCCCCTTGCTTGTGGGTAACCTCCAGCTCCTACAGTGAGAAACCTGTCTCATACCACTACATCTATATATTGGTTGAATTTCAGTCTATATCTATCAAAGTTCCAGAATACTTAACCCATACCCCTGGGAGGGTGTGTATGTGCTTTACCAACTGGAGTACAGGAATTATGGAGTCCTCTTTGCTTTTAGTCTTAAAGTCCCATGCATTTCCAAAATTAATCAGGTCAGGATATTTTACCCCAACCTCATCACTGAAGATATTTTAGATATTTTTGATACTATTTAATATATTTGACACAGTCAACATTCCATCATGGGATTCCCCTGAACTCCTAAATAATTTTTTTCATCAACTGAGGTTCATTCTTTCTGCTATAAAAATTCTATGGATGTTGAAAAGTGCATAATGTCATATCTCTACCATGAAAGTATTATACAGAATAGTTTCTCTGTCCTATAAACTCCCCCATGCTTCACCTATTTATCTCTCTGGCAACAACTGATACATTTACCATCTTTATAGTTTTGCCTTTTCCACCATGTTGTATAAAGGGAATCATACAGTATGTAGCCTTTTAAGACTGGCTTCTTTCCTGTAGTAATACTCACTTAAGATTCAACCATGTTTTCACATGGCTTGATAGCTTATTTCTTTCTATTGCTGAATACTACTCCAATACATATATGTAACATAGTTTGTTTACCCATTCATCTGTTGAAAGATATCTTGATTGCTTCCAGTTTTAGGTAGTTATTAATAAAGCTGTAATTAACACTGAAGTTTTATAAGTTTTCAAATGAATGTATGTATGTATTATGTATGAAGTGCATAAGGTTTCAAATCATTGGAATGTGATTGAGTATCATATGATCAGACTATTTTGAGTGTGTAAGTTTCCTTATGTTGCTATAACAAAGATCCACAAACAGGGTTGCTTAAACAGCAAACATGTACAGTCTCACAATTCTGGAGGCTAGATGTCTGATTATCAAGGTGTTGGCAAGGGTTGCTTCCTTCGGAGGGCTGTGAAGGGGAATCTATTCCATATGTCTCTCCTATCTTCTGGTGGTTTGCTGGCCATCTTTGGCATTCCTGGTTTGTAGATGCAACACCCCATCTCTGCTTTCACCTCTGCATGGTGGTGTCTCTCTGTGTATATGTCTCCAAATTTCCTTTTCATAAGGATACTTGTCATGTTGGATGAGGGGCCCATCCTATTGCAGTATAACTACTGTTGGGGTATTGTAACTCCAGTATACAACTCCAGAGTAACTACACATCTGCAATGACTCTATCTCCAAATTATGTCATAATCTAAGGTTCTGGGGCTTTAGGACTTCAACATGAGATTAGGGGGCGTGTCACAATTCAATCCATAACATTCAGCTTTTTTAAGAAATTACCAGATTATCTCCCAAAGTGTCTAGACCACTTTGCCTTCTTATCAGAAATTGGAAGAGTCCCTTGTTGCATTATATCTCTGCCAGCAATTGACATTAGTTTTTATAATTTTGCCATTCTAAGGGTGACATGGTTGTTTTAATTTATCTTTCTCTAATGACAGATGATGTTAGACCTCTTTTCATTTGTCTGTTTTCCATCTATATTTCTTCTTTGGCAAGGTATCTATTCAGATCTTTTGCCCACTTTAAAATTCAGGTTTTTTTGTTTTCTTATTGTTGAGTTTTAAACAGTCTTTGTATATTTTGGACAGATGTCCTTTATCAGACATGTGATTTGTAAATGTTTTCTTTCCTAATGGTGAATTGTCTTTTCATTCTCTTAACAATTTTCATTGCACAGCAAGGTTTTTCATTTTAATAAAATCCACACTATCATTTTTTTTCATGGGTTGTGCTTTTGGTACTTTATCTAAAAGGGACCATACCCAAGGTGACATGGCTTTCCCTGCATAGTTTTATAGTTTTCTCCTATAGCTTGCTGGGATTTTAATTAGGATTATGTTGAATCTATAGATTCAATTGGAAAGAACTGGCAACTTGACAATATTGATTCTTCCAATTCATGAACATAGAGTATTTCTCCATTTATTTAAACCTTCTTTGATTTCTCTTTCTCTCATTGTTTTGTAGCTTTCTGCATAACATATCTTGTATATATTTTGTTACTTGTACACAAAAGCACATCATTTCTTCTGGTGCTATTGTAAATGGAATTGCTTTTTGAATTTTAAATTTCAGTAGCTGGTGTATAGGAGAGCCATTTGCTTTGGTTTGCAGACTACATCCTGCACTCCTGCTGTACTCATTTTATTAGTTAACAAGTTTTGTGGGGGTGTTCTTGTGTGTATAGATTCTTTGTTGTTTTCTATTTACCCTTTCCAATCTGTATACCATTTTGTCTTTTTCTTGTATTCTAGGGTGATAATGAATATGAATGGTGAGAGAGGACATCATTGCCTTCTTACTCATCTTACAGGGAAAGAGTTTAGTCCTCACCATTAAATATGACGTTAATTGTAGGTTTTTCATCTGTTCACTTGATTTGTGCAAAGCCATTCTCTTCTACTCTCAGTTGTTTTTTTTTAAGAGCTGATACTATGAATAGGTATCTAATTTCATGAAACACTTTTTCTGCACCTATTGATATTTTTTAATTTCTCTATTGCCTTTTAAATTATACTGTTTTGCATTAATTAAGTGTTTGTGCTAGGAATTGCAATATGTTCCATTAACTTACGAGTGTCTGCTACGGTTACTATTGTACTACTCCCATAAAATATAAAATCTTGTAACAGTGGAATTTAATTTACTTCTCCTATCCTTTGTACAACCATTATCATATATTTTACAACTACATGGGTAATAAACCCCACATGCCAATGTTACTAATTTTATATTGAAAGAGAGTTGAATTTTTTAATAAGATTAGTATCCATAAAAGTACTGAATCACTATGCTGTACACCTGAAACTAATATAATATTGTAAATCAATTATACTTACATTTTAAAAAATAAGATTAGGAAAAAGGTCATCTTTTTACCATTAATATTAACTATTTGTGGCACTCTTCATAGTTTTGAATCCAAGTTTCCATCTCATACCCCTGCACCCTGTAGAACTTCCTTTGGGTAGTTCCTTTGGAACAGGTCTGCTAGCAGTAAATGTGCTCATATATGTTAGATTGCTTCCCACCATTCTACATGTCACTGTGGGCTCTGTTTATTTTGTTTCCAATCTGTTTTCTCTCTGTTCTTCAGGTTGGATTGTTTCTACTCAACTGTCCTTAAATCCCATAATCGTTTCCTCTGAAGACTCCAATCTAGTGTTAAGTCTATCCAGTGAAATTTACATGTACTTTTACTGCTAGATTTTGTATTTGTTTATTTTTTGTGGTTTTAATTTCACTCTCGATGTTCCCAGTCTGATCATTCCTTATGAAAATATTTTTATTTATGTTTTTAAAAACCTCAAAAAAGTTGCTTTAATGTCTGTCTATTAATTCCAACATCTGGGTCACCTTGGATTCTGTTTCTATTGACTGTCTTCTTTTTTTCAAACCATGGACTTCATTCTTTTTCCTGCTTCTTCTTGTGTCTAGTCATTTTTTAATGTATGCTGTACACTGTAGACGGTACATGGTAGGAAGTGCTTTAAAGAGTATACAGTTGTGTTCTGGTTATTAATAGGTACTGTTCCAGTCCTGGCCAGCTTGGCTTTATACTTTGCTCTGGCGTACCTCACTCAGCACAGAACAATATCTAGCATCTCTATTCAGGTGTTATCCCCTTAACTGGCAGTCTGTCTCCTGCTTCATGAATTTTTTCCTCTACATGTGCAGCCCAGTTCTTTGCCAAAAGCTCATGGTTAACTCATAAATTTCTGGACCACCACCCTCTGCATTACATCCTCTCCTTGGGTATGCTAACACAAATTACAGCCACTATTTTCAGCCTAGAAATCCCATCTTTGCCTCTTCAGCTCAGCAACACCACTTTGCTCTGCTTAACTTCCATCTCTCCACCTAAGGTCCCCAAATACCTTTTTTTGTGAAGTGATTTTTCAGAGCATAGGGGAGTGTGGACTCCCTTTTTTCTCTTTGTTGTGGGATCACAGTCCTATACTGCCTGCCATCCAACATCTGAAAGCAGTTGGATATATTTTACCCAGCTCCACAGTTGTCTATGATGGCAGGTACTACTTCATGACGTGAAGCAGAGAGCTTCCCTACCATAGCATTAAAAGTACACATTTAACATACCATAGTTTTAGGGTAAGCATTATATTTGCCTCCTTTCAACACCAAACAAGGAGCTTACGGCACCTTAAATGTGATTGACCCTTTGAGTGTTGTATGTTATTATCATTGGAAGTTCTGTTTCTTTCTTGCCATTTGACCCCTACATGTAAGCATCATTATTATTGTTTAGATATTATTTTCATTGTTATTGTTTTAGTCAGTAAATGGTTGTTTATGTTTCTCCCTCATTTACTCTTTGTTTTAAACCTGATGTTTCTTTTTGCATGCCAGGCTCTTCTCTAGGATTATTTCACTTTCTTAGAAACCATCCTGTGATATTCCCACACTTAAGATCTGATAATTTAAAAATCATTTGGCTTTTAGTTTCTAAATGTACTTTATTTTGGCTCCATTTTTAAGATAAATTTTTTGAGGGAAAACATCATAAAGAAAAGGCACAAGTCTTAAAAGTACAGCTCAATGAATACACAGAATTAAAACGCTTTGACATTAGATCAGGGTACAGAATATTAGCTGCAACTAGGAAGATCCTCTCCAGAGTCTAGCCCTTCCCCACCAAAGTAATAATTAATATGACTTTAAGAAAATACTGAATTTATTCATCCTGCAGAAACCACAAGTGCTTTTTGTTGTTGTTGTTGTTGTTGTTGTTGTTGTTGTTGTTGTTGTTGGGGGGTGGTAATTAGGGTTATCTATTTTTTTAATGGAGGGGCTGGGGATGGAACCCAGGACCTCGTGGATGCCAGGCACACACCCTACCACTGAGCTATACCCTCCCACACAACCTGATTTCTAATACTAGAGATTAGATTTGAATGTTTTTTGTTCTCATTTGAATGGAAATCTTGCAGGATGCATTCTTTTGGGTCTGGGTCTTTCACTTGACAGTGTGTTTGAGATCCACCAGTGTTGTTGAATGTAGTTCTAGTCTGTTCATCCTAATTGTCATGTAGTGTCTGACTGTAGCAATACACCATGGTATCCGCTATTGATGAAAACTCGGTTGTTCCATTGTGAAGCTATTATGAATAATACTGCCATGAATATTCCTGAGCATGTCTTTTGGGGAAAATGTGTACACAATTCCATTGGACGTTGTGATAGTTCATTTTATGTGTCAACTATACCAGGCCACAGACACTGAGAGTTTTGATATATATCAAACATCATTCTGGGTATTTCTATGGGGGTGTCTTCTGATGGTATTAACATCCTACCTGACTGCCTTCAAACTGGGACATTGGCTACTGGCTTTTTCCTGCCTTTGGATTGGAACTTGCCATGGGGTCTCCTGGTTCTCAGGCCTTTGGACCACAGCTAACCCATTGGCTGTCCTGGGTCTCCAGTTTGCTAGATCACTCTGCAGATCTTGGAACCTGCTGGTCCATAATCATGTGAGCCAATTCCTTAGATGGACAGACATACATGATACATATACAAGCTCACATGATATAGATATAGACAGAGACATAGATACAGATGTAGATATCTCCTACTGATTCTGATTCTCTGGTAAGCTCTGCTGTGTCCTAGAATTTGCAAATGTTCAGCTTTAGGAGGCACTGTCAATTTCCCAAAGTGCTTATTCTAATTACACTCCCATCACAGCATATGACAGCTCTGCATATTCATCCACTTGTCTTTGATTTAATTTCAAACATTTTGGCTTATGGATAATTTGATCTCATTGTGGCTTTTAATTTACATTTCCTTGATGACTAATGAAGTTGGACAGCTTTTCATGTGTTTATTGGTATTCTGAATATCCTTTTTTGTGAAGTGACTTTTCAGACTGGCTCATTTTTCTATTGGGTCATCTGCCTTTTTTTTAGTTCCTTGTAGGAATTTATTCTTTGTTCGGAATATGAGTCCTTTGTTAGACATATATACTGCAAACATTTTTTTACCACTCTGTGGCTTCATTTTTACTTTCTTAATGTTATCCTTTGAGGAACAGATGTTCTCAATCTTACAGTGTTCCAATTTATCAACATTTCCAACCGCAGTTTGAATTTTTTTGTGTCCTGCGTTAGTTTTCTTTGCTATCCCAAGGTCATGAAGATATCCCTATGTTTTCTTCTAAAAGATTTATGATTTTACCTTTCACATTGAGATTTTTCACCCATTTGGAATTAACTTTTGTGTATGCTATAAGTAAAGTAGAAATCGAGATTCATTAATTTATATGGATATTCAATTGACCCAGTACCATTTAACGAAAGGGTAATTTTTTTCTTCCTATATCATCACATCACCTTTGTGCATCAGATGACGGTATATATGTGTGGGTCTGATCTGTTTGTTTATCCTTGCACCAATATCACACTTTCTTAACTACTGTAACACTTAACTAGGTTTATGTACTTGGTAGTGTACAGTTTCTAAGTTTCAAAATATTCCTTCAGATTGTCTTGGCTCTTCTTGCCTTTTT
The DNA here is from genome assembly GCF_036321535.1 of Camelus dromedarius. Classification (NCBI taxonomy): domain Eukaryota; kingdom Metazoa; phylum Chordata; class Mammalia; order Artiodactyla; family Camelidae; genus Camelus; species Camelus dromedarius. The sequence continues at coordinate 3,792,560 of NC_087464.1, forward strand.
TTATCTTAATATAATTGTGATTCATTTTATAATTTGGGTGATTCTATGGACTCTTTAGACTAATTTGGGGTCTTACCACACTGCATTCTTTAATGTGTGAACATGGTGTTTTCGCCCATTTATTTAGATCTTCTCTATTTTTTTTCCAATAATACAGTGGGCCCTTGAACAGCATGGGGGTTAGGGGTGCCAACCCTCCTCACAGTCGAAAATCCATATATAACTTTACAGTCATCCTTTGCTATTCACAGTTCCCCTTCTGCAGAGTCAACCAACCACAGATTGTGTAGAACTCTAGTACCTCCTTCTGTGTCTTGGTGAGCTGCACAGTTCAAAGCCATGTTGTTCAAGGGTCATATTTTATAATTTTTCAATGAAGAAATGTTGGGAAACTTTGTAAGAACCATTCATAGATATTGATGTTTTTATGATGTTATTAAAAATTCATTTTTTTAACTGTTGCATGTGATATTTGCTTATTGGTCTCTTTTTTGGTGAAATTCTAAGCTAATTTATTAATTCTTAATAGTTTGGCTGCAGATTTTTTCAAACATACATAGTCATAACAATTGCCAAATCAAACAATTTTCAACTTTTCTTTCCAATCCCTATTCTTGTGTTTCATTTTCTTGACCTATTTCGCTAAGTAGGACCATCAAATTCAATATTTAATGGGAGTGGTAGCACACCGTGTCATCTCATTCCTGATTTTAGGCAGAAGACCTTCAATAATTTACCACTGCACTCGTTTTCTGGGACTTTCATAATAAAGCACCCAAAACCGGGTGACTTTTAACACAGAAATTGTCTCACAGTTCTGGAGGTTAGAACACTGAAATCAAGGTGTCAGCATGTTCCCTCCGAAATTCTGCATGGAATCCTCCTTGCACCCTCTTGGTTCTGGTGGTGGCTGGCAATACTTGGTGTCCCTTGGCTTGCAGCTACATCACTCCAGTCTCTGTCCACATCACATGGTGCTCCCTGTGTGTGTCTGGATTTCCCTTTTCTTATAAGGATAACAGTAATATTGGCTTAAGGCCTAACTTAATGTTCTCATCTTAACTTTGCTACACCTGTAAAGACTCTATTTCCAAATAAGATCACATTCGCAGATACTGGAAGGTGGGAGGGCGGTGATTAGGATTTTATCATATCTTTTTGATGGACAAAATTCAGCTCACAGCAACCACGAAGGAAAATATTAGCTGTGTTTTGTCTTGTTTCTTCTTTTTCACACATATATCATTCTTGCCAAAGCAAGAAAATTCCCATCTATTCCTATTCAGATAAGATTTTTTAAAAATAACAAATGGGTATGGAAATCATGCCATTTCTTAGTATTTATTAAGATGATGGTTTTCTTTTATTCTAGTATTTTGAAGTACACTGACTTTTTAATTGTTGAATTAATGCTGTGCATAATTCAAAACCCACACTATTTTTGTTTGTTTTGAGGAGGGAAAGTAATTAGGTTTCTTTCTTTCTTTCGTTTTAAGGGAGGTACTGGGGATTGAGCCCAGGACCTCGTGCATGGTAGGCATGCCCTCCACTGCTGAGCTACACCCTCCCCCCTTAAAGCCCACCTTATTGATCAGACCCACGTGAAATTGAAGTCTCATCCAGCATCAAGTTTATTAATGATTAGCAGGACACACAAAGCAAGAACTATGCTATATGCTGCAGGAGTAGCTGGGAGGCCCCGACTCCTTAACTCTCAGGATTCTGAGCTCCTTTTACCTACATAGCGTGAAATTCTGGCTTCAGATTGATGAATGGTGCTAACTGCATAGGGACAAGTTAGCACCAGAAAACAGCTGTGTTTGATTATCACTCAGCTTTTATATCCTGCAACTCACGTAGCCTTGCTCTGGCTATGTGACTAGTTTCAGTTGTTCACTGCAGATGCAGCCCACTAATTGCAGATTTACTTATAATAATCATGATAGACAAACCAGGTACATCACACTGACAGGGCTCCTAGAATGGTAATCAGTCCCCTCTGTAGCATTCCCTGAGGAATAATTCTTAGTCACCTTACAGTTGGTACATTTCATCAGCCTTTCTTTGATAAGAGTTTTGGACAGAATTAAACCAGCCCTAAGAAAAGAAAGGAAAGAAAGAAAGAAAGAAAGAAAGAAAGAAAGAAAGAAAGAAAGAAAGAAAGAAAGAAAGAAAGAAAGAAAGAAAGAAAGAAAGAAAGAAAGAAAGAAAGAAAGAAAGAAGACACTAATGACCTTATCTATAAAACAGAAACAGACTTGCAGACATAGTAAACAATCTCATGGTTCTGAGGGGAAAGGGGGTGGGAAGGGATAAATTTGGGATTTTGAGAATTGCAAATGATAACCACTATATTAAAATTAGGTTAAAATTTTTTTTGTCTGTATAGCACAGGGAACTATATTCAATAACTTGTAATAACCTTTAATGTAAAAGAATATGAAAATGAACACATGTATGTATATACATGACTGGGACATTATGCTGTACACCAGAAATTGACACATTGTAACTGACTATATTTGAATAAAATTTTTTTAAAGTAGGAGGGTCTGGCTTATAAACACACTGTCAGCCTGTTCCTTCCCACCTTCTAGTCCTGAAAAATAACCCACTTGATTGTCATTACTATTATTTTTAAACATATTGTTGAATTTGTATAGTGAATATTTTCTTGAGGATTTCGCATACATGTTTATCAACAGAACGTACTTGAGATTTTCTTGTTTTAGTGAGCAGCCTTACTAGTTTTGGCATCTAGATTACATCAGCTTCATAAAATGGGTCCAGAATTATTCCCCATTTTCTATATTGTGAAAGTTTGTGTAAGCCCTGTGTTATTTTCTCCCTGAATCATTAGAAAAATTAGCTGGTGAAACCATCTAATATTGCGTTTCCCTTCTCAGAAGAATTTTATTTTGTAATTTGTTACAGAAGCACAAATTACAAACAGAAAAGGTCATGTCTGTGAAACTTGCATCAAGGTCAAGAAAAGGAATACTGCCATACCGAAAAGCACTTTTTTCTGCTGCATTCCAGTTTCTATCCCTCAAAAGGTAATATGATCTTGATTTCTAACATTACAGATAGTTTTGACTAATATTGAACTTTGTGTAAATGCAATAATGCAGTGTAGTCTCTTTTTATCTGGCAATTTTTGCTCAAATTTAACATTTTGTTTGTAACATTCGTCCCTATTTTTTGGTATGCAGTTGTTTCTCATTGATTCTTTTTACTGTGTAGTATTCCATTAAGAGACTAAAGGAAATATCCCACTACTGTTGATGGGCATCTGAGTATTTTCCCATTTGGAGCAATTAAAAATAATGCTTCTGTGAACATTCTTATTACTGATCTTTCAGTGAAAGGGTGTACGTCTAATGAATATGGTTTTTCCACTTTCTGTGAACATTTTTTTAAACATTTTTTTAAACATTTTGGATGGTATTTGTGGCATTAATTATCAGTTTCTCTGCTAACTAACAAGGCTTAGGACCTTTTAATCTGTTTGTTGACCATTTAAATATCTTCTTTCATGAAGCACCTGTTGAGAGCTTTTTTGCTCGTTTTTATTGAGTAGACTTACTTTTCCTGTTTATTTGAAGAAGTCTTATTTATTCTGGGTAGGAATCCTTGGTCCAAAAATGTACTAAAATTATCTTCTTCCTCTCTGTGTCTTCTTTTTCACTCTCTGAAGACATATTTTGACAAATAAAATTTACTGATCTTCATATAATCCGATTTATGCATTTTTCATTTATCGTTAGTGTTTTTAATGTCCTATGAAAGAAATATATTCCAACTCTAAGTCAGAAAGATACTCTTCTAAGTTTTCTTCTAAAAGTTTGCCATGTTGTCTCTTATATTTAGAGCTATAATCCATCTGTAATTTTTTTTTTTTGTGGATGATCCAAGGGAAGATAGGGTTCAAGGTTATTTTTGATGTATTAGTGTACAATTGTGTTGGTACCATTTATGGAAAAGATGATCTTCGTTGGCTGAATTACAATTTCATTCTGTCCTACATGGAATGGCAGTGCATGTGAGGGTCTGTCTCTGCTCTATACTCCACACTGTCTTCCATTTCTCCTCACTCCTTCACCTTGGTTATCTTTGCGTTTATCTATAAATTTTAGAATCCACTTTTTCATTTCCACAAAATAATCTACTGGTCTAGGTTTCTGTTTTGTGTCTTATTTTTTAATTGAGATATAAATCACATATGATAAACTGTACATAATAGAAAAGAACAAATCTGACTCCACATTAGATCTGTTCCTTTGGCTCTAACCCTGTGCTCTGTTTCCTGGGCTTAGTCATGCTGGTTCCTTACCTTTTGTAAAAGAATGTTGCCTAGAGCCTGAAATAGACAGGAGAGCCCATTCTTGAGGCTGTGACCTTTAAGGGTGTAACACTTTCCCATTTATATAGAGATAAAAATTTGCAGAATAGAAAATAATATTTATCTTGTTGGAGGTTTACAGGGACACCATGACCTGACCCACATGGACAACTGCAAGAACAAAGGATTCTGACACCAATAAGTTTGTAACAACCAATCTCACCCCCTCCACTTTTTAGTGTAAAAGGAGCCTGAATTCTGACCTGGGGAAGATGATTCTCCAGGACATTAGTCCCCCATCTTCTCAGGCTGCTGGCTTTGCTGATAAAGTTGCTATTCTTTGCCCCAACACTTTGTCTCCCAACTTACTGGCCTGTTGTGCAGCAAGCAGAATGAATTTGGACTTGGTAGCACATATACATATTACATGGAAACTCTAAGAGAGGACTAGTCTACAGTCTACTGACAAAAAGTAAATGTAAGTCAATGACTCTACATCCAGTGAAGAAATAACTCACTTTCAGCATAAAAGGAAATCATTCTTTGTCATGTATTTATATTTGAAAAATATTTCATTGGCTATAGAATTGTTGACAACTCTAAGTTGACAGTTCCTTCTTTTGATACTTTAAAAACTGCCACTTTCTTGCCCTACCATCCACCCTCATGGTTTCTCATGAAAAATATGCTGTCATTCAAACCATTGTGTCTTTACAAGTATGTGTCATTTTTCTGCGGCTGTTGTCAACATTGCTTTCTTTGTGTTTAGTTTTTAGAAGTTTGACTATGACATGTCTGGACATGGACTGCTTTTAGTTTATCCTTTCTGGGTTTGTTGAACTTCTGGAATTTATAGGTTTTTTTTTTTTTTTCATTCTGCTTTGTTCTTCACAAACTGAGGACTTTTTCAACCATTACTTCTTCAATATTATTTTAGCCTCACATCTTTTCTCCTCTCTTTCTTGGACTCTAATGACATATATTTGAGCGTGTTATTGCCTCACTGGTCCTTTAGGCTGTGTTGTGTGTGTGTGTGTGTGTGTGTGTGTGTGTCTGTGTGTGTCTGTGTGTTTCTGCGTGTTGTTCAAGTTGGATAATTTCTATTGATCAATTTTCAAGTTCACTCATTATTTCCTTTGTCATTTCCACTCTACTATTGAGTCATCACAGTAAATTTATTTCATTGTTGAATTTTTCCATTCTAAAATTCCTGTTTGAAACTCTAATTTAAAAAAATACATGAACCCCAATGTTCATAGCAGCACTATTTACAATAGCCAAGACGTGGAAACAAGCTAAATGTCCATCGACAGATGACTGGATAAAAAAGCTGTAATATATTTATGCAACAGAATACTACTCAGCCATAAAAAAGAGTAAAATAATGCCATTTGTAGCAACATGGATGGACCTGGAGATTATCATTCTAAGTGAAGTAAGTAGGAAGAGAAAGAAAAAATATCATATGATATCACTCATATGTGGAATCTAAAAATAAAAAAGGACATAAATCAACTTATTTACAAAACAGACAGCCTTACAGAAGTAGAAAACAAACTTATAGTTACCAGGGTGGGAAGGGGATCAAAAGGAATAAAATGGGAGCTCAAGATTTGCAGATACTAACTACGACATGTAAAATAAACAACAAATTTCTTCTGTACAGCACAGGGAACTATATTCAGTATCTTGTAGTAACCTATAATGAAAAAGAATATGAAAATGAAAAAAAATTCCATTTGACTCTTCTTCCTATTATATTTATTTTCTAAAATTTTCTATTTTAACTTGTTTCAAGAGGACTCATGATTGCTCATCAGAGTCTTTTTTTAGTACTTGCTTTGAAGACTTGTTAGATAATGCCAATACCTCATCATTGTTGTCTATTGACTGCCCTTTCTTTCTTTCTTTCTTTCTTTCTTTCTTTCTTTCTTTCTTTCTTTCTTTCTTTCTTTCTTTTAATGGAGGTACTGGAGTTTGAACCTAGGACCTTGTGTATGCTCAGAATGTGCCCTATGACTGAGCTATACCTATCCCCATGTTGATTATCTTTTCTAATGCAAGTTGAGTTGTGTGTGTGGTTCTTCGCATGCTGAATAATTTTGGATGTTATCCTGCACGCTTTGAATGCTTTATGAGGCCCTGGGTCTTGTTTAAGTCCTAGGAGGAATGATGACATGTATCTTTTAGCCTTCTGTAGGCTGTGGTTCCAATACCAGGTCAGTTTTCCAAGCCTTTGAGTGCTATTCAAATCTGTCCTGGATCTGTGCTGTCCAGGTCCATCAAGGACCTGGACATAGGTCAGTTGGTTATATCAGTTCTCAGTCTTTGGTGTGCTGATTGAGATCAGATCCATGACTGTGCAGGTAGGAGGTGAGTCCAAGATGTTACAAAAATCTTGGTGGATTCACTTTCCCAAGCTCATCTCTCTGCTATCTCTGCAGTACTTTCTGGTCTCTGAATCCCCTTTTTCAGTTCCTTGGCTAGGAACTGCCCAGTTCCATGACTGTGCCATACACAAGGCCCATGTAACACAGGACAGGGAGAAAAACAACAACAACCTGGGACTGACCCAGCCTTTTTGGAGGTGTAGCTACAACCAATGTGAGAGGACGCTTCCTTCCCACAGGCTTAGCTCCTGCAGTTTTCCATTGCTTTCTGCTACTTTGGCTACTGTCCAGCCCCCATTTCACAGTTGCCTGGGGACTAAAGTGTAAGAACCCAGAAAATAGAGTGAAAAAATGGGGAATTTCCCTGCATTTTCATTTTCTGGCCTTGAGCCCAGCTAGAGAGTTTCTCCTGGAGCTCTCTGTGTCTGAATGACGGTATTCATGCCTCGTTTTCTAACTGTATCCAATTCAAGCTGGGGACTATGCAGGAAAAAGATGGCAAACTCACTGCCAGTTTATTGGTATTTTGAATTTTGTAGGTTTCCTTTGCTCCACCTGCTGCTATTTACTTTTCAGAGTTCTCAGATTGCCACTTAGTCATTCTGTTCAGGTTGTGTAATTGTGTTCAGTGAGATACAAAGATGGGCCCGTGTTTACTCCCTCTTGCCTGGAGCTGAATCTGGAAAGTTACTTTTCACACCTACTGTTTAGTTAAGGTTAGCAATATAATTTATGTAGGCAATATTTTGTTAATTTTATGAACATGTTGTTTCTTAGTTCAATTGCTTTCTCTCCGTGATTACTATTCTTACGGATACACATCTTAGTACTTTTTTTAGTGAGTGTCTTTATAAGGTAAGCTCCTATCATTATGCATAAATGTCTCTGTTTTCCATCAAATTTTTTAAATTAAAATAACACAAATACAGAAAACAGCTTAGAGCAAATGTGCCATTTAAAGAGTTTTTATTTATTTATTTTTTTTTAGAAGATGAGTGTCCTTTGAATCCCACCCATAAATCAGGCAGAACTTGGAGGGAGCCCCAGAAGCCTCATGCGTCTTCTCCATGATGAGCACCAGCTTCCCATAACAAGAGTAACTACTGTTCTGGATTTTATGGGAATGCTCTTATTACTTTTCATTGTAGTTTTATTTACCTAGCTGAGGAGCTCTAAACTCTGTAGTGTAGCTTAGCCTGATTTTCAAAAATATGTCTCTTACGTCTCTGTATATTTTTCACCTTGAACACTTTTTGCTGAAGAAAGCATTCCTGTGGCATGAAGATTTTGCTGATTGCATTCCTATAGTTTCATGTGACATTTTTATTTGTTTTCCAGATTTCCTGCAAAATAGTAATTAAATATAAACTTTTTTTAAACAGTTTTTATTGAGTTACAGTCATTTTACAATGTTGTGTCAAATTCCAGTGTAGAGCACAAATTTTCAGTTATACATGAACATACATATATTCATTGTCACATTCTCTTTTGCTGTGAGCCACCACAAGATCCTGTATATATTTTCCTGTGCTACACAGTACAATCTTGTTTATCTATTCTACTTTTTGAAATCCCAGTCTGTCCCTTCCCACCCCCCATCCCCCTGGCAACCACAGTTTCTATTCTACGTCTATGAGAGTCTGTTTCTGTTTTGTATTTCTGTTTTGTTTTTTTTTTTTTTTTTTTTTTTTAGATTCCACACATGAGCGATCTCATATGGTATTTTTCTTTCTCTTTCTGGCTTACTTCACAAAGAATGACATTCTCCAGGAAAATCCATATTGCTGCAAATGGCATTATGTTGTCGGTTTTTATGGCTGAATAGTATGCCATTGTATAAACATACCACATCTTCTTTATCTAGTCATCTGTTGATGGACATTAAGGCCGTTTCCATGTCTTGGCTAGTGTAAATAGTGCTGCTATAAACATTGGGGTGCAGGTGTCATTTTGAAGTAGGGTTCCTTCTGGATATATGCCCAGGAGCAGGATTTCTGGGTCATAAGACATAACTTTTTTGAATCTGCTTTTCATTCATTCTCTCCTAATGATTTAATAATAGCCCCTCTTGGAAGAGTTGTGAATTGCCAAACATTAATGCAATTTCTTTCTTTTTGTTCTTTCTTTGGAATATTAGGCTCTTTCCTGTCTCTTTCTGGATATGTGTTGCAAAATGTTGATGCTCTAATGCCATCGTTCCTTCTTTGTTTAAACATAGTCCCACATCTGACATTGAGTTTCCTAGAGGTAGTTTGCATAGGAAAGGCAGGATAGATGTTTCAGTCTTTCCATTTTTGTGAGTTTTCAAAACAAAGAACTGGTGTCTTTCATATTCTATAATTAATTAGGTGAGAGAGAATGAAACTGAGAGCCAGAGAGATTGAGAGAGAGAAGAGAGAGAGAACCTCCAGTGCTCCAACTTTAGGTAGCTTAGTTCACCAAGGGTTCTAGCTACAAGAGCTGTGAACTCCATCTCCCTGCCTGTGCTGAAGACATGCTCTGACAGGCTGTTCCTTGTTCCTGGGAGACACTGAACGCCTATGACAACCAGCTTTGGCTTGAGGTCTCCCAGTGGCCTTGCTGAACCTTCCTGAATGTCAGTCTAGGACTCTGCCACTCAGCCACACAGCCTTTCCTCCTTTCTCCCCACACTTGGGGTCAGACTTACACTGCAGTTTGACAGCTCTCCCATTCTTTTCTTTCAGTCCGTATTTTCTCTCACTTGGTCATTTCCTCCAATAAAATCCTTGCACTTCTCATTCTACCTCAGCACATGCTTCTTGGAGGACCTGGATGAATGCTCTGCATCATTCTAAGCTCAGAGATTTACACTCCTTTGATGTGTTTCTATCCATCTAAGGCATCACCCTTACCAATGCTCAAACTGTCCTATCTTTGGTGAGTGGGAGGTTCTCCAGCTTGACCCCTAAGTCTTTTTAACAGCACCCCAACCAGTCTTTGACAATGCCCTTGCTCCTTGTTCCAACAAGGTATTCTAAGCTTATCTGCTCATCTTCTACTTTTCCTGCCCCAGACCTAGAATTAACCATTTCTATAAGAAACCCTGGTATCTTTTAGTTGTAAATGTTATTTTTAGGCTTATTCAATGAACATATTTAGGATATCTATCTATTGACCTACCTATCTATCCATCTATCGATAGCTATCATAAAATGCCTCGAGCTCAAATTCAAGGTCACAGGATGTTTACTTAGGACTTTGTCTTACATTTGCAGTTCCTAGGAAACCTGGTTCTCAAAAGCACTGGAGATAATCAAATTAGAATATCAGATATGTACTCGAAAGAAATATTGACAAGAGCAATACCAACACTGTCACCAAGATGATTACAGAAAACATTTTAAAAATTGCTTTTTTGTGTATGTTTTTTCCATTTTCTCTTCCCCTTTAAAAAGTTCTACTGCATGTACATTGTCAAAGTCTATAGCTATAATATGTTATACTTCCTCCCTGGAATCTCATATTTAATCTTAGTTCTACATGTAATAATAATAATGCATGTCACCAGGATTTATGCCAATATCTCTCTAGCAACATTCACTATCTAAAGATCATTCTCTGGTACATTCCTAGGAAAGGACTCATGGAAAATATTTCTTAGGTTTTTGCATATTGATGACAGTTTGTTCCCTGTATACTTGAAAGTCAGTTTATAATGTATATAAGATCATTGGCTGATTTTTTGAGTATCTTTAAATATGTTATTCCTTCATTCCTGGCATAAGGTGCTAATCTTGAAAGGTCTGGTAATAATCTAACTTTCTTTCTGTTTTATGTCACTTTTTTTTTTCTATCTTCGTTTTCTCCTGGCTACCCAAAGGATATTTCTTTTTCTCTAAAGTCTAAAACGTTATCTATATGCTGATTGGTTGTTCTCGGTTGGCTTTCCCAGGTAGGCAGTATATCCTTTCATTCTACAGTTTTAAATCTTATATTAAAAATGTGTTTTAAGTACAGTCCTTGGTATTTGTTTTTTGTCCCTTATTTCAGTTTTTCTTCTTGGATCCGCACGTCGTGTTTTTTGTGGTGGTGGTAGTGGTCTTTTATATTATCACTTTAACTCAAATGCTTTTCATATTTTCTTTTAAAAATTTTTAAACCATCCTCTTCTCTTTCCATTCCTTCTAAGACAAAACCTGTTATGTTTATTTGTGCTGTGTCTATTTATGCGATGGGGTTTCAAAAACATTTTTACACAGAGACTTACGAATTTAAGGAAGAATATATGCCCTTTCATCCTTTGTAGTATTGTCTTAATCATTTAAAAAAAATTAGGATATAGATTTCATCACTTTTTATCTTTTTGGTCCTTTTATCAAAATGTCTTTCTGGTAAGCTTTTGATTTCTTTTCTCTATATAAACTGTATGACTTTAGTCCTTTCCTGTTACTGCGTGTACATGAAATTTAGTTCTTCTAAACTTTCACAGTGGAGGCATGATTTAAAATGTTGTCTCATATCATGGCTCCCAAATACTGTGGTGGCTTTTCACATGTTTACTTGACAAGGCCAGACTGTCTTTCCTAGAATTCCCCTCACTGTATTATTCTGGTTAGAGTGAGGGGAGTCTGGGCGGAGACTGGGAAGTAGGAAAAGATTCAAGAACCAAACAGTGGCATACACGTGTTGTTGCCGATGTGACATCTCACCTCGCTCCGGGTGAAGCTGAGGCCAAGGCCTCTTCTCCCCTGGATGCTCCTTCAGTTTCAACTCTTGCTCCGTGACAAAGGGCCCTGGCTTCTGCAGGACCCCTGACCACCAGTTTCAAAGGCAACGAGGTCTGCACAGGTCTCAGCCCCTCCCGGCCAGGGTCCAGCATGTCTTGTGAGTTCCAGCCAGTGCTTTCTCTCTCCGACTACACATGCATCCTCCCTCCCTGACTGCCTGCCCGGCAAACCTCAGACCTGACTTACAAAGGCTGCTTAACCAGCTCCCAGCATTTATCTCACACAACTACACACACACACACACCCTAGTGGTTGTGCTTCTTTTGCGGAATCTTGACTGCTGATGCAAGTAACCCCTTTGGTGGTTTCTGAGAAGAGTTAGAAAGTGTAGCATTGGGTGTCCTGCTTCTAACTGTTCCCCTGCCCCATCTATATCTGGACTCATTTTCCTTTTCTGCTTTGTCTCTGTTTAACTCAATTTGGATTCTGTTCTTAGCCGTTTCCTCTCAGTGGTGCTTTGTCTTGGAAGGGAGGTTTGCTTATTATTCCTGGGAGTTTGTAGGACCCAGTCTGCCCTGACCCCTTTAGACCTTACTGAGACCCTCTTGCCCTCACTAAGAAAAGCCCTCCCTATTCAGCTGCTTTCAAAAGGTGGCCTGCTGGAATTTCCAGAAAACAACCCCGTTAGCAAGGCTTGCCACATAATTTAGAGTCTCAGTACAGAATGAAGATGTAGGACCCTTTACTCCAAAAACAATTGTTTTAAGTTTCTTTTTCCTTCTGTAGTGTCTCTCCCAATTCATCATGGTGGTTTTTATCAGATATTTTATGTTGCACTTGCTTGAGCACAAGGGTACTCGGAGGGGAGTGAGACCCTCACAAGTACCTGGGGCCCAAGTCCATGATTCACTAGTGCACACACCCAACCCCAGACTCCCTTGTGCCAGGTCCCTACTGGGGTAGAGGGTAGTTGCAGTCTTGGGGCAGACATGGAGAAGCAGACCTCTGAGAACCGTTACTGGGGAGGCAGGGAGGAGGTGAGAAGCAGGACCACACGTGAGCTGAGTCTCCAAGCCCCCATTGCGCACTCCCTTGTCTCATGGTAAAAATTCAAAAAGTCTTACGCATTTTGAGATGGCAACCGTGGATCATTAACCTCCAAATGTGAGCCCCTTCCTGAGTGTGGGACCCTGTATGACAGCACTGGTCACTTGCCCATGAGGTTAGCCCTGCCTGGTGGCTACACTGAAGGTCTCAGCCTCACAGGCACCCAGTGTTTCCTTCTGCTGAAGCTACAGTTGTCTTTTGGAAGCCAATGGTTCACTGCACCTCCTTGTATTCTGGGGTTCTTAGGAATCCCAGGTTATCTAGCTTCATTATAGAAGTTATCTATGGAATTTGGAATTTACTATCTCCATTTCTGTGCATTCATCAGGGATTTGGAGAGATTCAGAAATAATACTGTGAGGGTATAATAGGGAAGAACAAAACTGACTCCATATTAGATCTGTTCCTTAGGCTTTAGCCCTGTGCTCTGTCTCCTGCGCTGAGTCAGGCTGGTTCTGCACCTTTTGTAAAAGAATGTTTCCTAGGGCCTGAAATAGACAGGAAAGCCCATTCTCAAGGCTCTGACCTTTAAGGGTATAACAATTTCCCATTCATATCGAGATAAAAAAAATTGCAGAACAGAGAGAAACATTTGTCTTGGAGGTTTACAGGAACATCGTGACCTGACCTACGTGGACAGATGCAAGAACAAAGGATTCTGAAGCAAGAAGTTTCTAACAACCTACCACACCTCCTCCCCCTTTTTAGTATAAAAGTAGCCTGAATTCTGGCTTGAGTAAGATGGTTCTCTAGAACATTAGTCCGTCATCTTCTCAGTTTACTGGCATTCCAAACAAAGTCACTATTCCTTGCCCCAACACCCAGTCTTCCAATTTATTGGTCTGTCATGTGGCTAGCAGAACAAGTTTGGACTCAGTAACAGGGGATGGATATAGCTCAGTGGTAGAATGCATGCTTAGCATGCATGAGGTCCTGGGTTCAATCCCCAGTACTTTTACTTAAATAAATAAATAAACAGATAGATAAATAAATAAGTAAACCTAATTACCTAATTACCTACCCACCTCCAAAACAAAACAAGAACAGAAACAATACCACTACATGCAGAAATTTAACTGCATGTAAAATTTATTATCATAGTTGCTTACATTCAACCCTTCTGAAAACATTTTCCATAGGGTTCTACTGGACGGAGGTGGGATACAATTCCCACTAGGCCTTCATTGGCTCCACCCTGGCCTGGAGCAGGAAGGGCACTCTGGGACTGTCAGGTGGGTGATGCCCGCTACTGCTGCATGGGGGTGGAAGTCCAGGACCCCCACATGGCCCCCACTGACACTGTGAAATGAGGGATATCAGTGCCATAAGTGGGAATGAAAGCCCCAACTCCCTACTTCTATGGTTTGGCGGGAAGGAGGCAATGGACTCCAGCAGCACCCAGGCACAGTCAGAGCAGAAGTTGAGGCTCCCCTAGCCCTTGCTGATGAGATGGGTACAGGGAAGTTATTCTCTATAAGTTTCCTGTCTGACTAGGTTGCTTCTTTCCTGGTCCATTGTCTAGAGAGAGCAGGCCTTTATGGAGACTTTTCTGTCTGCACCTGCTGGCGGTCCTCAAATGCTGGCTGCTCCAGTATCCAGTCTGGGATGTGTGAGGCAGGAAGAAAGCCTAGGGACATCACTTCTGCACTCCTTTTCTGTCCCAGGGTCCCCAGCTGACCTGCTTTTTGCTCTCTGCCTTTCAGAACCTTGTCTGCTTTGTGTGTTACATTCGGGGCTTTAGCTGTACTTAGTTGGAGGAACAGGGGATAGTGCATCTATTCCATTTTGGTCCAAAACAGATTGTCCGTCCCACTTATTTTCATGATGCAATTATTTTGTTTTCAGTGAATATATGTTCCATTTATTGATATTTTGTGAGAAGAGGGTTGACCTTCCTAGTGTTAGAATTTCTTATATGTTTTGACATTTTGTTTTGAAAAACTTCCCCCCTCCCTTATACTATTAACCCTAACAATTTTGCAATTTCCAATCCCTACATCTTTGGAACCATCAATCTAAAACTACATCTTACTTAGTGAGACCCATTTCATGTTTCTCAGTGAAACTGGGGGCTTTGCACATGCTTCCCAATGTCAGCAGAAAGCTAAGCCTAAGTTAGGGTCCTCTGGCTGGATCTGTGCTCCCCAGTTGTCCCAGGCAGAGCCTCCTTCCCCCATCCTTCATAAGCAGGGAGGTTGTAGGCAGATTCTCATTTTAAATGAAAGGATGGCTCACTTCCCACTTTCCCTGGGAGCCAGAGGCTTCTCTAGGTGCTCCAGCTTCTGTTTTTCTAAGTTTCTGAGCCACGAGTATGGTTTTCCTATCTTGCAGCATAGTTGCACATTTTTAGGCTTTTATTTCCATGTGTATTTTATCTATATGAGTAGAGAAAAGGAAGACTTCAAAACAAGGGCTTTCAATGCTGTTATAGATAGTCAGATTGATATTGAGATTCCACAGTTAGCCTACCAAATCAGTGATGACTAAGAATTCTGGTGAAATCAAAGTCTGGTGGGGAGGAGTTTTGGAAAAGTTGCGCTCCCATATGCTATTGTTGGGAGTATAAATGGTACAGCTGTTTAGGAGAGCAATTTGGAAATACCTCTCAAAGTTTTAATTAGCATCCTATTTAATATAATAATTTCATAATTTATCTTACAGGATATAGTGTGCAATATATACGTTTAAAATATTTGTTACAGAATTGTTTATATTAACAAAAAATAACTACAAATTCCTTAAAAGCCAATCATCGAGAGACAGGTTGAATAGAGGATGACCTACCCACAAACTAGAGTACTAAGCAGCCTTAAAAAGAATGGGATAGAGATGTGCTTAAAGATGAAGGAATATTTACAAAAGAGCTACACAGTAGAAGTGACTAGTTGATATAATATGACCTCATTTGGGTAAGACAGTTCTGGAAGCCAGTCAGGTGACTGACAGCAAGCATTAATGAGGATCATATAAGACCATATATGTATGAATATATATATATATAAAACCATATAAGGTCAATAAGATGGATTTTCACATTTGTATCCTTCCATACTGTTTGCAGTTTTATTGACAGATCCTTAATGATACTTTTATTTTTAGAAACTAGACCTTATTTCTGGTGGGAATGTAAAATGGTACCACTACTCTAGAAAGTAGTTTGGCAGTTCCTTATAAAACTAAGCATATGATTAGCACATGATCCAGCAACTGCACTCGGGCATTTATCCCAGAGGAATAAAAACTCATGTTCACACAAAAACCTTACATGCATGTTGGTAGTAACTTTATTTTCAAAGCCCAAAACTAGAAACCACACAGATACCCTTCAGCGAATAAACAGTTAAATAAACTGTGGTACATCCATTCCATGGACGACCACGCAGCAATAGAAAGGAACAACCCATTGGTAAACTTGCAACAGCCTGGATAGATCCCAAGGGGATTATGCTAAGTCTTAAAAAGCCAATCCCCAAAGGCTACATGCTGCATTGTTCTATTTATAATTCATTCTTTAAGTGACAAAACTGTGGAAATGGAAAACATACTTAGTGCCAGGGATCAGGGATGGGGGTACAAAAGGGCAACTTGAATGACCCTTGCAATGCAGGAACTGTTCTGTATCTTGACTGTAGTGGTGGATGCATGAATCTACACGTAATAAAACTGCATACAACTAAACATAAACACACATAAATGAGTGCACGTGTATGATGGGGAATTATGAGTAAGGTAGGCGGACGATATCAACGTCTGCTTGTGATGATGTAGTTTAGCTTTTCTAGATGTTACCATTTGGGGAAACTGGGCAAAAGATATGCAGGATCTCTCTCTATTATTTCTTACAATGCATGTGAATATTCAATCTCAAAATAAAAAGATTAATTAGAAACAAACAGTCCTTAGAGTGATTCTTTTTCTCTATATATATATCTCATGAGTTGTTTTGATTAGGTTGTCTTAAATATACTCCAGACTTTGTTTCTGTTGTAAATTGAATAGTACTGTCTGTTTCATTTTCTTAATAGTTATTGTTTAGAGGAATATAATTCATTTTTATGTGCTGATCTCCTACCTGGGAATTTTGCTGTCTTCTTTTATTTATTCTTCTAGCCTATTTGGTCATCTCTCTATGAGTTTTCAGCTTTTTGGTAATATATTGAGAAGACCATGTGATTTTCTTCTTTACTGCCTTATAGTTGTAAATTGCACTGGTAGATTTTCTGACAATGACATAATCTGATGTTGAATCTTTTCTGACAGCGTTCTTGCTTTCCTGGGATAATGACAGAATCATTTTGTTTTGATTTATTAATTTAAAAATGCACTCAAGTTTAATTAGCTAACATTCTATTTCTCATTTCTGAATGAATGTTCACCCATGAAATCAGTCTGTCATTTTCCTTCCTTGAAATTTGTTTGCTCTATTGGTACCAAGGTTATTAAATGACTTTGTAAATGAGTTTGGAAGCTTATCTTCAAGTTCCATTTTCTGCAACAGATTGTGTAAAATAGGGGTTACATATATTTTGAGAGTTTGGACAATTTTCCTATGTAATAAGTCTCAGTCTACAAGGAGAGAATTTGATCACCATTTCAATATTTTTATTTGTTATTGGTCTTCACATTTTTTCTCTCTTCTGACCCCAAACTTTAAAGCTTTTTCAGAAAATTTCCCACTCCATCTAGGTTTTTATATTTAGTCCGCTATAGTTTTCATAGTATTCTTGCCAATGAATTTGAAATTAAATTGCTTTTTAAATTTATATCAAGCAAATACTTCACTCTCTAGTAAAGAAGGGTAAGTCTCCCAATACTTTATAACCCCCAGTAATTTCCCATTTTCCCCCAAGGCTCTTCCCATGGTATCTTCAGTCTGATTTAGTCATGTTCTTATCCCATTGTCATCCTGGAGTCTTCTCTTATTGTCATACTAAGAATTCTTTTTGCTTGTTTTCTGAATTAGTGAAGTTTTCTTAAATTTCATACTTTCTTCCTTCTTTTATTCCTGCTACATTTTAGAATAAACCCTTCTAAGAAAGAGTACATGGCAATCACACTGTGAGACCTTACTTTCTGAAAGTATCTTTGCTATTTCCTTATCTGAAGTTAACTGACCAGCGTGCATAGAAGTCTGGATTGGAAGTCATTTTTCTTTAGGAAGGTGGTGGTATTGTTTATTGTCTGAGATAATTTTGATGACTCATCCCCTATACTCATCATTTTGTGTCCATATTGTTGTCATCTTCCCACAATGCTCTGAAATATCAGTAGTTAGTTTCTTGTGATTGCTTTTCCTACATTGTGTCCAGTGTATAGTGGGACCTTTCCATCTGGAGACTCAGACCCTAAAATTCTGAGATGTCTTGTATTATTTCATTGTTATTGCTCTTTTTTCCTTTTCATCTGTTCCCATTTTTTGCAACTCCAATTATTTGCATGTTGGCCTTCCCAGATGGATATTTTTCCTTCTTGCAGTTCATCTGTTTGTTGTTTTGCTCTACATTCTTGCAGAGTAACTCCACTTCATCTTTCAGTCTTTTTATTGAATATATTGTTTTTCCCATCATAGTTTTGGTTTCCAAGAATGTTTATTTTCTGGCAGGAGCTTGTTTTTATTTCATGCATGCAGTATCTCCTGTCATATTCATTGGCTTCACTCCTCATAGGCACTTAGCTTCCACTGGACTGGTAACTCTGACACCATTAGTCTTTCTACCTTGCCACTTTTAAAGGTTTCTAACATCTATTAATTGATGTCATCTCATTTGCTTTGTCCTTCTGCACATGTTTTTGCTCTTTATTCTGATTTCAGTAGAATTTTGAATGTAAACTCAATCTGCCATGTTTAAAAGAAAATTCCTTTAATTAAAAAAAAACCCTCTAGTATATTTATGTTAATTTTCCCTCATTTGATGTTCTATTTATCTGCCTATTTAGTTTTTTTGGAATAAACCAGAAATTAGTCTATACAATCAGCTTCTTTCTAATAGCCAGGCTTTATGGTATAATCATCTTCTTAAGGAAAATCAATAAACTGGTTTTAGAAGTGCATAACCTACTAAACCAATTCTGAAAATGAATCCCAATTCTCCTACCTTAAAATAACACACATTTTTAAAATTCTTTAATAAAAAATAATGTGCTACTAGCACAGAAGCAGTGAAACAGCCTAGACAGTCCAGACAGAGCCGCATATGTATTTAGGGATATGGAATAGGATGCTGGTTACATACCCACCAGTGAGGATGTGTTTTCACTTAGTAAATGGTGTTGGGTAAACAAGCTATAAAGAGAAAGAAAGCTGGATTCCTACCTTACACCATACACACACACACACACACACACACACACACACACACAAAATAGCACTTAATGGGTTAAAGTTCTATTTTTAAAAAGTAAGTTTATTAAGCTAACAGGAGAAGATACAGAATGCTTCTGTAAACTCAGATGTAGAAGTCTCTCTTATCTAAGACCCAAAAATCACACATAGAAACAGACTAATGGACTTGACCCATTCAGAATTTGTGATTTCTGTTTAGCAAAGATAAACTTAACATATAAGAGGCAGGTGGAATTCTACTCTTTCCTAGAATATATCTAGAATCTGCAATCTAAAATATACAAAGTCTCTAGAATATACAAGAACTCCTACAAATCATCATGGAAAGGACCAAAAATACAGCTGGTGAAAAAAAAAAATGGGCAAGACATATGAAGAAGCTTTTCAAGTGGAACATCAGACAGAATACCTGCAGAATACTGAGTGAGTATATGCTTAACCTCACTAATATTATGAGATATTCATATTTAAACATCATATTACTGCCTTTATACCAGACTGGCAAAAAATTAGAAAATTTGATAGTGTTAAACGATATCGAAGACTTGGGGGAAATGGGAACCGTTGTTTACTTTGGGAACTGAAAACTGGTGGAATTATTCTGGAGGGCAATCGGGTAAAATTAGTATGCGGACAGCTTCTGAACCAGCAATCTTTTTTCCAGAGTATGCACCCTGAAGAAAGTCTCAGCGGTGTGCACAAAGAGACTGATACAAGGTAATCCATCCTTGGTTATGAGAGCAAGCAGCTGGAGATCATCTGCAATGAGCCCTCCTTAAAGAAATTGATGGCAATGTGTGTGTACAATTGTAGAACTCTCAGCAGCAGTCAAAATTAGATGTACATATATCAACATGTATGGTTAATTAAAAAACACACTCTGCATTAATCACATACACACAAATTACACCGCATGTATTTTTAAGTGAATGAATGGACTTCAGGTACAATGTGTATACATTGTGAAGGTTAGGATTGGGAGTGGAATGACAGTGGGGTTGACGAATGAAGGGGAACACCAATAACTGACATAAATAAAGAATGAATGAATGAAGTAACACAAAAGGGACTTTGCAGAGAAGACTGATGGTGAGTGGTGAGTGTGCAATAGGATAAAGAATATGGTTGGAATAATTTTGTGTGTCTGTGGTCTAAAAAGTAAAACTAATTAAAAATTAAGATGCCAGTAATTGAAAAGTCATCTCAAGAGAAAGTCACAGTGGGGAGTTGGGGGAAATAGTTACAGAGGTGACTGTTATTTTCAGGACAGTAATCTTGCCACCCTACTGAACATTACTATATAATAAATATGACAGAAAATCTATCAGGGGGAAACAAGGCTGTGACCTTTTAGTGATCTTCCAGGGAAAAACGTTTTTCTATATTCCATTAGCACTGAGATTGATGATTCAGGTTTAAAGTATAGGATCTTTGATCATGTGCATGGGTTACATAAGGGACTTGAGATTGATGGCGGATGACTGGGTGCCCAGCTCCAACCAGCTTGTGCTCCACCTACAGCAGAACCGGTTGCTGATTGAAGAGCCCTTATTGTGCTGTGTCACATTGCAGTGTCACAGCTGAGGACAAAGACACAGGAAAATGAAGTGCCTGACTAAGTCCATGTTGGAAATAATACGGTGAAGCCCTGGTGTGTGCCAGGGGCTTAGGTGGGCTTTGTTAATTAGTCTTCATGACAAACACAATAGGCACATATTCTTTTTTATTTTACAGATGAGATCAAGAGAGGTGATGTAAATTGCACAAGGTTGACTGGTGAAAGCTAGCTGAGGTTCAAACCCAGACATGTCTGACTCTTTTCAAAATACAGCACTTTACCTTCATCTTTAAAATGTTAGCATTGCATTTCATTGTCCACATGGATTCACCCAACACTAAGAGTTTATCATCTTACTAGATATGTTGATTGTAGGGTTTCTCATTGCTTCTAAGATAAACTGTTATGATCATAGACCCTTCAGAGAGACAACCTCAGGTAGTCCATACCATGACCCCCACTCCCAGCCCACACCTGTTGGGACTTGTGATGACCGGAAGGTAAAACCATTCTGAAAGTCAGTGGCCTAAGGTGACTGAAGGTTATGCAGAGATCTTCCCTGGCAGATATTATTGGCATCGATTGAGCAGGGCAGAGTCTTCTCTGGAATTCAAAGTAAGAGGCTTGGTAGCAATGAGCACCTTGGCGGGCAATGGGAAACTTATCCACATAGAGAGGAAGGCACAAACAGCACCCACCTGAGTGATGGACCAGCAGAGCCCTGGTGTGGTCCCTGGATTCCTGCAGCTGAGGCTGGAGCTGCCTTGGATTTGGGAAACCCTTCTGTTCAAGACTTCCTGGCAGCTAGCCTGAAGTTTCTGACCTTGATGGGAGGCACAGTTGTTCAGTTTTCCCTGGCTTCTTGTGAAGACCCACCTCATAGCTAAGATTCCTGCTTCCCAATTCCCTCATTGGGTTTTTTAAGATATTCTCCCATTTCTGTGAGGTGGTGTGAGCAAATCTGTTTGATAAAGGACAAGAGCCCAACTCAGTCATTGTTTTGCTTTCTTAACTTCCTAGAAAGCGGCCTTCAAGTTTGACAAAGGAGACCCAGTCAAGTGTGAGAAGAGATATCAAGAAAGTGGGCTTCAAGCTTCAGTTTCCAATAGCTTAAGCCATACATTGAGGGAGAGCCACATGGCCCTAATGTGATATATGGAGGTAAAGTTTGGAAGAGTGTGGTTCTGCCATAGAGGTGTCAGTGAATCAGGGTCCAGGGGTTGTGTTGGGTAGGGGACAGAAGTGGAGAGGGGAGCTGTGTGACAAGAATGGGAGCCAGTGAAGGCTGGGATGACCCCTCAGGGTCTATGTGGGGAATGTACTCCGAGATCCACGTGGTTCAGATCAATTATGGTGGTGGCTCACACAGTTAGGAGGGTGAAAAGAGGTCATTCCAAGAGATCCAGCAGGAAATTAGATTAGCCAGAATGCTGCTTTGATTGCAAGTGGATAACCAGCCACTCTGGCTTGCCTATGACTGCAGAGTTTCCTGGGAAGTAGAATTTTCAGGGCTAAAACCAGGAGAGTCCTGAGCAGACTGGGATACTTGGTCAACTCCAAAACTTGCAAAAGATAGAAAGTCACTAGTTAAGCCAAAATAGATAATGTGTTGACTCACAAGGTCAAACCATGGGGTGGAGAGCTCTAAAACTGGATTTGAGAAGTCTCAGGAAAGGATTTTGCAGTTCAGGGATCTCCTGCCTTAAGCTTCCAGGATATCACCTCTCTCAGCATGAGAAGATTTTTTAAAAACCCATGCCCAGACTTCTCCCAGAGTTTCTGTTCTCATTCATCTGAGTTTGGACTTCGGCTTCAGCAATTTTTTTTAAAAAACCTCCTTTATTTTTATTTTATTGACGCATCAATGTGTCAAATTCTGAGGTATGGCACAATGTCTCAGTCACGCATATACATATATTCATTTTCATATTCTTTTTCATTAAAGGTTATCACAAGATATTGAACATAGTTCCCTATGCTATACAGCAGAAACTTAGAGAAAAAAAAAACTTCCTTTATTTGGCTCTTATTTAAAACCACTACTTTCCATGGATAACAGAATAAGCCCAAGGTTCTCAAACTTGTCTTTCCATTGTAATCATCTGTTGGGCTTTTAAAAAATACCAACACTGGTGTCCCACCTCTCAGCAGATGTATCTAATCTGTAGACAAATTTGGAATCCATCCTTAGATCCTCCCCCAGAACAGCACTGAGATTTGAGCACCGGCTGAGTGAGGATTTACAGGTACATGGATCTACGGATAAGTCAATAGGAGACCATTGGCAAACCCTGTGAGTTAGCTGATTGTCTGCTTTTGTTATTCTGCCAGGAGTGAGGGTGAGAGGGTGCAGGTGATTAGGACCTAGGAGATTTTGCAGGCTACTGGGATGCAACACTGACCAGATAGAGACTGAGTCGTCCATGATCCCCGTGCTGTCATGACCATCTATCAAGGCTTCTGACAGATGAGCAGTTAATCTCCTGGATCTGCCATGTATCAACTGACCTTTAAGGATAATACTGTATACTGAAGACAATCTGTATACAGCAGCTGGTATGTGGCTAATGCAAAATAAAACATTAGTGTTTCCCTCCTTCTCAACATCTTGAATATCTGAGTCCTCCCAGGGACTTCCTTTACTAATGGGATATTTCTATTGCAGCAGACAAATAAATGCTCTCAATCTGTACCTTCCCAGCTTGCTGTAGCATTCCCATACACACTTGTAAGACACGAGGACTCCGTAGTCCTCATTTCTCAGAATTTGTGGGTTGGCAGTCACAGAATGTCTGAATCAAGGCTGACGTTTTCAGAGAGAATGACTATGGGATTCCGCAGTTGTGATTCTGATATTCTGCAATTGCAAATCCAAGCCTGTCAGTGAACATAGTTTTCAAATGTCATGACTCAGCATATTTCATATTACACAACTCATAGATATTCAGGGATTCTCTGATATTAAGACACCACTGACTTTCTATGTTTGTGATCCATACACAGAAAACATAAACCTAAGTCTATAGCAGCTACGTAAAGAATGTTTACCCTCAAATCTGTGCCTAAAGCTAGTCTTAATTTGAGCACAAAATGGCAAGGCTGTTTCTGGAACTGGGAGACTCAAGTAGATGGGGTTTCTTTCTACAGAATGTTTGGTCCTGAAATGTCATCTTACTGAAGAAATGGCAACTACCAGATGGTTGAAATTGACAGTAATTCTTTAATTGTCCTCTTTAAAGAGAATGGTATACTCCAGGTAATAGTATAGCCAAGTGTTTGGACAGGGAACACAGAATAAGGATATGATAAGGGTGATCATCAGATTGATCCAGGGGTCCTATGATTTTATGACTTGATGGTTTTTAGATTGCTTGACTTGGCAATTCTTATTCACAAATAATAAGACACTAAAAAGAGAGAAAAAATGAATTCAGCAATATGGAGAAAAAACCCAGAATCTCACAAGATGAGAAGACCACAAAACATACTTAGCAAGAGACACAGGCCATGCTGGAAACGACCAGAACTCTCTCCCTGTTCCCTCTGTTTTTCTCATGGACTCTGCCCCACAGACAGTGAGAAGGGGGAAGCAGGGCTGTATGAGGCCTCCATTCTTTGCTCAGCCTCTGGACCCCAAATCCTGGGAGAAACACAGTGCCTGGCTGTCTGACCTCAAACAGAGTCTCTCTCTTGCCATCTGTCCTGGGGTGACAGCGATGGTTAATATTAGAGCTGGACAGTCAGACAAGCCAGACATTTAAATACATTATAAAATGGTCACCACAAATCTGGAAATCATCTGTCACCATACCCAATTATTACAGTATTACAGTATTATTACATATGGCATAAATTCCTTATGCTGCACATTACATCCTCATGGCTTATTTATTCTATGACTGGAGGTTTGTACCTCTTAATCCCCTTCACGTAATTCACCCATCCACCCCACTCTGGCAACCACCAGTTTATTCCCTGTATCTATAAGTCTGTTCTTGGTTTGTTTATAGATGCCACATGTAAGTGAAATCATAGTTATTTGCCCCTCTCTGTCTGACTTATCTCATTTAGCATAATACCCATCCACATTGTTGCAAATGGCAGGATTCCATTCTTTTCATGGCTAAGTAATATTCTATTGTGTATATATAAACATATATATATATATATATGTATATATATACACACACACACACACACACACACAGTGTGTCTTCTTTATCCATTCATCTATTGATAGACACTTAAGTTGCTTCTATATCTTGGCTATTGTAAATTATGTTTCAGTGAACATAAGGATGCATTAGTGGGCTTTTTTCTCTTTGGTTAAGTACCCAGAAGTGGAATTGCTGGATGATATGGTACTTCTATTTTTAATTTTTAGAGAACCTCCAACTGTTATCCATAGTGTCTGCACCAATTTACATTTCCACCAACAGCATACAATCTCACCAACATTTGTAATTTCTTGTCTGTTTTATAAGATCCATTATGACAGGTGGGAGGTGATATCTCATTGTGGTTTTGATTTGCGTTTTCCTCATGATTTGTGATGTTGGGAGCATCTTTTCATATGCCTGTTGGCCATTTGTATGTCTTCTTTGGAGAACTGTCTATTCAGGCCCTCTGCCCAATTTTCAATCCGATTGTTTGTTTTTTGGTTATTGAATTGTATGATTTTTAACACACTTTGGATATTAACCCCTTGTTGGATATATCATTTGCAAATGTCTTCTCCCACTCAGTAGGTTGCCCTTTTTTTGTTGATGGTTTCTTTTACTGTATTATATGGTGATTTTTTCTTATATTCCTCAATTTCTTCTGCATTTAGTAATTGGAATTCTTATGTAAGTAGGAGTTATTTCTTTCCTATTGATTAATTACACATTTATATCAGCACAGATTTATGGGTATTTATTTTATCAAAGGGGTTATAGTCTAATACTATCATTATTTTTGTAGCCCAAGTTGTTCCTTGAGCACTCTTTGGTCATTATTTTTTGGACATTTATAGCTTTTTCAGGTTTGCACATGTGCTCTTTTGCTACACCTGCATCCATTTTGTTTTCGTTTTGTTTGCTTATTTGGTTTTATTTGATCACTTACTTACTTATTGGCACTGTAAGATGTTCCAGGCTCGTCATGTATTTTCTCTCCCAAAGGTTTGGAGTCAACCACATCTCCAGAAACTAACAGCCTCCGTTTGTTGGAGAACAAAACTGATTTAGAAACCAAGACAGGGAGATGGGAGGGTATATCTCAGTGGTAGAGTGCACGCTTAGCATGCACAAGGTCCTGGGTTCAATCCCCAGTACCCCCATCAAATAAATAAACAAGTAAATTAACTTAATTACCCCCTTCCCCCCAAAAAAAGAGAAACCAAGACCTCCTGGACACAAGGTATTCTCATTGCTACTGGGTCATATAGCATCCATTTCCTCTCAGTGGGTAAGACTAGGAAATATATGCATATATGTTACCTCATGTGTATACACATCTACATACCTATATGTATCTATTTATATTTATATATACATGAGTATATATGTGTCTGTCTGTCTATCTATCTATCTATCTATCTATCTATCTATCTATCTATCTATACACCATGTGTCCACATTGAGCCTGCAACTTCAATGCAGCATCATGGAACTCATTCCACACTTCCCCCTTTCCTTTCCTTATTTGTAACTTCTTTCTCCCTCAGTGAGAAACTTGGTTCTCATTCTCTACAACGTATTTACTTATTTGTTCAATGCTAGAACATAAATAAAGTAGTTTCAAGATTCTTAATCCAGCCCTTCTGGAAACAAATATATCAACAAAAGTACCATGTTTGTTCCCTGCTCTTTTTGTATTTAGCTTTATATTATGCAGTCAGTACTGGATTTTTTAACTTAATTTAGCTATACTCTTTTCTTCCATCTTCCCTCAGTGTGCTTATGTGATTCATTGGCAATATAGTTTGATCCATTCATCACAGTCAAGATTCAACCTGTCTCCTGCAACCTGCTTGATTTTAAAATATTACATCAATAAAACTCACTTTTGTGGTAAAAAGGTCTATGGATTTTGACAGATGAATAGAGTCTTGTATCAACCACTGCTGTTTCACATCAGCCACTTCCCATCAAATATTTCTATCATCCCAAAAGCTCCCCTGTGCTCCCCTTTTACATACAACCCTCTTCCAATGCAAAGCAACCTCTGATCTGCTTTCCTTTCTAGAATTTTGCTGTATCCAGTGTTACATAAATTGAATTACACAATAGGTCATCTTTCGGATCTTTTTTTATTTCATTTAGCAAAATGCTTTCAAGAGTGATCCATAATTTTGCAGGCATGAGTAATTTGCTTCTTTTTGTTGCTGAAAAGCAGTCCATTTAGATGGATGTATCATACATTAACTATCCATTCATCATGTCAAGGACATTCACATATAGGCTTTTGTGTAAATAGACATTTTTAATTTCTTAGATAAATACATAAGAGTAGGACTCTGGGTCATAGAATAGGTGTATGATTATCTTTATACAAAATGGCCCAGTTCTCCTCCCCAATCCCAGACCAAGGGCCCATAGGCAGAAAAAGTAAACACAGCCCAGTTTCAGCAAGTTGTCCTGCCCTGGAAGCCTCCTTGTCCCTGGGGACCCAAGACTGTGTCCCTTACCTAGAGACCAAGGAAGTACAGATGGCATGTAAATGCGGAACCACCCTCCCTCACCAAGAAATACCTCTGTGTCCCGCCTTGGGAAACCTCTTCTGCTCCTCAGGCAGCACCAGCAGACAACACTGGGATCCTCAGGGCACCAGAGTAACCAAACAGAGGAAAATAACACTGCAAAGTCTCTAACATTAAACTGCAATTGGAGCCATTGCCCACAAAATTTGGATAAGACCCACACACTAAACCTACAAAGGGTAACAGCATGCAAAATTAAAAGATTTAAACAGGACTAAGAGCCTCCTGATCTAATAGACAATATAACCAGGATACAGTTGAAAGTCACCTGTCATACTAAGAATCACCGTGAATGAGAAAAGACAATCAACAGACACCAACAAAAAGATGAAGCAGAGTTGGAATTATCTGACAAGGATTTTTAAAACAATAGTCATAAAAATGCATCAATAATCAATTACAAATTCTCTTGCAACAAATGGAAAAAAATAGAATTTTTTTAGAATAGCAATGAAACAAAAGCTATAAAAACAACCAAGTGGAAATTATAGAACTAAAAATACAAGTAAGAGAAAAAAATAACTCACTGGATGAGCTCAATTGTAGAACAGTAATTACAGAGGATAGAACCAGTGAACTTGAAAACATCAAAAAAAAATTCACCCAATCTGAGCAAAGAGAAAATACATGGAAAGAAATGAACAGAGCCTCAGAGATATGTGGGGAGTAACATAGGGTCCAACAATCATATCATCAAAGTTGCAGAAAGAGGAGGGAAAGATAGTGGGGCAAAAGGAGTATTTGAAAAAATAACGGCTGAAAATGTCTCCAATTTGGCAAAAGACACAAACCTACAGCCTCAAAAAGGCTAAGAAAAGCCAAATAAGGTAAAATCAAAAAAATCATTTCAAAATACATCATGATGAAGTTTCGTAAACTAAAGACAAAAAAAAATTTTGAAAGCAACCAAAAAGAAATAATGCCAATAAGAAAATGCCAACTCAAATATCAAGAGAATTCTTATCAGAAATGAAGTCATGGAGGCAGAAGGAAATGGCACAATATTTTTCAAGTGCTGAAAGAAAAGATCTGTCAACAAAGAGCTCTGTATCTAGTGAAGCTACTATTCAAGAATAAAGAGAAAATGAAAGCATGGTCTGATGAGGGAAAGCAATAAGAATTTGGTGCCAGCAGACCTGTCCTTAAAGGGTGGTGAAAGGAAGTTCTCCAAAAGGAGGGAAATGATAAAGGAAGGAGTAATAGTAAAAAGAAAAATATAGATATGTTTTTCCCTTTCCTAATGAGCTTTGTAAGTCATATTTAATGATTGAGGCAAAAACTGTGACTCCAGACAATGATTTTTTTAAATGGGGCAGTTAAAAATGTAGCTAAATAGAACTGAGGTCTCCACACTTAACAGTCAGTGGTAAAATGGTGATACCAGCAGATCCACAATAACTCACATGTCTATATTGTAATACCTACCCGGAGCAACTGGAATGAAAAATGTATGAAATGGTACACCCAAAAGCACTACAAATACAACTAGGTGGAATCCTAAAAAGTGTTTAGATAATCTATTGAAAGGCAGGAAAAGGAAGAGAAATGTGAACTGGAAGAAACAGAAAACATTTTTTTAAAGGCAAGGTGGTATCTAACATATCAATAAGTACCTTATATAGAAATGGTCTAAATGTACCAATGAAAAGACAGAGATTGATAGAGTAGATTAAAAATTAAAAAGCTGAGCTAACTATAAACTTTATATAAGAAATTCACTTTAAATTCAATGATGTAGCAAATCAAAACTACAGTGAGGTATCACCCCAACCAGTCAGAATAGCCACCATTCAAAATTCCACAAACAATAAATGCTGGAGAGGGTATGGAGGAAAGGGACCCCTCCTATACTGTTGGTGGGAATACAGTTTGGTGCAGCCATTATAGAGAGTATACAGAGTCTTCAAAA
Organism: Camelus dromedarius; assembly: GCF_036321535.1. Taxonomy (NCBI): domain Eukaryota; kingdom Metazoa; phylum Chordata; class Mammalia; order Artiodactyla; family Camelidae; genus Camelus; species Camelus dromedarius. The sequence continues at coordinate 3,821,639 of NC_087464.1, forward strand.
GACTAAACATGAACTTACCGTATGAACCAGCAATCCTACTCCTGCACATATATAAAGAAGGAACCTTAATTCAGAAAGATACATGTGACAGAGGCCAAGGTGGCGGAGTAGAAGGATGCTCATAGCTCACCTTCTCCCACAAATACACCAAGACTTACATCCACGGACCCATTCAGGCAACCAGAGCACCTGCAGAACTCCAACAGAACATCACCCTCTTCAAAAGACAAAGAAGCCAAAAATCTGGTAGGAGAAAAGGAAAAAAGAAAGAAGAAAAGGCAAAATAGTGTGGGACTGGTCCCACTGGGAGGGAGTGGCAAAGGAGAACTAGCTCTTGTTTGCTGGGTCTCCCCTCTCCAACAGAGAGGCCAGTGGGACAGAGAGGCAGCCTCTGAGGCTCAGATCTGCATGAGCACCCTTTGACCGACAGAATTAAGTTAAAAGGGCATAGAGGGTTCCTGTGACACCCATCCCAATATGTGAGCCAGCAGCTAGGGGCTGGAACAGGCTGCCCGAGCCTGACGGAGGACTGGGGTGGCTGCACTGAGGCAGCCCTGGGGGACTACAGGGTGCTGCATGCCATGGATAAGTGGGTATACTCATTTTTTTTGTCTTTTCTCCTTTTTTTAAAGGGTTTTAAAAGATGTCTCAACCCGATTGCTATTCTGCTTCAACTTGCTCTTCTATTATTCATTATACACTGTTTTCAAACTTTTTTCTCTCCCTTTTTTAAAAATTCTATCTTTATTTTATCTTTTTTATCTGTTCTATTTTCGATTACCTTTTTAATTTCTACTTTCTAAACAATTGCATATGCTTCTAGTTTTACTTTTTTTAATTTTTCTTTTGAAGTATTTTCATTATTATTATTTTTAAAAATCCACCTGATTTTATTTTCATTTCTTTTGGTTTTGATCTCCTGTTATTGTATATACACAGGTTTCAAATACTGTTTTTTGATCTTTTTTCCTTTTTCTTTAAGGGTTTTTAAAAAACAATCTCAACTGGATTGCTAGTCTGATTCAAATTGCTCTTCTATTATTGATTATATGCTGTTTTCAAACCTTTTTTTTTCTCCCTTCTTTTAAAATTCTCTTTCTCTCTCGCTCTCGCTCTTTTTTTTTATTTCTACATAGGTTTTAGATAGATAAATAAATAAACTGCTTAAGGACCACAATAGATAACTGATACTCCATAATCCACAGTGCCAGAGAGAAATGAGCAATATGAAGAAGCAGAGGAAAAATTCCCAATTAAAAGAGCAAGAGAAATCCCCTGAAAGAACAATCAATGAAATAGACATTGATAACCAACCAGATCAACATTTAAAAAAAAAGTGCTCAAAGTACTGAAGGAATTAAAAGAGATAGTGTTTAGAGATATAAAATATGTCAAAAATGAAATTGAAGCTATAAAGAAGAGCCAAGTAGAATTGGTAAACTCATTGGCTGAAATGAGAACTGATCTAAAGGCTGTGCAAAGAGCCTAGATGCAGAGGAATGAATAAGTGACCTAGAAGAAGACAGGACAACAGAAAGCACACGATCAGAACAGCTGAGAGAAAAACAAATAAAATCTAATGAAAACAGCATAAGGGACCTATGGGATAATATAAAGCATGCCAATCTTTGCATAATAGGGGTTCCAGAATCATAAGAAAGATCAAAGGGGATTAAAAAGGTATTTGAAGAAGTCATGACTAAAAACTTCCCAAACCTAGAAAATGAATCAGATATCCAACAGGAAGCTCAGAGGATCCCAAACAGGAAGAACCCAAACAAACCCACACCAAGACATATCATAATCAAGATGGCCAGAGTCAAGGATAAAGCAATGATCCTAAAGGCAGCAAGAGAAAAGCAAAGAGTGAGTTACAAGGGAACCCCCATAAGGCTCTCAGCTGAATTCTCTACACAAACACTACAGGCCAGAAGGGAGTGGCAAGATATACTCAAAGCCCTAAATGAAAAAAAAAGATGCAGCCTAGGATACTCTATCCAGCAAGGCTATCCTTTAGAATAGAAGGAGTGACAAAGAATTTCACAGACAAGCAAAAACTGAAAGAGTTTAACAACACTAAATCCATGCTAAAAGAGATATTGAAAGTTCTACTCTAAATAGAAAAGAAGCAGGATGCTACAGAAATGAGAAACTTATAACTGAAAAGGTGATAACTCATGAATTACAAATAAAATAAACACGAAGTTGTAAAAGAAGACATCTAAATCATTAAGAGTAGGAGAGGGAGGCAAAAAAAATATAGAGTATTTTTTTTATTTCTTGTTTAATTTTTTGTTCTCAGTAGGATGAGTTTGAGATTATATTACTATAAGTTTAATAAAAACAATTATAGTAATGGGTTAATAGACTTACAAAAAAGGTAACCACAAGCCAAAAACTTACAAGTTAGTCACAAAACTAAATACAATCCATGATAATGCAAAGTAAAATTACCAAACCACAAAGGGAAGAAGAAAGGAACAAAGAGGAAATACCAAATCAACTGCAAAAATAAGTTCAAAATGGCAATAAATACACATCTATCACTAATTACTGTAATGTTAATGGACTAAATGCTCCAGTCAAAAGACATAGATTGGAAGGCTGGATAATAAAGCAAGAACCTTCAATATGGTGCATACAAGAGACCTACTTTAGGGAGAAGGACACATATAGATTGAGAGTGAAAGGATGGAAAAAGATATTCCATGCAAATAGAAAAGCCAAAAAAGCAGGTGTTGCAGTACTGATTTCAGACAAAATAGACTTTAAAACAAAGGCCATAAAGAAAGGTAAAGAAGGACATTTTATAATGATTAAAGGAGTGATACAAGATGAGAATATTACACTCATTAATATATATGCACCCAATATATGAGCACCTAAGTCCATAAAACAATTGCTAACAGAGATAAAGGGGGATATTGATGGGATTACAATAATTGTTAGAGATTTTAACACCACATTAACATCACGAGACAGATCTTCCAGACAGAAAATAAATAAGACAACAGAGAAATTACATAATACAATAGAAAAATTAGATTTGGCAGATGTTTTCAGAGCATTACACCCCCAAAAAGAGGATATACATTCTTTTCAAGTGCACATGGAACATTTTCTAGGATTGATCATGTACTTGGGGCCTCAACAATTTTAAGAAGATAGAAATTATCTCAAGCATCTTTACTGACCACAATGCCATGAAACTGGAAATCAACTACAGAGAAACAAAAGAGACAAAAAGGAAAGCATGGATATTAAACAACATGCTATTAAAACACCAATGGGTCAATGAGGAAATCAAAGTTGAAATTAAAAATACCTTGAGACAAATGAAAATGAAAACACAATCACACAAAATTAATGGGACACAGCAAAGGCAGTGCTAAGAGGGAAGTTTAAAGGATATAGGACTTCCTCAAAAAAGAAGAACAATCTCAAATAAACAATCTAACCCACCAGCTAAAATAATTAGAAAAAGAAGAGCAAAAAACCCCAAAAGGCAACAGAAGGAAGGAAATAAATAAAATACAGATTTTAAAAAACATAGAAAATATCAATCAAACCAAAAGCTAGCTTTTTGAAAAAGGAAATAACATCAACAAGCCTCTGGCCAAACTCACAAAGAAGAAAAAAGAGAGAGCACAAATAAGCAAAATAAGAAAGGAAAATGGGGAAGTTACAATGAATAACATAGAAATACAAAATATCATATGAGAATATTATGAAAAACTATATGGAACCAAGCTGGATAACCTAGAGGAGATGGATCAGTTTCTGGAAACATACTGTCCACCAAGACTGAATCAAGAAGAAACTGACCACTTAAACAAACCAATCACTAGAAATGAAATTGAATTAACAATAAAAAACCTCCCTACAAATAACAGTCCAGGACCAGACGGCTTCACTGGGGAATTCTACCAAACATACAAAGAAGAACTCATACCAGTACTTCTCAAACTCTTCCAGACGATTGAAAAAGATGGAATACTCCCAAACTCATTCTATGAAGCCATCATCACCCTGATACCAAAACCAGGCAAAGACACTACCAAAAAAGAGAATTATAGGTCAATATCACTGATGAACATAGACGTCAAAATCCTCACCAAAATATTAGCAAATAGAATCCAACAGCACATAGAAAAGATTATACATCATGACCAAGTGGGGTTCATCCCAGGGACATAAGGGTGCTTCAACATACGCAAATCAATCAATGTAATACATCACATCAACAAGAATAAGGACAAAAACCACACGATCATCTCAATAGATGCAGAAAAGGCATTTGATAAAATTCAACACCCATTTATGATAAAAACTCTTATCAAAGTGGGTATAGACACAACATATCTCAACCTAATAAGAGCTATATATGACAAACCTACAGCCACCATAGTACTCAACGGTGAAAAACTCAAAAGCTTCCCACTAAAATCTGGGACAAGACAAGGATGACCACTATCACCACTCCTATTCAACATAGTCCTGGAAGTCCTAGCCACAGCAATCAGACAAGAGAGAGAAATAAAAGGGATCCAAATTGGAAAAGAAGACGTAAAAGTGTCACTATATGCCAACGACATGTTACTATATATAGAAAACCCTTAAAGGTGCACACAAAAACTATCAGAGCTGATCGAAGAATTCAGCAAGGTAGCAGGTTACAAGATTAATGTTCAAAAATCAGTTGAATTTCTTTACACTAATGATGAATCAACAGAAAAAGAAAGTAAAGAAACAATCCCCTTTAAAATAGCACCCAAAGTAATAAAATACCTGGGAATAAATCTAACCAAGGAGGTGAAAGAATTACATACAGAAAACTATAAACCATTGATGAGGGAAATTAAAGAAGACTTTAAAAAATGGAAAGATATCCCATGCTCTTGGGGAAGAATCAATATTGTTAAAATGGTCACACTGCCCAAGGCAATCTACAGATTTAATGCAATCCCTATCCAATTACCCAGGACATATTTCACAGAACTAGAAAAATTCATAATAAAATTTATATGGAGCCATCAAAGACCTGGAATTGCCAAAGCATTACTGAAGAGAAAGAAAGAGGCTGGAGGAATAACTCTCCCAGACTTCAGGCAATACTATAGAGCTACAGTCATCAAGACAGCATAGGATTGGTACAAAAACAGAGTATAGACCAATGGAACAGAATAGAGAGCCCAGAAACGAACCCACAAAACTTTGGTCAACTCATCTTCGACAAAGGTGGCAAGAATATACAATGGAATAAAGACAGTCTCTTCAGCAAATGATGTTGGGAGAACTGGACAGCAGAATGTAAATCAATGAAGCTAGAACACTCTCTTCCACCATACACAAAAATAAATTCAAAACAGATCAAAGACTTAAACACAAGGCAAGATACAATAAACCTCCTAGAGGAAAACATAGGCAAAACATTATCTCACATACATCTCAAAAATGTTCTCCTAGGGAAGTCTACCCAAGTAATAGAAATAAAAGCAAGAATAAACAAATGGGGCCTAATGAAACTTACAAGCTACTGCACAGCAAAGGAAACCAGAAGTAAAACAAAAAGACAACCTACAGAATGGGAGAAAAATTTTGCAAATGAAACTGACAAAGGCTTGATCTCCAGAATATATAAGCAGCTCATGCAACTTAATAAGAAACAACCAAACAACCCAATCCAAAAATGGGCAGAAGACCTAAACAAGCGATTCTCCAAGGAAGAAATACAAATGATCAATAGACACATGAAAAAATGCTCAATATCACTAATTATCAGAGAAATGTAAATCAAAACTACAATGAAGTATCACCTCACACCAGTCAGAATGAACATCATTCAAAAATCCACAAATGACCAATGCTGGAGAGGCTGTGGAGAAAAGGAAACACTCCTACAGTGCTGGTGGGAATGCAGTTTGGTGCAGACACTGTGGAAAACAGTTTGGAGATGCCTCACAAGACTAGAAGTAATCTTACCATCTGACCCAGGACTCCCACTTCTGGGCATATATCCAGAAGGAACCCTACTTCAGGATGACACCTGCACCCCAATGTTCATAGCAGCACTATTTACAATAGCCAAGAGATGGAAATAGCCTAAATGTCCATCAACAGATGACTGGTTAAAGAAGAAGTGGTGTATTTATACAATGGAATACTATTCAGCCATAAAGATTGATAACATAACGCCATTTGCAGCAACATGATTGTTCCTGGAGAATGTTATTCTATGTGAAGTAAGCCAGAAAGAGAAAGAAAAATACCATATGAGATCGCTCATGTGTGGAATCTAAAAAAAAAAAAAAAAAACCAACAACAAAAACATAAGTTCAAATCAGAAACAGACCCATAGACATAGAATACAAACTTGTGGTTGCCAAGGGGACAGGGGGTAGGAAGAGACAGATTGGTATTTCAAAATGTAGAATAGATAATGAAGATTATACTGTATAGCACAAGGAAATATATACAAGATCTTATGGTAGCTCACAGAGAAAAAACTGTGAGACAATGAATATATATATGTTCATATATAACTGAAAAATTGTGCTTTTCACTGGAATTTGACACAACATTGTAAGATGATTATAAATCAATAAAAAATATTAATAAAAAAATACATGCACCCCATTGTTCATAGTAGAACTATATACAATAGCCAAGACATGGAAACAACCTAATTGTCCATGGACAGATGACTGGATAAAGAAGTTGTGGTATATATACAATGGACTACTACTTAGCCATAAAAAAGGAATAGAATAATGTCATTTGTAGCAACATGGATGGACCTGGAGAATGTCATTGTCAGTCAAGTAAGCCAGAAAGGGAAAGAAAAATACCATATGATATCACTTATATGTGACTTAAAAAAAAAAAGACAAATGAATTTATTTACAAAACAGAAACAGACTTAGAGACATAGTAAACAAACTTTGTTTACCAAGGGGAAGGGGATAGGAAGGGATAAATTGGGAGTTTGAGATTTGCAGATACTAACTACTATATATGAAAAAGATAAACAAGAATTTCATACTGTATAGCACAGGGAACCAAATTCAATAGGGATATGAAAAGGAATATGAAAACGAATATATGTATGTTCACGTATGACTGAAGCATCATGCTGTGCACCAGAAACTGACACAACATTGTAAACTGACTATACTTCAATTATATATATATATATATATACACACACGCAAACACTAAAATTAAAAATAAATTCAATGATGTAGGTAGTCTGAAAGGAAAGAAAAAGATATGCCATGTAAACATTATTTTTTAAAAGCAGAACTGGCTAGGTTAATATCCAATAAAGGAGAATCTAGAGTGAAGGAAATTGCCAGAGACAGAGGAGAACACCCCATAAAAATGATAAAAGGATCAATCCACCAGAAAGACAGAATGATCCTAAATGTGTACTAGACAAACCAGAGAGCTTCACAGTGGATGAAGCATAAAACTGAGAGAAATGACAAGAGAAATACCCAAATCTACAATTACAATTGGAGATTAACACCCACCCCAACGACAATGAAATCAGCAAGGACATACAACATCTGAGCAACACAAGCAAACGGATGTAAGGGACACACAGAACATTCCACTAAATAAGAGAAGAATACACAATTTTCCCCAAGAACCCTTGGAAGTTGCACCAAGATAAACCTTATCCTGGACCCAAAATCGAACTCACCAAATATAAAAGAGCCAAAATCATACCAAATGTGTGTTCCAAAACCACAATAGTCTCAAACTAGAGGTTAATGATAGAAAGACAGCAGGAAAATCTCTGTACATGTGGAAAGTAAACAGCACTCTAAATAATTCGTGAGTCAAACGGGAAGTCTCAAAGAAAATTTGAAAACACGTAGAACTGAATGAAAGCAAGAAAATATACTAAAATATGTGGGATTCAGCCAATGCAATGTTGACAGAGAAATTTACACCGCTAAATGTTTACATTAGAAATGAGGAACAGTCTGAATAAATAACTTAAATTCCTGCCTCAAGAGCTATGAAAATAAGATCAAAATAAATCCAAGCAGGAAGAAAGAAGGACATAATAAAGATAAGAACAGAAATCAATGAAATGGCAAACAGAAGAGGATAGGGAAAATAAACGAAACGAATACATTGTTCTTTGGGGGAAAAATCAATAAAATTGATGAAACTCAAACAAGTCTAACAAAAATGCAGAGAGAGAAAAAGCAAATCACCAATATCAGGAAGGAAACTGGGGATAATACTACATATTCTACAGCTATTAAAAAGATAACAGCAGGATTTGAGCAATTACTCATAAATTAAAAAACAGAAGAAATAGACCAATTCCAAAATAAAATTCACTAACCACAAAATCTCATGCAAGATGAAATCAATAATTTGAATATTAAAAGGATTGAATTTGCCATTTAGATCATCTGAAAAAATAAATCTCCAAGTTTGTATAATTCTACTGAAGAGTTATAAAAGTCATTTGAAGACAAATAAACCAACTTTATGCAATCTATTTCAGAAAACAGCAGAGGAAGGAGCACTTTTCATCTCATTTTATGAAGCCAGTATTACCCGGAGTTCAAAACAAGACAAAAATGGTATAAAAAGAAAAGAAGACTACAGACCATTACCCTCCATAAATTTGTATGCAAAAATCCTCAAAAAAATTAGCAAATGAATCTATCAGAGTGTAAAAAGAGTTATACACCATGACCAAGTTGAATTTATTCCAGGATGCAATGATAGTACAACATTTGAAATCAGTGCAATCCAGCGTGGCAACAAGCTAAAGGGAAAAAAATCATATGATCTTATCAATTGATATGCAGAAAATATATTGACAAAATCTATCTCTCATTCATGATTTAAAAAAAAAATTAAGCAAGTTGAGAACTGGGAGGAACTGTCTGAACCTGAAAAAGAGCATTTGCAGAAAACACAACAACAACAACAACAATAGGTAACATTATACTTAATGCTTCTCCACTCTCCTAGGATCAGGAACAGGAGAAGGATGCCAGGTCTCCCCACTCATTTAACTGAAAGTTCTAGCCATTTTAAAAGGTGATAAAAAAAATAAGAAGCATACAGAACAGAAAGCAAGATATAAAATTATTCCTATTTGTAAATGATCTGATTAGGTAAAAATCCCAAGGATCCTACAAGAAAACTCCTAGAACTAAGAAATAAGTTCACTGAGGTCCCAGTTTATAAGGCCGACAGACAAACATCAATCACATTTTTATATACTAACAACTACAGGAACCACAATAACCAAATAAAATGAAAGGTTAGGCATGCACTTAACAAAACCTGTGTAACATCTAGGTGCCTAAGAATGACAAAATGCCTATGAAAGAAACAGAGAAGACCTAAATAAATGCAGAGATGTATCATGTTTATGGTGCGAAAAACTCAACATAGTAAAAATGTCAATTTCCCAAAATTGATCTATGAATTTAATATAATTCCTATAAAAACCCTAGTAAGAATTTTTGTAGACATAAAGAGGCTTATTCTAAAATTTATGTGGAAAGGCACAGGCCTTAGAGTAGCTTAAACAATCTCAAAAAAGAAGAAGAAAGTGAGAGTGATATTAAGGTTCATTATAGAGCTGCAGTAATCAAGACATTGTGTGCTAGGGGAGAGATGAGCATAGATCAATGGAACCGAGTAGAGAACCAGAGACTGACCCAAACAAATATGCCCAGCTGACTTTTGACAACAGTGCAAAAGCAACTAAATGGAAGAAGGGTAGCCTTTTCAACAAATGGTGTTGGAGCAGCTGGACCTCCATGGGGGAAAATGAGCCTGAACCTAAACCCGGACCTAATACCTACTATCAAAATTAACTCAAAATTCTTCATAGCCTTAAATGTAAAATGTTAACTATGAAGCTTTGGGAAGAACATAGGAGAAAAATCTTCAGAATCTAGTCCTAGGCTAACTTTTCTTAGACTTGACACCAAAAATAAAATAATAATAATAATTCAAAATTTATCAAAATTAAAAACCTTTGCTCTGCAAATATCCTTGTGAAGAGAATGAATACACAAGCAACAGACTGTAAGAAAATACTTCCATATCACATAACTATCAAAGGATTAGTCGCTGCAAGATGTAACTTAGCAGTAAAAAAAAAAAATCCAATTAGAGAATTGGCAAACTATATGCACAGACATTTCCCCCCAGAGGATATATAATACATACAGCAAATAAGCACATAAAAAGATGTTCAGCATTGCCAGCCATCAGGGAAATGCCAATTAAAACTACAATGAGATACACTTTGAAACTAGAAGAATGGCTAAAATTAAATATATATATATAATATTATGTATATATAATTAAAAATATTATATATATATATATATATAAAACCACCATTGAATGCCTTTGAGAATGCAAAGAAACTGCTTCTCTCATCCTTTGCTGGTGGGAATGTAAATAAATGGTACAGCCACTCTGGAAAACCATTTATTTGGCAGTTTCTCAGAATGCTAGACATGCAATTTCCAAATAACCAGCAATTGCACTCTTGGGCATTTATCCTGGAGAAATGGAAACATGTTCACACAAAAACCTGACCACACTAATGGTCAGAGCATCTCTATTTATGGTAGCCACAACTGGAATCAGCTAAGATGCCCTTCAACAGGTGAATGGTCTAACAAACTGTGCTACAAACATACCAGAGAATACTACTCACCAGTAAAGAGGAATTGACTATTGACACATGCAACAATCTAGAAATGCTAGGAAATTGTGCTGAGTGTAAATAACCAATCCCCAAAATTTATATATGTGTTGCACAGTTACATTTATTTAACTTTTTTGATATGACACATTTTAGAAGTGGAAGACCCATTAGTTGTTGCCAGAATTTAGGGATGGAAGTGGGGTATGAGGAAGTAGGTGGATTTTAAAAGATGGACAGGAGACATCTTTGTTTTGTTATCATTCCTCAGTGTATTGACTATTGTGGAGGATACAGGAACAGGAGTGATAAAATTCCATCAAATTTAATACACACTTACATACAAATAAGTACAAGTAAGATGCGAAATCTAAATAATATCAGTGGTTTGTACCAAGGTCAGTATCCTAGTTGTGATACCATACTACAGTTTCCTTTTAATTATTATTGAAGTACAGTCAGTTACAATGTGTCAATTTCTGGTGTACAGCAAAATGTCCCAGTCATGCATATATATACACATATGTATTCATTTTCATATTCTTTTTTATTAAAGGTTATTACAAAATATTGAATATGGTTCCCTGTGCTATACAGAAGAAACTTGTTTTTTAATGTATTTTTATATATAGTAGCTGACATTTGCAAATCTCAAACTCCCAAATTTATCCCTTTCCACCCACTTTCCCTGGTAACCATAGGATTGTTTACTATGTCTGTGAGCCTATTTCTGTTTTGTAGATGAGTTCATAGTGTCTTTTTTTTCTCTTTCTTTTTTCAGATTCTACATATGAGTGATATCATGTGGTATTTTTCTCTTTCTGGCTCACTTTATTTAGAATGACGATCTCTAGGTCCATCCATGTTGCTGCAAATGGCATTATTTTATTCTTTTTATGGCTGAGTTGTATTCCATTGTATAAATATACCACAACTTCTTTATCCATTCATTTGTTGATGGACATTTAGATTGTTTCCATGTCTTGGCTATTGTATATAGTGCTGCTATAAACATTGGAGTGCACCATACTATAGTTTTGAAAATGTTACCATTGTTGTAAACTCTTACAAATATATAAGGAGCATCTCTATATTATTACTTACTACTGCACACAAATCCACATTTTTCTCAATGAAAATTTCAATAAAAATAATTTGACAGATGTGTTACAATTTTTCCAAAGTGGCTGTACCATTTTGCCTTTCTTTCCACAATGTATATGGGTCTCAGTTGCTCCACATTTTGTTAGCACATAATATAGCCATGATTTTTATATGTGATTTTACAGACCTCCCTAGGTATCCATGGGAGATTGGTTCCAGGACCCCCCAAGGATAACAATAACCCAGTGAGCTCAAATCCCTTACAGTTAGCGCTCAGTATCAATGGATTCTGCATTCACGGATTCAACCGAACACAGATTGTGCAGTATTTTCCATTCACGATTGCTTAAACCCATGGATATAGAGGGCTTATTGTAATTTGAATTTCACTAGTGGATAAAAATATTAAGCATCATATCTGTCTATATGTTTACCTGCCACCCTCACATCTTCTTTGGTGAAATATCTCTTCAGAACTTTTGTCAACTTACATTAGGTTGTTTGTTTTCTTACTGAGTTTTCAGAGTTCTTTCTATTCTGAATACAAGCCTGTTGTCAGAAATGTGATTGGAAAAATGTTTTCTCATACTCTGTGCTTTTATTTTCACTATTTGAACAGCATATTTAACACAGCAAGATTTTAAAAAATAAAGTCCAATTTATCATTTTTTAATTTTATGAACCATGCTTTTTGTGCTATGTCTAAAATCTCTATGCTAAACCTACAATTTTTTCCTTTGCTTTCTTCTAGAATTTTTATACTTTTATGATTTATGTATGTTTCTGGTGCATTTGGAGTTAATTTTTATTTAAGATGTTAGATATTGGTCAAGATATTGGTTCATAAGCATTTTTCAGCATATGAACATAAATTTTTTCTAAAACCATATATGGATGACTATCTTTTCTACATTGAATTGATCTTGCATTTTTAAGAATCAGGTGACTATATTTGTCTGGGTTTATTTCTAGTATCTTTATCCTCATTCATCTATCTACATATCTATCCTTTTACTAATATCCACTATTTTGAATACTGTACTTTTATAGTAATCCTTAAAATATGGTAGTATGAGTAGTCCAACTACGTACTTTTTTTCCAAAATTGAATTAACTACTTTAATTCCTTTGCTTTTTATATAAAGTTGATAATAAGCTTATTAAAATGACCAAAAAATGCTATAATTTTGCATAAAATTGCACTGATTATATGGATCAAATTGGGAAAATTGATATCTAAATAAGATTAAGTTTTTAATCCATGAACATGGTATATTTTTTCAGCTGTTGGTCTCAATTGATTGATTTCATTACCATTTTGTAGTTTTTAAACTGCAGACCCTGCATATATTTTGTTAGATTCATATTAAAGTATTTCATTTTTTGTGCTATTGCACATGGTATTAATTTTTAAATTTCAAATTCCAATCATTCATTGCTATTATAGAGAAACACAACTGATTTTTTGTGGGTCGACTTTTTGTACTGTGATCTTGGTAAGCTCATTTATTACTTTTAGGTGCTTTCTTCTAGAAATCCTTGGGATTTTCCTATGCATATTCATGTCATCTATGAAAAGGGAGAGTTTTATTCCTCTTCTCTGACCTATATCCCTTGCTTGATTTTAATACAGCCACTCTGGCTCTCTCATGGCCTTAGTGTTTGCCCTGAACAGAACAACTTGTATGTATTTCTACATTCTTTTAGTTTTAACCTACCTGTATAGTTATTTTTTTAACATTTTTTATTGATTTATAATCATTTTACAATGTTGTGTCAAATTCCAGTGTTCAGCACAATTTTTCAGTTATTCATGGACTTATACACACTCATTGTCACATTTTTTTCTCTGTGAGTTATCATAACATTTTGTGTATATTTCCCTGTGCTATACAGTGTAGTCTATTCTACAATTTTGAAATCCCAGTCTATCCCTTCCCACCCTCCACCACCCTGGTAACCACAAGTCTGTATTCTCTGTCTGTGAGTCTATTTCTGTCCTTTATTTACGCTTTGTTTTTGTTTGTTTGTTTGTTTTTGTTTTTGTATTTTAGATTCCACATATGAGCGATCTCATATGGTATTTTTCTTTCTCTTTCTGGCTTACTTCACTTAGAATGACATTCTCCAGGAGCATCCATGTTGCTGCAAATGGCATTATGTTGTCGGGTTTTATGGCTGAGTAGTATTCCATTGTATAAATATACCACATCTTCTTTATCCAGTCACCTGTTGATGGACATTTAGGCTGTTTCCATGTTTTGGCTATTGTAAATAGTGCTGCTATGAACATTGGGGTGCAGGTGTCATCCTAAAGTAGATTTCCTTCTGGATACAAGCCCAGGAGTGGGATTCCTGGGTCATATGGTAAGTCTATTCCTAGTCTTTTGAGGAATCTCCATACTGTTTTCCGTAGTGGCTGCACCAAACTGCATTCCCACCAGCAGTGTAGGAGGGTTCCCCTTTCTCCACAGCCTCTCCAGCGTTTGTCATTTGTGGATTTTTGAATGACGGCCATTATGACTGGTGTGAGGTGATACCTCATTGTAGTTTTGATTTGCATTTCTCTGATAATTAGTGATACTGAGCATTTTTTCATGTGCTTTTTGATCATTTGTATGTCTTCCTTGGAGAATTGCTTGTTTAGGTCTTCTGCCCATTTTTGGATTGGGTTGTTTATTTTTTTCTTATTGAGTCATATGAGCTGCTTATATATTCTGGAGATCAAGCCTTTGTCGGTTTCACTTGCAAAAATTTTCTCCCATTCCGTAGGTTTTCTTCTTGTTTTACTTCTGGTTTCCTTTGCTATGCAGAAGCTTGTAAGTTTCATTAGGTCCCATTTCTTTATTCTTGCTTTTATTTTTTCTAGGAGAAAATTTTTGAGATGTATGTCAGATAATGTTTTGCCTATATTTTCCTCTAGGAGGTTTATTTTATCTTGTCTTATGTTTAGGTCTTTAATCCATTTTGAGTTGATTTTTGTATATGGTGTAAGGGAGTGTTCTAGCTTCATTGTTTTACATGCTGCTGCCCAGTTTTCCCAACACCATTTGCTGAAGAGACTGTCTTTATTCCAATGTATATTTTTGCCTCCTTTGTCAAAGATGAGTTGACCAAAAGTTTATGGGTTCATTTCTGGGCTCTCTATTCTGTTCCACTGGTCTATATGTCTGTTTTGGTACCAATACCATGCTGTCTTGATGACTGTAGCTCTATAGTATTGTCTGAAGTCTGGGAGAGTTATTCCTCCAGCCTCTTTCTTTCTCTTCAGTAATGCTTTGGCAATTCTAGGTCTTTGATGGTTCCATATGAATTTTATTATGATTTTTTCTAGTTCTGTGAAATATGTCCTGGGTAATTGGATAGGGATTGCATTAAATCTGCAGTGTGACTGCCTTGGGCAGTGTGACCATTTTAACAATATTGATTCTTCCAATCCAAGAGCATGGGATATCTTTCCATTTTTTAAAGACTTCTTTAATTTCCTTCATCAATGGTTTATAGTTTTCTGTGTATAATTCTTTCACTTCCTTGGTTAGATTTATTCCCAGGTATTTTATTACTTTGGGTGCTATTTTAAAGGGGATTGTTTCTTTACTTTCTTCTTCTGTTGATTTATTGTTAGTGTAAAGAAATGCAACTGATTTTTGAACATTAATTTTGTAACCTGCTACCTTGCTGAATTCTTCAATCAGCTCTAGTAGCTTTTGTGTGGACCTTTTAGGGTTTTCTATATATAGTAACATGTCATCAGCATATAGTGACACTTTTACCTCTTCTTTTCCAATTTGGATCCCTTTTATTTCTCTCTCTTGTCTGATTGCTGTGGCTAGGACTTCCAGGACTATGTTGAATAGGAGTGGTGATAGTGGGCATCCTTGTCTTGTCCCAGATTTTAGTGGGAAGCTTTTGAGTTTTTCACCGTTGAGTACTATGGTGGCTGTAGGTTTGTCATATATAGCTTTTATTATGTTGAGATATGTTCCCTCTATACCCACTTTGGCGAGAGTTTTTATCATAAATGGGTCTTGAATTTTATCAAATGCCTTTTCTGCATCTATTGAGATGATCGTGTGGTTTTTGTCCTTATTCTTGTTGATGTGATGTATTACACTGATTGATTTGCGTATGTTGAACCAGCCTTGTGTCCCTGGGATGAACCCCACTTGGTCATGATGTATAATCTTTTTTATGTGTTGTTGGATTCTATTTGCTAAAATTTTGGTGAGGATTTTGGTGTCTATGTTCATCAGTGATATTGACCTATAATTCTCTTTTTTTGTAGTGTCTTTGCCTGGTTTTGGTATCAGGGAGATGGTGGCTTCATAGAATGAGTTTGGGAGTATTCCTTCCTTTTCAATTGTCTGGAAGAGTTTGAGAAGTACTGGTATGAGTTCTTCTTTGTATGTTTGGTAGAATTCCCCAGTGAAGCCGTCTGGTCCTGGACTGTTATTTGTAGGGAGGTTTTTTATTGCTATTTCTATTTCCTTTCTAGTGATCGGATTGTTCAAGTGTTCAGATTCTTCTTGATTCAGTTTTGGTGGACAGTATGTTTCCAGAAACTTGTCCATCTCCTCTAGGTTATCCAGTTTGGTTCCATATAGTTTTTCATAATATTCTCATATGATATTCTGTATTTCTATTTTGTTTGTTGTAATTTCTCCATTTTCCTTTCTTATTTTGCTAATTTGTGCTCTCTCTTTTTTCTTCTTTGTGAGTTTGGCCAGAGGTTTGTCGATTTTATTTACTTTTTCAAAATACCAGCTTTTGGTTTGGTTGATTTTTTCTATGGTCTTGTTAATCTCTATTGTATTTAATTCCTCTCTGATCTTTATTATTTCCTTCCTTCTGCTGCTTTTTGGGGCTTTTTGTTCTTCTTTTTCTAATTCATCCAGGTGGTGGGTTAAATTGTTTATTTGAGATTGTTCTTTTTTGAGGAAGGCCTGTATCGCTATAAACTTCCCTCTTAGCACTGCCTTTGCTGTGTCCCATAGGTTTTGAGTGGTTGTGCTTTCATTATCATTTGTCTCAAGGTATTTTTTAATTTCAGCTTTGATTTCCTCGTTGATCCATTGTTTTTTCAATAACATATTGTTTAATCTCCATGTTTTCCTTTTTTTCTCCTTTGTTTCTCTGTTGTTGATTTCCAGTTTCATGGCATTGTGGTCAGTAAAGATGCTTGAGATAATTTCTATCTTCTTAAAATTGTTGAGGTTTCTTTTGTGCCCAAGTACATGATCGATCCTGGAAAATGTTCCATGTGCACTTGAAAAGAATGTATATACTATTTTTGGGGGGTGTAAAGCTCTGAAAATATCCACCAAATCTAGTTTTTCTACTGTAGTATTTAATTTCTCAGTTGCCTTGTTTATTTTCTGTCAGAAAGATCTGTCTAGTGATGTTAATGCAGTGTGAAAATCTCCAACTATGATTGTATTCCCATCAATATCCCCCTTTATCTCTGTTAGTAATTCTTCTATGTACTTAGGTGCTCCTATATTGAGTGCATATATATTAACGAGTGTAATATCCTCATCTTGTATCACTCCTTTAATCATTATAAAATGTCCTTCTTTATCTTTCTTTATGGCCTTTGTTTTAAAGTCTATTTTGTCTGAAATCAGTACTGCAACACCTGCTTTTTTGGCTTTTCCATTTGCATGGAATATCCTTTTCCATCGTTTCACTCTCAATCTATATGTGTCCTTCTCCCTAAAGTGGGTCTCTTGTATGCAGCATTTTGAAGGTTCTTGCTTTGTTATCCAGTCTGCCACTCTGTGTCTTTTGACTGGAGCATTCAGTCCATTAACATTTACAGTAATTAATGATAGATGTGTGTTTATTGCCATTTTGAACTTATCTTTGCAGTTGAATTGGTATATCCTCTTTGTTCCTTTCTTCTTCCTTTTGTGGTTTGGTAATTTTCCTTTGTATTATCATGGATTTTATTTAATTTTGGTGACTCCTTTGTAAATTTTTGGCTTGTGGTTACCCTTTTTTGTAAATCTATTAACCCATTACTATAACTGTTTTTATTAAACTGATAGTAACATGATCTCAAACCCATCCTACTGTTAAAAAAATTTAAAAAAGAAAGAAAAAAATATTCTATATTTCCCTGCCTCCCTTTCCTACTCTCAGTGATTTGTATGTCTTCTTTTATAATTTCATGTTTACTTTATTTGTAATTCATGAGTTATCACCTTTCCAGTTGTGTGTTTCTCATTTCTGTAGCATCCTGCTGCTTTTCTATTTAGAATAGCCCTTTCAGTATTTCTTTTAGCATGGGTTTAGTGTTGCTAAACTCCTGCAGCTTTTTTTTGTCTGTGAAACTCTTTATTTCTCCTTCTATCCTCAAGAATAGCCTTGCTGGATAAAGGATCCTAGGCTGCATCTTTTTTTAATTCAGGGCTTTGAATATATCTTGCCACTCCCTTCTGGCCTGTAGTGTTTGTGTAGAGAAATCAGCTGAGAGCCTTATGGGGATTCCCTTGTAATACACCCTTTGTTTTTCTCTTGCTGCCTTGAGGATCATTTCTTTATCCTTGACTCTGGCCATCTTGATTATGATATGTCTTGGTGTGGGTCTGTTTGGGTTCTTCCTGTTTGGGACTCTCTGAGCCTCTTGTACTTGGATATCTGATTCCTTTAGGTTTGGGAAGTTTTCAGTCATGATTTCTTCAAATACCTTTTATCTTCTTTGTTCTTTCTTCCCATTCTGGAACCCCTATTATCCATAGATTAGCATGCTTTATATTATCCCATAGGTCCCTTATATTGTTTTCATTGTTTTTTATTTGTTTTTTCTCTCAGCTGTTCTGATTGGGTGCTTTCTGTTGTCCTGTCTTCTAGGTCACTGATTGGTTCCTCTGCATTATCTAGCCTGCTTTGCACAGCCTTTAGCTCAGCTCTCACCTCAGCCAATGAGTTTACTAATTCTACTTGGCTCTTCTTTATAGCTTCAATTTCATTTTTGACATATTTTATATCTCTAAACACTATTTCTTTTAATTTCTTCAGTACTTTGATCACTCCTTTTTTGAAATCTTGATCTAGTAGACCATCATTGTCTATTTCCTTGATCATGCTTTTAGGGGATTTCTCTTGATCTTTTAATTGGGAATTGTTCCTCTGCTTCTTCATATTGCTCATATCTCTCTGGCACTGTGGCTTAAGGAGTATCAGTTATCTAGTTCTCCTGGAGATGGTGTGCTCTTAATGATTTTATTGAGAGGTCTTTGTGCTTTTGCCCTGCTTCGTGAACTCAGCTTGCTGTTTCCAGAGGCCCTCTGTTGGCGCCCTCATCTGTGCTGCTCCCAGGGGCTGTCGGCTAGCAGATCATGCCCCCTCCCACCACTGGGTCCGTTGCTGAGCTCTTACCCAGTGGGTGGACAGGCAGGTCACTCCCCCTCTCGATGCCACAGTCAGATGCTGTGCTCGGGCGAGGCAGGTGGGCAGATTGCACCCCCTCCCAGCACCATGGTCAGGTGCTGCGTTCTTGCCAAGAAAGCGGGTTGCCGCCCACCCTTTCCCAGGCCGGTTGCTCCACTGCTCTGTGCAGCTGCCTGCTCCACCTCAGATTGGTGCTCTGAAGGTGGGCTTGGGGAAGACCACGGAACAGCCCCACCCCTGCTCCATGCCAAATTTCAGCTCCTTATTTGTCTTGGTGGCTCAAGTTCTCTGAGGTGCCAGGGCAGAAAGATCCTATCTTCCTCAGGCTGTAAACAAGTCTCAGTCCTGCCGAGGAGGTTACGGAGCCCTTGGATGTGGATTCAGGTCTCGGCCCCTCCTCGACCCAGGCGCTGCGCACAGGAGATGGTGTCTGTAGCCCACCTCCCTTCTCGCGAGAAGTGCCAGTAATGGCAGTCCAGGTCTGAGGAGACAAAGGCTATGGCGCCTCTCCCCCCGGGGCACACCAGCAGTGTTGCTTTCCTTTTTTCACAATTTATGGGGAACCGAGGTTGTTCTTCTCCATATCCCCTCCAAGCCAAGGTGCACAGCACTCTGCAGTCCCCCGGGGCTGCCTCAGTGCAGCTGCCCCAGTCCTCCGCCCGGCTCGGGTAGTCTGTCCTGGCCCCAGCTGCCAGCTCGTGTCTCAGGCTGGGTGTCGTGGGGACCCTTTGTGTCCATTCAATTCAGTTCTGTCCATCAAGGGGTACTCAGGGCAGATCTGAGCCTCAGAGGTTCCCCCTCTGTCCTGCTGGCCTCTCCGTTGGAGAGGGGGAGACCCAGTGAATGAGCGCCAGTCCTCCTTTGCCACTCCCTCCCTGCGGGACCGGTCCCGCACTGTTTTGCTTTTTCTTCTTTCTTTTTTCCTTTTCTCCTGCCACATTTTTGGTGTCTTTGTTTTTCAAAGAAGGTGATGTGCTGTCGGAGTTCAGCAGGTGCTCTGGTTGGCTGAGAAAGTCCGTAGATGTGAGTTTTGGTGTGTTTGTGGGAGAGGGTGAGCTATAAGTGTCCTTCTACTCCACCATCTTGCTTCGTTCTCTCTATTAATTTATCATTTACATCTGTTTAAAATTTTAGCATTGCCTCAGGCTTAATTTTTAGTTAATCAGTCTACCTTAAAATAATATTATACTGCTTCAGATACTGTATAAGAGCCTTTCAGCAGTACATTACCGAGTCCTCCATTCTGTTCATTGTGCTATTACTGTCTTATTTTTACTTTTGCATATGCTACAAATATACACTACATTGCTTTTTTTTTTTTTTTTTTTTTTTTTTTTTTAGACCAGGGCTTGACAAACTACAGGTCAAAGGCTGGCATTGTGAGTAAAGTTGATTGTAACATAACCATGCCCACTCGTCTTTTTTTGATGGATGCAGTAAAGCAGCAGAGCTAAGTACAGTGGACCTTTGAACAGTGTGGGGGTTCTGGGTGCTGATGCTCCATGCAGTTCAAATCCATCCACTTGTAGTCAGTCCTCCATGTATGTGGTTCTTCTATATCCATGGTTCTGCATCCATGGATTCAATCATAGATTCAATATATTGATTATGTAATGCTGTAGTATTTACTATTGAAAAAAATCTGCATATAAGGAGACCCTCATAGTTCAAACCTGTGTTGTTCAAGGGTCATCTGTAGCTTCAACACATCTCATATGACCCACAAGCCATTTACAATATGGCCATTTAAAAAAAGTTTCCCAACCCTGCTTTATACAGGGTTTTTAAAAATGTATATTTTTACTTCATCTTAATTTCTTCCATTTCCAGAACTTCTCATTTCTGTGTAGATTCTATGTTTAAATATGTTGTTGTATGCTTTTGTTTGACAACTTTCTCTTTTTTTGTAGTAAAAAATATGTTGGTAATAAATTCTCTCAGTTTTACTTTGTCTGAGAATGTATTTATTTTTTCTTCATTTTTGAAATGTATTTGCACTGTGTATAGAATTCTGGGTTAATGGTATTTTTCCAGCACTTTAGTGATGTTATTCTGTAGTCTTATAGTTTTCATTGTTTCTGATGAGATGTCTGCTGTAATTAATTCTTGACTATGTTCCAATTCTCTACTTTATTCCTTATACTTAGTGTTTCCTTTTTGCAGCTACCTTTTAAAATTCCTCTTTTTCTTTTGTTTTCAGCAGTTTGAATGTGATATGAACAAGGGCATGTGTACATGTGTGTGTGTGTGTGTGTGTGTGTGTGCTCACACGCATTGATATTTATCCTTCTTGGGGTTCTCTGAGTTTCTTGTACCTATGTTTTGGTGTCTATAATTAATTTGGGAAAATTCTTGATTATGATGCATTTAAATATTTTTCTTTCTTCATTTTCTCTCCCTTCTGGGATTCCAGTAGCACATATTTTAGAAGATTTCCTTGTTCCAACTTTTGGATGTCCCTTTGGATGTACTTTTATGTTTTTGTTCTCTCTCTCTTTATTTGGTTTTGGAAATTTCTATTGACCTATCTACAAGTTCATTGATTCTTCAGCATAAATAGTACATTGAAGACATTCATTTTCTTGTTATTGTGTTTTTTATTTCTAGTGTTTCCATTAATTCTCTTTCATATTTTCACTCTTTCTGCCCAAACAGATCTTTTAGAGTCCACCTTTAATATATTGATCATAATTATGCTAAATTATGTAGCAGCTGGTTCTTACATCTGTGTCTTATCTTAGTCTGCTCTGGTGATTTTCGTACATCTTCTGAGTTTCGTTTTTTTGCCTTTGTATATCCTCAATGTTTTTACTAAAATTGAACATCTTATGTAGGACAATAGTTATCATGTCTCGTTATGATTTTTTTTTTAATTTGGTACATCTTTAGTGTGGGGATTTGAGTTAATCTAGTGAGGAACTTGGCTTGGTTCAAATTTGGTGCTGTTATGGTTACTCTCACTGCAACTCAGGCTTCAAATTCCAGTAGATTCCTTTTTCCAGAGCAATTATGATGCTAAGTTAAAGATCTTCTATTTGAATTTTGACTCACAGAGTGCTTTTCCACACTCTCTCCTGGAGCATTTTGCTGTCACTTATTTAAACATTGTTAACATAGCAGTGGAAGGTGGGGGTTGAAATCTCTGTCATTCTGATTAAGCCTCTGTCATTGGTTTGCACTGTGACCCTGGGTCTCAGAGTGTGGCCTTCTTGGTTTTCTTGCCCCCACCTCCACTGTAGTTGTGGGCTCAGCCAGTAATCTGACCCCACCCACTGAATCAGGTGGTACTTGACTCCTTATTCCCTTCCTACACACGTGATGAGTTGTCACCAGTGCTCGAGAAGAAACAGCATTTTCAGTCCTTCTGCCCAGGAATGAAGGCGTCTCTCCATGGTGCTGATAGAGGAAGATAAGGATCCAGGGGGGTGTCTTGCCCCTCTCTCATGACTGCTTGCTCTCTCACGCACTGCACAATAACAGGTACTTCGTGTCCCCTGCTGATCTTTTCTATGAGTGCCTGGTGAGGTATGCAGGGAAAGCACCCACAAAAGGATAGTGACTCTCCCAATTTCTGTGGCCCCCCAAGGGCCCCACACTGTCTCACCAGCCCCTACTTGATGTCAAATAATTTTCAACGATGCTAACTGAGTTGTTGTTATCAGAGTCCAGATGTATACCTCCCAGGGGGTGAATACTAGCATCTCCTCTTTCCCTGCAGGCACTGACTTTCCTTGGACTTTGGCTGGTTAGTTACTCTGTGACCTCAGCTCTCCAACAGGTTCAAACTATGTCGTGAATTTGAATTCAGTCTGTCTGTCTCTTGTTGCAAGTGAGGTAGCAACACTGCTTTTCACTCTCACTTTAGAAGGTGTCTTCAGTTTGCTTCTGCTGCATCAGCTGGGAGCAATGGAGCTTGCAGATCATCACAGGAGTTGGTGACCTCTTGACTCCAAGGTCATCAAGCAGCTTGACAGCTAGACCTGCTCTGTGTTCACATCACACAACTCACAAGAGTGCCATGAGAATTAAAGTGAAATAGATTCCTGGGGAGCATGAAGCTTGGAGCCACATCCTCATTTTTAAGAAGGCAGCCTAGTTGGAAGATATTGATTCTTAGGCTGAATTTAAACAGAATAATTTAATTGCTAATGCTTTACTCAGATCCTTTAAAATTAAACTATAAAATTAACCCCTTAGAATTAACACTTAATAATGCATATCCCCTCTTATGTCAGTCAAAATAATCGCTCTTCAGAAAGAGACTCACAGACATAGAAAACAAACTTCTGGTTACCAAAGGGGAAAGGGGGCAGGGTAAAAGGAGTTTGGGATTTTCAGATTCAAACTACTATATATAAAAGAGAAAAACAGCAAGATCCTACTACATAGCATAGGGAACTATATTCAATATCTTATAAAAGCATATGATGAAAAAGAATGTGAAAAAGAATATGCATTTATAACTGAATTACTATGCTGTATACCAGAAACAACAAGACATTGTAAATCAACTATACTTTAATTTTTAAAAAGTTGGAATCTTTAAAATAATAGTTCTTGGTATTATATAAGAAAAATGTTTCCTGAGTGGAAAACAAAATAAAAAATCCCCAAAACAAACAAACAAAAATCCCCAAGACTTTTAACCTACCTTTATGATAGGCTTCCTTCTGTCAAATAAAATTAATGCAAAAAGAACAATACAGAAACTCTAGCAATATTTTTGTGTTTTAACAAGAAAGAAATGAAAAACTTGTAAGGAGCCAGGTAGAAAGTCAGGTTTGCTACACAGAAATGAAGATCACGCTGACCTCAGACTCAGGCTGTCTCTGTGCTCCCCAGTTCAGGGGATGCCCTGGAGTGTTTGTTGCGCCTTGGGAGTCAAAGGTGGGGAGAAAAGAATTCAGACATGAAAAAGAATTGGGTGAAAAAAGTCATAGAAGAGTCGGTGTCTGAAGGCTGAAACAGTTTGAGCATATGGGATTGGGTATAAATAAATGTTACAAATACGGTAACAAAGCTGCATGCAAAATTCAGAATTCTTTTTTAAAAATGAACATTTAAATAGGAACTATCAGTTATACAACCTCAAAAGGGGGGTTGAAAGACTGAAAGAAGGTAGAGTGAGCAAAATCCTTCATTGAATATCAGGGGGAAAGTGATTTTTTAAAGACTTTGCTAGAAAAATTTGACTCGATAAATGTGGGCTTAAGCTTATTCTTTCATTTATTCAGGAAAAGTAATCGAAGGCCTAGGATTTTGAATGAGAAGAAGCAACGTCTGCTATCTTGGACTAATTAGCTGGGGAGAGAAATTAACAACAAAGTGGGAAATGGCAGAGGGAACAAAACACCACATGAACATAGCACGCAAGGCGTGGACAGAGAATGACGTGAGACAGACTCCCCTGTGCTGTTGGTCGGCGAGGTCCTTTCTGGAAGGGCAGCGTGCATGCTGCACCCTGAAATCTGAGAAGACCCAGCTGCACAAGAAGGGTGATGTGTGTTTCCGGGGGGGCCTGAAGTCGGGAAAGACCTGAGGTCGGCAGGGAACCGAGGCAGAGGAAGCCCAGCCCACAGGACGGCGGAGGAGGAGGTGGAGACCTGATTATACAGCCATCCGAGCCCGTGGGGAGGGGTGTGGGTCTCCACTGGACATCAGGGAGAGTCGCTGAAGCAAGTGTGTACTTGCGCACGTGCGTCTGTGGATCAGTAACGCAATCAACAAGGTTCAAAACCCGAATCAAAATTACAATGCAACAAGGAGCCTCACTTCTACCTCTGTTCTGGTCTATGCCACCAACCTCAACCTCCAGCAAATACACATTCTTATTTCTCCCCCTTTCTTATAGAAAAGATGGTATGCTATGAAATACTGTTTTCAACTCGCTTTTTTTCATGCCGCAGTGTTTTCTGGAGATATTTTCATATCAGCATATGGGAGCTTCCTCCATTTTTTTTTTCTTTTGCTGCTTCAAGGAATTCTATTGTGCAGCCATACCATAGCTGATGTATCCGGTTTCCTCATGGTGGGCTTTGAATTGTTTGCAATACTTTGCTGTTTCAATGCTGCTGAGAATAAGCTTGTGCAGAACATCACCTCCCATGTGGGCAAATGCATGCAAAAGACAAATTCTCAGAAGGTACCGCTGAGTCCAAAAGTAGGTGCATTTGTCATTTTGAAACAAATGCCTGATGGCCCTGCATTCTGTTTTGTAATATTTTTCACTCTGGATCGTCAGTTGATGAAGCACCTTTTTTCTTTAGCAAGGAAGTGACACAATGTGGCTTTCAATTCCAAAAGCCCACTCCACCCTCTGAGTAGAGGATTCTTTGGAAAGTGGATGAGATCACTCAGGAGGCTTTTGCAAATCGTTCAGAGAAGAGCTATTGGCGTCTGACAGGGAATCAGGGAGAAGAGAGTGAGTGATATATATATGTATATATATGTATTTATGTATACACACACACACACACACACAGAATCTGCAGAATTTGATGGTGATTTGGTTGTGGAAAGGGAAGGAAAGGAGAAAAAAAGAACAGCCACATGGGAGTGAGAACCACAGCGCAATGGGGATCCTGAGTGCTGTTACGAACCTGGGAGGTTGTCCCCGTGGGACACCCAAGCCGAGCTCTCCAGAGGGTGGTTGTATACACAAGTCTGGAACTCAGCTGAGGATGCAGATTGCTCTAACAGACTCTAAGGTCTAAAAGCAATCTGCATTTTCAGCCAAGATGCAGATTGCTGAAGATCTGCAATAAGAAGCAACCAAATGAAGCAATAGAATCAAGGTCTCCTGAGATGGGTGAGACAAGGAAACACCCCAAACCCAAGGCAGAGTGGAGCAGAAGAGGGGGCTCAGCGAGGAGAGCAGGCACTTGTGCGTCCTGGGAGGGGCCATGGAGGGGTTGTCAGGAAGGAAGGTGGGCTGGGGGCCCCCGGAGACCCCTGGCTTCGATGTGACTTGGTAGGAGAGTTCCATCAACTCAGAGACGATCACTAGGAGCTTGAAGAGACTGTTCCTTCAAAAATCACTAGAGAAAGAAAAAGAGCACAAGACGTCATTACACAGAAAAAAATAAAGAAATTGGAAGACTGGAGGGCAAAAAGCAGAATTTGTAACAGGATGCTTATGTGATGGGGGAGGGGGTTTAGGAGCAGGGCTTGGTGTTCACACTGGGCTCCGTGCGCTCTGTCCTGTGGTGGTGCCTCTGCCTGCAGGGCTGAGAGCAAACAGTGCCCTGGGCGCATCGGACATGCTCAGTGACGTTAGGGAGCTGACACTTCCAAGACAGTTCTTACTATGGAGGGAAGGGATTTAAGTCTTGCAATTAGAAGCCATTCTGAGACAGCGGAGGGGAGGAAGAGATGGCATTGATTCAATATGATACATACCGCGTATATGGGTATACATTTATAAAATAGAAGGTCATCAAAGCGATCGAAAAATAAATAATATAAAGAGCATACTGGACAGAAAGGCAAACAAAGCAAAGTACAGAGCATTGTTGGAAAAATAAAACACAGGTTTCCTTACACACGTTATTCCCAAGACCAAACTTTGTCAGCATCTCAACTCAGAGAACCAAAAATCCAGCACATCGGCCAGTAAAATTTCAATGAAGTCTGTAGCTCGGTTAATGGCATTGTTTCAATGTTCATTTCCTGGCTTTGATCATTGTATAATTATCACCAATTAGGGGAAGCAGGGTGAAGCATTTATAAGCATTCTTTGTACTATTTTTGCAACTTTTCTGTAAGTCTAATGATTCTGATATAAAAAGAGAAAAATAAAGGAGCACGTCCTTGTTCTCCCCAAACCCACTGCCTCTGCCAAGTGCCCTGTCTCACTGAGAAGTGCCATCCTCTCCCAGCCACCAAGCTGGGGACTTCAGATGTGTCCCCAAATCCTCCTTCCCTCATCTCCCCCCAGTCTTGTCCATGCTGCCCCAGAAATGTCCCCAGCTCCTGCCCCTCCCCTCCTCTACACTGCTTGGCTCAGGCTCCGTCCTGGGTCGTCTGCACAATGTCCCCAACAACCCTGCAGTGACAGCAGCCCCGCCCCCACCTGGTACTGTGGTCAGAATTCTTGTTCTGAAACACAGACCTCATCCTTTCTTTTCCTACCCTACCCTGTCTTCAAAGCCCACCTTGGAGGCCCACCTGCCTGTCCACCTTCAAGTCCAGCCACTTCCTCCAGGCAGTCTTTCTTCCAGCAGCAGGTGCCAAGCCTCTGGCTGACCAAACAAACCCCAGGAGTCATAGCCTTCTGCCCACTCTGTCCTGGGCCCTACCTGGTTTGCCTCAAGCTTGGGTTAAAGGCTGCCTCTCTCCTACAGTTTTCCTCCAAGCCATCACTTCCCAGAAGTTTCAGTGGCTCTGTCTTCTGTGTTCCCACACCAGGTGCCCCCTTTCCTTGCAGCAAGGGTGAAGATGGCTCACGTCATATGCACACACCCTGCTATCTTTATATCCCAAGAACACAGCTCAAAGCTGGTGGAGAACAGATTTGCAGAGACGCACGGTTGCATCGACCATGTGACAAGGCTTTGTTTACACCACGCTTAACCGTAACTCAAAAGCCACGGCACTTCATGTGAGCCAGAAACAAGCCCCTTTCTGCCCTACAAAGCCAGTCTATCATTCACTGCCGGCAATCCCTCCACCAGCCGACAGCAAATGGCCAAGAAGATT
Organism: Camelus dromedarius; assembly: GCF_036321535.1. Taxonomy (NCBI): domain Eukaryota; kingdom Metazoa; phylum Chordata; class Mammalia; order Artiodactyla; family Camelidae; genus Camelus; species Camelus dromedarius. The sequence goes on from NC_087464.1 coordinate 3,849,537, forward strand.
ATATCGTAATCTATGGAAATGTTCTTCACTTCAGGAAAGGACTCAGTTCAATAGAACTTTGAGTCATCTCGGGCTTCCTTAACAAAACTATAATCAGTTCAGTTCTCCTGGGCAGGCTGGAAGGAACGTACACCCCATCACCCTGCTCAGCGGCTCCTGGGCAGGCTGGAAGGAACGTACACCCCATCACCCTGCTCAGCGGCTGGAGCAGAATTCATCCCAGAGCGGGCAGGAGCACGAAGCCTGAGCAACAGAGGAACCAGATGCCGCCCTATGGAACCTGCATCCCTGGGACTCTCAGCGAGAACTTGGTGCCTTGGGATTCAGGAGGCTGGGACGTGGACCATGTCACCTTTTCAGCTCATTACAGCTGCACCTCAATTAGATTTTCAGTCTTGGGGAAAGGCAGGGACATGACCTTGGAGAGCCCACTTTTGATCTTCTGTAATCCCCATACTCATCGTCCTTATGATCTCTAGTAGAAAACCCCCAAACAAAAGGAACACTTGTCTCATCTCAGTGCTGCTTCTGTTCTGCCCCTCCTACCCTGGGCAAATAGCGCGCACACACACACACACACAGACCCCTCAACGCATGCCCGTGCACACGTGCAGCCTGGTAGCAGCAGCTTCTCAGAGTGCCTCCACTGTTTGTCCGTGGCTTACGCACCTTCCCTGGAGAGGGATTGTGCTGGAGGGCGCTTACAGGGCCGGCTCCATGTGACTCCCTGGGATCTACTCAGATCATTCTTGCTTCATCAACACCCATGCAGAGCGCCCACTAGGAGAACTAACACGGGAGTGGAAGTGTTACCCGAGAGCAGGTTCTTGTCTCATTGCCAAAAGAGTTCAGAAAGGAGACACAGAGGTTAAGAAAGCAAAGTGAGAATTTATTAAGGGATAGGAAGCTCTCAAGGGGAGAGCGGGCAGGCTCAGGTGAGCGGCTGCCCTGAGTTTCTTTGACAAGCTGGTTACATAGGGTGTAAAAATGAATGGGTGGAATATTCATTGGGGAGGGAGGGGTTTGAGGTCATATTCCCTGATTTTTATCCCAGCCCCACCTGCCCAAGGGGAGGAGGGGTTTTTGTCCTTATTTAGTCTGGATCAGAAGTGTCATTGTGTCAGTGCGTGGTGGCACTTCTAATCTGCAGAAGTGCTGGGCGGAGCTGACCGAGGAGCTTTACAGCTGTTGCAGAGGCTGCAGTGGGTCTGACACCAGAGGGAGGAAGGAAGGCACCCCATAGACTCACACGGACAGCAGGACGGCATTGCAGCTGTAGTCTGAATACGTCTTAACAGAGAAGTGCTTCCGGTCAAAGAGAAGGAGCCATGAGCACAAAGGAAAGAGCACAGAGAATCCAGCAAAGGAAGCCTGAGTCAGGAGCCCTCCTCGAGCCTGGAGAGAGGCAGCCTCCCCTGTTGGACAGGGGTAATTAGGAGGCTCCTGGCAAAAGGGTTGGGAGACACAACCTCAAGTCACCTGTCATCCCGGGCTCACCTGAAATCTTCTTATTTGCTGTCACTCTGCTGGCAGAGAACTTCTCTGTTGGCAGATGTAAGCTTAGTTCCCTGGACAGGGATGGCCATGCGTGTGCCCTGTGTTGAGTGTCACCTGCCACCAGGGGGAGTGCCCGAGCACCCTCTCGGCGCACAAGGCAGTGTTTATGGTTGATCTGCACAGCCAGGTGTGCCGTCCTCTAAGTGAATTCTTGCACATTTTTCCTGCCCACAGTAAACTCGCTGGATTCACGCACCTGGACGCTGAGCCAACTGCAAACACACAGCAGAAAGGAAAGGTCTCCAGGAAGGCTATGTATTTGGAAAGCTGCCTTCTTCTCCTCAAGGGCTGTTTGCAGGGCATGCTCTGAGGGCCCAATTTCATCTCTGACACACTGAATTGCTGCCCTTCAGAGACCTTTCTGAGCAGACAGCTAGAAAAATGCCTCCTTGTGCCCTCACAGTGGCTTCATTCAATTTCCTGCCTTTTCTCAGCTAATCTTCAGCCTGTAATTTCCTAATGACTTTCCCAGAGCTGTTCTGTTGATGGCTAGAAGGCATAGCTGGCAAAGATTCCCTGCGCATGTTTGTAGTTGGGATTCTGTCCACATTTCTTCCCTAATTATGAACCAGTGTCAGGGTGCCCCTGGGAGCCCAGCATTTCTCTGAGGCAAGCATTCTCTAACCAGGAATAAGGTTTGGTAGGGACCCCAGGGGACAGGCTACAGCGAAAACCTGGGACATCCAACCCTGAAGAGGTCTAGGGTCTTTCTGCTCCATGCACATCACTCTGGAAGGCAGACCTGACTCTGGGCCTCAGTCTGGACCTCAAATCCTTCCCTGCCTCCCTCAATCATAACCCACACAGCACAGCTTGGAAGAGATCTGCCAAACCAAGGCACACCTAGGTCTTCACATATATCTGCCCTGCTGGTTTGTACACTTGATACCCACTGGCACAGTGCTGAGTAAATGTTTCCCGATTACATGCATTAATGCCAAGCTCTGAAATGTGTAAGTGGCTTAACAGTGCATTTTATACAAAAGGGAATATTCTCAAGTTAACGATATTATGAGCTTTACCTAATGGTAGCCATCAAGGCAAGCTGCTAAAAAGTTATTGTTAATATTATTTTTCTTTAACTGGGTAAAGGTCCTCTTGTTCCTCCTTAATTGGGACTACGGAGACTGAGAGTTGCTTCCTCAGCTCAAGCTCCCTCAGGAGAACTCGCTGAACTGTTGTTAGCCAACGTGAATAAAGATTCAAGAACAGCCCAGACCAGGGCATAAGAGACTGAAAGATCAAACAGACCATCCAGGAGACCCTCAGACCCACGAGGACCCTCCGAGGCCCAATCCTGTCCCCCCAGTGGCCTCAGGTAGAGATCACAGCATGAGGTCCCTGTCCTCACATGTGTCACCCCTGGGACAGATCACAGTGTGGAGGTCCCGGCTCAGTGCAGATGACCGTAGGGACTCAGGCTGGCTGCAGTGATCTTGTCACAGACTGGCTGTCACATTCTTAGTCTCTTGGTTGAACGCCCTCCATTCGACCGCCTTCTATTCACTCTGGGTTGGAACCACAATTTCAGAGTCTGATCATGTTCAAATATCAAACAACTACTTTTAAATGTAAATGTAAAAATCCAAAAGCCTGTCTCCTGAAACATCCTTCCTCGAATGTTTGTGGCCCTGGGGACCGTCAGTGAGAGCACAGTGAGTTCTCCCCAAGGTTGCCGGGATTCAGTCCTTTAGGCTGAGCCAGATAAGACAGAGAATAGACAGGGTTTTCTGCAAAATGCAGTATGAGGTGTAATTTTGCATACATGTCGGAAGAGACACAGGTGCCACCACCCTCACCCTGTAGGAGAGGCACTTGCACGTGCTCCCCAGAGACAAGGGCAGTGCGGGGACAAAGGATGTGGTGTCCCCGGGCTCTGGGCCACAAAGGTGGCCAGGGGTCTCCCCAGGAGTGTAGCAGATTTCTCAGAAGAGAAGGCACTTAGCGGGGGAATCTTTGAGACAGGGAAGGACAGAGCACAGCCTCCAGGAGCAGCAGGAAGGGCTGTGGGGTCAGAATGGCTGGAGGAACTAGAGGTCAGAGCCCCGGACAACAGCGCCGACGTCAGGCTGGCTTCAAACCTGAACTGTCCTGAAATCTAAGGAGGGGTCATCTCTGTTTATTTGCTTTCGGTGGGAGAATCCCAGAGAATGTGGCTCCATGAACCCCTTCCCACTCAGACCCTCGGAATAAGGAGATAAACAGAGGTGGGAGGTGAACGCCTCTGACTGCCAGTGGGGTCGCAAAGGGAAGTCCTGGTTTGAAGACATGAAATTAAAATGAAGGCATCCAGCAGCACAAGTTAGCTTTTGATCTCTAATTGTATGAAAGCAGACACACGCGCACACACACACACACACACACACACACGTTTTCTAAATGTTTGTTGCACAGTTGGGTTTGTGCTTTTCTCTGCATTTTTAAACTCTCCCTGCTTTTAATGATATCCACCCCTCCCACCGGTCTGGAGGTCCAGGTTGTTTGACTGACTTTGGTATCTACACCTCCATCTCATTCCGACGGGGTCTGAGACGAGACAGCCCCCCTGCAACAGGCAAAGATCCCTTGTCCAGCTATTAAAGAGGTGACAGAGGACCTGTCTCCCTGGACACAGCAAACTCTGCCACCTGGTGGTTGCATCAGGAGACGGTCACACTCTGCTAGGAGACCTGAGCACTGGACCAGTCTAGGCAGACCTGGAAGCTGTTTTCTTTCTTTTTTTTTTTTTTTTAATTTTGTATTGAAGTGTAGTTGATTTACATTAGTTTCAGGTGTACTTCAAAGTGATTCAGTTATACAGATACATGCATATATTGTTTTCTTTTCATATTCTTTTTCATTATAGGTTATTACAAGAAATTGAATACATCTCCCTGAGCTGTACGGCAGGTCTTTGTGTTTTATCTCTTTTATATACAGTGATGTGTGTCTGTTAATCCCGACTGCCTAATTCACTCCTCCCATCTTTTTTGTTAGAAAGTCATATTTTAAAATTAAAGTTTCATGGGTGAGAAACAGGTTCCCAGGAGGCAAATATGGTGCTTCTAATCTCTCACCTTAATCAGAAGCAACTGTCACAGCTGGTGCTTAATGAAATTGGTGTCCCAGAGTTTCAGACAACGTCAAACCTCTCTACACAGCCCCTCTCAGGACCCTCAAAGTAGCAATAGCTAATTTTTGCAAAACTACGTAATCATTGGGGAAAACTAAAAAAAAGCAAAATTTATGATTGAGTCCAAGCCTATGGACATATAATTGCATGGGAATCTACAGTCACTTCCAAATTTCAAGACCCCAGACCTGATTGCTGTCCCAGCCTGTCCTGAGCCTTGGTGTTGGATTTGCGGCTGTTCCAGGGGCCTGGATGCACAGTGGCTCCCGCAGGGCCCATGAACTTACCCAGGGTGCACACCCTTCACTGGGGGCTCTTGGCAGGACACGTTTCACCCTTGGGAACTGCAGGCCCCTTCCAGCCGAAGTCTGCAGGGAAGACACGGCTCCTGAGAGGGGCTGGGGAGGCCCCAGGAACTCCGTCTGCGCCCCCAGAGATGAAGGGGTGATTTTAGAGGGAGATGTGTGAGGTGTGAGGTGGGGGTCGTGCTGCTTTGGGGATGTAGAATTGGGAGGATAGGTCTCCTCCGCATTTGGGCTTGGCTGGCAGCCCCCTGACAGAGCCCCCGACAGGGCTGAGGCCTCTCCAGGAACGCGGCTCTGTCTGCAGCCCTGCCAGTCCCAGGAGACGAGGCCTGTGTGAGCCAATCGTGAGGAGGAGCCCCGAGGCCTCACCCTACCAGGACTCCTCAAATGGTGGGGTGTCTTTGAGGTGGAGGCTAATCCCTTCAAGAGGATAACTAGGGGGTCTTCAAAGGGGAAGTGTGTTAACAGGAAGGTGAACTCATGGGGACGCATGGAGCCCTTGCTGGGCCAAGGCCGGGATGGGCCCTGAACCTTGCCCTGCAGAGGGGTGGTGGCCCCACACCTATGCCTCCAGCAAGGAAGGATGCTCTAGGTGTGGGTCGGGACGAAACCACATGGCAGGGCTGCAAGGCACTGGATACACAACACCAGGCATGTTTGCCAGCTCTCAGACTGAGAACACACGCCGGTGAACACCAAGTGTGCATCACATGGCACACATGTCATTAGGACACAACGCCAAGCACAAAAAGGCGGGGACACACGTCAGGCACACACACTGGGCAGGAAATCCCAGCCACACACTTGCAGGCTCAGAAGAGTGGGCACAACCACCAAGCACATCTCGCCAAACAGGCAGCCCCGGGAACACAACACTGGCACACAACTCTGAGCACACAAAGTCAGGCGCATGACGACACATGCTGGGGACATGCCCAGCACCACACCCACACCAGGACCAGAAGCGGACACACACCCCAAGGACACAAAGCGAACACACAATGCCAGGTACTTACAGCAGAGTAAATGGTAGTAACACACGCCAGACACACACGCCCGCACACAATGCTAGACATACTCTGTGGGGCACACAACATCGACTCACAGTGTCAGGCACACACTTGGGGCTCACAAGCCCGGCACATGCTCAGGGTATAACACCAGGCACATACCAGAAACACAAGGAGGGCAGACGACCATGCACACAGCATGCCTGGCACTATGCACAGGACCCCAGGAGATCAGCACCAGACACACACATCAGACAGCCACTGGGAGGCACACCGGGCCAGGCCCAGTCTCTGGGAACACAGCACTGAGCTTACAAGGCTGCGGCACATGCCGGGCACACACATGGCAGAAACAAAATTCTGGGAACACAGAGCCAGGCACACAATGCAGGGCGCACACTGTGAGCCCACAGTGGTAGGGACAGACTCCAGGAACACAACACCAGACATACAACGCCAGGCAACACATAATGCTGGGCACCCAAAAGGAGACACACAACACCAGGCACACAAAACTGAACACACAATCCCAGGCACACACACACCAGGAACGAAATACTCAGCCACACCTGCCAGGTACATACCCTGGACATACAACTTTGTGTCAGAGGCACAATTCTGAGTACAACACGCTGGGCACACAGAATCGGGACACAGGGTGGGCACTCGGTGGGAACACATGAGAACCACAGACTCGGGAAACACAACGATGGACACAGAAAGTGCTCCCTGTGTTCTCCGCCCCCACCCCGTCCAGGGACCACAGTGCCCCAGATCAGGGTCTGTGGTTGTTTGTTACTGCTGCAAAGCCTAGACCACCCTGGCTGGAATTCTCTGTGTGGGTATATGAGCGTTTATGTCATCAGGCTCCTGAGATGGACGTTTGAGCCGTTCTGAGTCCTTTGCTATAACAGAAAGTTCTGCAGTGCACAGTACATCTATACACTACTATTTTTTCTTTTTTGCCAGAGTATTTTTGGCATGATATCCTAAAATCCCAGGTCAAAAGGCAAAAGTATATGTGCATCTTAAGTCATTTTTAGTTTCTTAAGGTCTCTCCATACTGTTTTCCATAATGGCTACACCAAACTAGATTCCTACCAACAGTGTAGGAGGGTTCCCTTTTCTCCACACCTTCTCCAGCATTTATCGTTTGTGGACTTTTGAAGGATGGCCATTCTGACTGGTGTGATGTGATACCTCATTATAGTTTTGATTTGCATTTCTCTGATAATGAGAGATACTGATCATCTTTTCATGTGCATCAATCCTATTCCTGGGCACATTTCTGGAAAAAAACTCTAATTCAAAAAGATACATGCACCCCAATGTTCACAGCAGCACTATTTACAACAGCCAAGACATGGAAACAACCTAAATGTCCATCGACAGATGACTGGAGAAAGAAGTTGTGGTGTATTTATACAGTGGAACCTTACTCAGCCATAAAAAAGAATAAAATAATGTCATTTGCAGCAACATGGATGGACCTAGAGATTATCACACTTAATGAAGTAAGTCAGACAAAGACAAACATCACATGCTATCACTTATATGTGGAATCTAACATACAAATAAACTTATTTACAAAACAAACAGACTCACAGACATAGAAAACAAACTTATGGTTACCAAAGGGGAAAGAGGGTGGATGAGGGATAAATGAGGAGTCTGGGATTAGCAGATACAAACTATTATATATAAAATTAAACAAGGTCCTACTGCATACAACAGGGAACTATATTCAATATCTTATAAAAACCTATGATGAAAAGGAATATAGACATATTTTTATAACTGAGTCACTGTTCTGTGCACTTGAAACTAACACAACATTGTAAATCAACTATATTTCAAAAAAAAAAAGAAGACACACTTGGGATTTTGTTTTATATTGCAAATTATCTCCATCCAGCTGTTCCCCTATCCCCCAGCAACGGCAGACAGGGCCCATAAAATGGCTGTAAGCAGGGTCAGAGGGAGAAGCAAAGGCGGGTCCTAGGATTGTACTGACATTCGGTGCACGTGCTCCTCCCAGGTCTCAAAGCCCAGAAGGCAGGAAACCAGCTTCCCTGGGACCTCTCTGCCTCCACTCATCCTGATCACGCACCTCGAACTCTGGCCAGACTGAAGCAGTTTGAACCTTCAGCCACTAGGTGGCGCCCCAAAGTAACAGTTTAAGCCATCTGACTGACTTTGACCTTCCTCAAGATGAGATTTCTTGTCTTGTTGAATGTTCAGAGACTCAGCCCATAGGAAAATCACAGCTCCGGAATCTGAATCCGGGAAGTGTGGCGACATCTTCAAGCAGCTCTGAATGATTTGTATATAATTCTTTGTTCTCCTTGATAGAAAAAGTAATAAAGTGGACTCAGACATGGGACAATTTGCCCTTCAGGACAGTGACCTCGCCCCTCACCGGGCACCCTTGGAAGGGAGAACCTAGCAGTTGGCCAATGTTTACTAAATCCACCAACAAATGAATACAACTGTTAAAAACATTCCATTTTTAAAAAAATATATATATTTTATTGAAGTGTAGTTGATTTACAATGTTAGTTTCAGGTGTACAGCAAAGCAATTCAGTTATACATGTGCATACATACATATTTTCTTTCCGATTCTTTTCCATCATGTTATTACAAGAAATTGAATATAGTTCCCTGTGCTGTACAGTAGGACCTTATTGCTTATCTATTTTATATATAGTAGTGTGCGTCTGTGAATCCAGCCCCTAATATATCCCTTCCCGCCTCTTCCTCTTTGGTAGCCATAGCTCGTTTTCTATGTCTGTGAGTGAAAACAGCCCTTCTTAAGTAACCCCCACCCCCACCCCCAGCAGCTGCCTCTGGGCAATGCAGCAGCGCGCCCTCTCTCCCCGCGCAGAGTTTGAGGACGGATGGCCCAGGCTCGCTGTGCTGTGGGGCAGGCCCTGGGCATCACAGCCTTAACTCCGCACCCCCCTCCGCTCTGGCAGTGCCAGCAGCAGCCTCAGTGAGTTACCTGGAGGCCCTCTTTAAGTGACTGCAGTCGGAGCAGGAAAGCCGGACCCCTGGCAAGTAGAAGCCGTTGGGCAGAACCACGGAATTCCCTCCCTTCGATTCGGTACGCGAAATTTCACTCTGCACGACCTGCCCAAGTCTCCCAGAGCAGAGGACGGAGGACGCTGCCGAGGATCCCAGCCGCATCCCGCTCAGACCCAGCCAGTACACCCTCCTCCTCCCAGGCCAGGGGCTCAGGGGCTCAGGGGCTCTAGAATTGCTCAGGTATTGAAGGCATGAGGGAGCGCTGCAGACTTCACACTCCAGAGTACCGTCTGGTGTCTTCGGGCCTGGTTTGTACCCCTGCACACTCTGCCCAGCGCTGGGCGGGAAGCAGCGCTCAAGGGCGTCCACGCACGCGGAGGCGGCAGGAGCCCCGAGCCAGAAAGCTGGGCAGCAGGACTGCAGCCTGTGGGGATCGGCTTCCTCGTCTGGGAAAAGATGGAAAGCAATCTCCAAACAAGAGCAAGTTCCTGGCTCGGCACAGGTGCTGGCCTTTCCCTCCAGGATGACGGGTGCAGGGCCGGTGATGCCCCAGAGCTGAGCCTTCCGGCAGAGCGTCTGCTCGCCCCTGCATTCTTCCCATGAGAGTTGGCGTGGTGCTCTCCGTCTTGTCTTTGCGGGAGGACTTGAAAAGCAGCAGACGGAGGCTGTGCCGAGCCCCTTCCTCCTCTGCCTGCGGAGGACCATCTGGAGGGTCCGCAAAGAGCGAGGCTCTGCCCACCGGGCTCTGGCCAGGAATCCGCACTTTCCCCGCCAACTGGAAAGTGGATAACGGACTCGAAAGCAGTGTTTTCAGACTTGGCGCTACAAGCAGCACAGGGGAGCGACCTCTGAGAACAAATGGACAAAAGAGGCCAGCAGGGAGGGGTCCCCAGCGGGGCCCAGGGTGGCCGCGCCCAAGACGTACGGACGGAGCAGCCCGGAGCCGTCGCCTGGTGCTCGGCCCGGTGAATGTGCGGTCTGTTTCCATGACGAAGGCAGAGACCTGGACCACCCAGCACTTTCTCAGGTGAGGAGGGCGTCTTGACCCACCGCAGCTTGCACTGCCTTCCTTACAACCTCCAGATCTTTGAAGAGGATTCCCAGAAAGGCACAGGGCTTGGAGAGCCCATGACCTCACGTAAAGCATGTAAAATTGATGAAATGTTTTTTCTGAACATCTCCATTGCTCCAGACCAGGCACCTATTATGTCATTTAATTTTGGCCCTTTATAAGAGTTCTGTTAAGTAAACAGCACCAGCCCTTTTTACCTTTCTAAAAAAATTGCACAACATGCATGTGATATTGTGATTTACCCTAAGAATTCTGTTTGGTCTTCATCTCTGTTTCTGGCCCATGGATGCCAAAACCCTTGGAATTTCCTTAGTGGTAAGAGCTAGAAAGGTATCTTGATTTTTGGAAGAAACCCCTTTCAACCACACCTGGGTTTATGTTAATGAAGTGACTTTTGGAAAGCCCTTGAGAATGGCAGCTGGTTACCAAGGAACCACCCCTGTGGTTAGAGGGTTGGAAGTTCAGTCCCAACCCCTGACCTCTGGGGAGAGGAAGTGGCCTGGAGGTTGACTCAGTCTCCAATAACCAATTGATCTTAATCATGTCTATGCAATGAAGCCTCCATAAAAACCCAAAGGACAGTGTTTGGAGACCTTCCATCACTTGGAGATTCTGGGAGCATCGTGGGCTCAAAAAAGCACATGGAAGCGCCCTGCTTTCCCCAGACCTTGCCCCGTGCATCTCTTCTGTCCAGCTGCTCCTGAGTTAGAGCCTTTTCTAACAAACTAGTACTCTACTAAGTAAACTATATCTCTTGAGTTTGGTGAGCCGCTCTAGCAAATTAATTGAGCCCAAGGAGGGAAGTCATTGGAACTTCTGATCTATAGTCGGTGGGTCAGAAGTACAGCTGACAGCCTGGACTTGCAACTGGCATCGCAAGTGTGTATCAGGGCAGCGGGAGAGTGGTCTTGCAGGACCAAGCCCTCACCCTGCAGGATCTGATGCTCTCTCTGGGTAAACAGTATCAGAACTGAATTGAATTGTAGAACACCCAGCTGGTGTTGGAGAATTGCTTGGAGATTTGGCATCAGAATAACAACATGAATTCATTTCTTGGAGGAAAAAAAAAAACCAGACAACAGAGGTTTTTTATTTTTTGAGTTTTAATTTTTTTATTTTATTCTATTTTTTAACTTTTTTTGAGTTATAGTCATTGTACAATGTTGTGTCAAATTCCAATGTAGAGCACAATTTTTCAGTTATACATGAACATACATATACTCATTGTCTTTTTTTTTTTTTTTTTTTTTGCTGTGAGCTACCACAAGATCTTGTATATATTTCCCTGTGCTATACAGTATAATCTTGTTTATCTATTCTACATATACCTGGCAGTATCTACAAATTTTGAAATCCCAGTCTGTCCCAGAAGTCTTTAGACTACGAAGGCAAAGTAACCTTACCCAGCCTCAGGCCAGTTTCTGTATCTGCTCCTGAGCCGGTGTGAATTATGATCACAGCAGGTCAGTTTCCAGACTTCCCTCTTCTGCTACAGAAAACATGTCTTCCCAGCTCAGGTGGTCCCCAGCCTCACCCCACCTCGTCATCATCATCGCATAAGGGCTGAGAGTTCTCCACGTTATCTCTGCTCTGGCACAATTTATCTGCACGGGATCACTGCCTCCAGGAAACCTCATAATGTCCAGAGCTGGGGCATCCTGGTGCGTGGGGAGCTCCTGCAGGTCAACGACAGCGCAGCAGGGCAGCCCCAACCCCAGGCTCTGGAGCCAAACCAGCTGGGTTCAAATCCCTGCCTGTCTTAGCCATTGTCAATAGTGCTGCTATGAACACTGAGGTGCATGGACTTATCTACAAACTATAAACAGACTCACAGACATAGAAAACAAACTTACAGTTACCGGGGGGAGGAGGGTTAAATTAGAAGTTTGGGATTAGCAGATACAAATTACTATATATAAAATAGATAAACAACACAGTCCTACTGCATAGCCCAGGGAACTAGATTCAGAATCTTGTAATAACCTATTATGAAAAAGAATCTAGGTATATGTATAACTGAATGACTTTGCTGTATACTTGAAACTAACACAACATTGTATATTAACTGTACGTCAAAAAAAAATCCCTGCATGGAGCCCAGCTCACTGGGTTCAAGTCCCCACCTGTCACTTAGAAGCTGATTAAATTTGGGGAGGCTACCTCCCCTCCCCTCCCCACAGTCTCCACATCTGTAAAATCTGTAAAGGGAACAGCAGCTCCCACCTCAGAGGGATGAACTGAGTCATGATGCCCACGGTACTCGGACGGTGCTAAGCACGCGGTCCAAACGGGCCATCGTTCATGGCTTGATTACTTGTAAATGTTTGGTGAGTATTAGTTTATTCCAGGTTTTAAAAAAATCTACTACCTAAATCAATTTTAGGCACTTGAAATTTACTTAAAAAACAATCTTGTGTAAATTCAAAGTTGTTAAAATAAAGCCCACATATTGTATACATTTTAATACATTTCCTCCATATTAATAGCTACATTTCCTTTCTTTCAATATTATTGCTGCCTTATTATTATTATTATTATTGTTATTATTATTATTATTTTGGATCAGGGATGCCAGAGTCTAGTTTATTTTTTATTTTTTTTCCTTCTACAGGCCAGTTTTTGGTCTTATTGACTAATTTTTTTCTCTATCTTTTATTTTTATTCCATGTTTCTACTTTAACTTTTAAAGATTTTTATTCTTATATTTATTTATATTTGATATAAACCAAAGAATACATTTAACATCTATGAAGTTACAAATAATGATAATCAAACCAGTACTAAACTGTGAACCCATATGCCAAGAACCAAGGCAGACAAAGCAAACTTGGTTCCTCCTTGTCTACCTCTTCCTTCCAACCGGAGATAAACACTTATTATTACTATTTTTATCCTCTGTGCCTTAAAAAAAAGAGTTTTTAACATCAATCATGTATCCCTGCATGATATATCGTTTAGTCTTATTTATTTGTAGCTTTACTTAAGTGCTTCTATATTGTAAATTATCTTTTGCTTTTAACTTACTGTTAGGCTTCTGAGATTTGTATATATTGTTGCATGTCATTCTCCTACATTAGTTTTAACTGCTGTGTATAATTCTATTGTGTGAACGTGTCATGATGTATCTTCCGTGGTTCTGTTTATAAACACTTGGATTGTCTGTACATAATCCCAAGCACTGTTGGAATGCACATCTTTGTATATGCTTTCTGGAACAAACTTCTGAAAGACTTCCCCTAGGAATGGGGTTGGGTGACCATTGGGTCAGTGTGTGTGTGTAACAGTGTGGACAGGGGAATGGGTACTAGAGCAAGAGGACCTGACTTTGGATCCCGCCTCTGCGATCCCGACTCTACCACTTATTTGATGTATCTTAGGGAGAATATTTAACGCCTCTGTTCCTCAATTTCTTCAACTGTGCAATAGCACTGAGAGTGGTATGTGCTTCATAGGATTTGGGGAATTAAATGAGTCAATATGAAATGCACTTGGGGTTGGGGGAGGGTATAGCTCAGTGGTAGAGCACATGCTTAGCATGCATGCAGTCCTGGGTTCAATCCCCAGTACCTCCATTGAAAATAAATCAATTAATAAATAAACCTAATTAATCCCCCCAAAAAAGAAAAGAAAAGCACTTAGAACAGTGAATGGCATAAAATAGTGCTCTATTCATGTTGTCAAATCAATTCAAATATAATTTAAGCATTTAAAAGATACTGCCAAACCAATCCATGCTGCAATAGAAGTTATATCAACCTACATTCACAGTCATTCTTGATACTGTCACACTTTTTAAGGATCTAGTTTATAAAAGATAACATAATACAATAGTACAGAGTAATGAATTCCTAAAAAAATTTATCAAAATATTTACAGCAAGACACAGAAGTTTTTTCTGCAGACATATTACATGTATAAATTATGTATGTGTGGCACATCTATGTACAGTGTTGGTAACTTTGTAGTTTTCTTCAGTTTTCAGTATGAGTTCTGCCCATGTTTTGTTAGATTTACATCTAATACATCGTTTTTTCCCCAGTGAATGTAATTGGTATTTTATTTTCAATTTCAGTTTCTATGTGTTCATTATTAATATGTATAAACACAATTGATGTTTCACCACAGCCTTTGTACCCTGCAAACTTGCTAACCTCACATTTTATTTTGTTTTGCTGTTTGTTTCCTCTGGTTTATTTTTTTCCTGTTTTCTTTATCTTGCTTTCCTGTGGGTCAGTTAAAGAGTTTTTAAAGATTTTATTTTAATTCATCTCTAATTTTGCTGCGTCTCTTTGTCTAGATTATTGGTTGCTCAAGGTATTCCACTCCAGTGCAGACACTCATATGACAAAGGAGAGGCATTGCTGATGTGCGTACGTTCCACATTAGTCACTACAGTGAGCAAGTTGGCATTCTAGCTTTCCTTTGTGCTAACTTTTACTGTTCTCTTGAATGGTGGGATTATGATTGAGATGTGGCCATCTTCCCCCTCGCTAATGAAAGTGCTGGGACTCAGATTTTGTGTTGTGATCAGTGTACTGAGGTAAATACACCTTGTATGTCTTCGGTGAGCAGCTAGCCTTCCCTGGCATCTCCCCAGCCTCGCTGGGTTCTTTAAGTTTGAACATGATGTCCGTCCCACGGCGTCCTTTAGTCGAAGCGCAAGCACCAGCAGAAACCTGAACTTAGATTTCCATGTTTAAAGAGCCAAAATAATAGAGATCACAGGGTTCCAGTGGGAATTGTCACCGTTAGTTCTCACGGAGCTTGAAAGAAGCATGAGGGTGTTATAATACCGCAGCAAGCACCAGGTCAGCTCTGATGTGCCGTATCTGAAAAGCAGCAAACAAATTTCGCTGAACTTAGACCAGTTACACAGCACAGCCAGCCTTGTGCTTTGAAATCACCTTAATGATGAACAGGAGAGAAAAAAAAAAAACTTGCCAAAACATTGGTTTTCTCAGTAGAAAGGCAACAATACAATGTTTTCTGAGCTCGAAGGAATTCTGGATAAAGGGCAAAGGATCACATTTTGTGGGCTCATAAAGCGTTTTCAAGGCAGTACTGCCTTTGCTGTTTACACTAATTTTTCTAAAACATTCAAGAGACTGGATGTAACATGATGGCAACTCAAAGAATTCAAAAAAGAGAGATTCAGCTTTAAAGAATGTCATGACTCACCCTGTTGATTTTGTTAAAAATCAAACTGTTTTTCTTAATGTGTGGGAAAGAGGGTCGGCATCTGTCACTAGTAAAAAGCATGAGAAGAATAGAATGGGAAGGGTTGATGGAGCAGCAAGGCAAGCCTGGAAGTGTAGAAACACCCAGATATTGTGTCTTTTCTATAAATCGTGTACCACCAAACACAAACCGCAGGATGTCTGGGGGAAAACCAGCAGTATCAAATGCGGTGAACAGATGCTGCAGTACCATTTACTGGATGACGTTTGTGGCAGGATTATTAGAAGTCAGGGGGGAAAAAACCCTGAAACACAGGGGAAATGTATATACATAGGAGAATGGCTTCATAATGAGTAAGTTAGGGTATCTAGACCTCCTGATTCTTTGCATGCTGGTTATCTGCTCCTTTGTCGCAAACCTCCACCAAACCTAGTGGTTTCAAACAATGAGCGTCATTCATTGTGCTCGCAAATGTGCAATTTGGATGGAGCACAGCAGGAACAGCTGTCCCTGCTCTGGGCAGCATCGGCTGGTGTGGCTCTTCTAGTTTGGAAGAGGGGTCACTTTGAAGACCACTCAGTCCTAAGAGTAGGGGGCTGGTGCTGGCTCTCAGGGGGTGCTTGGCTTGGAATGTGTCCAGGATCTTTTCCATAAGAATCTCTCCTCGTGGAGAGCCTGCCTCGCAGCATGGTGCCTGGGTTCCAAGAGGCTACGGTGGAGATTTGGATAGCATGGCTTCTGCCTAATCTATTGATCAGGGAAGTCACCAAGTCCAGCCTAATGTTAAGGAGGTGAGGGGAGAATAAATAAATACATGAATAAATAAATACTAATTAACCCCCCCCACAAATAAACAAAAGTGAATAAATAATTTTTTAAATTTTAATTTAATTTAATTTTTCAAAAGGGGAAGGGAGGAGAGGTATAGCTCAGTGGTACAGTGTGTGCTTAGCATGCATGAGGTCCTGTGTTCAATTCCCAGTACCTTCATCAAATAAATAAACAAACAAATAAACAAACAAACAAATAAATAAACCTAATTACCTGCCCCCCAAAAAAGCAAAGTTAAGAAGAGGGACATTAGATTCCACCACTCAGTGAAAAGATTGGCAAAGGATTGGTGGCGGTCTCTAATCTGCCACATTGTAAAATAGTATCATCATTGAAATAGATTAACTTTTTATGTACATACCCATGATTGAGCAAGTTGACATGTAAGTAGTTGATTTAATCCCACTTGTGTAAAAAGTGGTAGAGAGAGGACTATACAGGCCTATTTTGCTTGTTTGAGAATAGAGGAAGTCTGGGTGATTACACACAGGAGTGGGAAGGGAAAGGGAGAGGAATTATCAATGTCTTCTTTTTACACTCCTGCGCTTTGATTTGTTACCATTAGCTTATGTTACTGTTTGATTTTTTAAAAATCCAATGTAGTTCTTTAAACAAAAAAGAAAACCTAAAATAATTGATTGGAAAAGTCACCAAATCAAGCAGAATTAGAAATAAAATTTTCATATATTCAGTTAAAATAACCACCAAAAAGATTAACATTCCTAGCATTGATCTTAAACACCACAACAATGAAGTTTATTCAAGTGTCCCAAGCCCCGGACATTTCTTACCATCCTGAGATGAGCTTGGCCATTCTTAAGGAATGAGAGGTGGTGGGTTTGGGAGGGAGGAGGAGAGCTTTTAATATGTAATTCATGCAATTCCTATACTTTAAATAATGGGGTGGGGGGAGGTTTGGTGGGGGGTAATTAGGTTTATTTATTTATTCTTTTTTTAATGGAGGGACTGGGAATTGAACCCAGGACCTCATGCATGCTAAGCACATGTTCTACCACTGAACTCTACCCTTCCCCACTAATTACTTAAAAATAAATCAATATAATATATTTTAGATAAGCTTTTTATTGCAGAATAACATGTATACAGAAAAGCACACAAATCTAATTTGCAGCTCAAAGAACTTTCACAAACTGAACATATACAGGCAGTCAACACACAGTTGAAGAAATAAAACATTACCAACACACCAGAAGCTCTTCTGGCACCCAGTCCTGATGCCTCACCCCACCCTACAAAGGGACCCATTACTAGTCTCTCAGCAAAAGTGATAATATCATCATATTTGAACTTTATATAAGTGGAGACATATAGTACACACTCTTTGGGTCTGGATTCTTTCAAGCAACCTCATCAGCATTGTTGTATATAGCAGTTTATTGTTTTTCATGGATGTAAAGTATTTTATTGTATGACTTTACCAGGATGTACTTACTTATTTGGATATTGGGATGGTTTCCAGTGTTTGGTTTTTATGAATAATTCTGCTGTCATCCTTCGTATAAACTTCTTTTGGTGCATACGTGTGGGGTGTATACACCTACAGATGTAATTACTTGGTCAGGTCTTGTGAATGCTCCCCAAGACTGCCTAAACGCAGGTATGAGACTTTCCGTCACACCCTCCTTAACACTCAGCCATGTTGGCGCTGGAGGAAGGAGAGGATTCTCACTGCGATTTTCATGTGCATTTCCCTGATGATTAATAAAACTAATTGCCTTTTCATAATGTTTCTCAGGCAGCTGGATAGACTTTTTAATGAAGGGCATCTTCACACCTATCGCCCACTACTTTAAAATTAGGCTTTCTGTCTTTTCCTAATTAAGCTGTACAAGTTTTTAGAAATTTTAGTCTTATCAGTATATATGGCAAGTATCTTACAATCTGACATTTCTGCTTCATGCAGTTTGGCTTTTATAGAATTGAGATGCTTGATTTTAACATATTAAAGCTTTCTTAATTTTCTTTGTGGTGTCTTTTAAAAAGAAACCTGCGCTTATGTTAACGTCACGAGTACATTCTTTATGCTATTTTTGAAAAGCCGTATTGTTTCCCTTCACATTTAGATCTAAAATCAACTTGGGATTGGTTTCCGTGTGTACTATGTGAGGCAGGAGGGTCGAGATTAATTTCTTCTATACGAATACATAATCGAGTCAACATCATTTAACAAAAAGGTTTTTTTTTTTTTTGCCACTGTCTTACGGTGTGACCTCTGCTTATAAATTACTCCAGCTATTCTTCTGCATTAATTTCTCATTACAACTTCATCAGGAGTAAATTGGTCAGATTGATGTGTGTCCACTTGAATTTTTTCATCAGTGTTTTGTAGTTTTTGACCTGAAAATCCTACATATATTTTGTTAGTTATACCTAACTCTTGTATATTGTTGGACCGGCTTAAAGTAATGTCATGATGTTGCTGCTTTGATTTTGTTTCAGTTTCCAGCTGTTCATTTCCGAAATACAGAAAGCTGGTAGATTTGTGAGTGTTGACTTTGCACCCTGCAACTTTTCTAAATTGATTTGTTAGTACTGGGGGTACTTTTGCTGGTTCCTTGGAATTTTCTCCGTAGACAATTGAATTGTGTCATCTGCCAGTCAAGATATCTATGTTTTTTTCCCTTTTTCAGCCTATTTGCCTTTTATTTCTTTTTCTTGCCTTTCAGTACAATGTCAAATAGGAGAGGTGAGAGTGGGTATCTTTGCTTTGTCCCAGTCTTAGGGAGACAGCACTCAGTCTCTCACTATTAAGAATGACTTTCATGGTGTATCTTTTTCTTTCACTGTTGAGACTTTTTTACCTTTCCATTCATTTCAAGGGTGTTCACCCTTACTTCTTGGAGAATATTTATAATTGCTGCTTTAAAGTCTCTGTCTGAGCATCGCGGTGTCTGTATCATCTTCATCTGCTCGTCATTACTCTTCAGTCAAATAGCTGCTTCGTGCATCCTTCCAAAGCTTTATAGATGCACTCAGTGGGGGAGACAGAGCAGAGAGTGTTCAATCCATCTTACCCATAACTCCAACTCTTTGTAATGATATTTGACTCCAAATCCGTGCTCTATGTCCAAAAGCTGACTCTTCACAAAAGGACCCTTGCCCATGAGCAAAGGGATCCCAGATCCATCAAGTGGACCCGTTTGTCAGCTCCAAGCCTTGGACAAACAATTTGCTTTTTCCCAGGACACAGATTAAATGACATGGATGATGCTGATGCAGATAACATCCAGCCAAACCCCCTCCCTCTCCACTCTGCGTGCCTGGACACCCATGAGGCACCTCCTGCCACTTCCACCCCTGCTTCCTAGACTTGAACCTCATCCACCTACTTCCTGAGGATCCCGTGCCTTTTCTTAGTTTGGCCTCACTCAGCACATGGAGTTTCCACATCTTTCCACGTATTGACCCATGGCTCTCTTCTGTGTCTTCTACAATGAGACAAAACACCAGGAACTCATTAAAAAAGCCTTCCTTTTATGGCTTTCTCTCACCTAGCCCTGTGCGGCTCCAAGATTTGGACACATCCTCATTTGTAGTGTCGTGAGCCCCTCTACTGAGACCTTGTCATCTAACATTGTCCTTTCTCAGTTATCTTTGCTCCAGAAGAGAGGGAGCTCTTGGAAGGCAAAGCCTGTGTGGTTTCCATGTCTCTCCAGCTACCTCCAACATCCAAAAGGCATTTGATGCTGAGTAAATATTGTAAGTAAGTAAGGGACTGAGGAGAAGGGGAAAGGAAGTATGTAGAAGGAAGCAGAGAAAGAGTAAATGGTAGTACCATCAAAAGAATTTCCCAGGGTGTGGGAAAGGGTATAGCTCAGAGGTGGAGCACATGCTTAGCGTGCACGAGGTCATGGGTTCAAGTCCCAGTATCTCCATTAAATAATAAATAAAAAAACAAACAAACAAACCTAATTACTGCCCCAAAAGCCAGAAAACTGGTCATATTTTTCATATAGCCCACCTAAACTTGCTGTTATAAATTCTATTTTATCTTCTGATCAATTTACATATCTCCATTCCTACATCTGCTGCAGAATTCTGGCCTCCACCACCAGAATTGTGGTCCATTTAACCACAATTCCCTTCTCATTGGGCATTCAGCCTCCAGTCTCAGATGCTCAGCTGGCCTGGAAGGGATCTTTATAAAAACATAAATCTCATTATTTCGCTCTCTTCCTGAAATTCCGCTCTGTGCCTCCTCTGCGTCTCAGAATAAAGACTCAATATTTTCTGTGGTTCCTAAGGCCATCTGTGGTCTCCCCTCTGGACCATTCATCTCCATTTCACTGATTTCCCCCATGCACTTTATGCCCAAGCCATTCAGACACAGCTTCTGTGTCAATTTCCTGGGGCTTCTGTAACCAATTGCCACAAACGATGTGGATTGGGGGAAAAAAAACAAAACAGAAACTTATCTCAGTTCTGGAGCCCAGAAATCTGAAATCAAGGTATCACCAGAGTTGCCTTTCTGGAGCCTTTGAAAGAGAATCAGTTCCAGGCTTGTCTCCCATGCATGGTGGTTGGATGGTCCCACTCAAGAGACATCTGTCTGCAAACCTGGGTCCTCCCTGAGCACCTCTGGCTGTGGATAATAAAACTTGCTGTGATGTTGGCCTCAGGGAGCATTCCCAGGGCATCTCACTGGCTGTCCCAGGACAGAAGGATACACGGTGGGGCTGAGTGAGCCCACACATTGAGTTTTATTATAGAATTCTTACAGAACTGTCCCAAAGCAGAGTCGTCCAGACACTCCTCCACCATTCACAGATACTCTATAGATTTATCCCCAAACATTATAACATAGGATTCTTTCTGACTGCCAACATCCATGGTTTTTACTTTTTGTTACTTTCCTTATCATCTGTTAAGTGCTTGCTGTGTGCCAGGAACTGGGCTGAACTGATTGAATTAATCCCCACAGAAGCCTGGAAAGGAGGTAGTATTACCCTCTACTCCAGCGAAAAGCTGAAAAGCTGAGACGTACAGGTCAGAGGTTTACCAAGGATGGCTCAGAGGGATGCAGGCAAAGGAGTTCACCCGTGGTTTGTGGCTTAACCCCACCGTCCACCGGCTCCTCGCCCTCCCACCCGCTCCTGCTCAGTGATCTCGAGCTTATATTTCACTCTTCTCCTGGAGCCTGTCTTCAGGCTCAGCTGTGCCTTCCCTAGAGAAACCTTCCAGTGAAACCCTCCTGATTTGAGGACAGAGTTCACGGCGTGGTCACCTCCTGCTCCGCAGAATGTCCAGCACAGCGCGGGTGGGTTGCAAGTCTGCAGCACGGATGCTGCATGGGAAAGGGCTCAGCGCTTGCATGTTAAGAGGCAGGCGGTCTGATCATCTGCTTTAAAAAGCTTGTGTGCGATTCAGAGCAGAGGTGCTGTTGAAAAATTTGTTGGGGGGCTTAATAAAAGCTAGAAGACAATGTTGATATCCAAAATTATATCATTATTAAAAGCTAAAAAAAATTAGCATCTCCATGGCTAGAATGATTTTCTATCCATATTTTTGTCTCTTCAGCAAGCCATCTGCTTGCATAATTTCACTTCAATTCCAGACACCCACGAGCAGCCCTTCCCTGGTATCACACTCCCGGCTAGTCTTGCCCTGATTCTCAGGAAAAATCAAATGAGAAGCCTGCTAGTGTCCCTCATTTAATCTTCATCACCATCTTTGAAGTTCATCGTATTCTCTAAAGCAAGATACTCAGGGACAACTTGTGATCTGTTATAAAGGAGCCAGTGAGGACCAGCCGGAGCCCCTGACTGCTCTGCCCTCTCCAGGGTGCCCACCTGGCTCTGCTCCCCTGGCCTCACTGGAGAGGCCTCCAGGTCCACAGCCTCTACCTGCACACAGGCTCCATCCTTGGCTGCCTCCTCACATAACCCGTGCCTTCTCCCCTCACTGGGTTACTGTGACAGGATCTGCCAGCTCTGGAAATTCCGCTGGAAAGTTGCTATAGAAACTCACAGTGGGGGTGTTCAGTAGGATGTGGTGTGAAGCCTCCCAGCTGAGGCATGTGCCATCCCAAGGGGCGGAGGAGGCAGCCACCCTGCTCCTTTTCTGTATAACTCCAGCCTGGAAGACAGATGAGAATCTTCTCTCCTCTGAGCTTGTGGGAAGCAATGTTGAGCCCAACGGACTCAGGTCAGAGATCATAGAACAAGGCCCTGGACACCAGTTGTCTGGGGTGGCAGAGGTGATCAATAGCCAATGATAGACAGAGTGCCAGCCCCCCCCCCCATGGATGCTGACAGCCACTCTCTCTTTGTTGGCAGGACAGTGTGGTGGAGAGGGGCCTGTGCCCAGCTGGGTTTTGGGTGGTAACCTCCTCCAGCATCCTGCAGCCCCTCAAAGACTGCTGGTTCTTGCTTAACAGGTATCAGTTCCACCCGCTCATCCCTCAGTGAGGGCTTGCTGCAGCCAGGGGTGGGTCATCAACTTCTCTGGCTGGTCCCGGAGAGAGAGCGTGGACCACGCTGCTCAGAGCAACTCAGTCGAACCGACAGAGCCTTCAACGTGGGGGTGGTCAGCCTGAGCTCGAAGCCCAGCACTACCACATTCTAGCTGCCCCTTCAGTTTTCCCTTCTGCCCTGGGGTCATAGTGATGTACAAGGTGACCTTGAGGGTTCAGAGAGATGATATGCACAGTCCTCAGCCACGTTGTTCCAGAGAACTTACAACTCATCAAAGCCAGGAGCCCTGGAGAGTGAGGAAAGCAGAGGTGTCCTCACCGACTCACAGACTCAGAACTGGCAGCCCGCACTGCAGAAGGGCCCCAGGGTATGCAGGGCCAGACGAGTACTCAGGGCACTTGGTCCCCAGTGTTGACAAAGGACCAGATTTTCACAAGGTTGCCTGTGACATTCTCTCTTTTCACACAGTTCTTAAAATAAATCCTGCTGAAGGGAGGATTTCACAGAGGAGAAGTGACAGATATATCCTGTTCTACATAAGATGACTAATAGCCCACAAATGTCCCCAAGAAGCAGATGCTGGAGAATGTCAGAGACACAGAAGGCCTTGGAGACACGGCTTGTGGCCCATGTGAGGGACAGGTGGCCCAGAGCAGGCTCTGCTTTTCCAACAAGCCACCATCCGTTTATCTGAATACAACAGAGCACCCACTATGTGGGAGTGTTTGCTGAGGATAACGCCAGCTTGGAGACAGGAGAAAGAGATTGTCCCCTGCCCCATGGGTGTTGTAGTACAATTAAGACACAAGCAAATACAATACTGGGCAGAATGGTAAGAAATACTAAAAGAAAGATATAAACCATGGGCTCCTGGAGACTGAAGGATTGATTTCTTTACTTTGACGGGGCCAGTGGGGAGCGAGGGGGAAGGCAGAAGTGGATAGTCTGAAAGGGCATCGATGGAGTTGTGGGTTTCTGAGGTTGAACAAATCAGGAGTGGTCCTTCCTTGGTACCCATGGGCCACTGGCTCCAGAAGCCCGGCAGAGACCAAAATCCATGGATGCTCAAGTCACTTATATAAAAGGGCACAATACAATGTATACAGTCGGTCTTCCTTGTCTACAGGTTTTGCATACAAGGATTGGACCCAAAATTTCCACCCACAGTTGGTTGAACCTGCAGATGGGAAACCCACAGAAATGGAGGGCCAACTGTATATATGTATATCAGTATCCAGGAATTATGAAAGGTAAGTACAAGTCAAGTTTTAAGAAAAAGAAAGCTTGTCTGAACATTATTGTTTAAAATATTAAAAATTGAGGGTAAGAGAGAAATTTGAAAAATGATGTGTGATGGAAGATCAGGTAGCTATGTTTTCAAGGAATAGTTACTGGAGGGAACCCTGACTAGCCTCCCGTCTTTGAGTTTAATGCTCAAAGGAGAAATAAGAATGCCTGGCAGAAGTCAGAGGCAAGGCAGACTTGTGGTCTTTCTGAACGTTCAGTGTGTTCCCCCAACTCAGACATAGAACCATCAGTCTTCCTGGATCAAGATGCTTCAGCACAAACTCTGATCAATCAGTGGCTGACCACTAAGTGATGCTGACCCAAGGTGCCTCGGGGAA
Organism: Camelus dromedarius; assembly: GCF_036321535.1. Taxonomy (NCBI): domain Eukaryota; kingdom Metazoa; phylum Chordata; class Mammalia; order Artiodactyla; family Camelidae; genus Camelus; species Camelus dromedarius. The sequence goes on from NC_087464.1 coordinate 3,873,687, forward strand.
GCCAGGCTTAAAAATAAAAACAGGATTTTTTAAAAAAAATTAGCAGGGCCATCTTCAGCCGAACACAGTGGGGGAGACCAACCCAGAGAAGTAGTCCAGACAAGTCAGGAAACAAGTTAACAAAACATTTATTAAACAGAAACAACAACATTGATCCTGGGGAGGGGGTGGAATCAGAATCCAGAGTTGCTACATTATTTTGTCTAAAATGCTCAGTTCTCAACAAAAAATTAGAAGGCATGCAAAGAAACAGGGAAGTGTTACCCATACACAGGAGAAAAGGCAATCAACAAAAACTGCTGTTCAAGGGAGCCCAGATGTTGGACTCAGCAGGCATCAAAACAACAGTTATAATGAGTTTGAAGGGCATAAATGTGGGAAAATATGTTTAAGAATAAAAGAAATGGACACAACATTGAAAACTGACTAGACTTCAATAAAAATTTTTAAAAGAATAAGAGTGTGAGGGTTTATCAAATAGAGGATATAAATAAAGATACAGAAATTATATAAAAAAGACCCTAATAGAAATTCCAGAGTTGAAAAATATTGTCACTGAAGTGAAAAATTAACTAGAGTCAACAGCAGATTTGAGCTAGCAGAAGAAATAATAAGCAAACTTGTAGATATAGCAATAGATATCCAATCTGAAGAACAGAAAGAAAAAAAAATTTTAAATGAACAAAGCCTCAGAGAAGAAAAGAGAAAGGGGTATAAAAAGTGTTTGAAAGAACAGTATCCAAAAACATCCTAAATTTGATTTAGGGAAAACAATCTACATATCCAAGTTCAACAAATTCCAAGTAAGATAAACTAAAAATATCCACACCTAGACAAATCATAATCAGTCTGTTCAAAGAGAAAAATCTTTGCAGCAGCAAGAGAAAAATGACTCATTGAGTACAGGGGAACCACAATCAGATTAACATCTTATTCTGATGAAAATTCTCATCAGAAACAATAGAGACTAAAAAGCAGTGAGATGACATATACAAGTGGCTGAAAGAAAAAAAGTCTACCAAATAGTATTAAACAAATCTACCCTTCAGAAATGAATATGGAATAAAGACATCCCCAGATGAACAACAAATGACGGAATTCATTGCTGCAAGACCTCTCTTGTAAAAAAACAAATTCTTTATTAGTCCTTTAGGCTGAAAAAAAGAGAAATGATAACAGATGTTGTCTTGAATCCACTTGAAGAAAGAGCACTGGTAAAGATAATTATGTAAGTAAATGTAGATGACAGTTTAAATACATCATTTCCTTTTTTTCTTGTCTTAATTCATTTAAACACATTTGCATAAAAATAATTACAATCCTATATTTATTGTGGAATTTTAACCTGTGTGTGTACTGTAAATGATAATTATGGCACAAAGGAGAGGGAAGGAAATGGAGCTTTATTGGAAGAAAATATATTTTACTGAAATTACATCAATATTGATCTGCAGTTAGTTGAGATAAATTAAGATGCATATTTTATGACTGAAATATGATGCTATATACGAGAAACTGACACAACATTGGAAGCTGACTATACTTCAATTAAAAAAATTAAGATACATAATGTAATCTCCAGAGAACCACTAAGAAAATAACACCCAAAATATAGTGAAAACAACAACGATGACACAGAAATTAAAAATGGTGAAATAGAAAGTATCTATTAATGCCAAAGTAAAAAAAAAAGTAAAGAAGCAATAGAGGAAACAAAAAGTTATGAGTCATAATAACCTATAATAAAAAAGAATCTGAAAAATAGTATATATATTTTTTCAGATATATATATAAATATCTGAATCACTTTGCTGTACACCCCAAACTAACACAACATTGTAAATCAACTGTGCTGTAATTTTTAAAAAAAGGGGAAAAAAACAGCAAAATGGCAGATGTAAATATAATCATGTCAATAATTATATTAACTGTGAATGGATTGAACACTCCAATCAAATCAGAGATTCCCAGATTGGATGAAAAAAAAATAAGATCTAAGATACACAATTTTGATCCAAAGTCATACATAGGTTGAAATAAAAGAACAGAGAAAGGTGTACACACGTAAGTAGTAACCACAGGGGTGCCGGAGCGGCTATACTAATATCAGATGAAATGGAGCCATGGTATATGCAAATGTATGGGATACAGTGAATGCAGTTCTTATGGAAATTTATAGCTTTGAATGACTGTATTAGAAAATCAGAAAGATCGCAGTTAATTTTGTAAGCTCCAGCTCTTAAAAACTAGGGAAAAAAGAGATAACTAAACGTAAAGCAAGTGGAACAAAAGAAATAGTAAAAATTAGAAAACCAATTAAACAGAGAAAAGAAAAGCAATAGAGATTATTAATGAACTGAAAGATGGTTCTTTGGAAAGATCAGCAATATTGCTAAGTCTTTAGGTAGACTGATCAAGAAACAAAGGAAACTTAAGAAAACCGTGAAAGAGAAAGGAGGTGTCATTGGTGACTTTACAGAAGTGAAAAGGGAATTATTGTTACTATAAATTATTATAAAGGAATACTGTCAAAAACTATCACAACAAACTAGACAATTGAGGTGAAATGAATACATGTCTCCAGAGACAAAAATTAACAAAGCAGACTCAGAAAGAAGTAGAAAATGTGAATATATCTATAACAAGTTTAAAAAAATGAATTTGTGATTTTCAATCTTCCCAGACGAAAAGCATGATTAATCCATCCAGATGTCCAGTTTAATCACTAGTCTTGCTGAGGAATCGGCTCTTGGCCGGATGGACAATCATCCTCTTTGCTTCCCCTTCCCTGATATCTGCGCTTTACCTACATTCCTCTGCTTTCCTGGGGACTACTCTCTTCTTTTCATGGTCTTGGTTTTGAAATCTTACTTCAATAATGGTCACTATTTCTTCTTTCCTAATGGATGCACTTGAAGTTAGATTTCCTCTAATAAAGATTTTAACAGCGTCTCTCAGGTACTGCTATGTGGTCATTCTGTATCATTCACTCGTGAATATTTCACAACTTCCATTGTGCTTCTCCTATCCCTTGAATTATTCAGCAATGCTTTTTGTTTTTTCATTTCCAGAGGAATATGGCTTTTTTGGCTATATTTTATCATTGATTTTTATCTTTGACTAGCATTTAGATACTATTATCTCTATGAAATAGGCTATTTGGTATTCACTTAAATTGTTTTTGTGGCCTAGCTCCTTCCTACTTTGCTAAAATTTCACAGTCTTTAATTGGGTGCAGGGTTCTGGATACACTCGTTAATTCAAGCTTGCTAATTATGTTGTTCAAATGTTCTTCATTCTTACTGGTCTTGATCTGCTTGGCTTATTTATTGAAATGATTGAAATTTCCCCTCATACATGTGGGTATATCATTTTTTGTTGTAATTTTGTACGTTTTTGCTTTTTTTAATTTTTAGTTTGAATAGTGTAAGTGGGGTTGAATAGTATTTTTGTGTTTAAGACTCCTTTACTTTTCCTCATCCGTAATCTCACTATTCATGCCCTTTGCATATTTAATTATTGGTTTGTTGCTCTTTCTCGTACTGATTTGGAGAATTGAGTAAGAAAACCAAGCATTTGTCTGTCATATGAGTACAGATGTTTCCACCAGCCTGTCGTTTCTCTTTTGGCTTCATCACCCAATAGCGCAAAGTCCAGAGTTGTCTGGTTCAGTTTCACAAAATATAGAAACTTACTTGAATTTTTATTGGGATTGAGCTGGAATATTAAATCTTCCAGCCTATTGGCATGGCACATCCTTCAGTTTTTAAATGAAATGGATGGGAAAAAATATAAATAAAAGAGCAGAAATTAGTAAAATAAAAAGCAAACATATAGAAAACTGGCTTGTTCTTTGAAAAGACTAGTAAGATTGACAGATCCTGATAAAACTAATTGGAATAAAAAGAAAGAATAGCCAAAAACAATCAGAACTTAAAAAAAAAGTCATAAACAATTGCCTTTCTCCTCCAGTAGGCAAATTAAACAAAATGGATGACTCCCTAAAATAATGTACTTTACCACAATTGACATAGGATAGAAATATGAACAGCACTAAAAAAATTTAGGTTTAGATTTATTATCCTTCCAAATAAAAACTACAATTCTGAGTGGCTTTACCCACAAGTGTTAACAAACATTTATGGGGAAAAAAAATAACACTAATCTTACACTTCTTCAGAGCATATAGGAAGTTATTCGGGGGAGGGTACAGCTCAGTGGTAGAGTGTGGGCTTAGCAGGTACAAGGTCCTGGGTTCAACCCAGATCCTTCCATTAAACAAACAAACAAACAAACCTAATTAACTCCCCCACCACAACCAACAAAACCACAAACCATAATGTAATAAAATAAAATAAAAATTTAAAAAATAAATCGTATAGGTGTACCTTGTTTTATTTGGCTTCACTTTGTTGTGCTTTGCAAATATTGCATGTTTTCCAAGTTAAGGTCTGTGGCAACCCTCCTCCGAGCAAGTCTATGAGTGCCATTTTTCCAACACTATTTGCTCACTGGGTGTCTCTGTGTCACATTTCAGTAATTCTAGCAATATTTCAAACCTTTGCATGATTATTACATGTGTTATGGTGATATGCGATCAGTGATCTTTACTGTCACAATTGTTTGGGGGAAACACAAGTCGCATAAAACTGTGAACTGAATGTTGTGTGTATTCTGACTGCTCTACCAACTGGCCATTCCCCATCTCTTTCCTTGTGCCTCCCTGTTCCCTGAGACACAACAATACTGAAATTAGGCCAATTAATAACCCTACAGTGGTCTCAAAGTGTTCAAGTGAAAGGAAGAGTTGCATATCTCTCATTTTAAACCAAAAGCTAGAAATTATTAAGCCGAGTGATGAAGGCATGTCGAAAGCCAACAGGCCAAGAGCTAGACCTCTTATGCCAAACAGGGAGCCAAGCTATGAATGCAAAGGAAAAGTTCTTGTAAGAAGTTGAAAGTGCCACTCCAGTGAACTCATAAATGATAAGAAAGCAAAAAAGCCTTATTACTGGTATGGAGAAAGTTTTAGTGGTCTAGAGAGATTAAACCAGCCACAGCATTCCCTTAAGCAAACACCTAGTCCAGAGCAAGGTCCTAGCTCTCTTCGATTCTATGAAGGCTGAGAGAGGTGAGGAAGCTGCAGAAGAAAATTTGAAGCTAGAAGAGGTTGGTTCATGAGGTTTAATGAAAGAAGCCATCTCTAGAACATCAAAGTGCAATGTGAAGCAGCAAGTGCTGATGTAGAAGCTACAGCAAGTTCCCCGGAAGATGCAGCTGAGATAATGAAGGTGGCTACACTGAACAACAGATGTTCAGTGCAGATGAAACAGCCTTCTATTGGAAGAAGATGCCATCTAGGGCTTTCATAGCCAGAGAGGAGAAGTCAATGCCTGGCTTCCAAGCTTCAAAGCACAGGCTGACTCTCTTGTTAGCAAATAATGCAGCTGGTGACTTCAAGGTGAAGCCAATGCTCACTTACCATTCTGCAAATCCCAGGGCCCTTAAGAATTATGCTAAACCTACTCTGCCTGTGCTCTCTAAATGGAGCAACAAAGCCTGGATGATAGCACATCTGTTGACAACATGATTGACTGGATATTTTAAGCTAACTGTTGAGACCTACTGCTCAGGAAAAAAAAAAAAAGTCTCCTTACAAAATATTACTTCTCATTGACAATGTACCTGGTCATCCAAGAGCTCGGATGGATATGTACAACGAGATAAATGTTTTTCTCAAGCCTGCTAACACAGCATCCATCCTACAGCCTGTGGGTCAAGGAGTCATTCTGATTTCAAGTCTTATTATTTAAGGAATACATTTCATAAGTCTATAGTTGCCAGAGACAGTGATTCCTCTGGTGGATCTGGACAAGGTAAATTGAAAACCTTCTGGAAAGGATTCACTGTTCTAGCTGTCATTAAGAACATTCATAATTCATGCGAAGAGGTCAAAATAAAAACATTAAGAGGAGTTTGGAAGAAGTGGATTCTAACCCTCAGAGATAACGTTGGGTGATTCAAGACTTCAATAGAGAAAGTCATTGCAAATGTGGTGGGAACAGCAAGAGAACTAGAATTAGGGGTGGAGCCTGAAGATGTGACTGAATTGCTGCAGCCTCATGGTAACCTTTCCTCACTGTCTTCTGAGCCCTCAGAAGCATCGTTCTCTGAGTCCAGCCTGAGAGCTTAACCAGCAGTGACCGTCAAGTCCAAATTCTTACCAACAGTCTGTGTCTGGAGACTTAGGTGTTCCCTTAAGGAATTTAGGATTTTTCTGCGATGCTCTTCACTCCAAGTCCTCACTCCCAGAATCCTTCACACCTGTATCTCTAATAACAGTCTGTTCAAGGCAGTCTAGGCTTTTACCATCATACTCTTCAAGGTTCTTCCAGCTTTTGGCCATTGCCTAATTCCAAAGCCTTAGTCACAATTTTGTTGTTGTTGTTGTTGTTATTTGTTACAGCAAGTACTGAAATCTGTTCCAGATGCTAAAATCTGTATTTGTATTTTTTGTCACAGGTGGCACCATCAGATGTATGTTGGGGACTGGGGGAGATGATGGGAACCAAGACCCTACTTCCCACAACATCTCTCCTACTGGGACCCAAGTCAGAATTCTGAACACCCAATTATAATTAATAAAAGCCTAATCTGAGACCATAGGGGAAGGAGAAAGCAATGTAGAACTTCCTATCTGCTGTTCCTGGAGGAGCCCACAGAGCCTGGACTAGACTTACTCAGCAGATCTCAAACTGGAACATTAGAGGAGAGGTGGAGAAACCCTTTCAACAATCATCCCAGAGAGAGGGTGAATGACACTGGGTGTGTGTGTCTTCATTCCACAGGGGGACTGAAGGTGGTGAAAGAATGAATTACAACCTGCTTTCTCCCCCACCCCAACTGCTCCCTCCAAATCACATGTTCACACACACACACACACACACACACACACACACACCCCTCTGTGAACCACTGCATTTACAGGAATTTAACACTTCAGGTGGGTCTATTAGTCTCCAATAAACATACTTGGCATCTATTTTTGCATCTCATCACCCTAATGAAAGGATTGGAGAATGCTTCGCAGCCAATTACTGCATACGAAATAAATGCATGTATTTATTCCTTCTCGATAGTGATGATTAAAAGGGAGTTCATTTCACCATCGTCTAGCAGATGTTTAAAATCTAAATGAATGGACTGCAGCAAGGAGCACCCTCTTTCCAGCCTGACCTGAGGATGATGCAGCTTTAGACAGTGCTGTCCTGTCCAGTCCTCCAAGCATGAAATTGTTCTTCTGTCCTCCCACATCTCACTGTGAGGATGAGATAAAGCAGGCGGCAGGCAGATACCGCTCAGGGCAGGCGGAGCTGAGAAATCCTCCCTTCTCATCTGAGAAACCCAGACCCTGAATCTGTTCTCCATTTTGGGTTCCCTTTTCCCTGATGATTTGTTTTCCTACTGCAGTTCCATTAAGTGGCATTTGGTAATTATCCCTCCCCAGCAGAAGAAATATATTCATACAGAAAAGCTATCTCTAAATAAACCTACAGTTGAAGTTCTCTCCAGGGAGATAGTTTAAGCAGGGATGGGTAGCTATGGAAATACACTTCGGTAAACTTATCTTTGTTGAAGACCATTGACAATTCCCAGTGCACTTACCATCAAAAATTCCTCCTTTTGTAAAGGAGTCATTATACTGGAAATGAGCATCCTTGCCTGCTGTGTGGCATCCAGGTGATCGGTTTACTGGACCAGGTCAGCACAGGTGCCTCACATGGCAGAATCAGTGTATGCAGGTGTCAGAATTTAAATTCCATTTTACATGGAAATATAAACCATGCTCCCACTCTGCCGTGGTTGTCAGTGTTTTGAGGAGAGAGGATTTCAGCAGTTCTCAAAGGCTCAAGGACCAGTGAGGTCATCACAGATCCCAGAGGATCCAGTTCATATTATAGATATAGATACTATATAGTTGAAATACGGCCCAATATTTTGGCCATGGGAGGTGGCCTTCTCACCTCTCTGCAAAACATAGTGAATGATGGTCTTCACCATCACCTCCACCAATGAGGAGAACATAGCAGGGGAGTATGGTCACAAGGCAACTGATGAATGCTATTTTTTTTCTTCTTTTGCTTTATGACTGTATGATAGAGTATTTTATGACCCAAATATAAAATATCTATCTTGAATGCCTACAAATGATATGTACATATTACATAGCATTTATTTAAATTACATGCCATTCCTTTTAGATTTCAACACAAAATAGTTAAGAAACCAGTTACACTCAACTAATGAATTCTAAGACCAACATTCTGGTTTCTTCCTGGGTAAATTCAAGGAATTATCTGGCCCTTTCTGCAAGCTAGCACTTGAAGTGGCTGCCAGGGAAACAGAGGCATCCTGGAAGACGGGTAAACCTACAGGACCTCAAATGTCTCATTTCAACACAGGGACTGCAGGATCCGTGCTAAAAGCAACACCTGAAACAGCCCCGTCAGTGCCTTCTCCACACAGCCCTCAACCGGAGCTCGGGGGCTATTGATTATCTTACCAATAGAATCCCTGAATATACTAGTGGGAACCTCTTGCATGGTTTTACTTTTTCAGAGATCTCCATTCTGACAGCCTTCCAGGGTAAGCCCTATTTTCTCCATTTCTATTCTGCATTATAAATTAACTGCTCTCACAGGTGGCGAGTGGACACATTACATCTTCTGTTGAAACTTGCTCAGGGAGGAGGAGGGTCAGGCTTGTAAGCACTTGCCGTGGGAGCAGCTGAAGAATTACCAACTCTCGCTAAGAGTGTCTGCTAACCCATTCCCTCCCGCTCTGTTTTTTTCTTTTTTCTTTTTTCTTTTTTCTTTTTTTTTTTTTTTTTTTTTGTCTTTACAAAGCTCAAGCTTCTAATTTCGTAAACAAAACTACCTGGGGTCATTGGCTTCACTGTGGCATGAGTGTTGACTGGACCTCTACCGATGAACAGTCAAACCAAATGTAAGATAATTGACATGATTTAAGAGTCATGGGGCAAGATGAGGTCTTCGTAAACCCAATCTAAATTGAACTATCACTTTTTTAATTTTTTTTCAGTTTCTGTGCTATCTGCGAGTCTCACCTACTGTGATTCATCATAACAAATGGAGCCGTGATTCTGCAGCGAGAGAGCCCTGGTGTGGGTAGGAAACTATCTGTATCATGTGACTTGCACTTTATAGATGACAACCCTGTGTCCCACCCAGTGCCTTGGTGCTCCTCTTAACAGGCAGACAACATTGTCCCATCTTGAAAACATGCAAGCTGAGGCTAAGTGCCTTGCCCAGGGCCAAATCTATGTCCATAGTTAACACAGTGACACTCAAGGACACGGAGTCAGTGTTTAAAGGCCCAAATATACAATTAATAAATAGCATTATGTAGAATATATAATGTATGTATTATATATGAATATATAGTAATTATATATTGTACACTAATATATGCAAATGTGTTAATATATTAAGTATATTATAGTAATTTTCAACATATATAATATGTAAATATATAATGATCTATTCATATATTAATATTAAATATATGTTAAAATACAATATAGATTAACAAATACATTTAATATGTGAAATATGAAATATCTTAATATAATATATTAAAATATTAAATATGAAAAACTTAAATATTAAAATATTAAAAACTTAAAAGACACATTACTAAATGAAAAAGCCAGTCTGAAAAGGCTACAAACTGTACGATTCCAACCAAATGACATTCTGGAAAAGGCACAGCCACAGAAACAATAAAAAGATTGCAGTTTCCAGGGGTTTGGGGAGGAGGAGGGAAGGAGGAATGAATAGATGGAGCACAAGGGATTTTTAGGGCAATGAAATTATTCTGTATTGTGTTATAGTGGTGGTTACATGTCATTATGCATTTGTCAAAACCCATCAAGAGTGAAACCCAATGTAAGCTATGGACTTTGGTTCATAATAATGTGTCCATGTTGGTTCATTGATTGTACCAAATATGCCACACTGATGAGGGATGTTGAGGGTAGGGGAGTATACATGTGTGGGTGGGGAGGGCTATGTGGGAACTCTGTATTTTCTGCACAATTCTGCTGTAAACCTGAAACTGCTCTAAAAAAACAGTCTATTAAAAAATACATATATATTAATTATTTTATATATAATATGATTACTACATATTAAATAATATTATTAATTATATATTACTATAATAGCAGAACATAACATGTTAATACAATATAATATGTAATTATTATAACTGTTAATTAATAATTATGGCAATGGATTATATACTATTAATGCATTAAATATAAATTATAATTCATGTAATTTTAGCATACTATATTATGTGTTAATTATTGATTGTGTTAATACAGAGTCTATTGGTATAATACATACACTCATTAATATATACATTACCATTCCCTCGACAATAAAACCACGTGTCAGGAGATGAGGGGCCTTGCCTGCCCCATGGGCTGTCTGGTTTCAGCAACGTGATGCTGGCGGTTTTCCTGTGCTCCTGGGTGCCTGTGAGTGGTGGTGCTGAGCTCCGTGCTGACGGCAGGCAGGATCTGAGCATCTGTAAGATGAAAGGTTTAGGTTGGGTGGGGGAGGGTGATTTCTGTGTGCAGAGGTCAAATCCGGCCCCACATGGTCCCAACGTGAGGTCTCCTCTACTTCTCCCCTTTAATTTGGAGTCTTTTCTTCTCATGATGCTTAATATTCTTTTGTTTCTTTTTTATGTCATTTTGAGATTTTAAAATGAGTATTATGAACTGAACTATGACCCCCAAAATCTGTATGTTGAAGTCCTAACCCCCAGTACCTCAAAATGTGGCTGTATTTTAGAGATAGAGTCTTTAAATGAGGCATTTAAGTTAAAATCAGGTCATTAGATGAGCCGTGAGCCATTATGACTGGGGTTCTTATAGGAAGAGACTGGGACACAGGCTCACACAGAGAGAAGAACACATGAGGACACAGGGAGAAGGAGGCCGTCTTCAAGCCAAGGAGAGAGGCTTCAGAAAAAGTGAATCCTGCCAGCACCCTGATCTCAGGTTTCCAGTCCCCAGAACTGTGAAAAAATTAACTTCTGCTATCTAAGCCCCCCTAGTGTGTGGTTCTTTGTTATGGTAACCCCAGCAGACTAATACAATGACTATAATCAAATGAATGTACTGCAAATTCGTAATGTAGAGACTGGAATTGATTTGCATAATTTAGCACTGAATAACTATTTGAGGAGGAGGAGGATGTTAATCACAAATATAAAAGTTCAGCAATGTTTTGATCACTTGTATAGCTAGATACCTATGCTGGGGGACTTGGATTATATATCCGAACAACTAAAATATAAGCCTAAAGCAAACCAAGGCGGCACCTCACTCTACTGGACATAGACAGCAAGGGCTGAGTCCTAGATCTGCTAACAATTCACAGTGGACCTCCCCCGGGTCATTTTAGCCCCTGAACCTCAGTTTCCCCTGCAGAAAACTGAGGGTGTTTAAGTTTCTCCTACCTCTGGATATTTTATGGTTCTCAACAAGAACTCTAAGGGAAAAACGACCTTCAACTCTATTTTCTGGAACTTGCCATTTTTATTCTCCTAAAACCCAACAAGTAAGGGGATGGGAAGAGATAAATTTGGGAGTTTGAGATTTGCAAATATTAACCACTATATGTAAAAATAGATAAAAAACAAATTTCTTTTGTATAGCACAGGGAATTTTATTCAATATCTTGTAATAACCTTTAATGAAAAAGAATATGAAAATTAACATATGTATATACATGCATGACTGGGACATTGTGCTATACACCAGGAATTGACACATTGTAACGGACTGTACTTCAATTAAAAAAAATCCCAACAAGAAAAGACCACCTCTTGAAGATTTGTGCTCTGGCACTGGCCACCTCTTCTGGATGATCTCTTATTTGAACCTCCTATTGTCTTGCCTCACCAACAAGAACATAAACTTATTTGAGAGGAATGGAGGGAACTTATATTAGGTTGCGTCTCCTCCTGCACCTGGTATTGTTCTGTAATCACACTAGAAGTCTGACTAATGTGGGCATGATTAATTAGCAGGATAATCCATGTGTGTGTCGTAGTCTGATTCTTTCCTGAAATGAAACGTTCTGGAGTCAGGAAGGGAATAACAAACAGGCTAGTAGATCTGAGCGGTCTGGGGCCAGAGAGTCTCCAGGGAGGCTGTTGGGCTCCATCCCACCTTCACAGTGTTGTCTCCCCTCTTTTGGCTTTATCTTTCGAAGGTCACCCACAAGCATGTGAACATGTGCCCCACAGACTGGAAATAATGCAAAGAGAATTCCAGCAGAAGAAAGAAACAGAAGAAAACATTGCAAGATAGAAAGAACAAGGAAAGAGAAACAAATGGATGTGGTCCAGCAGGTGAGCTTACAGTCTTGGGGAGCCTCCCAGGCTGCTTACCCAGGCCCTGCTGGTCCCCCAGCCTGGTCTTGGACCCCAGGACACAGGTCAGAGAAAGGAGCAGGAGAACCTGGCAGAGCCAGGCCTCTGTGGAGTCTCCTCACTGACACAGGGAAGGGTACAATCAGCAAAACCCCACTTCTCAGAAACACCGAATGAAAAGCAACTGGCCCACGATTTCGCGGAGGGCAGGCAACACCCACAACTGCTGAGGTTTGGCCTTAAACAGACACAAAACCCACTGGAGCCTCTTGAGTTGGAAGCCTGGGGACAAGTTTGCCTCTTTGCCCCTGGAGAGGTTCGAAGAGTGGTGAAGGCATGGGAGCGGCCCAACTAGCGTGACAGCACATCTAAGACCCACACGCCGGCGGGAATTAAAGCAGCCTCTGGTGTTTCCTGGGCTTCAGCCAAAGAACGTGGGTTTGCAAGTCAATGCCTCCCAAAGGTGACAGCAATGGCCCAGAAATGGCACAGGGCGGAGGCCAGCATCTTTGGAGAGAGTCCACAGGGACAGCCAGAGCTTGGCCTGCATCTCCCCATCTCCCGGGGCTGAGGGCCACCCTGCTCCCAGGAAGACGGAGAGGCAGAACTCAGGGCAGCGGGCAGAGCAGCAGCCTCCAGGACCACCGGGAGCAAGAACTTTGTGCTGCAGAAGGGCTGGGGTGGGCGGAGTTTGGCTCAGAAGAGAGTGCACTGTGTCCCGGTCCTCGGGATGGGGTGCTGCTCCCGACTCTCCCCCTGCGTCACCCTCTTGGCCACAGTCCTGTCCTAGCCCTCGGTGTCTTCCCCACATGGTAACATTGGAGCAATGGCCCCAAAGTCCCCTCTAATCATATCAAAGCCACCCCAACTCCTAAAGCCCCAGTGATCTCAAGTACCAACCTCACTTGTTCCAATCCATCTCTCCAGCTGCACCTGGCACTCTCCTGGTCCCACTGGTCCTCCATAGCCCACCACCCCAGACACCAGCAGGCCAAGACAAGAGGTCTGTTCCCAGAGTCCCTCAGCGGGGTCCTCGGGCTTTTCCTCTTGGACAAAGAAGAGCTCCCACTTTCCTTCTCACTGCCTGCCCACCCCCAGCCTTCCAGATGCCTGACTTCCTCATTGCTGCCAGTGCTCAGCCCAGATCAGCCTTGCTGTTCTTGTACCCTTAGTCCCGACTCAAGGTGGTGGGGGTGCCGGTCATCTGCTCCAGGAGCCCCTTTGATTGTGGCATCTCCCCAGCCTCAAGGAGATAGCTGTGAGGACCAGAACCCCTTTAAGCACTGGAGGAGCCTCTCAAGGGTGGTTACCCCAGCTTCTCTCCCTGAGAAGGGGGATACAGACAGCCCTGGCTAACTCTGCTCCCTCTGCAACTCTGCCCATGCTGTTCCTGTGCCCCAAACACCATTGGCCGGTCCCTCTGCCCCTTCATCCCTGTGGCAACACTTCAGAAGTGCCTTGTCCTGTAGGGAGGATCTAGCTCAGTGGAAGACTGTGTGCTTAGCATGCACAAGGTCCTGAGTTCAATCCCCAGTATCTCCATTAAAAAATAAATAAGCCTAATAACTTCCACTGCCAAGAAAATTAAATTTTTTTAAAATTAAAAAAAATTAAGTGCCTTATCCAAGGACCCAGCCTCTGATCCCAAGGAATGTTCCTCTCTCCCTCTCTGGACCACATCTACTGCACGTCAGAGCCTGCTACACTGCTGCGTGTGTGTATGTGTGCACACTCGTGTGTGTGTCCCGCTCCCTTTACCTGAAAGCACAGCCATTGTGGTCCACACCATCGCCACCTCTACGTGTCCTTCCACATGGAGTAAAATACCTCAGCAGGAACCTCAGAGCTGAGTAAATGCTGACTGAGCTGAGTGATGAGCCTGTTCGATGTATGTCCCAGGAGAAACATGGGACAGCACTGCAGGATGTCCTGGGATGTCCCTTCCTCTGGGAAATGCAGCCTTTCCCTCTGGGGCTGTGTTTAAACTCAAGGGAAAAAAGGGTTCCCAGCCTAAATCACAGGTCAGTCTCCACCCCTCACCAAGTGACAAGGCACCTGTGGTCCAAACCAGGCCAGGTTGCACTTAGAGCTGCTCACATAGCCCTTGGACTCCTCTGATTTATGCAAATGAATTTTTCTTCCCGATTACAAGTGCAGGAAGGACCAAAACTTAGATGACTATATTCATATTTTATCAATATCTGGTGATTCAATTCTTGATTTTTTTTTCATGGGATGTCTCTCTGAATGACCTGTCACAAGAGCAAGCAGCAAAATTCTCTTTTTAAGGATAGAAGGGAGAGAGTAGAGCTCAGTGGTAGAGTGCATGCCTAGCATGCATGAGGTCCTGGGTTCAATTTCCAAATACCTCCATTAAAAATAAATAATTAAACCTAATCACCTCCCCCCCAAAACAAAAATAAAAACAAAACAAAACAAAACAAAAGAACTGAAAACTAAGGGGCGCACAGGGAAACAGCAAAGGCCGGTCCCCTGTGCCTACGGTTTTCTGTTTCATGTGCTCTGCGCCATGGGAATTAACCATTTCATCACCAGCCAACTTCATGGACAAGCTACCATCACCAGCCCCAGCTGGCATAGGAGTCAACTGAGGCATGGAGAGGCTAAATCACTTCTCCAAAGTCAAGCCAGCACCACGTTCTCAGGCACTTGGCATTGTGGACTGCTCAGTGATCGGCTGTGTTCCAGGCTCAGCCAGGACAGGGTGCCAGGAGGGCTCCTCCCTGGCTCTCGAACTTCCCCAGGAAGTGAGGGGTCCATGCCTCTCACTTTCTGTTCCGTGTGTGCAGGGAATTTTTAACCTCCCAGGTAGTGGTCAGCCCAGGAAAGATGTGGAATGCTGCTTGCTGAACTCAAAGTGCCAAAAGGGTGACCCAGCAAAGCTGAGAGCCAAGAGAACCATTGTCTTTCCTTGAAACTAAGGGACAGAGCCTCCTTTGAACAGCCAGCACCAACTTGCCAGCTGTGTGAGTGGCCGCCATGGAAGTGGCTGCCCCGGCCCCACTCAAGCCTTCGGATGATGCATTCCCAGCTGCAACCCTACAGGGTCCCTGAACTAGGGCACCCCCTCAAACCTACCTAGGTCCTGATCCAGAGAAACTGTGTAAGGTGATAAATGTTTGTTGTTTTAAGCTGCTGAATGGGGGAAGGGGAGGTTTGTTGCACTGAAATAGGTACTTATTAAGATTATATATTTGCATGCATATATTATCTCCTGTATTAGACTATAGTTTCCTTACAATGATTATTCAGATGTATCATGTTGTATCTAGCACAGTGCCCAAAGCCTAACAGGTCCTCCTGAAATGTTTATTGCATACGTGAATGAATCAATGAATGTCTGATCAACTTCAAGGACTGATTTTATTTGTCACACGTTTATTAAGAACCTAACTGGGAGTTTGGGATTTGCAGATAACACTACTATATACAAAATAGATAAACAACAAGATCCTATTGTACAGTACAGGGAACTACATTCAATTTCTTGTGATAGCATATAGTGGAAAAGAATCTGAAAAAAAAGTATGTATATCTATAACTGAATCACTAAGCTGTGCACCAGAAATGAACACAACCCGGCACACTGACTCCATTTCAATAAAATAATAATAATAATAATAATAATAATAATAATAATAATAATAATAATAATAATAATAAATAAAAAGGAAAAAAAAGAACTTAATAAGTCAGGCGTTGAGCAGGGCTCAGGTACACGTCTGAGCTGGGGCCCCAGAGGGCAAGTCTGAGATGAGCTACGCACATGCTCAAAGTCAGCCAGCCAAGGCTGGGGGCTGGGTGTTCATGCCTCTCTCCCCACTGACCACTCTGGTTGAGGCTGCCTCAGGGTATTCACGTTCTGCCGTTTCTGGCTTGTCCCGTGAGTGGGTCCAAGCACACTCCCAACGTGGAAACCCAAGTGCTCAGGAGGAGAACCTCAGGCATGTGCAGCAAGCAGGTTCTGGCACAAGGCAGGGCACCAGCAGCGTCTGCCATGGGATGAAGTGTAAAGGGAATGCCCAGCTCTAAGGGGCTCAGATTAGTGTTTAAACCAAAGAACCATGATTATAATAAAATATCAGGGGGAAATAATAAAAGTAAGTTGCTAGAGCTATGAATCCTCTCACTGCCTAGGGGGTTATGGAAGACTTCACAGGGAGGTGACGGATGAACTGAACCAGTGCTGCAGAGTGATTGAGAATTTGCCAGGAGGACAAAGCAGGGTGGGTGAGCTGGGAGGAGGGGGCAGCGTGCACAAGGGTGTGGAAGCGTGAAACACACTGTGTCAAGGATGGAAATGCCCATTTGTACCCTGGGTCTCAGCTGTGAGGGAGCCAGCAAGACAGGGGAAAGCCTGCAACCAAGGCACTTCAGCTCTGGAGGTATTTCCTGGAGGCACAAGTGCCACCACTACCTGGCCACCTGAACCTTGTGGGTCAGGACTCTAGGACTGGAGTCTATATTCCTGACCTTCCCAATATTCTCAACATTACTAGACTACCCAACACTCCCAACAGTACCCAAATTTCCAACATTATCAACATGCCAAACATTCCAACACTCTCAATAGTCCCTAAATTTCAAACATTCCTATCACCACCAACATTCCCAACACCCAAACATTCCCAACACCCCAACATTCCCAACACCCAAACATTCCCAACACCCCCAACACTCCCAACACTCCCAACACTCCCAACATTCCCAACACTCCCAACATCCAAACATTCCCAACACCCCAACATTCCCAACACTCCCAAATTTCCTAACACCCCAACATTCCCAACACTCCCAACATTCCCAACACCTCCAACATTTCCAACACTCCCAACACTCCCAACACCCTCAACATTCCCAACACCCAAACATTCCCAACACCCCAACATTCCCAACACTCTCAACATTCCCAACACCCTCAACATTCCCAACACCCAAACATTCCCAACACCCCCAACATTCCCAACACTCCCAACATTCCCAACACTACCAACATTTCCAACACCCCAACATTCCCAACACTCCCAACATTCCCAACACCCCAACATTCCCAACACCCCAACATTCCCAACACCCAACATTCCCAACACCCAAACGTTCCCAACACCCCAACGTTCCCAACACCCCCAACATTCCCAACACCCCCAACATTCCCAACACTCCCAACATTCCCAATACCTCAACATTCCCAACACTCCAAACATTCCCAGCATTCCCAATATAACTCGAATTCCCAACAAGCTCAACACCAACTTTCACAACATTCACAGCATCCCTAACACCTCCAACATTCCCCAAATCCCCAGTAAACATCCCCAACATTCCTAACCATCTCAACCCTCCCAGGAAGCATCATGTACCAGATGAGATCCTGGCCTCTGAAGCTGAGCAAACCAAAGGCCTGTCCTTGCTGTGATGAGTGAGGACTGGGGTCTTTCCTGTGTGTTTTTGTGATTGTAGGGCAACTAAAACTCTTGCCTATATTTGGAGGTTGTTATAGACTGAATATTTGCATCCCAGAAAAATTTATATATTGAAGCCCTAACCCTCAATGTGATGGTGCTAGGAGATGTGGTCTTTGGGAGGTGATTGGGTTTAGAGGAGGTCATGAGGGGGGAGCCCCCTGATGTATTAGTGCCCCAATAAGAAGAGACTTCTTGTTCTCTCTCTGCCACGTGAGGACACAGTGAGAAGGGGGCTTTGTACAAGCCAGGAAGCAGGTCCTCACCAGAACCTGACCCCACTGGCACCCTGGCCCTGGTCTTCTAGCCTCCAGAGTGTGAGAAATAAATGTCTGTTACTTAAGCCACTCAGCATATCACATTTTGTTATGTAAGCCGAGCTGACTGAGACAGAGACTGCTTGGAGAGGCTGGGACTTGCCTTCAATTGCAGAAGCCAGGACGTTTCCAATACTCTGGTTCTATAACCCCCAGAAGCTGGAGCATAGGCTGGGGCCTGCACCAGGCCCTGGGATGTGGGTCTGCAGAGAACATAAGGGTGTTGACACTGACACCTGGGGACTTGAAGCATCCTCATGGCCCTCCTGCTAGGGCGGGGACCCTGGAGGTCAGATAATAAATGGGGGTCTACATAAAATATAATAAAATAATACCATTTGCAGCAACGTGGATGGACCTGGAGACTGCCATTCTATGTGAAGCAGCCAGAAAGAGAAAGAAAAATACCGTATGATATCAGTTACATGTGGAATCTAAAAAAAAAAAAAAAAAAAGATGAACTTATTTACAAAACAGAAATAGACTCACAGACATAGAAAACAAACTATGGTTACCGGTGGGGTGAAGGATGTGGGAAGGGATAAACTGGGAGTTCAAGATTTGTAGATACTAATATATATAGAATAGATAAACAAGTGTATGTTGTATAGCACAGGGAACTACATTCAGTATCTTACAGTAATGTATGGTGAAAAAGAGTATGAAAACGAATATATGTATGTGTATGTATGGCTGAAGTATTGTGCTGTACACCAGAAACTGACGTAACATTGTAAACTGACTACACTTCAATAAAAAATATATATATACACAAAAAAATGGGGGCCTAGTCCAGGCCCCTCAGGGTTGGGGGGTTGTGTGGGAGTTATGGGAGGAAGATATGCAAGGAACACAGTCATCTCTCAATCCATGCCCAGTATTGGTTTTTGGTTTTTTGGTTTTTTTTTTTTGTTTTGTTTTGGTTTTTTTTTTCAGAATTTGTTAGTGTTTTGTGGGCTCCTTCAAAAGGATCCTTTCTCATACAGGGTGAGTGGTTTTGCTCTAACCCAGCTCTCCTATTAACTAAAGATGGACTTTCACAGAACTTTCTTTCTATGCCTCCACATCCTCCATCCTGGGGGACCCATCCTCCTGTTTCCCTGAGTCCTGCAAAGTGCACACCAAAGGGAGGTGAACTGCCGCCATCAGTTCCTCTAGATGAGATCATCCCTTCTCTGGAGTTTTACTGCTGCAGAGGAAGAAAATTGTTCTCAACATTATTATTGTGATTTGAGAGTCTCCGGTTTTATGATTTTCGTTTGTGTTTTTGTCCTAGGAATAAAGAAATTTGGCAATTTTATGTGCCTTTGGTTTCTTTTGGGGGGGTGAGGAAGGTGGGGCGGTTTCCATAGCAGTAAAAGATTCACTCCATAGTGACATTTACAATGTCTCAACTACAGGTAGGAGTCTATTTGTACTTTTAAGCTTTGGCAAAGATTTCACCCAACTATATCTCTCTATTCTACCTGCTTAAAATTTGCTCTAAAAAATTAAAAAAAAAAAAAAAAAGAGTAGCAGGGCATGAATCTCTAAGTTTTCAAGAAACGTAACTTTTTTGTTTATGCCACATAATTTATTTTGTAAGCCTCCTTCCGCTGGTGGGAGAAATGAAATTTCAGGCAACTCAGGCCTCCCCCCGCAACACACACACACACACACACACACACACACACCCCTCCTTCCTTCTTCCTGCCAGTGGCAACTGTTGTTTTGGATAGTTTCTTGGTGTCGTGGCCTCAGGGGTGACGGCGATGGGTGTCTATTCTTGTTGAGTCATCCTCTGCCTGCTGTCCCCTGAAGGGTGCATCTGCACAGGGATCACTGTCACCACCATGCACAAGTTTCTGCTCCATCACCCTCACTTCTGGTTGCAGGGTCCCTTCAACCTAGCTACTTGGGTCTCCTCTTAAAGACCTCAAAGTAGCCCACTTCAGTCTATGCCACTGAAGGGCCGCGGTGGGACAGAGGTGGCCTTCTCCTGACACTTGGGGAATTGTTTCACTGCTTTCTAGGCTACCTGGGAGTGCAAGGGAGCTCTGTGATCAGGATGAATCTTTTTGCTTCCAAGACCCACATGCCTAGGGCCACATCTGCGCTCAGGTGGGGTGGGGCACTCAGGGGACTTCACGAGCCAGTGGGGGCCCCATCCTCCTGCTTCCCTGAGTCCCCTGGATTCTGCCCCACCCTCTGGCCATCTCCACCTCCACCTCCCTTCCAGGGCTTTCCAGGCGGCTTGCCCTGGGCCTCCAGCTCTGAGTCCCACAACTCCACAGTTGCCCTTTTCTTCTCTGATATCCTCCCATTCCACCCCCTGCCCAGGAAAACTTCACCTACTATTAAGGTTGGGAGAAGCTGACTCAAAATGAGCACGAATTTTTCTTTTACCCTTTTCAGATAACTTTTATTACAGCATATTGTTATGATTGTTCTAATTTATTAATCATTTTTTTAATTTTTTAAATCGAAGTATAGCTGATTTACAGTGTTGTGCTAGTTTCAGGTGCACAGCATTGTGAGTCAGATATATGGCTATATCTATATATATCTATATATCTATATATCAATACATATATTCTTTTGCAGACTCTTTCAGATCCATTAAGGGTTATTACAAGCTATAAATATAGTTTCCTGTGCTACACAGTAGGAATAAATGAAAGTAAAATACAATCTTTAACTTTTCTTATTCTTGATTGAT
The DNA here is from genome assembly GCF_036321535.1 of Camelus dromedarius. NCBI lineage: Eukaryota > Metazoa > Chordata > Mammalia > Artiodactyla > Camelidae > Camelus > Camelus dromedarius. The sequence continues at coordinate 3,894,656 of NC_087464.1, forward strand.
CTAAAAGAGAACTGCGTGTTTAAAGCAGTACTAGTGATGAGGTATTAGGAAATTATGCATGTGGATGAGTAAGTGAATGACAGCAGCATCACAAAGAATGAGAGAAAGGATTGGGAACATGTGGTTATAAGATGTCTGTACTGCATGTGAAGCTGAATAGTGTTATTTGGAGGTGTACACAAATCAGTGAAAAATGTATATTGTAAATGTATACTGAACCACTAAAAGTTCTTAAAAGAAGTACAGCTGAGGGTTAAGAGAGCAGATAAAATGTAATCATATAAAATGCTCAGTTAAAACCAGAGAGGGCAGAAAAATGAGTCACAGGCAACCAGTAGAAAATAGTTATAAACATGGTTGATATTAATCCAAATATATCAATGATTAGTGGGGAGGGTATAGCTCAGTGGTAGATCACATACTTAGCGTGCACAAGGTCCTGGGTTCAATCCCCAGTACCTCCATTAAAAATAAATAAATAAAAACCTAATTAGTCCCCCACAAAAATTAAAAACAAACACAAATATATCAATCATCATGTTCAACATGAATGGTTTAAACACATCAATTAAAAGACAGATGTTGCCAGAGTGGATAACAACACAAGACCCAACCATATGGTGTCTACAAGGAGCCTACCTTAAACCAAAGTCTGTTTGGTTAAAAGTAAAGGTGTGAAGAAAGATTTACCATGCTAGCCCTAATCAAAAGAAAACTGGAATAGCTAAAACGGTTTCAGACAAACAGACTTGAGAACAAGGGACCTTATTAGGAATAAAAGTGGGGGAAACTACACAATCATAAAGAGGCCAATTCTCCAAGAAGACAAAATAATTCTAAATTGTTTGCACCTAACAAAAGAGCATCAAAATAGGTGAGGCAAAAATTGATAACCATAAAAAAGGAAATTGAACAATCTACTGTTAGAGTTAGACACTTCGGGAATCCTCTTTGGATAGTTCAAACAGGCAGAAAATCAGTAAGGACACAGGTGACCTGAACAGCACAATCAGTCACCTTTATCTAACTGACATTTATAACTACTCTACCTAAGGACAGCAAAATATGCATTATCCCCAAGCTCACATGGAATATTCATCAACAAAGACCACATTCTAGGCCACAAAACAAACCTTACACATTATAGAAAAGTATAAATTACACAGTGTGTTCTTAGATTGCAATTGAATTAATCTAGAAATCAAGAACAGAAAAGTAGCTGAAAATCCCCAGTTAGTTGGAAACTAAACAAATGCATTTCTAAAAATACTTGGGTCAAAGAAGAACTCTCAAGTGTAATCAAAATATATTTAATTAAACCGAAGTAGACATATAACCTATCAAGCGAGGATGTGCTGTTTGCAGCAAAAGCAGTGCTTAGAGCAAAAATTATGGCATTAAAGGGAAAAGAAGAAAGCAAAAAATCAACAATTTAAGCTCCAGTAAAACTTATATTGAGCAATTTAAGCCTAAGCAAACAGGGAAAAAAGAGAAATAATAAAAACTAGAGAAGAAATAAATGAAATTGAGAAACAGAAAAACAATAGAGAAAGTTTACAAAACACAAAACTGATTCTTTGACAAGATCACTAAAATTTATAAAACTGAAAAAAAAAACTGTATACCAAAAATTGACACAACATTGTAAACTGCCTATACTTCAATAAAAAAAGAAATTTATAAAACTGTCCCAGGCTAACTAAGAAAAAAAGATATTGGACACAGTTTACCAATATCAGAAATGGAAAAGGATTCATCCCTTCTGACTTCATGAATTTGAGAAAAAATTACCCACCAATTTGAATATTTAGAATAAATGGACCAATTCTTTGAAAGACACAGCTATCAAAATGTATGCAAGAACAAACAAAATGTATGCAAGAACAAACAAACAGGTAAAATGCCCATATCAATAAAAATAAACTCATTCTATGAAGCCAGCATTGCCCCAGTATCAGAACAAGATAAAGGTTTACCAGGAAAGGAAAACTACAAACCAATATCTCTCATAAACATAAATGTAAAACTCTTCAACACTATATTAGCAAACTGAATCCAGCAACATATAAAAGCAAATATAAACCACGACCAAGCGTAATTTATCCTGGGTATGCAAGAATGCTCAACGTTCTAAAATCAAACAAGTAATCCGTCATACCAACAGGCCAAAGAAGAATCACACAGTCATATCAATAGATGCAGAGAAAGCATCTGACAAAATTCACATCCATTCATTTAAAAAAGAAAACTCTCAGTAAACTAGGAATAGAGAGGGACTTGCTCAATTTAATGAAGAATAGGCACCAAATCCTAGAGCTGACATCATACCTGATGGTGACAAGCTTCCTCCTATAATGAGGAACGAGGCAAGGACATCCTCTCTTATGACTCCTAGTCCACGCAATACTGGAATTCCTAGCTAGTTCAATAAGATAAAATAAGAAAACATATACAGATTGCAAAGAAAGAAATAAAACTGTCTCTATTAGTAGATGGCAATATTCTAGTAGGAAATTCCGAAGAATCCTCAAAAACATTCCTGAAGCAAGTACAGCAAGGTTGCAAGATACGTGGTTAATATAAATAAAATAAAATAAAATAAAAGCCAACTGCTTTCCTATATTCCAGCAGTGAACCACTGAAATTAGAAATTAAAAACAGTATCATTTATAGTAGCTCCATAAAATAAAATACTTACATGTAATTCTAATAAAATATATATGGGACTTCTATAGAAAATTACAAAATATTGCTGAAAAATTCAAAGCAGATTTAATTAAATGGAGAGTTATTTCATATTCACAGATTGGATGACTCAATATTGTTAATATGTAAATTCTTCCAAATTTGATCTACAGATTCAGTGGAATCCCAATCAAAATCCATACAAGCTATTTTGTAGCTATCTATAAATTGATTCTGAAGTTTATATGAAAAGACAGAAAAATTCAAATAGCAAACACGGTACTACAATGAACAGACGGAAGAATGACATTACCCAACATGAAGACTCACTCAAAGCTATAGCACTCAACACAGTGTGATATTATTGGTCAAAGAATGGACATGGGGATCAGTGCAACAGAACAGACCAACACAAATACGGTCAATTGGTCTTTGACAAAGGACCAAAGGCAATTCAATGGGGAAAGGATTTTTTTTTCCCAAAAAGTAATGATGGAACACTGAACATTTACATGTCAAAAAAAAAAAAAAAAAAAGAATCTTGACATACACCAAAATTTAAAAATGAATCATAGACCTAAATGTAAAATATAAAACTATAAAACTTCAAGAAGAAAAGGTAGATTTAAATCTATATAATATTGGGTTTGGTGATGTTTTCAATATAATATCAAAATCATGATCCCTAAAAGAAAAAATATGCCAAGGTAGACTTAACTCAGGTTAAATACTTCTGCTCTGCAAAAGACTGTCAAGAGAATGAAAAGACAAGCCTCATACCGACAGTAAATAGTTGCAAAACACATATCATATAAAGTACTTCTATCTAAAATATACAAAGAACTCTTAATACTCAACAAGACCCAATTTAAAAATGGGCAAAAAAATGTGTACAAACATCTCGCCAGAAAAGATACACAGATAGCTAATAAGCAAATGAAGTGATGCCAGACATTATTTTTCATTAGGGAACTGAAAATTAGAGCAACAATTAAATCTCTCCACACCAATGAGAATGTCTAATATATAGCAAATATCAAGTTCTGGCAAGGATTCAGGAGAGTGGGACTCTCATACACTGCTGGTGGTTATGAAAATGGTGTCGACACCTGGAAAACTGTTTTTAGGGTTCCTATAACGTGAAACAAATTTACCAAAAGATCTACCACTGGCATTCCAACGTATTGACCCAACTAATTTGAAAACTTGTTCATCCAAAGTTCTGCATGCAACTGTTTGTAGAACACCTATTCACAATCGCCTCTAAATGGAAATCTTCAATGGATGAATAAACTAAATACAGTACAAATAATGGGATAGTATCCAATAATAAAAACAACCATTAATACCAACAACATTGGTGAATCTCAAAGGCATAATGGTGAATGAACAAAGTCAGTTTCATCATGCTGCATAGTGCCTAATTCTAGGTAGACAACATTACGAAAAAGACAACTACAGCGATGGAGAATCTATCGGTGGTTGCCATATGTCAGAACATACTAGGATTTGGGGAAGGTGTGGCTATGAAAGGGCAACAAGAGGGAGTTCTTTGGGTGATGCATCCTAGCTGTGCTGATGGTTACATAGATACAAACAAATGTTTGAAAATTCACAGGACTGTATATCCAAGAAAATAAAAACTCAGTTTTACCGGATATTAATTTAAGAAGTCAAATAAATTACTAACCATAGTGTATATACACATACAATGTTTAAAACCAATCAGAAGTCCTAAACTAAGAGTGTAACAACGATTGCCAAGAAACGCATGAGAAGAGTATTAGTAATCTGCAATATAACCTGTTATTTGGGAAAGTGGGGCGCTGTTACACCAAGAGGGTAATGTGAGAGGAGGCAGAAAGCAGTGAGCAGGCCTGGGTATCAGCGAGAAGTGGTGGCACGCAAAAGTTTTCAGAGGAAGGCAAGAAATGGGGAAAGGTCAGAGAACCCGTTTAAGAGGTAAAAGGACCTACTTCGGATTAGGTGTGATGCCCTGGCCCGGAAGCAGGGCTTGGAAATGGAGCCGAGACAGAATGGGTCGGAAAAGTTTGGGGTGCTTAGGAAGAAAGAGTGAGCAGGAAGGAAGAAATGGTAAAGGTGTGAGGCAGGCAGACGAGCAAAGGCAGGTTATTTAAGCAGCACTTCCTGCGGTCCGGGAGGCAGGTGCCAACAGGCACCTGAAAGGGCGAGCGCGGGAGCCTGGGAGCGCGGGTGCGGAGACGCGCGCGAGGGCTGCCCCGCGCTCTCTACCGGGATCGGGTCGGCGGGGCGGGGGCGGGGCGCGCGCACGTCCCCGCGAGGCGGGTGCGGGGCGCAGCTGCTGCCGGTGACGTCAGGGGCCGCGCGCGCTGGGCGGCTGCGGGCGGAGCCGGGAGGCGGGCGCTGCGCGCGGCCGCGGGCGGAGCGGAGGGTCGCGAGGGGCGGAGCGGAGCGCGGGAGGAGGCGGGGGAGGAGAGGCCCCCGGACCGCGAGCGGCAGCTGGGGAGGGGGCCGCGGAGCCGGAGCGACAGCAACAGCTGATCTGGTTTTCCTGTAAAGCGAGAGAAAATGGAAGTCGGGTAGCGGCGACTGCGGCGCTGCGGGCTGGCCGAGCGGAGCGGCGCGGCGGCGCGGCAGGTGAGACGGCGCTGGCCGCGGTGCTGCCGGCGGCGGTGGGGCCGGGGCCGGGGCCGGGGACCCGGCAGGTGCGCCGTCCGAGCGCGGCGCCAGATCCCTCCGCGGCTTCGCGGCGAAGCAGGTGGGCGCAGAGGCCGGGCAGCCCCGGGCCCGGGGCCCGGGGGCGCAGGGGTCGCGGGCCCGGCGCGGGGCTCGCCGGCGCTTCTGCATTGCGGGCTCCTCTCTGGACCCCGCGGGCGCCGCGGCCACCGGCTCCGGCTTGGCGCCCGGCGCGTCTCCGGGGCAGGGCGCGGCGCTCCCGCTGGGTCGCGGACGCTGTCTTCGCCGGGCCCCTGAGCTGTCTGCACTGGAGCGTGATGACAGGCGTGGGGGCACCGGCCCCTCGGTCCGTGTGGGCGCGCAGGGGGTCCCGGGCCGCCGACAGACTCCCAGGCACGGCCCAGAAGCAGCGCGTGAGGCCGCCGGCCGGGTGCCTGGGCTGTGGCTGCGTGGGCCAGAGCGGCCCGGTGCACCGCTCGCTCGTTCCACTGGGTCTGGCTGGACAGCAGGAGAACCGTTAATGCAATTTGGCTGTGAACCCGGAGGCCTTCCCTAGTATCTTCTCACAGAGGGAGGAAAAAAATTGCATCTGCTGTGCTTTCGGTGCTCCTTTAAATTCGGGAGATGTCAGTGATGTCATCATTAACAAAAACTTTCCTTCATTGGACACGACCGCTCAAGTGCACCCTCCTCCCCGTGCAGCTTTCGCAGCCCTTGGAGAATCTTTGCAACAGAACGGATTTGCCTTTGCTCTCTGAACTCGACAGCCTTACGTAGGTGAAAACGTTTTTTATGTTGATTTCTTGGCTTAGGAGTTAATAGATTTGAGAGTGGCGGTCGGGAAACTTGTTAGATCCCCACGGATCTGGGAATCACTTCATGCACATCACAAGGATCCAGGGGAGAGTCATACCTGACACTTACAGGGTGGTTTCCTGGTTTTATCTTTACAAAGGAGCATGAGCTGGGAGACGAAAAATGTAAAAAGATACTATATTTGAGGTGGCAGATGCTGTGTTCAGGGAAAGGTAGATGGTGTGGCCTAAATCTTTACAAGCCTTGATTGCTTCCGGAAAATCTATAGGTCTCTTTCCTCTCCATTACCACCACCACTAGGATGGGTCTGAGAGCAGCCTGTCCCGGAGGTGACAGCTTCTCTGGGGACCCCCTGTCTTTCCTTTCTATAGCAGCTGTGCTGCCCACCAGCCTCCACGGCCAAGTCCAACACCTGAAAAGGGTTGGAAACGTGCAGAGGCCAAGACCTACCTGGACAGCCCACAAAGTTCTGGGGGATTTTCCCCCCTTAGTATGAGCACTTTGCCATCACTATTGCATGTGTGAGTTCCATATGACCGACTGTTACGGGAACAAAAGTAAGCAAGTTCCCAAGACAGTGTGCACATCTATTTAAGCCTATCATATCGAAAGGATATTCAATAAGGGACCAAAATATTGACATCTTTGTATTTAACAATGAATGACTACTCTGGATTGGTTCAGATAAGCATGTCTTAAATTATTAGTGTGGTCCTATTGGGTCTGTAAGGAATTTAATAGCATATGCCATGCAGAAGTTTGAGTCTGATCAGGAAGGGGATGCTCTGGAACCCTGAATTTGTATAGAGAAAATGGAGATACAGTGCTTCACCTTAAGCCATAGTAACATCCTGGGTGGCAGGGGATGGAAACCATTGCATTGTGGAGGCTTGCCACATGTAGGTCTCAGCGTGGATCCTGGGTGGCAGGTGTCCCCTTCAGAAGTAGTTGCAGAGGCCCTCAGCCTGGGTGGAGGCCAGCAGTAGCGTCGCGGAAAAGCCGAACTGTCTGTTCTCACCTTGTGGAGAGGGGGAGGGGCACGTCCCTCTGAAGCCAGCGTTATGTTCATGGCTGAAGGTGCCGTATTTATTCATCGTGGCAAAGCTGGATGATACAGGAAGCCTTGTAGCAGAATTGCCTCCAAATGTGTGTCTTTTTGGTGACTCTGCCCTGGCTGCTTTAGAACTTGACCTTTTAAGTCATGGCTGTGATTTTCTATAATTGAAGTGGTCTCAATAGAATGAAAATTGGTTTTTAAGGCTCTGGGCTATGAACTCTTTAGAAATTGGGTCTGTGAAACCACTCTGGCCACATATCCATTTTTTTTTCACCTGTAGACCTGTGAAAGTATTCACTATCAGGTTTTTGATTTAACTCACGGTAGGACTTGCGAAAATACAAATGCAAGTGTTTCCACCAAAGCCGTAGGTATTAGCCACTTGTTTCCTAAAACATTTCTAAAACAGTCACTTTAAAGCCCCTTCATCCCCCTTTTTATCTCCCATTCTAAGATGCCAAAATTGCCTTGGCTTCTCTTTTTGTTCGCTTTGGATCTTGAGGTCATTTAGTTCGCGTCTTCGGCCCAGAGAATAAAGGCTGAGTCAGCTCCCGCGGGGCCAGCAGGGGGCGTGCTAATCGCATCTTGGTGGGGCCTCTACCTGAGCCACCTTGGGAAAGGATGGAGGACCGCCAGATTGAGGGTGTGTGCTTGTAGTGTGTGCGCAGTGCCTCGGTGTGCTCAATCGCCCAGGGATGGAAACTGAAGGAAGGGCTTACTTTGAATAGCCAGAGGTTGTGGCTTCCAGAATGTGGGCCTCCCTCCAGGGGCAGGGAGATTGCTCTCATGGCTCCAAGTCTTTGGAGAGTGATGCTTGGTCCTGGTCTGAAGATTCAGTGCCCCCTCGGACTGCAGAAGGGAGAGTGCTTGTTTGGGGAGGAGCAACTTGGCATCCTGGAACTCCCTACCTGCATCTTGGTCCTGGGAAGGGCAGGACGGTGCCAGCCAGGGCAGCCAGTGGAAATGCCACCCACCCCCATCAATGTTTTCTCTTGGGTTTGACAACTATTGACTTAAACCCCGGGACTCTGTGTCCATGGCATATCCCAGGGGGTTGATTTGCCTGCCTTGCCAGGTTTATTGGCCTCAGGGATTCTCTGATGGAGAAAAGCAAATGTTTAATCACTGTACGTTTCTTGGCCCGAAGAAAATGAAAGCAGGAGAACAGAGCTTTTCACTTCAAGGTGCTGAATCTGACTTTACGTGTGGGCCATGTTATTCATCAGCAAGTTCCCAGTGAGTCTAGAGAGGCATGGAAGGTCATCTTGCCAAGCTGGCAGGGGGATGTCCCAGGGCTTGGATGACCGTTGAAGCATCTGGTTGGGGTACTGAAAGCCAGAGACTCTTCTGTCCTCCCCAGGCCCCTCGTGGCGCCCACATGCTGTTCAGTACAGCACACCTTGAAGCAAATAGGTTCTAACAGACTGCTGTCAAATGCTGTGATTGGATGTTTCTTTATACTTCCTTCTTAGTCTGTCAACAGTGCGTGTAAAATCCAACTATTGATGTCAAAGGGGCAAACGGAAATGATATTTCAGCTTCATGCCTCACTCGGGGCATGGACGATGGGGGATGGGCCCTTCGATTGAAAAGCAGGTGACACCTGATCCTTTTGGAAGCTGTCCATCCCTGAGGACGATCACGGGATCTCCTCCTCAGAGGGAACCCTGAGAACCACAGGCATTTATTTAAAAGGAAGCAGAACAGGCTGGTTCCTTGTTACAGGATAGCTTATTTGGAAATATTTTACCCTTGAAACTTGGAAGAAGCGTTTCATTTGCCCTTGGTAGACTGCTGCTCCCCCTAAGCAGCCTGCATGTCAGACCAAGAATAAGATGATTTAATACAGATGTGACAGCGCAGGGGAGGGGCTGTTTTCTCCATTCTTGGGGGATGGACTTCTTTATCATTCATAGTAACAGACAGAATAAATAGGTTGAAGGAAAATTCTGAAAATGAGAGAGTGCCTGACACTGCCGTATTACCTGTGGAGGTGTGTTTATCTGACTGGTTTGCGCACAGTATCTCTTTGGCATGGGGAGCAGTGGTAAAAACTGGATTTCGGATGGAGTAGACCCTAAATATCCCCCTGCATCCATGACAGCCAGCTGCCCTGGACAAGGCGTGGCTCCATCAAACCCTAGTGCTTGGTGTTACAGAGTTCTGCTGCCCACCACCTCACGTTCTGAGAAGTCACACGTACAGTGATGCTAACCCAAGTTCTAAATACATCTCTCTTGGTTTAAGCAGATAAGTCTAAAGTAAATGCATTTTCTGAGCTTGAGTTTCTCCTCCCAAAGAAGTATTTCCCGTTTGAGCTCCTGTTTATTCTTACAGTTTTCTTTCTCAGCAGTAATAATTTTATGAACTATAAAAGAAGGCCTCTGAAATCCATTTTTCATTCTGTTGTTTGATTAGATCACCACAGGGTTTCACATGGGGCTGGGTCTAGGGCTGGGGATGGGTGTGAACAGACCACCCACCCATCCTGCAGTGAGATCAAGTCTCTCAGTTACTGAGGTGAGTTTAGGAGCTCACCCCAGAGAAGGCGGCTGCGTGGAGCCGGAGCAGATATCCCAGTGCTGTCCCTGTCTGCTTGGGCCTTGTCACTCCTGTGGAGACCCCAGCTCCACTGCCCCTGGGGCTGATACACCCATGATTCACCCAGATCACCTCTGTGGTTCAATTTTAGAAACTATTTATGACATGGGCTCTGGCACATGAAGGCTATGGAGGAGACCACACAATGGACTACATTCCTGGGACACGATGTGTCTCTTGTCCCACAGGCAACCCTACCCCAGAGGTTGAGTTGATACCCTTTTGTCTTCGAGATCCAAAAACTATGGTTCCAATCCATTTCTCCCATAGTTCCTCTAATGATGATTTGAGGCTTGGAGAATACATGTATTATTGAAGTAGGGGGCAACACATTTGCATGTGTAACTTTTTGTGTGTTGAAAAAAAATTGTTCAGCATCAAGATATACATTGTTAACTTTTTCTTTTTGGGGGGCAGGGGAGAGGAGGTAATTAGATTGATTTATTTATTTAATGGAGGTGCTGGGGATTGAACCCAGGACCTTGGGCATGCTAAGCACTTGTTCTACCAACTAGCTATATCCTCCTCCTTAACTTCTTCTTTTTAAAATACATTGGTTGTAATATTTGTTGTGCCAGTCTGTCTCTTGAAAGCCTCATCCCTGAACAGGGAAAAAAAAATGGATGAATAGCCAGCCAACTTGAACAGGGTGACCAGCTGTGTGACCTCGGGTGCAGTCCAAGAAGAGGTATCTTCTGTGGTCTTCCTGTAGGTTTTGGGGGAGGAGCAGGTGAGAGAGGGTGAAGTGAATTCTTAAATTCTAAAGAGATTCATCGTGCCAGCCACAGGAACTGGAGGCAGGGTGTGCCCATCTCACTCACCACCAGCCCAATTTCTCTCCCTTGTCAATTGTTGCATTTACAGTTTTCACCTGCAACTCAAGGCGTAGCTTAGATGGATTTGCTGTAACTTTTTTTTGTAGAGGAAGCAGGAGGCCTGGGTCAGCAGGATGAAGGGCCTTCTCTGGCTTGGTGATTCTTGTAGTTTATCCAGAATGGTCAGGCAGCTCTGTTAAAACACGCTAAAGGAAGTTCCTCCAAATCAGGGTAGACATTAGACCCCTGAGAATCAGGCTGTGTCTCCCACGTCTTGGGTGCTGCTGGGCATGTGACTAGCAGGCCCCCAAGGGCTCATGGGATGGGATCGTTACAGAATACATTTTCTTACTCTTGGAGTTGATGAAAAACTAGTCTCTTTCATGGACAACAGGGAAGGGGAAGTGGGGGATGAAGGAGAGGAAAGGAAAAAACATTCCGAAGGTGGGGTCCCACCAGTCCCATGTCAGTGAGGGTCCTACCAGCATAGGTGGTCCAGGCATTGACCCCAGGGGGAGGTGTGTGTTTGGCCCAGGGAGTCTACACTGCTCTCCCCACCCTGAAAGGGCCGCCTTGCAGAGCCAGCTGCTGTTCCCAGAGCGAGTCTTTGGGCCCTGAGACCCTGGGGCATACCTTTGTCATCGGCATCGGCGTTGACTGTGGTGAAGGGCACAGGCGTCTCTGTGCCTCCTCGAGTACGCTGCAGGCCCTTGTGAGAGGAAGTGGCTCTTTTGCAAGCCCTGTTGCTTAAGAGGTTGTGTGAAAGCTCCGTGGCTGCCTGTTTCACTTGGCACCATGTGTGCACGGTTATCAGTAGACAAATCGAAAAGCGGAACCGGATCTCTTGGGAGCCTGTGGCCAGGAATTGCGAGAATGGGTTGTACTTCATGTCAACATGTCTCTCTTTGTTTTTATTGAAGTATAATTGGTTTACAATGTTGTGTTAATTTCTGGTGTATGGCATAGTGATTCAGTTATATATATATTCTTTTTCAGATTTTTTTTCATTATAGGTTACTACAAGATAATGACTGTAGTTCCCTATGCTGTAGAGTAGGACCTTGTTGTTTATCTATTTTATATATAGTAGTTAGTATCTGCTAATCCCAAACATTTAATTCATCCCTACCCCATCCCCTTCCCCCGCTGGTAACCACAGGTTTGTTTTCTATGTCTATGAGTCTGTTTCTGTTTTGTAAATAAGTTAATTCGTCTCATTTTTTAAGACTCCACATGTAAGTGATATCCTATGGTATTTGTCTTTCTCTTTCTGGCTTACTTCACTTAGAATGACAATCTCTGGGTCCATCCATGTTTGAGCTAATGGCATTATTTCACACTTTTTTATGGCTAAGTAGTATTCCATTATATATATACACCACACCTTCTTTATCCAAACATCTAATCATCTGTGGCATGTCCACATCTCTTGATTATTCCATTGGTGAAGTGTTTCTTGTCTGAGGTGCTGACAGTGAACTGGCTCTTCAGAGCCATCTGGTGTGAAGTGGCTGACAGACTCTGGGTTGTCAGGCCTGCCGTGTACAGTCCGCGAGCCGCCGCCCCAAGGTTGTCTGCCTGCGCTGGCCAAGGTCAGCAGCATTTCTTCAGGTTTCTTCCACCAAAGTTGACTCACCCCGCAGTCTGGAGGGCCCTGTGTACAGCAACGCATTATCACATAGGGTGCTGAAGGCCTTGGGGACTCGAGAGGAGGGGGTGATACAAGCAAGAAATTCCACTGCTTCTCATTTGGGGTTTGTTAGAAGAAGACAGTGTGTTGTTACATTTAAATTAGGAGCTATTGTGGAGGTTCCAGACCATCACAATACAGTGAGTCATGTGAATTTTGGGGTTTCCCAGTGCACATAAAAGTTATGTTGACACTATACTGTAGCCTATTAAGTGTGCAATAGCATTACGTCTAAAAATACATATGCTTTAGTTTAAATGTACTTTATTGCAGGGGGGAGGGTATAGCTCTGTGGTAGAGCATGTGTCTAGCCAAGCACAAGGTCCTGGGTTCAATCCCCAGTACCCTCATTTTTAAATAAATAAATAAAACCTAATTACCCTTCCCCAAAGAAATATACAATGCTGTATGTTAATTACACCTAAATAAAACTAGAAGGAAAAATTAATTAATTTAATTAAATTAAAATAAATGATGTTATTTTTAAAAGGAAGAAAAAAACTAGACATAAACAAAGTAAAATTTTAAAAAAAGAAAAATATATACTTTATTCCTACAAAGTGCTAATTTTCATCTGACAGTGCAGGGCTGTCTCAAACCTTCAGTTTATAAAACACGCAGAATCTAGGAAGCACAATAATAAAGCAAAGGTCACTAAAACAAGGTCTGCCTGCACCAGGCTGTGGAGTGACTGGAGGGCCAGGCTGCAAATGTGGCCACAGAGGACATGTGTGTGTGGCTCCTGCCATCCGTGGGGTAAAGCCTACTTGAGGGGAGGGCTCCCAGCCTTTGACCCAGGCCCCCACCTCAGGTACAATCCTCTAGTTCTTTGTTTCACAGGTGAAATGCAGAAATGTGGCTGCCTGTTCCCTGATATCCCATCCAACTCCATGATTCTGTCCGCAGTAATCCCCTCCTCTCTCCCAGTGCTGACTAATCAGGGGAAGGAGAGCCCCATTCGTTGCTGTGAGACAACAGCCAGGACGAAGCAGGTGTCTCCCAGAAAGGACTGTACCCTCTCAGGCCGAGGAGGAGATGGAGCACTGTGAGAAGTATTTCTAACCAGAAGTGGGTCTCGTGGCCAGCATCCCTCCTGCTGTTGCAAAGCCCTGCCGAGTGGGCTGTGCTGAGGTCCTTCTGACATGGGAGTCACCTTGTTCAGAACAGGCTCTCCTTGCGTGTCTGTGAAATGCATTTACTAGTCCTGTGGGAGTTAAAAGTGGAAACTGAATTATTCTTTCTAGAATCGTTTGGCCCTTGCAGGTTCAAATGCGTTACTATGGAAAACGTGGTTTGCATAAAATTGGACAAATTTTCAAACCTTCATCCCCCCTCCCCAGTTTGGTAGTGTGCCAAATAAGCAAAACCTGGATTATTTACTGATGCACCCTGATGTGACACACAGCAAAGTGTCCATTCTGTGGGGAGGTCAAGCTTCGTGTTGTCCGTTATACATACATCAGAGGGACTGTGTGCTGTCTCGGAGTGTCAGCTACATCTGTTTGTTAAGGCAAATTCGTGCACTCCAGCTCTTTAAAAACCCTCCTCCCCACCTCCCTTTCCCCATCTGGGGATGCAGAGGGGCCTTGAGGAATGAAGCGTTGGACATTATCCACGCGGCACAGCCCGGGGCATGGCACCTCTGGGCCAGCGCTTCCTTTGCCCCTCCCCCCACATCCTGAAGACTGTGCTGCCCACTCTGGTCCCCTGAACAGCATTGCCCTCTGGCTCCCTGTCACGCCTCTCATGGGCTCATCTCCCTGGTCCTGGGTCCCTCAGACCTCAGCACTGAGCAAGACTCCTTATCACCTGCTTCACTGTTTGGCAGGAGAATAAGCTCCCCCAACTCCCCATACAGAACAGAACGATGACACGGTGATTGACGTGCAGGTCTGTCCCCACGGTACTGAGTGGGAAGAGATGCCTTCTTGATAAAGTACTGCTAGGTAGTTTTTTCTTTTAAGTAATTAGCCTCCCCCATCAATGCCCCCTTTCAGTGTTCTCTCTCCTGTGAAAGTTGCCCAAGACCAAACCACTGTCCCTGTGATGAGAAAGTGGGGGTTCAAAGTTGCTAACTCAGTGTGACAGCTCTTTATGAGACTGGAGGGTCTGTGGACCTCCCCCTCCCCCTCCCATGCTCTGGGTGCACCGGGGGTGCACTCTGGAGGCCAGGGATGGGACCCTGGAGGGAGAAGAGGGTGGGCATTCCTAAGAAAAGACTTGAGATCAAGTATTAACCCTTGTGGTAAGGCAATACCCAGGGCACCAGAGAGAGGGAAAGTCGAATGTTTGAGGATGTGGTGGGGCAGTCTGGAGTCAGACCCAGACCCCCTCCCCCCGAAGTGTGTCTCCTTCACGTCACATTCTTCCTAACAGAGGGAGAGAGGCAGAGACATTTTCTGAGCAGGGAGGTGCGCGGACCATCTACTCCCCAGTATGACGGGATGACTGGTCCACATTCACATTGCTGCGCAGCCCACAGCAGGGAGGGCCAGACTCCCAACATCCTTTCCCATCATTTCCTCACGCTGCCCAAGAGACAGGCTGTGACGTTTTGCCCCAGATTCCTGGTGGCGTTCCATGGGCCAGTGGAGAGAGGCATGAGAAAGCATCTTTAGAAGGCACCGAGGGTCTGGGGTGGGGGCCCAGGCTGAGCATGCGTATTGTAAGGAAAACAGGGGTGCTGTGTGATCTTGGGAGGCCATCCAGGAAGTCATCATATTGGCGGAGCATGGCCAGGCGGAGCTGTGGCTTCCTCCCTGTGGCCTGGCCGGGTAGGGGGCTCTGTGGCCAGGCACATTCTTGGGGTGGAGGCTGGGGCAGAGCCCTTCATACACTCAGTTTTTGTTTCTTCATCTAGACATGAGGCCGTACTTTGTAAATTGTTTAAGACTATACAGATGTAAGAAATTTGCTGGGGTTTTTTTTTTTTTTCAAACACTGTTATTTTAGTTCCTTTTCAGAAGCAAGAATGAAAACCTGGAGGAAATGTGGAAAGAACATCAGTCACTTGGAGACATGTAGGCTTTTGCATGAAGCTATTTGATGGCTCTGAACAGCTCATGGAGGAAAATGTCCCAGGGATATTTGCTGTGGGCCTGGGAGGCTCATGCCAGACTGATAGGCAGAAAGCAGGCAGGGGTCACCCATCACCAGGCTGTGGGAATTTTCTGTAGGACCCAGTAGGCATGAGGCCATGGCTCCACATCCTCCCCATGGGCTTCTGTTGTCCCCAAATCCCTGAGTGTTTCTGGGCACGTGGCCCAGGTCAGCCCCGTGAGTTTCTGCTGGATGGACCCCCACTCACAGGGCACTGAGTGCAACAGGCGCAGGTCAGGCTTCTGCTCTCACCACCCGGTGGCCTTGCACTCACTCTGTTCAGTCACTCCCAGGGGGTCCTGTGTCCCCACATGCTCTGCTTTCCAGAGAGTCCAAACGGGAGGTTGAGGGCACCCAAGTGCCCGCAGAGGCGCCCCTGAGTACCCAGGCCAGCCGGAATGAGACACCGCCATCCCCGGGCCCCCTGGGGCAGAGGTGTGGGAGAAGCTGTGCTTTGGGGCAGACATGGCTGGGTCTTGTTTCCATGATGCTGCCCCCTGCCACGTGTCCCTGCTGAGTCAGGCCATCTCGCAGCTTCCGTGTCCCTGTAGGGGACAGCAGGTCCAGGGGCATCAGTCAGGACCAAGCCTAACCAACTGGGCATTGATTCCTTTCCAACAGGGTTGGGAAAAGATCTGCCCCATGGCTGGGGGTCTGGGGGACCTGGGTGAGGGGTCCCACTGCTCTAAGCCTCTGTTTCCACATCTGGAACGAGGGTGAGCCCAGGCACCTCGAGGGGTTGTTGCGAGGACCACAGAGGCTGGTCGCCAGGTTGAAATCAGAGAGAGGTAGCCCCGGAAACAGAAGGGACCCTCCAGGGTCTTTCTGGACTCACGCGATGCTTTAGGACAGAGAGTAGCCTGGAGTGGGAGGGGGCTGATGGGGCACTCAGCAAAATTCACTGTGTGCTTTCCACTTTTAGAGGATCCTTCAAACCTTTGTCCTGTGTACGACATCAACATTCACTTTTTAATAAACTATTGATGAGTTTAATTAACACGGGGGAGGGGGAGTTAAGAAGGAGGAGGCCCTGTTTGACTCCACTTTGCTCTTGGTGTTTTGAGGATCAGTCATTTGTTTTGGGGAAACTTTTTATAAAACATGTGCCTTAAGGCATACTGAAGTCTAGAAAGACAAAACTAATACAGAGCTGGCCAAATCCCGTCCGCAGCCCCCACTGTCTTTCCTGTGCCTGCAGGAAGGTGGGAGGGCAGGGATGTCTCCATGGAAATCCATGGAAACAGGACCTTATTATGTTTTTTACTCTTTTTCCTTTGCTTATTCAGTTTTTAAGTGAAATCCAGTGTTTGCACAGGTTAAAAGAACTCAAACAAAATGCGAGTATGTAGTAAAATATGAGTCATTTTCTTACCCCAGCCCCTGTCCCTCTCAAGAGGCACCGCTGCTGATCGCTCCTGTGTATCTTTCTAGAAATATTCTCTGGATGCTGTGTTTGCTCACTGCCTTGAGTGGTGTCAGCTCAGTTCTGCCTTGAAAGATGATGAAATTCATGCACACCCTTCTCTCCAGCCCCCTCCCACTTCTCCTGTCTTGTTTATGTTACCCTCCCTTACACTGGACACATGTCTCTCTCATGGGTAACCTCAGTTTCCACAGTTACATGGTCTCAGTGCTGCCAAATGCAAACTAACGTGTGAGGCCAAAGAAACTGAACGAAGCATCGGAGTCTGAAGCAGAGAAAGGTTTACTGCAGGGCTGAGCAAGAAGGACCGGGTGGCTTTTGCCCAAGAAAACCCCAAACTCCCCGAAAGGTTTCACCATTGGGTGATGGTTTTTAGCATCTGAAAAAGTTGGGAAATGTGCATGAGATTCTATGATCTGGTACTTCAGGGAGGAGCTGCAGCAGAGGATGCAGGGAGGGGTCTGACCCTGGAAGGCCCCACGGGGTCCTGCCTGGTTGTACCAGGACTACACTGAGGTGGATTCCAGCATCACACAGTACTAATCCTTTATCTGTAATTCTAGAAGAATTAATTCCCAAGGCCTTTCTTTCCCTTCCTCTCCCAGTCGTTGGAGCTCACTGTAGAAACCCCGCTTCCTTCCTGGATGGCTTACAACACCCAGCTGGAGAGTTTCTGCAAGCTTCAAAATCTCTCTGGCATGAAGAGAAAACTCTTGAGTCACGTTGTTTCCTTTAAAACTTGACAGAAATAGTTCTGCCGCGTAGCACTGAGCATCACGGTGGAGAAATTTGAACTCAAGCCTGCTTTCTGCCTGGCTGTTCATAGGATTCTTTGAGTTCAGAGACATCACGGGGCTGTTTCTGGAGGCTGAGCTGACTGGATCACTTGCTTTTACGCTGAGCGCGGTATTCCCTAGCAACTGACAGAGACACGTAGCTCTGTGTGTGCAGTGCTTCTTCTGTGTCTTCTCTCTGTCGTCTCTTGGATAAACTTCCTGTTTTCGCATCCTTTGCCACTTCATTTTCTTGTCTCTTTGTTCAGTTGACTGTGTCTGTTCTATTTCTTCATGGCTTCTCATGTGGTCATTACCCTACCCCATTTATTTGCTTTTTCTCCATTTCTTTCCCAAGCTCTCTCTGTTGCTTTGTAATCTCTTCTTTGATTTTTAAAAATCTTACTCAGAGACTATGGTCAGTAGGATAATGGCCCCTCAAGGATATCAATATTGTAACAGAGCAGGACCCCGTGGGGCCTTCCCTGGACAGACCTCTCCCCCATGTCCTCTGCTGTAGCTCCTCTCTGAAGTACCCAGATAATAGTATCACATGCAGATTTCCTGAGTTTTTCAGATGCTAAAAGCTATCACCCAATGGAAGAAATTAACTACTTGATGATCATGAGCACATGGCCCCCAGACCTTCCGGTATCTAAGGATGGATCACCATCAACCCATCAGAGAGCTGTGCACAGCTGATCACAGACCCTGGGACTCACCCCCCTCCCCAACCTGGCCTTTAAAAATGCTTTGCTGAAACCCTTTGGAGAGTTTGAGGGTTTTTTTTTTTTTTAGCATGAGCCACTCAATCTCCTTGCTTGGCCCTGCAATAAACCTTTCTCTGCTCCAAACTCTGACGTTTCAGTTTGTTTGGCCTCACGTGCGTCAGGCACAGGAACTTGCATTCGGTAACAATTTCCTGATCTCCAGAACCCGTGAGTATGTTCCCTGACATGGAAGAGGAGAATTGGAAGTGGAAAAAAATAAAATTGAGTATGGAGGTAAGGTTGCTACCCAGAAGGATCTTTAAAAGTAGAAGAAGGAAAACCAGGAGGGAGGGTATAGCTCAGTGGTAGAGCGTGTGCTTAGCATGCATGAGGTCCTGGGTTCAGTCTCCAGTAACTCCACTAAGAAATCAATAAATCTAATTACCTCCCCCGAAAACGATTTTTTCTTAATTAAAAAAATAGAAAAACATCACTTATTTGGAACAAAATTAAAAAAAAAAAAAAAAGAAAAAAGAAAACCAGAGCAGTGTCAGAATGAGAAAAACTGGTCCTGATGTTGTTGGAGGTGAAAGACCATGAAATGCACGTGTGTGGCCTCCAGCCTGGATACGGCAAGGAAAAAGGTGGATGGAAAGCTAACCCCCAAACTTGTTCCTGCCCCAACCCTTAGAACCTTAGAATAGTTACTTTATATGGTAAAGGGGACTTGGCAGATGTGATTAAATTAATAATCTTAAAATGGAGAGATTAGCCTGAATTATCCAAGTGGGTCTTCTGTGACCCCAAGGGAGGCCAGAGGGGCACAGACAAACTGGATGTGACCATGGAAACGGCAGTCAGGTCATATGGCTCCCAGAAGGGGACCAGCAGCCCTGAGAAACTGTAAAAGATGGGGAGCAGAATCTTCCCTGGAGCCTCCAGAAGGAACACCATCCTGCACTAGCTTGATTTTAGCCCAAGGAGACCCATGTCAGATGTCTGACCTCCAGAACTATAGGGCAAATACATTTCTGTGGTTTTGTAACCGAACAGGACCCTGGGGGGCCTTCCAGGGTCAGACCCCTCTTCCTGTATCCTCTGCTGCAGCTCCTCTCTGAAGCACCCAGATAATAGTATCTCATGTGTATTTCCTGAGTTTTTCATATGCTTAAAGCCACCACCAAAGGGAAGAAATTAACTACTTGATCGAGGGCGCATTGCCCCAAGACCTTCTGGAGCCTGGGGGGTTGATGGTGTTGACCGCCATGTTCCCTCCACCCGAACTTGCCTTTGGTAACAGTTTTAAGCCAACACGGTTGTGGTGATTTGTTTCAGCAGTAATAGGAAACTTCCTGAGGCTATGCGGAATATGTTACTAAAAAGGCTCTTCCTCTGTTTTCCTTATGAGGCTTTCCTGGTGGGTCTGCATTGGCTGACCCTCACACCCGCCCCCATCATTTCTCTGCCTGATTTCCCAGCTGGTTACTACGCAATTTTAGTCAGTTCTTTTGTTGAAGGATGGGGGTCGGGGTGCAGGGCATTTCAAATTCATGGTCTGAAATACAATTTCTCCAGATGTATTCCCTTTGCCCAGCAAGGGCTGTGTTCCCCAGATTTCCATGTTTAAACTGAGTGTTGCTGCCACGTTTAACGGATGTTTCTGTCTCGTACTTCTTGCGCGCCTTTCTGTGTGAGGCCAAGCCCACAGGCCATGGCCTGCTCAGTGGCTGCACTTGCACGCCCACGTGATCCTTTATGACCAGCCACAACGGGGTC
This sequence comes from Camelus dromedarius, assembly GCF_036321535.1. Taxonomy (NCBI): domain Eukaryota; kingdom Metazoa; phylum Chordata; class Mammalia; order Artiodactyla; family Camelidae; genus Camelus; species Camelus dromedarius. The sequence goes on from NC_087464.1 coordinate 3,914,759, forward strand.
TGCGTCTCCCCCAGGGGGCCGAGGCAGGTGCTGGCTTGCTGTGTCCATTCCTGACTCGACTGGGCTGGTTTACCCAGGACTGTGTGCTCTCCACTAGTGTTACCGAAGGCAAGTTCATTTGCCTGCCACACCACGAGGCCAAACAAACTGAAACATTGAAGTTTGGAGCAGAGAAAGTTTTATTTCAGGGCTGAGCAAGGAGGATGGGGCTGCTCATGCCTAAGAAAGCCCCAAGCTCTCTGAAGGATTTCAGCAAAGCATATTTAAAGGCCAGGTAAGGGAGAGGGAGTCGCAGGGTATGTGATCAGCTCATGCACAGTCCTCTGGTTGGTTGATGTGGAGGGAACCAGGGCATCAACACCATCAACCCCCAGGCGCCAGAAGGTCTGAGGGCAATGTGCCCTCAATCATCAAGTAGTTAATTTCTTCCCTTTGGTGGTGGTTGTAAGCCTTTGAAAAACTCAGGAAATACACCTGAGATACTGTTATCTGGGCACTTCAGAGAGGAGCTGCAGCAGAGAACAGGGAAAGGGGTCTGACCCTGGAAGGCCCCCCCAGGATCCTACTCGGTTACACTAGTGTCTGTTCTCTTTCCTTTTTTTTTTTTTAATTTCATTTTTTATTGAAGTGTAGTTGATTACAATGTTAGTTTCAGGCATACAGCAAAGTGATGCAGTTATACACACAAACATATACATGTATTTTCAGATTTTTTTCCATTATAGTTTATTACAAGAAATCAAATATAGTTCCCGGTGCTGTGCAGTTGGTCCTTGTTGATTATCCATTTTACATACGGTAGTTTGTATCTGCTAATCCCAGACTCCTAATTTATCCCTCTCCCCGACTTTCCTCTTTGGTAACCATAGTTTGTTTTCTGTGTCCATGAGTCTTTTCTGGTTTGTAAATAAAATTTGTATCTCTTTTTAGATTCCACATACAAGTGATGTCATATGGTATTTACCTTTTTCTAGTGTCTGTCTCCTTGATTTGTTGAAAATGGACTGTATTTCTCTTTCTAGTTCTCTCTCTCCCTTCTCCCTTCTGAGTGCTTTTAAAGAAAGTGTGGAGGAGTGAACTAGTCACTGGAAGCTGCTGTCTGGTGGACAGTTGTGTAGATGCTGAGGGGTTTTGCTTATAATCTTTGGGGAACCCCTTGTGGTTTGAGGAAGAGAATGGGTCACCGTTCCTCATGGGGGCTGGGCGTTGTTTAGCATTTTTTACTCTGGGGGTCTTTTTCCAAGAAGAGTTTTTGTTTTACTCCAGAACACTTTTTGATAAAAGTCCTTCTGTTAGATTCAACAAGCTATTGTATTAATGATTTGGCGTCCCCAAGGGCCCCCAGGCTTCACCTGCACAGCAGGTGGGGGACGGAGGCAGACAGGTTTCTCCCTGGACATCTGGCCCAAGCCTGCCCCACCTCCAAGGCCTGAGCCTGCACCTGCCACATCCCAGCAACTCGGGACACAACTTCCTGTATCTCTGAAATCTGCGCGGCTCTTTGGACATTAATCCGTAAGGCCTTGAATGAGCACTTGCTGCTTGAATCACTAATGAATATTAAATTAATGGTGTAATCCCTAAGCAGTGAGAATAGCCATTGATGATTGCCACGTGCTTTTCCGACATGATCAAGGTTAAATTTCACAGCCATCCTGGAAGGTGGGTGTCACTGCTCATCCCCACTCGACCAAGGAGCCGAGCACAGGATGCCTGTTGTCTCTCTTATGAAGCACAAGCTGCCTTCACAAACATCAGACCTACTGCTTTGCACCCAGGAGGTGTGCACTTAACTTTGTTGGATCAGGTTGGCGCTTACGAACTTCTTGCCTTCTTTTACGAGCTCTTAGTGCATGCAAATCTGTTGTCCCCAAAAATGTTTTGAAACAGCTTGCTTGAAGTAATCTAAGATACGTGTGTTTTAAATGTTCAGTTTTAGATGGACTATGTTAGCAACCGTCCATTTTGCACCCTCTGTCTTCCAAAGGCAGCTTGAAAGTGGGAAGTCCTAAATCTTGAGGAATGAGAATCCATGCAGACTTCACCCCAGCCAGGCCCACTCTGGGCTGCCCTGCGCACGCCCGGCCGCCGCGTTTCGTTGCCCCTGTGATGCCTGCCAAAAAGGGGTGTCGAAGGAAGAGGGCGCCCGCACTCTCTGTCTTCAGTTGCTGGGAGAGTAACCCACCACGCACTAAAAAGATAGTAAACTGAAGTCTCTAAGTACTTTTCTTCTTCTCTGCCTGCCTTCCGGTTTGTAGGGTACACGGGATGTCATCTTGGGGATGAGTAACTGGCAGACGGTGGCTTCAGAGAGGCCAGCGGGGCCAAGCCCTGCATCCCTGCTGATGAGAGGCCAGCAGTGCCTGAGAATCAGGTGAAATGCCTGTTGTGCTGTTGCCAGTGTGGAGGAAGGACAGGCTGTCCCTGGCGTCTGAGAAGGACCAGGTCCTGGGGTCACCTGTACAACCAGAATGTGTGAGCCCTGCAGAAAGTAGCCTTCCTGAAGCTTTTTTGGACACTGGGAAGATGAGAACCATCCACCTGTCAGCTCCTCTTGGCCTCCCCAAGCCTGACTCATGTCTGGGATCAGCTCTGTGACATTAGCTCTTCAAAGATCGCCGGCTTCCACTTCCCTCTCTTCTTTCCTCTTCCAGTTTGTCATGTCTTGGTCTCTTTTGTTCCATCATCCAGATTTTTCAGCGATTGTCTCGCATTATGCCTGCATCCAGCCCCCTCTGTGCACTCAGGGTACTTTCCTCAGTGCTGACTTCCACTTTCCTAATCTGTCCTCTACCCAGCCCACATCACATCCACTGTAAAGACCAGCCATTGCTTTTTGATTTCTGTGATTGGTACTCATTTCCATAAATTCTCTTAATTTGGTCTTTTGAAAAGGTATCTGGTTGTTTACTTAGGGTTTTCGTCATTTTAAAAAAATGCTTTGAATCCATCATTGAAAATAGTATGTTATGGTCTGTGAGTAATAATTTGTTACCTGAACTTCTTGGTGGTGTGAGTTGGGGGTTTTTGTCTGGTCTCATTGTTTGCTGGATCTGCTGGCCTGTTCCTGAGTTGCTTCGTCTTGTGTTTTCTCACTGGATTGCAGCCTCATCTTCACTTGGCTTCAGGGTACGCACATCTGAGCAATGAGATTGTGTTTGCTTCTGTCAGATCCCCAGGGGGACTATGAGTGCAGGGTCACCTTGCATGTAACTCCTGGTGGTTTTGGAGATGGTGACTGTGCCAGCCGAAGGCCCTCTGAGCCTTTGTCCTTTATGCCATGCAGCTTGCAGCGAGGACTGTGGAAGTGCTTTTTGTATGATGGGGATGCAGTCAGGACAGGGATAGCCACACCACACAGGTCCCGGCTCCCCCTGATGTCGGAAATAGCTTGGAGCATGGAGCCACTAAAGGACAGGGCGGTGACCAGTACACCTCTGTGACAAGGCCTCAGGATGCCTGGAGAATGGTTTTCTGACAGCATTCAGTCTTGGCTAGAACAGCATTGACCCCACTAGAGGGCTCTCGGCTATGCAGAGGCACAGGCCTGGCAGCCCCTTCCCAGCTGGGTGTGCAGCATTTTCTGGAAGCTTGCTTGTTTGCTTCTGTTTATCATATCAACAAAACGCAAAGCAGTGGGTGTCGGGGAGCCCAGGACATCTCAGGTGTGAGTGCTGAGTCAGTGCAGAGGAGGAAGGCAGTCTGTACCCTGATAGCCGGAATGTTCTGGGGCCTGTTGTGCGGATGGTATCTGTGGTTTCAACTATAGAAAACTTTTTAAAAAGCACAACACATTTTAGAGTGTTGTCTACGACTGGGAACCATTACTTGAAGCTCAGGGTTAGATGCTGCCCCCAGGCAGACTGTTCCTTCCCCACCCCTGGTCCAGGTACGCTGCAGTACCCAGCTGTGTGGCCACATCTCAGCTGCTGGCTTCCCCACCCTCCCCGAAATGCTGAACAGAGCCGTCCCTTTAAGCACCAACCCCTGCCTGCCCCATGACACCTTTCACGGTTTCCCCGCTCGGGGCACCTGTAAGCCGTGCCCTACGTCACTGAGTCTGTGCTCTCCCCGGAGCTCTGCAGTTAGAGTCCTGGCCCCTGAGGGCAGGTTGCAGGTCTTCACGTGCTGGTGAATCTCACCCACAAGACGCCTGCTTGTGGTGGCTGTGCTTCTCACAGTCATGACATTGGAGGAGCTCCTTAGATTTTCCAGAGAAGGTGCTTACCTGTGTTGTAAGCCCTTGCACCATTCGTGCCCCCATAAAGCCTTGCAGAACCACCCCCACCACACACACGCATAGTAGATTTGGGAGTCTGAGGACATTTGGTTGCTTCCCTCGAGTGTAGTTCTCATCACCGAGTCACTGTGACCTGGGGTCCTGACCTGGGGTCTTCACAGATGACCCTCTCCTCCTGGTGTGAAGTGTGGGGACGTGGCTAGTTGGTGGAGGGTGGCGCCGTAGTCCCGTCCTCTTTGTTCATTTCCATCATCCACTCAGCGGTGGGCAAGTGCAGGCATGTCTTCCGCATGTTGGGAATGAGGGGGCACTGTCTTAGGAGCACACAGCACCGATCGCCTGTACAGCTGACCCTCTGTATCGTGGGTTCTGCATCCCTGCAGTCAACCAACCACAATCTAAAATATTCTTTTAAATATTGCCGAAAGTAAAACTTGAACTTACGGTAGGTACTCCAGCAACTATTTGCATAACATGTACATTGGTATTTACCACTATTTACAAAGCATTTACATTGTATTAGGTATTATAAGTAATCTAAGGATGGTTTAAAGAAGACAGGAGGAAGTGCAGTAGATTGTATGCAAATACTACACCATTTTACATAAGGGACTAGGGAGCATCCATGGGTTTTGGTATCCTCAGGAGTCCTAGAAGCAATCCCCCACAGATACTGAGGGGCGACTGTATTTACTCTTGGAAGATTTGAAAGGGTCATGCATCAGTGTAAAATGTCCCCAGGTGTCCCCATTACAACTTGAACTTTCTCTGAGTCTGATCACCTCTGCAGACCCAACACATGTGCAGCCCAGTCCACCCAGAAGGGATGTCAGACCTGCTAGGCCTCCTGCTTCCTCATCGTAGCCTGAGGGGAGGGCAGGGGCAGGCTCTGCGGTGTCCCCTCCCAGCTAGGAACAGTGGGGCGACCTCAGCATTTTATTGACGCTGTCTCTGCATTTAATTTTTTGCAAAGTTGTGCTGCCCGTGGCTTTGTGTCATCTCATTCATTCAGCAGACGTTTTGTCTCGATATTCTCTTTCTCATGAAAGTAGCAAATACCCTTTGGAAGAATACCCATTGGAGAAGTCACCGTGTGCAAAGAACGGTTCTTCAGGTTTGCTTTCCTCTCTGCCTGATGGCATTATTTCTTGAACCTTTTCCATGTACATTACTAGACATCATTAAACTGAGGTTTCTGTGGCCACATGGCGCTGCGTTGGCTGAACGTGCTGTAGTCGGGGAACCGATCATCGATCGAGGGCTCCCTGTGGGCTGGGCGCCGGCTCTGCAGTGGACAGGCTCCAGGTGGAGCGATGGGTTGTGGCAGGTCACCGCACACAAGAGAGCCCGTTCTTGGTCCTGACAGAGTTCTCCTTTTAGTCCCGTTTTTCTGGGGTTCGAGGGCCTCTTGCTGATTTTACTCAGATCTCTGTCATCCACGATCATTCCAGCTTTCTGAACTTAGTCGCTAGCAGTAAACCCAAGGAACTGGTGATTCCACATCCTTCCCCCACGAGCCTCCACCAAAATAAAAGACCTTTTGGGCCACAGACAGAACAGCGGCCACCCGGTGGGGCCAACTCAGCCCACCCAGAGAGGTGGAGTGGCTCAGATTCCTAAGATGAGGATTCCTGGGGATTTGAATTGTGAAATATGGAAGAAGTCAGACACCTGGGGCTGAGAGGAGAGGCTGAGAAGATGGGAGCTAGAGAGAGTCTGGAGGGACTGCGACCAATCCCTGGAGGGCTGCAGGGAAGAATGGACCAGAGCAGCAGCGCTGCAGGGGCAAGAGGCAGGAGAGTCAGTCCCGCAGAGGCAGAGCCGGGGCTGGGAATGAGGAGCAGGAGGGAGCACTCTCCCCTCCCTCCCCCAGCTCCTCCCTCTCTCCTCCTCCCTCCGCTCAGGAGCCTCTTCTGTTCCACCCCACCCTCGAGTGGAGAGGTCCAGGGCAGGTGGGGCAGGTTATGTGCAGACCTCAGGGCAGCAGATGTATGCTTGCTGTCCAGGGTGGTGGAGAAGGATGACCTATCCAAAAGCCCTGCTTTGTGAAATTATTATTGTTTGAAAGCAGGCAGGAAGATGGAAATGGGAGGGATATTGTGGGCTGTCTCAGGAGCCCAGCACTGAGCCCTCCTGCAGGCCGTGAAGGGAGAGAGTGTGTGCAGGAGACTGGACGCCTGGCTTGCAGTGGGAAAGCGGGGTCTCTGGGCTTCACATGTGCTGCTCTGTAAGTGGTGGCCCCGTCCAGTGAGGCAACAGTGAGACCACGGATGGCACCCTAGTCGGTGAGCAAGGGCCCCTAGTGCACCTGCAGGACATGTGGGGGATGAGCAGGTGGTCCCTGCCCCTGGCCTCCTTCCACGGGGCTCGCCTGTCTACCTGTTACTAGCTCTATCCTTCGTGCAAGGCTGGGAGGGTTTAATTTGGAATTTAATATTTCTTACTTAGCAAAGCAAACTCTGTATGAATCTTTAACCCTTGGGGGGGACCCTCTGTGGTCCCATAAGTTCTGGGAGTCCCCAGGCTGTGTGTCAGGACCCCAGGAAACAGGCAGATGCGGCTGTATCAGGTTGGAGAGGCCCCAGAAAGTCACTGGGAAGGGGGGCTGTGGAACTGTTTGTGGCTCCTGGTTTCCTTTTCTGTTGCATTTTGTGCTGTGGGATGGGGGCCTGGACCACCAAAGGTCAGAGGGTTCAGACAGAGGGGTCTCTACCTCAGGGGTCCAGACAGGGAGAGGCCTCGCAGGAGGCAGGGGTGGGCCCTTCTCCCTGTCCACGTGGCCCCGGCTCAGGGCCTGAGGGTAAAGGAGAACTCGGGTCCTTGTGAAAGATGTTTCCAGGGGACGAGCTGGTGACGGAGGGTCAGCACCGAGGGGATTAACTGGCTCTGATTTGGAAGCTCCGGGGTGTGTCCCGCTCACCGCTGGGCTGGGCTGTCATCAGGCCATGTGTCAGCTGGAGCTCTGTGACCCCAGGACCTCCCAGCCCGTAGAGCAGCCTTGGTGTGAGCTCGGACCACCCACCCCCTCTGCCCTGGGGTGGAGGATGCTCCCGGGCCTCACACTGCATGGGACGGGCTGGCCCTGCCCATCCTTAAACTGTTTTGTTTGAGTCACAGGACAGAAATAAATAAACAGGCCAAAAAGGATGACTGTGACACAGCCAGGGTTTGTGCACTGTCGCGAAGCCCAGCAAGGGCCCATCTGCAACGCTGGGCAGATGTTTGCAGAAAACGCGGTCTTTGCCTGCCCGAAGCCTGTCAAGTGGACACGGTACCGACTTTCGTTTTCAGTTGTAAATTTTTTTTCACATTCTTTTTTTTTCTCTTTATTTCTTTTTGAAGTATAGTTGATTTACAATGTGTTAGTTTCTGGTGTACAGCAAAGTGATTTAGTTATATGTGTGTGTGTGTGTGTGTGTGTGTGTGTAAATATATATATATATATATTCCTTTTCACATTCTTTTTCATTATAGGCTATTACAAGGTATTGAATATAGTTCCCTGTGCTGTACAGTAGGACCTTGCTGTTTATCTATTTTATATATACTTGTCAGTATTTGCAAACCCCAAACTCCCAATTTATTCCTGCACCCCTGTTCTGGTTTGGTAACCATAAGTTTGTTTTCTATGCCTGTGAGTCTGTTTCTTTTTTGTAAATAAGTTCATTTGTATCATAGTTCAGATTCCACACATAAGTGATATCATATGGTATTTCTCTTTCTCTAACCTTGAAGTTGTACATTTTTAAAGGAAGAGCTGGACACCTAGCACAGGCAGAAAGAAATCCCCATCAGAACATGTTTTGAAGAGAGCAGATTGATGAAGGCCCCATTGTAGTTTTTATTTTCAAGGAAAATGTTTTGAAAATTCCCACGGAGGCTGGAAACTTCCAAGAGAAATCGCCCCAGGAGATGGTGAGATTTGATTCCATGGCCCTTGGGCATTTTTCTAGGATATTATCCCCCTCAGCCGTCTGGTGGGTGGTCCTGGGGGACGGGGGGCAGGGCGGCCAGGCATGGATGGCCTCTCTTTCCTTATTTCCCTGGTTGCACGAGGCCTGAGGTCTGCACAGCCATGGTGTGAGGTTGGACATGTACCCAGGGCTCCAGGTTAGACATCCTTAGCGCCCTCCTTCAGGTACCAGAAGCATTAATTGCAATGCATGTCACGTTAGCGTTTGGGATCTTTGGGTGCAGGTAGCAAAGGTAAACCCCTCTTTGGGAACGCAGTGAGTTTGGGGTTCTCTTCTGTTCCACTGTTGCTTAAGTCATGAGAGACCTGTTTTAAGTAGGGAAGCAACGATGTCATCTACAGGCATGCTCCCGGCACTAAGTAGGTCAGGGTTTTGTCACAGTTTTGACGAGATCACAGGTGAGTCATTGCAAATTTGGAGAGTCATGAATCTTGTCAGAATCTGAAGTGCATTTGCAAACAGCCTGCCTGAGTTCCTGGCCTGTGGAGTGTCCTCTCATTCCCCGCTACCTCCACCCAGTGAGGCACAGTCTCGGCTGAAACCAGCCTCAGAGGGCAGGGTGCCTGGTGCACCCCCCGGGACTTGCCCTCACTGCTGGTGGAGAACAGTCCATCCTCTTCCCTGCTGGGCTGGCAGGAAAAACCAAGTCCTGGGAGCAGACGAGAGCATCACCCCCGCTCCCTGACTTACAGGTTTTCCTACAAGCACAGCCTCACTCAGGCAGGTGCACAGCACGAGCACACAGTCTGACCAATGTTCACAAACTGAGCGCACCCCTGTAACCACGCCCAGATCCAGACACAGATCACACCGCCACCTGGGAACTGCTGTCCTCAGGCCACAGACTCACAGGATGGCTGCCCTGGAATGTGGCTTCTGCTGGACCCTCGGTTGCATTTCTCTGGGGGCCTACCTGGGAGGGAAGGTGCTGGGTCCCAGGGATGCTGAGCTTCTGTTGAGGAGACACTCTGGCTTTCTGAGAAGGCACTCTCCCCAGCAGGCAGAAGCCAGGATGTGGTTTTCCAGGTAGAGCGAGTCACGTGACGATGGCAGTAGAGTTCATTTGGGTTGATATGGGTTCAGGTGAGGATCTAAAGGCACTTCAGGAATCAGTTATTCTTCCTCATCTGGGAGGAGAGGGTTGGTCTTTGTAGAGGTGACTTCTGCATTGAAAGGAGAAATTTGCATTCCAGCGTCTGCATGTGCGGGTTTTTCTCCCTACACTCAGATTACGTCGTCCACCTGCCCTGACAAGCCCACTCCGTGCGGGGGATGGAGCACGACTGAAGCCCGGCTTTGGTCAGCTTTGCCTCTCACAGCCCCTGAGGTGAGGCGAGCAGGGAGCGTTACCTCTTGCCACAGATGATGCAACTGAAGGTCAAGTACTTGGTCCCAGGTCTCAACATAAGAAAAGGGGGCCTGGCCTCTAACTTCTGGCTACAAACCCCATGATACTCTGCCTCACGCCAGCCCCTTCCTCTGGTAGCAGAGAATTTAAAGGTGTGCTTTATTTTACAGCAATTATTAGTTGATTTAGTAAGCATCTGGCTCCTTTGGGCTGGGCCAGGTTGTGCCTACGACCTTGATCCTGCACACGTGATGGTAAACCTCGTGGTGGTGGCGGCAGGACAGACTCGTCCATCAGGTGGTCCCATCAGTGTGAAGCCGTCGCAAGCCTGTCATTTTGGGTGTCCCTTGATGTGCTAGTTCGTACAGATGCTAAAAAGTTATTTTAGGAAATTCAGGTAATGGGCTGTAGTCAGTCAAGTAATGTGGAAGCTAAATGTTCGAGGACATTTTGGCAGTGGTACAGATTCTTTTAAAATTGAAGTATAGCTGATTTACGGTGTTGTGTTAGTTTCTGGTGTACAGCATAGCGATTCAATCATATAAATATATATATATATATATTTCTTCTTCTTATTCTTTTTCATTATAGGTTATTACCAGCTATTGAATATAGTTCCCTGTGCTATACAGTAGGACCTTGTTGTTTATCTATTTTATATATATGGTAGTTTGTATCTGTTAATCCTCAGTTCCCAATTTATCCCTTCCCCCCTTTCCCCATTGATAACCATGTTTATTTTCTATGTCTGTGAGTCTGCTTCTGTTTTATAAATAAGTTCATATGTGTCATATTTTTAGATTCCACATATAAGCAATATCATGTGATATTTGTCTGTCTCTGTCTGACTTACTTCACTTAGTATGATAATCTCTGGGTCCATCCATGTTGTTACAAATGGCATTATTTCATCATTTTTTGTGGCTGAGTAGTATTGCATTGTATAAATGTACCACAGCTTCTTTACCCAGTCATCTGTTGATGGACATTTAGGTTGTTTCCATATCTTGGCTATTGTAAATAGTGCTACTGTGAATATTGGGGTGGATGTATCTTTTCGAATTAGAGTTTATCCTCTGGGTATATGCCCAGGAGTGGGATTGCTGGATCATATGGTAACTCTATTTTTAGTGTTTTAAGAAACCTCCATCTCCATACTGTTTTCCTTAGTGGCTGCATGGCAGCGGTGTAGATTTTAGTATCTCCTTTTCATGTATAATATTCTCTTAAACCTAAGAGTTAACCTTGAAAGTGTATTTTCCAAAGCTACTGATGTCTATTAAAGGAAGGAATAAATAGACTGAGGAATAGTCTAGTTAACCTCTCAGTATGTCTACCAATCAAGAAGCTTGATCACCTCCAAAATATTAACTACCTTTGATAGTTCTGCTGGAAAACAGACTTCTGTTGTTTACAGGGTGAGCTTTGAGCTATAATTGCTTAATATTCTGTAAAATTATTTCAGAAACTGCTACGTGTATCTTGAAATCTTTAACGGGGAAATACCGGTTAAACTTAGTTAGGTTTATTATCAAAAGAGATTTTCTTTCCTGAAAACAGTTGAGTTCAGATCTGACCAGGTTAAAGAGCTAAAAACATAAAACAACAACAATAAAATAACCTCCAAATTTGTTTTTTTTAACTCAGTAAAACAACTTCCTGTGTCATTTATCATTTTGTATCTGTGTTTAACTGATACAAATCATATCACTCCCAGGTAAGCAAATTAAGACTCTGTTTAAGGATCCCAGCCTTGATGTGAGAGTTGATTTCCTGTGTCAGCCCCAAGCTGTTTGTCTCTTTTTTTCAAAAAATGTGGATGCTTTATTTAGTACCTAAGAATCCTACAGGAGACACACTAGTTCCTCACCCTGGTGGCAAGAAACCAGGTGTCAGTGACCAGGGCTCCAGAGACATTGGGCTTGGTTTCTTCCTTGGCCTTTACGTCCAACCACGTGCACTGAATTTCAAATTTCTCTGCTGTCACAGTTTTAAAACACCATCCTGTTGACTGGTTATGGTAAGTTCCTCTGGCACGTGGCGTCTGTGAAGGGGTGTCAGCCCCGTGTGTATGCCTGCAACCCACCTCCCCAGGCCTCCTGTCACCCTCCTTGGTTCTGTGCCGAGCAGATGCCAGTGCAGCTTCAGGAAGGGCTGTGTCTCTAGGAGGGTGTTTGGCTCCACTGTCTTAAAGCCTCAGATCAGGGTGTATCCCCTTCAGAGTTCAAATTAAAATCCCTTTGAGCCCTCATCCCGTTGGTCACCCTGTTTCATCTGGTCCAAGGACCCTCAGTGTACTGACAGTCCTTCCTCCCTTGAGCTGTTTTTTCACTTTCAGCAGAATCAGTTGCCTGTACTTATATGGGTCTATTTCTGTTTGTTTTGTTCTGATTTCTGTCCCACTTATCTCGGTGTCTGTCCTTCTGCTAATGATTCACTGCAGCATCGTAGTAAGCCTTAGTCTCAAGTACAGCGATGCCTCTCATTGCATTCTTCTTTTTCAAAATTGTTTTAGCTATTCCAGTCCCTTTGCCTTTCCATAAACATTTTAGAATAAGCCTGTCTATATCTATTAAAAACAGGTTGCAGGGATTTCAGTGGGAATTTGGACATAATTGACATCTTTACCACACTGAGTCTTCTAACCCATGAACACGGTCTGTCTGTCCATTTATTTAGATCTTCTTTGATTTGTTTCATCATCACTTCACAGTCTTCAGTGTATGCCTCGTACATGTTTTCTTCAATGTAGACCCAAGCGTTTTATTTTATCTGGTTGTAAATCATCTTGTGTTTTTCAGTTTCCCCAAGTGCCTCGCTAGGATATAGGAATGCTGTTGATTTTTGTATATTGAGCTCATGTCCTGTGACCTTGCTGAATTTATTTAGTTCTAGGAGGTTTTCTGTAGATTCCTTAGGATGTTCCATGTAGACCACTTCATTATCTGCAAATAGCTTTATTTCTTCTTTTTCAACCTATATGCCTTTTATTTTACTTTCATGCCTTATTGCTTGTGCTGGAACCATGACTGTGTTGAATAGCAATGGTCAGAGGAGACATCCTTTCTTGTTCCTGATCTTAAGGAGAAAGCATTTAGTTTTTGGCCATTAATTATAACAGAAGCTGGGGGTTTTTCTTAGATGCCTCTTCCTCAGTCTGAGACAGTCCCTTTGTATTCCTAGTTTGCTGAGTATTTTATTGTGATTGTACATTGGATTTTGTCAAATGTTTTTTCAGAGGCAATTGATGTGACCCTGTGGTTTTACATTTAGCCTGTTAAAGTGGGGAGGGGGGGTATGTTGCTTGGTTTTTGAATATTGAACTAGGCTTGCATCCCTGGAATAAAGTTCGCTTGTCATGGTGTGTGATGTTTTTAGACATTGCTAGATTTTGTTTGCTAATATCTTGTGGAGGTTTGTTCTATCTCTGTTCCTGAGGGATGTTGGTACTTTTTTGTATAGACTTTGGCTGATTTGGGTCTCGTGGTAGTACTGGCCTCAGAAAATCAGTTGAGATAATATTATTCTTAGTAAGCCTTTTTATGAAAGGAATCGTGAGTTAAATGTTGCACTGCAGTTTTTTAGATATGCTCAATCTAAAATGGTATACGTTCATGAGAAGTACAAAAAAGAAAAACAAAGTACTTCAGAAGACCTGAAAAGTGATTAAGTTATACAAGTAACCTCTTCTAGGTTCTGAAATATCCTGTTCCAGAGAGAATTGGGAAAGACAACATCTGTACTGTAATTCTGCACTAGGGAAAGTATTTAAACATTTCAGCGCCAGATACCTCCTTTGGAGTTTGCCTGAAATATGTGTCTTGAATAAGAGGAAAATTATAAAACAATGCTGAGTTTCGGGGAAAAAAAGGAGGATTTTGGTTTTGGTTTTGCAGTACAGTAATGCCATCATGAGGAGAATGTCTACTTGGCCACCTGAACTCATATATGTAATATTTAAATCTAGGTCCAAAAATAATAGGTCAGTTTGGAAAACAAAGAGGAAAATATAATTTAAAAAAATAATGAAACAGTAACCACATTTCTTGTCAATCACAACCAGCCCTGGGGGCACTGGACTAACCATTTACAGTGAAAACCGGGTGACTTTTTCCCTTGTTCTGTGTTGCTTTTATTACCATTGTAGCTAGTGGCCAGCGGGAAGGGTTTTAGGAAGGTCAGACAAGTTTGTGCTTCCTCTGCAGTTGCCAGATGTAGCAAATAGAAATGCAGGCTGCCTGTTAAATTTGAATTTCAGATAAATAATGGATGTTTTTGTAGAAGTTTGTCCCAGCTAGTGCATGGGACGTACTTATGGAAAACATTCATTGCTTATCTGAAATGCCTGTCTAACCAGACACCCTGTTTTTCATCTGGCAGCCCAAGTTTTTTCCACATTTTTTCTGTACTTTGAACCTCACTTATTTTCAGTCAAGGCAGGAGCGCAAGAAGTTATGGACAATGTCACGATTCTGTAGTGGTGGTTTTATTTAGTGTCAGACAGGTGTCTTTTCCTGACAGGTGAACCTGATGGCGGACCTCGTGTGAGATTTAGTGTTTTTTTCTGTTCTGGGTGCTCATGTCAGGGTGGTCAGCCCTGGGCAAGGGTCCAGCCCTCTGAGTACCAGTTTGTGCCCTGCGCCCCCTAGGCCCCCGCACCCTCTCCCCGATCTGCATGATCTCACTTTGTTCTCTTGGCAGCATCTAATGTTTCAAAAAGATTCTTACTCATCCACATGTTCCCAGTTCAGTCCTGTTTGCAGTTACACTCAGGATGCTGCCTAAATCAGTGTCTGTGCATTGCAGATTCACACTGTGTTTTACATGCTCCTGGGTCAGACAAGCAGAAATAGAGCTGAGCTGTTGCGTGCTTTGCTTGAATGGGCCACCGTGGTAAGCTTTGTCCTGACATACCTGTAGTCCCTTTGTGGTAAATGGTTGGTCTGCAAAGCTCTAAAGAACTTCTGTCGACACCCTGAGGTTTCAGATACCAACAGGAGGAGGCCTCCTAGGGAGAGAGCTCTTAGCAGCCGTCCTGCTGTCTCTCTTTACAGCAGCACTGGTCCCTGGAGTCCCCTGTCCGGCCTTCTCCTGCTTTCACTCTGTTATAGGCAGCTGGCAGAACCATGCTGCAAACTTGAACCTCTTTGCTGTGGACAGAGTTCTTGTATCTGTTAGAATTCGTTTCAACCCGGAGGAAGGAAATGCCCTGACTCTTGTTTGTATTTTTGGCTGGTTTTAGGACATGTGAAGTTGTTAGAACCTCAACTCTGCTAGAGACAAAGCTAAAGAGAATTACTCTTGTAAGGGCCAAATAATGTCAAATCAGGAAAAAAAAAAAAAAAAAAGCATTATAGGCATTATAGCCCCCATGCCCTGCCATGGTCTTCCTGTTTCATTTATAAGATATCAAAGAACATGGGATCTGGAGGGGAATGAGTTGGGGTGTTACCGAGTCCAAGCTCACATTGCTCACAGCACAACAGGCCAATAAATTGGGAGATGAGGTGTTGGGGCCAGGAATAGCAACTTTATTCAGAAAGCCGGTAGACCAAGAAGGTGGGGGACTAATGTCCTGGAGAACCATCTTCTCCAAGTCAGAATTTAGGCTCCTTTATACTAAAAAGGGGAGGGGGTGTATTGGTTGTTGCAAACTTTTTGGTGTCAGAATCCTTTGTTTTTGCAGCTGTCCACATGGGTCAGGTCATGGTGTCCCTGTAAACCTCCAACAAGACAAATGTCGTTCTCTCTTCTGCAAGTTTTTATCTTTATGTGAATGGGAAGGTGTTATGCCCTTAAAGGTCACAGCCTTGAGAATGGGCTTTCCTGTATATTTCAGGCTCTAGGCAACATTGTTTTACAAAAGGTCCAGAACCAGCAAGACTAACCCCAGGAAGCAGAGCACAGAGTTAGAGCTAAAGGAACAGCTCTAATGTGGAGTCAGATTTGTTCTCCCCTATTACAGGGGTAGCCCCAATAGCAAGGCAACATAGGGTCATTTTCTTCGTGCCTTGTGAAAACTGAGCTTGCTGCTCAAGTTTGTAATTGATTCTCAGATTTCTGCAGTTTCCAACTAAATTCACTTAGAATACAGGTTAAAATATTCTCTGTGATGGGCTATTTTATTCACTCAAAATACAGCAGTGAGAAATTCAATCATTGCTAATATCTCTGGAATTCTCAGGATATTTAAATCTGGCCAAGTTCTAAAAATGTCAAGAAATTGTAAGTATAACAATTTTGTATTGACTTAAATATGTTTTATAGGTAATTTGCATAAACATGTATTTCCTAAGAATTGATCTTTCAATGCTCAGAACGTATATTTTCCTACAATTCTGGAGTTATAATAGGAAGGAAGAAATTTGCCGCAATTCTCTTCCCATTTAGGGGAATGTTTCTGCAGCCGTTAAACCTGAATAAAGATTCTTCCAAATGGAAATTGCTTCTTCTGTAAATACTTTCTGTTTATCAACTTCAACACTTAAACCTAAAGAAACCACTCTGGTTTCTAATAACTAGGAGTTATACACACACTTGCATTAAATACATGTTGGCCAAACTTCGTGTGCACATGTGCAGGGGCCTCCTAGGGTCAGGCGTTCTGTTGGCACGGCCCCCTTGGTTCCCCAGGTCTTCTACTCTGCCTCAGACCCCAACTGTGAGGCAGGGAAATCATGCTGTAAATAAGCCCTCTTTGTCTTCCCATGGGAAATAAGCTCAGAACTGCTTCCTTTCTAGGCAACATTAGGATATAATCTCACCTCTAGTAGGGTGGCTACCAACCCCCACCCAAAAAAGAACACCCCAGAAAGTAACGCCTGTTGAGGCCAAGGTAGGGACAAATTGTAACCCTTGTGCACTGCTGGTGGGAGTATAAAATGGTACAGCTGCTGTGGAGGAATGGTGGTTCCTCAAAAAAATTAAAGTAGATTTACTGTATGATCCAGTAATCCTCCTTCCAGGTATGTACCCAAAGGAAGTAAAGGCAAGGACTCTAAAAGATATTTGTCCACCCATAATCATAGCAGCAGCTTTCACGGTAGCCAAAAGGTGGACACATCCCAAGTGCCATTGACAGACGAACAGATTTTTAAACTATGGTATTTGCATCAAACGGAGTATCAACCTTAAAAAGGAAGGAAATTTGGACACGTGTTACAGCACAGACGAACTCAGTGAAGTAAGGCAGTCACAACGGGACAAATGCTGTCTGATCGCACTTATAGGAGGTCCCTAGAGGGGTCACATTCATAGGGACAGAAAGTAGGATGGTGGCGGCCAGGGGCTGGGGAGGGGAGGGGGGGCAGTCAGTGTTTTTTAGTAGGTATCGAGTTTCAGTTTGGGAAGATGAAAAAGTCCTGGAGATGAAAGGTGATGGTGGTCACACAACAGTATTAACATACTTAATACCACAAGACTGTACACTTAGAAGTGGTTAAAATGGGAAAGTGTTATATGTGTTCTACCAAAAATTTTAAAAAGCATTATGGATGTGTGCCCGTCTGGCGATCAAGGAACCGCTTACTCCTTCCTGTGGGTCACTTACGACGCCCTCGGGCACTTCAGGCTCTGTCTCAGGTTACTGTGCCCTGAGCCCCCAGACGTTTGTGGGGCTCCCCACCACTCAACAGTGGTGTGGCTGAGGGGCCCCCGGCGCAGGGGGCAGGACGCCTGGAGTACCTCTGGTTCACGCTGGAGGGAGGGGGCAGTGTAGAGTCTGAGCCTATTGGCGCAACTTTTTCTTTTCCTTTTTTTTGGAAGTGAAATGCACAGATTGTGAGTGTGCTTTTAGATGAGTCTTGACAAAGGCATGCGTCGGTGTAATTCACACCCTTATCAAGATACGGAAGATGAACATTAACATCACATTAACATCAGAAAGTGCTCTCCTGCCCTGAGAGCCCCCTGGCCCCAGGCAGCTGCTTGTCTGGTTTCTCCTTCATTGATTGATCTTGCCTGCTCTGGAAGGTTCTGTGAAAGGAATCAGCGGTAGGTGCTCACCTCCACTGGGTGTCCTGTTTGTGCGGCCCGTCCGTGTGGCTGCTTTGTCGTGGTGTCTTCCTTCCCCTGCTGCCCCTGCCCTGTGGCCTCACTCTGCCAGGGGTAGTTTGGCTGCTTTCTGGTTGCTGAGCTGCTGGGCTGTTCCCAGTTCGGGGCTCTTATGAGTAAGGCTGCTGTGAAGGTTTTACACAAGGCGTTTTGTGGACAGATGCTTTGTTTCTCTTAGGTTAATACCTAGGAATGGAACTCTTGGCAGGGTCATCGGGCAGCTCGTCAAAGCCCACCAGACCGTTTTGTACCTGCAGCCACAAGGCACCAGGGTCCTGGGGGCTGCGCATCCTTGCCAGCATTTGGGACTGTCAGCTTTATTTCCTTTAAGGTGTCGGGGGGGGGGGGGTTGTCATCGGAGTGTTAATTTGCATTTCCCTGGTGACTAATGATACCCATGTTCCAACTCTTTTCGTTCACTTTTTACTAGGTGGCTTGTCTTTATATTATTGAATTGTAGCCATGACTTTGGTAAGCAGAATTTTTAAATGTTTATGTTCTGAATTTATGAAGTGTTATGTTCATTTATGGTTATTGCTTTCTGTGTCCTAAAAAAGCTTTTCGGTGGGAAGTGTATACCTCAGCGGTAGAGCACGTGCTTAGCACGCACAAGGTCCTGGGTTCAATCCCCAGTACTTCCATAAAAAATTTCAAAAAATAAAAAAAAATTAAAACCTAATTACCTCCCCCCTCCAAAAATAAGTAAATAAACTTTTGCCTACTGCAAATCATGAAGGTAGTCTCCTGTATTTCTTCTTGAAGTTCTGTCCCTCAGCTTTTACGTTTGATGCAGGAAAACGGGTGTGGGGCGTGAGGAGGGCCGCGTCCCAGGCTTCGGTTGAGCCCCTGAGACGTGCCCGCCAAAGTGTGGGTCCTTGGCTTTGCATAGGAAAGACTTCAAGAGCTAGTGACAGTTGAGTAAAGGTAGACTTATTTAGAGAGATACAAGAGAAAGGCAAGGAAAGAGGTGTGGGAACTGGGTGCTCGGGTTAAAGTAAAAGCAGGTATGTACTCCATAGATAGAGGGCTGTCTCCAAAGAGGAGGGAGCGAAAAGGACCACTAGGCATGGTGTTGTCAGTTTTCATGGGCTCAGTAGCTTCACACACCTTCCAACTGCCCTGGGGAAGGGGCGGGGATTCCCAGGAACTGGGCCCCCACCCATTCTCTGGCAGTTTGCAGTTAGCCTTGGGGCTGTCATGGCACCTGCGGGCATATTATTGATCACACTGTTACAATGAGCGTATAATGAAGCTCAAGGTCCACTAGAAGTCAAACCTCTTAATTCTCAAGGCCACCTAGGAGGTGAATCTTCCACCATTTTGGTGAATCTTCCACCATTTTGGTGTTAAATTGCTGTCATTCCTTGAGTGGCTGTGCCCTGCCCCCTTCCCTCCTGTCTCACATTGAGGTTTGTGATTCACTGTCAGTGAACCTTTTTGGATGGGGTGAGGTAGGGATTGAGGTTCATTTTTTTTTTCTACTTGGATATCCAGTTTTTCCAGCTCCATTTGTGGAAAAGACCATGCTGAATTACAGTGGTGCCTTTGTCAAAACTCCAGTGGCCGTGTAAGTGAGGGCTGTTTCTGGGCTTTTTGTTCTGTCCCGTTGTCCCCCGGCCCGTCATCAGGCCAGCACCGCACCGCCTTGACTCCTGCACGCCCATCACACTCTCCTGGCTCTGCTCCGGTGTGACCAGTAGATGGTACTCACATTGTTTGCTCACACTCACGTCCCTCACAGATAAAATGGTGATGCCACTGCTAAGTGACGGTGATGACTGTGAATGGCCTGTGGTGATGTCTGGCGTGGTACTGCACGTAGGGCACGTCCAGTCTTTGTCTTCCTCTTTGATTCTGTAAGTGGCTCACATCTTTGTGTGCCTTCACCGTACCTCTGGCGTGGCTGGCAAGTCAGGAGAGGAACAACAGGATGGAATAATTTTAACTACGATCCTCGGTTTCGCGTCAGAGGACGAAAACCAAGACACTGTCTGCTGAGTTCCTGTGTTGACCTTGGCTGTTTTATTGGGCAGCCTCCTCTAATCTTTTGAAGTTTACTTCTCTGGGCCTCAGTTTTCTCACATGTAAAATGAAGATAATCCCCTTAAGGCCATTGTCAGACACATTTGCATTAAGGCATGGGAAGGTGCTTTCTTGCCTCTGAATATTGTAATAGCACAAACCACCATCTTCTGCATCTCTCCCCATTGAGACTGCAGACACTCAGAGGGCAGGGGATATATTTTTTCCCCATTTTTTTTTGTGTTGACTCAGATATGAAGGTTCACATCATTGATTTAGCACCTACTTCATTTTTTTCATTGTCATTAAAGTGATTGCTTCTCTCAGGGTTTTCTCAAGGACCAGAGATAACAGAGCATCTTTGAGTCCCTGCAAGTATTTGTTATCACACTTTATGAACAGCACTTTTAGAATCATTTACTAGAAGTGTTTACAGACTC
The DNA here is from genome assembly GCF_036321535.1 of Camelus dromedarius. Taxonomy (NCBI): domain Eukaryota; kingdom Metazoa; phylum Chordata; class Mammalia; order Artiodactyla; family Camelidae; genus Camelus; species Camelus dromedarius. Next base: position 3,934,835 of record NC_087464.1, read on the forward strand.
AAAGAGCCAGCTCCTGCCTTCTTGAAGTTCTGGATTTAAGACACAGAGCAAGGCAGGTGTGAACACCAGGCAGCTGCTGTGGAAGGCGGGCACCCAGACAATGGTGATGGCACTGACCATCCACTCTTGAGCCCTCCGTGCCTCACGGGGTGTGTCTGGAACATCCTTAGTCCCTTAACCCAGAAGAAAGGTGAGAGCCTGAGGCAAGGGGCGAGGTGGGCTGTGAGGTCGCAGGAAGGGCAGGAAGTGGTCCCTGGAGGCAGCGATGGCCGGGGTCACACTGAGCCCCGAGCAATGGCTTTGAGGACTGTTGACGACTGTTTCAGGTTAAATGTGACTGAATCTCAGGCAGCAAACTTAGGTATTGCGGAAGAGCCCTTTCCCTTTCCTGACTGCTTACATTCTGATTCTGAGCCTCCACTTCCGGTGCCACCGTCATTTGGGGTGACTCCTGCCGCCCCGCATTGTGCTGGAGGTAGGATCCCAGAACCGAAAGGAGGTGATCCGTGAAGGGAATGGCCACCCTCCAGCCGGGGGGCCAGGCAGATGGACCCCTGGTGTCTGTGCTCCCACTTGCCTGATGGAGACAGGTGTGTGGACCCGGGGAAGGTCAGGCACAGCTGGCCCCATTATGGTGACATCCTGACTGCTAGTGTCCTGACATCACTCCACAGTGGCCTCTGCTCCCTGGCACTGGCCCCCTACAGAGCCATGAGCAAAGACTGCTGTCGCTTCCAGGACAAAACTGGCATGAACAAGGCATCAAGTGTGGGAAGTCTTCCCTTCCTGTACTGATATGTCTGAGCCAGAGGTTTGCTGGAGCAGCAGGAAGTGCTGACTCAGATCCCAGACCACGCGTGCTGGGGGAGAGGGCGTGGGCTTCATGCCTCTAGCCCCGACTTGCAAGCCCTCCTGCTCCTCCTCCGGTGTGCTGTGCTTGCTGACCGTGCCCTGCTCTCCACTGTCTGTCTCTTTGGTTTCCTTCAGCTTCTTCATTGGTTGACTCAGCCTTTGTTTATTGAGCATGTATGGTGGATCGAGGCACCAAATGCAGAAATAAACAAGCATTTCCCTGCTCAGATAAAGCCAGGTTAGTGCCACTGGACGTGCAGAGGTGTGGCCATGGAGAAGGGATCCCGCCCTCCTCCGTGTGACTTGGCTTCTTGCTTAGGGACCCCGTCCAAGGTGAGTAGGGAGAGAGAGGTGTGGGAGGCAGCAGTGACAGATCTCCACCCAGAGGGTGTGTGGCAGTGAATGCTTTGTTGACAGCCAGCCCTACACTTGAAGTCAAAGGGCAGAAGACAGTACTGATGGGTGAGAAAATGCTCCAGACAATTTGGAATTAAGGCCTTACGCTGTCTCAGCTTAATCCCACTGTCTGCTCCACACTCTTCCTCGATAAATAGCTGGTCTCAGTCAAAGATGCCCAGGGACTGCAAAAGAATTACAAGAGAAACCTTCAAATATAGAAAGAGAAAGAAAAACACACGCCAGAGACCGAGGGAAGATGTGGATCATTCAGAGACCAGCTTAAGAGTTCAGGAAAGTAAGTTTCCAGGCCCTCAAAGAAAATGCTGGCAACGTGATTTCTAAGCAGAATTTGAGCACAGAAGAAAGATTCAGAGGGGTGAGTGAGACAGAACAGAACAAAGCCCACGCTGGCAGAATTCAGAGGGAAGAAGTCAGAAGGGACAAAAGTAAAAATGATACCGACACAAAGGCTAATTGAGAAGCCGCAAAATAGGAGGCCTCATTGAAAGAGCAGTCACCGTGGACAGGGCAGCGGGAGCTACACAAAAGGAACCGAGTGTCACCAGGGTCTGATTTCCGAACAAAGAGTTTCAGAATAGCAGAGAAAAAATTAAGTATATGATCAAGGGAAACCGTGTAAATATCCAGGCTGAACTTGACTCTGTCCTTCATAAGGATTTGTTGCATTTTGTTAAGCTTTAAAGGGAATAGCCAAAGCTGGACCCCTCTCTTACACCATACCAAAAGCTCAACTCAAAATGGATTAAAGACTTGAAAGTAAGACCTAAAACCATAAAACTCCTACACACACACACACACACAAAAATCAAGGTGCAAACTCCTTGACATTGGTCTTGGCAATGAATTTCGGAGATGACACCTAAAGAAAAGACAACAAAAGTCGGAATAGACAAGTGAGACTACATCAAACTAAAAACTTCTGCCTCATAAAGGAAACCATCAACAAAATGGAAAGGCACCCAGTGGGATGGGAGAAAATATTTGCAAATCACGTATCTGCTAAGGGGTTAATATCCAAAATATCTAATACATACAAATCAACAGCAAAAACAAACCCAAAAAACACAAACAATCCGATTAAAAAATGGGCTGAGACCCTGAATAGACATTTTTCCAAAGAAGACATACAGACGGGCCAACAGGTACATGAAAAGATGCTCAACATCACTAATCATCTGGGAAATGCAAATCAAAACCTCAGTGAGATATCACTTCACACCTGTTAGAATGACCATCATCAAAAAGACAAGAGATAATAAGGGTTGGGGATGATGTGAAGAAACTGGAATCTTTGTGCACTGCTGGTGGGAATGTAAATTGGTGCGACCACTCTGGAAAATAGTATGGAAGTTTCTCAAAACATTTAAAAATAGAACTGCCATATGATCCAGCAATCCCACTCCTGGGTATTTATCTAAAGGAAATAAAAACAGGAACTCGAAGAGATAGCTGCACCCCCATGGTCATTGCAGCATTATTTACTATATGTATATAATACTATTTGTATATGAACACAGAGACACAATGGAATATTATTCAGCCCTGAAAAAGAAGCAGATCTTGCCATTTGTGACCACATGGATGAACCCAGAGCACATTATTATGCTAAGTGAAATAAGCCAGGCACAGAAAGATAAATACAGCATGGTACCACTTACATATGGAATCTTAAAAAAAAGAAAAGTGAAACTCAAAAACAGAGTAGAAAAGTGCTTGCCAGGGTCTGCAAGTGGAGGCAATGGGGGAGCAGTTGGTGAAAGGGAAAACTAACCAAGAAATAAAAAAGAATGACTGAGTCATGGCGACTTTCTTGATTTCCTTGGTGCCCCTCACCTGGCATCAAGGCAGAAAAGGCAGGAACATGGGGTAGGGGGAGGATATGCCTGGCCAGCCACTGCCCAGCTCCGCTCTCTGAAAGGATGCTGATAGATTCTGAGTGGAACAATGGATGTCCCAGTAGTTTCTTAATTTAGCCAAACTGACCTAAGTGTTTAGACCAAGACAATGGACAGATATTCTCAGGCGTGCCAGAAATCAGAGCACTGAGCTGCTGTGAGCCTTTTTGAATAAGGGTTTTGAATAAAACCATTGAACACTGAGATCCGGCCCAAATTGAAGTGCATAAAAGTTCAGAGCTAAGATGGGTGGCAAAGCTCAAATATGTTTAAACATAAAAATAAGAAAGGTTGGCCCTCTGTGTGAATGACAGTGGTGGCACACAGAAACAGGTGAGGTAAACCTTACAAATAGTCATATAACGTAGGAAAACCCCTGGGAGGGGAAAAAGGAGGGTCGTGCAAGTATATATGTCTTCATCCTTCTTAGCAGAGCAGTCAGTAGTCTCTAAGTTGGAAATGCTTTTTTTGAAAACTGGGGGCTATACCTTCCAGATTTCTCATATTTTTGGTACCTGGAGAGCAATCTTTTAGGGAACTCTCTCCTATTGCAAAGAAACACTTCTCTGAAATGTAGCAATCCTTTCTGTGTTACTGTCACATCCTTGCTCCCCTTTCTTTTTCCTTAATGAAAAATGCTCCTGGCCAGTGCTCGGCATGCTCTTAGGGACTAGGAATAGCTGGTGAGCTGGCATAAGGGTTGCTGTGGAAATGGAGCAGGTGAAGTGATGGAGAGCAGAGGTGAGATGCGGCTAAGGAAGGCCTCTGGAAGGAGATGCTTAGATAAGGCCTGGATGCCTGATGATCTGGAGCCCGGCAGGTTGGGGGCACGCAGCAGAGCAGCAGAGCCCTGAGCAGGAAAGGGGCAGAAACAGAACAAGAGCCTTGTGTTCGGGGCCCTGCTTTGTTGGAAATTCAGCAGGTGCTCTGCCTATTGGGCAATCCCATCCCTACTATACTCTTCATACCTTGGACCTTGTCTTCATTTTTTTCACCTCCTTAACCATCTTTTAGGTCTGCTGGATGCCCAGGGGAAGTAGAAATGTCAATGAATGAATGAACAAATGAATGAGTGAATGGATGGATTTTTGAGGGTTTGAGATTAATGACAGATTCCAGTTAATGCCATTAGCTGCTTTTGATGCTTCAGTGTAGTATTTTTAAACGAGACTCCTTTAACAGAGGGACTAGGGATTGAACCCAGGACCTCGTGCATGCTAAGCACGCACTCTACCACTGAGCTACACCCTCCCACTAAGTCCATGTTTTACAGCATGTGACTGAGGTGGCTGACGAGACCCCCCTGACCAGCTGGTTTGAGATTCTAGCCTCCCATGAACCACATGAATTTGTCTTCTAAGAATTTTAGTTCTAAGGTGCATGTGCAGTCAGAGACATGGAATGCATGGCCAAGACCCTCATCTGTGTTTATCTGAGAAGAAGGGGAGTTGAGATATTTCCTATCAGGTTCGGGAGGCCTCTGCGCCCTTCTGGAGGCACGCTTTGGCATACTTCACCCGTATTCTTTGCTAGATGTTGAAATCCAGATGTGGGGACTCCTGGAAGCAGGGGAGTAAGCCATGTTAGTTACTTTAGGATAAATGTGTCCTCTCTGTTGGCGAGACTGCTTGGTAGGAATCTGCATTTTGATGATCACATACGAAGATTCACTGTTTTGTCTGGGGTGGCTGTGATTTACTGCTGTGTATGTGGGAAACGTTGAGTCTAAAGCCCGCGGGGTGAGACAAAGGTGGTCTCCACCCTCGAAGCCCAGGTTAGTGCGGTTGGAGGGAGACTGCTGTTGTCCAGAGGGATAAGGAGAGGTCCCAGGAGCCACGCTTTACATTTTGTCTTTGAAACAGAGCTAGAGCATCCTTCAAACCCACGTTTCTCAGCACTGAAGTCCTAGCGCCATCCATCCAGCTTTTTGTCCCATTTCCCTCTGCAGGGAACAGTAACTGTTTTAGAGTTTTCCACCCAGAAAATGTACCAAGTTGAGTTTTGTTGTTTCGTTTTGACCAGTCACGGTCTGTGGAGGCGTTGGCAGCTTCCTGTAGAGTTCCAGCCCTTGGCCTGCCTCGAGGTTCTGGCTGCACCCAGGTATTTCCCGGACACTGGTGTTACTGCGTGCCCTTCAGGGTTTGCCCCCTTGGTCCCGCAGGCCTGCTCTTCCTTGCTGAGCGATTGCACGGGACCAGCCGGCACAGCCGTGGGCGCTGCCCCTTGCAGGGCCACTGGCTGCCTGGATGGACGATGCCGTCTCCTCTCATTCCTGGTCTCTCTTAGGCTCGAAAGTCCGGGCACCTGGCGCTGTGCTGTTCAAAGGGAGTTCTCTGTGGGCCTCTGTGTGAGGAAAGAGGCCTGTTGGCTTACTTGTGAGGTTCTCACCCTGCCCAGAGGGAGGCTGGGGGGCCAGGCTGGGGCGTGGGCCAGCAGTGGAATCCCAGCCCCTCGGTGGGACTGCTCTGTGACCTGCTCCCCTCGGAGCCTCTGTTTTCTCGTCTCTCAGCTGGGTGCCCTGGTCAGATTTCTTGTTTCCTTTGCTGCTGTTTCTCCTCCTTGTCCTTTTGCTGGCAAACAGCTGAAAGTGGACAGAGCTGGGAAGCAAATCCCCGGGGCCCCGCGGAGTCCCCATCAGATGCAGTGGAGGCTCAGGTGCACCGGCCCTTTCTTGTCTTTCTGGGACCTCTGTAATGCAAATGTCAGTACGCCTGATGTCGCAGGAGAGGCTTCTTAAACTGTGTTCATTTTTAAATTTGCTATTCTTTTTGTTGTTCTGATTGGATGACTTCCATCATTCCATCTTCCAGACAATTTCTGCATTCTTCTGTGTTACCTAGCCTCCTGTTAATTTCTTCTAATGTGTTTACATTTCTGTTACTGTGTTCTTTAGCTCTGACTGGTTCTTTTTTATATTTTGTAGTTCCTTGTCAAAATTCTCACTGTGCTCATCTGTCCTCTTCCCAAGTTAGAAGTCTGTTAATAGTTCTTTGAACTCCTTATCTGGTAAATTATTTATCTCTATCTTACTAGTTGTTTCTTCAGGGTTTTTTCTTGTTCTTTCATTTGTAACAAATTCCTCTGTCTTCTCATTTTGCTTAACTTTCTCTGTCTCTGTGAAGTTAGTTGAAACAGTCACCTGTCGTGACCTTGAAGGGATATCCTTGTGTGGGAGCGTCCCTGTGCAGCCTGCCTGTGCCCAGTGGCTATGGTGGGAGAGCTGGATCTGACATGAGCACGGGTCATGTCTCCCCCCAGCATGTGCTGGTAGCTATCACCTTGATGGGAGGTGGGGCTGGAGATGGAGGGGCTAGGGCCAGAACCAGGTGCGAACCAAACTTCTCCTATGTTCAGTGACCATCATCATCCTATCCCGGCAGGTTGTCAGGTACCAAAGTGCTGGAGCAGAAACCCTGAGTGTCTGGTCTGAGCTGGTTCCTTACCCTCTAAGTATGTGCTCTCCCACCTCCCAGTAACAGCACCTTCATCCCAGAGGCGAGCAGTGCTGAAGCAGGAGGGGCAGGAGCAGACACCCAGTGTGGGCCAGGGCGCACATGGAGCAGTCTCAGGAAGCTGGCCAGAGTCTTGTTCCTGGAGTGAGTTAGCATCTGGGTGCCCTTCACTGGCACCCTGTAAGTCCCACTGGTTTTCAAACCAGCTGAGCCGACTCACCTTCCTGGTGTCAGACCCCATGGCTGTGGTGCCTGGTATGTGTTCGAACCCCTCACTCCCCAGGGAGGGTTCCTGAGCCCATGTAACCCCCCTTCTCCTCTGTGTCCCCTCCCAGGGGTGCTGGTCCCCGACTGATCACCTCTCTTCCCTTCCTGCCCAACTTCATGTGGCTCTTTTAGAGTCTGGATTCCAGAAGCATCTTTCTGCCAGTCTCCAGGCTGTTTTCAGTGAGCATTGCTCCACAGGTAGATTTATTTTTGAGGTGTTTTTTTGGGGAGGTGAACTCACTGTCCTCCTCTCCACCATCTTGCTCTCCAACCCAATCAGTGATCTTTGATATTACTATTGCAAAAGAATTACAGCTTGCTGAAGGCTCACAGGATGGTTAGCATTTTAAGTTAGTAAATCATTCTTAGACACAATGCTGTTGCACATTTAATAGACTGCAGTATAGTGTGTACCTAACTTTTATGCGTCCTGGAAAACCAAAACTTTGTGCAACTCACCACTTTATTATGATATTGGCTTTCTAACAGTAGTCTGGGACCAAACCTCTCCAGGGTCTGCCTGTATACTGTATAAATAATATGAATTAATATGGAAATTAAAGTTTTTTGAATTATGCACATACTATATGATCACCTTTTTAAAAAGACTATGCAAATAAACAGAAGAAAAATAAATTGAAATCTCCAAATTGCACATTTCCAAACAGCCACTATTAATATCTATCTGGAAAGATTTGATTTATTTATTTCTATATGAATATGTGGATTACACTAGCTGTATTTTTCTCTTCCCTGAACATTTACTAAATATCCTTGTGCTAACAAATGCAGATTTATAACATCATTTTGAGGGTTTTTTTTTTTTTACTTTTTATTTTCAAGTGATTTTAGATTTATGGGAAGGTTGCAGATACAGCACTGAGTTACCTTTGTCTCAGACTCAGCTTAGTGGCAGCTTCCTTGGCTCTATCAGGCATCCGCAGAAGTGCCTTACCCTTCGTTTTTAGGTTTTATTATTTTCCCTAAGCCATTTTGCTCACCTAAAAACAATTCCTGGACTTTTAATCGATCCACGATTTAACAGTAGAGCAAGGGCTCTGTCCTTCATGAGATCCTTGCCTTTAAACTTTAGTTTTGAAGCTCAGATCCCACTCTTGGCTTAATCTTCTCGTGTTTGGAGATCAGAAGTTGTTTCATCTTACACTTGGTAAATCCCTAAATTGATGGGCTCTCTCCATCTCCTTTCATTACCACTCCCAAACCAGCCGGTTCTTTTCTGAGCTCAGCCTTCTTGGTTTACCTTCCCAAATGCAGCCAATAGTGGACCCCGCGCGCACCTGACACTGCGTCCTCCACCCTGTATTAAGTGTGGGATCTGCCCTCCAGGTGCTCACCAGAAATAGTTTTAGTGAACCTTTCATCATCCTCCCAGCCTCAGAGAAGAGGGTGCTTCCTGCTCTCTGCCCAACTCCTGAGGCCAAGTCTGCATAAATTAATATTTTTACAACAGCAGCTCGCTCTCTGTATCAGTCACCGTCAGCTCTGCTGTGCTTGGGTAACAAACAGCTTCAGAATCGCAGCAGCTTACACAAGTGAAGTGCCCACTCCCATTTCGTGTCCATCCTCAGTCAGCAGGGACCTTTGGGACACAGCTCGAGGCATAGGCCCTGCAGGGAAACTCGCGGGGGCGGGGAAGGGGAGGGGGAGACTCGGTGGTGGCTGGGCGGTGGCCATCAGGCTCCACCAGGAAGTGGCAGGACACCTGTGCCTGCTCTTTATCAGCCAAAGCAAGGCCAGGGAAGCCACTGTCACCCTCCACCTGGGAAGAGGGGGGGCAGATTGCTCCACCAGCGATACCAGTGCCCCCCATAACACCCTTGTGCTCAGATATTCAACTGCCACCTTTCTCCTTCTAAATCGAAAAGCCAGGAACATCTTATCTTCTCCATACTTCTGTGTGCTTCTGCCAAGCACTGAAGAACTTGGAGTTTTAGTTCGGAAGTTTATAGACACAGAATTACTGTGCCAAGGCTGATGCTCGCCTACCTGGTGCGTCTCTGTGTAGGGAATGGATGCAGGCAGGCCAGCTTAGGGTAAACGAGAAGGTAGTACCCTCTGCTGCCCAGGCCAGGGGTGTGGCTTGGCTGGTGGCCTGAGGCTTGATTTTGGACACCACTTTGCCCCCTTCCCATCATGGGGGAAGGATTTACCAAAAACCCAGAAAGTACTGGTTGCCATCCAGAACCAGTTCATGCTTTCAGAAACTGCTAACATGTCCTGACTTGTGAGGCCCCCAGGAGAACCAAAACCCCAAGTTCTTCCATGCTCAGTCAAAGAAAGGCCCGGAGTAGAGACATTCACGGTGCAGAATTCCTTCTAATCTGTACATGATATTAAGTTTCTGGACAGAGCACGAACAGCAGGAAAGCAGGACTGAAATGCAGCAAACCTCCCGGTGTCTGGTGTCTGCTTTGTGAAAGGGAGCTGCCTTGCTTCAAATTCCGTTGTTCCAGCAATCCCGACAGCGGGGAACTTCTCCAGACTTGTGGCATGACTTAGGCCTTGGAGGATAAGGCCCTCAGCAACCTGAGTGACCTCGAAAGAGGTGGGGCTTGGAAACTGCCTCCCTTAGGCCGGAGACCCAGGGAGACCCGGGTCACAGACAGAAGCCGCAGTGTGCGCAGCCTCAGCCTGAAACACACCCAAGAGCGGCGTCGCTTTGTTACTTATTTCTCGTTTGGGTTCCCGAGAATGCAGGTCTGCAGTTTTACTGTGAGCTCGACTATAGAAGGCAGTGATGATGATGATGATGATTTGTTTATTAAATTGCCTTTTTAAATGCGTTGTCACATGGCAGGTTCAGGTCCCTCTATGGCACCCTTTTCAGAGCGGGTGGTGGGCGGGCCCGGCTGGCTGTCACCCACCTGCCTCCATGCGGGTGGGGCCTCGTCTCGCCGCTGTGCACCCTCCCCCGGGCCTCTCAGCACCTGTCTCAGATCTTATTTGTTGTTTTGAACTTTTACATTTCACTTATATGCTGCCTTGTCTTTTTCTAATGCACCTAAGGAAGTTATAAATCTACTATATATAAATTAAATTCTGGCAGGCCTACTGTTTGCCAAAGGGTTGGGATTTACTCTAGGATTCTTTCAAGTAACAAGCATCTCCATGTACATGTAATGTGTGGTTCTAATTTTAAAAATAAGTTTTCATAATATAATAGGATCAATTGTAAAGAGAAAAAAAACCGGTGTTTCAGGCAGCTTTTTTCCTTCTTCTCTTTTCTGGCCTTATGAGGAAAGAATAAAGTATCTTTGTGCATTCCAGGAAAGGCCGCTTGGGACTGGGTGTCTGTGCCTGGCCCGTCACCCACCCTGCGATGCTGCCTTGGGTTAGTTTGGCTGCACATTTACACAGCAAGCTGCTTGTGATCTTCCACTTCTGACCCAAGCTAGGAAGGCAGCTGGCGTACTCAGAGCAACATCGTTGCCTCAGCCAGGAGCGGCTTCTGTGCTAGAGCTCCAGTGGGGCAGCCACCCCTGGTCTATCACTGTCACCAGGGGCGGGGGCAGGATTAAGGGCATAAGATACCTGCCCTGCAGTCTGGGGATGTGGGAAGTGTCATTCTCCCTCAAGGGGCCCTGGTTCGGTGGGCAGAGAGCGAGGCTGCAGCTGGATGTGCATGTAAGAGGGGCTGCCCAGTCCCTGGGGAAGCTTCCTGCCCGTTATCCTCATGGGGTGCTGTGAGCGCCCACCCGCGGGAGTGTGCGGAGGGAATGCTGTCAGCCTGTTTGCCTGCCTTTTCACATCCTGGTGCTGTTTCCAGAATGAACCGCCCAGGTTCTTTCCAAGATTGGCAGATCTAGTCTGAGGCTCTTCTCAAAATGAACTCCCACGGAACAGAAAGTTCCAGCCCCTCACAGGCCTCGGTGGAGGGTCCGTGGCAGAGGGGCCAGACGCCCCCGGACGCCTGATAAACCAGGATGTCGATTATCCAGCTGATCCCGAGCTGGTCCCTTGCTGAGTAGTTCTGTTCACCTGTAAGAGAAGATGCTGGTACATCACCCCAGCTGCCCTGGGGGGAGGCTGTGCTGACGAGACAGAGGACAGAGGTGAAAGATCACCCACATTTTGGGCCAAAGCACTAATGGGGGCTCCTGGATGCCCCAGCTGGGTGGTTGCCCTGGGAGCTGTCTGGTTCATAGCTCTTTGCTTTTCCTGTGAAAACTGGGTGCCTGTAAAGAACTGCTTCCAAAAGTGCTGCCACAGCAGCACAGACGTCCTGGCAGAGGGGTTCGCAGGGACGTTTGGGCGATTGCAAACATAGGTATGGCTTCCCGAGGCCCTGGGAGGCCACAGAAGGGCTGCTGGGGACTCCAGAGTCGGGGCACGTGGCTCCAAGGTTATAGGAGTTCGTTCCCGTCTTGGCAACCTGCGTTGGTCACCCGGAGCGGTTGTGTGACAAATCCTTGGCCAATATGTGCACAATTCCTACCTGTGCAAATATTAACCATGCAGTAAACTTATGCATGATTTTCTTTTAATTGAAGTATAGTCAGTTTACAGTGTGTCAATTTCTGGTGTACAGCATCATGTTTCAGTCATACATGTACATAACATATATTCATTCTCTTTTGGAGGGCGAGGTAATTAGGCTTATTTATTTTTAGGGGAGGTACTAAGGATTGAACGCAGGACCTCATGCACGCTAAGCACTCGCTCTACCACTTGAGCTATACCCTCCCCCCCATATTCTTTTTCATTATAGGTTACTACAAGATATTGAGTAGAGTTCCCTGTGCTGTACAGTAGAAACTTGCTGTTTATCTATTTTATATATAGTAGTTAGTATCTGCAAATTTTGAACCTCCAATTTATCCCTTCCCACCCCCATTCCCTCCTGATAACCATGTTTGTTTTCTGTGTCTGAGCTTACTTCACTAGTATGATGATCTCTTGGTCCATCCATGTTGCTGTAAATGACATTATTTCATTCTTTTTATGGCTGAGTAGTATTCCATTGTATAAATATACCACATCTTCTTTATCCAGTCATCTGTCAATGGACATTTAGGTTATTTCCAATCATGATTTTTTAAATTCCACTTTCTTAAGTGTTAGGGGTCCATCTTTACATCTTTATGTCTTCATGGTGCTGAAGTTAGAATGAGCCAGTTGGTTGGGGGTCCCAGGTAAGCTCACCCCCCACATCCAGGGTTGATGGTGTTTCCAGCTTTCTGTGTCTGGGGCACCTGGCAGGGTGGCCTCTCCAGCATTGGAGGTGGAGCAGGCCCAGGGACTAGGGGACTGTTCCGTCTCACAATTTGTGAGCAGGAGTGATGTGCATCCCTCCCAGGGTGGAGCATTGGAGCAAAGGCGTGTGGCCCTCAGAGCTGTGGGAGGTATGAGCTTCCAGGGTATCAGCTGGAATAGATGCTCTGGTTGCCTTTTTTTTTTTTTTTTTTTTTTTTCGTTTTTCCCTACAAGCTGTTATCAGACTGATCCTGTGTCTTAGAAGCAAGACCATATGATAATTCATCTGGTCGCTTTCCAGATTTCCTGGTTAAGGAAACTTCGGACATTCTCAGCACAACAGGAATGAATCCGCTTGCTGCGGAGGCAGGAATTGGGCCCACATGGATTTTCCAGGAGATTCATACTTACAGAAGCATTTTGAAAACTAGGAAACTCTGCGGAAGGGTGAAATTGGAGATTTCCCCACTTGGGGTTCCTGATGCTAAAAGAGATTCCCCTAAAATACAAGGTTCTTCATGGATGGACCTAGAGATCATCATTCTACGTGAAGTTAGCCAGAAAGAGGAAGAGAAATACCATATGACATCACTCATATGTGGAACCTAAAAAGAACAAAAACAAAAACAAAAACAAAAAACACTATGAACTCATCTACAAAACAGAAACAGACTTGCAGACTTAGTAAACAGTCTTATGATTACCAGGGAAAGGGGTGGGAAGGGACAAATCTGGGAGCTTGAGGTTTACAAATGTTAACCACTAGTTACAAAAGTAAACTTTAAAAAATTTTCTTCTGTATAGCACAGGGAACTATGTTCAATATCTTGTAATACTCTTTAACAAAAAAAATATGAAAACAAATATATGTATGTTTATACATGACTGGGACATTGGTACTATGCACCAGAAATTGACACATTGTAATAGACTGTACTTCAATTTAAAAAAAACAAGTTTCTTTGATTCAGTTTGGGGAATGTTATATACACTTGCAATTTGTCCTTGAAAGGGTGCAGCTCCCATTAGCATAGCAAACTCTCTGAGAAGGCCCGCTGTAAATAGACTGTTAAGTCAAATGGAATCCAGTGTTTCTCAAACTTGTTTTACTGAAAAATGTCTTCCCTTACCCCAGCCCCACACATCTTTCCCTCCCAGTGTGGAATTTGCCAAACCTTGGTGCAGGAGAAGAGTCCTTCCCGTCTGAAGCTGCACAACGCGTCACGCAGGAAGTCATTGTGATATACAGCATGTTAATTACAGAGTCGCTTCCTTTTCTGTTCTTTTTGAAGCAGCAATTCTTTTTTGTTTTATTTTGTTTTTAATCTCTGGGGTTTTTTTAATTTCTTTAAAAAAAATTTTTTTATCTTTTATTTTGAGGGGAGGTAATTGGGTTTATTTATTTATTTATTTACTTACTTACTTACTTACTAACTTAATGGAGGTGCTGGCGATTGAACCCAGGACTTCATGCAGGCTAAGCACGCACTTTACTGCTGAGCTATACCCTCCCCTGAAGCAGCAATTTCTTGAGCTCCACTCGTGTACAAGGCTGGCTGTGCTGGATGGTGTCCAGCCCACGACCCCACGCATCAGCACGGGGAGGGCACTCAGAAACCCACACATCTGCCCGGAGGACTGTCTCCGCACGGGGCCTGGGACTCTGCATTGAGAACACTCTCCATGTGATTCTCATGTTCCCTGACATTTGAAAGGCCCCGCCCCAGATGCCTTGCTTCTGCCTTCTCTCTGGGGTTGGGTTCTAGAAGTGGCCAAGGAGGTCCTGGCCTCGAAGACCTCGGCTCAGGATCCCAAGGGAGCCCACGTGATGAGTCAGGACCTCACAGCTGTATGTGCGCCCTTCAAAAGTGACAGCTAGACTTTTGCATCTTAGAAGAGGCTGTCACTCATTCGGGTTAAGGACACCGAGGACCAAGCGGACAGTGTGCCATGGTGGCCACCAGGGGGCTAGGGGCTGTGCCCCTGGACAGGGCTATGCGCACCACCCACGGTCTGTGTCAGACCTGCGAGGCTCAGCTTGTGGCTGAGGCACCTGCACCCCAGGTGGGGACGCAGTGAAGGGAGGAGGCACGTGGGGACAGCGGGTGTGGGGGCAGGGCGGGGGCTGGGCAGCCTTCTTCCCTGTGGACTGCTTTCCTTTCGGCTGTCATGGGAGGGATCCTTGATGAGGCAGTTCTTCCAAAATCTGTGCAGGCTCAAAAGACAGAAATCCAGCTCTTTAATCGGGGCCTTGACATGGCTTCGGGGCCCACGTTTTACCCATCACGTGAAGTCTCTCCCAAGGCTGCTGCTTCTCTCCTGCAGCAGGGGCAGCTGGAAATGAGGCAGAACAATTTAAATCCTGTCCCTTTTCCGTGCACATGACCTCACAATGTGGCTGGTGTGGCCCTTTGGAAGGTGCTGCCTTCAGCTTGTGTATGCTGTAACTTCCCGATTCTGCAGGTCAATGTCCTAGGCTCTGGGCCCCCAGGGAGAGTGCTCAGCCACAGCTGGGCCTCCCTGGGGACAGTGGGAACATTCTGGTTCAATAAGGTGTTGGGTCTGGTAGTTCAGGGATGCTTAAAATAATATGGAAACCAAGGTCCCACCCCTGGGCATCTTCTTTAACGCTCCCTGAGTCAGCCGGCCATGCAGCCTGGGTTGTGAGCCACCCCGGCTGACGACTACTGCACGATGTATGTCATTACAGGTGATACAGACAAGCCTGGTGTCCAGCTCTGTAGAGGAGGCACCTGGGCTCAGGGCAGGGAGGTGGTCTGCCCAGGAGACATGGCTAAGGAGGGAGAAAGAAGCCAGTCACATCTGTAGGCAGCTGGACTCTAGCTCCGTGGACACAACCCTGCCCTCAGGGCTGCAGGAGGAGGGCCCAGGTGAACGGCCTCCCCATCCATAGACTTGCTGATGCAGGGGACACACACAGACAGGACCCTAGGAGAGCGTGCTAGGCAGGGACAGAGGCAGGTGTTGGGAAGGACCTCCTGGGATGTCCACAATGGCCAAGACCCTATGGACGGCTCTGTGCTGCCTGGGAGAGGGGGTCCTGCCCAGGGAGCAGCCCTGTTCATAAGCTGCCCCTGTGTCCTGGTTTTCACCCATCCCTGGGGCCCTCCCCCTCCCACAGCACTTGGAGACGGCAGCTGTCACATACTCTGAGGACGCTGGTCACCCGCCACGTCTCTCTCTGGCTCGGGAAGACAGGAACACCCTTCTCCTGTCTTCCCAGTGCCGGGACCCAGTGGGGACAGCCTGCTGTCACTGATCAGAGGAATATAGGATCTGCTCTCTGTTTTCCCAGCATCCAGCCTCCCAGGCAGGACACACTCCTGGTTTCTCACCATCCAAGTCTCAGAGGCCTGTGGGGCAGCCCTGCTCTCCCCCCGGGCCTGCCCTGGGTTCCACCTGGGACCTGCCACAGCCCCTGCTCACCCTCTGCCCACAGTGTGTGCATTTGCTGCCACTGAGGTCAGAGTGTCTTCCTTGTTTGTTTTTTGGCCAGTCCCCTCCCCACAACACTGGAACCCTGGCTCCGTGGAGGTGCTGTTGCCCAGCACCTGCTGAGATCTGAGCGGCTGGTGTGGATAGAATGAGTGAATGAGTAAGGGAGTAAATGAATGAATGAATGGGAACTCTACAGCCCCAGAAGGACAGCTGGAGGAAAGAAGCTCGTGGCCTGAGTCCAGGGAACATCATGTTGTGGATGGAGCAGGCTGCCTGCGGGTGGCACCAGGACAGTGGAGGGAGGGCGGTGAGGCCATTGTGGAGAGGGTAGATGGGCCACTGTGTGCAGCCCTGCAGGTCTGCAATGTGGATGGTGTAGAGATTCTTGCTGTTTCCACTGTCCCCTCCCCAAGACACACACAACCATGTGTGCATGCACCACAGACACCCCATGTACCACACATCACACACATACACCCCTCTTCCACCACATAACACACGTACAGGTCAGATCAATTAGACAGTCCCCACCATTCATTCACTCACTCCTCCTGCCTCTTTCCATTCCTGCAGTCCTGGATGCAGACATCACCGTCTCTCCCTGACCTGAAAAACCATTATCTTTTCCACCAAATGTAATTTAAATTTCTCTTAATGGCACGGACTGAGACAGGAGGTTAAATCCATGCACGCCACCCTAAAGTGCCTGATCTGTGTTCAGTGTGTTTTCGACTGGCCCTGGCCCTCCCTCCTCAGCAGGAAACACTCAGACCCTGCTCCAAAGGCCTGCAGATGCCAGGCACACTCCATCCACAGGCACCCAGTGGGGGCTGGAGCAGCATGGTATGAACCTGATTGGATCGGGGGCTTCCTCATCTGAAGGAGCCCTGCTTTGCCCTGCCCAGCGTCCTTTAGGGTCCAGAACCTCCTGAGTACAAATATCTGAGCTGGCCAACACTGCAGAGCGGAGAGGCTGGAGTCCATGAGCAATTCTAGGAGGGACCGAGTTGGTCCTTGGAGTGCCCATCCTCCAAAGGCTAGTGCAGAACCGTTGGAAATGTGGCTTATTTCAACAGAACTCAGAGGCTGCTATTCCCAGTTGAGGCAGTAGTTGTGTTAATCAGCTCAGGTTGTCATCAGGGAATTCCACTGATTAGGGAGCTTGAACAACAGACGTTTATTTTCTCACAGTTCTGGAGACTGGAAGTCCGAGATCTAGGTACCGGCACACTGGTTTGCAGGGAGGCCTCTCTCCTTGGCTGAAGTTGGCCACCTTCTTGCTGTGTCTGCACACGGCCTCTTCTCTGTTCACGCACAAAGACAGAGAGAGCTCTGGCGTCTCTTCCTTTTCTTATAAGGACACTAATTTTATTAGATCAGGGTTCCACCCTTTAGACCTCATTTAAGCCTAATTACCTCCCAAGGTTTCCTGTCTCCAAATATACACACATGGTGGGGGGGGGGGGGGCAGTGGTTGGGGCTTCAGCAAATGAATTTTGGGGGCACAGTGGTAAGTCCATAACAGTGGTGGAGTTTTCAGCCAGGCTCTGCCACCTGCTCCTGCCTACCTCAGCTGCCCTCCGTTGTCTCACGTGCACCCTTCGTGTAAGAAGCTCCCAGAAGCTCTGTGTGAGCTCATAGCCAGCCCGGCGTGCTCATTTAAACCAGGTATGTGTTAGAAATGTTACCAGAGAGTAAGTTCTTGTCTCTTCAGAGAAAGAATTCAGAGATGAAGCACCGAGGTTAAGAAAGTAAAGTGAGGGTTTATTAAGGGATAGGATGCTTTCAAAGGGAGAGCGGGCAGACTCAGGTGAGCAGCTGTGCTGAGTTTCTTTGGCAAATTGATTACACAGAGTGTAAAAATGAGTAGGTGGAATATTCATTGGGGAAGGAGGTGTTTGGGGTCATATTCCCTGATTTCCATCCCAGCTCCACCTTCCTGAGGGGAGGAGGGATTTTTGTCCTTATTTAGTCTGGATCGGAAGTGTCATGGTGTTGGTGCAGGATGGGTACTTCTAATCTGCAAGGCTAATTGTATTGTAATGAGGGCGTAATGAGAAGAAGGTTACATTAGGACTCCACCAGTGATTCCTGCCTTTTCCCACCTCTCTTTGTCGGCCTCCAGGACACTTGTCACCCCAAAATGTGTGTGATCTCCTGTCAGTCCAGAGGTTCCTTCTTTTCTCTGTCTGACCAGGGACCCCTGTTGTTTACATGATGTACGGTTTCCTGCATTTGACCCGTGCCTCCCTTCCTCTGCTCATATCCAGCTCCTTGCCTGCTCTAACGGGGGAAGGTGGCCTGTGGATGCTTGACTGTGTTTCAAGGAATGTGTGCTTCACCTTGGGGCTCTGGTAGCCAGGAGGCAGAGATTTGTACAGTTAGAAGCTTGCTTTGCTTTGAAAGTTTATCTCAGCACCTAGCTGATGGGTTGGCCATTGTTGAGTCATGTTCTAATTGAAATGTTGTCAAGGATATGTGAGATTTTTTTTTCTCTTTTGGTATCAAACTTTTATCTGATCATACAGAGGCATTTATCAGCTCAGTTGTGGAACAAAACAGTATGCGTTTGGATTTTCTCTCTTCTGACTCTGTCTTAGCCCATTCAGGCTGCTGTAACCAAAAAAACCACAGACTGGGCAGCTTGTAAATGACAGAAATGTTATTCTCATGGGTCTGGGGGCTGTAAGCCCAAGTACCTGGCATGGCTGTGGTCTGGTGGGGCCTGTCCCTGGCTGCAGATGGCCTGCTTCTCCCTGTGTCCTCACATAATGGGGGGCGAGGGAGCTCTCTGGGGTCCCTTTTATAAGGGCTCCACCCGTGTGACCTAAGTACTTCCTAGAGTCCCCGCCTCCTTAATGCTATCATTTTGGGGGTTTAGGATTTCAACGTGTGAATTTAGGGGGAGCATAAACATTCAGACCAGAGAAGACCCCTTCTCAACTGCTTCAATGGACAGATTAAAAGGACACCTATTACTAGTTAAAAAAAAACAAACTGATTCAAAAATTGGTAACTCTAGGCAGGGAAGCTTCCTTTAGATCATTAAATATAAAAACAACATCACTGGGAGAGGGTAGAGCTCAGTGGTAGAGCACGTGCTTAGCATGCATGAGGTCCTGAGTTCAATCCCCAGTCCCTCCATTAAAACAAATCAATAAACCTAATTATCCCCCCAATAAATAAATAAAATGAAAATTCATGAAAAAAGAAATTTTTAAAAAAGTGAAACCTTTAAAAAAGAAAAAAACTATCTTGGTAGCAGAGCCTCTCGGAGCTGGATGGTTTCGCCTCAGTTCTTGGGAGGGTTCAGAGAACGTGAAGTGGGTGGGATCCCAGGAGGTTCCTCTCACTTTCTCTGGGGTGCTGTTTGCTCGTTTAGTTTTTGCTCTGTGACTTCAGATCCAATTCACTTCTGTGAGAGTACAAGAATCTCATCAAATCCGGCACGTCCATTACTTGGAGGCTGGCTCCAGTGGGCTCTGCTGGCCGGGCCCACGTTACTCAGCACAGCTGTCCTGTGGGGGTGCCTCCCAGCGTCACTGAGCCACTGCGGCGTGTCCAGACTCTTCCTCCAGAATCTGTCAAAACTCGAGCTATTGCTCGTTCTGGTCCACCCTCCAGTCATTTTAAGCCCAGATTAAGAGATTGGATATATGTTTGCTTTTTTTTTTTTTTTTTTTGCTGCATCTCTGGGGCCTAATTCCAGTGCAATTTGGAGACAGTCAGCAGAAATAATATGTAAGAGCTTAGAATAGGAACATAGAATTCAAAACAGAAATTAAGCACGTTCATAAACCACAAGGACTTGTCGTAAATCGTAGTATCTCACACAGACTGAGTCACACACCTTTCTGTGGACTTGTGTGTGTGCGTGTGTGAGTGTGTGAGTGAGTGCATGTGTGTGTGTATGTATGATAGTGTGCAGACTCTCATTTCCCTGCTGGACCATGTGTCTGGGGTGACAGCCGTGAAGAGCCCAGGATTCAGCTGTGGGGAGGCCCTGTCTGGACCGTAGCTACTGTGGGCAAGTTACTTGGTCTCTCTAGGACCCCCCTGCACCTGTGGTGTGGGGTGATGTCACTGACCCTCCCCCCCGCTACACCTGTGTGGGGATTAAATGAGGCAATGCTATTAAAAGACTAGCACACTGCCTGGCACGCGGAAACTGGTCAGTAAAGATCAATTGAATTGAACTGTCCCAGAGTCTTACTAGTATCTACAAGAAACAGAGTGGGGTGAGGGGTTGGGTATCACATAAGGCCAAAGGCCCACCTCACTTCTGGAAAAGTGGGAGAGCCCGCATCCCGTGATGCTGGGCAGCAGTGTCCACATGCGCCATGGACCCCGACGTCCTGACCTCTGTGGGTTGTGGACAGTGTGCATGCTGGCTTCCCAGGCAGGGCTAGGATGACAGCAACACCTTTCCAGTGAGACACTCACTCGCCCTGGTTTACCATTCATGCTGGACGGTAAAGTTCTCCGTGGTCACTTTTATTGTTTACATATTTTGACACACTGTCTCTCTTTTTAATAAAAGGAATTGATTTCTCTACATGATCCTAGGACGCAAGACATAGGTACTGGTACTGATGGAGAGACAGGTGGGTTACTGGCCTTTGGACCCAGGGCTGGCAGTGGTCACTGTGGGTGTCCTGTGGGTACACAGCTCCTCACTGGGCTGCGAGGAGGTCTGAATGGAGGCTGGAGCACCAGTAAGCATTTGAACAGGATTTTTTCATCACAGAAGCCTTGAACACTTGCTGCAGTGTATTGAACAGACTAAAGCGACCTTTGACTCATTTGCCAGCAGGTTTAAGAGGTTGGCTTCGATGGTCTCTTCTTAAATGCATCGCTGAAAGAAATGATTTACTGACTCACGAGAAAATCTCCCCTGGGTGCACGTGTGTCTCTTTGAACTCCCGAAGGCTCATCAGTGAGAGTCCAGGGGAAGTTCCTGTCCAGAGATGCCCCGATTATTGCCAGAGGAGTTACATGCTACTGGGATTGAATGAGACTCAGAAAACGGCGCTGACATAAGCAAAAGTCTTGTACGAACTCTTAGCAGAAAATGATCGTAGTTCTCTGGACAGGATAAACCTCAATGGATGTAGGGATTGGAAGCCAACAACAGTTTTGAATCAAACAATTTATGTTTTTATGGCCATGATCCCAATAAATTGGGTGGAATGCAATTCCTGAACTTGTAGAAAATGTCCAAATCTCTAAACTGCAGTTTGGTGCACTGCCACATAGAAACCTTCGTAAAATGTATTCTAAATCATATTATGGAAGTTTGGGAGAAATCCTTGAAAATGCTCATCTCCAGCCTCCCGCCTTTTCTCTTGCTTGTTAGCGGAGGGTCTATTTTAATTGGTGTGAATTCATTGATTACATAGAGCTATTTGTTGTTCACTTTGTCAGGTTTTGGAGGAGGGAGATCTTGAGAGGCTGCACTCGTCTCTTAGCCGTCAGCTGTCCGGGGGACACCTGTGGGGATCGGGCCGTCCCTCACACGGGGGGCGTTGAGCTGAGATCCGGCCCCCTCTTCCCGCTCCGGAGAGGAGCACAGCTGTTCTCAAGTAAAAGCGCTGAGTGTGATGCAATCGGGTCTTGGATTTTTGCCAAATACAAATCTGTTCGTTCTGGCCTGTGCCTCTGTTCAGTGGCCTTTGGGTAAGTCACAGGCCACCCTTTGGAGGCCATGCTGCCCTGTTCCCTGCCCGTGTGCCTGCACGAACTGAAGCAGTTCTCACCTCCCATCCTGGAGGGAAAGGAGACGGTGGGGGGACATGCACACATGCTGAGCGCCAGTCGGCCTGATACCCACATCAGGCTCTTCCTCCACACAGGGCCCTGTGGGTGGGCCAGCATCTCTGGCCTTCTGTGGGGATGCTGGGCCCTTGGGCAAGGCAGGAGGAACCCGTGGTGGCCCGGCCTGCCAGCGCAGGCCCACTGCTAAGCTGTCTGGTCCCTCCAGGTTTTGGGATGGCCTGCACTCGTGTGGCCTTCTCCAGATTGTTAAAAACCAGGCTTCCTTCTGCCCCTAGCACCCTCAGGGCTGGCGGGGCCTCGGAGGGGCTGACCTCCTGCTTCACACTAATCCTGAACCCTACTCTTCCCCAGGGGCTGGGGTGCAGAGCCACGGGCCCTCCAGCTGGTGGTTCTAAAAAGCATTTCCCCCTTTTCAGCCCAGTTTAGGGGGAGGGAAAATTCAAGTGCAGGTCACGGGCAGTCCCTGAGAGGCCTTGGCCTGCCTGCTGAGGTGCCTTCACCCACAGCTGCTTTCTGGTGCCTGTCTTCATCCCAGGCTTCCCAGCACGTGCTCGGGGCGATTCTGTTTCTCGTGCCCATGGTTCCTTCAGCAGTCAGTCACTTCTGCACATTTTGGGAGCAGTTGTCCTAGAGTTCAACAGAAATAGCTAGTCAGGGCTTAAACCACAGTCATCTGCATGGGTACGGGCTGACCTTCTCCCAAGTAGGTTGGGTTGAAATGTCTCATACTCATCCGTTTAGTTGCATGGTGGCGGGAAGGGTGGGAGGTGGGCGCAGTGTGCAAGCACCATCAGCCTGGGGCCCGGGTTCTCAGAGCCCCCGTGATGGCTCCTGTGTAGGTGTGGGGTCCACCAGCTCCCTCTGGTCCAGCAGGATTGGGCCTCCCTCCACCCCAGCTTCACCCCAGGACCCTTGCAGACAGAGCTAGGTTTCTGAAATCAGGCCCTGAGGATTCTTGTGAAGTGGAGGGGAGGCCAGTGGAGGACCGGGTGGAAATGACATCTGGCAGAGCAACATCCTGAGGTCCTGTCCCGGGTGGATGGGAAGGAGAGCAGGGGACCGTCCCTGGGAGGGAGCTGGACAAGGCAATGGGGGAGCAGCCCTGAGGTTTGGAAGGGACAGGTTTCTCGGGAGATTCTAATTCAGAGAGTAGGTGGGACCAAAGTATGTCCTATAAACCGTAAAAGGGCCCCATGGTCCTTAAAAAACTAAAAATAGACTTACCAAATGATCCAGCAGTCCCACTCCTGGGCATATATCCAGAGGGAACTCTAATTCGAAAAGATACATGTACCCCAATGTTCACAGTAGCAGTATTTACAATAGCCAAGACATGGAAACAACCTAAATGTCCATTGACAGATGACTGGGTAAAGAAGATGTGGTGTATTTGTACAATGGAATACTACTCAGCCATAAGAAAGAATGAAACAATGCCATCTGCGGCAACATGGATGGTCCTGGAGATCACCATACTTAGTGAACTAAGTCAGAAAGAGAAAGACAAATATGATATCACTTATATGTGGAATCTGAAAAAATGACACAAATGAACTTATTTACAAAACAGAAAAAGACTCACAGAAATAGAAAACAAACTTATGGTTACCAGGGGGAAAGAGGGTGGGAAGGATAAATTAGCAGTTTGGGATTAGCAAACTATTATATAAAGTAGATGAACAACAAGGTCCCACTGTATAGCACAGGGAGCTCTATTCAATATCTTGTTAATAGCCTATAAGGAAAAAGAATCTGAAAAAGAATGTATATGTATAACTGAATCACTATGCTGTACACCAGAAATTAACACAACATTGTAAATCAACTATACTTAAAAAAAAATCTTGCTACAAGCTAAACAAAAAGGATGGGGCTGTGGGACCTGTGCTTTTTAGGGCTGTGTCTCAGGGCCTTTCTCCAACAGGCTTTGGGGGAAGTGCAGGGGCGTGTGGGGAGAGGGGCACCTCCCCGATCCTGGGCACCACCCTACTCTCCCTTTCACTTTCAAGTCTTTGAGCAATTCTGTTCCAAAGAAGTGCTGCCCCTGAAAGGGTCTGGGAGCCCCTGCAGAGCTGAGGAGAGAAGGGTGGGCGAAGGCCAGGACAGTACCAGGACTTTATTAGATGGGCTGCATTCACTTCACTTCGTGCAGGATGGAGGTGTGTGTCTCCTGCCTGTGTGCGATACTCTGCTCTGTCTATCCTGGTCAGGGCAGCATCCATCTCACCCGCCAGTGAGACACTGAGCTGTCAACCACTGCGGAGCCACGTCAGTGCCCCAGGCGTGCCTCTTCCATCAGGCACCTTGGAGGATCCCCTGGTGGGTGTAGTTTCCAGGGCTTTCCGCCAGGCCTGGCCTTGCAGGGCGGGCACGCGCTGCATGTCACCTGCAGGAGGACGTTACTCTCAGGTGGTCACTGTGGAGGGCACTTGTGTGACTCATTGCAGCTGCAGAAGTGGCCTGAGAACAGGGTGACAGGCCTCAGAGGTCTTTCAAGATGTGATCAAAATTCCATGATCAGCCATGGGTGCAGCAGCATTTATGGAAAAGACCCAGAGTCTGTGCTCCTGATGGAGCCTGGGCAGTCGAGAACAGGACGGCTTAAGGCAGCATGCCAGCCTCCCCTAGTGTCCTCTGGAGGACCAGCACAGTAGTGGCCCCCAGCCTCCCTGGGTGGCCTGGTCACTGAGCTCAGAAACGGGGAGTCAGTGGTGTATCCAGTGAGGAATCTGAGCCTTCAGTGTCTTACGGGCAATAAAGAACAAGCTTAAAATACATGATTTTCAAGAAATATTTTGTGAATGGGGAAGACATAAAAGGAAAATGACATTTCGCAAAGGATTTTTTTTTTTTTTACCAGTTCTACTTAAGGATTTTGAAGTAATTTTAAAATCTGATGTGGAAGGATATTTTTGTCCCTGAGCCCTAAGCAGAGAGGCACAGAGGCAGGCGTTTCTGGTCTGCAAATTCGAAAATGCCAGTCCCGATGGATCTGGGGTTTGCTGCTGTGGGACCTGGTGACTTGGGCCACTCTGAGCCTCTGTCTTCTTCTCTAGAATATGATTATTATTGGTTGTGGGTATCAGTGCCTTTCAGCTGTTATTCTTTTCACTGGCCTTGGAGTGCCCTGCTCAAGTAAAGTCCTACCCACGAAAGTAAACAGGCCCCCCCCATCAATCCTCCTGCCCTCCGTTAGCCAAAAGGGCACCTAGAGGCCCCAGAGGTTTCTGGGGATCCCTGTCACTCCTCGACATTTCAGAACCTGACAGCCCAGCTGTGTTTGCACCAAGCCCCGGTCGGGGTTCAATTCAGGATGGAAAGGTTTTGACCTGAAAGAGTCCATGTTGTATTTTTGTGTCACAGCAGTGGTGACTGCCTCCCAGAGACCAAGTCAAAAAACAAAAACAAAGACAAAACAAAATACTACGACTTCATTTCTTTTTCTTTCTTATAAAATAAGTCAGGCCATTAGAAATGATGTGAGATGTTAATGTGCCTCGAGCCTGATTATTCCCACAGATCAAATGTGCTCCAGCAGGACTGAATTTTAATAACGTCAGATTTACTTGATGGTTACTTCTGCTGTGCATATTGGCAGAATTAAGTAGAGTGCGAGGCTGAGCACTACCATACTTTTTGTGATTTCACGTAACAGCCGTAGACAAATGGAAGGCAACTACACTGTTGTGACCTGGAGGCTATAATGACACTACAGTAGTCTTACCTTTATGTGATCTGTAGACACATACGTGTAAATGCCAAATCTATGCTGTCTGGCTGGTTGTTTCATAGATACATACCACGCAGAGCATATATATTATTATATTCATTATCATATTCTAATATAAACATGAATAATGTATTATTTCATTCTATTTTTACATATTTCTATAAAGAGCCATCAGTCACACGGCGTAAGTTCAGGATTTAAGACCATCTCCTGATTTCTCTTGGCTTTTCTTCATGGATTGAAAGCAACCAGTAGTAAACCTCATATTCCTGTACACACACACACACACCCCCACACACAACACAATTTAGCCACAGAAAATTTTAGTATCCACAAAGTAAATGATATTTCCTCTAATTTGTTTGATTAAAAAAAATACTTTGTGAGGGGAGAGTATAGCTCAGTGGTAGAACACATGCTTAGCATGCCCAAGGTCCTGGGTTCAATCCCCAGTACCTCCATTAAAAATTAGTAATAATAATAATAGTAATAATAATAATAATAATATAATCATTTAAAAATAACTATAAAAATTATATAAAAATGAAATTTTAAAAAATATTTTAAAATGTTAGTGTTGTTTCAAAAATGCCAATTTATGTACTTTGAGAAAGTGTCTTATGTAGCCGTGCTGATGTGTCCCTGCATGTTCCAGGAAGGCAGTAGCGTGGAACCAGGCCCGGGGACTGTCCTGATGGGCCCCGCCTGGAGTGCTGGGCTCCCAGAAGGGCTGGGTTTTCCCAGGAGCCTGGAGCTGGGGCAGGGACAGTGTGTCAGGCCATCACGCAGGCCTGGCCCCTGGAGCGGAGAGGGGCGCCTGTCTCTGCTGAGAGTAGGACTTGTCCTCACACCCGGCCTCCCTGTCACCTGCAGCTCCAGGCAGCCTGGCCCCGTCTTGCCTGCCTACCACATGGGGACCGCTCCAGCCATTGTTCCCTGGGAAAGCTGATTGCACAGTGGAGTTTCCGGCCGTATCTGCTTTCCAGAACACTTTCTGGAAACCTGATTCCATTCTTTTTAACAATGGGCTAATGGAGTGGGTGTGTGTGTGTTTTCATTTGATGGTGGTTGTTTCCTGGTCTCTGGCTCAGTGTTGGGAGCCCTGAGGGTGCACCACAGGCACCTGTGGAGGGGCCTGAGGCTGCCTGTGCACCTGGGGGTGGGGGGGCTCCCGGTGACCCACAGGGAGGGTGGGGTATCGGAGGACGCGTGGGGGGCCCCTGTCAGCAGGACTCAGCAAAGGGCTCAGCCAACCACTTGCCAGGGATCTTAGAACAAATCAATCAATCAATCAATCAATTAATTAAAAAAAAAAAAACAAAAACGCAACAGCCCTGGGCCTGGTTTCTCTCCGCTGTGAACCAGGCGTAGCATGACCTCCCCAGTTTCTCGCTCTAAAGGGCAGGAGGAGCTTGAAGTTCCGACAGCAGGAGGCTTCTGTGACCTGGAGGGCCCTGTGCATGGGGCAGCAGGACTCAGCCCCTGACTCAGCTCTGTGCAGCCGGAATGTGGGATCTCAGGGAGGCCCCGGGAGAGCCCAAGCTACCACCAGGGGTGACTGGGACCAGCCGTGGGGGCTGTGGGGTCAGCTGGCTGCTCTGTCCCTGCTGGTTTCATCACTGTGACTCTAAGCACACTGGGACCCGATGGCCCCACAGGGCCCTGGAGAAGATGGGAGCCTAAGGCCTGGCATCCTTGATCTGCCCCAGCATGGGGTATGTTGGGGGTGAGACCCTGGGGCACCAAGACCCTCTCCTCAGCCCGATCAAGGTACGCTAGGGTAGCTGAGCCTCAGGTGCAACCGTGTAGGGCTCAAGGGGCTTTTTGTCTTGAAACAGACTGTATGCTGAGCCACAGCATGAGCCCACATTAGTTCCAGGCCCCATTGCTTGTGTTCAGGGCATACCCAACCCTTACCTGCCCCACCTGCCCTCAGACACCAAGACACAGCTGACCAAAGGCGGAGCTGCTTCAAGGAATAGCTGTCTGCCAGTCTAGCCAGTCTAGCCATCCAGCCTTCCACCCAGCCCCAGGGTGTAGGACACACTGATGAACAAAACACACAAGTGTCTGCCACCTGGTGAGCCCACCTGGTGAGCTGTGTGAAACAGTGACTGTGGGAGCAGCAGGATGGGACAGACAGGGCTATCTCAGAAGGCTTCCTTAGGGAAGTGACTGCTACTTTCAAGTCCGAAGGATGAGTAGGTGCTAAAGAGATGAGAAAAGAGCACTGGGACAACGGGAGCAGTCTTCAGAGGCCTGGAGGCTGGAGTGGAGGGTGTGGCTGGTGCTGGTCTACATGGGGCAAGTCTGGGTGTTCAAGGCAGGAGCCAATGAGGAATGTTGATGGTTTTGTGAGTTCCTGCAAAGAGCAAGGTCCCCTTTAAGAAGGGTCCTCTTGCTATGATTGGAAAGCTGCCTGGCTTTGGGAGGGAGTAAAGTGGGCCTGGCCCCAGGCTGTCATCCTGATGAGAGGCAGTGCTTGGCTCAGAGATTGAATTAGGGTCTGTTCCTTCCTCCTCCCCCTTGAATGTCCATCTCCATCCCTCAGGTCCTTCCAGCTCTTCTAGAAGGCTCCTGAGATCTTAGCTGGTGTGTCCCTAGATCTCAGTCCTCTGAACACATGGACATGCCATGTCTCCTGGTGAGCTCCTTGAAGGAGGTGCCATGCAGCTGAGCTGCCCAAACCCATTCCCCCAAGCACATGGTAGATGTGTAGTAGGATCAATGGGTGGATGGTAGACAGATGAGTGGGTGGATAGATGGATGGATGAATGAGTGGGCTGGTGGGTGGATGGATGAGTGGGTAGATGGGTGGATGGATGAGTGGATGGATGGATGAGTGAGTGGGTGATGGGTGGAAGGATGGATGACTGAGTGGGTAGATGGGCAGATGGATGGATGAGTGAGTGGGTGGTTGGGTGGGTGGATGCGTAGAGGTTCTGTGGGGAACAGGGAGGACACTGGATCAGTCAGACCTGGATCCGAGTCACTTTTATACCACTTCCTGTCTGTTTTCCTATTGGGCAAATTATTCAATGACTCTCAGTCTCAGATTTTTTTAATCTGTAAAATGAGGACTGAACATATCTGCCTCTGAGTGTCGTGAGGCTCATAGGGCAGTGTGTTGTGAAGTTGCACGTGAGTGCAAACGGAGTGCAAACAGGTCTTGTTACTGTGCTCAGCAGACCCTGAGAGTCCTGCTAGGTAGCAGAAGACCGCTCCCCAAGACACTCAGCACCAAGAAGAGGCCAGGCCCCTGGGAGTGGGGGTGCTCCCCGAAGCTCCCATCTGGTCATGAGCACTCATGGGAGGACTTCTGTGTTCATGTGCAGGGGGAACCTCCAATGCACATTGCATCCCTTAGGTCATGAATAACCATCTAGCCACAAAAGGGACATGTGCTTCTAATATCAGAGCCGGATTTCTGCCCAGGGAACAGCCTCCTGCCAGCCTACTCACTCCCTGCAGTTTCTGATGTAATAAACACCCTCCTGGCTTCTGCATCTAAGGTGTGGTTTCTGTGATTAGACTGGAACACGGGTGCCAGGGTTGACCTGAAGGAAGGCTTGGATGCATGTGGGGAGATCCTTGACTTGGTGGCTCTCTGCCCATATCTTCAGGCCACTGGCCTCCTTAGGCCTGTGACCCCTTGGCTGAAGGGAAGCCCCACATTCCAAGTCAAATAGCAGCAAAACATTGGGAGAGACTGAGTGAGAGCTGGGAGGGCCTGGACCTCAGCCCCAAGCCCACCGCTCAGGAGCAGTTGAAGGAGCACCTCACTTCCGTGTCTGGTAGTGTGTCCTCATCTGCCAGTGGAGAAGGGAAGTATAGCTCTGGGACTGCCGTCTGGATCTTAAGAGACAGATTGTGCCAGTCACTGACATGGGCCCTGGATGGTCACCTGGCAGGCAGCGGCCGACTCACCTTTGGTCTCCATCATCACATGCCCCCATCGATGAGCTCTGACCCCTTCACTGCCTACACCCAACACCAGCCCAAACACACCACCTTTTGCATCTCCCTGAACTGACGCAGTGCTCTGTAAAGACAGGGCCTGCTGTCCATGATGAGGCACGTGTGGCCGGGACCTGCCGGGGAGGACACGGGAAATGAACAGGAATCCCAGGCCACTGTTTTACCAGAAATACCAGACGTCATCCAGTCCAAAACTGCATGTTTCAGAGTTCCTCATCCTCTACCCTGGTCCTCCCTTGCTCCAAATCTCTGCGGAGGATAGCCAGCCCACCTCCCCCAGGTCAACTCTCCAGCATGAACCCATGGGAGTGTCCAAGCTGGGTGTTATGTTCTGAGCAAACAGAGTGAAACCACCATAGTGCTCGAGACTCTAATCAGCCTTCGTTCAGATGAGCGTCTGGTAGAATGAAAACCTTGGGCATCTTGTGATGACCCACTGGCTGGGAGAGAACCACCGCAGGGAGATGCTCCATAGAAAGATCTGTGCTTCCCCATTCAGGAGCCCAGAGTGAACTGCGCCCCCCCCCGTGTTGCCCCTCACCCTCGGACTAGAAGGAGGGGCGACGTGAATTTGTCTAGATTTCCCTTAGTCCCCAGGTGCTGTTTTCATAGATAGTCTCACTTTCAATATTAAAAAACATAATGACGTGTGGAGAGGGTAGAGCTCAGGGGTAGAGCACCTGCTTAGCATGCACAACGTCCTGGGTTCAATCCCCAGCAACTCCATTAAAAATATAAATAGACAAACAAATAAAAACCTAATTACCCACCCTCAAAAATAGTGAAAATAACTAGGCTGTTATAATTGAAAAGATTCGTAACAGCCGTATTTTTTGTTTTCATTTTAACCGTGTTTTTGTCTTCACTTTTACAGATCTTTATTCGCTATCAGAGCAATGACTAACCTCTGGGGAGAAAAGAAATTAC
Source organism: Camelus dromedarius (assembly GCF_036321535.1). Taxonomy (NCBI): domain Eukaryota; kingdom Metazoa; phylum Chordata; class Mammalia; order Artiodactyla; family Camelidae; genus Camelus; species Camelus dromedarius. The sequence goes on from NC_087464.1 coordinate 3,964,804, forward strand.
CTGTTATTTCACTTAACCTAAATACATTGACTTTTATTTTTAAATTAAATATGTAGGAAATGAGTTCATCTGTCTCGGTTGCCTATAAACCCTAGGAGAAACAAATACATTTTATTTATTTGCGGGTTAAGATGGTCTCTCTTCTCATGAAACGCTCACTCACGAAGCCAGAGGAGGCTCTCTCCCAGTGCCCCGCGGAGGAGGCACCCGAGACAGCGGGCTCGGGGTGGGGAAGCTGATGAAATGGTTGCCTGACATCCTTCACTCGGATGTAAGTTCCATGAAGGCAGGATGTCTTTTTGGGGTTTTGTTCACTGCTCTATCCCCAAGCCTTTAGAACAATGCCAGCTAGCACTTAGTAGGTGTTTAATAAATCCTTGTGGAATAAGTAAATCAATCATTTATCAATTTATAGTCTTCTCCCATCTCCTCATTGTGTACCAATAACATGGGAAGTGACCACTTTATATTGGAATATGTGTATATATCATTGGGATGATTGCATTGTTCTCTGAGTGGTGAGATAGCATTATTAAATAATCTTTTTAGAGATCTAGCTGTCAGTGTCAAGTTAACCTTGCCAGAAATTAAGGCATACCACAAATCTATAGCGATTAAAAATTGTGGTCCTGGGGCAAGGACAGACAAATGGACCCTTAGCACAGAATATAGGGAGCTCTGAAACAGACTTGCCTGTAATGAGAGCTTAATCTCTGTTAAGGTGGAGCCACAGATCAATAGGGAAAGTTTCTATATAGAAATTCTCCATACAGGGAAGATTTCAATAGAGAGAAAAATGAAACTGGATTCGTACCAAGCACAACATACAGAGGTTCAAAAACATAGAGACTTAAATGTGAAAGATAAAATTACAAAGTTAATTGAAGAAGGTTTAGGTGTAGGAAGGACTTCATAAATAAACCTCAAGAGCACAAATTATGAGACAAAAAAAAAAGAATCTGATCCCATCGAAATTAAGAATTTCTGTTCAATGAAGGCTGCGTTGGATAGCAGCGTCAGTCAGATGACATTTGGTGGGTAAATCCCAGCAATATCAAGTAACAATACGCAGGGGGCTCTTCCAGAAAAATGGGCAAAGTATCTGATCAGGCATTTTACAGACCAGAAAAATCACAGGGTTACAAAGCAAACGAAAAGATGCTCCATTTTTTTTTTTTCTTTTTTTAATGGAAGTACTGGGGATCGAACCCAGGACCTCCTGCATGCTGAGCATGCGCTCTGCCAGGGAGCTATTACCTTTCCCCGCCCCAAATCGCTTTTAATCAGAGAAGCGTGCTGTCCTTCCTGCTCCATCTTTCAGTTTCAGAGAGTTCATGTCAGTCATTGCCTGGCAGTATTTTTTATTTCCAAAATTCACGCTCTGTGCCGGAAACATTTACAGTGTTGACACTTGGGTGGGGATGACTTTCAGACACCTTGGGGACAATGGCGTCTCTCAGGGAACCCGACAGCAGGTGAGGAAATGGAAATGTTCCCATTTATTTGGACTTGGGGATGAATGTGATTCTGATTACAGATAAAACCCCCAGCAGATTCGCCTAGTTTCTATCCAGCGGGAGGAGAGACGTGGCTTGGAGATGTTCAGTGTTGTTTACAGCGAACACCGGTAGATGTTCTGTGTAACCATTACTCAGTGTCTAATGGGTGCATTAAAAGTCTCGCAATTTTGAAATTTATTTCCAGCATCTTCAAGACTGTAATGATGCCAGAGATCTAACTGGGTGTAAGATATGGTAACAGCTATCTGACAACAGCCAGAGAGTTTGGAGTTTGTGTTCCTGGATTTAGTTATTGTATGACCTGGGAAAAGTCACTGAAGCTCCTTGAGCCTCAATCTGTTCATGTGTAAAATGTATGTAAAAAAGAAACCCTGACTGTTGAGACGGAGCAGGAGATAATATGACCAAGATCTGTGTGAACTGCAAAGGGCCCCTGCACATGTTGGCTCTATGCTTGTGGGTGACTTTGGGGTTCTCAGCACCTGTGTTCTAAGGATGCCTTTCCCTTCAGCTCTCATTGGCACATGTGTGTAGAAACAGCCCTGCCCCTGCACCCTGATACCACTACTCTAGTTGACTGGTGGGTGCCTTACCCGCGCTGGGGCCAACACAGTCCCAGCTGTGGGCTGTGGCTGACCGACCCAAGGAGGGTCCCTGAAGGACACGGTGTTCCTTCCTGGTGCCCGTGATCATGTGGTGATGCACCTTCTTTGGAGCAGGGTCCAGACAGCCCCACAGCCACACCTCTCTGCATGTCACTGATCTATATGCCATGATTTCCCACCTATGAGGTCTGATCAGTCCCTCTTGGGTTTGTCCACCAGAGAAGCATCTCTAGAGCCAAATATCGATGTTTAAGCATAAAACGACATTTTCCCTTCTCCTTGAAGTCATCATTCTTTTGGAGCACAGCATGCCTCATACACGTAATGAGATGGGATGAGGAGGGAGGCTAGACCATCTCTGATACCACTGCAGAGTCCCGGGTCAGAGCTCTGGCAGTGCTGTGGCTCTGTGCCACGTAGCTGCCCACTCCGAGCTCCCGACAGGGATCTCTTCCAGACCTCCCCATCACAGAGAGAGCTGGCTCTACCTTCTTGCTAGAAACTGTCATTCTCAGACCCACTCTCTGACTCTTCTTCCTTGGGGACGGTCTCTACAGCCACCCAGGTGGCTATGAGATGAGATGTTAGAGAAAGCAACAGGGCACAGTCCACAGCAGTGCACTCACACCAGCATCACCTGTCACCTGTCTCACAAGCGCCATCCACAGCTCACCACTGCACCCAGAGCTGAGGCGACACCCCCCAGTCTCACGACAAAATCCCTTCCACTCGCTCACCCACCCTCTGTCTGGAGAACGCATGCAAGAGGAGTTTTTTGTAACAAGTTATCCTGTCCAAATTCCAGACCTCTTTGCCCTAAGTGCCCGGGCAAGCTTAGAAAGAAGTATTGTTGGGGAATAGAGGACTTCCTGAACTAGATAAAAACATTTGTTTTAAATAGTAATAGTAGGTAGTGGGTGGGTGTATTTCAGTGGTAGAGCACATGCTTAGCATGCATGAGGTCCTGGGTTCAATCCCCAGTCCCTCCATTAAAAACAAAAAACAAACAAAAAAGCTGGCAGAGACCAAGACCATGGTTTGGAAAAATAAATTACTGATAAAAATGAAATAATTCTAAGCCTTCCAATCTGGGAGGGAAAAAAAGCAGACTATATGAAAATTAGAGCAGTTTTGTATTTTACACCAGAAATTGACACAACATTGTAAACTGACTGTACTTCAATAAAAATAAAATTACAAAAACAATAATAGTAGCTAATATTCACTGAATGCTTATTTTATACCTAGCTCTATTTTGTGTGATCTACAAGGTGTATGATTTAATCTTCTGATTTGCGTTTCTAGGAAGGGGCTCCATGCCCCATTTTATAGGTGCGGAAACAGGCACAGTGCAATGATGCTGTTAGTTCGAAGTCACACAGCTAGAATGTGGCTTAAATAGGACTGGCTTTGGAGGTGGGGAGGGTATAGCTCAGTGGTAGAGTGTGTTCCTAGCATGCACAAGGTCCTGGGCTCAATCCCCATTCCCTCCATTAAAAATAAATAAATAAAAACCTAATTACTTCCTTTCTCCAAATGTAAAAAATTAAAAAACTGTGAAATTATTTTTAAAAAAAGCTCAAAGAAGAAAAAAAAAACGGAAGAGTATAGCTCAGTGGTAGAGGGTGTGCTTAGCATGCATGAGGTCGTGGATTCAATCCCTAGTGCCTCCATTATAATAAATAAATAAATGAACCTAATTACTTCTCCCCTCAAAAAAAATAAAGTAAAATAGGGGCTATCAATATATATGTAAAGTGGGAGCTAGTCTGAATATTAAGTACCTACGTGTACATTATTAGAAGTGGAGAAAACAGCAGGAAATCTCATGGGGCCAGCTAAATTGATGTCTAAATTGCTTTTTTATTTTTTTATTTTAATTATTTTCTTATTTTTTAATTGAAGTATAGTTGATTTATAATGTTTGTGTTCTTTGGACCAAGAGATTTTTACTCTAAGTGAAGGAAGCCAGAAAGAGAAAGAAAAATACCATGTAATATCACGCATATGTGAAATCTAAAAAAAAAAGAAAATGACACAAATCAACTTATTTACAAAACAGAAACAGTCTCACACACATAGAAAACAAACCTATGGTTACCTGGGGGAAGCGGGTGGGGAGGGATAAATCGGGAGTTTGGGATTTGCAGATACTCACTACTGTGTATAAAATATATAAACAACATGGTTGCTCTATTTTTAAGTGAATCCACGTAGCAGAGGGGCAGTTAATGCAGAGTCTTTTAATTACAGCTGCAGTGATCTGCCTGCTTCTTCCACTGTCATTATTTAATCGAGCCAGTCTGTCTCTTTCCCATCTGACAATGGGACTCTCCCCGAAGGAGAGGTAGATCACGGCATGTTATGTGCTCCGTCCCAGGCCTCTGGGCTGCACTCGGAGTACATCAGAGGCCTTTCCTGGAAGTGGGCAGGCATGTGACTCCCCGTCTCTGGCAGGTTCCCTTAGTAACTCTCTTGCAGGGTTGGCAGGAACCTTGGAGAAAATGAATCCCAAACTCCCTTTGACCGGAAGACAGACCTGGAGTGGCCAGGCCCTTCTCACTTGTGTCACTGTGCTGTAGTCCCTCCCCTCCACTGCCCCCGCCCTCTGCGTCCGTCTCACTCACTCGCGTGGGCCTCCACTGTGTCTAGGAAGAGGGCTCTGGTGACCAGGGATTGACAGTGGCAATCCAGTTTCATGTTCAGGAAGTTTCACCAGGCCCCCACATGGGTGCTGAAAAAGATGTGACACTATGTGTATGTTGTTTCAGACCCAGGCAAACATCTGTGTCAACACACAGGGTCAGGGCAAGGAACAGATTTCTTCCTCTCCCTGCTTCTTAATGGTAAGTGATGGGATGCAGAAACCACATTTTTTTTCCTGTGTGACAAGTGCTATTCATATGAAGTGATTTGCTTTATTACACCCATGAGATTATTCTAATACCAGGTTTGCTTTCCAGGCAGCCTCTCAGAACGTGGCTCGAATGCATAGGTTGTCCTGCTGCCTTGGAAGGAAAGTTTAAATCAGTGAAGCAGACTTTGCAGGTTGCAGCAATGCCCTGTGACAACCCCTGATGGGAGTTTCAATTCCGAGATCCCGGCCAGTTTGGGTTCAAGGTCACAGGTCCCCAAAAGAAAGAGACATAGAACCTCCGGGGGATGAAGCTCTGGCCTCTGGGCTCAGCTGTGCCTGTGGGTCCAGAAGGCACAGTGTTAGACCTCGGCAGTGAATGTGGGGGAGATTTACAAAGGGAGGACAGACTTACTTTCAAAATGACTCAGACTCCCCTGTGGAAATGAACTGTTTAGATGTAATCAAAGTTCTTAAGGAGGGAAGGTATAGCTCAGTGGTAGAGTGTGTGCTTAGCTTAGTTCAATCCCCAGTCCCTCTGTTAAAAAATAAATAAATAAACCTAGTTACCAACCCCCCCCAAAAAAGATAAACAATCAGTTGCAAAAGAAAAAAATTGAATTTTCTTTTTATTCTCACCATGGAAAATATTACAAAATTGCTTTCAAATGAAGCAATCTGACAGTATTCAGTCAAGAAATTTAGAAGAAAAAGTATCAAAGGTGTATGTCTGGCAGTTAATTAAACAAAAATATTGTGTTATTTTTCTGGACTATTTTTACGTCTGTGGTGTTTTTCAGCTTTTTAAAATTTATCATTTCTTGGGATTTCTTTTTCAGTCTAAACAAATGTCCTCTTGCACATCTAAAACAAAAGTTCCTAAAATATATATTTTTAAAATTTTCACCAAGTAGATTTTACCCGTTTGATACAGCTATTTTCCCAAGTGTCCCTGTCCGTGTCCTATGGTGCTGAAATGTTGCTTTTTTACTGCAAAAACTCATGACGACAGTGATCTACATCTCAAAGGTCATTTTTAAAATTACGAGACTGAATAGTGAAGTTTGGGGGATGGGGTGGGGAGGGGAAGGGCAGGGAAAGAAAGGAGCACGCCACCCCCACATTTATGTGTGTGGGATGTACGTATGTACATCTTTTTTCTTTGTTTTTTCAAAGAACTTGTTTCCTCTTCCCCTCACGACGCCCCACTCCCCGCCTGCTGCGGAGAGGGATCCTCCTGGGGTGGGGGGTAGACCCAGCGTCTGGCTGCCTCCTAGCAGGTGGAACGCTGCCCCTTGGTTGGGGTGCGCTGTGTGTGGTTCTGTGGCACTTTCAACTGGAACATGCACATATTTTGTCAGGTGTAAGAAATGTTGCCCTTTGGTCCCATTTTTCTTTCTTTTTGAAATGTCATTTGCAGCAAGCGAGTTTGGTATTCCTGGTCCTTCCCATCACCCTGGAGGGTCTGTGAACAGAACTCCTGGAGCTCCGCCCAGGAGCCTTAGCAGACAGGGCCCAGACTGTCCCCCAGCTCCTGTGATGTAGACCTCGGACCACAGCCCTTCTCTCTCTGCACATTCTTGGGCTGCTGTCTTTGGACTTAATGTCTAATCCTTCTGCTGTTTCCATGGTGCCGATGACTCAGCCAGGTCCATCCCTCCAGTCCAGGCCTTGTCCTGAGATGGAGACCCCTGCATCCCACCGTCCCAGGCTTGACCGGCCACCAGAAACTCTGCATCTAGAGCTACTCCCTTTCCTCCCAACCTGCCCCTCCTGGGGAGCCTCTCCCAGCACACAGCTCCCCCAGGCACTCTGCCCTCTACCCCACACCTCACCCCAGGACCCAATCCGCAGACTGGGGAGGGCTTTCTTTTCTCTTTCCCCTGCCCCCTTCCCTTCCTGCTTCTCACTCCTACCGGCTTCACCCTCCTGTGTCCATCCCTCTTCTCACCTCCCTCTGCTGGCAGAGCCCTGGCTCTGAACCCTGCAGCATCCTCTGACCAGGCTCCTGCCTTTGCCTTCTTTGCATAGCATGGTGCTCTGTACACAGAGTGGCCCTGAGCCAGTCTGCTTAACCCCCTTTATGAGGAACTCATCCCCCTACCTGCCCTCCAGCCCGCCTACTCCAGGGCCCACTGTGAGGTCTTGCTCAGTGTGCATCGGGGGTGGAGGTCCCTGCCTGGCTGCCCACTGACCCCAGCCTGGTGGCACTAGGGCACTCACCCTGGAACCCAGTTTCCAGGCACGGTCTCCACGTGTGCTGCCCTGCCTTGTGCAGTGCTCCCAGCCCGGCCTCCTGCATGGAGGGCAGGTTAGGGGGCCTCCCTCCAACACCTGGCCATGCTGGCTGCCAGCTTGAGCCTGGACCCTGACAACCCTGCAGTGCCTCCAGGGTCCACAGGAGTGTCCTGACACCCCAGTAGGCAGGGGTCACCTTTAATCTGGTTCAGCCTTAACCTTTTGAGTCACCTTGAACCCATGGGAATACCAGCCAGTGGGAGGATGCATAGACTGTGATTAGAACTTGGACCACAACCTCTCTCTCTCTGCACATTCTTGGGCTGCTGTCCTTAGGCTGAGTGTCTGCTCCTTCTGTCACTTCCATGGTGCTGATGACTCAGCCAGGGGACATGTCAGTGTCCCCCACAAATTCATATACTGAAAACCTACCCTGCAGTGGTATGGTATGGGGGGGGGGGGCTTTAGGAGATAAAGTAGGTCATGAGGGTGGAGCCCTCATGAATGGGGTTAGTGCCCTTACAAAAGGGACCCCAGGAAAGCTCCCTCCCCACTTCCACCATGTGAAAACACAGAGAGATGCCACAGTCCATGAACCAGGGAGCTCTCGCCAGACACCAGATCTGACAGCACCTTGACCTCGGACTTCCCAGCCTCCAGAACGGTGAGAAGTGAACGGATGCTGTTTCTAAGCCACCCAGTTGATAGTGTTGTTACAACAGCCCAGATGGACTGAGACAAGGGGTCAGGTGGCTTTAATAACAAGATGCTTCATTTCACAAAAGGATTCGTGGCAGGAACCTATTAAGCAGCAAGCTTCCCCAATATACACGTAAAGCCCAATTTCATTTACTAGAAAATTAAATGATCGCTTTTAAGGACAGTATGATATTAAGGGCTCAGCTCTGGGATCACACGTCCTCTGAAGGACTCTTCAGTGCCCGCAGACCTTGGCAGACACATCACTTTGCAAAGCTATTCGGTGCACAAGGGATGCAATGCTTTTTTCCCCTCGGTGGTCCTAGGTTTTATGGGCGTTTGATTTTAATCTGGTTGTCATTTTGGTAGAGCAAAGCAGGTCTCCACTGATAATGGCACTCCCACTGTCCTCACCCCATGTGGCGGGAGGACATCCACGCTCGAGAATCAGGAACGTTCTGTACTTCGACAAGAGACTTTTCCTACATTCCAGCAAGGATCAGTCTCTAAAGGTCTTCCCCTTTTTTGGCCAATTTCTCCCTGTGAGGTTGAACCAGATTTTATCTGAAGCTCCCTCCATTGGATTCTTGCTTCTCCAGATCAGATGGGCTGTGACTGCGGAGTTCTGGCAGTGACCTCCCAGAGTCAGCCCAGACCTCACAAGTTCAGAGCATGGCCTCAAGCATCCTGTCTCACTTCCGGCACCCAGCACAAATTCCACAGTCCCCAGGCCACCTGGACTTCTGACCAACTGCCGCAAATTACAGTTTCATTATAAAGGTACAGATCAGGACTAGCCAAAGAATGGGACACACGAGGTGGGATCTGGAAGCCTCCTGGTCCTCTCCCTATGGAGTCAGGGCATCGAACCCACCTGGTACAGATTTGGTCACCTACCAGGGAGCTTGCCCAAACCGTGGGGTCCAGGGTTTTTATTAGGGTTTCATGATGGAAGCAGGATTGGTTGAATCACTGGCCATGTGGAACTCAGTCTGCAGCCCCAGTTCCCTCCCTGGATGTTGGGAGGTTAGGCTGATAACACTTGGCTCAAAGCCCCAACCCTCTAATCACTAATCAATGGCTGGTCCTTGTGGCCCTGCCAGCCCCTATCCTGAGTCATCTCATTAGCATAAATGCAGGTGTGACCGAAGGGACCCCCCATGCCTGACAAAGGCACTCCTGTCACTCAGGAAATCCCACGGATTTGTAGGTTACCTCCCAGGAACCAGGTACAAAGACCAGAAAGATTTTTTACTACACAACAAGTTCATTAGAAGTTAGCAAATATGCTGTGGTTACTGGTTTAGATTCTAGAATCAGACTGGAAGATTCGAAACCCAGTTTCACACCAGCTGTGCGACCTTGGGCAAGTCACTGAACCTCACCTTCCTCATCTGTAAAATGGGGATGATGATACTTCACTTACCTCATAGGATGGTAGAGGCAATGAAATAAAATAATGTGTGTTAAGTGTTTTTAACAGTTTTTCACAAATAATACACCTTCAATTGTTACTTGTCACTCTGTTTATAAAGAAATGCCATCAGGGTCATAAAATATTATCTAGACACAAAACCTAACTTTAAAATGTTGATTTTCTTAAGCTGTGGCTTTATACATCAAAAATCAATTGATGATTTATCCCTAGTCAGCAAAGTTCAAGTGAGTCAAAATGATATTAAATGCATGATATACTTCCCTGCCTTGAAAGTATTCATTTGTCTGTCCACTTAAGTTTTACTGGACCTGCTGCTCACTGGCAGCTGTGACCAGAGGTGGGGCCGTTGCTGTGGGCAGTCTCGCCCCTGCCCTCAGGAGAACCTTCTCAGCCCCAGGACAGAAGTAAGCCATAGGAACGTCTTAGTTCTGGTTGTTATAACAAAGTGCCATCAACTGGGTGGCTTACAACAACAGAAATCTATTTCTCACGGTTCTGGAGGCTAGAAGCTCAAGATCAGGATCCAGCAGGGTCAGGTTCTGGTGAGGGCTCTCTTCCTGGGTTGCAGATGGCCATCTTCGCATATCCTCACGTGATGGAAGGGACAGGGGAGCTCCCTGGGGTCTCTTATACGGTCACTAACCCCACTCAAAGCCCCCACCTCCTGGTACCATCCCATCGGGGGTAGGATTTCAGTATATGAATTTAGGGGGGACATAAGCACCCAGACCATAATAAGGAGCAAGGGACTGTGGGGAACAGAGGTAGCTGGTCATTCATCCTTGTTCCTGGATGCTGTCTCTGCCCATCAGCAAGGTCAGTGGATCCCTGACATCAGCTCAAGGCAGGTGGTTCCGGGCAACCCCCTGGGGCCTGGAATCCATTCAGTAGATCCTAGCCAGCCTTTTTTTTAATGACATAGAATGAAAAATTGATGTACCTTAAAGGGTATCTAGGGTAATTTGGGGTTCATACGTAAATGCCCTGGCCCTGATGTAAAATGCATGTCTTTCAGTTGTGTGAACTGAAAAGTGTGAAAAGCCCTGAGCTCCAAGGCAAATGGCTGCCACTTCTCACCAGGTGGCTGTGGGGGCCTCGGGGGAAGGACAGGGCTCTGAGAGAGGCCTCGGGTCCTGAGCCGAGGGGGGCGGGAGGCCAGCACTGCTCACAGCCTGGTGCTCTCCCAGAAGCTCAGAAGGCTGGCTCGTGTGACCAGAGCCAGCCTCAGCTAGGTGGCCGGGGCAGCCCTACCCATGGGAGCAGCTGGGGCATCAGAATCCCCAGACACACAGCTGGCTCCCAGGCCCCCAACCCCCAGACTCTGACAGCCACCAGCCAGGAGGCCCGGGTTGGGGTTTCAGGGGCTCGGGTGTCCTCCCCACTGGCCTGGACACCAATGCCTAGGAGCTGCCAGCCATCGGCGGGGAAGGGGAGCAGAGCGAGAGCTGTGTGTGTGCAGGGGCATGGTTCCGGCACATTCCAGAGCCATGAGAGAGAGGGAGAGAGAGAGAGAGAGTGAGATCTGATGTGTGCCTCTCTGTGTACGTACAGGTGTGCATCTTGGTCTTTAAATTTCCAAACCTGCCCAGTTTTCCGGGACACTTATCCCATGTGAAGTCTGCATCCTGTGGGTGATGTTGATGAAAATAATCCATGAACAATCAACAGGAAGAAGAGAAAAGAGTTTTATTTGAGCCAAATGGAGGACTAGCCCAGAAGCCCGCTTCCCAGATGTCTCTGAGAAACTGCTTGGGAGAAGCAGGGTTCCAGCCCAGTTTTATATCTTGTCAGAACAGAGAACATTAAACAAGTCAGGGATACATTTCTTCAAGGTTGTAAAAAACAAAAAAGCCCAGCACGTACACGTCCAGTACATACAGTACGGCCCTGGCCCCTGGGACAGGAGACATCATCCAAGGAGGACTAGCACTGGTGTCCCGGGAAGAGGGGCATTTAATCTTTATTTTTAACATTTTTACTTCTGGTCAGTGTGCCCTTTTCTTTAATATTGAAAGCAGGTGTACAATGTATGTTTGATAAGCCACAAACAGGCCATTGTAGTAAGCATCAAATTCAAGTTAACTCATGTATAAGCCAGAATGACTTCTCTGTATCCTAAGGTGTGAAAATTACTTTTATTGGTGACTTTACCCCTAAAGTTCTACGCTGCACTCAGCCCTTCTGCAGCACTCCCTACAAAGCCCAAGGGGTTAGGAAGAAGGTTCATGGCCACCCACCCACACTCCTAGGAGGTGCTGTCGGGAAGAAGCTGGAGCCACGCCAGGCGGGTGCAGGCTGGAGCTCCAAGGTGGTGCATGTCTGTGAGCACTCAGGTGTGCATTTTCTCTGGAATAATCTTCCGTTGATTTTTTTAAAATTTATCTTTACCTCAGGTATGAATTGTGTGACTTCCAGACTGCAATTAAGCTTTTCCTTCACTGCAGCTGGAATCAGACAACTCGATTGCAGAATCAAGGCACTCTCAGGAGTGCAGCTTGGGTTTCTGAGACCCAGACATCCTTGTTCAGCCCCAGCTTCAGCTAGTTCTGACACTGACCTTCGGAGGGACACACTGACATTCTTCTCTTTCTCGCTCCCTGTCCCTAGCACATTGCCCATTTCTAAGCAAGTCTTTGTCTCCCTGCCCTAAAAGCCCACTCATTAGGATGGAGTTTTTTTTTAAAAAAAAATGGTGTATTCTCTGCAAAAGATTGTTACCAAGTCCAAACTCATTCTGCCCACTGCACAACAGGCCAATAAATCAGGAGAGGAGATGTTGGGGCAAGGAATAATGACTTTTTTTGGAAAGCCAGCAGACCGAGAAGATGGGGGAATAATGTCCTGGAAAACCATCTCCCCAAGTCAGAATTCAGGCTCCTTTTATACTAAAAAAAAAGGGAGGAAGTGTGCTTGGTTGTTGCAAACTTCTTGGTGTCGTAATTCTTTGTTCTTGGAATGCTTTGTTCTTGCCGCTGTCCACGTGGGTCAGTTCATGGTGTCCCTGTAAACCTCCAACAAAGCAAATTTTATTTTCTATTCTGCAATTTGTTATCTTTATATGTATGGAAAAGTGTTAATATCCTTAAAGATCAGGGCCTTGAGAACAGGCTACAGGCAACATTCTTTTACAAAAGGTGCAGAGCTGGCAAGACTAAGCACAGGAAACAGGGCGCAGGGTTAGAGCCAGAGCAACAGATCTAATATGGAGTCAGATTTGTTCTTTTCTGTTACAAGATCACATTTCATTGCTTTAAAAAAAAAAATCCATTTTCAAATAAAAGTTCCTCCTCCCAGATATCTGCACAGCTAACCCCTCATCTTCTCCAAGCATTTGCACACTTTTGTCACCTTCTCAGTGAGGCTGTTTGATTTTACACCCTCCTCTCCCATGCCACCCCCTCTGCCCGAGCACCCCAGGTCCTCTGTTTTATTCACAGCCATTACAGACTCATAATCACTTGTTTTATGGACTTACTATTTTTTGTAACAAACTCATAATCTCTTCTTCAGTTGACATTTTTGATACCAATTGTTCATTCTTTGTCTGTCTCACCTACTGGAATGTAACACCCCCAGGGCAGGGATTTTTGTCCGTTCATTCATGTGCCCTGAGCACCTAAAGTAATTCCTGTTACATGATTATTTGTGGAATGAATGAAATAACAGGATCTTTGTTATTTTCTTTTTTTTATTGAAGTCTAGTCAGTTTACAATGCTGTCAATTTCTGGTGTACAGCATCATGTTTCAGTCATACATATACATGTGTGTATATATATATATACATATATATATTCCTTTTCATATTTTGCATTATAGGTGACTACAAGATACTGAATACTGTTCCCTGTGCTATACAGAAGCAACTTGTTGTTTAACTGTTTTATATATAGTAGTTAGTGTCTGCAAATCTTGAACTCCCAATTTATCCTTTCCCACCTCCTTCCCCCCGGTAACCTTGAGTTTGTTTTCTATGTCTGTGAGTCTGTTTCTGTTTTGTAAGTAAGTTCATTTGTGTCCTTTTTTTTTTTTTTTTAGATTCCACTTATGAGTGATGTCATATGGTATTTTTTTAAATCTTTCTGTCTTACTTCACTTAGAATAACGACTTCCAGGTGCACAGAATCTTTGTTGTTTTAACGAATCCACCTTGTTGATCTTAAAAAATGCACACGTGTCCATATATTTTGGCATTTTATTTCTTCAGCAGCTGAGTCTTTAAGTAAATATGGGTGAGGATTAATGTCATCAAACGCTCCAGAACTTTGAAATTGCTCAGTGTTGAGAGGGGAGGAGTGTGTTTGTGTGTGTGTGTGTGTGTGTGTGTGTGCATGTGCACAATCCCCTAAACTGATACAGATAGTAAAAAGGGCAACCTAGAATTCGAACTAGATTGGGTGGAGAAGGTGCTGCTACACTGGGCATTGAGCTCTGCCAGATAACATATCCCTCATCATTTTAGCAAACTGCCAACACGTAAAAGTTTCATATAAATAAAACTCCCATCTTCAATTTCCTGCCCTCTGTAACGCTGAGCAGAATACCTGCCAAATAAGAGTTGTTCATTAAATGTTTGTGGAATTATGTATTCACATATATGTAATTATAATAGCCAGATGATATCAACGTTGATCAAGAAAATCAGCTAAAAATTGAAAATATACACTAAAAACACCACTTTCAACATTGTTCATGTTGAAACAAGTGCTTAAATCACAGTACTTGATAGCATTTACAGACTTCTTGATTACATTGAAAATTAACAAATAAAAGTGGGTGTCCCTATTAACCATAGTAAGAATTTTAGCATAGCACATCTTTATGTGTTTGAGCTTAGAAAGTACATTGCAGGAGCCATTTTAACTTTATACATATATGATGTAAATACGGAATAAGTTTTTCTTTTGAAGACTTTATTATATGCTCTTATTTTAAAGGTATATATCAGTGTTGCCCAACTTTGCCACATATCAGAATCACCCAGGAACCCTTAAAAAGTACTGCTGTCTGGCTTTTGGCCCCAGCCGTTATGATATGATGGGCATAGAATTTAATCTGTACATTGGGATTTTTCTTTTTCTTTTTTAATTGAGGTATAGTTGATTTACAATGTTGTGCTATAATAGGATTTTTAAAAGTTACCCAGATGATTCTGATACAGGAAAATGGTGCACAAAGAGGTTGGCCATGTCCCAGGTCTCAGATGAGTCCCTGGGTTGAGCTCCATTTAGTGAGGGTCCTTGGCTTCACATGAGAAGGAATTCAAGAGTGAGCCATAGTTGAGTAAAAGTAGATTTATTCAGAGAGACGTGCACTCCATAGACAGAGTGTGGGCCGTTTGGGAAGGCGAGGGAGTGGGAGGCCACAAGGCATGAGGGTGGGTGTTTGATTTAAAGTGAAAGCAGATACACACGCCATAGACAGAGGCTGGCCATCTCAGCTGGAAGGGAGAGCATCCACGAGGTGTGCAGTGCTGCTAGTTTTCATGGGCTGGGTAACTTCATATGCTAACAACTGGGAGGACCATCCCAACTTCTTTGGGGAAGGGGCTGGGATTCCCAGGAATTGGGCCACCGCCCACTTTTGGACCTTTTGTGGTCAGCCTCAGAACTGTCATGGCGCCTGTGGGAGTGCCATTTACCATGCTAATATATTACAATGAGTGAGTGTATAATTAAGCTCAAGGTCTACTGGAAATTGGATCTCCCACAATCTTGGGCCTCAGTGTCTACTGGGAGTTGAATTTTCCACCATCTTGGTGCTAATTACGTATTATTCCTTTAATGACTGTGCCTGCCCCCTTCCTTCCTGTCTCAATTCTGTTACACAACAAAGTTTAGGAACCCCTGGTACATGCAACGTGTAAACAATCATCAGATGTAGCACCTTAGCCAACCCCAGTACTCCTTGATTCCTGGATTTATCCCTTTACTCACTGTGCATTTGCATGAATAAACACTGTACCAACTACCTGTCAGGCATTGCGCCAATGCCGGGCACGTAGTGGTGAATGAAAAAGACATAGCCTTACCCTCAAGCAATGTTAGTGTGGCAGAGGAAGGCACACAATATACCAGTAAATACATCAACACTTAAAAATGTTATTAAAGATGGTGGAAAGTGAAGGTAAAGATGGGAAGTTGTTATGGAGGAGGAACGGGGTCCAGGAAGCAAGACAGCATGGCTGAGTCCTCCAAGGTAGGATAGACTATGGCAAGGTCTAAAGACAAACACAGGGCTGACATGGACCAAGGGAGAGGCCCAAGAGGAGATCAGAGGGGATCATCTGGCACAAGGCTTTGGGGGCCATGCCAGCGACTTTTGCCTTGGACTTGGAACCTTGCAAAATGGTTGGTTACTTTGAATTGAGCAAGGGAGTAGGGAGAGGGGGAGACAAGGTACCAATGAACCATTTTAAAAGTTCTTGGTGGAGGCTGTGCATACATTAAATCAAGAAATGCTAGTAGGTGGAGAAGAACAGTGCTGTGAGAGAGACTGAGGGAAGTGGTTGAATCTACCATGTATTTTGAGGGAGAACCCACTGGAGTAACTGATGAATTACACAAGTGCTGCAAGGAAAAGGAAGGAATCAAAGATAAGTCCAATTCGTACTGAGAAGGTGGGTGAATCTTGATGTCATTTACTGGGAAGGGAGTTAGTTGGTGGGCAATTGGGAATGGATGTGGATTTGGGAGTAAAATCAATCATTGATTTAACATATTAAGTTTGAGATGCCTTTTAGACATCTTTGGAGATGGCATATACCCAGTTAAATAAACCAAGACCAAGACAGAGAAACAGAACATTATCAGCTCCCCCAGAAATTTCCTTGTTCACCCTTCTAGAAACTAACCTCCTGAAACTTTTCTGAACTCAAGAATTAGTTCTGATCATTTTTTTCTGTGAACTTCTTTGGATTTTTCTACATGTAAGCTTATGTCAGGTGTGAATACAGTTAGTTTAGATTTACTCCTGTTAATGTATCACAGTTTTTCTTGTTTCATTGGCTAAAGCCTCCAGGACATTGCTGATTACAAGGGGCAAGAATGGGACGTCCTTCATTATATGTAGATGACTTAGTGCTATATGTAGAAAACCCTACATAAAGACTATGTAAACCCTATGTAAAGACTCCACACAAAAACTACTAGAACTGATAAATAACTCAGCAAGATAGCGAGTACAAGATTAACATATGGAAATCTGTTGCATTTCTTTACACTAACAATGAAATATCAGAAAGGGAAAGTAAAAAAAAAATTCTCTTAAAATCACATCAAAAAAATACTTAGGAATAAACCAAAAAGATACATGCACCCCAATGTTCATAGCAGCACCATCTACAACAGCCAAGACATGAAAACAACCTAAATGCTCATCGACAGATGACTGGTATATATATAAAATGGAATACTACTCAGTTGTAAAAAGGATTGAAATTATGTCATTTGCAGCAACATGGATGGACCTAGATATTATCATACTAAGTGAGGTAAGTCAGATAAAGACAGATACCATATGATATCACTTATATGTGGAATCTAAAAATAGTACAAATGAAATTATTTACAAAACAGAAACAGACTTACCTAGGAAAAAAAAAAATGGTTACCAAAGGGGAATGGGATGGGGAAAGGGATGGGGAAGGAGTAAATTAGGAATTTGGGATTAGTAGATACAATATAAAATAGATAAACAATAAGTTTATACTGTATAGCACAGGGAACTATATTCAACAGTTTGTAATGACCTGTATTGAAAAACAATATGAAAAAGAATGTATATGTATAACTGAATCACTATGCTGTACACCAAAAACTAACAACATTGGAAATCAACTATACTTCAGCTTTTTAAAAAAGTGGGACATCCCTGCTTTGTTCTTGATCTTAGGTGCAAAGCATTCAGTCTTTCCTCATTAAATATATTAGCTGTCAGCTTTTCAGAGATGCCCTTTATCAGGTTGAGAAAGTCCCCTTCTATTCCTAATTTGTTGAGAATTTTTATCATGAATGGATGTTGGATTTTTTTTAATTACTTTCTCTGCATTTTCAGCATCTTCTGAGATTATTATATGGTTTTTGTCCTTTATTCTCAACATACTACATTACACAGATTTATTTTCAGATATTAAAACAAACCTGAATTGTTGAGATAGGTCCAAATTGATCACAACATATAATCTTTTGTTGTTGCTGAATCTGGTTTTTTCATATTCTCTTAAGGATTTTTTAAGTCATGTTCATGAAGTATATTGGTCTGTAGTTTCTTTTCTTGTGGTATCTTTATCTGGTTCTGATATCAGAATGGTACTGACTTCATAGAATGAGTTGAGAAGTGGTCACTCCTGTACTTTCTGAAAGCACTTTTTAAGGATTAGTGTTATTTTTTTATTTAAATATTTGGTAGAATGCACCAGTGAAGCCATTTTAGATTAGGCTTAATCTTTTTTATTATCAATTCCAGTTCTTTACTTGTTATTGGTCTATTCAGATTTTCTGTTTTCTTCTCATGTAATCTTTGGTAATTTGTGTACATCTAAAAATTTCTCCATAACATGTGAGTTTTCTGATTATTTTGCGTGAAGTTGTTCACTATATCCCTATGTAATACTTTGGATATATGTGGATTTGGTACTGTTGTCTCCTCTTTCATTTGTGATTTTGGTAATTTGTGTCTCTTCTGTTGAATTCTTGGTCAGTCTGGCTAATGATTTGTCAGTTTTGTTAATATTTTCAAAGAACCAACTTTGACGTTTCCCTTTGTTTTTCTGTTTTCTATTTTCTGTTTTCTATGTCATTGATTTATATTCTGATCTTCACTTTGTCCTTTGTTCTGCTTGTTTTATGTTGAGTTTGCTCTTTTTTCTAGTTTCTCAAAATGGAAGCTTAGTTTATTTGTTTGATTATCTTCATTTTTGGACACAGCCTTTAGACTTTTTTAGTCCCATTTTTTTAAATTAGCATGTTGTATAGTTGACTTTTTTGTGCACAGTGATGAGTTTAACACATGAATAGATTTGTTAAACCATGACTACAGGGTAGTTTCATCACCTCATGAGACTCCCTCAAGCTGCCCCTTTGCAGTCAGCTCTTCCTCCATTCCTAACCACTGACCATATTGGTCTGTTCTCTTACCCTACAGTTTTGCTTTTTCCAGATTATCATAGAATTGGTGTCATACAATATGTAGTATTTGGGGGCTGGCTTCTTTCATTCAGCATAGCACAATTGAGATTTACCCCTGTTTTGTGAATTAATAGTTAATTCCTTGTTATTTCTGAATGGCGTGTCATTGTATGGGTGTACTGCAGTGTCTTCATTCACCCTTTGAGGGATGTCCCCATTTTTGGCTCTCAGAGGTAAAGTGGCTGTGACCATCGATGTACAAGGTTTTTAGGGAACTAAGTTTTCATCTCTCTAGAATAAATACCTAGGAGTGAGACCACTGGACTATGTATAAGTGTATGTTTCGCTGCCAAGCTATATTCAAAGTGGTTTTTGCTTCGTGGATTTTGAAGCTCTGTTGTTTGGTCCATATATATTTTGGATTGTTATGTCTACTCGGTGAGTTGAACTTTCTATCATTACATAACATCTGTCTTAATTCTTGGTAATTCCTCCTGCTCTGAAGTCAACTGTATCTGATGTTAATATGAACACTCCAACTTTCTTTCAGTTAATGTTTTCACGGTATATTTTTGCCATCATTTACTTTTGACCTGCCTTTGTCATTGTATTTAAAGTGGGTTTCATGGAGAGAGCGTATCATTGAGTCTTATTTTTTTAACCCATTCTAGTAATCTCTGTCTTTTAATTGGTATATGTCAACCATTTGCATTTAATGGATTTATTGATAGGTTTGGGTTCAGGTTGACAAAGTTATTATTTGTTCTCTCTTTTTTGTATTTCTCCTTTCCTGTCTTTCTTTGGAATACTTGAATATTTTTTAGCACTTCATTTTAATTTATTTCTTGTTCTTTCTCTTTGTACAATTTTAGTTGATTTCTCTAGAGATTACAGTATTCATGCTTATCTTTTCACAGTCTGTGTAGAATTAGTATTTTATCACTTCACATGGAATGTGGAAACCTTACAACCACTTAGGTCCCTGACTTTCCCTCTTTGTTTGTAAGTTTCTTATGTTTTACATGCACATACACTGAAAACCCCATCAGACAGTGTTACCATTTCTGCTTTTAATCATTATATATACGTATAATAGAAATGACCCCCAAAAAACAGTCTTTTATATTTACCCACACAGTTGTCATTTCTATTGCTCCTCGTTCTTGATGCTTCAAGTTCCCCTTTCATATCATTTCCCTCCTGTCTGAGGAACTTCCTTTAGCATTTCTTAGAGCCATTCCAGTGACTAATTTTCTTTATTTCCCCTCATCTGAGACTATCTGTATTTCACCTTCATTCTTGAAGATTATTTATGCTGGATAGAGAATTCTGAGTTAACTGTTCTTTTATGACATCCTTTAGAAATGTTGTGCCTCTGTGATTTCCGAGAAGAAATCTATAGTCATTCAAATCATTGTTCTTCTAGTCAGAAATGCAGTGATTTTTTCCAGGCTGCTGTCAAGATTTTTGCCTTGTATTTGGTTTTCAGCTGTTTGATTATAATATGTCTGGGATTGGATTGCTTTGATTTTTTTTCCTTCATTTGGAATTAGTTTGAGTTTCTTGAATCTGTAAGTTTGTCTTTCACTAAATTTGGGGAGATTTCAGCTACTATTTCTTCAAAATGTTTTTTTCTGCTCTAGACTCTTTCTCTTGGAACTCTGATGACTCAAATGATCAACATTTTGGGACTTTTTTTACAGGTCTCTGAGTCTCTTAATTTTTTTCTCAATATTTTTCTCTCTGATGTTCAAATTAGACAATTTCTATTGATTTCTCTTGCAAGTCAGTGACTCTTTTCTTGTGTTATGTCCATTCTGTGATTGAGCCTGTCCAGTGAATATTTTAGTTTCAGTTATTATATTTTTATTTCTAAAATCTTCATCTGATTCTTCTGTATATCTTTTATTTCTTTGCTGAGACTTTCTACATTTTTAATTGTTTGGTCTTACTTCTAGGAGCATGGTGATAACAGCAGCTAGTGTCTGGTAATTCCAACATTCTTGTCTTCTCAGAGTTGGCATATGCTGATTCTCTTTTTCTCTTACCAGTTGAGATTTTCCTGGTCATTCATATAACCATGTAATTTGGATTGCATGCTGGACATTTTGAATATTATGGTATGAAAATCTGGCCTTGCTTAATTCTAAGGAAGAAGTCAGTTTTTTGTTTTTTGATTTATTTTAGCAGGCAGTTGATCTGGTTAAGTTCCAACTTCAGGTTCTGGCCTTTCTACTTTGGGATGTGGTTCTAATGTCAAGTCTGTTTTCAGAGTCTTTACAATGTTACTTGGATCTTCCCAGCTATGTACCACTCAGTGTCAACTCTGGGACCTGGATAGTAGTTAATCTTGTAGTTCTATTATCAAAGTCTTTACTGTATTAGTTAGGCTTACCCATGCATGCCCAGCCTGGAATTGAGCCAGAAGTCCTATATCACTTTATAGGGTCACTCTCTTGAGAGCCTCCTCTTTGCAATCTTCCTGACACTTTTTGGCTCTCTTAGCTTCTTCCAGGGTCCTCTAATAAGAAAACTGGGGCTTTAGTATTTCTGCACTGTTTTGTGCTTCCCATGACTTTACCTGTGTCTGAGGTCAAGTGATGAGAAGACAAAGAGAAAAAGAAGCAATGAGCATTTGCACCAAACCCCTGAGACCACAGCTCTTGTGGTCAGAAAGAAGGGTTTTCCTCCTTGAGCATTTTAGCTACATGCCTGGAAGCCACTGCCACCACTCCTGCCGCTGCCAAGTTACAACCTCTCCACTGGGTTTTTAACTTTCATTTTCTAAAGATCAATTTCTGTTCAGGTATAATTAACATATCATAAAATTCACTTATTTAAAGTGTATGTTATTGAGTCCAAACTCGTTCTGCTTGCTGCACGACAGACCAATAAATCAGGAGATGAGGTGTTGTGACAAGGAATAGCGACTTTATTTGGAAAGTCAGCAGACCAAGAAGATGGCACACTAATGTCCTGGAGAACCATCCTCCCCAGGTCAGAATCCAGGCTTCTTTTATACTAAAAAGGGGAAGGGGTGTGGTTGGTTGTTGCAGACTTTCTGGTGTAGGAATTCTTTGCTGTTGGAATCCTTTCTTCTTGCAGCTGTCCAGATGGGTCAGGTCATGGTGCCCCTGTGAAACCTCCCACAAGACAAATTTTATTTTCTGTTCTGCAATTTGTTATCTTTGTATAAGTGCAAAAGTGTTAATATCCTTAAAGGTCAGAGCCTTGAGAATAGGCTCTCCTGTATATTTCAGGCTAAAGGCAACATTCTTTTACAAAAGGTGCAGAGCTAGCAAGACTAAGCCTAGAAAACAGGGCACAGGGTTAAAGCCAAAGGAACAGATCTAATAGGGAGTCAGATTTGTTCTTTTCTATTACATGTACAGTTAATTGGTTTTTAGTTATGCACAGATTTGTGCAACCATCAACAGCTTAATTTTAGAACATTTTATCACCCCAAAAAGAATTCCCATACCCTTAATGGTAAGTCCCAATTGCCTCCCCCCCAGTTCCAGGTGACTATTGATCTATTTTCTGTTTTTATAAATTTACCTATTCTGAACATTGCGTAGAAACTGAATCACATAATGTATTATCTTTTGCGATTAGCTTTTTTCACTTAGAATAATGTTTTCAAGGTCCATTCGATGTTGTAGCATGTATCAATATTTTATTCTTTTTATTGCTAATAATATTCCATTGTATGGATATACTACATATTTATCTATTCATCAATTGATGAACATTTGGATGTTTCTACTTTTGGCTATTATGAATAATACTGCTGTGAAAATTGATATACAAGTATGTTTTCATTTCTCTTGGGCATATATGTAAGAGCAGAATTACTTGTTCATTTGGTAGCTCTGCATTTAACCTTCTGAGGAATCACTCAATTTTTTTTTCCAAAGTGGGTGTATCATGTTACATTCCCACCAACAGTGTATTGAAGGGTCCAGTTTCACTACATCCTTGTCAGCACTTGTTATCATCTGTCTTTTTGAGTATAGACATCCTAATAAGTGTGAAGTGTCTCATTGTGGCTTTGATCTGTATTTCCCTCATGATGCCATTGGGCATCTTTCCATGTAATTATTGACCATTTGTATATGTTCTTTCAGAAACTGTCTATTCAAATCCTTTGCTATCTTTTTTTGTTTATTTGTCTTTTGATTATTGAGTTGCAAGGACTGTTTATATATCTAGATATAAGTACCTTATCAGATACAGGATTTGCAACTATTTTTTTCCAGTTCTGTGGATTGGCTTGTCACATTCTTTATGGTGTCCTTTGAACCAAAACGATTTTTAGTTTTGATGAAGTCCAATTTATTTATTTTTCTTTAGTTGCTTTGGCTTTTCTATCATACCTAAAAAAAACCATTGCCTAACCCAAGATCACAAATATTTACTTCTGTGTTTTCTTTGAAAACTTTTATAGTATTAGCTTTTACTTTTAGGAAATATGTGGTTCATTTTGAGTTAATTTTTGTGTACATTGTGAGGTAGGAATCCAACTTTATTCTTTTGGATGTTGATATCCAGTTGTCTAAGCATCATTTGTTGAAAATAACTTTTTCTCTCCACTGAATTGTCTTAACACCTTTGTCAAAAGGCAGTTCACTATAAATGTTAAGAGTTTATGCAAATACCACAGCACCTTAATTATTTTAGATTTGTAATAAATTTTGAAACTAGTAAATGTGAGACCTCTCTTTTTCAAGGTAGTTTTGACTATTCTTGGTCCCTTGATAATCTTATTACCAGTTTATCAATTTCTGCAAAAAGTCCAACAGGGATTGTAATAAGAATGCACTTAATTTTTACATCAGTTTGAGGAGTATTACCATCTTAGTAATATTAAGTCTTCTGAGCCATGAACATGGTATGTCTTTCAACAGCAGTATTGGAAGCTAGGAGACAATGTATTAATAACTCCAGTGTGCTCAGTGCAAATACTTGCAAATCTAAAATTCTATTCCCAGTGCAAATATCTTTACAAAACGAAAGAGAACGAAGTGAGTATTTAGAGACAGTATAGATAAATCTTCAAAGATTATGGCTGCCAAGGAGAGCAGAAAAAGGAATGGCAGCTGGAGGGAGATATTAAGTCCATTTTTAGGATGAGAAGTTTGAAAGCACAATCAGGTAAAGAAGGAGAAATTGATAATACGGTACAAACTGGGGATAATTGGAGGGACTGGCCCTTAGTAAACCTTTAGTAGGTGAAGAGGGTAGTATACAAAGGAAGATAATGTGAGAGAAATATGAAGGATAAGGGTACAGAAGCTGAAGAATTGCTGATGGGGAGATCGTGAGGTTCTCCGCAGACCACTGCATGGAGCAGGCAGCAAAGTTGCCAGATGAGACTGAAGAGACTGTTAGAGATTAACAGGAAATGGGCTGTTGGATATGACTGGAAAGTAAAATTTCTAAGGAAATATGACAGTTTGGCAGCTTTGAGGGCTTATTGGAGGGATATGGTATAAATCTGGAAAAAGTCCAATCATCAGAGTTTTAAGATTTTTTCCAGCAGTGATGCTGCTGGTAGAGTGCAGAGTAAGTGGAAGGGAGGAGTAGGAAGATGAGCACGGTGTTATTTGTAAACACATGGCTGTGAGTTGAACCACAGTCTGTTAGTCTGGGCAAGGAAGAGGCTGAAGTATGAGAAGTGACACAATTGACAAGAATGGAGTTCCAGAGAAGTGGCAGCCTGGCGGACGCACAAAGGATACCTCACAGAAATTAGAGATTCTCTTTGGAATACTAAGTGACCTACTGAATAAGTTGGTATTAACTCTGTCTGCACATCCTAATCTCCTGGGGGACTTTAAAAAACGTATCAGTGGGCTCCAACCCCATTGATTCAGAATCCCTGAGCATCTACGGCTTTGAAAAGAGCACAGGCGATTCGCATATGCAGACAGAGCTGATCATCAGTACAGCCAAGCCTGGAGCATTGGGGGACCTTGGGGCTGGAAGGCAGAGATGCCACTTTGTACCACCCCCGATGGCACCACATCCATACAGACCACAGTGACCCTATTTGGAAGGTTGTAGTGGTTGAGCACATTCTACGATCAAAGACCCACTGGAGGAGAAGTAGACACATGAGAGTATTGGGGATTTAAAATATCTAGAGCAGTAATTCTCAGCCCTGGGGAGAGTCAGCTTTGAAAAACATCTCAGTGCCGAGACAGCACCCCAGACTAATTACAGCAAAATCAGTGAAGCTCAGGCTAAGCCAAGACTTAAAAAAACTCCCATGATATTTCCATTGTTCTTCTAGAAGCCTTGTGTAGAGGGCTGTGCCTTTTTTTTTTTTTTTCAAGATGGGGAACACTGGTTGGAGTGCAGGTTTGGAAGGAGATTTGATCATTTCTGTTGGGGTCATGTGGGGATTGAGGTATCTGTGCTTCATCCAGGTGGAACTGTCGAAGAGACCATTAGCGCTGGCTCTGGTGCTCAGGAGAGAAGGCTTAAGCTGAAGTGAGAAAGCTCCCCCCACACTGGGGGAATTGTTGATTGCTGTGTATTTTTAGAACATATTAGTTGGGGGATGTTCCATTGAAAGCCTTAGTCTTTATAAATAACCACATGTATGCATTCTGCTTTGAGTGGCACTCACTTAACCAGAGAGGGGAACAGATAGTTCTGGTCCAGATGCAAGATGCTTGTAAAACACAATCACAGGAGAGAGTGTCAAGGAAGGATAGGTTCTGAGTTTTCTGTAGAGTCTATCTGATCGTACATATTGATTTCACAGAGTCAGAGGCCCAAACTGGTAAAAGACTCGGGTCCTGCAGAAATCTGTGCAGAGTCAGACCAGCTGAGCCTCCTGGCCTGCGTGGCAGCATCATCCTTGGCCACATGCCCAGAGGCACACTTGGGCAGGAAAGGAGCTGCTGTTTCCTGTTTCTGTGGGGCTTTTTGGTATGAGAAGCAGGCTGTTATTTTTCTTTATTCGAAAATGTACTCCGCCATTCCCACATTTCTAGATAAATTGAAGAGGAAGTTGCTATCTTGAAGTAGTTTTTGAATTTTGCAGCATCACCTTTTAGATTGATAATTTACCAACATTAAAATTAAGCAAAAACCTGAATTTTTGGATCTGTATAAGACAAAAAATCTAAGGCATTACCTTTTGCATGTTCCATTAAAATTCTTCAGGTATACTTCCCACTTCTCGGCACAGTGTGTATGTTTGCAGTTGTGTCGGGTGAGAATCTGACCATTGTTTTGAGGTCAGGCACGCTGCTTGCCTTGCTGTCCGAAGGGTCATCAGTGGGTCAGCTGCATTTGTGGAAACTGCTCTACATCCTCATATTTATTTTCATGAGAGATGTCTTTACTTTATAAAGGCTCAAAGCATTCTACAGAATTAGCTTAAAGGTCTTCCTCATTAAAGTCTAATTTATCACGTAAAATATTTTGCCCAGAATACAGTGAGCTGTAAGTACATTTAGAAACTGAACTGACATTTTTATAGTGACTTTGAGTTTACACCTTGGGGAAGAGACTGTCTATTCAGAGCCAGGGTACATGGTACAATTCTGGGGAAAATGTTGCACCAGACCAGAAATGACCAGGAGGCTGGTTCCCCAAACTCCATTTTGCATTTTTGTTAGTCTGTCTCTGTCTCATCTGCCTGCATCCCTGGGGTTACTTGAAATTATATCCAAGCATTCCTTGGACCGTTGTGTTCCAGTGGCAGCAAGGGCAGTAACACCAGGAGTTATGCAGTAAGATCTAACCTTTGTCACATCCTGTCTCTGCCAGCCACCCTTGGCATCTTTACATATATTATCTTATTTTATATCCTCAGTAACCCTATAAAGAAGGTGTCATTTCCATCCTCAATTTGCAGAAGTAGGAGTTAAGTAACTTGCCCAAGTTTTAGGGCAAAAGAATAATTTTGGAATGTTTGTTCCAATTTAAGAGTCTCAGAGATTCAGCACCTGGGACAGTGCCTGGAGATGCGGCATTAACGCGATCTGCTTCTGTTCTGGACAGGAGCAGGAGATAGGGTGTGGAGGTGAATATGATACCACAGGGAGGTGGGGTTGGTATTGACAGGCACAGAGATTAAAGAGCCCCCGGGCGATGCAGACCTCTGTCTTCTACATCTGCTCAGTCTCCCCCTGTTCTGGTGTTACAGTTGCCCCTTGAGGTGAGCTGGAGAAGTCTGCTTTGAGGACAAGAATGGTTCCTTGCCATCATTTCTGTGACATGGAACAACGATGACACCCGCTGTGTATCCAGCACACAGTCTATTGCTCTCTTGGTCATGTGCTTCTTAGAAGCAAGAGGGATGCTAAATAATCGTTAGGCTTGCAGGTTTCACCAGGATCTCAGATATCGGTGACCTTTACCCAATCTTAAGGGATTCATTTATCTTATAGGCTATCCCAGGTTATACTTGAACACGAGTTGGTTCAGAATTAATACAAATGGAATGTGCATGTGTGTTGGGGAGAGTGGGGTTCGATGCAGTCCCGTTCTCAGAAGGGTCCAAATGAAGGAAATGCGGCATCGCTCGCTCATAGGGTGTTTATGTGTCTTAAATTTCAATCTAAGCAATTTAAATTTAATTAGGTAATTTAATTTAATTTGAATTAGGTAATGCCAAACTGTTTCACAAAGAGAAATCTCTTTGCTCCACATCTTCACCAAAACTTGGTTTAACAAACTTTAAAATTGATGCTCACGTAGTGGGTATTTGAGTATCTTTTTCCCTTGTTAACTGATAAAGTTCAGCACCTTTTCATACTATTTGTAATAGCCCCACACTGGACGCAGTCCAAATGTCCTTCAAGGGTAGAATGCATAAATAAACTGTGACATACTGATGTGAAACAGCAGCATGCTGCATGGTGTTATGAATATTTTTATGCATGCTTTTCCAATGATTGCATCTGTGAATTTCCATTCAGTAAATACCTAGGAATGGAATTGCTGGTGCACAGGATATTTGTATGTTTAGCTTTGGCAGATACTGCCAAATGGTTTTCTATGCTATGGTCCTAATTTACAGCCTCATTAGCACAATTAACTTTTTCATAAATTTTATTTTGATATAAGTCCACACATACAGAAAAGTTGCAAGAATAGTATAAGAACTCCCATATGTATTTTACCATACAAATCAGTTACAACTGTATATATTTTACCTTATTTGTGCATTTCTCTCACACTCCTCCCTTCCTCCCTTTTTCTGTGTGATATTGTATTATGTCATATGTGTACATGTAGGTACCTGTGTCTGTATATGAATATATATGTTTATGTATGTATTTGTCTATCTATTGATAGTTTTTCTGAACTGTTGAAGACTTAGAACTATCA
Source organism: Camelus dromedarius (assembly GCF_036321535.1). Classification (NCBI taxonomy): domain Eukaryota; kingdom Metazoa; phylum Chordata; class Mammalia; order Artiodactyla; family Camelidae; genus Camelus; species Camelus dromedarius. Next base: position 3,992,635 of record NC_087464.1, read on the forward strand.
AGCCCATTTACCATGAAAACCTTAAGTGTATATTTCCTAAAAGAAGGCCATTATCTTACATAACCACAGGACCATTATTAAAATAAAAAAATTTAACATTGATATAATTCCATTATCTAATCTACGGTCCATATTCAATTTTATAGATTCTCCCAGTAGTGTCCTTGGTAACTGTTTATTTTCCAGGTCCAGGGTTTAATCCAGGGTCTTATGTTACTCTTAATTGTATTTTTTTTTAAATTTAAAACAATTCCTTTCTTGATCTTGATATTTTCAAGAGTATGGTCCAGTTAATTTGCAGAATATCCCCCAGTTTGGGTGTGCTGATGTTTCTTGATTATTGGTCAAGTTATGCATTTTTTTGGAATAATACCACAGAAGGGGTCTTAGCTGCTTCCTAGTCCTTTAATCAAAAGACAGAGGGTGGTGATTTCTCATCTTACTGGTTATATTGACTTTGATCACTTGGTTAAGGTTGTGTAACTAGGTTCTTCCCCTATAAAAATTACTGTTTTCCCTTTGTAATTATTAGGATTTTTCTCCTCAAAGTTTTATCTCCCAGTTTTAGAACACTTTGATGGGTTTTTTTAAATTTATTTTTGATTTTTTAAAATTTGGGGGGACAGGTCATTAGGTTTACTTATTCATTTTTAGAGAGGGTACTAGGGATTGAACCCAGGACCCTGTGTATGCTAAGCACATGCTCTATTATTTGAGCTATACCCTCCCCAACCTCTGATGAATTTCTAAGTCTGTCACTTGTCCTATATTCCTGTTCTCTTGTATGGAAGAGCTGTACCTTATCCATTTATTTATTCATCTATATATATGGACTTATGGATCTTATTTTATCTAGTGAGTTTTATTCTGTTAAATCATTATTTATTTTAAAGCTCAAATTGCCCCAGGTTTGGCTGATGGGGAAGCCCTCAACTGAGCCCTCTGTCCTTTTGATTTGTGCCCATCATTGTTTTAATGCTTCCTTCCTTTCCTATATGACAAGGTATTCCAGGATCATCATTTCACGATGTTCCAGCTCTGAAATCAGCCCTTTTTTTTTTTTTTTTGGAAGCCCTATTTCCATTTATTAGAGAATGTTATTCATAAATCAAGATATGTGTGCTGGATGTGCTCATTGCTTCTAATCCTTGTCAGAATTAGAAAATGTATAGTTCTGTGTGAACTATTTATCTATCTATCAGAAAAACAAGATTTTATCTTGATACTTTCAACTCCAGTCAGCATTACCTTTTCCATATTTGTAACTCCTTTGACCAGAAGTGATACCTTTCTTTCAACACCCTTAATACATTGATTTATTTGCCCAAATCTAGAATATACAGAAAGTGGCATCAGAATTGCCATTGAACACCAAAGGGAAAAAAAAAATTAACTGACAACTATAGCTCAGTATTTGTATGGGAGTATTTTTGAGGTAAAATTTACATAAGTGAAATGAACATTTTAATTCCCCAAGTTAGTAAATTCTGACAAATGCATATACTCATGTAAATGACACCTCTCTCAAGATACTGAAATTTTCCATCACTCCAGAAAGTTTCACTGTGACCTACCCCAGTCAACACCCTCTCAAGGCAGCCATTTTTCCAATGTTTTTGTGTGTGTGTAGATTTGCTTTGCCAAATCTAAAACTTCATATAAAAGGAACTATGAGGGGGGGAAGGTATAGCTCAGTGGTGGAGTGTGTGCTTGGTATACCCAAGGTCCCCCAGTACCTCCATTAAAAAAAGTACATAAATAAAAACCTAATTACCCTCTCCCCCCAAAAAATATAAATAAAAATTAATTAATTTAAAAAGCAGCTTGGTTCTCTTGTCTCCAGCTTCTGTGAGATTCATCCATGTGACTTCATGTAGCCATAGTCTGTTGCTTTTTATTGTTGAGTAATAAGTATTTCATTGCAAAAATATACCAAATCTGATAACCCATTCTCTTGTTGATGGGCATCACGTTGTGATACTGTGAATAATGCTGCTTTGATCATTCTTGTCCACAACTTTGTGTGGATACGTGTTTTCATTTCTCTTGAATAAGTACCTAAAAGTGGAGCTGCTGGGTCATGGGGTTTGTATGTGCTTAGTTTTATAGAAAGCTATCACATATTTGCCAAATTAGTTGCATCATCTTTATGCTCCCTCCAGCATTATAAGAGAGTTCTGGGTGATCCACATCCTTGCCAACATTTGATGTTGTCAGACTTTAAAAATTTTAACCATTCCAGTGGGTATCAGGTGATATCTCTTGGTGGTTGTAACTACCATTTTTCCGATAACTAATGATACTGAGCACTTTTTCATGCACTCGTTGGCCATATCTGTATATTCTTTTGAAGTTCTTTTTCCAGTCTTTTGTCCATTTTTAAAATTGGGTTGTTTGTCTTTTCATTATTGTCACAGAAGTTTTTTTAAAGATTCTGCAAATAATTATCAGGTATATGTCTTCTAAATATTTTTCTTAGTTTGTGATTTGTCTGTTTTCTAAATAGTGCCTTTTGAGAAGTTGACTTTTGAATGTTGATAAAGTCTAACATACTGATTTTTTTCTTTTATGGTTATTGCTCTCTGTGTTCTAAGAAATCTTTGCCTTACCCTAGGTTACAAATATATAATCCTACATTTTATTCTAAAAGTTTTATAGTTTTAGCTTTAATGTTTAGTTTTGTGATCCATCTTGAATTAATTTTTATGTGTGGTTTTAGGCACATTGAGGCACATTTTTTTTCCATGTGAAAATGTAACTCTTCCCAGCACCATCTGTTGAAGTCTTGCCTTTCACCATTGAGTTGCTTTGGCAAATTTGTGGGTCTGTTCTGGACCCTCTGTTTGGTCCCATTGATCTATGTGTCTATCTTCATGTCCATATCAAACTGTTTCTATTACTATAGCCTTATAGTACTCTGGAAGTTCTATAAGACTTCCATCTTTATTCTTTATCAAGATAATTTTAGCTATTCTCAGTCCATTGAATTGTCACTTAATTTTTTAGACTCAATAATGCCTGCTGGGATTTTTTAATAGAATTGCATTGAAGCTACAGATCACTTTTGGGAGAACGGACCATGATACTGACTTTCTGAATTCACAAATGTGGTACATCTCTCTGTTTAGGGGTTCTCTACTTTCTCTCAGCAAAGTTTTATGTTTCACTGTAGAAAGTGTTGGCATATTTTATTAAATTTATTCCTAATTATTTTATGTTTTTAAAGCCATTGTAAATTGATTTAGTTTAATTGTACTTTCTGTTTGCTGCTGATATATATAAATACAAATTTTTTTGTATATCAGCCTTGTAACTTGCAGTCTTGCTAAATGCATTTATTAGTTATAGAGCTCTTAGACTTTTCTAAGACTGGCACTCGTGTCATCTGCAAAAAGAGGAACTTTTCCTTTTTCCTTCAACCTTTTCCCCTTATTGCACTGCTACAATCTCCTATCCAAGTGTTAAGACTAAAGATGCTCACCTTTTTCCTAGTCTTAGGGGAAAACAATTCAACATTTTACCATAAAGTATGATGGTAGGTGTAGGATTTTTTGCTGTAAATGTACTGTATCCAATGAGGAAATTCCTTTTTATTCCAAGATTTCAGGATTTTTTTCTTTAAAAATCATAAATACCTGCTGAATTTAGTCAAATGTTTTTTCTTTTTCTGTTAGTATACCGAGTAATATTGATTGCTTCTTGAATGTTAACCCAACCCTGCATTCTTGGAATACACTCTCCCTGTCATGATTCTTTTTTATCTATTGTAGGATTCAACTAGTATTTTGTTATGAAGCTTATGCCTGTGTCCACAATGGTTATTGATCTGTACTTTTCTTTTAATATTCTTCTCTAATTTTGGCTGGCCTTATATAACAAGTTTGGGACTCTTTCCTTCTCTTCTGTGTTTAGAGTTTGTGTAAGTTTGGTTTTATTTCTCCTTTCAATGTTTGGTACAATTTATAAGTGAGATCATCTATATCTTTTTTTTTAAGCGAGAATTTTCATAATGAACACAATTTCCATAGCAGATACAGATTCAGAATAAAATATGCTGTTGAAATGTTCTATTTCATCTTTTTTTTTAGTATAATTTTTTTGAAAAGGGAGAGAAAGAGAGAGAAAAGGAGGATTTATTTCATCTCATTCACATTTAATTGAGTTGTGTTTTTAAGTAAATTTGTCCATTTCATCTAAATCATCCAATTTATTATAATAATTATATATAATATCCTTTTATTATCCTTTGTATGCCTGTAGAACCTGAGGTTCTATCCCCTCTTTTATGTCCTCTCCTCTCTCTCTCACTCTCACTCTTCCTCTTGCTCTTTCTCATCAGTCTTGCTGGATGTTTATTAATCTTACTCACCTTTCCAAGGAACTAAAGTTTAGTTTCTTTAATTCTCTCTTTTATGTTTTCCTTTATTTTCTTTTTCACTGATTTCAGCTCTTTGTGGTTTCCTTCTACTTATTTTGGTTTTGATTTGCTTATCTTTTACAAAAGATACTTAAGGTGAAAAGCTAGGTCATTAATATTAAGCATTTGTTCTTTTCTTACCCATGTTTAATGCTATAAATTTTACTCAAAGCACAGTTGAGCTGTATCACCAACATTTTAATATGTGTTTTGTGTCTTTGAGTTTAAAGTATTTCTGACTTCCCTGTGATTTCTCCATTGTCCCATCTTGATATGTTATGTTTTCATTATCTTCCAGTTTGAAATACTAATTTTCCTGTGATTCCCTCTTTGACATATGGATTGTTTACATGTGTGTTAGTTTCCAAATATCTGAGAATGTTTTAACATTGCATTGGTAATGATTGCCAGTTTAGTTCCATTGTTGTCACAGAATATACTCTGTAGTATTTCACCATTTTGAATTTTGCTGAGACATTTTGTGACTTACCATATGGCCTGTTCACCAAGAGATGAATGTTCTTTTCTGTACTTGAAAAGAATTTATATTCCACAGTTTTTGAGGTGGAGTGTTGTATAAAAGACAACTGAGTCATTTCTTGATGATGTGGTTTAGATCTTCTATATGCTTACTAAATTCCTTTTTACCTAGTTATCCTAGCAATTCCCCACAAAAATAAAAAAGAGAGATATTAAAATAATCCACTATGGTTGTGGATTTGCCTACACCTGTTTTTAGTCTAATATGTTACTTTACATATTTTGAAGTTGTATATTTATATATATATATATTTATCACTGTCACATCTTCCTGGTGAATTGATGTTTTCATCATAATGAAATGTTTATCTCTTGTAATATTTTTTTTTCTTAAAGTCTACTTTGCCTGATATTAACACAGCCATTCCAGCTTTCTTGTGCTCATAATTGGTATATATTTTTCCATCCTTTTACCTTCAAGCTACCTGTGTCTTTATATTTAAAATGACTCTCCTATAGACAGCATAGAGTATGGTCTTGCTTTTTTATAAAGTATGACAATCTCTGACTTCTAACTGAAACGAATGATCTATGAGCAACTTGAGTTTAGACCATTAACATTTAATTTAATTATTTATATATTTGGATTTTGTTCTATTTTGCTGTGGTAGGAAAAGCTTTTGGCATCTTACAAATATGAATAGTATTTGTACTATTTATTCTTTCAAAAGAACCTTTCATTCAGTTAAAGAAATGTCTTCTATTTCTAATGTTTAAGTTTTATAAAATCTTAAATGAATGTCAAATGCTTGAAATACTTTTTCTGCATACATGTATTATGATTATTTGATTTAGTTTTTCCTTTAATCCATTGATGTGGTCATTTTTTATACTGTTAAACCATCCTTGCATTCCTGTGACAAAAGCCAAGTTTGTCATGCTGTATTATATAATAAATGCATATCATCAATACTTGTGACTCTGATTGCCCTGTAATGTTTTTCCCTCTTACTACCATTGTCACATTTTCATACCAAGATCATGTGCCAGTTTCATAACATGGTTTGAGGATTGTACCATCTTACTCTTCCACCCTGGATTAGAATTTGTAAGTCTGAACTGTTCCTTCATTTGTTGAGGAAACCATATGGGCCTGGAGGTCCTTTTTTAGAAAAAGAATAATATTTATCTATTAATTTAGTTTTTAACAGGTATAGGACTATTCAGGCTTTGTATTATTTAAAGTAAATTTTGGCAATTTTTTTTATTTTTTGGATTTTGTCCACTTTGTCTACATTTGACAATCTGTTTTCATAGTATTCTTATTAGAAGTTTATCAATAGTATTATTCTTTTTATAAAATTAATAGTTGATTTTGTTGATCCTATCTACCATCTATTTGGTTTTTTTTTTCATTCATTTCTGATCTTTATTATTGTCTTCATTCTAATTTTTTGTGTTTATTTTCTAATTTGTTCTAATTTATTGAAAGGATTGCCTGGCTCACAAATTTTTGGTCCTTTTTATTTTCTTTTGAAAGCAGTAAAGCTCCCTCTTACTACTGCTTTTACTATATCCCACAAATTTTGATAGGAAGTGTTTTATTTGATTCATTTCATTCAAAGTATTTTATTATTTCAGTTGTGATTTCTTCTTTCACTCAGGTTATTTATTGCATTTTATTTTTCATAGTGATTTTTTTCTATTTGCTTTATTTTATTTTACTTACACTTTTGAACACAACTATGGAAAACATAAAATATCTATAAATATATACAGAATAGTATAATGAATCCCCATGCACCCATCACCCAGCTTTTATAATTACCCATTTGTGGCCACTCTTGTCTTTTCTATACTCTTGCCTACTGCTACCCCAACCTCCTATTGTTTTGAAGCAAATCCTATGTATATGTTAAATTTTCTAACTATATGGGAATTTGCTAGTTTTCTGTCTGACTTAATTGTATGTTTAGAGAACATGGGGTGAGTTCATCCTTTGAAATATCTTGTGATTTGCTTCAAGTCCGAAAATATAATAAATATTTTGTAACTGTTGCATGTGTTCTAAAAACATTTTATTCTGCAGCTCTTGGGAGTATAATTTTGTGTGTCCTTTAGGTAAAGTTTGTCAAAAGTACATTCACATTTTTTATGTCCCTACTGTTACTATGTTTGACTTGATCATTAGGAAGTAATTCTCTTTATCACCAGCAAATGCTTTTATCTCAGATATTAGCATAGCTACACCAGTTTTCTGGTGATGATAATTTGCATAGAGTATTTCTTACCTGCCTTTTAAATTTGATCTTTTCCACATCTTTACACTTTAGGAGTCTTTTATAAATAGCGTATTGTTGAATTTTTGTGTTCCGTCTGCCAATTTATTGCTTTTAACTGGAGCATCTGGTGTCTTTACATTTAATTTAATTAGTGACACATTTAGGTTCAGATCTACTCATCTCATCTTGTGCTTTCAACTTACTCGACATCTGCTCCCCCCACCCCCCGCCCCCTGCTTTGTTTATTGCCTTCTTTTGGCTTCTTTTAAAAATCGATTTTTCAAAATATATCAAGAATCCAACCCCTTCTCACCACCCCCACTGCCGCCGTTCCCCACCCAGACTATCTCCTTCCTCTGGATAAGGCGGTGGCCTCCTGACTCATCTCCCTGCTTCTGTCCTCCCTCCCACTCTCCACCCTCCCCCGGCCATCTGCTTGCTAAGCAGCAGCCAGAGCGAGCCTCTTAGCGTGTCAGCACATCGTGCTTCCCCGGTGCTGCAAAGCCTGTCTGCGGTGATGCTTGGGGACCCTGCAGGGCCTGCTCCCCGACGGTGAGGGGGCTTCAGCTCTGCCCACTGCCCTTCCTCCGAGTGCTCCAGACACCCACCCACCTGCAGATCCCCAATCAGGACAGGGCACCTCCAGCCTCTCCCAGGGCCAGGCGTTCTCACCCTGCCACACACACATGGCTCTCCTCTTCCACGCCCTTGTTCCAGAATCACTTTCTCAGTCAGCCCTGCCTTGCCCTCCCCTCCCCTGGCCCTCCTCCTACCCTTGACCCTGTTCTAGTCTCTCATAGTGGTTAGTCACCTTCTGTCACCCTACACAACAGCCCATTATAGTGTCACGTGCTTGTTGTGTCTCTGCCTGTATTAGAAAAGAAGCCCCAGGGATCAACAGACATACATTACTGTATATAAAATAGATAAATAACAGGGTCCTACTGTAGAGCACAGGGAACTATATTCAATACCTTGTAATAACATATAATGGGGAAAATATAGAAAGGAATACATATATGTATATTTTTGTATAACTGAATCATTTTGCTGTACAACTGAAACTAACACTTTGAATCAACTACACTTCAATAAAAAATTTTTTAAAAAGATATGATACAGAACAGTAAAAGAAAGAAAGAAAGGAAAGAAGAAAGGAAGGAAGGCAGGAAGGCAGGCAGGCAGGCACGCATGTGATAACCCCAGGACGGAAGGAAGGAAGGAAGGAAGGAAGGAAGGAAGGAAGGAAGGAAGGAAGGAAGGGAGGAAGGGAGGGAGGGAGGGAGGGAGGGAGAAAGGGAAAAAGAAGCCCCAGGAGGGGTTTCTGGCTGTTTTGTTCTGAGACACATCTCAAGTCCCTCAAACAGGACCTGGCCCAGGGTAGGGACCCAAAAGATATTGGTGAATAAATATGGGAATTGCATTTTTTCCCCTTTTCATTGTTTGCAGGTTATATACGCTTATGTCTCTTACTTAAATGTTACCATGGAAGTGACAGCGTGCATATTTATCGAATCAAAGTCTAAAGTTCGCCAAGGGGGTTTTCTTTCTCCTGGACTTCACAATGACCTGTGAACACTTTCAAGATTCTCTATTTACTGTAAATTCTGTTTTGTGTGTGTGTGTGTGTTTCCGTTTGGGGGGCGGTGTTGGTTGTTTTTGAGGAGGGGAATGGGCAAAGATGAAAACTGACTTGTTTTGTGGGAAACTGAATTTAGGATTTGAAGTGTGTGTGTGTGAGACGAAAGACACAGGACCTGGAATTCTCCTTTTTGTAGAAAGCAGCCAGTGTCCGGTTATTTGTCGGTTCCTGCGCTGGCTTAACACCCTCAGCAGTTTGATGAGGGCCTTCAGTGGCTTCCAAGGACAGTTGCTCCCGGGTGACCGGCGTACCTCTGGTCCTTGTGAAAACACACATTCCTAGACCCCACACTCAAGTTTCCCTTTGATAAGTCTGGGCAGCTCCTCGGGAGTGAGTAAGTTTTTCCAAGTCCCTGGTCTTTCTGAAGCCTCTCCGCCCCCTGTGGAGAGCGCCCCTCTCCAGCGGTCCTCAGCTTCCCCAAAGACTCCTGCACGCAGCCTCGGATCACAGTCAATGTGGCATTTTGTGGGAGCCTGGCATGCGCGTGGGCGTGATCTAAGCGAGCCTGGGAAGTGTAAATGTAAGTTTCAAATCCTCATCTGAGGAACAATTGCAATAGTGTTAAAACTAGGAAGGTCTCTTGGCTTTTCCACGCTCAGACTGTCAGAGCACAGAGGTGTAAAGGATGCGGGTGCGAGGCCTGCCCTGATGCCCACGCGTCGCGTCGCGTCTGCGCCTGTCTGGACCAGGGTCCGGCTGGGGTGATCACATGCCACAGGCAGGCAGCAGTCAGCCTCTGCGTCCTGTCGCAGGAAACATCATCGTGTGGGGTTACGCTTCCTCTTGGGGTCAGTTTCAAGGTGCGCGCGCGCACACACACACACACACACACACACACACGGCACAAGGCTAAGCTACTCTGAGGACAGCGGATAAGTGCCCCACAGTCAGGGGCTCGACAGTGGACCTGCGCTGGTCCTTTCCTCCCAGGAGAATTGTTGGCATCTTCTGGCTGAGCAGATAATCCACCTGGATTGTCCAGGTTATAGGGTCACTGTGTTGCTCTATCAGGATGCCTCTGGGACCCTGTGAAATTGTGATGGACTATTGGGCTGGTCCAGGGACCTAGAGGAGGCGTGGTATTACCCCTCCCCTCGCCTCCGCCCCACTCCACTCTGTCTAGGTCCCAGTTCAGCCAAATTCCTCACCTCTCCGCCTTACGCTTGGGATGCTAGATACAGAGCTGGAAGATAATGGCTACAGCAGCGCGTCTGACACTACGAAATCCTCATTACTTGCCGCAAGCCCTGCCCCCCCTCCTCCTTCTGTGCCTATTCTGGGTACCAGTCTTGCCCACCTTTTCCTGAGGCTCCATTTTTATTGGCTTTCACGTAACCAATTATCCCCTCCTTGAAATACTCCTTTTACTTGGCATTTCTGGCTCCACTGAATCTACAAGCGCTTATGTTTTGAATTTGAGTTGCCGTTTTCAGATTACTTTCCAAAAAGGGGCTTAGAAATTGAACATTCCCACCAGAAATGCAAATGCCTGTGGTCTAGGTTACTGGGTCCTTTGCCAGTCGGTCTGAGAATGATACGACATTGGCAATTTGCATTGTTTTTTCATGACTACTACTTAGAGCGAACATCATTTTTATGCATTCTTGGCCTTCTGGATTTTTTTTTTTTCTGTAAATGGCCTGTTTGTGTCTTTTGCCTGAGTTTCTGTTGGGTCGTTTATCTTTATCTTGATAAAGTTTGTTTAGAGGGGTATCAGCACTTTACTGAAATATGTGTTACCACCGTTTGTCTGTAGATATCTTTGTATGTTGTTTATTTTTCCCATATTTTAAAATATTGCTAAGTATTTTTATTATTTTCTTTATAATTTCTGGCTATTTTGTGTTGTGAAAGGTCTTCTTCTTGCCAAAGTTGTACAAATATTAAATATCCAATACATTTTCTTGTAGTATGTTTATAGTTACCTTTTTAACATTTATGTCTTTAATTTACCTGCAATTTATTTCTGTGTGTGGGTGGGATGGGATATAAGTTTTTATCTGCCAGCTTCATTTACTAAATGGACCACTGTTTTCCCTGGGAACTGAAGTCCATGTGGGCCTACATTGTTTTCATCATGCGTTGATCAGTACAGATTTATGGTAAAAGCAAACCCTCCCTGGCTCTTATACTATGCTTCAGTTTTCTTTGTCTGCTCTTAGAAGTGTATAAATAAAAAAAAAGAGCTTAGGACAGTGCCTCTTTTTTGGTTTTCTGTGGACTTTATTTTACTTAAAAATTCACCATTTGCCTGTGGAAAATATTAGACATCTATAAATGTATACAGAATAGTAGTACCCTAGATTCCCATATACCCATCTCCCAGTGTCTATAATTATCAAGTTGTGTGCAGTCTTGATTTTGTTTTCTTTTAATTTCATTTTATTTTTCAAAATAATTTTTGGAGGGAGAGGTAATTAGATTCATTCATTCATTCAAATGGAAGTACTGGGGATTGAGCCCAGGACCAGGTGTGCTCTACCACTGAGCTATACCCTCCCCCAGACTTGATATTTTTATACCCTCAACCACTGCCACTACAGCTACAAATATAAAAATGTTCACCATTTTTATTAATGTTACTACTTTCTTATCAGTTCTTTCCTTCCTACTTCAAAGTAATTGCATCTAATTCTCAAAAATACAACACTGGAACTCTGATTGACTTCCAACTCCCAAGAGTCTGCTCAGCTGTGAACATTTTAATGGGAAAAAGGGAAGGTGGAGGATGTGGCTCAGTGGTAGAGTGTGTGCTTAGCATGTATGAGGTCCTGGGTTTAATCCCCAGTACCTCTGTTACCTCCAATAAATAAATAAATAAATAAATAAATAAATAAATAAATAAATAAATAAATAAATAAATAAATAAATAAATAAATAAATAAATAAATAAATAAATAAATAAATAAACGAATGAATGAATGAATGAATGAATGAATGAATGAATGAATGAATAAAGAGACATAATCTCAGGTGATCACTGAAATGGGAGTCAGAGTCATCACCCCACCCCCCACAGCATGCAGGCTTGTTGACTTGTGATCTTTCCTTAGATGCTGTGTTGTTCAGAGTTTGTTCACAAGATGACTGAAAGAAGCCGGGAAGAGATCTGGCCATCTGTTAATTACTTATTCTTCTTTTCTACTCTTTGATCTAGGAAAGAACTATCAAGTCAGGCAAGGCATTGTGTGATCAGAAGATTGGAAAGGTGTATTTGGGCCAGAGATGAGTAGGGTATGGGGGCACCTGGTTTAAGGTTAGTGACAATATAGCTTAAGGTTAGTGACAAGACAAAAGGGGCCTCCTGCAAAGAACCCCTTCCTGCCAAAAGCTGCTTACAAATATTTAAAGAATATACAATGGAGAAAATACAGTCTCTTCAGCAAATGGTGTTCGGAAAACTGGACAGCCACATGTAAATTAGTGAAGTTGGAACACTCCCTCAACCATACACAAAAATAAACTCAAAATGGCTTAAAGACTTAAACATAAGACAAGACACTATAAACCTCCTAGAAGAAAACATAGGCAAAATATTCTATGACATAAATTGTAGCAACATTCTCCTAGGGCAATCTACCCAGGCAATGGAAATAAAAGTGAAAATAAACAAATGGGACCTAATGAAATTTATAAGCTTTTGCAAAGGAAACTGTAAGTAAAACAAAAAGACAACCTATAGAATGGGATAAAATATTTGCAAATGATGCAACTGACAAAGGCTTAATTTACAGGATATATAAACAGCTCATACAACTTAAAAACAATAACAACAACAAAAAAACCCCACCCAATCCAAAAATGGGCAGAAGACCTAAACAAGCAGTTCTCCAATGAAGACATTCAAATGGCAAAATGCTCAATATCGCTAATTATCAGAGAAATGCAAATCAAAACTACAATGAGGTGTCACCTCACACCACTCAGAATGGCCATCATTCAAAAGTCCATGAACGATAAATGCTGGAGAGAGTGTGGAGAAAAGGGAGCCCTCCCACACTGTTGGTGGGAATGCAGTTTGGTGCAACCATTATGGAAAACAGTATGGAGATTCCTCAAAAAACTAAAAATAGACTTACCATATGATCCAGCAATCCCACTACTGGGCATATATCTGAAGGGAACTCTAATTTGAAAAGGTATATGCACTCCAATGTTCATAGCAGCACTATTTACAATAGCCAAGACATGGAAGCAACCTAAATGTCCATCGACAGATGACTGGATAAAGAAGTTGTGGTATATTTATACAATGGACTATTACTCAGCCATAAGAAAAGAATAAAATGTCATTTGCAGCAACATGGATGGACCTGGAGACTGTCAATTTAAGTGAAGTAAGCCAGAAAAAGAAAGCAAAATACCATATGATACCACTCGTATGTTAAATCTAAAAAAAAAAAAAAAAAGAAAGAAAAGACACTAATGAACTTATCTGCAAAACAGAAATAGACTCCCAGACATGGTAAACAATTGTATGGTTACCAGGGAGAAAGAGGGTGAGAAGGGATAAGTTGGGAGTTCAAGATTTGCAAATATTAACTACTATATATAAAATAAAAAACAAATTTCTACTGTACAGCACAGGGAACTATATTCAATGTCTTGTAGTAACCTATAATGAAAAAGAATATGAAAAGGCATATATGTATGTACATGTATGAATGAAACACTATGTTGTACACTAGAAATCAATGTATTATAACCGACTATACTTCAATAAATAAATAAATAAATAAATTTTTTAAAAGAGGCAATTGTAAAATAATAACAATAAAAAAGATTTTTTTAAAAATTATATTCCCACAAGTCACATTCAATCAGTTTCCTGGAGTGTTTACCTGGACAGGTAACTCCCTACTCAGCACTGCCTGAGACGGAGGTTCCTGACTGCAGGGCCTGTCACCCGGGGTGGGATGAGCTTTCAAAGGCAGGACCCCACCTTGTACCCTGGGGCATAGCCGTGCTTCTTTGCCACACAGCTTACTTGCCTTTGTAGGTGATCTCAAGCAGACTTTGCCAAAGTGGAGAGAGAACCACAGAGCCATCTGTTGAAGAAGAAAGGAAAAATCCCTTTTCAGGCCACTGTCCTGGTAGGCGGCCTCCCAGCCGATCACCGCTTACCCACAGGGAGAGCCTTCAAGGATGCAAGTGATGCACCGCCATCGGAGATGACACCAACAAAACACATTACTTCTCCCTTATTTCCCGCTCTCTCAGAAGCGCCTGGTTCCCTCCCATGTGCTTTGAACCTCAGTGCACACCACAGCATCAGCTCTCGGGCTTAAAACCAGTGGCATTTTGCAGGTTTGCTAGGGAGAAAAGTGTCTTGCTCTAAGAGTCATTAAGGAGGTAAAACCTTTCTCATTCTTGAGTGTGGTTTCCACCCCACCCCACCCCCATTTTTTCAAGACTGTAGGTATTACAGATAATCATCGTTCAATTTAGAATTTATTCCCCCTGGAGAGGCAGGTGGCTTCACAGTGATTTATAGCAAGTGAGGTTTGCAGAATTATGAAGAGTGGAGATAAGAATGAATGTAGGGCAAGAGAGAGGGGGAAAGAAAAGGAAAACAATTTTGAGCAGGGATTTAGGGCCAGGTGATATGGTTTAAAGCATAGGGGAGAAAATGAGATATTTGGACACAACATGTTGTAGCCAGAGGCACTGCACTGGCGCCCTGTGAGCCGGGAGTGTGAAAGAAAACCCGCGACATCATTCCTGGGCTACACGGAGCAGGAGTAACTAAGAGCCTGCCCCCGACTTCACACCCCCTTTTAGTCCAGGGCCTGATGGGTAATCCACCTTCTTCATCCCTGGCACCTTCTTAGGATGTAATGTTTCCCATTACTGATTTGGGACATCAGACTTTCATTAGTTTGTGAATCAGCCAGTTAATGTTAGCATATGGCCCATTCTAATGTTGTGGGCAGTTAGGTTCTGGTCTCTTTGCAGAAAGAATTCAGAGGTGAGACATGGAGGTTGAGAAGGTAAAGTGGGGATTTATTAAGGGATAGACAGTACACCCTTAAGGAGAGAGCGAGCAGAGTCAGGTGAGCAGCTGCACCGAGTTTCTTTGACAAGCTGGTTACGTAGGGTGTAAAAATGAATGGGCGGAATGTTCGTTGAGGAAGAAGGGGTTTGGAGTTGTATTCCCTGACTTCCATCCCAGCTCCACCTTCCGGAGGGGAGGAGGGATTTTTGTCTTTATTTAGTCTGGATCAGAAATGTCATGGCATCGGTACATGATGGGTGCTTCTAATCTGCAAGGCTAATTTTATTGAAATGAGGGTGTAATGAGCAAAGATTGCATTCAGATGGTGGAGATTCCTTTATCTCTCTTTTTTCATTATAAGCTATACCATATGAACAAAAAAGTGCATTGAAAATTCTGAATGACCTAAAGAATAAAATACACAGCCATGTACCCATCACACAGGCAGGGACATGATCATACCTCAGAATTTACTGATGTACCCCCTCCCTCACCCACAGAGGTCACCACTGTCCTAAATCACCTACATTTATACAGATCTTCCTCAATTTATGCTGAGGTTACATCCTGATAAATCCATTATCAAGTGAAAATATCCTAAGTCAAAAATGCTTTGGGGTTGGGGGTGCATAGCTCAGTGGTAGAGCATGTGCTTAGCATACACAAAGAAAAAAAGTCTCTTGAAAAATCTTTTAAAAATGCATTTAATATACTTAACCTAACAAACATCATAGTTTAGCCTAGCTGACCTCAAACATGCTCAAAACACTTATATTAGCCTATAGTTTGGGCAAAATCATCTAACACAATGGCTATTTTATAATAGAGTGTTGACTATCTCATGTAACCTATTGAATACGACACTGAAGGCGAAAAACAGAATGGATGTGTGGGTACAGGGTGGCTGTAAGTGTATCAGTGGTTTGCCATGGAGATCACATGACTGACTGGGAGCCTCCGTCACTCCCACTGCCCGGCATTACAAGAGCGCATCATACCACTTACCGCTAGCCTGGGGAAAGATCAAAATTCAAAATTTGAGGTACAGTTTCTCCTGAATGCATATCAATTTTGTACCATCATAAGTCAAACAAAAGTGTCAGGGGAACCACTGTTAAGTCTGGGACCACCTATATTGCCAGGCGTGCAGTATTGTTCTTGGATCTGCCTGCTGCTTGCACTTTCTGTAAATGGGTTGTGTGTAGTCTTCTGTGACTTGCTTCTTTCCCTTCCTGTGGTTTATATATCCAGCCGTGTTCATGCCTGGAGCCGTTGTGCACTCATTTTCTCTGAAATTTGGATTCCACTCTGTGGCTGGGTCTGACTCATGCGCCCGCTCTGCAGTGGAAGGGCGTCTCGTGGGCTCTGTGTGAGTAGGACCAGTATGGCTGCTGGCTTGTGCCTGCTCCCTGGTGCACATGTGTGAGGACCAGAGGAAGTGGTTTGGTCACCGGAACGCAGGTGCATTTCATCTTTACTGGGTCAGGACATGCGGTTTTTCCAAACAGTTGCGCCACATTTGACCTTCACCAGCAACAAAAGTTCCTAACCTATAATGAAAAAGATTATGAAAACGTAGATATATATGTATGACTGAAACATTATACTGTACACCAGACATTGACACATTGTAACTGACTATACTTCAATTTTAAAAAAGTTCCATTTTCTCCATATCTTGTCCTTGTATGGCATTGTTCATTTCAAATATTTTTGCCAGCCTGGTAGATATAAAATAGTATCCCTTTGTGGTCTTATTTTTCATTTATTTTCATAAAAATTTGATTGTGAGAATTTTTTCCATGTCTATCACTTTTTGTTCTTCCATTTCTGAAAAATTTCTGCTTATGTCAATGACCCATTTTGCCATAGGATTGTTTGTCTTTTCTTATTAAATCTTAGGAATGCTTTAAATAATCTGAGTACCATTTCTTAATCAGTGACATGTTTGGTAAATAGCTCCTCACAGTATGTGATCTGTCCACTCAGTTTCTTAATAGTTTTAATACTTTTTACGTGAAGCGGTTTATAATTCATTTTAGTCATGTTCATCAATCACTTCCTTTATGGTGCTCATAGTTTTTCTGATTTAAGAAATTCTTCCTCAGTTCAGAGTCATAAAATATTTTCTATATTCTCATCTAGAATTTGTATAGTTTAGCCTTAACTTAGGAAGTTATTTTTGGCATGGTGGGGGTCCAGTTTCACTCTTTGGATTTGCATAAGCACTTGTCTTCCCATCGTATCGTGCAGTCTGTTCTTTTCCAACTGATATGTAAAATCATCTGTCGTATATCAAATGTCCATATATATGTGATCCTTTTTTTAGGTTTTCTATTCTGGACCACTTCTCTGTGTGTCTTTCCCTGTACCAGAGACACAGTGTCTTATCCTGTCCTTGTTTGATGAGTCTGGTTATTTCTGGAGGGCCTGTCCTCCACTTTTGCTCTTTTTCTTCAGTGTGCATTGGACTTTATGCTTCCAAATAAATTTTGCATTAATTTGTATTAACTTGTGTGTGTCTTCAAACATACATCACCTTTTTTCTTGAAAGATAACTTGGCTGTCCATGAAGTCCCAGGTTCCAAGTTTTACCCCCTCTACCCCCATCTTAAAATATATTTCTCCTTGAATGCTGTATGGCCAATGGAAAAATCTTTAATTTGATTTTCATTCTTTTGTGTTTGTTTATTTTGAAAATAGTTTACTGTGGAAAAATGTATATAACATGAAATGTACGATTTTAACCATTTTTAGGTGTACATTCAGTCACATTGCGTACACACACGTTGTTGTGCAACCATCACCACCATTCCTCTCTTGAACTTTTTTATCTTCTCCAATGAAAACTCTGTATCCATTAACTACTAACTCACAATTCCCTACCTAATTCCATTCTCCTTTCTGCCTCTAGGAATTTGACTATTCTAGACACTTCATATAAATGGAATCATATAATATTTGTCTTTTTATTACTAGCTAATTTCATTCATTATAGTGTCCTAAGTTTTATCCATTTTGTAATGTGTCAGAATTTCCTTCCTTTTTAAGACTATTTGAATAATATTTCATAGTATTGATACAACTTAGTTTGCTTATCCATTCATTTATTGATGGACATTTGAGTTACTTCCACTTTTTGGCTCTTGTGAATGATTCTGCTATCCACAAGGCTGTCCAAATATCTGTCCAAGTGCCTGCTTGAACAGATATACCCAGAAGTAGAATCGCTGGGTCATATAGTAATTCTCTGTTTAATTTTTTGAGGAACCACTGTATTGTTTTCTACAGATGTTCTACCATTTTACATTCCCAGCAGCAATGAAAAAGGGCTCTAATTTCCCTACATTCTAACCACACTTGAGATTTTCTGGCTTTTTGATGACAGCCATCCTAATGGCCGCAAAGCAGCATCTCATTGTGGCTTTGGTTTGCATTTCTCTAGTGATTACTGGTGTTGAGCATCCTGCCATGTGTTTATCAGCCATCTGTATATCTTCTTTGGAGAAATGGCTGTTTAAGTCCTTTACTCACTTTTGAATTGGGTTGCTTGGGTTTTCGGTTTAGTTGTAGGAGTTCTTTATATATTCTATTTATATATATTCTATTAGTTGCTTATCAGATGTATGATTTGCAATATTCTATCCCATCCCATAGGTTGCCGTTTCATTCTGTTGATGGTGTCGTTTGATGTACGGAAGGTTTTAATTTTGATGAAGTCCAGTTTTTTTGTTGTCGTTGCCTGTGCTTTTGGTGTCATACTGAAGAAACCATTGCCAAATCCAAGATCACGATAATGTTCCTCTGTGTTTTCTTCTAAGTTTTATACTTTCATCCCTTACATATAGGTCTTTGATCCACTTTGAGGTAATTTTTATATACGGTGTAAGGTAAGGACCCAAGTTCATTCTTTGTGTGTGAATATCCAGTTGAAAAGACTATCCTTTCCATGCTGAATGGTCTTGACACCCTTGTTCAAAATTACTGGACCGTATATGCAAGGGTTAACTTCTGGACTCTATTTTATGCCATTGGTCTGTCTATACGTCTGTCCTTATGCCCATACCACACTGTTTTGATTACTGTAGCTTTGTAGTAAGTTTCAAAATCAGGAAGTGCGAGACCTCCAACTTTGTTCTTTATCAAGAATGTTTTGGCTACTGATTCTTATTCTTTGGCATTTAGTTTCTTCCCATTTCTATTTCAGAATTCAGTTAGGCTTACAAAGATGTCTAATTTATCCATGTGGGTGGGAGAGGTCAAAGGAGAAGCCAGCTCAGGGTCTGGAGCTCCAGGTTGTTCAGGACCTGTAGGGACAGGACAGGCCATCGCCAGCCTCTGGGCACACCACCCAACAGGGGCACTCCATATATGCAGGACGGATCCTCAGACTTCACCCAGTGCCAGGTGTCAACATGCAGGAACACGGAATTCCTGTAGCCCGATGTGGTGTAGTCTGTGTAGGGTGCACCCAAAGCCTTCCCCTCCCCTGTGCTAGTCATGGCCCTCCTAGCTTACAAGCTTCCTGGGATTCTGATGCCTGCAAGAAAACCCTGAATTACAGATAAGCAAGTGGGTCTCAGGAGTCAAGATGCTGTTTGTAACACTTGACCCCACCCCACCGTGGAGCACAGTGCACTCGCCTGGGCTAGGTTTTGGTCCACAGGAACCCTCCAGACTCAGGATGCTGACATCCTGAGTGGTGACACTGTGACCCCACATTGGAGCATGGGACACCCCACCAGGAAGGAAAAGTGGTTATCAGCCTGACCTCTCAAATTCCCTGAGGAGCACATCATGATGCAGGCGAGGATTATGAACAGCCTCCTAACTTTGAGATTCCCTGTGGGCTGCACCACCTGAGATTCTCATGGAACGTCAGAAGGCAGAGTTCTGTTTGTGAGCTCCTCTCCTGGGACATCAGCGTAGTGCATGAACTTCTCATGGCTCTGACCCCACACTCACTTCTCTGAGTCCATACCCAGAAAGGAGAATTTTTCATTTATCCTGACCTACCTCTGAATGCCTGCATTTATTTAAAAGTGAAAGGGTGACCTACACTGTTGGTGAGAAAGTAAATTGGTGCAGCCACTGTGGAGGACAGTATGAAGGTTCCTTAAAAACCGAAACATAGGCTTACCATATGATCCAGCCATCCCACTCTTGAGCATATATCCAGAGGAGCTTTAATTTAAAAAGACACATGCACCCCAGTGCTCATAGAAGCACTATTTACAATAGCAAGACACAGAAACTACCTAAATGCCATTGACAGATGACTGGATAAAGAAGGTGTGTGTGTGTGTGTGTGTGTGTGTGTGTGTGTGTGTGTGTAATGGAATACTATTCAGCCATAAAAAAGAATGAAATAACGCTATTTGCAGCTACATGGATGGGCCTAGAGATTATCATATTAAGTGAAGAAAGTCAGACAGAGAAAGACAGATGCCATATGATATCACTTATATGTGGAATCTAAAAAAAAAAATTCTATTTACAAACCAAAAACAGACTCATGGACATAGAAAACAAACCATGGTAACCAAAGAAGAAAATGTGGGAAGGGTAAATTAGTGATTGAGGATTAACAGACACACACTACTGTATATAAAATAGATAAACAGCAAAGACCTACTGTGTAGCACAGGGAACTGTATTCAATTCCTTATGATAACACATAAAGGAAAATAATCTGAAAAGAAAATATATATGTACATATATATATAACTGAATCACTTTGCTGTACACCTGAAACTAACACTGTAGATCAACTACACTTCAATAATAAATAAAACTGAAAAAAAATTAAAGGATGGGATGGTGTGTGAAGCAGGGAGATTTGGGGGCCTGGGATTTACTCTCAAGACTGTTTCAAGTTCATATCAAATATTTAAATCATTTTAACATTTGAAATGTGTACATTTTAAAACAAAAAATAAATCTTAAAACTTAAATTTGAAATTCTCAATTTTAGTGAAATGTGAATATTCTCTCTTATTCTTGTCTTTTCCAGAGTTCTCAGGGGCTGTGGTCTCACGCCATCTACTGGGGCAACCATGGGCCATTTCCAGCAGGGACGGTGCAGTGTTGCCCTGGGTGCCTGACTACCACCACCTCCAGAGAATCAGTGTCTAAAAGGTAAGTCCCATGTTCGTGGGTTCCCTAATGACCGTACCAGAGGGGCAGGTGCAGTCAACATCTCCAGCAACAGCGCTTGGAGTGGTCCTGGGAACAGAGTACCTGAGAATCAGGCTTAAAGCCAAGGAGGAATAGACTGTTAATTTATCCACTAATGCCCATGGAGAGCATCCACTAATGTCCCTTGCAGAACACCCCCCACCGCCCTGGGCGTGGATGCTGATGGCCGACTGGTAAGCAGTTCCTGTAGGTTCCAAGGAAGACAGCAGGCTAGATGTGGGCATTTGGCTAAACCCCAGGTGCCGGTTCCTGTGACAAGAAGCAAAGCCTCCAGCCTCTGTTTATCAGGAGAGTAACAGGCTCTTACTTTCTGATTTGTCCCGCAGGTGACAGTGACTAGGAAGAGGCTCTCCTGGCCGAGGCCCCGGTGCACGGAGAGGCGGAACCAGAAATCTCCTAATTGGTACCACATACATCAGGTCAGATAAGTTTCTTATTTTCCAGCCTCACCAACCAAAAAATTACACCCAAGTCGGAACCATGTGCAAGCTGGCACTGCATCCATGCATGTCTCCAGGTTCACAGACCTCACTGCCTCACTCCTCCGTCCTCGTGGTCTGGACCTTAGATGAGCTTATCTCCCCAGGTCTCATAGGGGCTCAGGGAGGATACACAGCATGTCACAGCTCATCACAGTGGCAGCACTGGGGCTGGGATTAGACCAGATTTCTGACTCTGAAGCAGCAGCAGTCAGCACAGACCCAGCCCTGTGTGCAGAGGGAGCCCCTCCAAGTGCTCGTCTTGAAGAAAGGAACGGGAGACATGCGTGGGATTCTAACTCACCCTACCACCTGTAAAATTAACTCCACACATGCTAGTATAAAGGTTCCCATCATTCTCTACTTAGCTCACTTTCTGTAAAGGTCCAGACAGTAAATATGATCTCCATTTTAACTGCTCAGCTCAGCTGCTTGGGAAAGTGACCACCCACCAGACAACCGTGATGGATGTGGCTGGGTTCCAGGACAGCGTCATTCACGATGTCAGGTGGTGGACCCACACGTGGCCCACGGGCCATCATCTGGGAGCCCCAAATGATGGAGGCAGAAGGATGCACTTGTGTTTCATCAGGCATGACCAGGTTACCACCAGTGGCCCAGCGCTGGTTCACTGGTGGGAGTCACCCTCACTTGCCACGTGCTGGGTGCTTCTCCCCAGCAATTGGCTGGCACAGCCCACCTGTGCTTAGGCTGTAAGATGCCCTTTTATCCCTCTAGCTGGGATTAT
The DNA here is from genome assembly GCF_036321535.1 of Camelus dromedarius. Lineage (NCBI taxonomy): Eukaryota > Metazoa > Chordata > Mammalia > Artiodactyla > Camelidae > Camelus > Camelus dromedarius. The sequence goes on from NC_087464.1 coordinate 4,014,876, forward strand.
TCTGCCTCGGAAATCAGAAGTCTTTATGGATTTTGTTGGACTGTTGTTGGGAGTATGACAGCTCTGGGAAAGACGGCATTGTCTTCAGCAAGTATAGTTGCTCAGCCAACTCTGGATGGATGTGGAGTCTTTCTGAAGAGCCCAGTGAGCGGTGAGGGCTGAGGTGGGCGGCATATGCCTCCCTGATAAAGGCATAGGTGGGATTGGCAACAACACAGTTACATTGTAGGAGTGTTACACGTCTGTATCACTTGAAAGAAGATTCAAAATCTTGCAACTCCAAATTAACCTCGCTGAGATTAATTAGGATCAGGCATTTGATTTTTTAACAACCTAGTCTGTCTTCTCTTCAATCTGTTGCCACTGGAATTGACAGAAAGCGGGATGACATCACAGTCTTTTATTACTGTTTTTAAAGTATTTTTTCCTTACAAGTTGATTTAGGTGTAACTGACATGCAGCACTGTATAATTCTTTTGGGGGGGGGTGAAATTAGGTTTTATTTATATTTTAATGGAGGTACTGGGGATTGAACCCAGGCCCTTGTGCTTGTGAGGCCCATGCCCTACCACTGAGCTACACCCTCCCTACCCCAGACTTTTATTACCTGGTGTCTCACTTGAGCCATCAGGCAGCATCCCAGACCGGCTCCAGCATACGTCACGGCAGGCGGGGCTGGTCTCTCCTCTCCACTGGGGCTCCACGTGCTTCCTCACGGACACCGGCTCTCTGTTCTCTCCTGCAGATGGATGGTTTCTAGCCTGCTCCCAAACCCCACCTCAGCGGAGTGCTGGGCGGCCCTTCTACATGATCCTATGATTCTTGATATGGACGCGGTCCTGTCAGACTTTGTTCGGTCCACGGGGGCAGAACCTGGTCTGGCCAGAGACCTGCTGGAAGGTAGGTCAGCCTCCCCCGGATCCCCCAACCACCCTCTTGGGCATAACTGCCCTTCAACCCAGAGGTCTTGGAGATTTCTGTTACCTGATGCTTGGATTCCTTAAAAAGTAAAAGAGGTTTCTGTTACCTGGTACTTGGATTCCTTAAAAAGTAAAAGAAGGTGTTGATGATGAAATGACATTTGTTACTCTTTTTTTATATCAGTTTAATTATGACCTTTTTTTTTTTTTTAAATGGAGGCACTGGGGATTGAACCCAGAACCTCATGCATGCTAAGCATGTGCTCTCCCACTGAGCTATACCCACTTCCCACTTGTGTTACTCTAGATTTTATTTGGGGAATGGAATGGACCACACAACTCTCTACAGTAAAAGAGCAGAAGGTATTAGCTAGGCTTTGCTTTGCATTAAAGCTTATAGATGTTGAGTCAAAAATCCAGGGGTCGTGGGTATAGCTCAGTGGGAGAGCATATGCTTAGATGCACAGGGTCCTAGGTTCAATCCCCAGTACTTCCATTAAAAAATGATAATAAAATAAATTTAAAACAAGATAACAAAAATCTATCACTGGTTATTTTTTTAAAGAAAACATATTCAGTAAAACAGACATTATAGAACATTCAAGAAAAACACTTTTATTGGAGACCTTAGCTTCTTATCTTTGTCTTAGCTGAGACAAAATACTTTAGGCCGAAATTTTTGATGAAAAGAAAAAAGGCACCTAATACCCAATAAAATAGTCGAGAATAATTCACAAGCAAGAAAGCAATTCACCCTCAAGCCTTTAATGTAGATACCATTCACTCGGTGACAGTGTGCACAGTCCAGAGTTAGAACGTTTTCAGGTAGTTCTTCAGCTATCATCATCATGAAATAAAATCAGTGTTTCATTTTGGTCTCTAGAATGGATTTACTTTGTGTACTTTTGAAATTGCTTTTTTTTATAGTGGGGTGAAAAGAAGAGGTGGGAAGAATCAATTTCAGCTTCTCAGGACAGTCTTGTGTGTGAAAGGAGAGAATTTTTAAATGATTACTCTTTGCTTCAAACGTATAAACTCCTCCTTGTGAAATTAGCAAATACTCAGTCCAGTAGTGTAAGTCCGAATGAGTCCTTAATTCACTGAGGGGGAAAATAAGAATTACTGTACATTTGTATGAATGGAGGTAACTACTTAGTCCTATTGAAAATTAAGAACCACCTGCTAGACGATTCTGATAAAACAACAATACCATAGCATAGTTTTTCAATTTCCCTGAACCTCCCAGAATTTCTAACAAACTCAGGGTTTAGAATAAACTATGCCAAGAGAATGTTTGTGATGTATGTGAATTAAAGTGTGATTCTCACTTCTTGGTAGTCACATTATATAATATCTCCCTGAGAGTTTTCACTGCTTTTCTGAATTTCAATGAGCAGTAGTGTGGGGAAGTGGATTATTAATGAGGTTGGCAGTGAGGGCTGGGTCAAGTCCAGACTCAATATTTGCTGCCTATTAGATGTAGGGCAAATGATCTTATTTCCCTTAGCCTCAGTTTTTTTTTTTTCTATACATTGACCCTAACCCACCTTCTAGAGTGATGATGGGCATTAAAGTTGTGACGTAAATGTTGTGATGTGGGTGGCGTGACCAGCATATAGCTAATGCTCAAACAATAGTGGGAGAAGATCTTGTTAGTTGTTGCCTTCTTTGCAACTAGTTACTAACTTTGCCATTGCTATCTGGTTAACCTTCAATAAGAAACAAGAGTTGTCAGCTCTTTTCTTTTTTAATTTTATTTTTGCAGGTAAAATACAGGGATGCCTTTGCACATCATTTCTTTGGGACTTCAGTCTTCCCAGACCTTTTCTCAGTTTTAGCTCCGCCTCCTGCCCTGTTTCCAATATTAAGGATTGGGGGTGGGGCTAGTTTGTCAGTCGAAGAACAGAATTTTCAGAACTTGGAAGGGCAGCTTTCTCGTTTCCAGGACACTGTCCAGAGGAGTTAAACCAATTTAGACATTTCTTCCTTTAACGTCCTCTTGCCCTGACGGTGTGAGGAAGTGAGAGTTCAGGAGCTAGCAGAATGCTTTATCCATCTGCATGACCTTATTCACTGATCCGTCTGCAATGGGTGACTCCTCTGAACATCCCCACAGCTTTCCAATTCTCCTGTGTGTGCAATGGTCATTTAGGGGAGACAGTCTGAGCTACAGCAAAGGGTGGAATTGAGATGTATATTAAATACACTGAAACTAAAACCAATTTGCCTCAATTACCTGGTATTTTAAAATAATTTTTTAATAGGGGGGAAAGTTGAGTTAAAAGTTATCAATAGTTTTTTTTAAAGAAAATTTCTGTGGGCAGTTCTGAGAATTTGAACACCTTGTAGATCTGTTTGAGTACCGCCCCTCTTAGAACTGTCACATCAACCCGGTACTCCCTCCTGTTCTCTCTCTCTCTTTTTTTTTTTTTTTGACTTGCAGTATTGTCAGGTACAATGTGTCAGTTTCTGGTGTACAGCATCATGTCCCAGTCATGCATATACATACTCATATTCATTTTCATATTCCCTGCTGGTCTCTTTTACTGCCACAGCTTCCCCAACCCTGTCCACTGGCAACCGTTGCTCCGTTTTTTATCACTTTGATTTTGTCTCTTTCAAGAATGTCATATACATAGAGTCACATGGAACCTAATCTTTTTAAACTGGCTTCTTTTCACTCGGCATAATCATTTCGAGATTCATCTGAACTGTTGTGTTTGAGTCAAGAGTTTCTTCCTTCGTACCGCTGAGTGGTACCCCTGGTGAGGGTGGACCACACCTTGTGTAGCCATTCACCTGCAGGGGGCACTGTTGTTTCCAGTTTTTGCAATTACAGCTAGAGCTGTGACCCACTTGAGAACACAGGTGTTTGTGAACATAGCAGCTTTCATTTTTCCAGGGTAAACACAGGGGTGGGATGGCTGGTTCATATCGTAAGTGTATGTTTAACTTTATCAGAACTTTATCTCTGTTTTCTGGACTGCAGTACCATTTTGCATTTCCACTCGAAATGTGTGAGGGGTCTAGCTGTTTCCCATCCTCACCAACACTTGGCTTTTTTATTTTATTCTTTTTAATATTAGCCATTCTAGTAGGTTTGGAATGGTATCGCCTCATCGTCTTCGTGTTCATTTACCTAATGTCCAATGCCACTGAATTTTTTTTCACGTTATTATTTTCCGTCTGTAGATTTTCCCTGGTGAAATATCTGTTCCAGCCTTTTGCTTGCTGATCAGCAAAATTAGGTTGCTAGAGGTTCTTTATAGCTGAATTTTGAGAGTTCATTATATATTCTGAGTATAAATCCTTTGTCAGATATGTGATTTGCAAATATTTTCTTCCAGTCTGTGCTTGACTTCTCATGCTCTTAAGAGTGCCCTTTGCAGAGCAGAAGTTTTTGTTTGCTTGTTATCTTTATTTTGAAGAATAGTTGATTTACAGTGTTGTGTTAGTTACTGATGTACAGCATAGTGATTCAGTTATAGATATAAGTATATATACTTTTTCATATTCTTTTTCATTATAGGTTATTACAAGCTATTGAATATAGTTCCCTGTGCTTTACAGTAGGACCTTGTTGTTTATCTGTCCTGTGCATAGTAGTTTGAATCTGCTAATCCCAAGAAGTTTTTAATTTTGATGAAGTCCAGTGTCATTTTTTTTCTTTCCTGGATCATGCTTTCGGTGACATGTCTAAGAACCTTTGCATAACCAGGTCATGAAGATTTTCTCTTATGTAAACTCTTAAAAGTTTTATACTTTCATGTTTTCATTTAGATCACTGACTCTTTTTGAGTTGATTTTTATAAAATAGGTGAGATTCAGGGCAGGGTTCATTTTTATGCATATAGATGTCCAGTTGTTCAAACCATTTTTGGAGATAATCTTTCCCCCATTGAATTGCCTTTGCAAATTCATCCCAAGTTGACTGAGCATATCTGTGGGAAACTATGGATGCTGGTTCTGTTCCATGGATCAGTGTGTCCCTTCCTTTGCCAATACTACACTGTCTTGATTACTGTAGCTTTGTAGTGAGTCTTAAAATCAGCATTGGATGCTTCCAACTTTATTCTTCTTTCTCAAAATTGTTTCAAGTATCCTTTTTTTTTTTTTTGCTTTTCCATTTAAACTTGAGGAAAGACTTACTTGTACCTTTAAAGTTTCCTGCTGGAATTTTTATTGGAATTATGTTAAATCTGTAATTCTGTGCTAACTCTGTTATATCTTCCAGTCCATGAAGTCAGTATAGCCATATTTCCCATTTATTTAGAGCTTCTTTGAGTTCTTTCATGAAGGTTTTCTAGTTTGTAGCATATCAGATCCTACACATATTTTGTTAGATTTATATCTGGGGAGGGGTTGAACTGCTGTAAATGGTATTTTTTAAGTTCAGTTTCTAATTGTCCGTTACTAGTATATAACAACATAATTGATTTTTGCACATTGTCCTTATATCCTGCAGTCTTACTAAACTTAATTATTTGTTCAAGAGTGTGTGTGTGTGTGAATGTACGTGTGCACCTGAGTACATGCGTGTGTGTGTCTGTGTGTGTGTTCCTTGAAATTTTCTGCATAGACTATTGTTTCCCTTCCAGTGTATGCCTTTTATTTCTTTTTCTTGACTTACTCCACATTTATTCTTACTTATTGCACTGACGAGGACTTCTTGTAAAAGGTTGAATAAGAGTGGGGAAGGGAGCATCCTTGCCTTGTTCTTGCCCTTAGGGGGAAAGCGTCCAGTCTTTCACTGTGATGTGGAACTGAGTTTGCTAATGCTCTTTGTCAGGTGCGGGAAAGACCCTTCTACTCCGAGTTTGCTGAGAGTTTTATCGTTGTTAGGTTTTGTTTTTTTTTTCAAATACATCTTCTACCTCAATGGATATGATTGTTTCTCTACTTTAACCTGCTCATAGAATGTATTGCATTGACTGCCTTCTAGTAGCAAACCAGCCTTTTGGCCATTATTTCTTTAAAGATTTTTCTGCTGCGTACTTTTCTCCTCTCTTTAATAGGACTTGGAGAATGTAAGGTTAGACCTTTGGTTATTGTTCCACAGGTCCCTACAGTCCTACTCATTTTCTTTTCCAATCTTTTCTCTGTCAGTTATTCAGATTGGATAAGTTCTATTGAACTACTTATAAATTTACTGGCTCCTCTGTCATCTGCAGTCTGTAACTGAGCCCATCCAGTTGAATTTTTTCACTTCCAACATTTCCACTTGATTCTTCTTTGTATCTTCCATCTCTTTGCTGAGACTTTATATATTTTTCAAGAGTGTTCTCTCTTACTTGTTGGAAAATGTTTATACTAACTGCTTTAAAGTCTTGGTCAGATAATTACAATATCTACTTCATCCCCGTGTTACTGTTGAGATTTCCCTCATCTTGTGCATGGTGAGTAAATTTGGATTGTATCCTAGACATTTTGAGTACTATGTTTTGAGACTTTGTCTTTTAAATCTTATGGCAAATATTGTTATTTTTGTTTCAGAAAGTAAGTAACCCAGTCGGGCTCAGACCACACGTTCTAAGCTCCCCAGGACTTCTGTGAATGGCGGTTTCAGCGTCGCATCTTTGAGAAGTGGTTTGGATCCGCCTCGTGTGTGGGCCACCTAGTGGCCAGTCTGGGGCTTAGCCGTAGCCTGTCCCGTATTTTACTACTCCAGGTCTCTGCAAGCTCTTTAGGGCCAGATTCACACATGTGCAGCTCAGGGGAAGCCCAAGAGTTGGTCAACAACTTGAAGGGGTAGCTTTCCCAAGCTCCTGCTTTACCGGGGTCTCAGTAGTTCTGAGTCTCTGGGGCTCCCCTCTCCAGGCCTCCAGCCGGCACCCTGGGGCGTTGTTTGCGCTGCACTCCTGCGCACGTGGTCTGACTGCGCGCATCTCAGAGCTGAGCAGCCCCAGGCCAGAGAGGGAACCACAGCGGTGGGGTTCACCCCGCGCACTGGACCCGCAGCTCCTCTGATTGGAGGGGAAGGTTCCCCCGCCATCAGTTCTGATTTCTCGCAGCCTGGTCTGGGGTCCGAGAGAACTGAGAAAAAATTTTTTTCTTTTTCTTTTTGTTATTATTTTTTAAACCTGGAAGGGTCAGGAATATACTATTTTTTTAAATTTTTAATTAATTAACTAATTTATTTATTTTATTGAAGTATAGTCAGCTTACAATGAATTTATTTACAAAACAGAAACAGACTTACAGACTGAAATTTTTTTTCAATTTATTTCATTTTTTATTATTATTTTTTAAATCTGGAAGGGTCAGCAATATACTTTAATTTTAAATTAATTAATTATTTTATTTATGTATGGTCAGTTTACAATAAACTTATTTACAAAATAGAAACAGACTCACACACTAAGAAATTTATTTTATTATTATTTTTTAAACCTGGAAGGATCAGTAATATATCTACCTTAATTATTTATTCATCTATTTATTTATTTACTTTTATTGAAGTATAGTCAGTTTACAGTGAACTTATTTACAAAACAGAAACAGACTGAGAAAAAAAATTTAAGGGAAAAAAAAGATAAATAAAGGGTTTCTACATGCTTTTGGAACATTGGAGACCTCCTTCTTTCTTCTTGAGCCAGAACTTGAAGACTTCTCTTGGAGCCAGTGCGCACTTCTGGGTTTGGGGATGCAGTGAGTTCACATCGGGGAGACTGGACTTAGAAAGTGATCAACTCACCCGCAGTTCTGTGATGCTCTGAATCGTGGTCTTCTCCCTCGGTCTGCCTGCTCTCACTTGCTTCTCTGAATTCTCACTTGCTGACCCACGCGTACTGTTCAGGTGTGTCGCTGCTTTCAGTGGGAGAGATGCCGTGGCGTGTCCTCTCTCCATCTGGACCTCTGTTTTTATAGGCGGGACAGCCATGGTTACCTACATATGGTGGGTTCTTTAAGTTGTCCAAGTTATTTGGGTCAAGATTTTTCTAAAAGCCAGTGTTTCAGAGAATAAACTCTTTTCATTGTGAGGTCTCAGATTTTTGCAATGGTTCCTGGGTTAAAAAAAAAATTGCAATTGTGGCAGAAGCGTTAGCGGGTAGAGAGACCCTCCCCCCCAAACTGGAAGGCCCAAAAAAGTGTAGGTTCTTGCCTGCCAGTTGAGAAAGAATTACCAGCAGATACAAAGGGACAAAGTGCAAGTCTGCTTCTTTGCTCAAAAGAGGAAAAGGCACTTGAGCAGGGGAAGCCGTAAGACCAGGTGGCCTGATGTGAGAACTCCCACTTTTGGGGTCTCAGCTGGGTCCCTTTACCCGTCTTCTTTGGGGCTCCTTGTTCTCTTTCCACTGGCTGCTCTTTCCCTGCTGGCTTTCCAGTTCATTCTGCTCTGTGGAATGGACACTCTGGAAAAACAAGATCAGGTGCCTAGAGATCCTCAGTGTGGTCAGACTATCGGGACCCTTAAACAATGTGGTCCTGTAGATTAGATCCAGTCAGGGCTTCCTGTTCCTTCAGGGTGGCTTTTCCCATTACTCAAGCATCCTCCCAAGTCAGTCAATTTTAAACTTTGAAAGACGTTTCTAGTTTAATGGATCGGCTCCCAGCTCCCTGCCTCCCTCAGAACCCAGGTGAAAGGTATACAGCCTTGCCCATAGTATTTTTTAAACTGTGTCTGTATGTTTAATTAATTTACTTATTTCCAAATAAAAAGTCAAAAATACACACACAATAATGGGAATCAGAGGACAGCAGAGGGAAGCCCATGAGAAGCGTAGGCAGATGAATATCGGGCAGAAAAGGCAGGACAGGGACAGTGGGATAAAAAGAGACGAAGACAGAGGACACGAACACGGATCAGCCCCCCAGGTGAAAGACGTGTCCTTACATGGCTGCCTGCTTCCTTCTCACCTGCCCTTGCCCATCCGTAAAGTGATCCTTCCGAAACAGAGGTCGGGTCTGTGACTGTTTCCCAGATTCCTTTGACCTCCCCAACTACCTGCAGAATAAACTCCTCCATGAGGTACCCAAGCCCCTTTAGGATCTAGCCCCATTCCATCCCTTCCAACTAATCTTCCACTGCATCCCTTTCCCATCCTGCTCCCCAGACACACTGTCCACCTCTGTGCTTGTGCTTAAGCTCATGTCTCGTGATGCCCATTCCCCCCAGCACCCACACTCGCGCAAGTGCGTGCACGCACACACACACACATACACACACACACACACTGTCTCACTCTTGAATTCTGCTCCTCTTGCACCTCTTCCAGCTTAGACCATGAGCTCCAAGGCAGCGAGGACCACTCCAGCTTTTGCTCACTGTGTCCTCCAAACACCTGGCACATGCTAGCCCTTCAATAGTGACTAATTCACTTTTCAAATAAAATGCTACTTCAATAGACCACAAAGACTTTCCAAAAAAAAAAAATAGAGCTAATAGCTAATATTCACGTGCCAGACACTGTCTGGCCACTTTACATATATTAAAAGTTGGTTAAAAAGATTTTCGAGTGGGAGACCAAACACATGAGGTGTTTATAAGGTCTCAGTTCCTGACTTAAAGAGAAAGCAGCTTTCACACTTTTACAATAACTGTGATTCAGATCTTGCGGTTTTACCAAGATATTCTTTCAGTGTACCCATGCCTCGTTTATGCTGCTGTCTATGGGGGAAAAAAATCCTTGAATAAAGAAGCTAGGTTGCATTTTGAAGAAACATTAACTGGAGATTAACATCCCACATGTCCCCAGTTTAATTTTTCAGAATCTTTGTGAAATTTGCAAAATTAAGGAAAATGGTGAAAACTAAGTTAAACCGTCTTCTCAAAAATACTACACACCTAGAGAAGCCATCCACATATTTTAAGATGCATGTATGTTTGCCAGTTGAGTTGCTCATTTAATAACTAAAATTTCTAGATTTGTTTATGAGGAAATATACCTTTTCCAATCCTGGTCCCTGGGGTTTGAAGTATATATTGTTTGGAAATTTGCAAATGGTGGTCCAACTCCCAACCCCTTGCCAGTCATACTGACAGGTAATTCCATTAACCTTTACATTTGACCTTTGGTAACATCCCTGCGAACAACAGCTGCTGACTCAGATAAATGCAGTAATGCTCCGAGGAATACACCCAAGAGATGGGGGTGGAGGTGGAGGAAACCAAGGGGAGCATGTGTTTAGTAGAATTCTCTTCTTAACCTAACAGCTGGTCATGGGGTCCACCCACAGGAGACCCACAAGGCTGCCCCAGAGCATTTTACAGATGGACAGATGGAGTCAGAGGGGTGGTACAGATGTGGGAGGAGCCAAGGAAACTGGGCTGTTCGCGGTGGCTGACCCAGGATGCTTTGGCTCGCGGATTACACTTACTTGTCACCCAGGAAACTGGAGTGGGCTCCAGGTTGGGCACTCTTTTCATTACAGTGAGAAATAAAAGTGTCTCAAGGCCAGACATACCACATGTATGTACCCAGAGCATTTTTCCTCTGCAGTCAAGCTAGATCAGAAATTCAGTCTTTTTAAAGTTTTATTTTATTTTTTTTAATTGAAGCATAGTTGATTTACAATGTTGTGTTCGTTTCTGGTGTACAGCATAGTGATTCAGTTCTATATTATATGAATAATATATATATATATATATTCTTTTTCAGATTCTTTTTCATTTTAGGTTATTACAAGACATTGAATAGAGTTCCCTTTGCTCTACAGTAGGTCCTTGTTGTTTATCTGTTATATATATAGTAGTTTGTATCTGCTAATCCCAAACTCCTGATTTATCCCTCCCCCCCAACCCATTTCCCTTTTGGTAACCATAGCTTGCTTTCTATGTCTGTGAGTCTATTTCTGATTTGTAAATAAGTTCATTTGTGTCATTTTTTTAGATTCCACATGTAAGTGATATCATATGATATTTGCCTTTCTCTGTCTGACTTACTTCACTTAGTTTGATAATTTCTAGGTCCATCCATGTTGCTGCAATGGCATTATTTCATTCATCTTATGGCTGAGTAGTATTCATATATATATGTGTGTGTGTGTTTGTGTGTGTGTGTGTGTGTGTGTGTATCTCACATCTTCTTTATCCAGTCATTGGTTAATGGACACTTAGGTTGCTTCCATGACTTTGCTATTGTAAATAGTGCTTCTGTGAACATTGGGGTGCATGTCTCCTTTTGAATTAGAGTTTTCTCCAGATATATGCCCAGAAGTTGGATTGCTGGGTCATATGGTAAGTCTTAATTTTAAGTTTTAGTTTTTTAAGGAACCTCCATACTGTTCTCCATAATGACTCCACCAAGCTAAGTTCCCACCAGGAGTGTAGGAGGGTTCCCTTTTCTCGATACTCTCTCAGCATTTACCAGTTGTGGACTTTTTAATGATGGCCATTCTGACCTGTGTGTTGCAGTCTTGATTTGCATTTCTCTAATAATTAGCGATGTTGAGCATCTTTCCATGTGCCTGTTGGCCCTCTGGATATCTGAAGCCCAGTCCTGAGCCCATGCCACTTGATTTATTAGGAGAATTCATTGTTCTAACTTTTTTTCAAATTTGGGTGATTAGAGGGCTGCTGTGAGCAAGTCCCATGTCCCCAGGTGGAGACAAAAAAGTGGCCTGGTGACTATGAATGCCGAGTAGGACTTAGAGAAGAAGGCCTGATGGCCTCTGGCCAGAGCTGGATTACCTGTGGATCTAGAAAGACTGCCTCAATGAAACCACCGGCTGCCCCCCCTACTGTCCTGTCCCCAGTTGGGACAGTTCTGCCATTAGACTACACATATTTGAAATAAAATAACCACAAAAAAAATTCCTGTCCAGGATCAGACTTCCAAGTTGCCTCCTCTGGCCTGGCCCCATCCGGGAGGACACATTTTCTCCTTAGATAGGTGAGTACATCTAAATACTTGTGAAAACGAAGCATTAGGACCATTTGTGGTGAGTTTCGCTTGGCCTGCTAATCAATTAAGTAGATCCCTCATTTCCTTTCCATTAGGGAAGATCGTAATCCCAGGTACTAATCCTGGCTGCTTGGAATTAAATGCTTCCTCTCTGGGAAGCCAGCCACATCCACCGTGGTCTTTCTTGGGGATGTCTCCACGTGGGCTACGCCACCTTTTTGTGTTCATTCACCTTACCTCCCTGATACACACATTCTTCCAGGGCTCCCAGCCCAGTGTCGTCAATAATGAGGACTAAACTGATTTGCGTTGAAGAGGCATCCCCAGCAGCTTGTGGGTGGACTTCTTGATGGAGTATGTGATGCACTTACTAGGATCTGTGTCCCTTTAACACCATCCACGAGTCCTAGCTGCCACTCTCCCAGCCTCATCCTGCCCCTGAGTCATGCAGCTCACTGCTCGGCATTTGATGATATTAAAGAATTATTGCTAATTAGTTTTAGGTGTGATAATGCTACTGAAGTTATTGTAAGAAATACATGCACACTACGATATTGATGGGTGATCTTAGCCGTGAACTTCCTCACTGCCTTTGTACTCTTGGATGCCGTCAAACATCCTTCTTTCTTTTATTTTGCCATGTGTTCTAACTGTTCTAGGGTGAGTGTTGGTCTGAAACCACCTAGTCTAGCCTTTCTACTTTCTAGGGATGGAATGGGAAACTAATTTGGAACATATTTTGAAAGATTCTGAATAACTAAGAGGTGTGTTTGAGTCACTTGGGTCCTTGGTTACTGGAGGAGGACCACTGCCAGAAATGAAACTCTGGAGTATGGTTTGAATTTGTTTGCTGTGATATCACTGGCAAATGCTTCAGTATCAGAACAAGCACACAGTAGTTTTGTGTATGAGTATTTTTTAATCAGAGAATCCCAAACTGGCTGATGTCAGCATGATATACCTATTCTTAAAATAAAATAATTATTACTTAACTCACATGCGCAAAAAGGTGGTTGTAAATATTATCTATTTAGTCCCCGGATGGACTGCTACCTTCCAAAACAGAAGTTGTACCTCAGGCAGTTAATGTGACTGACATCGACATCATCTGTGTAGCTTTGTGTTGTAATTTACACAGATGAATTATGTTCAGGATGTATATAACTCCATCGCTGTTAGACATCGTACATTTTTGCAGTGAAGGGAACTTTTCAAAACCATGAACACAGATTGTCTGCCATTGTTGATATTCTACAAGTCATGTTAGAATATTCAGTTAACTCCGTTAGCCATCTGCATCCTGACCGATTTATTTTAAACAAGCCCGTGTACCAGCAGTACTGAGAAGTGACTTCCCATAATGAGAGGAACTTGATGTTTCTGGCTCTCCACTTTTGTGTGTGCTCTTGTGTGTGTTTACAATGGACAGCTCTAAAAGCCTGCCCTAGCTCTGCCATACTTTGTGTCTCCCTGAGGCGAAAGTAAACTTGCCAGGGCTTTGCAAGTGAAAATTGTAAAACAGTAGAGCAAAGTTTCACAATGACCTTGTAGATCTAGAAGAGATGTTTATGTGAAATCTAGGCTATTCTGTGTTTGATGGAGCCAAACATTGTAAGCAAAGAGCAGGTCTGACTGGTGTATTAGGATATATGAAGATCAGTAGATTCAAACCAGTGACTCTGGTTGAGGGTCATCTAGATGTCTAGACAGACTTTCTGCCCTGGTCCATTGATCTGTGTGTTTGTTTTTGTGCTAGTGCCATACTGTTTTGATTACTCTAGCTTTGTAGTATAGTCTGAAGTCAGGGCACATAATTCCTCCAGCTCCACTATTCTTTCTCAAGATTGTTTTGGCTATTTGAGGTCTTTTGTGTTTCCATACAAATTTTTAAATTTTTTGTTCCAGTTCTGTGAAAAATGTCATTGGCAATTTGATAGGGATTGCAGTGAATCTGTATGTTGCCTTGGGTAGTATGACCATTTTAACAGTATTGAGTCTTTCAGTCCAGGAGCATGGTATATCTTTCCATCTGAGTTATTTGGTTGAGGTAAATGGGCTTTATTCTTTTTAAACATTTTTTATTTATTTAAATTCTATTTATTTATTTAAATGGAGGGACCCGGAATTGAACCCAGGACCTCGTGCATGCTAAGCCTGTGCTATACCCTCCCCCACAATGAGCTTTGTTCTTAATAATGTTCTCCTGTAACAGAGCCTAGACTCTAGGAGTGCCCAGAAAAGCCTGTTGGTGTTGATACTGGTGTTGCTCCCACAGCCTCAGCAGAGAGACTTCAGTCCTTATCCTTCATCGCTGCCTGCCCGTTTGCAGCTGGTACCATCTCCCTGGTAGCTGGAGAAAGGAGATGGGGTGGGAGGATGGCCCTACTCCAGAGTCAAGGCTTTTCTGCACACTGTGGCAACGTCACGGGAGCATAGCTATTGGAGTTCCTTACATAATTAATGGGAAGTTCAGCCTGAGGCAGAGATTAAGCCATTTTCAGAAAATGAGTCTGAAAAATAATAATTGATTGTTCTCTGCTGTAATCAATTTGTTCCATGATTTCAGGCCGCAGCCCCTAGCAGATCAGTGATGCGGGCGAGTGAGCCTGAAGGTGCCCCCAGTGGCTGTCCCCACCGGGAGACCCCCAGCCCCGCCACCAGGGCCGTCTGCATGCTGCTGATGCACGTGCACGTTTGGCATGGCCCCAGCCCCACCCAGTCAGGATGCAGGTACAGATACTACGGAGGGGACTCAGGCATCTGTCTGGTCGCCCTGCGTCTGGGTCCAGCTCTCAGAGGAGAGCAGTTTGGGTCTCAAGTACAGGAAGCCCCATGCGACTGAATGCACGAATGATCACTGTGTATCCCCCACGTTGCTCACGATTCAGGGATCCTTGATGTCTGTGGCTTCCCTAGAAGGAGACTTGTGTGCACATACAACACTACACACATACACACACACCACCCACTCACCCTGCACACTCCCTGTACAACCCCTGACAGACAGCACACACACTAGTCACATAATACACATCGCACATACACATACATGGCATGGGCACACATCTCACATGCACACGAGTATCTCACACGCATGCATACTTTACCTGTGTGCACATGCCCCTTATGCACACATACCCTGCACCGGGACACCTCACACCCATGCCCTGAACCCCGTGTGCACACCACACACAACACACATACCACATGCCACTCACATAGCAACACACATGTTGGGCAACACAGCACACAACACAACACACACAGCATCCAAGCTGTATATACTGTACATGCCAAACGTCACCCCCACACAACACAGCACACATACCACAACCCCTACCAGTGCATGCAGAATCTGCACACGGACCCCACACATGCCACGCAGCACAACACACCACACATGGTCACTGCACATTCACATACCATAGACAGAACCCATACCCCCTACCCCCACCCCATGTGTAAGCCACACGTACCAACATACCCCGTGCACACAGTGTATTTGCACACAACTCACAGATTTGCTCCACCTCACAGGTCCGTCAGCCACTGCCCCTGCCCAGGCCTCCAATCCCATGTCCTGGCCCCTCCTTGTCCTCTCTGGCCACTCCCTGGGGGCCCTTATGAATAAGAGCAATGGCCTCATCTGGACACAAAGAAAAAAGGAATAAGTTGTCAGTGTTTCAGTTGGGATTGAAAACACTGAAAACCAGTGTGTGTGTGTGTGTGTGTGTGTATTTTTTTTTGTAATAGTACACACATAACGTTTGTGCTTATATACCATTTGCTGTTTATGGGAGTTACGAATTCAATTTTTCTCTCTCTACCATGCTGGCAGGTAATTTGGGAAATACCCAAAACACAGAATGTACAATCTGCATGTAATATATGCATAAGACTCTTCCACAGTGACTCCTGTTCTTTGGGCCCCTGGGGTCCTATTCGTCCTCCTCACCTCCCAGGCCTAGGAAGAGGTGGCCCCATGGTTCTTGGCGGCATTAGGAGGTCGTGGGTCAGAGAGTGAGGGCCCTTGTAGATGTCCGGTGTAAAGGAGCAAGTTCCTGCCACAGCAGGTTCTCCCGGCACATAGTGGGTCCTCTGATAGTGAATGAATGAATCAATCACTGAAAAAGTGGATGCACGAGAGGATGAGTTCTACCGAGCCCCTGATGTGCAAGTCCCTCCCATTAAAACAAACTCAAAGACAAAAGCAAAGAAACAGACAGCACAGAAGACTCGGCCTTCTCCTGACCTGACCATGCATTGGAGCCACACTGAACCCCGAGGCTGGAGCCCCATCCTCAGCCCTCCTCAGCCCTGCATCCCTTCTGTGTTGCCCTGCTTCTCCTCATGGCCCTGCTTACAGAAGCTTCTGGCTGCTACAAAGGCTCACTCAAGCCTGGTAGTCTCATGCAGGACCTGCCTTCCAGGCCACCAGCCTGTCCAGAGCCCAAAGCAGAGATGAGGGGTGTGGCTTCATCTTGCTGGGCTTTGCATCTGGCCCTGAGCATCCTCCCCTGTATCCTGAGCCCGACCTGGCCCCGAGCAGCCTTCCCTGTATCCTGAGCCCGACCTGGCCCCGAGCAGCCTTCCCTGGATTCCCAAGTGGGAAACACACATGGTCCTCCCGCCCACATTTCTGGCCACCTGCATGAGCCAGTGCCTGACTCTGAGTTCCTGAGCTAAAGCTCTCATTTCCATGCACTCTGGTAGTTGTTTGCAAGCTTTCTTCTGAATGTGGTTCTCAATTAAAATCTTAGGGGACCCGCACAGGTCAAATGGACAGGGCTGCTTAGGGTCAAGAGCCAGAGCCTTCCTTAAGGACAGCATCACCGCTGTGGAACCACAGGCTCACTGGGCTCCCGTGCCAGCTGCATCCTGGGTAAACCTGGCCTGGCTCCCTTGGAACCTCCATGGTCTACCCAACCCATCTGAGCTCAGGCCATGGGGAGCAGGAAATCACCATGCTTTTCTGAAAGCCTGAGAGCCTCACTGCTTTTACTGACCCTTCCAGAGTCAATCCGTCAGGAAATCCCACTGACTTCCCTTCAAGAAGCCCCAGCGCTTCCACTAGGACCCAAGTCCAAGCGCTGCAAGCCTCTGCTTCCTGTTCTCTGCTCTGCTCTTCAGGGTCAAATTTAAATACAAATTATTTCCATAAAAATTTCAGAAACTTGTCAGTTTCTCAAAAAAAAAAAAAAGTGCTGGCACTTGATTGGGGTGGCACTGACTCTGTGAGGATGCAGAGTAGGACAGCCCTGTGGCGGGAGCAGAGTGGGGGGACTTACAATGCATGCTTCCAGCTGCAGGAATGGGGACAGTGCAGCATTCATGTAAGGACAGATGAGCAGTGCATCCCGAGACAGGATGGAGTCCGGAAGGGGACCCACAGCAATTGTCAACTGACGTGTTTTTAGAAAAGTCACCAAGGGAAAGAAGAAGAAAGTCTTTTCAGCAAAAGGTGCAGGAACACTTGTAAAATACTGTTTTAAAGAAAGAAAAAAGGACCTTGACCCTCTGCTCACGCCATACACACAAACTACTTTGAGAAGGGTCATAGACTAAACACAAAGCAAAAACTCTGAAGCCTCCAGAAGAAGGCCTGGGAGGAGATCTTCATGACCCTGGAGTTAGTGAACACGTTGTAGAGAGGCCCAAGAAAGGACTGATTATGAAAACAAATGATAAACTGAATTCCATCAAACTCAAAAATCTGTTCATCAGAAGACACAAAAGTACAATAGGTAAGTCCCAAACTGGGAAATAATATTCATGAAACACATATCTGATCAAGCACTTGTATATATAGAAATAATAACTGCAAATTCATAATGTATAAATATATAAACTGATATATAATGTATAAGTAATATATAAATAACAACTGAAGATTAATTATAAAATTTACCCAATTAAAAAGTGAGGCAAAGACTTTTTTAAAAAGATGTATGTGTGTGTGTATATATATGTATGTATATGTATAAATGAATTACTTTGCTGTACACCTGAAACTAACACAACAGTATAAATCAACTATACTTCAATAAAAGTTTTTTAAATGTTTAATTAAAAAGAAAGATATATGAATGATCAGTAAGCATATGGAAAGATTTTGAAATCAGTCATCAGGGAAATAGAAATTAAAACCACAATGAGATATCACTACAGACCCCCAAACTAGCTAAAATTAAGAAGACCAAGAATACCAGGTGGTTAGGATGTGGGGTGCATAGAACTGTCTGGTATTGCTGGTAGGAGAGCAAAGTAGTAAAACCACTTTGGAAAACAATTTTCTTATAAAATGAAGCCTACACCTTTCCTGTGAGCCCGCCTTCCTACTCTGGGGTATTTACTGTAGAAAAATGGAAACATGAGTCCACAAAACAGCTCACACTTGAACGTCACAGCAGCTTTGTTCATCATCACTTAAATCTAGAAGCCGCTAAATACCCCTCAAAAGGTGAATGGATGAACCAAGCATGATTTATGCATACGATGGAATACTGCTGAGCGGTGACGAAGAAATAATTGTGGATGCACGCTACAGCAGAAATGAATCTCAGAGACCTTAATCTGAGCCAAGAGGCCAGGCACAGAAGAGTGAGCTTATATTGCATGATTCCACTTATATGAAGTTCAAAACAGCGGTGGTGTGGTAGACACAACTCTGAAGATGCCCCCAAGGCTCCCGTTCCTCGCCACACAGTCAGACACTGATTCAGGTGCTGCTGCCTGTGGACTTTGCAGATACAATTCTGGATACTAATCAGCTGACTTTAAAATAGAGAGATTTTCCTGGATTTTCTGGGAGAGCTCCAGGTCATCTCAAAGGCGTTTGAAAGCAGAATAGGGGAGGTGCCAAGATGGTAGAGTAGAGAGACTCACAGATTGCCCTCTCCCACAAATACACTAAGAATTACATCTACAAACCCAATGAATCGCACAGAACACCTGCTGACCTCTCACAGAGTGTCTCTCGCTTTGAAATACAGGAAGATTCTCACAAAATCCAGTAAAGGAAAAAACATTTTTAAGAAAAAGAATTGGTGCAAGACTTGCCCTGTAGGGAGGGAGTGGCATAGGAAGAAAGGCACCCTCACACTGGGACACCCCCTCCAGCCGGGAGGTCAACAGGGACAGAAGCAGAGCTTCCGAGGCTCAGAGGAGAAAGTGGTGACCACTGGTAGACAGAACTAAGAGATACTGGCACGGAGGGTCCCTGTGATCCCCAGCCCTAGATGTGAGCCAGCAGGGACAAGCCAGGGCTGGCTGCTGGAGATTGATGACAAGCCCAGGCAGAGGGCTGGGGCCACTGCACAGACAGCCTCAGGGGACTGGAGGGCCGTATGAACTCTGGCTGGGGATGTGTGTGGACCAGAACAGCCTGGAACCCCTGTAAGAAAGCACCAATGCTGGTGTGTCTGTGGGGGAGGGGCACAAACGCAGTCATGGCATGGTCCTTGTCTCCACTTGGCTCCATTGTTGGTATGTTCTCGTGAGAAGAGAGGTGGGCTTGGTCATAGCCGTAGCTGCTGCATGGAGGTGGGGCTGAAAACTGAATCCATACCCAGCGGCCCTGCAACTTCCCAGGCAGGACTGAGATTTCTTTACAGCCCTAGGCAGAGGATGGACTTGCTTTCTCTGGATCCTATGTGGCCCCGTGCCTCTGGGACAAACAAGCAGTGAGCAGAGTTCTGGTGCATGGCTGGGGTGAATTCGGGTATTTACAACAGGCCGGCTTACCATACTGTATGCAGAGGTGGGGCTGGGGACTGCGCTGACCCTGTGGTGCACCACAGATTCAGGTGTGTGACTGCATGCTCACTATGGTGGGCCCTAGCACCTGACATTGGTGGATCTGCCCAGGCGGTTCCTGGGGCCCAGAACCAGGGGGACACCAGAGTGGGTGGCCAGCATTCCCACAGCTAATGCAGGGACAAAGCCAGCATCAACAAAGAGGACTTTCTAAGCTCACATAACAAGTGACAGATGACACCACAGAGGGCACTGCCCTGGGGACATCTCCTGTGGAGGCACACTCAGCAACTCTTCTTCCCAGCTGAAGTGCTCCAACCCTGCCTACCACACACCACAGCTCAGAAACAGGTCTAGAAGCCTCTATTCCAGCAACAGGGGAGTAGACCCAGCTGCCATCAAGGCTGTGACAACCACAGAACAAAAAACGAGGCCCCGCTCAACAACAACAATCAGGGCAGGCTCTGATCACCACACCACCCACACCCCATCAAAGGGATGACAGCCAACACACACAGAAGAAAGACGTGGCAACCATCCATACTAAGAACAGCCCTCGCAACAAAAATATGAGATGCACACAGTCTACACAGGAATGTTCCCGCTTTAAATAAAAACAAACAAACAAAAAAACAGCCCTTCAAAACCACAGTAGACAACTGATACTCCTAAATGCAAAAGCCAGAGAAATGTAAATATAGTGAAGAAGCAGAGGAACCACTCCCAATTAAAAGAACAAGAGAAATCCCCTGAAAGAATGAACAATGAGATAGACCTCGACAGTCTACTAGATCATGACTTCGAAAGGGGGGGTGATAAAAGCACTGAAGGAAATAAGAGAGACTATGAATAGAGACAGAGAATATTATAAAAAGGAAATAGAAACTAGAAAGAGGGGCCAATTAAAAACAGAAAACTCAATGGCTGAGATGAGAGCTGAGCTAAAGGCAGTCAAAAGCAGACTAGATAACACAGAGGAACAAGTAAGTGACTTAAAAGACAGGGTAACAGAAATCACCCAATCAGAACTGCAGACAGAAAAGCAAGTAAAAAGCAGTGAAAGCAGTATAAGGGACCCAAGGGATAATATAAAGTGTGCCAACCTACACATAAGAGGAGTCCCAGAAGGAGAAGAAAGAGAAAAGGGGATTGAAAAGGTATTTGAAGAAATCATGACTGAAAACTTTCCGAACCTAAAGAAGGAAACAGATATCCAAGTACAGGAAGCACAGAGGGTCCCGAACAAGAACCCAAACAGACCTATTATAATTAAGATGGCCAAGGTTAAAAATAAATAAATGATTCTAAAGGCAGCAAGAGAAAAAAAAGAGTTAGTTACAAGGGAACCCCCATAAGACTCTCAGCTGATTTCTCTGCACAGACACTGCTGGCCAGAAGGGAGCTGCAAGATGTATTCAAAGTCCTGAATTAGAAAAGGCTGCAACCTAGGATACTCTATCCAGTGAGACTATCCTTTAGAGTAGAAGGAAAGAGAAAGAATTTCACAGATAAGCAAAAACTTAAAGAGTTCAGCAATACTAAACTTGTCCTAAAAGAAATATTGAAAGTTCTACTTTAAATAGAAAAGAAGCAGGAAGCCACAGAAAAGAGAAAACCATAATTGGAAATGCGATAACTACAATGAGTTGCAAGAGAATAAACAAAGATGGAGGGAAAAAGAAGGACATCAAAATCATAAAAGGTGGGAGAGGGGAGCAAGAAAATACAGATTTTTTTCTCTCTCTCTCTCTTTTTTTTCCTTTTTTCTTTCTTTTTTTTTTCTCTTTATTCTTTTTAGGGATGTGTTTGAGCCTACATGACCACCAGTCTAAAGCAAACAGATATAGTAAGGAGTTAACATACTTGAAAGACAAGGTAACCACAAATCAAAAGCATACAGTAGAGTCACAAAAACCAAAAAGAAACCAGGCTAATACAAAAGGAAATTATCAAGCCAGAAAAATGCCATATGATATCACTTATATGTAGAATCTTAAAAAAAAAAAAAAAAGACAAATGAGCTTATTTACATACAAAACAGAAACAGATTCACAGACATAGAAAATAAACTTATGGTTACCAGCACGGAAAGAGGGTGAGAAGGGATAAATTGGGAGTTTGAGGTTTGCATATACTAACATATGTAAGATAGACAGACAACAAGTTCATGCTGTGGAGCACAGGGAACTATATTCAATACCTTATGGTAACCTACGGTGAGAAAGAATATGACAACGAATATATGTATGTTCATGTGTGACTGAAGCATTATCCTGTACACTAGAAATTGACACAACATTTTAATAAAAACATATGTTAAAAAAAAAAGCAGAAAAGGGAGGTAGAGGAGTTAGATGAAGAAAGGGTCAGAGAGACGGAAGTGTGAAGGGGAATCAACCTGCCATCACTGGCTTGATGATGGATGAAGGGGCCACGAGTTGGGGAACAAGATCACCTCTGGGAGCTGACAGTGACCTCCTGCTGGGGACTCTGTGCTCCCTCTGTGCAGAACTGAATCCCGCCACAGCCAGGAGCCTGGAAGCAGATGCAGCCCTGCCAACACCTTGACTGAGATCATAGATATATGCTGAAAGCTGGTGAAGCTGGTGCCTGGTGCTGGCGATTAAGTTCTTGTCTCTTTGCAGAATGAATTCAGAGATGAGAAACGGAGGTTAAGAAAGTAAAGTGAGGACTTATTAAGGGATAGTACACTCTCAAGGGGAGACCAGGCAGACTCAGGTGAGCAGCTGTGCTGAGTTTCTTTGGCAAATTGATTACACAGAGTGTGAAAATGAATGGGCAGAATATTCATTGGGGAGGGAAGGGTTTGGGATCATAGTCATTGATTTTCATCCCAACTCTACCTTCCCAAGGGGAGGAGGGATTTTTGTCTTATTTAGTCTGGATCGGAAGTGTCATGGCGTCAGTTCATGATGGGTACTTCTAATCTGCAAGGCTAATTTTATTGCAGTGAAGGCATAATGAGCAAAAGGTTACATTCAGACACTGGAAATTCCTGCCTTTTCCCACCTCTCTTCGTTGGCCTCCAGGACCCTTGTTACCTAAAAACGTGTGGTTTCTTATCAGTCCCAAGGGACTTTTCTTTCTCTGCCCACGAACCCCTGGTGCGTACGTGATGTAGGGTTTCCTGCATTTGACCCTGTGCCCCTCCTTTCAGCCCAATTCCTGCCATTAGGTCTGGGTCCTCCTTTCTCTGCTCATATCTAGCTATCTGCCTGCTCGAACAAAGCCACAATGTATGATGATTTGTTATGAAGTGATAGGAAACCACCACAGAGGGATGGAGAAAGGTCTCACCCTCCTCTTCCTGGCATGATGGACAAGGTCTAGGTCATGACTGGCCGTGGTTACAAGCAGGTGGGCATTTAATAAAATCATCGAACTCAGCATGGGTCCCGGCTTCCATTCTGTTGTGTATAAATGATACTACAATTTTAAAGAGTCAAGAATGGTGGGAGGGTATAGCTCAGTGCTAGACCAAGTACTTAGCATGCGTGAGGTCCTGGGTTCAATCCCCAGCACTTACATTAAAATAAATAAATAAATAAAATTCGACCAAAAAAAAGTGTTTTTAAAAAAGAGTAAAAGACTAACAGAACATTCTTTCTGCAGCTACGAATCTTTCAATGATCTCGTCTCTCCCAAAACAAAACCCTACAGTTCTGCAGTGTCCCACATGCACACACCATGCACAGGCCGCCTCCCTCTTCCGTGGACACACTACAGCCGCACAGACCCGTGGCGGGGGCTAACCTTGCTGTTCTAATGACCAAGAATGCTGTCGTCCAAAGGGTCAGGGCTCCTTCCTTATTTCTTTGCATCTGTCACTCTATTAGGCAACTATTTGGTGCCAGAGTGCTACAGCAGAACAGAGTAGGTGCCTCCTGAATCCCTGATGAGTGCGAGGGCAGTGTCCTGGCCCGCAGGCCTTCCACTGTCCGTGGGTCCTGAGCCTGCCCCCAACTGTAGCACCGCCCTCACCTGCTTCTCCTGGGCACTCTGCCTGCTCCACCAGGGAGCCCAGGAAGGGTGCAGGCACAGCTCTCCCGAGTCCCAGCCCCTCTGTGGTTATAACCTGACTATTTTGTACATAGAGGGTCCCAACAGGACTCTGTTGAATCTGAAAAAGCCAGAAATATCCTCGAAGGCCAAGCAGCCTTCCTCTCTCAGCTGTGTGGACAGCCGACTGCCTAGGGCAATTGTTTAAATGTGCTCTGGGCTCCATGACTCACTTTGGGGGCCAGACCTCCTCCAGGGCCCTGGCTCCCCAGGGAAGAACTGTGTGGCTGGGGGGGTGACACACAGACCCTGGTGGCTACGGTAGACTCCATTCTTAGCCTTGGGGTATGTGTACACTGTGGAAGGGACGCTCGGGGGCTTCCTGGGAGAATTGGATGGAAGGAGCTGGAAGACTTTCTTTAGAAGCAACAAATTAAGACTCCTCCTGGAGGCTAGCTTGGCAAACATCAGAGAGACATGAAGTGATTTATTAGCGCTCCAGGATTCGGTTTGATTTCAGTTTTCAAAAGCTACCTCGGGAATTTTTAACCGAAGCAATGAAACTGAAAGGAGTAAATCTCTTTCTCAGCTACCGTGTGGCTCCAGGGCACAGGATGCAGAGCTAGGGCCACACTCGGCAGTGGGAGGGGACAGTCATTGACATTAGACAGCCAGCAAAGCAGACTGAATTGTCAGGACAGAATCTTCCCTTTGGACAGCTGGCTCGCCTCTCTTTGATTTTATGAAACTCGGGATCCAGATTCTTTTCAAAACCTGATTTCAAGGTCGAAGGCCAGGAGACCTTACTTTAGTTGCTGAAGCTGCTGGAGATGGTGGTGATTTCAGTCAGTAGTCAACAGATTTGTCTCAGTGAGAAGACTGAGCCACAAGTATGCTGTCTACAGCATGAGGTTTTATCCAGACAGATGTCGACCTTCACTGAAGCAACAGTAGGGACATGTCACTTAGACACCAGGGAGAATGCAGGCAGGGTGTGTGACTTGGTATGAAATGGCCACTGAATTCATTTATTTGTCTTCTAAATCAAGTGATTTAAAAAAATCCATCTGAGACTGAAGTCAAATTATATCTTTGGAGGGGAGCATAATTAGGTTTATTTATTTATTTTTCTTATTTTTTGTTGAAGTGTAGTTGATTTACAATGTTAGTTTCAGGTGTGCAGCAAAGTGATTCAATTATACATATACATACATATATGTATTTTTTTTCAGTTTCTTTTCCATTATAGTTCTTTTCAGAAACTGAATACAGTTCCCTGTGCTACATAGTAGGTCCTTGTTGTTTATCTGTTTTATGTACAGTAATGTTATCTGTTGTTAATCCCAAACTCCTAAACTATTTTTAATGGAGGGACTGGGAATTGAACCCAGGATCTCGTGCATGCTAAGCATGCGCTCTACCACTGAGCTATGCCCTCCCCCTGACTATGTCTTTTTTAAACTCCACCTGGAAGCTGGCATTTCAGTCATCTCTGGCCACAAGCTGCAGCCCAGCCCCACTGACCTCTTTATAAATAAGCCAAAGACAGCCTCTGAGTAGTGGCTCTGAGGTTGTTTCTTCACTGAAGGCTGAGACCCCCTTAACCCCAAAGCCTGCCAGCCCAAACTCACATTTTTACACATCCAGTTGTTTTAAACATAGCCCAGGTAAGCAGACTGTTTGCCATGGAGAGTCTTTCTGCTTTATGTTCCCTGCACATCTTCCCTGAGCATCTGCTGATGGAGATGCTGTGGCTTGTAGGACCCTGAGCCACTGCTGCCCTCAAACCTCCCTGACCCTGAGACTCCCCGGGAGGCTGAGTGACATCCCCTGACACAGAAGCCTCCTCTCCATCCCAGTCTCCCGGGAGCTCCCTTACCCTCCTCCCCTTCTGAGTAGAGATCCCCAGGTTGCCTCTGGACAGTCCCCTGCTGGGAGGACTTCCCTCCAGGCACACCTGTCAAGACATGGCCCAGTGAAGCTTGTCTGTCCATCGCCATCTTTGTCCCTTGATCTGCCCCCACAACCCTGGAATCCCCAACACTTCTGTGTAATTCACTGGGCAGAGGGTGATGTTACAAGCCTCTGAGCCACCGCGTAGGTCATTCCTCTTCCTCTTCTTGGAAGCCGCCACTCCTCGCTAGTGAATAATGGAGCATGTCGGGCCCCATGCAGACCCGCCCGGCTCTCCGTACACACCTCTCAGCATCTCAGCCGACAGCATCTGCTTCCATGTCTGTCTTACCTCTGGCCCCGTTGGCCTCTTATAAGCACACCTGGGTCCGTATTCGTGTTTATAGCATCAGTGTCCCGGGGAGGGATGGCTCAGGAATGGGTGTTTGCTGAATGACTCCACGTGATGCAGCGTCGGGGCACTTCCTGTCCTGAGCTTCTGGCTGTTTGGTTTAGATATCACTTCAGTGGCTGCAAAGCCATTTCATCATGTATTTGCATCTTAGTTTGGATTAATCGAGTCCTGAGTATAGGAAGAGAGCCCAAGCACCTGGAAATACTAGGAAGTTGCTTTGTGTATAAGCTCTGGAGTTGTGAGACCCCAAGATAGAATGTCTCAGACTGCAAGGACATATTCATATAGTCACACAACAATGTCATAATTTTGGTTGTGGAATAGTTCAACAAATGAGTTAGTATGTGCTATATATAGAAATTGCTTTTCTTCATTTGATTGAATTAGATAAATAGATAGATAGATAGATAGATAGATAGATAGATAGATATAAAATGCATGACCAAATTGGAAGTTTTCTTTTCAGAATTATTTTATTATTTAAAAATATACTAATGAGGTTATATTTCACATCACTGTGATGTTGTTAGTCTCAATACTTCCTTTGCAGAGTAACAAAATACTCATCACTCAATGCTAAAATTGACTGTTTTGACTTTTTTCTTTGTTTGCATTCTTTTTTATTGACATATAGTCAATTTACAAGGTTGTGTCAATTTCTGGTGTACAGCATAATAGTTCAGTTATACATGTACATGCATATATTCATTTTTATATTCTTTTTCATTATAGGTAATTCAAGATATTGAATATAATTCCCTGTGCTATACAGTGGAAACTTGTTTTTTTACCTATTTTATACAAAGTAGTATCTGCAAATCTTGAACTCCCAATTTATCCCTTCCCACACCCTCTACCCCCTGGTAACCATAAGTTTGTTCTCTATATCTGTGAGTCTGTTTCGGTTTTGTGGGTAAGTTCATCTGTTTGACTTACTTTTCTATAGTATTGCACCCATTGTCTGAAGAATCTGTTCCCGTTTTTGAATGGCTGCATATTTGTTCAAGACAAAACCAAAAGGGAGTCAATTAGTTACTGAGACCAACAAGTCATGTTTACGCAGCATTCAGGGAAACTGAAGTCAGCATTTTAATGCTAATTAAATTAATGCAAACATTCATATGAATTTATCCAAGAAAATGAAGACAATACAGCAAAGTGAGGACGTGAAAGTCACCGGTGAGCCTGCCCTTGAAAGAAGATCCCAAGATGTGTTGCTGTCTCTCCTTTCGGTTCTCCTGGCTCATATGTACGTGTCTGTTTCTAGAAAGCCTTCTTCTCTGCTTGGCTTGCCCATACCCTCTTCTTCTTAAGTACTAGAAACCTATATTAGCAACCTTATATATATACGTTCGTTTTTTCCTCCAAGCGCCAATAATTATCTATAGATGTATATGTAATATCCATAGTATATACCTACACACACACAAATACAGCCAGAGAGCTCTTGGGAACACAGAAGACACTTCAGCTTTGCGGGCACGAAGGAATTTGATACAGGCACCTAGAGGCTTGTACCACCACCAGAAGGGTTGGGAGAGCGGAGGGCAGGAAACCACGGAGAGAAGCAGGTGGGGAGGTCGTCATCCTCAGCCTCAGGGATGGCAGCGGGGCCAGGCTGCGCCTGTACCAAAGCACCGAAGCCCTTTGTGGGGAGCGCTCCTCTGGAAGCAGCTGTGGCTCCCGGGACTGAGGACCGGCCTCCCCAGGGCGGCACCCCGCACCCCGCCCCGGGAGCCGTGCGTTCCGTATTCCTGCGCGCAGCTGACGGTGGAGTGCCAGGGCTGCTCCTTCTGCAGCCTTCCAAACCCTGCATGAGCGATTCTCGTTTGGGAACCTGGAAGCCATCAGGAAGGCAATCTGGGACATGTCATTGCTGGCTTCTCCCCCGTTCTCACAGGAGGATGTAAAAGAGGGCTCTTCTTCCTTGGTTTTCGAAATGAACATTAATTAAACTTGCTTAGTTTTCCGAATGAATGCTAAACGCAGCTTGTCTGATTCCAAGAAGGAAAAAACGTGCTTATATTTCTTCTTGGGATCATATTACATTTACAAACTAGCTTGGGTAGAAACGATATCGAGTCTCCCAACTAAGAACACAGTGTATGCAGTTCTGCTTTTGTGCCTTTCAGGGATAATATAACTTTTCCACGTACATGTTTTACACATCCCTTTTACGTTTATTCCTTGGTACTTATTCTTTTACTTACAATTATAAATAGAATATTCTCTGCCATAATGTCTTCTCACTCGTTTTGGTTTATATACGAAGGTCATTAATGCCGTTCAGACTGTGTCCGACTCTCTGCCTCCCTCTAGTGGGTACATGGGTGCATCTCCCGTCCTGGCCCCTGTGGGTGGACGGGTCCTTTGACTCGCTCTGGCCACGGGCTGTGAACACAAATGAGACGTCACTTGTGAGCCAGAGTGTTTGATCGTTAGTGGGAGGTACTCCAGGGCTCTTTGTCCCTCTTCCACATTGCTGGGCAGTTCTTAAGACCAGCTGCTGTGTCAGCCTGAATCCTGAAGTGGGAAGGTGGGTGGGACACAGCTCAGCCAACCCACACCAAAGGCGGTCCCTGAGCAAAAAGCAATCCTTCTGTGGGGGGCTTGCCATTCTGGGGCTGTTGCTACAAATAGGAGCTGTTCTTTTGTTAACAGTACATGTCACTGTGTTTATCTTAGCATCTCGTGGTAATTTCTGCTTTATAAACTTTTTACCTTTTTTTTTAATCAACCCATATTCATACTTCTTATGTCTTGTTTTAATGTGAGCCTGGGATTTGTTTCCACCAGGTATGATAAGACACACACAGACACAGACACAGACCCGATCTTCGTGAAGCAAGCTGTGTGGGTCTGGAGGCAGAGGTAGGGCAAGGGGAAGACTTGGGCACAAGGTTTATTGGGGTTTCTGCAGGAAGGAACGGGCCAGGCTAGGGGAGCAGGCGGAGAATCGGCTGGGTGGAACGATTTCAGGCCCCAGGGTGGAGGGGCTGCCCAGAGCCGTCTCTAGGCGTGGGTGACTAGCAAGAAGAATATTGGCCCAGAGTGAGCGTGAGAGCCTGACCAAGGAGGTGACGAGAGGTGTGGGCTCTGGACTGGCTGGTTTTGTCATAGGAAAGGCATGCTTGCAAGGAGCAGTCTGCTATCACTGGGAATTAGAGAGTTCTGAGCAGGGCGATCTCTGCCAGGTCATCAAGCCCTCAAAAACCCAGAAAATAAAAAGCATGATTAATGCATCTCCATTGTGGACTGAACCCTTTAGCATCATAAAGTAATATGTATTATACATAAGAAAATGGCCTTCCCCCTCTTACTCAGTGCTTTTTTGGCCCAAATTCTGCTTTGCTGGGTAGAAGATCAGGACCCCTGTATTGTTCTCTTGGTGGTGGTGTCATCATTGTTCTATCACTGCCTGGTAGACCTGACAATCCGTGCTTCTTCCTCATTAATGACAACCTTTCTGAGTCACTTTGCTCTCAATATGTCTTCCATCTACAAAAAAAAAGTTGGTTTTTGAGGTGTCAACTGAAATAAAATGCACAGCATAAAAGTTGAGAGTTGTGTTTTATTCGGCAGACTTTCTGAGGACTCGAGCCCAGGAGGTAGCCTCTCAGATGGCTCTAAGAAACTGTTCTGCCCAGGCAAGAAAGGACCCAGGATATATAGGAGTTTTTGCAACAAAGATCAAGTGATTGGAACATCAAAAGATTATTGTTAATTAAAGAAAACCAAATATCACAAGTTAAGGAATTTAGTGCTTTCTGTGTATGGGAAGGTGCAATGGTCTGGGCTCATTGAAATCATTCCTTTGAGACGCACCTGGCTGTCTCCGGCCAGTGCCCTGTTCCTCCACATCCTGAGTCCCCTCAGGGGGCACCGTTGGGGGTGGCAGCAGAGGCCACACTGCCTGCTTGTCTGCATCCTGAGTTCCCTCTACTCACTGTCAGTGGTGGCAGTAACCGCTGATGACTTGATGGCCACAGCATCCTTTGTTTACTGATATGGCTGGCAATATTTTTCATTCACAGAGGTAATGTGAAAATCCTTTTCTTTAAGCAGCTACATTAAACCTGTTTAAATCCATAGATATGACAAACATGGTTGATCTTAGTTCTGCCATATTTTCTATTTATATATAAATATTTAAATGACTTTCACTCTATTTTTAATATATCCTTATTGAAGGATAGTCAGTTTACAATGTTGTGTCAATTTCTGGTGTACAGCACAATACTTCAGTCATATAGGAACATACATATATTCGTTTGCATATTCTTTTTAACCATAAGTTACAAGATATTGAATATAATTCCCTGTGCTATACAATATAAACTTGTAGTTTATCTATTTTATATATAGTAGTTAATATCTCCAAATCTAGAACTCCCAATTTGCCCCTTCCCACCCTCTTCCCCCTTGGTAACCATAAGTTTGTTTTCTATGTCTATGAGTCTGTTTCTGTCTTATAAATAAGTTTGTCCTTTTTTTTAGATTCCACATACAAATGATATCATATGTCTTTATCTTTCTGCCTTACTTCACTTAGAATGCCATTCTCCAGGTCCATTCATGTTGCTGCAAATGGCATTATTTTATTCTTTTTTATGGCTGAGTAGTATTCCATTGTATAAATATACCACAATTTCTTTATCCAGTCATCTGTTGATGGACATTTAGTTTGCTTCCATGTCTTGATTATTGTAAATAGTGCTGCTGTGAACATTGGGGTACAGGTGTCTTTTTGAACTAAGGTTCCCTCTGGATATGAGGAGTGAGGCTGCTGGATCATATGGTAAGTCCATTTTACTCTGTTATTAGCTTTTTATTTTTAGATGCATTTCTGATAATTAGAAGAGTTATGTTTTTAATCTAGTGGTTACTTTTTAAAATTCTGCCTTTAGGTACTAGTGTCTTTCCCTTTTTCTTAAAATGTGTTCCAAGGATCTACTTCAATATCACTAGTTTATATCTTCTTCCTCCTCCCTCACTCCTGTACCTTCCAAGTTAGTAGTATGTTGTTCATACATTTTTAGTGTTTCCCCTTGTACTATTATGTATGTTCACACATTTATATTTGATCTGTCAACTTTAAATATCATGTTATACTCCCATGTAGTGCAGCTGAAGCCACTGTAAGTTGATTCTACTTCCTCCCTTCTGTCAGTTTGGTGGATGGTCCCATTTTGGTTTTGGCAGAACATTGACGTTCTCCTCTGTCATTTGTGTTGGTGCCTTTGCTTTTACTTAGATGTACAGTTACACACATTTACTTACTGCTGCCTGAATTTCCCTTTGCTAAGCCTCCATTCATTCTCGATTAGCTGGAACTCATCTTCCAGGAGTTTCCTCAAGAAAGACCCATTTGAGTCATATTTCCTGAACTCATACATGTGTCAGATGGTTTGTCTGTGGCCTTTATCCATGAGGGAATAGCCTGGATGAGTACAAACATTCTTAGCTCACACTTCTTTCTTTCAGTATCTTGTAAATGTGGCCCCATCATCTTCAGGCACTGAATGTGGCTGCCAAGAAGTGTGTTACCAGCCTGATGGTCTTGCCTTTTTGCTGAAATATTCAAATCATTCTCCTTATCTTTAAAACACAGTAATGTGATAAGATGATGCCATGTTGATTACATTAGGACAGTTTCCTTATGTACAATCTGCTGTTTCAATGTGTAGGGTCAAGTATTTAATCAGAAGTTCTCTCTTTTGAAAATTTAAAAAATTTTAAATCTATGATTGCTGGTCTTA
This sequence comes from Camelus dromedarius, assembly GCF_036321535.1. Taxonomy (NCBI): domain Eukaryota; kingdom Metazoa; phylum Chordata; class Mammalia; order Artiodactyla; family Camelidae; genus Camelus; species Camelus dromedarius. The sequence goes on from NC_087464.1 coordinate 4,046,482, forward strand.
GATTCCTGTCCTAAAACTACCGTCTCCCCTGTTCCTGATTTGCCTTCACTTTTCCATGATTGGAGACCCAAGATCATTCTTTGATGGCTGTCCACTTTGTTTCTTCTGAATTAGTGAAAGGGTATTGAAGAGATTATACTTTGTAATTGTTTTCATATTTACATTTGTGTGTAAATTATTTTTTCTGAACTTATGAGATAGAATATATGTGCATGGTCCTGTGTATATTTTAATTTCTTTTTTGTTTTGGTTTTTGGCGTTTTTTTGAAAATCAAAAGGAGAGACCACAAGCACCTAGAATGTGAACTACAGTGCCTGTTCAATGTGATGTGATTTCACATGACAAGCCGTTTGCTTTAAAATTGCATGAAATTTTATTACGAAGGTATTTTACAAATTTAAGTAACATATCATTTTGTTGAGCTGGCCTGATTATAAGGAAATAATACAATCTCTCCATATGGTAAAAAAAAAAAAAGTTTTCTCTTTTAATCATAGTTGTTAAAGTCTTCTTTCTTTTCCACTGTCTTAGATTTCTCGTTTTGGGCTCCAACGATATGCACGTGGTATTTCTTTAACCGATAGTCTACATCCACCATTTCTCTTTAACCCTGTGTTTTTCTACAACTCTTTCATGGTGTTCACTTTACTAATTTTCACTGTTGGGGTCCTTACTATGCTCTCAGTGCCTGTTTCCTCTCTGCTCCCTCATAACTTGACTTCTTTTTCTTTCTTCCCCTGAGTTTAATCAGCTCCTGTCTCACTTTTTCCTATGAGTTCCTGTATCTCTGCTTCATCGTTTTCCTGCATAGATGCCATGCTTTAGTGCTCAATTAAGGCACCACATACCCTTCGAGAGACAAAACAAAATATGCTGTTTCACATGAGATCTAACCTCCCTTGATGTTCCTCTTAAGACAATAAAAAAAAAATGCAGCTACATGGATGGATCTGGAGATCATCATTCTAAGTGAAGTAAGCCAGAAAGAGAAAGAAAAATACCATATGATATCACTTATGTGGAATCTAAAAAAAAAAAAAAAGACACAAATGAACTTATTTACAAAACAGAAACAGACTCACAGACATAGAAAACAAACTTATGGTTACCAGTGCGGGAAAGGGGGTGGGAAAGGATAAATTGGGAGTTTGAGATTTGCAGATACAAACTACTATGTATAAAATAGATAAACAAGTTTCTACCGTACAGCACAGGGACCTATATTCAATACCTTGTAGTAACCTATAATGAAAAAGAATATGAAAACGAATATATGTATGTATGTGTATGACTGAAACATGATGTTGTACATCAGAAATTGATACCACATTATAAACTGACTATACTTCAATAAAAAATAAGTAAAAATTAAATAAATAAAATACAATGAATAGAAGCTTAAAGCACAAACACTCCATCAGCCAGCTGTGCTGGAAGTGTGGGTACCGACCGTGAAACCTGTCCTGCTGGTACCCCAGTCACCTGTACGTGCCAATCACAAGCCAAGGCAGCACCTAGAAGGAAGCTTTTATCAGGCAACTGCCTCCCTCTCTCAAGGCTTTGGGCTGACGAATTCTTCCAGATAGTGATGCTGTTCTGCTGCTTGGAGGAAATACTGCTGGAAGAAGGAACAGAGGAAGCAAATACAGAAAGGGAGGGGGACAGGAACATCACTTGAAGACCTCAGGTCAGCGGCAGGAGAAAAAGAAGTCTTTCCTGCTGTGTAGATTCCTCTTGCAAATAAATCAGCATTCCGTGCATGGAGAATTAGAGGAGGGTAGAAACCGGGTCGTCAGTTAGTATCTGCTAGAGTTGAATATTTGGCCTTGAAGCTTAGGATACAAACTGTAACCAGATTTATGATGAGATGGGATTCATCTTCAAAAGAGGATGTGAATTAAGAGAATAAGGACAAGAAGAAGGAAAATGGGGGAAACTCTGTGCTTTAAGGTCAGAGAGAAAGCAAAGGAGGCAGAAAATGGGGCATGGAGCGTTCAGAGTCATAGGTTAGGGGCTGTTAAAATGTCTGTGTTGAAGTGAGGTATTCTAGTGTCCTCACAGTGGCCTGGTGGCCCGCCGGGGTTCTGGAGATGGCATGAGGGACACCAGAATGAGAATTTCACATAGTACAAGTGAGTCTCTGGGGAAGAGAGTAAGGACCCAGCAGGTGAGAACTCTGCAAAGGGGGGAATGAAGGGATCTGGGTGAAGGAGGGCAAGTCCCGTTACAGAGTGTTGACAGACAGGCACCGAGAGGGAGGTTATAAGGGTGGTCAGCAGCCCCAAACAAGGTCAAGTCCAAGGGAACTGGAGCCCCAGAAGCTTGGGTTTTCATCAAGACAAACCTGGATTTGAATCTCAGTTCTATCACTTACTGGCTGGATGTCAACCATAAGTGACGGAAGTTAGACATAAGCAAAAACCGATCACGAAGGGTCATGATACTGAGAGCTTTCCGCTTACTGAGATCTTTACAGATGCAATCTCCTCATCTCACTTAACCCTGCTAAGGCTTTTCATTTGGGGGATTTTACTATCCCAGTTGTACAGGAAAGGAACATGAGGTTCCTCAGGGTGATGCATTTGCTGTCCTCACCGTCAGGGAAGTAGCTGGGAGGCAGGGCCAAGCCCAAAGCCTGTGCTTCTCACTGCTCTGAGGGACTGATTCCTCCCTCAAGCGGAGTGTTCTGGCTTCGGGGCCCACAGCCTGGGGATTCCATCTGGCCTCAGCCCGTTCCCTCATTGTGATGGTGTCACCATGGGACCTCTGTGCCTTTCCATCGCATCCTCCCTCCATGTGACATCTGCTGGGACTCTCCAAGACTTAAAGTGGAGAAGATGAAAAGGGAGCTGGAAACTTCTGCTCTCTGAGCACCAAGCCCTGCTTCCAGGCCACCAGGGACCCACGCCTGTCCCTCGCCCCTAGACTTCCTGTTTTTAGCTACAACGTCTGCAGTCTACCAGCGTCAAGCTCATCCCTGGGGCATCCCCCAACTGCAAGTCACCACTTGTGCTCCTGGTTGTCCTGAGTTGCCATCTTCAGAATTGTTCAGAGTAAGAAGCCCATCTCAAGGGGCTCTGACCCCCTAAATGTCTGATGAGTGTGTCTGTCGACCACCCTGTTTCCTTCCCACTCAGTGGCCTCTTGGACCCTTTCCACGTGCACGGACACTGGAGTATTGGATCCTTGAGGAGTTCTTTAAAATCTCAGAAGCCAGCATTTGGGAGCTAGGCTTTGTGGACTGTGCCACCCCCTCCTCCCCTCCATGTTTGCTCTCACCTGACACTTACTGGATCTCCGTTTGCTATGAGGTGCAGCATAGGTTAGAGCCAGGATGCTCACCGGTTAAGGATACAGGCAGGTGTGTAGCAAAGTGAGCAGGAGTGCAGGACAGTGATGGGAGGACACGGAGGCATGAGCCAGTCAGAAAATCAGGGTGAGAGGTCACAGGGTGGGAAAGCAGAATGGACGGGCTTTTGCTGGTGGCTGGACGCTTGCCTCCCGGCATTGCCCCAGGCAATCCTCTAACAGAGAGATGCAGTGGGGGCACACGCCCCCCACCCCGTAGCTGTGGTCCACAGAGGCAACGCGTGATCACCGCCTTGTGGTGGGAATGTAAATGGGCAGTTCTGGAAGGGTCTCCTCTGGACAGGCTCTTTTCCTGTGGGTGGGAGAAGCATGGTGGGTCAGGAGTGGGCTGGCTCCTGGGAGCAGGAGCTGGGGGGCGGCAGGGATGGGGGTGGGGGGGCTGCAGCTGTGCCAGGACCAGGTCTTGTGCCCGGGGCAGCCGTGCAGGGTGAGATTGCAGCTCGGGGGATGCATCCAGATTGGAGGGTTCTCATGCAACACTGCAGTGTAGCAAGTGAAGGACTGTGGTTCGAGGCTGTAACCCTCTAAGCCTCACTTTCTGTTCGTGAGAAGCTAGAATGGTGCCTGCTCCCGGTGGGGCTTGGGGACGATGACCTGGTGTGGCTTCCGGCCACACCAGGTGCTCCACGTGGGCTGTGTCCCTCCTCTCCCGTCGCCAGGATTCGTCGTGCTGGTGTCACCACTAATATACACTCCCATGATACCGTGTCTGCATTTCATTATAGAACCTCAGTCGTCCATGACCTTCCCTCTCCCCGACCTTCCTTCCACACACAGGTTCGACCCTCCCTTGGGCACTTGCCACCGTCAGCCCTGCTGTAGAGCAAGGCAGCCACCCAGGTCATCACCCCTGCTAAGGAATCACGTCCCTAAAGGCAGGGTCTTGTCCTGCCCTTCCTGGAACCTGCACTCTGGAACGTGACTGCCCGTTGGATAGACACCACCACTTAGACTCAAAAGTGCGTTTGTGATCACACGGGCAGGATTCTCTCCTGTGACCGGCAGTCACGTGGAAGAGTGACAGCACGTGCTGGAATTTCTGCTTCAACTGCTTCCCCTAAACCAGCTCCGTCTTTGCCACCACCCTCCACTACTGCTGCCACACAACTACAAACAGTGACAGGGCCGTGTAACACCAGAACCTCCACCTGTCGTCACTGACTGGTTTTTTTGTTAAATAGCCCAGATGACTTAGTTTGGTTTCCTGACCCCAAAATGTACAAAGATGCTCCTACTGTGTCTTTGTGAGCTGACTGTGGAGTTAAAAAATACGATTACATTGTAAAAGACCGTGTTGATAGAATTTAAACATGATGACTGATAGCATCGTCTGCACCAGAAAAAAAAAAAAAGTAGAAAGACCAAGGGAAGATATTCAAATCCTATTTTATACAGGCAACGCCTCGTGCTGTGTGTATACAACATAATTCCACATAGAGTTTGTCAATATAGTTAATACCTGGAATTTGAAGTTAATCAGGAGGGGATAAGATTTTATTTGCTCTTTAACATTAAAGCTAAAAATTAAAGCTAAGCTTTTAATTCTTTGCCTTTAAAAAGCTTGTGATGCCTGGTGGGATCAGGTGCAGCGGGTGATGCCTCCTTCCTGCCATGAGAAGTCCACCAGCTCTCAGGGCTGGGAACTGAAGCCCCCATGCTGAGTCCAGCTCCCTGCAGTTAGCACCACCCCCCTCCCCGAGTGCTGTGAAGAGTCTGCCTCAGCACCCAGCACCCAGCCCCCAGCCCAGTGTCAGGGGGCCTGCTGAGCGCTGCCCGGGCCAGGCACACCTGTCCTGCCCAGCATCTCACCTGATTCAGCACCTGAAGTCTCCTCTCGCCCCCTCCCCCAGGCTCTCACCCAGCCGTCCCTCTGGAGCCCCCACCTTTCCCAAACTGAGCTTAAAGGAAGAAGTGAAATAGTGAACCAAAGCCAAGAATGTGGGGATTCTTTTCATTCGCTTTTTTCCTCTCGCTTTTGCTCCCCTTGGAGCGTAAGCTCTAGGACTTGATTTTCAGGGAGGGGTGGGTAATTAGGGATGGAATGTTCTGCAGTGTGTGTGTGTGAATCTAAGGTGTCACAGTAGATAGTCACAGACTTCAGGAGACATCGTGGGTGTAGAACACTGGCTCCTCTGGTTCATTCTGGGCACATAAGAAGTCAGTACTGCAGGGCCTCTGTATTAGTGGTAACTGGTTTAAAAAAATGACAGACTATAAACCTGTGTTTGCCACTCTGCTTCCACCATGTATCCTACCAACAAGCCTCACCTACCGAATCCAGTGAGTTTTAACTCCACATCTGATTCCTTTCCTCTTTCCCTACCTTTTTTGTCTTTTTTCCTTTTCTTTAAAAAAAGAATATTTTGTGTGTTATTAACAGGAATTCCTATTTGGTGTGGCTTAACTATTTCAGAAGGTCATCAGATTGTGAGACTGCTTCCATGAAACATTTTTGTGCCACTGTTTAAAAAAATTTTTTTAAACAGTTGACATTAATAAAAATGTGAATGTGGGGTTGGGGGGGTACTCTTAGAGAGTAGACATCAGGCCATTTATCCCTTAGAAAAATGAGAACTGCTGGTGGGAAGCTCCTGAGTTAACCCGTGCTAAAAGAAACCCTTCTTTGCCTGGTTATTTCCTACCATGTGACCGTTATTCATGCATCAGTATTGTGATCTCTTGTCAATTTCTCATCTCCAGGCAAAAACTGGGACCTGACGGCCGCTCTGAGTGACTATGAGCAGCTCCGACAGGTGCACACAGCCAACCTGCCACCTGTTTTCAATGAGGGCAGGTGCCCCAAGCAGCCGGAGCGAGAGCCGCCCCCTCCCGGGCACACGGCGGACCGGCCCTGCCTGCCCCGGCAGGAGGACATCGCCCAAGGTACCGGCTAAGGGACCCCACCCCGCCAGGCACCAGCTCCCTGGCCAGCACACCATGGCTCACAAGGGGACTGGGGTAGGGGAGCAGAGAACGGCCAGGTCACAGCCTCCCACCTGCAGACAGAGCAGTGTCTCCATGCACCATGCCTCTTACTAAGCAGAACTGTCCTCTGCAGCTTCCATTCCTGGTTCAGAAAAACAGGAGAGTGAGTCCACTTCCCTAGGCCCCCATGTGCCTCCTGGATGCCTGGTTTTTCCAGACCGAACCTCTCTGGTCCCTTCAATTATTCCCCAAGTGGCACAGCCTCCAAACCTGTTTCACACTGGTGTTCATCATTTCCATAACCTCTGTTTTCTCTATCCCTTTTCTTAATTACAGAAGTAAGAAAAGCTCATTGTAACACAGGAAGCAATACAAAGATATATAAAGAAAACGTAAGGGGGTGGAGGTATAGCTTAGTCATAGAGCTCTTGTGGCAGGAGGTCCTGGGTTCAATCCTCAGTGCCTCCATTAAGGGAAAAACAAAAATAAAAATAAATCATGAAATGCATATTTATCTTTAAAAAAAAAAGTGAGAGTTTTCTTCTCCACAACTCCCAGGTCACAGGGAGACCAGCCAGTGTTTGCATCCTGTTCCGTCTCTTCCTACTTTGCTTGTTCAAAATGCAAACACGTCAGAGCCCATTGCACATAATGCCCTTTGCAAAGTGCTTGTTTCCTTCAGCAATAAATCACAAACGTACTCTCCTAATATTTTATTCCACAGCATGTGATCATTTTTAAACCATGCCTATATTCACAGTGATTCTGTTTTTTCTTGGATTTTGTTGGTGGTGGTGGTTTTGACACTACAAGCGATGCTAAAATGAACTCTATGCCTGCAGTTCATACATACTAGGGCTTTTATTTCTATAGGTTAGCTTTTCCAAAGTGGATTTTCTGTGCCAGCATGTGAATTTTTAATTTAATAACTTCAGGATTTCTTTCCCAAGCACATATCTGTTCACCATGTGTGAAACGGGGTGTTCCCCCTCATTCTTGCCAGGACTGGATATTCTCACAATGATTTTACATTGTTTTTCTACTCAGAAGGTTAAAAAGAAAATAGTGTATTTTTAACTTTCATCTTGTCATTTGCTTGTTAGCCAGTTAGATCTCCCCTTGTGATGTGCCTGTTCACATACTTTGCCCATTTTTCTATTGATTTGTTTGCATTTTTCTTATCAATTTGTAGCATTCTTAATAATGAAGACAAACATATATTATCTTTGTATATGAGGTATATTAATATAAAGTATATTAATATCTCCCATTGCATTAGATCAAACCTCCCAACCTGTATCTCCCGCTATATCATTTGCCTTACAACTGTTCACAGAATATTCTGCCACACAAAATGTTTACATTCCTATGCATTCATGGCTAAGAGTGGCCTCTCTTGGCTCTCCAGGATCTCCTGAAATTCAAAGTTATCGACATACTTTCCTACATTTTGGGGCTATATTGTTAGTTGCATATGTAGTCATGTTTGTTAAGTCATCTGGCTCTAATGTGCTTTGTTACCAATATATAGAGAGTCTCTGTCCCACATAATTGTTTATCTTTAAATCTGTTTTAGTTGATGTTAAACCTCTACCCTGCCTTTCTGTTGGTTCATACTTGCCTGGAATAGCATTTTCATCTGTTATTTCAATGCTTCTTTATCCTTCTGTATCTAATGTGATTCCTGTAAGTAGTTTATCATCAGATATTATTTTATTGTCCAATCCAAGAGTCTCTGTCTTTTAAGCAGTGAATTTAATCCACTTATTTTACTTTTATGATAGTCCTGTCTGTGCTTCATGTTATGTGATTTCTTTGCCACACTTTTTTGTATGTGTCTTTCTCCTATTCTATCTTTTCTGCCTATTTAATTTTTCAATTGGTTTGAAAGTTATCCATTCTATTTATGTTATAGTTACCCCCGTTCTATTACAACCTATATTTAGGTTTTCTCTCTGTTAATTTTTAAAACTTATCCACAACTATATTTTATCCTGAAAAAAAAAAAAAAGACATGTGTCTCTGTTTTCATCTTCTCCCTTCCTGCCTCCTGGGCTCTCAATCATATTTAGGCTCTTTTTGCTTGTTTAGACAACAGTTAACTTTATTTACTCACATTTATCTTTTGCTGAAAGACTGCTTCCTCAAAGACTATTTTCTAAAAGAATTATTGCATGATCAGTCTCCTAAGACCTCAAGTAACTAAAGGTGTTTACATGACATACTTAAATTTCTGTTTGGTGGCATGAGAATTCTAGGTTCAGATTACCTTCCTTGAATGTTCTGAAACCATTCCATCCCCCCATTGGCTTCCTGCATCTCATTTTCATGCCTTCTAAGAGGATTCCTTGACTTGATCTTCTAACATTCTAATTTATTTTTCACATGAATCCATTCTGTTAATCAGCATTCACATTTTTCATTCCAAATAAGCTCCTTCTCATTATTATTATTTCACATTCTGGCATTCGCTTTATCTCTTTGAACACATTTGCTAGGCTTATTTTAAAAGCTTGTCCTCCTGGTGCATTCCAGCACAAGTACTTTGTGGACTTTCTGTAACAGTGTTTGCCTTGCTCAGACATTTCCTAAGTTTTCCCCTGAGCACACAGCACCTTGCAGTCAGCAGCCATCTCAGCTTATGGTATCAGAGGAAAGGGACAAAGGCATGAGCTCTGGTTGGCATGGAGCTTGGGGAGATGTGCACTCAAGTTGGTGAGCGTTGAATGCTTTGATTTGGGCTCAGAATGCTCCCCACTTGCTCTCTTCCCCATGGTTGCTTTTCTCCTTAGGGGACCTCCCAGACCCTCTGTTCTAGAAATTTTTCATTTCCAGGGGCTGCCACCTTCTGTTGTGACTGGCAAGCTCACAGGGGGTGTAAGAAAGAAGAGGAGAGGCGGGCCTGGCCAGCCCACCTGTTCCTGTGTGGTTGGTACCTGTCCCTGCTGAGCACCAGCATTGCCCTGACACTCTTCCAGCTGGCATCAGCCAACACAGTATCTGGCCCACACTGCAGTGGGGATGGCGTAGGCAGTGACCTGCCCAGGGCTGGGCTGGGGAGGAGAGAGGCACAGCCAGAACAGCCTCCCTCAGCCCCTCCCCGTGGAACCCAGCCCACTCCCACTCTCCGGCTCCAGTGGGCCTCCTGGGTGGGCTAGGAAGAGCTGCTGAGGCATGTCCATTGTCTTGTCCTCCTCCTTCATGTCTGCCACCAGATCTGAATCTGGAGGAACCACCTCTTCTAATCGTTTAGTTCGGTCTTCCCTTCTGGGTCTTCCGTGACTGTGTCTTCCTTCAGCACCACCAAGGACAGCCTCCTGGCATCTCCCGCACAGTGGAAATCCAGACAGTTGGCAACATGGCCGTTCCTGCCCTTTGGAGTGGCAAACAATCCAAACCCTTATCTCATCCTCCCATGGAAGGGCCTAGAAGGAGCCTCCTTTCCGTTTTCAGAGAGGTTGACAGAACCAGAACCTAAAAAGTGTAACTGATACCTGCTGCCATCTGATCTTTATCAGATATTATTCAGAAAAAAAACAGAGGTATATCATAACATAATTCCATTAATTGAGCCTTGTGAACATGTATTTTTAATAAAATAGAAATTGTAGGGGGTCGGGGTAGAACTCAGTGGTAGAGCATGTACTTAGCCTGTACAGCTTCCTGGGTTCAATCCCCAGTACCTCCATTAAAAAATAAATAAATATCAAATAAATAAACCTAATACACCCCCCAAAAAAGATTTTTTAAAAAATTTTTAAAAAGACATTGTAGTTTCTGAATTAGATCTATATCTCCTTTAATTGGATTCTTCCTGAAATCATAATGCACTAAAATGGAAAATAAAGCCCTCCTGATTCTAAATCAGAGGTCAGCAATGGCTCATGAGCCAAATCTGGCCACTTCCTGTTTGTCAATAAAGTTTTATTAGAGCACGCTCAAGCCCATCATTTACACACCGTCTATGGCTGCTTTAGAGCTACAGAGACAGTTGAGTAATTGTGGCTGAGATTGTATGGCCCACAAAGCCTGAAAAATTTATATCTGCCCCTTTTAGAAAAGTTTTGTCCACCTATTTTAATGCGGACCCAGGGTTTGCTTTAATCAGACACGGTAAGACACGCAGACAGAGAAATGACTGTCGTAGAGGGAGAGATCCTTATGCTCACAGCTCCCTAGAAGCTGGAGGCATGGCATGCCATGCAGGGCCACACAGAGAAGTGCCAGGGCTGGTCGGGAGGGGACAGAGAGGAAGACCAGGGGCAGGAGCCTTTATTGTGTTTCTGTGGCAAAGGCAAGGCAGGGCAGGCAGACTTAGGATTGGCCAGTTTGGATAGTTTCAGCTGGCTCTCTGGGGCCTACGGGCCATCTGCAGTTCTGTGGTACCTGGCCCTGGGGTAATCAGGGTAGGCATATGGGCTGCTGTTGTGAGAGCCAGCTGGAGGAGGTGGTTAGGAGTACATACAGGCCCTGAATTGGTTGCTTTGCACCAGAAAGATGCACTCCTGGATGAGTCCTTCAGTAGCTCTAAGAATTGGCTAATCCTGTAGGAAAATCCTCTGCCTGGTCAGGGAGGCCCCAGATGCCAGACCATCAAGGATACAGAAAATAGAATTAATACACATCCCATGGCCTAAATCATAGGTATCTGAGTTGGCTTTGTCAGTGGTTGGGAAATTCTGTCCAGCCTCTCACTGTTTTAAAATCCCTCTTATTTCTCTGGGGGCATAACTTTGAACATTGTAATTCTTGCTTTATTTATTTAATTTATACTTCCAAAAGAAGGACTGCTGAGTTCATGTTTAAAGAACCAGTTTGCGAGTGTGTGTGTATGAGTGTGTGTGTGCGTGTGTGTGGTTACATATGTGCGTTCATGGAGGGGATGGTTAGGACATATTAGAATTAGGAACACATGTTTCTCATTACGTGACCTTTAACATCATTTACTTTTAGTTCAAAGGCTTTTCCCCTCAGACTCCTAATATTTACTATTTGAAACTGTCTAATCACATCTTATCACACTATGAGTCAATGTTTCCAAGGTCCTCTTCCATCAGCAATAGGTGCTGATTGATGAGCCAAGAAGGCATATAGATGGCCCACCCAGCATGTTCCCACTGTTGAGGGCAGTGTGGGTTCACATCACCTCGGGTGTTAGAGCAAACTGATGTCCATCTCCATCTGGTCCTGAAAGATGGGGCAGTCCCTCCTCTCCCAGATTCCCAAAAGGTAGCTAGTAGCAAGAAGGGGTAGCTTGTAAGGGGTAGAAAGGCATGGGTTCTCCTCTGCTCCTGCTCTTAGGGAACAGGATCAAGGAAGCAGAAGCGAGGGGGTGACTCCCAGGGACACAAGCCAGCCCACGTGCTCCATCTCCTCTTCCTCATGGCCTGGGTGGTCTGACCTCTCCTCTCACTCTTCTGCAAAATATACCATACTCAATTGTCTTGGTCTCAGAATGAAACTGAAGATGAATCAAAATTATCCATTTTGGAATACTCTGTCCCTGGGGCTCACCATTCATTTTGATGTGCAAATATATGAGGCTTCTGAGAATTAATTTTTTTTATTGAAATTGGTTTACAAGGTATTAATTTCTGGTGTACAGAATAGTGATTCATATATATATATATATACACATACACACATATACACACACACATATATACACATACACATATATATATTCATTTTCAGATTCTTTTCCATTATTATAAGGTATTGAATTACAAGATACTGAATTTTCCACTATTACAAGGTATTGAATATAGTTCCCTGTGCTTTACAGTAAGGAACTTGTTGTTTATCTATTTTACATACAGTAGTTAGTATCTACAAATCTCGAACTCCCAATTCATCCCTTCCTCACCCCTTTCCCCTAGTAACCTTAAGTTTGTTTTCTATGTCTGTGAGTTTGTTTCTGTTTTGTAAGTAAGTTCATTGTTGTCATTTTTTTAGATTCTGCATATAAGTGATATCATAGGATATTTGTCTTTCTCTGTCTGGCTTACTTCACTGAGTATGACAGTCTCCAAAGTTAATTCAATTAACTTTGAATTTAAAACCAACCAAATTACCCCAGGATCCGAAGCCTCTTGGTTTTAACCTAATTTAGCAAAATGACTTTAATAGCATTTCTGTGCACTACTCTCACATGTGTGGAAGCAGAGTTCTTGTTCTGGACGAAGGCAGGGGCATAGGTCTTCCATCGGCACACAAGACCAGAAGTGAGTCTCAGGAAGGCCTCAGAAAGGCAAAGCACAGAACCCGACCGGTGAGCAGGCTAATGGGAGTGGGAATCCTTATGGCCTGAGTGAGCACACGTACTAATGAACTTGCCATTCTGTGTAGACAATACTCGTTCAAATGCCAGTTTGAATTCTGTTTTCCTGAGGACTACTGCTTTGCTAAAAGAATTCTTCATTATTACAAATATTGACGTAAAAAAGAAAACCTATTCCTAACATCACATATTTAAGAATACTTTACCTCTTAAGCACAGGACTTTTTTAAAAAAAAAAGTATGTTTTCAAATATATCTACTTTCTTTGCTGTGGCATTTAGATTGGATGATTGACTTCCTAGGAAAGTAACACGTTGTCCTTTAGAGAAATTCTGCACTGCATTTCTCACCCCTTGGTCGGAAAGCCAAGGTAGAGTAAGACCCAAGTAGACCATCAGTTTTTAAATGTATTTATTTTTGATGAAATATAGTTGCTTTACAGCAGAATTGTGTTTAGACCATCATTTTCTGAGAGTGCTGTGACAACAGAAACATTCAGACAGAAGAGAAGCCACAAATGGCTCACTATTTCTTAATTTTGTTTATTTTTTGATGGGGGAGGTAATTTGATTGATTGATTGATTGGTTGGTTGGTTGATCTGAGGAGGTACTGGGGATTGAACCCAGGACCTCATGCTTGGGCTCCACCACTTAAGCTATACCCTCCCCCACTCACTGTCTGTGTCCTGGGACCCTTCACTTGAGTGGGATGTATGTGCTTATCAGAGTAACTTTAGTAAAGGTAACTTATCTTAAAATCCAAACAGCAGTGGAGGAAGGCGAATGTGTTGCTTCTCACTTGAAAGATGTAAATGCATAAAAACAAAGGCAGTTGCCCTGGTAGAATTTGGTGCTGGGAGAGGGCAGCTCTGCTGAGCTGAGTCCGATGTAACTTAAGACCCAGAAAGCAAGGCTGATGATCTTTAAGGATGCTGAAGGGCACTTGTGTGATGGACTTGCCCTTCGCCTCCTAAGTGGTTTCAAGACTCCCTGATCACGTGCCATATGCCAAGTGGTGGGGGTGTTAGCCCAGCATTAGGGAGGCTGCGGGAAACACTGGCAGGATGGCAGGGCTAGTGGGGAGTAATGGGTGTGCAGGTGTACGTGGGTATGCCTGTGTGTGTGTGTGTGTGTGTACATGGACATGTGTTCCTGTGTGCATACGTATGCGTGTGCACCACGTGTGTGCCACGCATGTTTATACGTGCACCTGTGTCATGCGCACGTGCACGTGTGTGCGCGCGCGCGCACATGTGGGATGTGTGTCGTGTGCGCGCCCCGCCCCGCAGCTCTCAGCCCCGGGTGGTCTCTCCCTCCCCTGCAGAGAAGCGGCTGTCCCGCGGCATTTCCCACGCCAGCTCGGCCATCGTCTCTCTGGCCCGGTCGCACGTGGCGAGCGAATGCAACAACGAGCAGTTCCCCCTGGAGATGCCCATCTACACGTTCCAGCTGCCGGACCTAAGCGTGTACAGTGAGGATTTCCGGAGCTTTATCGAGCGGGACTTGATCGAGCAGGCGACGATGGTGGCTCTGGAGCAGGCCGGTGAGTTCCCCGCAGGCAGGCCGCCCAGGATCTCCGGGAGTGGGGAGGGGGAGGCGGCACAACTCACGTTACCCCGCGAGCCAGGGGGGCGCGCAGTCCGGCTCTGGGTGCCTGCATCACACGCCTGCTGGATGTGGGGCCCAGAACGCATGGTACCCAGACTTCTTGAGTGTTCCCTTTGTTCCTGTATCCACACTGGCCAGGCCAGTCCCCCTAGAGAGAACTCCAGGCTGCTTTGTAATTCTCTCCTTTCTTGTACAATCCCTACTCCCCAAGTGGGTGCTGAAGAGAAAATAAGAAAGACCATGGGCTTGGGGGGAAATAGGAGAACTGTCACTTCCTATAAACGCGGGCAAGGTAGATGACCTCCTTGAGCCTCGGTTTCCCATCTGTTAAGAAAAGGAGGTGGATGCAACAGGGTGAAACTCAGTGTTCAGTGGCCCGTGCCCCTAAGAGCTTCTAGTCTCCTCCTCCACCCAACCCTCCACCCCACTTTCCCCACCCTGCCCCACCCCCGTAAAACCTGACTTGGCTCTCCCTGGTACAGGAAAAACGGATGTGGGGCGTAAGGAGGGTTAGGGTTAGGAGTGGAGCCCCTAGGATCTGCCCCGCCAGGCGTGGGTCCTTGGCTTTGCGCAGGAAGCAATTTAAGAGCGAGCCACAGTTAAGTAAAGGTAGATTTATTCAGAGAGAGACACACTGCATAGAGTGTAGTCTGTTTCAGAAGGCAAGAGAAAGGCCACAAGGTGTGGGGATTGGGTGCTCAGGTTAAAGTAAAAGTAGACACACCTCCATAGACAGAGTGCTGACCGCCTCGGAAGAGGAGGGAGTGAGAGAGGCGGCCACAAGGCCCCCCGAGGCCTGTGGTGTTGGAACAGAATCCGCGTTCTCGGTAACTGTGCTGGAGCTGGTGTTGTGATCCCGGACAAATTGTTTTCTCTGCTGCTGCACAGCTACCAAAGGCAACCCAAAGACCAATACCCACAGCCTGGCTCTGTCTTTGACTTGATCAACGGAGGTAAAACAATCCCTCTGGATTGACAACAGCCTTAAACCTCTCCCGCTTCCCTAACCTGGGAAGGGAAACCGTCACCCAAGTCCATGAAGCGCAGAGCATCCCAACAGGATTAACCCGAAGAGGAACACACCAAGGCACATGGTAATTAAATGGACAGAAATTAAAGATAAGGAGAAAATACCAAAAGCAACAAGAGAAAAATAGCAAATAACGTGCAAGGGGACTCCCAGAAGGCTCTCAGCTGACTTTTCAGCAGAAACTCTGCTGGTCGGAAGGGAGGGGCACGATGTGTTTAAAGTGCTGAAAAGGAAGAATCCTGCAACCAAGTGTACGCCACCCAGCAAGGCTCTCGTTCAGATCTGACACTGAAATCAAAAGCTTTACAGACAAGCAAAAGTTTAAAGCAGTCAGCATCACCAAACCAGCTTTACAGCAAGTGTAGAGGGACTTCTCTAGGTGGAAAAGAAGAGGCCACAACTAGAAAGAAGGAAATTATGAAGTGTAAGAGCTTACCAGTAACAGCAAACAGACAGTAAAGGGAGGAAATCATATACACACAAACTAATAGGGAATTAAAAGACAAAAGTAGTAAAAATCATCCGTATACACAATAAGCAGTTAGAGGACACACAGAACAATTCGATGTAAAATATGATACTAAACCCCTTCCTGTGGAGGCTGGCTATTTTAAAGATGCCTCTTTTGTGAGTAATTCAGATGAGATGTTTTAAACCAAAGATATGCTATTCATAGAGAAGGGGAAATTGGTATAGGTCAAGAAAGAAAAAATTTCCTGAGCTAATTTCTCTTGAATGTCACAGCAGCTGAGACCTTTACAAAGTTCAGTCCTGAGCATCACGCAAAGCACTGGTAATTGCTGCTGCGTCATTTAAAGCTGGAGTCATGGCAAAGGGCGCAGAGTCCACTGTGACAGCTCCCCCTTCTGCCTTGGCCTGCTCAGCAAAAGGGCCTCTGCACATTCAGAATGTCTGTTCTGTTATTTTTTTCCCCCGTAAGTCACATATTAATTGTCATCACTTACATTTTACCTTCTAGACCAGCAATTTGAAAGGGTACTCTTGGGCGGGGCAGGGTATAGCTCAGTAGAGCACATGCTTAGCATGCACAAGGTCCTGGGTTCAAGCCCCAGCACCTCCATTTAAAAATAAATAAGTAAATAAATAAACCTAATTACCTCCCTCCCCCAAAAAAGTTTTTTTAAAAAAGGAAAAAAAGGAAGGATGCTCTTTCCCTCCAGCATCCAATTTTGGAAAACGCCTTTGAAAAACGCGAACTTAATGGGTTAAGATGCCAGATTCACCCACAGCGCCTCATTTCTGCCCAAGGGATGGAGAGAACTGACAGCAGGGTTGGCACCCGGGACTGTGGACGGCACCCCATCAGTGCTGTGGAAAGCCTCGAGGAAGTCACCCGGCACCCCGACTTTCAGGAGCGTGCTCCTGGGCTGGGAGAGTCCGAACATCAGAGTCCCGCCTAGGAAGGAGAGGTGAGGACCAGAAGATAATGAAAGGCAGAGCACGCATGTGTTCCTTTCCTCCCCACACTGTCCATTGGCTTCTCTGAACTGCTTTCTCCTACTCTCAAGCAACAGACCCGATCATCCCTCAGGCCCTTTCTGTGCCCAGATCCTGGGGGGACCACCCCCCACCGATGCACAGGAGTCCCACGCAGCCCCCTACCCTGGCTGAGTGAGGAGCCCAGGTGCTGGGAGTTGTCCCTGGCTGCGCCCCTCGGGCCCTGCGGTCACTCTTGGTCGGCAAGACAGGGCTCAACCGTGGAACTGTGAGTGAGAAAGCTCTCGGTATGGCCAGGTGCAGAGTGTCAGCTCCTCCTCCCAGTAATCTAGTGCTCAGGAGCACTGGGAATCAACTATTGATCAGCGATATTATTTACTGTGTAGGCAGGAGTGGAAATATGAATGTGAAAAAAATTTTAGTGAAGGGGGCAGGTATAGCTCAGTGGTAGTGTGCTTAGCATGGAGGCGGTCCTGGGTTCAATCCCTAGTCCCTTCATTAAAATAAATAAACCTAATTTCCCCAAAAAATTTTTTTTCGATTTTTAGTGAAAAAAATCTACTTGTTCAAGGCATAATTCTCGTTGTGTTTTGAAGGAAATACAGACTCTGTAACTGGACTCCCCTCTCTCTCGGGGCTGGACAGGAACCCAGGGCTCATGTGGTCCAGAAAATCAGCAAAAAAATGACCTTTACTCAGTTCATGTTGCCTGTGGTCCAGCCGTCCATCCTGGGTGCCCAGCTCCACTCTCCCAGGGCCTGGAGCAGAGCAGGCGTCCACAGTGGACCCCCAGATCCCTGAGGCCCATGGACAGTCGCATCTGCTTGAGGGACCTCTGTATTCAGCCTCCCGCAGAAGCCACGGGAGCTGGAGTGCTATTCTCCCCAGGCCTTAAAACCCTGGAGGACCCAAGCTCCTCCCACCCCGTGACAGTCAGGGACACAAGGGGGGCCAGATCTTCAGGACAGAAAACTGTTGACCTCCCAAGAGAGGAAGGAAAACGTCTTTCAAGCTCCAGCGTTTAGAATGCAAGAAACCGATTCATTTCTCAGTCAGGTTATCCTGCTGCGTTCACACGTAAGAAGACTCAGAGATCAGGGTCTGTAGGTTTGGGAAGGAACACCTGGCACCCCTTTCAGACGCCCACCACAGCATGGAGGAGATGGTGTGGCACATCAGCGGGACCACAGGTCCCAAGGGCAGGGTCATGTTTGTGTGATTAAGCAGTTAATGCACACACGGGACTCTGGTCAACATGTCAGAAGTATGTGAGGATGGATGCCTTTGAGCTGTGATGTTGAGTCTTATCTCCACGGGAGGGCATTTAGATTGGAGCGAATCTAGCAGAGAAGCCCCAGGATGCGCAGGTTTGGAAGCTTCCAGAGCGGCCCGCCCGGCCGCATCCTAGATCAGCTGGGAGGCCCACAGGAGCCTGGCTTCATTCTGTCTTAAAGTCAGAGCTGTGTGACAGCTGCCGAGACAGATTCACCCCAGGAAAGCCTGAGCAGCACTCCCATGAACGCCCCATCCAGGTGCTGGACCACCAGCCCATCACTGCGAATCCCGCAGGTGAAATCGTGGCCCCGTGGAGAGGAAGTTCTACTCAGGAAGAAAGACAAAGGTAGACCATGAATATAGCACGAGGGGCTTTGAGGGGGAGGGGGATTAGGGCAGGGAGGAATGAGCCCTGAGACCCGCTTCTGGCACAGTTTCAAAGACATGGCGTATTTAAGGAAGGCAGGGTCACAGGAGCAGATGGAGTGAGGGCTGGAGGAATTGGAAAGGAAGGCGAGAGAAGAGTAGCCAGGGAGCCCTCATGAGCCCTGAGGGTACCTGCAGGGAGAATGTGCAGCCCCTGCAGGGCTTCAAGAAAAGGAGGGGAGTAACATATATGGATTCACAGTGACACGTTCTGGCTGCTCTGTTGAGAACAGACTCTTCGGAGACAAGAGAGGAAGCTGGGGGAGCAGGGGGAGGCGGCTGCTGTAGCCCAGTGCCTTGGGGGTAACAGTGGAAATGATGCGAAGTGGCTAGATATTAAGGCAGTGTCTGTTTGGGAAAAGGACATACAGGTCTTGCCGCTGGAGTGGATGGGGGCTGAGGCGGAAAGAGGACAGTCAAGCACGACCTCAGGATTGTTGCCTTTAGCACATGGGTAGATGGTGGTGCCCTATGGAGATGCAGGCCCTGGAGAAGGGGCTGGGGGTTAGTGTCGATGGAGAAGACAGTAGCTGCAGGTGAATTCTGAGATCCTGGTGAGATGTGTCAAGCTGCTATTCTGTTGAACAAGTGGGTCTGGAAATTGGGAGCGGTCTGGGCTAAGGATACAGATGTGGGAGTTAGCAGTGTAGGGTTAAATCCGAGGGAGGGAATGTGCTCATGGGAAGGACCTCCCACAGTGCCCCTCCCAACACAGCCCTGTACAATGCTGGGTACCAGTTGGATGCGGGAGTCTGGAGCATGGATGTAAGGGAGACAGACCTGGAACAAATCATCGCAGTCCATTGGAGGAACTCTCAGAGGCACAGGCACAGCACAGTGATGCCTGGAGAAGGGGGTCAGTGGCCCTGGGTGGGTGGGGTCCCTGCAGAAGGTCAGGGACGTTGGAAGGAATCATGGAATCACGTTTAGGGCCAGAATATGCTTGCCTTTCTCACAGAGAACTGTCACGTTGTGTTTTCTTGCATCTAAGTGCCTTAGTGGGTGACTAGCAAAACGACATCTTATTTTAAACTGTGTGGTAACCATCTGTCACAAAGCCCAAATTAAGTGGTCTCATGATCATGTATGAATCAGAGGAATGTTACTTGGAAAAGGCAGAATAAGTGACTAATAATTCCACACCCAAATGTAATGCCACCAGCCTTCCCTTGATGGTGGAAGCCATCATCTCATTTTCTTCTTTGCAGGACCTCAAGATTTTGTCTTCGTTTTGTTCTGTTTTGTTTTGTTTTGTTTTTTAACATCGACAGTAGCAGTTCCCATGTTTTTTTCTGTTAAGTCAAGTTATTGCATGGGGAGACGGTAGTGACCCCTCTGTCAAAGCTAGGATTAGGAACTCTGAACCACATCCTCAATCATGCTGTTCCTGCGAAGAATCCTTTAGCTTTGGCGTTGCATCCTGGGTCCAGCGGGAGATGTTAGAATAGCACTGGGCCATTTGGTGACCTCCAGAGGCTGTGTTGACATTCACCATATGGTCACACCTGATTAATGGCCCCAGGAATGCTCTCAGCTGGGTAAGAATCTTGACTTCTGGGACCCCGCTTCAATCAAACCACTAAAACCTCACCTTTCATTCCCCTCAGCCACATAATTAAGTTTTACCGTGACTCAGTCACCTGCAAAGCGACTCAGTAGGTAGGCTGGATTGATACTTAGAAGATGATTGATTTCCCATAAGAAATTTGAATGAAAGAAAGGTGACATGTTTAGGGAAGATGCCTTGTTGAAGATGGCATGGATTCTCAGAAAGATTAATTCTAGGGGTACAAGATTCCTTCTAGATGAAAGGTCATGTCTAGATGTGCAGGATGCTGTGCCGGTGAATTCACACCCCCGTGCTTCCTCTCCTGTGTCCCAAGTCCTGGACAAAGGGGGAAAACAGTGCCTGCTGGAGGAGGGGAGCTGCTGGGGGTCTGATGGGCGCTGGATTCTGTCCTGTGAGGCATGGCTTCATGTTGTGCCTTATTTGAGATAAGTGAGCAGTTAACATGCTCTGTGTTTAAGTTTTTGAGGATTATTAGATGTCATCTGACACACATGCTGGCTTCCAAGGTGTCCTTTCCCTGGTCTGGGAGCATGTGAGTGAACAAGCCCATGGCATATTTCTAGAAAGTGAGCACGGTGGTGTGCAGGAAAAGGAGGGGGACATAGGAATGAGAACTGGGGCAAGAACATTCTCTGAATTGTATAAAAGGAGCACCTTTTCGGGTAGCATCCCCCCTGCCACATAGGAGCTTTCCCTGATTTCTGAGAAGCACCAGGGAAACTTGGAATAATTAGGGGGGAGTCATCACTTTTTACGTTGGATTCATAAGGCAAATAGGAAGGAAAAGAAATCCGTCTTCTAGAGGATGAGAGTAGAATCACACAAAGGGGCCCCTGAAAGTTGTGGAGTCTGTCCTATGGCTCCACACCTGACCTGGTGCAACAGGCACAATGTGTGCCCTGAAGGCAACGCCTCTGTCCCCTTCAAGATCAGGTCACACTTTCCTGCCGTCCTCCCCCCTCCCTCTCCCAGCAGCACAGGGGAGCCTTGAGGTCCACCAATATCCGTCTTCCAGGCAGATCCAGTGCTTTGCAAGGCTTATTTGGCCAGAGGGGAGACACACCTGCAGAGAGCCAGTGGAGGATACAATGCAATGTACACATACGGCGACACATGGGCAAGGATCAAGCATGCTTGGGACACCGCTGGGAAGTCACTAGGGAAAGGGTGGCAGGTGGTCCCTGCACAAGGGTCCCACATCTCCAGGAGTGAGAAGCAGTGACCAAAAGTTGGTGCAGCTGCACAAAGTATGCACAGCACGTGGCTGGTGTGGGTTCCCAGACGCTGCAAGTCTAGAGGGAGAAGAGATGATTTAGAAGTGATGATGGGGGAAAACAGCATGGAGATTCCTTCAAAAACTGAAAATTGAGTTACCATATGATCCAGCAATCCCACTCCTGGCCATACATCCAGAGGTAACTCTAATTTAAAAATATACATGCACCCCAGTGTTCATAGCAGCACTGTATACAATAGCCAAGACATGGAAGCAACCTAAATTTCCATCGACAGATGACTGGGTAAAGAAGTTGTAGTATATTTATACAATGGAATACTACTCAGCCATAAAAAAGAATAAAATAATACCATTTGCAGCAACATAGATGGACCTAGAGATTATCATATTCAGTGAAGTAAGTCACAAAGAGAAAGACAAGTATCATATGATATCGCTTACATGTGGAATCTAAAAAAATGATACAAAGGAACTTACAAAACAGAAACAGATTCACAGACATAGGAAAAAAACTTATGGTTACCAAAGGGGGAAGGGGATGGGAGGGATAAATTAGGAGTTTGGGATTAGTAGATACAAAGTACTGTATATAAAAGAGATAAACAGAAAAACAACAACAGGCCAGAATATAATAGTAATTTATGATTTTGCTGGTGTATTATCATCCAGTAATAAGTGCAACTTGAAACTGCCAAAAAAAAAAATTAAAAAAAAAATAAAAGAGATAAACAACAAGGACCTACTAGCACAGGGAACTATATTCAATATCTTGTAATAACCTATAATGAAAAAGAATATGAAAAAAATACATATGTATATATAACTGAATCACTGTGCTGTATACCACAAACTAACACAACATTGTAAATTAACTATACCTTCGATTGAAAAAAAAGGAAGTGGCAATGGGGAGCAGGCACACTCTGGACCCCAGGCAATGAGGGGTATGAGAGGTTCATCCATATTGCTGAGTATAGTTATAGTTTATTTATTCTTGTATATAGTGTTGCAGTGTATAGGCAGACCTCAAAGAGATTGTGGGTTTGATTTCCGACACCACAATGAAATGAGTAATACAACAAAACAAGTCACATGCATTGTTTGATTTTCCAGTGCATGTAAAAACTATGTTTACACTCTGTCATAGCCTATTAAGTGTGCAATAGCATTGTGTCTAAAAAACAATGTACACACCTTAATTTAAGAAATACTTATTGCTAACAAAATGCTAACCTTTATCTGAGCCTTCAGTGAGTTGTAGTAGTAACATCAAAGATCACTGATCACAAATCCCCATAACAATACAATAATAACGAAAAAGTTTGAAATATTGTGAGAATCACCAAAATGTGACACAGAGACACGAAGTGAGCAAATACTGTTGAAAAATGGTGCTGATAGACTTACTTGACGTAGGGTCGCTAAGAATTTTCAGTTTGTGAAAAACAATAAAGCCAAGCACAACATAACAAGGTCTGCCTGTGGGCACGTACTACAAATTATCCACTGTATTACAGTGGACATTTGGTGTCGGAGTCAATCTGGGCTGCCGTAACAAATCACCACAGGCTCAGGGCTTAAACAACAGAAATGTATTTTCTCTCAAGTCTGGAGGCTGGACGTCCCAGATCGAGGTGCCAGCTGATTCTGTTTCTGGAGAGGGGTCTCCTCCCAGCTTGTAGACAAGCACCTTCTCTCTGTCCTCACATGGTCTTTCCTGTGAAAGACCCTCAGGGGAGGGGGGAGGCAGAATGAGCTCTCTGGCATCTCTTGTAAGAACAGTCATCCTGGAAGATCCAGACCCCACCCTTCTGACCTCATGTAACGTTAACTGCATCCTTAGAAGCCCCACTTTCAATACAACCATGCTGGGGTTAGGGCTTCAACATATGAATATGGGGGGGATACAAACATTTGGTCCACAACAGTTGAGTGGTTTCCAATTTTTGATTATTATAAAAAGTGCCACTGTGGATCTTGTACATGTTTTCAAAGAACAGATGAATATGTTTCTGAAGTTCTATTCTTAGGAGTGAATTTGCTGGGTTACAGGATTTGCATGTGTTCAGATTTATAACAGCTTTCCAAATGGTCTTCCGAAATGGATGTACTGGTTGGCTTTTCCACTCTTGAGAGTTCCATATTTTTTTTAATTTTTCCATTTTAGTCATTGTGTTGGAAGTGGCATGGTATTCACACGGTGGCTTTAATTTTTATTTTCTGATGGCTAATGAAGTTGAGTACTTTTTCATATTACTGGCCATTTGGATATCCTCTTTTGTTGGGTTCCTTTTGGGGTTGAGTTTTTTTTGCCCATTTTTGCATTCATTTTTTGATTGATTTGTGGGAGTTCCTTATACATTCTGAATGTGAGTCCTTTATTAGATATGTATGACAAATACCTTCACCCACTCGTTGCGTTGACCTTTCATTCTCTGACTGGTATACTTCAATGAGCAGATGATCTTACTACTCAAGAAGTTCAATTTGCCTTTTTTTCTTTATTTTGAGACCTTCTATTTTGGTTTAAGGAATCTTTGCCTCACCCAGGTTTCTGAAAGTAAAAGCTCCTGCCTTTCACATTTAAATCTACAACCCACCTAAAAATGATCTTTATGTATGGTGGGACATGTGATGGAAGCCCATTTTCCTATATGTTTTTCCACCTGTTCTGGTACCGTTCATTGAAACCATTCTTTTTCTATTATACGGCAGTGTAACCTTTGAGATAAAGCAGGTAATTGTATATGTGTGGGTCTGATTCTGGTCTATGTTATGTTCCATTGGTTTGTCTGTCCTTAAAACAAAGTGACCAGAGTTTTATACATCTCACCACGCACTGCGAGTCCTCCAGCTTTGTGTTCCTTCTTCTGATTTGTCTCTGCTATCCTCAGCCTTTGCATTTCAGTGTAAACTAATTTGTATAGAATCCATATAGAATAATTATATATTTAATATAGAATCTATGTAAGTTAACTCCATATCAATTACTCTGTAGATCAGTTGAGAGAAAATTGATACATTTGCAATATGAAATCTCCTAATCAATGGACATGGTATATATTCCTTAATTTCACTCACAAATAGTTTGTAGTTTTCAAAGCAAAGGTCTCAAATGCTATTCATTAGATTATCTCTATACATTTTATGCATATTTTTGTATTTTAAAAAAAATCTCTAGAATGTCAGCAACAGCTGAAATATAGAAATACAACTTATTTTTATTATTGATCTTGTATTCTGGAACCTTTCTAAATTTGCTTATAAATTGCTAGTAGTTTTGGACTTTCTAGGTTCATAATCTATAAACTGCAAAGAATGATTATTTTATTTCTTATCTTATTGCATTGGGCAGGCCCTCCAGGAAATTTTTGAATCGGAGAGGTATCTTTGACTGGTTTCCAGTCTCAGAGGGAAACCTGTACTGTTTCGCCATTAAATGTGATGTTAGCTGTGGCATTTTGTAGATACTTCATGCCAGCGTAAGGCAGCTACCTTTCATGGGTATCTATGAGCAGCTGATCTCGTGTCCATGATTCTTACTCACGATGTTTGTTTCCCACTAGCTTTGTAACTTGCAATTGTGAGCAGGACATTTATCTGGGGGATTCTTGTGTGGCCTGTGTTGAGGGTTTACTCAACTATATTGAGTGATATATTTGTTTGTTTGTTTTTGCCAGATTCCCAAGGGAAATTACCCTCCTATACCCAACTTTTATGGTAATTTCTTGGCTTAGGGGTTCCAAGCCACAAATCAATTTTAGCTCAAATCAGAGCCAAGTCAATAGTGACGACATTTCTGGGAGAAGCTGTTTTGGGCTTTGTTTTTCCCCTGTGCTAATCCCAGTCTAGAAGAGACAAATTTACTCCTCAGCTCCTCATAATTTTCATATGATATCACTTATATGTGGAATCTAAAAAAGAATAATACAAATGAACTTATTTATAAAACAGAAACAGACTCACAGATACAGAAAACAAACTTACAGTTACCAAAGGGAAAGGTGGGAGATAAATTAGGAATTTGGGACAAACAGATAAACACTACTATATATAAAATAGATAAACAACAAGGACCTACTGTATAGCACAGGGAACTATATTCAATACCTTGCAATAACCTATAATGGAAAAGAATACATACGTGTGAAAACTGAATCACTTTGCTGTATCCTGGTAACTAACATTGTAAATCAACTATATGTCAATAAAAAAAATTTTTTAAAAGGGTGGGGGAACTGAAGCTGGTTGTTATGGTCCGCTCAAAGCCACATGTCTTGAAGGTACAATAGTACATATGCAACATTTATAAGACTCCTCAATACACAACTTCTAGTCAAGCAGCATTATAATATGCAGGCTATTAAAGAAAATATTTTGATGTCAATAAAATTTGTTTAAATCATGAAAAAAGGATATATGCATATGTATACATATGTACGTGGGTATAACTGGACCACTTGGCTGTATACCTGAAACATCTCAAATCAACTATACTTCAGTAAAAAAGTTAAATGTAAACCATATTCTGAAAGGTATGTATGCATCAGTAAAGGATTTTTTTAAATAACTTTTGGGAGGGGACACTGTGTTCAAGGAAATTACACAAAGAAAAATTTTGTATTTTGTGTAAAATACGCTCCCAGATTCAAGGAGAGGACGCTTTAGTCTTAAGTTTCTTAATCCTCTTGCTAATTGCTGGGAGGATTTGGCCATTTTTTATCTAAGAGGGGAAAATAATCTATATTTTATTTGAGAAGAACTAGTCAAAACATTCCACCTTACCACAGAAGTTCTCTAGAATCCTCTAGAAAATCATCCGCTGATGTCTAGGCTTCCTTAGTAAACACTCACAATTGCCCCTGCTGCCTGTCCTGGGAGTCTAAACATGAGCTTCTGTTCCAGGTCGCCTGAATTGGTGGTCCACTGTGTGCACAAGCTGTAAACGGCTTCTTCCCTTGGCCACGACGGGGGATGGGAACTGCCTTCTACACGCTGCCTCACTGGGTAAGCCCCATGGTGTAGACAGAGGGTGCTAGTGCCCCCGGCCTGCTCTGAATGTTGTTAAGGGACAGTCATATACAAACTAGAGCCACATGCTTCACTGTCACCTGGAGGAGTTCGTAAGGGATGGAGTCACCAATCCCAGCCCTTCTTTTCAAGTGCCTGGCAGGCTTGGTGGGGACAGAGAGCACACACAAGGAAAGGAGGTCTGAGCAGACCTTCAGGGATGGCCATTACAGATCATGATCTAGAGCAACCAAAGAGGACTTCCTGGAGGAGGTGGGATTTTTCCTGAGACCTGAAGAACTTGAAAGAGTATTTTAAAGAGGACATTCCAGGCAGGGAGACCATGTAGATGAAGCATAAAGGCAAGAATTGACAGGGTGTTTGGAGTCAGGGCTGAGCTCTGTTAGGTTCGAGCAGGACATGGGGAGTAGTGTATGAGGTTGGGCAGGTCTGGGGCCACCACATTGATTGTAGCTGATGCACTTAGACTAACAAAAAGACAGACGTAGGTACCGCTTGGGTAAATACCACGGGGACTGGCACGGTCTGCATGTACAGCGGAGAGATCAGCATCTTCCTCCAGTGGGGATGCGAGCTTCTTGGTTGCAAAAAGCGACACCAGCAGATGCACAGGTGTGGGTGGCAATATTTGGATGCCTGAGAGTCACAGTAGACTTTCTGGAAGCTCAGTTAACCCTCCTGGACCCAGGCAGGACTGGATTTGTGCCAGGGACCCCAGCACCAGGACTGGGTGCACCTGAAGTTTAAGGTCCCACTCCACGGATGGGATCCCAAGACAAGAACATGGTCCTTGTTGGCGAGACTCGCCTCCCCAGCTATACATGACCTTAACCTGATGCTGTGACCAAGAGCAAGGGCCACGCCCCAGACCTCGCTTCAGACCTGCAGTGAGGCCTGTTCAGTAAGAGGTGGCCTGAGATGAGACTGAAAAGGCTTAGAGGGAAATGTACGCAGTCGGGGAAGGACCTGGAGATGCCCAGAGGAGACTGGAGCCTGGGAACATTCCACATTCCGTGGGCCTGACAAGGGTGATGGGGAAGACAAGTGCACCCACCTGCCTGCTGTCTTTCTGTGTCAAAACTGATGTGTTTCTGTCAGCTGACCTGATAAAAGTATTCCACGTTCATCATAGTAAAATAAAAATCAACAAGCACACTGCCTCGGGAGGGCCATTTTTCACGTTGATCTATCATTTTCCACTCTTTTGTCTATTCTTCCAGTGAAATTGTGCTCTCTCTCACTATGTACAGTTTGGAATGCAACCTTTTTCCCCTGAAAATTTTATCGAAACTTTTCCATGCCAATCTTCAAAACCCTGACTTTGCTAGTTGTGTCCTGTTTCATCATAACGTAGGAACTCTCTCCCCATCCTGGAACTTATTTCACCCTGATCTGTATAAAACCTGGAGGAAGAATATGAAGAAAGAGATGCCTCATCTGTGTCACCCAGCAGCCTCTTGGCAAAGAGGCTTTGCCCTGGACACGCCTTTGCCCTTCGGAAACTCAGTGGGCAGAGACACAGTCCCCATCACCACCGCAGATGGGCAAGGCCACAAGCTAGATGGCCACACGCCCCTGGTGCCCTGTCTGCTGGCAGGTGTCTCCCTGTGAGCCCGGCAGGCCTCCCGAGTCTGCCTGGGATGAGAACACCTCCCCTGGGTGGGCCTCGCTCCAGCAGCAAGAGAGGCTGGGTCGTGACTGAGCCTGGGCTCTCGGACGGTTGGTCCTTTTCTCCCGGTGGTACTTTGTTTCCCTGTTGTACTCAAATTGCTGGACCCCAGAGGACCAGGACTGCCCAAGAGGCCATGAGACCATCACTGGAAATGCTTATCAGACCTGCCGACCAGTCCTGGCACTGACCTAGGGTCCAGGGCCCACATAGAAATGATGGTGATCCGGGGGTCAGGCTTGTGGGCAGACATTTATGGGACAAAGAGACCCTCTCTACAAGAGAGACCCAAACAAGGAGCCATGAAGCTTAGACTGGACGAGGCACTGGCCCTGTTCAGGAGAGCCCAGGAAGGAGGCTGCAGGCAGGTCTGATGGACAAGAAAGCTCAGCTTGACCTGTTCTCAACAGGAACATTGATGGCCTCCTCCCTCCCTCTGTACCATAGAAAAGGACCAAAATCTCACTGGATGGGGAGCCCACAGCAGTCCCCTGGTTGTCACATACCTTTGCACTAATGGATGCATGGTGAGGAGGGCAGGGTACAGCTCAGTGATAGAGTGTATGCCTAGCATGCACGAGGTCCTGGGTTTAATCCCCAGTTCCCCCATTAAATAAACAAACAAACAAACAAACCTAATTATCCCCTCCCCACAAAAATTTTTAAAAATAAGAAATAAAGGATGCATGGCTAGATGGAGCCTCTGATTATCAGTCAGTGCAGGTCACTGCTCTCTGAAAGCTCTCAGAAGGTCCCAGCTCATTTAAAAGCCCGCCTTTTCTACTCTCCACCTCGTCCTCTCCATCCCAGCTCCAGCCACCTTTCCCTCCTTAGTATGGCTCGTAGGGCCCCCTCAGGACTGGCCCAGGGCCTTTCCCTCTGCCCGGGTCGGCGACTCACTTCCATCCTTCACCACACAAGTCCTTGCTCCAATGTCTCCACTCACACCACAACCAAATCACCCGCCACTCTGTCCTCTTAGCCTGCTTCTCCCCTTATGGTGCTGCTACCCCTGACATGGTATGTTTCATGCTGATCCCATGGTTCCCCTCCCCCAGATGTGAGCTCCGCGAGATTTTAGGAATGTAGTTGGTCCTGGTTGCTTCTGTGGTTATTCCTCATCCCTATATTGAAATAAGTATGAAATTCAGTGGAATTAGTGGTATTCAATCAAATAAGTGAATGAATGAATGAATGAATGAATGAATGAATGAATGAATTCCTCCATTCTTTCCCTGAAACCAGAGCTGCACTTTCATGCTGCTTCTCCCACTGATTGGGTTTCTTGGCCATTTCTGAGCTTCCCGGAGGGCGTACTCAGACATGCTGGTTTGTCTGCATAACCCCTGGGCACCCAGCACACGCCAGGAGGGGGCAGTAGTGGGAGCCTCTCCCTCGGAAGCCGGCAGTCTCCCTGGGGCCCGGATGTGTGCACGCTGTCCTCTGACGCTCTGCTTCTCCGGAGGCTGAGATGCCTTAGGCTACAGACGTCAGATGCAGCAGACCCCCAGTGAAGCCAGTGTCTGACTGCCATCCTGGCTTGGAGCCCTGCGTGAGGACACATCACCAGCTGGTCCCTACAGGTCTCTCCCACTCAAACCCCAGACCTGGACAGTGAACATTACATCCCCCAGAGCAAAGCTGAGAGGTTGAGGGTGGCCCCAGAGACAGGCAGCACTTAATGAAACTGCAGTTGAACTAAAGGGGGCGGTGCTCCTTCATCTGCTGCTGCATCCCCGGGAAGCATCAGACGGAACAGGGGGAGGTGCCTGCTAGTCGTGAGAAGTGCTCAGCTGAGTAATGAGAGGTCTCTGTTCACACAGCCGAGGGGACCAGGCTGGGTCAGTGGTGGCATTTCTGTCACCTCATGGCTTACTCCCCTTCCTTCCTTCCTCACATCCTTTTTCTCTTCTCTGTTCACGGGCCTTCTGGCTGCAGGAATGTGGGGTTTTCATGACCGGGACCTAGTTTTGCGGAAAGCTCTCTACACCATGATGAGGACAGGGGCCGAAAGGGAAGCCCTGAAGCGGAGGTGGAGGTGGCAGCAGACGCAGCAGAACAAGGAGGTAGGTACTCGCCAGCGTGGCGGAGCTGGGTACCACACCGGGCAGGGCCAAGGGCCATGTTGGGTCTGGATCTGAGCCCCAAGCCAAGTCTGTCTTGTGAAGTCAGGAAGAAATGGCCCCTTCCCCCATTTAAAACCACTGAAGAGGAGCCTGTTACAGGAGCTCAGCCCCTGCCCGCAGTGGCCAGACGTCCACTCACACCATCTGTCCTGGTGTAGCAAGGAAAACCAACTCCCTTCACTGGCAAAGCTGTCCCGACCTGTCAGGTGAGGGCTGCTGGGGACACGAGGTGGTCCTGGCCCTGCGCACGGCCCCAGCCCCAGTGTGTGTGCTAGGTCCAAGGAGAACTCTGATCTCTGACCCTTGGTGAGCATGGCCCTTTGCTGGCCTGCAAGTCCTTGGAGCTGGGTTGCCTGTGGTCCTTTTAAGTTTCAGTGGTTTGCATGCAGGTTAACATTTGGTTATTCCCACCCCAGAGGATGACCCTTGCTGCTGACTGGACTTCCAACAGCACTGAAGATGGAAATTAGGGGTTCTGAAAAAATACTGCCCATAGCAAATGCGGACAGTCCTTGGCCACCAACAGGTGTGCCTGCCCCAGGGGCTGACAAGCCAGAGGATAAGCGCGGGGGCCCCACTCCCCTGGGGCCGGGGTGGTAGTGTGGAGGCCCCGGCCGCCTCCTGAGCCCCGTCCCTCTGTGCCAGTCAGGGCTGGTGTACACCGAGGAGGAGTGGGAGCGGGAGTGGACGGAGCTGCTGAAACTGGCCTCCAGCGAGCCGCGCACGCACTTCAGCAAGAACGGCGGCACCGGCGGCGGGTAAGTGCTGCCCCGGCCCCTCCAGGCTCTCCCCAACGAGGAAGGCGGCGTGGGAAGTGTGCGGGGGAGCCTGCGGGACCTCCAAGCTGGGGGCAACACAAGGACCCCCAATTTCAGACTTGAGAATTCTACCGAGGACGCAGCGCGGGGTGGTGCGGGACGGCGGGACCCTGCCGGATGTTTGGGGACGCGCACGCAGCCCCTTTGTGTATTCCCCCCTGCAGAGGCGTGAGCTCACGCGTGCCCCCCCACCCCGCCTCCATTTCGGGCAGCGGCGGGGAGGGCCTCAGCCTGGGCGGGAGGCATGGGGGGTGTCCCACACTGCCCATATACTCTCCAGGCTCTGAAGCAGCAGGCTGCTGGTTTGGATTTTTTCATCTAAATATCTCATTTCTGGCTTCAAGAGGTCACAGTGAAACCAAAGATCGTTAGGCGAGCCCAGCATCTCCCAGCCGGTCTCCGTGGACGTCATGCGTGGTCCCGGCCCAAAGGCTCTGCGGCTGCGCACACGCGGGGAGTAGCTGTCCCCGCAGACACAGCTAGAACGTCCCGGTCCCGGTCCCGGTCCCGGTCGCAGTCCCGGTCCCGGTCCCGGTCCCAGTCCCAGTCCCAGTCCCACTCCCAGTGTGGGAATGAAGGGCGGGCCAACGGCAACCACAGCGCCTTTGGCCCCGGAGTGCAAAAGACACGTTCGTACTTTTTCAAGCTGAGGGCCAGGTGGTCACCCCCAGAAAAAGCCTCAGGCAAACACAGGACCTGTAGGCGGTGCGTCCTGGCCGCCCCCTCTGGGCATCCGGGGGACCTCAGCCTCCGCCGCAGCAGGGTGGGCATTTCCCCCACAGTGCTGGACCGAGGCCCGTCAAAGACGAGATACTAAGGAAGCCCGTGAACACTCTTCCTACGGGGCTGTTTTGTCGCTTTGTTTTAATCATAAGGCGTGTCTGCACCGGAAGTCTATCTTGTTTAGGACATTTGGGGACAAATATTGTACAGACTCAATCCGTCCCTGAAAACACCGCTCTGTACTTTCCCACAGTGCTGAGTCATGCCTGGGATGTGTCTAAAGTGTTCCTGGCCATCCTTGTCCCCACTGCCCCTCTGGCCTCTGCCGCAGGTGCTGGTGGCCTGGATGCAGCCGGAGTCACTTACGGGGTGAGAGAAGGGTGGGGAGCAACAGCGGTAATGATATGAATGGCAAGTGACCGTCGCCGCATATTGTGTACCCCGAGTCCTCTCATCCAGGAGGCACTTGGCAGGCAGTCACGTGGCTGGTCCAGGCCATCTGACTCCTAAGGCCATGGCCTCCTCCCCGGGACCAAGGGGACTCAGAGCAGGAGAGCTGAGGGTGCAGCATCCGATGCCTCTTTATCCCTGTCTCCCTTCACTGGGACTCAGGTGTGCTGAGGTCAAGGCAGGACCACCCCATAGCGGCCCCTAGGTGATGGTGATGGGCAGTGGCAGTGTTCCCTGCTACCCACTTCTTTCTCCCATCTCTTAAGCCTTGAAGATTATAGGGTGAGGGGAGAGGATGTAGGACCAGCTGACTCCTCACCCAGCCCACAGGCAGGGCGCTCGGGTGTTGCTGAGACCTGCCAGACCCGATGGTGCTGCCCTGGGCCTCCAGATGTCCCCCTCCTCCAGGACCCCTTCACCATCTGTTTGGTTTCAGCTGTACAGATGAAAGTGTGTCTCGTCAGTAGGGATGAATGTCAAATGGGAGATGTTACTTTTCCCCCAACACATCCCCTGATCTTTTGGAGTCCGGTCCATGCAACTTGGACTAGCAGGTTCTGGGGACAGGCGAGCATTACACTGGCCACTGGCGTCCTCTTCCATCATGCGGCGCAGAAGTGCTGGGGAAGGTGGGCAACACCAATGCTGGCAGGATTCTGATGGGTGCCGTGGGAGCACCCTCTTCCCCGTCCCTCTGCCGGACCGTGGCTCAGAAACGCTCTGCAGAGTGGTGTCCAAGCCCCGTGGCTGGTTTCTCCTGGATTTCAAATGGCCCCAGGGGCTCAAATCCTCCCCCACCTCATTGCCCTCTCGAGCCAGGGCACAGAGTTTGCTGGCCAGATTGACTGCAGCCCGCAGGATGGGCCCCTGGCCCACAGCAACAGGTAAATCCCAGAAGCAGGCGGGGAGCTGCTAGAATCAAGGCTATTTTGGTTCTGACACGTGGCTTTTGTAAACACGTGAGCTCTGTGAGAGACACCAGCCTTTAGTCACTGTCATGCGATCCCCACACATTTTCCTCCCCTCTGGTTGGCTGTCATGTGGTCATGCCAACCGAGAACAGAACTGTTTCCTCCCTCCAGGAGAGGCTCCCCGGCTGGGGGATCTACCTTCCTTTGGGGTTCAAAAGTCCAAAAAAGAGACTTTCCCTGAGCAGGTTTTCAGCGTCTGCGTTTTGCCTCTGTCTTCTCTGGAAGAGGTTAGGAGGGGTCCCTCCTCGAGTTGAGCTGAGGGATGTGAAGCATCCCTGAGGCTCAAGGGCTGTGGAGATGGGTGCCCAGCGCCTGCCCCAAGGCTCTGAAAGTGGAGGCTGGATGCCCCCGGGGGTCATGCATACTTCCCAAGCTCCAGGCATGAATCCTGGGAGGTGGCCCAGGACAAGCTCTCTTCAGGACTCTGCCTATGATGAGGGTGAAGCCCAGAGGCCAGGCCTGAAGGGCAGGCCGGCCGTACCCCTGGGTACTAGCCCTGTGTCCAGGGGACAGAGGGCAGAAACCCTCAGTTGGGGGGAGGTCTGAAGACCTGCAAATGCACATCCTTGGAAGTGGGGTCAGCACTGGGGCCTCCCCCAAGCCCAGCGGGCACCCGAAGCAGGAGAGCCCTGAAGGACTTGGCTGCCCTCTAGCCTGTGCTGGCCCCGCAGGGGACATGGGTCCTGCCAGAGGACAGGATGGAGATGAAGGGAGAACCAGAGAAAAACCGGGTGGGCTGCAGTGGGCTTGGCTCAGGACTGAGATAACCCCCAGAACAGAACAAGGAAAAGTGATCAGAGAGGTCATGCAGATTTTCCAGAGTGCATTCTGGGGAGAGGAGGGCTCTAGTCAAGAGAGCATATTTGCAGGGACAATGGTGAGAAACACGAAAATGGCTTTCCTTGTGTTGGCTCCCACACCAGGCTCCCTCAGACCCTGGCTCCCGGGGGTGAGGGATGGTGCTGGCTGGTCCTTCCCTCTGTCCGGCTCCTGCCAGCTCCTGGCCTGCTGTCACCAGCACAGATGGGACAGAGCACACTCTGCTACTCCCTGCATGGACACTGGCCCTGCATCACTGTTTAAACCCACTACTTTCCCAGAAAGCAACCAGGTTAAACATCTGAAGAGTCCGAAGGGACCGAGGGTCAGACCTGGGGATGCACTTGTCCGCTTCCTGCCTTCCTCCTGCCCAACTCGCAGTGGCCCTTCCCCAGGCTCACTGGCTGAGCTCTATCAGGAGACTCCGGAGGCAGGGATGCATGTCCACAGCTGGCTCAAAGAGAAGGGCAGGGACCAGGCTGGGGTCTGGGCAGAAACCACCATGGACAGGCTGCTTAGGACTGGTGACCACAGAGCAAGGCGCCCTGTGAGACCCCAGGAAGACTAGGATGGTGTGGGCTTCCTGCTGAGCTCAGATGTGGGAGAAAGATGGGATGGTACCTGCAGATGCAGATGCGGCGAGCACAGTGAGATCCAGGACCAGGCAGAGGCGGGTGCTTCCGAGCGGGGTGCAGCTCAGAACTGCAGGACCAGTTCTCTCTGACACTCCTACTTACAAATCAAAATGTGTCCTTTTCTCCATGGCTAAAATAAAAGAAATTAGACGTTCTGGGCTGCGGCTCCTCCAGGGACCCTCTGAGGCGCCGCATGTGAAAGCCTGACCTCCAAGGGGCTGCTGGGTGTGTGACCGCCCCACAGCCAAAAGTGAACTCAGCTTGCCTTTTGCCAGAGCCGCCATCCCTGGCGCTCCAACCCACGTGGGGACCGTGAGGAGAGGGCTGTTCCCCAGAAGGCAAAGGAAGGCTAGGAGGAGAGAAGGAAATAACTCCACCCTAAGTTTGCACAGAAACCAGTGCTGGAGGGAGATTATCCATCACCGCCCCCCTCGCCATACACTCTGAGAATGGAGAGCGTGTGCAGCAGGAGGAACCCATGCTTGTTCTAAAACTGCTAAAATCTCTGAACGTCAGTTAGTGACAGCCTCTGGGTGCTTCATCCGGCTTCAAGGCAGCTGAGAAGTAGGAAGAAGGGCTGCCTGGTGGACCCCAACCAGACACCCAGACGACCTGGGTTAGCATCTCAGGCTGGGTGTGTGATCTCGAACACATCTCCCAAGCTCTCTGAGCCTCCGTGTTGCTCAGATGTACAATGCACTTGGTGACACCCTCCCTGCTAGGCTGTATCCATTTTTGATGGTTGTGTAGTAAACAGCGCCAAAACTGAGTGGCTTATATAGCAAAGCCTCCAGATATGTTCATATTCTGGGCATCAGCAATCTGAGCTGGAATTGCCTGGGGCCACTCAGATAGTCCAGGATAGCCTCACCCACATGCTCTGACTCTTGCTGGACCTCTGTCCAGGTGCGTTTTTATCCTTGAGAAGCTTCAGGCTCCTTTCAGTCAGGGCAGGAAGAGGGGCAGCCCTCACTGTGAAGGTGCTTCTCAAGCCCCTGCTTGCATCGGGTTTCCTGACGTCCCACTGGTCAAATCAAGTCTCATGGCTGAGCCAGACTCTGGGAAGAGAGAAAGAGACTCCATCCTTAATGGGAGGAGGGGCAGTCACATTGCAAAGGAACACGTACCCACGAATAGGAAGGATACGTGTCCATCTTTTTGACAATATCACCCTTTTGACTACTGTCACTTTATAATAGATCTTAAAATTCAGTAGCATTATTCCTCCAACTTTATTCTTCCTTTTTAATATTTCTGGTCTTTTTTTTTTTTTTTTTTTTTTTTTTTTGCTTTCCCATATAAATGTATGGAATCATCTTACCTATATCTGGAAAATATCCTGCTGGAATTTTTATTGATATTGCATTAAATCTATACATGAATTTGGAGAGGATTGAAATATATGAAATGTTGAATCTACTTACACATCTTTTTCCATGTATCAGGGAGTCACAGTATGTCTCTTCATTTATTTGGGTCTTCTTTGATTTGTTTCATTAGCATTTTACAATTTTCAGCATCAAGTTCTATACCTGTTTTATTAGATTTATACCTGAGTGTTTCATCTGGAGCTATTGTAAAAAGCCGTGTGCATGTGCATGCACACGTGTATGCACATGCACATGTGTCTGTGTTTTCATCTGGGTCAGCAGTCGTACATTGCTAGTTATAGAAATGTGATTGATGTTTGTGTTGACTTTGTTCTGTGATGTTACTAAACTCATTTGTCAGTTTTAGGAGGCTTTTTAGATTCCTTGGAATTTTCTACATAGACATTCATATCATCTGTGAGTAGGGATAGTTTTATTTCTCCCTTTCCAGTCTCTTCTTCCAAGCCTTTCATTTCTTTTTCTTGACTTATTGCACTAGCTAGGACTTCTAGTACAATGTTGAGTAGGCGTGGTGAGAAAGGACACCCTTCCGTGGTTACCAGTCTTAGAACTCTTTCATCAATGTGATATTTGCTGTAGGTTTTTAGTAGGTATTTTTTATCAGGTTGAGGAAATTTCCTTCTATTCTTTTTGTTGAGAATTTCTATCATTAATGAATGTTGACTTTCATCAAATAAACTTCTACACCAATTACTATGATGTGTGGATTTTTCTCCTTCTTCTTGAGACCATTAATATGATCAGTTACATTGAATGATATTTGAATATTGAACCAGCCTTGCATTCCAAGGATGAATTCCACTTTCTCTTTTGTTCATTCAGTTGGGCAATATTGTGTTGAGGATTTTTGCATCTGTGGCCATGGAGGTTACTGGAACGTAGTTTTCTTTTTACATACTACTGCCTTTGTCTAGTTTTGGTATCATAGTTATGTTAGTATTATAAAGCAATTTGGGAACTATTACTCCCTCTTCTATTTTCTAGAAGAGATTGTATGGAACTGGTGATACTTCTTTAAATATTTGGTAGAATTCACCAAATCTACAAATTCATCTGCAACCAGATTTTCCTTTTCAGGAAGTTATTAGCTATAAATTCAATTTATTTAATAGTTAAGGAAAATAGAAATAAGTGGGTTTGAGTACCTTGTTGTTCTTGAGAAATTGTCCCATTTCATCTAAGATGTTGAATTTATGTGCATAATATTACTTGTAATTTTCCTTTTTTTAACCTAATATATGGAGGGTACTTTGGTGATATTCCCTCTTTCTTTTTAGATTCAGCAGTTAGTGTCCTTCTCTTTTTTCTTTGTCAGCCTTTCTAAAATTTTATTAATGTACTGCTCTTTTAAAAGAACCAATTTTTTGTTTAATTATCTCTATTAGTTTCTAGGTTTTAATTTCATTGATTTCTGCTCCTACCTTTAGAATTTCCCTCCTTCTACTTGTTTTGTGTTTATTTTGTGCTAGTTTCTCTACTTTGTTCAGGTGAAAGCAGAGATTATTGATTTGATACCTTTCTTTTTTGTATCATATGCATTTGGGGGCTATAAATTTCCCTCTAAGAACTGCTTAGCTGCATAGAACCAATTTTGATATGTTGCATTTTTATTTTCATTCTGTTTAAAATATTTCTAATTTCCCTTAAGATCTTCTCTTTGACCACTGAATTATTTAAAATTGTATTATGTAATGGATTTTTGTTGTCTTTCTGTACTAATTCTAGTTTAATTGCAGTGTGGTCTGAGAACATAATTGGTATGATTTTAAATTATTTGAAATTTGTTAAGGTTTGCTAAGAAGTGAATGTATTTTCTATCTTTGTGAATATTTCATGTGCATTTTAAAAAGATGTGTATTCTGTACTTGTTGAATGGAATGTTCTGTTGATGTCAGTTAAATCCAATTGATTGATGGTTTTGTTCAATTTTTATATATCCTTGCTGATTTTCTGTCTACTTGTTCTTCAAATTACCAAGAGAGAAGTTTGGAACCCTACAATTATACTTGGGTTGTTTCTATTTCTCCTTTCAGTTTTGTCAATTTTTTCTTCTAAGTATTTTGAAGTCTTATTGTAAAATCCATGTTCATTTAGGACTGTTCTGTCTTCTTAGCGAATGTATCCTTTTATCATTATATAATATGTCTCTTTATCCCTGACCATTTTCTTTGCTCTGAAGTCTACTTTGCTTGGTATAGATAAAGCTTCTTTTGATTAAAATTTTCATGATCTGCAATTTCCCATCCTTTTACTTATAACCTACCTGTATCATTATATTTGAAGTGAGTTTCTTCAACACAGTGAATAGTTGTTATCATTTCTAACAATTTCTATCTTTTAACTGCTGCATTTAGACAATATATATTTAATGTAATTATTGACATGTTTGGATTTAGATCTTCCATTTTATTGTTTGTTTTCTCTTTCCCTCTGTATTTTTTTGTTTCTCTGTTCCCCTTCCCATGTTTCAGTTATTTGAATATTTTACAATTCTATTTTAATTTAATTTTTGTAATCCTTGATATCTCTTTTTATAGTTTTTAAGTGGTGACTCTAGTAATTACAATATGCATACTTTAAACAGTCCTTTTTGGAATTCAAGTGAAATTCAAAATCCATTACCACCATATAGGTCCCTTATCCTCTCCCATGTGTTATAATTTTAAGTATTACATCTACATCCTTTAAATACCATATCAGCTGATGTTGTAATTTTAATGTGAATCTTCAAATATATAGTAAAGAACTCAAGAGAAAAAGGATAGTCTATTA
Organism: Camelus dromedarius; assembly: GCF_036321535.1. Classification (NCBI taxonomy): domain Eukaryota; kingdom Metazoa; phylum Chordata; class Mammalia; order Artiodactyla; family Camelidae; genus Camelus; species Camelus dromedarius. Next base: position 4,085,066 of record NC_087464.1, read on the forward strand.
TATGTATGCAGATCATGACCATTTTCTGATGTTTCAGCATTTCTTGTGGTATCATTTTCTATCAGTCTGAACATTTTCCTTTAATTCTTTTAGAGGTTTGCTGGCCATGAATTCCTTTACCTTTCCTTTATTTGAAACTGTCTTTATTTCACCTTTATACCTGAAGGATATTCTACTGGGTATAGAATTCTAGTTTAACACCTTTTTCTTGCTGTACTTCAAAAATTTTGTTCCTCCTTCTTCTGGCCACCATGGTTCTGGATAAGAAATCTATAGTCATTCAAATTAGTGTTCCCCTGTTGAATGTGTCACTTTGATCTAGCTGCTTTCAACATGTTTTCTCTGTCCTTGGGTTTTGACCATTTGATTTTGTTGTGTCTGGTCATGGATTTCTTTAAGTTTCTTGTCTTTATTTCTTTCAGCTTCTTAAATCTATAGATTTGTGTCTTTTGCCCAGCTTAGAAAATTTTCAGTCATGATATCTTCAAATATTTTTTTCTTTTTAGGAGCACTGTGCTCTCTTGGGACTCTGGTAACATGAGCATTACACCTTTGGCATTGTCTGACAAGTCATTGAAATTCTCATTTTGTCAGTCCTTTCTTCTCCTCTTCTACAGATTGGAATCATCTACTGATCTGTCTTCAGACTGACTGACTCTTTTCCTCTCTCACCTGCAATCTACTACTGAGTCCTTTCAGTGAAGTTTTTCTTCCAATCATTGTATTTTTCGGTTCTAAAATGTCCATCACTTAATGGAGCATCTTAATAATAACATCTTCAAAATCTTTGTCAGATAATTCCAACACCTGCCAACTCAGAGTTGGTGTCTTTTGATTGTTCTCTTCCTTGGACATCGAGATTTCGGTGGTCCTTCATCCGTCAAGTACATTTGATTGCATCTGCAGCATTTTTGATCTTATGTTATGAGACTCTAAGTCTTATTTATAATCTATGGAAGATGTTGACATTTTTATGTTAGCAGGCATTCAGCCTGGTTAGGTTCATACTGCAAGTTTCCACCTGCCTTCTCTGGACTGTGGTTCCAACTTCTTCAGTTTTTAAAGCCTTTGTTGTTGTTTTTGGCTAAGCCACACATCACTCAGCCTGTGACCTGGGTGGTGGTCTCTTCAGTCAGTCCTTGGAGCGTTTTGGGTACTGATGAGGACCAGATCCAGGCATGGGCAGCTCAGGGTTGGGGAGAGGGGAGTCCAGGAGTTCATAAACCACCTTATGGGATTGTCTTGTGAAGCTCTGCCTTTTTATAACCTTCCAGTTACTTAATCCCCTTTCTGTCCTGTGCACATAGCCCTGTCCTGAGCCCCTGCTCATGCAGGGCTCATGAATGGGTTATATCATACCCTCCTCAGACTGCAATATCCTTTGGTGCATCCAATCCAATGCATCTTTAGGATTCTCTTCCAAACCCTAGCTCAGTGCTGGCCACATGTGGCTGTGTGTTCATACAGACCATGATCCAGGACCAGCAGGCATGGAGCTGACCACTTGTGCCTCCACACACACCCTGGGGAGGCATTCCTGCCCGGGGCTGTGACACCAGTGCCCAGACCTGACCTGTTAGGAGGCAGAGAGCACAGGTCATCCCTGATGGGATGAGTGCTCACACTGTTTTCCTGCACAACCTTTGACTGGGAGCTGGAACAGGAAGGGATGGCCCTCTTAGAGGATCAGGATTCTCTAGAGATTGGTAAGGACAGCATTGTCAGGCAGGAATTAGAGCTGTGCCATCTAGCAAGCACACTCATGTGTTATGTTACGCGTCAAGCATGGCTGTGAGGCTGTCAGTATCATCACCAATGACAGATCTGAAACCTGAGATTCAGAAAATGAAATCAGTTCCCAATGTCCCACAACCCGAAAGAGACAGGGCCGGAATCTGAACTTGGGACTGACCGCAAATGTAAACCCATGCTCTTAACCAATGTGAAACAGGCATGGAGAGTCAGAATCAGCAAGTTATCCTGAGGTTTGTGATGAAAATAACCAACTTTGCTTTCTAACATTTTATAGAAGACAAGGTTATTTGTTCTTTTGATGGGGTGGATCATGGAGGCTGAGAGGCTGTTAGAAGAAAGAGAGAAAAAGACTGAGAAAAGGGAGTCCTCTCAAGGACTCTTGGGCAGCCCCAGGGAGCACTTACACTCTGGTTCCCCACTTCTCTTGTGTGTTTCTCCTTCTGTGACTGAGTTTCTATAATTTCATTGTCATGTCTACGTAAGTTTATAGTGTGTTTGCTGCCTTTCTCTTTAATTGGACTTTTTCAGAAATAACTAGAATCCTAAATGCTTTCACAATGCACAGTCTCAGGGATGTGAACATAAGTCAGTCTTCTAAGGACAAGTGAGTGGCTTTCCGCTGCTGGAAGGTGCCTGCACTGTGGGCTGGCACTCCAGGGTCAGAGGTTGGTCCCTTGTGGGAAACAAGGCATTCTTAGGAAGAGTCCTCAAGGTTCTGTGCCTCCCACCAGACAACCAAGCAGAAGGAACGTTCGTTCACCTTATGAGGTCTCACATTTGCCAATGTGGAACCCAGGTCAAATTTTTAAAGACTTTGCTAATTGAAAATACAATCAAAGCCAGCAAGGCAGCACCCCAGGCAGCAGCGGAAGGGCACAGTGTGGATTTGGGGGCGTCCTGGCTTAAATGGCAGCCTTAAAGCTCACCCCAGCAAGAGTCACAGACCAGGAAACCCGCCTGGGCAGCTTCAGGGTCCTGCCCAAGGGCAGTCAGCCAGCCATGCAGAGGGGCAGGTTGTACGTCCAAGCTGTCTCCTCTCTGCTGCTAATTGTCTGGTTCAACTGTCCACCTGCTTGACCCCACACACCCTCTGAGCTATGACTGGACAGGATGATCACCTGGGATGTTTTCAGATGCACACCCAGGGGCATTGTGTTAGCCTCGGCTTGAATGTATGTCTTCAACACACTCCTCTTCCACTTCCCTTCCCTTCTTAAAAAATTCCAGTCCTAAAGCCTTAAGGTTCATCAAAGCAAGGTGGGCATCTGCAGTGGGTGGCGAGGGAGTAGGGGGTTGGCAGGACACAGAGGACCGAGGCCAGGGAGTCAGAGCCAGACAGAGTGAGAAGGGCAGCTCAGGGGAGGGGCAGCAGCACTGGGGGATTGTTTCCATAAAAGGAGATGTGTCAAACAAGGAAATAGAATCCTGGTGCCTCACTGTTGGAGGAAGGCGTTACAAGTAGAATGAACTTGTCCCATTGGAAATGAAAGAATTAGGGGACTCAAAGTTCCAGAGAGATAGTAGAGAGATGATAGATAGATAGATAGATAGATAGATAGATAGATAGATAGATAGATAGGTAATAGATGACAGATGAAACTATCTGTGTACATTTGTGGGTGTACACACACACACACACACACACACGTCCCCTACCTCTATTTACTGAGTCTAAGAGCAATGACATTAGCAAAAATCATATTTTGGCTTCTAAACACCATTGTCCACTATTTAAAAAAAAAAAAAAACCAGGAGAAATGGCTGAATCCAGGGCTGAGGCAGAAGATGAACTTGGACCACCTTCTTGTGCTGGAAAGCAAGAATGTGCTCTAAAAAACAATGCAAATATTAACTAGTATATATAAAATAGATTAAAAACACAAATTTCTTTGTATAGCACAGGGAACTATAATGGAAAAGAACATGAAAATGAATATATGTATTATATGTATGACTGAAATGTTACACTGAATGCCAGAAATGGACACATTGTAACTGACTAGACTAATAAAAAAAAAATGCAGGCTGTCACATGAGCTTGAATGAGCCCCATTGACCAAATTAAGGAGTATCTGAGCATCAAAATAATCACACTAATGAATTATAACCCATTGGATAAAATAGAAGCCGGGAATCCATCATGATAATAATGTAGCAGGGTTTGGTGAGGAATGGGATATGGGTGTGGGTTCACAGTTCCTCCCCATAAAATGCTTATTAATTATGGAGAGGAAGTGAGCAGCTGTGCAGAGGGGAGCCTGGCAGATGGCCCTGAGGGAGACCCGGTCACCGCCAGGCCACCCAATGGGATGCCACGAGAAGGATGCAGCGGAACCCAGTCTGCTCTGATTGTGAGCAAACACAAACCTGGACTGTAGACATTCTAGACAGAACCAGGCCTGCAGCCTTCAAAACTGCCCAGGTCACGAATGTCAAGTATCCTGACGAATGTTCCAGACAGTGGGAGGGTAAGAGACAGCACGGCCCGATGCAACATGTCACCTGGCATTAGAGCCTCTGTTCAGGGGCCCTGCTGGGACAGCAGGCAGATGGTGACTGGGGTCTGTCCTGGGGACCAGACCCGGTCCCAGTGAGGATCCTGTTGTGATTCCAGAGGCGAACGCCCCGTTCACAGGAAATGCACGCTGACTCCACCAGGGGGATGGGATTTCAGGTGGGCAGTTTGCTTTCAAGTGGTTCAAGGAAAAAAGTTATACTTTATGTGCAACTGTTTTGTGAGTTTTTGGGTGCTGCCAAACTTTTTAAGGTACTAAAATAAGATATATTGAGGCACTAGAAAAGTGAACAAGAAAAACTTGTGCAATCACAAGTAGGTACAATCACAACAAAATCCCCAGGTGACTGCCACGTGTTCCCAAGGGTTCACAGCCTTCGTTCAAGAAGCAATTGTAGCAGGTGGCTGCAGGCTGTGTATGCAGCACTGTTTGTCCAGGCCATCCCACCCCAGGGTTCTCAAGAGGGGCCACACTTGCTGGCTCTGAACCCTACCTGCTCCAATCCTCACAGATCCCCCTCGGTTAATTCTGGGGGCCCTGGATCAACGCAAAAAAAAAAAAAAGCATAACGTAAAAATTGAGAATTATGTTTTATTTGGCAGACATTCTGAGGACTTAAGCCCTAAAGGCAGCCTCTCAGATTGCTCTAAGGGACTGCTCCAAAGAGGTGGGGAGGAGCCAGTATATATATATATATCTATAGGAGTTTTTGCATCAAAGACCAGGTAGTCAGAACATCAAAAGATGATTGTTAATTAGAGAAAACCAGACATCTCAAGTTAAGGAATTTAGTACCTTTCTATATATGAGAAGATGTGAGAGTCTGGGCTCATGGAGAGCATTCCTTTGCTATGCACCTAGCTGTCGAGGGCCAGTGTCCTGTTCTTTCCCATCCCGAGTTCCCTCAGGAGGCACTGCTGTGGGTGGCTGCAGTGGCTGATGGCTACTGGTGGCTGCAGCATCCTTGGTTTACTGATACGGTGGGAATATTTTTCATTCACAGCCCCCATTCGAGTGCCCAAGAGGCAAACCTGGCTGGCACCAGGGATGCCACAGAGGTCCCACTGAGCTGGGGACAGGGGCTCTCCCCTCTCCCATGTTTCTTCTTTTGGGGGTAACCTGGTTGCTGAGAGACTTCAAGGCTACAGTCCTCTGCCCAGGTTCTACTGTCCCAAGTGGAAGCAATTCTTAGACCTGCTGTTTCCCTAAGCCGGGGACAAGAGTCAGGGGACAGGCTGGAGAGGGTCCAAGTGGCCAGAATTGGGCATCTGTCACTTCCTCCCTCCCACTAAGGCAGCCTTCTCCCCACCCTCTTCTGTTGGGAATTCCCAGGAAAGCCCCTCAGAGCTTGGAAGCCACAGACCACCCCGGCCCATCAGATGTTTCCAGGCACGCCTGCCAACCTGAGGGTGAAGCTTCAGCCTAAGCTGCTGGATGTAGGAGTGAACCCAAAGGGAAGCATCCATCCCCCCTGCTCCCACCGCACCCTTGTTACCCACCCTCCCCGGAGAACCGGCCCCACGTGCTTGGGGTGGGCTGCCTCTGTCACCAGGGAGACCACATCTTCAAGGTGGCCACCAGCCCACTCCACTGGGTTCTCTGTACCTCAGGCTCTCCCCTGAGACCACCCTACCCAGGGTGGGGGTGGAGAGCTGGGGCCGCTGTGTCTGCCATCGCTGGGTGGTGTGGAGAGAGGCGGCCTCAGATGGCCGCGACGGCTGGGGTCCGGGGAGGTGAGGTCCAGAGGGGAGCTGCTCTGTCCTCCACTCCCCCGTCCTGACTCAGTCCAGTGACAGGCTTGCTTTGCCATGTCTCCCAGCGTGGACAACTCCGAGGACCCCGTGTATGAGAGTCTGGAGGAGTTCCATGTCTTCGTCCTGGCCCACATATTAAGAAGACCCATTGTCGTGGTAGCAGATACGATGCTGAGGGACTCGGGCGGAGAAGGTAAGTCTACATGTAATAAAACATGTATTTTAAATTTTTAATTTTTTGGGGTGTAGTTAGGTTTTTTTTTTAATGGAGGCACTGGGGATTGAACCCAGGACCTCGTGCGCGCTAAGCACATGCTGTACCGCTGAGCTGTACCAACACCCCTGCAAAACAGATGAGCTTTCTTCCTCAGCCAGAAAGCATACATCCCAGTTAAGGAAGACACAACCAAACATCACGGCTGGGCCCCTAGAAGGACACAGAGCCTTACTCTGCCTGGACAAAGATCCTATTATTTCTCCGCATGTGTTTTTTTTCCTCCTAGAGGAAGGAGGGATTGCTTTCGGCCAAGCATCCACCCTGGGTGTCAACGGTGGGCAGCCAGCAGAAATCTGGCTAAGTCGGGGTGGGAACCAACCCCGAGGGGCTCCCGGTGCCCACACCCTCCAGCAGTGCGGGCCTCATCCCAGGTCCCCTCCTGCCTTTCTGCACATGCGTTACAGAGGAGAAAGGAAAGGAGAGACCACAGAGTCCCTCGCCAGGCTGTGGTGGAGTCGGGACGCGGGGAGGAGGAGTTGAGGATGCAGGCCATTCCTCCGGGGTGGACACTGCCCCTTGATTTACCGACAAGGAGCCCAAAGCCCAGGGGGGCCACACGATGTGCCTCCAACCTCAGCTGAGGCCTTGGAGGGACTGGGCCCAGGCAGGGAGGGCTCCAGGCATCTCCTCCCTCCTGCCTTGCTGGAGCCCACTGGGAGGCCGCACTCTCTGAACAGGAGGAACAGAGGAGGGTCTGGGATGCTAGATAGACCCAGGCGGTCACCCCTTCCCCGCCCTCTTGTGGCCGTGGTTATCACAGTGGGCAGGGGGTGGGAGTACGTTGGTCACTCCCAGGGCCGCCTCTAGGGACACGGGAGCAGAGACAGGCCTCCCATAGGGATCCCTGTGCCCTTGCCCCCTCCTGCTCCCCGTGCCCTCACCCTTGTTTGTGTCTGCAGCGTTTGCTCCGATCCCATTTGGAGGGATTTACCTGCCCTTGGAGGTGCCTCCCAACAGATGCCACTGCTCACCTCTGGTTCTTGCCTATGACCAAGCGCATTTCTCTGCCCTGGTGTCCATGGAGCAGAGAGATCAGCAGAGAGAACAAGGTACGCCCGCCACCACCTGATGGTGCCCGGGGTGGGGGACAGAGAGGGGAGGGATAGGCCTGGTGGGGCAGGAGGCAGAATGTGCAGCCCTCCCTGGGAAGCACACTCAGTGGTGATGGGTTTGCAGAAAACTGCCATATGCATGCAAAAAAATATTATCATTGAGAATAATGCCAAAAATAACTTTTAAAATATGAAGCAATAATTAATAATTAATAACTAATAATCCTGCCACCCTTAGACAGCCCTTTCGGGGGTGCCCTTTCACATGGGTGCATATTTTATGTGTATGTAATTAATCTTCGGTGGAAATTTTAAAAGTTCCCCTAATGCAGAGTCGACAAACTGCAGCCCACCACCTGTTTATAATAGTTTTATTAGAACCCAGCCAAACTCGTTCAAAGGCGTCTTGTCTGTGGCCACTGCTTTTGTGCCCCAGCTGCAGAGTTGAGACGCAGCCACAGAGATTGTGTGACCTGCAAAGACTAGAATATCTACTAACTAGTGCTTTGTGGGAAATGTTTCCCAGCCTCTGCTCTAGAGTAGGCTTTTGGATCAAAAGATGGAAATTTGCATTCAAACCGTTACATGGGAGTTTCCTGCCAGAAGCTATTTCAGGGCTGCAGAAAGTCTCACCGGGCTAGCCCCACAGGCTGCGCATTGCACACTTCCAGCCACCAGTAAGATGGACCCGTATGGAGCTTGTCTTCAGTCCATGCGTTATGTGTCTGCTGTAGAAATGGTGGGGGTTTTATTTGGAATGTTAACTGCTGATGGATGTGTGACCAGCTCTGCAAAGAAGGGGAAGACCCTCCTTCTGTCACTTCTGTCTCTGGTTACACGGAGATTTCCCAGGAGACTAAGGAAGGAAAGACAGATGAATTTCAGGGTCGCCGGCATCCCTGAGTGTGGTCCCAGGAAATACATGGTGGCTCATCACATGGCGATGTGAGTCCAGAAGGAAGGGGAGCAGGGTGGCAGCCGACTGTAACAGACCATCGCATCACTCTCCTGTACTATTTCCAGACATCTTGCCTTGGCCACAGGGAAACATATTTCATCATGAAGCTTTTGGCCAGTGAGTGCTGGCCCCTCCCTCGTGGCTTCTGGCTCTCCTCAAAGCTCCCTGCTGCTCTTGGGAGGCAAGAGGGCCCTTTCTCAGGGCCTTGGATCCACGCCAGGGGCAGGACTTCTGGTCCAATCTCCCAGAGACTCTCTGTGGTCAGGGGAAGATCAAGGTCCCACGTTGAACTGTCCACTTCTCACGACCACTGCGGGGCAGATGCTCCAGGGCCCCCTTCTGCACAAGCAGAAGCAAAGCACGTGTAAGCAGCTCCCGCTGGCTGGGTAACTTCTGCACAGTGTGTCAGGGCCTCACACGTTTTTGGAGAGAACACAAATGCTCTGCAGAATTTGAGGCTTTAAGCATTGCTACCCACCTTCACGGAGCTGATGGGTGCTAAAGTCCAGTAGTCCTGCACTATTTGTTTGGTGGGGGGCCAAGGGTCCATTCAGTGAATGCATCCAGATTTCAGGGACCCAAAGACAACAGTGCCTCTGCCTTGGGATCCTCACTACCTTGTAGGGGAGACAGTCCAGCCCACCACGCTACATCCTACCAGGCAGGGTATGCCCGGAGCAGCCACAAGCTCCATTCAGCCGGGGAGCAATTATTCTAACAGAGGAGAACGGACAGATGGGCAGACAGAAGAGAGAGGTGGGCTAGAACAAGTCTTGGAGGCGGCTTGTGATGACAAGAGTCCAGTACCAGGGGACAGAACAGGCCTGAGCCAAGGTGCTGGGCTGTTGAAGGGGTGTTGCTAGTGGGTTGCTGGCATGTTGCTGGCATGGAAGTGAGCAGATGTTGTAGGAGGGTGGTGGTGCTATTCACTGCGTGGCCTAGGGGGTACCACATGACCTTCCAGCCTGTCCCCTTGTCTGTCACCAGTACCAGAGCACCCACATCCCTGGGGGGTGAACCCTTTTCTCCTTCCCTTCTCCACTCTCCTTCCCTTCTCCACTCTCCTTCCCTTCACCCCTCCCCAGTCCTCTGCCCTTTCTTCTTTCCCTTTCTCTTCCTTTCCACCCACTATCCATATTTGGTCTGTTTTCATTGGACATGTTTAAGTTCATCACCACTTAATTATGGACATCACAGGACAGTCCCTCCAGACACTGAAGTCCTCAGTCACCTCTGGAAATCCTGCCTGTCCTGAAGCCAAACCTATACCCTGATCCTTAAACGTTGCTTCAGAGATAAACCTCGAAGCCTTGATTAGCTAGCTCCCTTCCTGGCCACAGTTAGTGCCCAACATCTCCCCCAAAAGGACCTGCCATAGGTGGGAAGAACAGCACAGATGCTGTCTGGGAAGTCGTCTCCAGAGGGAGCCTGCCCCAGGGTTCCTCCAGGGCATCATCCTTCTGTCCCACACTACAGCAGAGGCTGTAGGAGGCTTCCTGAAAATACTAGATCCCAGCAATTCAGCTTTTGTCATCCCAGTGGTTGTGGATGGTAAGGAGAAGCTAAGAAGGTGTCAGGAACTTGCCCAGGGAATAGACTCAGCCTCTCTTCTCAGCCTTTATGATGCCAAGGAAATGGTAGCAACCACAGAGAGCCATGATATAAGCCTCCAAAAGAAGATAGTTCAGAATAGTATTGGGCTGCAAGGGGCTCAAAGGAGAGGACTGCTGTTATTGCTTCTCTAACAGTGAGTCCTGAGGTCAGTGGTTCAGGGCTGATGCAGCAGCTTTACACGTTCTCAGGGAATCAGGCTCACAGCCTCTCCCTGCTCCACCATCCTTATGCAGCCTCATGGTCATAGAATAGGTGCTGCAGCTCCAGGCATCACATCCACATTCCAGGTATCACATCCACATTCCAGAGTGGGCCAAATGCTTCTCTTCTTGAAACTGTCTTTTCATTTGAGAAGAACAGCTTCCCCAGGAACTCGTGCTGGCATCTTACTCCCCAAGGCTGAGCTCCCCTCTTGCAGTTTCCTGACTGCAGAGCAGCCTGAGAAGTGAATGCCTTGGCTGAAGGAGGGGGTGAGGTGCTTGGTGGCGGTTCAGGGAGCCAGCTCTGAATCAGGTAGGGGATGTGATGTTTCCAGACAGTTTCATATGGACTTTGCTCTTTCTTTTGCCAGCAATGACCACTCATCCAGGGAAGGACAAAATGCAAAAAGGAGTTCTTTACCAACTTGGTTCTTTGTCTGGAAATAAACCACATTGGCGGTCAGGCTGTCAACCCCTTAAAAAGCAGTGGTGCGTGAGGCTGTCAGTGCCATGCTTCTGGGAGGAAAACTCATTCTTCTTTAAACGCAGACAGATAAGCAGTGTCCCCTTCCCCGCCAACCCCAGCACCATGCAGCCGCCTGCAGATCTCAGGTTCAGGGCTGCCTGCGTGAGGGGCAGCGCATGCGCAGTGGTGGCACCCTAGGAGGAGGATTGTGGGGGGAGGGTCCTGGCTGAGAGCTAGGCGGGGTGCGCCCTGGGCCTTTGCTTAAATGGAAGGTTTTTTATAGACACTGATGTTACCACCTCCTTAGCACTCTTGCCATCGCGGACCAAAGACCAGAAGCTGAGTGGGAGGAAAGTTGGTGGGGAAACCATCCTCCTCCAGAAAAGAGTCTCTTCAAGAAGTGGTGCTGGGAAAACTGGACAGCTACCTGTAAAAGAATGAAATTAGAGCATTTTCTAACACCATACACAAAAATAAACTCAAAATAGGTTAAAGACCTACATGTAAGACTGGATACTGCAGAACTCCTAGAGGAAAATATAGGCAGAACACTTCTTGACATAAATCACAGCAATGTTTTTTTCTAACCACGGGACCTAATTAAACGTAAAAGCTTTTGCACAGCTAAGGATACCATCAACAAAATGAAAAGACAGCCCACAGAATGGGAGAAAATATTTGCCAATGATGCGACCGACAAGGGACTAATTTCTAAAATATACAAACAGCTCATACAGCTTAATAGCAAAACAAACAAGCAACCCAATCAAAAAATGGGCAGAAGACCTAAATAGACATTTCTCCACAGACGACATCCAGATGGCTAGATGGCACATGAAAAAATGCTCAATATTGCTAAGTATTAGAGAAACGCAAATCAAAACTACAATCACATCAGTCAGAATGTCCATCGTTAAAAAATCCACAAATAATAAATACTGGAGAGAGTGTAGAGAAAAGGGAACCTTCCTACACTGTTGGTGGAAATATAATTTGGTGCAGCTATGATGGAGGACAATAAGGAGTTTCCTTAAAAAACTGAAAATAAACTTACCATATGATCCAGCAATCCCATTCCTGGGCATGTATCTGGAAGGAACTCTAATTCGAAAAGACACATTCACTCCAATGTGGATTTATAGCAGCACTATTTACAATAGCCAAGAGATGGAAACAACCTAAATGTCCATCAACAGATGACTGAATAGAGAAGATGTTGTATATATACAATGCAATACTACTCAGCTATAAAAAAAGAATAAAATAATGCCATTTGCAGCAAGATGGATGGACTTGGAGATCGTCATTCTAAGTGAAGTAAGCCAGAAATAGAAAGAAAAATACCATATGATATCACTCATATATGGAATCTTAAAAAAAAGAAAAGAAAAGAAAAAAGAGGACACTAATGAACTCATCTACAAAACAGAAACAGATTTGCAGACATAGTAAACAAACTAATTGTTACCAGTGGGGGAAGGGATGGGAAGGGATAAATTGAGAGCTTGAGATTTGCAGAGACTAACTATATAAAATAGATGAACAATAAGCTTATAGTATATAGCATAGGGAACTATATTCAACATCTTATGGTAACCTATAATGAAAGAGTATGAAAAGGAATATATGTATGTATATGTATGACTGAACTATTCTGATGTACACCAGAAATTGAGACAACATTGTAAATTGACTATACTTCCATTTAAAACATGGAGGGGAAAAGTAAAACAATAAAAGTTAAATTATAGACTTTGTAGTTACTTTAAATATAAAAATAAAATATACAAAGAACTCTCAAAACCCAGTAACATAAATCCCCAACAATCCAAATAAAAATGGGAAAAGACACAAACAACCATTTCACCAAAGAAGAGATACAGATGGCCAGTCAGCACATGCAGAGATGGTCAACATTAGAACTGCAATGAAACATCACTACACACCTGTCAGAATGACTAAAATCTTGAAAACTGACAACACCAAATGCTGGAGAGGAAATGGAGTAACCCAATCGCCCATACATTACTGGTGGAAATAAAAAATGGTTCGGCCACCCTAGAAGGCAGCTTGTTATAAAACTAAACATCACTTACAACCCAGCCATTGTACTCCCAGGCATTTTATCCCAGAGAAAGGAAAGGTTATGTTCACACAGAAGCCAATGCACGAGTGTTTATAGTCGCTTTATTTGTAATAGCTAAAAACCAGAAATGAACCCACATGTCTTTCCTGGGTGCATAATTCAACATGCTGTGGTACATCTAGACCACAAAATCGTACTCAGCAATAAAAATGAGTGAATATGACTCATGCAATTACGTGGGTAGATCTCAGGGGACTTATGCTGAAGGAAAAAACCAATCCCAGAAGACTTGCATTCTTGGCCAAGACACAAGATAAAATCCCACAAGAAGAAATAAGTGATGAGGAGATAGGCAATATATCCGAGAAAGAGTTTAGAGCAATGATGTGAAGGTGTTCAGAGAACTCAAGAGGAGTATAGATGCACAGGGTGAAGTTTTTAGCAGAGTTTGAAAATACAAAGAATACCCAAATAGAGCTGAAGAATAAAATTACTGAAACGAATAACACACTAGAAGGAACCAAAAATTGACTAAAGGAGGCAGAAGAATGGATCAGTGAGCTAGAAGACAGATTAGTGGAAATCTCTACTGTAGAACAGAAAAAAAGAAAAAAGAATGAAAAGAAATGAGGATAGCTTAAGAGAACTCAGGGACAACATGCAGCACACTAATATTCACATTATTGGGGTCCCAGAAAGAGACAAGTGAGAGAAAGGACCTGAGAAATTTTTTGAAAAGATAATAACTAAAAACTTCCCTAACCTAGGAAAAGAAACAGTCACCCAAGTCCAGGAAGTATAGAGAGTTCCACCCAGGACCAAAGGACTGCATTCTTAAAATGATTAAATTAACGAGATGGAGAACAAATGAGTGTTTCCGTTGACTCTGGGATCTCCGGAGAAACAGAACCAATAGGATCATATGGATAAATGTAATAGGAGATTTATCAGAGGAATTGATTCACATCATCATGGAGGCCAAGCCATAGTACCATGTGCCAACTGGGACCTAAAGAACCAGGAAAGCCAGTAGTGTAATCAGAGCCAAAACACCCAAGAAGCAGAAGCACCAATGTCTGCAGGCAGGAGAAGACAGGTGTCCCAGCTCAAGCAAAAAAGCGAATTCCTCCTACCTTGGCTTTTTTGTGCTATTTGCGCCCTCACTAGATTAGATGATGCCTGGATGATGGTGATGGTGGTTTTCTGTACTCTGTCTACCAATTCAAATGCTCATCTCTTGTGGAATCACCTCACAGACATACCCAGATGTAATTTACCAGCTTGCTGGACACCCCTTAGCCCAGGCAAGTCGATTCATAAAGTTAACCATCACAGCGGTGGACAGGGATTAGGGACACAGAGGATTATTTAGAAGCATGCTGTTTACATTCCAAACAGCTGAGGATTCTCCAAATATCTTTCTCTTATGGGTTCATAGTTTTATTCAATTATGGTCTGAGAACAAACTTTTTATGAGTTCCATACTTCTGAATTTACTAAGGCTAGCTAAGAATATGTTCTATCTTGGTGAACATTCCATGGGGTCTTGAAAAGAATATGTGTTCTGCTGTTTTGGGTTCTCTAAGTGTCACTTCAAGTTCTCTGATTAGCTCAGTCTACGCTATCCTTGCTGGTTTCTGTGTATTTGTGCTGTCTGTTGGCTAAGAGAAACGTGGCAGTCTCCAACCACAGTGAATTTGTCCTTCCTTCATTTTTGTTAGCATTTGCTTCATGTTCTCTGAAGCCCATATACACATGTAGGACTGTGACATCTGCATGGAGCGTTGACCCCCATATCGTTATATAATGTTCCTCTATATCTTTGGTAACAGTTCTTGCTCTGGAGTCACTCAGCTTTCTTTTCATTAGCATCTTTTAACCCATTTATGTCTTCATCTTTAAAATGGATTTCTCATAGTCCATATCTACTTGAGTTTTGCTTTTATATCCCACCTGACAAGCTTGTCTATTAATTGGTGTGTTTTGACCATTCACATTCAATGCTATCTCTTTTCTACTTGTTCCATCTGTTTTTTGTTCCTTTTTTTGTCTTTTGCTGTCTTCTTAGGGGTTAATTGAGCTTTTTTTTTTTTTGGTTTCATTTTATCTCTACTGTTGATTTACTATTGTACCACAATTTTTAAATTTTTTTAGTAAGGGTGATGACTTTTTTATCGAAGTATAGTTGATTTACAATGTTGTGTTAGTTTCTGGTGTACAGCGTAGTGATTCAGTTATACGTACATATATATTCTTTTTCATACTCTTTTTCATTATAGGTTATTACGAGCCGTTGAATGTAGTTCCCTGGGCTATACAGATCTTGTTTTTTTATTTAACATCTATCTGTGTTAGTGATTTCACTAAGGTTTACAATAGACATCTTTAATTAATGAGACTCTATTTTGAAATAACATTCTACTTCCTGTGTTGTATAAAGACCTTATGACAACAGATCCAAAACTCTCCATCCCATCCCTGTGCTACTAATATCACGCACTTTACTTTTGCTTATGCTATAAACACATCACACACAGCTGCTTTCTTTGCCTTAGTTCTCTCTCAGAGTTACTAAGAGGAAGAAAACATAATTTCATTTTCAAATTCATTTATTCTGAGTCTTTCACTTTTCATTTCTTTGCATAAATACAAGTTTCTACCAGTAGCATATGCCTTCTGCTTAAAGAATTTCCTTTAACAGTTTCCAGGGCAGGTATACAGAAGATGAGTTTTCTCATTTTTGTTTGAGAAAGTTTGTATGTCTCCTTCCTGCTTCAGAGATATTTTGGCTGGGTATAGAATTCTGGATTAGCAGGTTTTTTCTTTCAGTACTTGAAAGACGTCACTCCATTGTCTCCCTGTCCTACCTGTTTGATTGTGAAAAGTCTGCTGTGATTTTTACATCTGTTTCGCTTCTGTAATGTGACTTTTTCACTCTGGCTGCCTTCAAGATTTTCTTTGTCTTTGGTCTTTGGCAGTTTGAATATACTATATATATGGATTTGTTCTTGTTTTTCCTGCTTGGTTTTTTTTTTTTCCTTAGCTTCTTGGATCCATGGTAGAGTTTGTCATTCATTTGGGAAATATTTAAATAAATAATGTCACCCATTATTTATTTAAATATCTCTTCTGTTCTGTTTCTCTATCTCTTTTCCTTCTGGAGATTACACTTACACACATCTAGGGCTATCTGGCAGTGCCCCACTAATCTTGCATGTTCTGCTCAGCATCCCCACTACTCTTTTTTTCTCAAAGTTTCAATTTGGGTAATTTTTTTTTTAGTTGAAGTATAGTCAGTTACAATATGTCAGTTTCTGGTGTACAGCATAATGTCCCAGTCATACACATACACACACACACACACACACACACATATATATATATATACACACATATACATATATATATACACACACACATATATTTGTTTCCATATTCTTTTTCATTAATAATTTGGGTAATTTTTGTTGACCTGTCTTACTGCTCACAGATTCTTTCCTCAGCTGTGTAACGTCTACTGAACAGCCCCTCAGGGTCATTCTTTATCTCTATTATTGTGGCTTTTTTTTTAATTTCTAACATTTTGATTTGACTCTCATAGATTTTTTTTTCTCTCTGCTGAAATCAACCCTCAGCTCCTGGATTATGTCTACCTTTTCTACTAGAGTCTTTAACTTATTAGTGAGTTATTTTAAATTCTATGTCTAATAGCTTCGATACCTGTGTTGTCTCTCTGGTTCTGTCACCTGTCTTTTCTCTTGTCAATGTGTCGGTTTCCTCCTGTCTTTTCTTACACCAAAAATATTTTTGTTGAAAGCCAGCCATCTTGAGTAGGACAATATAGACTAAGGTACATCATTTTGATTCCGGAAACTAGGCAAGCTTTTTCTTTTGCTGTGGGGGGGTTTAGATCAGTCTAGTCAGGATCTGATGTTGCCATGGTTATCCTGCCTTCAGATTTCTCAAGTCATATCTTGTGTTTATGGTGGGGCTGGTATTTCTCACTGTCTGCTGCACCCTTTGTGCTGTGCCTCATGTCAGCAAGGTTCTCTCTCCAGGTTCTTGCCCCTTTTCTAGCAGTAGAGTGCAGTGTGAGAAGGGGAGCCCAGAATGGTAATGTTTCTGTTACTCTGATTAAGGTTTTATTTTAGGTGGGTGCTATGTCCTTGAATTCATTGAGGGGAGTGACCTCCCCCAGCTGTGGTTCTGGATTCAGCACATATACCTGCCCTTCCCCCTGAGAAAAAAATGGTTTATTACCTGTTTTCTGCCCCCACCTCAAACTTTACTGGGGAAAGGCCCAGTGCTCTAAGGCCAGCAATGAGTGTAGCCCTGCCCTCTACAGTTTCTTCCTTAGTACAGAAGGCAAAGGTCTGTGAAGGACACTTTTTCAGAATTCTAGCCTGCAGGTGACTGTGAATTCCCCTTATATCTGTGGCCCCCAGAGTTCTGTATTTTTTCCCTAGGCTACACCCTTCCTTTACCAACTTGTCAACAATCTTAGCTGAATTCTTCTTACTGGGGTCCAGCTGAGTCTGCCCCAATTAAGCGCACAGCCATCTCTCCTCAAAGGCACCTTAGACTTGGGGCTAGCCAGTTGCCTATGGCTTAGGTCTCTGATATGTTAAAGGAAAGTTGTGAATTTGTGGTTCGTCTGGCTGGTTGTGGTTCTGCCGGTGGGATGTGGCTCTTCCAGCTTTTTCCATCCCAAACAGGAACCAGAAGTCTCCATTCTTTTTTGGAAAATAAGTACTGAACGTATGTTGCTGCTGTGGCTCCCCTTTGTCCAGGCGAGTCTGAGAGGCTGCTTCTATGTTTCCAGGTTAAAAGGTAGGAGAGTTTTTTCAAAGGCAAAAACAAAGTCTGCAGGCTTATTGTGAGAAGCATGGCTATTTGCCACCGGAGGGCAAGCTACCGCATCCCTACCCCCTCTCTGGGGGCAGCCAGGTTTCCACCAGGGTGAAGTAAGTGTGTAAAGCGAGAGGCAGAAGCATCCAAAGGACTTGATGCTCACAGGGGGCCTGTTGGCGAGGTCTCCCTAGCCTAGACAGCTACAGGTGGGGCTCCCGGGCCCTGTGGCCCCGGCCCTGACCCGCAGGGCACTGCTCTGCCCTTGCAGAGAAGATGCCTCCTGACATCCGGGCTCAGGAGCCTGCTAGGTGGCCAGCCTCTAGCGTCTTCAGGTGATTCCAACTTTCTGCTTTGTGTGTTGTGGGGCAGGGGGAGGTTGGTGGGCAGGCAGTCAATTCCAGCCCAGCTATTGAGTGTAGGAATTCCTAGGAGCCCTTTGGTAGGAAGGTGAGGCCGAGGGAGCTGTTCAGCTGTACAACTTAATTTGGTTTGTCTAAAACAAAGAAACCAAAATCATAGTGCTTCAAGGCAACAGAAGTTTGGTTCTGATCCAAACAGAGTCTAAAACAGGTGTTCCTGATTGGCAGGCAGGTTCCCTCCAAAGGTCCACCTGTAGGTCCACCGTCTTCATAAGGCATCCTGGTGGGAAGGGGTGAGGGAGACAGCCCCCCCACTCCTAAACACATGCCCAGAACTTCCCACAGAGCTTCTGCTCCCGGCCCATGGGTGCAAGTAAGCACCAGCTCCTTCCTAATGCTGGCAGCTGGACAGACACCCCCAAGGCACCTGTCCCCTGGGTGGTGGACAGCCAGACCCCAAAGCGCCCACACTGCACCCACAGAAACTGCTCCTAACAGATTATTGTTCGAGAACAGTGTCTTCCAGATTTGCTTGCTTTCAAGAACCACAGAGGGTGCTTATTTAAAATAGAGTCCTAGGATCCTTTTCCTGGACACTCTGGTTTGGCCATCTGCCTGGGAGCCTGGAGTGGGCGCCTTTACCGAGCCTTCCAGGGAGTCACGCGGCCCTAAAAGGTGTCTGCGGAGGGAGCCTCTACCCCCTGTCCCCACCCATGGGTGGGAAGCCGGGCCAACCCTCTCTCTGTTGTTGTCGTGACTCATGGAAGTATGGGACTGGCTCTTGGGTGTGACTATCCTGAAGCTCAGCCCTGGGAAGGGTGGCCTGGGTATCGTGACCAAGTCAGGGCAGATCAAGCTGCCCCTGCTCTCCCAAACCAGAGCACCGCAGCCTAGTCTCTATCCAGATTAAATGGAAAATCCGGAGCCCAGCTGTGTTTCCCTCCTCTGGGGTGTAAGCCGGGGTGGGGCGGAAGAAGGGGATGCTCTGGGGTCACATTTTCTCCTTAGCAACACTGGAGGGCAGCAGTGAGTCAGTGTTGCCAATTTCCCATTCACAAATCAACTTAATGGGATTCAGGCTTAGATGTTACGTCTTTATTATTACTTATTTATTTGCCTTTGTGTTTTTGCCATGGCACCCTTGTGGTGAATCACAGGGAAATGACACGTGGTGGGTGTGGGGCAGAGGAGGAGGGAAGAAGAGGGAGGGTAAACCCTGGGCAGGAGGAGGGCCCCCCTGTGTGCTGGAGTGGTGCCCAGGCACTCACTGTCCCCAGAGATGAGGCCCTTGGTGCCAAAGGAAAGCAGCCTGTGGGAGGCACCATGTGTTCAATCAGGGCTGGGCAGCATCTGGCCACCAGCAGACGAGTGAAAGAGAGGCACTCCAGTGCTGGAATGGGTGAGGATACGCCGGAAACGGGAGCCCCCGTGCCCCACGAGCTGTCAGCTCCTAGCCCACTTCCCCACCTCTAAGGGGACCCGGCCACACCTGCCTCCTCAGCTGATGGGATGGCAGAGGTGAGAGCCCCTGGTGGAGAGGGGTCTGAGTGGCACATCTGAGGATGCACCAGCGCCCTGCTCTGCACCTCTGCATCCCTGCATCCCCCAGGTTTGGGCAGGCTGGCTCCCCAGGCACCAGCCAGCCACTGGCACGAAGCCAGGAGGCCTGGCTCCAGCAAACAAAGCAGTTGGCATGGTCAAGCCCAGGGGCCTGATTCGAAGCTGAGGGGTGGGACTTCCTACAGGGAGCCTTCACTCGGAAGCTGCCACTCAGAGAACAGAAGTGGAGAAGTGGGGTCGCCACCTTCCTGTTCCTCTGTCCCTGACAACAGGAGTCAGCCTGTCCCTAGGAAGCTGATCCCACTGGGCCCACCGCAGCTCACTCAGCTCTTAGCAGATCCCAGACACACCTGTAAACACTGCCTCCGACACAGCCTCCGGGAGGTGGGCCAGCATCTCGCCCACCGGGGCAGGGCGGTGGGGGGTGGGGAGCGAGCGGAGGCGGCTTTCAGTCAGGAATGGTTTTGATGAATCAACCCTTTGGTGCAGTGAGGGGCACCTCTCTCCTCACTGCCTTCTCCACCTACCTGTTCCCTCCCCGGAAGGCTGGCTGGCCTATCCTAGAAAGGCTTGTGACAGATCTCTCAGCCTGCTGTTTCCCCCCCTCAAGGGGCTTATCACCACCCGATGTCACCTGTTTATCCTTCCCTGGTACAGGATGTGAGCTCCCTGTGGCAAGGGCCACCGGGTCCCTGGGTCCCACACCAGCACAGACTTGCTGAATGAACTCAGAAATGAGCAGGTCAGCAGGCAGCCCTCACTCCCTGTCTCTGGAAGGAGATGGGTGGGCCTGGCCCCAAACTTCCTGGGAGGTGACCTTGCACAGTGCGCTATCTGGCCTGAGTCCCTCCTTATAAATAGCAAAAGGCTATTTTTTGTCAGCTGCCCAAGGAGGGCACCCGCCTGCCGACAGACCCACGTCAAGGCCAGGCAATGCCTTCAACTGCTATTAAGCGTCCACAAAAAATAGGGCATTTTTTAAAACCATTAGTAGAGGTTTGGAAACCCACGGCCTGAACGCTCCTGCTGGCAGAGACGTCCTGTGTATGCCTCTGTTCGGAGTGCTTAATCACAGAGACACCTGGTCTTGGTGGCCCTGGACTGTCCTCCCTGGCGGTTGCTGGGACTTCGAGCCTCTGGTCCCGCCCGTGGACCACCTGGCATTGGTCTCTCTTCTGCGTTCCAGCCGTGATCCCCCTGACGGATTCGGAGCACAAGCTGCTGCCTCTGCACTTTGCGGTGGACCCCGGGAAGGCCTGGGAGTGGGGAAGAGACGACAATGACAATGCCCGGCTGGCCCAGTAAGATCCGACCCTATGCCCCTGCCCCACCCCCGGGACCTCCGGGACGGGCTGTCGCTGGGTTTCCCGGGGGAGGGGCCGGGCAGCGGCGCCCCTGTTCCCACCGGCCGGCGGGCGGGGTGCGCCCCGGCGAGCTGGGGCAAGTTTCACTCTGTGTGCCTCTCTTGCTAGCCTGATCCTGTCGCTGGAAGCCAAGCTGAACCTTCTGCACAGCTACATGAATGTGACGTGGATCCGGATCCCCTCCGAGACCCGGGTGAGCCAGGCGAGGGAGCGCTGGGACCCAAGTGCAGGCGAGGCGGGGCGGGGCGGGGCGAGGCGGGGCGGGGCGGGAGCATCCTCTCCATCGCTGGGCGGGGCCGCGCCTGGTCCGCGCGGTGCCCGCGCTCCTGCCGCCTGGGCTCCTCCGGTTCGACCGCGTGCCTGGGCGCGCGTGTGCCTGCGGGTCTGGAGGTAGGCGCTTGCTCCGGCGGGGATGTTTTGTCCCCTTAATTTTTCCAGGAAGGGAATAAACACGCCCACTCAGAAAACAAATCGTAGGCAAGTCACAACACGGAACTCTCACTGATGAGATGGGAACACAGTGTGCTGTCACGGAACGGAATTAATTATAAAACCTGTGTGTGTGTCCTTGAAAAAGCCAGGGGACTGAGAGCACAATTCCTCAGCATCCCCTCCTCCTCTCCCCTCCGGGAGAGTGTGAAAGGGGCTGCCCGCCCCACTTGGCCCCCTCCCCCGGGGAGGACCCACGCTATCCCCGCTTCCAGATGCTGAGAGGGATTCGCCTCTAAGTATCCGACTGATGTTTTTGAGATCTCAGTACTTAAGTCCCAGGAAAAGGGATTGTTTTTCAAGGCGACGGTCGGGGGTGCTCACAAAGAATTGGTCCTCCCCTGACATCAGTTTATTTGGCCATAAAGTGGGGCTCGTAACGAATATTTTTTTCAGTGACACAAGAAAAGCAAGTGGGGTAGTGCCCAGCAGAGTTAGGAGCCACAACTTGTTGGCAAAGCTCAGACTTCATACTTAAGCCTTTACCTGTATGTAATCTTTGTGAGGCTCCCTGAGGCAGGTACTCGTACCCCATTTTACTGATGGCACAAGCGACAGTCAGTGGCAGTCTGGCTCTTAGTCCTGCCTCTTACTGACCTTCCAGTCAGCTGCCTGGAGGATGTCAGGACGTCGCTGTCCACGTTCTTTTCTAGCCCCCATGACGGGTGGGAAGGCAGCAGCTCGAGGTCGGGAATCAGGAGGCTGTTGGGCTGGGAAAGTGAGGCTGGAGGCAGCATGGCGGGGGCAGGGTCTGTTTTCATCGCCCAGGTGGGGACAGCTGGTCGCTAACCTCCTTCCTTCCCGGCCCTCCCACCCTCCCTCCCCGCCCCCTCCGCAGGCCCCTCTGGCGCAGCCTGAGTCCCCGACGGCCTCGGCGGGAGAGGACGTGCAGTCCCTGGCCGACTCGCTGGACTCGGACCGAGACTCGGTGTGCAGCAACTCCAACAGCAATAATGGCAAGAGCGGCAAGGACAAGGACAAGGAGAAGCAGCGCAAGGACAAGGACAAGACCCGCGCGGACTCCGTGGCCAACAAGCTGGGCAGCCTCAGCAAGACGCTGGGCATCAAGCTGAAGAAGAACATGGGCGGCCTAGGCGGCCTGGTGCACGGCAAGATGAGCCGCGCCAACTCCGCCAACGGCAAGCACGGCGACGCACCGGAGCGCGGCAAGGAGAGGAAGGCCAAGGCGCGCAAGGGCAGCAAGGAGGAGTCGGGCGCCTCGGCCAGCACGTCGCCATCGGAGAAGACCACGCCGTCGCCCACGGACAAGGCGGCCGGCGCGTCGCCCGCCGACAAGGGCGGCGGGCCCCGGGGCGACTCCTGGAAGTACAGCACGGACGTGAAGCTGAGCCTGAACATCCTGCGCGCCGCCATGCAGGGCGAACGCAAGTTCATCTTCGCCGGCCTGCTGCTCACCAGCCACCGGCACCAGTTCCACGAGGAGATGATCGGCTACTACCTGACCAGCGCGCAGGAGCGCTTCAGCGCGGAGCAGGAGCAGCGGCGCCGCGACGCCGCCGCCGCCGCCGCCGCCGCCTCCGCCTCCACGGTCAAGAGGCCGCCGCGCAGGCCGGACGCTGAAGTCGCGCCGGGCCCCGAGCGCGCCTCTCCGGGCCCGCCGGCCGGGCCGCCCACGCAGCTGGTGCTCAAGCTCAAGGAGCGCCCGAGCCCCGGGCCGGCGGCGGGCGCACGGGCGGCGCGGGCAGCGGCGGGCGGCGTGGCCTCCCCGGGCCCCGGCGGCGCGCGACGTGCGGGCGCCAGTGGACCGGCCCCCGGCCGGAGCCCGCCGGCGCCGGGGCGCCAGAGCATCATCCATGTTCAGGCGGCGGGCGCGCGGGACGAGGCGTGCGCCCCGGCGGTGGGCGCGCTGCGGCCGTGCGCCACGTATCCGCAGCAGAACCGCTCGCTGTCGTCGCAGAGCTATAGCCCGGCGCGCGCCGCCGCCCTGCGCACCGTCAATACGGTGGAGTCGCTGGCGCGCGCCGTCCCAGGGGCTCTGCCGGGGTCGGCGGGCGCGGCGGGCGCGGCCGAGCCCAAGTCGCAGACCTACACCAACGGCTTCGGCGCGGCGCGGGACAGCCTGGAGTTCGCCGACGCCGACGCGCCGGCCGCGCGCTCGAACGGTGAGGGCGGCCGGGGCGGCCCGGGCCCGGGGCCGGCGCAGCGGCGCTGCCAGCGCGAGAACTGCGCGTTCTACGGGCGCGCGGAGACCGAGCACTACTGCTCGTACTGCTACCGCGAGGAGCTGCGGCGGCGGCGCGAGGCGCGCGGGGCCCGGCCCTGAACGCGGCGCCGCGCGGCTACGGCCGTCGAGCGTCTCTTTCCCGTGCTGTCCGTGTCTCTTGGACGTGCCCTGGGCCACCGGAAGGCCGGCGACGCCGCTGTCCGTGCTGTGTACGTGTTTGGTCAAACGTTCCTAATGGTGCCTGAACCTACACTGACGCCACTCAGGTAGTAGACGGATAGGAAACAAGTCATACTGTTGGAAGTGGGTGTGCTAGCTAGCATCTGCCTCGTACCCGTGGAAACTCAATAGCCATTGCAAGAGTATTTTTGTTCCTCGATAAGAGAAATAAAGAAATTTGCAGCCCTTTGTTTTTAGAAGGGAGTGTTTTACATGCCTTTTTTTTTTTTTTTTTTTTTTTTTTTTTTTCCCTAACCCAGCGACTGACCTCTTCCATGTAGCGGTCACCTGCGTGCGATCGGTGCCACCCAGGGTCGAGAAGCGAACGCGCGGCCCCGGGACCGCGGTGGCGACTTTGCCTCAGGCTTCCACCTACCGCCCCTCCCTGGTCCTCGGAGGACAGGAGGCGCTCTGCCTCCCCGTTGACGCCCTGGGGGTCCCCGTGACCCTTTAGGAATCCGTGGCTCCATCTCATAAGCAAAACCTCCTCCCGCAGCCCCCGGCTCGAGCGACATTCACACTGCCATCCAAGCCGCGGGCGTCCGTAGGATGTGCACCGGACAACCTACCTCGCAGGGCGCGGTGAGGTGGAGTGATCGCTCCCGGTGCCGGGCAGCTCAGGTGACAGGAGTTTGTTCCAAAGACACCTGGGGTCCCAAAAGCAAGGTTCTGAACTCACAATTTGGAGTTGCCCGTGGAGGAGCAAAGATGACCGCCTGCGCGCATTTCTCCTTTGAAGACACTTCCACAGTGACCTGTCGCCGGAGGGCCCCTAGGCAGCGACCTTCGGTGCCCCAGGAGAGAGACGAGGAGTTGACCCTGTGGTCACTGTGTCAGCCCCCACTAGGCGGCTTTGGAACCTGGCTTGCACCTCTTTCCAGAGGGAGAGGGCTGGGGCGGGGGCGGAAGGAAGCCCATCCCCACCTCCACCCGCATCTGTCTGGGATCAGCCAGGTGAAGGGGCGCCACTCCATCGGGGTCCCCTCCTCAGGGTGGGGGAAACTCTGACTGGCTGCATAACACGTTAGGGGGCAGCCCCATCCTTGAGCGGTCCCTATTTTGGTGCCTCCTTACATTTCTTGAGGAAATTTTAAAAAATGTGTCCTTAGCTCCCCTGTTTTGAGCAGCAATATGCAGCCTCTTCCTTCCAAGATTACCTCTGGAGAAAACCATTCTTGGCCAAGGACACTGAGGAGTTAAATCTGCCTCACTAAGTGAAGATCTTGTTTCCAAGAAATACAGATAAGATGGATAAAATCCTCACTAGCAAAAGAATCCTTTAAAACCTGTGAGAGCCTTAGAATAGCCTCTAATAATCCCAAGAAAGAGGACAAAGCACCCAGCTTTGCTGCGGGTGTATCTTCAGAAAACACAGGAGGTAGACCATCTCTTCTTTGGAGCCAGCTTCCCCTTCTCCAGAAAGGATGCTTCCCCCCACCCCACCCCACCCCACGCCCCAACATAAAGAGCAGCAAAAAAAAAAACAAACAAAACAGGGAGGGGATTTTTTTTTACTTGTTTGAAGAATTATAATAAAGTAATTTGAGTATCTCCTGTGAGTAATTCCTTTTTGTTTTTAATTATCCACAGCAAGTGGAGTTTTCAGTAATTGATTCAAGTTTTGCATACGTGGTTCCTTAAAATTCTTTATGAAATAGGCTCTTACAGAGATTTTTGGAAAGTTTTCCTTTTCACGTTAAACGATACTTTCAACATGTAATTACTAATATCCGTGTCCCTCGTGTTACTGGGGTTTCTTTTGTTAAAACAAAGAAAGTTGTTTTTTAAACAATTTCCCATGGAGAGATTTTGTGGCAGCTTCTTGGACCAATTGTTCACGTCATGCTGAGCAAAAGCTTTGCCGTCCAAAGCTGGAAGGTCACAGGAAATACGGCTTCACCTGTAGACACCAGCTTCTGCTCTGCTCCTCACTCTTAGAAGGTGAAAAAGGCCAGCCTGGAAAATGCTTCCCTGCCCATTCAGAAGCCACACTCACACACACCAGAAGTCAAGGAGGCAGAAAGTAAACGCTTGTCTGTTTCTGAATTGTTTCACATTAAAACAGCCAACTGGAAATTTCCAACACTGGCTATGTGAATATTTTCTCTTTCTCATGCTCTCTGCCAGGTGGAAGGAAGGAAGGAAGGAAGAAAAGGCAAACTGAGAATAAAAATGGTCCATTTGTAGTACCAGGAGAAAAAAGGAAAGCCTTTAAAACCAGGCAGTGTCATTCATAGGTATTATCAAAAAGCTGTTCTAGCTCCTTGAATTTCAGTCACCTCCGTCCCACCCCTATCTGACTTAATGTGCCATGAAAAGGAGCCTGAGATCCTGCATCCGGGGGCCCACACCAAGCTTCTCCCGCCACGTAGAAGGCCCCAATTTCTCAGCATCACAGGTGATTCCATGTGCTAGGCCACCTATGGGGGCTCCCCCAGCTGACATGATGGCCTCCCGTGCACATTATTTACAGATAGCCATTTCCGCTTGTGAGCGATCTGGGTCCATCCTTCCTCTAAACAGTATTAAAACCATGACAGCCTACCACTCCATTACATTTCCTAGTCCAGGGTACCAACGGCACTCCGTTCAGCCCTGGTCCCTGGCCACACAGCTCTTAGACCCAATTAGTTCATCAGGCTGGACGGAAACTATTAGAAACTAACGTGTTTTTCACATGTGGGTCAAGAGGTCTCCTAAGGTCTTTCTATGAATTGGAGGCCCTTTGGGGAGCAGGGAAAAGGAAAGAAGATTTGGGGAGCTCCAGAAAACGGGAGCTGGCCACTCCTGATTCCAGAAAGGCCGGAGCCCCACCAGGGCTCAGGTCCTGGACACCAGGGTGCTGACCCTCTCTGTGAGCTGAGGTCTGGCCAAACTTCCCATTCTGGGAAGGTCAGATGGCTTGAAGTGGCAGCAAGTTTCCGGAAGGATCCCAGCTACTTCTAAACCCCAGGGGAGGTTATTTCAGTAATTTACTTCACACTTACTGCATATGCGTTACCTGGGTCTATGATTTTTTTTAAATAGTATATTGTTAAAGGAAGGTGTTTTTAAGTGTATTCCGTTTGTAGATTTTATGCTATGTTCTGTTGATATTTTACAAGCCAAGTTTAAAACTGTACTATAGAAATTATTTTTCTATTCTTTTCAGAATATGCCACAGAGCAATATTTTGCACCCGTCTGTTGTCACAGGGCGGTCCCCTTGGAGGGCTCACTTTAGGTGGGAAGTGGCTCCACTGGGGGTTAAATGCTTTCTGCTGTCTGTTCAAATCCCCTCTGAAAGTGGGACTGTGTAACTGTCTCTTCTCTTTCCATGGGAGGCTCAATGTTTCTGTTCCTGGATTTTGGTACTGCACCTTTCCTCTTGAATGAATACTTCATATTCACTAAGTTAACTGTGGACCGTTTCTTACTGATTACCACCCAGCAGCTCAGGTGGAGTTCTGAAAAGTTGGGATCTGTTCCTTTACAAATGTAATGTTTTCCAAAGCGATTTGGTTCATTAATTCTGGCAGCCGATGGTCAGGAATTTATTATTCAAGATAGCAAGACTCCATTCCTCTGGGGGCACAACCTGGGGTATCTAATCCTCCAGGCAAAGCTCCCACCAGTCTCTGGATGGTGACTCTGTGGCTCCCACCCCTCCCGTGGCGTCCACAAGCTTATTTTGCAAACTATTCTACTTTGCAGAAATCAGTTTAACCTATCAAAATATAGTTCACATTCATTAAGACAAAAGGGCTGTACCCATCAGTGGTGGGACATTTGTGCAAGAAAAAAAAAAAAAAGGCTTTGCCAAAACCAAGTGTGTAAGTTCTGTGTGAGTCCTTCGTGTTCCCTGAGAGACGTGGAGTAAACGCTAAAGACTTCGTGCATTTGGGAAGATTTCTTTTTTTACGACGTGACTCATTCTTCCTCGTTGTGGTGTGGACTTGACAAATTAAGTTCCTTGGGTGTTTTTTTTTTTTCTTTTTCTTCCTTCCAATGCTTCTAATAACTAAGAAAGAAACGTGTGTCGTGGCTAAGCCGGCCCTGCAGAGTCAGACCTTGACCTCAGTGACGTTGCCTCTGTCCAGAGTCTGGGTATGCTGTCACCTGGGCGGACACATCGGGGAAAGGACTATGCGGTGGCTGGCACCTTCCAAAAAGCTTTAAAGTTGTGATTCTTCGGAGTCCTCTGGGCATCACTTCCCCCGCCGTCCTAACTATAAATTCTCTTTTCTGCTGGAACTGGCCCGGTTCAGTGTGGGGCTCCAGGGTGGTGGGAGCATCCAGCTTCATCCTTGATTTAGACATCACCGGTCCCAATGGTCCAGAGCTTGATTCTGACAGTGGGTCTTGGGGGGCATGGCTAGAGCTCAGTGGTAGAGCACATGCTTAGTTTGCGTGAGGTTCTGGGTTCAATCCCCAGTACCTCCACTGGAGGAAAAATAAAAAGACTTATCCTGACAGTGGGTCTGCTGACACGGGGGTGGGTCTAGAGTGGTCCATCCCAGAGAGACCCACAGGGCACGCATGATGGCGAAGTGCCTCCACACTCACCCCAGGAGGCCCAGAGGCTACAGGGAGCACTTCCGGGCACCCCACTTTGGGAGTTTCACTACGGCTCCAAGCACTGTGCTAAATGGTCTGTTAGAAGTTTTGCAGGGAGCTTTGTTCCCCGAGCTCAGTCCTTCCTCCACATTCCCCGCACCGCCTCCCCCCCACCAACCACCACAGCAGAGAAGAGAGAGTGGACTGCCCTGCATGAACCCCTCGGGAATAAGTGTGTGTGTTGTCTGTGCAGCACCAAGATGCTGTGCCCTCCCCGGGGCTGACTTCATATACACATCACTGCAGGAAAAGCACAGAAACCAGAATCTCCAAATGAGGCCACCAATATTACAAGTTCCACGTATTTTGCAAAACAACTTGCTGAAATTGTCACTTTTGCTGTTTTACACTTGGCAAAAAAAAAAAAAAAGTCCAACCAACCCTAATTATGTATATACAAAATAATGCCCATTGCTTCTACTTTTGTTATTGCTTCTACTTGAGAGTATCTCAAGAACCTACAGACACATACATGCACACATCAGTTCTTTAACATAAGATGAGGAGCACCACTGGCTTCTTAAATATAGGCTGAATAGGCTTCAAGAAAAAAGCATCCCAGAGGGGAGGGTGTAGCTCAGTGGTAGAGCACATGCTTAGCATGCACAAGGTCCTGGTTTCAATCCCCAGTATCTCCATTTAAAATAAATAAATAAACCTCCCCCAAAATAAACAAACAAAAGTAATTAAATATTTTTTTAAAAAGACCAAAGCAACTCAATATATTTAAGAGGATAAATTAGTGGAGCCAGCTCTTTGAGAATGTTTCACAGATGCTGAAAGGTGAATTTAAATGAAAAACCAACCAACCTTACAGAGACCATTCCCACCCCAGTACTTTGCCCTCTACCCCAGCGACATAGTCTGCCTCAGGGCCTTTGCACATCCCCTTCTGCCTGGAGCGTTCTCCCCCAACACCCACCCTCAGCCACATGGCTCACCCTTCACTACCTGCCAGCCTTTGCTCCAACATCATCTCTCAAAGAGGCCTTCCCTGACTTCTTCATTTAACATGTCAATGCATCCCACCCTCCCGGCTGCCTCTCTCTGCATCTTTTTAGTGTGCATATGTTGCTACCTGAGGGCTACGTGTGAATTATTCATATTCATTAATTTTATGCCTCCTCCCAGCCCCCATAGAATGTACGCTCCACGCAGGCAGGAATTTTTGTATGTTTTGTTTGCCGCTTTATTCCTGGTGCCTATGATAGTGCCTGACACCTCTGAGGCACTGGATAAACCTTTGTTGAAAAGAGAAAGTGAGATCAATAACTTGACAACTCTTAAGAAATCTAAACATATCAGGGATAGACTTCATCAAACCCAGAGTCTACTAGTGCCCCTATGTGGAGAGAATTTTAGCTGATACAGGAGCCTGGCTGTGGGTCACAGTGTGGCCAGATGCGGCAGTGAGCACCGGACCTGATCATGGCAGGTGTCTCATGTCTCCGTAAATGCCCACCCCGTGGTCCACCCCCCTTACAGAGGAGAGACTCAGCTGTTCACAGGGGACCCTCGGGAACAGACTGAGGTGGGAACAGTGTCTTCCAGGGCGGCTCCCGTGATCATGCCCCCTCTGTGAGTCATCATGGGTCTGGACTGTCTCCAAGAAGACAGGGCTGCAGAGCCAAGGCCCCCGGGTCTCCCCCTCAGTCACAGGTGAGTGTGTGCTGGTGGGACAGAGCCTGGACATCACAGAGCCAGATAACACCGCTTCCTTGGCCCTGGAGCCCTGGTGCCCCCCCCCCCAGGTGGCACGTGGCCTCACCCACCAGTCGGGAGAGGGGGCTGCTTCCTCTTCTGAACATCCTGCCCCTGTGGGGTGATTCTCACAACTACCTAACCTTGATGTTTAATTCTAGGTCCAAATGTGTTTTTCTCTAAGATGAATTGGCAGAATACTGTTACAAGCATCTTACAGGACCCCCGTCCTACTGTGTTAAGACGCTTTGTCTTTCTCTTAATCCCCTCCCGTGGTTTTGCTGTCATTTCTCTGGGTGCCATATTTTAGGGTCCCCCACATCGAGGGGTGGCAGAAGAGCTCCCTTGTCACACTGCCTGTGCAGCCGCCTGGCAGACAGCAAGCAGGTGCATGCGTGTGTGTCCCTTTTGCTTGAATTGCCAGATCAGCAGTATCCCTTTCATTGCTGCCTTGACAGGTACTCAGAGAGGGTGAGCTTTCCAGGGCCACCCCCTCAGAATCTCGCAAACCCTTCTGCATGGCAGGAGCCCTGAGGCCCGTCCAGTGTTTCCCACACATCCTTCCCACTTACTTGGAACTGAATCCAAATGCCTGCCTTGGAATTCTGACCTGGCAGGTGAAAGTGGGGCAGCGTGTCTCCACTAACCTAGGACCAAAACCAGGAAAACCACCACGAGCGTGGTTGGAGGTGGACCTCGGCCCAGAGCCTCGGACACAAGGCAGAGTCCGCCTCACCGAGCTAGTCACCATCCCACACCAGAGGAAGCCCCAGGCTTCCGCCACCCACAAAGCTGTTAGAGCCACAGGGGCTCCCCTGAGTCTGTGCTCAGAGCCTGAACCCCATCACCAACCCTTTGGACAAGGTGGTCTCATTTGAACTGAGGGTAGTTGAAAGGTATTTGCGTGGTTCCTTTCGACATGCATTTGGCCTGTGGGTGTAAGTGAACGGAGTTCCTCTGTTTCTCCCCCCTTTTTTTCTTTTATGGGCTCATTTGACTGATTTAGGGGTGAAATGCATTACTTTGTCTCCCCAAGTTTACTTGTTACCACAGATGAAAGAAAACATTGAGGCAAAAAGGGTCAGAATCACCTGCTACTTTGCCCAAATTGCCCTTTTATTCCAGAGCCCGTGCAAGTGTTCGCTGGGATTCAGTGCCGGTATTCTTTTCCATTTGGTCCATCCTAGGAGAAGGAACCCATTGGAGAGCTGTCTTCGGTGGTTGGGTTGTTACTTTGTAAAATATGAAAGCATTAAACTGATTTTTGCAATATGTAGGGCATCTTGCTTTCATTTTAGGAAACTTCCAGTAAGGACAAATGCACTTTTTTTTAATAGAAGAACTGTATTTCATTTCTTTCTTTTATGAAAGATTATTTCGAGTAAAAATAGCTCTGTAATCTGTGTGACACGGCTTCTCCATTACCTGACACACAGAGAATCTTTGATGCCTACTCAATAAAATTAACATGTTTGTAAAGCATTGGCTGGTCCAATTATTTACCCATTCCTGTGTGCCTGGTGAAATACCAGCTCACAAAAATTTTAGGGCTCAGGGGAAGAGAATTCTAACAGGTGTTCATCCTCACTAGTTTTTTTTTTAAATTGAAGTGTAATTGATTTAAAATGTCATGTTAGTTTCACGTGTACATCATAGTGATTCAATTATACATGTATCTATTCTTTTTCATATTCTTTTTCATTATAGGTTATTACAAGCTAGAATATTGTTCCCTTTGCTATACAATAGAACTTGTCATTTATCTCCTCTGTATATAGTAGTCGGTATCTGCTAATCCCAAGCTCCTAATTTATCCCTCACCCATTTCTTTAAAAGTGGTCTTGCCATCAGATGAGATGTAAACCCAGTCATAGCAGTTTTATTACGTGAGCGAAACGGTTTCTTGCCTTTTAGGATGATCAGGACCCTTTCTGTCTGAATGGAAGCAACAGGATTTTCCTTAAGGTGTATTCACCAGAGGTTGCAATGCCAGCCAGAGGCCGACGGCGGGAGGGCGCAGAGAACGAAGGAGTTTATTGTGAATTTTTATTTGTGCATGTTTTTCTGTGGAGGAGAGGCATGTGTCTGTAAAAGAAAGTAAGTAGGCTTCCTCGGAGGGCTGGGCGGTGGGGGGTGGGCCGCAGGTGGGTCTCAAGCCTGTCATTAGCCACCCCCTCCCCCACAACCTAGAGGCCCCCTGCAGTGCATGTCCACCGCGTGCTCTGCCCTGAATCAGACACATCCTAGGCCTGGTGGGATTCGAGCCACACAACAACCCTGCGAGTTAGGTGTCAAAATCCCTGTTGTGTAGACAAGAAGTAAGGTTTGGCGAAGTAAGTGGTGAAACCCAGACTCCAGCTCTAATTTGCCCGTTGCAGGAAATCGCGCCCCCAGCTGCAGGGCCCTTGCGCTGTTCTGCTGTCGCCAGCTGCCCAAAAGCAGCTCCCAGCCTGTGCCCTGGGAGGACATAGGCATACAGGTCTTCTTGCTTGCGGGAGGTGGGGTGAGGCAGGGCAGGGTTGGGGTGTGGGTAGCACAGTTGGAGAAGGAGAGGAGAGATGCTCAGCTGGTCTGTGGGAGGCGCTGTGGCTTCCCTGCTCTCCTGGGGGCAGCGTCAGGCTTCCCCTTCCATTGCTGGCTCAGATGTTCTTCTACACCGGAACGCAGGTGACAGCACTTCGTTCTTGCAGGACAGGCAGAGAACACCACACGAAAGGCCCATTCGTCCACAGGAGGCTTTGAGAGGTGCTTAAAAGACTGTATGGGATGCTAGTGGGAGCCCTGCCTAGGGAGGCAGAAAGTCTGACCCCTACACTACAGGGACCTTGAGAAAGGCATCTCCCCTGTCCAGGCTTTCGTTTTCTGTAAAATTTCAGTATAATTCGGTAAAATGAGGGACTTGAGGGAAGAGTCTCTTAAGTCCCACGGAGTCATGGAATCCGAATTTAGGAAAACAGGAGTTACTGCGGGAGGGTATAGCTCAGTGGTAGAGTGCATGCTTAGCATGCATGAGGTCCTAGGTTCAATCCCCAGTACCTCCATTAAAAAATAAACAAACATAATTCCTCCCCACCCCACCAAGAAAAAAAAAAGGAAAACAGGAGTCATATCAGTTCTTTTAACAGAGAGAATTCAATGTGGGGACTTGGTTGAACAGGTGTCAAAAAATGAAAACTACTAAAAGGGCAAAGTCCAGAGACCAGGTGGTGTCCAGCTCCAAGCGTAAGGATAGGGACTCAGGGCTGGACACAGACCCCTGAGGAGGTGGGGGTGGCTGGTGTCTCTGATGAGGACACTGTTCTGCAGGACCTTCTGCGTAGGGAAAAATGTAATCGGAACAAACAGCAGCTGTCAAGTGGAGAGCTGTTGCCAGGACAACACTGACAGGGACTAGAAGCCAAAGGAAAGAACAAGTCCCGTGAGCACGTGCGCACCTGTAGGAACATGTGCTTGTATGTGCTATGCACGTATTGCCTGTGCGCGCACACACACACATGCATGCCAAGCACAGAGGAAAATAAGATGTGAACTCTCTGCCAAGTCGCAGTGTCTATAACTGGACCAAGGACCATGGTTGATATTCCTAACTTCCTTCTTCCAGAAATACCCTGCTTTCCTGTGCCCCCAGCCAGAACCTCAGCTTGTCGGGATCCTTCCCCTTCTGATGGAAGAGCCCACACTTACCCTCCTGAAGGGTCTGCATCATCACAAGCCCTCTGTTGGATGCTGTGGTTCACCGTTGACTTTGACTTGGGGGCATGGGTGTAATTAAAGGCACCCCAAAGAAGGAGAGGATGCCGCTCAGTGATAGGGTGCATGCTTACCATGTACGAGGTCCTGGGTTCAATCCCCAGTCCCTCCATTAAAAATAAATTAAAATGAATAAATAAGTGAATAAGTAAACCTAATTACCTCCCCCCAAAACAAACAAAAAGAACTACTTCTCCCCAAGACCAAATGTGGAAATAAAATACATTCAGATTTCAAGGAAAATAATTTTTTTAAAAAGGCACTCTAAAGAGTCCCCAGAATTTCACAGATCACTTACCCTAGCCGTGGAGCGTAGCTCAGGTTTTCTTTGATAAGTAAAGCTCGTCATCCAGCCAAACAGTGTCTCCCCTCTCTGCATGGATGCAGCGTCATAGAAGCCACCATGGCCGGGTCTCAGCCTCCTATCCAGTGCCCCCACAACCTGGTCCCTGGTGGAGGCTCTCCCTCCTCCTCAGGAACTGACCCACAAACCCAAAGAGGAGGGAGGAAGCATCAGTTCTTGGTTATAAGACAAAATGGTGAAAAGAGCCACTCCCACTCCCAGACCCTGTGTTCTGGCCACAGGACAGACACCGCCATATGGCCATTGCTGAGTCAGGTCGTGAACTCCATCTGTAAGACTGGACTCCCACATTTCCAGGGGCTGCCTCCCTGCAGCTCCATCACTCAGTCTTCAGCATGTGATTCCCCTGCTCTGTCAGGCCAGCTGCTTCTGGGTCAGTTGGATATGTGGTGGGTGAATAACCTGAGTGTGATCCCATCGCCATGAAGCTGAAACTTCACCAGACGCAACACTGTGTAGGGTCCCATAATGGTGAGCAAGGCATTCTCCGAACCCATGAATGGTAGATTTCGGCAGAAGAGTTGCAGGCAGGGAAGGTGCATCGGAATCCAGAACCCATCTATTCCAGGGAGGTTTTCCCTCCATTGTGGAAAGGGTCCAGTGTAAACAGCCAGCCTCATCTGACCGGCCCGTCCTCTCCAGCAAACTGGAAGGAGGCTCCACACTGATCTCCCCTGTCTGAGGTCACTTAAGCACAGCACAGCCTTGCAGAGGGGAAACCCGTGTGGTTGCCCTCACCCCAGCCTCCATCCCTGCCACTGGGTCCCTCTGGACACGGGCCCATGGTGCAAACCTCAGGATGGCTGGTGAGAGGCGGCTGGCGTCACGGAAACTGCCATCTAGTCCACAGAATTCTTACAGTCTCCTCTGCACCAAGGTACTTCCTTTTTTTCAATTTTTATTTTTTAAATTATTTTTTGGAGGGGGTTAGTAATTAAGTTTATTTATTTATTTATTTATTTTTAATGGAGGGACTGGGGTTTGAACCCAGGACCTCGTGCACGCTAGGCATGTGCTCTACCATTAAGCTATATGCTCTATCCCCTGCATTGGGTTTTTTGTTTGTTTGTTTGTTTTTAAGGATTTTTTGGTTGGTTGTGGCTTCATTATTGGTTTTATTTTTATTTTTCCCCCTTAATTGAGGTACTGGGGATTGAACCTAGGACCCTGTGCATGCCAAGCACACGCTCTACCACCTAGCTATAACCCCCAGCCCCCACACAGGGTACTTTTAATGAGCATAGACGTCTTCCCTTCGTCACCACACCTCCTTGTCACCAACCTTTGAACCCTGTTCTTTCCAAGTTCCCAACCATCCCATCCACTATTTGGCCCCATAAATTAGCACGGACTGGGATTTCTCGAAAGTGGCGCTAATGACACTTGGGGCCCGATCACTCTTTTTTGTAGGGGACTGTTTGTGTTCGAAGATGTTCAGCAAAATCCCTGGCTGACCTATGCCCACTAGCTTCCAGTAGCACCCTACACCTAGATGTGACAATCAGAAATGTCTCCTGACAATGCCAAATGTCCCCAAGGCAGTGGGGAGAGGGGGAGGCTCGCTGGTGCAGGTTAATTCCTCTGGCTGTCTTTCAGGCCGGGAAAGCGAGAACCATCTGTTCTGCTCAAGCTCTGTCCACCGGCATGACTTCCCTCCCCCGCCGTCTTCCAAGGACGTTTCAGATTGGGGCTGTGACGCCTTTGCGGCCCGCTCTCAGCTAGAGCCAGCATGTCCTGGAGAACCATCTGAGAGCCCGCTTCCTCCACCATCTGGTCATCGGGAACTTTCCAGGAGGTGTGGATTGAGGAAGAGGAGGCCACAAGCAAGAGTCCGTGTCACAAGGTCTGAGCTGCCTGCTTATGCAACTGACATGTGCCTTCCGAGTTTTTCTGCGGCCCAGGATCTCCTGCACCAGCTCCCTCAGATGACTGACTGCAGCTGCTTCAGCCAGACTTAATGGGAGGGCGGCTCAGATTACATCCGGTCCGTGATGGACTGAGCTCGACTGCAGTCAGCTGACGGCCTGTCAGCTGTTCAGTTCCCACCAGGACCCAGTAGCAGGCCAGGGGCTGTTTCTTGGAGAGAACAGTTACCTGCAGAAGAGGGCGTGGCTTTGTTCCAGAAACCCTGCACCGTGGTCCACCCACTGGGGCTCTCTGTGGCGCTGCTGTTGGGATGAATGCTTGAGGGCCATTAGGTCTGTTAGGAGATGAGGTCCGGGGGGGCCCCACTCATAACTGGTAGCCTTACAGGTTCCTTGGTAAAGGCTTTGGGATGGCACACCCAAATGGCTGATAGGTGGCCTTCGAAATCCAAAAAGTCTCTGCAAAGGTCATGCCTCTTTTTTTAGATATAACAAGGTCTTTTTCATTTTGCTGGGCTGTCCCAAAGGCTCCACAGTCTCCCCCACAGCTCTGCCAAGGTGAGGGGCCTCTGAATGTCTGCACTGATCTCCTCCCTCTTTTGTGTCTCACGAAGGCGGGTGCAACCCGCATAAGGATGTTAGTGGTATGGTCCATCCAGAGTGGCGTTCGGCGGGATCTCGGCAGGCTCTGCTACAGCAGAGGGCAGGAAACCAGAAGAACTCCAAGACAAGAGGGAAGACATGCTGTTGGCACTCCCAGGTACAAAGAAACTGTTCCTGGTGGTCGTTGCAAATGGACAGAGAGACCCAAAGCCACCCATCAATGCTGCACGCTTGCCTCCAGTAATAATGCTTCGTCCAGAACAGCAGCTGCGAGTGGGGTCACCAGCTGGTTAAGTGCCCCACGACCCACTGCCTCTCCCCAGTACACCCCTGACCTCTGGACCAATAGAGCACGTGGGACAAAGCTCTGTCTATCACCTGATCTCCACAAGCCCCCACTTTGACTGTGGGGCCACGGTGATACCTTTAAGTCACCAGAAATGAATGACAACTCAGAGCCAGTGCCAAGCAGAGTACCCTGAATTACTGAAGTACCCCTGTCCCCCGTGGTTACCTGAGAACAGGCATTTGTCAGAACACATCCAGGTCACAGTCACCATGAATGGCAGCGACTCTGCAGTGTGGCTGCCTGAGCCAGGAATTTTGCCTTCACATCGCAAGTGATTTTTAATAAGATTAATTTTATTGAGGCAGATTTTATGTATAGTCACTCACGCCGACTGGGACAATCATCACTGCAGTTTGCGGACAAAGAAAACATGGCTCAGAGAGAGTAACTACACCTGCCCCAGGTCCCACAGCAAGGAAACAGCAGATGGGATGCAGACGGCTCCACTGGGCGCCGAGATCTGGGCTTGTCCGGGATACGCCTGCAGAGAGACGGGGAGCCGGGGGTTTCAGAAAGGCCATGTGTCCAGCAGTTGGTGGGCAAAGAAGACCATCCTCTCTGGCTCTTCACCTCCACCTGTCGATCACACACATGCCACACACGCACGGGAAAAGGAAGTGGAGTGTGAGCACCGCAGCCCCCACCCCCGCCCCTAGGCTGACCCAACAGGAAGACAGCAGGGCCCTCCCTGCCCGGCACTCAGCAGTCCCTGCCCCGCCCATCAGAGCAGGACACTCCTGACATGCACCGTGCTGTCTGCACTTTTGCCCAAGGGCCGGCACCCACACCCATTCAGGCAGGACAGGTGCATGAGAACGGGCCCTGGGGTGGTGGCCAAGGCACCCTGGCAGTGGGGCACGGACAGTCCTGCCGTCCTGGGGCCCCATGTATCCTGGCAGAGCCCTGACATTCATCAGGTCCAAATTTGTCCTTTGAACATTTGGACTTTCCGATCTGAGGAAAGGCAGCAGCACCGGGGCTGGGATGAGAGCTCCCTGTGGAAATTGGGACAGGAGTGTACATACCATGTGTTCTCTGTCTCTGGAAAGCTCGGCAGCCTAGGAGGGGGGGCGGGGAGGAGAAGGCGGTGAAGCCCATGGGACAAGCGAGCATCTCAGAGGACAGCTGAAGTGTGAACAAACCAAGGGTCAGACTGCTTCCTGGCTGTCAGTCCAAGGGTCATCTTTCATCAGGGCTCTATTTTCTTTTGGAAAATAGGTGGCCACAATCAGTGACATGATAGGGAAAGACACCTGATGACCTCCACAGAAGGAAAGATCTTCAGGTGGGTGGTGCCGGCCAAGCCCCAGCCAGGGGTGATGAACGTAGGAGCTGGCAGCTCTGGCCACTAGCAGAGCAGACAGGGTCCCTCTGGAGGAGGGCTGGACCACAGTGCACAGCAGGAAGGGCAGAGGGGCTACTGCCTGCGATGGTGGTGTGAGGACCGGCTCGGGGAGCGCTGGACCCTCCCGGGGTGGACACATGCAGGGAGTGGCCAGTGGGCAAGCTTATCTACACCGCAGGCTCCAAGGGATTTTGGATTCACAAGGAAGGGGAAATCTTGGTGCTGGACCCAAGAGGGCTTTGGGTGCACAAAGAGAATGTGGGCCGAGGAGGCTGGTGCCCTGAGGAGCACCACCAGCAGTGATCTGTCACCCCTGGCTGGTAGCTGTCCCTCAAGGCCCCCAGCTGTGTCCCCCTTTCCCACTTGGAACCTTCTTCTACAGGCAGACCTTGGAGACGTTGCAGGCTCAGTTCCAGGCCACTGCAATAAAACAAAACAAGACAAATATCTCAATAAAACGGATACCACAATAAACCATCACACTAATTTTTTTTGGTTTCTCAGTGCATATAAAAGTTAATTTCCAGTTTACTGTGGTCTGTGAAGTGTACAGTAGTAGCATTATGTCTTTAAAACACAGTGTATAAAGGGGAGGGTATAGCTCAGTGGTAGGATGTGTGCTTAGCATGCATGAGGTCCTGGGTTCAATCCCCAGCACCTCAATTAAAAAAAAAAAAGAAAAAGAAACTCAAGGGAAAAAAAAGAAACAAGTTGAATATTCAAATCTTGGAAAGAAAGACAGTCATTGAAGTTTTAAAAATTAC
This sequence comes from Camelus dromedarius, assembly GCF_036321535.1. Taxonomy (NCBI): domain Eukaryota; kingdom Metazoa; phylum Chordata; class Mammalia; order Artiodactyla; family Camelidae; genus Camelus; species Camelus dromedarius. Next base: position 4,124,107 of record NC_087464.1, read on the forward strand.
TTTACATATGGGATAAGCTTGATACTGGACAGACTCAAAGAGAAAATGAGTGAATTGAAAGAAAAAGAGAAATAAAAACCAATGTATATACCTTACTTTAAAAATACTTCATTGCTAAGAAATGGTCACCGTCTTCTGAGCCTTCAGCAGTAGCAGCATCAAAGGTCACTGATCACTGCTGTTAACAAATATACTGAGAACAAAAAAGTTTGAAATAGTGCCAGAAGTACCCAGATGTGACACAGACAGAAAGTGAGCAAATGCTATTGGAAAAATGGTGCCAATAGACTTGCTCGGCGTAGGGTGCCAGAAACCTTTAATTTGTTAAGGAAGAAAGGAAGGAAGGGAGGAAGGAAGGAAGGAAGGGAGGAAGGAAGGGAGGAAGGAAGGGAGGAAGGGAGGAAGGGAGGGAAAGAAAGAAAAGCAATAAAGTGAAGTGTACTCAAAGGGGGTCTGCCTGTCCTGTGATGGGTGTAATGCCTGTCCAGTCACCGTGTCCACCTGGTGAGATGGGCCAATGGCAGTGTTACTAACGGGATGTCAGAGCTGGGGGAGACCATACATTCTGGGCACTGCAGATACTAACACCAAGAAAACTGTGTCAGGAGACGTGCCTGGGTGTGTGGTTGGTATCTCCTCCACTTATAAATAAAAGGCTTTGCTGTGTTCACAGGACTCTTGGCTTTGTCTGTAGTTAAGGTCCACAAAGCTGCATGTTAAGTTATAAACAAAGACCCATATGATGCTAAGAAAAGCAGATAGTAATTTTTTTCCTTCCACTCAGTCTTAGAAGGTTTTTTTAACTGCTTTTTGTTTGCTTTTGTTAAGTCAGTAAAGAAAAAACACTAAGCATCCTGGGAAGTGTAAATTACACTGACACAAATGGGGGGCTAACCCGTCCTCTGGATCTGGTACTAATTCTAAATCTGTTGATTAATCATTTTAAACTTCAACAGCAGTGAATGTATTGAGTCTGTCCTTCACACACAAGCCAACCAGAAACTATGTATGATTTTTGTATTTGTCTTTTGGGAAGGAGGGAAGGTTAACAGCCTGCCTCACCGTGGACAGACCCAGCAGGGTGCAGTGGAGCCACAATCAGCCCAGCACTGCCCCCTGGTGGCTGGGGCCGCCATGCAGAGCCTGAGGCTCTCGGGAGGCTGTGAAGGGTGGTCCTGCAGGGTCTCCTCTCCTGAGATGTCAGGAGACCCAGAAAGTCCACAACAGGGTTTTCATCATTTTGTTTCCGCTACACAGGGGAGGGGAGACAAAATGCTCAGCAAATTGTCTTTAGCAAACCAATCATTTACTTCTCCTTTCAAATCAAATGTCTTGAACCATTGACTACGAAGTTCTAGATTTAATCTGAAATGTGTCACTTACTATGGGGCACTCAACAGTAACTAAATGAGAAATTTGGACTTCACATTGCACATTTTGTTTATGATCAAGTAAAGTTCAGTCTCTGCCACCAGCAACTGGTTTGGGGAAAATCCATCCATTTCTCTGCTGAAAACTAAAAATGAATAATGGTAGCAAACACGTCAACCTCAAAAACAAATTTTTATTTAAAAATGATCAAGTCCACTAGTTAACTTTTTTGATACCATGTGTTTAAAAAAAAAAAACCCTTTCCAGGGTGCCTCGGGACTGACACCATCAAGAGATTTCCACCAAAAAGAGATGCCATGGATAGAATTACAGACCACTGCTTCCAGAGGAAAAAATGCTTTAAAAGTAGTTTTAATGGTCTCAGGGTTAGGGTCCATTTGAATATTTTTTGAAGGCACGTCTCCACCACCACCATCCCCCTCCATAAAAAAAGCTCAGGTCCTTTCCCCCTTGGTGAATGTTTGTGGTTATTTCCTGCTGCAGGTACTGGGATGCTGGTGGCCACACAGCAGGTGCTTTGTGATCACAGATGAAAAGCCACCAGGCACCCACTCTTGCAGGTGTGCTGAGGCCCCCGGATGCTGAAGGGTGGACAGTGAACACAATGAGTAAAGAGGGGGCTCTGGGCCCCAGGGTAAAACCTAGCCGTGGAGAGCACTGGGCGATCCCTGATCCCCGCCAAAGCTGTCAGGTAACACTTTCACTGTTCCTTCTTCTTTGCCTTCTTTTTTTTTTTTAAGTTGGTATTTTGTATTCTTTTCTTTCATTGTTTTATTTGTAACGATTCTATTTTACTGTTTTATCTCACTAAAATTTTATTACAGTTGGGTGTTTAACAGTGATTTGTTTATTTTGTTTCTAGCTGGCGTATAGTCAGTTAACAATGTTGTGTCAGTTTCTGGTGCACCCTTTTTGCCATTTCGTAGAGGCAACTGCTATAGATGAAATGTTTGTGTCCCCCTCAAAACTCATGTGTTGAAGTCCCTACTCCTCCATACGATGGTGTTTGGAGGGGATATCTCTGGGAGGTGATTAGGTCATGAGGTGGGGAGCCCCCCGCCCATGTCATGTGAGGGCACAGCAGGAAGACAGCTGTCTGCAAACCTGGAAGCGAGTCCTCACCAGGAACCAGACTGGCTGGCACTTTGTCACCAGAGGCAGGGCACTGGAACCCCTTCCCAAACCCAGACCACCCTCTGGCCTTCGGGCGGGGGGCCATGTGGTCTGGCTCCCCACTCCCTACTACCCAGCCTGGACCACAGAGAGGGTGAAGGAGCCAGGGGCTGGGCCAGGGGCAGAAGGAGCACCTGGAGCACCTGGGGTGAGCCCCTTTCAAGAGGACTGGAGGCTGAGGGAAGGAGGGGATGGGAGGGCACCCTGAGCAGAATGAAGACCAGCAAGGCTGAGAGGACTGGTGCTCAGCAGAAGACCCGTCAGTAGGGCAGGACAGAGGGTGTGTGCAGCCGCACAGCCTTCCCCAGGCAGCTGCTTCATGGGGGGAAAAGGGAGCCTCAGACAGAAGGGGCTAGGTAAGCTTGCCAGATTTAGAAAGTAAAAAAGTGAAATGCGAGATGCCCAGTTAAATTTGAGTTTCTTTCATTTTCATAAGTTAATTTATTTTATTTTTAAGATATTTTTGGTGGGGGAGAGGAATTAGGTTCATTTATTTTTAATGGAGGTACTGGGGATTGAACCCAGGCCCTCGTGCATGCTAAGCACACACTGTACCACTGAGCTATACTCTCCTGCCCTGAATTTAAATTTCTGATAAACAAGGAAAACAATTCTTAGGCTAAGTATGTTCCATGTGATATTTGGGACACAGACTTACACTAAAAAAAAATTTCCCATTGACTTTCCACTCAAATTTAACTGTTGTAGGAGTCCATTCAGGCAGCTGGAACACACCACCACCAGTCTGGGCAGCTTGTAAACAACAGACAGTTCTTTCTCACGGTTCTGGATTCTGGGAAATCCCAGCATCAAGGCGCTGGCAGATGGGGTGTGTGGTAAGAGCCCACATCCTGAGTCACCGTGTCTTCACGTGGCAGAAGGGGCCAACTAGCCCTCTGGGTCTCTTATAAGGACATGAGTCACATCGATGTAGACCCCACCCTCATGACCTGATCCCCTCCTGAGGCCCCACCTCCTAGAATCATCACCTCAGGGAATAGGATTTACCGTAAGAATCAGGGGTGGGGGAGGGGTGTCACATTTAGTCCGTAGCTTGTGGGGATCCTAAATGCTCTCTGACAACCCCCGGCCTAGTGACTCCTGAGGGACAGCTGTCCCCTTTAACCATCCGGGCCCAGAGGTGGGAGAAGGGCCCTCCCCACTTATGTAGACCTTAAACCATTAGGAAAACTCCATCCCCAGAATTCATGACCCAGTTCTGACCCTCCGTGAGGCACAGGCCTTCTCTTGGGTAGGGAAGCAAATCTGGGAGACAGGGATGGACAGCCAGGAACACAGTCACCCGTCACCCAGAGGGCTTGGTGGGGCAGGGAGCGCAGGAGGCTGAGTGCCCCACAGCTCCCCGTTCAGAGGGACCACCAACTGCTCAGACCGCCCCAGCCCTGGAACTGCGGCTGCTCCCCTCGGCCGGGGGATTCATTTACTCAGGTCTGTGCCATGGGCCTCTGGTCAGAGCAGAACAGCCAGGTCTGAGGAAGGGCTCTGGGACCCTCTGCAGTGGGGGCGGCAGGTGGGGAAGGCGCTGCCCTCCCCACTCCAGGAGGGAGGGGGGCACAAGGCCCCCGAGGGGAAATGCTCCCTGGTCTGGGGCCTGGCTGGGTGGCCACAAGCCTGGCTCTGATGCAGCCGCCACGGAAGGAAGAGGAAGCCAAGTGTGCAGGAAGGCCTTGGCTGAGAGGGAGAGCGAGAGACTGTGTGTGTGTGTGTGTGTGTGTGTGTGTCTATGTGTGTGTGCGTCTCTGTATATATGTGTGTCCATCCACGCCTGGCCCTGTGTCGGCCGGGAACTGTCTGTCTGTGAGTCCCCTGTGCACACACTGTGCCCATGGGGGGGACATTTCTTCTGCCCAAGAGAGGCTAAGAGAGGAAATGGGCCTGCTCTGCCACAGGCAGAGGTCCAGTTGGCACCCCCTTTTGCCAGTAGGCACCCTGCAGAGTTTCCCTTTGGTCTGGGGACGCCTGGCGCATCTGCAGCAGCCCGGGGCCCACAGTGGGCGGGGGCCAGGAGGGGCTGGGAAGCCCTGGGGTGACTCCCTCTTCCCTTGGACCCAGATGGCTCCTGGGGCCAGAGCCACTGCTGGCCGTGCTGTGCAGGGCGGGTGGGAGTCGGGTTTGTCTGGAACCCCCAGTAAATAAACAGGAAATTCCCAAGCAGCTCAGGAAAATGACTTGCCTCCAGTGGGGTGAAAACAGAGAGCCTCTAGGAAATCCAGGACTCATCTTTCACACTTTCTTCCCAGGCTTACTTTCTCTCAAAGAGATGTTTTTATAAAGTGGTGAATGGATTTTAAACCTGCATGACAGAAGGACAAGGAAAGCAGACTGAAAAGGGATGGAACACTGATTTAAACAAAGAAAACAGTGAAGGAGGGAGCTGGGGGTCTGGACACCCACACCCTGAGGCAACGCAGTGCGCGTGCGTCTTCTGCGTGCACATCCCGCTCCACGTGATCTCAGAAAGCGTTTCCAGACACGTGGGAGCTCCCAGTGTGCACATCAAAATCAAAATCAAAAGCAGGATCCTGCTTTCCGGCGGCAGAGACGTGCCATCATGGGAGTGGACGGTTCTGTCCTCAAATTGTCCCATTTAGCGAGCATTCGGTGTTTCCCGACTTTGGTCACCAGCTCATCTGTGTCATCTGTCTCAATTTTGAGTACACTCGCAGGATAAAATCCTCCAGACAGAATCGCAGAGTCAAGTGTGTGCAAACACACGTCAAGTGATGCTGTTGGTGCCACTGGGGGCAGAGGGGGCAGAGCCAAGAGTGTTTGGACACCAGCCACACTGCCGCCAGCCACAGCCAGGGCCAGAGGAGCAGGGCCCGTGTGCCCGGAAGAGGGGACATGTCCTACTTGTACCCACACTGCCTTGGGGGCGGGAACAGCAGGTGGAAAGACACTCAGCGTCCAAGTGAGGCGGTGTTGATGTCCACCATCACTCTCCTCCCCAGAATCAAGCTGAGCGATCAGAAGGGGCACCGGCTCCCAATGCCCTGTTGACTGGCGGATTCGAGGAGCAGGAGGCAGCTGATGAGGGTGAGCCACTCCAGTACTAGGAGTGGCAAGGGATACATTTTCCTACACTTAGAAAAAGGGCCGAGAAGGGGGAAGGGTATAGCTCAAGTGCTAGAGCACATGCTTAGCATGCACTAGGTCCTGGGTTCAATCCCCAGTACCTCCTCTAAAAATGAATAAATAAACCTAATTACCTCCCCTCCCAGAGCTGGGGCCCAACTCCAGTGTGATTCTTCAACCTCCACCTCTTCCCGCTTCAAGCTGTAGTCCATCCCTACCAAAGTCAGCCCCAGACTGAGCCTGTCTTCTATGTCCCAAGTCCCATAACCCCACCTGGGTCAAGCCACCCTGGGATGCAAGGCTGCCATGAGTGGGCCATCAGGGTCTGGGCCCCACTTGCCCACCTAGAAGGAAGCTGAAGCCTCCAGCCAGGACCCAGAATGCCTTCTGCTGCCTCCCAGCCTGTGGGTGGGCCCCTCCCAACAACTCAAGACAAGGGACTCCCTCTGCTCCTCTATCCACTGCAGAGTGAGTGCTGGGGTTGCAGACCTTGCCAGAGTCCTGTGCACTCACTACGCTGGTAGAGCAGCCCTGTTCTGATACTGGTGGGTTCAGGTCCCACATGGATGATCAGACCCTTCATCTGGGCCCCGCTACCCAGGGTTCTGTCTTCTTCCAGCGCCATCTGAAGGCCACTCAGAGAGGACACAGTGCCAGCTCTTGAACACCGTGAAGACAATGCTGCTTCCTGCCCTATGGACCTGAAACTGCTCCTACAGGGCAGGGGTCTCTGTTCACATTTGAAGAGTTAGGGTGTTGGGCAGACAAACAATCTGCTCTTTTAAACCTCATGGACAGTCATGCAGAGTATGTCCTCTGACCAAGATGGACTTAAACTAGAACCCAGTTCCAAAAACACAACAGAAAAATCTAGAAACTGCAAATTAAACAACAAACTTCTAAATAATCCATGCATCCAAGAGGAAGTCTCACAGGAAATTTTGAAATACAAAGAAATCAATAAAAATTGTGATGGTTAATTTTATGCATCAGTGTGGCTGGGCTGCAGGATGCTCGTATCTCTGGCTCAGAGTTACTTCTGAGTATACCTGTGAGGGTGTTTTTGGAAGAGATTATTAGCATTAGAATTGAGAGACTGAGAGAAGCAGATGGTCCTGCCCAATTTGGGTGGGCGTCATCCAATCTGCTGAGGATCTGAGCAGAGCACAAAAGCAATAGAAGGTTGGGCTGGCTCTCTGCCTGATTGCATGATCTGGGACACTGATCTTTTCCGGCCTTCTGTGCTCCTGGTCCTCAGGCCTTCAGACTTGGCCTAGAGCTCTAAGTTCTTGGGCCTTCAAACTATATCACCAACTTTCCTGGGTGTCTAGCTTGCAGATGGCAGATCATAGAACTTCTTAGCCTCTGTAATTGCATTAATCAATACCTTACAATAAATCCATCTCTCATATATGTGTGTGTGTGTGTGTGTGTACATTTTATTTCAAAAATGAAAACACAACATATCTAAATAAGTGGGATGCAGCTAAAGCAGTGCTAGAAGGAAAATTTATAGCCCTAAATTCTTACATTAGAAAACAAATTAACCTATAATGGAAAAGAATCTAAAAAGAATATATATATATATCTATATATAATATAATATATAATATAGATACATATAATTGAATCACTTCTGTACACCTGAAACTAATACAACATTGTAAATCAACTATACTTCAATAAAGATCAATAAAAAAGAAAGAAAACAAGTGAGGAACTTCTAGCATGACAGCATGGGGAGCTCTATGGACTGCTGAAAATCATGAAGAGAAAAAAAAAACTTAAAGTATCTGATAATGGTCCTAAGAATATATAACAAATGAAAAAAAAAAACTATGTGTTCAGGAAAATCTACTATAATTCAGAAAGAATGGTGAGAGTTTATAGTATTCGTACCAAAACCTGTTATCTCCCTCTTTCCTCCTGACTCCACAAGGCAGAAATTCCACTCCAGGTGGGTGTAGCCAAGAACACAGTGCTCTCTCTCACTGGGGCTCCCAGTTGAAGAGCTACCGTGTCCCCCCAGGAGAGTCAGGTCAGCATTTTTTATCCTGCCTCCTGCTGCCTGGGGCTTAGATCTACATGATGTGGCTGAAAAGTGGGGGCTTCCTTTTGCCCAGCCACCACTCATGGGAGAAGGCTCTACTTTAGACACGGTGCCACTGAGAATAAAGGGACCCCAGTTGCCCTTGCCCCAGTTTATAAGCTTTCCACATCGGGAAAGTCAAGCTGAGAAAACCTGAAGCTATCATCCACCCTTCACTCAGCTCTCAATGTGAGATTATCACCTGAAGAAAAGTGTAACATTGTCTCCACCCCAGATCAATAGCCAAGGCTCAGAGATTTTGCCTGCAGCAAGGAATGGGGCGAGGGGAGGATGGTGGAGGGCAGATGCAGTAGAGAACCTTAGAAAGGGCGCCTAGGAGGATCCCACTGGGTGTCAGAACAAATATTAAACATTGGCTTCCAGAACCACTCCTTCAAAGGAGCCATAATTTGACTGGATTAGTCTGTAGAGTAATTTAGTCCCAAGAGCGTTGTTGAGAACAAAGTAGCAGTCAGCCAGCAGTCAGTGGAGCTGAGCATCTGGGTGTGGTCAGGGAAAGGGATGATCAAGGGGTGATGAAGCCCTGCCAAACCCTCAGTCATCAGAGAGTTAACTGCGAACATACCCAGACCGTGCCTCCTCTCCACACCTCTGTAAGGAGCAATATCAAAGGCTTAACACTTTGAGGGGGTGGAGAAACAGGAAATAGATTTCATGAAAATAATCTACTCATTCATTAAATAAGCAGGCAAATAATAATAATAAGCCATTTGGAGGACTTGGGGACCAGTACCCAGGGTGGCTACAATATAGTATCTAAAATATCCCAACAACAACAAAAAAAAACATTCAAAAAAATAGGAAAGCATAAACCATACACTGGGGAAAAAGCAAGCAACTAAAAACAGCCTGTGAAAGTGACTAGATGTCAGATTTAGCAGAGACTTCAAAGTAGCCACTAAAATAGATTCAAGGAACTAAAGGAAACCACAATTAAAGAAGTAAAATATAACAATGTGGCACCAAATAAAGAATATCAATAGATAGGCATTATTTAAAAAAAAAAAAAAAGGACAAATGGAAATACTGGAGGTTGGAAAGTGCAGTAACAGAAATAAAAGTTTCCCTAGAAGGGCTCAATAGCAGATCCAAACTGGCAGAAGAAAGAATTTTAGCTATACTTCAGATCAATAAAGAATATGCAGGTTGAAGAACAGAGAGAACGATAAGTGAAAAAAATGAACAGAGCTTCAGAGACATGTGGGATACCAGTAGGCACCAATTCACTCTAAACGGGGGAACTGGGAGGTGTGAAAGGGATTGAACAGGGGGCATGAGACTGAGGTGGCGCTCACGCCTAGGTAGCCTACATTAACACACCAAAACCTACACCAGGCAATTCCTATAAGTACGCTTGTATCCCAGAAAGCAAAATTTAAGAACAACCAATCACAAATAACTAACGAGGCTTTCCAAAATGAGGCAGTCACTTAAGCCACAGCCAACCAGATCATTCCCTTGCTTTGCTTCCACACTGACTCTATCAATGCTCTGCCCCCAGATCCTGCTGGCAGAACACCCCTAAAACTCTCAGCCCGGCACTGTCTGATTCAAACCAATGTTTGCAGAAAAGTTTAAAACACAAGGAGAAATTGGCCACAGTGCGATTGTACCATTTGGGATAGACATGGGGAAGTTTCACCACGTCTCTCCCATTTGACAGAGGCAGCATACCAGAAATTAACAAGATGGGGACATTGAACAACGGAATGACTGCTGCTGATTTAGCAGACACTGCTGGTGACACCAATGCCCGTTTCTTTTTATGGAACAAGAAAGTCTGGCTCAGAAACATCCGTTGTCATGTGAACTTTTCTCTTTCTAATGGAGGAGTTTATCTGGGGACCAAGAGCCTTTTGGAGGGACTGGTGGGTGGGTGAAGGAGAGGGGACACCGTGGCAGATGCTCCTTCCCAGGTGCCCTGGACTGGGTTTGAGTCCCTGGTGTTGAGAGTCGGGGCAGGAGCTGAGGAATAAAAGTTTCTGGAGCAATCCAGGAATTGTCTGGGCTGTGGGGTTACAGCCAGAGGTTACCTAACTTTTGAGGAGAAAGTCTTCAAGGTCAGAATAGGGCAAAAGGGGAGTTCTGCTTGGTCCAGGTGACAAAGAGTGGCTGAAAATAAGGGATCCCAGTCATCTTTCCACTGCTATGGGAAGACAAACAATTTTCTGGGGAGGCCTGTGTCCTTGGCAATGGGGGTGGGAGTGCATTGTACCTTCATAACTTGAGTATAACTTAGGTGTAAGAAGGACTTGCATATTATTTTGTGGTCATGGGCAAGTAACCCGTGAGCCATATCTTCATCAAATTTTATTTATTTATTTTTACTGAAGTCCAGTCAGTTTACAATGTTGTGTCAATTTCTGGTGTACGGCATCATGTTTCAGTCATACATATACATGCATATATTCCTTTTCAGATTCTTTTTCATTATAGGTGACTACAGGATGTTGAATACAGTTCCCTGTGCTGTACAGAAGAAACTTGTTTATTAAATTTTTTTTAAAAAGACCACTTTCTTTCCCAGCTTTCAAGAAATATTTATAAAAATCGTTACATCTTGGGCAACAGAGAAAATCTCAATAAATACCAAAAAGCAGAAAGCATACTGAAATTCTGAAATCTCAGGACAATAAGTGTACAAGTTAATAACTGCAATTTGATCTTTAGAACACACTGGGTACAAATCATACCCTAACCTTAAAAATCTACCCACTTGAAACTGAAAATAGAAACACTCTCCTAAATAAATGTTGGGTCATGTAAGACATGGAAGTTGCCATTACATGGACAGGAATGAGGAGAAAACTTCCCAGCCCAGCTTCCAAGATGTGGCCACAGCCGGCTGTCATCACTGAGCAAAGAGGAATGAATATAAATGAGATGTCTTCAACACAAGGTAGAAAAAGAGAAATCAGATGGGAGGACTGTGTTTTAAAAGACACACACAAGGACAAAAAAAAAAGTAAGTGAATTTGAAGAGGGAAAAAAAATATTGAGGCTTGATAAATAAAATTAAAGCCTATTCTCTGGAGACATTCATCCCACAGGCCAGTGGGTGGGGACTTGAATTCCCCTCCCAGCTGTTGGCCTCCAGCTGTCCAGCTGGGGCTCTCTGAGCTTCATCCCCTTCTGCATCTGCTCTCGCCCCCAACGATAGCCCAGGCAGTTGAGAGTAAATTAGAAAGCCCCAGATTGGACCCTGTGGGAGATGCTAAGGTCACTGGAGAGTCAATACTTCTGCTGTGAACCATGTTGTGATGACATCCGTGTACCGGGTACCAATTTGTCCCTTTTCTAAGTCAGCCTAATTAATTAAATTAATTAATTAAATTAGTCTTGTCTGCTCAGTAACTTTGGATAACCCGAATCACTTTCTGACCTCCGTTCCCTCTAGTATAAGGGCACAGAACAAGGGAACAGAGTGGGTCCACAGGCCCTGGCAGGCCCACCTGACATCCCTCCTTCTTCCCCTCCCCACCTCTGGCCAAAGGAAGCTTTTAATTTTTTCCTTGTAAGGGGAGGGGAGGTAATTAGGTTTGTTTATTTATTTATTTAAATAGAGGTACTGGGGATTGAACCTCGGACCTTGTGCATGCTGCGCACCTGCTCTGCCACTAAGCTATGCCCTCACTACAAGAAAGCTTTCTATCCCAGCAGAAGCCTCCTGGAGGCCGGTAGAGGGTCTTTAAAACAGCGCTCCCTGCTGAGCCCCCAGGGAATTGCAGATTCCTGAGCAATGTCATTGTTTAACCACTACGTCTGGGGGTGGTTTGCCACACAACCATAGTCACTGGAAAAGTGCATTGATGTTGAAATTGAAGATGAGTAAGTCTGGATCTCCTGCTGGGCAAAAATGTGTCTCGGACTCACGTGTGTGTTATACTTCAGTTTTTTTTTAAAAAAGTTGTCGTTGTGATAATAGTTTATACCTCTGAGGTGGCTGGCGACGTGCCGGGCACACAGTAGGTGCTCAAGCAGTAAACAGTAGTGGTATCGCTATCACCACCAGCGCCTCTCCCAGGACAGGTAGTTACTCAGCAAGTGGTGTTGGGTGGGAAATAGCTGCCCCAACCCTGGAGCCACTGAAAACTGACTGTCTGTGGCCACTGACTAGTCCCTACACGAATGGCCCTCACTTTTCCTTTGATTCATGCATCATTTTTTCTATTAGAGGTTTATCTTTGCAAACTGGTCTCCAGCCAGCTTCCAGTTTGAAAGATTGGTTCTGGGTGAAGCTGAGGCCGGGTGCCCTGCAGGCTGTGCACTCCTGCATCGGGCGCGGGGTCATGGGGGCCTGCGCAGGGGGGAGGGGGGACGCGAGGGGACACGGCTGCAGGCACGGGTGTCGGGGAGGGGCGGGGGCCTGCGGGCGTCTCCCTTCCCCCAACAGGCGCCGCCCTCCCTGGCAGGTCGCGGTGACCTCGCCCGCCACGCTCCCTCTGACTCCTGCTTTCCGCTCGCTCCCCGGGGCGTTTCCGGGACTGGAAAGGTCCGAAAGGTCGGTGGAGGCAGCGCGGGCCACCCGCTGCTTCTGCCTGCCTGCCGGGCGCCTGAGCGAGGGCGGGGTTCAGCGTGTCCCCAGGCATTCTGCACCCCATCCCCCGCCAAGACAGGAGCTGGGCGGAAGGAAGTGTCCTAGACCCTGGGACTTGCCCAGTGGCATAAAACGTCGACAGTTCTGCTAAAGTGGGATCGGTGAGCTGATGAATGTCCCCGGGCACCCGGGGGGAAGGCAGGACCCCACCTGCCCTCCAGGAGCCCCCAGTCTGTTGGGAAGCAGGCACAGAAGTGGTTCCAAGACGAAGCTGCAAGCGCAGCCTGCTTTAAGAGTCTGGCCTGGGGTCTCGATGATGGGAAAGTTTGTCCAGGAGCCGTGATCTGAGCTGGTGTGAAGGGCCTGGCATGGCTGCACCCATCCAAGTGGGCAGCCAGGCCCCATGGAAGGGAATAGGACAGAAAGGTCAGGGACAGTAAAGATCCAGGAGAGAGGACCCCGGAGGATGCTCAGTTTGGTTTGAGTTTAAAGGTGAGAGAATGTTGGGTGGGCAAGATAACCCACATCAGCCATTAAGACCTTAGCTCTGATTAGCACCCCCATCAGGCAGCCCAGGAATATTTGACAGAAAAGAAGGAAGACCAGGGTGTAGATCCCAAGGGACTGAAAGGATGAGCCCACTGGGGCCATCTCAGAGCAAAGCCAGGTCTCAAATTGGCCGATAGACTATCAAGGTATATTTGTCAGAAGAGGTCACCATATGCTGCAACAAATAGCCCCAGATCTTAAAGCTGAACCCGGAGGTTTATTTCTCTTCAGGATGCTTTTGCTAGCACACAGTACACCTCAGACCTGGGCAGCTCTCAGGGACACGATTAGCCTAGTGGCAGGTGGCTCTCCATGCAGCACCCATTCTGTGGCTCCGTCTCTCCTCGAGACCTCCTATCTGGTCATAGTGCATGGAAGAGGGAAATGGCCTGGAGAATCAGGCCTCCCCCCAGGATGTGACAGACAGCAGTCCACTGACAGTGCACGGCCAGACCCAGTCACATGACCCCTAACTGAGGGACTCAGACGTGTCACCTCCCAAGAGCCTGGAAGGAGAGGAGGACGAGATGGGTTTGGCATCAGAAGACTCCATCCAAAGGGCTTAAGTCCCGAGGACAGACTCTGCCTACATTCTGCTTTGGCAGGAGGACGGCTCGCTCCCCAGGCTGTGTCCAAGGCATCTGTCAACTGCATAAGTGCACAGCCTTCTGATTGGCTTGTTAGAAGTCACATTTACAAGGTTTTGTGTGCCGGACTTAGGATTAGCTAAATCCACCCCCTCCTCTCCCTGTGAGGTCCCTGCTGCTCTACAAAGGCAAGTAGAGAATTGAGCCAGGGAGTAGACTGCAGAAGTTCCCAGCTGTCTGCCCAACTTCCACTTCCCTCCTGCCCTCCAGGGAGTGGGCATGTGACCGCAGACTGGCTGGGGCTCTTCCTCCCTAGTGCAGTGGTCTGTCCCAGCTGGGCATACAATCAAGGGGGCCAATTAGAGTGGCCTCAAAGACTTGAGTTCTCTGCTGTGAGGGTCTGTCTTGTCTGACTGGAGCTGTTGATGGTCAGCTTGCCAGTCTGACTGTCAGGGGGAGCTAGTCTGAGGAAGAAGCGAAAAAGCAGGGGATGGGGGTGAGGGGATAAAAGTAGAATTATGGACAGAGAGAGAGAAGTTGACATATTGACTATGATGCAACTTGAGCTCCTGGATCCAGCTATGCCTGAAGCTAGTAATCCAGTTACACAGCCACTAACTTTCCTCTTTCTGTTTAAATTAGCTTGAACTGTCTCTTCAAGCAATTCTCAATTAAAAAAACAAAAAACAAACAAACAAAAGAGACTGAGTGATACAGTTACTAAATGGCTTTTGCCTGCAAACCCTAACACAAATTCTTCTCAGCTGGGCTGTATTGCTAGGATCCCTCCTTCTGCTGAAGCTCGGATTCTAGAGCTTTCCTTTCCCCTAAGGCCTGTGTGTGGGCACAGGAAAGACCAGGCCTCCCTACTGGGGCCGTGTTTATCCCTGGGACATCTCTCTCATGCCCCATCTTCCTGTTTCTCTTCTGTTCCAGGGTCAGGACCTGACAAAAATGAGGTGCCCCCAGGGCAGCTAGGGAGCCTTAGCAACCCAGATACAGGGTGCACACGGGCCAGCTGAGTGAGCCCCTCTGCTCCCCTAGAAAAAGACATCTGGTGACCAATACCCCACTGCAAGGTCAGGGGCTGGTGAGGGACAGGGCTTGGGGAGCAGAGACCATTTCCAGTGAGCTTGAGTGGAGGGGGTTTCCGAGAAGGTCACGGGAGATCACAGCCACCCACGTGAGGGCCTGTGGGCTTGGGGTGCACATAGCTTCTGTCTCCAGGCTCTGTTCAGGGCCTAGAGAATCTCGTTCCTCTCCCTGCACCTGCTCGCTACACAAGGGCTCTGCCGTCTGGTGGTCCATCCTGATTGCCTGCAGCCCCCGCCCCCAGGCCCTGCAAACTTCAGGTTCAAAGACCCAATTATGGAGCCCAAGGTCTAGGAGGTGGAGTTGCCAGATACAGGGCACTCATGCAACATTTGGGACATGCGGATACTCAAGATGTATTCACTTTATTGGAAATTCAAATATAATTGGACGTTCTGTATTTTTATTGGCTAAACCTGGCACCAGTTGTGGAAGGAGGGCGCAGTAGGGAGCAGGGCTGAGTGGAAAGGTTCCCAAGCTTGCCTTCTGCCAGCCCTGTGTCTGGGGCTGCACTGCCACCTGCCCCCACCCCACAGGTACTCAGACTCTGAAGCAGCCCCCTTACAAGGGGAACTGGTGATGGCTGCAGGGGTACCCAGAGCAAACCCCAACGTGAAGGGAGATGGCTGCCCCACCCACATCCCCCACCCGGGGGACCCTCCCTCTGACCAGCACTTCGAGACCCTCTCCCATGCCAGCAACCTTTCCGGGCAATGATCATGCGTGAAGCCTCACAGCAGTCCTGAGGGGCATTAAACTGCTGGGCATATCTCTCACCCGGACCAGTGACTGGACCGTCCAGGTGATACTTACCCTCTCTCGCCCCTGCCCACCCTCCATCTAAGAATCCAGGGGAGAACCCAGTGCACCGTGGGTGGCTGGGAACCAGGGCTGGTGACCCACACATCTGGGCAGTGCACACTGTGGCCCCCACATGGCCCCCCTACAAGATTGCAGAACCCCCAGGAGGCCGGCCTGCAGTAGGCTTGAAGCTGTGGTCCCCGCAACGTGGGTGGGCCCGAACTCCGGCTAGCTCCATCACTGCCCGCAGAACCCTGCAGGACTGTGCCCATCAGAAAGGGCTTCGTTGGAACCTTCCCAGACTAGTGACACTGTTATCTGGCATCGGATAAAGGGGCCCCACAGCCATCTGGAGCACACAGCAAACCTGGGCCACCGGCCCTTGGTCCCACAGCCCCTGCGGGGGAGGCGGGGGAGCATCTAGGTGAACCAACCCTGTGCCCACCTTCAACCCCTCCCACCTGGCTGCACCCCTACCCAGGCCCAGACCTGGTAATGAGAAGGACAAAAGCATCCTCCACCCTGAGCACCTCCTGCCACATGAGGTGTCGTGATCAATGCGCACTTTGGAGCTGTGAACAGAGCTGGTGGTGCTTTGGGTACTATCACCATCACCCACATTTAGAGGAAGCAGGGCCGTGCTCCAAGGAGCGGGGAGTGCTGTATGTGGCCATGTGGCCACCTTTCTTTGGAGACATGGCCTCGAGTTTGACTTACCTGGACTCCCCACACAAACACTTGGCCCCCCTAGGAAACCCCCAGTCCGGGGAAGCTCTCCCAGGCCTGCTCACGTGGGCAGAGACAGACCTTCTTGCCCTCAGGTGCAAAGTGCGCATGCGCCTGACTGCGCAGAGCACAGGTGCCCGGGCCTTAGGGCGGGACTGTGGGGGCCCCTGGGGGCCCCCCAAACGTAACTCCTTCCTTTTTGGTGCTTACCAAGCATCGATTGTGACCCACTAAGGTGCAGACAGAGCTCAGTGGGAGGTGATCAGCAGAAAATGGAGTGGATCACACATCGAATGCATCACACTTAGGGTGAGTTGATGCTGTTTTGTAAAAATTGTATCAGTTACAGATACATATATGTACGTGTACTTACATCTGTACAGCAGGTGTGCATGTATCACACGTAGGGTGAATGTGCGGCACGTGTATTTTTTATGAAAATTGTATCCATTACAGACAAATGCATGTGTTTTGTATACACATGTACATACATTATACATCCAAACATGTATACATGTGTACACCCGTGTGTGTGGGGTTGTCTCGTGAACTGTTTTATCTCCTGTGAGTCACAGCCAAGGAAGTTTGAGAAACCCTCTTCTATTCTGTTTACCTAAAGAGAAAGAAAAACAACAAACCAAAGGTCCCTCGGCTTCTCAGGAAACAGGCCACAGACGTTTCTAGGCGGGCTCTGAAGGTCAAGGGGCGGAGACTGGGTTCCCGGGCCTGCCACAGGCACAGGAGGGCGTGTTGACACGGGCTGCGGGTGTCCGGGAAAGAGCTTGGATTTGAAGAGTCCAAAAGAGCTCAGTGTGTACCCCAGCTTCCCTGGTCCTCCTCGGCCCTTACCTGTCTTACCCGCGTCTGGAGGCCGTTTTGAGGTTAAGCGCGGTATCATATGTGAAGGTTCTTACACGAGGCCCTAAGGAGACCCTTCTTCCTTCTTGTTCTCACAACCAGAGGTTTTTAACTTGCAGAGGAAACCCGAGTCATCCCCGACATCCTTTCCAGCGACAAAGGCCCCTTAGAACCAATCCCACCCCCAGCCTACAACTCACAAAGGAACAAAACACAGACAAAAACTTAAAACAAGCAACAACACCACACACTGAACCCGCCCCGTCCCTCGGTGTGCGTAAGATACACACAGGAAGGAAGTGGCTGGGTGATTCAAAGAGGCCGAGCGTTGATGTCTCAAGCAAAGGAATATTTTCCGACAAGCCCGCCCTGGCTGTGGTTTGGAACAAGGTTTCAGACGTAGCCTTGCCAGTGCCCCCTCCCCGACCCCCGCCAGCCCTTGTACCTGCTGTCTAGACACAGCAGCGAGGGTGGACCCCACACAGGAAGGCCCCCAGCAGCTGAGCAAACGCCGCTGGGCTGGCCCTCACGGCTGGCGCTGCGGTCCAGGGCGGGCAGGCGTGGGCGGCTGCCCGGTGCGCAGGGCCGAGGGAAGACCTCCAAGAAGCCTGTTTCTCCATGTGTTTCCAGCTCCTGACTCACCAACAAACCTGTTTTTGATTTCTCATCCTAACCAGCTTCAGGCCCCGGCAGGTCCAGCCTGATGGAAGGTGTCACTCCCTAACCCTTCCACACCCCTGCGACCCGCAAGGGCTTACCTGCCAGCCCCAGCTCGGAGCCGGTCAGCCCCCACATCCAGGCTCCTTGGGTGGCCAGCACCCTGACTGGTCTGTGCTCCTTGTTCTCTGCCCTTCCTCTCTCCTCCAACCATGAGCCCACATCCCCGTCCCTTCCCCAGAGCCTGGTGCCATGCCCCCTCTTCTGTGCACCTTCCCTGCCTCTCCCCTGCTGGGATGGATGCTGCGGTTTACCAGGTCGGCAGCTGCCTATCCAGCTATGTGAGCAAGTGGATTAACTCTCTTTATCCTTCCCTACCTGTAGAATGGAGATAATCAAGGTGTCTGCTGACACAACATCACAGCCCCAAGGCACTGAGCCCGGCCCGTGGTACCTTTGGCTCCATCCACGTCAGCTTCAGCGGTCATGATGATAACAGGCCTTTCATCCTCCTAGAGGTGTACTCTCTCTGCAGTAAGACTTACTAGTCCTCCCTCCATTTTCCCTTCTTGCCCATAGAATCTTCTCTGCATGCAGCAGGGGGGCTGCCTCTCCTAGCTGTCCAGGGCCTGGAGCCCCGGAGTGGTGGAAGGCAGCTGAGAGCCTGAGAGTGGCAAACAGCACCCCCTGCGGGAGGGGCAAGAGCAGCTCGGGAGGCCGCGCCTTAGCTGCCTCGGACGGGCCTGGGGCCAACGTCCACTGCACTGGCCGGAGACATCGGTCAGCATTGACCATCCTCCAGCCAAGCAGGGGTCGGGCTGTGCTCAGATCAAGGGCTCAGGAAGACCTTGCAGGCTGAGCGCCCCCTGTGGGAGTGTCTCTGAGTTGACGTTCCGCGGGGCCCTCGAAAGCTCTGGAGTCCAAGCCCCTAGGCCAGATAGTCATCTCCACGCCTGACCTTCAGCCAAGCACACTCATCCGCAGAGGCGGGGGCTAACCAGGCGACTGCGCCTGAGGGTACCAGGACCTAAGCCGACCACCCAGGCTATCCTTGGAGGGACTGGCACTGAGGCTTGAGAAATGGGTGCCTTTGAAAGATGTATGATGAAGGTGACTCTCAGCAGGGTGAACTCAGGGCATCATGTTTCCCTAGTGATCAAAAGTGCAGGATCTGGGCGCCCAGCCTGGGCACGCGCAGCTGTACTGGGGCTCGCCTGGCCCTCCCGTCCGGGGGCTTCTCAGCCTCTGTACCGCTGGACTTCACACAGGCTCCCCTGGTTTTTTTCTATTATAAATACTTTATTTCAACTAGAAGGTACAATCTCTCAGGGGGGTTAGAATTTGAAAAGCTCCAATCACATCCTGTATAACTCCATAAAAAAACAGCGGGACAGCCCGGCTTAGAGCATATACATTTCTGCACAGTCTTTATGGAATCTGCACAAAGAATTGTCTTCTCCCTTGGCTCCAATTACTTGTTCTTGGCTGTGGGGTTCTTTCTGTCCCAGTATATCCAGATTGGTGAAGTGACAAGGACAGCAATGTAGCCAAAGTTCTCTCCAAGCATGCAGGAAACGGGTCCTTCCTGCCATGGCCTTCCCCAATCAAGTGGAAAATTTAAGTCTCCAAGCCTTGTTCCTACAAAACTAGAAATCGTAATGATCAAGAGACTCTTCTCCCAAATGGATGTGACCCCATTTCTGCGGAAAACTCTTAGCCCTGCTTTGAAGTTTCGTCCTCACAAACGTGAACAAGATACAGTAGTAAAAGTAGACCAGCGAAATGCAAAGGAAAACGTTTCCAACACCAACTCGATTAGTGGTGCTCTGTACAGAACAAAAATTACCGGAAAGGGGAAACAAGACGTAAGAAAGTCAATACAGCTTTTCAAAAGGCTGGTGACCTTGTGATAATGAACTTCTTTGAGAAGATGCAGTTGGTTTCACTACTCAGTGTGATACTAAGGTGACAGCAGTTACCAAAACAGAACAGGTGCATGACTATGTTATGCACTGGACTGTTTCCAATATTGCGAAGTTCTCCAAGAGGAATGATGGAATGACGATGCTAAGGATCATTGAAAATATGCGTAAAAGATGGGCACACAGTAGTCTCTTGAAGTCAGCATCTTTCATGGCTCCCCACTCTCGGAAGGCTCATCTTCTAGGGCGTGAGCTCCTCCTAAGAGCAGAAAGAAATTCTGAGACCTCTGTCTGCCTGCCCTGTGCCCAGAGCGCCCCTCCTGTCTTGCCCAAGGTACAGCCCACCCTCCATTGGTGCCCCCACCCAGCACCCATCCCCCACCTTCTCCCCCATCTACTCAAGGACATCACTGGTTCTCTCTCCTTTCCTCCAAATCATCAACCTTTCACTTCTACCAGATTGCTCCCATCAGTGGACCACATTGTTGTTACTCCTGCTTTTAAACCCACCCGAGCTGCCTCCCCTCCTTCCTTCTTCCAGGGTGGAGTCCCAGGGGCCAGATTTACCCTCCCTCCAAAACTGCCAACGTGATCAGACAAGCTAGGTGAACAACAGGACATCAGGCAAGGAAGGACGGTGGTCCCTGGGAGACGGGAAATGGATGGGGTGAGGCCTGTGATGGCCCGCTCACTGCCTGAGAGATCTCTTCACTGCAGAGCAGACAGGGATTCCTGGATGAAGGGAGAGAGCCCCCAAGTTCAGGAGATGGAGCTGGACATCCAGGGAGATAAAGGCAGCTAGAGTTTTCAGGACAGAAGACCAAAAAGGAGACCGCTGCCAACAGAGAGCCCTGGTGATCTGCAGAAGGTTCCCTGGGGAACTCACACACCCCTGTGAAGAGCATGTAAGGGGAGATAGGCTTGTGCCCAGTGCCCACGTGGGGCTCCACTGGCCAGATCGGAACCTCAGATTCACTGGGTATCAGGTAGAGTGCCCAGGGTTATACCAGACTCTTACACCTGGACAGCACAGCTCCAAACTCAGCCAGCAAGTCCGAAAATTGAAACCAGGAAAGATCAAACAACTTTTAAGTCACTTCCTCGCACCTCAGGAAAAAAGCTCAAGACTATTTCTAAGAATATAAACGTATCGTGCAGCCCGCTTGGTCAAATCGCACTGCCTGGTATCCAGTTCAAATGGCCTTGAGCACGAAGAAGCTGGGGGAAAAAGAACTTGCTCAGCTGGCCGGCACAGAGCATCTCATATAGGTCAGAGGCCATGTCTGCCTGGGCAGCAGCTGTCAGGAGGGTAGGAGCGTCCTTGTCTTACACACGAGCTCCTCCTAAGAGCATGAGGACCATGACAGGGGGCGGACTGGGGAAGAGGTCATTCAATACACAAAAGAAGCAGGAAAAACAGCTCAAGTCCACATCCTCCTCCAGGAACCTTCCTGTCTCAGCCTCATTCCAAAACAGGGGTTTTTTTTCCTACTTGCTCTAATCTCTCTCCTCCTTTCTCTCCCTTTTTCCTCTTTATGGTGAATATAACATACATCCAGGAAAATGTTTCAAATAGAAATGTTCAACTTAGCGGATTATTGTAAAGCAAACCCCTATGTGGTCACCAGGCAGATGCATCCCAGTTACACCTCCTCCCTCCCTGCCCCCTCCCTGGATTCCTGCCCTCTGGCATCCCCAGGAAGCCCCTCCTTAAGTGGCTTTCTAGTTTACCTCCTAAGCCGGCATCCTTAAATGATGAGGGTGAGATGTGCATGTCTGTGTAACATTTATCAGTGGAATCAAGCAGTGTACGCAGTTTTAGATCCACCTTCTTTCTCTCCATATTATGTGCTTCTAAGATCTCACCATGTTAGGGAGGAGGGTATAGTTCAGTTGTAGAGCGTGTGCTTCGCATGCACGAGGTCCTGAGTTCAATCCCCAGAACCTCTGTTAAAATAAATAAACTTAATTACTCCCCCTGCTAAAAAATTTTTTAAAAAAGCAGTAGCACCAGAGTCCCCATCAGTGGATCCTACATCACCTGTCTGGAAAGAAAAAAAAAAGATTTCACCCTGCTGCTGTATGCATCTGTACATACTATATGCATGCTGTATGCATTGGGACTCCTGGAACCACTGGGGTTTTTTTGTTTGTTTGTTTGCTTGCTTTTGGCAGATGAGGCGGTACTGGGAATTGTTCCTTCTGTTCCAGCTGTACAGAATTCATTGTAGGAATATACATTTTTTTTCAGCCCATTACACTATGGATGAATATTTCCACTGTTTCCATCTGGGGACCGTCTTCGTCGGTTCAGACTGCTGTAACAAAAATACCACAGACTGATGGTTACAAACTATACTTACCAAAGGGGAAAGGGCGGGGAGGGATAAATTAGGGGTTGCGAATTAACAGACACACATCACTGTATATAAAATAGATAAACAACAAGGACCTAATACAGAGCACAGGGAACTGTATCCAATTTCTTGTAATAGCTTATCATGGAAAAGAATCTGAAAAGAAAATACATATGTATGTATGTGTATAACTAACTGAATCACTTAGCTGTACACCTGAAACTAAAGTTGTAAATCAATGACACATCAATAAAAAAAAAAATTTAATACAATTAAATAAAACCTCTTCCCTGAAAGCCATCAGGGAGTCCAGGTCTTTGGAGCACTTAAAAAAAAAAACCAAAAAACACAAAGACTGGGTGGCTACAACAAACACTTATTTCTCACAGTTCTGGAGGTGGGAAGTCCAAAATGTCTTTCCCTGTGTCCTCACACAGAAGAGAGAGAAAGAGAGACAGAGAGAAAGCTCTCTTGTGTCTCTTCAGGTAAGGTCACTAATCCCACATGAAGGCTCCACTCTCATGACCTAATCGCCTAATGACCTCGTGACCTAATTGCCTCCAAAGTCCCCACCTCCAAATGCCATCATGTTGAAGATTGAGTTTCAACATACGAATTCGGGGGACACAAACATTTGGTCCATAGCAGAGGCTGTGGTCAACATATTGCTAAGAATATACCTGCATAGGTATTTGGCTGCAAAACACACTCACACTAGTAGGTAAGTAGCTCCTAGAGGAATTGCAGGCTCACGGGTGTGCAAATCTCCAGCTTTAGAGGACACAGTCACATCCTTCTCCAAGGTGATTACAGCACCAGCGATGTTACGAGTTCCTGTGACTTCACACACGTGCCAACCCCTGGCGTTGTCAGTCTTGGTGATGTAGGCCACTAGTTTGTTGTGATTTTAATTTGCAGGGTTAAAGCATATATATATATACACATACATATGTCATCCATTTGGATACCCTCTCTCTGGAAATACCTGTTTCAACATTTTGCCCATTTTTCCATTTTAATCACTGTTCTATATTTTTCATTGATTTTTAGATGTACTTTATATATTCTGGATATAAGCCCCTTGCCAGTTACAAGTGTTGCAAACATCTTCTTCCACTTTGTGACTTACTGTTCCCTTCCATTAAGAGTATCATTGATAAAGAAAAGTTTCTTGATTCAAATGAATCAAAGTGATCATTTTATCATTAGTGCTTTTTGAATCTTGCTTCAGAGTCCTTTCTCTAGGTCAAGATCATGAAGTTATTCTTCTATATTTTCTCCTACAGCTATATTTTTTGCTTTACATCTTTTTTTTCATTGTTAAAATATATGTAACATAGTATTTACCAGATGAATCATTTTAAGCATACAGTTCAGTGGCATTCAGTTTGTTCACATTATTCTGTAATCATCAGCACCATTAATTTCCAGAATTTTTCATATTCCCAAACTGTAACTTTGTACCCATAAAATAATAATTACCCACTCCCCCTCTCCTCCCAGCCCCTGGTAGGAGCCATCCTCCATTCTGTCTCTATGAATTTGACGAGTCTAGGTACCTCATGTAAGTGCAATTATACTATATTTGTCCTTCTGTGTCTGGCTTATTTACTTAGCATACTGTCTTCCAGATTCATCCGTGTTATAGCACATGTCAGAATGTCCTTCCTTTTTTAAGGACTGTTTAATCTTTCCCAGTCTAAACTTTTTTGCACTTGGATATTTCTCTCCTCACCATCTACGGAAAAGACTGTCCTTTCCCTACTGCTCCTGCTGTGCCACCTTTTGTCACGAATCAAATGAGCTTACGTGCTTGGGCTCCCTGTTCTGATGCACTAGTTTATTTGATACCTTTGAGTCAAAAATCAGGCCAAATTGATGGGCTTGCTACCAATGCAGCTGCACAGGGGCCCTTGCTCAGAAGAGCCCTGCACTTGATTTAATATTCTCCTACTGCTGTCTTGGCACTCTTGCCAATTCTCGAACAAGAAGCCTTGCATCTTCACTTTGCACCGGGTCCTGCAAATTGCAGAGCCAGTCTTGCCAGTAACACATTGGCAGTATTATTTTAGGAAGTTTGATAACGTCTCACTTTCTTCCAATACTTCTTCAAGAACATTTTGGCTATGAATTTAGAATCAGTTTCTCAAGTTCCACCCGAAAAACCCCCCAAAACTGCTGCTATTTTGATTAAGGTTACATTAAATCTAAAGATCAAGTTATGGAGAATTGACTTTTAAGATACTGAGACTTCAGTGAAAAAACATGGTTAATTTTTCTAAATGCTTAGGTCTCTTAACATCAAAAAAAATTTTTTATACTTACCTCCCTATGCATGTTGTACAAATACCCAAAGAACTTGAGTATTTTTTTTATTATGGTAAAAACGTGACAAAATTGACTATTGTAAACATTTCTCAGTGTATAGTATGGTATGGTTAACTGTGCCCACATTATTGTACAGCAGATATCCAGGACTTTTTCATCTTACAATTCTATACGGCTCCTCCCATTCCCTCCCACTAACCCTGGAAATCAGCATTCCACCTTCTGTTTATAACAGTTCGACTACTTTAGATCTCTTATGTAAGTCGAGTGATACAGTGTTTGTCTTTCTGTGGCTGGCTTATTTCACTTAGCACAATGTCCCCAAGGTTCATCCATGTTGGAGTATATGACAGGATTTGCGATTTTTTAAGACTTAGTGACATTCCATTGTATGTATAGACCATATTTACTTTATCCATTTATCTGTCGCTAGACTTTTAGGTTGCTTCCAACCCTTGGATATTGTGAATAATGCTGCAATGAACATAGATGCACAAATATCTCTTTGAGATCCCATTTCCAATTCCTTGGGATGTGTATCCAGAAGTGAGATTGTTGGATCCTTTGGTAATTCTATCTTTAATTCTTTGAGGAACTGCAATACTGTTTTCCATAGAGGCTGCACCAACTTACATTCCCATCAACAGAGCACGAAGGTCTGATTTTGCCACATCCTCACCAGACACTTGCTATTTTGTGTTTGTTTTGTTTTGTTTTGTTTTTTGATAGTGACTCTCTTAACAGGTGTGAGGTGATATCTCTTTGTGGTTTTGATTTGCATTTCCCTGATAATTAGCTATGTTGAGCATCTTTTCCTATAATTATTGGCCATTTCTACATTTTCTTTGAGAACTGTTGTTATCAACTCCAAGCTCATACTGCTCACCACACAATAGGCCAGTAAATCAAGGGGCAAATTGTTTGGGCAAGGAATAATGACCTTACTCAGCCATCAGACTGAAAAGGTGGTGGACTAGCATCCCAAAGAAAGATCTTCCCTGAGTTAGAATTTATGCTTTTTTATACTAAAAAGGGAGTGTTAGGTCAAATATTTCCTGGTTCCGGTCAGCCTCAGGAGGAAATGTGTTAATTTCTTCCTTCCATCATTCACAGGTGGGTCTGGTCAGAATGTTGGCTGTGAGCTAAACAAAAGTATTTTAGATTAACACTCATTACCTGGGAGGCAGTGCTCCCAGAGATGGGCTATTATGTATAATTTAAGCTTATAGGCAACATCTCTTTAATGATTGATTTGTAGCAATAGCAATAGAATAATACAAAGGTTAAAGTAAAAGAAATGATACAACACGGAGTCAGATTTGTTCTTCCCTATTACACTGACTATTCAAATCCTTTGTCCAGTTTTAATCAAGTTATTTGTTTTTTGTTGTTGTTGAGTTGCTGAAGTTGTTTATATATTTTGGATATTAATCCCTTATCAGATATGGGGCTTGCAAATATTCTCTCCTGCCACATAGGTTGCCTTTTCATTCTGTTAATTGTTTCTTTAGGTATGCAAAAGTTTAAAATTTTGATGTAGTCCCATGTGTCTAATAGTTTTTCTTTTCTCTGCCTTTGATGTCATGTCTAAAAAATCATTGCCAAATCCAGTGTCATGAAGCTTTCCCCTTATGTTTTCATATAGTAGTTTTATAATGTTAGGTCTTGTGTTTAGGTCTTTAATCCATTTGGAGTTAATTTCTGAGTTAATTTTTGTATACCGTGTAAGGCAAAAGTCCAGCTTCATTCCTCTGCATGTGGTTATCTAGTTTTCCCAGCCTCATTTGTTGAAGAGATCATCCTGCCCCTTTGTGTAACTTTAGCACTGTTGTCAAAGATCACCTGACCATATACCTCAGAGTTTATTTCTGGGCTCTCTATTCTTTTCCATTGGTCTGTGTCTATCTGTATGCCAGTATCATGCTGTTTTGATTACTGTGACTTTGTAATATATTTTGAGATCAGGATGCAGGAGGTTTCCAGCTTTGCTTTTCTTCCTAAATAGTGTTTTTTGGCTCTTCAGGGCCTTCAGAGCTTCCAAATGAATTAAAGAATGGTTTTTGTTTTTTTTTTCCTATTTCTGAAAAAAAAAATACCATTAAGTTTTTGATAGTGATTGCTTTGAATGTGTAGATTACTGTCGATAACATGGACATTTTAGCAATATGAAGTCTTCTAATCCATGAACATATGATGTCTTTCCATTTATTTGTCTTTAATTTCTTTCAGCAATGTTTTATAGTTTTCAGTGCACAAGTCATTCATCTTCTTGGTTAACTTTATTCCTAAGTTTTTATCATTTTTGATGCTACCATAAATGGGATTATTTTCTTAATTTCCTTTTCAGATTTCTCACTGTTAGTGTATAGAAATGCGAATGATCTGTGTGTGTTGGTTTTGTATCCTGCCACTTTGATGAATTCATTTATTTTATTAGTTCTAAAAGGGTTGTTGTTGTTTCATTTGTTTGTTTGTTTGTTTTTTGGTAGTGTCTTTAGGGTTTTCTATATATAAGATCATGTCATCTGCAAACAGAGATCATTTAACTTCTTCCTTTCCAATTTGGATGCCTTTTATTTCTTTTTCTTGCCTAGTTTCCCTAGCTAGAGTCTCCAGCATAACACTGAATAAGTGTGGCCAAAGTAACTGTCCTTGTCACGTTCCTGATCTTAGGGGGAAGCGCCCAGTCTTTCCCTGTTAAGTGTGATGCTAGCTGTGGTGTTTCATAGATGCCTTTACCAAGTGGAGGAAGTTCTCTTCTGTTCCTCATTTGTGAGTATTTTTATCATGAAGGGGTTTTGGATTTTGGCAAATGATTTTTGAAATGTTCATGTAATCTTTGTTTTTTATTCAACTGACTTGTATTATATTAATTTTCAGATGTTAACCTTGCATCTCTGGGTAATCTCTCTTGGTCATGATATATAATTATTTTTATTTGTGGCTGGATTTGCTTTGCTCTTCTTGAGGATTTTTGCATCTGTATTCATAAAAGGTATTAGTCTGTCACTTTCTTTTCTTGTGATGTCTTGTTTGGTTTTGGTACAAGGATACTGAACTCATGTTGGAAAAGTGTTCCTGCCTCTTCTATTTTTTAAAGTTTGTGAAGAATTAGTATAAATTTTCCTTTAAATATTTGGAAGGTGCCCTGGTCTGAATGTGTGCCCCCCAAATTCACATGTTGGAATCCTTACTCCCAACATGATGATGTTAGAAAATGGGGACTTTGGGAGGTGCGTAGGTCATGAAAATGGAGCCCTAAGAAACAGGATGCCTTATTCAAGAATCTGCCAGAGCTCCCTGCCCCCTCCACCATGTGAATACACAATGGTAGTCTGCAACCTGGAAGAGGGCCCTCACCCTACCATGCTGCCACCCTCATCTCAGACTTCCAGCCCTGAGCTGTGATCAACAAATTCCTTTGTATACAAGCCACCCAGTCTCAGTGTTTTGTCACAGTAACCTGAACAGTCTGCGACAGTAAAATTCAATGCTGAAGCGATCTGGGCCTAGGTTTTTCTTTGTAGGTAGTTTTTTTTTTTTTTTTTTTTTTTTTAAACCACTAATTTAATCTCTTTGTTTGTTATAGGTCTATTCAGATGATCTATGCCTCCTTGAGTCAGTTTTGGTCATTGGTGTCTTTCTAGGAATTTGTCAATTTCACCTCCATTATCTAATTTGTTGACATACAACTGTCCATCGTATTCCTTTATAATCCTTTTCATTTCCGTAAAGTCAGTAGGAATGTCCCCTCTTTCATTTCTAATTCTATCATTTGAGTTTTTTTTTCTCTTAGTCCATCCAGCTAATGGTTTGTCAACTCTGTTGAGCTTCTGAAAGAACCAGCTTTTGGTTTCACTGAATTCCTCTATTGCTTTTACATTCTCTGCTTCACTAATTTCTGTTCTGATCTTTATTATTTTCTTCCTTCTGCCTGCTTTAGGTCTGTTTTGCTCTTCTTTTTTTCTGTGTTTTTAGGTGAAAGGTTATATTGTTGATTTTGAGGTCTTTCTTCTTTCTTAAAATAAGCATTAAAGCTATACACGTTCCTCTAAACACGGCTTAAGCAGAATCTTGTTAGTTTCTGAACTCCTGTCAGACATTTTGGACACCCTGGACTGATGCCACACAACTCTTAACTTTCTCTCATGTTTGTCATCTTTCTGTCTTTTTGACCTAGTCTGGGAAGTTTCTTGGACCCTAGTTTCCAAGTCGTCTCCTGATTTTTTGTGTTTTTTGACTATCATATTTTTAATCTCCCTGAAGTTTTCCTTGTTCCCTGACTTTCCCTTTCTCTAGCTTCCTGTTCTTGTTTTGTGAATGCAATTAACATCTCTGGAATGTTAATAAGATTTTTAAATTTCATTCATTGCTTTTATTATCTCTCTCTTCCTAGGACAACTGGGTCCTTGTCTTGCCAGGACTGTTTTCCTTGGCTGCCTGTTTGCATGTACAGATGAGAGATGGGACTGAGGCTTATGGGCAGTGGGCAAGGCTTCCCTCTGTGGTCTAGGGCTGTTTCCTCAGCTGGCCTCATCCCTTCTGGGGAAGTCTGGTTCCAGTTCTGTCCAT
Source organism: Camelus dromedarius (assembly GCF_036321535.1). Lineage (NCBI taxonomy): Eukaryota > Metazoa > Chordata > Mammalia > Artiodactyla > Camelidae > Camelus > Camelus dromedarius. The sequence continues at coordinate 4,152,864 of NC_087464.1, forward strand.
AGGGTGACTCATCGTAATCAGCGGCCTTCAGTGGAGGGAACTGGACCTCCTCATCCCACAAAGACCCAAACTAACGAGGGTGGGTACTGAGCCTTCTCCCATGGTCACTTCCAAGTGCAAACACAGCACTGCCAGCCTTAAGGTGGATCCTGGATTAGAGGCAAACAGAGTGCTCACCCCGCTGTGTTTGTGAACAGTCTCTCCATTGACGCTCCCCTCCCTCCTCCTCCCCCAGCCAAGCCCCTGGCTGACCCTGTCCTTAGACTGCAGACTCTGAGCTTGCAGCCTTTCCAGGACCTGGGGAGGCCAACACCTCTACCCACACTGCCTCCTACACACACACTGGGCTGCAGGCTCTTCTACCTTGGTTTATAAATCAATACGATCATGCCTGTTTTTTTATTTTCTGGAAGTACATCCAAGTCAAGAGTCCACTGACACTCGCCTACACCCCCACCCTCTTCTTGGGTCCACTTTGGGTTGTGCTGTGTTGCCATTGCCAGGGGTTTGGAGAGGGGAGGAATATAAAAGGATGCCCAGTCTGCCCCTGGACACCTGAGCTGGCTCACTTCTCTTGTATGGCCATAACTCCCAAACATATGCCATTGTCACCATAGTTAGTAACAAGGCCATGTGTGGGAGGCCTCATCCCTGACAAAGCCAGGGTTATTCCACAGTAAACCTCCTGAGCTTAGCTATGATGCTCCAGCACAGTGAAATCACTCATAACCATTGGCTAATTTTTTGCATCAGAAACATAATTGACTCTTGTTGGGAGTGGAGGGGGTAGGTAATAGCACTGGTAGGGTGCATGCTTAGCATCACAAGGTCCTGGGTTCAATCCCTAGTACCTGCATTAAAAAATAAAAACAACAACCACCACAAAAAAAAAAAAAAACATAATTGATTCTCAACGCTCTGAGAGTGGTGTAGCGGTTAGGATTGTCTTTGGGTGTGGGTGAAAGATACCCTAAAACAACAGTGACTTCAGCAAGATGGCAGTTACTCCATGGGGGAGGTAGGAAGGTCTGCCGGGGAGGCTGCAGCATGTTGAGGCTCAGGCTCCACCTCTCCCAGGTTCAGCTGTGTGTGGCTTCCCTTCCAGAGATTACCTCATGGTCCAAGATGGCTGCTCCAGCTCCAGCCATCATGTCCACATTCCAGCCAGCAGAAGGAGAAAGAGGGAGGAAGAGCTTGCCCACTCCTTTTAAAACTACTTCCTGGGATGGAAGTTGCTCATGTGCTGCCACTCATATCCTATTGGCTAGAATCAGTCCAGAGAGCCATGTGCCATGCTCAAGACCGAGTGTTTCATCATTAAGGAAGGAGGAGAGATGGTGGAGCCTGCTTAGGGAGCCCAGGCAGGTGCCACATCCCCACCATGATCTTAGTCTCCCCAGTGGGCTGCAAGTCCTGGGCCCTCAGGAAGAGAGCCAGCCGACTGTCCATGACTCAGATGGCCTGGTCACTCCTCACCTCCTTTGCTGTTCTCTGAATATTGTATCCTCCCCAAATTCATATGTTGGAATCTGTATACCCAATGTGATGGTGTGTTCGTGGGTGCTTAGGTCATGAAGGTGGAGCTCTCGTAAATGGGATTAGAGATTATTAATGTGAATGAAAAATATTGCGAGCCATGTCAGTAAACAAAGGATGCTGTGGCCATCAAGTCATCAGCCACTACAGCCACCCCCATCAGTGAGCGGAGGGAACTCAAGATGCAGGCAAGCAGGCAGCCCAGCCTCTGCTGCCACCCTCAGTGGTGCCCCCTGAGGGAACTCAGGATGGAGAAGAGCAGGACACTGGCCCTTGATAGCTAGGTGCATCTCAAAGGAATGATTTCAATGACCCCAGACCTTTGCACCTTCCCATATAGAAAAGTGCTAAATTCCATAACTTGAGATGTCTGGTTTTCTTTAATTAACAATAATTTTTTGATGTTCCGACTACTTGTTTTTTGTTGTGAAAACTCATATATCCTGGCTTCTAACTTGCCACTTTGAAACAGCCTCTTAGAGTGATCTGAGATGCTGTGTCCTGAGCTCAAGTCATCAGAAGGTCCAACAAATAAAACAGAAGTCTCAACTTTTAGGCTGTGCATTTTATTTCAGTCGACATGAATGAGAGATTCTAATAGACCCAGAGCTCCTGAGACTCCCTTCTGCCTGGTGAGGACACAAGCAGAAGTCCGCCACCCAGGAGAGGGCTCTCACCCAACCCCACTGACACTCTGAGCTCAGACTTCCAGCCTCCAGATGAGAAATGTTTCTGTTGTTCATGAGCCACCCAGTCTGTTACTCTGTTGCAGCCGTGGGGATGCACTCAGGCATTCCTTCTGGGCCTTCAAGGTCTGTCTGTGCAACAGTTTCTCTGTCTGGAGATGGGAATTCTGGGGCCAGAGTTAATGTCCCTATACTTGCCAGACACCCAGTTGCATTGTAGCCTTGGTTTTGAATACATCACCCGGCATCACCCAGCCCAGAGGGAAAGCTCTTCCCCCGAGTGCTTCTGGGTGGAAGAGGAAAAAAATCAGGGACTTATCTGTCCCTAGATGTTGTGATGGTGGGGGGGCGCCTTCCTCCCTTCCCCTCAGGGTCTGCTGGACCAAGCTGGGCTTGCAATGCCCCTGGCAAGAAGGGACAATTCACAAGGATGCTCGCCCGACCCCCCCAGTGGAAACATTTTCCAGGGTAGTTTCCTAAATTTTTGTCTCCCACGTTTGGATAAGGCCCCAGGCACTGCTGTTAGCTAAGCCATATCAGCGTCCACCTCCCAAGGGAGGCCTGCCCCACACAGAGAATTTCAGACTGACCAGCTTGGGAAGCCATGTCTGGTGACCCACGGGAGAGCTCTGTGCCTGCCTTCCCAAGCTCCGCCCTGGGCTCCCGGCCATCCACGTGGGTAGTCGGGAAAGTGTGCTCACTGTCAGGGAACAGTGGGCGCCGGGTCCTGCTCCAGACCGGACTCTGGGCTCAGCCTCCTCTGCTCCCCTGACTAGAACCACCTCTCCATGGCCTCTGTTGCCTGGGGCAACCTGGGGCACCTGGGTCCAAAGTCTGGGCCCAGCCTCACCTCCATGGCAAGTGAGGTGTCCCAAGGCACTGATTTCCTCCCTCCATCCCTCTAATTTTTTTTTTATAATTCTTATTTTTTATTAAAGTGTAGTTGATTCACTACATTAGTTTCAGGTGTACAGCAAAGCGTTTTCAGGCATGTGTATATATACATTTTTTTTTCAGATTCTTTTCCATTATAGCTCATTACAAGACATCCCTTTAATTTTTTTAATTTCATTACAAGACATCCCTTTAATTTTTTTAATTTATTTTTTAAAGTATAGTTGATTTACAATGTTGTGTTAGTTTCTGATATAACATAGTGATTCAGTTATACATATATATATTCTTTTTCAGATTCTTTTTCATTGATTATAATGGTTATTAGAAGATATTGAATATAGTTCCCTGTGCTATACAAGTAGGACTTTGTTTACCTATTTTATATATAATAGTTAGTATCTGCAAATCCTGAACTCCCAATTTATCTCTCACCCCCATTCCCCAAGGCATAACCGTAAGTTTATTTTCTATGTCTGTGACTCTCTTTTGAAAATAAGTCATTTGTATCATATCTTATATTCCACATATAAGTGAGATCATATGATATTTGCCTTTCTCAGTCTGACTTACTTCACTTAGTATGATGATCTCTAGGTCCATCCATGTTGCTGTAAATAGCATTATTCCGTTCTTTTTTATGGCTGAGTAATACTCCATTGTATAAATATACCACAACTTCTTTATCTAGTCATCTGTCGGACATTTAGGTTGTTTCCATGTCTTGGCTATTGTAAATAGTGCTGCTATGAATACTGGGGTGCATGTATCTTTTCAAATTAGAGTTCCCTCTGGATATACACCCAGGAGTGGGGTGCCTCGAGGACACTGCCTGTGAAGAGTGGTCTGAGGCTGCATCTTGGATGCACTGTGTCATTCCCGCTATAGCAGATGTTAGTGCTGCTCTCCTGTCCCTCATCCCTCCTATGGGGCAGACTGCACTTTCTAAAGTCAGCAGACCTCCTACAGAGCAGCCTCCTGCAAAGAAGTGAGGCTGTGTTACCTGCTCCTGAATCCCAGCTGGGTACCACTCCAGGGTAAGTGATGGTGTTTGACTTCTTGATTCCAGTTCGCCAAAGATGAGATGGTCTCTGTCTGGCTCTCTCAGGAAAATCCCCTTTAAAAGGCAGCCCCAGGCGGTGAGGGAGCCCAAGCTGCACCAAGGCCACATGGAGGCTCCTCACAACCGTCTGAAATGCATGTGAGGCAGGGCCTCTTCAGATGACTCCAGCCCCAAGCCCAAGGTCCCCTCAGCCTTGGAGTCCCCCCACAGAGGCCCCTGACTCTGCAAGCAGACCCTAGCCCTCCGTGCTGACTTCTTTCCCACATCCTGACTGGTAACATCCAGGAGCACAACAAATGGTCCAGACTATTACGTTTGGGGATGACCCATCACCAGCATTGGCAGTGACACAAACAGCGCCCTTTCTTTTGTTTTGTTTTGTTTTGTTTTGTTTTGTTTTTTGTTTTTCTTCTTTTATTACCAAGATATTACCAAATGTTTATGGCCAAACATTTGTCTATTTTCTATATCTTTCATCTGAACCAACCCACTGCTAGCTCACGAATTTAATGAAAATAGTCAAACCAATAGTTCATGCTATGATAGCCAAGTACTGAATTGTAATAAAATTATTTATGGTTACCAAAGGGGAAAGGGGTAGGGGAGGATAGATCAGGAGTTCGGGATTAGCAGGTACAAAGTACTATATATAAACCAGATAAACAACAAGGTCTTCCTGTAGAGCACAAGGAACTGCATTCAATATCTTGTAATAAATCATAGTGGAAAAGAATACAAAAAGGAATATATACATGTATAACTGAATCACTTTGCTGTACACCAGGAAATAACACAATATTGTAAAGTGACTATACTTCGCTTTAAAAAAATAAATAAAATGACATTAAACAACACAAAAACCAAAGATTATTTCAATACTGTTTAGTCTGACTACCCAAAGACATATATATAAAACATCCCACCAAATATTCAATAGAAATATTTTGAATAAAAATAACCTAGTTTTCTTTAAGTAGTTTAGAAAAATTGAGACTACCCAAATCTCACAATTCAAGGGAAGTCATCTTTCATTTCAAAAACAGATGATTCAATTTTTTTTCACTTGCCGTAGTGCTTCGTCATGAGCGAAAACAAAGGAAATACACTTTTAGAACATGTGAAAGAAAATAATAACACATGCAATTGTATCTCACAATACAGAGAGAGAAGAAAGTTTTGGAAAGTTAGAATTCAAAATGTTATTTTAGAAATCAAGCTAGAAACAATGGAGTGTTGGGAGTGTCCAATTAGAATCATTTTGGGGAAGTTTTCAAAAGTACTGAGCCTTAGTTCATATCCTAGACCAATTAAACAAGAATTCCAGAAAGTTTTGCCTAGGTATCAGAATAAATATTCTCAAAAGAATTATGATATGCTAATTAGGTTCAGACTCATTATTTTTTTATTGAAGTCTAGTCAGTTTACAATGTGTCCATTTCTGATGTATAGCATTATGTTTCAGTCCTACATATACATACATATATTCCTTTTCATATTCTTTTTCATTGTAGGTTACTGCAAGATATTGAATATAGCTCCCTGTGCTACACAGAGGAAACTTGTTTTTTATCCATTTTATAAACTAGGTAATATTTGCAAATCTCCAACTCCCAATTTATCCCTTCCCACCCTCTTTCCCCCCAGACTCACTTCTTAATCTAGATCATACTGTCTTCAACAACTTAGAATGATATAGCCAAATAGACCTACTTTAATTTATCTTACAAATCTTATCTTTTATGCTTGCTTTTCTGGAACTTTTGTTACATTACACTGATTTTTTATATGTAACAGTTATCTACTTTCATGATGGGGATTTTGAGATATCACCTGACCTAACCTTTAAATGAAATGCTATGAGGCTGATGATATTTTTATGTGTTTAGTCTTTTTAAAATGTAACTTTAAATTAGATGACATTAACGGCAGTAATTCAGTTTTGTACAGCACCCTTTCTCTTACAGAAACATCACATCTCCTGCCCCCCCTGGGAATCACATGTGGCCATGTGACTAGCTTTGAGCAATCAACCTGAGAAATGATGTGTCACCATGTTTAATTGCTTGTCTCAACTCTCTGTCCCCTCTTCTGAAAGTACGGGTAGAAATGCCATCTCCATTGGTCACACTGGACACAAGGCGGGAGTAAAAACAAGCCTTTTATTTTCAACCACTGAGATTTGGGTGTTGTTTGTTACTATGCCCTATCATTTCCTGACCAATACACACTCTGTTCTGAACAGTTTGCCCAGTTCAGAGGAGCTCCTTGTTTATGGACTGAATGCCTGCAAGAGGACAGCAGTGTCCAGTGTCCTGTCCCCTACTTGTCCCCTCTCGTGGCTCTCACATCAGACTCAGGGAAGCCACTCTCAACTCAGAGCTCATCCATTTTCATTTTTTCAAAAGGTCTTCACTGACAGCAGAACATGCTGCTACCCAGACCTTAGGAAAAACTGGGCTCACCCCACCTCTAGCCTAGCACCTGGAGGCAGTGGTCTCAGGCACAGGGCCCTCTGGGTTCAGGGAGCAGAGCTGGCTAAGCAGCCAGAGGGAGATTAGAGATCTGGGAGCCAGACGGCTGAGTTCAGGTCCATGCATTGCTCTCAAGTGCTGGGGCCATGGGCAAGTCCTCCACCTCCAAGCCTCAGTTTCCTCATTTGTAAAATGGGCACAATAATGTCAGTGTCTCAACCTGTTCAAGCTGCTATAATGGAAGACCCCAGGATACCCAGTATGCACGTGGTGTTGTACAACACCACATTATACCTAGGGTGACATAAACATTGATTTCTCCCAGTTCTGGAGAATGGAAGTCCAAGATCAAGACACTGGCAGAGTCAGTGTCTGATGGAAGCCGTCTTTCTGGTTCACAGACAGGTGTCTTCCCTGGTGGAAGGGGCACTAATCCCATTCATGAGGGCTCCACCCTCATGACTTCCTCACCTCTCAAAGGCCCCACATCTTAATACCTTCATATTGAGGGTTAGGATTTCAACCTATGAATTTAGGGAGGACACAGGCTCTCAGCCTAGAGCATGGAGCCTTTCCCTTATGGGGTATAAGGAGGATCAAATTTCCCTGGGGAAGGGCCTGGCCCAGGCACGCCTGGGTGGCACCCAGTCAACGCTGGTCCTGCTCCCCAGGGAGAGGCTGCCTCTGAACTAACTCTTCCTATCTGCAGTCTAAAAGGCATGTCTCTTCAGCTTCCTTTTGTTTTCTTTTTTATGTGTGGGGGGAGGTAATTAGGCGTATTTATTATTTTCTCTTCATCTTCCTTTTGTTTTGTTTATTTCTGGAAGGAGGAGGTAATTAGATTTATTCATTTATTTATTTTTGAATGGGGGTACTGGGGATTGAACCCAGGACCTTGTGCATGCTAGGCACATGCTCTACCACTGAGCTACATCCTCCCCTTCTTCATCTTCCAAAGTCTGGCTCTGGACTTACTGCAGCACCTCCCTCAGGTCACCTGGAGTCATCAGTAAGATGATGGCAACTCCATGTTGTCAGGTGCTCAGCTCCAAATCTCGAAGCCAATGCATCTTCCCTCTTCCTCCCGTTGGCCACATCCACCAAACCCAGCAGTTGGTCACTTCGCAGCATGGTCAGCACCTGACCACTGTCACACGCTTGCGCACCTGCACACACATACACACACATACACACACAAAGCACGCACCACACACCCTGCTCCAGGACACCTCCGCCCCTCTCCAGGACCCACCTCCTGCCTTTCCCCCTGCTCCCCCGACATCCCCTCCATTCTGCACACAGCAAAGATGTTACCAGAGAGGAAGTTCTTATCTCTTTGCAGAAAGAATTCCGAGACAAGAAACAGAGGTCAGGAAAGTAAAGTGAGGATTTATTAAGGAATGGGACACTCTCAAGGGGAGAGCAGCCAGGCTCAGGTAAGCAACTGCTCTGAGTTTCTTGGACAAGCTGGTTACAGAGCATAAAAATGAATGGGTGGAATATTCACTGGGGACGGAGGGGTTTGGGGTCGTATTTCCTGATTTCCATCCCAGCTCCACCTTCCCGAGGGGAGAAGGGATTTTCATCATTATTTAGTCTGGATCGGAAGTGTCATGGTGTTGGTGCAGGATGGGTACTTCTAATCTGCAAGGCTAATTGTATTGAAATGAGGGCGTAATGAGGCTCAAGGTCTACTGGAAGGTGAATCTTCCACCATCTTGGGCCTGCTTGGTTCTAGCCAGTTTATAGCCTATCCTCAATGGCTGTGTTCTTCTTTTATTGGTTGTGCTGTGCTCCCTTCCCTTCTGTCTGTGATCCAGTAAAAACCCACATCCTGGGGGGAGGGTATAGCTCAGTGGTACAGTGTGCACTTAGCATGCATGGGGTCCTAGGTTCAATCCCCAGTACCTCCACCAAAATAAGTAGATAAACCTGATTACCTTCCCACCAACAAAATTTTTTTTAAACAGGCCTTCCTGATCAACCCATTTACAGCCGCAGAGCACCTTCCGTTTGTTATTGGTTTCCATTCATCGCCATCACGTCCTCCCTACATGTGTGCTTAGGTGTTTATTGCCCCTCCCTCCCATTAACACACAAGCGCGAAAGTGAAGGCAGGCTTGGGCTTCTGGTCCACTGCCCTCGCTCCAGTGATTCCTGGGAGAGAAGAAATGTGAGAATGCCCCTTTCCCACTGAGGGATGCTGGGCAGAGGAAGGGGAGGGTGAGGACGGTGGGAGAGTGGAGGGCTGTGCTATTGAGAACCACTTGCAGCGGCCTCTGTGGGCCCAGGCCACACTGATGGAAGCTTGGGGGTCTGAGTCACCCTCTCCACGGGCAGCCCAGTGGAATGAATGAAGCTGTGAAGGTCATCCAGGAAAGGGGCCTTGGAGAGAGGATGAGGTTCTGAGACACAGGGCACAGAGCCAGGCTCTGCGCTCCTTTCTGCCAGGCAGGCGGGGCAGGATGTGCATGGGACAGGACAAGCCTGAGGCCCAAAGTACCAAGAGCTCCTGGGCCACAGGGCCCTGCCTGACAGTGGCTGGTGCCCCTCGGCCATGTAGCGAGCCCCACCCCCCACCAAAGCATACCCACCCAAAGTGAGCCAGCTGTGACTCAGAGCTCACCCATGTCCTGCACCCAGTCCATGGATGGCGGTGAGTGCAGTTTTCAGCACTTTGGACCGCATCTGGGAATAAAGGGAGTAGGTCTGGGCCTGGACCTAGAGCAGTGGGTGTCCAGGACTCCCAGGGGGTTAGCCTACAACCTGCATGGGCCAGATTCTCTTGTGGTTTGGCTCCAGAAAATTCAGGGATGCATATACCCAGCCAGGTGAGTCTTCCTCCCAGGCCCATCTCCTCAGGAGCAGCTGGCTCAAGGGCCCGGTCTGTTTCCAGAGGGAGCCTGGCCGCCTCAGAGGAGGACTGGGTAGGCATGGCTGAGTGGTCTTTGCTCCACCTCTCCGCCAGGCACTGACCTCCTCACCCATCCAGGAAGGCAGAGACAGGGAGTGTGGACTCTGCCAGGGACATACAGGATGCTCAGGCCAGGGTGGGGCTGAGCCTCCCCCAGCACGGTCTGCAGGGAAAACCTCACTGGGGACGCAGCCCCACCCAGTGGGGCGGATCAAAGAAGTCTGAGTGAGTGAGCATTTTGTAGGCATCTGGGCTGGCTCTGGGCTTCCCAGGCCTGGCTGCAGGGGCCCTTCCATCCACTCGTCCTGATTCAAGACTTTCGACCCCTCAGGGCTGGGGGCCCTGGGCTACTGAGGCCCCAGCGCAAAAGTGGCTGGAAGGGGCCAGGGGACGAGCCTCAGGGATGTGGGCAGCTTCTGCCTGGTGTCCCTGCTGTCCATCCTGCCTCTGACCTCCACACACACAGGGGGCAGCTGGTTTCACTTCGGGAGCTTCTCCCCCTCCCCGTGTAACATGTCAGCCCAGCCCACATTTGGTCTTTCTGTCCCCAAACAGATCTGCCCCCAACGCTAGTTTGCTCAGGGAGGCGGCCGTGTCTTGGAGGGCTGGGCTCCCAGGGTCTGCGGGGCGGAGAAGCATGGAAAACAGCACCTGTACGGCCCCTCCCGAGCACAGCGTGCTTCGTGGTGGGGACCTGTCCAGGCAAAGGCCTTATCCGGGGGATCTGGCAAATTACCGGGTAGCCAGCAGAGCAGAGCCCAAGCACAGACGTGTGTGCATCAGGCTTCTTATTAGGCTAATTACGGTTCCAAGGCCCCCAATACACATAAAATGTCAGGCACTCTCGGCCTTGGCCCAGACAGCAGATCCAGGGTGGTGCCTACCTTGGGAGGAGTGAGTCTTGCCAAAAGTCCTCCCGCAGAGGCAGGAGGGAGAAAGATGGAAGAAGGGAGGGGGTTGGAGGGGACCCCGGGAAGAGCCAAGGAGTCTGCAGACCCCACACCAGCCCCCAAACCCTGCCCTGCCTTTCCTCATCTTTGAAGTGCATCCCTCCACGTGTATGACGTGCCCGGAACAGCTGGCCACACACGGGGTTTGGTCCATAATAATAATGTTACTAATAAAGTTGGCTTCAAGCTGTCCACAGAGTAGCTCACTTAATCCTGGCAATGAACCCATCCCTTTTTTCACAGATGGGGAAACTGAGGCCGGCCCGGGGATGGCAAGTGACTGTCTAGCTGGCAGAGCCAGGAACCAAGAAGCAGGCCCAAATAAATAAATAAATAAATAAATATTCAAATATTTACATTTATATTTTAAAAAGAGGAGTAAAAGAAAGAGTCCAGCCCTAAAGGGAAGCCAGGCCCAAGATCCTCCCAGAACAGGTAAGTGTATAGGATGTGGGCACAGAGAGGTGGGGGTCCCTGTCCCCCTCCCTGGAGTTTTGGCCCTGCAGGTTCCCAGGCTGCTTGACCTCTCAGCCGGCAGCCGCCCGGTCCCTGGGAGGGGAGGCGACACGCCCCAGGCCTCTGGCTTAGACCTGGCAGGCCCCTGGGCGTGGTCGGCTGCTTGCTTGGCTCCAGGCTGGTAATTAAGTAATTACAGGAGTGGCCTGGGCCCAGAGCCAGGTGGCCCACCTGCCCAGGAATCACACCTCTGCCCCACCTGACCTTCTGGGCCTGACCTTCTCCTCCCACTTGGCCTCTGGCACCTCCCTCAACCCCCTCCCCCATCCAGGGCCATTTGTCAGTTTCTAGCCCAGTGGGAAATGATCCCTGAGCTACCCTGGTGGCACTGTCAAAGGAAAAACCCGGACTGGAGGGAGGAGGATGTCCAGTGGACTCATGAGGGTGGGAAGAGGCCCCTGTACCACCCGCTTTCCCCAGCACAACCCAAGGCCTTTCCTGCCAGCCAAGATTCTGCCTGTCCCTCTGCACCTACAGTCACCTCCCTCATCTCCGAGCACATCCTGTCACCCTCAGAGGTCCAGCTGGCACAGACTCTCCAGGGCCCAGCTCCTCCCTTGAGGCCTCTGTGCTCCCCATGGGCTGGGAAACTTGAAGGACCCATCCATGCTTAGGAGGGCCCTGCCAGACTGTGACAGGGCCAAATGCAGGACAAGACAAGGGAATCCTCCCTTGGGGGCCACCAGGAGTCACTGAGAAACTCAGAGTCCTTCCCCAAGGTCCCTGAATGCCAGGCACCACCAGCCCGGGCCTAGGGTTTTGTAAGTAAAGAAAGGGGGACATCAAGTTCCAAATGGGACCTGATGGGCTCAACTGGCCTTGCCCACCTCCCTTCATTCCTTCTTGTTTCCTTAAATGACAAGAATGAAGGGGCGCCGCCTGGCTCTTGGCAATGGGTCTCGGAGAGGAGCCGGGACCACTGTGGCAGCAACTGGAAACTGGTGGCAATTCCCAGCTTCCCGGATGGGATCAGACACTCTGGGGGTGGGGCCAGCACTTAGTTTAAAGCCCTCCAGGGGCCCCCAGGGCAGCTGAAGCATGACACCCCCGGCTCACAGCTTCCCTCTCCCCCCCTCAGACGTGACCCCCAGCACAGATTCCCTCTGTCTGGTCCTCCTGACCCAGCTCCCTGAAGCCCTGCAGCTCCTCCAGCTAAAAGCCTCTCCAGGCTTCCTCCTCACTACTTGTGCCCAAAAAAACCTCACCAGGCTTATTCCTGGAACTCCCGATCTGTCTGAATGGCCCCTCTCACCGATGGTGGGATATGGGTGGGCATGTGGGAGACTCAGGGTTCAGATCCCCTCCTCTGCTCATAGCTGAAAGCCCCTCCCCCGTGGGAGTCACCTTCCAAAGGGCAGGGGGTTACAGATCTGCCTCAGTATCTGGTCTCCTTACTGCAAAGGTGGTGCCAGGCATCTGAGCAAGGACAGAATAGAGAGCATCCTACATCCCTGGGCGGCTGAGAGATAAGGGACAGAAAGCCAGTTCAGGGGGTGGGGGTGGGGGATGGGCTTTCCCAGTAAGGCGTCCAGACCTGTCCCCAGGAAGCCACCTGAGCATCTTGACCATCCCTCCGCTGTCCCAGTTTATAGGGTCGGTGCCCATGGGATACCCCTTCTTGGCACAGTCAGTACCCTGCCCAACAGAGGGAGGCGTGCTCAGCCAGACCAGGCTGCAAATTGGAGCTGAGTCACCCAGGCTGCAGAAACTGGCAGGGGCTGCCTCACCACTCCCCATCTCCCAGAGCTAGAGACTTCACTGGGCCCTCTCTGCATCTCTGTTCCCAGCCAAATCAACCATCAGAACATCCCTGTGGACAGACAGCATCTGTCCCCTGCATGGGTGAGCCCTCTGCCTCTCCAGCCCACCAACCAGGGTCCTTCCTCTACTTCAGAGCCAAGTCTGCAGACCCCCGGTCTCCCTTTGGAGCAGTATCATGTGTCCCTGTCATGTCCCTGACAAAGCTCTCCATCCCCTAAGGACAGGTCCGTTCCTCCTTTGAATTTGCACCCTCTCTGCCGATCTTCCCAGCCGCTGCCACTCATCTGGGCACATGGGGAAGGCATACGTCTGAGAGACCCCAGTTCCCATCCCAACTCTGCCCCTTGTGAGCAAGTGACACTGGCCAAGTGAGCCCAGGAGCCTGCTTTCCCATGTCAACTAAAATAAAATGCACAACCTACAAGCTGAGAGTTATGTTCTATTTGGTGGACTTTCTGAGGACCAGAGCCCAGGAGCAGCCTCTCACATCGCTCTAAAGAGACTGTTCCACCCAAGCAAGGGAGGACCAGGATATATAGGAGTTTTTGCAACAAAGACCATGTAGTTGGAACACCAAGAGATTACTGTTAACTAAAGAAAACCAGACATCTCAAGTTAAGGAATTTAGTGCTTTTCTATGTATGGGAAGGTGCAAAGGTCTGGGCTTGTTGAACTCATCCCTTTGATACTTATCTAGCTGTCTAGAGCCAGTGTCCTGTTCTTCCACATCCTGAGTCCCCTCAGGGGGCACCGTTTGGGGTGGCAGCAGAGGCCAGGCTGCCTGCTTGTCTCCATCCTGAGTTCCCTGCGCTCACTGTCAGGGGTGGGGGTGGCAGTAATGGCTGATGACTAAATGGCCACAGCATCCTCTGTTTACTAATGTGGCTGGCAGTATTTTTCATTCACACTCACCTGTCAAGTGATGCTTCCAACATGTTCCTTATTTGTGTACTCAGTGAATACATATATTCTATACACACTCGACATTCTGTTGGAGGAAACAGGAAAAGAGACCAGAAATGGCAGTGAGGAGAAAAGGGAAAAGGGTACGGGGGGGGGGTCCTTCAGACGGGGTGGGGGGTCGGGGCATCTGCGGAAGAAAGATGGGAAGGAGCCGGTGGGTCCAAGGTGCGAGAAGACATCACAGCCAGCTCAGACTCTAGACTGGAGCCCCTCAGTGATTCAAGGCTGGATGGCCATGGTGTGGGGAGCAGGGACAGACAGCCAGAGAGGGCAGCAGGGCCAGTGCACAGAGCTGGAGAGCATCCTGAGTGTGATGGAAAAGCACCAGTGGGATGAGGCAGGAGTGACATCTTTAAATAGCCCCTCTGGCTGCTGGGGAGATAGACTTGGGACAGAGCCACGTGGACAGATGGCTGTGGGTCAGTGCCCGCGACAGGGCGGCCCCATCAGTCTGGGACCCCATGTGCCAGAGCAGTGAGTGGAATTCTCTTCACCTCGCTCCAATTCTGCAGAAGATTTTTGTTAAAATCCACAGGAGATTTTTTTTTTATCCTCAAAGGGTACATATTATACACAGAATGTAGAGTTTATTTTATTTAAAATAATTTCAATATGCAACTTAACAGAATCACAAATATAAAGGTCTGCTTCTTCCTTAAGCTTTTGAATTCAACTAACTAATGTTCCTATTGTATACGTAAGCCTGGCAGGTTGGAACCATCACTTTGAGGGGGAAGGGCTTTGATTTGTGCTCACCTATCTACATATTTCATTAATTAAACCCCTCTAGACATATTAAACTACATTTGTACATTTAAGTTTTAATTCGACGGGGTAGGCATAGCTCAGTGGTAGAGCACATGCTTAGCATGCACAGGATCCTGGGTTCAATCCTCAGTACCTCCATAAAAAAATTTTAATTTGATTTTTAAGTATTTCAACAGTCTCAATAACAAAAACCCTTCTCAAGTGCTCAAGTACATTTTCATAAATCTAATACATTAAATACAATGACATGTTCTCTGAGTGTGCCAATATTGTAAGAACTTAGATTTCAAGTTAAAATGTCAAGTCTAAATTAATTACTCAAATATATCTTTAAATTCTAATTACAAGGGTGGCCAAACCAGATTATCTTAAATGTGACAGATGCGAAAAGGCCAAATGTGGATGTTTAATGATGTTAAAATTGTGGATTCGGTAGGAGGAGGGTATAGCTCAGTGGTAGAGTGTGTGTTTAGCATGCACGAGGTCCTGGGTTCAATCCCCAGTATCTCCATTAAAAAATAAACAAACAAACAAACAAACCTACTTACCTTCCCCCCCAAAAATAAATTTAATTCTTGTAGACAACTGGAGGGACAGTTTTACAGATTGTCATCCCAAATAATATCAGAATTCCCTTTCCAAGGAATGTTGGGTTGCGTTCTTGGCTGCCAGGGCATGTAACATGCGGAGAGGCCCTGCCGGGTGCACACTTGCCCTGCTGGCTGGGCCCGCTGCAGGTTTGCTCTGCCCATTCCTTCTCCAACCCTGGAGAGAGTGTGTCTTTCCCAGTCAAGTCCCTACACATGGGTCACTCATCACCTAATTCCTGTCTCTGTTCACAGAAGTTTGTGGTCTCCACCTCGGTAGCTCCACACTTAACTGCATGTAACTGGGCTAGGTACCTCACTCAGTTCTGGATTTCTTCCCAGGTCTTCTTACCTGTCAGCAGAACCAGCTGGTGTGTAAAATGCATCTGGCTCTCTCCCCTCTAATCAGTGACACTGGACTGTTGCTGCTTGATGATGTGGGCCACTGTGCCCTGGATGTCTCCCCCCACCAGATTTACGGATCTCAAGGAGACTGTGCTGCCTGCTGGCCCCAGTCCCCCAAGCCAGATGTCCAGCCGCATGGACAGGATGACAGGTGTGCCCCAGCACGCCCAGGTGTCCTGAGTACCCATCTGTACCAGCCCCACTCACCAGCCTTGGGCACCACGCAGAGCCAGCCTCCAGGCAAAAACCCCACCCACCCTGCCAGCCCAGTGCCCTCCAAGGCAGACAATAACAAGTGTTGGTGAGGATGTGAAATAATTGGTGCACTCACACACCACTGGTGGGGATGGAAAATGGTGCAGATGAAAATTCAAATTCTTCAAATGGTTAAACAGAGTTACCGCATGACCCAGAGATTCCACTCCTGGGTATATTGTCAGAAGAAGGACACACATCCGCACAAAACTTGTACACAGATGTTCCCAGAAGTATCATTCACAACAGCCCAAAAGTAGAAACAACCCCAATGTCCATCAACTGATGACTGGACGTTACTGGCTCCAAGCTCGTACCACTTGCTGCATGACAGGCCAATGAATCAGGAGACAAGTTGTTAGGGCAAGGAATAGGGATTTTATTTGGAAAGCCAGCAGCAGCAGACCGAGAAGATGGTGGACTGGTATCCCAAAGAAACATCTTCCCTGAGTTAGAATTCAGGCTTTTTTTAAACTAAAAGGGGGAGGTTAATGTCAAACATTTTCTGGTTCCGGTCAGCCTCCAGAGGGGATGTGTTAATTCTTCCTTCCTGCAGGCATTCACAGGTGGGCCTGGTCAGGATGTTTCCCGTGAGATAAACAAAGGTATTTTAGCTTAATGCACATTACCTGGGAGGCAGGGTTCCCAGAAATGGGCCATTATGTATAATTTAAGCTTATAGGCAACACTTTTTTAGTGATTAATTTGTAGCCAAAGCAATAGAATGCAAAAGTTAAAGTAAAAGAAACAGATCCAATATGGAGTCAGATTTGTTCTTCCCTATCATATGGATAGAAAAAAAAAAAAAAAAGGTGTATCCATACAGTGTTATTCCAGAAAAAGGAATGAAGTACTGGTATATGTTATATTATAGATGAACCTTGAAAACACTTGGTTAAGTGAATGAAGCCAAATACAAAATGCCCTATTTGGTAGAACTCCATTTATAAGAAATATTCAGAATAGACAAATCTATAGAGACAGAAGGTAGGCTAGCGGTTGCTCAGGGCTGAGGGGAGGAGGGAACCACAGGGTGAGAGTTAAGGGTGAGTCATTGAGGTGACAAAAGTGTTCTGAATGTGTAGTGATAGTTGCACACATCCATGAATATAGTAAAATCCCGTGAGTTGTGTACATCAAATGGGTGAATTGTATGATCTGTGAATTGTATCTCAGTAAAGTTGTTACAGGGAAAAAAGTACGCCCAGAGAAATCTTGCGTCCACTCCTATCCCCTCTGCCCATATCCATGAGACTTTTTGTTAAAATATTTACATATATGTTTTTAATGGCTCTTTTTGAGAGGGGGCATGGGGAAATAATTAGTTTCGTTTATATACTTGTTTGTTTGTTTATTTATTTATTTATTTTAATGGAGGGACTAGGGGATTGAACCCAGGACCTCGTGCATGCTAAGCATGTGCTCTACCACTGAGCTGCATCCTTCCTCCTCTGCTTTCAGGCTCATAGGTACCCTCTGGTACCTTACCTTTTTTTTTTTTTTTTTTTTTTTAAGCTTAGTGCATCCTAACTCTGGCTGTTTCCATCTTTGTCCTGTTTTCAGAAGGTAGGTGCACAGGACTTTCGGTTGGGGCGGCATGCACTGTGGGGAACATCTGTGCCTGCCTGTGGCTCAGTTCCCTGGGGAAGGTTCCAGGACCTGAGGGCACATGAGCCGAGATCTTATCAAGGCTGTGCTCTCCCTCCAGCCTTGCACCTGGCGCTTGGTGGTCTACAGGTATCTCCGTCTTCTCATCTGTAGACCGGCTGTTGTGGGAATCCAGCCCGTTGACACAGGTCGGGGTTGTAGAACAGCGTCTGGGACAGAAGGAGCATGATGTGAGTGGGAACTGTTATTCTTATGACCCTCGCCTTCAAGGCCAAGCCAGCCAGCCTGGAAGCTCTGCCCAACGCCTGGTACATGGCCTTCTCTTTGCTCTTTGAGGTCAGCAGCAGCTGAGCCCAGTAAAAGGGTGAGACCAGGGACAGTAGAAGCAGGCGGGGCCCTTGGATGGAGGAACAGAGGTACTGGGAAGGGAGGCTGCTTCCACAGTCTGGGAGGCCAGGGCACCCTACGTTAGGTGGGTAGGAGGAGTGATGGAGTGGGCGCTGTCTTTCGATAGGGTTCAGGGAAGTCCTGGCTCATGAGGAGCAGCTGAGAGGAGGCCTGCACGCAGTGAGCTCAGAAAGGGTGAAGGCCCCGAGCAGGGCCTACCCGAAACTACAGGGGGGCCCATGTGGCTCCAGCAGCATGGGGGCAGGGTGGTGGTGGGGTAGGGGCAAGGAAGAGTTCTGGAAGGGAGGCAGGTGCCAAGTCAGGTGGGGTCTGGCACCACTGTGAGTGGGGAAGGAGGCCATTGGTAGGTTCTCATCAGAAAAAGACCTGTCTACTTGCCTCTGAATCTGGAAGGCTCCCCTGGCCTGGGCTGGGAGTAGGTTGTATGAAGCCTGTCAGTGCCAGCTGCTGTCTCAGTCCAGGCAGGAGAGGATGGGGGCTGGACCCTGAGTGACATCTTGGAGGTTCTCTGATGGTGGGGTCAAAGAATTGACACCTACCCATCTCCTCTGTGCAGCAGGTCCTCCCTGGGGCCTGAGTGTCCAACTAGCCTCCATCTGCTGAAGACACCTTCTAGAAGCTTCTAGAGTGTGGGCAGTGAGGGGGTCCATTGAGGAAATGAGCGTGGGCTCTTGGCCCCATGCCCACTTGACCCATCTCTGGGGCTTGGGCAGAGATCACGGTGTGGAAATCACATGACCAGACTCTTCCATGAATTTCCAAAACATTGCCTGCCCCAGGCACTCTGCCTTGTGGTCCTTGTGTGGGTCCTCCCCAAGATCTCCCCAGGGATCCTCTCAATATTATGGCCCTGGGGCTCCAGAGCACAGAGGAAGGGGTCCCACTGGATAAGGCAGGGCAGTAGTGGCCACAAAGGACAGGTACAAGGCGGTGGAAGAGACAGTGTCGCTGGGACTGCCTGAGGCCTCTTCCGGAAGCTGGACACCCCTAGAGCGGGTGGAAACTGGAGGACGTGTGATCACAGACCAGGGAAACCTGGGCGATTCTGGTTACCAAGAGCTGGGGTGGGGAGGGGAGAGGAGAGGGCTGGGGCCAAGGTCAGGATGCTTGGACAGCCAGGAACAGGGCCTGCTGAGCCTCACCGCCCCTTCTGCGAGAAGGAGGGGGTCTCCTTCCCCTTCTCGGGGATCATCGTCAGCATTCGATGAGCTCTTGTGAGTAAAAAGCACCTTAAAATGACACAGGGAGCAGAAGATTGCAAGAGAGGATGACCGTCCTCATCGCCCAAGATTGCGGCATCGTTTTCCTATCATACAAGTAGTGTGTGCGTGAGTGTGCGTGTGTCCCGGAGTGGATGCAACATATTCTCAGAGCCCGAGGGCTGACACAGATTTGAGGGGTTAGAAATGCCAGCAGCAGCAGCAGCAGCACCAGCGAGAAGCCCCTCCCCGAGGTGAGCCCAGCGGGCACCGGCCACCTCGCCCGGTCCGGGGAAGTGGGCGGAGCGAGGGAGGGGGGAGGGAGGGACGCTCCGAGGGGGCGGGCCTCCGAGGCGCAGGCGGGCGTGTTCCGTGTGGGGCCCTGTACGCGGAGGGAGGTGGAGGCACAGGTCTGGGGTGTTCCTCCCGCGGAGCCCCGCAGAGCGGCGAGGGCAGACGGCGCCCCGGGACCTTTGCCGGGAGCCCGGCGGTCTGGCTGGAGGGAGCGGCCGGATGTGCGCCTCCGGGCCTCGGGGAAGGGGCCGCCCGCCTGTCACCGGTGCTGACAGCTCCACCCGCAGCCGCCCACACGGGAATCTCTAGCCTCCCGGGTTTCTGCAGAAAAACCACCTCTCTGGGAGCAGATCATGAATTCCAGGAATTTACTGGAGACTTGGGAAGCAAGGGAGGGGCCTCCTGCCTGGGCCCCTCCCCCCCAGCCCTTCTCTCACCCTGTCCCTGCCTCTAGGAGCCCCCGCAGGCCTGGAGGACAGTGCAGTGCCTCACAGCCCACCTCCGACCCCCTCAAAGCCCCCTGGTCTCCTGCAAACCCCCAGAGATTTCCTCCACAGCCCTCCCACAACTCCCCCACAGTCCCATCCCATAGTCCCACTCCTAGTCCTCCACAGATCCCCCCTTCAGGGACCCCCACAATCCCTCCACAGCCACACCTACAGCCCATCCCCAAGCCCCCAACATCCCCCAGACCCCCTTCGCAGCCCCCCAAACCCCACAGCCCCCTACAGCCCCTTCACAGCCCCCGACAACTCTCTACAGCCCCCCACAGCTTCCTTCCTAGCCCTTCATAATCCCTCCACAGCCCCTTCACAGCCCCAAATCCTTCACAAGCCCCACAGCCTCCCCACAGCCTCCCCACAGCCCCCCACAATCCCTCCACAGCCACACCCATAGCCCCCCACAGTTCCCCACAGCCCCCCCACCTGCTGGTAGAGAAGGCCATGTGGTTAAGAATGGTGAGTTTTTCCTATCTCAGCAGTTTTGTAAAGTTCAGGACCAGGTGCCCCTGGCTCAGCCGGCCATGGGCACTGCCTGGGGACAGGGATGCCAGGAAAGCTGGGAAAGGACATAGTGTGTGGGCTGAGTCTTAAAGGAGGCATGAGAATGTAAGTATAGAAGGCTGTTCCAGCTCAGGGAACAGACCAGGAGGAAAGATAAATCCAAGGAAAATCCAGAAAGACAGAAAAAGTGTAAGAAGATGTATGGGGCACTGCAGATTGACAGAAAATGACGCTCCCCAACCCCGGCCTGCCCTACTACAGATGGGAGGTAAAATGTGTTCACCCAATTTGCCCTTGAGGCTAAGAATATCTTTCTAGAATGGTCCGAGCTGAGGGTCACAGAGAAGGAAGTGTCCCCTAGCCCCGGGTTGACACATAAGGACATGTTCGAAGCCCGGGTGGTGAAAAGGCTCCCACGGAACCCTCCTTTACTGCAAATAAAGTTCACAAGAGCAAATGACTAAGGGGCAGAAGGAGGTCCTGAGGAGGGCGGAGTCGGGCAGGAAGAGGGCGTGGCGAGGGCAGGACCCTCACCTTCCACGGAGGGGAGTTGAGATGCAGCCCCAAGGTGGAGCAGCATCCTTGAGGGAGGAAAAACTTCAGAGGGAAGTGACGGGGAAGTTGAAAGTCTCCTCGTAATGTAAGTGCAGGGCGAGGAGACAGAGTCCATCACTCAGCCTTCATTATCAGGAAGCCCGTTAATCACAAAACCCGAGGACGGATAAGCGTTCCACGGAGGCTTCGGGGAATAACCAACAAGATACTGAAAAACAGAAATGATAAAAAATAAAAATAAAAATAATAATATTGGCCCTGGAGTGGTGGTGGGTCAAGATCGGGAGGGGGAGGACAGAGAAATTTTATCATTATTTTGGTGGTATTCTTTGGTTGTTTAACTTTGTTCATACACATATTACTTTGATTAAAATTCATAATTGTGAAAAATGAAACCGATGATCAAATTGCTTCCAAAGTCCATGAACTCGATAAAGCTCGTGCCTCGACCCTTGGTAAAGCAAAGTAAACTTACTTTGCTGTTTTACTGCGTAGAGTATTTTCACTGACACTTTCTCAATTAGTTTTATAATCATCACCGATTGTATACAGAGCATGCATTCTTTACCTTATCCTCTACAGAAAGGGGAAAAAAGTTTCAAGTATTTACCTAAGGGCACAGTGCCAGCCAGGCTGACGAATAACAGTAACAATAATTCTAACAGCTTCCCACCCCTACCCCTGAAGTGGATGCTGCCAGGTACCAGAGCAGGTAACTGGGACCCTGCCCTGCACTCAGGGCCATGTCCCTCCATAGTCTCAGATCAATGAATCTTCCTCTCAATTCAAAGGCTTCCTAGCCAGGAGTTCAGCCTCCTCCCCACCACTGGCCGGAGCAGTTCTGTTTTTATTTCTGGGCATTGCATATGGCTTCTGTCCCAGCCAGTAGCTCTGCTCCGGGTGTCAGGCTCCCTGGCAGCATCCCAGCGCTCCTGGGAACAGAGCTTTGCCCAGTATAGGGCACAGCCAGCCGCAGCCATCTCAGTGAGCTGCCGGCTGCACGTGGCAGGGAAGAGCCCAGATGGACTCGTATCGGCTCCATCCGTGGACCATGTAAAACTGTCTAGCATTTCACACCTGAAGCAAATCTGGTAAAAGAGGCAATCCCAGAGCTCCCACCACCTAGTTAGAATCCTAGTGGAATACATGCCACGTCAAAGGTACTGATAAAAGCCCTTGGAGCTCTTCTGAGCCACCTTACCCTGCCCTCCTGGTCTGTGGGTCCTGATGCACTGGTAACAGGGTCATTGCACTAGTTTTGAATATCATAAGGTTGACGTCCTCAGTTCTGCATCACGCCTTCGCACTTACGTGCAGGCAGCTGTTGGCTGTGTCCCTAAAAACACTGCTATGAATGATGGTGGATGTCCCCTGGGGGTGAGGTGGACACTTACCCTCCACCCAACTTACCTTTGTCAAGCTCTTAGCCTCACAAAAGCACTGTTGTGTTTTTAAAGTTATACCTGAGTAGTTTTGCAAATTCAGAGAAGAAAAAAATAAGAAATAAAAATAATCTATGTTTTCACTAACTAAAGAGAAAAACTGCTTGAGTTTTATGTCTTTTACCAGTATTTCTTCTGTGCATATAACTATGTAATCACAATTATATAGCTATGGACACAGGGAACACTATTCAATGGCCTGTAGTAACCTGCAATGAAAAAGAATATGAACAATAAATGCTGGAAAGAGTCTAGAGAAAAGGGATGTAGTTTGCTGCAGTCATTATGGAAAACAGTATGGGAGTCTGAAAAAGACTAAAAATAGACTTACCCTATGATCCAGCAATCCCACTCTTGGGCATATATCTGAAGGGAACTCTTATTTGAAAAGATACCTACACCCCAATGTTCATAGCAGCACTATATACAATAGCCAAGACACGGAAGCAACTAAATGTCCATCAACAGATGACTGGATAAAGAAGTTATGACTGGATAAAGAAGCTCCACACTCAATGGAATACTCCTCAGCCATAAACAAAGAATAAAACAATGCCACTTGCAGCAACATGGATGGACCTAGAGGTCATCATTCTAAGTGAAGTAAGCCAGAAAGAGAAAGAAAAATACTATGCGATATCACTCACATGTGGAATCTTTAAAAAAAGAGATGCAAATGAACTTATGTACCAAACAGGAAAAGACTCACAGACATAGAAAACAAACTTATGGTTAACAGGTGGAAAGGGGGTGGGAAGGGATAAACTGGGGGTTCAAGATTTCAGATACTAACTACTATATATAAAATAGATATACAATAAGCTTCTTCTCTATAGTACAAGGAACTATATTTAATACCCTGTAGTAATCTATAATGAAAAAGAATATGAAAATGAATATATGTATGTATATGTATGACTGAAACATTATGCTGTACACTAGAACTTGACACATTGTAAACTGACTATACTTCAGTTAAAAAATTTAAAAAGAAAAAGAATATGAAAAAGAATATATATGTGTATAACTGAATCACTATGCTGTACACCAGAGACTAACACATTGTAAATCAACAATACTTCAATTTAAATATTTAAATTTAAGAAATTATATAGCTATAGAGAAAATTTTTTGAAAATAAAATGTGATTGTATCTCTGATTCTGTTTTATAACCTGCCTTTTCACTTAATAATATATTGGATATTGGACATATTGGATATTACATAGTTCTTGAAATAATCCCCTACTCATATTTATGCTATTTTGAACATTTTGGTAATTATAACAGATGACTTTAACTTTTGTATGATTTAATATTTGCTGCATACTTTAGAATATATGTAACAGAAGTGAGTTTTGACATCCACCCCAACATCATTGACACTGTGCGTGCCCACCTCCCGGCCCTGGGTCCTTCACAGCAGAGGCACCTGCCCTCCAGGATTTGGGGTGTGTGCTTCTGTTGCCATCCAAGTTCATGCAGTAGCAGGTGGTGGTCCCGGAGTGGAAGGTTCATGTACAAATTTCCCTAGACTGTGGTTGCAAGAGAGCTGCAGGGCCCTGAGCGAGACACCCTCTGGCTCTGGGAGTCTGATCCACGCAGTAAACCCTCTGGAATGTGCTTACGGTTAGAAAAGGCAGGAGGCAGACCAGAGAGGGGAGTAGCTTATGTTCATCAGAGCCAGCATTCAGTACCTATTTCCCCAAAGCAATAATGAACCAATAACCCTTGTGAGGTTGGTATGTGTGTGGATGACTCTTCCTAATGTTACTCACGATTAGGTTCCTGTCTTGTCGCAGAAAGAATTCACAGACGAGGCATGGAGGTTAGGAAAGTAAGGTGAAGATTTATTAAGGGATAGGATGCTCTCAAGCAGAGAAAGGGCAGGCTCAGGTGAGCAGCTGCCCTGAGTTTCTTTGACAAGTTAGTTACATAGGGTGTAAAAATCAATGGGCAGGATATTCATTCAGGAGGGAAGGGTTTGGGGTTATTGTCCCTGATTTTCATCTCAGCTTCACCTTCCCGAGGGGAGGAGGGATTTTCATCCTTATTTAGTCTGGATTGGAAGTGTCACAACATTGGTGCATGATGGGTACTTCTAATCTACAAGGCTAACTTTATTGTAATGAGCATATAATGAGGCTCAAGGTCTACTGGAAGTTGAATCTTCTACCATCTCATGCCTATTTGGTTCTAACCAGTTTATGTCCTATCCTGTTTTTCTCCATGGCTGTGTCATTCTGTTAATGGTGGTGCCCTGCCCGTTCCCTCCTGTTTCACTAGGAGGAACAAGGGGAAGCCTGTTGGTTATGCAAACCATATTGATATTCATTGCTGGTACTCCCCCAGTGCTCCTGTGGAGTTCACAAATAATTCATTGCCCCATGTTGACATTGGGAACGGAAGATGCTCACATGGGGGCAGGGGTGGAGACTGAACCCCAGATCACCGCTTCTCTGAAGCTCTCAGCCCAGTGGAGCTTCGTTTGTGAATGAGGGTGACCACCGGCACTATATGAATCTAACATAGGCCCTACACTTCCCACACTGTGTCCATCAACACCTGCCGGTACTAAGGCCGCTGCCCCGGGATCTCAGATCCCCAGGTCTGGAGTCAGTGGGTGCACAGGCAGCAGCTCTGCCAGAAGCAGCCAGGGGGCTGTCATGGGGTTAAGATGCTTTCCACCTGGGGGTGGAGAGGGTATATAGCTCAGTGGTACAGCACGTGCTTGGCATGCACGAGGTCCTGGGTTCAATCCCCAGTACCTCCATTAACCAAAAAAGGGGGAAAAAAAGCTTTCCACTTGGAAGACCTTAGGGGTGGTGCTAACGGCAAACAATCTGTCATGGGATGGAGGAGGTCTGACTGGGGACACTGAGCCACCCATGTACCCAGAATAAGTTACAGAGTCTACCCTGAGGGCCAGCTCACACCCCAACATCACTGACAAGGCCATGAGGAGATAGTTTCTGGTTTCCCCCTAAACAATACTGACCAGCCTCCCCTGCAGAAAGCAAATCCCTTCCAGGCAGGCCTGACAGCTCCTGCCTTTGCTCGAAAACCTCCCTCATGGGGCCTTCCCTGGCTGAAGGCCAGTGCCTGGCAACGGGAAATTCTTCTATTTCATGAACCTTGGCTAGCCTCTGCCCTCCGGGATGACCCTGCCTCCACCAGATGCCCCTCCGCCCTACCTGCTCAAGGGCAGCTCTCTGGTCAACCCAGGCCCCGCTGTCCCCAGAGACGTGCTGCAGGCTAGGGTGGCCCAGCCGGCTCTCGCCCATATTCGGTCTGGTGAGACAGGTCTGTCTCAGCGGGTATCGGCTCTGGTCAGGGACTTGCTGTCATCTGCTGATCTGTCGGCTGTTTTGCATTCTCACCCCGTTAACTTAGTACGGTGACTACTACATCCCCACCCCTATGTGGGCCCGCTTCCCCCACGCCCGCAACACTGCATCCGACTGCCCAAAGTTTGACTTTTCATCCAAGTCCTGATAAAAATGTAGAGAGGTTGGGGCCCTGAAGGGCCTGGGGCTGGCCCCACAGTGACACCTGGTCACTGTCCAGTCCTGAGGTCCCGTCACTGCAGACCCTCCCCCCAATACTGCTTAGGTGCTGTTTGTGGACACATACTAGTAAATTTGTTTTATAAACACCAGGAAAACTATTGTTTATTCTCTTCCATCTGCACTATAAGGGGCCTCTCAAGGTCTCCAGGGATCCTAGGTTCCTGAGATGGGGCGGCCGGAATGCCAGGCCTCTCTCTTGGAACGGAACCCCAGCAGAACCCACGACCTCTTTCAGACTTTAGCAGTGACGTCATAACCGATGCCTGCTTTTTCCCTTCAATGTTTTTAAAGCATCTGGGCTCTCAGCACACATTTATGGAAGCGCCCACTCTCGCTTGCTCCTGTCTGGGGAGTTCTTGAGCAACCAGGAACCATGTCCAAGAAGGTGCACCGTGGGATGTCCTGAGAAGACACTCCAACCAAGACTGGGCTCCGAACACCTCAGCACCAGAAAGACTTTTGTTTGATAAACGTGTGCTTGTTTTACTGGGGGTCCAGTGTGCGCTGGGCCCGTCCGCTCCCCACCCCCACTCCTTATCTGTAGTGCAGAAAACAAGCCTTCATCACAAAACGGTGGCCAGCGGAAATGTCGCTTTCAGAGAAAGCATCTCTGATCACCTGCAACGCGTTCCTTCGTGGTTTTTACGCAGCCTATGAACAACAAGTGGTAACGTTAAGAATCACATACAGTCCCAGATGCAGTCCTGGGTCTGCATCTGGTGACGGCTGGGACTATCGGGGGGAATTACCTCATCTTCCCTCCCAGTCACGGTCCAAGCCCCCTCGTGGCCTCCTCCACTGGCCACGCGGACTCTCCCTGCTGCTGTGGACAGGCCCCGCTCTGAGGAGCAGCCGGGGGCCGCTCATGCCCACAGGAGATTTAAATGGGATCTGGTGTCACCACGTGGAGTGGGAGTATGATAAGCTAAGATGGGTCCTGGAGTGGGGGGTTGGGGGTGAGGGTGCAGGACAGGCAGCCAGAAAAGCGCTCAATCCCTACAAAGTCTTCCTCTCTGTGAAAGGCCTGCAAGTTCTCAGCCAAGTACACAAACCGCCTGAGTTGGGTCATTTGGGTTCCCCTCCCCTCCCCCCAATCCCAGACCCTCTCCAGGGCCTGCCCATCAAAGGACCAGCCCTGGCAACTAAAATAATGAATCATAAATTTTATTTCAAAATGTAAACGTCACTAAAACATGCATACACGTTAAAACAACAAAATTTACAATTTAGTTAATTTTTTTTCCTTTTTTTTTTTTTGCATAGGACATCATTACAATATAGAATCTATGCCTTACAAAATACATACAAAGTTTTATCCGAGCAAGCCAAGGCCAGACCGGGAACTGGACAGCTGTAATACTTGACTGTAGTGGTCCAGGAAAGGTGGGACATGGCCTTCGGAAGCATGGTGTGTGGTGCTGGTTACAAAAACGACAACAGAAAGTTCCTACAGAAATGGAAAACGTGTGCTCGATGGAAATGGTCTTGGACCCTTGGATTCTACCTTGGGGTTTTGGCAAACAATTCCAGAGAAGTTCCATCAATGGCTTTGGGTGGGGGAGGGGTTGTCTGTGCGGAGTCCAGGGCCTCTGAGTCCCAGAGGCAATCACCCCGCACAGCCACATGCCGATTCCTGGCCCTGCACCAGCCGGACCCCGCACAGCTGCTCAGGGGAGCCCCATGCCAAGGTCTTCCAGCCCCAGGGTCCCCAGCGATCACATAAGGGATTCTCCAAGGTGAGGAGGGCAGGCTGGGGAGGGAGGGGCTGGCCGGGCACAGGGTGCCAAGTGGGAGAGAGAGCCTGCACCAGACGTGCGGTCGCCCGGCAGGCATTCAGCTCATGCCCTTGGTTTCCAAATAAGCATGTGCAGCAGTCTGTGGACAGGTGACTGGAAAGATGTCCCCGAGCCCTGGGAGAAAGCTGCTTTCGTGCACCCCGCCCCCACGCTTCCTATGTCCCCCATGGGGAATGTATGGTGTGCAGGGCAGGGGACGCCGCTTTCTCCTGTCCTGTTCATCTTTAAATAAAAGTAGTAAGGTTTTAAAGCTGCATGAGAGGGGAGAGGCTGGGCAGGGCCAGGGGGCCCACTGCAAGTCCGATATCCAGATAAGAGGGTCAGTAGAAACCAAGTGTGGCCCCTCTTCCCTGGTGGCCCTGGGCTCATGCCTCCCACCAACTTCAGCTCTTCCAACTGAGAGACAGAACAGCATGAAGGGAAGGGCCTCTCCGTAAACGATGTTCAGGCATTTATCAGTAGTAAGCTGGATTGTGCATTCAAATTCTGGTACAAAATTCTCTGGAATGTGTCTGGGACAAACTTCTGAAACCCAGCCTCAGAATCAGGAAAATCAGTTACAGGACCTGGCTTTTCCCAGGGCGATCCTGAATTCAAAGTGTCAGCCCACACCCACTATTTCAGCTTTGGAAAATGCGGTCACTAGTATCGCACACAGAACCTTTGGGTAGCAAAGATGGGGGTGACTCGCAAAGCGTTTCTCACTGGCTGCAACGTGACCAACACATCAGCCCCTTTAAATCTTCCAGCACTGAGTCTTTGAATGACTTTGTAAAAAGGGATTAAAAAAAAAAGAAAGAAATCAGCTATAGCTGTCAGAAGTCAAACAAATCAGGTAGCCTTGTAAACACAGCCGAAACCAGGAGTTGAGAAATGAGGGCGCTATTGCTGAGATCACGCTTTCCTGTTAGGTGGCAGCCGGCTCGCTGAGATCATGGAGCACGTCCCTGGGGGGTGCTCTAACCCTGTGCCGCCCACCTTAGCACCTGCTCCTGGCAAGAGCGCAGGGACTTCCAGACACCAGGCTTGGGGGGGGGGGGCAGAAGCCTTGAATGAAGACCCCGCTTGGGCTGCATTTCACCTGGACCACAGAAAGCGACCAGCCCTGTCTGCATGTCCCAACAGGTGCGCTGGGGTGGGGGGCACCTGTGGCCTGTCTGTCCCCACCTCCCAATCACCTCCACTGGTCTGAGCCATGACCCAGGGTTGGGGGTGGTCAGGGCTGCTGATGTCTGCACCTGGAGGCTGCACCCTGGCGAATCCTGCACCTGCCCGGGTGCATGGCCTCAGAATCAAGGGGGGCTGTCCAGCACCTCGAGTGCAGGGGGTGGGTAGACTGCGGCAGGATGCAGGGAGGGCACCTCCAAGACTACACTCCCATTATGGGCATCACTGCCCTTTCCTGTGTAGCACCCAACAGGAGAGGACCCCAGGGCCCTCTGTCTTTCCATATGGCTGTGGGGCTGGGTAGACATCTGGGGGACAGACAACCCTACCATGGGGGACACAAAGAGGGCTTCCTGGTTGGGACACGTGCTGAATACCAGCCCCCAAGGGTGAGTCTGGGGTCACTTTTTGGCCTGGCGGGAGGGGAACTCTCCCTTCACTCAGGCAACCTTCGCTTTGAGATCTCTGCCCCCTGGCCTGCAAGACCTGGAGTTGGCCACGAAGTACAGTTTGAGTTTTCACCATCATTTCTAGGAGTCCTATGGGTTTGTTCCTCAATCACATAGAAGCCGGCAAGCATACCCAGAAACCAGAAAAATGAAAGACCCTGAAACAGACCCAGGCTGGGAAGACATTCTACATCTTAGAAAAAAATGCAGGCCATTCAGGAGGGTTCTCCCCGTGTAGCTGCTCCCCTGGGTGGGGCCCCGGGCGAGGGCAGCTTTCCGGGCCCACCACCCTCTTCCACACGTACTCCACATGTTGTGACAATGAGATGCTGGTAAGAGCCCACTTGAACCTGGCCTGAGATTCATGGGTTTCTCCCACCCTTCATGTGAGATGAATTTTAGCCCCAGATGAGTCCAGACAGTCCACTGGCTGGAGCCCTGGGCCGAGAGCTCAGGGATGCCGGGCAGGAACTCTGTCCAGGTGCCCTCATCAGAAAAGCAGTGGCCCATCTCCCAGGCCAGGCCCACTTGGAAGGACCGCACCCTCCCTGCCAGCAGCCAAGAACTACTTTGGGAATGAAGACACACTCATTTGCCAAAAATAGCCAACGCCTGCATATTTCTGTTTTAAGGCAATGTTACCCTTCCATCTATCAGACGGAACAGCCCTGGGTCACTTAGAGGAAAAATTAAATTAAGTGCTCTCTTTGGAAACAGCAAACGCCCGCTTTCCCTCCCCCGCCCCCCACCCCACCTCTAAAACAAACCAGCTCTTCTTTTATTCCAAGATGACTGGGTTTAGTCCTTTGCCCTCTTCCTATGTGCAGAGAGACATGGGGCTGCAAAGCCGCCTTCCGCAGTGGATGCCATGGGCTCCTCCAGAGGGCTGCGCTGTGTGGCTCCCAAGAGACATGTAGCCCTTCTCCCTGCCTCCGGGGCTCGTGGACAGTGAGCACACCAAAGGACTTTGGAATAAAATTCCTGAACCTGGAATGTGAGTTCCTGAGACATGAAATGTATTCGGAGTGTGGCTTTCCCTGCCCCACACAGAAACAACTTTGGGAGGGGCCCCCGAGGGCCTTCCGGGCCTCGCTTTGGAACCAGGCGTGAAGAGCTTTCACCCCAGGTACTCAGGGCACCACTCTGTCCAGGTGTCTGCAGCATATCCCGTTCCCTCTCCTGGACCAAAGGTGAGCAGGGCTGCCACACAGCCCCAACAGAGCCCGGCGCCCTGGGGAGCCAACTCTGCACCCACGCAGGGTGGGGACCACCCCCTACATCAGTCCCAATGGGTTTCCACCCACAGCAAAACGATAGTACTGCCCAACTGGGTACCTACCATGCTCCTCAGAAGCCACCATCATACCGCTAGCCAATCCCAGCTGACACACAGCAGAGTCAGAAATGGGCACCCAGAGTGTTGCAGATGGCAGACTGCCACCCCCTGGGCACTATGGCCAGAGGGCACCCACCCACTCTGGAGCCGGCCCAGGGTGGGTAAGCACAGCTGGGCCTGGGTCTCTGTGCTGTGTTTGGATGGGGCTGGAAGCAGGATGGCCACGGCCAAGGCACTCTGGGCTCAGGGGAGCCCATCTACGGCCCTCTGAGGTCCCAAGGGTCATTCCTCCTCATCAAAATGAGCAGAGGTCTCTGCAAGATACCCCAAGTCCTCCCAAAACCCACACCCCTCCCCCAACACACATACACACACGCACGCACACACACACACACACACACACTGGGGACTAGTCTTATATTTACAGGTCCCCAGCTCTCTGGAGGAAGGGAAGGGTGGTGCCTGGGCAGTGGAGGGCGGAGGTGGGGGTGGAGAGGGAGGGGGTTCCAGCTCTCTGCAGAGGTGTGCACTAGAGCCTGGCCTGACCCACCTGCCCGGGCTCGAACCCCCCACCCCAAGTCCCAGCTCTCTGCCCCTCCTCTCTTAGCACAGGAAGACTGGCGAGGGGGCCCTGCACCCTAGTGCCCCACAGGCTGGGTGTGGGCTGGGGCCTCCCAGGCAGGAGGGGAAGGGAGGAGGCCAGGAGACACAGAATTCGCAAAGAAGCTGGGGGTTAGTGAATTCTGAGCTGGGGACACGGTGGGTCTGAGAAAAGCCTTTCCCACAACTTTTGTCTGGTGTTCCTCCAGGAGAAAAGAGAATGCACATTCTCTGACCACATCTCCCATAATATCCGCTTGGCCACTTCCCAAAAGTTCCCAGTCACAATGCTCTGGTCTCTTTCTGTGAAGTGCCACGCAGGGCACACGCAGGGCCACACACTCAGAGGCCCCAGCAGGGTGACCCACTCTAACCGCCCTTTCAAACAAAGGTGTCTCAGGAGCAGGGCGGGACTGGCCCAACATGGGAACTGGACACACCAATGACACTTTGAGACATCTTTGTAGAGAAGCAGTCAGGGGCTTTGTGTAACAGTGGGAAGTCCCTGGTGCCTTCTGCAGGAACTCGGCAGCGGTAGCCCTGTGCAGCGTGGATCTCAGGGCACGGCCCTTGGCTGGGTGGACATCACATGGTGCGCAGCGGTCTGCCGGGCCGGGGCCTGCATCTCTGCTCCCAGTGCTCTGAGATCCCCCGAAGGACAGGGCCCTCTGCAGTCTCCCCGGGGCCCACCACAGCTTAAGGCGTCCCTCTGAGCTGTGTGCATTACGAGCTCCACTACCGGCTGAGGCGAGGATGAGGCTGGGCAGGTGGGCAGGACGCGGGAGCTCCGGGCCTGTGTAGGGGTCTGCCCTGGAAGCACAATGTCAGTGACTGCCGCTCCAAACCGACCCACCGACCGGCGGGTCTGCCGCCGACGCTGGGCTCCCCTGCACCGCTGGGCCCCCAGTGTGTGCCCCAACCTCAAAGGACACTCTCGAGTGCAAATCTATGTACAGAGTAAGGCGGCAGGAAGGGGGTGTCCTCACTGACCTCGTGGAACATGTCCATCCCTGAGAAAGGGGGGGGTTCAACACCACGGAATCTCACCTGCGTGGGCATATCTCTTGTGCAATCGTGGATGGTGTTTTTTGGAAATTTTTTTTTAACAAATTAATTTTGACACCTGAGGTGGAGAAAAAATGTTTTTTGTTGTTGTCGTTGACTTCATAAAGTTCTGTCTTCTTTCTTATCACAAAAGGAAAAGACACGAAATCACGAGAGGAAGTGAGAGCATCTGCTCATGGCTGTTGTAAGGAGGCGGGGCCTCAGGCTGGGCATGGGGCGGGCCCTTTGGCCGGGCGCGGGGGCGGGGCTGTGCTGCGGGAGCCGCCCCCTCCCTGGCCCCGCCCCGGCCCCGGCCCCGCCCCGCGGGCCAGCTCAGGGCGAGCTGGCTGGGCTGATGGTGGGGCTGCTGGCGTCAGAGCGGCTGTAGTCGCTGAGCGAGCCGGTCCGCGAGCCCCCGCCGCGCCGCTGCAGCATCCCCGGGTGGAAGTTGGCGTGGCGGCGCGCGTGCTTGGTCAGGTGGTCGCTGCGCATGAAGCGCTTGTCGCAGATGGGGCAGCTGAACTTCTTCTCGCCCGTGTGTGTGCGGTAGTGCCGGGCCAGCTCGTCGGAGCGCGCGAACTTCTTGTTGCAGTCCTGCCAGCTGCAAGCGAACGGCCTCTCACCTGCGGGCGACATGGGCAGAGGGTCAGTCTCCGCGCACGGCCACCCACGCCACCCCAGGGCAGACCCCAAGACCCCACACCTGCTCCCCCAAACCTGACTGCCCGCACCCCTCCCTGCGCCCCTTCCTGCGCACCCCATCTCCGCCAGCCTGAGCGACAAATCCTTCAGGGCAAAGGTGTGGGTAGCAGCGCCTTACAGTCCACACGGCATAAGGAAGGAGACATCTCCCAGGATGAAATGGCACCATCTCAGGTGCTCTGGCCGCCCAATATATGGCAGAGCAGTGCCACTCAACGCCCTGTTCGGGGTCAGCTGTCCCTGGCCTGTGGGGAGCACAGCCACGCCTCAGGCTCTAAGAATGGGAGCCAGGAGGAAAGGGTTCAGGGAGAGCTCGCACACCTGCAAAAGTCTGGCCACCCGACTCTGACCCCATGGGAGCCTTCCAGAGCCCCACACCCCTATAGGGCTTGGAGGTGATTAACCCCCTGCCAGTGCCCAGCCACCATTTGGACCCTCCTCCTTCTTCTCATCTGTAACACAAAGGGGTCAGGACAGACAATTCACATGGCCTGAGAGTCTATGACAGAGATGTCAGGTTTACCACCTCAGGCTTCAATTCGAATCTGCTGCATCTCCTCTCAGAGGAGTTCCAACATGGCCAACAGTCTGCAGAAGAGGAGACTGCTCAGTGACAGACAGGGTGGCTGCCCAGAACACCCAGTGAGAGGGAGGTAACAAAGGCTGGCTACAGTCAGGACCTCGCCCCCTCCCTCCCATCCCTTGCTCAGAGCAAGGGACAGGCCAGCCTTTGCCCAGGTGGACTCTGAACCACACGCACAAAAAAGACATCAGTTGCACAGGGAGAACCAGCAGGGGTTCCAGCACTCCAGAATGCAACCCTTCAGGCACTGGGGGTGGCCACACAGCCACCATCTCTGCCCTGTCTCTCTCCCTCCCTCCCTGACTCTGGCCCTGAAGCTGAGAGCCAGTCCTTGAAGCTGGCCCTTCAGTACCCAGCAAAGGAAACCCACAACACCCACTCCGAAAGAGCCCATCAACCTTAAATATAAACAGACACCCAAAAACGGCCAGACGGCAAGGAAAACCAGTGGCATGAACGGGAGAGGCCAAGAGTAACAAAACCACTGACTCCAGAGGAAAAAGAGTGAAGCCAGGAAACAGAAGAGAATATTAACCAAAAAACTCTAATTAGCATTCTCAAAGAAATTTCAGACAAAAATATTATGCATAAAGCAGATAGGATACCATAAAAAAGGAAGTTCAGAGAACAAAAAATAGTGTTTAGAAATTCAGAGTATTGTTACCAAAACAAAAATTCCATAGAAAGGCTGGAAACATACTCAAGGAAATATCCCAGAAAAAGAGAACCAAAAAACAACTCTAGAAAATTTGTGACTGTCAGTGTTCTGTCTCCTAGTAACGCTGAAGCTGATGGATTTTATGTTTGGGGTGGCAGCGTATGTGTGAGAGGGGGATTCAAAGCAAACCATCATTTCCCAAACCTATCTGATAGTTACAAACAGTAGGAACTAAAAATTCAGAGTCACAGGGAATCAGTCCTGTGGGTGCAACATCTAACTAACAGCAGGCATTGAATAAAAGAGCAGAAGAAAATGGAGGAGAGGAAATTACCAAAGAAACAATAGAGCAGTATCTGTCAGTTAAAAAAAAAAAAAAAAGAGACAGGAAACTAATCTGGAAAGGCTTGGCACAGAGGTGGGCAGGGTAGTGAGCAGAGGCTCCTGCTGTGAGAATATGTGCAATGTCAGAACACTGGGTAAAAAGAGATCACAAAACCTACTAGAGAGAAAGGGGAGAAGCAAGCACCAGGTCATCCACAGAGTAAGGCTAAGACAGACACCAGACTTCTCGTAAGTCACACTAGATGCCAGATGACAGAGCCTTCCAAGTTTACCTCTCACCATGCCAGCAAAAATGAGAAAAAAAACAAAACAAAACAAAACTGAGAAGCCAGGGAAGTGAGTGAACAATGAAGGGTCATTCCAGGACAAGAGTGAGGGAGAGACCTGGTGGGCCACCAGAGCAGTGGTCCAGGAATCAGAGGGATGGTTCCAAGAAGAGAGTGAGTTCCAGACACCAGAGAGTACAATCAAGAGGCTGAATAAATTTCAGGACACAGCAAAGGCACATAATATTCTTTGGCTAAAAAGAAAAAAGAGAGGCAATTAGAAACTCCAGGAAAAATAGAAGGTATGTGAGAAAACTGTCTAAACGAGAAGCAAACTAAAATATGACGTGATTATGAGCAGAGAGGGAGAAGTTCAGATCCAAGCACTGTTTTAGGGGCTTTTTGAGTATTATTTATCCTTCACAACAGTGCCATGGCATGGCAGATGGGAATGCAGTCCCAGCACGGACCCTGGCATTCGGAAGCAATCTGCACACAGTCGTGGTCATGTGAACCCTAGCACTAGTTGTCAGTGCTGAGAACCAATCTTAAAGACAAAGCCCATATGACTGATTCATGGCCCCAAGAGAGAATGTGGCTTTAAGGGAAAGGAAGGAATACACACATGTATAGTAAAGGAAATCTCTAAATGAGGTTAAAGTTATAAGGATAATTAACAAAAAAATTAAAAATAATAATATAGCAACAATTCAGGAGGAGGTGGGAGAGGGGTAGGAATGAGGTAAATACTTAAATTTCAGGGTAGAGATTTATTCAGGTAGGTAGCACCTAATTTGTAAAAACAAGAAATAGCAATAAAGGCATATCATTTTATTTATGGCAGTAACCACCAGATATGTGAAATCAAAGCAGTACTGGTCTCTAGAGAATAAGGCTAGCGTGAGAAGAGGATTTTTTTTGTTGTCATAAACTCTTCTGTGTTATGTGTCTTTTAGAAAAGACCATGTGCATTTATGTTTCTGATAAGAATAAAAAGGAATGTTGAAATATAACTCTTTAAAATATCTAGCCCAACATTTCTCAAACCATATTTAAAGAAATGTTAGACTTTTTAAAATTGTTCATCGGTTCCAGGGGAAAAAAACAAAATCGGCAACAGAAAGTTTGAGAAATGCCACAGGCTAATTCCACTCTTGAAGATTCACCACACACAGCTGTCCTAAGTGCTTGGAAAGGCCCAGCACTATAGAGTGGTGTCCCTTTGTGTGACTGGGCACTGTGCTCGAGTGTCCTACAGACGAGGCTCAGTCCCTGTCCCCACCGCATACTGATGGTGTGGTCCCAGACACGTGCCTTGCTGCCTG
Organism: Camelus dromedarius; assembly: GCF_036321535.1. Taxonomy (NCBI): domain Eukaryota; kingdom Metazoa; phylum Chordata; class Mammalia; order Artiodactyla; family Camelidae; genus Camelus; species Camelus dromedarius. The sequence goes on from NC_087464.1 coordinate 4,188,982, forward strand.
GAGTAGGGTAAACAGTGGCCCCACCAAAAGTATGTCCCAGTCCTGATCCCTGGGGCCTGTCAATGTGACCCTATTTGGAAAAAAAGATCTTTGCAGATGTGATTGACCTAAGGATCCTGAGATGAGATGACAAAGATTAGGAGAGAAGGGGAAAGGACTCCAGGGAGTAAAGTGCCTGGAAGCCAAGGAGCTTAGGATGTGGGGCAGCCCCCAGACCTTAGGAGGAGCAAGGAATGGACTGTCCCTCAGAGCCTCAAGAAAGCACTCACACCTGGAGTTCAGACCTTGCTCGCCCTCTGAAACAGTGAGGATATGTGTCTGTTTTTTGTTTGTTTGTTTTGTTTGTTTTTCCCTTGGTTCTCTCTTTTCTCAGATGTATTCACTTAGCAAGGGTTTAATAAATAGTCAAGCCAGGCACATTTCTGTTGTTTTAAGCCACTGGTCTCTGGTAACTGGTTGTGGCAGCCACAGGGAATGGACACAGTGCCCCATCCTCACCATGGGGTACGTGGTTATTCCACAGGGTTGCACACAACCAGCCCACACTTAAGCTCCCATCTATAATTCTTGTCAACTAGGTCTTCTCAGACTTGAGCCTTGCTTCCTAAGCCCTGGTCCTCACTGGGAGCCTGTCCTTTTCGGGGTCCTTCTGCTTGCAACCCGGGACGCACGTTAGGTGGTTATCACTAGAGCTGGGCTGTGTGACCCCAGGGCAGCAGAGGACAGTGGCATCCCACGGGATGGGATGCTGGCACCAGGCAGCCTGGTGGCAGCAGGTGGCGACAGCCCAGCATTACTACTTGGCCGGCACGAAGTTCTCAGCCAGTTCTGGGGTCAGTAGCATGACACTTTTATTGAGCACCAACGCGTTGCCTGGCCCTGGGGACGTGGGTGTGAGGCCTACAGACAGGGCTGTCCCTGCTCCATCCTCTATTCTTCTGTTAGCCCATTCCAGGAGGCCAATAAACCAGTCCACAGACAGACGGATAAACCATTTAGAAGTTGTGACTCATGCTGGCAAGGAGCAGCACCAGGTCTGGCCTGGCTGGCCTGAGTAGTGACATTCAAGCGGCACCCAGGAGGTGGATGAGGAGAATCGCAAACGGGTGGAGACAAGAGGACAGGGTCCCCCAGGACAGCACTTCCCACAGTTTCCATGAAGAGCCGTCGGCGCTCCGGTTGACATGGGTTAGGTCCACAGACATTTAACGTGTTAGAAATTAAAACAAAAAACTTTAAACTCAAGCACACATTCCAGTAGCCATCAGAGGGATGAAGTCACCACACATCATGTAGCCTCCGTAATATTCCACTCGATTATTCTGAGAGAATGAAGGACAAGTAACGTTATTGTTATGAAAACAGTTCTGACCTGTGGCCCCCTGGCAGGGTCTCAAGTACCTGCAGGTGTCCCTGCACTCCACTCTGCATACCACTGAGGCTCCAGAGACTGACCCTAGGAGGACATGGCTAAGCTGGGTGAGTACAGGGGACACACCCAGAGTGTGGGTGGGGGCCCCCAGGTCCTGGTCCTGCGGGGAGTCAACCCAGCGCACTAAACAAACCCGAGCTTCTCCCCAGGCTCAAATTCTGCATCTGCCTCCTTCTGGGCACGTGACAGGGAGGCAGCAGCACCACAGGGCTAAGACAAGGACAGTGTTCAGTCTAGCGCAGAAATGACCCTCGCCCATACCCTAGACTCCTGAAGGGAGCTCAAGCCTCTTGCAGCATCCCTGAAGCCTGAGCCCGGGGTCGGGGCACTCCAGGGTCACTGAGGGGCTCTTGGGGCCCGAGGGGCCAGCTATGCTGGAGGGGGTGGGTACCTGCCTGCAGGTGCCAGGCCTCAAGGGGCCAGAGCGGAGGGGCCGGGGTCATGTGAGCACAGGTTGAGGACTGCAGGCCCTGGGCCTGGGGGATGCAGTGTGGGGAGGCGTGGGGTGTGCAGTGACGGGGAGGCGGGGTTAGTCGAGGGCGGGGACGCGCAGGGAGGGAGGTGGTATGGGGGCGGGGCCGAAGGCGCGCAGGGCGGGGGTTACATAAATGTTCCCTGGCGCCCAGCGAGGCGGCTGAGAGCGATTGCCTCATCTTATCAGGGAACACGGCGTCCCACACTCTCTTGCCCAAGCCACAGGCCTGGGCGGGGACAGCGTGTTCCCTCCAGAAGCCACAGGAGGCGGGCGGGGAGCGCAGGGGCTCCTCTCGCGGAGCCTCAGACCCAGCGCCTGCGCCCGGGCCCTGCTCCCCCCCGCGCCCGCCCGCCCGCAGGCAGGTGCAGACCCGCGCACTAGCGCGCGTGTCCGGCTGGGACCTCCGGGCTCGACTGCCTCCGCCCCGCCCTCCCGTCCAGGGCGCGCCCCCAGCGATGCCCCTCGCCCTGTACAACTCGGCCAAACTGGAGGCCTCCACAAGGTGAAGGGCCCCTCCTGGCTCCAACAGCACCCACAGAAAAAGACCACAGTGGTTCTTTTCTGCCTGTGAGCCTCTTGTGGGCAGTCGGGGTGGGGGTGGGGTGCATTTTTCACTGTCTCCCAAAGGCCTCGCGCTGGGCCTGGTCCAGAGCACCGTCTGCAGACCAGGGCTCTTTCTGCTTATGGGCAGTGAGTGCCGGGCTCCTCAGTGCTGGCTGAGCGTCCCTCTGGAAGGGAGAAGGGAGAGACGTCTCCCACACGGAGGGGCCCGAGAGAGAAAGACAGCTAGATCCAGCAACAGGGGTACCCAGGACCACAAGAGCAGACCTCACTGGGCACAGGGAATCTGTGTAGATGTGTATCTGCGGGGAATGGGGAGGGGCAGGACTGGTCCAGATAGTCAGAGAGGCACAGGGAGAGGCCTCCACAGTGAAACAGCCTCTCCTGGGCTCCCAGGCCCCAGGTCCCAGCTATTCACTGCCAGCAAGTGGCCTGTCATTCATCAACAGATAGCTCTGATCTGTGGTCACGGCACGGGTCCACTTCCAGCTCCCAACCTCAAAACTGCCATGTTCCTCACTCCCAGGAGGCCCACTCTCCCTCCAGCTCTGAGGCATCTCAGCACGTGGCCAACCACAGGGGCCAGTCAAGTTCTAGCATCCCAGGGAGCCCAGGCCACAGCCTTGGGTTCAGCAGAAAGGCCTGTCCCTGCAGTGGGGAGCCGGCTTTCCTATTTTCTTTAGGAGGCCACTCAGCTACTCTGTGGTGGTTTACAGACCCTCATGGAGCTAATGCACAGATGCCCTGTCTCCTGCGAAGTCCAGACTGGAACTCTTACCCACCACTGTCCAGGTGAGGGAGGGGAAGCCCAGGAGAGAGAGCTGCCACTCGGTGGGCAGCAGAAGCAGTGACTTCTGCATGGAAGCAGCCCCTGCCGTGGCCAGCACCTGCCTCATCCTGACTCCGGCACTCCTGCCCGTTGGTTGAAGGCCCCATCTCACAGTTACTGTGAGGGCTAGTGGGAGAACACTCACACATGCTCAGAGGAGATATGTTGTTATCACCAGTGGAGCTCCTGGGAACGTCCCCAGCTGTACACCAGCCAGCACTCATCTTTGCTGAACTGCCTGGCCTGGCCCCGGATGCTCAGTTCCAGTGCTATGTGGGTCACAAGTGTGCTGACCACAGGCTCCCATATGCTCTAGCAGGCCCCAGAGCTGGTGGGACATGGAGGGAGGAGGCACCAGGCTGGAGACCACAGCCAGGGGCGTGGTTTAAAGGAGAAAATCCTCCTTCTACAGACGTGCATATCTTCACATTCGTACAGGGGATGCAGGTGTATTTCTAAAGCAGGCATTTTTGTTGTTGCTTCACCTTGCTTTGTTCTGGAATAAGATACCTTAATCCTAAAATTCATACAGAAAAATAAAAAATTGAAATAGCCAGAAAAGCTCGAAAAAAGAAGAATGATGTGAGGGAACTGGGCCACGAGGCAGTCAACACACTGTTGTCCAAGTGATGGCTGGCTGTGGAGCACAGCATGAACGCTGGAACTAGATTCTAAGACCGTGGGAACTGCTTAGCGGAAAGTAACATCTAAGACAGGCTAGAGGGACAGGGTCCAAAAAATGTCTGAGGACAACTAGGTAAAAACTGGTCTGTGCTCCACACCTGAAAGCAGGATAAGTTCTGAATGGGTCAAAGATTTAAACGTGAAAAGTGAAACTAGATATTCTAGGAGAAAACACAGCAACATTTCTTTATAATGCTAGAAGTTCTTTCTATGAATCAAAATCCAGAAGCCATAAGTGAAAAGAGTGATAAATCTGACTGTAAAATACATCTCCATGGGCAAAGTCACCATAAGAAAGGCAAAAAATAACACCAAGAAAGTGCTAATCTCCAATACAGGGCGATTGAATGAAGACAGAACACCCAACAGAAAAATGGGCGGGGGCTATAACTGACCGTTCCTAAACAGGAGGTGCAATGACTCTCAAACATCCAGAAGGATGTTCAACCTTGCCCATCAGGAGACAAATACAAATGGAACACCACGGACATCCTACTTTTTACCTATCAGGGAGCTGAGAATGTGGGAATAGGCAGGCCCACATTCTGCTGATGGAAACACAAAGTGCCACAAGCTTTTTGCCAGAGGGCAACTTGGCCATAACTGTCAAAATGACAGATGTGTGTATCTTTTGAACTCACAAATCAATTCGGGGAAGCTACCCTATGAAATGGGATATGTGCCTGGTTATTCAGTGCAGCAAAAGCCCCCAAACAACTCCTGCCCTTCCATAGGGGCCAGTTAGAATAAAGTAACAGAATCCTATGAAGGAGTGGGATGGGTTCTTCCTGAACGGAGACAGAAAGGTCTCTCAGAAACAGTGTTGAGTGAGAGAAGCAAGGTTCTGAGCAGAAGGCGTGGGGGCAGGACAAGTATCAAGTGTGCATGCGTATCTGCTTCTACCTGCAGAGAAGCTCAGGGAGGGCACTGGAGAAAGGAGTGGAGGTCGCCTGGGGGCAGAGAGCTGGGCAAGGAGGCAAAGGAGGATTTGGAGAACTTTCCTTGGAAAACTACTTAAAACCCCTCGGATTTTGAAACACAGTGTATTTGCCTACTCAAAAAATTAAAAACAAAATTCCATAACAAACGAGGAAACGGTAGCCACAAATAACACAGATTTAAAGGCGGATGTTAAAGGAACAATACCGCGCACTCCCATCCCGTCCTGGCCTCGCACATTCCCCGGCACAATCCAATACCACCCCCAGGAGATACCACCCCATAAGCACCCCTTAGACCTAGCAGGGGGGCAGTCCTTCGAGTATGAGAAACTCAAAAACAGCAATTAAGTCCAATCTACCTTTCCAGAAGGAGTTCCCAGGGCAGGACTCCAAGGCTCCGGAGCCCCTGGGTCACCCTGCAAATGCTTCTGTTGGAGGGCACTCCCTGATAATGGGTTAGACAGACTCAGCCTCACTTAAAAGACCATGGTGAAGCATTTCAACAGCCGCAGACACAGGGTTGTAATTATGTCCTGGAGGCCCCTCCAGGCTCCCGAATACCATGCTCCTGTCATAAAAGTCGCTCTGTCCACTCTCCCCCAACTGACCGACCGTTGAGAACCAGCCTGGGCGATCAGGGCAGGAGCTAGCTGCCACCCTCCCTCCCCTCACCAACCCAGGAGAGTTCTGCAGTCAGAACATGGACCCCAAGTTCAAGGCGGGAGACTCGCTGTCCTCTGCCAGGGCTGGGGGGGGAGGGGTGGGAACTCGGGGGACTGTGCAGGCTTCTGGGAAAGGGTTTTCTCTTGAACCAAAAAAAGAAATGACGGGGCAAGGCGTGGGCGGGGCAGGGGAAGCGTGCACAGGATGGAAGAGCCTCTGGGGAGCCGCGGGGCTGTGACGTCGGGGGTGGCACCCGTCACCATCACCAGCAGCACACACACAGGTCCGCAGGGACTCCCGCAGAAGCCAGGCTGCTCCGTGAGGCTGACGATCCCTCAGCCCACCTTACCCACCCACACCAGCCCTGCCCCAAAGAAACCAAGCTCCCAAGGTCAACCAGGGGAGAGGGCGCTCAGGCGGAGCACAAGGTTCCGGTTCCGGTCCCGCTGCCACCACCACCTGGCTTGGCCCCAGGCTCTCTGGGCCCCTCTGCATGGAGCCTTCAGGAACCACTCTGGTCCCACTTCCTCTTCCTGTGTCTCCCCCTCCCTGGGCCCTCCAGTCCTCTCTCCTGTCCTCTCCCTAGGCCCCCTGGGTGGGTCTGGCCATCAGGGTCCTGCCTGCCACAGCCATACAGCTTTACAGGTGCTGGGTTCACTTTTTTTTTCTTCCATTTTCTTTCGGGGGTGGGGAGGATATTTATTTATTTATTTTTTAACAGAGGTGCTGGGGATTGAACCCAGGACCTACGCAGTCTGCCACGGAGCTATACCCTCCTCCCACTTTACAGATGCCAGGTTCACTCCTGCCTGCGCTGGCTTGTGACTCCACCCACCCATCCCACCCCGCAAGAGACAGGAGGGTGTCAGGATGAACCCATCCCAGGGACCAGGCTGAGGGCAAAAGTCAGAATGACCTCCCCAAGGTCACACACCCAGATTGGCCGAGCCCCAGTGTCCATATCTTGCCCCCTCACCACCGTGAACCAGGAATGGCTGTGGTGAGCTGAGCTTGGCTACTCACAATGCCCCAGGCGAGGGCAGAAGAGGAACGAGGCAGGTCACCGCCCCATCTCACAGCCAGGTGGGACCACCCTCCCCACACAGGCTGCGAGGTCCCCCTCTGGCCCCTGGGAAGGCTCAGCGGACCGATGGCTGCACCAGGCCAGTCTACCCAGGTAGGGAGTGGCCCTGCCCACACCAACGTGGGCAGGGCCTGGAGGCTCTCCTCCCGGAGGCCTGGCTGGTTCGAGAGTACTGAGTGCCCTCAAAACCACAGGGTCCCTAGCACCCACTTCTGCCCTCTTCCAGGTGCAAGAAGCAGGCCCTGGTTCCCTCAGGGAAAAAATTTACGAGGTTCAAGCAGAATGGAGCACCTTCTCAGGGCTAACTCCATAAAGCAAAGAAATCAGAATAAAAGTAAGTTCTCTTACTACAGGCCCCAAGTGCCTTTAGTTTTTGAGGAAGCTGACACCAAAACAGTCCATCACTGACCTGCCTTTTCCAGAGCAGCTGAAGATGCTGAGGAACAACTCTAGACAACCAGGAGGGGGCCCAGGAAAGCTCCCAGCCCCTCCTTCAGCTCCCCAGGTCCTCAGACCCACCAGTGCCTGGCTAGCCCTGGCCATGTGGAGCAGCTGATACTCAATTTATCCACTTATATAAAAGAGACACTAGAGCGGTAAGCCGGAGGCCTTGCCCCGCAGCACACCTGGGTCCTGTTCAGTGCGTCCCAGGCTGCACACACGGAGGGGAGCAGGCCACCGTGCCCCCACCTGAAGAGATCCCCATGCCCACTGTGATGGGGGACAAGGGTGCTCCCAGGGCCCTTCCAGGTCAGGGTCCAAGGCCGGCCCCTTCCCCATCACAGGCTTGCCCACCACCTGCCACTGCCCACCTCCCCCCAGCCATTCCGTTCTTCTCTCTTCCTGCCCAGCTTTCCACCTGTCCTGACACACCCCCTTCCTGCCTAGCCTGGAAAAGGTGTAAGGTAGCTGACCCTGGGGACCCCACCACACAGGAAAGCAGAAGCCGCTCTGCAATCCCCACCCCTTTGGTATCCCCCAGAAGCCCCGAGGTGGGAGTGTCTCCTTTCTCAACAGCTCTGCAGGGGACTGATGCCCAGGGAGGGTCAGTGAAAGCCAGGGCCAGCTGCCTGGGGCAAGGACACTGTCCTGTACTCTGCCATCCCGCCCCCACCAGGACCCGAGATGGTGCACCCTGGAGTCACCCCCAAGGTCATGGAACCAGGGTTCACGTGTTGCATGGGGTGGGCAGACGAGGGGACGGAAAACATGGAGCCAACCAGCTGTCTCTCTGATGTTCTCATAGACCATAGACAGGGGTCCTCTTACATGCAGGTCCATGCCTATCAGCCAACCTAGACCACAGACGACCGAGTGGCTGAGCCCCGCTGTCCTGGGTATGCAGGAGGCACATATGCTGCAGAGCCGTGGCTGCAGGAAGGAAGCCTGGGGTCAGCTTGGGAAGACAGGATTCAGGCACAACTGTCCTTTCTGCATTCCGATGGCTTTCAACTGAACTGCTTCTCGTAGTCAGAAAGAAGGCAGTACGCTATCTCACAAAGCTGATGTATATGTACACGTCTATATGTATCTATATACATACGTACGTAGACATTACAAACTTCTATTACAGAATAACAGCCTCACCCAAACTCCAGCTCACTCACTGGGCCTGCTTCCCTGGGACCCGGGACTTCTGGCCTCTGCCAAGGGAGCAGTGCTTATTCACATGCCTGGGTGCACGTGCCTGGAGAGGTCAAGAGGACCATGTGCCAGGAATTCCATCAAGGTGTGGTCCCTGCTTCTGCTAAGGGTTACAGAACACACTTCAAAATTTCCGTTCCCAAGGTCCCTTTCCAAATGGTGATCATAAAATACCAATGGTTTCTGCCAGCAGGCAGCAGAAGCCACTCCAGACAAGGGCTCTGGGGTTAGTCCCTGTCTGTGTGTCACATACACACGCTGTATTTCTCCTGAAGGGATGTGCCAGGAGAGGTGTATCGGTTCCCCCCGCCCCCACAAGCTTCCAGACCCTGGACTGCTCCACGGGAGGGACCTTCTCCAGGTGATCAAATGCTATGGGGGACTCGTGTGAGCTAAACCCAAAGAACAGGCCTTTCCATTCCTTGCCTCCCTGTCCTGATGGTCACATCAGTAACTGCCTCCAAAGGGAAGCCAGGTGCAGTTTCCATCAAGCTCCTGGCCCCCTTCCCTTTGCCATCCTGGGGGGAGGGCTCCCCATGCTGTCATCCACCCTGCCTTGGCAGCTGTGATCCACTGCACACCCACACACCCAGCCCTCCTCAGGGAAGTTCTCAAACACCCCAGAAAGGCAAGGGCGTGAGTTTGGAATCCACAATGAGAGATCCAGGTTTATTCACTTGATAAAAACACTCTTCATTTGAGGCTGATCAAAAGTAAGGGAGAGTGAGGGTAGCGGTCAGTGGTAGAGTGCCTGCTTAGCATGCATGAGGTCCTGGGTTCAATTCCCAGTGCCTCCATCAAGAAATTAATAAACCTAATTACCTCCCCCTGAAAAATTGTTTTAAAAAAAGGGAACTCATATCCAGAATATATAAAGAACTCTGAAATCTCAACAATAAGCCAACACTTGATTTTAACAATGAACAAAGGATTCAAACCCAACTAAAGAAGATGTACAAAAACAACAAGTTCCTACTGTACAGCACAGGGAACTAGATTTAATAGCTTGTAATAACCTATAATGGAAAAGAACATGAAATAGAATATATATGTGTACATATGACTGAATCACTAGGCCATACGTCAGGAACTAACACAACGTTGTAAATCAACTATACTTCAATTAAACAAGATACACAGAAGGCAAATACGATGTGGAAAGTGCGCAATGTCATTTGTCATCAAGGAAATGCGAGTAAAACAACGAGACAGCACCATTCACAAGCTAGAACAGCTAAAGTCCAAAACACTGGCCACAAACTAGATGCTGGTGGAGCAGCTGGGACTCTCACTCGCTGTGGGTGCAAATGCAACGTGGTCCAGTCATTTTAAAAGATGGTTTGGCAGTTTCTTATGAAGTTAAACACAGACTCACCAGACAACCCAGCGATTCCGCTCCTGGGTATTCACCAGGTGAAAAGACCCTCTACTCATAATCAACCAACACTGTGAGGAGGCACTTTTCTACAGGTGAGCATAGGAACATGTGGTGGTGCGTCCATACAATGGACCACGACGGTGGCAAAGAAGAAGGAGCTAGTGACTCACACGCACTCAAATGGATGCATCTTAAATGCATTTTGCTAAGTCAAAGAAGCTAGACCCCAAAGTTTACACGTTGTGTGACTATTCATGTGACATTCCACCAAAGGCAGAACTTCAAAGACAGAAAATGCATCAGGGGTTGGGGGGGATGGAGGATCGGGAAGTGGCTGACCACAAAGGGAAATTTTTAAGGTGATGGAACTGTTCTGCCTGGTACCGGGATGGTGGATACAAGACTCTCTGCTTTTGTCAAAACCCACAGGACTGTGCTTTGTCAAGAATGCATTTCTATGTATGCAAATGTTCAGCCTGTAAAGGAGGCTAGGGGAGTCCCAGGATGAAAGGCAGGCAGTGATGACAACACATTCTGGCTATATTACAAATACATGCCATGGCCTCTCAGAAGGGGGCCAGGAAAAGGAGCTGACAAGAGGAACTGCACTTGAACAAAGCTCTTGCTTCTCACGAGAGAAACCAGGGTAGACAATTCCAAAACTGCTTCACGTGGACACGAGGGCTGAACAGACAGGTGAACACAGGGTGAATGGTAGAAGCCTGTGTCTCGCTGTTGGAGAGGGAAGTTACAGGTGAGCAAGGGGAAGGCAAATGAGTCCCTCGTGGGGCTGCCCAGAGTCTGAGGCATGGGTGTGAACTCATGCTGAGCCTCGGGTCAAGGGGATAAGTGACTGAAGGTTCAAGGGCTAGAACAAATCTATGTCCCTGGCTCTGTCCCTCAGGGAGGGCTAGAAGCAGTGACACCCCAGAAACAAGGAGCACCTGCAGCACCCAGATCTTGGTGTCTAAGTATCATTTTCTAATAAAGGGAAACAGGGTTCCTTGGAAAGATGGCTGATTCTAGGACTGGAAGAGGAGACACACAAGACAAACCTGAAGCACCTTATAATACCAGGAAGGAAGGAAGGAAGGAAGGGAGGGAGGGAGGGCGGGCATGAAAGTCTAAATGATGGGGGCAGGTCCGGGGACACAGGAGCCAACCCAACAGAGTCCCTGGCCAAGAATGAACACTGGAGCAACAAGATAAATATCAGAAGTAAGTTCCATGGATATCATTCTCCCACTGATATGGGGTGATGGGAAGGTACTTCACCGCCCTGGTATTTCTCCCCAAAAGCCATAAACACAGTCTCATCACAAGCAAAACACCAGGCAAACGCAAACTGAGGGCCAGTCTGTACAACGGCTGGCCACACCTCTCACAACTGTTAAGGTCACGGGAAACAAGGCAGGTCTGGGAGCCTGTCCCAGCCAAAAGAAGCCTGAGGAGGGCAGACAACTAGGTTCAGATAACGAATCACGGAAAACCCAGCTTACCCACATTTTGTGATCACTGAGGCAGTGACCGTGGAGCTCATGTGTGAGTGAGTAATTCAGCAGGGACCACAAGCCCGGGGACCCCAGAGGTCTGGAGAAGAGGTGGGCGGGGGGCAGGGGGAGGCGGAGGGAGAGGGGACAAGACAGTGACAATAGCACTGAGAAAACCAAGCATAAACGGTAACTATGAATTCTAGGAAAAGAAACCTGTGTGACACCAAGGTCACCTGCAAGTTGCGTGTCCTTAGTCCTAACCATCTCTGGAGACGGAATGCTGACCTAATCCAAGCTCAGAGGAGGCGGCAAGGTGCCGGGAGTGCATCTGTCCTCAGCCATCCTGGGAAGTCAGCAGATAAGGCCCCAAAACTGGGACCTGGAGAGAGCCCTCTGAGCACACGCTGGGCAGCCAACACCAGAGGGGCCCCTGGGCTGGGGCATGACCAGGCACCCGTCCATCACAGCAGATGCACGGGGCGCTGCGGGCCTGGGGCTAGGGCACTACTACACTCGTTACCCTAAAAACCTTTTAGAATAATTTACAGAGTGGAATGGAACTGGTCCAATGTTCTCAGCAGCCAAGCCTTTTCTTAGAGAATCACTTTGCCATCCTTGTCACCATCTTCGGAAGCCCCACAAGGGTGCGGGCCGGCCAGCACCCAAGGGAGAGGACACGGCTCCCCTCCTGCTCCTCCCTGTCCCCCCCACCACAGGAAAGCCTCACCGGGCAGCCTCCCCTCTGCGGGCCTGTATGACCCTCAGGCACTTTTCATTGTTTTTGCTGTCGCTGCCTCTGATTCCCTAAAAACCTGAGTACAAAGTGCTCAACGCCTAGCGGCTGTATGCTGGGAGCCCATTCTCCTGGTGATGGTGATGCAGCTCCTACTTGGGGCAAAGGGGCAGTGAGGTGGGACCTGGCTGCAGACGCACTTCCTAAGTCAGTGAGTGTCACTCTAGCACGAGACATGCTCTGATTTCTAAATTCACGGCACAGACACATTAGTGGAAGAAAACACACAGCATCCAGGCAGTGGGGGTGCCAAGGAAGTGAGCACTCCCCACGGGCTCCCCTCCCTACCCAAGTCTAAGCACCGTCAGACGCAGGGCATGACCACAGGCCACAGGCCCAGCCAGAGCCCACTGCACACCAGGCTTCATCCCCCGGCCGCTGGTCTCCAAGGCCCACTCACCGCACCCCAGGTAGGGGTCTGGCTGACTGCTCCAGGACCAACTGCCCCCCAATGTCACACTCCAGGGGCGGGGGCAGGTAGCAGCCTGCAGGCCAGGCCATCGCAGTGTGTTCACAGCTGGAGCAGAGTGCGCTGGGCGGGGACCGGGCCGGGCTGCGGCCAAGCGCCACGTCTGACCCCAGACTGTGCGCGTCCACGCGGCCCTGGAGCCTGGTAGCTCTGGGGAGTTCCTGCCTCCCAGGGTTCTGTGAGCCAGGAAGGGTAGGCGGTGGTGGAGGAGGGGTTCCGAGAAACAAGACTCAGGCGAGTCCTTCTCTTCTGCATGTCCGTGCCCTGTGGGTGCGGGGTCCTCCCCGAGACAGGGCCTGGGGTCCCCGCCTGCAGGGCCAGGGCTGCCCCATATCCCGGCCAGATCGCTGTGGGAACTCCAGCCGCAGACACCACAGCCCCCCTTCCTAGCGCTATTCTTGGTGTGTGTCTCCCTTTGGGGGAAGGATAAGGGTGGAAATGATCAGAAGCTAAAATTAGCAAACGGCAAACAATTGAGGCCAGGAATCTGAGGTCAGCTAAGGATAACGGTTGGTTTTCTGTGGCCTTGAGGTGGTTTGAGCAATAAAGGGAATTGAAAATGAAAACAGATCTGGAAGCAGCCCAGCCCCTGCCGGGACCAGGCCAGACACGGGCCAGCCGGGGGGCGGGCTAGGCCAGGTGGCAGCGCTTTGACGGCCCAGACCCTCCCAGGGCTCGCCTCCCCTCCTCCTGACTTTCCACCCTGCCTTCTTCCTTGGAGCCGGCCTCCCCTTCTAAGCTGGAGGAGCACCTTCTGCTGCCATGGGCTCCCTGGGCACCAGCCTGGCTCCGACTCCTCCTCCTGGGCGGTGGTGGCTGTAAACCCCCAGGGACTGAGCCGTGTTACCAGGGCTACGGGCCCAGCTCTGGTTCCACCGGGACCTGCCTTCTAACTGGACCCAGTAAAAGTGCCTGGTGATAGACCAGGAAATCAGGCCCAACGAGGGTCTGAGACACGTTGGGTCACACAGCCCTAACCCCAGCCAGGCGCTGCCAGGAGGCGAGGCAAGCGCCCCAGGCCTGAGGGGTAGGGGTGGGGGTGGGCGCCTTGACTCCCTATTGCCCCGGGGGGCCGGCTGCACAGTGGCTACAGACAGACCAGGGGAGGGTGGCCTGGTCTCGTTGCCCCTCCAGGGTCAGGAAGCTGCCCTCCCCGAAGAACTGCAAATGGCCGCTCTGGAGGCCATGCCCAGCAGTTCTGAGACCTGGAAACAACCTCTTTGCCTCCTAAGGGCGCTCAGCTTGGCCTCGTGATGCCCAGCCGTCACTAAAGCATGCAGGAGCCTGGAATGCAGCAACCATGGAAGGGCCCTAGCCCAGAGGACAGAGCAACCACCCAAGGCCCTCCCAAGGGGCCAGCCCGGGGTCAGGAGCTGGAGCCACCGCAGATGACTCCACTGTCACTCCAGCAGCTCTGACCGGGAACCAGCTGGCCGCCACCCTGGCCACCAGGCCTGTGCGCGCAGAGCAGGGAGCCAGGGGGGCTTGCGGGGTGGAACCTCGGAGTCCAGGCAGAGGGGCCCCTGCAGACACCAGCTCTGAGAAGAGATGGAAATCCCTGGCCTGGCCTGAACGCCAAAGGCAAGAAAGAAGAGCTCTCACGGCCACCTTCCCAAGACCAGGAGGCCTAACCACACACCCTCCAGCCCCAAGAGTCAGGAGGTGGGGTGTACAGCAGGGCAGTGTGGGGACCCCGGGGTAAAAGAGCGGGCCTGGGGCCTTTGTTAGGTAAACGCTTCCCAGCCGGCCCACTCAGTTCACCGCAGGGCCCTCGGACATCTAAGAACACCTTTCTTGCCAGGGTGCCGGGCTAGGTGCTCTCGAGCCCTGCTGGTGGGGTGTCAGGCTCGGTCTTCCTTCCTAGGAGGCAGTTTGTCCCTACCTGCACCTTCCCTGGCTGGCTCCCAGGAGTTCATATGAAAATGACAAGCACAGGCCCACCATGGGTGACAGTCGGTCACAGGCTATTCCAGGGGAGCAAGTCGCTGGAAATATCACACCTGCACAACCCCGGGCTCCGTCAGGACCCCGGGGATGAACAGATGAGGACCCCCCTGGGCAACCATGAAAGGGCAGGTCCAAGAGCCCGGCAGCGCTTTGGAGATGTGCTCATGACAGAATGCTAAACAGTGGGAAAGAGCAGGACGTAAAATGACTTGTGCGGGACACCCCAAGTTTTCTACGGAAATACGCACAGGCACACGGGGTAGCAGTAGTGACGCGCGGACGGTGGGATGAAAGTTGGTGCTCTTCCTCCTCGTTAATTTTTCTCTCATTTCTTTTCTGTTTCCCACATCCTATTTCGTGAGCGTGCTCCACTTTTACAATCAGAAAGAAAAACAGATGCAACGCACTCTAATCACAGTCTTCCAGTAAAGCAACTTCTTACGAGAAACAGGAACATACTCACATCTCACCCTGTCCCAGAGCACCAAAAGCCAGTCCCAGTGTGGGTGGACCAGGCATTTTCCAACTGCTGACTGCACCCAACTCAGAAGCTGCCCTCCGGCCCACAGATGGCCGATTTGGGTCACCTGCAAAGGCTCGTCACTCCTGGAGACGCTGTGGAATTCTCCACTTGGGTGTCCACCAAGCGTTGCCTCCTGGTGTCCCCTAATCTCCCTGCCGCTCTCATGTTCTTACACAAAGGCCACTGACAGCGAGGGTCCTTAGCTATTCAAAACTGCTGCAGCCCGAATCACCCCGGGCAGCGGGTGCCGGCATCTCAGAGCCCAGTGGGCCTGGCCTCCTGCACTGGCCTGGCCCACCCCTGAGGTCCTCCCAGAGGGCTGGACCCACACCAAAGCTACCCTGGAGACCCTCTGAAATCAGGCAGGAGGCCTCCTTACACGCCTGACCGCTTTCTCTAAACACCGCTGGGTGAGACAGGTGCAAAGCACCAGGCCCTGGGCCTCATTTCCCTTACCCTACACCCTGGGGACATCGTTCCTTACACCTCAAGTTCAAGCAACTGATGAAGACAGAACCTAAGGGGAGCATCCCGCCTGGACCCTCACATGCGTCCCCTGGGATCTGCACCCCTGCCGCCGAGGAACAGCTGTCCCCATAGGAGGTGCCAGGACAGGCTCTGAGCAGTGGGCCTGCACCGCCTGTGGAACGAACTTCCCACCCACCAACACCTCTGGGTCCTCATGCCCCTCCCCAACTGTGACAGGCAGACCCCTTCCCTTCCTGGCCTGTAACTTGCATAATGGCTCCACAGCCTGACTACTCTCCAAGTTCTGGGAGCTCAGGGGGACCCTCTGCAGGGCTTCACTAGGTGGAGAAGAGCCACCTCTGCCAGAGAAGCGGTCATCACTGCCGCAAGGGCCTCGCTGAGGACCCGGCGGTGTCAGCAGCTCTCCCAGTGCTCCGGTCAGCCCAGGACATGTGGCCAATCGCTGGTTCCACCGTCCAGCTCTATGGAATTGCAGGGATGCTTTTTGTTCATTCCCACCCAGCCTCACAGTGGTGGGAGGGCCGCTGGAAGCTGTGACCCCTGGGGGGACCCCCAGGGCCAGGATGGGGGCCTGAAGCATCCTGGAGAGACTGAAGCCCCTCTCCTGAATCTAGTCCTCACGATGCGCCCACCTCTGGGGCCCCGAGGGAGCCCATTTCCTCCCTGCCCATCCCTAGGCACCAACACACGCTCGTGCAGCAAGAGGCCCATGCAAGTATCAGAGGTGAGGTGGGTGACAGGGGCTGACAGGGCTGACACCTGGCCAGGACCTAGAGACTGGGGTCCAGGACCAGGCACAGCACAAGGCGGGCATGCACACAATCCCTGGCCCCCGGGATGACGTCCACTCCACTGACTGGAGGGCTGCTACTCCCACTGCAGCCCCACTGGGCACATGCTTCCCAGCTGCTGGGGGCCTGGCCAGCTCTCGGAAAACATGCCCAAGTCAGGACCACCCAGAGGGTCACTGGAGCGCCCGGGGCAGCAGCACTCCCACAGTCCTGAACTCCCCCAGATGGAATTACAGTCACGGACCGGGACCCCACAAAGGGGAGTCAGGGGAGCAGGCCTGCATAGGACACAGCTCCCCTGCTTCACCCCACAGCCGCACCCTGCAGGTCCAGAGAGAGCACAGGCCTCTACAAACAGCCCTGGACGGTGCCAAATCCAAAGGCAGTGACATGGGCAGCAAAGCTGAGCCCAAGGCACGGAGGCCTGGCATGCAGTCTGAGCCCCAGCTCATGAAAACGAAGCGGTCAGCGCCCGTGCAGATGGGCTGTGCGTCTGCGGCCACGCCAGCCAGGCCTGGGCGACAAGGGGTCTTTTGGGGGCTGGTGAAGGGAAGGATCACCAAGGGTGAAGTCAGTGCCAAGCAACCTCTCTGGGAGGTAAAACTGAGGGCACTCTCTCTCTTTCTTTGAGCTTTTCTAATTTTCCAAAATGGTTCGCAGTTAACATGTCACTTTCAATAAAACATAAGGGCACCTGTGCATGTGGGTGCCATGAGTGGCCCTTCTCCTCCTGGAGAGCCAGACCCTCAGACCCTCAGGTTCCACTGTCACTTAAGCTGGAAACCAGGTCAGAAAGGGTAGCGGGGCCAACGCCACTCTCATTTGCTTCCACTGCATCCTCTTCTCTTTACTAGACTTGACCTTCCCGTGGGCATCCTGACATCCCCCAAGTCCTGTGAGTTTTCCACTTTCCTCCCCGAGCAGGGAAACCAAGGGTGTGGGTCTCACCTGCAGAAACAGATGGAGGTGCCCAGAAAGAACAGAAGAGACCGCAGGAGCTGAGGCTGGCCCGCGGGGAGCCGTCAAGAAGGCAGGGAGGCAGGCACTCAGGCATGAGACGGGCTTTTGGAAACACACCTTCTCCTATCCCCGGGTGGGGGGGCATGTGGTCAGGGAAAAGCCAACAGAGAGCCCAAGCATTCTCCCAAACATGCTCATGGAAAGGCGGGCATGCACGCGGCCCGGAGCCAGAGGCCAGAGGCCAGGGCACAAGGGCACCGTGACACCCACTTCTTTCTTCTTCCCCTGGCATCCTGAGTCACACCGCCCCCTCCCTCCTTCCCTCCTCGCCCTTAGAGTCCCCCACCCCACCCTGTGCAGAATCCCTGGGGAGGAGCCTCCATAAGACTCCTCTTCCCACCACCCCTCAGGAGCAGCATGACCCCTGGATGCCCACACCCTGGGCCTGTCTCTCATCACCAAGACAATGCCCCTCAGGCCCAGACCTGCCTCCAGAGGGGTCCCTCTGACTTGCCTTTCGCCCACCCCCCCCAAGTGACTGGGCGGTGCCTCTCTGCTCCCACGCCCTCCGTGGTCCCCCCTAAGACCCCTTCCTTACAGGAATCTGGCTCATGGCTTTGAAAGACACCCCCACTTACCTCTCCCCACCCACAAGTGGCAAGAACAGCACTTCCCAAACCTCCGGCCAGCCCAGCATGGTCTGGGCAGAGCAGCCAGCACCCTTGTGACCTGGTCTCCCAGGTGGTCCCCAGGCACAACGGCAGAAGCCCTCTCCTCGGAAGCCTTGGTGCCACCGGCAGAGCTCTCAGGGGACACCTAGCCCTAGCTCCGTGCTTACCTCACCTAGTCTCTCAGCCCTCAAGTCCTCTGACCTGCCGAGCTCGGCCCCATCACAGACCTGACCCACCACAGCCTCAGCTGACAGCCAGCAGGCGGGGACCCTACGTGTCCCCTCAGAGCCCCTCCCTTGCTAGCCCACTCAACCCACTGTTCCCATCTGCACCTCCCCAACCTCCAGGCCCCAAAGGCAGGGGGCTGGGTCCCAGCAGCCCACCCATGACTGACCACGCAGCCCACGACCAAGGCCCAGGTCACCCCATCTGGAAACTGAAAGGTTCGGAGGCACAGGTGGTGCTTTCGTTTCTCCTTCCAGTTGAAGGTGATGCCTCTGAGAGAGAAGACGAGAAGCGGACCTGTGACAATGCAGGCGTCACCTCGAGGGAAGCCCTCCCTAGAAGCCGAGGCTGGGGCGTGGGGGTGGCAGGGGTTTCCCCCCGCCTGGAAGCCCCCAAGGCCCCGAGAGGCTGGGGGTCCAGGCAGGATGTGAGGAGAAGAAAGAGGTGGCCAAGGGGCTGCCACAAGGCTGGAACGTGGAGATGAGCTGGGGGATGGCATGCAGCCCCAGGGACGAACCAGCACTGCCGGTGACACAGGGAGGGGTCCTGGGCACATCCACCTCACTTCTCCCCAAGCGGGTGGGTCAACATCAGAGGGACCCAACCCAGGAGGGGCAGCCAGTGCTGAAAAGGAGCCCAGGACTCATGCGTGCGTGTGTGTATTGGTGGGGGAGGGGTGCAAGTTTCAGGAAAAGGAAGAGGGTGCTTTCTGGAACCACAGATGCGTGATCTTCCCAGAAACAATCAAGCCAAGCTCATCGACCTGGGGTTCTGTGCAAAATGACGGATTCCTGCTGGGACAGGCTACAGGTGCACAGAAGGTGCCGGGCGATGTGTGGGGGCCTTTGTCAGGAAAGGGGTTCATGCTGCATACATGGACACTCAGAGGGTCACGTTCCCTCTGCACCCACGACCATCTGTGCTCTGGGCATGTCATAACAAAAGCCTGCGCTCTCCCTCTAGGACGGGGATCAGAGCACGGATTTATTCCATCGGTGACCACAGACTTTACCCATGGGACAGTAGAGGCGATGAACCAATGAGGGCCCAGGGACAGCTGGAGGGTGAAAATACCATCATGAGTGGCTAAAACATTTGAAGACCTTCCCCCGGGGCTGGCTAAGCAGACACTCTGGGTCAGTGGTCAGTCCTGTGAAGGGAGGTGTCTCCACTCCACACCCCTCCAACCCCAGCCAGAGGCAGGACCTTCACAGCCCTTGGGAACAGCGAGGAAACCCCATGCCTCCCACCCTTGGCCCTGTCCTGACACCCACCCCCACCAATGCAGCTTTACACAGTACTGTGTGTACCATTGGGCAGGCCGGCTCCCAGCCCCAGCCCCATCGCCGCGACCCTGGCCACCTTCTCTCCCCTTTTGAGAGTCTAGAGCTTCTCAGCCGGGCTGCAGGGTGGGTTGGGACCCTGGTGCCCAGGGCTAGTGCCCCCCGAGCCTCCTATCAGGCCCACTCTGCACCTCTGTGTGGCCAGGGTCTCACTGCAGCCTCCTCCTGCTGGGCCCCAAGAACCCCCCCAATCACCCTGGGTCCAGCCTGAAAGACCTGAGGAGATGCCAACCCACAGCCCAGAAGCACCTGCCTCAGACTTCAGGCCCCAACCCCCCCACCAAGCCCCAAGGGGCAGCCGCACCTAGCCCCCCGCCTCAGGGGCTGGATCCCCTCCTCACAGTGTGGAGGCAGGACGGCTTTGGGGCAGTTGGGTGCTGTCCTCAGGAGGGTGGGAAGTGCCTGGGACAGCTCAGTGGGGAAGGGGCCCCGACTGCAACCCCTTCTGCCGCTTCCACCCCTGCCGGCAACCGCCCTCCCCCAGCTCTTTTCTGCCCTGGAATCCACCAAGATGTTGTTGACATAAAGGTTCTACTGCTTCTAGGGGAAAGATCTGTAAACCCCAGACTGGGGCTCATTCTCCACATTCTTAGGACAAACCCTGTGACCAGCATATTTGGCCCCCAGGAGGGGTGTGGAGTGACGGCCCAGGCCTCCCAAGCAGGGAGTGACCCACTATGAGCCAGGCCCCCGGCAGAGGGGCAGAAGCAGGCCACCCCAGAGGCCCAGCACCCAGCCAGGGCACAGAGGAGCCAAGCTGGACGAGCACCCGGACTGCTGCTGGTTCCAGCCCGGCTCCCAGCACCCCAGCCCCCTCCCCACAGCCCTGCCGGCGGGACTCCTGGACAGGTCTGAGCCACAGCCCGATTTCAGTAGGCCCTAGCCTGAAAACAGGGGTGAAGGCGGTGATGGAGATGCTCATGCTGCTGACACCCCAGCTGTGCTGCAGGTAAGGAGTGAGACCAGATGTCAGCACAGACGGGAGGGAGGGGCATGGGGCCTGCCTCTGGGGCTGGAGCCACATGATCCGGCTGCACAGGCACAGGGCTCTCCGGGCCAGGGTCCTGGCGGACATCTCGGCCCTCCAGAAAGACGGAGAAGGAAGACTCCTCGGGCCTTCTCTAGCGGCTCAGGAACCTGGACCCAGAGACGCCAGTTCCGTGCCTGGGAGGTCAGGCACCCTTGCGTTATCCGCCCCGGGCCTTTGCAGGACTCCGTGTCCACGGATGCACAGCAGCCACTGTCAGAACATGCAAACCCTGGAGAGCCTCCCGGGACCCGGCTGGCCAGCTCCAAACAGCTCTGGGCTGTCCCAGGTCACCTCCTGCGGATGGAAATCGTCCCCTAATGTAGGAAGCCCAGTTTGCATGACTACGTCCCAGGGTGCTGCTGGCACAGGTGGGCACACGGTCTGCCGGGGCCGAGAGCCCCCAGGCCATGCACCGGCAGAAGCGCCCTTCCGCTGTGGTCCCCATGGAAGGCTGGCCCTTGAGGCAGGTGAGGCTCTTAGGGCGGTCTCCCTGACTGGGGCGCAGAGAGGCAGGGGTGCAGGTGCGCGCAGCTCCGGGCCTCTCCGTGCCCAGTGCCTGGTCACTCCAGACCACGCGAGCGGGGCAAGGAGACGCTCCACACATGTCCTCAGAAACAACTTAGATGCCAGAGCAGAAAGAGGATGGCTGCAAGAGCGCCCAGGTGTCAGCTCAGAACAGACACCCCCAGCTCACACGCTCACTCAGAATCTCCCCTCAGACCACACAGGAAGCATCTCAATGCCAAAGGATGAAAAGCTGGCAGGAAGGGTGCATGACCTGTGGTCGGACAGCTGCAACTCTGGTCTCAAGAAGACCCTCATGCTTCCCCTTAGGAAACAATTCTCATATCTGATCTCACATCTGCAACTTAGAACTGCGGGCCCCAAGAAAGAGAGAAGAAAGGGGGATAGACGGCCTGACACTCACGAAGGCAGTACCCCTGTAAACAGGAGGCGGGGTGCTGCTGATGGAGCGGCCCGGGACGCCAGAGAAAGAGCGACTGTCAGTCCTGAGCGGGAGTCCCCGGCCGAGCACGTCAAAGCCGCGGGGACAGCGGGGCCGGGCTCTCCACCTGAAGGAGCTCTCCTCCCAAGGGCTGGGCAGCCTCTCCCAGGCAGCCCGCTTCTGGAAGTCCTGCCCAGAGCACCTCATCCATCTGGGTGGGGTCACCTGGCAGGACTGGCACAGCCACTCATCACCAGGAGACTGCCCAAGACTATCGACCCCCAAAGGAGAGGGGACAGGTGAGTGAGCATATCCAAAATGGCTCTGGTGACGGGTGACCCGGTCTTTCACCTCAAGTTTCCAGTTTAGTGGCTTCCACCCTTTAAAGAGCCTGCCCAGCTACAACCAGCTGGTACCTGGTAACAAATGAGGCTCACCTGAGACTGGCCGCTGCTCGGCAGTGGGTCTCCATAGCAACAAGATGCTTGTGGAGCCCCACTATCTGCACTGCCATTCTGGGGCCCAGGATGGGCACTTTGCTGACTGGGGAGCTGAGGTGGGACACAGCTCAACCCATGTAGTGCCACCAGGAGGCTCTGGGAGGTCCCAAGGCAAGAGCCGGCACCTGCTTCAGAAAAGTAGTTCTAAATTGTCTGTTTCTTTCCAAAAGAGAAATCAGCAAAGATGTCTGTTCATTCAGGTGCCGGTGAGCAGTACTATGGTGGGTGAGATTCTGCTCCCACAGGTTAAACAAATAGACACACGCACACTCATATGCACACATGCACACAACGCATACTACACACATTTATACACAACCACACACACACACATCCCTCCTACTGGGTGCCTCGCACACACTCTCAGAGGCCAGGGGGTCAGCACACCTTGAACTTGGACCAGAAGCAATCTGTTGTCCCTCCAAAGCCAGGGGACCTCACCAACACTGCATATCACCCCTCTGTTTAAATGACAACTCACCATCAGACAAAAAGGCCTTTCTCTGATAAAAACAAAACACTGAGAGGCTACTGACTGAGGTCACTAAGACACACCACACGTGGGGTCAAGCTTCCATGTAGTCAGGACAAGAGACGCGACAATGACATGGGGCTCAAAGTCCAAAGCCCAGACGGTCAGGATGTAGCAGAGGGCACAGGGCACCGGGTCCCGGACAGGAGTCCCAATGCTCTGCCCCGGTGATCACACCAACCCCACTGCAGGGAGACACTCCCTACTCAGGTACGCGCAGGGGACTGGCAGGGAGGCTGGGGCAGGAGGGCCCAGGGGCAGCCCAGCCCAACCCCATGGGCTTTAGCCTGCGAGTGCCAAGGGAAGGGAGCCCAGGGCCCTGCATGCCCCCAGTGAAGACGGACCCCCGCACACTGTTGTGACTCTGCAAAGTGACTCCAAGGACACGCCACCCACCAGAGCTGCCTGGGTCAGCTCCACTCACAACAAAACGAATGAAGTCAGCTCTCCTGTAGACTCACCCGGCACCTTCTCAGTGGGGGCTGGTGACTCCGTAGCAAGTAATTCACAGGTGATGGAGCAGGGAAGCCCAGGGCTGCCCCCAGTAAAGGGTAAGGTCTGCACAAGAGTCTGCTGCTGAGTCTCCCTGACACTGAGGTGCCCCAGCTGGCCCGGACCCTCCCAAGTCCCTCCCCCTGAGACGGGACATCCAGCCCAGTCACCTGGAGAGCAAACACCAAAATGTCACCTTGTACCAGGGTGTAAACTAGCTCATCGGGTGGGGAGAGCGCTGCTCAGGCTCAGACAGACTTACTGCCTGTCAGACCCTTCGACTGGGACCTGAACATCCCGAGGTGAGAGAGGCATTGCCTCTAAATTCTCCATGGAGCCTAATCAATCTCGGGTAGATATGATCCTGGTGTGGGGCTGACATGAGGGCTCCCGGTGCCTGGACCCCAGCCAGTGCATCCCCTACCTGCCATCCTAAGGCCACACCAGCTGTTGGTGGTAGGGGGCCCTCTGTGACACCCTCACCCTGCCCGCCATGCCAGGGCCCCTCCACAGTTTAAAAGAAAAAGCCCATGAGTCACTGGAAGAAACCTTCCTCCCATAAAGGGAATATAAATGTTTATTAAAAAATTATAGGTACCAGGTCAGGCATCTTGGAACCTTAGTCAATCCAGCTAATTAAAGGGAAAAAAAAAAATCAAAACAGAAGCCCATCCTAGAAACTTGAGACAATGAGAGCTTCTCTGGCCACAAGAGCTCTGGTTCAGCCGGTTGCCAAGGAGACCCAGTGTTTACCCCTCCCTCTGCTGTGTAGGAGGATGCTGACCAAGCCTGACCGGGAGCAGCTAGGCTGATGCCTGCAACAGCCCACAGGAAGGACCACAGGGGTGTCCTCAGGGGCCTAGCCCCACCCTAGCCCCCCACCGGTCCGCCAGCCAGCCAGGGCAACAGCACAAAGGAGAGGTGTCCACACCTTCCCCAAGCCTCCAGCTCCTCAGCACACTCACCCTCCCCTCATCAGGAGAACTAGAAATCCCTCAGGGCAGGTTAAAAAACAAGCTCAGGTCCCAGGTGTGAGGGGAGGAGGAGGAAGGGGAGGGAGATGCAGGAGGAGGAAATGCGAGGACACACCAGGCTGGACCCTCAGCTGGGCAGCACAGAGCTCAGCTCAGGTGGGTTCACCCAGCCCCAGCGAGACCCCCACATCAGGCTGCTGGCCCCATCCAGGGCCGAGCTGAGGGCCCCACCGGGGACCAGGAACTTGCACCGTCCAGCTCAGCGCCAGGGTCCCTCCAGCTCAGCGCCAGGGTCCCCTCCACCCTGAGACCAGTCCTGCCCCAGCAGTCACAGTGGGGCACACGAGGCTCCTCCCTCCCTCCACGCTCCTGCAGGACTCCACATGACGCGGCCCCACTGGGGGTCGTACAGAACAACATGCCTGTCACAGCACAGGCCACCAGCCAGACCTCATGCTGGACTGGCTTCCTTCCAAAGAAGCAACTGTCCTGACTCTGGCGGGAGGCAGACCCCGTGCACACACTCAGGTATGTGCACACACAGACACACGCATGGACAATGGCACACACATAAATATCTGTGTCCCGGGGCTCCGGGCAAAGATGAACATGTGATGGGAGGAGCTGAACACGGGAAAGTGTTTCAACACCTGGCTCATAATTCAGGGAGACAACGACGATCCGGGAAAGGGAGAATAAAGCTTGATGTTTTCAGACTAAAGTGAGAGAATTTAAGAACAAATGATGCCACCCGTGCAAGCAGAATGCTGACACGTAATACCCAGCCCCAGCTGAGGGAAGGGCAGCTTCGAATCAGCACCTGTGAGAAGCCACGGCTGAATCTCCTGCAAACCCCTGGGGCCTGACGGTAACTCAGGACAACCCCCATGAGCTCACCCTGCTGCCTACGCTCTGCTGGGATGCCCACAGGCCCACCGCATAAAATGACAGCGAAGCTTCATCATCAGAGAAGACAGCACCCTGCAAAGTCCCTCAGACTCTCCCGGAGAATCCCCTGGGGTCTGCGGCCAGGGAACAAAGCAGTGTTAGAACACAGGGTGTGCTACACCGGTAGCCCATAGGGGGCACTCTGGAAAAGACGAGGAGACCTTGGGTGACTGCCCGCAGCACCCTGGGCTGCCGGAGCTGGAGTCCTGGGGGTCCTCCTCCCACCACGTTGCCCTTGCCTGGGGACAAAAATGGCAACTGATGAACAAACTGAAATCCTTCCAGAGTGTGACATCTCAGCGATGGGATGGAGGGGATCTAACGCAGCGTCTACACTGCCTGAGCCCACCCCGCCATGCTCACTCAGCATGCCCAATGGGAGAGGACCTCAGGTAGAGACACAAAAGCCACCTATGACCAGTGGGCAGACCAGACATGGCCAGTCCGGGGAATGAGGACAAGGGGCAGTAAGTCAGGGAGGCAAGCGGAGCCCACGAAGTATCCAGACTGCTCGCCACTCCTTCCACAGCTTAGTTAGTAGCAACTGTGTAATTAATCCACATTTACCAGCCCTCCTCCAAGGAAAACCTGTCGAGGTTTGCTACTGACAAGATGCCTGGGGAGCAGCCAGGGTGCTAACCCCCCGACCTCTGGGACCCTCCCCGTCATCTCAGACATGGTTTTGAGCAAGTCAGCCGGCCAACAGCCCAGGCAAAAAGTCACTCCCGCCAAGGACACGCCTGGGCCCCTGGGCCTGCTCCTCCCCTCCTGCGGGCCAAGTGCTGGGGCTCCTTTGCCTTTTCTACTTCCTCTCTCTTTCCCAACACTTCCTTGCAAAAACTTATATGCTTGATCTTTCACTAACTTTATCTTCTTCCTCCAGCCCCCAAACAAGTTATTTATTCTTTTGTTTTTCCTAGTGAGCACTTATATAATAAAAAGAGTTAAAAACAAGTGGAAAAGCTCAGAGAAAGAATTTATAGGGGGAGGAAATTCCTGTCCTGCTCACACTAGAGGTGAATGACCTGGGGGCAACGTAACCCAAGAGAGGGAGGAGGCTCCATCCTGAGCTCCGGGGCACCAGCCGGCTGCCCAGCCATCACCTCCTGAGTCCCTCTGCGTCTGGGTGGTGGCCCTGGGTGCAGGACAGGAAGCCGCCCTGAGCTCCTCGGAGCCCACCTGGTTGGCTCCCATCTCGAAGCTTCCTTTCCACTTGCCAAGTCTGCAGGAGACAGGCCCTCACCAGAACTCCACCTTCAGCAGCTGCTTCTGAGACACGAACCCAGCAAAGTGCGCACCCCAAGCTCTCTGGTGAGTGCCCGCTGATCTGGGCCCCTGTCTCTTGCAAAGCTCTCCCACAATGCACCCTGGGCTCCAGCTCCAGAAGCCAGGCCTATGCCCTGGGCTCGGGGACCACGGGTCACCCACCCGTGCAGGGCAGGCCACACCCCTGGGGCAGCAGCACAGGGACATGTAATCTGAGACCTCAAGTCTCAGCACTTTTTCAGTCAGGTCACCTTGGGACAGACTGGCCAATGGCCACAGAGTGAGGCCAAGTTCCTGGTTAGCAAGTGTTTTTGTGTGATGAACTTCAAAAAGGGGAACAATAAACAGATCCACTCCCCCACCAAGACCCTCCCCTCGCACACAGCCAAACCCTGGAGTGGGCCCCCCTGCCCTCGTTGTCTGTGCTTAGTGATGTCAGGGCAGATGCCGCACTGGGCCAGCCTGCCCCCACCAGCATACAAGGCCCTCAGCAAGCGTGAGGATGGCCCCAGGTCGGCAGGGGACCAGAGCAGGTGGAAGACACAGCAGAGCCAGGCACCGAAGGAGCAGGGGCAACCAGCCTCACCCCCGCTGAGGGTCCCCCGAGTCTCCCCTAGGAAGCCTCACCGGCCCACTGTAGAGCCACAGGGCTGGGGGCCAAGGGTGCGTCCCCTGTGAGGCTGTGAAACAGGAAAGGAAAACAGGCTCAGGTGTGCGGACTCAGAACAGTATTTGGCTTTTTTCAGGAAAGCATGCAGAGACCCACCAGGACATCCAGGGTATCACCGGGCACAGGCCCCACCCAGGCCTGAGAAACGGGTACCCATGGGCATGGTGCCAGGGTGTGAGTGGGCGGGCTGACCAAGAGGAACACGCCCATCACCACCGCCCGAGCTGCTAGAAATACCATCTGGAAGTATGTGATGCAACATAAAATGAGGATATCTTCCTTGTCTGGGGAAGGGAGCGCCTGAGACACTCCTGCATGGGGCGGAGGGCAGGGATCGTAGCAGATGGGCCAGGCAGGAGCCCAGTGAGGGTCACCAGTGTCACGCCTGCCCCGGCAGCACCCTGGTCCTCTCAGAGTGTCACCCAGGGTTACCTACTATTAAGGGGAGAACATCCCTTCACAGTGGAGAAAACCGGCAGACGCTCCCTCACCATGTGACCCAGCCATGTAGCCAGCTAACAGAGTGTCCCCACTGTGGGGCACGGAATGCCCACTGTCACCTGCACTGCACTGTATTTCTGACCACATGTCATTTAAACTGGATCTGATTGTGAGGAAACGAGGCCGATCCAGATGGTGGGATGTTGAACCGGACAACTGCCTGGGATCCCTAAAATGCTAGTACACCCAAAGATGGGGGGCTCTTCCAGACTAAGAGAAACTAAAGACTTATGACAAGCAAATGCCATGTGTGATGACCTGCATCCCGGGCCTAGATGTGCCATCTGGGGGATCATTAGAGAAACTTGAGTATGGACTATAAGTTAGATAATGTGTAGTATTTGGAGAAAGGGAGAAAATATAATATTAGGGAGGGAAGGAGGAAAAGATTTTTTAAAATTTTTTTTTGGTGGGGGAGGTAAGTGGGTTTATTTATTCTTTATTTTATTATTTTTTTTAATGGAGGTACTGGGGATTGAACCCAGGACCTCATGCATGCTAAGCTCTTGCTCTATCACTGAGCTATACCCTCCCCCAAAAAGATTTTTTAAAAGTGTGACAAATATAACTAGTGACTCAGGGAGAAGGGTATATGAATATGTGCAAGGGGTGTGCGGGCTTCTGACATCAGGAGGCCCTGCTCACCTATCGTCCCCTGGGACCCGGTCCGGATGGGAGCAGCAGTCAGGCCCAGTGGGCACAGCCAAACTCAGGAGCGTGGCTGCCCAGGCACTAGCCCCAGCTCCACCCTCATCTGCTGTGCAGCCTCGGCCATATTTCTTGACCCATCTGAGCTTAGCATCCTTATTTAAACACTAGTAACAATAACAGTGCCTATCTCATGGGGTCCTTGTGAAGATTAAACAGCTTACTATAAATGGCTGCAAATAGAACACCAGGCCCCTAGCAAGCAGTGTGGACGTGTTAGACGCAATGTGAGAACTGAGTGTGTCATTCTACAAGTTTTTATTTTAAAAACTATTCTAACTGGGGGGGGGGGGGTATAGCTCAGTGGTAGAGCATGTGCTTAGCAGGCATGGGGTCCTGGGTTCAATCCCCAGTACCTCCATTAAAAAGCAACAACAACAACAAAACTATTTTAACTGCCTTCTTAAAGCACAAACCAGACACTCTTTAACAGTGCCCCGAGAGCTCAGATCTCCCTTGTGAATGTCAGGTATCACAGAACGCAGGCCTCACGGGGGCGGAAGGACAGAGCAGCCCTCCACAAACACCCCGTGTTTGTTCTAGTGCTATTCGGTTTTGTGGGGTTTCTCGAGTTACGTATTTAAACGCACATGTATACATATTCATAACCCTTCACTGTGTTTCCTCCCTTGCTTTTAGCCACCATCAAGCCTTCCCCTTTTGATTTGCCCCATCTAGGAATCAAACCACCACCTGGATTCAGGGTAAAGTCAGAGCAGACAGGCCCTGAGAGTGTGGGGGCCACCAGGAGCTCCCGTCAATGAGCAAACCCCACAGTCCCTACTCTGATGGGGAGGGCCCCCAACTCTGCTGGTTCCAGAGAATTCAATCAAGCCCCACACACAGGGCCTCTGGGTAAGTGAGGCGTGGTCCTATCAGCCGGCTCACACGGGAGGGCCTCCTGTCTCAGGCAGGGGAAGGAGGGGTGCAGGTGGCATCGCCCCAGCCCCCCACACACACACCACAGGCTGTGCCAAGAAGCGCCCAGGGGGGCTACACCTGATGCCTGCAGGGGCTGAGAGCCTCAGGGCATGAAAAAGTAACGATGGCTTTGTTGAGGTTGTTTCAAATGGTCTCAATATAATGCTGTCACGTGTACAAAAGGAGAACTGGGAGAAGTTTAAAAAAAAAGACAGCCAGAGACACAGCAGGAACTTAAGTACCAGGGAGACCAAGAACTGTCAGTCTATTTCCTTTAAAAAACAGAACGTGTCTTTGAAGTCAACACAGGAACTCCACAACACATTTAAATGCTGCCTACGCTGCTGTCATGAACACCCCAGGTCTCAACCAGACAGAAACACTGGCTGGACACCAGAACACACACCAGAGTCCATTGCAGCACATCTTATAATAGCAAAAAAAAAAAAAAAAGAGAGAGAGAGAAAAGCAACATCATTGTGCTTTCAGCAGGTAAGAAGCTGGGTAAGTTATGGCATAGCCAGAGGCGCACCTTGGAGTACAATGCAGCCAGGAAAAAGAATAACAATGCTTCACTGAGCAAACACATGGACCAAAAGGCTCAGTAGGCTGTGTTTGGTAGGATCCTATACGTATATTTTTTAAATCATCATATGCATGTGTACAGAAAAATCCATGAAGAGGGTCTAGAAAGAGACACACCCGTAGAGGGAACAGTAGTTAGCTGGGGGAGGGGAAGGCTTGTACATTCTGTCTACTCACTTCTGCATTGTTTGAGGAGTTTCACAATGAGGCCCATGGGCAGCCTGGGACTGAAGTGGGGGTGGGCAGGAGCTGGAGCTGCTGGCCTGGCTGTGTCCCAGACCAAGAGCTGGCCCTCTGCCAACCTGGTCTGCCCAGGGTGAAGGAGATCCCAGTCAGTCACCCTCCACTGGGACAGGCTGCCTTTCCAACGCAGCTGCCCTGGGGAGCACCTGCCAGGGCTCCATGTGCTTGGAGACCGTGTGTTAAGGCCAGAGCTTGTACTGGGGGAAAGGACCTAAATCCTGGCCCCATTACTATCACTCAGGATCGAATCCCTTGTCCAGTGAGCCAAGATAAATTTCAAACAAACCCTGCCCAAATCATCACAGGAAATGGCTGAGAGGAGGAAATGTGACTCTACCCCCTTACCCCACCCCAAACAAGGCTAGGTAACCAGGAACACCTCTCGGGGGCTGCAGGAGGGAGGGTGCACAGCCCAGAACTGCTGAAATGGGCCCAGCTCAGGCAGGGTGCAAGGGATATTTTGGCTACTGATGCTGGAGGGAAAACAGGGCACAGAGGTGTTCTGGAGACAATTCTTTGCGGGAAGAAATAGGCAAGAACGTGTTTGGGGCACATTGGCCAGGAAAGACAGAGCGGCCACTACATTAGGGGCCCACCGAGCCCCACTACCCCGGATGACAAGCAGGAATCTCCAGATTTGGGACCTGGCAGCTAAGGGTGTGGGTCTGCCCTCAGAGGGCTACAGAAGTTTCCTTCTTCAAGACCTCAAATTTTCAAATCAAAGCCCTTCAGCCTCCAAGAAAATGTGGTCGTGGTCTAGGTGTTCCCCATGGTGAGACTCAGCAAACTTCCCAAATCCAAGCTGGGAAGTTACAATCAACCAAATAATGACTGGCGAGTTGCAAAGACGTTTGTGCCTTTGTTTTGTTTTATCATGCGTTTGCTATAACGTCAACAATCACCACAAAGTGACAGAGTTGGATGACTACTGGGGGGTGTAGGTGGGAGGCCACACCGCCACACAGCCAGCAGGACAGGTGGCTCTTTGCACATATTTAGTCGGAGTGGGGATAGGAGATGAAAGCAGAGCCAGGAAGGCCAGGTCCACCCAGAGTCAAAGCTGACCCTAGGACTTCCTAAAGAATTTTCACACACACGCACACATCCTAGTTTCCCGCTTCCAGGTGGTCAAGGGAGGCATCATCAAGCTGCAGGGAGGCCTGTGTCCCTGGTCACAGAGCTGGGCAGATCAAGCTGCCAACTGCCTCCTTGGCTAAAGGGGTTTTGGTATTCAGTCCCTACCATGTAATTACCATGGGGGGGGGCGGTTCCTCAGCGGACAGAGTGAAAGGCCTGGCGTGACCTGAAACACTGCCTTCAGAGACCCCCCAGAACACTCTGGGAGCCCACAGACCAGAGCCTGCTGCTCCGGTCTTCCCAGGATGGCCTCTCGGTCACCCCCTACAGCCAGCTCGCCAAGCCTCTCCCTCCTGTGGGCGGCCCCTGTCTCCTCTAGTAACACCAATTACTTATGCTCTGCACACCTGGGCTCAGGCTGGAACTAGGCATGGACGTGCCCTCGACCATAGGTAGGGTCTTGGTTCATAATTAGGTTCACCTGGAGTACCCCTTAAACTGCAGTCAGCATCTGGGACTTGGAAATCTTCATTTCCAAGGGCCCCAAGGGAACTGTGCACTCCTGACTTAGAGATCTGGCTGGAGTTTCCACACACCTGGAGGGCGGGGCAACTCCCTATTCTTAGACGTAGCACACTGCCATCCTCTTCTGGCCGCCTTCGGTTTCCAGGTACCCCAGAGAGACTGGCTTCCACCCCACTCTGAGAGGCGCGCCCTGCTCCAATCATCTAGCCATCCTGCCCTGGACCCCGCAGGCAGGGCACACAGCCTAGACCACGGGGGCCGAGCCAACCCAGAAGGTATCCCCCGGCGGAGCCCCGGGCGAGCCCCGCCCCTGGGCCAGCCCCTCTGCAACTGGGTGGGAGGCCACAGATAAACAGGCTGGGAGAAAGATTTTCCAGTCAAGTTCCCCTCCCAGTACTGGCCTCGCCCCCAACGCGGTACTCAACCCCAGTCACGCCCCAAACGCTGCCCCACCTGGCTCCGAACCTGGCCTGGCCCCTCCCCCACGACCACACCCACTCTGGCAGTGACGTCCCCACCCCTCTCCTGAGTCCACACACCCCTAATTCTGACTCAGAAAGCCTAACGACGGCCTCGCCTTCACCCGCGACCCCACCATCTGCCACGTGGTTTGAGGCGGTCACAGCGTGGGACCAGAAATGCGGGCAAAGCCTGGTGGGAAAAGTTCGTGAGATCCTTGGTTCCTGACACCTGTAGACCTGGGGCCGGCTCAGTTCCAAATGACCGGGAGAAAAGAGCCCTTTGGCTCTAGATTCTTTAAGACTGCGGTTTTTAAATCAGCCTTTTAATCAGCTTGTGAACTATTTTACAAACAGAAAGCCTAAACCTTTGATAACAAGGTAGCAGTGTAAGGGCTTTGAACCTGTCCCTGATATGTAAGACTTAAACGTCACAGAAGACTTCCCGTGAGCTCAGGAAAAACACAATTCTTTAAACCAAACTGGGGGAGAAAGATGGCCATCCATTAAAAGGCTGTTTCCACTTTTGTGCTTAAAAACCAAAAGACGACCACAGAAAAATCAACTACAAAGTCCCGGGCACGCGCGAAGGGAAACACCGCCGTAGGGTCGGGGGCGAGGGGCCGGCGGCGGTCCGCGTCTCCCAGGCTGCAGGCTCCGGCCGCCCGCCCCCGCGCAGGTGCTGCCTGCCCGCATCCGGCCCCGGCAGGTGAGAGCGGGGCCGGGAAGAGGGCGGCGCAGGCCGACGGGCTGTCGGCGGGGAGCTCGTTTCAGGAGAAAGCGCCGCCGGGCGGAGGAGCCCCCTCAGGTCGGGCGCGCCCCCGCCGGCCGGATGGGCGGGGCTCCCACAAAGAGCCGCAGGCGAAGACCCGGGACCGCCCCCCGCGTCGGCCGCCGCTGTCTCCGGTTTCGACAAATTGAACCTTAGAGCGCTGGAAAAATTACAGGAAGAGGAGAGCGAAGAATGTGCCGAGTGCCTGGAGGGAACCCTGTCCCCACGTGAACTTCGCCCGCCGCGCGCCCGACCTGGGACGGCCCCTCCCCTCGCGGACGCGCGCCCAGCCGACTGGGGAGGGGCCGGGCGAGGACAACCCTCCCCCGCAGCTCCTGGGCGCCTGGGCCACCCACCTCCCCAGGCAGCACCCGCGGCCCCTACCCATCCAGCCAGCTCGCCCGCCCGCACCTGCCCGCGCGCCCCATGGCCTGGGCGGGGTCCCCGCCCCCGGCCCCGGCCCCGGTCCCGGCCCCGGTCCCGGTGACGCCAGTCGCCCCCGCCCGAGCGCGCCCCGGGAGGGGGCGTGCCAGGCGGGGGCGCGGTCGCCGGGCGGGCGCCGGCTCCCAGGGCCGCGAGCCGCCTCGAACCGCGAGCGGGGTCGACCCCAGCACCAAGCGGTGGGGTAAGGGGCGAGCCCACAATCGTTCCCGGCCCGCCGTCCCTTGCGCCTGGCCGGCCGGCGGCTCCGGGGGCGTGGCGGGGCGGCTGGCACTGGCCCGGGTCCGCGCGCTAGGGGTGCCCAGGCCGCCCCACTGACCTGTGTGAGTTCTCAGGTGCGCCTTGAGGTGCGAGGATTTCCCGTAAACTTTCTCGCAGCCTGCGTAGTGGCACTTGTGCTTTCTCTGCGGGGACTCGAGGTCGGCGCGACTTCGGCCCCGCCGGCCCCTTTGTCTGAGGCCGGGCTCGCCGCTCCCCGCGGGCCCCGGCTCTCGCTCGGGCTCCAGCCCCACCTCGGGTTCGGGCTCGGGCTCGCTCCAAGCCGGGCTGAGGGGCGCGGCCGCCGCGCCTTCGGCGCCGGGGGAGGCAGGCTCGGGGGCTGGGGGCGGCGCGGGCGGCAGGCGGCAGGGGGTCCTCGCCTTGCGGGCCGCGGCGCCCTCTCTGCGCTCCGCAGGGGCGGGTGCCGGCGCTTGTTGGTTAAGGTCCGCCAGGATCCGCGCCACTACGAAGAGCGAAGCGCTGTCCTTGCCGTCGCGGCGCTCCTCGACACGGGGCAGGGTGGCGGCGACAGCGGCCGCGCCCTCGGGTCTGGGCTCCGGCCCCTCCCGCGACCCGTGCACAACCGCGCGGCTCGACATGGATACGAGGCACTCGGCGGCGAAGTGGTCCACATAGGCGGCGGCTGCCATGCTGCGGGCTCCGGCCGGCGGCACTGCTAGTCGCTGCGAGTCGTCAGCCGCGCATCCGCACCCACGGCCTCCGGAGAGCGGGCGGAGGGCGGGGGCGCGGCGCGCCCTCTCCACGGGCTGGGCTGGGCGCGCAGCCGCCTTTGCCGTCACCCGCGCGGCTCCGCGTCTGCGAGGCGCCCGCCCGGCTGGGCACCGAAGAGTGAGCGCATGGGGGGCGTGGGCGAGTGGGGTCCCCGCAAGGCGTCAGGGGCGGCCTGTCCTAAGGATGCCGAGCGGCGACGTCAGGGATGACCGCGCCAAGTCGTGGCCGCAGCCTCCCCGCGCATTGTGGCAGGCGGGACAGCAGCCGTGCGCGCCGCGGCTCGGTGTGGGCGGCCCGGCCCTGGGGGTGGGCGGGGCCGGGGCCACATCTGGACCCGACGTCAGCCCCCAGCCACATCCTGGCGGCGCAGGTTACAGGCGGCGGCGGCGGCAGCCGGGGGCTGCGCACGCGGAGGGGGCGGGGATCCCGGAGCGCGCACCGGCTGGGTAGGGCGGTCGCGCGCCCACGCCTGGGGAGGGGGCGTGGCCGAGGACGAGGGTGGGCTCCATTGGTCCGGGGTTCCGCGCTCTGGCCAATCCGTACCGCGAGAGATGGCTACCAGGCCGCCGGGCCTGCGCGTGCCAATGGGCGTGCCTCCTTGGCCGGCGGGAGGAGGGGCGGAAACCGGAGCCGGGAGCCGGGCACGCTGACGCACGACGTTCGAGGGCGGTGGGTCGGACGGGGCGGGGCCGCTCCCCCTCCCCTCCGCGGTGGGGACTCCGCCGGGTATTTTGCTGCCAGAGCTTTTGTACCGTGACAGTCTTGCACCCGTGTGGAGGCGAGCACTCGGGAGGGGGCCCTTTTGTCCCTACAGCCCAGCCTGTGAGGGGCGCCTGGGTGGGTCTCTTTCCCCTGCGGAGCGCGGTTTTCTGGGCGAAGAGGCGTGCCCGTTCGGCCGGGTTCAGGGCTGCCGGTCTGGCCTGGGGGCGGAACTGCTCTGGCCGCACCCCACCGAGGCTGGGTTCCTGGGTGGCCGCGCCCAGCTCCACGCTCTTTCCCGGCTGAGCCTCAGGCCCTCTGCGCGGCCCGGCCAGGAGCGAAGTCGGGTGGGGCGGGGCTGCGCCCGCTAGAGGGACCAAGATCTCCCCGACCGGTCCTGAGCGGCCCTGGAGACCAGGTCGGCCGGAGCCAGACTGGCCCCAGGCTGGTGGTTAACCTGGCTGCGTGGGTGACGTGCCCCCAGCGTCCTGCGCTCGCAGGAGTGAACTACGTGCTGGGGCGGCCAGCGCCTCTACTTGGGGAACGCGGGGCCCCTTCCTCCGCCTCCCCTCCGCAGGCTTGCTGCCAACTTTTCCAGGCTGCCCCTCTCCCGCCGCGGTGGGAGGCTTCAAACGCCACCAGCTGCGAGGGCCCTGCCCACCGCGCCCCACCCACCCACTGTCGGGGCCTCCCGATGGAAACGCTCCGATGCGCGCGGCCCGCGGTGTCCCCGCCCCGCCGCTCCGACTTGCCCTTGGCTCTGACCGGTGCCCTCGCCCTCGCTTGCTCGGCGTCCCCGCCGCTCTTCTCCAGGCCTAGGCCATCACCTTGGAGGCCCGAACCAAGCGCAGCAAGCCCCTTTCCGGGCCGTCGCCGCCGGCTCCTGACCCTGGGAGACAGGGGCCGGGGTTTGCAGCCCCTGGTTCCTTTGCCTTTAATGATAGACGTTCGAAAGTGTCAGCTGTCCGCGCGGGGAGCCTGGAGAATGAGGGCAGCCCAGGCACTCAACTCCCGTGGACCAGAGAAGAGGGGTGGGCGGGGCAAAGTAATTCTGCGCACAAAATTAAGAGCAGCCACTTCTCACCGAATTAATTTGGGGCTTGAGTAGAAAAAACTCTTTTCAGGTCACCAAGGAGGAACAGAGACAGGCGTTCTGGGTTGGATGTTACAGTGACCTGTAAACTGGTATCTAACTAAAACCCTCAAGTTCCCTCTCGCTGGTGGTGCCTGTGCTCTCTGGGAAGACTACACAATGTGCTATGTTGGGGTGGGGTCTCTACCGGCCAGCTGGGTCAGTTTCCTCTAACAGGGTCTCCTCTTGGCAGGAAGTAATCATTCTTCTCCCAGGCGAATTGTGTTGATGACATTTAAGAGATTTGTGTTCTGACCAAGTAATGATTCAGGATGTTTCTCCAATTCTACCAAAGTCAATCACTTTATTAAGGATAGAGCTGGCCCTACACTGACTTAGCAGTCACCGGCCCCCTCCCTGTCCCTCTCCAGCTAGCAGGATTCTGCCCAGTCTTCAAGGTACCACATCTCTCCACATTCACCATAATCCCTCCTGGGAAACCCCAGCCTGGGCACACACTAACAGGCCTCCTATGAGCAGGCACCATTCTAGGTATTGGGCCACAACCATGGACAAGACACCTGTTCTGGGTGAGGGGAGGCCAGCTTGGATCAAGGGTCCACTGCACTGGGAGACACTCCACCCCATCCACAGCCAGAAAGAGTCCACAGGCCTCCCCATGGGTGCAGCCTCCCTGAGGGTTTTGGCTGTGCCCGCATGGCATTCCAGAGGCAAAACTCAGCCCCTTGGCTTGTTTCTCAAACATCTGATGACTGTTCACCACAGGAAGCCTCAGGGAGGAAAGCCAAGAACAAACTCTGAATCCCCAAATGTTCCGCCAATGAATGGCACTGGGTACCTCTGGACGTGGGTGTGACAGGAGCTAAGAGAACATCTAGGGCTGAGATACTAGACACAAGGGCAGAGGGGCCATAATGGGAGCAGAGGGGTTAAATGAACCTATGGATGCTGGCTGCTAAGATATGCGATGCTGAGGCTATGTCTCCGCCCCCTCAGTGGATTTTCAAAATACAAGCAGCCAGGTGGCTGGAAGGGTCTTTCCTGGGGCAGTAGACCAGGCTGAGGGGAAACACCTAAACCTTCTGACATCTGCACTTGCCTCACTGAACAGCCAGACCATCCTAGAGGGAAGGCCACAGTTAACGAGCCCCCATATTTCTGGAGCCTCAAATCCGTCTTTCATGGGCAGCCAAAGCTGACCTGGTATCGCAGGAAAGCCTGTGTCATGAAATCTAAAGCCCCAATAGGTTTTTTTTAAAAGCATCTTGGAGGAAACAGAAACGATGTGGAGAGAAGTCCAAGTCAGCAATGCTATCAGGAATGTCTTAACAGAAGTGAAAGAAAACATGGCAACCCACAAAGGGAGGACACAGAAAGAAGCAATCAGAGAACACACAAAAAGTGGTCTTAGAAATCTGAACTAGCAGAAACGAAAAAATCATCAAAAGAGGGCTTGGAAGTTAAAGTTGAGGAAATCTCTAGGAAAGCAGAACCAAAAGGAACCCTGAAAATGGGGAATAGGAGAGGGGGAAAAAAGAGGACCATCCAGAAAGTCCACTGGTCAAAATGAACCCCAAAAGATTGGTATGAGAGACGCAGGGGCAGGGGTGGAAGGGACGAGGGAATCTTCAATGAATTAACTCTTAAGAAAAGTCTCCAAAACTTAAGAACATGTGTTGGAAGGGCCTACAGAAAGCCCAATGGGAAAAAAATAGTCCTACCCCAAGGCACATCACTGCTGAATAATGGGGACAGAAAATGTCCTGACATTAAAAGCTGGTCACATAGACGGTCAGGAGTCAAAATGTCTGTGGCTTCTCTGCAGTGACACATAGGAGTTGGAAGCCAGGGTGCAAATCCTTGGGAATCTAAAGGAAAATTTTTCTCCAATTTTCACCCAAATATTTTTAGAGGTAGGAGCTTTCAAAAATTTTACCCATGCATCCTTTCTCGTGGTAGGATTCTACCAGAGATAATGCTTCACCAAAATAAAGAAGTTAACCGAGAAAGAGGAGGCC
Organism: Camelus dromedarius; assembly: GCF_036321535.1. NCBI lineage: Eukaryota > Metazoa > Chordata > Mammalia > Artiodactyla > Camelidae > Camelus > Camelus dromedarius. The sequence goes on from NC_087464.1 coordinate 4,226,766, forward strand.
ATGTGATCTAGGAAGGAGGCAGTCCAGCTGGGCAGGAGGGAAGGAGGGGAGCAGAGGATCTTCAGGCCCGTCAAAACATCCACAGACCCTTCTTCAGGAGGTGAAATAGACAGGTCCCTGTACCCCTCAGGAGAAGCTGGGCCATGCTGCAATCCAAACTACCTGCAAATCTCAAAGATTTATTTCTGGCTGTGCTACCCACCCATAAGGAGGGGCCTGGGGATGCCCAGGCGGATGGAGCAACCCCTCAAGAACATGCTGGTCACCATGGCAGAGAGAAAGGGCGAGGATAGACCCAGAGGTGGCCCTGATGCCTTCTTTCCCACACACAAAATACACCATCCCTCTCCCCAGGTGAGAAATCCTTCAAAACACGTTGATCACCATGTCACCCAAATCTGGGTGACAGTTGCGTTTCTTCAGGGGCACCTAACCCACTGTGGGCAATCAACATGTTAAATCCTGATCTAGAGGCCAGAGACAGGGAAGTTGGAGACTGGAAGGAAGGCAGGAATTTGAGGCCAAGGGAGATAGTCCAGCATCCAGCTGGAGACCCAGGACCTCTGCGGTTTCTTCATGTGGTCCACGTGGCTGGCTCCAGTGGTTCTCCTTTGTCTAGAGACCAGTGATCAGTTGTCTGCACCACCACCCTGACTCCACCCCCAGCCCTAATACACAATCCCAATGTACAGTGATGGAAAGGGGCAGAATAACACCACAAACCGCCGAGTTCAAAAAGGGGAGGAATGGGAGATACCCAGCAGACAGTGTCCATAGCAATCCTGAAATCCTCTTGGACAGATACAGTCCCTGATCCCCAAGTGTGGATGTTTGGTGAATAGTCTCTGTCCTGCTCCCTGGGAAGGCCTGACTGGCCCACTCTTCTGCGGGGCCTTAGTCCATTTGGCGGGGGGGGGGGGGTTCCTTCCTCCACCATCGTCCTCATTGGCTGCGTGGAGCTGGGGGAGTGGGGCAGGCAATGGGAATCTGCCCTCCTTGGGGGCTGAGCAGTTTCCCCAGCTCACTTCCAGCCTCAGAAGGTTAGAGATTAAGGGTTGGCTTAAGTTCCAGCCACAGACTCAATTAGTGCTTGTACCTGGTTTCTTTGGCACTACTAGCTCGTCAAAATTCTCGCTTTTTACCTAATATATTCAATTCCAGTTGGCTTCATTGTCAGTAACCACTCTCACAGTGCTTTTCTTTTTTAATTTAATTTTAAAATTTTCTTATTCTGGGGGTGGAGCAGAGGGCAGTAATTAGATTTATTTATTTGTTTTAATGGGGGTACTGGGGATTGAACCCAGGACCTCATGCATGCTAAGCACGTGTTCTACCACTGAGCTATACCCTCCCCCATCGCAGTGCTTCTCAACACATGCTTCTGTCTCAGCTAAATTGCAGACTTTGAGTCACTCGGTCTGATGGTAGAGTAACACCCTAAGTCCCTTCAGTCTCTGAAACTTCTAAGCTATCCCAGGTGACAGTTTACCGTACATCCTACCACCGGCCATGCTCCAGCCTCTACAGTCAATCTTCTCACTGCCTGCTGGGTCTGCCTTTATGCCAATGCCACATACTCTGTTTTCTGTTGCAGCTATGCCCCATTCCCAGTCACCATTCTCTGTGCCAGTCAGGAGCAGCTAAGGTATGCTACAGTAACGAGTAGTTCTGAAAGCTTCAAATACCACATGTTTAATTCGCAGTACCTTGAGGTTTGGCAGGGGACTCTGCTCTGTGGCATGATCACCCTCACCCCGGCACCCAGATGGACAGAGCAGCCTGTCTCTGGAACACTGGCAGTCGCCATGCCAAAGGGAAGGCATACCTCCTGGAAGGTCTTGTAGTGACAATTAAATGCTTGGCCCAGAAATGACACACAACACTTCTGCTCTTAGCTAGTCACATGCACCATGCTACCCACAGGAAACCGGGTGCAGACCCATGATGTCGTCAGAAGATGAGCTATCCAGTGACACATTCATGGTTTCCACAAAACCTGTGGCTGTGACTTGAGAGACTCTCGAGAAAACTGGCGAAGAGTTGGATGTTGAATTAACATGGAGATAGAAAATAAAGTGAACAGAAAAAATAGTCAAGCATTCCAAAGAGAACAAAAGGAAAGTCTACTGTCATTGACCACTTGGCTCAGTTGCTAGAATCCAGGACCTGCCTATTACTGGAGCTTAGTTTACCTTAGCTAGATGAAAGGGAAAAGGGGTGGAGGGGATGAAAGATAACAACAGAAGAAGGTATATGAAGAGAGGATTTGGTGCCAGGTGGAACCAGGTCTGTGCTTTATTCTACAGTCTTCTTCTCTAGGGTTGGTTCCCTGGTGGCAGCCAGGCTGTGGGGTTCCAGCTCAGGGCATCATCCTTCCTCCATCCCAGGGCAGCTGCTGCCGGTAAATCCTGCATCTGCTCAAGGGCTATGGCTGAGGGTGGCTGGGGTTTATCCAGGACCACCTCATGAAGTCCTTATGCTCAGAGCTCCCCACACCTGGTTTTACATGTCTCCCAACTTACTTCCAATATCATAAAGAATCATTAGTTCTAAAGAAGACTCAGTGGCAGAGCACATGTTTAACATGCATGAGGTCCTGAGGTCCATCCCCAGTATCTCCATTAAAATAAAAAAAAAAAAAAAAAAAAAAAAAAAAGACTTTGACCCCGGAACTTTGGCAGCCCTCAAGTCTAGCCATTTCAGAATTGGATGGTTGGATGGGGAACTTCTGATCAAAACCCTCATCACAGCCACTGATGGCTTGACCTCCTAAGAGGAGAACAAGCCATCCTCTGTTGTAGGATATGGCAGAGGGGTGGCTGAAGTGGGTAGAAGACTGTATTCATGTTCCGTCTCCCAGGAATCCTGGAGTGCCAAAAAATTCATCAGATCTCAAACGATGAAAGCCAGCTTTGCGTCTGGTGCATGTTTACTTGGGGGAAAGATTAAAACCAGAAAGGCTTCTGAGACCCAGTCCTCAAAAGACCGAAGAGATATTTACAGGGTCGGCAACAAATGTAGGAGGAAAGCACTTTAAAATGATGGATGGTTCCTTCCAAGCACGCTGGAGCAGATGGCTCCCACTTCTAGACACCACAACTGACTTGAGATCCCGCCCTCCTTCATGACAATCTGGGAGGATCTCCAGTCTCACTAGAAACTGTTCTTTGGTGCATCCCCTTTCCCGACTTTAAACCCTGGTTGTCTGCCATCGATAACTTGTCATCCCCTGCCTGGTGGCTGCTCTGGGTCCAATGCTACATCTCACCCTTTCAAGTTGACTCTGAGATTCCTCCCCAGCACTGGTCAATGATAGTTTCAACCTCTGGGACCACTGCAGAGCTCCCCTGATATGTTGACACACATGGGAGATCCACCAAGGAAGGTGCCATTCCTTCCCACTCTACAGGTGAGAGAATCAAGCCCCCTTCAGGGCAAGAGACTTCCCCAAGGCCACACCTAGCAAGAGCCCGAGTCCTTTGGCCTCACAATGGTCCCCCATCCCCAGCCTCGGGGCAGCCAGCTAATTAAGTGAGGATTAATCAGATCAATTAAACAAGAGCCAGTTTAGTCCATTCTGGGCTCTCCAGGGAATCCTGTCTAATGAGGATTCCCATTAATGGGATTGGGCGGATTTGCTGTGAACAATGAAGGATAAAATTCTCTTTAATTCTTGGCTGTTTGCACGTAGGATTCTGTGAAGAATTGAAGGATGGACAGGATACAGGGGAAGCACTCTTCTTTTTGGTTAGTGCTGAAGGGAGTACCAGCCAGGATTACTTAGGTATCATAAGATCCCAGAAATTGGGTCTGGGTCAGGCCAGTCACAGTCAGGTGAGTTCTTCAGTGTGGGCGCCGAGGGTCTGTTGTCACCTTCCAGATTCATCCATATATTCACTTGGTTTTCTGGGCTTTGAGCTTCCTACATAGGGCAGTCCATTGAGATAGTCAGTAGCTATTAAACCTGATTTTATAGTGAAACTAGTTGATTTACAATATTTTCCAAAGGTAGTAGGAGTTGGGTCTTTCTACTCCGAGGCTCTTTGAACTGGAACTTTCTGACCTAGGATTTGGGACTTGGTATGAAACTTCTCTCAGCTGTAAAGCGGAGAACTGTACAACCAGGGCTATTGATATTCCGGGGGAGGGGGGATGTTTATGCCCAGGAAAAGGCCAGAAGTTGAAAATAATTTGTTTTAATCACACTCCAGCTAACCTGAGAGCCACCCGGAGGCTGTCATCCCCCATCAGAAGTCATTTCCCGAGAGCCCAGAAATAGTTCCCACTGGAAATGGCTGACAAAGTCCCTTTGAGGGGTCTGTGTTGGGTCTGGTGGGTCGCTACGAGGCAGGCCCTCCAAAGGCTCCACTCCAAGGGGGCAAGGATGCCCCCTGGCTGTGGGCCAGCCCTGGGGTCAGTCACTGGACTGTGCTCCAGTGCCTTGGGGCGAGCTGCCACTCAGGAAACAGGTCCTCAGTGGATGGGGACACATTCTATTGTGTCCTTGAAGTCTCCCCTTAAAGACCTTTCTCTCCCCACGTGTCGTGATGCAGCATTAACTCCTGGACTGAGAGGACCCAACTCAGAGACTGTGGTCCAGACTCCTGGACTGGCTGCTAATGCTAAAGGAGCCAGGCTCATCTGAACCATCCAGGGATGCACACATTTCTACCTACAGCAGCTTCACTACATGCCCGTGACACATGAAGAGGTCTAGGCAGTGCAGGGGCTGCTCAGGGAGGCCTGCAGTGCCATCTGGGAGGGATAGTGGGGTGAGGGTAGAGTCCCCCGAGCCTCAGCTCAGCTCAGGGCCAGCTCAGGGCGCAGGCAGCCTGAAGGGGAGCCCACTCTCAAGGCAGAAATTGTTGCAATACCGCAAGGCAGTGTGAAATACTGTTGCAATATTGTTGCAGTTTTTTAAATGGCCACAGAGGTTTTGACACCACTCCCTTGGACTCTGGGCAGCTCAAGACCGCTTCAAGCCACAGAGCAGAGTGGAAGGGGAGCTGTGTGATCTTCATCATAAAAGGTGGCATCCCCCGGCTGTCCTGCAGTACACCTCTCCCCAGGGAAGAAGTCCATCTGCCCTGAGCTGGAAGCCAGCATGGGAGTGAGGGAGGTCTCGGCCTCAGGTCCTCAGGTCCTCCCACCTCTGGACCTCCCAGCCAAGGCCCAAATACCAGAGCAGCAGAAAAAGCCATCCCTTCCGGGCCCCCATCCATTGACTTACAGAGGCTATGGTTCTTACTCTAGGCTATCACATTTAGGGTTATTTGTTACGGAGGAATAGTAACTGAAATAAACATGGCTGCTGTAAACCAAAAACTGACTGACCTAGTGCTCGATCAAAGAAAAGGGGTCTCTTTCAAACCTGGGGAGGCAAAAACCAAGATGGTGGGATTTGATCTGAGGTCCAGTCTCCACACATGAGCTGAGGGGTTTAAGGGACTTGACCTATTCTGTGTTTAACTTATGGACAGACTTGAGACTCCCCTCACGGCTCAGGGAGAGACCCTCAGCAGCAAGCTCTCTCTCGATGCTGCTGTGACCTGGAAGGCCAGACTGCCCAGGACGCCCTCCAACTCAGGACGGACAGTGGGGAGGGAGAAATACCATGAACACCCTTTACGCAGGTTCACCAATTGTTGAGTTTTTGCCATGTTTCGTTTTCTTTCTCCCTCCGTGGATCTTTCTGTATCTCTTTTCTCCTGAATCCTCTGACACCTCACTCCCTGATGTTTCCAGAAATAAGGACTTTCTTCTTGAGAAGCCACAGCACCATTATTGCACTTAAGAATATCACCATTTATTGATGACCATCACAGAATATGCAAAAAAAAAAAATTGAATATTTATTTATTTATTTTTTGCAATGGCTTTCAAACCCTTTTCTAGCAAAAAAAGAAAAAAAAAATCTCTTCTTTATCAACAAGACTGAGATGGCTGTCCCCAGAATGCCACAGGCCCACCCAAATGACCCGTAACTTCAATCTTTCTATAGGGCCTGCCCACCTTGGTGCAGAGACAGTGAGGGCGTCAACAGGGACCAGGATGTCTCCTTGTCCCGCTGTCATCCTCATCTGGCCCTAAAGGGATGGACTTGAGCCCCAGCAAAGGTACTGTTTGTGTTCCTGCCTTTAAGCTGTTTGGCTTCAAGGCCATAACCCAGGACCTCACCCTCAGCTATCTCAACCCCGAGGGCTGCCCTCGGGTGCTCAGCCATCAGTAGTCTTGTCCCCACCTTGTCACCATCTCATCCCTTCTTATGAATGCAGAAAAAACCCCTTCCTTCCCTTGAACTGCCCTCCAAGGTAAAAGGATTAGGTCTGGAGGAAATCAATGATCACTAGCCAACAGTCTACATTCCTCCACTCACAGGGGACACCAAGCATTCTTATCTGGTACCTGCCATGGCCCCATGGTTTGGACTGAATATTTGTGTCCCCTTCAAATCTCATGTTGGAGTTCTAGCCTCCAATGTGGTCTCCAATGTGGTAGGAGATGGGAGGTAATCAGATTTAAATGAGGTTTAAAGTGAGGCCCCTCACGATGGGATTAGTGCCCTTATAAGACAAGGAAGAGACACAGAGAGCTCTCTCTCTCAATTTATTTTTATTATTATTTTTTTTTAATGGAGGTACTGGGGATTGAACCCAGGACCTTGTGCAATCTAAGCACACCCTCTACCACTAAGCTATACCCTCTCTGCCAAGAGATCTCTCTCTCTCTCCCCCTCTCTCTCATCAGCGTATAAAGGCACAGCAAAAAGTAACTGTCTGCAAGCCAGGAAGAGCATGCTCCCCAGATGTTGAATCTGTCGGCACCTTGATCTTGGACTCCCAACCTCTGGAACTTTGAGAGACGAATGTCTGTTGTCTGAGTCACCAGTCTGAAGCTGGAGCTGACTGAGACACCCTGTGATGCAGGAATCACTTTCCCATGGCACAGGGGGAAGCCAGCTCTGAGAGGCATATGAACTACACTAAGTTAAACCCAGGACCTAGGTTGGAGCCCTGTTTGGAAATGCTTTGAGTTGATCAGTTAGAAATGCTTGAGTTGCAAGTGACAGAACCCAGTCAACAGTCACTTCAGTGCATAGGGGTCTCTCTTGAAAAGATGATGGGAGGTCAGCCTTCCCAGGGCTGGAGGAGTGTCTTGGGGAGACCAAGGTGGGGCCCAGCACCTTCTCCCTGTGCCCTTGCCATCCTTAAAGTTTTGCCATTCTGCTTCCGAGATGCTGGCCACAGCTCCAGGTCTACAACTAGGGCTAGAAGCTGGGCGGTGGGGGCAATGGGGGAAAATCGAAGCATGTGACCTATACCCTCGGTGAGAAGCCCACCAGCCGCTGGTATACTGAGGAAGCAACCCTCTGGCTTCCCAGCCATTATGGTGAGAGACAGCCCAGGACAGGGGTTCCGCACATCCTGTGTCATTGGGTACCCCCAACACCTCTTACAGGCCCTCCTGTCTGATTCAGGGTGTTTGCCCACTTGGGTCAGTTGGGGAATTCATTCAAATTCCCAGTGCCTCTGGAAGGTTTCATTGGATTCCTAGCCAATGCGCATGCTCTGGTGGGGGTTGTTTATTTTCCTTGTGGGGAGGGGCAGAGGATGGAGTGCTTCTAATTCCATGTCTCCAGCCTGCCTCTGAGATGTTCCAGGGTTTCCGTGATGAGGGTTGCTGGCCTATTTGTTGGAAGGATTTTCAAGTTCATTGGGAGCTTGATCAAGGTGGCTGTTACCCCACAGAGCCTCCTGACGGGTAGGACAGGGGTTCCCTAGAGCTCCAGGGAGCCTGTCCTCTGGTCCTTCTCCCTCCAGCTATGCATCAAGGCTCCAACTTGGTCCTGCTGAGATAAATGGTGCTACCCAAGCTCACGCTAAACTTGGCAGCCCTAGCAAGGGCTCAGTTCCAGTGAACGGGCTGCCAAAAATACTGCCCTTGCGCTGTGACACTGAGGCTTGGGGTGAACAGGCCCCTCCCACTGCTCCCAGCCAGCCAGCCCTCTCCCCTGCAGGCCCAGCTGATCTGCAGCCTCTCCTTGAAGCCTCCCCGCATACCCCCTTTCTAGCTTCTGCTCCTCTCTGGCCCCCATTCCTCCCCCTGAGGCCTGGACTCAGCCCTGACTTCCCTGGCTGATGGGCATCACCAGTCGGCTGTGCTGGCGTCAGGCTTTCATGGCAGGGTGCGGGGAAGAGGGGTGCTGGGGTGGGTGGGAATTACTGGCCTTGCACCATGGGTTCCTCCAGCTGTCCCTTTCTTCTGAGCCACCGAGGATCACAGGCATCCTCGACTTTCCTTGGACTTCTGGTCAGTTTTGGACTAGGGGGAGCCCCAGGTAGAAATCACGGTGAGGGGAGGCCTCCCCTGGGGTCCCTGCAGACTGGCCGTGTCCCTTGGGAGCAGGCCATGGCTTTGCGGGAACCCCTTTCCACTCAGCTGTTTCCTGGTTCCAGGCGCCTCTCACCTGCCCCATGAGGACCCCGGCGGTAGCAGACCCCTCACTTGGCTCTCACTACCCTGAAGGGATGCTCTGCCCCTGTGGTTTCCCTGCCCTTGCTCACAGCTTAGTCAAAGGCACAAGCTTTCCCCTCCGGGCACATGGGTGCGTTTGCGTCTGTGGCCAGCCCGACTCAGCCCAACTCTCCCCACTTCAGGTTAGCTGGAGACACAGAGTTAGACATTCTCCCAAAGGCCAGAGGAGCTGCAGTGTTCTTTGGAACACAGTTGTGAAGTGAGTCTAGTTCCACAAGTTTGGGCTGATTGCAGGCACTAAGGTGTGACTTCTGGGCTAAGTACTGAAGGTCCCAAAACTCAGAAGCTCAGAGCCAGGACAGGAGACCCTGAGCAGAGAGAAGGCAGACAGCCTCTGGGGAGCTGGGAGAAGCTTCTGGGGAAGGCGAGATGCATGCAGGGACTGGGTGGGTTGCCAGGTTTGAGGGTCCACCAAGGACAGAAGGGTATTCGGGTATGATGGCAAGGCAGCCCCTGCCCAGCAAGGTGTGCTCAGGGCTGGGAAGTTCCACCCAGCCAGAGAACAGTGCTCTGGGAGGCAGATGACACCTGCTGATGGCAGGGCCCCAGGGATCTTTGCAAGGGCAGAGAGTCATGTGCTGGGGGTGTCCCTGATGTGGGCAGGCTCCCAGGGGCCCCCGGGGCTCCCATGAGGGGAGTTCACATGCTAGCCCAGGCTGCTGGATGCCCTGGGGTGGGGGAGTTGGGGAGAGCAGGAGATGTTCAGAAAGGAAAGGGTGGAGGCTCGTGGACAGCTGAGAGAAGCACAGCTGAGGAGCTGCTGTATGACATTGGGTTGGCTGGTGAACCTCTCTGAGCCTGCTACCACTGCTAAACAGACTGTTTTGAGTAGGGCATCAAAAACTGCGATGCTCCAGCCTGAGTAGGACGCCCACCATGTAGCAGGTGTGCATCCCCGGGCAGTTTTCTCCCCTCCTTCAAATCCAGGGTCACCGTTGATCACCAGGTGACCTGGAGACCTCATTTCATAGGGCAACGTCAGGCCCCTCTTCCAGCCCTGCTCCAGGTGAGACCCTGGGCCTCCAGATCTGACTGTGGCCATGGCCCTAGCAAGGCTGGTGTTTGCACTACGGAGCCTGGAGGCCCCTGGGTGGTGGCACAGAGAGCAGAGGCTGGCAGCTGCCGCCAGCCCCACAATGTGGCTTTTGTCAGCCAGAGTGGCGGTGGCACTCGGGACGACCTGTGCGAGGGGGTACAGGCCCCCAGACTGGCCAGAGAGTTGCCTCCAGCTCTCAACAAAGCTGCCTGGTGCAGCCACTGTGAGGCTTGGAGCCCCACTTTTGTGATGCAAATCCAGCAGGGGTTCCCTGCACGCTCTCCTCTGCTGCCCAAAAGCACTTTGTGATGCAGATGAAACGAGGCCTTCTGCATCCGCCCTGCGTTCTCCATCTCACGCTGACTCCACCTGTCCCCACCATCCTCCCCAGCCAGGCTTAAGACCACAGCCCTGCATCAGGCCGGCCTGGGACCTGGCTCTTAGGGAAATCTTAGTTCAGCCTGGAGGTGGCAGAACCAGAGAAAAGAAGTGGACGCAGAAGGGAAATCACACCTCAGTGCCTGCAATCAGCCCAAACTCGTGGATCTAGACTCACTTCACAACTGTATTCCAAAGGAGAACACTGCAGCTCCTCTGGCCTTTGGGAGAACATCTAACTCTGTGTCTCCAGCTATCCAGCTGGGAAGAGTGAGGCTCCTAGGAGCAGGCGGTGCTCCGGCTAAGCAGGCCAGGCGGGGGACAGTGTCTGAGGTGGACGGCCTCGTAGGCAGAGGTCCTGCAAGCGCCAAGGCCCCGATGTGGCCTGGCCAGTTCCAGGAAGAGACTGGCTTGTGGGAGAAGGACCCATTCCTGGACTCCTGGGCATGTACACCCAAAAAGAAGGCCTGAACCCCAGACCAACACAATCAGGTGCCCGTCCGACCCCTCCGCACACTTGGCAAATTTCAGTTTCTCCGAGCCTCTGTTTCTTTGTCTATAAAATAAGGATAGGAATAGCCTCTATCCAAGGGTTGTGGCAAAATGAAATTAGAGAATCCAAATAAAATACTGAGTTCAGTGCCCAGCCTATAACAGGCACGCAGTGGCTGATAACGTGGACAGAAATTTGACGGTACTTACCAAACTCAGAAATGTATGGGCTCATTTCCCTATAATGCCACTTCTAAGAGTTTATCCTACAAATGCCCTCACATGTACAAAATGGCACACGTTCAATGTTATTCTTCGCAGATTTGTTTGTAGCAGACAGAGATTGGAAGTGACCAAGCTGTCCATCTACAGGGGTTGGTTTCATGGATTCAGGTCTGTCCTCTTCAGCTAAAACAAGAATGAGGTTGTGTGTGCGTCCTGGTACAGGGGGCCTGGCTGCACCCTGCAAGCAAGGTCAGTGACCCATGAGAAGAATGGGGCCCAGCATCACAGGGGCCTGGGGGCCACTGGCCCAGAGAGGGGGGAGGGGGATGCCAGGAAGGGTGACATGAGGGACCGGGGTAGTGGACACACACACCTGAAGGAAAAGTGTCTCTCCTGCAGAAACTGACTGTCTTGGGGCAAAGTGGTGCACGCAGCCCCGCAGTGATGGAATAACACCACTGGTCACCATGACAACAACGGAAGGTGGGCGGTGCCCAGAGCACAGGAAGAGACTTCTGGGCCCCCAGCAGGGTTGCCTCTGGGTGGCATCTCAGTCACCCTGGGTTTGCATGTGGCCACAGTTGTGTGGATTCCCGGCCTCACTCTCCCCGTCTATAAAACGAGGATCTGACCCCCGACAACTCTGCACCTCGGTGCCTGGGAGGAAAGATTGAGAGAAAGGCTGGGAGCACATTTTTGAGCAGACACAGGGCTCTAGGGACAGACACAAAGGCTGTTGGCCTTCCCCTGCAGGCCCAGAGGGACAAACTCATCCCTTTTCTGTTCCCTCTCGCCCTCATTAGAGAGGGCTATGTGCAGCCCTGAATTTCTGTCAAAGCAGCTTCCAGGTAAATAAATACCAACTAGAGAAGTGAATGAAGGCAGACTGCATTTCCTCTGGGCAGGAGGCTTCCCAGCCGTGCTGTCCACAGGGGCTGCTGCAGGAACCCAGGTGTGAGTCCCTGTCAGTGCTGTCCACCTGCTCTCCAGCCCATAACCCTTCCAGCTTTGGAAGTGTTTGCAGAGTCATTCTACCACCCCTGCATCCCCAGGAAGTCACCATCCCACCCACCACTGGCCTGAAGCCAACCTCCTGTGGGACATCGCTAGCTGTGCGGGATCGGGGTGGGGGACAGGGTATGATTGCGGAACTCAGCATCCCCCAGGCCTGACCTCTGACCTCTGGTCATGGCATCCCCTTCTCTGTCCACAAGGGCCCAGGACGCACAATGCTTCTTACCCCTGTAGATCAATACAGGCAAGGCTATTGGGAGGGGAGGTGCACAGAAGGGCCGTCACCCACTTCCTCGCTGCTCCTGCAGGTCTCCAGAGATGCCCTGTCCCCTCTGCCCCCGCCTGGTTGGACCAGGGTGGCTCCAGGCTTCAGCCTCCCTGTCCTCCCTTGTCTACCACTGTCTCATTGACACCCCACAACCTGCCCAGCAGCCCTGGTTGTCCCCACCTCTACCAGCAGCCACCCTCTCTACCAGGCTCCACTGGCACCAGCGCCAGGGGCTGGAATGAGGAGGGGCTTAGATCCCCACTCTGTTTTGGGCCAGCAGGGAGGGTGAGCCAAGCCCAAGAGGCAATGGTTACTACCATTCTTATGCATAACGGAACATCCACGTGGTCAAACTGCATCTTGTGCGGGTGGCTTCACAGGAGGCCCTCTTGGGTCTTACTCTCAGTCACTGATAGGATAGGTTAGGAGAAAAGTCTGGGACCCACCCCCAGGTGTGAACTGATGTTCCTCTGTCTTTCACAGACCCCTGTGTTCCTGTGGTCGCCAGTCCCTACAGGAATAGTTTTATCTTCTGCCAAGGATTTCTGGGGAGGAGAGTGGTTTGAGTGGCAAAGTTTTGGGGGAGCCTGAAGTCACCTGCCCCCTCCACTCCCCCCAGGTGAAGTCACACCCCGACTCTCCCAGCCAGGTGGGCCCTGGGGCTCCAGGCTGTTGGCACAACCGCACTCCCAGGCAGGGTGACTCCTGCGGGCTTGGCTTAGGAGCGCCGGCTGCCTGCAGTCGTATCTGGGGTGTGGTCTCTTTATGCACAACATCTCCAAAAACATCCCCCACTGTCTTGAACAAACCAAGACTATCTGCCCCAGCCAAATGGCAGAAATATTGTGAGAAATTAAGCATGTGTCCTTTAGATAAAAGACTCTATTTTAGGTTGAACCTGTTTAAAGATTATGTTTCGGTCTAATTGCCACCTGGTAGTGTGATCCTGCAAACACTTCGGTGGCTTTGGGGACAGTGTTCCGTCTCTCCAGGCCTCAGTTGTCCTGTCAGAGATTCCAGGGGGTGAGGCTCAGACCCCAGTACAGCCGTCCACCCAATAGGAGAATTCCCTTTATTTCCCCAGGGTTTCTCCTCCCCTACCCTCATCTCCCTCCCAGGACCTGAGGGCAAGAGAAACCCCCCATCTCCCACCGAGGTCATAAGAGCAAGAGACAGCCCCCACCCGGGCCCTGTGGGCATTCTGACTTTGCCTTGACAGTGGGTGTGCAGAGGGAGCAGTGGCGGGTGCCAGAGGCTCCCCCGCTGGGTCTGACAGACAGTGAAAGCCCTGGGACCCCACAGCCACAAGTCCCAGAAACCAGCGTGCTCACCTCCCTCTGGGCCAGGGACCAAGCAGGGATGTCCTGAGACTAGTCCAGAGCCGGTCCTCCCACAGCCTTCTGCCACTCAGGGCCACCCCTGCACTCCCAGTGTCAACCCCAGTGACTGCTTCCAGGGATCCCTGTGCCTCAGTGCTCTGCTAGTGACTTTGTTTTTTGCCCCCATGGTCCCCACTGCACAGATGAGAACACTGGCTCTGAGAGGTGGCCCCTCCGGCCCCTTCTGCCCTGCTGGCTTCACCCCCTTCCCTCTGCCCCCAGATACTCCGTAGCCACACAGGGGCCATGACTCCCATCTCTGGGGAGGAGGAAGGAATCTCACCATGCAGAAACTCCTCTCTGGAGGTTGGACCCCTTCTGGGTCGGGGAGAGATGAGAGATCCTCCAGCCTGGCCTGGACAGACGGCATACACTCAGCATATTTTTCTGCTCCGGGACTTTTCCTGCTCTGGGGCTTTCTCTGCCCACTCTCTCTCCCAGCAACCTGCACACTGGGGCTGCTGCTGCTTATCTGCCCACCGGGCCTCCTCCCGGGCTGCAACTTCTTGGGGGCTGAGATGGGCCTTATAGCTCCCAGTGAGGGCGTGCCAACACTCTGGGTCCCCCGGTGCCCCTGTCCCCTCTCCAGGACACACAGAAGGGCCCTGCCCAAGCAGGGGATGGATTTCCCAAGCCCAGACACATCTCTTCACTTACCTCTCCCTGTTTGGGGGGGCTACGATGATTTCCTATGAGGCTTCAAGGGGCTGAGTGTTGGGGCCCCTCAGGGCTGGGGACCTTTCTCCACTGACCCCAGAAAAGTCCATCTCAGCAACCAATCCCACCTCATCATCCCCAGAACTGAAATGACTTAAAATCATTGAGAGAATCAGGTCAGGCCCAGGGAGCAAGGCTTTTTTACATTTTTTTAAAATGCCAATCCAGGGGGTGGGGGTATAGCTCAGGGGGCACGACGTCCTCGGTTCAATCCCTAGTACTTCCATTAAAAGTAAATAAATGAATAAATAAGTAAATAAATAAACCTAATCACTTCCAACCCCTACCACACACACACACACACACACACACACACACACACAAAACCCCAACAAAACAAACAAACAAAAAACGCCATCCAGTCCAATAAACTTCTGAGGGTGTTGCTTCTTCAATGAAGTTTGACATACTTACTGTGTCATTGGAAAAGTGGAACCAAAACATATGTCCCCCTGTGTTTCCATCTGAAATATTTCTGTGAATGAAACACAATTTTCCTGCTAGGCTTTTGACAGAGAACCCTGTGCTCTGGACTCCCCCTCCAGATGGCCTAATCCACAGGGGACCCGCTTCATGCCCATTAAGATCTTGAGTGGTGGGTCTGGTCGTATGAAGGCCCTGTGGACTCATCCCCAGCAGGCCGGGGACAGTCGGTGCCTGCCGGGTGGGGAACAGACCCAGGCCGAGTTACTCAGGTTAAAAGCGTCTATCCTCCCCTGGATGCTCTACTTAAAAAGGACAGCCAGGCACCTGGGGAGAGGACACCTTGAGGAACCCACCAGCACCACCCTCAGCCTCTAAGGGAAGAACTGAGGGGTGTTCCTGAGAGCCAGGCTGGACGCCCGGGTCCCAGCTCTGGCCCGGCTCCCAGACGTGCCCCACCCAGGCTGCAGGCTGGCCGGGGGCAGCGGGGCACTGTCTCCACTGGGCACACACTACATCCACACTCAGCCTTGCTCAGTCATTCAGTCATCAGGGAGGAACCCCAACATTCAACACTCTCCCTGCTCCAGAGGGGTGGGGCCCAGGGGCCTGAGGAGACCCTCCACTCCTGCCCCAGTGCCAGCTCTGGGGCCCTCCAACAGGCCTCAGGGTCGGTGTTTGGGGCCTCCCTGAGTCAATTTTTTTTAACTTTTAATTATTTTATTTTATTTTTAATTTTTTTGGGGGGGAGGAGGTAATTAGATATTTATTTGTTTGTTTATTTTAATGAAGGTACTGGGGATAGAACCCAGGACCTCGTGCATGTCAGGCATGCACTCTACCACTGAGCTCTACCCTCCCCTCTCCCAATTTCTTTTAAAAGAGGGGAAAATGGAGTTGCCAATATTTTATTTTGTCCATTAAAGTCATCGTGACAAAAACAACCTCTACCTACCGTAATGATTTCACTTAAAAAAGAATGTTTTTAATCAGAAAAAAACATTTTTCAAATACTCTAAAAAATATTCTAAAGCCTTCAGCTTTATAAAACTGACCACTCTGCCCTCTTTGTCTCATCTTACCTGAGACCACAGGCCCTGTCCGGAGCCCCTGGGGCAGGCTGCGTTGGCCTGGCTGAGTGGCCTGGTGCCACCCAGGGAACCTGAAGGCCCTGCTAGTTGGGGGACTGCTGGCCAGGCCTCTGCTGAGGTTGTGCGCGCCCTCAGATGCAGTCCCCCCAGGGTACCAGGGGGCCTCAGAAGCAGCTGGGCCAGCCTAGGTGATCTGTGGACAGCACCTGGCCTGGGGCCCTGGAGGGCTGGGCTGGTTGCATCCACCCTAACCAGCCTGGCATCTCTGGCCCCACAGGGCTGGCACCGCCGGCGGGCCAGGGCTGCCCCAGCCACGCGGCCCGATCTCCGAGCCAGCTGCCACACAAAGCCGCATTGTGGGCCTCCGCCTGGCAGGCAAGCACGTGATGGCAGAGGGTGGGTGGTGAGCCGGACGGGTGTGCCCCGCCGCCTTCCTCTTGGTCAGGATTCAGCGTCCTTACATCTGACCCCACAAAGCAGTAGCGCAGCAAGGCAGGGAGTTGGGGGCTGCGGAGATAGCAGAAAACACAGAGTTGTCACGCCCTGGGGGAGGCCCTTGTGCAGGATCTTTAAACTGGGCTCCCCCTGGAGTCTGCCCAGCACCGAGGCCTGGACTTCAACTTTGCTACACTTGTCTCACTTTGCAGTGAGGGTTGTGGGGGATTGCTGATGTAGGGCCTCCAGCCTTGCCACTTCGCTGCCAGGGTGAAGTGGAGCTCCCAAACTTCAGGCTCCTGCCACCCAGAGGTGACCCCCAGGAGCATGTCTGGAAGTCCCATACACTCTGCTCTGCCTAAACTTTGCCCGTGTCCACGGACTCCTGCAGTGAACCCACATATCTGCTCAGGGTTCCCCCAATCTGAAAATCAAAGCAACCCGAAATACCCCAACCAGAAAGCAGAGGGTCTTCCCTGGAGCCAGTGTGTGCACGCCCACCCGGAATCCCTCCCCTTCTCAAATCCTGGATTGATGAGAGGACGCTGGTGTATTGCAACATCTACACAATGGAATAGTATGTCGTTTTAAAATCCCTTACGGGGGTAGGGAGGGTGTAGCTCAGAGGTAGAGCGTGTGCTTAGTATACACGAGTTCAATCCCCAGTACCTTCATTAAAAAAGACCCCAAACTAATAGGAAAAGCATGCACCCCCAGCTGTCTCCCTGGAAGACCCCAAGTTGGTGAAGGGGCCACCACCTTCCTCCAGGGGCAGCCCAGACCTCAAGGTGTCCCTCCAGAGTTCCCCCCACCCCCAGCTTATTTTCTGCATCTGTCTGTCACACACTGTATGGGGGCCAGGGCCCCTCCCCTCAGTGGACACACCCCACCCTCACCCCTTCTAGGCCATGAAGCCAGCACCAGGGACCTGGAGCTCTTTGCCAGATTTGAGGCCAATTTTGAGTCGGGTCCCCCCTCTGCTACCCGATGCCCTGGAGATCGGTCCTGAGGAGTCACTCTACCCTCAGCCCCCTTGCCTGTCCTGCCAATGAGATGAGAGCGCACGTCTGCTGGGAGTCCCTGGGGGACTCACGAGTTTCCTCTCTGATAAAAGACACTCACAGATGTTGCTGCGTCTGGATGTCACATCTTTTAGCAGCTGAGGGTGAAGCCACACCCTGAGGAGGGTCAAGTGGCATAAGATGCCCACTGTGCTGGTGCCTCTCTCTGCACTTCCTACCATGAAATGGTCCCCCTCCAGCTGCTCTGTCCAGCTTGAGCCTGGGACTCCGTCACTTGCAACCACCCTGCAGGTAGCCCTGCCCGCGTCCCAGGATCAGTCCCCCATGTCCAGCCACCACAATGCATCCCCAAGGGTGGAGGTCATCTCCCACCCCTCACCACCCACCACCCTCCCCAACCCATGCCCCAGATGCTGGCCACAAGCCAGGCACATCCAATGGTGTTCAATACTGGTTGCTGAAACAATGCATTTCTTGTAAAACGGCCGTGGGTGAACCTGTCTGTTTTGTTGCACAGTAAATATCCTTAAGATCAACGCCGTATTCGATTTCTGAGTTGGGAAAACATTTCTCTCTCCCTGGAGAGTAATTAATAGCCTCTATTACAGGCCCCCAGTTTCTTATGCACAGTTCTAAAATCTAAATATTTCTCAAAACCGAGACTTCTCCTGTAAATTAGTGGCAAACTCAGTTGGTGGTGAAAGCTGACCTGATCAGATATAAGGGTAGATAAAGTCTTTGAGGGGATATTTGCACCTTATGGGGAGGAAGGTATAGCTCAGGGGTAAGCACGTGCTTAGCATGCACAAGGTCCTAGGTTCAATCCCCAGTCCCTCCATTAAAATAAATCAAAAATAAACAAATAAGCCTAAGTACCTACTCCCTCCCACCAGCCAAAATATTTACACGTTATACTGCAGAGACATAAATGCACTTGGTAACGGGTTGCTGCCTCAGATCTTGATAGGGTGTTACTTTATACACAATATATGCACATTATTACCGGTCTAAAATCCAAATTATCTGAATTCAGAAAAACATCCTCCCCCGGGGGCTTCTGGTAAGAAGTCGTGGGACTACTAGATAGCAAGATCTTTATAATACTGTTTATTCCTCCCCCCACCCCACCCCCTTTTTTTTTTGCTCTGGCTGCCAAGAAGGTCAGATTTAAATAATGCAGTTTATCACAACAGCTGTCCCTTGTCTAAAGTTTCTTAGTGCAATTATCCTGTCTTCTTATAACTTGCCTTTAAAAAGTTACCTGGGCAATACAGCTTTCTTGAATTTGTGTCTTTTATTTTCATTTCATCTGCTTCTCATTGTGATTATTTAAGTAAAATGAGTATAAACTGATCACAAATGAGTGACTCCAGAGGACTCTGTGGGGACAGATGGTCCCTGAGTGTCCCTGTCTGCCATCTTGCCTCCTGGGGGGTCGGCATGGGGGTGGCGCTGACATGATTACGATTGATTTTCTCAGTGCCTTGCTGCACATCCAGGGGACACAGAAGGCACAACCTCCATCCTCAGTGGCTTCTCAGTCAATTCATTCACCCTTGGCACACGTCCAGCTACCACCCGGATGCAAGGACAGCCCACTTCACGTCCATGCAATGACTTGCTTGCAACTTTGCACTGTGGACAAACTTTCTCCCAGTTCTTCCATCAGATCCATCTTGCTAGAAAATCTCAGAAAGAATGTTTGCACACATCATCCATAGGGAGTCAGTTTTCATGTAAAACTACATGTGTGTTTCTCTTTTTGACTTATTTCACTTAATGTGATACTCTCTGGGTCCAAATATCACATGATATCACTTATATGTGGAATCTAAAAAAATAAGACAAATGAACTTATTTTAAAAACAGAAACACACTCACAGACATAGAAAACAAACTTATGGTTACCAAAGGGGGAAGGAGGGAGGGATAAATTAGGAGTTTGCAATTAACATATACACACTACGATACATCAAATAGACAAACAACAAAGTCCTACTGTATAGCATGGAACTATATTCAATATCTTGTAATAACCTATAATGAAAAAGAATATATATATGTGTGTGGGTATAACTGAATCACTAGGCTGCGTACCAGAAACTAGCACAACATTGTAAATCAAATATACTTCAATGAAAAAAAAACTATTTGTGTGGATAGATACAAAGTAAAGATGCTTACTAATTGTAATAATGACAATTACTAAATGATGTGGATAAGGATTATGGGTGATGCTTTAATTTTTTCAACTTGCCATTATATTCTACTTTTGTAATAACAATAAGGAATGCAAGGCAAGAGAGTAATAGCTCAGTGGTAGAGCATGTGCTTAGCACGCACAAGTTCCTGGGTTCAATCCCCAGTGCCTCCACTTAAAAAAAAAAAAAAGGAATACAAGCTTATTCTTAATCCCCTTTGCAAATACTATTATAGAGCAGTTTCTTAGGACATTTTTCTAACCAAAAGCTTCACTGGATCTTCATATGACATTTTCATATGGATATGCTGGAAATTTACCTTAAAATGCAATCCAACTGCACAAAAATTACTCCAGTTAAACTTCTGACACTGTCTCCTTCACTGGGTAATTTTAAAAAGCTGTTTAGAGCTTCGTCTACATGACATCAAAGCAGTAAGATAATTCAATAATTCCAGTAGAAATAGGCAGACTTTCACTTCTCAATATGATAAACAAGTGCCAGTAGACTAGCCTTCTTGCTACAAACAAGAAAACTGGGGGGGAACATATAAAATGACTATTTGCAGACATTGGACAGCAGGCAGTGCAGGAATGTGAACCCTCGGTAAAGCTAAACAAATAACACAAGACCTATAATCTCCCTGGCCTCTTGCCTGCAGGTATTTACTGGACCTAAGTGCAGAGAGGGGACCCCAGCAGAGAACAGCAGTCTCATTGAGCTGAGGAGACAAAGACTGGAGTTTGGGGAGGCTGAAGAAGCTGGAATTTGTGGGGTAGAGATAGGACTAGTTGGGATTCTGGCAGAGAAATTCAGAAATCTGCATAGGATCCCTTTGCGTCTGTGGACGAAACTGCGAAAGGGGAGATGGGTTGGACAGAGAACAAGTTCAGGTGGCTGAAGGTATTTCAATCACGAGAGATCACACAGGACTGGAGACAACCCAGTACAGACCAGCCAGAGCAAGGTGTCCTCCCTGAAGACTGAGTTAATTCAACAGAGACCCTAGGATCTTAAGGATAGGGCTGAGATGACTGTAGATAAAGGCTTAACAAAGTTTGCAAACACGTTTTGACAGGTTCAAGTTGATGCACAAAGGAATGAGATGCTTGTCAAAACCAAAAGCAACCCTCTGGAACTAAAGACAGTGAAATCCAGACTTTCAAGAATAATATTCTGAAGTCCAGCATTCAATAAAAAAGTTTGGACAGGCAAAAAAGGCAGAGAAATGTAATCTATATCAAAATGGAACCCATACCAAAATGCAACCTACAACCCAAAGAAAAATGAGCCAATGGAAACAGACCAAGAAATGACAGAGATGCTAGAACAAGCTGTCAGTAACTTTAAAACAGCTATTATAAATAGACTCAAGGATTTAAAGAAAAATGAAACCATGATAAGGGGAGACATTGAAACCATAAAAAGGCAGAAACAAATGAAAAATCTAGAGCTAGAAAAAGACAATATCTGAAATGAAAAATTCACTGAGTGGAGATTCCTGATCTGGGCCAGATGGAGCAAAACACATTCACCTTGTCTCACTGCTGATGGAATTATGGTTTCCTGTACAGAATCCATGAAACAGGTATCTGTGGACTCTGAAAAGTACATTGGTGGGCAGACGGAGGAATGAGGCTAGAGTTTGCAAACACCACAAGCTTTGAGAATCAAACTAAAAGGTAGACCACCACAGATCCCAGACAGTCTGGTGGAGGCTATATAGGCGGAGCAGATTCAATTAGCATTGCAAAGCCTTTGAATGTTGAATTAACTTTGGAACCACAGCCCTCAGAAGGTGGGTCAGAACTTACAGTGTGAACTTTACCAGGTCAATGGTCACTAAAATAGTAACATTCTCCTTAGGAGTTAAACAAATACAGTGTCTCATAATGTAATGTTCAAAATGTCCAGGATATAATGCAAAATTTCATGTATTTGAAGAATCAGATAACAGAAGGAAAAAATAATAAAGAGCAGAAATCAGTGAAATGGAAAACAGAAAAATAATAGAAAATAATCAATGAACAGAAAGATGGTTCTTTGAAAAGGTCAATAAAATTAATTAACCCCAAACCAGGCTGACAAAGAAAAGAAGAGAGAAAGTACAAATTACCTACATCAGTACTTAGGGGATATCACGATATACCCCACAGGTGACAATAAGGGAGTTCAATGAACAACTCTATGCAAATAAATTTGATAACGTCAATGAAATGAACCAAATCTTTGAAAGCTACAAACTACCAAAACTCAGGTTTTGTCATTTGGAAAAACTGAATTTGTAATTAAATTTTTTGGAAAAGGAATCTCCAGATGCAGTGGGTTTCATTGGTGAATTCTACTAACCATTTACTGAGAAGATAACACCAATTCTACATAATCCCTCACAACATAAAGTAAAATAAGGGGAAAAACTTCTTGATTCAATTTATGAGTCCAGTATTGCCCTGATGCTAAAGCCAGACAACAGTACAGGAAAAGAAAAGCAATATCCTTCACAAACATAGACATACACCATCTCAACAAAATATTCATAAATAGAATCCAGAAATATATTTTAAACAAAGCATAATTCCTAAGTGAGGTTTATCCCAGGAATGCAAGGCTGGTTCAATATTTGAAAATCAATCAATATAATGTGTCAGATTAACTTACTAAAGAATAAAAGCTATATGATCATATTAATTGATGCAGAAAATACTGAATAATTTCAAGCACACATTTATGATTAAAAAAGACTTTCATGAACTAGGCATAGAGGGAAACTTCCTTAATTTGATAAAGGACATCTACAAAAAAGCTACAGCTAACACCATACTTAATGATAAAAGACTGAATGCATGCTCCTAAGATCAAGAACAAGGCAATGATATCTGCTCTCACTATGCCTATTCAACATTGTATTGGAAGTACTAGCTAGTGCAACTAGGCAAGGAAAAGAAATAAAAGCATGTAGATTTTATAAGAGGAAATAAAACTCCCAATTTACAGGCAGCATGCTTATTTATGTGAAATAAATATGTGAAAATTAATATTTAAAAAAATTTTAATCTAAAAGAGAGATCCCAGAATTAATAAATTAGTTTTTCATGGTTTTAGGACAAAAAGATCCACATGTAAAAATCAATTGTATTTCTATATACTAGCAATGAACAATTAAAAACCAAAATTTAACAGAATACCATGTATAATCGTTCCCCAAAATGAAATCTCTATAAATATAACAAAACATGCTTAAGATTTATATGCTGAAAACTACAAAGCACTGATGAAAGAAATGAAAGAAGACCTGAATAAATAAAGAGATATATCATGCTCATAGATTGGAAGATTCAATATAGTGCATATGACAATTTTCCCCAAACTGGCCTCCAGATTCAACACCATTCCAATAAAAACCCAAGCAAGACTTTATATTTGTAAACATAGACAGGCTAATTCTAAAATTTATATGGAAAGGAAAAAAAAAAAAACTAGAATACCAAAGAGAATTTTGAAAGGAAATGAAATTCAAGATTTCACATGACCTAGTTTGTGTTTGTGTGTGTGACATAATCCAGTGTTTTTCTTTGGGGATGGGTAATTAGGTTTATTTATTTATTTTTAATGGAGGTAATGGGAGCTGAACCCAGGACCTTGTGCATGCTAAGCACGTGCTTTACCACTGAGCTATACCTTGCCCTCGCATTACCTAGTTTAAAAAACCTACTATACAGCTATGGCAGTCAAGAGAGTACAGTGACGGTGAAGTGGTAGTAGACACAGAGATCAATGGAATAGACTGGTGAATCCAGAAATACACTCACATAATTACGGCTAATTGATTTTCTGAAACAATGAGATATACCTCACATACCACAAAATCCCTTTAAAATGCACAATTCAGCTATTTTCAATGTATTAACAATATTTGCACTATTTCCAGGACTTTTTCATCACCCCTAAAAAAACCTGTACCCATTATCAGTGACTCCCCATTCCCCCATACCCCAGTCTGTAGAAACCTCTAATTTCCTTTCTGTGGTCTCGATTTGCATTTCCCTGATGGCTAATGATGTTGAGCATCATTTCTTTTTCTTATTGATCATTTCTTCGTCTTTTGTATATTTGTATATTGGGAGAAATGGCTATTCAAATCTTTTGCCCACACTTTAAGTTTGTAACTTGTTGAGTTGTGTGTGTGTGTGTGTTTGTGTGTGTACAGGACTGGGTATGTGACACATCAAATATATGATGTACAAATTTTTCTCCTATTCTATGGGGCTGTCTTTTTACTTTGTGATCATGTTCTTTGAAACACAAAGGTCTTTAAATTTGATGAAGTCCATTTATCTATTTTTTTCTTTCATTACTTGTGCTTTAGGTACCGTATCTAAGAAACCATTGTCTAATCCAAGATGGTAAAGATTTATGTATATATTTCCTTCCAAGAGTTTTGTAGTTTTAGCTCTGACATCCACATGTCAGATCTACTTTTTGATACATTTTTAGTTAATTTTTTTAAATGGTATGAGATGGGGTACAAATTCATTCTAATGCATGTGAATATCCAGTTGTCTCAGCACAAAAACTATTATCTCCCCATTTAATTGTCTTGGCATCCTTGTTGAAAATGAATTACTCATAAGCTGTGGGTTTGTTTCTGGACTATCAATTCCATTAGCTTGATTTACACACCTACCCCTGTTCCAGCTCCTTACCATGTTGGTCACTATAGATTTAAAGTTTTGAAATTAGGATTTGTGAAGTCCCTCAAATTTGTTCTTCTTTATCGATTGTTTTGCCTATTTTGGGTCTCTTTTATTTTCCTATGAATTTTAGGACAGCCTGTCATTTTTTGCAGAAAATCCCATTGGGATTTTGATGGGGCTTGCGATGAATCTGCAGATCAATTTGGAGAGTATTGCCATCTTAATAATATTGTCTTTCAGTCAATGAAGTATATGTTTCCATATGTTTGTAAATTTGTCATATTTTCTTCCAAATGATTTTTGGAAAATGTGCAAAGGTAATTCAATGAAAAAAGGGTAGATTTTTGAACAAATAATGATGTAACAACTGGACATTCATATACACAAAAATAAACCTCAATCTAACCTTTGCCATCATAAAAAAATGTATTCAAAGTTGATCATAGATCTAAATGCAAAATGCAAAACTTTAAGCTTTATAGAAGCAAACACAGGAGAAAATCTCCATGACCTGTGGTTTAGACAGAGTTCTTAACATGACATCAAAAGCATTATCCATGTTAAAAATGTAAATTGGAGTTCACCAAAATTTAAAACTATCACTCTACAAAAGGTACTATTAAAAGAATGAAAAGACAAACTACAGATTTGAGATAATATTTGCAAATGAGATATCTGACATATATCCAGATTATAGAATGAACCCTCAAACTCAACATTAAGAAACAACTCACTTTTTAAACGGACAATACCAAATGTTGGTAAGGAAGCATTCGTTGCTGGTGGGAGTATGAAGTTGTTCAGCCACCGTGGAAGCAGTCTAGCAGGTTCATATAAATTCAAGTATTTACACTTACAATATGACCCAGCAATCCCACTCCTATTTTCCCTAGAGAAGTAGAAAATTAGGTTTACGATTGTACACAAATGTCTACACCAGCTCCTTTCATAGTCACCAAAAACTGGAAACAACCAAATGTCCTTCAATGGGTGAGTAGATAAGTATTCATACAATGGCATACTTCCCGGCAATAGAAAGACTGAATTACTGATACATGAAACAACATTGATGAACCTCAAAGGTGTTAATCTGGGTGAAAGAAGCCAGTGTCAAAAAGTTACAAACTGTGCGATTTTATTTATATGACATTCTAGAAATCACAAAACTATGGAGAAATAGAACAGACCAGGGGTTCTCTAGGGTTAGGTGTGGGGAGAGATTCTGACTATGAAAGATAGCACACACAAAAAGATAGACTTACCATACAATCCAGCAATCCCACTCCTGGGCATATATCCAGAGAGAACTTTAATTCAAAAAGATACATGCACCTCAGTGTTCATAGCAGCACTATTTACAATAACCAAGACATGGAAACAACCTAAATGTCCATCAACAAGTGATTGGATAAAGAAGCTGTGGTATATTTATACAATAGAATACTATTCAGCCATAAAAAATAATAAAATAATGCCATTTGCAGCTACATAGATGGACCTGGAAATTGTTAATCTAAGTGAAGTAAGATGGAAAGAGAAAGAAAAATACCATATGATATCATTTATGTGTAGAATCTTAAAAAAAAAAAAAAGACACAAATGAACTTATTTACAAAACAGAAACAGACTCACAGACACACAGACATAGAAAATGAACTTATGGTTACCAGCAGAGGAAGGGGGTGGGAAGGGATAAATTGAGAGTTTGAGATTTGCAGATACTAACTACTATAAATAAACTAATAAACAACAAGTTTATACTGTATCATACAGGGAACTATATTCAATATCTTGTAGTAACCTACAATGAAAAATAATATGAAAAGGAATATATGTATGTATATGTATGACTGAACTATCATGCTGTACACCCAAAACTGACACAACATTGTAAACTGACTATATTTCAATTAAAAAAAAAAAAAAAGAACAAGGGAATTTGGGAGGAGATAAAACTGTTCTGTATCCTGATCAAAGTGGCAGTTAAGTTAATCTATACAAGTATTAACATTCATAGGATTGTACACCAAAAAAAGAAAAGCCCATCTTACTGTATATTAATGTTTAAAAATACATAAATCTGAAAAAGAGTCACAAAAACTAAATAAAATCCATGATAACACAAAGGAAAATTACCAAACCACAAAAGGAAGAAGAAAGGAACAAAGAGGAAATACCAAATCAACTGCAAAAATAAGTTCAAAATGGCAATAAACACATATCTATCATTAATTACTGTAAATGTTAATGGACTAAATGCTTCAGTCAAAAGACATAGGGTGGCACACTGGATAATAAAGCAAGCTGCATACAAGAGACCCACTTTAGGGAGAAGGACACGTATAGAATGAGAGTTAAAGATTGGAAAAGGATATTCCATGCAAATGGAAAAGCCAAAAAAGCAGGTGTTGCAGTACTGATTTCAGGCAAAATAGACTTTAAAACAAAGGCCATAAAGAAAGATAAAGAAGGACATTTTATAATGATTAAAGGAGTAATACAAGATGAGGATATTATACTTATTAATATATATGCACCCAATATAGGAGCACCTAAGTACATAAAACAATTACTAACAGAGATAAAGGGGGATATTGATGGGAATACAATCATAGTCACAGATTTTAACACTGCATTAACAGCACTAGACAGATCTTCCAGACAGAAAATAAATAAGGCAACAGAGAAATTAAATAATACAATAGAAAAATTAGATTTGGTGGATATTTTCAGAGCACTACACACCCCAAAAATAGGATATACATTCTTTTCAAGTGCACATGGAACATTTTCCAGGATCGATCATGTACTTGAGCACAAAAGAAACCTCAGCAATTTTAAGAAGATAGAAATTATCTCAAGCAACTTTACTGACCACAATGTCATGAAACTAGAAATCAACAACAGAGAAACAAAGGAGAAAAAAAGGAAAGCATGGAGATTAAACAATATGTTATTAAAAAACCAATGGGTCAATGAGGAAATCAAAGCTGAAATTAAAAAGTACCTTGAGACAAATGAAAATGAAAACACAACCACACAAAATTTATGGGACACAGTAAAGGCAGTGCTAAGAGGGAAGTTTATAGCGATACAGGCCTTCCTCAAAAAAGAAGAACAATCTCAAATAAACAACCCAACCCACCAGCTAGAAGAATTAGAAAAAGAAGAGCAAAAAAACCCAAAAGGCAGCAGAAGGAAGGAAATAATAAAGATCAGGGAGGAAATAAATAAAAGAGAGATTTAAAAAACCATAGAAAAAAAGTCAACCAAACCAAAAGCTGGTTTTTTGAAAAAGTAAATAAAATTGACAAACTTCTGGCCAAACTTACAAAGAAGATAAAAGAGAAAGAGTACAAATAAGCAAAATAAGAAAGGAAAATGGAGAAATTACAACAAATAAAATAGAAATACAGAATATCATACGAGAATACTCTGAAAAACTATATGGAACCAAAATGGATAACCTACAGGACATGGACAAATTTCTGGAAACATACAGTCCAACAAGACTGAATCAAGAAGAAACCGACCACTTGAACAAACCAATCACTAGAAATGAAATAGAATTAGCAAATGAAAGTCCAGGACCAGACAGCTTCACCTGGGAATTCTACCAAACATACAAAGAAGAGCTCATACCAGTCCTTCTCAAACTCTTCCAGAAGACTGAAAAGGAGGGAATGCTCCCAAACTCATTCTATGAAGCCACCATCACCCTGATACCAAAACCAGGCAAAGACACTACCAAAAAAGAGAATTATAGGCCAATATCACTGATGAACATAGATGCAAAAATCCTCACCAAACCATTAGCAAATAGAATCCAACAGCACATAAAAAAGATTATACATCTTGACCAAGTGGGGTTCATCCCAGGGACACAAGGGTGGTTCAGCATATGCAAATCAATCAATGTAATACATCACATCAACAAGAGAAAGGACAAAAACCACATGATCATCTCAATAGATGCAGAAAAAGCATTCAACACCCATTTATGATAAAAACTCTCACCAAAGTGGGTATAGAGGGAACATATCTCAAGATAATAAAAGCTATATATGACAAACCTACAGCCAGCATAGTACTCAACGGTGAAAAACTCAAAAGCTTCCCACTAAAATCTGGGACAAGATAAGGATGCCCACTATCACCACTCCTATTCAACATAGTCTTGGAAGTCCTAGCCACAGCAATCAGGCAAGAGAGAAATAAAAGGGATCCAAACTGGAAAAGAAGAGGTAAAAGTGTCACCATATACTGATGACATGTTACTATATATAGAAAACCCTAAAAGGTCCACACAAAAACTACTAGAGTTGATCGAAGAATTCAGCAAGGTAGCAGGTTACAAAATTAACGTTCAAAAATCAGTTGCATTTATTTACACTAACGATGAATCAACAGGAAAAGAAAGTAAAGAAACAATCCCTTTTAAAATAGCACCCAAAGTAATAAAATACCTAGGAATAAATCTAACCAAGGAGGTGAAAGAATTATACACAGAAAACTATAAACCACTGATGAAGGAAATTAAAGAAGACTTTAAAAAATGGAAAGATATCCCATGCTCTTGGATTGGAAGAATCAATATTGTTAAAATGGTCACACTGCCCAAGGTAATCTACAGATTGAATGCAATCCCTATCAAATTACCCAGGATATATTTCACAGAACTAGAACAAATCATAATAAAATTTATATGGAACCATCAAAGACCTAGAATTGCCAAAGCATTACTGAAGAAGAAGAAAGAGGCTGGAGGAATAAATCTCCCAGACTTCAGACAATATTATAGAGCTTTAGTCATCAAGACAGCATGGTATTGGTACAAAAACAGACATACAGACCAATGGAACAGAATAGAGAGCCCAGAAATGAACCCACAAACTTTAAGTCAACTAATCTTCGACAAAGGAGGCAAGAATATACAATGGAATAAAGACAGTCTCTTCAGCAAATGGTGTTGGGAAAACTGGACAGCAGCATGTAAATCAATGAGGCTAGAACACTCCCTTACACCATACACAAAAATAAACTCAAAATGGATCAAAGACTTAAACATAAGAAAAGATGCAATAAACCTCCTAGAAGAAAATATAGGCAAAACATTATCTGACATACATCTCAAAAATGTTCTCCTAGAGCAGTCTACCCAAGCAATAGAAATAAAACAAGAATCAACAAATGGGACCTAATGAAACTTACAAGCTTCTGCACAGCAAAGGAAACCGTAAGTAAAACTAAAAGACAACCTATGGAATGGGAGAACATTTTTGCAAATGAAACCAACAAAGGCTTGATCTCCAGAATATATAAGCAGCTCATATGACTTAATAAGAAAAAAACGAACAACCCAATCCAAAAATGGGCAGAAGACCTAAACAAGCGATTCTCCAAGGAAGACATACAAATGAGCAATATGCACATGACAAAATTCTCAATATTACTAATTATCAGAGAAATGCAGATCAAAACTACAATGAGGTATCACCTCACACCAGTCAGAATGGCCATCATTTGAAAGTCCACAAATGAAAATGCTGGAGAGGCTGTGGAGAAAAGGAAACCCTCCTACACTGCTGGTGGGAATGCAGTTTGGTACAGTTACTGTGGAAAACAGTATGGAGATTCCTCAAAAGACTAGGAATAGACTCACCATGACCCAGGAATCCCGCTCCTGGGCATATTTCCAGAAGGAACCCTACTTCAAAAAGACACCTGCACCCCAATATTCATAGCAGCACTATTTACAATAGCCAAGACATGGAAACAGCCTAAATGTCCATCAACAGATGACTGGATAAAGAAGAATTGGTATATTTATACAATGGAATACTACTCAGCCATAAAAACCGACAACATAATGCCATTTGCAGCAACATGGATGCTCCTGGAGAATGTCATTCTTAGTGAAGTAAGCCAGAAAGAGAAAGAAAAATACCATATGAGATCTCTCATATGTGGAATCTAAAAAACAAACAAACAAACAAAACATAAGTACAAAACAGAAACAGACTCATAGACATAGAATACAAACTTGTGGTTGCCAAGGGGGTGGGGGGTGGGAAGGGATAGACTGGGATTTCAAAATGTAGAATAAATAAACAAGATTATACTGTATAGCACAGGGAAATATATACAAGTTCTCATGGTAGCTCACAGAGAAAAAATGTGACAATGAATATATGTATATGTTCATGTATAACTGAAAAATTGTGCTCTACACTGGAATTTGACACAACATTGTAAAATGATTATAAATCAATAAAAAATGTTTTAAAAAATCTGAAAAACAAATACTGGATGGTCTTAACAGAAGATGAAACACGCAGAAGGAAAGGCTTGAAGACCAGCGACTAGAGCTATCTAAAGCATGGAGAGAAGAACGGCTGAAGGACATTAACATATTGACCTACGGGCAATATCCAGGGATGAAAGTTATCTCTAATCAGAATCCTCAAAGAGAGGGCATGGGCAGATAAAATATATGAAGAAATAGTGATGGAAAAAGTTCCCAATTTGATTAAAATATATATATATATATATATATATAAACACACGAATCTAAAGGATACAAGGAAACTTAAGAAGAATCAACACGAAGAAAATCACAGCAGAGATCACTTTACTCAAATCACTAAAAACCTGTGATGAGAAAAATCTTAAAATCAACCAGGAATGAAAGACAAATTACATATGGGGAACAAAGAAAATAATGACCATCAGAAATAACACAGGGCTGACAACAGTCAAATGAATAATTTTAAAGTGCTGGGGACAGTGGGTACTGTCAATGTTTCAACATCCAAAAAATTTCTTCAGAAGGAAGTTGACAGTTTACAACAATAATATCAATATCTTATCAATAGCAGTATCAGTATCTTACAGGATTATCTGATGTAGAAGATAACAAAGGATGGAAGGGGGGAGATGAAAGTCCATTATTTTAAGGTTTACTTCTTATTTGAGCAAGTATACTATTATTTGAAAAGTTAACAATGGATGTTATAAATCTAAAGCAACTAGTAAAAGGGTGAAGATAATAGGTAGACCAATAGAGGAGATTAAGTGGAATATTTAGAAACACAAATCTAAAAGAAGGAAAGAAAAAAAAAAAGGAAGAAGGAACAGATGTACAAAAAGAAGACAAATAGCAAGATGGAAAATTTAAAGCCAGCCTTATCCATAATTAACAAAATTAATGAACTAAATTAAAAGACAGAGACCCTTGTACTGAATTTTTAAAAACACCCAAATAATATTGTTATCTATAAGAGGTATACTTTTAATACAAATCCCCAAGAGGTAAACAGTAAAAGGATGGAAAAATATGTATTGTGCAAACAATAATCCTAGATCATTTGAATTGCTTCCTTAATATTACATAAAGTAGATTTCAGAAAAATATTACTAGAAATAAGGAAGAGCATTTCATATTAATAAAAATATCCATTTACCAGAAAGACATAATCATCTACTAGGGCTGAACTGTGTCCCCCCTCAAAACATATGTTAAAGCCTTAACCCCCAATGTAACCATATCTGGAGATAGTCTTTAGGAGGCAATTAAGTTTCAATGAAGTTATAAGGGCGGGGTCCTAATCCATAGGACCTTATAAGAAGAGGAAAAGACATCTGAGATCTCTCTCTCTTGCTCTCTCTTCAGGTGCACAGAGACACAGTAAGAAGGCAGCCATCTGCAAAGCAAGAAGAGAGGCTTTGCTAGAAACTAAACCCTGCTGTGCCTCGGTCTTGGACTTTCCAGCCTCCAGAACACATTTCTGTTGTTAAAGCCGCCCAGTCTATGGTACTTGTGACGGCAGCCCAAGCTAAGGCACTGTCTTAAATGCATATGCCCATACTAAGATTGCCTCAAAATACACTAGGCAAAAGTAGATAGAACTGAAAAGAGAGAAATTTCTCATTACATGGGAGATTTCAACAGGAGATGCACAGGAAAGCATGGAGGATACAGAAGGCTTGAACAACACTACCGAGTGACTTGACCTGATTGACATTGAATCACATAATGGCAGAAGGCACATTATTTTCATGTGCGTATATCTGGGGCAACCAACCAAACAGGCCAAGTGCTGGATCGTAAAATGAATCTCATCACATTTAAAAGGGCTGGAAATTGTACAATACAATAGTACAGTAATCTGACCACAGTGGGATTAAACTAGAAATTAATAACAGAAACGTGTGTGGCTATTCCCCATATATGTGGAAGTTAAACAAAATAGTGCGGGGGGGCAGGCTATAGCTCAAGCACTAGAGCACATGCTTAGCACACACGAGGTCTTCAATTCAATCCCCAGTATCTCTAAAAATAAGTAAGTAAGTAAGTAAGTAAGTAAGTAAGTAAGTAAGTAAGTAAATAAATAAATAAATAAATAAATAAATACCTCCGTACAAAAAAAAAATTAAAAAAAAGAAAAAAAAGATGCTCCTAAAAATTCCTTGGGTCAAAGAAGAAATAACAGGGAGAATTAGAAATTCTGAAAGTCTTTTGAATGGTGTGATAGTGGAAACACAACTTACCAAAAACCTCAAGATACAGTTATATAGTGTTTCGAGGGAAACTTAGGGCTTTAAATACTTTTGGGGAGCGTTGTGGAGGAAGTAATTAGGTTTATTTATTCATTTTCAATGGAGGGACTGGGGATTGAACCTAAGACCTCGTATGCACATGCTCTACCACTGAGCTATACTTTTATTAGAAAGGAGAAAGGTGGATGGTGATGGTGTATTCAAGTGGTCCTTGGGGAGAGGCACAAGGACAGCACGTGTGGGGCAGTGCAGCAGAACAAGGGGTCAGGCCCGGGGTCCTGGGCAGATGGGAGCCAGAGAGATGAGTCAGTGCCTGGTGGGAGGGTGGGGGTTGGGGGCCAGAGAATTCTCTGGACTGTACTTTCTGCCTGAAAATAGAGTAATGCTTTCTGGTGTTCACCACCCCCTAAATGCCCAGAAAAGCCCAACTGACCGGCATTTTTCCGGTGCTGGTTAGAGAGATGGTGGGGGTGCAGCTGAGACCCGGGGGTGCAGCCCCGGTGGGTCTGAATCCCCACAACCTCCGTCCTGGAACTGACTGCCTCCACTCTCCCATCTCATCTCTCAGAGTGGGGGCAGGACGGGGCTGCTGTTCTGACCTCGCGGGGAAATCTGAATAATTGATGCCGCACTCTAATGTTTCGGGCAATTGTCATCAGGCAAGAAACACAAGCCCAGTGTGCAGAGAAAGAGGTCCAGGACAAAGGGCTGTTGTCATCGCCCCCTTCCCCCGGCCTCAGGTCTGTGTGGCTCTCTCCCCAGCACATGATCTGTGACAATCGTCCTGTGTTCTCCCACCTCCCCGGGGGAGCCGAGGGCGGGATGATCAGGGAGGCGGCTCCCCCAGGACTGCGGGGGAGGACTGTCCCCTGCCCCCACCCCCCGGTCTGGACCATGCTCCCAGCTGTTGCTGGGTACCCGCTTGGCACTGCCTTCTCTGCTGAGAGCTGCTGCCCGACAAATACAGAGTTCTCACCCAAACAAACAGCACAGATGGGTCCCCAGGGGCCTGCGAGCCCAGTGTGCTGGGCGTGGCCTACATAGGGAATCGGGCGGGGGCGTCCTGAGGGCTCCCTGAGCTCCAGCCCAATGGCAGAGAGAGTCCAACCCTGTTTGGATTTCTGGCACTGGGGGCCGCGCCTCATTTGTCACACCCCGAGGGGGAAAAACAACCTATAGCAAATGAACTCCAAACACACAGCCCCCATGAGCAGAGAGCAGGTGACCATCAGACCTCTTCTGACCTGGCACCTACAGCCGTGACGGCATATCTGGGACAAGGTGGGAGTTGCATGAGGGTGTAGATGCCCATCTGGTCACGGTTGGAACTGTAGGGATGGGGCTGGTGTGGGGAGGGGGAGGGATGTGGCAGGCTTCCCTACAATGTTTCCCAAATCAGTCATCTGTGCCATCCTAGAAAAGCACAGAAATTCTCGGTCAGCTCCGGTGAAGTCCCGCCCTCCCCAAGTGAAGAGCGCTGGACCCTGGCATCATTTTTTTTTTTTTTTTTTTTTTTTTTTTTGTAGGATTGAGGCTCCGAGAAAAAGGTAGTCGTTACGTTTTCCAGATGAAGAAGGGAACACCTTGGGAAGGAGGTCCAGTTCGCTAGCCCGTGGTGGGGACCATCTCAGCTGCATCTGGATTTCAGGTCGGGAGAGAGGGCGTGCGGACCTCCAGACTGTGGAGCAGAGCTGAGAGCAAGGCCTGGGCAGAATCAAAATGCAGGGTCCTTTGTTCAAAAAGCATTTGAAGAGGGGAGGACATAGCTCAGTGGTAGAGCACATGCTTAGTATGAAGGAGGTCCCGGGTACCCCAGTACCTCCATTAAAAAATAAATGGGTAAATAATCCCCATTATCACCATTAAAAAATAAATAAGTAAATAAATAAAATAAACCCTAATTACCACTCCTAAAAGAAAAAAAAAATTGCAGCATTTGAAAACAGTGTTTTTCTTTCTTTCACGGTCTCTCTTTCAACCTGTTGTGGGTTTTTAATGTTTTTTATTTAATATTATACTCCTTTGGGCTCAGGGACACTTGCAAGGTAAATGCAGACCCTCACAGGCACTCAGGTTCTGCCCTGCAAATCTGTGGGGGGGGGGGGGCATGTGTGCCTGATCCTCCCTGTTTCCTGCCTGTCCCCCAGGAGTGGGAGAACCTTTACTGGGGCAGGAAGCTGGAGGCAGGATTCCTGCACCGGCTCTGTTGTCCTATTGACCTCCCTTACAAAATGTAAATTCAAGGATGAAACCATCAAGAATTTCCAGGTGGGGACTACAGAGCCTTGAACCCCAAGCAAAGCCCCTTCTGGATGGCACCCATCCAGCCAACTCTGGCTGCCAAGGCCTTTCTAAGACTAAGAAAGCTGGGCACCCTGCCTGGTGGCTGTGGCAGAACTGAAGTGTCTGGGGTCAAGCCTTCACCCCAGGCAGCCGCATCAGTGTGGAGAGTCAAGTTCAAGGCAGAGGGAAAGCCATGCTGAACTGGGGACTGGGATTGTGAGCAGACACCAGGGAAATCCGCCCACATCCTTTCTGAAGAGCCCCCATACTTGCCCACTCCCGGGAAAAAGGACCAACCCAAGTGATGCTCCTTGGGGACCAAAGACCTGCTGACACTGTAGGTACGAAGGCCGGTCCCCCTTCCTGTCTAGCGCAGCCCCAGAGGCCCCAGGGCTCTTGCAGGGCATCCTGGGTCCTTCTCCCCCTCCACCAGCCCCGCCCTCT
The DNA here is from genome assembly GCF_036321535.1 of Camelus dromedarius. NCBI lineage: Eukaryota > Metazoa > Chordata > Mammalia > Artiodactyla > Camelidae > Camelus > Camelus dromedarius. Next base: position 4,261,962 of record NC_087464.1, read on the forward strand.
TCCTTTCCTTACACTTTGGTTGTGCATCTCCCAGGAAGAAGGCTCTAAATGGGATCGGTTGCCAGCGCCTATACAGAGGGTCCTGGTATGCACACTACAGCAGAGGGGGCTGGGGCCATAGACCTTTCACCAGGGGTGAGCCCAGGGGCTTTCTAGGGAACAGGATCTCCGGCTGCCCTGGGAGAGGTGTGAGGGACACAGGAGCAGGGGACCAGGCTGCTATGAGACCACTGGCTGTGGAAGAGAGACCTGACAGTTCAGTTCAACCCCAAACTTGAAACCAGTGGGTCTACCTGGAGCACTTCAGGAACCCTGATCTCTGGCCGTCGTAGGAGGTTGGGAGATAAAAGAGAGGATGGATGAGGCTCAGAAGTTTCTTCTGGGGAGGTGGAGCTCTGGGCCTGCCTCGGAGGGCGACTTCCACAAGATCAGGGACAAGATGGAGATGGGGTGAGACCCTGAGGCAGGGGGAGGTCTGGGTAGATCAGGTGAGAAGTGGAACTTCAGATCCTGGTGAAAACCCAGATCTGCCTAAGTGACCACCCCCTTGTAGGTGGCAGTGCCCCACCCCCATCCTGCTGGAGGATCACGCCATGACCTCCAGCATGGCAGGTGTCTAACAAGACAAGGGCTCCCTGGGGACCCACCTCCACACTCCATCCCACAGCCAGACCGTAGGATTAAATCCCAGCACAGCCCTACTGGGGACCTGCTGAAGGAGGGGAGATCTTTTAAATTTTGATCTTTTATGGTGGTAAAATACACATAACATCAAGTTACCATCTTAACCATCCACAAGTGTATAATTCAGTCATGGCAAATACACTCCCACTGTTGTGAAACCATTGTCACCATCACCTCCAGAACCCTTTTCATCTTGCAAAACTGAAACTCTGCACCCCTTAGACACCGTCCCCTCCTCCCCCCACCCCTGGAAACCACCATTCTACTTTCTACTCTAAATTTGACTGTTCCTCAGGGGAACCTCACATGAGTGGAATCTCCGTGCGTCCTTTTGTGTCTGGCTTCTTTCCGCTTAGCATAATGTCTTCAAGCTTCATCCGTGTTGCAGCAGGTGTCAGAACGGTGGGCGGAGAGGGGGCGTCATGTCAAAGTGGCTGCAGGCTGAGGCCAGACCTGGAAGAACTGGTCCTGAGGATGTGGAAGAAAGGAGGGCAGAACAGGGATAAGGGGTGCATCCCTGCAGGCACAGTCTCTGGGGCTCACCCATCACGCCCTGGCAGGGACCCCCGGAGGAGGGGCTCCTTCTGTGCCCTAGGATGGTTCCTGGGAGGAGGGGCGACAGCCACAGGACCAAAGGCTCCAAGGGAGGCCAAAAAATTCAGGAAAGGCTGCCAGATCCGCCATTTACCACGTGACAAAGGGTGCTAATGAGGGGCACGGTGCAGTGTCGTGTGCTTCTTCCTGTGTGTGGGGACTGACAGCGGAGGCTGTTGCTGCAGGGACCCGACAGCAATGGAACAACAGGGTCTCAGTGGAACAGAGGACAGATGGTGGTGTCAAAGGCAAGGGGAGTGCAGCGATGTCGATGAGTTCAAGATCGGAGCAGCAGCAGCTGGGGCCCTGCCGAGCAGACAACCAAGGAGGCGCTTCCTACAAGGCAGGCGAGTGGGACGGGCAGTCAAGGAGGGTACCGCTTAGTTGATACAATAAATGATACCAAGGAGGGACTGCCAGGGGGCTGGGAGCAGCCAAACCATGATGCCTGAGCTCAGATTCAGACCCAGAGCCCAGCCTGAAGGAGAGGCCGGCTCCGCGCAAGGGCTCTGCAACCCCATGGCAGGTGTGCACAGTGGTGACTTCCTCCCTGAAGGAGTCCCGGCCTTTAACTGGGTGACCATGCATGGTGGTGGGAGGGGAGCACGGGGAACTTTTCAGGACTGTCAGACACAGGCTCTGAATTGATACCAATGAATGGGGACCAAGGGGTCATCACGGCCCCCTGGGGGAGGAGCGGTCAGGATCAGGTTCAAGTCTAGCTTGGGATGGCCCACTGAGTCCTTTCTCCTCTTCTGAGTGCATCATCAAGATGGCGTTTCTTGGCTACTAGCTGAACCTCCACATGGGCTCCGTAACCTGTTGGGCAAGAGCTGTCAGAGTGGGAAGGGCAGCATGGAAGCCTCGGAAATTGCCCCCTCCCCTCACAGGGCTAGGAGATCAAACTAGTGCCACCTTCCAAGAGGGAAAGCAGAGATTCATCCCCCCCTCAAAAAAACACCTAGTAATTCTGGTATTCGGAGGGGGAGGTGGTGGCCCCTGTCATATCCTCATTTCACTCACAGGTCTGAGCCTACAAAAACTAGATCTGTGATGACACATTATAGTGACATGATGGACTAAATTGTCCCCTCCCCTACCTCCACCCTTGCCCAACTTTGTATGTTGAAGCCCTAACTGCCAGACCCCCACCACCATGTGACTATGTTTGGAGATGGGGCCTTCAAGGAGGTTGTTAAGGTCAAAAGAGGACTGATATTTTTATAAGAAGAGGAAGAGACCCCAGAGTTTCCTCTCTGCATATGATCGGAGGATGGCCGCATGAGGACACAGTGAGGAGGCAGCATTTACAAAGAGGCCTCGCCAGAAATCACCCCTGACAGAACCTTGGCATGGACTTCCAGCCTCCAGAATGGGAGAAAACAGATTTCTCTTGTTTAAGCCAACATGTCTGTGATCTTCCATTGGGGCAGCCAGCAGCGTGGCCCAAGCAAACTTCTTCAAGGGGAGCCAGATCCCAGCAGCAGCATCAGAGGCCCTGTACAGAGCAGATCAACTGGTTCAAGTGTGTGATCAGCCACCCACCTGGGAATGTCTTCCTTTCCATCCCTGCCAGAATCAGTTTGTTTGGGATTAGCAGATAAAAGTACTGTATATAAAGTAGTTAAATAACAAGGACCTGCTGTATAGCTCAGGGACCTATACTCAACATCTTGTAGTAAACTATAAGATGCAAAAGAATATATCTATGTGTATGTGTAATGGAATCACTATGCTGTACACCAGAGACTGATACAACATTGTAAATCAACTATATTTCAATTTAAACAAAAAGGTTAAAAAAAAAAAAAAGAAACAGTTTGCATTTGTGTTGGGTGAACAACAGCACACACTGGGCTGGGCCGTCTGCACATTTCATAAACGGACAATTCGTGTACGTTCAGTTCTTCTCACAAACATCTTGTCCTCCAGGCTCACCACCAATGGAGTCAGTCATTTTTGGCTGACCTAAAAAATGGGCTAAAAATCACCCATGCCGCAGGGTTGGTGGGAGTTGGCAGAGTAGCGGGTCACACTGGGACTACATGAAGGGCAAAAGGGTCCAGGCGAGTCTGCACACTGGATGCGGTGACAGGAAGGCAGCCCCACAGTCGGGTGCTGGAAAGGATGCCCCTGCAGGGGTCTGAGGACGGGGCCCCATGGCGGGCGGGGTGGGACCCATGTCTGGCCAGGGAGCAGAGCAGGAACAGTCCCGGGCCTGGGTGGAGATGGGAACCCTTTGCAGATCCACCAGGCAGACCCCAGAGGGTCGCGGGACAGGTTTGGGTGGGGAAGAATCGCACATGCTACCTGGACAGAGCCCCACTGGCCTGTGCAGCAACTTGGTGCTGATAGAGATGGGACTCTGCCTCTGTGGGGCCCAGAGCTTGATCTCCGAGCACAGGTCCCATGGGCAGGGCAGCCAGTGGCACCCAGGACCTATGCCAGACACCCCAGGAGTGCGTGGCCTGGAGCTTGCTCCTGACCCTGAACCATGCGTGAAGTCCTGGGGCCTGTGTTCTGAGGGACCCCTCTGCCATCAGCCTAGGTTTTCATCTGCTGCTGATACATGTTCAGATGTGAGTGGCAGCCCCTCTCCTCCAGACTTTCACGTGATTTCCCCAAACAGAGTGGACGCTATGGATGGGCTGGGGCTGACCCACCCAGGGCTCCCAGCCTCTCAGCCCCACCTGTTTGTGTCCTGGGCCCGTCAGGGGGCGGGGGCGGGGACAACTCCTCCTTAACCCCGCCCCCCCAGCTGTGCAGGTGGCTCAGAGCCAGCAGCAGCCTGGCCCCACCCCCTCCTTGCCCTCCGCAGCTCATCCAGCCACTGCGTCTTCCAGTGGGGAATTCCAGAGCCAGATATCAGGAAAATACAAGCATATCCACCTCGTTCCTTCAGGAAGGAAGCAGGAGGTGGGAGTGAGCGTGTGGTCCAGTGAAGTGGACGGCCGTGTGGGGAGCCCACTGGCCAGGCAGCAACCCCAGGCCTCTTGTCTCTGAGAAGTGATGAGGCTGACCTGGGAGCAGTTCCCCCACCACCCCTCCTCCACCTGCTCTGGGACCTCTCCTTCCCCTTTCCTGGATCGGGCCCCCCACGGACAGGAGGTGCCCAGGGAGGAAGGACTGGAGGGCATCACATCACCTGCGCCTGTGGAAGCTCCGGAGTGGACGTATCTGTTGGTCCCCTGCAGCTCTCCTGCTGATGCTCTGGGTGCGTCCCCCACCCCGCTTCCTGCCAGGCCTCTGGCTGGCACCCTACTTCATAGGGCGCGGTGAAGGTTAGGTGCAGAAAGTATCCAGCCCTCTTAACCCTGGCCACTGGGGGCCTTGGAGGGGCCTGGCCTCCCGTCTCAGGGCTGTAGTGGGACCTGTGAGGCCTCGCAGCCCTGGGAGCCAGCTAAGACCCAGTGGGGCAGACGGAGGGTGGTGCTGCCACCATTAGAGGCTCAGCAAGTGGAGGACTCCAGGCCCCAGTGTCCCTTGACCAGGTCCTGCACCCAAGACACCTTTCTGTTGTTTGTTTTAGAAGGAGATCTTTTGCAGTTTGGAGGAAACATTAAGAGGATGACCAGGAGCATCTTTCCTTAGTATCAGTGCTTGTTCTTTCACACGCTGGTGTCAAGTTCATTCGTGCAGAAAATTCAGGAGGCTGTACTGAGCATTTCCTCTGAGTGTCCAGGATGCTGAAGACTCAGAGTGGTCACATCCTGGGAGGGACATCCCAGCTCACTAGGGAAGGTGCGCCCACGTGGCCTGAGCAGCCCAGGGGATGGAGAGATGCCTCACACACCCCAGGTTTGCAGGGGAGCCCCTCTGGCCCAGGTGGCCCTGGGCACAGAATTAGGGTCTCCAGGGGGAGTTGCAGGCCCCTTGCTTCTGCATGAAGGGCTGAGAGCAGAGGGGGGTGACCCATTCGGGCCCTCAGCCCAGCAGTCAGCGTGTTGGGGAGGTCCTCTCCCCACCCATAGAGCACATGCTTTGGAGTTGGGAAGCCACCCCCCTCATTTCCCCTCGAAGGTATCCAGGATGTGATCAGGTCTGGGAAGCAGTTCCACCCCTGGAAACTCAGACAGCAGCCTGGTCTTCTGAGTGGTGTCTGGGGAGGGATGGCTTGGGTCCAAATGCCCATGCCTTGGCTGGCTATCAGCTGGGACGGTGGCGTAACTTCTGGAAACTGAAGCTTCCGGATTTAGAAAATGGGAACAGAATCCTCGTGCACACAGCCCAGGGTTTTGTGAGGAGGAGGCCAGATAGCCAAGGCAAGGTGCTCAGCCGCTGTCCCCAGGGAGGGTGCTGTGTGAGTGGGGCTCCTGGACCTCGGGAGCCCAGCTGGAGGCCTGGTCAGAGACCAGCGGGCCCGGGCAGCCTCTGCAGGGCCGCCAGGGTCTGGGCTCTGAGATACCATTCGATGAGGTTCCAGCTGGTGGTGAGAAGGCTGGGCAGGCCTACATGGCTTCCCAGACCCAGTGGAGCTCCAGGGCGACCGGTAGAGACTCCTCCAGCGTGGGGAGCAGCCTTGAGACCACTCTGTGCACACACATGTTCCCAGACAGAGCAGGAGATCTGGCCGCCCCAGGCAGCTCTGAGCTCCTCCACCGGGGAGGGCAGGGCCACAGCAGTGGCCATGGGGTGCCTTGAAACTACCACAGTGAGCTGGGTGTGTCCAGAGCCGAGGAGGGAGGAAGCCCTGCGGGGGCCAGAGGCACAGGACTCCTGAGGCCTGGCCTCAGCCAGGCAGGTAGCCCTCACCGACTGGATCCTGCTTGGACTTCTACCAAAAAAGCCCCACCCTCCCTAGCACCGCTGTTTAATTTTTTCTTTCGACTGCCGGTAGCAGTCCACCCCTCTGGGGAGGCCTCCCAAAGGCTGCCCTTTATGGCTCCAGGTCCAAAGTCCCCAGCCTGGCAGCGAGGTCTCTTACTGCAACCAGGGCCTGCCTGGCTCTGCCAGACCGAGTGGGCTGCAGCTCCCGCGATGCAGAGGAACACCCCCCACCCAAACCCCTTCCCCTTGCCTCCAAGCCGGCCAGTCTCTGCCCCGGGAAGCCCACCTGCTCCCACCTGCTGCAGAGAATGATAGCCGAGTCTCTCAAGCCACATCCACCACCACGGCGCCCCCAGCAGGGCCTAGAGGCCATTTCATCCTCCAAACCAGGCTTGGCATGATTATCCTTATTAGCTCCGTTTTGAGGTTTCTGAAGTCTAAGCAGAAAACTAGGAAGACTGGAGCTGGGCTGGAAACCTGGGCCGCCCAGGGCCTTCCTGCTGGGTGGAGCAGGTGAGCGGCCCATCACACCCTCGCTCCTGGGCCAGCCCGGCTGCACCCGGGCCTCCCCACCAGGCTTTATGAACTTGTTTGCTACTCCCGGCCAAGTGCTGGGCCAGGGCTCAGGGAGCAGATGTGGGTGTGCCCTTCACCCTCACCAGGAGCTAACGGCCTCAACAGGGCGAAGACCAAGGGAGCCGGGGAAGGGCAGGGCAAGGTATTCCCGGGCAGGTGCCAGGGCCAGGCATGCAGTGGCACTTTAATATCCACAAATCAGATCATTACCAGGAGGAGCAGGTCCAGGCCCCCCGGACCTGTGCAGCCACAGAGGATGAAGCATCCCACCCAGTCTAGAACTTTCTCACCTGCCTCTTTTCCATGACCCCAAGGCTTGCGTCAGCACCAGCTCTGCCCAGGGAAACACCTCAGACACCCATCTGCTGTGTGCACTCTGGAGATAGCTTTGGCCTCCGTGCTGAACCGTCAGCCTGAGTGATGCCTTGGCCTCAGCTGGGTCATAAGTTCGTTTTCTCAGCCACCGGCCCTCCCAAGAATTAAGGACCTGGGAGTTCCTAAATATGGCTATATTCCTGAACATCAACTCTCGAGACTTAAATGGTTTTAATAGCTTCTGGAAGGGATTAATCAGCTTCCAGCCCCCACCAAGTTCGCATCCCAACATAAGACCCCTGTTCAGTGAGAAGTCCATTCATATCCACTGTGGGAGCTTTCCTCCACCGCCATGTGGGAACTCAGACTCACTTGGTGTTAGCAAGAGCGCCTCCACCTTATTCGGACCATGCGAAGTCCACCACGCACAGCAGTGCAAGTGCACAGGTAATCCAGAGCACAGGAGGGGAGAACGTCCAGGCAAAACCAAGGGCCCAGGGCGGGGGTGGGGGTGCCCGCTGTGCTGCCTCTGTAGCTCCAGGGGGCTGAGGGGTGGGCATGACCGTAGGGAAAGGTGCTAGTTCCCGGCTTCTTGGCTCACACTGCACTCTTGGGGGCCCACTGAACGCACGTGCCTGGGACGGCACTCTCTGAGCTTCCGATGGGCTCCTGTGCAACGTAACACGTCCTGACCAGGCTTCAACCTTGGACCATAAAAACCTCCGACTCTACGGGGGTGGGTGTAGCTCAGTGGTAGAGCACATGCTTAGTATGCATGAGATCCTGGGTTTAATACCCAGTACCCCCATTAAAAAAAAGGCAGACTCTCAGCACAGAGAGTATAGTCCACTCTCCCCACCATCCACACACACGAAGAGACTTGAACAAACACCAGCATAGTTCCTAACTGCTCGGGGATGCACACCTGGGAGGCCAGCTCAGTCCCCTCAAGTTCCTGCTCAGGAAAACTCAATGCCCCTGGGGCAATCAGTTCCTCCAGGTCAAAAGCTGATGAAAGGCTGGTGGGCCCCTAAACCCACTCTGAGAATAGTCACTTCAGAACAATTGTAAGTCATTTCTCTGCCCTTTGAGATGTCAATCTTCCACCACCCAGAACTGTCCCTTCCAGGACCTGGGCATTGCCTCATTGTTCAGGAGGCCGGGACTGCAGTCTCTCTCCCACTGCGACCTGTATGTGTCCCATGTGTGTTCCCTGGTCCCATCTTTAAGGACTTCCTCAATGATTAGTGACACATAAGATAATGCTGCTTTGTACTTAAGGCGTGGCATTGAGGGGACATGCCTGTGGGATGGGGACTTTTCCGATGCCACCCAGGGAAACGCAGTGAGGCCCAAACTGGAGGACCCTGGTGCTTTTACAAAATGTTTCTGGAATCAAAATGAATTTTTCCTTTGACTTTTTTTTTTTTTTCCTGAGAGAAAACTTTTTCAGGACCAGACACCATCCCTCCAGGTGCAAATCTGTCATGAAGCAGGCATTTGATAAAAGTCTCCTGACTTGGCCTGGTCCTGGCATAAGTTTAGATGAGGGCGACTTTCAGGCCCGGGAGGCAGCCAGACTCAGGGCTGAACTGCCTGTGGTCCTGGTGGACATGCCCCCTCCACACACTACCTGTCCCCCATCCCTTCCTCTGTCCCCCCAAGCCCTGGTCTTCATCCTGAAGGTGCCCAATGGAGAAGGGGACTGGAGGCAGAGGGCAGGGTGTTAATCTAATCACACCCAGCGGAAACCTCGGGGCCACCACACTCGCGGACACATCACAGGAGTCCATCATCCAACTGAGAAAAGAGACTATGAGCTTAAATAACTGTGGATGTCAGCCCTGCTACGGTGAGCTCATGTGAGGGGGAGGCACAGATAGCTCCAAGGGAGGGAAAGCCCCAGGGCGTGTGTATGTGTGAGTGTGTGTGCCCATGGGCACGTGTGTGCATGAGCATATCTGTTCATGCCGAGGCATGTGCCCAGTGCGCTCCTGCTTGGCAGGTGGTCAGCAGGTCTCAGGGATCAGGGCAGGGCTATGAAAGAAGAGGTCCAGGCAGACAGGCAGCAGCTATGGGAACAGGGACTGCTGGTCTACCGAGGAGGTTGGAGGAGGGTATGAGGAGCCCTTGAGTCTGGGGCCTTCCGGGGGCCTGGCTCCTCCCTGGGAGGCTGGGGTGGACCACCTAACCTGGCCCTCAGCATGCCTGCAGTACCCACCCCACCAGCAGCTCTGATCCCTGAAACGTTGCCTCCCTTGGAGAGCAGAGTGGGTCGGAACCTGGAATGGAGGGTGGTATTGGGCAGGGGGGCGGGCCAGAGTGGCTCCTTCTGGAAGGATGGGAACCAGAGCTGGGCCTGTGATTGACGGTGAAAACCTCGAGGTCCCCAGGATGAAAGGTGATGGGCCCACCACAAATGAGGAACAAGAGACACTGACTTCCAGAGTGCCCTTTGCAAATGCCTCGCAGGCTCGGCAGCAAGGTCTGTTCTGTCTCCCCCGGGGGCCCACTTCTGCTCTCAAGAGCGGTGGCCTCAGGTCCCCAGTGCAACCAGAGCCCTGGGGTGAAACAGCAGCATCCCAGTCTGAGGGGTGCTCTGCCCCCAACCCGGCTCCAGCCTCGGTGCAGATGTCCGGGTCAGGGAAGGAGCCCAGGTCCTGCTGGCTCCGTCGGAGGAGGGTCTCCGGGGACTGGAAACACTGTCCCAGCCCGCAAACCCTCTCTCTCCTGCCTTCCACATAAACAAGCCCGCCGTGCAGGCAGTGAGGTGAAGGCTGAACCTCGGGCCCAGCTGCAGCTAGAGAAGGCAGTGTTTTTCTCTTTTTGTGGTTTCTCCTCGGGGTTAAGCAACGTTTCATTTCTCGGCAATAACGACCGACCCAGGCCTCCCTCCGCAGTGTCGCAGTGTCGTGTCGCAGCCTGACCCGCGGGGGTGGGGGGTGGGGCAGGTCTGCGCCAGCCCTCGGGTCCTTGGGCTCCTCCCAAGCCTCTTTTTTTCCTCTATTTTTTCTTCTTAATTCATTTTTGGGGGTTGGGGCGGTAATTATGTTTATTTATTTTTTAATGGAGGTAGTAGGAGTTGAACCCAGGACTTACCTCTACCACGGAGCTATACCCTCCCCTCCGCCAAGGCTCTTAATAGTGAAGGAATGAAGGTGCTGGGTGGAGGGAGAGGCTGCCCAGGAGTGTTCTAGGAAGATTAGGACACTGTGAATGCCAAACACATTGGGCACCATTCCTGGGATAGACGTTTATCACCAACCATGCGGCACTGGCGTTTCTACTAGAAAAGGCCCCTGGCTCTGGACTGGGCTGCCTGGGGGCCCCCATCCCTATTTCCTGGAAGTCAGCCCTGCCCCTGCTCCTCTTCGCTCCTCTCACCACACCCCTCCCCCCAGAGCCACCAAGGAGTCCCTTCAGGGGCCAAGTGTTCCCCACCTGTTGACTCATTTTCGAGACCCTGCAGCACAGAGAGGGACCAGAGCCCAGGACTGAGGACCTTCCTGGCACCAGCTGCGGGCTGCCCTGCACTCCTGGGCTCCCACACCTAGAGAAGTGTTCCCTCAGCCCAGGAGGTGGCTCCTGATCTCGGCCCAGGTCTTCACACGGGTTCCCTGGGGCTGCCACCCTCACAGGCCCTTCAGGCTTCTCTAGATCCCCCAGCTCCACGACTGGACCCCACCCTGACTGGCTGTGCACCCCAGGGCCACACCAAGTCTGCCCCCAGCATCCCGGCCCACTGCCAGGCATTGTTGGGGTGGCCGTGCTCTGAGTGAGTCCAACAGCCCTGGTCTCCACTTTCCCAGCCTCCCTTCCAGTGTGGGTGGACCTGGGACCCCCAACCACAGTCTTGGGTGAGTCTTTTGCTCTCCAGATGGATGCAGCTAGCCAGCCCCTTCCCCTTCCTGATGGTCATGGGCCCTATTTGGAGCCATTGCAGGTTGGGAGAGGAAGGCCACTGCTGCCTGCTTCGACCTCCTGCTATGAAAAAAAGACAGCTTCCCTAAGCCTCTGACGGGTCACTGTCACCTGCAGGGGCTGCATCCCTGACTGCTGACCTTGGAGCCCCTGGAGTGCAGAGGAGGGAGGGTGGTGTCTTCTGACCTGCTTCCCTGCTCCCATTGCCTCAAGTGCAATTCCCCTCCTCCAGGGAGTGTGCACAGTCCACTGGCTGTGATCTGAGTGTGTCTTCCCAGAGCTCGTGCGGGCTCCCAAAAGCCCCTCCTCCGCCCTCTCCCTGTCATCCCCTCTGGCCCAAAGTCTGCAAAGGGGGAGAGGAAGGCCAGGCCTGGGCTCTCCAAGTGAGTCGGCAGCAGCTGTCAGCACTGCCTGAGTCTTCAGGACCAGTTTTTTGTAAGCGGCCAGGGTGCACAGCACTTCCTGAAATGTGCCTTCTCTCCCTGCACCTCCTGCCGTCCCCTCCCCCAGTGTCACATGAGGTCACCCACAGGCTTCTCTTCCCTGTGGGCTCAGAGGCCCCACCCCAGTGCTCAGGCCAGGATGGGCGCCCCTGCTGGAGGCCTGGGGACCAAGCTCTGGGCTCCCCTGAAGCTGCCACCACTCCTTCCCTAGATGGCCTCAAGCTCGGGACCTAACAGCCACCGTCTCCCTCCTCCTCAAAGCCAAAAGCTTCTGAATCCTACTCCTCACAGTTCTTCCTCTAGATCCTAAACCCATAACTAAATTTAAGCCTCAGGCTGTCAAGTGCACATTTTGGATAGATTCCCTGGGTGTTGGACAGGGCTGCCCGGGAAGACCCCACTGGCCACCACCCAGGGAGTCCAGACACCGATGGATCACCACCCAGCCCCCGCTCGTGGTGACTGGGAGTTGGAATGAGAAGAGAGACCAGCTCAGGAACCCACGACCACAGTTGGTTTCGGTTTAGCCGGCGTCTAGGGAACCCGGGCTCCGTGCCAGGGAGGCGCCAAGAGCCCCGGGAGACAGATGCAATGGGACGGATGCCCAGGCCCCCAGCCTGCCTGCTGGGTGGTGAGGGCAGAGGGAGGTTCTCAAGCCAGGGAATGCTGCTCCCACGGAGGGAGCTGTGCAGAGAGCATGGCAGGCCGTGGCTGCAGCCAGAAGGCCAGCAGGGTAGGCATCTGAGATTTTGTCTTATGTACAAAGGAACCCTTTCAGGTCCCAAGGAGAGAGTGACAAGCTCAGGCAGGGGGTCCAGGAAGATGGTACCCAAGGTGGTGGCAGCATCTGAAGGCAGGATGGACGACCTTCTGGGGGGTTCTTATGGGCCTTTCTGGGTTGTGGAGTCAGCATGGAGTCAAGAGTTCTAAGATGGGTCTGGAAAGGACGTTCCCCTTAAAGGTAGAAATACAATCCCCAACTTTCGCGCTCATCAGATGACCAATACTTCTATACTGTGGGACACGTCACAGGCTAAAACATTTCTACCGTCCCCAGGGTCTCTGTGCTTAGATTTTTTTAGAGTAAGAGAAACTGCAAAAAAAAAAAAGGCTATGGCTGATCTAGGTCTTTTGCAAATAACCAGTTCTAGCTGGTTACACAGAAAAGAGGAGCATAGGGCAAGAAAACCACACTGGAGTTTCTAAGAGCCCATGCACAGGGTGTGGCAGCCTCTGGAACCAGGGCCTGGAAACTTGGCCACTGCTTTGCGGGACACCGGGTCCCCTAGCCTGCCTTCCAGTTCTCTCTGCGTTGGCGTGGCCTGCCCAGAGCCCACTGTGGACAATGACACCCCCAGATCTCCCTTAAGCTTCCACCTCTGCAAAATGAGCTGGGATCTCTTGGGGTCAGTTCCATCCTCCTGAGGAGGGGGCTCTGGTTGTCCTGGGTTGGGTCTGGCATTCATCCCCCAGGATCGACCAGTGTGGCTGGTGTTGAGGCAAAGTCACCCTGGAGATGGGACTTTCTTTACAGCAGAACTATTTTTACCCCCCAAACAAAATCCTACCTGAAACTAAATATGCCAGAGGCATCCCTGGAGCCGGCAGACAGATGGCACGGGGGAACTCAGCGTCCCCCGTGCGCACCTCCCTTCGTCGGTGAATCCGGAACCAGTTCCTGCTTCAAAGCCAGTTGGAGAAATAAACAGGTCTTCCCAACACAGAGCTCTTCCTCCTCCCCCAGGCTGCCGCCACCTCCTCCTTAACAGCACACACCTCCTGAGTCCTTGGGGCACCCCAGCCTCCCCAGGGTCTGTGAAGACCTTGGGTGCCAGGAGCAGGAGGGGGAAGTCACAGCTCTGGGCAATGCACGAATGGCACTGGCTCATGGTTCCTCCATCCCTGCCCCTTCCAGAAGCCTGGACCTTGCAGGCCAAGAGGCCTGGACCTTGCCCCCTCCCTGAGCTCGCTGCACAGACCACAATCAGGGGTCCCTCGGTTTCCCACGGTCACTGGCCCAAGCAGGTCACACTTTACAGAGGGAACAACTCGCAGAGAAGCAAAAAGAAAATAAGGCAAACTCTTCTGGTGCTTCTGTTACATGTCAGGTCACTTACATGATCTTATGAATCCCTACGATAAACCACATCTTCAGGAACAAGTAGACCAGAGCCTGGAGCAGCTCGAGGCACCAAGGTCATACAGCTGGGAGATCGCTGAGCAGGAAGCTTAACCCAGTTGCCCAAGGCTCTGAAGGCCTCAATTTCTGCAGCACAACATCCAGAGCAGCATGAAGCATCAGTGACAGGCGTAAGACGGGACCATGGGTCACCAGGCTCACACACTGAGCATGGTCTATGGGGTGGCTGATTTTCAGCATGTCTCTCTCTGTTTAGAATCCCCAATAAGGTGCCAACATGCCACCTGCCCAGGCAAGGAGGCTGGGCCCCTGTCTGCCCTGTCTGGGTAGCCAGTCAAGAACTTTCCTCCAGCTTCACAGACAACTTAGATCTGAAGGGCCGCGCCCTTCTTTGCTCAGTGGCTTGAACTGTGCTGTTCCCTCCACGCCCCCTGACCCTGATGGATGAACCCCCCCACCCCAGGACTGTACTTCCTGGCATCTCCAAGTACCTGAAGCACCTTCTTCCCCAAGGACCCTCCCTCCTCTGCAACCCCAGCCGTGCCCACGCCCCCTGGTAGTGGGACTTCTTAGAGGCCAAATGAGCTATTAGGGGCTAAATTGTGTCCACCCCCAGATTCATATGTTGAAGTCAAATCTCCAGTACCCCAGAATGTGATCATATTTAGAGATGGGGCCTTGAAAGAGGAAATTAAGGTTAAATGAGATGACTGCAGTGGGCCTTATCCAATCTGCAGGGTGTCCGTATGCAAAGGGGAGATTAGGACACAGACACATGGAGGACAAGGGGATAAGGCAGCATCTTCTCCCTAAGCCAAGGAGAGGCCTCAGGGGAAATCAACCCTGCTGACACCTCAGTCTTGGACTTCTGGCCTCCAAAATGGTGAGTAAATAAATTTCAGTTGTTAAAGCCACTCACCCTGGAGTGCTTTGTCATAGCAGCCTAGCAGACGGATATGCAGAAAGGTGTTGAGAAGGTCTGTGTCCTGGGCCCTGGGCTCACTGGGTGGGGAGGGGCTCTGGAGTGAGGCCCTGGTGAATGGGGTGGAGCCTGTTCCAGCACCAGGAACTCAGAATTCTTGGGGAAATTGTGCCATTGCTCTTGGCCTCCATACTGCTCATCTCACAGAGTCAGGTGACATCCAACAAGACAACGCCAGGGGAAGGCCCTAAAGAGACTGCAAATCACCTTTCAAATGTCCATTCCTCCCTCCTCTGTTAGGGCAGCCACCCAAGTTAGCAAAATGCACAGAATATGATAGTGAAGCCCAAGGTATGGGTGGTCCTCTGCTTGGTGAGTCTTGCAAAAGACACATGGCGTGGCTGCCAGTCCCCAGGGTCAAGCCAGTCGGAGGAGGGGGCTCTCCTGACCTTTCAAATCCAGCAGCAGAGCTGACCTGTTCCACCTGCCTGCACTGGGCCAGGGCCAGAGCACACAGAGGGCACCATGATCTGGTCCTACCCCCAGAGGGACTCTGGTTTGGAAGGCATCTGCTGGGACTGTCCATCTGGTTTGCTGGGACCAAGAGGGTTCCTGGGCTCAGAGCTTCAGAAGGAAAGTGCCAGGCAGATGCATGGAAACTCCCAGAAGCAGCAGACCTGGAAAGAGAGGGAAAGGCTGGCTGAAGATGTGGTTTTGGCATCAGCAGGAGTACATGTCTCCATGGCTGTTGGTGTCTGAGTATGGCCGAAACATGGCCTCTATACCCCACTTACTAAATTGAGACTCGAGGACAGAGTTTTGGATGAAGTAGAAAAGGCAGCTTTGTTTCTTTGCAGGCAAAGGAGGTCACAGTGGGCTAATGACTCTAAGATTGTGAGTTTGCTGGGGAGAGAAGACAGGGGGATTTATAGTAAAATTTCAAGGGTTCAAGGGGCAGAGATAGTTTCCATCGAGATCAAATACAAGGTAACAAATTGTTGCAAAGTTGTCCTTGATTTTGCAGATGCAGTGGTCCCCTTCCCTTTGCTGGGTAAGAAGTTCACCTCTGGCTTTGGGACTCTTAATATTCTTGTACCTAGAACAAATGGATGCATAGGAAGGGGGTCCATGGAAAAGAGCTCTAAAGAAAAACTTGTGCAGTTTTAAGTCAGGTTGATAAATGCTTTTAGCCTTTTAAGCAGGCTGAGACCTGTAGCTCAAACAACAAGATCCAAGGAAACCACGAGGGGTCAAGAGCTGGGCACTGGGATCAAGAACAGGGCACTGGGGGCAAGAGGAGGGCACTGAGCATCCTGAGGGGGTCAGACAGACCACCCAAGCCTCCCTCCTCTCCAGTCTCACCAAGAGCCAGCAAGAGCATGAGTAAAGCCCTTTAAACCATAATACAGTTAAGCAGTTACAAACAGCATTACAGATATCAGATGGTCACCAATGATGACCATAGGGTCCTGCTTGGTTACATGAGGGTGCGCTATAGGCTCTGAACCTATAGCCGATCTATGTTGCTGCTTCTCCCAGGAGTCCAGGGATCAAGGAGCAGATGTGGGAGGGGCTCCTCAAAGTAACACTAGACAGCCCCCTTGCCAAGTGTTTGCTTCCCACACCTGCAACTTACAGCACCTTTGGTTTGACAGTCTTAGTCCCCAGGGATCACTCCCATGGTGTGCAGGACCTGCTGAGTCAGAAGTTGAGATTGGTAACCGACCATGTTGGAATCCTCAGGCTCCTCAGCCAATGGGTGAGGAAAGGGGACCCTCTACTGTCTGGGGTTATCCATCTCAATGACCAAGGGGAGCTGCTACACACAGAGGCAGGGAGGAATGGTCTGGGAGCCACAGAGGCTCTGGGTCACCTCTAAGGTCCTTCTGTCCAACCAGAGTCAGCAAGAAGACCCAACAACAATCACAGCAGGAGACAACCCTTCCCAGATGAGGCTGAGAGAGACACCAGGCGAAGAGCCCCACCTGCTGCAGGACAGACCTGGTGTGGTCATGGAGCCCAGGGAGCTCCAATTACCAACAGAGCTTAGGACTAGTTATGGAAACAAAAACCCACCACCATGATACATACCTGCCCTTTATTTTAATTGCACATTTTAAAAATTGAAGTATATCAGTTTACAATGTTGTGTCAATTTCTGGTGTACAGCATAATGCCTCAGTCATACATATACTTACCTATATTCTTTTCATATTCTTTTTCACTATAGGCTACTATGAGATATGGAATATAGTTCCCCTGTGCTATACAGAAGAAAGTTGTTGTTAATCTATTTTATATACAATAATTAGTATCTGCAAATCTCAAACTCCCAATTTACCCTTTTCCATCCCCAGTTCCTCCTGGTAACCATAAGTTTGTTCTCTATGTCTGTGAGTCTGTTTCTATTTTGTAAATAAGTTCATTTGTGCCTTTTTTTTTAGATTCCACATATAAATGATATCATATGGTATTTTTCTTTCCCTTTCTGGCTTACTTCACTTAGAATGACAATCTCCAGGTCCACCCATGTTGCTGCAAATGGCATTATTTTATTCTTTTTTATGGCTGAGTAGTATTCCATTTTATATACATACCAATCTTCTTTATCCATTTATCAATCGATGGACATTTAGGTTGCTTCCATGTCTTGGCTATTGTAAATAGTGCTGCTATGAACAGGGTACATGCATCTTTTTGAATTAGAGTTCCCTCTGGATATATGCCCAAGAGTGAGATTGCTGGAGCATATGGTAAGTCTACTTTTAGTTTTTTGAGGAATCTCCATTCTGTTTTCCATAATGGCTGCACCAAACTAAATTCCTACCAACTGTGTAGGAGGGTTCCCTTTCCTCCACACCCGCTCCAGCATTTAACGTTTGTTTGTTTGTTTGTTTGTTTGCTGTGTATAGATAATTTTTCCTCCTCCTTTTCCAATTTTTTAAAATTTTGGTAAACTTTTTGTTGAAGTAGAACAGAAATGCAGAAAAGGACACAAAATGCTAAGTGGACAACCAGGTGCACATGGGGAACACGTCTGTGCTACTGCACCCAGATCAAGACAGAACACGACCAGCACCCCAGACGCTTCCCCTAATGCCTACTCCCCCAAGAAGCCACTGCCGCTATCAAGGAGTTCTGCCGATTTTGAACTTCGTACACGTGGTCTTACACAGGCCATAATCTAATGTTGGAGCTGATGTCTTTCCCTCAACTCTCCATGTATGATGTTCATCTATGTCATGTGCAGTAAGTAGATGGCTCATGCTCATTGCTGTGAAGGTTCTTTTTGTGGAGATACAAACATTTTCTTGTCACTCTATCATTGATAGGAATTTGGGTAGTTCCCCAAGTTTGGTTATTACCAAGTGCTGCTTACACACCTTTTGGTGAAATACATACACGTCTCTGTTGGGTGTGTTCCCGGGAGTGGGACTGCTGTGTCGTCGCTATGCCTGTGCTCACCTTCGGTAACACGTTTCCAAAGGGATGATGCCAATGTCCACTCCCTGCCCCAGCAGTGTGTGACTTCTGCTTTCTGCACACCTTCAGCAATACTCAGGAATCTTTTTCATTTTAGCCTTTTTGGTGTGTGGATGGTGGTATTGCATTACAGTTTTCCTTTTTAAAAAAATTTATCTCTCCATAGCTTTATTAAGATGTAATGTATCCATTTAAAGTGTAAAATTCAGGGCAGGGGGAGGGTAGAGCTCAGTGGTAGAGCAGATGTTTAGCATGCACGAGGTCCTGGGTTCAATCCCTAGTCCCTTAAAATAAATAAATTTATTAAATAAATAAATAAATAAATGAACATATTTACCACCCCTGCAAACAAACAAAACCAAAATAAAGTGTACAACTGATTTTAGAATATTTTCATCACCCACAAAAGGAAACCCCAGACCCTTTAGCTATCACCCCTTACACTTTATGCCTCCCAGCCCCTGGCAACCGCTAATCTATTTTGTCTCTACAGACTTGCCTATTCTGGACATTTCATATAAAAGGGATAACATAATATGTGGTCTTTTGTGACTAGCTTCTTTCAATTAGCTTGCTGTTTTCAAGGTTCATCCATGCCATATCATGAATTAGTATTTCATTCTTTTTTATGGCCAAGTAATATTCCATTGTATAAATATACCACATTTGGTTTATTCATTCATCAGTTGAAGAACATTTAATTTGTGCTCACTTTTTGCCTCTTACAGGTGCTGCTGCTGTGAACATTCAAATACAAATGGTTGTGCAGACATACACCTTCATTTCTTTTGGGTCTATACCTTGGAGCAGAATTGCTGGCTCAAATGGTAACTCTCTGTTTAACTTTTGAGGAACTTCCAGACTGTTTTCCAAAGTGTCTGCACCATTTGACATTCCCACCAGCAATGTCTAGGAGTTCTGATTTCTCTGCATTCTCACCATCATTGGTTATCATTTCTTTTTCTGATTACAGACATTCTCCTGTATGTGGTGGCATCTCATTTGGTTTTAATGCTCTGCAGTTTTAATTGGTGTTTCCTTGGTGACTAAGGAGGTTGAGCATTTTCTCGTATGTTTATTGGACACCAGGGCATACCCTCGTGAAGTGCCCACCCAGACCTTCAGCCACGGTTTTCCTGTTGGGCTCTCTGCCGTCTTCTTGTTGACTTCTAGGGCTCCTTTATGTCTTCTGGATAGGAGTCCTTTGTCAATTATGTGTGTTGCCAACATCTTCTCCCAGTGTGGCTTGCTTTTTCACTCTGTAATGGAATCTTTTGAACATACGTTCTTTATTTTAATATAGTCAGTTCACTTTATCCATTTTCTTCTTCCTCTCTTTTCCTCCTTGTCGTCTTCATCTTCCTTTTTTTTTTTTTTAATGGAGATATTGGGGATTGTACCCAGGACCTTGTGCATGCTAAGCATGCTTTCTACCACTTAGATTAAGTTATTACCTACATCCACCCCATCTTCTTCTTTTTTTCATCTCTTTAGGGAAGACAGAAGGCATCCCCACCATCTTGTAGAGGTCAGTTTGACCATGATGGCCAAGTTCAGTGGCAACTTCCTGTTCCAAGTTTATAACCTTCAATGTTGCTCCCTCACAGGCAAGCCTGGGTGAAAACTGAGTGATTGTGAGGCCAAGGCTACCACCAATATGGTACCAGTGAGTGTCCCATTGTCCACTGGCAGTGAGTTTGTCCCTTCATTCATGCTCAAACAGCTGAACAACCCCATCAGAGACCCTCCTTGGAGGGCTTGACTGAATCAGCCTGGGTCCAGTCCAAAAACCAGAAATCACTCTAGGTATTTGGCATACAGGGAAGTGAGACAGAGAACAGGTTACAAAGATGTGGACAGATGGAAGAGTGAAAGAAAGAAAGAGAGGGCCAGTAAACAGAAAGGAAGAGGGATGGGATCTGATGTAAGCAGCACTAATACCGCAGCCACAGCATTGTTTTTGGAACTGGACTTGACTCCTACAACTGACTCTCTCTAGTTCCTACGTACCTGAAAATTTACTGAAAACTCCTGTGAATTCTTCCCACATTATGAGCATTCTTAATACGTGAACAAACTTGCAGCAGACATGCAGACAACTTTCCCTCTGAAGTTTCCCCGTATGCCAATGGGCTGATCATCCCCCAGCTCTGGCATCCTCCAGGTGACAACAAGAAGCAAAAATCATGCCTCACGATGGGACAGCTGGCATACATCACCTTCAAAAAGAGTTAAAGGTGACTGTCTAATTACAAAGGAGTGGATTTATGGGTAGTAAAAGGAGCCAACTTTGTTCAGCCTGAGCGGTGATGCTGAGTGTAAGGTTTGCTAGCTGTGTGCTACCATTTCCCAGTTTCAGAGTCATGTGCCAGGCACTTAGGTGTCTCAGGGTGACTCTGTGAACTCTTCTGTTTTGTTTTGTTTTGTTTTGTTTTGGGGTGGGGTGGGGGCAGGTAATTAGAGTTATTTTTTTAATAGAGGTACTGGGGATTGAACCCAAGACCTCATGAAAGCTAGGCATGCGCTCTGCCACTGAGCTCTACCCACCCCACCCCCACTTTTGAACAGCTCTTGACAAAGTGAATAGATTCAATGTTATCTCCAGCTCAGTTCACGAGTGTATAAGAGGGTAAAAGAGTGAGAGGAATGCACAATATGTCTAAAAGACATGTGTTAGGAAGCCATTTTCTTAACATGATCTATGGTTTCAGATCACTAAATATTATAAGCAGTGCATATGAGCCCTAGAGCAGGGCTCTGGGTCCTCAGAGCACAAGCACTTATGCCTGCAGGTTACACTCATGTTGCCCCGTGAAATGAAGCTGTAAGGACTCAGTGTGTTAGAGACACTGTGATCTTGGGTCTGGAGCCAGAAATATGGCAAGCATACATGCTTGGAGAAATTCAAATTTTAAAACACATACTTGTCCTTGTTTGCTAAAAAAAAAATTAAGATTAAAATAATTTTAAAGAAGCACTAATACTATAATAGGGAAGAGCAAACCTGACTCCATCTTAGATCTGTTGCTTTGGCTCTAACCCTGTGCTCTCTTTCCTGGGCTGAGTCAGGCTGGTTCTGCACCTTTTGTAAAAGAATGTTGCCTAGAGCCTGAAATAGACAGGAAAGCCCAGTCTCAAGGCTCTGACCTTTAAGGGTGTAACACTCTTCCATTCACAGAGATAAAAAGTTGCAGAACAGAGAATAACATTTGTCTTGTTGGAGGTTCACAGGAACATTGTGACCTGACCCACATGGTCAGCTGCAAGGACAAAGGATTCCAGCACCAAGAAGTCTGCAATGACCAACCACACCTCCTCCCCTTCTGACTTGGGTAGGGTGGTTCTCCAAGATGTTATTCCCCCATCTTCTCAGTCTGTTGGCTCTCCAAATAAAGTTGTTATTCTTCACAACACCTCATCTCCCAATTTCTTGGCCTGTTGTGCAGTGAACAGAACGAGTTTGGACTCAGTAACAATACCTTTGGGCTACAGCCCAGAGCTTGCACCCTCTGCTGCCCTATTGGAGAAGCCAGGGCTGTGGAAGAAAATGATGCTGTTGGCCCTGGATCTGGGAAGGGGCACCTTCTCGCCCAGGGCTGCGATTGCTGATGAAGGACTGTGATTGCCTCTGCTAGGGGTGCTGGGGTCTGGAATCACCCAGTCACTGCTGCTACCACTGTCATCCTGTCTGAGCAGATGCTGCTTCCTCCCGCCCACCCTCTGAGCTCCTCCAGGCCTCCCAGCAGGACCTGACAAGATGCAGCAGGCATGGAGCCTGGGACACACTGTTCCCCTGGGACCCCAGAGCGGACCTCAGGGGGAAGGGGCCAGCACAGCTCACCTGGGTGGGGCACCATCCACATTCTTCCACCTGGAGCTGGGCTCTCCCCTCACGTGGGGTTCGCAGACCACTTTCTGTGTGAGGCTCTGCTGAGCCCATGACATGGCTCTGCCCTGGGGCTGCTGGTTTCTGCATATCTTCTTCACTCAGAGAGAGTTTCCTGAGGGCAGACACTGTGCCTGATTTGGGCCCACACCATAGCCCTGGTGTTTGTTGAATGAATAATTGAATCAGAAATGAAGGCACGAGAAGTCTGCCCTTGCAAAAATTGGGGAGTAGGTTGGGGGGCTTTTCTCTCTGGATATCTCTGTCCATGCTCCCAAGATCCTAGACTCGTGATCACCAGCAGGGCCCTCTCAGCCCCAGCATTCATGTCTGGACTCTGAGCCTGGTGTTTAGGATCGTGAGATTGGTACCATGTTGTCAAGGGCTTGCTCCCAAGCCTTGTGGCAGAGAACACAGCTGGCTATTTATAGCCAGGACTATTTATAGAGAGTTTATGGGAAAATAGTTATGGGTTTGAACAAATTTCGGAAATTTGGGTTTAAGCAGATTAAACATGTTTTTTTACTATCTGAGATAGTCAGTTTCTCAGATTTTTAATATGACAATATGATGCTCCAAGAAGGGCACACATTGAGCTGAATTCCCCAACCTATGTAATCAAAAAGGTCTTCTTTTCAGGAACACCTAGGCAGAATTTGGTAGTTGGTAAAATCTGACTTTAAATATATTTACTTTTTTTTTTATCTTTGAATACAGGGGCAACACGTGCACATAGTATGAAATTCAACAGACACAGACACAATAGTACTCAGCCATGAAAAAGAAGGAAATCTTGCCATTTTCAACAACATGCATGGAACTCAAGGGCATTATGCTAGTGAAATACATCAGACAGAGAGAGATAAATACTGTATGATCTCACTTATGTGTAGAATCTAAAAAAAAAAATCCCAAACAAACCAAATCCTCCCCTACTTACTCTCTCTGAGCCTGAGTTTCCCCATCTGTATCATGACCTGCCACTCAGGCTGGTGGAGTGAACTGAAGCATGTACATGCAGAGCTGGGCTCTGAGCCTCCACTAAGCAAGTCTGGAGGCTTCTATCTGCTGGGGAAGCCAAGATGTGTCATCCAACCAATGAAAATCAGGCTGCAGGAGGCGGCTCCTCTCTCGCTCACCTTCAGGGTCTGTGACCCACAGGAAGAGAGCTCTGTCTCCCTAGTTGCACTGCATTCTGGGGACGTGACCAAGATCTTGCACCTGGAGGAAGCATTCAGCTACTCCTGTGATTAAAACCATCACCCCTGTCCAGAGCACCCATCATTCACCATGGCCCCCAGTGCTTGGTAGGATATGTTATGTGGAAACATGGCCTGGCTCAAGCCCTGGTAGCTTGGGAACATCTCGGAAGTCACATCTCAGAGAGCACATGGAGACCTGCATCCCCCCTTGGGGAGATGCTCAGCTCAGGACCAGACGCTCCAGCCTAGAACGAACTCTCTGCAGCATTATGTGGAGTCTGAAAAACTTGCTAATAAAATACCAACTGGAATCAATTTTTAGCCTAGACTTTCCAGGCACCCAATTTTAGAAAGCCTTGTAGTTCTTTCTGGAAGAGAAGCAAGAAGGTCTTGCCAGGGACTGGTTGGTCCTCTTGCTTTGACAGCCCACTCTGGGTCAGGGAGGCTTGCTGCAAAGCAGATTTTGGAAACCAAGGTGGGGTTCATTGCTGCTGGAGACTAGAAGTATGTGCAAGAATCTTCCTGCAATGATGGGCAATTGTGCTCACAGCATCTTGGGAGAATCCTTATCAGAGAGGCTGGTCCCTCTTTGAACCTGCCAGACCCTGATTGTGCCCCCTCATGGGGAGGAGTTGTCTGCTGCATGAAGCTGGGTACTCCACACTCTGTGTGCCCCTTCCCAGATCAGGCTGCACCCCTCTTGTGAGGGAAAAGGACATGAAACAGCCTGAGAATTCCTGAAACTTAAGGTTGTCTGTTGCCCTGGGGTCCAACCTCCGCCCAAGGGAGCAGTGGGAGACAGGTCACTCCTCTCTCTCAGGATCCTGAGATGGGGCAGATGCAGATGGCCCCCCTGCCATCCAGCCCCAGGCTGCATGAGTGGCCTTGGTCCTGGGAAAGGGATGGATCTGAGGACTGGAGAATCCCACCTTCACCAGAAGGCAGGACAGTGAAGCTGGGATCTCAGAAGTACTGGGCATGCCAGTCATTACTGGAAAAGAAGGAAATGAAGGCCATTGGCTAATGCTGCCTTCTTGGCATCCTCTAAGCTCTGTCTCACTGGATGAATGTGCATGGAAGGAGCCCACTCTGATGTGTCAGACCCATGAGTCCCCGACCCCTGCTGGTTCAGGTTTGGCCAGAATCATGAGCAAAGACCACCAGCATCAAAATGAAGCCCATTGGGTCCAGCCTCCAGACCACAGAACCCCTACATGGGGCCGGAGAGGGTGGAGAAAGCTGGGCTTTGCTGGATTTCACAACCACGTGCTGGTGGGCTGGGGGTGCCGGCCACACACAAGACCTTCCAGCAAGGAGCAGTAGAACAAAGCTGGAAGATGGGTGCACCTTGGGACCAAGTCCTTGTGGGACCAATTTAGGGCCAGGAAACTGCAAACATATTGGGTTGCAGGGCCTGATGGTGCTGTTGGAGAACAAATCACAGCTGGGAGGGAGAGAAAGGAGAGCCTGCCTGCCTGCCAGACCCTGGGACAAGACCGAATACAAGGGCTTGACAGATGACTAGATAAAGAAGATGTAGTGTATATACACACAATGGAATACTACTCAGCCATAAAAAAGAATAAAATAATGCCATTTGCAGCAACATGGATGGACCTGGAGATAGTGATTCTAAGCAAAGTAACCAGAAAGAGAAAAAGAATATGATATCACTTATATGTGGAATCTAAAAGAAAAAGGACACAAATGAATTTATCTACAAAACAGAAAGACTCACAGACATAGAGAACAAACTTATGGTTACCAGGGGGTAAAGGGGGTGGGAAGGGATAAATCAGGAGTTCGAAAATTGCACCACTTGGGGAGTGATGGAAATGTTAACTATCTTGATTATGGTGGTGGTTTCATGGGTGTATACATCTATCAAACTTCATCAAATTATACATCTGAAATATGTGTAGTTTACTATACAGTAATCATACCACAATAAAGGTGTTTAAAAAAAAAGAATTCAGGGGCCCAGCTCAGAGCTGGCAATGCCAGTTCGAGGTGGGAAGAAAGAGGATGTGGGTGTTCCTTGGTTACTTAACATCAGACCCCTCACACGGGAGGACAGGGGCCACACCCAGCCCAGGACTCCCGCCCTAATCTCCTTTCATCCTGGCCGGTGGATCACGGGGCGGAGAGCTGTAATTGCTTTACTTTCTGAGGAGTTTGGCAGATCCCAACACGAATGGGGAAATTTAAGGGATCGCCCTTGACCTGCCAAGATTTGAGGGAGGTGGTTTAGACAGCTGTGGCCATTGTATCATTTATTTCTTGCCACATAATAAACCACCCCAAAACAGCGGCATAAAATAAAAAATGTGAGTTCTCTGGCTGCTGGGTCTGGGAGTGAACCAGGCTCAGCCAGGCAGTTCCCGGGCTTCTGCCAATGGTTGCCTGTGGGAACGCCGAATCTTCCAGTTTTTCTAGATGTTGTAGAAAACCAATTTTCTTAAATATGGAAACATCGCATTTTTAGCTAACTTAAAACCTACAGGGGTAACACAAGAGCAGCCCAGGGGCAGCCAGCCTATCCCTCTGCCTGGCCTCGTGAGGTCAGTTTGGAAGGGCTCAGGGCCAGTAAGGGATTCCAGAAGCTTCTCTATTCAGCACACTGTTTGGTGTTCAGGCCAGTCACAGATGAAGGGTGGAGTGATAAAGGAGTGAGGAGTGTGGAGAGGCACCTGGGCCGCAGCTCAGGGGTTCCCACAGGGCAGAGAATCTTCCTGAACTCTGCTATTTCTCCTCTGAAGACCACTTTTTGCCAACTTCCCCAGCAAAGCACACCTTCCTGAAAGACCATGAGCCCAGCCACACTGGAGGGTAAGTGGCTACTGAACCATAACAGAATTCTGCCTCCCTGGGACAGTTGTCCTTTACCAGAAGCGGAAGACTGTGGAGTCAGAGTCCAAAGCTTTCATGGTAACATCTCGAACTAACAGGTGGGAGTCAAAAAAGGTGTCAGATGATTGTCTTCACCAAGCCTATGAATTTGTGTGTCATCACCATCATCATCATCACTGTTGTCATCATCACCACAACCATCATCACCATCGTTACCCCCACCAGCACCATCATCACCATCATCACAATCACTATTGTCATGATCACCACAACCATCATTGCTTTCATCACCATCGTCATCACTACCATTATCACCACCATTATCGTCACTACAGTCATCACCATCATCACCATTAGCATCCCACCACCATCATCACCACCACCGTCAGTATCATGATAATCACTATTGTCATCATCACCACAAACATCATCACTATCATCACCATCAACATCACTACCATTATCACTACTGTCATCATCACTACAATCATCACCATCACCACCACCATCATCACCATTACCATCCCACCATCATCATCACCACCACCGTTTGTATTACAATCATAATCACTACCATCTCATCAGCAGCAGCAGCTTCATCCTCATCACATCATCGCTACCACCACCATCATCATCACTACCATCATTATCACTACCATCCCACCATCATCATCACCACTACCACCACCATCCCTACCATCATCACCATCATTATCAGCCCACAATAACAACATCCCATCTTAGCTTCAGGTAGAAGGACATTTCTTGCTTCTTCCATACCTATCATCCTCTCTGGCCCTGGACATTCATGTCCCACAGTGGCCTCTGTGGGGCCCACATCAGCCACATGCTAAAAGGCTCCAGAGAGAGACACCAGAGAGCAAGCCAAGCCTGTCCATGCTGGCCCCAAGTCACCGAGAATCTGCTGTGTGCCAGGTTGGGGCTGGGTTCTGCACCTTCCTCCTTTAGCCCCTGGCTGAGTCCCCAAAGCCAACCTTCCTTCCTCCCCTTGTTGGCCTCCATCTGGAGGACTTGGCCCTCTGTATCCACCTTTCTCTGCCTGCTCCACCTGCCTGTCAGCTACTGCATGAGTAGGTGCCCAAAACACTTCTGTTAAACAAGCAAATGTCCATCCATGGATGTAGCTCCCACAAAGCAGGCATCAGGTGGCCATTTGGCCACCAGTCTTCCTTCTGACAGCCCAGTGATGCACCATTCAGTTCCCTTAGTTATGGAATTGGGTTGAGGGGACACCTGACATGGGCAAGGCAAATTTCATGGAAGTGTCTTACCATGACGCTCTTCAGAGGAGGCTCTGTCTTGAGGTCGTGTCACATGACACAGACTGTCAAGTTCAACAGGACTCAGACAGGCCTAGTGTGCTCAAGGCAGAATGGGTTGTTTGGATTATTAAATGCAGTTGTAAGTTTGAAATATATATATATATATTTACTTATACTTTACAAAGCGCTAGGCAGAGCGAAAGTCATGTTTTCTTTCTCAGCAGGGTGGAGAGGGACCCTGAGGCTCTGGAGGGAGTCAGGATGTATGCTCTTGTCCTATTTTCTCAGTGACTCACCCAGTGAGACCCTGGAGCAGCCCTGAGCCTCTGCAGAACATTGATCTGTCAGTTGTGCAATGAGGAGATTGCACGGAAAGCATCCAGTGTTCCTCCAAGATCCAGGGCTGCACCACCATCCTGTTGACATTTCCCAGCAAAGCCTGTAAGGCTGTGGGTTGGTGGCATCTTGAAGACTCAGCAATGCAGACATTTCTGTACAGAATTGCCATGATGGCCACTCCCAAACTGAGCAGGCACCTGCAGGGGCCACCCTGGTACTCCCATAGGTGCCATGACAGTTTCAAGGCTGACCATAAAAGGTCAAAAAGTGGGTGATGACCCAATTCCTGGGAATCCCAGCCCCTTCCCCAAAGTAGTTGAAATAACCCTCCCACTTGTTAGAATATGAAGTTACCAAGCCCATAAAAACTAACAACCCCACACCTCGTGGCCACTCTCCCTTCTGAGTGAGATGGCCTGCACCCTGTCTATGGAGTGTGCATCTCTCTGAGTAAATCTACTTTTACTCAACTATGGCTCACTCTTGAATTCTTTCCTGCATGTAGCCAAGGAACCTCACTTGATGGGGCGTATCCCAAGGACTCGCCTGAGACCTGGGACATGGCCATCCTCTCATGCCCCATTTTTTCTGTATCAGTTTCACCTGGATGCCCTACATGGATGTATTCTTGGACCCCCTGCCACAGGAGCTCCCAGGGATGGTGTGTGTCCGTCCATATTCCAACCCAACAGCATGGCGTCCGGCAGGATCACCCTCAAGCTCAAAGACAGTGAGAAGTCCCCCACGCTGCCAACCACAGGGTGATTCTAGGGTGCTGAAAAGGGT
The DNA here is from genome assembly GCF_036321535.1 of Camelus dromedarius. Lineage (NCBI taxonomy): Eukaryota > Metazoa > Chordata > Mammalia > Artiodactyla > Camelidae > Camelus > Camelus dromedarius. The sequence goes on from NC_087464.1 coordinate 4,290,153, forward strand.
TTGGTATCTTTCCCCATCCCTCTGCACCCACCGACTAGATTCCCACATCGTACTCCTCTGGAGGAAGTCTGGGTTGCTCTCATTGTGTAAAAAAACATCTCCCAAGGAAGGACCATATTCTAAAACAATGGGGTTGCCAACATGCATGTGCCCTGACGGCAGATCTGAGGGAAGAGTCCATCATCCCCGACCTGCATTCCCTCTCCCCTAACCACAGGTGAGGGGCATTTGTCTTTACATGGCCATCACCCAAATCTCCTCCTGCGTCGGCAGGGAATTTCCCCATGGTGGGAGTTGGGTGGGAGGTGACTTCTGAAGCCAAAGCAGCAAGACCATCCTTCCTTACCTGCCCATCCACCCAGCCGGGCTTGTGACCTGAGCTCTGGCACCGGGACGCCCCTGCATGGGGCTTGGGCTCACAGTGAGAGGTGATGTCGCACAGGGACGGCTAGAATCCAGACACGGGCAGGCAATGGGCTGCCCGAGCAGTTCAAGCACTAACAGCATCCTGTCTGGCCAGCTCCAGAGGTGCAGCCACACTCATGTGCCTGCTCCCATGCTCCCTTGGTTCCTGGGTGTTTTCCAAGCTTGGTTCTGCAGCCTTGCTTCCTGGGGTCCTTCTAGTAAAGGCCCTTTCTGCTGAGTCATCCCTTTGGTTCGTGTTGCCTGCCACCAGGCTCTGGTTATTGGTCTGGTGCCCAGGAGGTGGGGTAGGGCTAGTCCCGGAGAAGAGCCAGCATGATCTTAAAAGGCATTTGCCTCCTGTGAGGCCTGTGCAGTCTTCAAGCAATGGATGAGCGCTCCTTCTTCAACAAGTGGGAGTGAAACCCACGGGAGCCCAGGAGGGGTACAGGGTAATCTGGGACTCAAGGGTCTCAAGTCCCAATATCTCCATCCCAGGTGTCGATCCCCAGCCCTTCCCTATTTGGGCCCTGACTTTTGCTGGCCTGCTCAGGAAAGAGAAGAATTACATACCAAAGTCGCCACTGAAACTGCCTGATGCAGACCTAAGGGTTGGTCCAAGGTGGGCAGAAGAGTAAGCAGGATAAGACAGATTCGTTGATATGAGGGCATTCGGCCATTACACAGAACCCAACATCTTGATTTATATGCATGACTGGGACATTGTGCTGTACACCAGAACTTGACACATTATAAATGATTATACTTCAATTAAAAAAAGAAAAAAAAAAAAGAAAAAGAACTCAACATTCTGGAATGTGTCCTAGGATGATTCCTTCTGGGATGGCTCTTGGAAGCTTGAAAAAAGCAGCAAATGGCCTAGTTTTTAAAGAAATCGGCAGTGGAAAAGCAATGCCAGAACTTGCAGGGCAGACGGTGGAGGAAAGATCAAAGGCTCAGAGAGGTAGCCTGCAAGGCTCAGAGACATAGAAAACAAATTCATGGTCACCAAAGGGGATAGGGGAGGGATAAATAAGGAGCTTGGGATTAGGAGATACAAACTACTGTATATAAAGCAGATAAACAACAAAGACCTACTGCATAGCAGGGAGCTATATTCAGTATCTTATAATAATCTGTGATGAAAAAGAATCTGAAAAGAACTTATAAATATATATACATATATATACACATACACAAACATATATAACTAAATCATTTTGCTGTACACCTGAAATTAACACGTCAAATCAACTATACTTCAATAAAAAACAAAAACAAAAACAAAAGAATTGGTCTACTCTAAGAGATTGGAAAACCCAGCATCTGACTATGCTCCTTGGAAGGGCTGGAGGACACTTACCAAGATGATAAGGAATTCACTGGTGAGGGGAGTCCTGGCATCGTTAAGAAGCTCAGTGGTGGCGTCCTCAGCAGGGCAGCCAGGCCTGGTGGTAGGAGATGTTATCACAGAATAGGGCTCCCAAGAGCAGTGGGGGTGAAGTTTTGCCCCCAAGGCTGTGTTGATTCTCCTGCTCTTTGTTCGAATACAATCTGCAGGACCGGGATCTGATTGTATGAACCTTCTGCAGAACAGCCAGCTGGTCTACTATCTTATGATGTCATGTCAACCAGACCCTAGGGGCAGGAAGGGACAGTACCCTTGATGCCATGGCAGGACACATGTTCTCTGGAGGATGGGAGACCAGCCCTACAAAGACTTTGAGGCCTGGCCCACTTGCGGTGTTTTTAGGGACCCAGTAGTCTAGGGCATGATGGGTCACTCCTCCAAATAAAGGGAGAGTTATTGTACCTTAAACTTCCTGCCTCTAAGGAAAAAGCACAATGCTTAGTAGGCCTTCTGGGGCCTTCACACTTCGGAACTGCTCTGACCCATTTATCAGCTAGTGCAGAAAGTTTCTGGTTTGGAGGAGTTTTAAGTGGCTCCCCAATATGGAGGGGCTGTACAGGAGCCAGACAGGGCAGCTTTGATCCTTGGGCTAGACGCACCACAAGCAGTGGTCCAGGTCCTATGTCATCTGCCTTTGCGCACTGACCCCTGTCCCTCACCTCCCACCATGATCTCATGGGGGTTTCCATGAGGAGTCAACTAAGGACAAAAAAGCCCAAGCTTGGTTCATGAACAGATCTGCTCCGTATGTCAAGGGGGACAAGGATGGACAGCATCTGCTCACAGCTCCGAGCCGGGGTGTGAGAATCCTCGTCAGGGACAGAGCATCACGCAGTGCACCTGGCCATCCACTTTGCGCATCCAGAAAAGCGCCCCAAGGTGAGGAGATACACGGATTCGTGCGCTGCAGGGACTTGCTTAGCTGGTCAGTCAGGAGCCTGGAAGGAGTGAACTGGAAGTTCAGGGATGAGGAGACCTGGGGAAGAGGCATGTGACTGGACTGGCCAGGAGTGAGCAGAGTACGAGGGTCTTTGTATTCGCCCCAGTGAGGCATGAACAACCGAGTGGACAGGATGACTTGGCCAGCAGATGTCAGACCTCCTCAGCCCGCACTGCCTGGGTGCCTGAGCAACAGAGGATGGAGATCGGAAGGATGAGCCATTTGGGGGATCGTGCACTGCTGACCCTCAACTTTTTTTATTATTACTTGACTCTCTGCCACTAATAATGCTTCCACCAAAATATTCTCATATGATATTAATATAAGGACACCCCTCTCTTTGTAGCTACAGATATATGTATCTTTTTCAACCTTTCATTCTCTGCTGTTCCGTAATCTTATGTTTTAGAAGTCTCTCATTAAAAAGCAAATAGCTGTACTTTTAAAAACTAGACTGAGAATCTTTGCCTTTTAGCTAGAATATTTAAAATGTCTGTACATATATAGATTAAAAAGCATTTAAAACATATATTTTGATATATGTTTAATTAATATATATATAATTGATATATAAAATGTTGATATATTTGGGTGTGAATTTAGCATAAAAAATGGTTTCTTTTCCTCCCCTTTTTTAAGAATACTTTTTTTTTCATTCATACCCTTGCTCTAATCTTTTAGTGAATACCCTAGAAATTATGCCATGAATTCCTTTTTAAAAACTGAGATATAATTGAAGTATAACATATTAGTTTCAGGGTTGGAACATAATGATTCAATCTACGTGTATATTATCAGATAATCACCACGGTAAGTCTAGTGAACATCCATCATCATCCATAGTTACCAGTTTTTTTCTTGTGATGAGAACTTTTAAGATCTTAGTCTTAGCGATTTTCAAACAGACCACACAGCATTATTAGCTATAGTCACCATGACATCCCCAGGACATCACCCTTCACCTGTGAATTCTTTTTTTTTTTTTTAATGGAGGGACTGGGGATTGAACCCAGGACCTCGTGCATGCTAAGCACATGCTCTACCACTGAGCTACACCCTCCCCCCTCTCCCACCCATGAATTCTTAATCTATAAAAATCTGAATGCAATACCTTTACCTCTCACCCAGAAAGAACAAGGACCTTGGACATTTGAACTCCACGTAACTCCTCTTGACTTGGGTGTTATCCTGCCTAGAACTTTAATTCTGTTCTGATTTTCTCAACCCCACCAGACATTATTCATGCTGATTTGTACAATCCACGGTTGCATTTATTTGTACTTTTGTTGCTCGTCATTCCTTCTCCCACCTGGAGCCTTCAACTGTGATCACTTTCCAACTCCCTTCAATAAGAGCCATCTGGTCATAAAGTCCCTTGGTCCATATTTCACTGTCACTCTCAAAAGGCCTTTCCCCTGAGTAGAAAATATTAGTTTAGGCAGTTGTCCTGTGAAATTCTTCTTCCAAAATAAATTTTCCATAGTAGTCCACCAAGTGAGGAAGAGAGAGAGAGCTCTCCTGATTGAAGCAGGGATGGAAGATCCAGAACCCTCATTACTCAACCTGCTCCCCAACTCAGTCAGCCTAGAGCACCCCCTGGAAATGCTAGAGAACCCCAAGATACAGTTTGCAAATGATACTTAAAAACTTACAAATCAACATAAAGTCACCGTTGCCTAGACCCTAAGGAAGTCCAGTGGGCAGCACTGGTGATGTCCATCCTGCCCTGTTCAGGGAAAAGCCTCCCTGAGTCTGAGGCAGGGGCTCTTCTGGCCTGAAGAGGCCATTGGTACTATGGGGCATAAATGAATTCTTACACCCATGGCAACCACAGAGGACCATGGACAGCTGTGCAGGTCGTACACTATTCAAAGTTTCCTGGCCCAGGAGGCAAGTTGGATCTGAAGTCCGTCCGGTGCACGTTCTACTCTTCTGACTGGTCCCTGGGTTAGATCAGGTCCACCTTTTTTCTAATTCACATGCAGGTTCTACAGTACAGGCCAAGTGTGGGGCGATGACTAGGATGAAGTGCCACAATCAAGCCACCTGCCTTTCTGAGCTCAGTCTCCATGCTCACTGGGCTTCTTGGTGACCCTGTAGACTTACTGTAATTGTGAATCCAGGAAGGGGTGCCCTGGGGGACATGACCTAGAAGGGAACCTCTCCTTGGACAAGTGAATTGGTGTCTGACTTACAGCCCTTATGCGCATGTGGGGTCCACCTCCCTGGACCCAGCAGGATTCCAGGAACTGCGAATTGGCCTTAAGCCCTGAAACCCTTGGAAGGCCCTTGGGAGAGGCACTTAGCTCCCACCCACCCTGGTGTCTATGGGGCCTTCCACTGCTGGCTGGGATCCAGTCTTAACTTTCCATCCCCCCTCCCCCTATATTCCACTGCTCCAGTGACAAAAGCCTGGAACAACAATGACACCCAGCCAACCCAAGAACAGGGCTGTGAGCAGCGTCTAACGCCCTCCTCAGTTCCCGGGGGCCCGTGGGGAGCGGGCAGGCTGCAGTGATGGGAAAACACACATTGTCTGGGGGCGTTGCGGATACAGTACAGATTATTTTTAGCAAATTGTTCCGACTGAGTGAAAAACCTGAAAGATAGTGTTGATAATCATCCTTCTTTTAGCGCCGCAGATGGCGCTGCTATAATTAGACGCTTGTTTCTGGGTGATTCTGCTGTTCCGATGAGAAGACACCTTGCTGGTTGCAGAAACACATCACTGAAGGTTTATTGTTCAGTTTGGGTCTCGATCTTTTCCTCTTTACCCTTCAGGATTAACCACATTTGTGATAAAAAGTAAATTATTCACATGCCTCTCGAGCTAATATTAGCCTGAATGTAAATAAGAGGTTTGGGCTCACTTTTGTCCTCCAATCCCGGTGACAACCAGGAATTATCCCCTGCTGCCTGCCCTCCTCCTCAGAGGTTCTTCCTGGGCCCCCAGCCAAGCCAGACTCTGGTATCTCATTCCATCCTGCACTTCCTTTCATATCCATGTTTGTCATTTGCAACTGTGAATTTATCTGTGACACACTCAGACTCATGTCTGTTCTGTTTGCTGGACCATAAACTCCGCAGCCCCCAGATTCCTTACCTTCAGAAACTTGTGCAGTGATGCATGTTTGTTCTTTTAAGCTGTTCAGGTGGGTGGACATTTGTTACGCAGCAATGAGTAACTAGCTCATATCCCAACTGCATCTCGATCTCCTGGCTCTCTGAGTCAGAGAGGAGCTCCGTTCCCTCACAGCTTCCAGCAGTGTGCCCTCTGTTCTTCTCCCCACTTCTCTGTCCTCACCAGCCCCCCCATCCCCCTCCAGCCCTCTGGCCCTGGCTCAGGAAGAGACACCAACAGGGGCCAGCATAGACCATGATAGAGGGGAGGGCAAAGCCCCATTGACCAGGGTGCCAGGTAACCTGGAGAACCAGGGAATCTCATAGTCCATCAGGGACTGGGCTGAGAAGGAGACTTGACCTTGCTCCCCTCCCCCATGCTAGCTCAGCCTCATTTTCTAACTCTTCTCGATTCCTGAGCTCTTCTTCCATGCACCCTTCCGATCCCACCACAGGGGAGCCATGCTGCCACCTTCTCCAGTCTGCCTGAGGACCATCATTCTCTGAGTCCAGTCGTGAGCTCTTCCCTCCGTCCCAGTGCCACTGACTGGTAGTGTTTGGGAGGCTGTATCTTATCAACAAATCCAGTGGTTTTATCCTTGGACAAGACTTCCCGCAAAGAGAAGGGCTCCCACCCATTGCTCAGGCCCAGGACTTCTGCCCCCAGGGCCCCTACCAGACACAGATCACTTCCATTTGATAAATGCCTATCCCCCAGAGTCTCCTGCACCCTCCTGCTGCTGACCACCCCGACTCCGGTCCCTGCGTCTTGCTCTGTAACACACCAGCTGAGACAGTGGACAAGCATGGGCACTTCCTTCTCCTTTTCTGATTAAGTTTTAATTTTTGCAAAAGTGATCCCCATGTGTAGGGTGCAATTCAAATATTTGAGGCTCATGGTGAAATGAGGCCATCCTCTGCCTCTCCCTCTCTTTTTTCCAAATGACTTTTTTTTTTTAATTTTGGAGGGAGGTGATTAGATTGATTGATTGATTGGTTGGTTGATTGATTGATTTTTTAGTGGAGGCACTGGGGATTGAACCCAGGACCTTCTGCATGCTAAGCACACACTCTGCCACTGAACTATACCCTCCCTCCCTTCCCCCCTTACCCACCACTTGTCTCTCTTATTCCGTTGTCCCACTCTGTAGGGGTTACATAGTTCATTTTTTATATTTTCTTCTGAAAAAATAAGGATATGTGCTTCTTAAATTTTTATTATCTTTTGATATTAGTTTTGACTTTATATTATAATTGTGGAGGATTTGACACTTGTAGTCCACTGTGCTCCCACCTTCCTCCCTCATCCATCATCCTAATGTATCTTTACATCACAACTTTGGGTTCAATTAATAGTCAGTGTTTATCATCAGAAACTGACACAACATTGTAAACTGACTATGCTTCCATAAAAAAGAATGCAAATGTAAAAAATATAGCATTTACATTACCAGGAATATTGAAGAACCGAACAGAATATATCCTTTCTCATAATCCACCCTTCTATGTAATAGGGAAAAACAAATCTGACTCCATATTGGATCTACTTCTTTAACTTTGTATTCTTTTGCTTTTGCTACAAGCTAATCACTAAAGGGATGTTGCCTATAAGCTTAAAATATACATAATGGCCCATCTCTGGGAACCCTGCCTCCCAGGTAATGAGTGTTAAGATAAAATACCTTTGTTTAGCTCACAGGGAACATCCTGACCAGACCCACCTGTGAATGGCTGCAGGAAGGAAGAAATAAACACAGCCCCTCTGAGGCTGATCGGAATGGGAAAGGTTTGACTTTACCCTGTCGCTCTCTGTAGAAACAGTTTTGTTATGTTTTTTTTAATGACTGGCTGATAATTTCATACTAGAGAACATGCCCTAATTGAGTTAATATTATCATGGTTAGTATTTCAGTTGTTCCCACCCTTTTACAATCACAGGCGATGCTTCCATGAGCCTTGTGATAAAGGCCCTTGCACATGTGTGCAAGAACACTTCCAGGACAAAGTCTGACAGTGGGATCCCTAGATTGGAGGACACGTGTGTGTAGTTCTGATTCACGTGCCCTAACTGTCCCTCAAGGACAGTGGTTATCAAAGGTTGGGGCTTGGCCCATCTTGGTTTTTTCTCACTGATTTATAGCAGCCAGTGCCTGCAACATCAGATGAACAGATGATTATCCATAGGCTACTGTCTTCATATTATAGACACAAACACACCTTATTCTTTTAATGACTGTACGACAATTCCATTTTAGGGATATACCTTAATTTTATTCTCAGCTTATCGTTTGCCTTTTTCATTTATGAGGGAGGGGTAATTAGGTTTGTTTGTTTGTTTTAATGGGGGTACTGGGGATTGAACCCAGGACCTCATGCATGCTGAGCATGCACTCTACCACTGAGCTATTACCTCCCCCACCCACCCCCATCCCCTACCCCCGCTTTTTTACTTGAATCAGATGTTTTCTTCCAGGCGGAAATATTTGGCTCTTATCTGGTAGAATCAATCGATTATGTTATTCATGGCCTCCAGTTTTGTAATATCAAGCCTCCAATCCTGAGAGCCCCCTTTAAGGCATGGTGTCCAGTGCATCTCCAAGAAGCGATGTCCCACAGATGGGAAAGTTGCCACATAAAAAGGTGTCTGACAGCAGCTCTGCACACCACGGTCAGCCACGGAGCTCTGCAAGGAACTGCCCCTATACACGGCCCCAACCGCTGGCATCGCAAGCGGACAGTCTCAGACCAGGGGCCTAAGCCAGCTTCAAGCACTCCAGCAGCTGGAGTGGAAGGTGGGAGGCCAGACAGGTGGGTGTCTCATACTCTCCTGCAAGGCTGGACGTGCTGGAGGCCACTCCAGCTCCCTGTCCCCCAGCCTCCTGCTCACCCCCCATTTCTGCTCAGCTTTCTCCATCCGGCCCCACGGTATACCACAAACTAGTGAGCAGCTACTTTGTGCCAGGACCTGCACTGGGGGCTGGGATGATGGTGAGCAGACATCCTCTGCGATGTGGAGGTCGGTGGTCCACGGAGGGCAGGCTCCCGGCTTAGTCCAGAGAAGGAACGCTTGCACTGAGCACTGACCCCAGTGGGAGCTGCCCAGACCCCACGGACAGGGAGACTGAGCCGCACATGCAAGGAGCTGGAGGCAGGAGGGAGCAGGTGAGGCGGGAACAAAGGGCCAGAGCCAGGGCTACTGCCCACCCGGGAGGCACTGCTGAGATCCTACGCCCAGGACAGCCCCAACCATGCATAACCCAGCGGGGAGAAGCACCCGGCCCTGCGCACACCCGGCGAGGCCAGCAGGGGGCGCCCCGCACACCGAGGGGCAGTGCTGGCTCAGGCCTAGAGTCACAGGACCTCCAGGGATGGCCAGGCTCTGGCAGCTGGCGGGCTGAGGCTCCTGTTTTGACTTAACTCAGATACTCAGTTTTCTCATCTATAGAATGGGGGTCATGTCAGGGCACCCCCTGGCATTGGTGAGGAGTGACCCACCGCGAATCCTCGGGTCAGTGAGCCCTACTCAGTGAGTGTAGATGGAGGGCGGTGAGCCGAGTCCAACCATTAGCCAAGCCATGCATCGCAAGCACACACACTCATCCGGAATCGTATTTTCTAGGCATCTTACTAATTTCATCCTCACTGCAGTGCTTTGCAGACTTGTTCGTCTCCATCACAGATTTCAGCATGCCCTGCACCTCTGGGATTTCCCTGGACCACAGGGTCCCCATGCGCCCCTATCCTGGGGGATGCTCTAGGATTTGGGGTCAAAGGTCGAATGCACCTATTAGCCCCCTGAAAAGTGTGTCCCTCACCCCTCTCCCAGAGGTGGTGACAGGCATATACATCAGGTCCTGGACAAATGCTGCTCCCTTGGGATAGTCATAGCTTTCCCTGCGGGAGCGCCCACCTGCATAGTCCTCCTACAGAGGGACCACCCTGTGCACTGGGAGGCGGGCTGGTGCTTACCCTCAGGTGTCCACCACTCCCTCTGCGGCCCCAGCAAAGGGTTTGCATTTAGAAGGTCAGGAAGTGGTCCTTCTTACAGGGCGGCCTTAAATTATTTCAGCTGCACCGAGGTATTTCAAAGTCAGGCCAAATAAACATGTGCATCTAAAAAAGGCAAAACAGGGCCATTTGAAATAGAGAAGAAAGCCTTTCCCATATCCTGAGGGTGTGGCCAGACTCCCCCCCCCAACCCCCCCCCCCCAGGGTTTGCTTTGGTTTTGTGTGTTTGCCAAGACACAGAGCTGCTCTTGCTTCGGGATGAAAGCATTTTCTTTTCAATAAAACGTGAGGCAACCTAAGTTTCCTTCCCTGATTTGCTCTGGGGCCACCCCGGCCCCCTGCAGCTGTCGGGGCCACATCTTTAAAGGGTTTGCTTTTCTTGAGAAGGCAACCATGACCTACGCGATGTTATCAACCAATCAGGCTCAGGGCAGAGAGGAAGGGCGATGTTCCCCAGGCTCCCCCACACAGCATCCCCCACCCATGGTCAGATACCAGACACGCCCCTCTACTTCCCCAGATGCTTTCTTGCTCGCCCCCTCTTCACATCGGCCCAGTGCCCAGGAGATACAACCCCTTTTCCTGAAGAGTCTGGATTGAAACCAGTGTGGGAATCACCTTCTTTTCTTTTCTTCTTGCAATTATGCCTCCAGGCTTAAATCCATCATCTAAATGAAGCCCAAAGGGAGGGGACCATCTGCTACAATTTTCTGTGTGTTGTCCCCGCATTTCCACTCATCCTCAGCTCCTGGATCACGACAGGGACAGCCCATACCTGGCCCCACCTGAACCACATACAGATGCTCTGACACAAGTGGGTCTTCGTGTCTAAGCAGTCCGCCCTGGGACCCTCACTGCAACCCCATCTCAGTGGAGCATTGACACAAACAGAGGCCCCTCTCTTCCTGCTCCTCCATAAGCTCCTGCTCATTCATTCATTCATTCAACAACGTTGACACTGGGCTCAAGATGGCTCATTCAACACATCCTCGGAGCCTCTGAAATAGCAGAATATGTATAACAACAAATACTTAGGAGCCCTGCAAAACTAGAAAAAGTGCCACCAGCAGACCGGAACATGGGGGATTTCCAGAAGAGAGAGAAAGAGCAGATGAGGTCAGATTAGTGGTGAAACCCAATATCACAGAGGAGCCCAAGAGGCGGGACCCCCCCGCCCCTGTCCAGAGGGGAGGCACATTGGCTGTGGGGGAAGGTGCAGGCCATCGGACATGGATGCAGAGAGTGGCTTGAAGGGCCATCCAAGCAGTTGAGCCAGTGCCCCATTTGCTCCCAGGGGACAGCCAGAGTGCTGCTTTAAAACTAGACAGAGAGCTGCAAGGTTCATCCCCAGGAGAGAAGCAGACACCCCATCCCGCAACTGCATCCAAAATGAAAGGCCAGGTGTCCCCAGATCAGAGCTCCAAGAAGGCACTCTCCCTTTGTTCCTCCCTGCCTGTCTCCACGTGCCCGGGCGCAGGGGTGCAGCATGGCTGTGACTGGAGTGGACAGTCCCTGACAGAAGGGAGGTTTACTTGTGCCACAGAGCAAGAGTGATCAGTCAAGACTACAGACAGTTCCCAAGCAGGCTTGGCTCAGGACACCCTGAACATGTTCAGATTGCTCCAGGGCCCCAGAGAACTTTTATTTCTATGGAGAAAACCTATCATAACAGAAGTTAAAACTCAGGAGCATTTTAAATATTTACTCATTTCTTTAAAAATGATCACAGAGCCATCACACATTGACACAAATAACAGAACATTTATGAAAATAGCTATCTTCTAAAAACAGTTTATTCAGTAAGAAGAGTGACATTGTTTTATATTTTTCCAAATCTTGACAACATCTGGCTTAATGGACAGCTGGATTGTCATATCTGCTTCTGATTTCAATCTGTCAGGATGTCACACATCACGTAGACTCTGGGAAACTCTGCTGAACACTCAGGAGAGAAAAATGTCTTTGTATTCCTATTAAATAACTTTGAGTTTGTGGCCTCCAGAAAAAGTCTCAGGAACCCCCCAGGGGTCCACGGACCTCACATCGAGAACCACTGTCCTGACACTCATTTACACATGGGACCAGACAACCAAGAATCCCCATTCATTTGAAGGAAATCAACAGTTTGCTAAAGAAGAACCAGACAGATCCTGAAGAAAACAGGATAACATAGGAATCAGAAGAGGACATTAAAGTAAGTATAATTAATATCCTTTAAGAGGTTCAACAGGATATTAGAACCAGTCAGATGGTGAGTAGACAAAAAGAAAACACAGAAAAATCAGTACTTTTCCTATATATCATGAAGAACTAGATACCATTTGGAGCTGGCAACAAAAATCACAGATAATCAAGGCATAAACTTAATCAAATTCTGGAAGATTTACCTAAAGATTTTTAATTGTATTAAAGAACATACATTGAAAGATGTATTACACTTCCTGCCAAGCCTCAGTGTTATAAAAATACTGGGCACATCCCAGGGACTCGTTCAAGACCTGGGACACGACCATGCTTTCGCGCCCAATTTCCCTGTATCACTGGGATTCTCTGCTCAGATGTCACCATGCCCACTTCCAGATCCACTTCCTGTGTGGGCTTCTTCCCCAGCCCTGGCAGGGGTGGGGAGAAGCAAGGGCATGTGTCCGGGGAAGGGGGACAGGAGGTCAAAGGTGGAGCTTGGACCCGCCAGCTGCATGTAAGACCTGCACTGTTTTAGAGGGTTTAGCTAACATCTAGCAAAACCTCGAATGCACAGTTCCCCTTCTAGGAATCTTCCATTAGTTGCAGAAAAGAGCCCGTTCTTAGTGGAAAAGCCATTCGTGGAACTACAAGCAGAGAAAAGTAGGAAAGTCTACTGGATAACTTGCAGGCTCTCGAGCCAGGCTCCAAACTGGACTTTATCATTAGGTTGCTGTGTGAGCCTGGGCAGGTGGCTTAACCTCTCTGTGCCTCAGAGAAGCTCCTCACATGAAAAATGGGAATAGTAGTAACAAAACTCAGCGTTTTGTGAGGCTCCAAAGAGTTAATAAATGCAAAATACTCAGCCCAGTGTTTGGCATTTGGTGAACACTCACTACCCACTGGGTCCTATAATGCCCTGACCTCATTCCTATACAGAGCACATTTATATGCATCCCTGCGTGTTGATACGTGCCCCAAACTGTACAAACTGGCCCGTTCACAGTGGTCGCCTGGAAGCGGGGGTGAGTATGGAGGAAGGGGGTCAGTGTCAGTGTGGATGTCCATCCTCTTACAATGGGTCTACTGATAAATTCTTCCCGCTTTCTCTAAAAGGTACTAACTCATGTAGGTAGGTACTTAATAGGTGCAGTACGTAGGCGGATGGACAAGAGCTGAGCAGGCAGAGCCCTGGGACACAAGGCCTTTCTCCCGTCCCACGGGCCATCCAAGAGTAGGGGAGGGGGTGGGTGCATGGAGGGGGGCGCCTCCCAGTGCCGGGCCGTGACGTCTAGCATCGCTAGTCTCCTTCCTTCCCTGCGCTTTGCTCCACCTCCTGGGGCCCAAGTCCCCCAAGTAGACACAGTCACTCGGTGAACAGTGATCTCATCTAAAAATACACAGCCTTCAGGAGGATCCAGGGTCCATTAACCTGGCTTAGTGCGAACAGCGGGCCAGGTGCTGTTTGAGGGAAGGGGGCTGGCAGACAGAACGCAGGGGATGGGGATCAGGCACCAGTCTGAACCCTGGACCCCTTAGGCGCTAGAAGGCAGGTGCACCCGTCACCCATTTCATTTCCTCCAGGGCTGGCCTGGGGCCCGGGAAAGATGCAGGGGTGTGGTCTCCGGAGTCCATCTTCCTCCCACTCACCCCTCCTCCCCCTCCCCCTTGCCTCTCTCCTCCTCCTGCCCTCCCCCTCCCTCCTCCAGCCTCCTTCTCCTCCTCTACCCCCTCCCCCTCCCGCCCTTTCCGATCCTCCTCCTCCTTCCCCCACGCCTCCTCCCCTTCTTCTCTCCCTTCCTCTTCCTTTCTTTCTCCTCCCCTTTCCTTCCCTCCAGGCCCCCTTGCTCTTTCTCCCCATCCTGCCCCTCCTCTTCCCTCTTCCCATCCCCGGCCCCTCCTCCTCCCCCTTACCCCTCCTCCTGCTTCTCCCTCCTCCTGCCTCTCCCGCCTCCCCTTCCTCCCCTACCCGCCTCCGGACCTCACCCCCTTTATCTTCATCTCTCCATCCCCTTTCTCTCTACCCCTCTTTTCCTCTCTCCTGTCTCCTTCTTCTCCCCCTTGCCCTCTCCCTCCCTCCGTCCGGGGTGGCAGAGGTGGGCGGAGCTGCCCGGGGCGCCGGCACCTGCTCGGCGGCCGCGTGTGTTCTCTGCCTAGGGCTCCGCGGGCGGGAGGGAAAGTGGGTCAAGCGTGGGGCTCAAAAAGGAGCCCGGAGACACGAGGCCCCTGCCAGGCGCGGGACCGGGAGGCGGCCTCCGCGTAGGACGCCGAGGATGCGGGACAGCTGCGCCCCTTCCCCCCCCCACCCCCGCCCACAGCCAGCCGGCGGGGCCCGAGACCTGCCCGCAGCGGAGCCGGACTCCCGGGGCGCGACCGCCTTTCTCCGTGTGGGACCATCCTGATGGGTCCACGGCGCCCTGCACGCCCGCACTTCTTCAGATCCCACCCAGTCTGAGGTCTTCCCCTCCGGGATGTGGTCCCTGCCACCCCTCCCTGCCCTCTAGTGTCAGCCGCGGGCCTCCGCAGCCTGGAGTCCCAGCCATTGAGCTCGCCTCTGCGAGCACTTCTTCGACATCCCCAGATCTGCACAGTTGTGGGGGGCCCTGGGTCTACTCCAGGGAAGCCTCCGAGGGTCTGATGCCTGAACGGCTTGCTTGCCTGTTTACTACTGTGCCCTGCTCCTGCCAGTGGCCCTGCCGAGAGCTGCCCAAACATTGTCCCCCACCCCAGCAGTCCTGGCAGGGCTGCCCCTGTGGGCTGTGCCCCAGGGCCAGCTGAAGGTACTGTCCTGGGGCAAGGACTGGTCACTGGGACCATGGAGGTGACAGAGCCTTCCAGGCATCAGTCCCTGGGTGTCCCTCTGAGCAGTCTCCCACTCAGCAGACCTGCCCTGTCAGGGGCCCCTCGCTTCATCCTTGTACATCTGGCAAACTTCCCCATTGGTCAGGGCCTTGAGGCTCTACCATCTCCCAACACACTGAGCTCTCCAGCTTTGGAGCACCTCCTGGAAAGCCTGGTCCTGGAAAAGCCCTACCCCATGGTCACCTGACCCACATTTCACCTTAGCCCAGAGACTTTCCAAAGCCTCTCATGAGAATACTTCTCCCTCCCCGGCACCCCTGACACGGTCTGCATCCTTCAGTGACCCTGGCAAGAGCTGGCCGGTCCGCTGCCTTTGGGAGGCTGGCCTCTATGAAGGCTGGGCCTGAGCTGAGCTTCTCACCTGGGAAGCAGGAGGCCTGGAGGGTCTCAGGGACTGCCACGGTCATCCCGAAGGCTCCAGGCTTGAGAGGACTTTGCTGTGGGAACCCTGCAGTGACCACATCACCGTTCATGCATGTCCAGCGTGTAGTCAGCAGCAGTGCCCCACCACGGTCAAGTCTGGGGGACTTCTCATTAATCTGAACCCAGGCCCATGGAGCTCACCTAACTGGCCAGCATTTGGGACCCACCACCACCACCTCTGGGCTCTCAGAAGGGCTGACATTGGCTCACAAGCCCTCCTCTAGTCCACTTAAGAGGACAGTTGAAAGGGGGGAGGGTAGAACTCAGTGGAAGAGCGGACACTTAGCATGCATGAGGTCCTGGGTTCCATCTGCAGTACCAACGTTAGAAACAAACAAACAAAAAAACACCAAAAAACAAAAAACAACTAATTGCCTCCCCGCAAAAAAAAATTTTAAACTTTTAAAAAAAGGATAGTTGGACATGAAAGACTCCCACGATGAGAGGGAGAGGGGGCATGGGAAGAAAGGAAAGTTGAGACAGGCAATTGGTAAAAGGTGACATTTTCAGCACCTGGAGAGGACACCCGGGAGAGCGGTCAGGGGCTGCTCTCCTGGGCATCCAGGCGCCAAGTCGGCCAGAGCTGCAGACCCCAGGCCTACCCTTTCTCCTCATAGTTCTCCCTGTGGGGAAGTGGGGATGGAGGGGTCCCCCAGACCACTCCAGGCAGGCCCTCAGCCAGTCAGCACCAAAGTCAACCAGGCATGGGTGTTTTGGAGTGAAAAAAACAGCAAATGAATTGCAGCCAGGGCTCCCAAACACACCACCATCCCACCCACTGACCCTTTGTTTCGAAAACTTTATGTGTTCAATAAATGGCACTTACATAGGAAAAAATCTGTGCAACTTCTGAATGTGTCCCTTAGGGAGTTGGACAGGGATCCGAGAGGACCCGCAGGGGAGGAAGAACCAGCCCCCGCCCCAACCCCCTACGACACTTCCCCTGGTTACACCCGGCAGGGCTGGATTTGAACACCTTTTTTGCCACTAGAGCAAGGGCTGCCAGTCCCTGCCACTTCCTCTCCTTGGTGACAACGTGGCCTCCCAGAGCTCGAGCCCTGCCAGCTGGCTCCTATCCTCTAGGACCTCAGACAAATCATCGAACACAAACGCAGAGGCCTGCGGATCTCTCAGTAAACACCGCTCAGGAAAAGCAAGGCGGAGTTACGAGAAAGATTTCAATTGAGTCGACCTTTGTTTTTATTTGACTTTTTGGTCACAGGCCCAGTTATCACCTTTTAGAATCTTCCTTCCTCCCCGTAAACTCCAGCGGAGTTCTGAGGTTCAGAAGTTCTCAGGGAGACCGACACTGGTTAACAGGACTTGGAAGGGTCTTTTTCTTGAAGTAACCCTCCTTTAATGTCTGTTTACGGCCAGGAGCAGTCTGTGGTTTCATGTAGTAACATCTGATAAAAAGATGCCCAATGTATCCCGGGGCAAGAGACATCTAATTGCAGTGCTTAATTTTCCCATGTGATGATTAATGAAAGCTTTGCTCATTTTGTGTGTGTGGGAAGGAGGCGACGTTAATATGTGGACTTGAAAACTCCTTGGTGTCGCCATCTGGACACAGTGTGAGGCCATGTTGGTTATCCCTGCAAGGGTTATTACGCATCTTTGAAAACAGACCAAGCTTTTGGGGCCAAACAGCCTGGTGGGGCGTGGAGGGAGATATTCCCAGCCTGACTGTTACGTAACATCACACACATACATGACCAAACGTGTATTTCTTCCCCAAACACTAGATAAACAATACACTCCAAAAATCAAGATCATTTGTCGTTAAAGGTCTCAGCATTACTCATGTCTTAGACCTGCCACAAGGCTTTTCTCAAGAAAGAGAAGAAACCATTCCTACCTGTACCACTTTTCCTACAGAACTTTCCTGCCTCCGAACACGTCGAGGGGATGGAAAGGCCCTGACCCAACAGTTGGAAGTCTGCTCAGAAATGAATCTGGCTATAACTTGGCTGTGTTACGTCACAGAAATCGATGTCCTTCTCTGGGTCTTAATGGTCTTATCTATTAATGGACAGAAGGGTCATTTCCTTCCTCCTTTCTTTCCTTCCTCCCCGCTTTTCTCCTTCCCTCCATCCCTTCCCTTTCTTCTTTTCTGTGAATTTTTTATTGTGGAAACTTTCCATCTCAAACATAACCAAATGTAGAAAGAATACCCCACTCCCAGCTTATTTTGAAGCAAATCCCTAAGCTTCCATCGTTCATCTGTAAATATTTCAAAATTCTACTCCTTATCTATTCTTGTCTCATTGCTTGAAACAGCAATAATCTATTAGATCAAGATCCTAAGGGTTGACAGATTGGGCTGAGACCAGCTGATGGTTCTTCGGTTGGTCCTGTCTGGCACTCTTCGTGTGACTTGATTGTGGTTGGACAGTCTTTGACGGCCTCACGGGTCTGGCAGTGGGCCAGGGTGCCCCAGTTGGCTACGTGGATCCTCCAGTAGGCTAGCTCAGGCTTGCTGTCATGGTCAGTGGCAGCATTCCATGAGTTTCCAGTGGCAAGAGAGGGCAAGCCCCAATATGCAACCACTCCCCAAGCCTCTGCTTGTATTGAGTTTGCTAACGTCCCATTTGCCAAAACGAGTCAAGTGCCGAGCCCAGAATCAATGTGGGACGGGGAGAGAAATGTACAAGGACATAGAAATGGGGGCAGGAATCCATTGGGAGCTATTACTGCAGAAATCTACCAGAGGAATATATTCCTAAAACACAAGGCTCCCCCCTAGTTTTAACATAACAACAATTCCATTACCAAAGCCTACCAAATTGACTACAAATCTTTAATATGGACAGTGTCCACTCAGTATCTAGATTTCCCCAATTGTCACGGAAAGCTGGAGAGATGGGAACGTTTGGGCAGTGTTGATGGGAATATGGAAAAGCCACTGTGGAAAAAAGAACCAAAGGGTCAGTATGGTTTGTGTGTAACCATTGTTACCTTTTTTGATGTTTTGTTTTTTTTAATTTTGTTGGTTACTTTTTTACATTCTTTTTTTTTTTTTTGAAGTCTTTTAAAAATTTAATTAATTTGTTTATTTGGGAGGGGTTAATTAGGTTTATTAATTTACAATGAAGGTACTGGGGATTGAACCCAGGACCTCCTGCATGCTCGACATGCACTCTACCACTGACCTATACTCTCCCCACCCCCACTGTTAAGTTTTATATGAGTGTATGCACTCTTCTACAGCATAAAATATATTTCTTTATCATCAAAAAAAAGTTTTGCAAACCCTGAACTGGTTAATCCCAAAGGTTTCTTTGGGCACTAAGATTCTGTGTGTCATTCTGTGTGCTGTTTACAGAAACATGCCCTTGGCTTTGGAAACAAGCCCACCTCTCCCACTGGTTCTCAGGCAGCTCCCCATCCCTGGTGTTCACCGTCTCTAAGGCAGGGGACAGTGGAAGTGACAAGATCTGAAGCGTGCTGCTTTCTGCTACAGTGACCTTTTCTGGCCAGTGGTTTTATCTTAGCACCTGGGTCCATCTGCTTCCAGGATCTCCCTCACCTTCTGCTGACCCATCAATGCTGCTGAAGCCACCATCAGAGCATCCCCAGAGAACCCTGAGGGGCCAGCAGTGCCCACCCTCACTCTTCCCGGAGCTCTGTACTATCCTACTGACTCATCGGAGGTCTTTCCAAGATTCTGCAGGGTTACGCCAGTAGGGCCAAATCGTTTATGGAGGCTGAGTCACTTCTGTGGGAATATTTGCACGTGAGGCCTGCAAAACTCTTAAAGCATGAAGGCCTCCTGACCTCACACCATTGCTTCTTGTACCAGATGTATTGGGAGACCAGGATCCCGGGAGAGGAATTGGAAGGGGGGGGGTGCTCAGCTTTCATGCTTTCCTGTGATTGGTTCAGAGTGGGCACGTGACCCCGAGACCCGGAAGAGGAGGGTTTCCGGGAAAAGTTTCCCTTTACAGTGAGAAAAGCACACCACTTCCTTCCTGCTGGGGCCCCGCGGAGTGTGATGTGCTGTGGGTGCAGCCCCCTGGGGCCCACGGAGGAGAATTTGGAACGTACTAGGTGGGCCAGGCAAACGCACTGGCAGGGCTGGGCCTCAGGAATCACCTGCAGCCACTCTCTCGAGCTTCTAGGGAAGGGGCGCCCCCTCACTGACACCACCATCCTGGTAGCCAGTGGCGTCTGGCTGAGTGGGTCCTGCTCTCTGTCAAGGGACATAGGCAGGAGGTCCTCTGATAGGTCCCATGCTGTTCGCAGTCGGGAGCTCCAAGGCTTTGTGGGCTTTGGTGCCTGCCTGGCATAGGTGGGGAGGAAGGATGCCCCTTCCACTGAAGTTCCCATCACAGTGGGGGTGAACGAGGGCAGTGCCGGCTGCTCATTTTGTAATTAGCAAAGGAGAAGGGGCTCTCTAGAAACGAGGGCAGTTGTAACAGTTCCAAGGACCTCTGACTTTGGTCTGAGCAGCTGCACCCTGTTGTGGTTTTATTGTCATCCATTGCCACACGATCAGCGCCTTTAAGGTTTCACAGGTGCTGTCATTTGTGCAGTAATAAGACTTTAAAGTCCTTGCAAGCAAGTTCAGCTGGAATACACAATTTTCCCGTATGCAATATAGGAATTATTTTCTAAAGTATAACTGCACTGCCTTAGGTCTTTTAGCCAGGTGGATCCTGGTTCTGTGTGGTTTGAAGATTATATGGTTATGAGACTCCTCAAAGACTTAAATGTTGCAAATACAAAATTAGGTATAAAAGTGAATCTTTAGAGTGAGAAAATAAATCATAACCAATGAGAAACTTTAAAGAGCTGAAGGGGGTTGGATATAGCTCAGTGGTAGAGCATGTGCTTAGCGTGTGTGAAGTCCTGGGTTCAATCCCCAGTACCTCCATTACAAAAAAAGAGCTGAAAATGCCACAAACATTGTAAATCCAGAAATAGAATATTTTTAAAAAAGAACTGCCTGACATGATTATATGATACTTGTTTCTCTACATTTTTGGCTAGACTCTGATTACCTTCTTATACAGCTGTTTTTTGGTCATATTTTTTACAAAGTGTATGAGTGACAATCTTTTACATGCCTCAGGAGTGAGCCAGCATTTCCTGTAAAGGACCTAGCAGTAAATGTATCAGGCTTCAGGGCCATGGGATCTGTGTCACAACTGCTCAAGTCTGTCACCGCCTTGTGAAATCAGCCCTTGATCATATGCGAACAAATGAGCATGGCTACGTTCCAATAAAACTTTATTTACAAAACAGGTGCCGAGCTGGGAAATGACATTCGCAAGGTTTGGACACACACAGATTAGGAAGCTGCAAACACAATGAATTAACAACACTCTATAGTCCAAAAAGTCTTTATGAGAACTCCAGGAACCAGTTAGGAAGCCACAACACCCCAGGAAGCTGAAAGCTAAGAAGCACTGCACTGAAACAGGTAAGAAAAGTCATTTCACTTAAACTCCACCAACCCTTCCCCCAACTGGGCACAGCTTACCACAGGAGAACTTGCCCAACTCCCAACTTCTCCTTTGGGAGGGCAAGAGTAGGACATACATCCAACATCCCAGCTTTTCAGGGGGCTGCCCAAGAGGCTGGTTTCTGTCTCCCCTGTCCCAGAGGCTAACAGAGAATCAGTACATCTTGGGTGCCTGGGGGACACTGAGGACAACAGAGAGCTTATTGGCTTCTGGTGACACCAGAGTGCCTCCCCTACCACACACAGACAGGGACACAGCTTGTTATGATCAGGAGACAGTGCCTCACTCATGGTGTCTCCCTTGGGAGGGAAAGAAAAGAGTGAAATAAGTTGTCCCACATTCCAGCTTTTGGGGGATTGCCCAGGGAACTGGTTTCTGTCTTGCCTGACTCAGAGCCCTGATGGAACTAGTACAGCATAGATGTCTGGGGCCACAGAGAACAAAAGAAAGGTCAGGGGGACCAGTCACCGAGCCACCACTGAGGACTCGGCAGCTGCCCCTCGAGCCCCCTGCCTGCCTTCTCCTGCCACCACCTTCTGCTGGCCCTTCCCACAGAACAAAAGGAATCACATTGTAGTTCCACTATCCAGAACCTCCAGTCTCTCCACCCGTTTACTGATGCAAGTAAGAGTGATGCTCTGCTTCCTACTGGCACTGAGGATTATAACTATATAAGAATTCGACAGAGTAACAGCAGGAAGACCCTTACTACTGTCCAAGGGTTCGCTGATGATTACAATAAAAAGAAACTAGTGAAGATGTTCAAGGAGAAATTTGCCTGCAATGGTACTGTAATGGAGCATTCAGAATGTGGAGAGTTAATTCAGCCACGGGGCGACCAGCAAAAAAACATGTCCCAATTCCTCACAGAGACTGGACTGACTGAGGATGACCAGTGGAAGGCTCATGGGTTTTAAGTGCTTCTGGCTCATTGAAGCTTAAGTGAGGATTTCCTTGCAGTGAGTAGAATTTCCATTCTGTCCCCTGTCATAAGTTTAAAAACTTCACAGCTTGTATAATGGAACCATTAGGGGGTCAGTTTTGAACTTGGGCTAGTGTATCTTCTTCATGCAATAAACTGAAAATCCGAGCTCTGCAGGAAAAAAAAAAAAAGTGACGGGTTTGATGCTGCTCCAGAGAACTTGCAATACTACAACCAGACACCAGAGGGAGCAAAACACTACATGCTCCTGAGAAAGAGATCAGGAAACCCATTAGGGAATTGCACAAACCCAGAGAGTTCACATCCCCACAAAACGTTTGAGAGGCCCTCAGAAGCTTTAGCCAGGCTGGCTGGTGAAGGTCTTCCCTGTACAAAGCCAGTCCACAAAGACCACAAGAGGTGATTGTTCTTTCAACTACACAAATCATAACAACAAAAACAAAAACAAAAATAGCAAGGTATGTGAAGAAATCAGAAAACATGACCTAACCAAAGGAACAAAATTAATCTCCAAAAACTGACCCTAAAGAAACAGAGATCTATGAATTACCTCAAAAAATTCAAAATAATGATCTTAAAGAAGCTCAGTGCAATACAAGAGAACACAAGTAGACAGCTAAACAAAACCAGAAAAACAACATGCAAACAAAATGAGAATATCAACAAAGGAAAACCAAACAGGAGTTCTGGAACTGAAGAGTGCAATAACTGAACTGAAAACTTCACTGGAGTGGATCAACAGCAGACTTGATCAAGCCGAAGAAAGAATCAGCATACTCTAAGACAGGTCATTTGGAATTATTGAGTCAGGGGAACAAAAAGAAAAAAAAAGAATGAAGAAAAGTGAACAAGCCTAAAGGACATGTGGGACACCATCAAGTGGACCAATATTCACATTATGGAAGTCCCAGAAGGAAAAGGGAAAGGGGCAAAAAAAAAGCTTATTTAAAGAAACAATGGCTGAAAACTTCCCACATCTGAGGAAGTAAATTGAATTTGAACATCCAAATTCAAGCATCTCTCAAGACTCCAGCTAAGATAAAATCCAGAGATGTACACATGAAGACACATTATAATCAAACTGTTAAAAGTCAAAGACAAAGAGAGAATCTTGAAAGCAGCAAGAGAAAAAGGACTCATCACACACAAGGGACCTCCTAAAAATGTATCAACAGATTTTCTCAGCAGAAATATTACAGCCAGCCAGATGGCAGTGGGATGACGTATTCAAAGTGCTGAAAGAAAACACTGCCAACCAAGAATACTGCATCAGGAAAAACCGCCCTTCACAAATGGGGAAATAAAGACTTTCCTGAGTAAACAAAAGTAGAGGGAGTTCATCGTCACTAGACCTGCCTTATAAGAATTGTTAAAGGGAGTCCTTCAAAATGAAACAAAAGAATAACTACAGAGCAACACAAAAGCATACAAAATTATAAAGCCCTCTGGTAAAGGAAAATATATAGATGCATGCAGAATCGTGTCATACTATAATGGTGGTGTGTAAATCACTTTTAATTCAGATGTAGATTTTAAAAGATAAAGGCATAAAAAACTGTAACTATAAAACTTGTTAATTGATTCAAAATATAAAGAGATGTGATCTGTGACATCAACATAAAGGGAGAGGGAGAAATGTAAAGAAGAGTTTTTGTGTGTGATTGAAGTTAAGCTGTTATCAGTTTGAAACAGCTTGTTGTAACCATAAGATGTTTTATATAATCCCCACCATAAACACAAGGAAAACACCTATAGAAGATGCACAAAAGAAGATGAGAAAGGAATCAAAGCCTGCCACTGTAGAAAATCAACAAAACACAAAGATGTATCAAGAGAGGGACAAAATAGTTAAAAGACATACAGAAAACCATTAACTAAATGGCATTAGTAAATCCTTCCATATCACTGATTAATTTAAATGTAAATGGATTAAGCTCTCCTTTCAAAAGACAAGGAGTGGCTGAAGGGATTAAAAAACAAGAGCCAATTATATTATCTACAAGAGACTCACTTTAGATATGAGGACATATAGAGGCTAAAAGTGAAAGGATGGAGAAAGATAGTCCATGCAAATAGTAACCAAAAGAGAGCAGGAGTGGCCATACTTATATCAGACTAAATAGAATTTAAGTCAAAACTGTCATCAGAGACCAAAAAGGAACATTATATAATGGTAAAAGAGTCAACTTGTCAAGAAGATGTAATTATAAATATATATGTACCTAACAGCAGAGCACTCAAATACAGAAACATTGACAGAATTAAAGACAGAAATAGACAATAACACCATATTAGTAGGAGATTTCAATACCCCACTTTCAATAATGAATAGATCAACCAAACAGAAGTTCAATAAGAAAAATCATCTATTAAAAGTACTTCAGATCATTTAGACCTAGCAGACATACACAGAACACTTCCACCCAACAACAGCAGAATATACATTCCTCTCAAGTGCAAATGGAACATTCTCCAAGAAAGATCCCAAGTTAGGCCACAAAACAAGACTTAACATGTTTAGGAAGATTGAAATCATGCCAAGTATCTTTTCCATCCACAACAGAATGAAACTAGAATTCCATAGCAGAAAGATAACTGGAAAATTCAGACATGTGGAAATTTAAAAGCACACTTTTGAACAGTTAGTGTGTCATAGAATAATTCACAGGAGGATCTAGAAAATTAGAAATGCCTTGTGACAAACGAAAATGAAAACACAACATACCAAAACTTTTGTGATGCAGCAAAAGCAGTACTAAGAGGGAAGTTTATCGTGGTGAATGTCTAAATTAAAGCAGAAGAGAAATTTTACATCAACAACCTAACAGTAAGCCACAAGGAACTAAAAAAAGAAGAAGAACAAACTAGATCCAAGTTAGCAGAAGAAAAGAAATTAATAAATATTAGGGCAGAAATAAATAAAATAAAGAATTAAAAAAATAGAAAAATAAAACTAAGAGTTGATTTTTGAAAAGATCAAGAAAATTGATAAACCCTTAGCTAGAAAAAAGAAAAAAAAAATAGAGAAGACTCAACTAACAAATTTCAGGAATGAAAGAGGAGATACTACAACTGAAGCCACAGAAATAAACAGGATCATAAGAAACTACTATGAACAATTATACACCAAATAGTTGGATAACCCAGAGGAAATGGATCAATTTGCAGACACATATAATCTGCTAATACAGAAACAGGAAGAAATAAAATCTGAATAGACCTATAACTAGTAAAGAGATTTAATGAGTAACAAAAAGGCTCCCAACAAAGAAATGTCCTGGATCAGATGGCTTCACTGGTAAAACAGTAAAGAAGAATTTGCACCAATCTCTCTCAAACTCTACCAAAACCTGATGAGAACAAAACACTTTCAAAATCATCTTATGAAGACAGTCTTATTCTGATACCAAAGCCAAAGACACTATAAGAGAACAACAAATCAATATTCCTGACTCAAAAATCTCAACAATATACTAGCAAAATGAATTCAATAGCATATTAAAAGGAATATACACCATGAGCAAGTGGGATTTGTCCCTGGGATGCAATATGGTCCAGCATATGAAAATCAATCAAAGGAGTTCTGTTAATCACATTAGCAGAACAAAGGATGGGAATCACCTGATCATCTTGATTGATGCAGAAAAGGCATTTGACAAAATTCAGCAGCCTTTCATGATATAAATATTGAACAAAACCAGGAATAAAAGAAAATTACTTTAACCTACTAAAGGCCATATATGGAAAGCCAACAACTAACATATTCAATGGTGAAACACTGAAAGTTTTCCTCTAAGATTGCTACTGAGTCCAAACTTGTACTATTTGCTGCACAAGATAACAATACATTGAGAGACAAGTTGTTGGGGCAAGTAATAGTGATTTTATTCAGAAAGCCAGCAGACTGAGAAGATGGTGGACTCATGTCCCAAAGAACCATCTTCTCCAAGTTTGAATTGAAGGCTTCTTTTATAATAAAAGTGGCAGGAGTAAAGTCCTTGTTCTGGGCAGAGTATGGAGGGGATGTGTTAATTTCTTCCTTCTTGCAGCCATTCACAGGTGGGCCTGGTCAGGATGTTTCCTGTGAGCTAAACAAAGATACTTTAGCTTAACACTCATTACTTTGGGAGCCAGGGTTCCCAGAGATGGGCCATTATGTATAATTTAAGCTTATAGGCAACATCCCTTTAGTGATTAACAAGAAATAACATACAAAGTTTAATCTCATAAATAAAAGAAACTGATCTAATATAGAGTCAGATTTGTTCTTCCCTATTACAAGATCAGGATCAAGACAAGGATACTCAATCTCACCACCCTAGTCAATGTAATACTAGAAGTTCTGGCCAGACCAGTTTCACAAGAAAAAGAAATAAGTATCTAAACTGAAAGGGAAGATATAAAATTATCTTTGTTTGCAGATGACTTGATCTTATATATAGAAAATACTAAAGACTCCACCAAAAAAAACAAAAAACCCCAAACCAAAAACTATTGGGACTAATAAATGAAATCAGCAAAGTTGCAGGGCACAGTATCAGTGCACAAAAATCAGCTGCATTTCTATATACTAACAGTGACCAATCTGAAAAGGAAATTGAAAAGAATCATATTTATGATAGCATGTAAAATAAGAAAATACTTAGGAATAAACTTAGCCAAGGAGGCAAAGAACTTGGATACTGAAAACTACAAAACATTTCTGTAAGAAATTAAAGAAGACAAAATAAATGGAAAGATATCCTGTGTTCCATGGATTGGAAGACTTAATATTGTTAACATGTCCATATTTCCCAAAGTGATTTATAGTCAGTGCAATCCCTATCAGAAGCCCAATGATACTTTGGCAGAAATAGAAAAAAACACCCTAAAATTCATATGGAATCTCAAAGGACCCTGGATAGCTGAAACAATCCTGAGAAAAAAGAGTAATGCTAGAGGCCTCACACTTTCTGTTTTCACAACATATTACAAAGCTACACTAAATTGTGCTCTACACTATAATTTGACACAACATTATAAAATGACTATTACACAATAAAAAATGTAAAAAAAAACTACAGTATTCAAAACAATATGGTACCGGCATAAAAACAGACACATTGATCAATGGAACAGAATAGAGAATCCTCACATATATGGTAGAAAAGTCTTTGACAATGGCATCAAGGCTACACATTGGATATCCACTTTCCCAGGTTTCCTTGCTGGATATCCAATGCTGAAGCATGAAGTTGGGTCCCTACCTTACATTGTATACAAAAATCAAATCAAAATGAACTAGGGACCTATATGTAAGACCTGAAACTATAAAACTACTAGAATAAAACATAGGGGAGAATCTTCATCATGTTGGATTTGGCAGTGATTTCTTGGGTATGACCCAAAGCACAGACAGCAAAATAGACAAATGAGACTACATCAAACTTAAGAACTTCTGCATAGCTAAGGAAACAGTCAACAAAGCAGAAAGGCAACCTTTGTAACGGGAGAAAATATTTGCAAACCATTATCTGATAAAGGTTAATATCCATAATATATAAGGAACTCCTACAACTCAACAACAACAAAACCCAATAACCAAATTTAAAAATGGGTAAAATACTTGAGTAGGTATTTCCTTAAATAAGATATACAAATGACCAAGAGGGATACGAAAAGATACCCAACATCAGTAATCATGCAAAGAAATGCAAATCAAAACCACAGTGAGATACCACCTCACACCCATTAGGATGACCACAGGAAAAAAACAAACAAACAGAAAATAAAAGTGTTGATGAGATGAAGGGAAATGAGAACTTCTGTGTTGGTATATAAAATATAATAAAATAGAAAATAGTGCAGCTGCTACAGAAAACGGTGTGGAGTTTCCTGAAAACATTAAAAATAAACTATCGTGGTTCTGTAATCCAAATAGCTGGAAGTATTGAAAACAGGTTCTTGAAGAGATATTTGCACACTCATGTTTACTGCAGCATTATTCACAATAGCCAAGAGGTAGAAGCAACCTAGATATTCATGGATGGATAAATGGATAAAGAAATTGTGGTATATCCATACAGTGGAATACTATTCAGCCTTTAAAAAGGAGGGATCCTGTTATATGCTCCAACAAGCGGGAACTTTGAGGATTTTCTGCTAAGTGAAATAAGCCAGTACTGCATGAGTTCACTCATATGAGGGATCTAAAGTAGTCAAATTTATAGAAACAGAAAGTGGAATGTGGTTTCTCAGGGCTGGGGGAGGAGGAAATGAGGAGTTGTTCGGTGGGTATAGAGTTTCAGTTTTGCAAGATGTAAAAGTTCTAGAAATCAGTTGCACAAGAATATGACACAGTAATCACAACCGTACTGTATACTTAGAAATGGTCGAGATGGTAAATTTTGTCATATATTTTTAACACAATAAGGAAAAAAAAAAGTGGATAACCTGCAGGCCATCGTTTGCTAGATAGCCTAGTATCAAAAAAATACATATATATATATATATGTATATATTTTTTTAATGCAAAACAGGTTTATTTGCATGCCAACAGTGAGGATTAGGATTCTAGATGAAAAGGAAAGCAGTCTTCTGTTAAATGGAGAAGATCAAGATTCTGGGCTTGGGACCTGCTAGGTGGGAAGACGTGCTGTGTTGCCTTCAGGTGTCTCTTTACCTGATGCTTCAGATGCCACAGCAGCCTTTTCAACCTGTCCTTTATTCTTTGCCATCTTCTCTAATTCCTCCTGATAGCCAAGCTGGTATTCCAGATAGCTTATGTTCCTGATCTGTTCATCCAGGAACTTTTTCATGAAGCGTGTGAGATTGGCTTGTTTCTTCTGAGAAGCCAAGGCCTTCAGGTCTTGCAGGAGGCTGCTTAATGTGTTCTCCAACTGCAGGGCAGACTCGATAGCTTTTTTGCCAGTTCCCCAGTTTTCTATATCCAGCCTCTTAATCACCGGAAGGCAGACTTTACACTTACATTTTTTTAGATATCTTATGAACTGCTTCGCATGTTCCCTCTTCACCTCAGCTTGGTCTTCAAAGAATGTGAGAAAAGCAGGTGTTTCTTTGTCTTCAGTGTAATAATATATATATATGTATATATATGTTTTTTTTTTAGGGGATAGGGATAGCTCTGTGGTAGAGCACATGCTTAGCATGCATCAGGTCCTGGGTTCAATCCCCAGTACCTCCATTAAAATAACTAAATAAATAAAAACCCAATTACTTCCCCCCCCCCCCAATTTTTTCTTTCTTAAAGACTTAAAGACTACCAAAAATTTTTTCTTAAAGACTACCAAAAATCTTAATTGCAAGTTTAGCAAATTTTCAGTTTCACCATCCATTATTCGGAGTATCATTTTTACACTCATGTTTGGAACTCCTACAACAGGTTTCTCCTCTCTATGAACTGTAAGGTTTCTGGGAGTTTCACGTTTTCTTGTGCAGAGATTCATCTTCGACACTCTTTTAAGTGTGAACTCCTACTAATCTCTCTGTCACTGTTATCGGCCTTTCACTATTTTGGTGGCGACTTTGCCTACTGTTTTCAACTGGAGTCATCAGACCTTGTCAGGAGGGGAGTCATCTGAGACATTTAAACCTAATCTGATACTATGTGATGTATAAAGAATGTAACTTCACATAGATGTCCCTGCACTTTGTAACAGCGCTACAAGCATGCCTGATGTATGCAGAAATTCCCATGTATCCAACTTCTTGCAGCTCCCAGCAATGGTCCTGGCTTGCAGAGAGGGATGGCTGAGGTGGGGGGCAGTCTCCATGGATACCACCCAGTGTGACTGCCTGCTCTGTCTGGCTTGGGGGCTCAGGCAGGAAGGCTCCAAAGCCTCAATCTGCTGCACCCAGTGCTCCAGCCACAAGCTTCCTGCTTGCCTGAGCTGGCCTTTCCCAGAAGCCAAGCCAGGCAGCCCTTCCCTTCTGCTTACCTGGAAGGAGCCAGCTCCTTGTCCCCCTTCTTGTCCACTCAGAGGTGGGGAGGGAGATGCCTAAGCCAGGGAACGGCCTCCTGGGGTTTCAGTTCCTCTCTTGTGTATTTCAGGAGGCAGAGAGTCCCAGGGAACCTCTGCGTGGCGTCTAAAGGTTGGAGGAGCCCAGGCGGCAGCAGTGGCAGGGACGCAGGCAGCCCAGCACCCCAGCGCAGAGAGCTCAGCTTCCATGGCCACCCCGGCTTCAAGCAAAATCCCTCAGTGAGCTCAGCAGCCCTTTCAACAAGTCTGGTTCTCCCAGGAAACCTTTCCTTATTGTGGAATGATTTATCCTCCTTGGTGGCCTCACAGAGAGGAGACAGAATCGATTATGAGCAAACAGCCAGGGCACTGAGCACAGATGGGCCACAGAAGCTCACAGAGGCGTGGCTTTCTAGAGACAGTGTTGGCCCTTCTGTGGTGTTAGGGTGAAGTCAAGGCAAGAGAGGGACGGGGAGGCCCCTGCCCCTCCTGGGTCTCTGGCTTGGGTTTGTGTAGTATTTTTGGGGTGGGCTTCATGCCCCCTGCTCCCTGGACCCAAGCCTCCTGCATCTGGCTTCCTGTGGAAACTCACCAAGGCAGAGAAACTAAACTCATCGCCCTTGGCCTGCAGGGCTCCATCCCTTTGGTGGGCTGGAGAGCTGGAGGTGGCAGGGGGAGCCCTCTTCCTCCCACCCACGCTCACTTTTGGGGGTCCAGAGCAGCAGGAAGGTGGGCCATGTCTTCCTAAGCCCTGAGATGGTCTGTGCAACTGGGGCCCCACAGAGCTGGGCAGGAGAAGGGCCAGGCAGGCTGCTTTCTCACCCTCCCTGCTGTTGGCCCCGCTCCCCCTGGGGGTGAGGGGGTGGTGCCCTAAGCAATGGGAGCAGGGGTTTCCATCCCCCAGACTGCTGTTATTGAAAAGGAGGCTTGACAGCAGTTAACACTTTCAATTAATCATCAGCAAAGCCATTGATGGGTAATGGGCCCTCACACGGCTCCCTGGGCAGACTCCAAGTGCCCAAGGGCAGGGTTTTATGTTTTGTTTTGTTTTGAAATTTCTGGGTTTTTTTAATTCTTTTTTTTTATTTTTGGTGGTTTGGGGAGGGGAGCGAAGGGAGGTAATTAGGTTTGTTTGTTCGTTTGTTTGTTTTAATGGAGGGACTGGGGATTGAACCCAGGACCTCATGCATGCTAAGCACACACTCTACTACTGAGCTCTACCTTCCCCCAGGATTTTATATTCTCATTTGATAAAAAACAATGGACAATATATTAACAATCAGATTTTTTTAAGTGTTCATTCAAATTAGGCTGCCTTTAAAATGAGCTTTTCTGCTCTCTTCTTAATGGCGAAAACACGATGATTAGGATCTAGCAAAGTTAGGCAAACGTGATAACCACCACACTATGGAAACCTCGCCATAGCAAAGTTAAAAAGGGGTGTTTTCATGGATTTTTGCATACAGAAAATGCGTCTGTGTGTTTTTTAACTATGCCAACCTCAGGGGGGAGCCGGTGCAGGAGAGATCACTAAATCACTCAATCACTGCTGGTGTCACCAGGCAGGGTGGTGACCCTGTGCTTCCTGACTTGGTGGGACCCTCAGCTCCTTCCTGTCAGCCAAGAGACACCCCCTTCCCCTGGAGAAAGGGACCAGCTTTCAGACCCTCTGTCCACTTCCCAGCACCCACTGTGGTGGCAAGACAGCAGGGACTCGATGGCTGAGATGAACAGAGAGGCTGGTTTCTATTCGTCAAGAACAAATTCAGGGGCAGGGCAAGTACTGCGTCAGCTTCACCCTGCCCCCGGGGGCCGTGCACGCAGAGGTGGGTTTTCCCTGGCGCAAATGAAGCTCAAACTTGGGCTCCCCACTGGTACAGCCCCTGCCAACGTCCTGCACCTAATGATGCACATGTAAGTTTGTAATAGTTTTCTTCAAGAGGTTGCTCCAAATTGTTCGTGCTTTGGGCCTTGCTAAACTCAGACGTGCACCTCGAAACACAGGGAACTCTAATCCTACCAGGATCTAATCAGCTGCAGACCCCGATTCCATTGAGAGTGGCCCCCAGGACCCCATCCACCCTGGCTCTCTGTCTCAGGGTGGGCGGGGAGGAGGGAGTGGGCTGACTGATGGACCACCATGACAGCTGCACCTTGCAGGACTCCCAGCTGTGGGTGAGATATTGAGAAAAGAGGGTGAGAGGGGCTGGCCTGGAACAACTCGCAACAGTGAACAGGACCTCAAAGCCCCAGCCCAGAGCCTTTCTGCAGCACCACGTTCCCGCCAGGACCACATGGTCCTGGCAGAGGTCCTGGGAGGGAGACCTGGGATGGCAGCTGGCCTTATTTTCTTGTTATATGAAAGAGGAGGGTTTTATCCACAATCCTTTCTATGCTTTGTGGCAATAGATGATAAAGTAAAACATCAGCCTTGTGGGCTAGTATGGGCAGGAAAATATGGTATGGTGTGGCATGGCTTGGCATAAGTGATATGATATGATAAGGCATGATATGGTTATGGTATGGTATATGGTATGATATATAATATGATATGATGTGATGCGATATGATGGGATGGGATGTGATATGATGTGATGGGATGTGATATATGATGTTATATATGATGGGATGTGATGATGTGATATGATATGATGTGATGTGATGTGATGTGACATAAGGTATGACATGATGTGACATTCTTGAACTCAGAGTTTTTAGGGTGATGACAATACCACTTTCCTTCCTTTGGGATTCACCTCTGGTGCCAATCACCCTGGGACTAGAGTGACAAGAAGGGCTTGCTTACACTCCCCACCATGGACCTGGGTCTTCTAACAGATGGTGTTGTGAGTTGAATGGTGTCCCCTCCAAAATTCCTACATGGAAGTTCTAACATGACCCTAGTACCTCAGGATGTGATTTCATTTAGTAATAGGGTCTTTGCGAGGCAGTCAAGTTAAAGTGAAGGCGTTATTTTAGAGTGGGCCTTAATTCAACATGACTGGTGTCCTTATAAAAAGGGGAAATTTGGACACACGCACACAGAGAGAATGCTGGGTGAAGATGAAGACAGAAACAGGGTGCTGCAGCTATAAGCCAGAAACAGCAGAGATGGTGAGCAAACTCCCTGGAGCCTGGGGAGAGCCTGGAACAGCTTCTCCCTCACAACTCAGAAGGAATACTGACACCTTAGTCTCTGATGTCCAGCTTCCAGATCTGTGAGATGATACATTTCTGTTGTTTAAGCCTCCCAGGCAGTGGGACTTTGTTATGGCCGCCCCAGGAAATGAACACAGAGGGGAGCAAAGTGCACCACGGTGTCAGGGCCCTTTCTCTGGGGTGAGGGGCGCACAGCCTCCCACCCTGCTGCATCCACAGGCAGCAGCGAGTCATTTAAATATCTTCCATCCCGCTCCCACCCACGTGGTCCCAGGGGCAGCCTCTAGTGAGCTGGGAAGCCCCATAAAAAAAGACCCACAGGACCCCCAGGCAGGGCCACTACTCTCCTGCCAGCACCATTTGGTTCCCTGGCCCAGAGGCTCTATCTCACTTTTTGCCTCTGGAAAGGCTTTCTTCTAGGAAAGTGGAACTTACCCCTAAAATTCTATTGGTTCCCTGAGCTCGCTCCTGATTGGTTCTTTCTTTCACTCCTGATCAGTTCATTTCCCTAACTTCTGATTGGTCCATTTGTAGTATTTTATTTGCATGGAGCTCACTCCTGATTGGTTATTTCCCTCACTCCTGATTGTTATTTCTCTCCCTCCTGATTGGTCCATTTCTACAAAGCTTGTTCCTAATTAGTCAACTTTTGTTATACCTTATTTGCATATGATGTTGCAAAGTGTAAACTGCAGCCTATAAAAGCCTGAGTAAACCTACAGACGGGGTCCAGAGCTTAGTTAACTCCTCTGGGCCTGCTGGCTTAATAAACCTGAGTTCTCCAACCCTCCGAGTGCTGCTTGGTCTCTTGCCCAGATCCAGGTTGCTGTCACAACTGAGCTGTAATACTGAACTGTAACATTTTTCTGCAACATTTTGATGCTCTGAAGCATTGGTCCTCACATTGGTCCAAGGCTTCCCCTGTCTAAGTCCCTGTGTTGGAAGCTACCAGTGCAAGATCTGTTCCCTCTTGGGGGTCAGGGACAGAGGGCAACATCCAGCTCTGTGGATGCCAAGGATGACCTGGGGGAGCACATGTTACATGGAGGACCCAGGATGGGAACCCAGCTGGCCTCCACTTGGTGGCTGAGCCCAGCAGCCATGGCCTCCAACTGAACCTTGGCCTCCCCTCTACCGTGGGTGACCAGGATCACTCAGGCAGGCCTAGATTTTGTGCCCAGAACCTGCAGGTTGGGTGGAATAATAAAAAAAAAGCCCTGATTACACTTCGTCTGCTGGAAACAGACTGGGTCAATGCCTGCCTAGCCTTTGAGCCCAGTCTTGGGTTTTTCTGGTTTTTTTTTTGTTGTTTTTTGGGGGTTTTTTTGGCTCTCCTTTGTGGGAGAAAAAGTTGATGTCAACACTAGGCTAAACATTCTCTGCCCTCAGAGCAGAAGGCGGTGGCTTTCCCCCATGCACGTTCCATGTATGAAACCTAAGCTTCTCATCCTAGGTGCCAGCCTTTCCGTGCTCCCCCTCACATTTTAAAAGCTCAGTCACAACATCGATTTGCACATGTACTGTTTTGGGCGCAAAGGAGGTGGTCCTGCCCAAGCTGACCACTGGAGGGCCAGCCTCTTTTTCCTGTGAATTGCTTATTCAGCGCTTCAGTAAATCCTTGACCCACCCACTCACTTGCCTGCTCACTCTTGGGCCAGCACCCTGGACTGGGCCATCGACACCCCATGCTGACACCACATGGGAAGACTGCATGTCCCTCCAGGAACGTGGGAGCAGAGGGGCAAAGAGGCAATTTGACTGGCCAGGGGTGAAAGGGCTTGCAGGACACTGTGGAGCCAGGGGGACACACATAGAGGAGCTAAGGGGTGGAAAGGAGCCACCTCCAGGAATGCTGTGGGAATGAATTGTGTCCTTCCCCCCCAAGTAATCTGTTGAGGGCTTAAACTGCAGCATTTCAGAATGTGACTGTATGTGGAGATACAGTCCTTAAAGAGGTGATTAATTTAAAGGAAGGTCTCTGGAGTGGGACAGTCCTGCACACCTTCGGGAATGACTCCTGGCAGCTACACGGGGCCCATCTGCACACCAGGAGCTTGGACCCTTCAGGCAGAACCACCGCCCCCCAACAAATACCCCGTTGGGGCTGGAGTGGCGTGGCTGCATCAGGGGCGGATGAAATAATAGGCAGATGGCATGCTGTCTGCCAAGGCCAGCAAGAGTGGTTCCAGGCCCTGGGCTGTCCCTGGGGCTGCTGGGGTCCAGGACAGAGCAACCAGAGCTTGGAGGAAGCGAGAGGGCAGAAGAACCTTCTGGAAGCTTTACTAATACCACAGAGTACTTACCTCCCTAGAAAAGAAGACGTTGGGCCCTGTGAACTGGGGATCCCTTTTGAAGGGCAAGGTGGAAATATCCACCCAAACGGGAGAGCCTAGACATTGCCCTGCCGCGTGTTTATCCTGCACGAATATCATTGCGTGTGTAATGGAAGAGAATCGGACAATTATGTTGATGAACGGGAGAAAGATGTCAGAGATCTACGGCTAAGTGAAAAGAGCTGGCTTCATCTAGGAGCTTGTAATCCTGTTCGGGCAGATCGACACACGAAAAGCTTGCATAAGCCCATACCATTTCTCGACGGATTCACGAGAAAACTAGGGCACCGGGGGTACTTCTGGGAGAGGTCCTTTCCAGATGAAATCCTTCCTTGCTGTTTGTTTACCGTGTTTACAAGTCATTTTCACTTAAAAAAAAAATCCACATGGAATGTAAACACTTAGAAATATATCAAGATAAAAGAAAAAAGGAAGAGCCCGACCAGCAACCCCATCCCCCAGAGATAACAGTACAGTATCGTTTTGGAACGTACGGCACAGAGGGTACAGCTCAAGTGGCAGAGCGCGTGCTTGGCATGCACGAGGCTCCTGGGTTCAATGCCCAGTGCCTCCATTAAAAATAAACGTAATTACCCTTTCCCCAAAAAACCCCACAATAAATCACCTCCCATTTAGGAATTTACCAATTAAGTAATTAATATAGACCTTGAACCTTGACCATCTCTCCAGGCTGCTAGGTCTTTGCCCACAGCCTTAAGCTCACAGAAGTCTGTTCTAGCTCCTGGATGATCACGACCCAGTGGCCTCCCCACCTACAAATGAAGCTGTCCAGGGGCCAGGTCCACTGGCTCCCAGCACCCACCCCATGGGCAGCATCCCTCCCCAATAGAAGGGTCTCCCACAGCCACCCCGAGGGTCCAGGAGAGGGGCCACAACGCAGAGACCTGTTTACCGCTTCAGCCCTGCTGCTCCCATCGGGTCTCCCCAGCCCCTTGGCTTCCTTCCCTGTCTTACTCACAAAAGTCAGCCCTGCCCACAAGATACTGTCAATTTCACCTTGCTCCCCCTCGCTCCTTTTTCACCCATACCCAACAATGCACTCTGTTTTTGCAAATATCAGACTCTCAAATGGATGCTGGAAACAGTAGAATGAAGAAGGCTGCATCTATTGGGGACCGTGGCCCCATCTGTTGGTGGTAAAAGCTTGGACTGCAGCAGCAAGACCTTAGACCTTATGTTAGGGAGCATCCTGCAGTTTACAGGGGACTTCCTCTTGCCCAGACGGGGTGCCACGGGGGCTTGTCCAGCTATGGAAAATTAACGTGCCCAGAGTCTCACAGGTCTCCTGGCGCGGAGCAGGCCGGCTCTGGGAGAGAGCAGGGCCACCTGTCTCTTGTCCTGAAACACAGGGGCAGGTGGGTGGCCAGATGGGCCAGAGGGATGACAAAGCACCCCCCATCGGCGGGTGGTGGGGGTGCTGCTCTCCTGATACAGGTGATGATCTCCAGCTTCCGTTTAGGGGCTCAGGTCCAGCCTGGCCACACACACACACTTGCCTTTAATCCTGATTTAGGATGCTTCCAATTGCAGGATGCTTAAGCCTGGGGAATGGGGTAGGAGTAATAACATTTGGGCTTAGGGTGAAGTTAATTCTTTCCACTCTTTGGGGTCTGCAGATCTCGGCGATTTCAGATGGCACATGTAACCGCATGAGCTCCCCCGGTCTCTGTTTTTGCAGTGGGTTCCCAGCCTGCTCCAATCCTCTCACCAAACTCTTGCAGCCTTAACTTTCCTTCCGGTGCTGCTATGAAGAGACTTTTCTTCATTGGCTCCAAACCAATGAAGCCTTTCTGAGTCCTGACAAATCAAGGTGCACTCTTTTAAGAAAGAGGGGGAAGGAAGGAGAGAGATGGAGAAGCAAAAAAAAAAAAAGCAGAGAGAGAGAGAAAGAGAGAGGAAGAGATTTATTTAAACAAAAAATTTAATTGAAATATATTTGATTTACAATGTTGTGTTAGTTTCAGGTGTACAGCATAGTGATTCAGTTAAACACACATATATTCTTTTTCAGATTCTTTTTCATTATAGGTTATTAGAAGCTATTGAATATAGTTCCCTGTGCTATATAGTAGGTCCTTGTTGTTTATCTGTTTTATATATAGTAGTTTGTATCTGCTAATCCCAAACTCCTACCCTTTCCCCTTTGGTAACCATAAGTTTGTTTTCTATTTCTACTTTGTAAATAAGTTGATTTGTATCATTTTTTTTAGATTCCACATATAAATGACATTTTATGATATTTGTTTTTCTCTGTCTGACTTACTTCACTTAGTATGATCATATCTAGGTCCATCCATGTTGCTGCAAATGGAATTACTTCATTCTTTTTTATGGCTGAGTAGTATTTCATTGTGTATGTATACCACAACTCCTTTATTCAGTAATCTGTCAGGAGAAGAAGAGATTTAGGCAACAGTCAGTGCAAAAATGATGTCCTTAGTGAAAACCAGGGCTGCTACTGACCCAACACCCAGACATGATGAACATATAGCTGATTGCCATGCCCACTGCAGACAGATATTACTGATCCATTGCAGAGTTCTTTATCTGCCATCCCTGGCTTGTTTCAGGTGTCTTCCAACCCAGAGACCGAGCAACCAGGACCATATATATTTGGCAGGAATCTCTATCAGAGCAGTCATTTCATTCTGCCTGGGTGATATTTACATTTACTGCCTGGCTGGTAGAAGGTAATCTCCTTGCAGGTGGTTGGGGGATCTTGTCTTTAGGAATGAAACAGAGCTATAGTTTCTGAAAAATGGATGGCATCACTCATTAGGGCTCACTCCCTGTACATCAACCCATCCTGCCCCCACCCCAAGTTCAGGGGCTCAACCCACAGATTCTGGGAGCTGAGAGATGGACAGCACCCTCTGCCCCAGAATATCCCAATTTCCTCTGTCAGTGACTCTGGGAAAAGGAGGCCAGGGAGAAATCTTCCCTGTGAGATGGGGTGAGAGCTCCCCAGTGTCACCAGGGAGATGGGTTTGGAAGGAGGGAGGGAAACTAATGTGTCCACAGATGTGGCTATTGGATTGGTGCCTTCTGTACCAGGTGCAGGTTTGAGTCTCTCTAGACCAGAGTTAGAGGGACAGAACTTTACTGTGGATTGCTAAGAGTGTAAAGGCTGTAGGGTGGTATCTGGTGTTTGTATTAAATCTTTAATAATCAGAATTTTCGATTGACCAGAACACATGATTGGGATGGAAAGCGAGGGTTATTTCTGCAATTATGCCTCTAATTGCACCTGAAGACTTGAAAATCATCCATTCCTTTAACCACCAGACAAGGCCCCTGACATCGGGTGGCTTCCACTCAAATTCTTTTTCCTTCAAACCTGTTTTTTTTCTCCACACAATCTCATCTTGGGGTCAGGAGAAACAAAGCCACGTGACTGACAGATTCTGATGGACAGCCCCCGCACCGTGCAGACCCGTGGGCCCGTCAGTCAGTGCTCCCCTGGGCAGCTGCCCCTTCGTCCACATGGGAGTGCCAGGTTCAGAGGTCATGGTCTGGCCAATGAGCCCAGGAGGAGGCAAAGAGGAGGGTGGGGAGAGAAGAGGCAGCCGGGCAAGTGTCGAGGCTCCCCCATCACTCTTCTCGCCTGGTTCCTTCAACCAGAAGAAACGTGATGTATGCAGTAAGCACCCCTGCCTTTTCTTTTACAGCAAGAGAAGCGACCATTTGAGCAAAAGAGGCCAGCTCCTTCTCTGCTGAGTGGAAGCAACCAGGCATCTTGGAGGAGATTTGTTTGTTCTTTCAGACACACTGCTCAGTAGCAGCCCTGGAAGGAAGTTGAACTGGAAGGCTGTCCTGCCAGAGTGGCTTCCATCACAGAGCTCAGAGGCATCAGGAAAGTCGTGTGGACAATTGGGTGGAAGTCAAGAAGGACACTGGAAAAAATTAACTTGAAATCCTGACCCCTTCAGTCAAAAAAGAAAAACAAAGACATAAAAAAGAAAAAAGTAACATATAATTCTCTATGTATGCAATTATTTTTCGTGACATAAATAATACCCTAATATGCTCTATGTGTATAAAATCAAGCAACACAAAAAAAGCAAAAATTCACCTTAACAGAAAGAGACTCATGGACATAGAAAATGAACTTACGGTTACCAGTGGAGAGAGGAGGGAGGAGGGATAAATTAGGACTTTGGGGTACATATATATATAGTAGATAACCAACAAGGACCTACTGTATAGCTATATTCAATATCTTGTAATAACCTATAATAAAAAAGAGCCTGAAAAAGAAAAAAATATATATGTATGTATAACTGAATCACTATGCTGTACACCGGAAACAACACAACATTGTAAATCAACTAGACTTCAATTAAAAAAAATCCACCTTAACACCACCCCCCCACCCCCACCCCACCGCAACCCTCTGCCCCCACCCTGGGCCCTCTTCACTAACCCGCTCCTCTAGTCGCTTTAGGAGGGCCGCCAGACAGTGTGTAAACCCACGGGAGGATGTGGTTTGTCTGTGAGGGTTTGTGAGCTTCTTATATAGATATTATCATAACACTTTTTCTCTATGCAACTTGCATATTCACTTAAAAGTGTATCTGGGAAGTCTTTCTCTGCCTGGACGTAGGCGCACCTCACTGTGCAGTAGCTGCCTAGTATTTCAGAACATAGATGCACCAACATCTACTTATCAACCCTCTAATGATAGATACCTAATTAGTCTACAGGGTTTTTGCTCTATAAGCAATGCTTCAATGAGAATCTTATTCACAGTTTTGTGTCTGCATGTGCAAATGTCTCTCGGAGGTAGATGGCCAAGAAGTGGATGTTGAATATTCACAGAGGCATTGCTATACCTATGGCAAATTTCTTTCCCTATTTAGGTTTTTTTCCTCCAGCAATTTTTGAAAAAGAAAATAAAAACACCTGAAATCTCAACACTCTGAGATAATAAACTTTGCCATTTTTCACACATACTCAAGTGCACACACACACATTTACATTAATGGGGCCTCATCAGCCTGCATTATAAAAAACTTAAGTACTCTTTTAAAAAAAAATAGAGGTGCTGATGACCTCGTGCATGCTAAGCATGAGCTCTACCACTGAGCTATACCCACCCCCTCTTTTAATGAAGCCCTTCTCCTTTTGAATTGCTCTCTCAACTCCCCACCTCCCTCAGGCACTAATCTTTTTAATCTAATATGAACTCCTGGTTAAACATAGTGGATTGAGAATATGCATTAACCTCTGCTCCTCCCCGAAAACCCTGCTAAAATGACAGTAAATGGATGACAAAGGCATTATCCCTAAAAGGCAAAAAGATCAGCAGAATACTAGACAGCACTCAAGAAATGCCCAGAACAATTGGGAAGCTGGGGAGCATCTGGATTGACCACTGTCCTTGATCTAGGAGAGTAGGGAGAGCTGACCCATAGCTGCCTTCAGCGGGAAGCTAACAGCACCCAGCTGATTTGCACCTGATGACCCCAGATATTTCAATAGGTGGGGGGCATCTGAAATCCCTTGGGAAAATATGAAATCAGAAGTAGCTGCAAGTCAGTCTAACAAGCAACTTAATCTCCAGTTTGTCTCTTTCACCTCTCAAGTGACCTTCCTCCCCTCTCCTGGTAGAAGATGAAGTGTGTTGTCTGGGGAGGTGGAATCATAAGGTCTACGGATGTAGGAATACCAGGCACAGCCCAGGGAATGAGTTCCCTTCTGAACACCGGGCAAACAAAGGTGAATGCTTGGACCCACTCCTCCCACAGCTCAGGGAACCTTAGTAGACAAGCTTATCCTCCCAGATAAGAGGCTGGAGGGTTTCTGTCTGCAAGAATTGCTTTATAGAAAAGATACACAGATGCTGGTGTTACCAAGACTGTTGCCCCAGAATCATACCTCTGCCCCTCCCTCAAATGGAAACCAATTACTCTTATCTAAGTTTCAGAAGGAAGCTGCAAAGAGGAAAAAAAAAACCAAGAAGTGGTTAGAACCAACTAGGCCCAAGATGGTGGAAGATTTGACTTCCAGTGGACCTTGAGCCTCATTATACACTCATTGTAATGCATTAGCTTCTAAATGAAACACCCATCAAAGCCGTGACAGTTGAAAGTTGTCATGACAAGAACCTTGAGAGTATTATAATTGATTTGGCTTAGAGTTTAGAGATAAGTTAATAAAAACAGAAAGCTAATCAAATGAAGAAAAGTTCAGGAAGAATCAACTTCAGGAAAAACAAAACACTGAAAGGAAATTACAGTAATACTATATGAATTAGAAATGAATGATTACATAGTCAAAGTAATGAAAACACTAAATATTGATTTACTTCTGAATTATATCACCCTATGAGGAAGACAGCTGGAGGGGGGAAGTTGGGGGTTGTGGTGAAGGTTGATGTACAATATCTATATCTCTTTCTTATTTAAAAAGTTAGTAAATAATGTCTAAAATTTAATATGCTAATATCTCTGTATCTATCTACCTACATTTTATTTTATTAAAAATTGCAGGACATTATATAAACTTTCTACATCTTTCCACAACTTGTTTTCTGTAACAACATATTATGGGAATTCTTCCAGGTCAACTGGTATTGAACCAACTTTTTATTTTAGTGGTTGTATATCTTAACATGATTTATTTAACTGTTTCTCCTTTGAATGACACTGATTTTGCTTCCAGGTTTTCTTTTTTCTGCTACTACAAACAGTGTTGCAGTTAATGTTTTTGAATATATATATTATATATGTATTTATTGTTTTTGAATATTAGATAGAGCTTTATTTTCTGGGGGACAGATCCAGGAGAGGCATTGCTAGTCTAAAAGTATGTGTACTTTATTTTAATAATATAGCTAGATTGACTTCCAAGAAGAATTGCAACAATGAATGAGAATACATATATCAAGGTCTCCTTTCAAGA
The DNA here is from genome assembly GCF_036321535.1 of Camelus dromedarius. Taxonomy (NCBI): domain Eukaryota; kingdom Metazoa; phylum Chordata; class Mammalia; order Artiodactyla; family Camelidae; genus Camelus; species Camelus dromedarius. The sequence continues at coordinate 4,332,285 of NC_087464.1, forward strand.
CTTTCAGTAAAATTCTGTCATTTTCCTCACAGAAAATGTGCTTAGGCTTATTACTAGTTATTTTATTATTTTTTTTAGCAATTAGATGGGAATTATTTTCTAAATGAATATGCTTGAGAATAGGAAACCTATCATTTTTTCTATGCTGAATTAGTATCTTGCAATCTTACTGAACCCTCATTAATTCTAATAGCTTATTTGCTGGTTTTCCTGGCTTTTTCTGGGCAGACAGATTTTCCTATTCTTTTCCAATATTTATATAATTCCTCTGTTTTTCACATCTTACTATCTTTCTTCATTGGTTACCACCTCCAGAAAAATGTTGAATAATGGGGATATCAGGCATCTTGGCCCTATCTTTGACATTGATGAGAATATTTCTAACATTGTACCAATTAGCATGACAACTCCATATGCTTCCAGTAGAGGTCTGTCATCAAGTTATGGAAGTTTCCTCTTGTTCTTAGTTTGCTAAGAGTTTTGGGGTTTTTTCTTTTTGTTTTAATAAGGAATGATTACTAACTGATGTCAAATATGTTTTTGGCCGTATTAAGATGGGTCATATTGTTTTGGCAACTATGGAGATGATCAGATGGCATTTCGTTGTTAATCTGTTGATATGCTTAAGTACACAAAAAGATTCTCTATTGTTGAGCCATCCTTGCCTTCCTGAGAATAAGGGGTACCCATGCTGGTCAGGTGGTGCTGTTCTTTTGGAATGAACTCCACTAGATTTAATTTGTTACCATGTTCTTTATGAGTTTTCCATCTATTTCACCAGTGAACTGGCCTAAGGTGCTCTCTCTTGGTCTGGCTTTGGTGTTAAGTTTCTGCTCGCTCCATAAAACAAGTTGGGAAAGTTTCCATACTTTTTCTAGTTTCTGAAACTTGAAGAAATGATAAAACTAGAACATGATGAGCCAGACAGATCTGGGGCAGGCTCCAAGGAGTCCCATGAGGGAGGCACACATCAACCAAGGACATCACGTACTCGTGCAGTGGCCGACGTGTGAGAGCCACCAAGGACAAGAGGATGCTTGCTCTGATACCCAGGGGGCATGGTGGGCGGAGAGCAGACCAAAGCCAGTGAGACTGGACACCATCTCAGCAGAGGCAGCTCCTTCGAGGCAGGCAAGGATTTGGGTCAGTCCTAAGCCCTGAGGGATTTTAAGCAGAAGCATTACATGACCAGATCTGCATTTTTAAAAGATTGCCTTTTTTAGCTTAGATGTAGATAGAAGTAGGGGACAGAAGTGATCTGAGAAACCCAGTAGGGGCTATTAGCACAGTGGTTCTCGTGAGTCTTCGTGGCAGTCTGCACCACGTGCCGAGGTGGAGAGGAATGGACAGACGGACACACCATCTATCCAGGAAACACAATAGGGGGCCCAGGGCACAAAGCATCCCAGGCCTCTGGCTTTGTATTGGGCTGATGTGGTGTGATCCTTGAGACAGGAAACCTGGAGGAGATCCAGGTATGAGAAATAGACCCAAGAGCCACGGGGGACATGCTGAGCTGGGGTGCACATTTGGGAGCCGTGCAGATCGTGAGTCAGCCAGGAGCTGGGTACAAGGTGTAGGGCCCGGAAGGGTGGTCGGAACTCCAGGGTGCATTTGGAAAGTATCAGATGGCAATGGAGCTGAGGGCCTGGATGAGCTCATCTCGGGTAGGGGTGAGGTGAGAGGAGGGCTCAGCACAGAGCGGGGAGGAATGTAACAATTTGGGTGCAAGAGGCCGGACCATCCCAGGGCTTGAAGACTTGCCAAGGGATGAGGCAGAACTCTCAGCCAGTGTGGTGATTAAGCATCGAATGCTTCTGCAAGGCCATGGAAAACGAGGACTGGAAATACTATCAGGTTTAGCAGCATGGAGCTCCTGCATTGTCTCCTCAAATCCACTTCCCCACAGCCTTTCTGCCTCACTTGAGGCAACTCCACTCTTCCAGCAGCTGTGGCTCGAAGGCCGTGTCCCCTGACTTTTCTCCCCTGTCACCCCTACGTCCAGTCCATCACACATTCTCTCAGCTCTACCTTCACTGTCTCTCCAGGGTCAGGCCACCATCCATCGCTCTGCTGCCACCACCCTGCTCTCGGTGGCCCCCATCTTGATGGCTGGGCTCCCAGCTTCTGCCCTGGTCCCTCCAGCTAATTGACCCGGGACCACAGCGGTTTGTTTAAGCTGCAAATCAGATTACGTGGCTGAACAAAACCTAGACCCTTAGAATGGCTTCCAGGGCCTGCACCGTCCCCACCGCATGTCTGACTCCCCTTCCAGGCACCTGTGCCCTCTGGCTCTTTCTCGAAGGTGCCAGGCACACCCCCACATCAAGGCTTGCACCCCAACTGCTGCCTTTACTTGGAGCCTCCTCCCAAATTCCTGCAGCTTAGTCAGTCACCTCCCCTGGGCCTTTGCGTCCTCTCAGAAACCTCTCCTATTCAGAGTTGCCGCCCCCACCCCAGCCGTTCTCCCTGCCTTATTAGCCTCCCTGGCACTTAAGGTGACTGTTCCCACAATAAGACCACCTCCAGGGGAGCGGGGATTCTCCCCTGCCCGCTCGCTACTGTGTCCCTGGCATCGGGTGTGCCCCGTACTGAGCTCACAGCAGAGGCTCAGAAACACTGGCTGAATGACTCAAGGGCGGTACGAGGCGTGAAGTGGGAGCAGAGGGCTGGCCCTGCCTGGCAGGTCTAACTTCCGGGCGAGGGGTAGAAGCTGTGTTGGGGAGAAGCCAGAGGTGGGACTCCCCAAGCTCCTAAGCCAGGCTCCAAGAGGAAGAGGTAGTGTCTCCAAGGTCAAGCGAGTCTCCAAGGTCAAGCAGCCTCCTGGGAACCAGAAGCCAGAAGTCAAATCAGAGTCCCACCCAGACGGCTGCAGGCTCCAATGGCTTCTCTTTTATTGCATTGATTCAGAGCCCACCTGTCCTTAAAACGCTGCCCTATGACCTTGGGGATACATCACCACTGTCCACTCTGAGACTCAGTCTTTGGTTGTGAGAGGCCAGACCACCCATGCCTGTAGGTGTGGTGACACCCATTCCCACGGAGAGGGGAGGAGGGGGGTGAGGATGATGATACGCTTCGGGCCAGCTCAGCATAGACCCGTGAGCACAGCCGTGCTGAGCAGCCCTCAGGGAGCACCTGCCATGTGCCCACCCAGAGCCCCGCGCCTAGACCTACGACCCTGCCTCCCTTAAGAAATTGAACCCTTTTGTAGGGGGCAAGGCAGGCACCCCTGAAACAGGAATGAGAGGGCTGCATTCACCAGGCACACAGAGTGCCAGCCCAGGACAGACAGGGATAGACAATCAACACAGGGTGTACATAGAAGACCTCGCTGTTTCATCGCCAGGTTAACAGGGGAGAAAGCGCACACCCATGGTTCTGGGAGACAAGAGCCATGACCCAGAGGGGCCTGGGTGCTGATCTTTCTTCCAGACTCCGGAATCCAGGCGCTGCCCCGCCAGGGCTCAGCCTGCAGCCGTGGGCTGTGTGCCCTGATTTGCGCTTTTCTGCTCCGCACACCCAAATCCCTCCCGTGTCACCACCCTTTGCAGCCACCACTTTCTCAAAGTGGATTTACTTTCAATCGCCATTTGCTAAATCTGCCCCCTCTAAACCTTTGGGGCAGGGAGGGATTAAGCCTGATTACAGATGTTATAGAAGGGACCGGGGTGGGAGTCCGGCAGGAGGGTGACTGGAACCAGCACCCGCTCCTCCTCGGCGACCCGCCGCCCCGCCTGGCCCCAGGCTCCGTATTCCCTCGCCGGCCCTGCGGGACCACGGTGGGGGCCGTGCCTCTGCCCACCCGGGGACACAGAAGCAGCCTCATGGGCTCCTTGAGGAAGATGAGCTCCTTCAAGAGGGGCTCACTCAAGAGCTCCACGTCGGGGTCACAGAAGGTGAGTGAGCGAGGTTGGGCGGCCTGTGGGCAGGTGGACCCAAGGACAGGGGATGCGGGTCTCCAGCTGCGCCCGTAGCGGATGGGGATGGGTGTCTACGTTCAGAGCTTCCGCATCAGGACCCCTTATCGGGAGGTGGCCTCCCACTTCCTGCGCACCTCCCGGCCGCCCTCACCTTCGTGTCCGTGCTGCATGGCACATGCAGGCGGCACCTGGAGGTGTGAGCCACGCTGACTGCCTTGTGCACCGCCCAGATGCCCCGGGAGTGTGGAGTTTCACACTCGCTTCCCCAACCAGGATGCTGCTCCCTTAGCTCTCAGCGTCTTGCCACTAAGTTCACCTTTGTTCCTCATCACATGTTTGTGGGAGAACCGTGTGGACTCTGGAGAACCTCACTGAGGATAAGGGACAGCTCAGAGCACCTGGAGAGGGCCAGGTGGCTCCCAGGACTCCGAGCAGACTGAGGCAAAGGGGCTGTGATGCCTCCGCCCCAGGCCCTAGGCTGGGCCTTGCAAAAAAGTACGCTAATTTGAACCCTACATGTGCTTTCTCCGGGTGACAGGACCAAAGGTTGCCTTAAATGACCCTCTGAGCGCCGGGGGCCTGGACAGGCCACCACCTCACCCTTCTGCCCTGACTACCACTCAGAGGGTTGGTGAGATCCAGCCCGGGTCACACCAGAGGCCTCTGGACACCTCCTAGCCCCCTAGGCTTGGTGGGGATCTCTGCTTCTCCCAGGTGCTGCCCACAGAGGGCACAGGCAGGAGCCCACCCCTTGAGGGCCAGAGAGGATACACTTTTCCCATGAGCATGCACTGAGCATCCCCGAGCAAACGGCGCTCTGGGAACTGAGAACCAGAGCCAGAAGCCGCGTGAGGCAGGTGAACGCCCTGGGGAAATGTCACTCACCTGGCATAGGAGCAGAGGGTCACTGCAGCTCACCCGGCTTCAGGTTCCGTCTGTAAATTGGGTGGGGCAGGTGTGCGCTATGTGGGCTGCATGTCTCCAACCTACTAAGGGCCTCAAAAGGCAAAAAGAAAAAGTTAAAGTCTTTCTTTTTTAATAAAGAGTGAAAATGCACCTCTTTCAGAAGTAGGGAAGACTCGTCCTTCGGAGGCTCCGTTGGGCATCTATCTGCCTTTGTGCGTGTGTGAATCAGCCTTTTTTTCAGAGGCAGCACACACCCGTGTCTTGTATAAATTGCAAAACAACCAGCGCATTTGGCAAGAACAAGAGACTCACACGCAGCCCGGGGCCACATTGCTCCACATGACCCGCCCCCTCGCCGAACAAAGCCATCCACTCGGTTCTTGCTGAGGACCCCTGAAAAGGAACAGGCTTGATTGTTCTTGAATTGATGCCTCCCGCTGACCTGTCCCTGGCATCCTGCCTGTTGTTGGTGATGGGATGGGAGTCGGGGAGGTCCCAAATTGTCATAGGTGGGGTCTGGGAGCAGGGAGTGCGACAGGGCGGGAGGAGGGGAGAAGCACTGAAATTTTGCTCCAGGTTGAAAAACAGCTCCTCTTTTATACACACACACTCACGACCTTTGCGGTAGGACTATGAGCTGTCAATCACAAGTCTAAGAGAGAAGATGCTTCCCCTCCCCTGACTTCCAAGGCGACGGAGCCAAGACCCTATAAAAGCTGCACACAGTTAAAAGTCTTAATGGCATAGTTTGCCCTTCAGCCTATTTATAACAGCCCTCAAGCTAAGAAGTAAATTTGCTGGTGGAAGAATGAATGACAATACTTATGGCTTTTAACAAAGCCCTTCTTTAAGAATGTGCTAGGAAACACTCACGAAAATTGCACAGGCAGACAGGACTGTTTTCATTTTGTTTTCTTGCATACTTGGCCCTCTTCTGACATCACTAGCTTGGTGCCAGTTCCCTATTTCCTAACACACAGCCACATCCCTCTGTCCGGTGTTCACTGAAACATAACAGCTGCCCCTGTGAGAAAAAAAACCTACACCAGGTACATCATGTACAAGCCACCTGAGGGTCATCTCATCTGGATCTCTTGTTGTAAAAGGCAGACTTGGCTCTGGTTCTTGGCTGATAAGCTTGTCCTACCTCTGCGTCCCTTCCTTTGGTCTTGGACAAACAGGGACGGACAGCATGGAGTCCTAGGGCAACAAACAAAACCCAGGGGACTTTAGGGCATCCCTCTTCCAGAAAAAGCCTCAAGTATTCATGTGGGAGGTGGAAAATGTACCTGTGATTCCTTATCTGTGCTCTCACCCCGTCTACATTTTATTTAGCGACAAGATGCAGGTAAAGTTGAGAGTCCATGACCAAGGTCCTAAACACAAGTATATAATAGTACAGCCCAGCAATTACACCCTAGAGTCTGCCTTGCCATGTGCTCAAGGAGACGCTCACACAGCACTGCACGTTGCAGAAAACCAGAAAGCACCAAGCAGTCCATCTATGAGGGTAAGGATAAGTTTCTGTTTATTCAAACAATGGAATATGGGTGACACTTAAGACGAATACCCCGGCCACATATATCAACATGGATACGTTGATGAAAAAAAGCAAACCCTGAATGTGCACTATTTAGAGAAATTCTAAAACACGGGAAAATCCACAAAAATACTTCTATTTCTTTAGGACGGAGGTGGTTAGCTGTATCTGTAATGCTCTCTTTCCCTCTCTCTCTCCTTCCTTCCCTCCCTGCTTTGAGTGTGTGTGTGTGTGTGTGTGTGTTGTTAATGAAGGTACTGGGGATTGAACCCAGGACCTCGTGCATGCTAAGCATGCGCTCTACCACTGAGCTACACCCTCCACCTTCCTCCCTGCTTTTAAAGAGAGGAAAAAACATGACCCACATATGGAAAGTCCTAACATCTGCCGCAGCAGGACTAGGGGTCTTCACTTATCTGTTGTGTTAATCTTGTCTCTGATTTTGAAATCAAAGGAATGTTTTCATGATTTTTTAAAAATGTTTCAATACTTTTAAAGCAGGCCATGGGGAGAGCGAGGGTTAACCCAGGTGTCCTGACCTGAGCCCGCCCCAGCCACCCTGGGGAGGAGGAATTCTGAGTAAGGACGGAGCATATGATAAAGTCAGGCTGAGAAGGAACCCCCCACCTCCCACCTATAACGTCGCCCCTGATTGTCCGAGCTTCCTTCTCCCGGTCAATGTGCTCTCTTTGTCCCTGAGCTGAAGGTGGCAGACACGTCCATCAGATTCACTTTCTGCAGCCCCGCTGCCCCTCCCCTCAGAGCAGTTGCAGCGTCAGGCGTGCACCCATCTCAGGGACCAGGATCTCCTCCCAATAACCTTTGGCACTATGACCCGACCCAGCGCTCCACGAGGTCTGAACACCCCTACTACTCAGAGGGCGTGGCTGAAACGTAGGGTATCCATGTGCACCCACACAGCCTGCATTTGGAATCCACCTGAGTGCAGAATATTCCACATGTAATTCCAAAACAGTCCCCATCCTGAAGCAGGAGGTGCCCCAGGCTGCCTCCTGGGCTCCCTGCTCTTTGGTAAAGATCTTGAAGGTGACAGACCCCATCCTACCCTCCCCTGTCTTTCCATGGCTTCTTCACCATCACATGTGGAATAAAATCTGAAACCCACGGTGGTGAATGACCGGTTACTATCTTGGTAAATTTTCAATCCCTTGTCGATCAGTAGGTTCATAGACTGCAATAAAAATGAATTACTAAAAAACAATGAAAATTTAAAAAGACATCCAAAATTCAAGCCTTAAGGTTTTTGTTTAATTATTAAATTTAACTGATATCCACTGATTCCTTCAAACTGTTGTCTTCGCTTTCTGCACTAACGATCTGCTGCCCCGTGCTCACAGCACCTCTGAGTACTGGGGTCCAGAAGACAGCACATCCCTGCCCCAACTCCGGGGAGCAGGGACTGCAGTCCCCTCCTGGGCTGAGGAAGATTCTCAGAGTGGGAGCTTAGCCAGGGAGCCTCAGTCTGGGGCCCGTCTTTCCCAAGGTGCTGCCATGGGCTCTTCCAAAAGAGCACCTTCCAGGGCGGTTGCAGCACCCTCCTGCCTGTGTCCCTGGAGTGCACCTGCAGCTGGCGGTGCCTGAGCCAGGAGCCTCTGAGCAGGGCAGGTAGCCTCCCAACTGTGGGAACACAGGGCTCCAGGGGCACCTGGATGCAGGAACGGGCCCCAGACCCCGTGCCCACACCTGAGCAGGGTCCCCTAGGCAGCCACCCACGGGAGAAGGGGCCCGGGGCCCAAGGGAAGTGGTCAAGAGCCCTTGAGCTGAAATGTGGGTGCACCGCAGGGGGCCTCGGCCTGCCGGCCTTTACCCACGTGACGACAGGTATTTCAGGGGACAAGTGTCAGCCCTTCTCTGGGGCTTGTGGGGTCAGCCTCCCTGCCGGCAGGTCCCAGCTTCTTGTGCTCTCAGATTCCTTGCTGTTCTGTATCCTCTACTTTTAGCCCCATGGCAGAAAGGTCAGAGAGGCCAGGGGCTGGGAGGGAGGGCAGAGAATGGGCTTGGGGCCACTTGTGCAAATGACACTGCCCCCTGCAGTACCAAAGAAGAGGGCATGAGGTCAGAGGTGGTGGGCTGGGCGTCTTGTGTGAGGAAGTTGGAGCTGGGAGCAGGGCGGGAAGGGCGATGAGCAAGTTTGAAGGTGCCCAATAGGACTCAGAGCTGCATGGCTGACGCTTCGTCCAGACTGGGCTGAGAGGCACCACTGGGCTGGCCAGAGCCCCCTGTGACTACTGAATGGTCCATCTAGCCCGCAGATCACCCTTAAGGCAAATGCTCAGAGGAGAACTGCGAGACACCCCCTCCCCCAGGATTAGGGGGATGTCAGAGGGAGAGACCCTTGGAAGACGGCCCTGTGAATTCCAGGGAGGACTCTGGCCAGGAGGGTTGGGAGGCATTTGTTTGATTTGTTCAGCAGGCCTGAGACTGAGGGAGAGGGATCACGGGCTTGAGTAAAATTCTGTGATGTGTTGGGAGTGGCTGTAAGCAATTGAGATCGCTCTTGCTTTAAGACCCCCAAGGGGACCCTCTAAAGCCTAACACTCAAGTACACCCTGGAAACACCAGCCCCAGGACATGCTGAGCCCCAGACTAGAGGGACCACAGAGTCCTCTGTTAGAGACCCACAGTGGACATCAGCACGTTAAAGGTTCTGATAAGTCCTGCAAGAAAGAAATTTCCTTTGAACTCAGAATGTCCTATAGGACCTCTTCTCGTGTAAAATGGGTCACTATTTCTGAAGCCCAGGCCTGAAACACCACGCTAGGCTACCAGAAAGGCAGGAGTGAGCTCCTGAGAATAGAACAGAGAATACCCCTCACTTCTGACTTCCTGCATGAACTTCATCCACACCAGCCCTGAGGATGTGGCATCATGGAATGCTAAAATGCTTGGAAAAGAAAGAACAAAAAGAAAAAGATTTGATTGAAAGTCGTGATCAAATTGTTGAAGTTCACCAATAGAGTATTTTCACGTTTTAGTTGACAAACTTGGTGTCAGAAGGGAGGAAGGATTCTAAAGTTGCATTCCAAGGGCTCCAGACAGCTCCCAATTCACTCTTGAAGGCTCCAAATACAGCATTTGTTTCTTCTGCAACACAGAACGAGTTACAGCTGAAATCCTTGCAAAAGCTTGGTCTCTAAAAAACAGCCAGAAGGCTATTTTCTTGGGGATTGATGTGATGGGACTTGGGGATGTAGCCAGATGTGGCCTCTCAGGGACCAGAGTAACTCTTATGGCTGCAGGGACTTCTGGAAGCCACCTGCTCTCACCCACCCCCACCCCAGAGCCAGCAGGGGCCTCTGGGCTCGCTCTGTCCTTTCTCGTGTTTCCCAGTGCCGCCCAGAGATCCTTGGAAACCACAGCTGCAGCCCAAGCAGCCAGCAACCTGGAACTCCTGTGTACTCCGAGGTGGACGAGAGCTCTGGGGGGAGAGTTTTTCCTCCAGTTCCTCCCTGGCTCCATGCTTCCCTCTCCTTCATTCCAGTAGGTGCTTCCTTCCTGGTCTCCCCAGCTCTCACCCAGGTCCTGGCCCCTGACCCCTACCCCATCCTGGGCAGAATCGTGATGCCCAATGTCAGGCAAATCCAGTGTTTTCCCAGCAAACGCTTTCCTGAAGTGTACATTTCCCTGTAAAGGGTCCCATCACATCTCAGCCCTCAGGGGTTGCCTTCCCCCTCAGGGTACGTGTGTGCAGGGTGTGGGGGCTTGTTCTATTTCTACGTGTGGTGGACAGGGTACCTGCAGGCTGCCCAGGACCACAGGAGACCCCTGGGGCCTCATAGCACCCCCAACATTCCCACCCCAGGCTTATTAGCAGTTTCATCCTCTCATCTGCATTTCAAAGGGTCCAGAGGCCAGGGTCCCGCTGTTCCTACACCTACTGTTCTGATCCAGTTCATAAAATGGGAAAGTTGTCTTGCAGCTTTGTCCCTTTGTTAGAGTGCTGGGCTTAGCCTGGCTTGCCCCCACCCTTCCCTCCAAAGACATGTTGTGCAGCTCACAGGGAAGGCTGAGGATGCAGCAGACAGCCCTCGTGATCACCGACCCTCCTCTTGCTCCCTGGCCAGTGTTGCATGTCCTTCATTGGTCCCCATGCATCCAAAACCAAGCCATCAACCAGGCCACTATCCCTAGAAGGCAGTTCAGCCACCACCCACCTCCCTGGGGCCTCAGCTCCTGTCCCCCAGCCCCTTTCAAGGCAGCTACCTCCCCAGGAGTTTTTCAGGTGCCAAGAAAAATCATAATTTTTTCCACATCAGTTCTGTGTCTTCAGAGACGTTTCTTCTCATGAATGCAGGTAAATGTCTGGAGAAGGCTCCAAGGGACCCTAAGGATAACACATGGTCTAACAGTGAACCTCACTGGCATCCTTGATTCTCAGCACTGGGCCAGCACCAGCATCCAATCTGGGAGCAGCCCAGAGTGCTAGAAAAGAACTAGGACAGAGTTCATCCAAATCCCAGTTTCGCTGTGTGGCCTCAGGGAAACCATTCAACTGCTCTGGGCTTCAGTTTCCTCCTCAGTAAAATGAGTTGGCCTTTTCACTAGAAAATTCCTTACTTTCTACGTATTTTTTCTTTTAATATCTTTTTTAATTCTTATTTTTTTATTGAAGTGTAGTCAATTTACAGATGTACAGACTTTCTACCTATTTTATGCCATTAAAAAACCAACTTATAACAGGGTCACAGGTTTAATTTTCCAACACCAGCTGAAGGGCAACCAAAAATCTCATTGTGATCCACTAGTAAGTTGTTGGGGGAAAGGTGACATGGTTGTTTGTTATTTTTCTCTGCAAACCCACCGTGGTGTTTTAAGAAAGACAGGTGCACACCCTCGTTCACCCAGCCGGCACATCTCAGCCTGCTGCGTGCCACAGAGGGCTCTGGGAGCTGGGAAGGTAGTGATGACAGATCAGAAAACAACACTGCCATCAGGGGAGACAGCCAGCACCTTCAACCAGAGGAGGCACACTGTTAGGGAGAATAACAGAGCAGCAGGAGAGGCGGAACATCAGGACAGGGGCTGCAATTCTATGTCAGTCCCAGGGAAGGAGGCACTGCACAAAGGCCCAAGGGAGGTAAGGGAGGGAGCTGCCCAGATGCCAGCAGGAAGAGCATTCAGCCAGAGGGAACAGCCACTGCAAAGGCCCTGGGGCAGGAGGGTGTCTGGTGAGTTGGAGGAGAGTTGAGATGGACGAAAGCAGAGTGCGGGGAGGGGAGGATAGAAATGGGTGAGGAGGAGCAGGGAACCCAGAGAAGGCATTGCAGGCCCTCTGCTCTGTAGGCCACTGCACGGAACTTGACTGCAGTTGGCTTTGACCTATCACGAATTTATCAATTCAATAGTAAAAAAAAAAAAAGAGAGAGAGAGAGATTGTCTAGGAAGACTGAGATTTGGGATTCTGGGGGAAGGTTGAGGTACTTGTTGCTGGATTAGACTGAATTTAGCTTTCCACAGGCTTAGAAGAAATGCTTGTTTGAACAATACAGTGCTTCAAATGCCTTCTGATTTTAAATGGTTCTGGACCTGTATTTCACAATGGAAGACGGTGTTCATATGTTAAGCATGACAGGGACTGGTGAGGGAGGTAGGGACACACATGGAAACAGAGCCAGTGTTGCTGGGGCTCCCTGCTCCCCTGGGGACCCAGAGTCAGTGTCAGCACTCCTGCCCCCTGCCCCCTGCTGCCTATTCCCGCTCATCCCACCTCCAGAGGAAACAACGCAAACCCCCAGCCCCCTCCCGCCCTCCGAGACAACCAGGAGATGGCTGATGCCCCACCAGGCACACTCAGACCGCAAAGTATACTCACGTGGAGGGGTTTGCAAGTGGACTTGTCTTTCCTCAAATAGAGTTCCATAATTCTCATTCCTCTTGACTTTACTGCTCCGTTTATTTACTCTTTCAGGGAGCGTCTCTACAAACCAGCAGATTTCGAGCTAACTCTATCTTGCATTTCTGGGTGTTTCATCCATATGTGTGTACATATAATGGGGTCTTTCTTTTTCCACCCCCTCCCACCCACCCATTGAGCTATGTGATGTGTAACATGCATCGCTAACATTGTACCCAGGTGAACAGGCACTAAGTCTGTGTACAGAGAATGTACATATATCTCGAGTTTGGGGCAGTGTTTGAACATGCATCTTTTGTTTGGAGACATAGATGATTTAAGATTCGTGAAACCAGCCCAATTGAGGAAAGTGAGGTCCAGAAAGGGGCTTGGCTGGCTTTACCCCTGCCCACCCCAACCCCCTCAGCACTCTGGCCACACAGCCCCTGCTGCTCCCGTCCACTGGTCCTGCCAGTGGAGAGCTTTGCACCAGCTGCTCCCTCTCCAGGGCTGCCCTTCCCACTTGGCTCACTCATCCACTTACTCCAGCCACCCCTTCTGAAACATTCTCCCACTTTATTTTTCTTTATGAATCTGCTTTTTTTTTTTTTTTTCCTAAATCAAAGTAGAGTTGATTTACAATGCTGTGTAAGTTTCTGGTGTGTTCGTTCATTCTCAGTCCGACTAGAGTAACAGCTCCAGAAAGCAGGGTTCCGCCCACCTCGGTGTCCCAGCACCACAGAACTGCAGCCCCAGTGCATGAGTTTCTGCGGTCCTGGAGGGCCCCTGTGGCGGGAGGCGAAGCTCCCCCGTGGGGTGGGGTCAGCCTTTGCATCGCCCTCCTGGTTGTTCGTTTCCTTCATTTCCTTTCTGCAGCCAGATTCCCACCATCTGCCTCTCCAGTCCCTCCGTGGTTAGAGAGACTACCTGGTAACAAACATGAGCGAAATGCATCTTCACTTGAATCTCCTGGCGGGCTGTGACAAACCACAGGTGTTTGAAGTAAAGATGCCCAAGGGCTCCCTGGGAAGGGGATTCTGCACCAGCCACGCCTCCTTCCCTAGGGTCTCCGATTCCCCTTGGGCCCATGAAGAACATATGCTTTTTGCTATTGATACTCGTGGTTAAGAGGTGGGAGGGGGCTCATTTTGCTGGGTGGCAGGTGGTCATTCTAATACAGTGTTAGGGCTGGTTGGTAGTAACTAAAGGAGATTGGCTGTGCCTGGCTATTCACCAACTGGGATCTGGGCAGGTCCAGGAGGCACGGAAGCGCTGGGTCAGGGAGCTGAGCAGGCCGTATCGTGGGGGGTCGCCTTAGGCTGGGCCGGGGAGCCCCCTGCAGAGGCTGCTCTGAGCCACGGGCCCCCTGCGCCCTCTGCCCAGCCCGGCTCGCGCTCCTTCTGTGGGTGTGCTGAGCACACCTCTGCGCCCCTGGACCCCGCGGGTACGGCTGTTGTCCTCTGCAGAGCCCGGCGCACTTTCCCTGGGTTCCTGGAATTATTGCACGTGGGGCTGTGGGAAGGGGCAAGGGACCTCCTGGGGAGATAGAGCCCCTCTGCTGGGAGGTCAGAGGGGGAGGAGCCGCTTCTGGGGCCACTGAGACCGGAGGAGGACCGGCGCCTGCGCAGGAGGCCCGGCAGCCGTGGGGGTCGTGGAGACGCCTGCAGCCCCCGGGGACTGCCTGATCCTCAGCAATCTCGGGACCAGGGGCGAGAGCACAGTTCAAGGGTAATCCGCGTAATGGCCCAGGTAGTGGCGCGGCAGCTGGCAGGGCTAATGCTCTGTAATATCTGCTTTTACGTGATTAACGGCTGTGGATAAATCCTTGAACCCGGGAAAGCAGGCCTGACTGCTAAGCCCGGCCAAGAGCATCACTCTGGGTAATGTTGGGAGCGGGGAGTATTTCAGCGATTTACAACTTAACACGGCTGTTTGAGGACAGCCGCCAAGCCATCATTTGAGAAATACCAAAAGCAAAATAATAAAGGAGGTCGACACTAAACTCACGGAGAGGGCAGAAAGGACAGGAGGGAGAGAGACAGCCTGGTGTTGGGAGGGGAGAACAGCTGGGGGCCCAAGTGTCCTCTTACTCCTCCTCCTCATACGCATTCTCACCTCCCCCAGACTCATGTCTCCTGACCCTTGACCTTGACCTCTCCAGGCTGCATCAGTAGTAACAAAATGAATATTCTGCCATGATATACTCTGCGTACCTTTCTCTGCATATGGTCCCATTTGCTTCTCACCAGGACCCTGTAAACAGCAGGATCAGTACAGACAGGTCAGATGCCAGGCAGGGCATTAACCCCAGATGTGCCCGCCTTTAACCCTTCAGTTGCTGGGTCTTAGAGAGGGACCCAGGTTCCCAGCGGAGGCACTGGGGCACCTGGGTGGCTCTGGGCAGTGGCTATTTCTTGACCTATATGGAGGCATCCTTATATTTTCCATCTGGAAGTGACTTCCTGCTGAAGACCAGCCCTGCCTGTGACATGGAGGAGGCAGTTGCTTGGTTCCCAAATCCCAGCTGAGAAAACGAAGGCTCAGAGAGCCATAGAACCCACAAACGTCACCACCAGAGCCAGGCACTGGCCGAATTTGGCATGGTCTCTCCCCTCCTCCAAGTTGGCATGCTGGAACCTAGTCATTGTCCCAAGTTGGCTCTCACTGATTCTCCAGTGTTCTGTAACCTCTGGGCCAGGAAAGCCGCGATGCACAGGTGTCAGGTGCCCCTGCCCACCCATCCTCAGGCAAGGAGCCAGCTGTCTCTCTCCGAAGAACAGTGGGCTGCATGGAGACACCTGTCTCTGCCCAGGGCCACCCTCCCTCCCTCCTCATCCTTCCTAGCCCTCGGTCGGGGGAGGGGGGCACGCACGGGGTATTCCTACTGCACCTGTTCACTCCCCACAGGCAGCCGATTTCTGTGCCAACATCTCGGCTGCTCCCAAAGCAACCACAGACAGCTGGGCTCTCCTCAGCATGTGCTGAAGCGGTATGTCTGGGCTGTCCTTTACACACCTGTCTTACCCGATATATCCCTCCATTCCTATTTCTAAGACCCTGCTAATCAGCGGTATCAGGCCTAGCCACTTAAACCTGCCATTTCAAGGGGTGGTACAGCTCAGTGGTAGAGTGCCTGCTTAGCATGCAGGAGGTCCTGCATTCAATACCCAGTACCACCATTTAAAAAATTTAGAAATACATACACACATACACACACACACATACATACATACACACACACATACATAATATTTGTATAGGTCAAAAGCAGTCAACTCGCAGTAGTTTCGTGTTGTTTCAGGAAGCTGGCAGACTAGAGCCCGCTAAGAGCTTACAGCTCTAACTCTAGAGATCGGGCTGGATCTGGAGGCAGCCAGGTGGGGGCAGCAGAGAGCCGAGCTGGCAGAACCCAGGTTTCCAGTCAGGGCTGTGGCCAGAGCCAGGTCCAGGGACCTGCCCAATGACTCACAGTGGAGAGGGCCACACTGCCCAGGACCCCCTGGCTGGATGGAGTGGAAGGGTATGCACAAGGTGGCAGGGCTTCTGTGGCATTGCACCAACAGCTTTTGGGATAGAATCTCCTGCCCGGTCCAGGCTGACTCACCTACAAGTCTCCCCCAGCCACAGTCCACAGTGGAGAGATGCCGCGGTCAAGGGCAGTGCCACATGGGGTGGGGGAGGCTGACCCACACACAGTTCTCGATGACTGAGACCCTGAGCCTAGTGTGGGCTTGTGTGACTCCTGCAGGATTGCTGCTGGCACCTGAGAAGGCCCCATACAAGCAACACACGCTCCTTTGGTTTGAAGCCAGAAGAGCTGCCGTCAGGACCAGCTACAAGATTTGCTGGGTCCAGTGCAAAAGCAAAATGCTGGCTCTTTGTTCAAAAATTATTAGAATTTCACACCAGCAACAGCAGCAAGTAAGACCAAGTGTGGAGCCCTTCTGAAGGCAGGTCCCCGTGTGAATAATGAGTTGGGGTCCATGAAGCTGGCTCTAGCTTTGTCTTGAGCCCGGATCCTGTCCAGAGTAGAGTTTGGGGAGGGGGAGACTGCTTTCTGCACATTCATCTGTGCCCGTCAAAGATGCCCCCAGCTCCAAGGCTCTGGAAGCAGGGAAGCCCTGGCCTGGGTGAGCCATCATTGTCCACACAGCCCTCCCCCACCCCCAATTCCCCAGTTGTGAGCAGGTAGGGAACCGTGGCACCTGAAATAAGAACAGGACCAAACTCCCGAGGCTCAGAGGTGGTGTGGCGTACTGGTGCACAGGCACCTGAATGATCCAGCCCGGTGACGGTAGCTAGCATCCTTTCTGGTTCATGGCTACTGGGGAGTAGGGATCAGAAAAGAGAATTGGGAACAAAGACAAAACAGTGCAGTTCCACAAGAGAGAGAGGAGAAGGGTGGAGGAGGGGAGGGCCAGACTTGTGGCAGCCGGCTGGGATAACCCAAGCCAGGGAGTCAGGGATTCTGGTAGCTGTTTCCGGCCCATGGTTGAGCATCGCTTCATGTTGCTGTGCATTGTTAAGTACTGTAAATATCACTCCTGGGTGGCAGCAGGCTTGGTCCTGCCAATGGGAGATGGTCACCATTCCTGATGGACCTCGTGAGGAAGAGCGAAGCCCTCCATCCTGTCTGCCCTGGTTGACAAAGAGTCGGGAGTTGGGGTACAGGTCCAGGTCCACAGTCCAAGGCCTGGCTGGTAAGATCCTGTTTCAGTCCTGGCTCTGCCCTGGACCAACTTCTGTGATTGTCATAAGGATCATAAGACTAATGCATTTGTAAAGTGCTTTGAAAATCAAGTCATTTCTCCTCTGCTTAATGCCTGTCATGTTCTATGTATATTTGGGTTATAAGTCCTTTTCAGATACGTCTTTTGCAAATATTTTCTCCCTGTCTCTGATTTATTTTTTTCATTTTCTTAGCAGTGTCCTTCACAGAGTAGAAATTTTCATTTTAATAAAGTCTAACTTATCCATTGTTTCTTTCATAGATCATTCTTTGGTCATCACCAAAACCAAGGTAACCTGGATTTTCTTCTATGTTATCTTCTATAAGTTTTATAATTTTGTGTTTTACATTTAGGTATTTAACCTACTTTGAGTTAATTTTAGTGACAGGTGTAAGGTCAGTGTCTAGATATTTATTTGGAATTCAGAGTTCTATTTGTTCCATCACTGTTAGTTAAAAAGACTGTCTTATCTCAGTTGGATTGACTTTGCTCCTTTGTCAAAGATCGGCAGACTGTATTTGTATGGATCCATCTGGGGGCTCTCTATTCCATTCCATTGATCTATTTGTCTATTTTTTTCCCACAAATATCACACTATCTTAATGATTGGAGCTTTATAGTAAGTCTTGAAGTCAGTCCTCTGACTTTTTTCTTCTACAGTTTTGGGTTGGCTATTTTGATCTCTTGCCTTTCCATATAAACTTTAGAATCAATTTGTCAACATTCCAAAAACTCTCTTACTTTGGGGAATTGTAATTGGGATTGTACTAAATCTATTTGGATCATGTTGAGATGAACTGATATCTTAACAAGATTGAGTTTTCCTATCCATGAACATTGACTATCTCTCCATTTACTTAGATTTTTGATTTCTTTCATTGGAATTTTGTAGTTTTCCTGAAATCAATCAGTCTTGTACATATTTTGTTAGATTTACTACTAAGTACTTCATTTTTGGTTGCTATCATAAATGGTATTGTGTTTTTAATTTCAAATTCCAACTGTTCATTGCTGAATTTAGGAAAGCAATGGACTGTTACCTGTTAACTTTGTATTCTTCATCCTTACTGTTATTGCTTATTAATTTCAGGGGTTTTTGTGTGTGTGTGTCAATTCCTTGAGATTTTCTACATAGACCATCATGTTGTATGTGAACAAAGACAGTTTTGTTTCTTCCCTTCCAATCTGTACACCTTTTATTTCCTTTTATTATCTATTACAATAACTATAAGTTCCAGTATGATGTTGAGAAGGAATTGCTATGAGAGGGGGCCTCCTGGTCTTGTTCCTGATTTTTGCAGGAAAGCTTCTCGTTTCTCACTATTAGGTATGATGCTAGCTGTAAAGTTTCTTTAAGTTATCTTTATCAAGTTGAGAAAGCTTTCCTCTATTTCTAGTTTGTTAAGAGTTTTTATGATTTATAGATGCTGGATTTTGTCAAATGTATTTTCTGCATGTATTGATACAATCATGTGGTTTTTCCTCTTTAACTTGTTGATGTGGTAGATTACATTAATTAATTTTTGAATGTTGAACACGAATGAAGATATCCTTGAACACCTGGAATAAATCCCACTTAGTCATGATATATAACTTTTTTATATACATTTTTGGATTCTATTTGCCGGTATTTTGTTGAGGGATTTTTGCATCTGTTTTCATGAGAGAAATACCTCTTATTTTCTTGGACTGTCTTTGTCTAATTTAGGGACTAGGATAATTTTGGAGGATAAGTTAGAAAGTGTTTCTTTGCTTCTATTTTCTGGAAGAGACTGTAGAGAATGGATATAGTTTCTTCCTTAAATGCAGCATATAATTCACCAGTGATTCATCTAGTTTCCCTTTTTGTATTGGTAGTTTATTAACTATTCACTCAGTTTTTTAAATTAGATGTGAACCTATTCAGATGATCTGTTTCTCCTATGTGAATTTTGGTAGATTGCGTCATTCAAGGAATTGGTTCATTTCATCTAAGTTACCAAATTTGTGTACATAAAGTTGTTCATAGTATTCCTTTATTATCCTTTAAATGTCCATGAGGTCACTAGTGATGGCTTCTGTTTGATAACTCATGTTAATAGCCATGTCTTCTCTCTTTTTTTCTTGGTTAGCTTGGCTAGAGGTTTATCAATTTTTTTAATCTTTTCAAAAAACCAGCTTTTGGTTTCACTTATTGTCTCTATTGGTTTTCTGTTTTTCATTTCATTGATTTATGCTCAAATTTTTATTATTTCTTTTCTTGGGCTTATATTATATTTAATTTGTTTTTCTTTCTTTAGTTTCAGAAGCAGAAGCTTAGAATATTAACTTTAGATATTCCTTCTTTTTAATAAATGCATCAAGGGTATAAATTTCCACATAAGGACTGCTTTTGTTGCATCCCACAAATTTTGATTAAATGTATAACATTTTTGTTTAGCTCAGAATATTTTTCAAATTTCTTTCCAGATTTCTTCCTTGACCTATATGTTATTTAGAAGTATGTTTTTTAATCTCCAAGATTTGGGGACTTTCAGCTGTGTTTCTATTATTGATTTCTAGTTTAATTCCACTGTGGTCTGAGAACATATTTTGTCTGATTTCTATTCCTTTAAATTTGTTGAAGTGTGTTTTATGCCCCCAAATGTGGTCCATCTTGGCGAGTATTGCATATAATTTTGAGAAGAATCTATAATCTGCTGTTGTTGGATGAATTATTCTATAAGTGATAATTAGGTCCAGTTTATTGATGGCGAATACAGCTCAACTATACCCTTACTGATTTTCTGCCTGTTGGATCTGTGAATTATTTATAGAGGTCTTTTGAAGTGGACTAGGCTATTTCTCCTTGCAGCTGTATCCATTTTGCCTCACATATTTGAACTCGCTGTGCGTAGGTGAATACATGTTAAGAATTGTTATGTCTTCCTGGAGAATGTCATGCCCTTCTTATCCCTGATAAGTTGCTTTTCCTGAAGTCTGCTTTGTCTGGAATTGGTATCACCATTCCAACTTTCTTTTCATTAGTGTTAGTTAGCGTGATATAGTCTTCCCTCATAGTTCCGCTTTTTTAATTTTTATATTTAAATGGGCTTCTTGTAGACATAATATAGTTTTGTCTTCTTCCTATTACACATCCTGATATCTCTATTTTTAACTGTGTATTTAGACCATCCACACTTAAGGTGATATTGACATAGTCAGATTAATATCTACCATGTTAGTAACTATTTTCTATTTGTTGCATTTGTCCTTTGTTTTGTTTTTTTTTTTAATTTTCCCTCTTTTTTTTAATTGATTTTTTTAAATGATTCGATTTTCTCTCTTCCATTAGCTTATCAACTATACTTCTCTTTTGAAAAATTTAAGCAGTTGCCCTAAACTTTGCAGTATATGTTTACAACTAACCGAAGTCCACTTTAATAACACTGAGCCACTTCATAGATAGTGCAAGCCTCTTATAACAGAGTATTCCTACTCTCTCATCCCTTATAACATTCTGTCATTCATTTCATGTACTTACAAGCTATAATCACCCAATACATTATTACTATTATTTGTAAATAGTTATCTATTAGGTTAATTGATAATAAAAATAAAAATAAAAATAAAAATAAAAAAAGTTTTTTTAGACCTCCTTTAGCAGTCTTCCTTTCTCTATGTAGGTTTGAGTTCCTGACCCATAACTTTTTCTTCCCTTGAAGAATTTCTTTTAGCATTTTTTGCAAAGTAGATCTCCTGGTGACAAAGTCTCTCATTTTTTGTTTGTTTGAGAAAGTATTTATTTCTCTACTTCTTTAGAGTAGCTTCTCTGGATACAGAATTCTAGGTTATTGGTTTGTTTCTTCATTTCACTTCCCTCTCTTCTTGCTTGCATGGTTTCTGATGTGATTCTGATGTCATTTTTATCCTTGTTCCTCCATAGATAAGGCATTTTTTTATCTTTTGCTTCTTTCAAGATTTTCTCTTTGTCTTTGGTTTTCTGCTCTTTGAATATCATGTGTGTAGGTGTTGATTTTTTGGTATTTATCATGCTTGGTGTTCTCCAGACTTCCTGGATCTGTGGTTTAAAGTCTATCATTCATTTTGGAAAATGCTCAACCATTATTACCTCAACTATTTCTTCTGCCCCTTTCTTTCATTCTTCTCGTTCTGCTATTCCCATTACATATATGTGACACCTTTTGTAATTGTTCTATAGTTCTTAGATATCCTAGTCCCTTCTTTCATTCTTTTTCTCTTTGCATTTCAGTTTTGGAAGCTTCTATTGATATCTTCAGCCTGCCTGATTCTTTTCTCAGCCACATCCAGTCAACTGCTGAGCCCATCAAAGGCCATTGTTCATTGCTGTTACAGTGCTTCTGATTTGATTTGATTTCCTTTTGAATCCTTTTTAGAGTCTCCATCTCTCTGCTTACATGACCCCTCTATTTTTGCATGTTGTCCTTTTTTTCCCCCATCAGAGCCCTTAGTATATAAACATAATCATTTTAAATTCCTAGTCTGATGACTCCAAAACCTTTGCCGTATCTGAGTCTGGTTCTGTTGTTTGTTTTGTCTCCTCAGACTGTTTTTCCTTATCTTTTAACATGCTGTGTAATGCTTTGTTGAGGCCAGACATGTTATATTGGATAATAAGAACTGAGGTATATAGGCATTTAGTTTGAGGGTTTATATTTATCTGGCTGGGAGTTACACTGTGTTTACTGTAGCTGTAGGTGTTCTGAGGCTTTACTCCTTGGTCTCTCTGTTGTCTTTGAGTTCCCTTGAAACTCCTTAGAGGCTGAGCCTTGAGTTCATTCAGCTGTAACCCTGTTATTATATAAGAGCTTGTTGTGGTGGTGGTAAGGTGTGGGCGTAGAGAAGCGTTCTATCATCCTATGATCAGGTCTCAGTCTTTTGTGAGCCTGTGCTCCTGGGCTCTGACCTTCATAAGCGCTTCTCAGCTCTTCCTCCCACGTACATGAGTCAGGAAGCCTGGAGGGGGCTGGAGTTGGGTATTTCCTTTTCCCCACATTGATTAGGTTCTGATAAAGTAGTTTCCCTTGAGGGCAGATGGAGAACAGAAGGCCCTGGGCATATTTCAAAATGGATGTGTTTCCTTTCCCTCTGCCAGAAGCATGAGGGGGCTTTTCTCTGATCTACACCATCAGAATGTGGTGGGACTCCTGGAGGTAATACTCAAAAAAGTGTGGGGGCCTCCCTAAGACTGAGCCCCCTGGAGTTTTTAACTCCCAAGCAAGTCCACAGTCAGCTTCTAGCAACTTGTCAATTATAGTAAAAATTTTCCTACCCATTCCTGGGTAGTGGAGGGGGCAAGCTGGGAGGGGTGGTGTCTGAAGTTGCATGTGTCAAATAAACTTGAACCGCATTATTTCTAAGAGTCTGTGCACTCTGCATCAGTGATCCTACCTACATGGATTTCATATTGGATGCACAGATGGACAAGTCATCCCCCACTCCCACCCCCACCCCCAGCCACTCAAACTCAGCCTCAGAGCTTTTGTCCTCAGAGACGAGCTACTTAGCTAAATTCACTCTGGCCACTTTCTCGGCTCTTGAAGGCTGTGATTCTCTGTATTTTCCTGTCTCTCCAGTTTTCTGGGCATCAGCTCCTATGACCTCAATTCTCTTAGGGATTTAAGGAGATCTGTTCTAAGAAAGGAGTGATGACTTTCAACATCTTTACACGTCCAAGCAGAAACCAGAAGTAATTGTCAAGTATTTAAATTCCGTATCTCTTTTAAATCCCACAAGATATACTTGCTATTAATTTTGCATAGTTGATATCCATGTATATGTACACACATTTACTATTTTATTTGCTCTTTATTCCTTTCTGCTCCATACTTCTATTTATGATATTTTGAAGGAAGCCCTTTGTAATTTGTTTAATATGTGCCTGCTATTCATAAGCCCTCTGTTACTCTTTCCCTGAAAAAATGAATCTATTTTCCTTTTGTTGTTGAAGTATACTTTTGCTGGGCATAAAATTCTAGGTTGGCAATGCTTTCCTCCCAGCACTCTGAATACATCATTTCATTATCTTCTGACTTTCATTATTCCTGTGGAGAAATCAGCTGCTTTTTCAGTAACTGTCCACTCTGCTGAAGCTAATCTGATTTTTTTTCCCTACAAACTCTTAAGACTTTGTCTTCAGTTTTCAGCAGTTTCACTATTGTATGTCTCAATATGTATTCCTCTGTATTTATTCTGCTCAGAGTTGATTGGGATTCCTGAGTTGTGGGTTAATATCTTTCATCAGTTTGGAAAATTCTCAGCCATCATCTTTTCAGATGTTTTCTACTCCATTTCCCTCCACTCCTTCTGGGGTCCCCTATAAACACCATGAAACCATCTGATTGAATTATTTGTCTTTGTTCCTCTCTTCTGTTTTCCTTACTGTTCTCTCTCCTGCTCCATTTGAATAGTTTCTTCTAATTTGGCTAAATTTCTCCTAATGGCTTCCAATTCACTGCTTCTCTCTTTAATTGGTCTACTATGTTGTCAATCCAATCCATTGGACTCAACTTCAGTTACTAAATTTTTCAGTTCTAAAATTTCTAGTTGGCTATTTTTTCTCAACTGTTAAGCTACTTTAATAAAAAGTAGTTTTACACTTCCTGCACAAATTTTAAACTTTGTCTTCTCTTTCCTTGGTCTGGTGACTATCATTGCATTAAAGTCTGTGTCTGGTAATTCCAATACGTGGAACCCCTGGGGATCTTTTTCTATTGTCTGTTGTCTCTGCTAGTTCTTTTTCATGTTGTCTTGTATCCCAAAGTGTCTGGTCATAAGTTGTGTGCCACAAGTTATATTTGAAAAATTGTAAAAATAACTTGAGGCTTAAGATGTGCTGTCTTCTTTCAGAGAGGATTTTCTTTTCTTTCCTTTTCTTTTTCTTTCCTGCACCTTGAGGCATTAGCAGTCTAAGATCACCTTAATTCAGGTGTAAGAATTGATATTTTTACCCACATAACTGTAGGCTGAGCTGCAGTTCCTATATGAGCTGCTTTACTCACTCTTATTTGCAGAGACTAGCTTCTCAAATTCCCAGCCCACAGCACAGGGAATTTACCATGGCCTCCGCCATGGTCTGAAAGGCTGAGGATTCTGCTTAGCATTAAGGAGAAAAATCCACAGCACCAGAAAGGATCCATTTATCTCTCTTTCTCCAAAATTTTAATACTCAACAGGGAAATTCAGGCTAAATGCCAACCAAGAAAGCTTTCAACGGACACAGCAAGGGCAAATCCCAGAGTGATGCTGGTGTGCGCAGCAGAGAGGCAGTGTGGCAGACTGGCTTAGAGCACAGCTCTGGAGCCCGACTGCCCCAACTCTTATTCTGTAGCTGTCATTTACTAGCTATCACACCTTAAACAAGTCGCTTAGTGTCACGGTGCTTTATTGTGTCTGATGTGTAAGATGGAGGTAGTGGTGGTACCTCCCTCAAAATGTTGTTGTGAGTACTAAGAGTTAATTTCCACTTCACAATCATTAGGACGGCTATTATTAAAAAAAAAACTAACCCCCCCCCAAAAATAACCCCAAGGAAACAACAAATTATTTTTTGGTGTGGATGTGAAGAAATTAGAGCTCTTGTGCATTGCTGGTGGGAAAATAAAACAGTGGAGCATCTGTGGAAAACTGTATGGCAGTTCCTCAAAAAAGTAAACAGAGAATCATCAACTGATCCATCAATTCCACTTCTGGGTATACGCACGAAAGAATAGAAAGCAGGGACTCAAACAGATGTTTGCACACCAGTGTTCACAGCAGCATTAGTCACAATAAAACAAAAGGTGGAAACAACCCACATGTCCATCAGTGAATGAATGGACACACGAAATGTGGTCTATGTAAACAATGGAATATTATTCAGCCTTAATAAGGAAGGCAATTCTGGCACATGCTACAAGGATGAACCTTGGGGATATTATGCTAAGTGAAATAAGCCAGACACAAACAGGAAAACATTGCATGGTTCCACCTAGATGAGGTACCCAGAGCAATCAAAGTCACAGAAACAGGAGGTGGAACAGAAAGTGACAGGGGTTGTGGGGGAGGGGAGAATGAGGGCAGAGGTTCAGACTGGGATGATGAAGATGTTCTGGAGATGGATGGTGGTAATGGGTACACAGCGTCCACGTACTTAATGCCATGGAACTGTACACCTTAAAATGATTAAAATGATCAATTTTATGTTGTATATAGTTTACTACAATAAAAACTTTTCAAGTTAATTCATTTAGAGTGTTTATAGGAGTGTCAAAAAATGTTGGCTACTTTTAGCTGTTCTGAGATGGGGGCAAAGAGAGAGAGGTGACGACAGTTCACCATAAAGGAGTCTCAAGGTGATATGAACACGTCACAGAGAAGTCACCTGCTTCTCCTCATCCTTCCTCTCCTCTGTTTCCAGGTTCAAGTCCAGCCCATCCCCCACAGTCTCCTAAACCACCAGGTCAGGCAACTTCCCACTTCCCTGTGCCCCAGGATGACCTGGCACCAGGGCACTGGTTTCCAGAGTGGCAGGAGCAGACCCCTCAGAAACATTCCCGTTTCTGAACCTGTACTCATATTTGCCTATGCATACATAAAAATCTTTTCTTTTACATTTAGGGGGGGAAGTAATTAGGTTTGTTTATTTATTTGGGGAGGGGGTGCTGGGGATTGACCCCAGGACCTCCTGCATGCTAAGCATGCACTCTACCACTTGAGCTATACCCTCCCCCTATAAAAAATCTTTAGATGCTAATAAAATAAACAGAAGCAGGTGCTATCAATTTTGGAGATGTGGAAACTATAGAGAACTCTCAGGTGCGGAACAGAGACTCCACCATAAACCTGCTTCTGCTTTTAAAATGTTTGAACCATAGGGATATGGAAACCATTGCAAAATTAAATGAATTACAAATACAAATGATTTTCATACGTGTTCTTTAAAAATAATGAAAGACATTAATTCGATGCCATTGGATCTGCAGATTGGGGCTGATGTCCTCACTCGGCCTGCACGCCATAGGGCACCCCGCAAGATGAAGCAAGTACAGGCAAGGGAGTGAGGGCAGCTCCCAGGAGGGACAGAGATGGGGACCGGGAGGCAGGTGAGGGTGGCCCCCAGTGGAGCAGAGGCAATGGCATGAGGCAGGGGCCTTAGAAGAGCTTTGACAGCAGGGAAGCTAGGCTTGGACAGAAACCCCACGGGCCTAGGCAGAGCAGAGCCTCACACAGGGCATCCCAAGAGGGGCAGCAGCAAATGCAGAGACCCAGCGAGATAGGAGGCCCAGAGCACAGCCGTGGTGCAGAGCGGGCTTTCCCAGCGGGGGTCGCGCGGGGCATTTAACACTCAGGAGAACACCTGTCAGGCCCCTGGGGCCTCCTGTGCTACGACGATGTCCTGGCCAGGGGTCATGTCTGGTGGGAAGCACAGGCCTGTGCATAATCCTTCCCATCTGAGGCACAGGTACTAGGATGGGAGGTGTTATGGGAGCCAAGGAAGGCGCAGTCCCCGGGCTGGACCATCCAGGAAGGAGTGAGTCCTGCTAGAGATGCTGTCCCAGCGTGGAGCATGGGTTGGGCATGGAAAGTGGGGCCCAAGCTTAAGGAAGTGCTGGATAAAAGGTCAGGGGCCAGGAAAGCAGAGAAGGGAAGAAGGGTGGGGCTGAGGACCTCTGCAGGGAAAGGGCAGAGACGGCTGGGGTGACTAGGGTGGGAGGAGGACCACAGAGGGTGGGTTTGTACAGACCAGCAGCCCTTCAGAGAGCCCCTGAGTGGCCACAGGGCAGTCACCAGAGCATCCGTTGACCCTAGCTCTCTCCGAGGTCCTGTCTGGCAGCAGGCTCAGGCAGCAGAAACTCTTCCTGGAATCTGAGAGGGCAGGGGTCCCCTCCTCTTCCTGTTGAGTTAGCTGGGGCACTGCTGTCAGGTATGCTTCCCCAGTTGGGCATGGGTGACAGTGCGTCACAGCGGGAGGGATCCAGACAGAACCCACATTGGGAGATGACCCCATCTCACCAAAGCCAAGAGAGATTTCAATAGGGACCAACAGGAACCCATCTCCAGACCTTCGAATGGACCTCAGGGAGGCAGTCTGCTTCAACGCAGAACAGCCATCAACCCCTCAGATGGTTAAATTCCTGGTCACCTGAGGGTGGGGCTTCTCAAATCCTTTGTGACACTTTGGGTTAGAGAGATATTCAGAGGTGCTTCAGAAGGAAAGGGGACTGCAGGGTCAAATGAGTTTGGGAAAATGAGTCACCATAAAAGTAAAGAGGTTTCTTCACTGTAAGATTTCTCAGAGCCTTTCATAGCCTAACATGTGGATCTCTAAGAGGAAAATACACTATGCAGAGTTGCCCAAATTAGTTCATGTGGGATCATTTTTTTGAGAATGTACCAGCTCTGAGGAACCCAGTTTAGAAGTTTAGAGAATGTTGTTTCTGGACAGAGTTGATTCTATAAGAGGTAGCATCTCTGAGTTAGGAACCCCTCAGTGCAGACAACATTCCTCTTCATCCCAGTGACCTAAAAAAAAAAGTTTAATCAGTACCTTGGGAGGAAGGAACTGGGCATGATGGGAAGGAGAAACCTCAGCTAAACAAAGTTTCCCAGCACTGGGGGAGATTTGGGACTAATTGCTAACAATCTCTTTAACCAGTGTGTTTGTTGTTTGCTTGTTTTCTGAATCAACTGGGAAAGAGATGATGACCTTAAAAGTTGAATGATGCATCCTTGAGAAAGAAGGAATTTCTGCCTTTTTTTCCCGATAACTTGGAAGGACCTTGATGGCATTATGTTAAGTGAAATGAGACCAAGAAAGACAAATACTGTATAATATCACTTATATGTAGAATCTTAAAAAGTTAAACTTTTTTAGACTCTCAGAGAAACAGACTGGAGTGGAGGTTAGCAGGGGCTGGGTGGTTGGGGAAAATGAGGAGATGCTGATCAAAGGGTACCAGCTTTCAGGTTAAGATGAAGAAATTTGAGTATCTAATATACGGCATGGTGATTACAGTAATCACACTGCATCATGTGCCTGCTGGCTGGAAAGTAGATCTTAAATGTTCTTCCCACAACAAAAGAAATGGTAACCATGTGACATGACGGAGCCAGTAGCTAATATTATAACGGTAATCTTTTTGCAATTTATAAATGTATCAAATCAACATTGGCCCACTTTAAACTTACACAATTTTGTGTGTCAATTATAGCTCAGCAAAGCTGGGAAAAAATGTAATATGAGATCTCTGACCAGAAAAAGGACATTAGGTAAAAACAGAGGAAATCTGAATTAAGCATAATCTTTAGTTAATGATACTATGTCAACATTGACTCATTATTATAAAATTATATCATAGTATATGTGCTACCATGGTAATGTATACCACATATAAACCTTTATATCATAGTATAAATGTACCATAGTATGTTAATAATAGAGAGTTAACAGGGTAAATGGAAACTATACTAATGTCTTCTCAACTTTTCTGTAAATCTAAAACTGCTTCAAAAAAATTAAGTCTATTCGGCTGGTTAGGTTGAAGTGACCTGTGCACTCACTCCAAACACAAACCTCAAACTCCTCAAGGAGCCCTCCCCCTAAAAAGATGATTTTTTTTTTATTTGTTTGTTTCCTCCTTTCACGTTTCTTCCTTGGGGTTAGGTGATAAAGTCCTCTCTGTTCAGAAAGAAAAGATGCAGGATGAATGGGAGGGGATGGTGTTTTATGAATTTTATGTTCCCTAGATGTATTTAGTACAGTGACTGGTACACAGAGGCACCAAAGAAATGTTTGCTGATACTTCATCTTGTTTAAGTTAAATCCAGCTTTGCTCATTTCAGTGTGAAAGAATAGTCTTGCAGAATATCGTGCGTGCAGGGGCTTACAGCACATGTACGTATCATAAAAGCCCAAAGCCAAAAACAAAAACAAACACGTGTCTATTTTTTAAAAAATTTTTAAAGTAGAAAGGCAGAATCTCTCCTGCGGTTTCCACACTTTGCAGAACTGGCCCTTGCCCTCTGTAAGCCCTGGGCTGTCACCCTGGTTACCTTCCTCCATGGCAGCCCTGCCTTGGCCCACTTTTCAGAGGCTTTTTGAGAAAAGGATTTTTCTCAAAAGATTAAAAATTCAAGGCCTTTCTGCTAATGTGAACAAAAGATTCGAGCCACAAGACTCCTTGATTCCCAGAACTTTGTGTTTAAAGCTTTCCTGGGATTTATAGGTGTGCCTTCATTTTTGTTTGGGTGCTTTTTTTTTTTTTTCTTTATTGGTTTTGGCAACCAAATTGGGTAAAACCTAAGTTTTAGTAGCTGTGAAGCATTAGTCAAAAGAGATGAGGCTGGTCGGAGATGGTCTTGAAGACCATTATGAGCTCTCCCTTTCCAATGAGATTGAGGCGTGGGAAAGAAATAACTTATGTGCTAGATGACAAGGGGCAGCCCTGTGTGTAGAGCACGTCCACGTTCTGAGGCATCTTTGAAGGTCCGTCTGTGAGAAGGCATGCCTGGCTTCCTGGGGCCCCTGCTCCTCCATTACCTCCCAGTAATTCTGTGCTGATGCAGTTGGCTGCTATAAATAAAGTCAGACTGAGGCAAAAGATCTTCTTGAATGTTTCCTGTCCAAACATCCCCTCAGAAACACAGACATCTTAAAGGAAGAAAAGGTCACATTGACTTTCGTATAATTGGACCCACATTTTGGGAGATTCTCCATTACTCCGGAGTAAGGCCTGAAGAAGCATTAGCCACAGGGTTTAGAATCTGGAAGTCCCCGACTCGGCACCCCCAGAGGACAGAATATCACGTTCACACTTGCAGGGAATCCAGCTTGGTGATGCCAGGGCTTCTCAGATGTGGTTGGTGGACATGGAGATGAGCAAGATGTCAGGAATCTGGGGGGAAGGAAACCCGGCTCAGATAACGCTCCCTCCTTGACGCTTTCAGAAGCTCCAGCTGTGACCAGCCACACCAGGCACACACCAGCCCCTGACACTCACACTACTGTGAGACCTCTGTGAGGCCTTGACATAGTTGGTGATTTCCACTGCCAAGTCATGGGCTTTATTTTCACTGTAGACGTTATTCTGGAAACTGAACAAGAGTAGACGTTTGGCGGGTTT
The DNA here is from genome assembly GCF_036321535.1 of Camelus dromedarius. Lineage (NCBI taxonomy): Eukaryota > Metazoa > Chordata > Mammalia > Artiodactyla > Camelidae > Camelus > Camelus dromedarius. The sequence goes on from NC_087464.1 coordinate 4,362,341, forward strand.
TCCACCCCCATGCTGGTTATCACAATGCATGTCGTCTGCCAGCATTACAACAGAACCCACTGAGAAGCCAAAAATAAACAAATGAAAGAGGAGAGAAAAGGGGAAAACAAAGCAAAGAGAGCTCCCATGATCACACAGGAAGACACTGTCCAGTTGGTATCTTCGTGTCCGTTCCTCTGTGGGAGGCTCTCCAAGGCTGTGTCCTTGATGCAGAGTGACCAGCGATGGAAGTGTGTTAAGAACCCCAGCTCATAGTTTGGTGTTGCCACTATGGAAAACAGTATGGAGATTACTTAAACAACTGAAAATAGGCTTACCCTGCGATACAGCAGTCTCACTCCTGGGCATATGTCCTGAGGGAACTCTAATTTGAAAAGATATATACACCCCAATGTTCACAGCAGCACTATTTGCAATAGCCAGGACATGGAAGCAACCTAAATGTCAATTGACAGATAAATGGATAATGAAGCTGTGCTATATTTTTACAATGGAATACTACTCAGCCATAAAGAATAAAATAATGCCATTTGCAGCAACATGGATGGACCTGGAGATCGTCATTCTAAGTGAGGTAAGCCAGAAAAATGCCCATGTGATATTGCTTATATGTGGAATCTTAAAAAAAAATGACACAAATGAACTTATTTACAAAATAGAAACAGACTCACAGGCATAGAGAACAAAGTTATGATTACCAAGGGGTAAAGGGGGCGGGAAGGGATAAATTAGGAGTTTGAAATTTTCACCTCTTGGGGAGTGATGGAAATGTTAGGCAGCTTGATTGTGGTGGTGGTGTCATAGGTGTGCACATCTCTCAAAACCCATCACATTGTACAGCTGAAATATGTGTGGTTTACTGTACATAAATTATGCCACAATAAAGTTCCCTAAAAATTTTTAAGTAAGTAGAAGCAGGTAAAAAAATTAATAATACATTTTATTCAACCCAATACCTCCAAAATATCATTAAATAAGGCAATCAGTAGAAAATAGTATGACCAGTCTTGGTCATCTCGTGTGTTTTACACTCAGAGCACATCTCAATGCAGACTGGCCACATTTTAAGTGCTCCGTCAGCGGCCCCACGGGGCTGGGCCACCGTGTTGCACGTGGCAGCTCCAGGTGCTGGCCTCACGGGGCTGGCCCCAGGCAAGAGGGGTGTTAGCTTGCAGAGGTCTGGGTGTCCCATTCTCTTCATGTTATCTGACCCCGAGAAGGGGCCTGTGTGACTAGGGACTGTTGTGTCCACTGGCAGGAGAGGCACTTACTGGCTGGCTGGGATGGCACTGACCCCTGAGCTCCGCCCTTTGCAGTCACGAGGGGGCCGGCCACGGAGTGTGCCACAGAGAGGATGGGAGGCCCCTGCCCAGTGGGGCCTCCCTGACTGCTCCCAGTCCGATTCCTGATGCCCCAGGAATGCCCTGTGTCCGTAATTCTGCCTTGACCCATCAGACCTGCAGCCGCTTGCAGCATCCCCTCTGCCCCTAGAGGGACTCCTGCTAAAAGCTGTGGGTCTGTCAGTCCTGTAGAGCCATCACCCATTGACAAGACAAACAACCCTGCCTCTGGGCCGGAGCATCAGCGGGGCGGACACCCCTGGCTGGGCCCCAGGCTGTGTGGTTGGCAAAGCACAGAGGGAGTCACATTTCGCCCCACCCCATACCCCCCACTGTGCACCCACTGTGCTGGGACAAGGTTGCCAGCCTTTGGTGGGCACAGACCTGAGATAAGTTGATGAAAGCAAAGGGTGGGCCCCCTCCTCAGAAAGTGGCCAGGCCCACCTGCATGATCCTGTGTCCACCTCTGGATTTCTGAGGCTCTCTGGGCATCCCCCATGGTTCTGGGCATCCCCCAGGTGTGGATCTGACATCTTGCAGCTTGGGGGTGAGGGCTGGTCCCAGGCTTAAGCTGCCCCCCATCCCAGAGCTCTATGGGGTGAACCTGATGGTTAAGTCCCTTCCCTTCCCTGCCACTCCCCCCAACCCCGTCACAGGTTCTCCAGGCAAGTCAGCCACTTGACTCAGATAGGTCTCAGTGTTCTCATCTGTAAAATGGCAATGGCACCAACAGCCCTGGCATCCAGCCTGTCTGCCGCTCTGTCTACTCCTCTGTGATGAGAGACACAACCCAGGCCAAGGGGACTGGCAGGTGTGTGGGGAGCCCTGACCCTCCTGTGGAGACGGCTGTACAGGGGAGACTCTCAGGGTTTGAGTTACTTCTTTCTTGCTAGGCTGAGAAAGCTCACTGAACACTGCACTTAACTATGCAAACCCCAAAAGCTCTCATCAGGGCACTTTCAGGGGTGACAGTGGACACAGGTCACTCTGGCTACCTGTGGAGTCAGACAGTCACATGGGACTCACGTCGCCCTCACACTGGAGTTCACCTCGACCTCTGGCCCAACCTCAGATGAGCTGAAAAGGATTAGAGCTGATTAGTGCCATGTGCTGTCTTCTCCCCCTCCCCAGGGCCCCAGCACTGCCCACATGATCAGGGGCTCCTGAAAGAACCGTTATGTCCAATTGTCTCAATTAAGCAAAACATGCTGACATTTCTAGCAAGGGAAGGATGGGCCGGCGGGAGTTCACTTCAAAGGGAAAGTTTAACTCCCCTCAACCTCTCGTATATCCCAAGGCTACTTTGGTGGGATCTCACATGGAGCTGCGGGGGAGTCTGGCCAGGGGTTCCTTTGCAGGCTTGGGAGCGAGGTCACGAGGCCGTAGCCTCATCGGGATCATGAGGGCTCAGCACAGGCGCTCACATGCTCCTCATGTGGATGGCTCCTTTTAAAGGGTGGGCCCTCCTCAGCCAGCTTCCTGCTGCCTGGCCAGAGGAGGAGGCTGGAGGAGGCCAGGCTGCTCCCTCTCCGCCCCACGGCAGGTAAGCACAGAACTGGGGAAGCTCAGGTGCAGGGCTCCGCTTCCTGGGGCCTCCAGTTCCTCTTCTGCTGAGGCTGGATGGACGAGGTCACTTGGGAATGGCCACTGAATCCGTGTTCCCCAAAGGGACGAGCCCTGTGTAGCCGGCCACCCCCAGGCTCCTACATCTAAGCGCAGGTGTCGGGGGTCCAGGGCTTGGCATCCTTCTCCATTACCTGCAGAATGTGCCTCTTCCGGAGAGCCTCAGGCAATGCTGGAGTTCCTGGCGGGGGGCGGAGGGGGCAGGGCTACACCTGTAAGGCTTTATCAGCGGATATTTCCACGATTAGTCCAATCCTCAGGGAAAAGATCGGTTGACCGTGGAGGGAGATGGAGATTTCTTCTCACTGCCAGTGGGAGCCGGGAACTGGGTTCTGGAAGGCAGTTGCAGTGGTGTGTGCCCAGGCAACACAGCCACCCTGGGGGCTCCAGCCTAAGGAAGTAATCCGGGAAGGTCAGCCAAAATTTACAGAGCATTGTTTACTAGAGTGAGACACAGGGAAAAATCCAAATGCCCCAAATAGAGGATTGGGGGCATAAATCATGGTCTCTCCACAGGATGAAATATGTTGTAGTCACTTTTTAAATGACAGAAGAATGAGTAACAACAATGTGCAGAATGATCCTGTTTTCCATTATATACAAACACATCTAATTTATTCACAGGAAAAAGCATAGAAATACATCGAAATGCTGGCCATTATTTTTTTTAATAATTTTGTGGTTTGGTGGGGAGATAATTAAGTTTTTTTTATTTTATTTTAATGGAGGTACTGGGGATCGAACCCAGGACCTTGTGCATGCTGAGCATGCGCTCTACCACTGAGCTGTACCCTCCCCACCTTGGCCATTATTTTAGATAAAGGCCAAATATGCATGATGTTTATTTATTCCTTTGTACATTTCTTCTTTTTCTTTTACTTTAACAATACTCTATAACAAATACATTTCCCTTTTGTTACCAGAAATTGTATCTTTTTTTTTTTAAACTTTAGCAAATATGAGCAGAAATAGTGGGGAGGTGGGAAAAGATGGAACTAGTCACAGGAATTATTCCCAGTGGACCAGGGATGGGAGATGAGAATAAATGAGGGGAGAGAGACTGGGAGAAAAAAGACCGGGCAGATGTGCTTTGTCTGAATGAAATATTTAAGGAGGAACTAAGAAGGGAGATCGGCTTCTTTGGGAGTGGACCTGAATAATACTGGTTTGACTTTTGGGAAGGGTTGTTTTTGGGAATGTTCACCAAATACCATTTTGCAAACTACCTAACAGCAGTTTTGATTTGTAGCATTTGCAGTGATATTTGTAGCATCAAGTGGTCACTCTCTGCGGTGGATTTTAGGCCCCAGACAATGTAATTGGAAACGTCAGCTCATGTGGAACGTATTTGCTGCCATTGTTTATGCTTTATTGGTGATTTTCCAGGAGAAGCCTGGGATTTTGTTTGGTTTGGCTCTTTGCAACCTCATTTATTCGCTTTGCAAAGTTGATAAGTACAAGAAACAGAGTGACACTCGGCATTTTAAGTGGCTAGTTGTCTTCATTCCGAACTAAGTGAAAACAAAACAGACTTTCAGTTCATTTACAATCCTCTTCCTTGGAGCGTTAGATATTTTTAGAAAATTCTCTTGTGCTTTGTTTGAAAATGTTTTCAAGATGTCCTATAACTGTGTGCGTGTGTGCACATGTGTCTGCATGTAAGTTCTGGACTTGAGAAAACAGAAGCCTTCATCCAGGGGACTAATGGGACCCAGTCCCTGATTGCCTTTCATGACCTAGAAGTTAATGGGGTGTAACATCTTAACACCTCCATTAAAAAGACAGTAGCCAGGTTCACATTAATCTGCAAAGGAGCCTGACCTGCTGTGCCCTGCTTTTTCTAGCTTTAATATTAGACTTGGTCATCGGTAAATGAATTATAGCCTCCACTGGAGCAACCAGGGCTCAGGAAATGGTTGGTCCATTGCCCCAGACACACATCGTACACAGGAGTAAGCGTCCCGGGCTCCCATAGAAAGCAATTTCTAGAATTGTCTCTGTGTTTTCCAGCAAATGTGTCTTCAATTGCTATCCAGTTTCTAGAGGGAGAATGCGTTTACAGTGCTAGAGACGCTTTAAGGAAACAAGCTAATGTCAGCCCACGGAAGCCCCCTCCACAGCTGCCGGGGCCCTTTTGCTGTTAGGTGACCCCTTCCCCCACTGCTTCTGGATCTCACCCCCACCCCAGTCTCCATAAACGTGAAGAGGACAGTGTGTCCCACTTCTGTTTCCCAAGGGTTGATGATGCCTGATACGCCCCAAGGTAAATGTAGTGCTGAATTGGCAGGTGGCCTCTCTGCATGGCCTCTGTGGAGACAGGGCATCGGAGCGGACAAATTGATCAGGCGTGGTGAGGTGGAAAGCATGCTAACCAGAGATCATGGCAACAGTGTCCTTTTCTGTTTGTTAATCATTGTAAAGGTAATACGTGAATACGTCAAGTTGCACGGCCCTGCAGAAAAGCCAAGGGAAGGTCCCGCCCCTGCCCCCGCTGCTGACCGTGCGGGGTGGTTTGATGTCTGTTGTTCTGAACTAGAACTGCCCAGTCCCCATGGCACAGTCATAATTTTTTTTTACCAAAGTGTAATGTTTTATTATACTTTTATTATATATTATATTTTATTATACTAAAATTTGTAGAGTAGCTGTGTCCAAAAAAAGAAAAGCCATGTTAAAATAAGTGAAGTTAATATAAAATCTTCCTTATTCTTATTCCTTATCAATATATCCCAAATATTGTCATTTTCAATATGTAGTCAATATAAAAAACACATTAGTGAGGTACTTTGTATTTTTGTTTTAAATACAAAGTCTTCAAAACCCTGTCAAACACCTTTTGTTTTTGAGCTCTAGTGTTAGGGGCAGCAAATGATAATTTGCTGTCTTATACTTAAATTCACAGCATAGCTCAGCTCAGACCGGTCGAACTTCAGGTGCCCAGCAGCCACACACAGCCAGCAGCCACCACGTTGGACAGTGTAGGTCTAGATTTTTACGTTATCAAGGTTGGTTCTTATACAGCTGGACCATACCAGAAAGATCGTATTTCAACTTATTTTCAATTAATAATAGAGATGGTTACACTTTAGAACTTAGAGTTCTTTTTTTTTAAATTGAAGTACAGTCAATTACAATGTGTCAATCTCTGGTGTACAACACAATGTCCCAGGCATGCACATACATGTATATATTTGTTTCCATATTTCTTAGAGTTCTATTTTAGTCTTTTTTAAATTTGTTTTTGGGTGGAGGTAATTAGGTTTGTTTGTTTGTTTGTTTATGGAAGTACTAGGGATTGAGCCCAGGACCTTGTGCATGCTGGGCACACACTCTATCGCTGAGCTATACCCTCCCTCTACCATTTTAGTCTTTTTAATAGGTGTGTAGTCCATGATTTGGTATATCGTAATTGATTTAACCAGTCCCCAGTGTAGATGAATGAAAAACTGGAGGTTTCCATTTTTTCACTCAGTTCAAAATATTCTCCGACAAGCATCCATATATCCTAGGCATTTCCAGACGACTGGTGCCTGAAAGTGGATGCGCTGGGCTAAGGCATGTGCACTGTGCTCTGACAGATTCTGCCCAACTCCCCTCCAAAGACACGCTGTCAGGGGTCTGGAGAGGGAAGCCAGTTCTCAGCCGACCACCAACCAGCCTTGGGGTCTGGACCTCAGTTCCCTTAAAACCAAAGGATCGACGTAAACCCTCCTTGGTTCCTGAATGCCCAGTTCCACGGTTCAAATGGTGGCGGTACCGACCCATCCCTTTGGTGCACAGAGTGGTGTGTCGGGGAGAGCTGCCTCCTCCACCTTCAGCAGAGGCGCTTAGAGGGCAGGTGAACAAAACAAGCCCCACACCCACCTGGTCTGAGGTCAGCAGACAGCACTTAGGAAAGACCCTAACTCTGTTATTTGTACAATTACAATTACACTCTTTTTCATTCGTATGGAATCATCTACTAAATGTGGTCACAGCCAAGGGGCAGTGGGGCAACGGTCAGCCCCGGCAGGGTTGAGCTGCATTGAATGCTCCACCTCCCTCCCAGTGGCAGGCCACCCAGGACCCTTGCCCACCCCGAGGACCCCAGCTGACACTACAGTCCCTGTGAGAACAGGAACGCTGGCTACACAGGGGCCAATACCTCCCAGGTATTCACACTTGACACTGGTGCTGTGGGCATCCTCATGGATCCTGGGAGTCCTGGGAGAGGAAGCCCAGAGGACAGGGACCTGGAGGGGTGATGAGGTGATGAAGGATGGAGAGCACCACTGAAAAGGGGAAGGCATCCCCCCACTGGAGCCAGGTGGGCACAGGGAGGCTAGCCTGGTCCTGCCATCCTCTCTCCCAGCCACTGGAAACCGGACGGGGCTCTCAGACAACTTCAGGGAAACCCTGTAAACAGCACCTTCCCAACTCACTCACCCTTCTAAGCAAGTTGGCTGAGTGATGTTGGCCACACCAAAAAGGGGAGCTGGGGAGGGGCCCCCAGGATCCTGTTGTAATCCCCAGGTTCCCAGACAATCCAGGGGAAGCTGGTGAACAGGAGGAAGGGAAGACTGAACCCAGCATCCATCATCTGCCCCGTGATTCTGTTTCTCTCTCCTCCTTTTGTTTATTCTTTTAAAATACTTTATGGTGAAATACAGCATTTATAAGAACTGTGTAACATGTCTGCATACAGCTTAAAGATGAATAACAAAGCACATCCTTGTGTATTACGGCCCAGACCCCCTCCAACTCTACTCCTCTCTCCTACAAACACTCTGACTTTTGTGATGCTCATTCCTTTACTTTATCTCTGATCCTATTTTGTTTTGAAGTCAATGTGTCTTTAATTTTGAAAAGCAATTTATTGAGATGAAATTCATAGAACATCAAATTAACCACTTTAAAGTCAACCACTCAGCGGTGTTTAGTACATTCACAATATTGTGCAGCCACCACCACCCCATCTAGCCATCCAGAACATTTCCAGCACTACAAAGTACAACCCTGTACCCATTAAACAATTTCTTCCCATTCCTCGTTTCCCCCACCCCCTTGGAAACCACCAGTTTGTGTACTGTCTCTATGGATTTATCTATTCTGGTATTTAAGTGGAATCATACAGAGTGAGACTTACTGTGTCTGGCTTTTCTCACTTGGCATAATGTTTCCAAGGTTCATCCACATTGTAGCATGTATCTGTACTTCGTTCCTTTTCATGGCTGAGTAATATTCCATCATGAGTATATACCACAATTTGTTTATCCGTTAATTCATTGATGGGTGTTTGAGCCATTTCCACCTTTTGGTTATTGTGAAGAGTGCTATTCTGAACACAAGTGTACATGTATCTGAGTACCTGTGTCCAATTCTTTGGGGTCTCTACCTAGGAATGAAACCTCTAGGTCATATGGTGATTCTATATTTAACTTTTTAAGGAACTGCCAAACTTTTTTCCAAAGCGGCTACATCATTTTACATTTTGACCAGCAACATGTGAGGTTCCAATTTCTCCACATCCTAGACAATACTAATTACAGTTAGTTATGGGTTATGGGTACTGATGCTCCCAGCGTGGTCTAAAATCCTTATATCTCTGCCTCAAAAATGAAGACATTGATAAACAACCCACCCAAGGGCAGGAAGATAAAGCAGTTCAGCTAGAATAAGGATGCAAACCCTACTTCTTTTGACTCCACATATTGTGATCTATAATCGAACACAAAATTTTCCCCACACACGGTTAATTTAAAAATCTGTAAAATGAAAGTACAGGGATGTATTCATTGAAAAAAATCCTTATATAAGTGGACCCGTGCAGATCAACCCAGCATTGTTCAAGGGGCAGCTGTACTGTTTCTGTCTTGGGGGGCTTTTTTCTTACGGCCACCCTAGCAGGGGTGAAATGGCACCTTACGGTTTTGATTTGCTCTTCCCTGACGATTAGTGATGTTGAGCATCTTTTCTGTGCTTGGCCATTTGTACATGTTCCTTGGATATACAAGTTCTTCGCCCATTTTTTAATTGGATTGTTTCTCTTTTTGTTGTTGAGTTGTGAGACTTCTTTGTATCTTTTGGATCCTAGACACTTGTCAAACATATGATTTGCAAATATTTTCTCCCATTCTGTAGGTCATCTTTTCACTTTCTTGTTAGTGTTCTTTAAAGCACAAACGTTTTAAATTTTGATGAAGTCCAGTTTATCTACTTCTTCCTTTATTGCATGATACCAAAAGCATGAGCCTATGAATCTATTGCCAAAACCAAGATCCCTACACAGTACACTGTTTAGCTTCACCTGATTTTGAACTTTATATGAGTAGAATGTGTGTGTCTTTGGTGACTTGTTTCTTCTGCTTTGTGTTGCTTGGGGAGTTGTATGGTAGTTGTAATTGGTCTGTTTTCATTGCCATATAATATTCCCTTGTACGAATATATGGCAATGTATCTGTGGATCCCACTGTAGCTGGTCATCTGGGCTGCTGTCCCTTGCGGCTCTCAATTAGGGTGCTGTGAACACATGTGGGGTGTCCTTGCACACACGTGTGTGAGCATATTTGGGATAAACCTCCGTGCAGTACTGCTGGACCACGGACTGTGGACCTGCTCCAATTTCCCAGACCCTGCTGAGCTGTTTTCTATCCTCCTTAAAGGGAGGATCTCAAAACATCCGCCCGTTTTGGAGGAAGTATTTTGAATCTGCCGGAGGAGATAGAGGTATAACGAGGGACAGAGCCATGCATGGGGGTCAGGCTCAGTCACCTGGCTGAGCCAGAGCTGGTGTCTCCACCCTGACACTCTGTCCGGGCTCTCAGTGCCCCCTCACCTCCCAGTCCCCCTAATGAAGTCCTCCCCCCCACTCACGGCCTTAGTTTCCTCATCTATAAAACCAGTGAGGGAGGGAGCACGTGGTCTCTGGGTGCAGCCACCGTGACCACCACTGCGGAGGAAGGGGATCTGGCCTTCTGCCCTGTCCTGCTGTTTCCTCTTTCAAGAGCACCTCTCCCCATTACTCTTGCACCCAACCAAATTCTCCTCCTGCCTCGAGGGTGAGCCAAACGCCCCTCTCTGCCTGCCCCAGCCCTCACGGCCCTCCCTAGTCTTCTAGAAAGAGGCGCTGGCTTGTCCCCCGCCCTGTGCCAGCACACGGCCGGCACCTTTACGGTGCGCATGCGCCCACCGGGGGCTGCCGAGGGCTGGGTGCACGCAGCGCACCTGGAGCCACAGAGCCCAGCTCATCGGGGGCTCCGTAAGCTGCTCGTGCGAAATGCCTGAATGCTGGCCTTCTTCCTGGGTCACTCACAGCTGGCCCGGGCTGCATATGCCCTGGGGACTTTGCTCTGACAGGACCCTCGGGAGTTTTCATTGTCGGGTGGTGTGCAGGAACCCTCTCTGTGAACACACGAGCATCCCAGACCCGGGCCGTGAGTCACCACAGACCACGCTGGTCAGGACAGCCCTGGGGGACACCGCAAACATGGGAACCTAATTTGCGACTCCGTGGCCTCTCCTCCAGCTTGTCACCGCCAGTCTAACCCCCGCCCGCCCGCCAGAAGCATCCCCTTCAGGACTTCCTCCCTCAGTCCTTCCTCCTGTCTGCCCCATCCTGGCTCTCGGTCCCTGGTCCCTCAGGGCTGACTCTTGCAAACCTGCTAGTCTGCTACACGAGAGGTGCGTGCATGCCGGTCCCCAGGGCCCCGGGAAATGGACTGTGCGTGGATGATGCTGTCCTTACAGCAAGCTGCTGAGAGGACAGAGCGGAGAACACTGGGGAAAGAAAGGCTGGGAGAAACACAAACCAAATTTATGCCCAGCATCATTAGGGTGGATGACTGAGCTGTGGCTTCTGGCGGGAAGGTTCTATCTCATCTCAGGGTCGCCGATCCCAGGACAGCTGGCCAGGCCCAGGCTTGACTCTCAGACCTGCATCCTGGCCTCCTGTTGCCTCTGCTAGGGACCAGCAAGTTAGAAACAACAGGTGCTGGGCATCCACAGGGACGCTGAGATCTTACCTGTGTTACCTTCATTCAGTTAATGCTTATTTAAGAGACTGGATAGTGGCGCTGTTCAATTTTAAATATGAGCTCCCTCGACATATTAAAATTGATTTTTTTCTCCATTTTAAATTCTTCAGATATTACTTATCTGGGAAACAAGAAAAATGATCAGCTACTTTCATTATAACATGTATTGTGAAGTATGGCTAGTCATTTTTGTAGGTCATGTCAAATATTTGTTCCAAAGCATCATTACTTTGCATCTCAAAATACAGTAACTGCAAGAAGCAGACCTACCATTTATTGAATGACTGATACGTTTCAGGTTCTACACTTAGAACTTTTTTTGTGCTTGGCATTTTATAACCATTGTATCATTAATAGCCACAATCATCCCATCAAGTAGCTATGATTACCCACAATGATGCAAAAGCAACGTGGCTCAGAGAAGTTAAATGACTCTCCTGAGTAATAAATTAAAAGTGACAAAAGCTGCTTACAAAACCAAGCCTGCTTGCATCCTAACACCAAATGTTTACCCTTAGCTGTCCCTAAGACACTTTTGAAAATATTGAAAATTAAACTATTAGGTTAAAAAAAAAAAACTGGAGACCTGAATACCAACCTCTGCTGGAGTTTTTTCCCACAGAATCGTAATCACCCTTCACAAGCACCCCTGCCTCACAGACCAGGTAACCGAGGTTCAGGGAAGTTGAAAAATGTGGCCAAGTTCATAAAGATAAGACACAGCGACTCTGGGAGCTGACTCAGGAATGTCCAACTCTAACATTCTTTTTTTTTTTTCCACCCTGTCATTTATTGTATTCTCACTTTAAGGGCTGCCTTCCATCATCCCATAGAAATGCCCGTCCCACCCCACCATCCCCGCTCCGTGTTCCAGGCCAGCCAGGATTCAGTCCTCACCCTGCATAGCTGGCCACCCAGATCAGGTGCACCTCTCATCAGAGGGGCAGACAAGAGCACAATTGGGCATTTGGGGGCCCCAAAACCTCTAAGCTTTGGGGTTACCTCTTTAAGGAAAAGAAGAGGAAATTCAAGTGTCAAATCAAGTTTCAGTTTTTGGAGAAGCAAGCTTCTGGGCCAGGTGCTACCTAGAAGCAGGGAAGGGGACCATCAGGAGGGCTGGCTCCACTCAGCACTTGGTCACCCATTCTGGGAGACGGGTGGACCCTGACCTGAGTATCCACGATCTAGACACGGGTCTCTGGCTCTGGAAGGAAACGAGGCTTGTAAGGGTGAGGCAAGTTCCAGCATCCAGAAACAGGGGGCTTCCCCCATGTACAGAGCCAGGCATGTCCCAGAGCACAACTTCATTCAAAAGTGTGACCCCCCCCCAAAGCGGGGGTTGCCCCTAAGTTCCGTCCTGTAATGGGGAAGGGAGGGCGTTCACATCTGCCACGTGCAGCTTGTGTTGAAAAGTACCTGCCTGGCTGACCTTCGCGTGGCCCTGTAAATGGGGAGCAGAGACATCTGACACCTGGGCAGGTGTGTGACCTGCAGGTGGTCTCCGCTCAGGTGCCAGAGCTGGGGCTGGAAGCTGACCTTGGCCTCAGTCCCTCCTCTCCCTCCCTCCCCCCTGCCAACCCGTCATCTTAGCGAAGTCCACCCTTTCTTCAGGCTCAGTGGGGAGCCTTCAGTGTTCGCCTTGCATCAGACCCCATGACCAGCGTAGCTGTGTTGAGGGTAGGGGGAGGGGATATCCCTACCCACGGTCCATTTCATCTCCAATCACTGTGCGAGATTAAGGGATGTGTGAGTTGGTCCTGCAAGGTCTCCATTCTAGGATATCAAAATATCAGTCTGAGTCTAGGGTCTTTCTCTGCCTCTGCGGGACCAGGTCTTTCCTGTCAATGGTGAAAAAAAAACGAGGAACAAATTTCAGACTCAGTAGCCTGAGGCCAGTGAAGAGACCGTCTGTGTGGCTGCCCCAGCTCTATAATTATCTGGATGGCCTTCCTTTTGTTTTGCTTTGTTTTGTTTTGTTTTTTTTCTCCCAATTGCCCAGTCCCACTTGCTCGGGGCTAGCTAATAACCACCATGCGTTCCAACCAAAGGGCAGCAACCCTGGAGAGGTCAGCTTGGAGGCAGCCTGAGTGAGAAGTGTATCTGAGTCTGACCAGCACTGCTTTTAATTAAGACATTATCTTATGTGATTTGAGTGCATCAAGCATGATCATTCAGGGCGGGGGTATAGCTCAAGGGTAGAGCGTATGCTTAGCATGCATGAGGTCCTAGGTTCAATCCCCAATACCTCCATGAAATTAAAAAAAGAGAGAGACAGAGTGATCATTCAAAAAACAAATAGGCACGTGCTTACAATTAACAACAAGACCCAGACGGTTTTGATGAAATCCATACACTGAAGTCTGGTAAGACTTTTGTCTTCGTCCTTCCAGGCTGTATAACAAAACCCCACAGACAGGGTGGCTCGTCACATCAGAAATCTATTCCTCACAGTTCTGGCAGCTGCAAGTTTAAGGTCAAGGTGCCTGCAGATTTGGTGTCTCTGGAGGGCCAGCTTCCTGGTTCGTAGACAGCCTTCTTCTCCCCAGGTCCTCATCTGGCAGACAGGGCAGGGGAGCTGAGCTCTCTGGTGTCTCTTTTTTAGGGGCATTATCCCATTCATGAAGCCCCACCCTTATGATTCAGTTTCATCCCAAATGCCCCATCTCCTAATTAATACCCTCACTTGGGGTTAGGATTTCAACATGTGAATTTGGCAGGGGATCGGGGGAGACACAAGCATTCAGTGGATTGTAACTTTCTTTCTACAAGTGTAGAAAAAGAATATGATTTTTTGTAGCTGTGAATTAAACTACTACTTATCATTCCAGATGTGTCCTATGACTTCGATATTTGCAATGGCAGCTTAAAACATGCATGAATCTGAAATAATGAAGTGAGAACGAGGGGTGTTATTGGACAATTCAAATGCTGGTGACGTGGCAAAAACACAAGGGATTCAACCACGAGGTTGGCCCCACAGTCGGGAAACCCTGGGCTCAGAGACTCCACATGTTGGCCAGGTACCCTGGCCACCTTCTCATTTTCTTTGTAAAGTCAGTTCTATTTTTCTTTAGCAAATGAAAAACGCAGTAGGGACAATGAAGAAATTAAAGTAAAAAATTCTGTATCTTCTATTGCAAACACAAAGTTATGCCAATGAATTTCCTTCCTTTCCCCCTAGCCGTATTCAGGATTCCCCTTTAAAAAGAGAAATATCTTCATAGCAGCACTCCTGGCAATAGCCAAAGAGTGGCAACAACCCAGAGTTCCGTCAATGGATAAATTTGTGAAATGGAATATTACTGGGGCATGAACAGGAAGCAGTGAAACAGACGATAGCAAGGATAAACCTTGAAAACACTGTGCAGAGTAATAGAAGCCAGACATCAAAGACCACATATTATACAATTCCATTTATGTAAAATGTGCAAAATAGGCAAATCCTTAGTGACAAAAAGCTGATTCGTTGTTGTCGGGGACTGGGTGGGGCGGGGGAGGGGAATGGGTTCAGGACTTTTCTCAGGGTGATGAAAATGCTCTGGGATTAGATCATGGTGGTAGTCACACAACTTTGGGGACATAGTAAAACCCACTAACTGATACTTTAAAAGGTGAATTTTAGGGTATGTGGATTATATCTTAATTAAAAAAAAAAAGTAAAAAGAAGACGAAGGTCATTGCCTTTGGTCTAAAGATTCAGTTCTACTCCCAGGACTCCAGCCTGGAGGACCATCTAATGGTGTCGCAGGGAGGGCACCTGGGGGAAAGGAAAGTGGCCCAGGGGAGGGGGTGGGACGTGACCACCCCCAAAGTTCCCTGCAGGCCAGCCCTGTTGACTCCTGGGGACAGAGAGGATAAAGCATAAGAAGTTAGGTTTCAAAGCACTTCCAGGTGCTGCTACATTGTTCGAGTCTGTTATCATCCTCATTTGAGAGCTGTAAGAACTGAGGCCCCTCCAGGTGGAAGGCAGCTGCCAAGGTGGGCCTTTAGCTGGGACTCCTACCGGTTCCCTTTGCTGTTTGGGGCATGGGGAGGTGGGATCTGTGTGACCCAAGAGTCTCATCCAAATTCCCCAGAAATGGCCTGCTGGACCCGCGGCCAGGGACTCCTACAATGGAGGGTGGAGCAGGAAGGGAGGGTTGCGGGGTTTTCATCCTTCATGCACATGAAGATGGGTGGTTTATGCCAATGCTGTGATTCTCTGGGATGGGGAGTTTCCGGGCACCCAGGTGCTGCCCCAGGCGGAGCCCGCAGCTGCCCCCAGCAGCCAGGCCCAGGCCAGTCCAGCCACCTGCAGACGTGCGGGACTTCAGCCAGAGTCCCCACGTCCCGAGGGCATTCCAGAGAAGCCAGAAATCAGGCTTTCCACCCAGTAAACTCCCCACCAGCTCATCATGGCAGCCAATCCTTAATTTATACCAGGGTCAAACCAAGTCCACATGGAAGATGAGGCGTCTGCTCTAAATAGACATTTGAGACCGGCGGGTTCTTTCAGCTAATTTGGTCCACCCGCCCGTCATTTCACTGTGGCCTTTGCTGTTAATTTTGGCCCAAGAAACAGGGCCAACTGAGTAAACAGAGACTCGCCTGGCAGTAAACCAGCTCTTCTGTTCTGAAGCCACTTCCTGAGGCCAAGGCCCAGGCAAAAGCCACACCCTGTCATCCCATCCCAGCCCCAGCCTTCCCCAGGGTGTCTCCTGGCAGCCTGCCCCTCCCTCCTGCATCCCTCCTCAGAGGGTCCTCTCCATCCGTGTGTCCCTGTTCCAGAATGTTCTGGAGGCCCTCCAGCTCAACCGCTTCCTGGCCCCACTTCCCAGGGAACTTCTTCCAGGAGGTGACACTGGCTGTCTGCACTTCTTCAAGCCCTTCACTTTAAACCTACAGGAAAGTCCAGAGGATAATATGATACTGAGCATCGTGGTGCCACTGCTCAGATTGTTACAAATATTACCTGGCTCGTGTTTGTAGGAGATACTTCTTTCTTTTCTTCCTTTCTTTAAAAAAAAATGGGGGATATAGCTCAGTGGTAGACTGAGTGCTTAGCATGCACGAGATACTTGGTTCAATCCCCTGCGCCTCCATTTAAACAAGCAAATAAATAAATAATAATAAACCTAATTACCTCCCCCCAGAAAAAATTAAAAACAAACAAACAAACAAAAAACAGCTGAGCTGGCAGGCCCAGTTCCCAAGCCTGTCAGCCCACTCCAGCTCTGACCTCCCTCTCACAATCTGGCTGGCCCATCAGGGACACACAGTCCTTTGCAGAGGGGCCACCAAGGCCCCCACGACACTGTGTCTGTCCTCTGCCTCACTGGCTTTTCTTCTCCAGTCCCCTCCTTTGCTCCTTGGGGCTCAGTGCCCGGCCGCCCTTCTCTCTTCTTTCTGCGGTCTCTCCATCAGCGCCTTGGTGAGTCCCGTTACCTAGACAGCACCTGTGTGCTGAGTCCCACTGGTGTAGCCAGCTGCTATGCAGCACTTCCACTCTCTGTGCAGGTCCAGGACACACCCAGCGCCTCAGGCATCCACTGCAGAGCGCTGGACTTTCCTCCCCAAACCTGGGCCCAGGTTGCCCCACCTCCATAAATTGCACCACTAGCCACCCAGCTCCACCAGCCAGAAACCCAGAGTGGTTACTGGGTTCCCCGCCTCCCTTTGTCCTCATCAGCCTCAGGTCCATTCCCAGCCCTGCCACCATCACCTTCACCAAATATCTCCCATCTGCCCACCCCGCTCCATCTCCCCCGCTCCCAGGCTAGTCCAGGCTTTCAACCTCGCTTGCCTGGACCACACTCCAGTCTTCCTCCTGGTGCCCTGCCTCCCCTTTGCCCAGCTACAACCCATTTTCAGAAGTTCACATTACTCCCCTGCTCACTGTTACTGTGGCCCAAAATCCCTGCAGAATGATCCCCACCCACCTCTCCATCACAAGTTATTCCACATTCTCAATCCCTGCTCCTCGGCCCCTGCCCCAGCTCTTCCTGCCACGGGGCCTTTGCACACACTATTCCCTCATCCTAGAATTCGCCTCTGTTCTTTCCGTTCTCACTTGAAATGTGTAGCATGTTTGATGTTGACTTCTCAATCTAACAAGGCCCTATCATACCTTCTTCTTTTGTCCTTTCATATTCTTTTTTCAAATTTTTTAAAATTGAAGTATAGTTGCTTTACAAGGTCATGTTGGTTTCACGTGTACCACAGAGTGATTCAGTTACACATATATATTCTTTCTCATATTCTTTTTCATGGTAGCTTATTACAAGCTAGTGGATACAAACTACTGTATA
Source organism: Camelus dromedarius (assembly GCF_036321535.1). NCBI lineage: Eukaryota > Metazoa > Chordata > Mammalia > Artiodactyla > Camelidae > Camelus > Camelus dromedarius. The sequence goes on from NC_087464.1 coordinate 4,379,603, forward strand.
TAAAATAGAGAAACAACAGGTCCTACTTTCCCTTCATAGTCTCACCCCAGTCTGCAATGCTCTGGTTTACTTGCTGCCTTGTGTGACTGTTATGAGTTGTTCCCTGACTGCAGTGGAAGCCCCACGAGGGCAGGACCAAGACTCCCCTGCTCACCTCCACCCCAGCCCACAGCCCTGCACCAGCCCCACGCTGGCCACCTGAGGGGCTCTCATGAAACCTCTGGAGTGTGCAGGTGTGGCTGCCTCATCTGTGCCTGCATTTCCCTTCCTCAGAGAAGCCCCCACTAAGACACTCATCTCAGGCTGGGTCCTCTCCTGCCCTTCTACCCTCCCAGTCCCCTCCTACTCAGATGAGGGGTGCCACAAGGAACCTGCCCCCCACTCCATTCCACCACCTTTCTGCTCCTTGGCACCCCCCCCCAAACCCGTCCTCACTCCCACTGCTTTCCACACGCTGTTCCACCCACCCCACCAACCCCGGTCCCAAGTGTCTTCCACCCACCTCTTCCAATCTTGCCCATCCTTTGAGATGTAACTCCAGTCCCTCCCTCCCTGCCCTTACCCTCTCTGAAATCCTAGCCCTGGTGGTATTTGAACCACCCACTGAAGCCTTGATGACACACTGCCTCTATTTTCATCATGCACCTTCCTCTTCTGTGATAGGCGTACATTCATCCCTCCTTACCTGCGGTCTTGCTTTCTGCAGTTTCCATCACCCACAGTTCGCCATGGTCCAAAAATATGAAATGGAAAATTCCAGGCATAAACAATTCATAAGGTTTAAACTGCTGCTCTGGTCTGAGTAGAGAATGAAATCTTGTGACATCCTGATCCATCTAATGCAGGATCTCCAGCCATCGACACTGTCATGGCTGGATGAAGGAGGATCACCCCAATGTGTGGTCAGAGGCTCCAGACGTCACAATGTGTCACTCACCCCACTTCACATCATCACATAGGCATTTTATCATCTCACATCATCACGAGAAGGGTGAGTACAGTCCACTAAGATATTTTGAGAGAGAGAAAGACCACATTCACATAACTTTTGTTATAATATATCATTTAAATTGTTCTATTTTATTATTAGTTATGATTAACCTCTAACTGTGCCTTATTTATAAATTAAACTTCACCATAGGTATGTACGTACAGGAGAAAACATAGTATACATAGGGTTCAGTATTATCCAGGTTTCAGGCATCCACTGGGGGTCTTGGAATGTGCCCTCTATGGATGAGGGAGAAGGGTTCTGTAACGACCAGGATTTCCATTTAAGTGTAGTATTTCCCAAGTACTATACATGTGTTATCCCAGCATAAGCCCAGAACTATGCAAGGCGGTTTCCCTTTCAGAGACAGGAAAGTCAGAGCTCAGGGAGGTGGGCAGCGGGGTGGTGGCACCGCCCCACATCTTCACTCGGCCTCCTTCTGCTCTCCAGGGTGGGATCCAAATCCCCAGTGTGTGCAGGTGTTCCCGTCACCTTGCTCCAAGGCATTTAAAATAACCGTTTCCAGTGGACAGGAATATATCAGATGAATGGGCAAGACCTAACCTGAAGTGGGTGGAGGGACCTGGCGGGTATGTGAATAAACCACAAGAGGCTCCTTTCTCCCTGTATTTCACAAGGACACGCCCTCTGTTAATAGCTGGGTGTTACTCAGCACTGGGAGCCTGTCCCAGGGGAAGAAGGGATGTTTACTGAGGGGCCCTCCACCCATCACCTCTCACCTGCTTCCCTGCCCGAGGCTGAGCTCACCCATGGTGAAGATCTCCCCTGGCGACCTCGGTGAGCTCACTTCTGCTCTGTATGTGTGCTGCTGGCCAGTGGGGGCCAGGGGCAGGCCACCCTGGCAGGGGTCCACCTGGGCTATTTATTCATTCACTGAGTCATCACAGAACAGGGACACCTCCTCTCTGCCAGGCACTCCTGGCAGGGCTGTGGCTTCTGTGGCTTTTGTGGGAGATGAGGGAGCAAAAAAGAGCAGGGAGGTCCACAGGACGGGAGGTGTAGGAAGATGGGCAACAGGGGACAAGGAGTGGGGAGTCAGAGGGTCTTCTCGAGGAGGGGACATTTGAGCAGAGACTGGGACCCTCTGAGGCTAGGCCTGCAGGCGAAGAATGGCTCTTGTACCTCCTGTTCATCCTCAGAAGATTCTAGAACATTCTGGAGACTGAGAAGTAACTTGGAGTTTTGAACTGAGGATATTTTTCTTAACTAAACTTAAAATCAATAGTTAATACTAAAATAAGGCCCTTTTCCCCCAGAGAAAGATATTTTTCATTAGAAAAAAAAAATCTTTGGTGAAGCAGAGAGAAGTGGGTTGAGCCTGGAGGGGCTGCACTCGCTGGGGCCACAAGCCAGGGCTGGTGCTGGGCACTCTGAAAAGCCCCCTCCCAAGTCGGGGTGGGGAGAGGGGCAGGATGCAAGGCCAATGCTCCTGTGGGGCCACAGATGCCCTCCACCTGCACAAAGAAAGACTGGGGGCCCTCAGGAACCACGGCACTGAAATGCTGCCTGTGACTTTTCAAATTAGAGTTTTCTCTGGATATACACCCAGGAATGGGATGGCTGGATCATAGGGTTACTCTATTTTTAAAGAGACTCACAGACATAGAAAACAAATTTATGGTTACCCAAGGGGAAAGCAGGAGGGCATAAATTAGGAGTTTGGGATTAGCAGATACAAACTACTGTATATAAAGGAGATAAACATCAATATTCTACTGTATAGCACATTCAATATCTTATAATAACCTATAATGAAAAAGAATATATATGTATAGCTGAATCACTATACTGTACACCAGAAGCTAACACAACATTGTAAATCAATTATAGTTCAATTTTTTAAAAAAGCACTTAAGGTCAGGCACTGACACTGCAGTCATCCTCTCCCCTTGAGTGTGGGCTGGACGGAGTGATCGCTTCTAATGAATAAAATGCAGCAAATGTGATGAGGTATCATTTCAGGTGATAGGCTATAAAGAGACGGTGGCTTCTGTCTTTTGTGTCGCTTGGGCTCCTCACTCTGACGAAGGCCAACTGCCAGGCCGTGAACCATCCTAGGAGAGACTCACATGGGAGGAACTAAGGGAAGAGTTGGGCCAACAGGCACCACATGAGGGAGCTTGGGGATGATTTCTCCCCATGCACCTTCCTCCGGATGAGACCACAGCCCCTCGCTTGAGTCCATTGTTTGATTGAATTCTTTTGTGAGACCGAGAGTCAGAAGCACCTAGCTAAGCCACATCCAATTCCACAGAAAACATGATATAATAAATGTCTGTTGTTTTAAACCACTAGGTTTTGGGGCAAATTTTTATGTTAAGCATAGATGACTAATACAATATGTTATATGTACTTGGTGTGTGTGTGTCCCCACACACACCTATATCCATTCTTGTATCTATCTATCTATCTATACTTATTAAAAACCATGAGTTCATGTTCATAATTTTCATTTCCATCACAGAGAATTTCACTGACCACTGTTCTAAGACTCAGATAATAATTCCCTACTGATAGACAGCAGGTGACAGCCAGCCTTTCGCAATCACAAACAATGATGCAATAAATAACCCTGGGCATGAGTCCATTTGCACATCTGTAGAATGCAATCCTAAAAAAGGATCATCAAAAGGTATAAGCTTTGTAACTTTGACAAATTATTGCCAAATCCCCCTTGAGAGAGGGTGGGCCAAATTCCAGCCCCAGCAGCACTGTTATATGAGTACCCGTTTCCTAGAAACCTTTGTTATTTTTAATTATAAAAATAACACTCAGTGAATCTGAGCACCAGTTAGAAAAATTACTTGTAAAATTACTATGATGTGTGGGGACCTGGGAGTCTGGAGAAGATGGGATTCTTAAGGGCAAAACTACAGACCTAATCAGAGACTTGCAGACTTTGTCATCTTCTCACATTCACACCAGCCTTCTCTGGGCACTGGCTTGCTCCCTCTTTGCAGACTTCGACCTACATGCAAAGCCTAGATTTTGTAGCCCTGTGGAAACCACAAATACATACTTCTGAGCCATTTCTCTTACAAGGAACCAGATCCAAGATCCTTGAAGACTTGTGTTCATCATTACTGGGGGCATCTATTCAGATATTTTGGACAGACTTCCTGTTAATATTAATTTTGTAAAAAGTAAAAGAATGAACTCTGAGGATAGCTTGGGAATATGTTGGTCTAATTTCCACTTTTTTCTCTTCCAGGGGCAGAAAGCTTGGATAGAAAAAACCTTCTGCAAACGAGAATGTATCTTTGTAATCCCCAGCACTAAAGACCCTAACAGGTAAGTTGGAAGGAATAATTAAGATACTATTCAAACTAGCACTTGTCCATCAGTTTCCAGCAACTATTTTTCTGGTGTTTGTGGGAAGAGGAGGAGGGGGAGGAGTCAATGATGGTCAGAACCTATTCCCCACCTGAGTCATTAATCAGGGAGTCACTTGGGCTTTAAGCTCCTCTATGAAGATGCAGACAGCCTTGGGAGAGAGGTGCTGTCCGGCACCCACTCTGATGTGAGCTCTCACAAGCAGATGGACTCATGGTTTCCTCTTAGTCTTAGTGACATCAAGGAGCTGCGGGGTGTTAGACAGACTTCCAGGGCATCTTCTGACCTCTTTGCTGAAACACATTGGGACGAAAAGAGCAAACTGAATCTAAGGAAGCGAGAAGGGAGGAAATAATACAGAATAGAATGGGAGTTAGTGAGACAGAAAATCTTAGAACAATAGAGAAAAGTCAATGAAATCCAAAGCTAATTCTTAGAAAAGATCATTGACAAACCTTTAGCTAGACTGATAAGGAAAGAAAGAGAGAAGACTGAAAACACTAGACTCAGAAATGAAGAGACATTACTACCAATCTTACAGAAATAGAAAGGAGTATAAAGAAATACTATGATTGGTACACCAATGGCAATAAGACAGATAACTTCAATGACATGGACAAATTCCCAGAAAGACACAAACTACCAAACCGATTCAAGAAGAAACATACAGTGGGGAGGGTATAGCTCAAGTGATAGAGCTCTTGCTTAGCATGCACGAGGTCCTGGGTTCAACCCCAGTACCTCGCCCAAATATAAATAAATAAATAAACCTAATTTCCCCCTCCTCATAAAACAAACAAACAAAGAGGAAACACACAATTTTGAATAGACCTATAAGAAGTAAAAGTTAGTAATCAAAAATTACCTACAGAGAAAAACTTAGGTCCAGAGGGCCTCACTGCTGAATTTTACCCAATATTTAAAGAACTAATATCAATTCTTCACAAGTCCTTTCAAAAAATAGAAGATGAGAGAACACTTCCCAACTCATTTTATGAGGCCAGTACTACCGTGATATTAAAACCAGACAAAGACAGCACAAGAAAGGGAAACTACAGATTAATATCTTCTGAATATGGATAAAGAAATCCTGAACAAATACTATCAAACTAAATCCAGCAACATATAAAAAGAATTACACACTGTAATCAACTGGGATTTATCCCAGAATGCAAGGTTGTTTCCACATCAGAAAATCAGTTAATGCAATGCATCACATTAATACATAAAAAACAAAGGTCACACGATTATCTCAACTGACACACACAAAAAAAGCATATGAAAAAATCCAATGCCCTTTTATGATTTAAAAAAAAAACCAGAAAACTAGGACTATAAGAGAACTTCTTCAACCTGATAAAGGGCTTCTATTAAAAAAACAAACCTGTCATACTTAATGGTGAAAGATTGGATACTTGCCCCTAACATCAGAGAGAAGACAAGGATGTCCACTCTTACCATTTCTGTTAAAATTTGACTAGAGTTTCTAACCAAAGCAATTAGGCAAGAGAAAGAAATAAAAGGCATCCATATTGGAAAGGAAGAAGTAAAACCATCTTTATTGGCAGATGACACAATCTTGTATATAGAAAATCCTAAGGAATCCCTAAAAAACTATCATAACTAATAAACGAGTTCAGCAGGTTTGCAGCATACAAAGTCAACATAGAAAAATCATGTGCATTTCTACCTACTTGCAATGAGCAATATGAAAATGAAACTAACAAGACAAGTCCATACACAATGGCATCAAAAAGAATAAAATGCCTAGGGATAAACTTAGCAAAAGAATTACAAAGCTTGTATCTGAAAAGTATAAAACATCGTTGAAAGAAATTAATGAAGATCCAATTAATTGGAAAAGCATTCTACACTCATAGATTAAAAGACTTAATTTAGTTAAGATGGAAATACTCCCAAAATGATCTACAGATTCAATGCAATCTCTATCAGAATTCCAGTTGAATGCTTTATAGAAATTGACCAGTTGATTTTTTTCAAGTTAATGGAAACAAGTCTTTATTAAGTAACTTTTCGTATCAGAAAAATTAAACTCCTATAATCCTCTTTAGAGCAAATACATGGTATCAGTGCTTTGGCCATCTTAAATTAAAGGCCCTTCATCATAAAATACGTGGTTTTGAACTTTACTCAAATTGAATTTATAATCCTTACCACTTCCCTACGCATATATGAAAAAAGTGTAGTAAAATTTGCAAGTACTAAACTATATTGATAGTTGATAAGGAATTTCCAGAACAGCCAAAATAATCTTACAGAAAAAGAACAAAGTAGGAGGACTCACGTTAACCTGATTTCAAAACTTACTGCAAACATACGCTAATCAAAGTTTTGTGGTACTGGCATAAAAATAGACATACAAACCAATGGAACAGAATTCAAAGTCTGGAAGTAAGCCCACACACCTATAACCAATTGATTTTTCCAGCAACTTTGCCGAAACTAATGAGGAAAAACTGGTCTCTTCATCAAATGTTGCTGGAACAACTGGAAATCAACATGCAAAGGAATGGATTTAAGTCCCGGCCTCACACCATATGTAAAAATTAGCTCCAAAGGCATCAAATGTAAGATGTAAGAGCTAACACTATAAAACTCTTAGACAACAACAGAGGAGTAAGTCTTCACTTACTGGATTTGGCAAAAGATTCTTTGAAATGACACCAGACACATGAGCAGCAAAACAAATTTACTTTCCACATTATTTGTGTAGAGAAATGTTTTACTAAGCAACAGAATTCAAGAATATTGAAAAATCCTTGCAGGTCAACTCTGCATCGGAGGGGGTGATTGTACTTTGTTACAGAATGTTCAGTAATTGATGCCCATACTTATTTTGTCAAGACATTGAAAAGAGTTAAAATGTGTTCAGTAAGGAAAGGCGACCCTCCAATGTGTTTAGTCTGATGTGTTTAAAATATTCAGATATGCATTGATTATCCAAAAAAAGGATATTATAAGGGGCATTTCTGTCCCCAGTAAAGGTGGGTAGGTAAGGTGCTATATGCTTCTGTTCAGGATAACCTGTCTTAAGGAGAAAAAGGTTCTAGAAAGAGAGAGCTTTGCCTTTGTTTTCAGATGTTGCTGTGGCCAGCTGACCAACCAGCATATTCCCCCTCTGCCAAGTGTAACATCCAGCAAAAATGGAGAGGAAAACAAACAGGTGGAGACTCAACCCGAAAAATGGTCTGTCGGCAAACACACCCAGAGCTACCCAACGGATTCCTATGGGATTCTTGAATTCCAGGGGGGCGGATGCTCCAATAAAGCCATGGTAAGAGAGGCCTTGGGAAGGGATGCCCCAGAGTCCGCAGCCTCCATCAGAGGCCCAGCCTCTCAGACTCCCAGACTGCAGACACCTGTGTCTATTTTCGGGGATGTGACTCAATCCTCCTAGATACTTCATTGCAAAGGGAAGAAATCTATCTGCACTTTCGACTTTTTAGTTGTGAGGTTTGGAAACTGGGCACTAGGATAAAGAACATGTAACGTCTTTTAAATCCATATCAAGATGGTGAATCCACAGGGGGGAAGGTATACCTGAATGGTAAAGCACATGCTTAGCCTGCATGAGATCCTGGGTTCAATCCCAAGTACCTCCATTTAAAAAAAATTAAATAAATAAACCTAATTATCTCCCCAACAAAAAAAATTGGGGAAAAAAAAAAAGATTGTGAATCCACAGGTCACAGTCCAGCCCAACTCTGAAACCATACTTATCACTCTGGCTCCAATGATGAGAGATGAATTAGGTTATTGGATTTTTAGGGTTGTTTGGGGTTTTGTTTTTCATAACTGTGGACATTTAACCCACTTTAAATGGGTGAGGAGTGTCTGGAAATATTTCCCTCTGAAGTCCATCCACCGCCTCCCTGGGCCTGTGTTCAGCTGGCCCAAGAAGACCAAGGTCTTTCACATTTGCGTGTAAACAGGGAGTGTCCTCGGCCTTTCTGACGAGCCCTGCCAGAGGGGGAGGCATCAGCACTGTGAGCCCTTTCAGCTAATTCTGAATAGGACTCCCACGTCCCCGGTCAGACCATTTTTGGTGTTTCATTTTATTTCACCGGCCTGTCATCATTGTTCAGATGAAATGTGGTTGTGTTCCAAATACCACACCATAGGGGCCTTTGGAAAGGCCCCCTGCATCCCAGCCTGGACACAAAAAAGTAGTTTATAGGTCCAAGGCATCCAACCATTAACCTCGCTCAAGCCCAGATGTTGGCCCGGGATCCCCATTCCCAGCACCCACTCAGCGCGACCAGTGGACCACTCCCTCAGCAAAGTCCTGTCCAACCTCTGGAGCCACATTCTAGCTGAGCCAGCTTTGGAATTGATGCCTTCAAGATTAGGGCCGCCAAGTAAAATACAGGACATCCAGTTATATTTAAACTTCAGGAAAACCAATGGATAACTTTTTAGCATAAGTCTGTCCCAAATACTGCATGAGGCATACTCACACTGCAACATTTTTCATTGTGCACATAATATTCCAGTTTCACTGGGCATTCTGTCTTTTTATTTGTTAAAGCTGGCCACCCTTCACAGTTCCTTTCCATTGCTTGGCTGCAGACTCGCACAAAGGGTCCCAAGCCCCTCTGGAGAGAAAGCCAGCAGCTGCTGCTCAGAGACGAGCAGTAGCCCTGTTCCCTCCGACATGAGAATAAGGTGGCCATAACCAAGAACAGGTCTGGGGAGGGTAGAGCTCAGTGGTACAACGTGCTTAGCATGCACAAGGTCCTGGGTTCAATCCCCCAGTATCTTCATTTAAAAAAAATATTTTAATTTATTTTTTTAATTTATTAAAAATGATTTTTTTAAATGAGACATTATTTAAAAAACAAAAAAACCGAAGAACATATGCTGAGACCCACACACTTTTTTGCAGTACATCCGGGTGTCCCATGACACCAAGCCGGATTCACTGCTTCATCTCATGGTGAGAGACTGGCAGCTGGAACTCCCCAAGCTCTTAATATCTGTGCACGGAGGCCTCCAGAACTTTGAGATGCAGCCCAAGCTGAAGCAGGTCTTTGGGAAAGGTCTGATCAAGGCTGCCATGACCACCGGGGCCTGGATCTTCACTGGGGGTGTCAGCACCGGTAAGAGCAGGTCCTCTCCCCTTGCTGTCAGCAGACAGACCCAGAGCTCATTGTGGCTTCCAAAGAGCTTTTGGATAATTAAGATAAAAAAAAAAGAAAACCATATGGGGGGGGGAGGCAGTGGTTTAGCTCAGTAGTAGATCACATGGGTGGCATGCACAAGGTCCTGGGTTCAATACCCAGCACCTCCATGAAAAAAAAATACAGTATCCTGGTAATATTAATAGGAGAAATGAAACCTTTATTCAGTGGCTCATTTTTCATTTTGGTATGATGGTGAGAATCGTCAGCATTTCTGGCCCTCCTACGTGTCATTCCTGGAACTGAGCCCTGTACAAGCCTCGTTTTCACTGAGGCCCCCGAGTCCTTTCCCCATCCTATAGGGGAGGGAACTGAGGCACAGAGAGGTTGAGGGACATGCCAGGCAGTCTGACTCTCAACTTTAGTTGAAGGCAGCCAAGACACCCCTGTAACTTCCATCCTCAGGTCTTGGAAACATGTAAAGGAAATCCTGGCACAGTTGCTTGGGTTTCTGGTTTTGTTTTCCCTTTTCTAGGAGCTAATGCAGGATGACTAGCCAGGGCGAGCTGAGATTTTCAGTATAGTTTCTTTTAATGATGAAGACTGTGATGTCCCAACCCTGTTCTGTAGGGAATGGAATGGCTGGTGAAGGGGTCCCTAAAGTTCATGAATAGTGTTTTGATGGGAGGTAAGGGGCCTACAGGTATGACTCATGGCTGCTCCCAGGTGTCATCAGCCACGTGGGGGATGCCTTGAAAGACCACTCGTCCAAGTCCAGAGGCCGGGTCTGTGCCATCGGAATTGCTCCCTGGGGCATCGTGGAGAATAAGGAAGACCTGGTTGGAAAGGATGTAAGTGTTTTCTACCCAGACATTGGCTGTTTGTAGAAATCCATCTTTATTTGGATGTAATTGTAGATTTCACCATTTGGCTATTACAAATAAAGCTGCCATATAGAAGACTTAAACAGACATTTCTTCAGTGAAGACTTCCAGATGGCCAACAGGCACACGAGAAGATGCTCAAAATCACTAATTATCAGATAAACGCAAATTAAAACTACACTGAGGTATCACCTTACACTGATCAGAATGGCCATCATTAAAAAGCCCACAAACAATAAATGCTAGAGAGGGTATGGAGAAAAGGGAACCCTCCTACGCTGTTGGTGGGAATGTAAATTGGTGCAGCCACTACGGAAAACAGTATGGAGATTCCTTTAAAAACTAAAGATAAACTTACCGTATGATCCATCAATCCCTCTCCTGGGCATATATCTGAAGAAAATGCTAATTCAAAAAGATACATGCACTCCAGTGTTCACAGAGGCACTATTTACAATAGCCAAGACATGGAAGCAACCTAAATGTCCATCGACAGATGACTAGATGAAGAAGCTGTGGTATAAAATATACAATGGAGTATTACTCAGTCATACACAAGAATAAAATAATGCCATTTGCAGCAACATGGATGGACCTAGAGAGTATCATACTAAGGGAAGTGAGTAGGAAGACAAATATCATATGGTATCACTTATTTTTGGAATCTAAAAAAATGATACAAATGAACTTATGTACGAAACAGAAACAGACTCACAGACATAAAACAAATTGATGGTTACCAAATGGGGGAAAGGGGTAAATTAGGAGTTTGGGATTAGCAGATACAAACTATTATATATAAAATAGGTAAACAACAAAGTCCTACTGTATAGCACAGGGAACCATATTGAATAGCTTGTAATAACTAGAATATGAAAAGGAATATATGTGTGTATAACTGAATCACTATGCTGTACTGTATGCCTGAAACTAACACATTATAAATCAACTATACTTCAATTAAAACAAAAACAAAAACAAAAACAAAAACAAAAACAAATAAAGATGCTATAAGCATTTCTGTACAGGATTTTGTATTAACGTAAGTTTTTTATTTCTCTGCGACAAATGTCTAGGATTGCACTTGCTGGGTCATAATTATCTCAGATATTTGGTTGTCTTTATCAAAAATCTTTTTTTTCTAATTTAGTATAAACATTTGCAAAAAACAAAGGACCCTTCAATGGAGAGGCTAGGAAAGTGAGAGTAGGCTTAAGTGCGCAATTTGATGAAGCAGTCACTGCACATCTGTGTATTCCTGCTTCCTCTGTTAGTTCTCTGTAAGTTCTGCAGCTCTGATTTGTGTTGTGCCTTCTGTCAGGTAACACGTGTGTACCAGACCATGTCCAATCCTCTGAGCAAGCTCTCTGTGCTCAACAACTCCCACACACACTTCATCCTGGCCGACAACGGCACGGTGGGCAAGTACGGTGCCGAGGTGAAGCTGCGGAGGCAGCTGGAAAAGCACATCTCCCTGCAGAAGATCAACACCAGTAAGTTCTGGTGAGGGCCACGGGCACTGGGCTGCTGCGAAAGCCAGACTGAAAAGGAAACTATCGGACGGTATTTAGAGCCTTAACCCCAATTCTTGTTTGATTGTCTGGAGATGACTCAGTGAGACCTTAGCTACCTACCAAATCATGCTTATTGAGCTACACTGTGATGCTTTGCCCCAAGTTCACAAGGAGAGTGGACCCGAGAAACAGCCCTGCAGCTGTGTTCTTGGTGATGGGACCACGCCAACCAGTGGTTCTCATTCCTTGTGATTACTGTCATACTTGTTAAATGTCTGAACAGGAAACACATTCCTCACTTAAAGACTTAGTATGATTCCTTCTATCAACGAAGTACTCTGTGATCATTAAATATCTCTGTAACTCTGGGTCTCACACAGACTAAGATGGGCCAGGTGGGGAAGTCTCTGGAAAGGCTGGCAGGAGCCGTCTGCTCCCAATAGGACAACCCTCCCCCTGTGCTGGTCCAGGGGGCACGGCCCTACAGGGAAGCTGCCACTGTCCAGAGGATGCTGAGGTCAAGCTAAAGAAAAAGGAATAAACCTCAGCCAGATGAAACGGTCATAACAACTGGTTAGAATTAAAATAAAACCGGTGTCATTTCTTGGCACATGTTCATACTCCAGCAATTCTTATTGCCAAGCAATTGTCGAATGATCCTAAGAATTATTTTGTTGTAACCATGACTGGTAAGATTGGGAAAGACAACCCAGGCCTGCGAAATGCTCATCATAAGTCATAATTAAAGGGACTGTGAGGCTGCATAAGTGGTAAGAACGAGGTGGCCTGTATGAGGAGTTGTGGGTTTCCGGGGGTCAGCTCCCTGGCTGATGGCTCTCACATTTCGCCTGTCCTGGCCATGTGCGTGTTCACAACACCCAGCCTCCCCTGGCCGTGTGACTTGTGGGCTTCCCTTTGTCATCCTTTGCCCAGGGCTCTGAGTGGGGCAGGGACAGCAAAGGGGTGCTCAGTCGTCACCTCCCACAGCACGGAGCTTCAGGGGTCCAGCCTCAACCACGAAGAACCAGCTCTCCGCTGTCCCTAGGAAAGGTGATTTGGCCACTGTAGTCCTGAAGATCTAGAATGCCAGGCCTTGCTGGGGTTGGACATCTGAAGGGCGGGGTCCATGTCGTCTTGGCCAGGGCTTGCCCGGCACAGAGCAGACCCTCAACACATAACTGCTGCAATGAATCCACCAGAGATTACTCTGGGAGGAGGTGGTAAAGTTTTTCAAAATATTTAAGAGCTCCTGACTGTTGAAATGCATTGTGGAAGCAAACCAGAAACTCTGAATTCCCCCACTTGAAATTCTTAGAACTTCTTCCAACAGGGCTGACAGATTTTATCTGAAGGCCTTCAGAACCGTGAGACCAGGGACATGTCTCCTATTTGCCATCTGTTAACGTTGATCGAATAACTTCCAACACAACAAATGGACTCCTGGTGAAACATGCTCAGAATATAGTCTGTTGTGTCCAGTTTGGTGTGAAATTAGGAAGTAGGCAAATTGGTCTCTGCTGTTCCTCCCCTCCCACTACCTTCCCTCTCCAGAATCTCAGCTTCTTGTGATGCTCCTTCTTCCCAGAGTCCACCCTTCTGGTTCTTCCACCAAAATTAGCTTGTCCTGGAGGGCAGCTATAGCTCAGTGGTAGAGAGTGCATGCCTAGCATACATGAGTTCCTGGGTTCAATCCCTGGTACCTCCACCAAAAGTGGTAAATAAATAGAAAAACCTAATTATTTCCCCCCCAAAAGATTAAAAATTAAAAAAAAAAATTTTTAAGTTAGCTTGTCCTACCATGTTCCCAAAAAGTCCTATTACCCATTAGAGACAGCAGGAGGACTCTGGGGACAAATTATTAACTGACAGGCTAATGATGGTCCATGGACCTGCCTTTTGAGATGACTCACTGCCTGTTCCAGGCACTGGAGGTAGAATCAGCCACTACTACAATATTCCACATTTATCCACCACTTGAGGTTTACAAAATACCTTGAGAGCCAATCATTTTCTTATCTTACCCTTTATACCTATTGCTCCTTTAGGAGGTAGAAGAGGCACGCTAATGATTCACCTTTTATGGATGACCCTCTGTAGTTCAGGGCAGCCTGGTGATTGGCCCCACTTCTTCAGGCTAATACATGAGAGGCCAGGCATTGAACGAAGCTCAGCTGGCGCTGGTCCAGATACCTCTCACCGTGTCATTCTTTAAGGGACAGACACCCAGGGTGGAAATCTTACCTGGGGCAGGGAAGTAGGCAGGTTTGTTGGGTTTTTTTTTTGGTTTTGTTTTTTTTTTTTTTTTTTGGTTTTGAGGCAGGGGAGGTAATTAACTAGATTTATATATCTTTAGAGGAGGTACTGGGATTGAACCCAGGACCTCATGCATGCTAAACACGCACTCTACCACACGAGCTATGCTCTACAACTCGAGCTCTACTCTCCCCACCAGTAGGCGGGTATTCTTTTAGCAAGAAGAATCTTCAGTGTTTCTCACATCTCACCTTGAAGTAGCCCGTCAACCAGGTGAGTTACACGTGGAGTTTAATCACACATGATCTGGAAAGTTCGTAATTTTTAGGCTCTGGTTTTTCCAATAAAGTCATAATGTGAGGTTTGAATAAAAGAATGAAAGCAGCCATCACATCCTAAGTTCCCCCAGGTCTCCCGGTGAACACTAAGTCCACATAAGCATTCACCCAGGCACAAAGGTTTTCCTCTTTGCCATGTTTCAGAGGGAGTGAGCGGGTGGGGTTGTGACCGTGGTCTGAGTGTGCATGCGGTGTGTGTTGCAGGACTGGGGCAGGGTGTGCCCGTCGTGGCCCTCGTGGTGGAAGGGGGTCCTAATGTGGTTTCCATCGTCTTGGAATATCTCCGAGAAGACCCTCCAGTCCCCGTGGTGGTCTGCGACGGCAGCGGCCGGGCTTCGGACATCCTGTCTTTCGCACACAAGTGCTCCGAAGAAGGCGGGTAGGATTTCTGACATGTTTCAAAGGGTGGGTCTTCAACTTCCCAGAGGAAATCATGATCCATTTAGCCATCCCAAAAACACAAAATGGAAAAGATTTACTAGCTCTCCTCTCCCACTTCCCAAGATCAGCATGTGAGGAAGCTCTCAGGACCATGATGTTTCTTACAAATTCCTTCTCGGTGGGGGAGATACGCTCTCTTCCAACTCCATTTTCCCTTATAAGGTTTTCAACAAGCCTGGAATTTAGGACTAGTGTGAACGTAATTTTTGACCATAGTCCCTTTTTGTCTTCCAACCCAGGATATCCTCCAATGGTAAAGTCCCAAATCAAAGATACCAGATGGACCTAAAGAAGTCTGATTTATTCATGCACAGATTTCACTTGTGTGGTTTTCTTCTCTTTCGCTTTTCCCCTGAACAGGATAATCAATGACTCCCTCAGGGACCAGCTTCTCGTTACCGTTCAGAAAACATTTAATTACAACAAGGCACAGTCACATCAGCTGCTGGCAGTTATAATGGAGTGCATGAAAAAGAAAGAACTCGTAAGTGTCGTGAGTTGATTTCCAAACCAGCATCACGTAGAGAGAATTCAGTTTCCTTTCTAATTCTGCCCATATGTGTGCAGGATCGAGTAGTTTAAATTTTAGTTCACCCTTTTCCAAGAGGTGCTTTCCAGATCCTGACCCGACTGGCAGTTCGGTCCGTGGGAGGGAGGCAGGGTAAGAACAGGTAGATTCTCTTCAGAGGAGGGACCGAGGTGCTTTCAGATCCTGTAAATGTCAGGTGACGTCAGGCTACCTCCCATCAATTCTGAGGCTCATGATATCAATCAGATTTAAAGCATTGAGCAGGGACATATACCATGATTTTCGGTGTGCACATACAATTCTACACTTCATTTTCCAAATACACTAATACGTCCCACTCTTTACCCCTTTGATTATGCTTATAAGGACTAGGCACTCTGGTGGCACACAGAAGAGAGCCTCTTCAAAATTCTAAATCTGGGGAGAGGGAAATAGTTCAGTGGCAGGGCATGCTTAGCATGCATGAGGTCCTGGGTTCAATCCCCAGTATCTCCACTAGAAAAAAAATTTTTAATTAAAGAAAAAAATGTTCTCTGTAGCAACAAATACCATCAGCAAAGTGAAACAGACAAACTATAGACTGGGAAAAAAATTCTGAATCTACAAGTTTCCTACAAACACATCAAATCTGAGTAAAGATGATTTTGTCACCTCGGTTAGGCATTTAGATATTGGAGTCTACATCCACTGAATGGGCTCCCTTGGCTCCAGAGGGGGTAAATAATAAAATAAGACCCAGGCAAGGGTTCCAAATCCAGGATGAGCGATGCTTTCACTGATGGAAATCCAAAGCTCCTGATGTAAAATTATTTTGCTCTCCCGGTCATCTGGTTAAACTCAGCCCCCGTGTTTCTACTTTTAACAACTTTCCGACTCTCCCTCCCATTTTCCACTTTGCTTTACTTGGTCTTTTGACGATTAACTTGTTTTCAGGTCACTGTATTTCGAATGGGTTCTGAGGGTCAGCAAGACATCGAGATGGCGATTTTAACCGCCCTGCTGAAAGGTGAGCTCTCAGGAAAGGGTGACTCCTGTCCTTCTAGTGCTGGCCTCCCCGGGACTCCTTGCATGGCTGGGAAACCCCTCTCCCTCTCCTCCTGCCGGGAACTGTGTCTATTGGTGGTGGAACCCAGCAGCCAGGCTGCCTAGATCTCAGTACACAGCTCCAGTAAGAAGGTGAGGCTCAAATGGGTTTCTTGGGAGGGGTCTTTTCCATGGGGACACATGGACCATGATGGGCTGAAGTCAAGGACCAGTTTCCGTTGGCAACTAGTTCATTACAGGTTTGAACTCACAGAGGGTAAATGTGAAACGATCTTTCATTTGCGATCCCGGTATCCTGCCGTGCCCTATCTGATTTCCCTAGCTTGCTCCTGACGACAGTCCCTGCCAGGGACAACCTGGCCACTCACAGGGTCACTCTAGAACACCCTTCCCCCTACCTCTCTTCTACATTGAGAAGGGGATGGGCAGGGGCAGGAGGAAGGGGGAGGAGTCAGCTTCCAGGCGCCTGCCTGGGGGTGCATCTTTCAGTGATCAGGGCTGGCCCTCTTGGGCGGTGCTCCCCCTCGGCCTGGACAATGTCTGGACAGCCCCAGGGCTCCTATCCTCTTGCAGATGAGGGTCCCAGAGTCCCTGGCTTCCTTCCAGTTCCTCCCAGGGAGACCATGCTGAGATGGCATGGAAAGAAGTTGCCTTTTCCCTGCCCCTAGGCAGCCCTTGAGAATACGAAGTCCTCAGCTTTGGGAACCTGAGTGATTACTCAGGGGGAGGAGAAAAAGCAGCCTGCTTAATCCTTAAGGCCGATGTTGCGCCCCAGGGCGGTCCAGGCCTGGAGTGAGAAATGCCCCGTTTCTGACCTTCCAGGAACGAACGCATCGGCTCCGGACCAGCTGAGCCTGGCGCTGGCTTGGAATCGCGTTGACATAGCTCGGAGCCAGATCTTTGTCTTTGGGCCCCGCTGGCCGGTGAGACTCGGTGTTTCTCAGTTCCTACCATTCCCCGTGACTGTGTACAGGTGATGTATTCATACGTCTTCCCTGGTGTCA
Organism: Camelus dromedarius; assembly: GCF_036321535.1. Classification (NCBI taxonomy): domain Eukaryota; kingdom Metazoa; phylum Chordata; class Mammalia; order Artiodactyla; family Camelidae; genus Camelus; species Camelus dromedarius. The sequence goes on from NC_087464.1 coordinate 4,397,096, forward strand.
GGATCTCAGGATGTTATCTGGAGCTTCTGATGCCCCAGCTGTAATCGTTAAGATTATCAGACGTTGCTATTCAACTTCAAAGAACCAGCAAGAAGTAAGAGTTGCTAGCACTAACTTCAGATTCAAACCAGTCTTCTTTTTTTTTTTTAATTTTTACTTTTTATTGAAATGTAGTTGATTTACAATGTTAGTTTCAGGTGTACAGCAAAGCAATTCAGTTATACACATACATACACATATATTTTCTTTTCAGGTTCTTTTCCATTATAGGTTATTACAAGATATTAAGTATAATTCCCTGTGCTATATAGTAGATCCTTATTGTTTATCTGTTTTATATATAGTAATGTGTGTATATGTTAATCTCAAACTCCTAATTTATCCTTGCCCCTCCTTTCCCCTTTGGTAACCATAGTTTTTTTCTATGTCCATGATCTAACCAGTGCTCCTGAAGTAAGAGCCACTGAATATTTCATCATTGCTGGTGAACATAGGGGTTTTTTTCCACCCTTTTAAAGAAAAAGAAGAAAGAAAATAGCTCATTAAAATGAAATATAATGATTGAACTGAAAGCATTAATGTTTCAAACTCTGTTTTATGAAACCCCAGTGGCCTACGGAACTCTGTGTGTGTGTTTGTGTGTGTGTGTGATCTTTGTATGTGGTTCTTGGGGTGTGGTGTGTATGTGTGTGGTTTGATGTATTGTGTGTGTCTCTGTGTGTAGCATGTGTACAGGGTGTGTGATGCGTGTGTGGATGGATGTGTGCCATGTGATGTAGGCTATGGTTTAGCATATGTGTGGTGCGTGGGATCTGTGTGTGTGGCATAAATATAAGGAAATTGATGTGTGCGCGTGTCTGTGTGTGCGTGCACGTGTGTGTGTGGCTGTACGTGAGTGTGGTGTAGGAGTGTGTGTGCATAATGAGCACGTGTGATCAGCAGCCCTTAGCGTCCCACTCCTTCAATCAAAGCAGCTTCTTTGATGGGTTTTGTAGATTGGGACTCAGGGTAAATTTTTGTTGTAAAAAGGGCTCTGTTCCTTCAAAAGGGGATTGGAATGTCTAGAGTTCATGTCAGGCCTGAAAAACTATATTTCTCAAAACAAGCTTGGCATATCACCACAAAATGCATTTCATTTTTCACAATTATCATAAGTGTGGTTTGAAAAGCAAATCAAAAAGCAGAGCATCCTGTAAAAGTGGAGCCCTTGTGCCCAATCTCCCAAAGGCATGTACGTAACTGTCTCCATGATCCGGTTTCCTGGCCGGTGCCTCCGTACGTTGATGGGTAGACATGTGATTAATCATCGGTAGACGTGTCCTTCAGTTCTCTACTCAGGAACAGAAAGAAGTAGCTCATTTGCACTGTCTGCCCTGCCTGCCCCTCCCAGGTTTGATAAATCTATGTTTAATTCTTTTATTGTCTTGATAGCTTTAAACCATCTGCATGTTTCATCAGCTTTAATCTCCCATGTTGTAAAATGAAGATGTTAGTAACTCTATCCTTGTCCTTCCTTTCCCGATACCGTCCACATCCCTGCTTCAATCAGCCTCACCTTTTCATGGAGGAGACAGTTAACATTTACATGTTGTTCTGGAATCCTCATTCAGGTCTGTTTACAGCTCACTCTTTCATAGGAGTCCTTTTTATTTTTATTTTTATTTTTATTTTTATTTTTATTTTTATTTTTATTTTTTAACCATGTGATGGATATTTGCTTCCAGTTCTTGCCTGAGAACAATGAATAGTGTTGCTAGGAACATTTATGTGCAAGTTTTGTGTGGACATATGTTTCCATTTCTCTTCAGCAGATACATCTTTTCTTTAACACTCATCAATCCTGAGAGGAACAGGAGTTGGACAGGAAAGGGAATAAAGTTTTGGATAGAGAGATTAATCATACACTCAGTAAGGGAACTCGTTTTTACAGGGACTTGATTTCAGCAGCAGCAAATGGTAGAACTAAGCTCTTCTCTGACTTTCTTGAACCAAAACCCAACTTTTAAAAAACATTCTGTTTTTACTGACTCATCCACTTCACAAATGCTGGCCAACCACTCCCTGTGAGCCAAGCCTTATGCTAGGCTCTGGGAACACCTGGGTGACTAAAACAGAATGGCTACAGCCTTTACACGTTTCTCTGTGTGGTATCGGGTGGACATGGGGGAGGAAGGAGGCAGGTAGGAAGCAGGTAATCAACCAGATAAATACTGGATTGTAAATTGGAGTAAGTGCTAAGAAGGAAAATGCACATTTCCTTGAGAGAGAAGTGGGGGAACTAATTCTTATGGAGACACCAGGGAAGACCTTTCTGGTAAAGTGGAGCTAGCTAATTTGGGAATGGTTTAGCTGGGTATGTCATGCTCAGGGGCTCTAATGAGGCTGCAGCCCCGTCTCCCTATAGGCTAGGGCTGCATTCATTCGATAGCTTGACTGGGGCTGGAAGATCCACTTCAGGATGGCTCACTATATAGATGGTGAGTTCAGTCTGGCTGTTGACTAAGGGTATCAGTTCCTCCCCTTGTGGGTTATTGACAGGGCTGCTTGAACGCTTCACAATATGTGGTTAGCATTTTTTGCTTTTTCCTTCTGACCTTTTCCTTTGTTTTGGTTTGGTTTTTTCCAACTACTGTATCACCTTGTTTTTGCTTTGTTCCCAATTTTTTTATTGTGGTAAAAAATATTTAAGTGAAATTCACCATCTTAACCATTTTTAAGACTACAGTTCAGTGCTATTAAGTACATTTACATTGTTGTGCAACCATCACCACCACCATCCATCCACAGTACACTTTCTGTTTTACAAAACTGAAACTGCACCCATTAAACACTAACCCCGCATTTCCCTCCACCAGCCCTTGGCATCTCCTTCCTGCTTGTTGTCTCTATGAATTTAACTACTCTTATGTTCTTCATACAAGTAGAATTCTGCAATATTTATCCTTTTGTGATTGGCTGGTTTCACTGAACATAATGTCCTCCAGGTTCATCCATTCTGTGGCATGTGTTAGAGTTTCCTTCCTTTTTTAAGGCTTAACAATATTCCATTGTATGTATAGATCACATTTTGCTTATCCATTCAATTATTGATGGACACTTGGTTGCTTCTACCTTTTGGCTATTTTAAATAATGCTGCTCTGAATATGGGGGTACAAATGTCTCTTCAAGACCCTGTTTTCAATTCTTTGGGGCATATACCCAGATGTGGAATTGCAGGATCATAGGGTAATTCTATTTTTAATTTTTTGAGGAGCTGCTAAACTTTTCCATAGTTGCTGCACCATTTTACATTCCCTCCAATAGTGCACAGGGATTCCAATTTCTCCACATTCTAGCCAAATCCCATTGTTTTTAATAGGGTCATCCTAACAGGTGTGAGGTTGTATCTTATGGTGGTTTTGAGATAGATTGATAGATCGATAGATAGATAGATCGGTCGATCACAGTGGAATAATACTCAGCCGTTAAAAAAGAATGAAATAATGCCATTTGCAGCAACATGGATGGATCTAGATATTATTATACTAAGTGAGGTCACACAGAGAAAGACAAATATTATGATATCATCTATATGTGGAATTTAAAAGAATGACACAAATGAAGTTATTTACAAAACAGAAACAGACTCATAGGAAACAAACTGGTTACCAAAGGGGGAAGGTGGGGGAGAGATAAATTAGGAGTTTGGGATTTATACTAACTACTATATATAAAATATATAAAATAAATAAACAACAAAGTCCTATTGTATAGTACAGGGAATTCTAGTCAATACCTTGTAATAGTCTATAATGAAAAAGAATATGGAAAGGAATATATATATATGGCAACTGAATCACTATACTGTGCAGAAACTAACACAACATTGTAAACCAACTATAGTTTATTGAAAAAAAGTCAACCACTTTTAGTACATAAATGCACTTTATCAGGCATGTAAGTAACAGTGGTCATGAGATCAGGGCTTTCTCCATCAGACAGCCGTGTGTGTGTGTGTGTGTGTGTGTGTACCCACAAGTAGGCGTGCCTGTGCACAAGTCTGTGCGTGGATGCACATGTTTGCAGGAAAGCACGTGAGCCCCTGTACCTGTGTGCGCACGCGCGCAGAGAGGAGGGGCGGTCCGTGCGCTTGTCCTGGGACCCCCGGGCGGCTTTGATATCTTTCCCGACTCTGCTTGCTGTGGACCGCAGCCCCTGGGAAGCCTGGCGCCCCCGACGGACACCAAGGCCACGGAGAAGGAGAAGAAGCCGCCCACAGCGACCACCAAGGGGGGCAGAGGAAAAGGAAAAGGCAAGAAGAAAGGGAAGGTGAAAGAGGAGGTGGAGGAAGAAACAGACCCCCGGAAGCTCGAGCTGCTGAACTGGGTGCGTGGGCCTCGAAGCCAGTCACCCTCCTCTGCGGGAAGGGATAGACCTTGTTGCCTTTGCTACAGCCCTACCAGGGGCCCTGAGCCCAGGAGGCAGTGGTGAAGCATCCAATACTGATCAGTATTTCAGGGGGCTGTTAGGGTGTCCCAGTCGCCGAGCATCCCTGCTGTGAGAGAGAACAAAACCACTTGGAAAGGAGGCCTGGGCACCTTGCCCAGCAGTGCCTCTCTCTGACTGGCAGACACGCAGGTGTTTGATGCGGGGAAACAAACCGATAGTTACCGAATGCATGCAACTCAGGAACTAAAGTCGGAGCCCATGGTTGGGATGTAGGGGTAACTACAGTCGGCTGGGCCGGGACGCCAAGCCACACATCACCTGGTGGTTCCAAGCTTGAGGCTGTCAGGACACAGCAGGACAGGTGCTGGGCCTTTCTGGTGCTCTGTGACTGGCGTCATCGTAGTCACTCACCCTGGTGGCACATGGCCTATAGGGGACGGGGCACAGAGGGAGGGGAGGGAGTCATTCTCATTCACGGAAACAAACTCCCTGCAGAAGGCTTCACAATATTCCGAGTTGTATCATTGTTAGACAGAGACATGCAGGTTCTATTATTGTTAAAGGAAACAGACGTAAGTGATAAATCATAGTATAAATCATAGTATATACAATGTTACGCTCCACCAGCTCAGAAAGCAATGTTTATGGAGATTGGAGTTTGCAGATTTAAGTACTGAATGCAATTTTGTTTTTGTTTTTTAAATTAAAAAAAAATTTAGGGGAGGTAATTAGGTTTATTTATCTATGTATTTAATGGAAGTACTGGGGATTGAACCCAGGACCTCATTATTTATCTATGTATTTAATGGAAGTACTGGGGATTGAACCCAGGACCTCAGCTATACCCTCCCCCATTGCAATTTTATTTTAAAAAGAATGCAACAACTTACATGGTGTTTCTTTCTCATGTTTATATTACAACTAAATCAACTAATCAACTCTTTTATTTACTTTTTTTTTTTCACCCTGGAAACTGGAGAGCAATGCCAGTTTGGCTGTAATTTTGAATCCTTTCCAATTTGTTTTTAATGTGTCAAACTTTGATGCATTAATAAGACACGTGGGGGCAAACCAAGGAGGAAGGAGAGGGGCGATGGGGAGTGTTTACTCGGGACAAAGAGCAAAGAGAGCCTTGTGCAGATGTTCTAGGCTGTGAGGCATGGGTTGAGGGGGACACCCTCACACCTTGCTCTTGGGATCGCACAGGTGAACGCTCTGGAGCAGGCCATGCTGGACGCACTGGTCCTCGATCGCGTGGACTTCGTGAAGCTCCTGATTGAAAATGGAGTCAACATGCAGCATTTTCTCACCATCCCGAGACTGGAAGAGCTGTACAACACGGTGAGAGTTCCAGGAGGAGGGAGAGCGAGGGAAGCTAGCCCTCTAGATGTACTTACGATGGATGCACAAACGTGCTCTGTGAGCATCCCCATCAGAACACGGCTTCAGCTGGAGACCCATCATTGAACAGCAACTGTTCTCACCTGACACCGGCCAGCAGAGGCTCCCATCCTTACCAACCTCCGCCAGGCTGGCCAGCCGCTTCTATCTGTAGTATTAACTCAGAGGTGGTCCGTGAGGACTAGTTTATATGTGACATAATCCAGCTCCCGAAATTAATAGCTGAGTGAAAAGTTACCCGGGTGAGCCCTCATGAGTTCCTGGGGACTCCCACTTTTGATGAGGCTTTGATGAAAAATGTAAAACTAAGTTTTCACAGCAAAGAGCTCCAGATACTAGAAGGAAAGTGCATAAAATCCTTGTGGCTTGTCTTATTACAATGTGAATTTGCTTTTCCTTCCCTGTTCTGAAAAGTTAAGTAGCCCAAGTGGTCCTTGGCGGTGGCTTGCTAAAACTCAGGGAACTCTTAACACATTATTGTACATCAGAAGATGCTCTTTAAAATCATTCGATAAAAGACATTTAACATATTTCTGAACATGCAAGATACTTCTTAGCCACAACCAGTCCTGTCCCGTAAAAGAAATGGGCTGCAAGTGGGTTACCTCCCAAATCTCACAATTCATTAATTCTAGAAAGTAGAATAGGGTTTTGCTCCAAGACTTAAAAGAGGAAAGAAAACATATTTATTATGGCTGAATGTTTCTCTTTCAGAGACTGGGTCCACCAAACACACTTCATTTGCTGGTGAGGGATGTAAAAAAGGTCAGTCTGCTCTGGTGTTTTTATTTGTTGTTGTTTTTTTTTTTAAGTCTGCTGTTTTATCATCATTTACCTGTTGACATCTTTCAATAGGACATTTTTTAAAGTAATTTTTAAATTTCCAAGTGTATTGTCATCTTATTGGAGGCATAAAAAATAATGAGTTCCTCTCTCCAGAAAAAGAGTTTACTTTAAAAAAAAAAATGTTTTATCTTCTTTAAGTGTAATGTTCATCCCACACACGATGGGTGGGCACTGAGTGCCTGATTACAAGTTGGCACCGTTACCAAGGCAGGGGCCCTGGCCGGGGCGGGCTCCTTCCTGCTCCCCTGCTTCTCCATGGTCTGCATCTCCTTTAAGATCTGCCCCTCACTCCCTTCCTGAGCCTCTTTCCAGAAGTCCTAGCAGGCCTGGCCTCACATCAGTGTGCATGTTCTGTGGACTGGGGCAGTTGTGTTGCTCTGACCCTTTCGGTGTCCTCATTAGTAAGTAAGAGAAGCTTTCTCCCCTTCCCAGAGCTGCCAACGACGGCCAGTCCATGTTCCTGTAAGGCCCGGCGAGTTCACTGTTCTGCTGTTTCTTGAGTCATGTCGCCACAGGCTGGAGAATCAAACCGGGTTAACACAGAGTGACTCATGCCTCCAGAACGCAGCCCCGGGCGGGCAGAGTGCAGGACGTGTGTTCCTGTTCTGAGCAAGAGGAAAGAACTCCAGGGAGAGAGTGGGGCCTTCGGTCAGAGTCCCAGATTGTCTATCACACTTCATACAAATATCTAATTCGAATACTGTGAGAATTTGGCTTTTACGCCCAACACTCTGGATCAGAGCAGAATCAGTGGCGCAAGGAACCATTAGGGACCAGTGCCCTCGGTTCCCACTTTCCCAGATTTCTTAGATTGGGAAGTGCTCACGTTGAAAAGCCACAGCTGTTCAAGTTCAGATTTCACCCGGATGGCTTCAGTAATCTTCCCTGTACTACTCAGGCATAAGAAAAGAATAAAATAAGGCCATTTGCAGCAACATGGATGGACCTTGAGATGATCATACTAAGTGAAGTAAGTCAGAGAAAAACAGATATCACATGATATCACTTATATGTAGAATCTAAAAAAATAAAATGACACAAACGAACTTACTTACAAAACAGAAACAGACTCACAGATGTAGAGAACCAAAGGGGAAAGGGCGAGGCATAAATTAGGCATTTGGGATTAGCAGATACAAACTACTATATATAGAATAGATAAAAAGTAAGGACCTACTGTATAGCACAGGGAACTATATTCAATATCTTTTGTAACTAATGAAAAAGAATATGCGAAGGAATATATGTGTGTATGTATATGAATAACATTCTCTCCTACCCTTCCCAGCCACAGGGTGCCCCCACTTAAGCTCCTCCCACATCTTATGAAGTTCAAGCTCCTTCTAAGAAACTTGCACCCACTGGGCCCATCACGTCCCCACCAAGTGGGATACATGCCAGACACTCACGTGTTTTGCCCTATGCCCTGCTCTCGTGTGCAGTGCTGTCCCCTACCGCCCCTGCTCCGCCTGCTCCTGCCTGCCTCATTGTCACCTTCTCCGGGAAGCCCTTTCTCACCCTCCACCTGCCCACCCAGGCAGAGTGGGGCCTGAACACGCTCCTGTGTCAGGGCTGTTGGTGACTTTGCCCTCGTGCCCCGAAACAGCAAGCTCCCCAAGGCAGCACTGTATCCCCTTATCCCCTTATGTGGAATCCCTGACTTGGTCAAGGCTCACAATAGGGGCTGAACAAATTTGCAACACTGGAGTGAAGGATTTAGTCCTTCTGTAAAGGGAGGACTTTTGGAAGGTGTCATCTCCATGGGATGGACCCCAGGTTTCCACCATCATTTTAGCCATATGAAATTAACCAAGCAATAAACAGCACATAGCAGAAAATCCTTAGAGTGGGCTGGCCAGCTCTGCCTCCTGGACAAGCCAGCTGCCCGGGGACAGGAGCGACGGACTCACAGGTGCATGGATGCCTCTCTTAGCATTTCTCCTCCCCACCCACACACTGCCTTACCTCAATTTACCTACTTCTGTGACAGAACGCTGCTCCTCCCCCTGACTTCTGGTCACATCAGGTCGTTTGTAGTGTTTGTGTTCTTCCTGAAATCAGACAGGTGCCCCAGAAAGTCCCAGAGCCCCACGGGGAGCTTTCATTAGAAACATCCCAGCCCCGGGGCTGTTCTGTCCTTCCATGGTTCTCCTGCCTGCACCACTGGCCACTTCCTCTGGCAGAGAATCTGGTCACCAGGCCACCAAAGCTGGCTTCTCCCCTGCGAGCAGCTATCAAAACACCTTCTCAACAAAACTAATCTACTCTTACAAAGAAATCTCACACCAGCTGCCCCATCTTTCCACTACACTTACACATGCACATCTCAAGCCATTGCAGCCAAGAGCAAGCCCGTCCTCTACCCTATGGCCTCATGAGTTTCTAACTATTCACTGGGAGGGTTTAACCCGTTGTCTGCCTCCATCATACGGTGATAGGCTGAGTACCGTTTAATGCCCTGTTGGTTACATGAACTTCCACGTCATGGGCAGAAAGGACCACTATGCCTGAGCTATGCAATGAGGTCCACGCTGCACATCCACCCTTTCAAGGGCCTGAGACACAGCTGCTTTTCTTACAGGGCAACCTCCCTCCCGATTACCACATCAGCCTCATAGACATCGGGCTCGTGCTGGAGTACCTCATGGGAGGGGCCTACCGCTGCAACTACACGCGGAAAAGCTTCCGGACCCTTTACAACAACTTGTTTGGACCCAAGAGGGTAGAACTAAGCGAACGGGTGGTGTTCTGTGGTTCCTGGAGTCCCAAGTGGTTCCTTGCTCCCCTTCTCACTAGCTCATCACCCCGTCCCCCAGGCACACCTGCCTGCAGTGACTCTCAGATGTGAGGCCTCACGGTCCCTATGGATGCTAAGTCTTCACCGCATGCCTGCATCCCCTAACACGTCGGGCTGCGCAGTCCACTTGCGTCTGCCCCCATCTCCTGTCCACATGGGCTCCCACGTCTCTGCCTTCTCCCATCCAGCCTCCCACTGGGACCACCCTAATCCTCAGAAGCCGGGGACCTGACAGTGCAGCCCCTGCTCAAAAACTCTCGGTGCTCCCCACCACCTGAAGACTCACCATCTAGTCCATTATCACAGCATCCAATGCTCTCCCACGGCCGTCCCCACCCTGTCATGGGAGACCAAGTGCCCCTGCCCAAATCAGCCATGTCTTCCCTGGATCAAAACCCCACATGGATCGCAAGCCCAACTCCAATCCACGATCCTCCGTGAAGCCCTGCCCTCAGCCCCACGTAGAGCCCCGTCCTTCTGTGTCTGCATTTCCATTTGTGAACTTCTCTGGTTCTACCTGAAATGGGGGTCACGTGTCTGCAAATCTGTGTCCTCACCTGACCTGGGCGGACGGAAGCATAAGTCTCCAGTGACAGCATTTCCTTTCCTTGGATATTGTCCTTAATTGTTAACAATGCAAAGTACTTTTTAATCTGTTATTATTGCTGTTAACAATATTACTCATGCACAGCTCACAGTACTATAATGTTAGTTATCTGATTCAATTGATTTTTTTCCTCCCCTTTCTTCATGCAGCCTAAAGCGCTAAAACTTCTGGGAATGGAAGTAAGTAGGACGTGTTTCTAATGGTTTTATGACATCATGGTCCAATAGATACAGCCTTCTATGGTGGGTGATTGTTTAACATAAAATTGAATGAGTTTGTTTTCCCTGAATAAATCCACCACACGACACATCAAAATTCACTTGGATGATTTAGTCAAATTACATGAAAAGATCATAGACATTTCTTTAAAAGATAAAAGCCACCCAATTCATTTTTATTAAACTGAAGAACAGATGAGTACCCCGCTATTGTTGGCATAATTTTCCTCAGTGGTTTTTAAAAGTGTTCTGGAAATTGTACCACATGAAAAAAGAAAGAAAGAAAGAATAGCTCAAAAGGGGAGAAAATTATTATTGGCAAAAAATATTTTGTATCTAGAAAACCCAGGAAAATCAACAAATTTTCCTCATCATTGGACAAAAGTATCCAGAAGTAACCTTAACAAGGAAGCTTGAGAACAAAGCACTAGACATGAAAATATATAAACGGGTGGAAGAAATACCATTTAAGACTGACTGTTGTAAAGACTCTTCTCAAATAAATTCATGAGTCAAATAGCATCCCAATTTCCATATGGACTCAGGGTAGAAGGTTTTGGTTCTGGGTTCAGGGTTGACACTGACCTTCAGCATGGCAGCGTCGCTTTGCTGGAGTTGTGTTCCTAGAAGGGTTATGATGTGCAGTTTCCATAATTCCATGCTCTCTCAGATTGGTCATATCATGTCAGGTCTATGCATTGGGTGAAGGTGTGGTAGAACTCTCCTGTAAAATAGCCTAGTCCCAGTCCTGTTTTTAGGAGCATATTTTTCACTACGTTTATAATAACTTTTTTTTTTAATAGAGATACTAGGGATTGAACCCAGGACCTCATGCATGCTGAGCGTGCGCTCTACCACTGGGCTATACACTCCCCTGTTTCTCTTTCTCTTGTTGATTTGTGGCACTTCTTGCACTGGAGGGAAGTTAGTCCCTTGTTGGTTACATTCTCTCTCTAACAATCTTAGAATTATTTTAAGAGAATTTACGTATAATTAATATTTTAATAATGTAATATACTATTGAAAGGTAGGCTTTAAAGGGTTTCTGTTTTACAATATTTCATTAGCCCTTAGTGGAATTTTCTTTGATTTGATATATTCTTGAAAATAGAGCTATATTTATTTTTTAATATGTATAACATCAGTTTTTAACCCGATGAAGACCAACCTTCCCTAAATTACCAAAACTTTAGTTTTACTGGGACAAATTAGAAAATTAGAACAAAAACATTTAAATCCAAGGCAAGAGACGATAGTTTCCAAAAAAATGCCATAACTGGTCATAATGAGGTTATAAAACTTGGGTCAGTTCATGAACAACATGTGATAGTAATTGGAGAGCCAGGCCCCCCACCCCAGCCCCAATCACTCCAGCCATGTGAATGTGGGCAAATTATTCAGACTTTGGGCCACAACTTCCTCCTATGGGGGACTGGAAGAAATTCACAAACTCTCAGAATCACAGTAAGAATAAACGTAGATAATTGATGAGAACGCTGTTTGCAAAAGAGCAAATATCCATTTCTGTTATTCCATTGGGGACTGAAGTCTTAGCCTGGAATAGTCTCAGCCCCATATATTTCGCTGTCAATCCCAAGTTTCACCCCACATCTCTCTCAGTCGTGACACTCCTTCCTTTCGGACTCTGCTCCATTTTCAGAACAGTCCCCTGCCACCCCTCTAGGAAACAGGAAATGTTGGTCTTCCATTTAGAGTACAGCCATGAAAAGACAAAGCTCACTCAACATGGGAACGTTTGCTTCCTTGAACCATTGTGGGGAAACATAAGACATTTTTCTCCATTCTCTTTTACGTTTTTCCTATTAATCTCCAGTTCAGCTGTGTCTGGTAAATGAGTGTTGATATTGGACTATTTCCCTGAGGAAATAAGCTGTGGGCTTTATCTCTCCCACAGTGAGATTCATATTTAAGTGTTTTCTTTGTCTGAGTTTTATAGCATCCCTTCCATTTTTAGAGGCTTGTGGGGAAAAAAAAGACCCTTCCAACTCAGGGGTCTAAACTCTTCCAACAGTAGCATGCCTTTTCAGTTCATTTGGTTTTCAATGTTTGACTTGTCATAATAAACATGAGCATCTTTTCAAAAGAATTAGTAGACCAAGTGGAAACCATAGATGTGCTTAAGTCCCTCTGTCCCCTCGGACAGAGAGGTTGCCCTCTCCCCAGTGGTCCTGAAAGCCTTCGTTTATGGGAGAACCATGGAAAATGTGCTCCTCTCCCCTCAGGACGATGAGCCTCCAGCCAAAGGGAAGAAGAAGAAGAAGAAGAAAAAGGAGGAGGAGGTCGACATCGACGTGGACGACCCTGCCGTGAGCCGATTCCAGTACCCCTTCCACGAGCTGATGGTCTGGGCCGTGCTGATGAAACGCCAGAAGATGGCGGTGTTCCTCTGGCAGCGAGGCGAGGAGAGCATGGCCAAGGCGCTGGTGGCCTGCAAGCTCTACAAGTCCATGGCCCACGAGTCCTCGGAGAGCGAGCTGGTGGATGACATCTCCCAGGACCTGGACAACAACTCAAAGTTAGTGTCTGCCGGGAATCGAAGAACCGGGGAGACTCTCGTCCTGAGTGCTGGCCCTTGGCAGGGAAGGCGGGCAAACGCACTTCTCACTTAAGCACAGTTAACGTTTACAGCTTGTTCGTAAATTGCTTTGTCCACCACGTTGGGGGACACGGCGGGCTGGTGTCGTGGATGGTAAAAGAATTGACCAGAAACAGAGAAGTTTAAGAAACAAAGGAAGAGTTGAATAGATACGCGGCTGCAGGTGAAGCGGGCCACACAGACGAGAGGTGCCAGTGTGTGCCCTGGGGTGAACGTGCGGGGTCTTTTATCGGGGTGGGGGGGGTTCGTGTACTGGTACCTGACTGGTTACAACTGAGGTTAAGACTTGTCAGGGGCTATTCTAAATAACAGGATTTATGACTCCAGTAAGGGCAGGGTGTGTAGTGAGGCCTGTCTGCCTGCGGTATTGTGAGATTAGCCATTTCCTAGGGCAGTTGGTCCTACTGGGGCAAGCACGCGTCAGGGAAAAATGCCCTTTTATTTCTTGTGAACGAACAGGGCAGGCACACGGAGGGTCCAGGAGTGGGGTTTGGGGTTTTATGGACTTCAAAGAGCATGAGCCAGCTCCACACACCGGGTCACTATTTTTCCTTCTGTCTCTCCGAGGGGTTTCCGGACTGGTTTTTGTTGACCACCTTCTTGTGCAAACCATGGAAACACAACCTTAACACAAAGACAATGAGACAGACTTTCCTAAGGAAGCACGCACTCAGAGGACTACAGCCTTAGTGAACCTGTGCCCTTGAACTTGACCTTCACAAGTACCTCTGGTTTTCTGGTCCCTATGGCGGGACAGGATGACTGCAGGGGGCTGGAGCTGGGTACTTCCCTTCCCCCAGTTTAGTTAGGGTCTGATAAAACACCAATAGGTTAAGCTCTGGTTAACTAGTTTCCCCTGAGGGCAGGCCTTGTTAAGAAGAACGGAAGGCTCTGGGCATGTTTCATGATGGCCCCTCTCCCCTCCCCCAGCTGGCCATTTGAGGGGATTCTTCTCCCATCTTCTGTGTGGGAACTTGGTGGGGCTCCCGGAGGTAAAACTCACAAGAGTGTGGACACACTTCTCTAAGGCTGGGTCCCCTGGAGTTACGAACTCGCAAACTTATCCTTGCTGGGCCACCAGCCGTTCGCCCATTACGGTTCAGGTCCCCCTACCTGGCCCTGGTCCCTGGGGTTTCTGCTGGTGGTTCTGCTCTGGGAAGCTGTGATTCTCAGTGTCCACGTGTCTTGCTTTCTCCAGTTTGGGGAACAGCAGTTTGCCCTGTGGCCTTAATCCTCTGATGACTCTAGGAAACTTCTGTTGCACTTTTTACTTGTTGTTGGGGACAGAGTGGCAACTTCCAAGTCCCTTAAGTGCGGGACCAGAAACCGGAAGTCCTGGTGCAACTTTATAGACACGTGAACTTGAATCCTATGCAGACACCTCTGCCAAAGTGTGACATCTTCATTTTGTGAACCACCCTACTTTTATCTGAACTTCTTTCTTTCTGTTTTTAAATGAAGGTACTGGGGATTGAATTCAGGGCCTTGTGCATGCTAAGCACGCTCTCTACCACTGAGCTTAACCCTCGCCGCCTCCCACCAACTGGATTTCTAAAATCATTAGCTGATTTTTAAACGTCAGGTAGTCAAGCCTCTCTATAAATAGGGAGATGCCCTCCTGCCTCCATGGATGGGCCCTTCCTGGTGACCCTTGCAGCCTGTGGGACCTGAGACCTGAAGGTACTTCAGAAAGCATGCCTCTCCAGGGAACAGAGAAGGCCGTTCCCCCACACGTACTTCCTCCCTTTTTCTCATAACTGGCATAAAACTGTCTATAAAATGGAGAAACAAAAATACGTGGCCATATTTTAAACACATTCCACAAAAAATGTTGAATGACCAAGGAATGCTCAGGGCTGTCCTTAAATACTTGAATCAGGGTCGTGTGCACAGGAAGACATCTATGTTCACAATTCAGCTGTGTCACCTCCTCCACACAACCCTTGGCTCCCACCCCACACCCCACCTCCAGCAATTGGACCCTCCCAGCTCTGGGTTGCCAGGACAACCAGACCTTGTCTCCATCACAGCCCGGAGCATGCCTTATTGAAGCATTGCACACCTACTGAGAAAGGCACATGTGCATCACTTGTGGCTTGGGGTGGGTGGGTGTAGCTCAGTGGTGGAGCATGCACAACGTCCTGGGTTTAGCCCCCTGCACCCCTGTTAAAAAAATTGGGGCTTGATGATGGCTCACAAACAGAACACCCCAGTATGACCAGCATCCTCAAGAAACAGGACCCTACCTGTGTCAGCAGCCCTCCTGGGGCCACTTTCCAAGTCTGCATCTCCCCTCCCCAGCATAGCCACTGTTTCAACTTGCCACCCCACGGGTGCTGTTTTTAAACTTCCCTGTGCCATCTTTTCCATCTGCACTTGAGGGAAGAGACTTTGTCTCTGCTCTGTCCCAGGACCTGAGGGGCAGACTTGGGGTCCACCTGCTCCATCTGCAGCAAGAGCGGTCAGACCCTCGCCCCGTGACTGCGCACCTCCAGAGATGTACCCGGGAGCTTCCCACTGGCCCGGGACTGGGAGTCCGAATGCCCGTGACGTTCTTGTGGGCACGGCACTGCCACAAAGAGCGTGTGGCCCCTGCAGCCTCGCGCCGCCTCCCTCTCTCTCCCTGCAGGGACTTCGGCCAGCTGGCCGTGGAGCTCCTTGACCAGTCCTATAAGCACGACGAGCAGATTGCCATGAAACTGCTGACCTACGAGCTCAAGAACTGGAGCAACTCAACCTGCCTCAAACTGGCCGTGGCCGCCAAGCACCGGGACTTCATCGCTCACACGTGCAGTCAGATGCTGCTGACCGACATGTGGATGGGAAGGCTGCGGATGAGGAAGAACCCCGGCCTGAAGGTACGTGGAGCACCGCTGTCCAACCAGTCAGGACAGTCTGGGGACGAGTGACACCCGGGGGCACTGTCTGTCCGGCTGAGCTAAGCCATTCCTGGGGCTGAATTTCATTCACTGCTCAGAACAACCCAGGAAGGGAGACGCCATGACAGTCATTGTCTCAAATCTGGAGAGCCTGCAGCTCCGAGATGAAGTGACTCGCCTGGCATCTGAGCTATAGGGTGCGGGTCCAGCACCAGAACCCAGGTGGTCTAAGCCAACCTACAGTGTGACCTGCTTGCAGGCATGGGGTCCAGCCTGACTGGTCATGCAGCCCTGGGCCACCCACCCTGCCACTAAAGCAGACACCTGGCTCTGTTTCTATAGATTCTCTTACAACTTTGAAAGTGTCTCATATCATTTCAGTTGGCAATGTTTTCATTCTGCGGGGTTTGTGAGAGAATACAAAGCTGTGAAAGGGTTTGAAAAGGATTTAGTGGGTAGAAAATTGTCCTGTGAGCAAATCCTAGCACTGCTGTTTACTACTGTTAACTACTAGGTTATCTTAAGAAGAGATTTTCATCTTCAGATAAGCCACTCCATGATGGTGACAGGGTACTGATCTTGTGGGATTGCTGTCAGGATAAAGAAAAGACAGTCTGTGTTATACTGGCAGCCTGGTTCTGACAGACGGAAGGCACTCCATTTCTTTCTTTCTTTCTTTTTTTTTTTTTTTGTAGTTCCATTTTTTTCTGTTTCATATATGTACTGTTCCTTGTTTCTAAGAACAGTTGAGAGTTTCAGCTTTTTAAACTTACATAGTTATCAAAGGAATAAAGCCAACCACAAGATAAGAATCATCAGAATGCAGTAATCCAATCATAAGGGACAGTCAAATGAAGGTAGTCCGTTTCTTGAAAGTATGTATGTGTCCCCTGACTGTCCAGTCCTACACAGGGCACTAAGCTGATGTTATACATAAGTTCAAATGCGAGTAAGTAACACCTCTCCCGTCCCCCCAGGAACTATGCATCTTAAAGTAAAGAACATGTCCTGCAAGAAACCACACAAAAGTTAAGTTTCAGTTATGATTTCAATTAAAATTCAGAGTGATTTTTGAGCAACTGGTAGAATGTCAAAAAGACTCTTTGGCCTTTGATACCGTGGACATCTTTCTTCAGTGGCACCAGAATTCTACATTAGAATTGCAGTCATGGCACGCCATGTGGCCATACCATGGACAGTGCTTTGTATAGTAATAAAAATGTAAATACTTTTTATTGTTTCCATTTATTTGTTTACTTATTTTTAAATTCTTGTTTTTCCCCCTTAATGAAAGCACTGGAGTTTGAACCCAGAACCTCACACACGCCAAGCACAAACTCTACCACTGAGCTATACCCCCATTCCCAGTTTTCAGCTTTTAGAATAATCGCATAGACATGGCATTGAAGACTGAAATGCAATTCCTAGACACACTACAAAAGGTGGTGTTTGCATCACAAACTAATTACCTACGTGTATTTGAATCTGTTTCCAGACCATCCGGTCTGCTCCATTGTCGGGTCTATTCGTGTACCTGAACCACACGGTTTTAATTACTGATGTTTTTACAATACAGTTTTCAGTATATGGTAGATTAGCTTTTTTGTGTTATTCAGAGTAATGGATGACTGAGGGGAAATTGTGAAAAGTGACCACTGAGCATTGGGAACAGAGTTCAGTCTCAGAGACACACAGCACAGCACAGGTAAAAATGACGAGGGTTTCTGTCCATGGGCTACACCCTCCTTCTGCTGCCTCGGCTGAGCCCTTCAGTCCTACTCCCATGAGTCACGTTTGTCTCGCAACTCTTGGTCCATATGCTCACAGCATTTAGATCTAAGTTATTTCCCTATAAAACATTTTTGGTCTACTTCACTAGAGGTATCATTCTATTTTATTTATCTATTTACTTACTTAGTTTTACTCACTATATTTTACTTTAAAATTTTACCTGTTTTGAAATTCTTTGAAAGATCTTCCTTGTTGGTTGGGGGTTTTTTTTGGGGGGGGAGGGTAATTAAGTTTATTTATTTATTTAATGGAGGTACTGAGGATTGAACCCAGGACCTCGTGCAAAGCACATGCTCTACCCCTGAGCTATACCCTCCCCCATTCAATGTAAGATCTTTGCTTTTTAAGTCAAGATTCCACACAATAATGCTTGCTGTTCATCTAGAAAAAGTCAGCAATGTTCTTCAGTTTCTCACTGTCTGTTATTTTCCCAAGACATAAACCCAATCAGCCCTGGAACATCAGAGCAGAGACAGACCCGTTCTGGGGCTGAGATCACCGAGTCATACTGAAGTTCCTAATTTTGAAATTTTGCCTATACTGGGAAAACTGGGGGGAGCTGTTGTAGCTTAAAAATCCACTTTTCTCATCACACATAGGTTATAATGGGGATTCTTCTCCCACCCACCATCTTGTTTTTGGAATTTCGCACTTATGATGACTTCTCATATCAAACATCCAAGGAAAATGAAGACGGCAAAGAGAAAGAAGAAGAGAATATGGTCAGTGATGCCCTTGATCGTAAAAGTACCCACTGACTCTTGTTTTCAGAATGGTGGAGATTTCTCCTACCATGAATTTAGAAACCCCAGTAATCGGGGACATTTTTATAATCCTTTATTTTGGAAGGCGCCTGCCTGTTCAATACGATGCTGGGGTCCAGGCGTTTCCCACATGCTGAGCGCTGTGCTGTTTCTAGGACGCAGGTGCAGACGCAGGCTCGAGAAAGGGGGATGAGGAGAATGAACAAAAGAAGCAAAGAAGTGTCCCCATCGGGACCAAGATCTGTGAATTCTACAACGCTCCCATCGTGAAGTTCTGGTTTTACACGGTAAGGCCGCCCCTTCACATTTGCCACTGAGCATCTTTTGATCCTTAGATATGATAGAATCAAAAAAAAAAAAAAGTCTGGGGATTAGGGGGTGATGGGTACAGCTCAATGGTAGAGCTCATGCTTAGCATGCACAAGGTCCTGGGTTCAGTCCCCAGTACCTCCATTTAAAAAAAAAAAAAGAAGAAACAAATAAAGAAACCTAATTATCCCTCCCCCCCCAAAAGCCTTTTTTTAATTCTAAAAATTAAAAAATAAATAAGTGCTGCCTCTGGATGCAGGGGAGGGGGTCGGTCACAGGCTTTATAGCTTCCCAGGGGTTGTCGAGGCAGCCCAGCTTAGAGAACTCTCGCTCTGATCCCTCCGCAGAGACTAGATAATGGGTACATGGGATGTTACCTGTATCCTGGTAAAAAACTTAAACAATCAGGGGCAGGTAGCTTAAAAAAAAAAAAAAAAAAAGACTGCAAATCACAAATACAGAGTTGTTAGCATCACCCTCCCGACCTTCCCCCATTCCCCAAGACTCCAGGAGGGGCCAGCGGGGAACTGTGAAGCTGATTGTTCTTCATCTTCTGAGTGAATCAAGCTCAGTCGTCTTCAGACCACCTCCCTCCAGCTCATGCCTCACTCCCAGACACGTGCAAACCCTACATCTACAGAGATAGGGACCCTGTTGTGGGCACAGCGCGTCACAGACGTGCCAGTGCTAACTGAGGGGGCTTTGGCACAACCATGAGTGCCTGGACAGCCACCTTGTCATCATCATCCTCCCTTCCCACCTCCCACATCATCAGTAGCGGAAAGATTCAGGGAGGAAACTGGCAAGCCAGGGAGGAGTAACATTTTCCAGTTTCCAGGAATGTAGAAGACGCACCGGCAAACGACTCAAAGTTTCCCCATGTATCATAATTTCACGCTACTTCGTAATTCTCCCACAAGGCCGATAGTCGCAACAAATAGATCTTCATTTAGAGAATGAACGGTCCACGCCCACCACCTTGCGCTAAATTCCAAAACGCCCCCGGACCGGCCTCAAAGTTCTCCGCGTGCCGCAGTGATGGGCGTGGGAGAGTCAGTGCCCCGGAAATGCAAAATGGGTTTTGAAGATGTGTCCACCTGGAAACAGGGTTTCAGAGCTTCCCCCACCCCCGCCCCCAGCACGTGCACTCTCCCCAGATGCCACTCACCGTCTCTGCCTTTCAGATCTCGTACCTGGGCTACCTGCTGCTGTTCAACTACGTCATCCTGGTGCGGATGGAGCGCTGGCCCTGCCTGCAGGAGTGGGTGGTCATCTCCTACATCGTGAGCCTGGCCTTAGAGAAAATACGGGAGGTGATGCTCTGCCGGCCGGCCCCAGCCTCGCCACTCCAATGTCGCTTCAACTCAGTGTAGCTTCTTATTGCCAGAAAGTGTCCCGCAGATCCTAAGTGCTGTGGAACCTGTCTTTCGTGGTGTCTCAATCCCTAGTTGATTCCATTGCTTCAGACCTATATGCCTTCTGCTTCCAACTGAATTTGAACTTGAAAGTCAAAGCACAAGGCAAAAAATAAGTGATGCTTGGTAATAAAAACAAGTCTGAGTGCCGATAAAAGCAGCAGTTGGTGCCGCCAGGGACCTGAGATAAACTAATTACTTCAACTGGCTACAAATTTTAGCTCAGTTTTCTGGGAGTTGAAAGTAGAAAGAGAGATGGAAGGGGTGACGTTTTTCCTGTAACTCAGGACTTTGAACTACATTGTGCTAGCCAGGCCTCCCCACACCCGAGGTGGGGATTCTCGTGCAAGTGGTGGACAGGCCAGGAGAGAGGATGGGGCTGGGCAGATGAGGGCTGGGCACACCCATGGGGTGAGAGCCTCTCGCGCCTCTGGGCAGACCACCAGATCACCTGCTGCAACCAGAGGGAACGAGGTTTTCAACTCAGCGTGGAAGAAAGGACGGACACCATCTCATACACAGCTGGCAACACAGGGGACTTAAAACCACATGTCACTCCAAGGGGACAACCTCTGCGGGTGGCAGAGGACATACAGCCCAGGTCCTCTTTTTTCTAATAGCATCCTCGAGTCCTAACTCATGATATCAGCTTATAAAGGGAAAGCTTATAGCCAAGAAAAAAAGTGAACTTGAACTGAGAGAGAGCACACAGCCGGATTTCATGTTCCTTCTCCAACTGACATAGAACCAATATTACTATTATTTTTTGCATTCTTTTTTATTGCAGTCTGGTCAGTTTACCATGTTGTGTCAGTTTCTGGTGTACAGCATCATGTTTCAGTCACACATATACATACCTATATTCGTTTTCATATTCTTTTTCATTATAGAACCAATATTGTTATTTTGCAATCATTATTGACCCTTTCCCTGAAATGAAAAATAATGACTCTCCTTCCCAGTAGAGCTAATTTGATGCCGTCAGTCTCAGGAGAGCCTGAGAAACCGGGAGTGCCGAGTGCAAAATTTTTCAGCCCATCTCCTCCTCCTACTCCTCTTTCTTTTTGAGCTGGGCTTCATTCACACTCTGCCGATGTTACAACTGGGATTTCCCACGTGGCCTAACGTGCCATCTCTGGTGCCATTGTGTTCTTGCTGAGCCTCAACCCTGTGCTAAGACACTGTTCTTCACCCCAAAGAGCTCACCCCCCCCACCCCTGTTATAGGAAAGAGGGCAGGTGGCTGTCAGCCAGAGTGCACGGGATATTGAACTAGTGAATCCCTTCCTTCTGTGTTGGCCAATAAATAGCCACCACCCCATCTCACCCCCAGGGTCCCCAGGACCTACTCAGTTTCCATAAGTCAAGGGGTACCACCTTTAAAGGCCCCCACCCTGCTGCACACCATAGCTGCGTCCATGGGGCTTGTTCTGTGCATGCCGGTGCACGCTGCTTGTTAAATATTTGCAGTTTTACTCTGAGGACGTGTCCTTTTAGTCAGTGGGGATTTTAAAAGGGTAATATCTCAAGGAGGAGAAACTCCAGTCCCACCTTCCCCTGACTCCTATCAGAGTTCCAAAGGAATGTTGGTAAATAAACATTTCCTATCCAGACTCTGCCAGCTCCTCCGGGTGGACCGGCCCTCTGGGGGACCACACGGGTTTATCTCTCCCCTAGAGGTTTCCTCCTGGGCTGACTCTGGAACATGGGCTCACAGGCACGCGTCCAGAAAAGAAGTCAAAAGGCAGCTGCTGTCATAATACCCAGAGGGACACAATTTAGAAGGCATTTTCTGAGAGTTTGTGAAACACTGAATCCAGGAATATAGAGGATTCCGTGGCATTTCCCTTTCTAGATATCCTTCTGCCTGAGAAGATTAGTGCTTGGAAGCCTTGAGTAGGAAAGGGGACCAGATGCCCTGGAATGCTGCTCCAATTCTGTCTTCCCAAGATCCTAAGAAAACAAGGCTTCAAACACCACACTCCCCTGTTTACGGTTCTTGGGTATTTCTTTTCAGATCCTCATGTCAGAACCAGGGAAACTCAGCCAGAAAATTAAAGTGTGGCTTCAGGAGTACTGGAACATCACAGACCTCGTGGCCATTTCCATGTTCATGATTGGAGCCATCCTTCGCCTACAGAGGCAGCCTTACATGGGCTACGGCCGCGTGATCTACTGCGTGGACATCATCTTCTGGTACATCCGCGTCCTGGACATCTTTGGTGTCAACAAGTACCTGGGGCCCTACGTGATGATGATCGGAAAGATGGTGAGTGCTGATGCCCCGCAGCTAACTAGAGACTAACTAGAGACCCCGTGGCTGCGGTTAGGACCTGACGCCAGGTGTCAGGTGTGGTCACGGCACATTTCATTTGACCTTTCCTTTGTAGCTGGTTTCTTGCAGGACGTGTTCTTGGCTTTAAAATACATAGTTCTTGGGGCGACGGGAGAGCACAGTGGTAGAGCATGTGCTTAGCGCGCCCAAGGTCCTGGATTCAATCCTCAGTCCTTCCGTTAAAAAAATAAATAAGTAAGTAAACATAATTACCAAAAATAAAAATAAAAAGCATAGTTCTCCTACATGTTGATGGCTTAATTAAAAGTCCAACTGACAGACATGAGTCGAGGGCCTACTGTATATACTGACAGATTTTGGATAACCTCCTAACATGTAGTAGAAGCCAGAGACAAAGGGGGCCCAGGGTCACTCCCCCAACCCAGACTCCAGACAGTCTTCAGCTTGTGTGCTGTGGCCTGGAGTGGACACAGGCAATTCATGTGATTAGGTCAAGGTAAGACAAATCCACAGCAACACTGACCCCAGAACAGGTCAGGAAATATGAAACTAAAAATGAACCAGCAATTCATTCTTTCATCACCAAAAATATAACCTCAGTGTTGAGACTAGTCCCAGAAGAAAGGAAATTTTCTACACTTAGGAATAACTCTTTACAGGGCAGGTGGTTTCAAGCCAAGAGATACATGGTTTCACTGACCCCAGCGAGGGCCCTTATCTTCAGAAATGGTCAAAATTGGGAATTATACAAGGACAGTATCCACAGGAGCCAGCGCATTGCTTGTTGTAACAATCCACTGTGTGAACGCATCTTCTGGTGCACCCAAGTCCTAGATGTCTTTGGTGTCGACAGGTACCTGGGGCCCTACGTGATGATATCAAAAAAGACACCCTGTGAGTAACTAGGCACCATGGCGGGACCTGAGGCCAGGTGCTAACCATTTGTATAATAAATGACTAAACGTCAGTGTGTACCCTCCACTCATTATCTTGTTGCCTCCTTAGATGTCTCCCCCTCTTACTCCAAAACCTGGGAGCCCATGGTGGGATGGAGAGCGCCGAAAGAAGCTCCCTTCATCTTAATTAAGCACTCCTGAAGTCTTTGAGGAACACAGTGTAACGAACCAGGTGAACTCGACCGCGAGTCAACGCAGTAAGAGATGCGTTTCCTCTTTCCCCAGATGATTGACATGCTGTATTTTGTGGTCATCATGCTGGTGGTGTTGATGAGCTTCGGAGTAGCCCGTCAAGCCATTTTGCATCCAGACGAGGAGCCTTCTTGGAAACTGGCCCGAAACATCTTCTACATGCCCTACTGGATGATCTACGGAGAGGTGTTTGCAGACCAGATAGACCGTAAGAATAGAATTCATAGTAAGATTCTCTTCCCTGCTTCCCAAGGCAGATGATCGGTTCCAACTTCCTGGAAGAGCATGTGTTAATTGGGGAATGACATCTTTTTGAGTCTGCCATAGGCATCAAAGGATTTTATGAAGAAATAAGTGCAGATTAGGAAATGTTGATTTTTGAGATACCAGTCATTTCTCCCACTTTGAAACCACTCGCAAAATTTCTGAGTCTCACATCCCTTAAGCACCTCCCTTCACATGAATGGAGTCCCAGTGCCAACATCCTAATTTTTCTTCAACCTGAATCTCTTTCTGCCCCGAGATAGAGCTGGTAGAGTTATTTTGGTCGAATGAGACAGGAAGCAGGAGAGTGACCAGTGCCTTGTGTCAGCCTCCTCTTCAAGCTTCAGAGCATGTTTTCCACGTGGCTGTCAATTTCCTCTTCACTCCTGGCATGCTATTTTTGTATTAGCAACAATCATCTGGATGTTAGTGGAGGAAATGAGCTGCAATCCTGCATGGATTTCTCGGGAATGTAGGTCCCAGCTCTAACCCAGGCTGAGCTGGTAAGGTGACACTCTGACGTGTCCCTTGCGTTGTAACAAAGCAAAGTTCAAATGCTTCCCGGACAGTTTCACCGGGACAGGTGCTGCTCCGCTCATGAACCAGGCTCTTAAGGCCTGTTTTCATGTGAGCACCAATATTTTAATTTGCCCCTTAGGGGGATGCTACAGCTTAGTGGTAAAGCGCCTGTTTAGCATGCACAAGGTCCTGGGTTCAATCCCCAGTCCCTCCATTAATAAATAAATGAACTTAATTACCCTCCCCCCGAAATTTTTTGCCCCTTGTGCTCTGTCACACAGCATTTGATACAATAGCATGGCTGCTACTTCCAGTGTGATGCTTCCTAAGAATGAAAGGTTCTGCATATCCCGGCCCTTGTACAAAACACAAGGTTGTCCAGTGTATCTGTGCCACTAGGCTAGCCCGACAACCGACTCAACACAGCGCCTTCTACCTGCTAGCGCTCATAACGTGGTTCAGAACATTCTCATCACGAGTATCTCAGCATCAATTACCGGATATGTTGGTGGCGTGGCGAACCAGAACATGAAAATCTAATTTGGTTTCAAAAGACTATTAGCTTAGGTAAACATTCATAAATGCTAAAAGTCCCTGGATCCAGACATAAGGTATAATATTTTTACTGTTTTTTTTTTTATTAAATTGTTTTCAGTAACACCATGAAATGTAGGTTTTTGACTCTTGATCTGATTTCATAATAATTTCGTATTTATTTGTGCTCATGAGGTGTTTGTGTTGGGAGCCAGGGGGTGCTTGGTTGGTTAACCGACACATTAAAATGATCATCTGCCAGGAGCCTCATGTCTTTTTAACTAGTGAGCTTTTGCTATTGCTCATAATAAATGGAAAAATAAATATTCACAAAATATATGTACATATATATTTCCTAGAATTAATAATGTGTACAATTCTTCCAAATAGATCACCACTTCCCAGCGTGAATCCGTAATTCCTGAGCTTGGAACACTTGGCGTTTCTTGACAGTAAAACAGTTCTCGTGTTGTTATTCATGTGTTTCACTTTTCTCTCAATCGTCTTCTTTTCTTTTCTCCCTTCCTGTCAAAACTAAAAAAATAAAATGCTGCTTTCCAATCACAATGCAGTCTACGCCATGGAAATTAATCGTAAGTGTACGCATAACTGGTGACTCTAATCCATGAAATGTGTGTGTTAATTAGTGTCTCCCTCAGCTAACTACTGATAGTCTTATACTGGTTTCAAATACTTCTCTTGTTTTCGAGTGTCAGTACTTTTTTAAACTACAAGGAAATGATAAGTAAGTAGACTTAAATTTGTGGAGTTTACTTCACTCATCAGTGTTGGGATCACCCTACCTTTTTCTTCAGAACATAGGTCCCAGATGATCAAAGTGACATTTCAAAGGAGCAGAGAGAGAGAAAAGAGTCTTTTTCAAATCTAGCACTAGAACAGTTGATGAATGGATTTGAGGCTAGAGAGGACCCTTACGTCCTACCTCATAGTAAAATTATTTTCAAAGTTAATGTACAAATGATCAAGAAGACAACATACGCTGAAGCTAAAAAATTAGAAGACACAGTAACGTTCTAATGGAAAACAGTAAAGGAACGGCAAAGATAGATGTCTGCTTAAAAGTTAAGAATTTCTGGGAGCAGGGGTGGGGGATGTAGCTCGGTGGTAGAATATGTGCTCAGCATGCAGGAGGTCCCAGGTTCAATCCCTGGTACCGTCACCAAAAGTAATAAATAGATAAACCTAATCACCTCCCCAATATTAAAATGTTTTAAATAAAAATATTATAATTTAAAATAAATTTTTAAAATGTGATAAGTCAATGACAGGTCAAAATAAATAGAAAATAAATTTTTAAATTTTTAAAAAAACTTCTGTATACAAAAAACACAACAAAGAAATGAAAAAATGTTTACAAATATGACACGTTAAGAATGACTCTCTCTAAGGGTGTAGGAAGGGATAAACTTTCAAAATTGCATCTCTTGGGGAGTGATGGAAATGTGAGCTATCTCGATTGTGGTGGTGGTTTCATGAGTGCATACGTCTATCAAAATTCATCAAATTATACATCTGAAATATTTGTAGTTTACTGTAGAGGAACCATACCACAATAAAGACGTTTTTTAAAAAAGAAGAATAAAAAAAAAAAAAGAAAGACTCTCTGCAGAAATGAGTTTCTGATTGCCTTGGTTTAAGTTGACATTTTTCAAGTGGGAAATTATGGCTTACAGAATCAGAAAAGGAAATCAGATTAAAAAAGAAGTAGGTCCTTTAAGAGCATATGTCAGTTACTTAGTCTTTCTATTCTACATAAAAGTCAAGCACAAAGAGCCACACTTCTGTTGCAGCTCCTTGCGGCGACAACCAGTATGACGAGGACGGCAAACGCCTGCCCCCCTGCATCCCGGGCGCCTGGCTCACGCCAGCCATCATGGCGTGCTACCTGCTGGTGGCCAACATCCTGCTCGTGAACCTGCTCATCGCCGTCTTCAAGTACGTGTCCCAGCCGCTGGCCGGGTGCTTGTTGTTTATCGCTTTACAGCTGTTCAGTTGAATCTCAGAAATCCCCCCCACGCTGCCGTGGATTTCCATGGAATTCCACTAGGGCTTTCAGATGCGTAGAACTTTCCGCAGTCTTCTTAGTTCAACCATTCAACAGCCTTCGTGTCTTCATAAATCAAGAGTGGACATTTGAGGGGCAGGTATAGCTCAGCAGTAGAGTGTGTGCTTAGCATTCACGAGGTCCTGGGTTCAACCTCCAGCATCTCCATTAAACAAACAAACAAACAAACAAACCTAATTACCCTCCCCCCCCAAAATTAAGAGTCAACCTTAAATTTCAATTCAGTCTTGGTTAGTATTTTAACACTTCAGCGTGTGTTTTAACCTAATGAAAATCTTTTCTTAGATGAAAGTCTCCTGAGATAGAGAAGATTTATCAGGTTGTACCTTTAATTCACTACCAGAGCCACAGGGAGCAAAGCTAATTTCATAGGCTGTGACAATTATTGTGATAGTATATAAAATGTTTCTTATCATTTACAGAATGGAAGATAAAACAGCCTAGGAAAGAAATGGCTTAAAATTCAAAATAAAGTTTCTTGTAAAACTTGCCCCTTTTGGCACAATAGGTTCAGTATGTGACCATGATTCATAAATGTTGGGAAAAAATTATTTTAGCTTCTAAGATGACAAATATGAGAGAAAAAAATCCTTTATAGAAATATAGCATCTTCATTGCTGACCAGAGCATTGGTGAGAATCTGGTTACACTCCTGACTTGACAGATTAGAAAATGAAGGTCAACAGAGGTTAACCGGCTTTTCTAAGGTTCCTATGTCGGTAGACAACATGCTTAATCAGGATTCCAACAATCTTAAGCTTACTACCTCCCCTCAGAAACTAAAGGAAAGCAAAGATTGTATCTCTCAACATCCAAAATTATGGGGGGCGGGTAAAGCTCAGTGGTAGAGCATGTGCTTAGCGTGCATGAGGTCCTGGGTTCAACCAAAACAAATAAACCTAATTACCCACCCCAAAACAAGGAAACAAAATTATGCTCCTTCGATCAAAATGTTCAATGATTAACCAACTCAGTTACCAAAAAAAAAGGGCAGTCGACTAATTGTTTGACTGAATGTCAAGCTTAAATATTTCAGAATGTTTAGTTGAACGGTTCATACCTTTAAATATCAGAAATAAAATTTCCTGAGCATTCAGGAGACTGGAGTGTGGTTTTTCAACAATGCACTAGGTAGCATTTCAGGTTTTCTAAAAATTAGACTGAGTTGCTTCTTTTTCTTAAACCTGACCTTTTATGGAAGCATAACATGTAAGCATAAGTGTACTTAGTTTCCTAACTTTAAAAATTTTTTTTAATTTTAACTTTTTTTTTAATTGACATATGGGCAGTTTACAATGTTGCATCAATTTCCGGTGTACAGCATAATGTTTTAGTCATGCATACACATACAGATATTCCTTTTTATATTCTTTTTCATTATAGGTTACTACAAGATATTGAATATAGTTCCCTGTGCTATACAGTATAAGCTTGTTGTTTATCTATTATATATATAGTAGTTATTTTTTTTTAATTTGAAGGAGGGACTGGGGATTGAACCCAGGACCTCATGCATGCTAGGCATGCACTCTACCACTAAGCTATACCCTTCCCTCCTGGGTAGCATTTCAGTACACTTAATTCTTATTCATTTATACGAGTAAAATGACCTTGAATGCAGATAATCCATGTCAATAGGACAATGAAAAGACAGGAGGTTAGTAGGAGTCAGTATTAACAAGCACTAACAGGCCATTTCATTGTATATTTTCAATTCAGTTTCAGTAACTCTGATTGCTCTGTGAAATCATAATAAAAAGTAACACAACTAACTGAAAACGTATTCTTTTTAAAGCAATACCTTCTTTGAAGTAAAGTCAATATCCAACCAAGTGTGGAAATTCCAACGATATCAGCTGATTATGACGTTTCATGACCGGCCAGTCCTGCCTCCACCAATGATCATTTTAAGCCACATCTATATCATCATTATGCGTCTCAGCCGTCGCTGCAGGAAGAAAAGAGAAGGGGACCAGGACGAAAAGGATCGGGGACTGAGTATGTGCAGGGCTCTCCAGTGTCTATCTGGGGCTAGTTTGAAAGAGGGTTCCAACTGGATACCTGCATGGAACTCGCCTTAAACACACACTCTAGTCCAGCTGTGGTTCTTGCAGAATACTGCTCATTTTTAAATAAATGATGGCATTTTCTTTAGTTCTTTTTTTTTTTTCAGGTTTTTTTTTGGGGGGGTAATTAAGTTTATTTATTCATTTATTTTAATGGAGGACTGGGGATTGAACCCAGAACCTCCTGCACACTAAGCACACGCTCTACCACGGAGCTATATCCTCCCCCTCCCCAAGACAGTTCTTAAAAATAACTTTTCTGTGTAAATTGGACGTTCCTTTCAAAATGTTTTAATTTGCTGCAAATAAAGAGAAAGGAAAAACACTCATATACATTTGACTCTGTCCATAAAGTATCTGCAAAAGGCTTTCTAGAAAATAGTACTCGTTTTCACTTTCCAAGTTAGCTGTGATTTTGTTTTTCGTGTTAAAAAGTGAGCTGTTTAGCTCCAGCGGAGAGATGATTGCTGCATATTACAGTGCGCCTTTGTGTGGCAAACAGTTGCGGGAGTCACAGTGCTGCCTGCAAGTAACGGGAAGGGAGCTTGATTAAGGGCTGGCAGTGAAACTGGCAAGGATGCAACTAAATCGATTCTGGCGGAAGTGGCTGGTTTCTCACCTGGTGACCCCTTCTGCCTTTACACAGAGCTATTTCTCAGCGACGAGGAGCTGAAGAGGCTGCACGAGTTCGAGGAGCAGTGTGTCCAGGAGCACTTCCAGGAGAAGGAGGACGAGCAGCAGTCGTCCAGTGAGGAGCGCATTCGTGTCACCTGTGAGAGGTGCGCCCTCGCCACCGCATGGCGCAGGGGCTCCGGGTTCCTCCGCCCCTTTCTAGGGGGATGTCAAGTTCGTTTATTTTTTCTATTTTTTATTAATACTTTTTGAGATACAGTGGATTTGCAGTGCTGTGTTTGTTTCTGTTGTACGGCATATTGATTCAGTTATACATATATACTCTTTTCCGGATTCTTCTCCATTATAGGTTATTTCAAGATATTGAGTATAGTTCACTGTGCTATATAGAATAAACTTGTTGTTTGTCTATTTTATATATAGTAGTTAGTATCTGCTAATCCCAAACTCCTAATTTAGCTCTCTCCACCCCCTTTCCCCTCCCCCATAACCATAAATTTGTTTTCTATGTCTGTGAGTCTGTCCCTGTTTTGTAAATAAGTTCATTTGTGTCTCTTTTTTTTTTTTAGATTCCACATATAAGTGATATCATATGTTATTTTTCTTTCTCTTTCTGCCCTACTTCAGTTAGTATGACAATCTTCAGGTCCATCCATGTTGCTGCAAATGGCATTATTTCATTCTTTTTATGGCTGAGTAGTATTCCATTGTGTGTATATGTGTGTGTGTGTGTGTGTGTGTACCACATCTTCTTTATCCAGTTATCTGTTGATGGACATTTAGTCTTGGTTATTATAAATAGTGCCACTGTGAACCTTGGGGCACATGTATCTTTTCAAATTAGAGTTTCCTCTGGATATATGCGCAGGAGTGGGACTGCTGGATAATGTGATAACTCTAAACATTGACTCTCAGTTCTTGTGTTGATTCAACTTTGGTTTTTTATGCATTTTCCTCAAAAAAAGTGTGAAAGTACCTAGATGATGGTTATATATTGTATATAGAGGTGAAAAATGACATTTATTGCAAGGATTCCAGGCCAAAACCCAAACAAGGGAAACAAACAAAAGATCCCTGACAGTTCTTGCCCAGCCCCCAAAGTGGGAGCTTTTAGCCCAATACAGTCCACGGAGAGAACAGCTGGCTGGAGGGCCGTGTGACTTCCAGGGGCATTTCTCCACGCCCTCAACACACAGTGTTCCCTGGGCCAAGGGTGGTCTCCCACAGGGACTGAGCTCATCATCCTGCCCTGTGCTCCTGCTGCTCCTTCCACCGCCTGCCCAGCCTAGAGGAACAGAGGTAAAATGACTGCCTCTGTGCTCCTTCGAGAGCAGGAACTACAGGAGGGGCGAAGGCGTCTGTCCCCATCAGAGTGGAAGCCTCTAAACCAGGGCGGTGTCTGTATTTCAGACCCTTTTCGGTCCTGAGTACCCAGCAAGAACAGCATTATCTGTAGGGTAGCGCTTAACACATGCAGAATGAGTGACTGGTCATGTAGGCGAGTCCACATGTGAGCAGATGCAGGCAGGTCCAGGAGGGACAGAAAGGGTGACATTAGCCACACTCGATAGCCTTGTTCTTCCTGCCTTGGCGACTGCAGAGCATCCAGCAAAGGTAGACAGGGGACAGCCAACCTCCACAATAGACAGTTTTTTGAGTCACATAATCTTTGAGAGCCTTGATCACTTAAAAAAAAAAAAAGCAATTTTAGCTATGTTAAAGAGCATGATGATTGATAAAACGTCGTTCAGAAGAGTTCAACCAACAATGCTTGTAGAAGGGTGAGCATGCAGAGGGAGACGCACCTAGGGGATTCTGGTGCATCATTCTGTCCAAAGTCCTCAAGGTTAAAATGTTCTGATCTCCTGCAGAGCATGTCTGATACATACGTGTATATTGAGAAACAAAAACATGATAGGACTTCAGAAGAATACTCTAGTACCTAATTCCCAGTGAGGGTCCCCTGCAGTGACAACAGAAGTCACGACACACCTTGAAGTCTCCCTGCTGTGTTCACAGGAGAGATGATGGCCCCGCAGCTGCAGGTCTCTGCCCCCTCCCTCCTCCTAGACCCAGTCACCTGAGAATCCTACCGGCCAAATTTAAGGGTTGTCTGCACCAGCTCTGGGCCTTAATAAGGTCCGTTTTCAATAAAACTTCGAAACACTACTTTGCTATTTTCCTAGTAATTACTAACCTTTCCAGAAATAAACAGGACTTCTTGAGAAGGATAAAGTGCCCCCATCTTGATAACCGAAAATTTCCATTTGGTGGTTAGACGTTAATGAGAATTTAATCCCAGCCAGTAATTTTACAAGGGCGATTGTGTTGTAATTTACAAGGGAGATCTGGTGGTTTTGCTCTGCCTTCCCCCACCCCCTGCCCTCCCTTCCCCGAGCATTGTTTGGAGTTTTACCATGCTTGGACCAGGGCTCCAAGAATGTGGTTATCAGGCCACTACCAAATTTCATTTTCCTCCAGGGGCTCCGAGCACACGTAAGAGGAATGAAAGTGTGCAGGGTAGTAAAAGCAGGCTACTTCCCGTTTCCCTTGGCTGAGATCTCCAGCGGGGAAAGGGGAGGGATGGGGGCACATTCCTGCCCCTCCGGTTCCCTTTGTTGACGCTTTCTTGGCTGAATCACAGGTGAATGCCAGAGAGAGGAAGAGGAGGAGGTCTGGGAGAAGGTAGCTTTTCTTTGTTCTTAACCAGGGCAGCTGGGGAGCAAGAGAAGGGGAGAATGGAAAAAATTAGTTCTTTCTGATGAACTGTGGGCAGTGATTACATTTAAAATCAAATTTTAGGGTCCTTAGAGGTCTCTGCCACTTCTTTAATCTTTTTTTTTTTTAATGTTTAGTGTAGTTGATTTACAATGTTAGTTTCAGGTATACAGCAAAGTGATTCAGTTATACATATACTTACATAGATTTTCTTTTCAGATTATTTTCCATTATAGGTTATTACAAGAAATTAAATACAGCTCCCTGTGCTACACAGTAGGACCTTGTTGTTTATCTATTTTATATATAGTAGTGTGTATCTATGAATCCCCAACCCCTGGTTTATCCCTCCCTGCCCTTTCCCCTCTGGTAATCATAGTTTGTTTTCTATGTTCGTGAGTGTGTTTTTGGTTTGTAAATAGAATTTGTATCATTTTCTTTAGATTCCACATATAAGTGATATCATATGATATTTGTCTTTGTCTGACTGACTTCTCTTAATATGCTCATCTCTAGGTCCATCCATGTTGCTGCAAATGACATTATTTCATTCTTTTTTATGGCTGAGTAATGTTGTGTATGTATATATATATATATATATATATATATATATATATATATATATATATATATATATACCACATCTTTATCCAGTCATCTGTAGATGGACATTTGGGTTGTTCCCAGGTCTTGGCTATTGTAAATAGTGCTGCTGTGAACACTGAGGAGCATGTGTCTTTTTGAATTAGAGTTTTCTCCGAATTTATGCCCAGGAGTGGAATCTTTGATCTTCTTTATATATTTGATTGCTTTTCTTGTCTGCATCACCATTCGTCCCTTGATGATTTTCCTGTTCTTCTCTCAGTTGGACCTGCGCCACTGGGACGGCAAGGTCAGGTTAGGGGTGAGCATCTACAAAAGACACTGTTGGTGTCCGTCCCTTCCTGGCCTCGCTGTTGTCTGGGCACCTTGCAAAACTGGAGCCAGTGATTCACACACGTGTTCACACGGGAAGTTTACACGCTTGTTGTGCTCCTCCGTGCAGGGTGCTTTGAGGGCTTATGTCCAGGAACCAAACCAAACCAAAATCAGGCTTATGGCCTTCCCCTGCTGCTTTGAAAGGTATATCTAAAATTCCAACAAACTGACCATTTATTTGTATCATATAATTTCAACATTTTGTCAGATCTGACACTTCATCTGAGGAGGCAGGGAAGGAGCCGGGATGTATATTGAGTTTTTGCAACAAAGACCAGGTAGTCGTGATGCAGGGAAAATGTGGAGTGAGAGGATGGCCATGTCCCAGGTCGCAGGCGAGCCCCTAGGATGCACCCTACCAAGTGAGGGTCCTTGGCTGTGCGCAGGAAAGAATTCAAGAGCGAGCCATAGTAGAGTGAAAGCAGATTTACTCAGGGAGATGCACACTCCACAGGCAGAGCTGGGCCGTCTTACCCAGAAGGGAGGGCGGTGGCCTCAGAGCATGGGGTCGGCTAGGAGAAATGAGATCAGGCCACGAGGTGTGGGGGTGTTAGTTTTTATGGGCTGGGTAACTTCGTATGCTAACAAGTCGGGGGATTACTCCAACTACTTTGGGATAGGGCCTGAGATTCCCAGGAACTGGGCCATCACTCTTTGACCTTTTACAGTCAGCCTAGGATCTGCCCTGGCACCTGTGGGAGTGTCATTTAGCAGCTGTTGTATTTCAATGTGTGTATATTGAAGCTCAAGATCTACTGGGAGCTGAATCTCCCGCCATCTTGGTGTAAAGGCTGAGTCATTCTTTGAATGGTTGTGCCCTGCCTGCTTCCTTCCTGTCTCAGTTGGAAC
This sequence comes from Camelus dromedarius, assembly GCF_036321535.1. NCBI lineage: Eukaryota > Metazoa > Chordata > Mammalia > Artiodactyla > Camelidae > Camelus > Camelus dromedarius. The sequence continues at coordinate 4,431,259 of NC_087464.1, forward strand.
ATTAAAAGATTACTGTTAATTAAAGAAAGCTAGGTATCTCAAGTTAAGGAATTTAGTGATTTTCTATGTATGAGAAGATGCAAAAGTCTGGGCTCATTGAAACCAGTCCTTTGATGTGCACTTTAGCTCTTTAGGGCCAGTGTCCTGTTTTTTCTCCATCCTGAGTTCCCTCTGGCTCACAGTCAGGGTGGAGTAGTGGCTGATGACTTGATGGCACAGCATCCTTCATTTACTGATATGGCTGGCAGTAATTCTCATTCACATGGGTATGTAACCCAGATCCCCGCCCACTGTGCCCACTCAGTGGTCTGAGGGCCCTACACTCAGGCTTTTCCTCCCAAACCTGGACATCCACTCCCCCCCCCCCGCTCCCTCCAATCTGGGCTCCATGAGAAGCACCACAACTGTCTCCTTCAGCAAGACAGACACTGGCAATTATTCTGACACCTCCCTCTTCTGCACTCAGGATCACCACGTTCCGATCACTTGCCCTCCTGAATACATCACGGTCTGCTCACTTCTTTCCTTCTCTACACTGACACACGAGTTGAAGCCGGTATCATTTTTCACTTGGGTTCCTGCAGTTGTGCCCTCAGAATTCAGTCCTCCAAATTCAGTCCTGCTCTTTCAATCCATTTTGCACCAGAGAGACATAACCAGCTTCAGCATCCCTCACCACTAGCTCGCCCTGAAAGCCCCTCAGTGGCCTTGCTGTCTGTCCAGACTCCCCCTGCACCATCCTCCCCACGCGCTCAGTCCTCCAGTCTTGCTAGCCTTCTTCTGTCCCCTCAGAGCCACTGCAGTCTTCCTGCCACAGGGCCTTTGCATATCCTCTTCCCTCTGCCTGCTCATCCTTTGGGTCCCTGCCCAAATGCCAGTTCCTTATGGAAAACCTCCCTGACCGCTTTACACCTTAGACTAGGTCAGAGCCCTCAGACTCAGCTCCATGATGGCAGGGACCATGTTTAGGTTTCATTCACTGCTTGTTCCCAGAGCCTGCACCTCACCCCAGAGCGGGAACTCAATCTTTCTGAATGAATGGATGACGCAAACTTTGGTCTCCTAATTTGAAGGCAAATTTCTGTCCTCCCCTCAAGGAATTCCCTCCTGGAGTATCAAATAGGAAACCAACCACGTCCCCTCTGGATTTGAAACTGATTTTACTGTTGGGAGCAAGGAACAATCTCAACATGCAAATGATTCTGGTCCCTGTAACTGTCAGGAAGAATCCTTAATATCAGCAACACCAAACCGGCCTTGGTGCTGTCTCTTCGAAGGGATAACAGCACATCACCAAGAGGGCTGGTGGGAGGAAAGCGTTTTATCAGTCACTTCTGCCAGCACAACCAGGTAGGACTCGTCGACCTGAATACTCTATTGTTGTCATACCAGGTTAATTACTGGAAACAAGTCTCCTTATCAGTTGGTGCTTGAAGCCCTTCTCTGTGTCTCTCACAGATCCATCGTTGAAGGCAGCATTCCTCCTGTGGTTTGAAGTCCCTTAACTTGACACAGATTCACAGGGCCTCAAGTTGAGTTGGAAAGAATCTTTTCTGACAAAACTTTGTCAGATTCAACTTCCTCTTTTTGAGCAATGAGAAAGACGGAATCCAGTGTGTTTTCCTTTTTTCCATGGCTTTAGGGAAGCTTAGCACCAAACTTAATATTTAATTCTAAGAAGTGTATTATTGTAGGTTTTAGGAATATGTGGTTGACATGGCCTCCTCATTTCCTCTACTCTTTCATGTCTTCTGTTCCATTTATATAAATTTACTTTACATGTCTGTTATTTCAAAGTATGCAGGATATAACTCATAAATTACACATTTTTAAATGCAGTTGAGCCTGTATTTAAGGCTGTAGGTCTTAGACTGACCAGACCTACAATAGTAGGTTCTGATTCTCCCAAAACTTTCTGGGTTAAGTGGTTTCTTGTCATATTTGCGGATCTGGATTAAGGTCTTGGGTTTCCTAAGGCTTGTTGGGAAATCAGTAACCAATCTTGAGATCTTATTTGGCATCCTCTTCCCAAGTGACCAGGAAGAGAAGATGCTGGTAAAAAAAGACCCTAACAGGAAAGACAAGGAGAGAAACAAGATAGTAACTAGAAGAAGACCTGAAGGAAAGATCAGTCTTGGAAAGGAGGTGGTGATCCCTGTTATGTAGAGAAGCCACTGAAAGACAAAAATGCAGGAAAAGAGAATGTCTTCATGTTATAGACAAGGGTCAAGGGTGATCAGATGATGTGTAAGGGGTAGGATTAAGTGTTGGAGGGTAATTTTTTTATTTTATTTTAAAATTAAGGGGGGGGAGTAATTAGGTTTTTGTTTATTTATATGGTGATACTGGACCTCTGAACCCAGGACCTCGTGCACACTAAGCATTTGCTCTACCACTGAGCTGTATCGTTCCCCTCAAGTGTTGATGTTTTAGTGTGTCTGGTAAATGGCAATCTTGTTCCTGACTTTGAGAGCCAATTCAGAGATAGATAAAAATATCAGCTTTATTTATAATGAATGTTGTGCTAGAGTATGTCACTCAGTCCTTGCTGAACACACCCCAGAATTAGACATACCCACTCAGTCACGGGCACACTAGCCACCCGCAAGCCTCCCTCTTCTGGGCAGAGTCAGCCTTCTCTGCAAAGCTTACCATAAGACCTGGACAAAGGGAGAGCCCACATTCCATGCAGGCAGCTGGCCCCCAAGGAGGGAGGATCATACGTGTGGCTGACCCCAAAACTCCAACCAGAAAATCAGTTCTTCTTAAGAATAAAGAAAAGGCTAGAGGGAGGCCAGGAGTTTTACACTAACAGAAAATTCAGACCCATAAGAAGAAACCACAAGAAGGAGGAAGAAGAACCCCATAGCAACATTACTGACTTGAAGCCAGTAGGGAGGATTGGAGTTCACCTTTAGGAGAAATGTGGCAGGAAAGGAGGAGCCAAGAGATCGCCTGGCAGGAATAATGGCGACCCACTGAAATCCACAACTTTCACCAGTGTTGCACTATAGCCCAAGGGCAAGGATGCAGAAAGCAAGTGACGCGTGAGGCATGGAAAGGGAAGCTGAAGGGAACCTGTGCTCCAGGAACTAGTCGGTGCAGGTGTCACAATGATGTCAGGGTTCGCAAAGGGCAGCAGAAACCTTATGTTGCCTGCAGCAACCAGTTATTCCTGCCTAGCCCTGGAGTCCTCATCTGACAGATAAAGGGTCAGGGATGGTTACTATTATGCTGAAAGTAAGGGAGACACAACCTAGGATGTCAGTAAGAGCATCACTGAGTGGCTGACTGGAGTCAGAGCAGAAAGTAGAAAGAAAAGGCTAATAACTTAGATGACTTGAATTCTAGAAACCAAGGAGGTGTGAGGCATGACCATGTTTGTATGTATTTCTGATGCAGCCTAGAGGGAGAATCATTGAGAACTTAATATTCTTTTAGTAACAACTCAGTATTTTGCTTCCTAAAAAGAAGGAGGACAGGAGATTAAAGACCTGAGTCTTGTTTTTTGTTTAGACTTTCACATATAAAATCTCTGTGAGGAAGCATAACCAGGTTCTTCCCTGGGGAGGGTCTCCCTACAATTCCTAAACTTAAAAGGCAGCCCCACATGAAGAAGTCAAGGGGAATGAAAACAGCTGAATGTGAAATTTGGACTGGATGAGACAAGTCTATGATCGCTAGACCTGGAATAAAATTACAGGGTAGGAATAGTCTTAGAACTCAATATAGAATGCCATGGGATCTTGAACATGGGTTTCTTCAAGTATGAACGGGACCTAGTTGTCCCACTAACATTATGTTTTTATGTCAGCATTCAACTCTCTCATTAAGGAAATGTTCCCATATAATTTACAAGCTGCCTTGCAGGTGAAGGGTGATCATTGCACAAGAAAAGATAATTGCAGATAAAACAAGTTTTAATAACTGGCTTCCTACTGGGCTCCAAATGTCTAGGTTCTGTCCTTAGGAAGGACACATAAGGACTCTGTCCATGAGAGCATGAATCTGGATCTTACATTTAATAGATCAAAGTCTATGAAAGTCCAATAGAGTTACGCCCCAGATAAGTATTCTCTTGGAAGTTAGTACCAAAGTTCTACAAGCTTATATATTGTTGTGCCTGGCATTTGAATGAAATGGAAAACATTTACAATGCCTTAACAAAAATGCACTTTCGTTAAACTCCTTTAAGTTTTCGTGGTGTAACATTCAAAAATCCCTAGGTAACAGAGCCACTGAGATACAGATCCAAGTACAGGAAGGTTTGTAGCGGTCCTGCCTGGCACGGCCATGTCATTCTGCACTTGGAAAGCACCTACTTCGTGGTGTACCTTCCTTTACACAATTTCACCTTTCCCAACAGTATCCTGCTACACGTGTTGTTGTTATTATTGTCATGATTATTATCCTTGCTTCACGAATCACTTCCTGGTAAGAGAGGCACCACAAACAGGAGCCAGTGGAGTCGCTTTGTCCCTCATGAGGATACAGGCACGTCTCAGAACGACTCCCGCTGTTAGCTAAACGTTCATCAGAAACAGCCTTTGTTTTCTTCTTGAAAACAAACTAAACAGACAAAAAGACTCATGATATCTAATGTCCGCTGTTAATCTGGAACCTTTAACTTTTACTTTCTGAATTTAAAATACAAGTAGAAATATATATATATATATATATATAAAGGATACCAGACAATAACTAAAATCTACCTGAAGAAATAAAGAACACCAGTAAAAGTAACTACATAGGTAAGTATAAAAGACATAAATGTATGTTTTGGTTTTAACTACTTTTTAATATCTATATAATTTTAAAAAACAACTGCATAGAGCAATAATTACAAGTCTATGTTGACAGGCACACAATGTATAATGATGTAATTAGTAGGCAAGGAAAGCATGGAGCTTTATAGGAGCAATTGTTTTGTATACTATTGAAAAAGTTGACATTAATCTGAACTACATTGTTATTAAGATACTCATTTTAATGCCCAGGACATCCACTAAGAAAATAATTCAAAAACATACAATAAAAGAAACAGGAGAATTAAAAATGTCTAGAAAAGACTAGAAAATGTCTACTTAACACAGAAAAAGGTAGTAATGGAAGAACTGAAGAACAAAAAAAGACATAAGACATGTAGAAAACAAACAGCAACGCAGCAGAGGAAAGTTCTTCCTTCTCAGTAATCATACAAAATGTAAATGGATTAAACTGTCCAGTTAAAAGACACAGACTGGCAGAATAGATTTTTTTTTTAATATGATCTGTATGCTGTCTACAGAGACATACTTCATAGTCACAGATACAAATAGTTTGAAAGTAAAAAGATGAAAACAGATATTCCATGCAAACAATAAGCAAAAAAGAGCTGCAGTGGCTATACTGGTATCAGACAAAATGCATTTTTAAGACAAAAATTGTTACTCAAAATGAAAAAGGACATTACATAAAGACAAAGAAGATGTAACAATTATAAATATATATGCAGAGCCTCATAATCTATGACTACATATATGAAGCAAAAACTGACAGAACTGAAGGGAGGAACACACAGTTCTAAGATAATAGTTGGAGAACCCAATATCTCATTTTTATTAATGACAGAGCTAGACAGAAGATCATCAAGGAAATAAGTCTCAATAAATTTTTAAAAGATTGAAATAATTCAGAGTATGTTGTCCAATCACAATGAAATAAAAGGATTTAATAACAAAAGAAAATTTGGAAAATTTACAAATATGTGAAAATTGAATAACACATTCCTAAATAACCAATGGATCAAAGAAGAAACTGTTCACAAGAGAAATTAGAAAATATTTCAAAGCTGCACAACAGTATGAATGTACTTAATGCCACTAAACTGGACACTAAAAAATGGTTAAGATGGCAAATTTTGTATTATGTTTATTTGACCACAATTAAACTTTTTTGAAAAAAGGAAAGATAGAAAATATTTCAAAATGAACAAAAAATGAAAACACAACATGACCAAAACTTACGGGATGTAGCAAAAGCAGTGCCAGAAGAACATTTATAACTGTAAACACCTACATTAAAGAAAGAAGAAAGATCTCAAAGGCATTGAGCAGTGAAGTAATGAATAGACCACCATCGAGTTCCCACACTGATCACTGAACTGCTCACAAACAGGCAGATCCCAAAAGCACTGAAAAGGCTTTGAGACTAAACTGAAACTGAAATCACCACCCACAGAAACCATATTAGAATGTGTAGGTTGGACCTAGCCGGGTCAATCATTTGCTAAAACAAAAATATCAACATTATCCACAGGATTTAAACCAGACTTCTAATCAAATGACATAATATTCAAAAGGTCCAAGATACAATCTGAAATAATTTGGAATATGAAGAACCCAGAAAATGTCAACTCACCTGGGTGAAAAAAGACAACAAATAAGTATCAACGCCAAGATAACACAGATTTTGGAATTACCCGAGAAAGGCTTTAAAGTAGCTGTTATTAAAATGCTTGAAACTAATAGAAAAAAATAGAAAGTCTTAGTTAAAAAAAAAAAGGAAACTATAAAGAAGACCCAATGGAAATTTTAAAAACTGAAATATACACTAAGTGAATCTCACTGGATAGGCTCAATAGCATAACAGAAATGACAGAGGAAAGAATCAGTAAACTTGAAGGTATATCAGGACAAATAATCCAGTGTGAACAACAGAGAGTAAACAGACTGAAAAAAAATAGCCTCAGGGGCCTGGGGGACAATAACAAAATGTATGACATTTGTGTCTTCAGAGTCCCAGAGAGGAGAAAATGTGTGGTGAAGAAAAGAATATTTTAAGAAGTAATATCTGAAAACTTCTCAAGTCGGGTGAAAGACATAAACCTACAGGTTAAAGAAATTTATCAAAGGCTAAGCAGGATTAACTCAAAGAAATCCACACTTAGACATATGTTAGAAATTGCTGAAAACAAAAGACAAAAAAAAAAAAGTTGATAGAAGCCAGAGGAAAATGATGTATTATTTACAGAGAAACAGCAATTTGAATAATGGCAAATTTCTTAATAGAAACCATGGAGACCAGGATTAAGTAACACTGTGTTTTTAAGGCTGAAAGAAAAGAACTGTCCATCAAAATTCTATAATCAACAAAGCATCCTTCAGGAGTGAATATGAAATGAAGATATTTACAGACAGAGGAAAACTAAGATGACTAGATAAAGAAGATGTGGTGTGTATGTATCCAAAATGGAATATTATTCAACCATGAGAAAGGAGGAAGTCCTGCCGTTTGTGACAACCTGGATGGGCCCTGAGGGCATTTTGCTAAGTAAGATAAATCAAACAGAGAAAGACAAACACTGCGTGATATCACTTATATGTGAAATCTAAAAACGCTGAACTCAGAGAAATACAGGATAGACTGGTGGTTACCTGGGCTGGGGGAAAAGCTGGGGGGATTGGCGAGGTACAAACCTGCAACCAGAAGATGAGTAAGTTCTGCAGATCTAATGCCCAGCAGAGTGATTACAGGCAACAATACTGTTGTAAACTTCGAAGTTGCTAACAGAGTAGATCTTAATTGTGCCCACCACAAAAAAGAAATGATAATTATGTGACATGGCATGATAGACGTGTTAGCTAACACTATGGTGGCCATCATATTTCAACATATAAATGTAACAAATCAACACGTTGTACACCTTAAACTTCCACAATGTTATATGTCCATTCTATCTCCATGAAAACAAAACATTTTTTAAAACCCCATGCTCACACAAAACTTGCACATGAATGTTGATAGCAGCTCCTTTAATATTTGCCAAAAAAAAAAAAAAAAAGGAACTAACCCAAACATCCTTTGGCAAATACTGTGGTCCATGTAGTACTATGTAATACCATGTAATGCTACTCAGCAATTAAAAGGAACAAACAATTAACACATGCATGAAAGTCAAAGACATTCTGCCGAAAGAAGCCAGTGTCAAAAGGTCACCTACTGCATGATTCAATTATTTGACTTTCTCCAAAATATAAAACTACAGGGACGAAGAACTGATCAGTAGTTGCAGGGATGAAGGGTCGGGGAAGGTGTGATTATAAAGGTTTAGCACAAGGGAGTCTTGGGGGATGGAGAGTTATTCTGAATCCTGATTGTGAGGTTGGTTACAGAAATTTATACATGTGTGACTATCCAAAGAACTCTACACACACATACACACACACACACAAAATAGTCCATTTCCTGTATGATAGTTTTAAAAAGAAAACATGAAATTAGAAACATGACATATTAGGAACATGTCTAAATTTTAGAGGGAATCAATTTTATTTCATGAGAAAGCCAAGCAAATCATCTTGGACTTAGAACAGTTTTTTGTTCCGTGTTGTGCTGGAAAAAAAATTCATTCTGTGCTGAAAGGAAAGCAGAATTAAGATGTTGAAATTTGGTGGCAGGGAGGGTGTAGTTCAGTGGTAGAGTGCATGCTGAGCATGCACAAGGTCCTGGGTTTAATCCCCAGTACCTCCATGAAAAATTAAAAAAAAAAAAAAAAAGATGTGGAAAGTTAGGAACGCTCATATCTCACTATGAGCTCTGTCCTAAATGATAGATATCTTTAACAAGTTTTCCTGCCAGTCAGTGTGTAAATCACTATGAGACTCTTACCAAGTTATTTCCTAACTTTCCCCGTCTGAAATGGAAATCCCTCCATGAATTCCCATCTATAAGATGTCAAGATTTATGATACATGGTTTAAGTAATTAACAAAGCTAGCATACGAGGTAGTTCCTTGCATGTCCTTTTTTTTTTTTTTTTCATCATTTCAGACAGAAGTGAACCTAAACTCGGTTTTTACTTTCTTCTTTCACACATGCTGTAAAAACTCAATGCAACTTCCCTGGATCTGGCATAGCCATCTGAAATGCGCGGTCTCCACACTGTAGCCGTTCACGGCGAGCTTGAAATAGCATCTGATGGTTTTTCTCAACTAAACCACATCGTGAAGAATTGTTTCTTCCCTGGCTTTAACTAAGGGGGTGGCAGGAGGGGCAGGAAATTTAAGGGTCACCTAAAGGGTCCTACAAAGAGCTTAGGGGGGAGGGGAGGGGAGAGAGGTGTAAAGGAGACTAGAGAATCAGATGAGTTTGGGGGTTCTTTTTTCTGTGTGAGTGGCAGGCAGTGCTGTTACCTGGATTAGGTAATACAGGGGAAAAAATAGGCAGAGAATTACACAAGATTTGAGAGGAAAGACACTCATCTATATTTTCCCAGCTTATTAATTTTTAAAGGTTTGCTTTATCACTAAATGTTGTGTCTGCTGAAGAATCTCAAGTTTGTTATGGAGGCAATGTGGTTTATAACACAAGAGGAGGCAATCATGCGGGCAATGGATCTGAAGCCAGCAAGGAGGCATTACATCTAACGGAGAAAACCAAGTCATACTTGAAGTCATGGAAGATTCATTGCAAAAAGGTCTTCTCTTGATCCCTGAAATGCAGAAGGAGAAAGGACCCTTAAAATTTATAGCAGGGTTCCCTATAGTGGGGAAACTTTTTTTTTATGAAGTCTGGTCAGTTTACAATGTTGTGTCAATTTCTGGTGTGCAGCGTCATGTTTCAGTCATAATACACATTCATAGACTTGTTTTCATATTCCTTTTCATCATAGGTTACTACAAGATATTGAATATAGCTCCCTGTGCTCTACAGATGAAACTTGTTGTTTATCTATTTTATATATACTAGTTAATATCTGCAAATCTCGGGCCCCCAATTTATCCCTTCCCACCTCCCTTCCCAATGGTGGAGAAGCTCTTAAAGAAGGAAGTCAGGGCTCCCCCTACATGGTGAATTCGGTGAAATTTGGTACTCCTGGTGGCAAAGCTTCAGGAAGTCAGACCCTTCCTGCTCAAATAATGTGGTTTCCTAAGAGGGCATAAAAATAGTCCTTGCCCCAGGAAAGAGTTGAGAATAGAAGCCAAGGACCCTCCCACACGTCAGAGCAGAGCTGTCAGTGTGGCCAGTGGAAGTCCAACATTAGCACACACAGTCATGGGGGAACAGAGGGCAAGGAGCTGCAGGGGTGGTGGGGAGTGAGGCAAGTGCAAGAGATGCAGTCAGGTGGGGAGTAGAAACTGTGCACAAGGAGGGGCGGCAGAGGATGGGGAAGTGGACAAGAGGGAAGCCAGAACAGGTGAGGGAATTTAGAAGGATCTGTGGAGTGGGGAGTAAAGCCATCCTAGAAACAGACTCAAAACAAGCTGGGTGACCAGAAAGACTGCCTACACATTCCCACCCAAAGATGGAAAGTGGGAGAAAATAAAAGTTTAACAAAAAGTCAGACTGAGCTGTTCTCCCTCACACACAGCTGAACTTGCCGGGACAGACCACCTCACTGCCGGGTTCCAGGGACCCAGAGGCTCCTGACTGGGAGCCGGGATCCCCTCTGCCGGCCACCCAGGGGACAAATTCAACTTTTAGAAAAGAGTCCCAGGTCCTGGGCATCACTTTCTGCCTTTCAGGGTTAGATTTCACAAACCGATGGAAAGAAATCGTACTGTGGGTAATCTTGAAATATGAAACATAGTCTATGCTAGCAGATTTCAGACAACATTATAGTTTCAGAGGCTGTTGCCTGATCTTCTAGGTGGTTAAGGAAAAAAAGAATCTAGGGATGGGTGGAGCTTAGTGGTAGAACACATGCTTACCAAGCATGAGGTCCTGGGTTCAATCCCCAGTACCTCCATTAAAAAAAAAAATCTAATAGCAGGAATTTATAATCTGCCATGGTCTTTCTTTCTTACAACTCCATTAAGGAAAGACTAATTATTACATATTATTAATTACTATAATTATTAAGCCATTTTAAGTTACTGGTATTCTTCAGACCATTAGATGGCCTCTTGTCCCTGAAGTAAACCATCTGATAATCTGAACTTAATTATTAAGTCATTTTCTGAAGCCCTAAACTCCAAGTAATGCTTTTAATTAATTCATTTTGTCCTCATAACCATTCATTGCCAACAGCTGTCATGAAAACTCAAAAATCGAAGTGCCGGTGTCTTCCGTTGTTATCAGAAGCAGTGTGAAGGACTAGCTGAGAGACCAAAGCTGGAGTCACACTGGGTGCCTTCAGATCCCAGCGCCACTGTGTGTCCTTAGGCAAATTACTTCCACGCTCTAGGACTTGATTTCCTCATCTGTAAAATGGGGACGATAAAACAGTGCCTACTTCATAGGGCTGTTTTGAGGGTTAAACGAGCCCGGAATAGTACCTCTATGAGTACTTACTAATGAATACACAAGGCACTTCGAGCAATGAACAGTAAATAGCACCGTCTGTGTTAATTGTATTTCTATCATTTTCTCGTGCTCCTCCCAGTAATTTTTAGTAGTTGTTAGGAGTGTGTGAAGTTTAAAATTATGCCCAGTGAGCTCCATGGGTCCCCAAAGACTGAAGAAAATCACATAACAAAAATAACATTTTTTGGCTTTTAGTATCTAGTTAATCTCGGTTTAACAACCCTATCCCTTTGTGTTCACCAGAGTTGAGAATATGTCAATGAGATTGGAAGAAATCAACGAAAGAGAAAATTTCATGAAAACTTCCCTACAGACGGTCGACCTTCGGCTCTCTCAACTAGAAGAACTATCTAACAGAATGGTGAATGCCCTGGAAAACCTCGCGGGAATTGACAAAGCCGACCTGATACAGACCCGGTCCCGAGCTTCTTCTGAATGTGATGCGTTGCACCTGCTCCGGCAGAGCAGCATCAACAGCGCCGACGGCTACAGCATGTACAGATACCATTTCAACGGGGAGGAGCTGTTGTACGAGGATACTTCTCTGTCCATGCCACCAGGGACAGGGTTCAGGAAAAAAGCCGGTTCCTTCCGCATGAAAGGAGAGAAGGACCAAAGAACGCACCTGGTACCCGAGCGTCAGGGCAGCCTGCACCTGTCACCCAGCACAAGCAAGCCAGCAACCCCGGAACGCGGTCGGCTCGCATTAGACAACGCCAAGAGCACTTCGGAGCCGAAATTAGGTCCCGATATTGGGATTTCAGCTGAAGATGATGAAAGGCAGGCTGACTCCAAAAGAGAAGAAACTATTTTCCCAAGTTCAGATCAAACAGATGTGATGCATGGACAGAACAAGACAGATTTGCAAAGCACTCGGCTAACAGTGGAAACAGCAAAGATCGAAGGCACCACTTCCCATCCCCTGGAAGAAACAAAGATGGCATGCAGTTACCCGGAGGAAACATTCAGGGCCTGTCAAACGGTGAAGTCCAGAAGCTTTATATATTCCCGTGGAAGAAAGCTGGTCAGCGGGGTTAACAATTGGAGTACAGAGTACAGCGCAGTCGTGGACCAAACATGCCCCTCCACAGTCCAGCAATGGACCACAGAATGGAAATACGAAGTTCAAAAGATTACGCGTTCTCGAAGCACAGACATCCCTTACTTTGGGTCAGAAGCAGCAGTGGAGGCTGAGCACAGAGGGCATTTCACGGATCCCGAAGATGAAAACTGTGTTTCCAAAACAGCCCCTCCGACCACCCGTCTGTCTCTAGCTGGTACGGATAGAACTGACCAGGAAAACTTACTGTCTGTGAAAACTGACCAAACTTTGGGATTCCCATATTTAAGGTCAAAAAGTTTACATGGCCATCCTAAGAAAGCGAAAGCCATTCGGGGCGACTTAGACAGATCTGGACACGCAAGCAGTGTTGGTAACTTAGTGGTTGTACCTGGAATTACGACAGAAAAACAGCAGGTTAAGCGAGAGAAGACGTCCACAGAAACTGAGTGCTAATGTGTTTTGTTTTTTTGATTTTTCAGTCAGAGCCACTGATGAGTACCATTTTGGTCATCTAAACATCATCAACTTCTAATAGTCTTTCTCTTTTTTCTTTTTTTTAATGGAGGTACTGGGGATTGAACCCAGGACCTCATGTATGCTAAGCACGCCCTCTGCCACTGAGCTATTACCCTCCCCCTAAACATCATCAGAAAACGTTTTCATTACAAATGTTTGGCAATTTGGACTTATTAATTTAAGATTTAATGCACTAAACTTAAAGTTATGTTTTGTTAGCATGTGTTAGTAAACTTAGTTGTTCTAGTTGGAGTAGGACCAATGAGAGTGATAATACTCCAGTCATGATAAACTGCTTAATCACTATACAAGATCCTACAGTCTATTTCTGGGGGCAACCAAGTAACCTAAGACATGCCTTTGGGTGCCACCAATAGGTTACTTAAGAGAGTCAGCAACTATGTAAGAAAGGGGAAATAAAGAGAAAGCAAACATGAAAAAAAAAAAGGAGAGGTGAGAGAGAAAAACAATAAAATAATGAGAATTGGAAAGAAGCCATAAACATCATGTGTTTTTATGGGGTTTTGTTTGTTTTATGTTTTAATGTTTTATGTTTGAAAATTACATGATGAAAAAAAAAAGTACATGATTACATCAAAGTTCACATTGTAACAGTGTAGGGTGACCAAGAGTTTTGTTGATGTGTAAAAATAAAGTATCCAATATGAATCTTCCTGTTGTCATAGAGTCCTTGATGGCAAACACAATTTTTTTTTAAATTGAAGTACCATCGGTTACAATGTGTCAATTTCTGGAGTACAGCACAATGTCCCCGTCATGCATATACATACATATATTCCTTTTCATATTCTTTTTTTATTAAAGCTTATTACAAGATGTTGAACATAGTTCCCTGTGCTATACAGCAGAAATGTTTTTAAATCTATTTTTATATATAGTGGCTAACATTTGTAAATCTCAAAGTCCCAGATTTGTCTCTTCTCACCCTCTTTCCCCTGTAACCATAAGATTGTTTACTATGTCTGCAAGTCTGTTTCTGTTTTGTAGATGAGTTCATTAGTGTCCTTTTTTTCTTTTCTTTTCTTTTTTTCTCAGATTCCACATATGAGTGATATCATATGGTATTTTTCTTTCTCTTTCTGGCTTACTTCACTGAGTTTGATAATCTCTAGGTCCATTCATATTGCTGCAAATGGCACTATTTTATTCTGTTTTACAAATGAAGGTACATTGGGGCCTGTTTTTTTCCAACAATATTTTAATTGCCTGGACTCTGCCTTTTATTTTATTTTTTTCTTTTTAATTGAAGTATAGTTGAATCACAATGTCATGTAAATTTCAGATGTACAGCATAGTGATTCAGTTTTACACATACATATATTTTTGCATTATAGATTATTACAAGATATTGAATGTTGTTCCCTGTGCTATACAGTAGGACCTTGCTGTTCATCTATTGTATATATAGTAGTGTGTATCTGAAAATCCCAAACTCCCAATTTATCCCTCTTCCCTTTCCCCTTTGGTAACCATAAGTTTGTTTTCTATGTCTGTGAGCCTGTTTCTGTTTTGTAAGTAAGTTCAATTGTATCATTTTTTTTAGATTCCACATATAAGTGACATATAATATTTACCTTTCTCTGACTTAACTTCAAATTAGTATGATAATCTCTAGGTCCATGTTGCTGCAAATGGCATTATTTCATTCTTTTTTATGGCTGAGTAGTATTCCATTGAACATATACACCACATTTTCTTTAGCCAGTCACCTGTCGATGGACATTTAGGTTGTTTCCATGTCTTGGTATTGTAAATAGTGCTACTGTGAACACTAGGGTTCAAGAATCTTTTCAAATTAGAGTAAGGACATGTCTTTCTGATGTGCTTTTATTGTCCATAGGAGTGCTATTCAGTTCTTCTCTTTTTCATTATAATAGTTTTCTGTGGGATTTGGCTTCCATAATTTCCTTTGATTATATGTATGACAAATGGGTTTTCTCAAACTCTTTGAAGGAGGCAGTTGTCGGGATAGCTTTTCCAACTTCACAGAGAACCTTTTTTATTTTGAGTCCAGCATTAAAATTTTTTCGATTCAGTTTACTTTCAGAGATTTCCTGGTCCTCCATTTTTATCTGGACCCTCCCTTCCCTTTGTCTTTACTTGGCTCAATTTCATTTCCATGCCCAGCACTTTGTCCTCAGTGTGGGTCCCTTTCCTTGAAGGGAGCCCAGGTGGATCTGTTTCAAGAGTTCCTGTAGCAATGCTGTTCCAGACGCTCAGACCGTACCTTGAGCCTCATGCTCTGGGAGACGGCAAACATCACTTCCTATCTCACTCGCTCTTCTCAACTCGACTGGCTGAACCAGTAAATACCTTTTGGCTATTCTAGGATTCTCCAGATGCCTGATTGATTCCCTTTGCTGATATTACAAAGGGCTTGTAACTGCTATGGGTTTGCTCCTCCTTGTCTATATTCTGGAAATCATGGGAAGACCATTTCACTTAGATTTGTCATTGATATTGTCCGTGGGTTTTTTGGTTTCGCTTTACAGTCCCTTTGTCTGCTTTTCCATGGTGACTGAACAATTACGCTGCTGCTGTCATCTTCCCAGAATCCCCCCTCAAGAAACAGATTTTTTTATTAATGACTTAATAGTCATCTTAAAGGATGATATACCCAGGCAATGGCACCGTCTTGCAGACATTCCACATAACCATTATACGTCCCCTCTCCCACTGCCATCACCATCACCTCCTTTTACCTGGACTGTTCTAACAGCTCCCACCTAGTCCCATGGCTTCTACCATGCTGCACCTCTACGGCAGGGTAAGTGAACATTTTAAATGCCAGTCACATCACATCACTCTCAGCTCAAAATGTTACAAAAACTTCTTAACTGTCAGGCCCCGTGTGACCTGGCTTGTTTCTTTTCTCTGACCCCTTCTCCCACTGGATTGGGCTGTTTTAAACACGCCAGGTAGGCTCTCACCTCAGGGCATTTGCACTGCTAGCCTCTCTTCCTTCTGGTTTCCACCTGGCTGACTCCCTCATGCCCGTTGATCTCTGCTCATAAGTCATCTTATCAAAAAGGCCTTCCATGACCACACTCCCTCTCCCATCGAAAAACAAAACACTCACCCTCCTCCCATGTTTAATTTTTCTTCATGGCACTCTTTATATATTATTTTTTTGGTATCTTTCCACCTATAGTAAAAGTGTCATGAAAGTAGAAACTTCATCTTCTTAGTGACCCAAGTGGTTTTTAACATAGAGTTAGCACTCAGAACAAATTTGGTAACTGACTGAATGACTATACAAATTACCAAGCACCTAATAGGTATTCAAGAGACATTAGTTCTTTTTTTCTTTTCACCAGGAAAAGGAAATGATCTATAGGGAATGCCAATATCCCCCATGATGGAAGAACCAATCACAGAAACAGAGTCAGAAAAACAACGGGGGGACAAAATAGTGACATCAGGGCCAAAGAAAGAAGATCAGGACGGGGAAGAAGCTATAAGACTAGTTCTAGGGGCTGTACTGTGTTCTCCCCAAATTCATACATTGAAGCCCTGACTTCCAATGTGACTGTATTTGGAGACAGGGCTTTTAGGAGGTAATTAAGGTTAAATGAGGTCACAAAGGGGGGTTAATGCCCCTATAAGAAGAGACACCTGAGTGAGATCCAACACCCTCCCCTCAACCCTATCCCCAATCTCCCAGCTCTCTCCACTGTCCAAGCCAGGCACAGAGCTCTCACCAGAATTCTAGCCTGCCTTTACTTTGATCTTGGACTTCCCAGCCTCCAGAACTCTGAGAAATCAATTCGTGTTAAGCCACCCAGTTTGTGATCTTTTTCTTATGGCAACTCAAGTAGACTAATACAATTAGCCATCTGCAAATGTCATAAAATTTAGGGTGGGTCCTAACAAGTCTGGGAATCAGAGTTTTTCCATTTTTCAATTTTTTTGTCATGTATTAGAGTCATAGATCCTAAGAAAACCTGTACAGCAAAGACTAAATCATAGTAAGTCATTTCAGTATTGAGAAAGATCCACATATTCCTTGAAGAGTATTTATGGAAAAATTTCATTTTTTCCAGTGTTATTGAGATATAATTGACATACATCACTGTATAAGCTTAAGGTGTACAGCATAATGATTTGACATGCATATATCATGGAATGATTACCTCAGTAAGTTGGTGTCGGCATCTCATACAGATACAATAAAAGGAGAAAAAAAATTTTTCTTCCTTGTGATGTGAACTCTCGGGATTTACTCTCTTAACAACTTTCCTATAAATCACCCAGCAGTGTAACTATAGGCATCACGCTGTACATTACATCCCTATTGCTGATTTATCTTGTAACCAGAAATATGTACCTTTTGGCCACCTTTCTCCAGTTCTCCCTCTTCCCACCCCCTGCTTCTGGTAAACAAATCTGATCTCTTTTTCTATGCATTTAGTTTTTTTTTTTTTTAATCCATATAATGTAGAGAAATCAGGGACATGTTATTTAAATGTATGTGCACAACAGTCTCTTTGATCCCTGTAACTCAATGGACTTAACATTTTAAAATACAATGTGGTTGCAGAGCAAAATGGAATATGTTACTCAAACAAGTTAATCAGAAAGATTAGTGGGGTTCTGGATCCAGAATAAATTATTTTCAAAAAAATAAAGGTAACTTTTGAACCTTTGTTTAAATTTGTAGTGTTTCCATTAGCAAGACTTGTCAGTATGACTGTGATTTGTATGGCCACATTGGAGCTTCCTTGTGATAGTAATCATAAAATGCTGGATTAGGGATTTATCCCTCAAAGCATAAGAAAAGTCTAGTCTCAACGAAAAGATTTACCAAAATGCAACACCACTAGCCCCCTTCTACCAAAGGCTGCTCCAGTTCAGAAATATGGTGTTCAGAAATGCCCTACGCTTGATAGGCTGAAATTCGTCTGTTCTTTGCAATTAATGGGTAGATTATTCGGTCCGTAGCCTACTGAAGCCCTCCACACCGTCAAGGTCTTACTATTGCCGGGCTTTTGATCATTTATCTGCTCAGCAGAATCTTTACATGTGAGGATAAGCAAGAAAAGAAAGGCAAGTCGCTTAAAATCTTTTTCCACATTAAAGTTTAATAAAGAGGGTAGAACTTAGACTAAACTGGGGAGTCCGGGTTGCCTGCCAGTGTCCTCTGTCCGTAGCCCCACAGCCCACGCCGGCTTCAGCACCCCATGGAAATCCGCAGTCGGCCCCGCTGGTGGGGGCTCCCAGTCTCGGAGGTTTCCGCGGAGATCACCACGGGGTGATGGAGCACCCAGTGTGGGACCTTAAGGGGCTTGATCAGATCACTGCCGGCTGCACTGGGACACTCCCGGTGCCTGTCCCTCACATGTGGGCGCAGACAGTATGACCTGCCGAGTCCGGGGCTCCGGAGTCCCCTTCCCCCGCGCAGGGCTCTTTCCAACCACTGGGAATAACAATGATCGCGTAAGCCGGGTCACTAGAGAGCAGCAGTCCAGGAAGCTGCCCCGGGAGGAGCTGGATCGCTGGGCAGTCGGCAAGGAGGGCGGCCTCCCGCTGCCTCCGGAACCCACCGCTGGCAACCATGACACACGCGGGCCGCCGTGACCTCCGAGGGCCGCAGTGACCCCCGCGGGCCGCCGTAGGAGCGTCCTCGCCCCGCCTGGGCCGTGCTTTCAAGATGGCTACCAGGCCCCGCCCCGCCCCCGCGCCCTCGCTGAGGGCCGGGCAGCGGCGCACGGCGCGAACTTCGCGTTCCGGCGCCTGCGCGGCCTAGAGGCCGGGAGCGGCCGGCCTCCGGCCCAGTGAGCGCCGTCTCCCGGGGCGGGGCCGGCCGCCGGGCCCCTTCCGGGGATGGACCCCGGCTCCTCCCCGCTCGGGCGGGCGCTCCGCCGCATCCCCGCCCGTCAGCCCGCCCAGCCCGGCTGGCTGCAGACCGAGCTGGGCGGCCGCGCGGGGAGCTCTCGACCCTCGGGCGTTGGGAGGCGTCAGCGCTGCCGCTGGCCCGCGGCAGGTCCCGGGCCGCGACCGGGCCGGGCCGAGCAGGCGGCGGCACCATGTTCTCACTCAAGCCGCCCAGACCCACCTTCAGGTCCTACCTCCTGCCGCCGCCCCAGGTAAACAGCGCTCTCCTCGCAGACGCCCTCTCCTCGCGCTTCCGGGGAGCCGGCCCGGAGCAGGGGGACCCGGAGGCCGCCCCGACCCGGTCCCCGTCCCCGTCCCCGGGCGCGCGCCTTCTCTGGAGCCCCGGCGGCTTGGTGGGAACTTGTAAAAGTCCGGCCCGAGACCTGAGGTCCGTAGTTCGGCGGGTGACGAGACCCAAGGGAGCGGTCGGAACTGGAGTTACTTAGCCCTTCGCCTGGCGACGGTCCCCGCTGTGACCGCCGGCGTGATTGCACGGCTGTGGGCGCCTAGCACCAGAGGTCACCTGCCTGTCATCAGCGTGAACCCCTGGAAGCGGCTTAGGCGGTGTTAGCGTTTTCACGGTCAGACTCCCAGTTCCATCGTGAGCAGATCTTTAAAACAGCTTGTTTAAAATGTGCAAGAATTTAAGTGGGAGGGATGAGTGTCTGTCGCGTGTGTCAGCCCTTAGAAAACAAGTTTGCTGTCGTCTCTCACGGGGGAAGAAGTTTTGATTTTGATTTATTTTACTCCTGTATTTCAGACAGATGATAAGATTGATTCAGAACCGAAGATTAAAAAACTGGAGCCAGTTCTTTTGCCAGGTAAACATTAGAGTTCTAACAGATACTTTAGGAACGTGTTTGGGTCTAAGGTAATTATACCAACAAGTACTATATGGTTAACTTTCTTCACTTTATTTTTCCCCCTCCTCGTTTACTTTACATTTTAGCCAGTTAAAAATCTAACGACTGAGGAGGGCAAAAAAAAAAAGTTATAACTAAAGGACAGCAACAAAAAGTAGTGATTAATGATGTTTGGTCCTTGAAACTTGAAGCATGGTGGGAAACTGTCAGGAATATCACTACCTTATTTCCTTTTTTGTCTGCCGAAATGTTCTTTTTTAAAGCAATTATTAATGGCGTAGGTTGTGGAAGTACTCTTTATCCTTCACGTCAGTTGCAACTTCATGAATTAATGATGAATAGTCACGTCATCATTTTAATAGTATGCAAAGCAACTTTCATTATGTCTGGGTCTCTGCACCAATAACAGAGGTTAGTGAACTTTGAATTACTTACTTGGCAATTGTTTTTTGAAGGGCTCAGCTGTGTTTGCAAATCTCCTTGTTTCAGTTTAGAATGGGGTTTCTCAACAGAGGCACTATGGACATGTTGGACCTGATAATCCGTTGTTGGAGGGCTGTCCTGTGCATTGTGGGATGTTTAGCAGCATCCCTGGCCTCTACCCACTAGATGCCAGTAGTACCCCCTCCTCTGCCTCCTACTTGGAGAACCAGAATGTCCCCCAGACATTGCCAGACCCTTTTGGGGTAGGGGGGCAGACCCCTGGGAGCAAAATTTTCTACCTGTGGAAAAGCACTGGCTTAGAACAAAATTGACCTTAGAGGACGTTAGAGGTAGAGGTTGGAATTGATGGTAACTGGTTTAATTTTAAAGCATGTAAGATATTTATTTGATTGGTATTTTGAATTTTATAACAATTACATCATAATTAGGAAAAGTTAGTTGTTTAATACTATTACCGGGTGAAGTAGCCAGATACTTAGGAAAGCCTGTTTTAAACCTGAAATATAATCAAATGCCAGTTTGTGTGGGTACTATCAACAGTATTAAAAATCTCAGTCATTACTTAATGCTAAATCTGGTAAAATGATTAAAACTTTATAGGTAGTAGTTGAACAAATATGGAAACTTTAAATTTTGTCCTTTAAATTTTTTAATATTTAGTAGGAACAAACCAATTAAAAACATCAACCTATGGTTCCATATGACAGATGTGAAGTTTTAAAATTGTTCTAAACTTTATTATGGGAATTAGTTATAAATATTTTCTCTTTGTTTTGTTAATGCTTTTTAGCCAAACAGTGTGTGCTAAATTATCCTTTGTACTTTCCCTGGGAGTGAATGGTAGAATTAATAAGTAACCTTTGCTCCCTGTGAGTGCGCTGTTTTGGTCTTCGTCACTCCAGACATTTAAAAGTCCACTGTGGCAAACACTCCTCGTCCTGAATGAGTGCCTGTGAGCTATTGAACTTTGGCTTCTTTTACTTTGTCTGAACAGGCACTGTTCTTAAGCTTTGATTCCGCCCTACCAATACTGTGGTTTGACACTAATAAACCACAAGGTCTTAGCTACAAATGATAGTGCTTGATTTTTTTTAAATTTACTTTGATACTTAAGATATGTTCACAAAAAGAGTTACTAAATCTCCATAAGCTTGAAGAACTTTACATTGAAGGATTATCTGTTCTGTAGAATTAACTAAAAACTTACCTTTCTATTAAAAAGTCTGAGTTTTCTGGGGAAGATGTAAACCCGTGTCCAGACTGTATGTGGTTTCCTCGTCCTAGAATTGCTAAGTCTGGATTCTCTGACCCATGTTTTTCCTCTTTGGCTCTGCGTACAGAATGGCTTTGGCACCCAGTGTGCTTTCTGTACCTAACCTTTTCCTCAGAACATTTAGTCAATCCTAAATGAATGTGTCTTTTGCCCTTCTTCCCCACCCCTTCTGTTCTTACCTTCTCGTTGCTGGCCTTCCCACATCCTTCCCAGTTCTCTCTGTCTGGCTACTTGGCTGTAGTCTCTCTTCCCTGCTTCACCTCTCAGTCCCATCTCTGACTGCCACTGGAACCTCTGAGGCTCCTTTTTTGGCCTGCAACCTACAACCCCCTACCTGTGAAATGTGGAAGACAGGTGGAAAGGACCTGAAGTGTTGGTGATCTAAAGACCTGGGCTAGGTTAGGGCTTTTACTCAAAGAGCTTAATAATAAAGTTCTGGCCTTCCTTATGGTCAGAAACCAAGAGAAAACTTGGCCAAGTCACCTGTGGCTTTAACACAGGCACATGAAACAAGGAAGTGATTGTTCAGAGATACAGTGTTGGATGTTGTGTTTTGACATAATGCCTTGGGTTCAAGGATATCCTACTTCAGCTGCCCAGAGTTTGAACTTTTAATTCAATAAGCAGATGAAAATTAAAACACAAAGTCAATTGTTTACTTGTGTGCGGTTACCCAGTGCTCTGTTGGAACCTAACGAGGCTAAATTTAAAAGGATCTTCATCTTTTATTAAACAAAGAAAACAGAAGAAACTGACCAGTGATTTAATTTACACTGTGGTTTATGTTAGTAGTTTTTGACTTAACTGATTCATGATTCTCCTTGAGATGGAGATTGTACCTGGTGCAGTTTTGTGGCCCTGAAGTAAGCAGAGTGCATTGAGGTGTGGCTTGAGTGAGTGACTGAATGAAGGGACCCCTCAGACCACCTGCTAAAATTGCCCCCATAGAGAGAGACACACACACACACACACATACACACACACACACACACTCTCTCTCTCTCTCTCTCTCTCTCTCTCCCCGACTTTCAGATTTAGGCTGAAGAGGAAGACTCTTATTTTAAGCCACATGTCTCTGCTCTCTCCCAGAGCCACACTTCTCAAGAAAACTGTATCTGAGCCTGGGGCTGAAATCCAGTGCTCTGTCTGAGCATCTGGCCTCTGCCTGGGCTTTCTCTTCATCTTCCCATCATTTCCTGAATCTCATCCTTTAATGATTGTGTTGTGTATATAAAATCACCCCAGTCCTTTTGAAGCTAGGGTGAGTATGACTTTTAAAGCTTGTGTGTGTGTGTGTGTGTGTTCCAGCATGCACTGGTGACAGCAGGTACTGCCAGGCTGTGCCTGTGTCTGTGTTGATAGCAGCTGGACTGTTGGACCCACTCACTGAGCATGTGAGTTCCTCCCGATGCCCAGCTCTGTGCTGGAGGCAGCGTACGGTGGAATCACAGCTGGGCCCGAGCGGGCTCCAGGCTGCCCATGGACAAGGCAGAAGACCGTGACCTGGGTCAGTGGTTTCCAAAGTCTAGTCAGGGCCTGGCTGTCATCAGATCTGGGTGAAATTTTTAGCAGCCCTGGATCACGTTGAGAAAATTAAGAAAAATGCTACTTTTTTCCCCTAATGCTAAACTGACTTGATTGACAGGATTGTCCTTTATTCTGAGAGTATGTCCTCCCAGCTTCCTTGGTGTAGATCATTTTCTCTTGTTAAATGATGGTGATGGTAGCTGTGGCTTTTAAAAAAGGTTTTTTTTTTAAGTTAGCAAAATAAAAGGTTAAGAACTCTGCTATTGGTTCTCTGAATTATTTTTGTAGCATACCTGTTATGTGGAATTGGAGCTAGAAATCACTCAGTGAAATTCTTACGATAGTATAGGTACAATTTAATGAGCGCTCACACAGAGAACACCAATTACTTCCACCATCTTCTGAAAAATGCACCCTCCCTCTCAACAAATTCCTTTTCCCCGCCCCCACCCAGCCTGGGGTTCTGGTTTGGCCAGCAGGGACACCGCCTGCTAGCATAAGCACAGGGTTGCCTCTGGGTATTTTTGGGTTGGTACTAAGGGAAGATACCTTTCTGGTAGTGCGGTCAGTGGCCGCAGCTCCAGAAAACCTGTCCAGAAGGATGAGCGTTGCGTGTGGAGAGAGGTAGAAGCCAAACGCCAGGGGAGAGTCCTGATGGTGTTCGAGTTCCTGTGTTCCACTTTTCTGGAAGTCCAGCTGACACCAAAGCCGCAGAATTCTTCTTTTTGCTAAGCTAGTTCCAGGCTTGTTTCTGACACTTTCTATTAAGATCCTTAACTAATACAGGACATGGCTTACAGGCTACTCCTCAGAACAGGCCTGCCAGGCAGGTACCAATTTCTCTTCATCTGACAGGTGAGAACACTGTCCCTGGTTGTAGAGGTTAAGTAACCTGCCCGATATCACCCCATGTCACCCAGCTCGCAAGGTCAGAGCAGAATTACGAGCCCAGCTCCTAGGCTGTACCTTTAACTGCTAAGCAGTAGGGCCTCCCTGACTGTGTGGTGACATTAGGGTACAGAGTTGGGCTTTGGAACTGGCGAGTGTGTGGATGGGTGGCATCCTGGAGGGCGTACCCCAGCGAGGTGGCGGGAGCTCTGCCCTTGGCGCTGCCCGCTCCGCAGCAGGGACAGATTTTGATCCAGCCTGAGGAGCGGCTCTCAGACAGTGTCAGCTGCCTGAAGACGGAATGTCTTGGGAGTCAGTGGACTTCCTGTTGCTGCTGTGCCGAGGCGGAGGCTGGTGGAGTGCCAGCAGCTTTGTCGTGAGGGGGTGAGATTTGCAGTGAGTGGGGCTGCCCGGCCTTTTCTCTCTCTCAACGAGGGACATGATCTGCGGGCTCTGTGAGGTGGGAGGAGGGACGCCTTGCAGCGCTGTGGCTAACAGGAAGGGGTCATCGTTCTGCAGGTAGAGCAGTGGAAAGCTGGAAAAGACGGGGTCCTGCCCGTAGTCTCAGTTCATGGGCCAGCGTATCAGTAGAGGGGAGCAGAGGTCTTGCAGGCCCCCAGTTTGAGGGAGCGGTCGGGGACGGGAGGGGCCTTGCCCTCTGCATCCCGGTGCCAGCAGCACTTCCGGTGTGGGGTTGGCGATGAGATGAGATCAATCATGAATGCGCTGATTGTCAAGAGTCTTCTGTAATCAGATCAGAAAAGCCTGCAACCTTGGGCCATCTGGAAAATGAAAGTAGCCGTTGTTGGATAGATGTCGTGTTTATCTGCTTTTTTGTTTTCTTTAAACATATTCACTGTTTGGACCATTTATGTATGGTTGTTTTCTGCCTCACAGTCTTATTTCCTCAGTTGGATTGCGAATCCCTAATAGCAAAGACTGTCTCTTTCAGGTGCTTTGTGTTTCATTTTGTTTTTTAATACCTTTTTTGTAGATAAGCTTTAGAGGTAATTGTAGACTGATTTTTGTAGCATTTTCATCCTTAGATACCTTGCTTTTGAAAGACGGAAGGGCTTGTGACACATCCTTGGAACAGTGAACAGTGTAGCCAACTGCAGTGTCTTAGCGTTGGGTCTGTACCTCACCTGGACCACCTTAGGCCACCTCCTTACTCCTAACTCTCAGTCCGTCTGTATCTTGCAGCTCTTGCTCAGAAACGCTTCATGAACCTCCAGAAGTAAAATCCAGCTTACACAGGGTAAAATCCAAACTCTGTAGCCTCTGTGATTTGCTAATGCTCACCTTGCTGGCCTCTGCGCTGTTTCCCAGTGTTGATACTTGCTTCAGTCAGACTGGTTCCTTACTCTCTCCAGATACTGTATTCCTTATTTAGGCCTCTGTTATTATTGTCACATACATATTCTTTCTGTCTTAACCCTCACCTGCCTTAGAGATTTTTCTTCTCATCTCTTCCTGAGGTCTGCACTGCTAACCTTCCTCCAGCCCCCCATCCTGGGAGGCACTTACTGGACATGGTACTTGATTACATGCTTTTTTTGTATTGTGTGTGACCCTGTAAGGACCAGTGATGGCATCGGATGTTTTATGCTTGTCTTCTACGTAATTTCAACTTCTCTCAATAATTTTTAGGCCACTTTAATTCGTGAATTTATCTCCTGCTCAGGTGACAATTGGACTGTCCTGGTTTTAGTGTTGGAAGACCCTGAAACCGGGACTCCTCAGTCCCAGGCAGTCTGGGACAGTCACTCACTGTATGTAAAGCCACGAATTGAATTATGCTTTTGGCCTGTGCGCACTCCTAGGTAAATTAGCCCCTGTATAGAGTGAGGCTTTGTCTTAAACTATTTTTCAAGCTAAAATTTGTGGGGGAAATTATTTTAATCCATCACACGTGTATTGACTTTCTTAATGAGTAAGGTGTTACGAAAGACAATGTGACATGATTGTTGGTTCTTGGGGAGTTAAAAACTTGCCTGGCTCTACCACTCAGAGACTTACTAATTTTAATTTTATGTCCTTTCTTATTTATCTTTACAGATGGAAGGGTCTTGAGAAAACAAACTTAGGTAATTTCCTGATTCCTCCCCAGGTTATAATGAAAAGTCTTGGTCCATCATCTTCTCGTTTAGTTAATTTTTTCTGTGGTGATTTTGCTTACCCTGCACTGAAGTTGATGTCCTGCTTTTTCTTTGGTGCAGCTCCCCGGTAGCTTCCTACCAGTGGTGTGCTGGAAAGAGCTTGGTGCTGACAGCCTTCCCGCCACGGCTGGGCTTGTCCCACCTCTGGGCCACCAGAGGTGAGCGGGGCTGGCCTCTCCAGCCCTCCAGCACAGCGCCGCTCCCGCCTCAACAGTCTCTGGGAAGACTTCGTGGTCTTGGGGGTTTTGAAGCTTTTGTTATAAGTTTCCTTCTCAAGGTCGCTAATTTAAAATGTAGCAAGAATAGTCTCAGTGTTCTGTTTCTGTATCTGTCCTCTCTGAGAAGAGGCCTCTTTGTTTGCCTTGTTTCTTTCCTGTCCTGTCCGTTGGCTGGTTTTCTGGCCCGCAGAACTGCCCTACATGGCAGCAGCTTAGGGCAGCTCCCACCCCACATTCCTTCTTTTTCACAAAGTATGAGCAGAAAATTGCTACGTGAGCAGAGAGCTGTGCAGCAGGATCCACGTTAAAGACTGGTTCCACGTGAGCAGAACTGAGTGTTACAAAATAAAACTCATGCCAGGTTAACCTGATGCTTATTTAATGACACGTCTGATACTAATCAGTCCCAGGAACAGCGTCTTCCCGGAAGTGCCCTCCTTCTCTTTTCCTCCTTCCCTCCATCCCGCCCTACTTCTGTTCCTGCTCTCCCGAGGGCTCCTGTCTAGTCTCCACTCTAAAATCTGTGTGACAGTCTTCCTTGAAAGACCATAGCCTAGCGGGTCCCTATTTGACTTTTGCTATTGTTTCGTATTCCTTGTCCATTTTCTTATATAGTAGTTTTTATTTTTAAATAAACTTGGATTTATGAAAGAGCACAGATAGTTAACACATCCTCTTCACCCAGCTTCCCCTAATGTTAATATCTTGTAACCTTGATGCATTTAGCTAGACTAAGAAATTAACAGTACCATTAACTAAGCTGCAGGTTTTATTCACATCTCCCCAGTGTTTCCACTCATGGCCATTATCTGTTTCAGGGTCCCAGCCAGGGCACCTCCATACCATGTCTCCTTAGTCTCTTCCCCTGTGACACGTCTCCAGCTTTGCTGATGGACCCGGCATCCTTTTGTCCTCCCTCCCTCTCCCTCTCTCACTCCCCTCCTTCCCTTGCCTTTTTTTTTTTTTTTTTTTTTTCTTTCTTTCTCTCTTTCCTTACTTTCTGGCATTCTGGAACTATCAGAAGTCCCAGACTCATCACATTTTTCCCCTGCCCCAGCCCTGGAATCACACATTTCTCCAGGGAGCCCTGGTTCCTTTTATTGAAGAATGGTTTGTAGAGACCAAGATCCGAGCACTGAATGTACTTTGTTCCTGGAGAGTCACTGCATTCAGGTCTTCTCAGGAGATGGTGGAAAGTACGCACGGGTGTACTAACCCTTGTGCATGCACACATACATTTCCCTTTGTTTCTTTCTCTCTCCACCTTTGTGTATATGCCTGAGTTCATCTCAGATCCTGATCTAGCCCCACAGAGTTCATTCACAGGTTTGTGCTTCATTTTGCTTTTTTAAGATGGAAAACGGGGGCCAGAGGAGTTAGACCTGGATTTCCAGCTTCACCTTGTACTAGGGGCTGCTGCCCATCAGTGAGAAAGGAGTCTCTTGACTTGACTGTCACAGACGCGTTCCAGGGGAAGGTTGTGGTTCCTCAGCTCTGCTGAATGGGCCTCCCGAGCTCTCTGAGAGCACCGTTCATCGTAGATTAAAAGTACTCGTCCTCTGACAGGATGTGCTGCCGACATACTTTTTCCAAGCCCTGGTTCACAGTCCGAAGAGTTGTCACTTAGATAATCATCTCTAGCACAGAGGTTGCAAACTTTTTCTGTGAAGTACCCGGACAGTAACTGTTTTAGACTTTGCCCGCCATCAGGTCTCTTGTTGCAGGTACTTAGCTCAGCCTTTGTCCCGTGGAAGCGGTCACAGACAGGACATGAGTGAATGGGCTTGGCTACGTTTCAGTAAATTTTTATTTACAAACACCAGGGGCTGCATCTGGCTTGGCCAACCCTGGGACCCATTAAATGTGTTCTCCTCCTTTTATGTTTGTCTCATTCTTGGTGTACTTGTGGACTTGATCCATTACATTTGTGTCCTGGGGAAGAGAGTTGGGTTGGTGGAGAAGTGCTGGCTCTGAGTGCATGCATCCTAAATCCTCCTGGCTGTTAGCACTGGTGTGGCTGCGATGTCCTGTCCCAAAAGCCCTCCATCTTTCTTTCCATGATTACCCCTGCTCCCTTTCTCAGGAACCTCAAATCCTTTGGTATGGCTTTTTTTTTTTTTAAGTAAACTTTTTTTGAGTATAATACACAGAAGAAATATGTATGAATCATAAGTGCTAACTGGGTGCATTTCTGTAGCATTGTTTTGAGAGTCTTTGGATGAATCGGCTAGTTAAGGACAGGAGCACAGCATGAAGTGATGTAGGTTTACTTAGCGAGACAGTAGTTTTGGTATAAAGAAGTCAGTGTTGCAAGAGTGTGTCCTCAAACTGCCTGAAGTGGGAATGATTCATTTAGTTAGTCCTGTTCCCCCATCCCACTTCAAGTTAAGGGCCCTCTTAAAACTGGTAGCTAGGATTTTCTGATGGGGAGAAGAGGGTTGAGTTTTCGGTAGCCTGATTCTGATATGGCAGTTGGTAAACATTGTGTCCAGGGAGTTATAGAAGATTTAAATTTTATGTATTTGAATTATTTGATGAGTTTCGATGTATATTTTTGTCATTTAAAATATTTTATTGTTATAATCCAGTTAAGCCTAGTACTTTGAGTCTTTAATTCAGTTTTGTTACCTGCTGCATCTCAATAAAGTTCATTTAGTTCTAGGTAAGTATAGAGAAACAAGTATTAGATTTGAAATCAGAACACTTACTTGTAAGTTCCAAATGTACTTGTCACTGTATTTAAGACCTTAGGAAAGTGACCGAACCTCTTTGGGTCCAAGTCCCTTACCTGCCTTTCTTAGCTTATGGGTTTTTGTTGAAATAATCAGCTAGGAAAACATTGACACACTCCCCCTAGTAGTCTTTACAGCTCTCTGTGCATGTGGTGGGCAAGCAGGAGTGACTCTGTGACATTTTTCTGACTTCACGTAAGTTTACCACCTGGCACTGATCTTCTGACTCTCCTGGCTGTTTGGCCACGTTAAATGACTGGTTTCTGTCTGTCTGGTCCAGCTTCTGCTCAGCTGGCAGTGGTGGTCTGGCGAACCCGGAGCAGTGAAGTGCTTGCGACCCTCAGGTGGTGAGCACTCATGTGGTAGCAGGCACCTGCCACATGCTGAGCGTAACTAGAATGTCAGCTGAGGAGAAATCTGTCCATCTTCCACGCTCGTGGAGTGTGTGAGATGGGCACCGATTTAAGATGTTACGCAGTGTACGTAAGTGCAGCTGTGATAAATGCCAGGAATTACAGGTAAATGATGCTGTGATTGAGGGAGTTCATCTGGGCACAGAGGGTTTGTTTTGTTTTGTTTTGTTTTGTTTTGTTTTAAGGCATTCCTGAGAAAGTGATTGGGCCAAGGGAGAAGGAAGGAATATTCCAGGCAATGGCACAACATGTGCAGAGACCCCATGAATGGAAGCATTTGTGCCCCTGAGAGGGGTTAAAAGGCCCCTGTGGCTGGAGAATGAGGGTGGGAGGACAGTGGTGGAAGTACCAGGCCTGGTGGCCACATGAAGAACGCTTGTCTTCAGAGGGGAAAGGGACTCTGTTGCTTTGAGCCGAGAATTTGAATTTCATCCCCAAGTAGGTGTTAGGTTAGGATTCTTAAGACTAGTCTTGTGCATTTTTAAGAACTTTGAATAAAAGTTATTTTTGCAATTCAAATTTATCATAACGTTTTAATTAAGAGAGGGGATTATATTGAGACTCTAGTTCCATCTACAGATTGGTGGGTGTTGGGGGCTTGTCAGCAAACAGGTTCTGTCCGTCACTGTGGAAGGTTCCTGTACTGAGAGAAATAGGTAGGGTAGATCAGAACGCTGACTTTTCTACCATTGCCCCTGGAGACTGATTGCTTACAAATGTCCCTAGGTCTGGTTGCATTTTAGTACTTGAAGTTAAGGATTAATGATGACTGAGCTTTAAATCAGTTATAGAAAATTATTCTTTTTAAAGAACATGGTAACTTTTGGTTTCTTATATTTATTTCTTTAATCTTCCCTTTTAACTCTAAAACTATTTTAAAGTTTTATTGCCAACTAAGTTATAATTTGAGTACAGAGGGAAATTCAATTTGGCTTTATGGAATATATTTTTAAATAAATAAATTTCATTAGTAATTGTGAGGTTAACCCTGAACTGTTTCTCATCCCTTACAAAAGGAATCGAAGACATTGGTTTGGGAAATCAAGTCTCATGTTAGTAAAATACAAACAGTCCGTCAAGTAGAAACTCGACGGTGGTGTTTATTTCTTCTCTGTATTTCCTTTCGGTAAATACATAACAAGAGGCAGCAGAGCGTAGTAGTAAGGCGTACAGGCCCCTGTTCAGCCCCAGGGTTGAACCATCTCATCTTCAAGCTTTGTGCTTCTGTTTCTGTATCTCACAAAAGAGCAAGTGCCTCGCTGGGGCTGTTACTCTTGTGAGGACAAAGGCGCTCCTGGACCTGGGGGCCTTCAGTGTTTATTCTTATCACCATGAAACCTTCCTTCTAGGTCACACAGTGACTGTTGGCCTTTTGTGGTGTGGTTGTAGCTCACACAATGATATGTTTCTTTTTGTAAAGGAGAAATCGTCGTAAATGAAGTCAATTTTGTGAGAAAATGCATTGCATCGGACACAAGTCAGTACGATTTGTGGGGGAAACTGATATGCAGTAACTTCAAAATTTCCTTTATTACAGATGACCCAATGCCACTGCAGGTATGTTTTATTTGTATGCTGCTTAATTGAATCAAGGCTCTTGACTTTAATCAGTATATATTATTCCATAAAGCATAGATATGGAAACATTACAATAAAATTATTAATCAGTGATTAATATAAAGTTGGAATGTGTTATAGTAAAATTCAAAATGAAGCTCAAGGAGAATGATGAGACTTGAGCACAATTAGTGAGATAGTTTTAAGTCACCTTGCTTTGTTTATCCTCTGTGATCTTTGCTTATATATCCTTTTCAATAAGACTTCTTATTTCCTTTCTTCTAAATCTTTTAACCTACTCATCAAAAAAAAGATACCTTTTGTACTAGTCATTAAGAGAAGTACTTAATTATATAGCAAATAATCTCATAAATGCTGCACATTTTACATTTTATAGTATTTTTAACTGGTATTTTTCAAAAAAATCAAATTATCATTTCAAATTTCTAGTACAGTTAGAATGGAGAAAAATATTGATAAAGGTTTTCTTTAATAACTCTTGCTATCTTATATTCTTACTGGAAAACAACAGATCCATATAACTTTGGTTTTTTAAAAGTTCAGTCATTCGTTTCACTAACTTAAAAATCCTGGACTTTCCCTCAACTTATTTTTCATTTCAATTTGTAAAGTGTTACACACTTTTACCCCCTAGACCTTTATTTATAGTGGTAATTGTTTTCTAATTAAGTATTTGGATATTAATTCTAAACTTTTGCTTCAAGTGTCTAATTGTGGATACGTGTATTTCAGTCTAGTGCCATCTCCTGTAGTTGTATTTAGACTAAATTTAAGGCATTTGCAGATACCTGGTATGTAGTGACACCAACTTATTTGACTGTGGACTCGGGGTTTTCCCTTTGTTTTTAGCTTCATTTTGATCTTTGGCCCCAGATTTCACTGTAAATGAGACACATACACCTGGAATAGCTTAAGTCCAACATCACTAGTAGGAAAAATTAAACCAGTGCCCTACCAACAGAAGGCTGATAGCATAAACTGTGTTGTCCTTAGTGTGAAAATGTGTATAAAAAATGGATTTAAAAAATAAGCTGTAGTTTGCCTCAAGATTTTTATTTCTAGTAGACTTTCTGCTCTAAAGAGTTATTTTCTGCTTTAAAATCTCCAGTGTAAAAATTGAGCCATGATTTTACCCATTAAAATCTGATGACTTAGGAGCCGCATTTTCTTTATTATTTTAATGACAGTTTAACCAGAACTAGAAATGCAAATGTTTGCCTATGAAGTGATTGGCAGTATATTACACATCTAGTATGTTATAACGATACTGCAGTGTGTAATTTGGCCTAATTTTGTTTTTTAAAGTGTGGGGTAAAAGGTGGAGAGAATGTGAACACAGCATGTGTCTTTCTTCCTCCTTACTGTACTACTGAAGTCTGCTTGATCATCCTGCATCCTTAGAGTTGTCAGAGCTGCACAGGCAAAAAGCTTTTTGTTCTTTTTAGAGATAACAGTCGCAGTTTCTCATCACACTTAAAAGTAAGGCTCGTATTACATGAAGTTCTTGGGAAAAGAATTAACATGAACATGCTTTTTTGTTTCAGAAATTCCATTACAGAAACCTTCTTCTTGGTGAACATGACGTCCCTTTAACATGTATTGAGCAGATAGTCACGGGTATGTTATTATTCCTTACTCAGTCCATAAAAGCTGGTTCTATTCTGGAATTATTGCTTTAAGAGTCATACCTCAAATACTTGGGTTGGAATTTTATTTCTGGTTTTTTCCCTTTTTTTTTTTTTAAATTCCAGGAAAAGTAATGAAAATGAAATTAATAAATTATTTTTAAATGGGGATATAGAATGCATGGGATTTTATATTTTCTAGTATTTGTCTTCTTTTTAGTTAAAATTTTAATCACTAAATGTAGAGGTGGTGGTTTTGTGCAAAAAAATACCTTTAATATTGTCAAAAGCAAAGTTAAAACTGACCCCCAAAAGTTCTGGGAATTACATACAAGTGTGAAACATTCCAGAGAAGCGGTATTTAGGTGGTGGATGACCTTCCAGTTGTTTTCAGTAAGAATTTGTTAAAGTTTACTAAAAGCAGAGTGAGTAAGCAGAAAGAAATTTTTATTTTTTCTTTTTCAGTGAATGACCACAAGAGGAAGCAGAAAGTCCTAGGCCCAAACCAGAAACTGAAATTTAATCCAACAGAATTGATTATTTACTGTAAAGATTTCAGAATTGTCAGATTTCGCTTCGATGAATCAGGTCCTGAAAGTGCCAAAAAGGTAATCCTGTTAAGTTTTATCAGGTCCTGGATTTTACACTGTGTTTGCCAGTTGCAGCTCTATATGGAAGTTCTCATTTCTCACTTGCTCAGTTTTTTGTTTTTTTGGGTTTTTTAGGGGAAGTTATTTGATATCTCCTTATGTAAAGTCAAAGCTGGGAATGTTAATAGAACTATTTCCTTGGACTAGTTTATGGCTGCTTTAAAGTATTCTACATAATTTTTTTTATCAGCTCCTAAAATATGAAAAACTATCATGGATGTCTTTTACATTAAGACCATTACTGGCTTTTTTTCCTCCCCCCCGGGTTAAAAAGATTGAAAAGATGGTGATATACTGTAATTGAGGTATGGTAAGACTTTTAATTCTGTACCTCAGAATTTTATCAACAAACTAAAAGCCAGACCTAGGTTACATAAGGGCTATGTAATTGTAGGGGCCTAATAATTATTAGTGCTTTAAAGAAATTTTCGTGAATTAATAATTTGATATTCCACAAGGGCAGCTAAAAGCTAAGGACTTTTTAATTGGCTTGTTCTCCCCCTGCCTTCCGGGCAACATTTATTGCAAACTCATGGAGTAAGATTCAAAGGCAGAAATTCCTACTTCTTGGGTTCCACATTTTGGTGTTAGCAGAGGAGTGAAGCTGATGGTCCTGATGCCCCTTGGGCCAGTCTCTGGTGCAGCAGATGCAGAGAATAAGAACAGAATTTCCAGGGGAAGCCTGCTCTCCTATACTGGGCACAGGGAGGCAGTGAGGGAGCTTTTGTACCACCAAAAGTGGTGCCTTTGTGTTCCATGGTCGGGAGACTTACTACAGTGAATGTTCTGTTGATAACAAACGAAGCTGTCAGAAAGATCTTAAGGCAGCTGTCTTCATATACTTTGGTGAGGAAGTGATAGATTTATTTTTAGAACTAGAGTCAACAGTTTCTTCACAGAAGGGCAAACATGAGATGAATATCTAAAAATGCCTGACCATTGCAACTAGGTTACATAGCAGAGTGATGGTGGGATCCACAGCTGAAAGTTGTCAAGTAGATTACGTGACCATCTGTCTGCATGCTGTGGTGTGGAGAATTCAGCTGGAAGACTTTGAAAGCCCGTTTCAGCTGTTCAGTTCTGCAGTTTGTTATTTTGGCATTTTACTAATTTGAGATGCCTATTCTTATATAGAAAGACTTTAGAAATTAATTAGGTAGCAGACTGTATGTAAAACAGTTGAGCCAGGTTACTTTTTTGAACTTAAATATGGTTGTAATTTAATCAAAGCATCAGGACTCCACTTATGAAAAGGTTTACTTTAGAATGGGTAGCATCTCAAGAATAGAGGACACCATAGATCTGATGAGACTGAGTTAGGACAGGATATTTTTTAAGTAAGAAATTGATACAGTGGCCCAGTTTGGTTCTTTCAGAAAATTTACATCTCTGCTATTCTCTACTATATCTTAGTAACTGGAAATCATGATTATTCGGCTCATTCTGGTGCCATCTAGAATACTCGTTGGTCACTTTTGATGTGTGAGGCAATGTGCTAAGTTTAGTTGAGGAGATAAACATGAACAAATGAAAATTAAATAGCAGTACAAAGTAGCAACATAAAAGATTAGTTTCCAAATGAGTGAAAGAGGTAAAAAGTGCTCTGGAAATTCAGAATATCCTTATGTGTTGTTGCTGTTAAGTGTTACAGTGGGCCTTATTGAGCTGTCTACACAAGACACGCTAGGCTGGTCCAGTTTCTTATGTTCTTTCCCAAGACCAAGTTTGTGGCAAAAATCCTTTCCCTACTGTCTTAAAATATAAAAAGCAGTTACCTCAGACCGAAAAGAAACACTCTTTTTGTTTTTGTACAGCCATAAGGGGGGCAATACAGGCATTAAGAATATAAAAGAAGACATTACGCTGTACACCAGAAATTGACACAGTGTAACTACCTATACTTCAATTTAAAAAAAAAAAGAATATAAATGGAGATATTTTACTCTGATTGACATGTTTTCAAACACAGAGGGTTAAGTCATGTATGGCTGCCAAAGCTTCATGGCTTCATGAGTTAAATGATGTTCTAGCATACTCTTTTATTTTGAGTGAAAGTTTTCATCTAAAGTTAGGTAACAGTTGGAAAGTTACAGCTTGACTTTACCTCCCAGAAATTTTGAATGCAACGTTTTCTCTGGAAATGCTTTGATTTTTATAAATAGATTTAAAATGACCAGGTCCATGTTCCGAGTTCTCTGGTGGGTAAACCATTGATTATTTTTGGAAATACTGAATGCAGTTATATTCCTGTTTGAATTGTGAAATCTTGGCGTGCTAAATTGGTTCACATTTTGTTAAATACTGCTGCAAAGCCTTCTGGTAGTCTACCTGGTATCTCCTAAATAGTATTATGACGGAATCAGATGACTCTGCTGCTGGATTCCTTAGCATTCATCCTAATTATCCTTGGGCTGTCATGAGTAAAGAAGGATATTTGGGGAAAGTCTGCTTAAAGATAAAAGGAATTTGGATATCTAGAGTTGGACATCTAGCCTCAAAGCAACTTTGAGCCACCATTTCCTTTTGAAGAACTTTTGCTTGAAACTGAGGGGCAAAAAATTGTTTGTGATTTATCACTTATAAAAAGATATATGTATATATGAATGTTATATATATATAAAGATGGTAAGTAAAATACATGCCATTTGTCTCCACTTTATTCTCAAATTATTTGGTTGTGAACCACTTGCTCAGGCGTACTTTCTAAAAGTGAAAATTCAACTCATCTATTTAAAGAACAAGCTGGCCTTTTCTGAATTGTCATTTTTGCCTTGAATCCGCGACTTACTCCATGGTGGCTTTCAGACCACAGAAATATAGGAAACCAGTTCTGTTTGCCCGAGTGCTCGAACTGAACGTGGTTTGAGCTTCTCCAGTGCTGCCCCCCAGCTGGTCTGCAAGGAGGAACCACCAGCTGTGGGTACTTGTGGCTTCTGTCCAGACAAGAGTGTCAGCCATGGTCCAAAAATCGCTTCAAAAGTAGATTACTTTTTTTTCCTCCAATAAAGTATTTACCATAATTTAATGTCTTTGATACCAAGAGTTTCTTCATTTCCTGTGACAGCCAGGGTAAATGAAGTATTTCAGGGGCAGTTTTTAAAGATGTAGAGTTCTTCTGAAATATTTCAGTGCTTAGGGAATACATTACAAAATTAGAATAATTTTACATAAAAATAAGACCTACTTTTTTAAGTCTCTTAAACGGTTAGTGATGGAACCTAGGATTGTGGGCATAGGCTTTTCAAATAGTGTGTATGAAAAAGCTCAAGGAAGAGAACTCCTGGCTTTCTTTTTGTTCTCGAAGTGTCCTACAGTGACAGCATGAATGTAACCCAGATGACACAAGTTGTGCGTGCCTTTGTCTGGGTCCCCAAAGATACCCCTTGCTCAGGGTACGTGATAAGTCATACGAGCTTGTAGTTACACTGCTGAACAACAGCTTTAGTTCAGGCTGTGTCCTCTTCCCCCCAAACCAACCACCGTGCAAGTGATTAAAGTGAGTTTGTTTCACAATATTTTTATAGTCTTCTTTAAATTTGGATGTTCTTAGATAAACTCATTTATTTCCTAACCTTTATAAATGTGATGTTGTGCTATTTTTAAAGGCTTTTTAGAAACGGGCAATGTTGGCTTTTGCCCAACAGATAGACTTTGTTTGTTTTTGCTTTGTGGCCATGAAAAACATACTCCATCATCAATGATCTGTGGATTGCTTTTGTGTAAGCAAGGCCCATGACTGCTTTCTAAATGTCATAGAGAAAGTGGTATCTAGTATTATCGGCTTGGAGCATTTTCCTGAGTATATTAGGAACTAATTTTGCTAACTAGTATTTTTAGTGCAGCTGCTATTAGGCACAAAGCATCTGCAGAAAGCTACCGAAGAGATGGCAGAAATGCAGAGGTCTTCGGGACTTTACTCAGGTCTGTGCAGAGAGGTCTTTCCTGGTCTCCTTCTCCAAGTTATTAACCGACTCTCTTCTTCCCTCACCGTAACACTTCATATCCTCTTTCTTGCTGTATGTGTGTTTTCTCCTGTAGCACTTACAATTCTCTAATTTACTATAGTTTTTCTTGTTTATCTTGTTTATAGTGTCTGTCTTCCTCAGTAGAATGTAAGCTTAATGAGAACAGGGATGTATGTCCATTTTGTTCACCCCTGCAGCCCCAGGGCTTAGGACACGGTGGAGGCTTAGTAAGTATCTGTTGAGTAAATGAGACATGTGGTGTCTACCCTTGGGGAATTGAAGTTAATGGTGGAAGAAAAACAGAGAACCCCTGTGTCCTCCTTTTTGTCCACAGTCACAACTATTGTGTGAACACCTGTAAAGTACAGCTGTGAAAGCACAGGTAACTAAAGGGAGACTTTACATTGGAGCTGCTGTCATTCAGAGAGAACAGAAAGATTTCTGCAGTCAGTACCATGAAGCTGGCTCCTCAGTCTAGGAAGGCTTGTGAAGAGATGAGCATTGAACAGAGATGACAGTTTCAGAGAGAACGTGGTTGGCTGGGCAGTGGAGAAGGGTTTCTTTTCCCAAGCAGAGTGTGGCCGAGGTGGCCAGGACTAAGTCAGACAGAAGGTGCGCCAACATGTGTTCTCTGACTAGAGACTCCTGAGGGATTGTGGGAAGGAAAAGGATGGTCTGGTAGAGGAGATCCGGTCTGGGGAAGAGTCAGGAATAAGATTTCATTTGTTATGCAAGTATCTGGGCACCATAGCAGATTACCCGGAGAACAAAGTTGTTGGTCAAAATGTCATCTCCAGAGGAGAATTCTTAAGCATGGATTTCTTTTCTTTTCTTCCTTTTTTTTTTTAGAATGTAGGGAAGCCCACCGAGATGTCATCAAGCGAGTGTGGCTTAAGGACGTGGCTGTGTAATGCAGAAAAATGGGTCGAAAGTGAAAGAAGATCTTGAGAAAAGGGCAACAGAGCTTATAAACTAAATGTGAGGCCCAGAGGAGTAGGACGCGATGAGGACTCTTTTCAGGTGTAGATTTCAGTGGTGGAAGAAGTGCTTTAGAGAAGACTGTTGAACAGACGGGCCAGGAAGGGAGATCACTGTCTCCTAAGTTTCCTGAGTGGGGCTCTCATAGAACGCTTTCCTGTAGACATTAAGATGAGCAAGATGTTACGTGACTTTCAAGGAGCTTTTGTTGTTGTCTTTAGTCAAAACTAAAACTAATGATAACTCTGTTCTCTTAGTTGTATGCTTTAATTTGGTAACACAGGGAACATTTATTCTATAGAAGACTTTTAAATTTTATTTTAAACAACCAGCTGACATCTATGTACCGGTTAATAGAATTGGCATCAACCCCCCACCCCTGCCCAGACACCACTAAATTGACTTGAACTAACAACTAAACTTTTCTTGCTTGCTCACTGTCAAAAATGTATCATTCTGGCTTAATGCTTTTTATTCTAAATATTTAATCTTTTAAAGTAAGATCGTCTGTTAGCCTCTCCTTGCATGTGTCTTCAATTTCTTCTTTCTTCTTTGCTCATTGAAGAGAATTTTCTCCCATAGTCTAGTCCAGGGCTTTGTAAGCTTAGACACGACCCTTCCTTCTGTCCAACAGCAGTTGGGAGCAATAGCAACCACATTTCCATGTGTGGAGCTCCTCCAGAGACTAGCCAGGCCCACACTGGGACTGTTCATCCCCATCGCAGCCCTAGGCAGTACCTTCCACCTCTGTTTCACAGCTGCGCAAACCGGGCTCCAGGAGGTGAACTGACTGCCCAAGGCGTGTGACAAGCGGCTCGTAGAGCTCAGATTCAGGCCCTGATCTGCTTGATTCCAAAGGCCTTGTCTCAAACCATTTTACTTAAACACAGTTTTTTTGTTGTTGTTTTTGGGGTTTTTTTGTTTGTTTTGATGTACTACTTTGAGCCACCCATGTACTTTTGGGGTTCTTTCTAATTTTTATCTTTTGTAAAAGATAAAATAAAATAAAATAAAATAAAATAAAATTGCAGCTTTTATGTTAAGTTTAGATTTTTAATCCATGGGGTATGAACATTAAAATTTCATACCTTACCTTAAGGCCTCCAAATCGCTAGTATTAAA
Organism: Camelus dromedarius; assembly: GCF_036321535.1. NCBI lineage: Eukaryota > Metazoa > Chordata > Mammalia > Artiodactyla > Camelidae > Camelus > Camelus dromedarius. The sequence goes on from NC_087464.1 coordinate 4,470,453, forward strand.
TCATTGCAGTCCACCAAAAATGAAACTTTTCTTTCTTTTTTTAGGAATGGATATGTCACTGCCCTTTTGGAGAATGCTTCGTTAGTTTCCAAGTTTTGCTTATCTGAATAAAATTACTTTCCTGTTAAAATTCAACTCAGCAAACACTTACTGAATACTTAACCATGTACTCACTAAAGATTAAACAGTGTCTTGGGGCACGACATTTAATGAGATACCTGGCCTTCAGGAGCTCTGTCCCGTTCTAGGTCACCAGGAAAACAAGTAAAATATCTGTAATCACTGCCCCAGAGTGATGCTCCCAGTGCTCAAGGCCTTGTTGTACATTTCATTTAACTAAGTGTGTTAAAATCAATTCTAAATGTAGAATTTTTCCTAGGTATGCCTTGCAATAGCTCATTATTCCCAGCCAACAGACCTCCAGCTACTCTTTGCATTTGAATATGTTGGGAAAAAATACCACAATTCAGGTAAATATGAAAATATTAAATATTGTGACTAACTTTACATTGTATACATTTTATTCTTATGTTTTATCAGAAGCCTCCAAGTACATGAGCTTTAATGATTGTAGAATTATTAGCTTCATAACTGTTAAGAGAAGTAAGCTCTTTATTACTAAAGGAGACAGTATTTGTCAGATTATCTCTTAAAAAGTGGACTGTAAACATAAGCTTGTGAGAGTCATTTCAGATATTTCACCTGCAGTCACCGGCTCATATTTTAAGATGAAGGAAGATATGTCTCCCTCACCCCCTCCCTCTAATTGGTAGCTTAAGTTAAAGTAATCTTTTAAGAAAAGTGGCAGAAAATTCAAAGGTAGTTGAAATGCATAATCTTTTTTGGCAAGGTGGGATTTTATGCAAAAGCTGAAGTAGTTAAACTTTAGCGCACTTTGTTAAGATTGTCAAAATGATGACTTTATATTTCTGAGTAAGAATCATGAAAGGAAGCTGAGCATTTGCCCAAAGGACAGGTAGACTTTAAACAGTTTTTATAAAAGTAAAATAGTTCTGTGCACATATCTATGTCAGCGATGGTATCACCAAGGAAAATTCCCAGCGATCATGTACTTCTCTGCTTTCTTTTTGTATACAAATGTCATTTTGATCAACTATTTTTTTTAACAAGTCTCTTAAAAGGATAGAGGAAAAACAATGAGATCATGTCTCGTATTACCCCCTTGCAGGTTAGTGACCGCACGCTGACTGGCCTGCTGAGTCACGTGCTGTCCCGCTCTTTAAGGAAGAAAGATGTATCAGTCACATGTTGAGAATGAAATGTCCGTTCACTCCAGCATGAACTGATTGTGGATCTTATAAATTACTAATTTTATTGATCTTTTACATTTTGTTACCTCAAAACATGGGTAGTAATTTAAATAATCTGTATAATAGAAGTTTATCCCAGTATCACTATATTGTAAATACGTTAAAATGTAGGAACAGTACGTAGTATCTGTAGATGCATTTGGTATAAGTACATCTTCACTCCTTTAACAGGTACTTGTGAACACCATAGAGATGATATGTGAAAGTCATAGTTTTTATCTTACGGTGCTATATTTATAGAAATTGGATAACAAAATACTTGTAATTTAATTTTTCTTATCAAAATGTAACTAAGTTATAACTTAGGTTTGAACAGTACAACTAATATTTTAAGTTTATATCTTTATATGAAGAAAACTCACTTACTGTCTAAAAATAAAGTCTTGTAGATCCTGTACTAGGAGTTAAGTGAATAATCCTTTGGCTCATCACCAAGCTACCAGCCGCGATCGTCAGGGTTCTCTTCATTAAGGTTCTCACCCAGAGTTGCAATAAAGTAACTGGTACGAGAGTTGTAAGAGAGAGTCTTTGATTCCCACTTAAATTTATTCCTGAAACAGACCAATTCTTGATACCTTTTTTCTGGTAGAAATCGATGCAGTCTGGTGCACAGATGCACACGTTCTGCACAATGTGCTGACTTGAGCTCAGCAGATCCAGTAACCTCCCGTGTGCGTTTGGTGACCTGATGCCTGCTTCAGTTACTTCTCATGGTTTTCTTCATCCATTCCTCGTGGGCATCTCTGGGTTGATAATACTTTACATAGTTTATTCAATCCATAGCTCTTCTACTACTGGGTTTTCTTACTCACGTCAGTCACTTCTTGTATCTTCTCATACAGTGTTTGCAGGTAAAATAACAATTGATAATGAATACTTAAAATATTCAGGAACACTTTATGTTACATCCTTCAGACTCCTCCTTGAGAGGTACTTCATAACCATAACACTTGGCCAAAGTTTTGTTAAGATTCCTCATAGGGTAACATCCTTTAATATCCTTCCATGCTGTTCCAGAAGCATAAACTGCATCTTTAAGATCAAAGGAAGCCTGAAATTTCCACACACTGCAGTCAGAATTCATTAATTTGTGAGTGAAAGATGCCCAATAATCCACCCTTGAACTTCTGGATGACACCTTGATTCATTGGCTGGATTAAAGAAGTCCTTTTTGCAGGCAGGTAGGTGACAAAGCTGTTTCCACAAATAAGATCTGAAGTTAGAGGATGTCCCCGGCACTTTCCTAAGAAAAAAGTCTTTTAGGTGGCCTTAGGCCTTCTGAGATTTTCTTTTCTAGTCGGCATCACTAGAGTAAAAAGCCGTCTGTGAACTGCTCTCCAGTTCTCCGGGCCCTTCCGTGGGGATCCTACAGTCTGGGGAGACACACAGCGCCCGCAGGCTTTGGGGCACTTGTGCGCACAGCACCATGGGGGCACTGGTGCACACCAGAATTATGATTCTGTGTTTTCTCTTTTAACTTGAAAGAAACCACAAGGATGTAGTTTTCCCCAGTTGGCTTATTATTGGATAAATAATGTCCAGAAACTACGGATCCAGCTCTGTTATAAAGTTGGTGAGATGTCAGATTATGCTTCTCCAGTGGCCTGTGGCCTCGGTGCCAGCAGCTCTCCTTCATGATACACACCATGCTTTCGGGTGCTGTGACGTCGTCTCAGGTCATAATGCGGACTCTCAGCAGAAAATCCACATTTTCAGCCGAGTTCTTTCATTTTGTAATTTTATCCTCCTTTTTTAAACATAGGTCTCGGTATTGGATTTTCCTTTAGATGCTTATTTGAAAACCACTAACAGAGAACAAAATCCATTTGACACTGTAGAAATTTTTTTAAGTTTGTTACTTGTCAGTTCTTTTAATACTCTTCAGTGTAGCTGTAAATGGTTGTGATCGGTCCTCGTATCTTGAGCAGCAGCGCGGCAGCCTTGTGCATCAGAATCCCTGGAGGAGCTTTGAGCAGGGCGCATCCTCGCTCCACCCCAGCCCTGCAAAGCCCCAGTCTCCCTGTCGGAGCCACCTTGTTGACTCGGCTCTCTTGAACCCCTTATTGATCACAGTCTGTCTTTCCCCTTTTTCTCCTTTTACAACTTCCAATTTATGCACTATCATCAAAGCGGTAAGCTTTCTTTTGGAATGTTGACCTCTTGTTTTGTGTTTACTGTTGCGTGAGGCCATTGTAAATGTGGAGGGGCTAATTCAGTGGAAACCCTCTAAGATAATTTCAGCACGGGCTGGGATTGGCCCTCTGACCTGTATCGCAGAAAGGAGCGAGGATCAGGAGCGCTCAGTTTCATTTCAGTTGCTGAGGAGAGATGTCCTAAAACCTCGTTGGGTGACTGTCGGGATCAGCTCTCCCTAAAATGAAGGGCTTGGCCAGTCTGTTGCTGCAACCCCGATTAGTAATCCACTTACAGGCATTAGGCCTTTGGGACTCTGCAGAGCATGAAAATGTCCAGCCTCTCTAATGCCATAATAAGCCCTCACCAAAGAAGATGTAAAGGGCGCAGTCCTGGTTGCTGAGAAACAGACAGGCTCCGATCAAGCAAAATGCATGAAATGGCAAACAATGCAAGACCCTGTGGAGACTCTCACTTGATGTTCAGAAAAATGTATCTATCCTTGGTCACATCCTGAGACTCTATAACTTTTGCCAGTCTCATAAACAGTGAGTGTGTTCTCGGCCTCGCTTACTGAAGTGTGTGCCTTCAGGGCACTGAAGAACCCAGCTCTGGACCCCTGGCTAGGGGCACTTTAAAAAGTTTGAGTGTGTTCCTTACACTTTCAGGTGGTGGGCATCTCGTGTGGGAGGACCTCTGTTGAGTGTGGAATAGTAATGGCAGACATCCCTTCTGTTCCTGGTTTTATAAGGATGACGTTTGCTGTGTGTTTCTGACAAATATCCTTGATCAAGTTAAGGAAATTCCCTTTTATTCCTAATTTGCTAAAATTTGTGATTTTTAAAATCATGAGCACATGTTGAACTCTGTCAAATATTTTTCTGCACTTGGGAGAGTTTTTCCCCTTTAATTTGGTCATTTGATGAATTATTTATATTTTCTAATATTGAACCAGCTATCTGTGCTTTTTCTGCTGCTCTGGAACACTGTGTATAAAGTCAGAACTGCCTGAAAATTCCATGGAGGTTCTGCCTTCTGGAGAGATCACAGCTCCCATGTTCCCAGCACATCTGTGGTGGTTGTCACCCTAGAGAAGGTGCTGAGAAGGAGTGGCACTCCAGGATATGTGCTGAGAATTAGCATTTTAGTTTTTAACAAGCTCTGTTAAAATCAGAATCACTGAGTAATTCTGATGCCACTTAAAGGATAAAATTCAGGATTCCTAGTGTGGCACGTTAAGACCCTGCAGAATCTGGAATGGCAGTGTCCAGTGGTGGAGATGTCCTGTCGTCTGCATTCTCCAGGAAAGAAGCCACAGGCCACGCGTGCCTGTTGAGCACTTGAAAGGTGGTTGGTGCGACTGAGGAACTGAATTTTTTATTTTTATTTAATTTTAATTTCAGTTTAAGTTTAAATAGCACATGTGGCTAGTGGGTACTGTTTTGGGCAGCACAGAGTGAGAGTCTAGGCCCCATCTAATTTTCCAGGCTCTCTTCCACCATCTTGTGCATCCTTAACACTCTCGCTGTCTTTAGTTACTTGATGTTAAACAATTATACCACGTTCTTTATGTTCTGCTCTGTCCCGCATGCCTCTCTCCTCCTTACCGGTCACCTGGCGACATTTGGCTCATTCCTTCAGACTCTGCTCAGATGTGGTTGAGCCAAGAGTCTTTCCTGGCCCAGCCTGTCCACAGCCAGCCTGGGGCTTCCTGCACTCCGCTGGCTCCGCCCACCTACACCCAGGGCACCGTGACCCACACTGCACTCACCCTCTACTCTCTGTTAGTGCTTTCAGAATGAAGATAAAATTTCACTCATTTTTCCATTTTCAGGCCTTAGCACATGGTAGGTTCTCAGGAAGTACCTGTCTTGCACCAGGTTTAGTAAATAGTTTATAGGAAGGGGCCTGTTCATAGGATGAAGGAGGGGTTTCATGGCTACAGAGGGAGTGGGAGTTAGGGGAGAGTGGGTCATAATCATCAGAGCCACTTAGGTTTCCTGGGTTCTGCTGGAAAGTGAGCATGATTGACCACTGGGGGCCGGGTCAGTATCATGAAAGCATGGTTTACAGGAAATGTCTTGGGGCAGCTGAGGCCGGTTTGAGTGCAACAGAATGTCGTGTCACTGGACCAGGGACAGTTATGCCATTTGTCACCCCAGGTGGCCAGGCTGACTGCTGGGACCCCTTCTTTCTCTCTGGTCACTCTGCAGGCCCTCCTGAGGCTGGAGGCAGGCTCCCAGGAGATCGAAGTGCTTCTCAAGTAGAGAAGGCTCCTCGCTAAGGAAATTCGGGCCTGGGCCCTCGGCCGAAATCTCCGGTGGGACTGGCACTCTGGTGGAGTGTAAGGAGTCCGTGTGAATTCATCAAAGACAGATCGAGTAGAGATAGGAGACCAAGAATTTTACAGTGAGTCAGACAGAAAAGGGTTGAGAAGTCAGTATTAGAAAGATGAAAGGTTTGCACGGCTTGAGAACAGAGGTGATTATTGACTGCATTCATCTTTCCAACTGAAGTGTGTGGAGAAAATTAGCAGTGACTTGGATTGACCCATAGTTTGGGGCAGGGGGATGAGAGAGGCTTGTGCGTGGTTTCCGTAGAATGGTGGGGACAGCAGACAGTGGAGAGTTAAGGAGACAATAAATGGAAATACTGGTGGCAGGCATTGTCCATCATTTCAGGAGGTGGTCAAAGGAAGGAGGGAAATGCATCCTGTAGTGGCTGGAATGGTCCAGTATGATCACATGCAAGTCTTTTCATTGCCGTGTTTGCCTGTTGGTGATTGAAGGCATTGGAGACAGAGCTGGTAAAGGACAGAATATCAGAGGAGCTGGGAGGGAGCTGGGCGAGGACCAGACACGATGAGCTGTTCTGAGAGCGGCAGGGTCTCAGGACTGCTGGAAAGGGTGGGATGGTCTCGGAGAGACATGAGAGACAGGCACAGACAAGGTGCCGCATCAGAGTATGTCTGTGACGGGAGGCATGGAGAGAGGAGAGGGAATGGTGGACGAACGGTGACTGTTGAAACAAAATGAATAATATTGCTTTTTCTTATAGCCAACAAAGTTAATGGAATACCCTCGGGAGGTGGCGGCGGCGGCGGCCTCGGAGCTGGTGGTGGCAGCAGCCTAAAAACTCCACTGTTTGAAACGTACTCAGACTGGGACAGAGAAGTGAAGAGGACGGGTGCTTCCGGGTGGAGAGTTTGTTCTATTAATGAGGGTTATATGATATGCACTTGGTAAGCCCGACTTTCACTGTTACTTACTGGGAGTGACTGCTTGTGAAGAGTAATCAAACTCTGCTCTCAATAACTTTCAGGTTGTGGTTAGTGTCATACTTATTTTTAATATCGCTTTAATGAAGATTTTATTTTAAAGATAGGGACTTTTTTTTTAACATAATAACAATGACAGTATCTATTATAAGAAATTGACGGTAATTCCAGTAGTATTGTCAGTAATCTAGTCTGTGTTTATTTGCATTTGTGTCTCGTATACATGTCGTTTAGAGTTGGTTTGTTCAGATCAGGGTCACACTGAATTCGCTTGATCTGTCTGTTTTTAGTCTGTGACAGTCTCCCCCATCCCTTTGTTACCTGACATTTTTTGTTGATAGAACCAGGTCATTTGTTCTGTGGACTTTGTCACTTTCTAGATGTTGCTGGGTTTATCCCTGTGGTGTCCTTTAATGTGTTCCTCTGTCTACTGTATCTAAAACGTTAGCTCTAGAGGCTTAAATAATTACAGCTGACCCTTGAGCAACATGGATTTGAACACACATTTTTTCTTAGTGGTAAATACTTCAGCATTGCTCCATCCCCACAAGTTGAATCTGTACGTGTGGAACCGTGGGTCCGGAGGAACCACATACAGGGAGGGCCAGCTCTAAGTTGTGTGTGGATTTTCAGCCGTGCAGAGGGTCTGCACCCCTCACCCCCGGCATTGTGCAGGGTCAGCTGTAATTAGATTCAGGTTCCAGGTTGGGGCAGGAATGATCCCTGAGTGGCGTCGTGCACCTGCCGCTGCATCACACGGGGTCTGGAGGTCACTGCGATGCCAACTGACCCGTGGGCCCGCGGCAGTCAGCCTGGCCCCTCCGGGGCAGAGCTCCCCTTGTGTGTCGTGTGTTCAGCTGCCAGAAGCGTTTTCATCAGGAGTGAGGATCATCGCGCGGGTGCATTGTTTTGTTAAGGATTGCTGTTGGTCATATTCCAGTTCCGTCAGACTTTCCTCTCATCAGCTCTTCAGTACCCTGAGCTGCAGTTTGTATAAGGAAGGTGGTCCAGGTGTTTATTTTTTCCCTTTACTTATTTAACCAGTATTCAGAATGAATGGGTTTCCTAGAATCCTCCGAGAGTGCCCAGGAAATTGGTTTTTAAATTTTTGCCTGATAGTATTGTTTAGGACTCTCGGATTTGGGGGAATGTTTTGTCGTTAAAGTCCTCACTGTGTTTGAGGTAAGCAGTGGTGTGGACGGTGTGGAAGGAAGCACGAGGACTGCACGGTGCTGGGGAAGGGGCTTTGGAGCCTGCGGCTTGGGTCTTCTTTTGCCTCCCCCTGAACTTTACCTTTGTGGCCAGCCTGCTGGTGTGTTACGTGCTGAGAAGCACTTGACAGGGCCTGCCTGGGCCTCCCTCTGTCCAACTGCCTGGTCATGGGAGCAAAGAAAAGGGTGAGCCTGCCTGGAAGTAACTGCATCTAGTCAGTGTCCTAGAGTCAGCCTGCCTTTGGGGTCTGGGAAACGGAAGATGAGGTGGCTGAGAAGGGAGCTGAGCTTCTTGGTAGATGTCAAGTTTGATCCGGGTTTGGTTTTGCGTGCCTGGTGCTCCCTCACCCGTAGCCTGTCAAAAGAACAAAGGTGCGTATGTTTTTCAGAAATTACATACATGGTTGAGTAATAGTCATTCTGGAAAATATTTCAAATGCTTCCTTTGGATTTTCCCCCTGCTATAAATAAAATTTTTGTGGTAATTGACCACATCACACGTGTTTTAGACTGAGATGTCTGGGGTCATCAGTGTCACCCACAGCACCCACCGGATGGCTCCTGAGTAGGGTGCGCATTAATTAAATACGAGGTCTACAGAGCACACTCTACCTGCCCAAAGCTCAGGCTCTGATGTTATGATTTGTTTTCTCCTCTCCAGCCTTCCAGAATACTTTGTAGTGCCAAGTTCCTTAGCAGACCAGGACCTGAAGATCTTTTCCCATTCTTTTGTTGGAAGAAGGATGCCAGTAAGTGACGTCTGTTGGGTTTCATGGATACAGATGTTCACTGCTTCTCCCCGGTTAAGTAAAGACCCCGCTTCTCTCCTAGTTCTGGTGCTGGAGCCACGCTAACGGCAGTGCCCTTGTGCGAATGGCCCTCATCAAAGACATGCTGCAGCAGAGGAAGATTGACCAGAGGTAACCGGGGCCCCTGCAGCTGTCTAACGCAGTGCTGTGAGCTCTGCCAACTGAAAATAGTTGGAGAGTGCTGCTGTTTTATTAATTAGCACCACACATTCTAGCAAGAATTACCACTGTGGAAAGAACGTGAATATATTCAGATTAACATTTAAGTTACACTACATGTAATCTAATGCTTTGGCTTGTAAGACACTTGAGGATCTTAACGTTGCTGACACAGGGCTGTAATGTTGCTTCTACTGAACTTTCAAAGTGCAGTGATTTCCAGTTGAGACATTTGAGGATCAGTCAGATTTTTCCTGTGGTTCAATGTGTCTGTGGTCTGCAGAGTCACAGGAACTAGAATGGTGGTTTTAGTTAGCTCTCACAGACAGGTTTGGCATCATCTGCTAAAGTCACCTGTTACCTCCGTGACATTGAAGCATTAGCCTCTCTCAGGCTTCCTCATACTAGTGGGCACCACTGTTGGTCAGTCTCTCCTGAAAGGCCCCTGGGCCCCTGGCCCTGCTCCTCTCCGCTTTCCTGAAGCTCCTCTTCCTCACCGTGCTCCATGCACCCCGCCAGCTTGCCCTTCTATCTCCAGGTGTGACTTAGTGTCTGTCTCAGGCCACTTCCTCCTCCCATTCCACGTTCCCTTCCCAAAGGAGTTCACCAATAGCTGTGGCTTTTGTGGCTGTCATATTTATATTTCCAATCTGACATTTTCCACACGGAGGTCTCAGAGGCCCCTTAAGTTCATGTTTAAAACCAAACTCAAGTACATGGGTACCACACCTCCTTCCAGCCTGCACTCGGAAACCTGGGAATCATCCTTGGTGCCTTCTCCTTCGCTTCCCTCCCTGTGTCCAGTCCATCATCAAATTCTGTCCCTTCGTTTTTCAGAAATCTGACTCATCTCGTCCCACCCAGCACCCCCTGTACCAGTGTGTCATAGGGGCCCCCATTTCTTCCTCATCCAGTACCACACCCTGTCCCTCCGGGCTACAGCCGCCCTGGGCTTTTGCTGGTCTTCAGTATCTCCTGACCTTTGGCTGTGCTGCCCCTTTTCCTGGCTGCCTTCTCACTGGTCCACAAGCACTCCTGCCCCCATCACTTGGTACTCATTCTCTGCATCTCCATTCAGACATCACTTCCCTAAGATGAGCATTCCCTCACGTCCCACATTACATAAGGCCTCAAGTTATGCATTCTCTAGCACTCTGGTTTTTCTTCTTTATACTTATTTCGGTTTTTAGTTGATGATGTGTGTTACAGTTTGAGTACTGCCTGTCTTTCTTACAAGTCTGTGAGGAGAGGGGACTGTCTGTCTTGCACACCATGGTTCAGCTGTATTCAGCGCCCAGAAAGTACCTGAGTGTTGGTTATTTATTCAGTACTTGTGCAGTAGATGAGGAACAAAGGAAAAGATCTTAGAAAACAGTCCCAGAGAGCCTGAGAAGTCGTGTGTCACGGGCTGTGACTGGCACGGCCGGCTCATCCGTCCCCCCGCAGTGCCGGAGCGGAGACGGCCGCGCTGGCGAGGTGAATGCCTGCCCAGTGACCCCAGGTGACCCCGCAGCTTCCCGCAGTTGGCACGTATTCTCGCAGGCTGAGAGTCTACCTTAACCACTTCCTATCTTGTCTTGTTCTCACTGACATGTCTGCCGATGAAGTGCCCAGTTAGGCATGTGGCTGCTAAAGGGAAGGCGGCAGCCCTGGTAACTGTAAACTAAACAGCCTGTGGCAGGCAATTTTCATTATTTAACTTACTAAGCTAAGAATTACTTGTATTTTCAGCTGTCTGCTCTTCATAATTAGGACAGATCCTGTCGTCCAACCTTGTGTCCACCCTTTTTCCCTCAGACATCTCTTAGCCCCACTGGCCTTCCCTAGGTTTGTCCAGCAGCCAAGCTGTGTTCTACCACAGGACCTTTGCACTAGTGGCCCCTCTGCCCAGAACACTTCCCCCAAATCTTTGCACAGCTCCTGATCATTGGGTTTCAGCTCTAGTGTCATCATCACAGAGGAGCTTTTTCTGAGCCCTTGACCTGAGCTAGCTAGCCGGCGTCCCTCCATGATATCACCCTTGGCGTTCACCACAGCCTGCTGTTTGCTCGTTACCCTACCACCAAGAATGCCAGCTCCGTGGAGGCAGAGACCTGGCCGGTCTCGTTCCTCTCTCCATCCCCAGCCCCTGGAGTAGTGCCTGGCTCATACTAGGTATTTAGAAACTGTGTTGAATAAATGAGTGAATAGTGACTCTAAGATTTTGTCTTTATTAGGATTTGTAATGCAATAACTAAAAGTCATCCACAGAGAAGTGATGTTTACAAATCAGATTTGGATAAGACTCTGCCCAATATCCAAGAAATACAGGCGGCTTTTGTAAAACTCAAGCAGCTGTGTGTTAACGGTAACCTCCTTTTTGTTTTATACGTGTGTAAATAATGAACGAGGGATTATGTGAGGCATTGTGTGAGGCATGTCAGGAAAGGCGATATTACTTAGAAATTTAGAAATAGATGTACTTCAGTAGAGGCTCATTGAAATATTTGTACAGATTATTGTGTGAGAATGTCAGAAGTTCTTAGAAAGTGTAGGTTAGGCTGCTTTTAGTTTGGTAGGAAAGGATGAACCAGTTAGATCACTTTCAAATCACGAAAGGTATGGTAGGACACTTTCATGAAAGTGTCTGCTAGGTAGAACACCGTGCTACCTTCTAGACAAGCTAAGATTTTAATATATTTGGTTGTATTTTGAGACACATATGACATGAACTTCAAACAGAGCCTTGTTATAATCTGTGCAGCCTCCGAGCTCCAGCATGTCTGTTGGGTTGGGTGCCTCACAAGAAAGCCTCTTGGTGTGAAGCAGCCCCTCCCTGAGGTGCTCAGGAGAGAACCCGCCGTCACTGGGGGGCAGAGAGGCAGCCACCGCGGCAGGACTGGAGCGACCACAGGTGCTGGTCTGGGATAGGAGCTGATAGAAAACACAGTGACTATGATTTTCAGCCGCCCAGGAAGTGGAGTGTGGCTGAAGCATGAGGCAAGAGGCACCCTGAGACAAGCCAGGACATGGCTGGGCGGGGCCGTGTGAGCCCTGCCAGGAAGGTGCCCTTTCCTGAGCGGTCAGCCACCGAGGCCACGCGCACCAGGCCCTGGGAGGTGGCGCCGGCAGCAGGAAGAGAGAGAGGCTGGGAGGGCAAGGCTGGTAGTGAGGAAGCTGAGTCCGGAGGGCCAGAGTCAGGGAAGGCTGGGTCAGTAGCTCTTAGGATGCAGAGGTGGTCGGACTCTCCGAGATCTCCCCGAAAGAGCCAGAGATGGGATGGAGGCCTAGAAGATGCTTTGTTTTGTTTTTTATAGAATTGTAACGTGTCCTCTTAAATGTTTATATTGTTCAATGAAAATGCATAACATTTTCTTAAAGCCAACGTTTAAATATTAAAAACTGTGATGGATCACCTAAGTCTGAATTTGATCATGAAAATTAAGCTTAAGAAGCCTAAAAATGTTGTATGTATATATATGTGTGTGTGAATATAATTATATATATAGTTATTGTATTAATTACAGAACCATTTGAAGAAACTGAGGAGAAATGGCTGTCTTCCCTGGAAAATACACGGTGGTTAGAATATGTAAGGTTTGTACAAGTGCTTTCCTTTTTTAAAAAACTTTACTTTGAAATAATGGTAGATTCACAGGAGGTACAAAAATATCACAGAGAGCCATGTACTCCTCACCCAGCTTTCCCCAGGGGTCACATCTGACATAGCTAGACTCTAGTCATCAAACCCAGGAAGGGGACAGTAGTCCAGTCTCCACGCCGTATTCAGATGTCCCCAGGTTACACAGGCCCTCGTGTGTGTGTTTCTGTACAGTTTCCTCCCGTGTACAGATTCACATCCCCACCACCACAGCGAGGTGGAGCGCTGCTCCTTCCCGCGGCCCCTCTCACCCGCACCTGACATCTCCGTCCCCATCCCTGGACACCACTCATCTCTTCTCCATCTCTATAGTTTGGTGATTTCAAGAATGTCATGGAAATCAACACATTTCTTTTTATAAAAGGTTAATGAATTTCCCTGATATAAAAATCAAAATGTACTCGGTTGATGAATTGTATAAATACTGAAGAAGTTCAAGAAGGTTACAGAGGATACAGATGTGCATAGTGAAAGATTAGATTTGCTTGATTTCAAGTACTCCAAAAAAATTATTTGTGGTGGAAATTTGCTTTTTAACAGTATTTTTCCCTTCTCTTTCCAGGGCATTTCTTAAACATTCAGCAGAACTTGTGTACACCCTAGAAAGCAAACGACTCTCTGTAGTCCTGCAAGGTAATTCATTACTGAAAACACTGGTCCCCGTGCCAGCCAGCCTGACTGGTGGCCCACATGCCAGTGATTACGTGCATCGGGGCCACCTCTTATTTACTCCAGTGCCACCAAGTACACTCCAGATCCCACCTGTCATTAGAGTAAAACAGTAGCTCAGAGACCTCTGGTAGAGGAACAGAAAGGAGTCAGATTTTCTGTCCTGTATTAAGTCTTCCTTCCTGTATTATGGGAAGGGTGGGTCACAGCCCTTACTGGATTCATACAAAGTATTCATCTTGGCAGAGCCTCCTCTCAGATCTTGCTGTCTTTCTAATTCATACGAATTTTAGTTTAAATGCCTCTGACTCATGCTGGATTGTGACTCTAAAGACACAGTTAGTATCAGGAAATTGAACTGAGTCACCAGTAATGTGAGTTTTGTCTAGTGTTTGGCGGGAATAAATGGCAATATAAAAATCTTTCAGTTAAGCAAAGAATACTGTGTATTAAATAACTTTACATCTAATAGAATTTTTAAGCTTACAGGCAAGATGTAATAAACCACGAGCTACCTGGTTTTATAATATATTCACCTTACATAGTTTATGAATGCGCTAAGCGTATTGAAGTATTTTTACCAACTGTCAAATGTAACTGACTTTAACAAAGGAGAATGCAAAGATAAACCTTGGGGAAAAGAAAGACGAGTAAGGCACCATTTCCAGTCATCCTTAACTGATGCTGTCAGCATGTACTTAACGCACAGAGGCAGGCCAGGCCCAGCAATCCATCAGTCTCTCCTCTCCCAGCCCCTGGGTGTTCCCATCCTGTTGCAAAACGCTACTTAGCACATTTCATGCGCTTGTTGTAATATAAAATGCCTCAGAAGAGATACCGAGCCTGCATTTTACTAACACTTTTTTTAAGAAAGTGTTTTTTGAACAGTTCATTGAGGTATAGTTTACATATTATAAACTTCACCTGTTCTGAATGTGCAGTTCAATAACATTTAGAAAGTGGAGTCCCGTTTTAGAAATCTTCCATCACCCCACAAAGATTCCCTGTGTCCCGACCCCTGACACCCACTAATCTGCGTTGTCTCTAGATTTGCTTTTTCTGGCTGTTTCATATAAATGGAATCATGTAGTATGTGGTCTTTCGACTCTGGCTTCTTTCATTTTACATGTTTTTACAGTTCATTCAGATACATTTATCTGCAGTTTGTGCTTTTTCATTTCTGAGTAGAAGACCAGTGTTTGTAGGTACCACATTTTATTTGTCCATTTCTTTGTTGATGGGAGTTTGGATGGCTTCCACTTTCTGGCTGTTATGAGCATGCTGCTTTTAACATTCCTGTAAAAGTCTTCATGGGGACATATGTTTTTATTTATTCTGGGCAGATACCTAGAAGTGGGGTTGTTATATGGTAAATTTATGTCCACATTTCCCTTCCCTTCAGCAGTGTGTCAGGTTTGTTTCTCCACATCCTGGCCAGCACCCTCGCTGTCTGCCTTCAGGATCATAGTCATCTAGGAGTGTGAAGTGGGAGTTCATCGCAGTCTTTATTTGCATTTCCCTAATGCGCTCCATGCGCTTAGTGGCTGCTGATGAATTGTCTGGGCTGAAATACCAGATCTTTGCCTGTTCTTCAGTTAGGCTGTTTTGTCACTGGGTTCTGTGAAGTCTTTACAATTCGAGATGCAGTTTGTTTATTTCTTTATATAATTTGCAAGTATTTTTTCCTAGTCTATAGCGTGTCTTTTCACTTCCTTGGTGACTTCTGAAGCACAAATTTTTAAATTCTGAGGAAATCCATTTTTTTCTTTTATAAATCATGTTTTTGGTGTTATATCTAAGAACTGCTTGCCTGATTCAAGGTTATGAAGACTCTCCTGTGTTTTATTCTGTAAACATTTTATAGTTTTAGCTCTTACACTTAGGTCTGTGAGTCATTTTGAAGGAACGTTTATGTATGATGTGAGGTAAAGGTCTGTGTTTATCTTTTCTGCATGCATGTGTATGTGAATTGTTCCAGCACCGTTAGTTGAAAAGACTGTCCTTTCCCTGCTGAGATGCTTTGGCAAAGCTCTGCGGCAGGCCCTTCACTTCTGGAGTCTCAGTTGTATGCCACTGATCTTTTTGTCTGTCCCTGTGCCGGCACCATGGTATCTTGAGTGCTGTAGCTTTAGAGTACGCCTTGAAATTAAGACATGTAAGCACTCCAGCTTTGTTTTCAGAATTGTTTTGGTTATTCTAGGTCCTTTGCATTTCGGTATAACTTTTTTAGGATCAGCAAAAAAGGACCTGCAGGGATTTTGATAGGAATATGTTGAACCCATAGATTGAGGAGAATGCCACCTTAACAGATCTTGAATCTGCCAGTCCACGAAATGAACGCCTCTCCACCATTTGGTTTTTCTTCCGTGTCATGTCATCAGTGTTTTATAGTGTTTAGTGTACAACTCTTGTCCTTACTGTGCTAAAGCTCTCCGTAAGTATTTGATTTTTGACGCTTTTGTGAATACAGTTGTTTTCTTAATTTCATTTTCAGGTTTACTGTGTACTCATTGTTACTGTGTATAGAATTCCTGCCACCTTCCTGAACTCACTCCTTAGTCCTGGTAGTCATTTTAGAGTTTCCCTGCAGACATGTTACTGCATTTTCCTGTCCAGTCTGCCTTTGGTTTCTTTTCTTGCCTGATTTCCCTGTGTAAAGCTCTCGGCTCAGTGTGCAATAGTAGTGAGCAGAGCAAACCTCCTTGTCTTGTTGCCTGTCTTGAGAGGAAAGCATCCAGTCTTTCACTAGTAAAAATGATGCTAGTTGTAGTTTTTGTAGATTCCTCTTACCAGGTTGAATTCCCTTCTGTTCCTAGTTCGCTAAGAGTTTTTATCCAGCATGAATGTTGGATTTTCACCACACAGAAGCTTTTTATGCATCTAATGAGATGACAGTGTTATTTTTGTCCTTTATTTTATTATTATGGTGTTTTACTTTAATTGATTGGTAGATGTTAAACCAACCTTGCAGTCCTAGGATGAATTCTTGCACTCCTGAGATAATCTGGTTTGCTCATACTTTGTTCATGAGGTTTACATCTAATCATAAGGAGGGATATTTATTATTTAACAGCTTTCTTCTGATTTCCTTGACTTTGATATCAGAGTATTACTGACCTCATTAAAAAGGACACCACCTACAAAAGATGGGAGCCACCAGAGTCATCATGGGGCGTTGTCAGTAGAAAGATTGCATGATATCGAATATTCTTGACAAAACAGAAATAGAATGGACTCTTGAAAGATTTCTACCACATATCATTGAAATGTAAAAAGTGTGAGGGGTACACTTCTAATTATCTGGAAAATACTCATATATAAAAGGCCATCTCCCAGTGGGAGGTTGGGGAGGGTAGAGCTCAGTGGCAGAGCACGTGGTTAACATGCAGGAGGTCTTGGGTTCAATCCCCAGCACCTCCATTAAAAAAAAAAAAAGCGGCCATCTCCCCATTAAACATAAGTTTAGTTGATCTAAAAGTCTGTATTTTACAGTTGCTGGGCCTGAATGAAATTTCCTAACATGAATGGTTTTGAAGGCAGCCTAGAACAAAACACTGAATCACATCCTTTGCCTTTCCTGCCCTTTCTCTCAGCACTTTTTTATGTACTGATCATTTTCTTTCTGTTTTATTGACAGAGGAGGAGGGAAGAGATTTGAGCTGTATTGTAGCTTCTCTCGTTCAAGTGATGCTGGACCCCTATTTTAGGACAATTACTGGATTTCAGAGTCTGATACAGAAGGAGTGGGTCATGGCAGGATATCAGTTTCTGGACAGATGCAACCACTTAAAGAGATCAGAGAAAGAGGTAACAAACCCTTAATGCATAGTGTCAGCCTTTAAATGTGCACAAGATAAAAAACCTGTCATGTGAAGAGGTGTTCCGTCCATAAAGAGATGAGGAGGCTTTTTAAATATTGCATTCAGTACATCGTAGCTTCCTTAGTCCAAGACTGACAGATGGATTAGAGTCCCAGGTGATGTACTTATGCAGATTATCATAACTATGTAGGTCAGATTCTAAAGTGTTCCCTATTCAGCTCCTCTGACTGGAAAACCACTTGAAGAAATGCTGCCTTAATTCTTCTGCAAAGCAGACGACGAGCATGTTAAATATCGTGAAAAATCAGTTTTGGAATTTTATCATCTTTTCTTAAAATAGGAGTGGAAAGTTTGTGGCGGAGGCACATGTGTGTACCAGCTGTGGGCCTGGTGATGGTCTCTCCTGTCAGGGCGGTCCCGGGGAGCACGGTTGGACGAGTGGTATCTCGCATTTACCACAGGCTGTGTCACTGAGGGAACCTCGGCAGCACAGACTTCACTCCTAAATGCGGGGACCCTTGGGGTGCGCCGGGCGAGATGCAGCAGTGTCCTGAGCCGCTGTCCTGGGGCGCTGCCTGCCTCCTGGAGGCCGGTGCTGGCGGTTTCTGAAACGCCGTGAAGTTTTCTGGTGCTGAGCCTGCACGGTCAGCCGAAAGCGATTTCAGAAGTTGTTTTTTGCTGTGAGGATTGTTTTGCTTTAAACGTCTAAGGAACTGTTTCCAGGATAGGCTTAAACACGTAGTTTACTGTTCCACTTCATACAGTGGCACCCGGCCCACCTGTTTCCCTTGCCCTTTCCGCTTGGCATCCCTGTCAGGCAGTGCAGGCTGTGATGTGCATCCCGGAGCGCAGCTCTTCGGTCCCACCTGGCTCTGTCTACGTCATTCGCCTTCCCTTAGCACTGCTTAGGAGCCAGGGGCTCTAGTCAGAGCCGTTGTCTTAGTCATCTCTTCCTTAGCATCAGCGCGAAATTTGGAAATCAGTGTGGACGACATTAAGTGATCCTGTTTCCTTGTGTGTTTGCCAGTCGCCCCTGTTCCTGCTGTTCTTGGACGCCACGTGGCAGCTGTTGGAGCAGTGCCCGGCGGCCTTCGAGTTCTCCGAGGCCTACTTAGCGGTGCTGCACGACAGCACCCGCGTCCCCCTGTTCGGCACCTTCCTGTTCAACTGTCCCCACCAGCGGGTGAAGCAGAGCACGGTAAGTGTGGTGCGGCCACGGCCACACGGGCTTTTACAGCTTTACGGCAGTAGAGCCAAGGTACGATTAGCCGTGTGTTTAAACTGTGCACCTGGAAACTGTCTGAGCTACCATTTTAAGCTGTAATTTCCGAAGGGATCATTTAAAGATGGATCGAAAGCGAGCAACTTGAACTTGTTTCATTTTTATGGGTGAGCATTTCATGTATTTTTCTCTGATGTTTTTTGTTCATAATAAACCAATTTAAAGATGTAGATTGTTTTAACCACCTTCATTGTGGTGCTGTGATATTTATGTTTTGGCGTGTGGGCTGCCTGGACTGCCCAGCAGTGGGATCCTGTTTGAGGACATTGGTTTCCTGGGTCAGAGTATAGAAGTTGTAGAAAGCATATTATTTGTCCTCAAGGGTTCTGTGGAGAAGGAATTTCAGAGATAAAACAAACGTAGGCCTGATACTAGACCAAAATTCTCCACGGGCGCTGTTTACCACTGCCCTCAGGCCACGTGGCGGTCACTTATGGTGGGACCGTCAGTTTCTAGTCACAGTTTGTTGGCCCAGAGGAAGAATCATGATTAAGGAGGGTCTCAAGCCAAACTTGAATGTAGCTTCTGGTTGCCACCAGTGGAACCTTCTGGACCACAAGTTCTGTCTCACCTACATCTGAAATGACAGAAGAGACAGCTCTGTGGGCCCCAAGGAGGCCTTGCTAGGAAGGGGGTGGCTTTCATGGTGAGCCGTAGGGTCCTTGGACCCTGGCCTAGGAAAGTGCAGAGCCTGCCTCCCTCATCTGTAAAGCAGCCCTGCAGCCACAGCAGGGAGAGCGTTCCCCATGCAGATTACCCTGGAGGGGAGTGGTCCAGGATCGTGGGTGTGAAAGGCAGGATGCTCTGGATGCTTCAGGCAATGATTTTATTCAGGCTCCTGCATCAGGGAGAACTCCAGAATGAGGAACATCCAAGAAAAGGAGGGGGCGGGGGTCACGAGGCAGGTGGGGCAGTTCTGACCCCAGGGGAGCCCAGCGCACAGAGAAATAGTGCTGTCGTCGGGTGCTCTAGATTGGACAGTTGGGAAAGGAAGCTGTCGCAGTATATTCTGTGCTGAGACCAGAGATGGGCTCCGGCGCCTCAGGTCAGGGAAGCTGTCCCTAAAGTAGCGGGTCCGGTGGCTCCTTTCCATTCCTCGTTCACCAGGTCCGGGGAGCAGTGGACGTGTGGCCTGCAGCACTGTGTTTCCTAGTAACGTTTCGTCCTTGCCTTTTTCCTCATTTCCAAAGAAATTCTTGTTCTTTGTGGAAATTTTGGAGCATACTGAATGGGACAGAGCAGAAAGTGAGTCAGTGACTTCCCATCACGCGGAGCCTCGGTGTTGGGATATTTCCTCCAGAGAGCTCATCTGTGGGCACTGGCACGCTAGCCTGCTTTGTCAGTTGGCCGGGATCAGGGTCCCCTCTCCACGTCACTGAGTGGGCCGCTCCTTTCCTCCTCCACGGTGAGGTGGTCACTGTCACCCCATAGCGCTGTGCTGCCTGGGTTTGTTGTGCTGAGAAAACCAGGTCACCAGGGGGCCAGAGGGCCCTCCCGAGAGTGCCGGTCTGGGCCCAGTGCGCGGGCCACAGGGGAGTTGATTCCTACCTCCCTGCTTCTGGGCTGTGGTCCAGTTAGTGGAGGTCACTGATAAGTATGGCTGCCCAGTTAGAGAAGGGTGTGAAACAGATGGCAGTGATTTCCATTCAAGGATCGTTCTGCTAATCTACTTAGCATGTTTCCTGTCCAACAGGTAACTGCGTGAATGTGTGATCATGTGCTTAGAAAGTAAAATGCTGCAATCATAAAAATAACTTTGATGAGGGGAGGGTATAGCTCAGTGGTAGAGTGTGTGCTTAGCATGCGTGAGGTCTTGGGTTCAATCCCCAGTACTTCCATTTAAACACACACACACAGACAGACACACACACACAGACAGACACACACGTGCACGCGCACACACACACACACACACACACACCCTTGGACACGTTTGTGGTATCCCATTAGGGAAATTTCACTTCTCACAATAACTGCTCATCGCCCAGGGGGCCCAGCTTCCTTGGTGTCTGGGGAGGTAAAACGCACTCCCCTCGTCATGTGGGGGACCCAGTGTGCCCCCCATGAGCGCCAAGATGTCTCCTCTCTGGGAGCAGAGTGCGCTGCTCTAGTGGGATTGCAGTTGCTCTAGTTCAGAAAATTTAATTCATAATAGATGACTGATCAAAAAGAATTTATTAGGAGGAAATCTTTGGCATCTTTTCACAGATGTTCAAATATTTTATTTTGCAGGAATTTGCTATAAGCAAAAATATCCAGTTGGGTGATGAAAAGGGTTTAAAATTTCCCTCAGTTTGGGACTGGTCTCTTCAGTTTACAGCAAAGGATCGCACCCTTTTCCACAACCCCTTGTACATTGGAAAGAGCCCACCTTGTGTCCAGAACGGTTCTGCCAAGTCTTTTAAACAGACAAAGGTAAGTTACAAAAATGCACCAACAGTAAAAACCCAGTGTCTGCTCCCACATAACCAAAAACATCCTTCTCAGAATAGAGCAGTAGAAATGTAGTTATGTCCCGTGACAGCGCTGCCCCTGGAGCTCTGAGGGGTCGTTCACGCTGTGACGCGGATGCCTGTGCCCTGACCTCCTTTCTGGTGTGTGAGGCCCACGAAGCCCTGGTCATCATCCGGAGTCTGCAGACCGCAGCCCAGGGCGCACTCCCGAGCCGTCCACTCTGCCCGTCCCTCCTGCAGCCAGCCAGGCCTAGCTTTTTCCTCACCCAGAAATCCTAGCAGTTGACACGTCAGCGAATTGTACGCGGACCCTGCTTTACTGCCCTTGCTTATTGCACTTTGTAGATAACTGCTTTTTTTTTTTTTTTTACAAATTGAAGATTTGTGGCGACTGTGTCAAGTTAGTCTGTTGGCGCCATTTTTCCTGCAGTATTTGCTCACTTCAATGTCTCTGTCACATTTTGGTAATTCTCACAATATTTCCAATTTTCACTGATCTGTGATCAGTGATCTTTGATGTTACTATAACAGAAAACTAACTCGCTGAGGGCTCAGATGACGGTTAGCATTTTTAGCAATAAAGTGTGCTTAAGGTCTGTACATTGTTTTTTAGACACTTAATAGACTGCACTATATTGGAAATGTAATTTATATATACACTGGGAAACCAAAAAATTGACGTGACTCGCTTCATTGCAGTATCCGCTTTACTGCAGTGTTCTGGAACTGACCCCACAGATCCCCGAAGCCCGCCAGTGATGAATAGGCTCTGACCCCTCCCCAAGCGCAGGCTGTCGCGCCAGCAGAGTCGAGGCCTAGGGGTGTTCCACTCCACTGGGGGGCTTGGAATAAGTATCACCAGGGGAGGAACAAAATGATCCTGCAGGTTGAAATTCTACCGGGTTTTCCCAACACCGGGCTTCCGTTTACCGGCACACTGTCCCCGTCTTTGTGGAAGGGGGGCCCCGGGAAAGTAACCGCCAGCTCTCTCTTCCTGCAGAAGAGCTACAGCTCCACCCTGCGAGGGCTGCCCGCCGCCTTGAAGAACGGCGTCATCGGCGACCAGGCAGCGCTGCCCCGGCGGAACTCCTTCATCCTGAGGGCAAAGCCGGAGCCCGCTGGGCCAGGCGACCCGGGCGACGGCCAGGACGGCGGCCTGGACCAGTACTTGCGGGCGTGGCTCTCCCGCCCGGCCGACCTGCACGGCGTCATCCTGCCGCGCCTCTCGGGGGCGCACATCAAGCTGTGGAAGCTCTGCTACTTCCGCTGGGTGCCCGAGGCCCAGATCCACCGCGGGGGCGCCATCACCGCCTTCCACAGGCTCTCCCTGCTGGTGGACGAGGTGGACGTGCTGACCAGGACGCTGCGGCAGCACCGGGGCGGCCCGCTGGAGGCCCGCTACGCCGAGCAGGACCAGGGCAGGATGTACTTCCGCGCCCGCGGCCCCCGGGACGCCTCGGCGCCGCCGGACTTCCTCTCCTCCTCGTTTCCCTTTTCCCCCGTGGGCAATCTGTGCAGACGCAGCATTTTAGGAACGCCGTTAAGCAAATTTTTAAGTGGGGCCAAGATATGGTTATCTACTGAGACACTAGCAAATGAAGACTAAGCTGCAGGGTTTCTCTGAGCATTCTGGGGAGCTGTAAGCATTTTCCTCCATGGTTTTTAGCTAACCCAGGCATCTGGAGCTCTAGTAATTTTATATGTAAGAATAACAGTTGAAATTTGCACTAATACTTAAAAACATGTTGAATTACGCTTCCTTCACAATATTTTGAAAAGATAGGCATAGATTTTGATATTTACATTCTCTTGCCATCATTCTAGGTCTGGCTTGCTTTAGGTGATTTGCAGGCAGACAGCCCCACGACCTCATTACTGTGATCAAACTAATCAGGTTTTGTCTGCGGCATTTATTTTGTCTCCATCCATTTTTCCAACCACCGACTAAAGGTTCCCTGATCCCGTCGGATTAGTAACTCAAAGAAGCAGACATCAGGAAAGTTAAGAAATTAGTATTTTCAAGAAGCATCCAGTATACCCCCAATGGGTGTTAGTAGGTATTTTATTTTTCTGGTCACTTTCTAGTATCTCTAATCGTACTCACCTGAGAGTTGTAACATGTTTCAACACCATAATTTATTTTAGATCACTTTGGGACCGTAGATCACTGTGTTTTAAAATCATGAGTTTGCTTTTAACTTCATAGGACTAACTTTAAACAATATGCACTGTGACTTTAAAAGCATTTGTTGTAGCTAGTATAATGAAACTTAGATGTGCCTTTGACATTAAGATGTGAATAACAGAGTTAAATAGAATTTTTTTTTTTAATTTGGGTGTTAAAAAGAGTCCCGCTGCATGTTGGAGAGAGGCTGTTCACACTAAACTTCATTCTTACTGATAAAGCCACACTTCCCTCTGCAGGTCTCCGGGGACCTGGCGGGCCTGTTGGGGCGGGGGGGAGGGGTGTTGGCATTGGTGTGACAGCATCACTAACACCCCCCCCCAAAATGGGCCTCTGTCAGTAGCCCGGTGTGCTCATTTCCCTTGGCGATACTCATGAGGTCAAGGGTCAGGTCACCTGCACAGAAGTCCCTCCTCCCTCAGACAGAGTGCTTCACGCTTAGGCTGGAGAACAGAATCAGTGTCCTTGTCAGTCCTGCCGTCTCAGCACACAGCGAGAGCACCCCGCCCCAGCCTCTGACAGCAGTGTTACGGGGCAGGGGACAGAAGCACACACGGTGTAGTCTTGGTCTGAAAGTCCCTGGTCTTGAAATCGTGTGACGGGAGCCGAGCCAGAGCTGTGGGGCCAGCGCTGAGCCTCTTAAGGCCGTGACGTCCGCGACATCCCCCCCACCTCCTCACGTCCTGTTTAAAACTGTGCGGCTGTTACTTAGTTTCTTAAACTGTCAACTTAAGCTTTTTAAAAAACTTTTATGGTAAAGTGTCTGGTTAGCTAATATCCTTTTCTAAAACAAGTTTTTTCAAAGCCGTGTTTTACCTTTATATGTAGCAGATAGCTGTTTCTTTTTGAATTATTTGCTTTTTAAAAATTGATAACTTCTCTGAATTTAAAGGGATGTAAGTTCCTGTACAATGACTTAGGAAATTCATCTTGTGGATAAACCCAGTGTTTTTGCCAACTTGCTTAGAAAATAAGGGCTTTTTTCAGTTTATATAAACAGCACCGTTGTCATTAAACATTTTACAGTCCTTGATTGGAAACCAGCTCCAGTCTCCTTCAGACACCACCACACATCTGCTGCTGAAAGTCTAATAACTTTGCCCTTTTCCACTTGGCTGCTTTTTTATTATTACAAGTTGTTCTAAATTTGTTACTGTTTTGGGGGTTGAGCATTGATTTCTCTATAGCTTTCTTCCCTCACACATTCATTTCAACCCCATTAGTAATTCTTTTTGTTAATTTACAAGCTTAAAAAATGATTAGGTACTGTTAATACTGTTTTAAAATAGAAAATGTGCATATTTTTGTATGATAATCAAATGTAGTAAACTACGTTTTTTTTGTTTCACTTTTGCTGAACAGTTGTATCATGATTATTGTGCCAGTTTCTCATGCATAATATGAAAAACAACTCTTAACAGCCTCGAGTCCTGGCCGCTGCGAAGCTGCTTGGCACCTCTGCTGGCACAGAGGACGTGTGGAGACAGAAGTCCAAGCGTGGTGATGGACGCTGGACCACAGAGCTGGCAGCCTGTGCTGACAGAGGGCCACGCCGTGTCAGACAGCTTGGACTTTCTAGGGTCAAACTTAAAGATGTAGTGTCTTACTGTTGTTTTTTGATGAAAACCAATCTTAAAAACCAAAACTGTCTAACTTTATCTAAGAACGTGTATTAATTTGTGCTAACAGAGGGGGAGCACTATGCATCACGTCCTTCCACAAAGTCTGCTTGGCTGTAGCAGTAACCGCGAGTAGATCAAACCTGATTTTGAGAGAAAACTAAAACCTTTGTGCCTAAAATGGATGATGACTTGCGTGAAAGCAGCATGAGCAGGAAGATGAGTGACCCTGTTCAGCAGTGATGAGTGTGGAGGATGACTGCTAATAAAGCGTCCCCAGAAGCTGCCCGCCTCAGTTCTCAATGCGAATATGACAGCACCTGCGAGAACACAGCGATTCCAGAAGCCAAGGCGTGTCCTTCCAGCTGCACTCGTGTGTCAGCCGCCCCATGGTGCGCCCGCCCTACGAGGAGGGCGTGATCGGTAACACGTTAACGTCAGTTCCTAACCACGTGGGTCAGTGGACCAGCCCCTAAGGCGTCCCCACACTCAGTAAGTTCCACAGCTGGGGCTCCTCATGTCCTTAAGGCCTCAGAGCCAGTCTCTGGAGAGGGCTCCTGGGCCTACCGTCCTGGTGACTCGCCTTCCCTCCTCGTCCCTCCCCGGCCCACGGCTCCACCTGCAGCAACCAGCAGCCCTGTTCCAGGCCCCCAGGGTGAGGCAAGTATCACAGCAGAACAAGCCACACGCAGCTTTTCTTTCCCCAGTGCATCTAAAAGCCCAACTTCCGACAGACAGCCGTCTGTTAGTGTGCAGGAGCTTTATGTCCAAAAGAAGTCTACCTACCTTAATTTAAAAACACTTTCTCGCTAAAATATACTGTCATCTGAGCCTTCAGCAAGTGGTGGTTGTAACATCCAAGATCAGTCACAGATCGCCATAACAATATAATAATAATTTAGAAGTTTGAAACATTGTGGGAATTACCGGACTGTGACACCGGGACATGAAGCGAGCAGGCAGTGGAGGAGTGGTGCCCGCAGACAGGCTCCACCCTGGGCGCCATGAGCCTCGACTGAAAAATGCAGTCTCTGCAAAGCACAGCGAAGCAAAGCACTGTAAACTCTGTCCAGGAAACTGCCTCTAGTCACTGGGGATGTTCCCGGGGAGAAGGACGGAAAGGGATAATGGCCTGTGATGAAGATGGCGCCTTGCTGTGGTGACGTGGGCCTGGTTACTAAGAGCACGTCCTGACAGAAATAATGAGGAACTTAATGAGAATCTGTTTCTTAATCCCTAAAGAAATCAGAATTTCAACTGTTTATGCCCTTCTATAATCATAAAAACCAAGAATTTCAACAGCCATTTAGATGGGTAAGAGCAGCACAGAAAAACTTAGGTAAATTCAGGAAAATCTGTTTTCAATACACTTTTTAGAAAGAAACATTGTGTATGTTCCTTTTATAAAAGACCCAAAGCTGTGAATCATCTTGTTTTGGGGGGTGGTTTTCTAGCTTTCCTGTAAATATAATAATATACATGCATCCATCTCCTAAAAGTGGCCACCAAGGCTTTGACCTTTTCAAAAGTTCATTACCTGGAATGAGTATTCAAGCCAATACCAAGTTTTGTGGCATACGGACACTGCACAGTGATGCGTCGGTAAACTACCAGGTTTATTACGACAACAAACTTAGCATTGAGTGAAATGTAGTAACGCTTCTGAAGATCTCAGGTCCGTGTGCAAGCAGACAGCCCCAAGCCCACGGCTCTCAGTCAGGGCCCCTGCTCTTCGCTCCAACTGCAACCACGTGGCAGACCTCCACGTCGGCCCCCAGCTTCCGCAGCTCGTCCAGCCAGATCATCTGCTTCTGCGACAGACGGTCGTTGGGGCCTTTGACTTCCACCAGCTGGGAGGTGAGTTTTAAAGTTAGTAGCATCTTACTGAGATGGAAGAGCCATGCATAGAAGCTGCAGGAGTTTTCACTGCCCACTGTTTAAGAGGCTCACACTACTGCACAGCTGTGCTGATACACACAGAACAACTACAGACATACATGAAATTCATAGAAACCTTCATGTTCTGCAGAAACTAGACAGTTCTTCCCAGAGAATTAGTAAATTGATTCTTAATACAGCAGCTGAAAGATAGTTTTAAAGCATGCGGTGGATTGTTACTCTCCTGCTGAAAACCCTTCAATTACTTTCTGTTGCATCTGCAATTAAATCCAGACAACTTGCCGTGACCTACAAACCTGCACCACCCGGCCCCTGCCAGCCACGCCAAAGCCGCCTCGGTTCCTGAGACAGACGACTTCCGCCCAGCCGGAAGGGCCTCCCCTCTGCCTGGGACGTCTCTCCCTGCATCCCGTGTCTGATGACTCGTCCTTCAATGTCAGCTTAAATTCACCTCTAGGTGGGCCCCTTCCTGTGTACTTCTGTCAGGGTGTTTATCGTAAGATAGAAGAGCTCATTACATTATCAGCTCCAGGAAAGCAGGGGACTGTCAGTTCTGTCCACTGCAGATTACTGAGATTCAAACATACCAATAGAAACTCTCCAAAATGAAGTACAGAACAAAATATTTAATAAATGAACATTTCAGCAGCCTAATAGGAGCTTAGAGTCCCCAAAGAGAAGAGAAAAACATTTGAAGAAATAATGGCCAAAAAACTTTCAAATTTGATGGAAACTATAAACCCAAAGATCCAAGAAGCTCAATGAACGCCAAGCACAGAACCATAAAGAACACTACACTGAGAAACGTCATAATTCAGCTGCATAATCAGTGGGAAAAGGAGCATCTTCAAAACAGCCAGAATTTTTAAAAGCCAGAGAGGAAAGACTGCAGATTTCTCATTGGAAACAATGCCAGCTGGACAACAGTGGACCAGTATCTTCAGGTACTGGGGGAAAATGTCAACAATTCTTTGTCCAGAGGAAGTATCTTTCAAAGACAGACTTAAAAGTCTTACAATATAGGGGAGAATGTATACCTCAAGTGGTAGAGCACATGCTTAGCATGCACGAGGTCCTGGGTTCAGTCCCCAGTACCTTCTTTAAAAATAAATAAACCTAGTTACTCCCCCAAGATAAAAAATAATTAAGGAATACAATAATAAATAAAGTATTTTTTTTAAGTCTTACAATATATAAAACCTAAATAATTCATTACTAGCAGACTTCCATTTCAAGAACTGTTAAAGGAAGTTCTTCAATCAGGAAGAGAATGACAATACATGGAACTCTAGATCTATGTAAAGGAATAACAAATGTCACTCTTTGTATTGACATGAGTAAATATATAGACCCATTAGTCAACTGCAGAAAGCAAATATAATTGTGTTGCAGAGTTGATAACAGTCAAGGTATAATGTACACACAGCACGAAGTCTGGGAGAGGAGACATAAAAATGCACTGTTGTAAGGTTCTCTGTGTTACACATGTACTAGCACAACATCACTTAAAGGTGGGTGAGATACACACTGTAAACACCAATGCAACCGCTTGAAACATAGCAAAGAGTTACAGCTAACAAGCCAACAAAGGGACAAAACGCAGTCTTTAAAAAAAAAAAGGCAGAGAAAATAAGAGCTGAGATAAATAAACAACCATCAAGGTGGTAGGTTTGAAGCCAGACATGGATACCATCACATTACATGTAAATGTTCCAAATACCCAATTAAGAGGCAAAGGTGTCAATTAGATTAAAAAGTAAGACTCAGATATATGCTGCCTACGAGAGTGTAACTCACACATTAATATAAAGATAAAAGAAGTTAAAAAGTAAAAAAAAAAAAGAAAAAGTATTACATTAACACTAACCAACCAAAAGTGGAGTGGCTATAAATTAGTATCAGTTGATTTCAGAGCAAAGAACATCCCCAGGAATAAAGGAAGGTCATTTCATAATGAGATCGAGTTCAATTCATCAAGGAGACATGACAATCCTGAAAGTCTATACACTGAATAAGAGAGCTTCCCAGTGGATGAAGAAAATGCTGACAGAACCGCAGAGAGAAAGACTCAAATCCACAACCGCAGAGACATCCTGTGACACCAGAAGCCTGACCACTGGAGAACAGATCAGCTGGACTCTGTCCAAATGTAAAACTTCCACTCTTCAGAAGATACTAGTTAGACAGTGAGATGGCAAGTCACAGACTGGATGAGACAGATGTGGTAAAGAACTGGTACTCAGAACTCAGTCACACGGGAACCGCCAGCCTGCGCCGGGCAGAGGATGAGACCAGGGCGAGGCGGGCGCGTGCCGGCCTGCAGCGCCAGGGGGTGCTCACTCGGGGAGAACACAGCCCCCGACCATCCTGGCCCCTGGCGTTCACGCCCCAAGGCAGCCCCTCCCTCTGAGTGGGGCTGGACTCAGGGCCTCAATCTAACAGCAGACACAGCAGAGGTGACGGCCGTGCCTCTGAGGCCGGGGCTGAGGGGCTGACTTCTGTGGGGCTCACACCCCGCTCCGCTCCCTCACCTGCCCTGGTGAGACCAGCCACCTGGCGGAGCGGCCCACACGCCAGCACTCAGCCCAGGGCCCTGGCCCTCCGTCCAGGGGCTCTCAAGTTCAGTCTTGCCAACAACCATGCAAGAAATGCCTAGACCATGGCCTCTGATTAAGTTCATCATAAAACTACACAGGTGACTTTCCATTCCAGCTCAACTGACCTTACAGCAGTGACTCCGGGAGTTCCACACCACCAGGTCGGGCAGGCCCCCTCGGCAGTGTCGCAAGTCTGTGGCGAGTCGCCGGCACACGCCGCTGAGGACGGGGCCCCCTAGGCAGGAAACCAGGTCCTGAACACAAGACACAGGGACAGTCAGCCACTCCATCCTTCCCAGGATCAGAGACGACGAGACCGACGCATCAGTCAACAGAAACAGAGGCTGAGGCCCCGGGGTGGTTCGTCTGCCGCTGCGGGGACTCCGGAGCTGCCAGCTTGGGGCTGCCAGTCTCCCCGTGCTGCTGCCCAGTCGGGAAGCTCCCAGGGGCAGCCGAGGAAGAGGAAATTTGGAGGAAACAGGATGGGATGGTGCTGACCACAGAGCCACCAGTCACACAGACAGGGACGGCGTCCTCCCTCCAGGGACCACAGGTCAGGAGAAGGGAAGCCACCAAATACATGGGGCAGGTTTGTGCCTGTTTACTGATCCCGTCAGTGACGGAGGCACGCGGGCTGGGAGACCAGACACATGCACACACATGCCCCCGTGTCTGTGCACGTGTGCACGCAGGTGTGTGCATGAGGAGCTACTACTTTCTGACCGAATTCAGCCTGCACAGTTTCACCTGGGCTTGCTGAAGAGAAGCGAAGCGGTCCCAGCTGACAACGGAAGCCGCCCTGCCCTCCTGGGCCTGCCACGCAGCCGCCACCCAGGCCCGCAGGCTCTCAGCCGGGGCGCTGTGAATCTGCTGCAGCCTGGCCTCGAAGGCTGGCGCCCTGCTTGCAAAGAAACCGTCGGTGCACAGGTCCAGGGGGCCCGCCTGTGCGAGGGAGAACGAGCTGTCACCCCGGGGCCTGGAGGGGCCCGTCCGGGGCAGTCAGAACACTCAAGACCCACCCGATTTAGAAACTGGCCAACCTGATTAAGTAGATGCATTCTTTTCTCACGAGATATGTACAAATTGCAGAAGTCATCTAACACAAAAGCACTGATTATACTGGTTTTTCAGAGTAGTAGCCTGCAGAAAGAGCTTTTAGTTTACTTGGAAGTCCCAGCAGGGACACGTGAGATGGACGTGGGGGCGCCAGGCCCTGACAGGTGGGCGCTGAAGAACTTACACTAGACATTTCAGATGGGACAACTGCAGTAAAACAGGCTTGAAGTTTAAAACTTAACATACACTTAAAATTCTATGAATCAGATTTTGAAATTAAAAGCTACTCTTATGGGAATTGGCACCACGATCTCTAAGACTGTGACAAGGGGCAGGTTTCTGATGCCGCAGACACGGGGCACGCAGGTGGGTGTGAGCCACTCAAGTGCAGGAGCCGCTGGTGGCCTGGAAACGTGGCTTGCTGACCTGGTAGGCGTTTCTGAAGACGTCTGGTACCCCATCCATGAAGATGACGTCCCACAGGAGGAGGCCGTACAGCGTGCTGAAGGTGGACCCCTCCCCGTGGATCCCTGAGACGGTCACACACACAGAAGGAAAATTGACTGTTAGTTTTTTAACAACCACCACCGTGTCCCACTGCCTACTTAATGTGAAGAAAGTAACAGGAATATTTTAGACTCAAGTGCAAACGGTGTTTTTGTGCCGTCCCCAGCTCGTTGCTTTTACATTATACGCTTATATGCAGAAGCCTTATGTAAGGGCGCAGATCTTAGTAAGCATGGGAAAATTCAAATGCACGTTTCAGAGCCACAGAGCAGCAGTTCTCAAACTAGTGGAAAAACCTAAGGAACGAGTTTAAAATTAAATAAAAGGAGATTGTCCCTCTGGCTTTGGGGGTTCAATTCAGAGGGTCTGGGTGGGGAGTCCCTTGAGGAGCTCTGATGCAGGGGCCCCTGGCCCCACTTGAAAAGGCTTCCGGGAAGGGGTACGACAGAGGAAGCCGAGCATCCGGGAGCCTGTGCCCTCTGACTGCCAGGTTGGTCCCTGTTCGCCTCATCCACCCAGCACTCCTCCACTTTGGACTGAACTCCGCACCACGTTTCTACACCTTGGGGTTTTAGAGACCGTCCACGTCAGGGACGACCTCGTTCAGACCCCCTCCCCACACCGCATCCAAACCACACCAACCAGGTGGTGACCTCAGACAGGCCCGTCTCAGACCCCAGGACATCTGAATGTCATGGCAGGGTCAAGAGGGGACACGGCACAGCACACAGACCTGCCACCCAGAGCCTGTCCTGCTCAGCCTTTCTCCCCGCCTGACCCCGCAGCCCCTAAGCAGGCTGGCGGGGGCACTCCTCTGGCTTCTGGACACAGGTCAGGTGCAGCACAGGACGAGGGATAGAGCACAGGTACCAGTCCCGCGTCCCAGCACAGCTGAGACAGCCGGAGCCACGGGCAGGAGCCACGTGCAGGGCCCAGTCCCCTGGGCTTTCCCCCAGCTGAGGCTGCACTGTGCTGTCGCCCCTCCCACATCCATTGGCTCCGCCCCACATCCCTGCTCCCTATCTCTGTGACTCAAAGGAACAGCAGGACCCACTCAGGCCTCGTCCCCTGCAGAGCCACTAGTCACAGGGACAGCGACGGTGTCCTCCCTCCAGGGAGGGAGGGCACTGGAATCCCAGGGGTGGCCTGGCCAAGGTGACGCTGGGACAGGACCTGCCGTCTGCTTTCTGACCGGGAGCATGTCCAGTCAGGGACACTGGACGTGAGCATCCCCAGACCTAAGCGGTCTAGTGAGCATCGTGTTGTGGGGTCGAATCATGTTGCAGGAGACCCTTCTGAGTAACTGAGAAACCAACTCCCCTGAGGGGCCTGAGGCCACCCCTCACCCACCCTCCCCCAGACCAAAGGCCGACAGCAGGGTCCCGCTGTGCCCGGGCAGCCACTGTAATAAAGAAACATACACCTTATATAAAAAATTCACATTCCGGAATTGTCCGCCCGTCTCTCGAGCTCAAGGCTAAACTGAAGCATTTCACTGTGCTCGGCTCCCAGCCCGTCTGCCACCTACCAAGGGGACAGTGCACCAACTACCCACGTGGGCCTGAGCCTTCACTCCCCGATTTTGTTTCTAACCTTCGGGGTCTGTGGCATCTCTGTCTCTGCTGGCGCTTGCATCTCCCCCAGAGCATCTCCCTCCCGTGTAAGGGACAGAGGCATCCCGCAGATTCACCTGAACCTTTACTTGAATACTCAGCAGACAGACACCCGTCCTGCAGTGGCATTTTGTGATCTTCACTTATCTGAGTGGGCACACTACACGCCAGTGAAATCATGTCCTGATTTTCATGTATGTGACAAGATCTGAGTGACCTTCAACCTAGAGACCCCTCAGCACAGACACAGGGAATCCTGTCTGGACGCAAGGACAGAATGGAGGGCCCCTCGGAAGTGACCATGGGAGCCAATGTCCGGGTTGGCTTCCAACATCTGGGGGACAGGGCAGTGCACAGGGGAGGCACTGGCACGGCCACCGGCTCCCTCCAGGTGTGGCTCCGGGACGGCGCCCCAGGTGGTGGGAGGGGAGCTGGAGGCTGCTCCCGCCACTAAGAGGGGATACAGGGGACAAAGGCTCTGGGAGGAAGCAAGGACATAGGATTTGGGGTCCAAGCTCCTCACAGCTGGCATGCGCAGCCCCTCCTGGACCAGGGACGTTGATTAAGTTCTCTGAGGTTCCAAGCGTGTCTGACAGCTATGGCCGGTCTCTGACCACTTCACCTTTACCCCCAAGTAGCAGGGACCCCGAGTGCCTTCACTGGCCCTCCTCCCAGTCCACAGCCGCTGACGAGAGGCTCCCAATTCTCGGAACTGGGCAGGATTAATCCCCACTCAGGCTCTACATGTTTCAGAAAATGGCCTTGGAATGAAACCTACAGCG
Source organism: Camelus dromedarius (assembly GCF_036321535.1). Lineage (NCBI taxonomy): Eukaryota > Metazoa > Chordata > Mammalia > Artiodactyla > Camelidae > Camelus > Camelus dromedarius. The sequence goes on from NC_087464.1 coordinate 4,503,496, forward strand.
TCTGAAACAGAGAGGCTGCCAAGCAGCCCAGAAAGAGGGCCGGGGGCACCCGTCCAGTCCCTCTGCGTGCCTGCCCAACGCACAGAAAGATCTCGCCAGCGGCTCAAGGAACCAAGTCCCCCTCAACCCCAGAGCTGCAGCCCTCACATGCGCACACCTGCACACAGGCACACACGCTCCTCTCCTGACAATAAAAAGAAACCAAGTGCAACAGGCAGAGGGCAGCCTGGCTCAGTAGTAACAAGTGACATCTCTCTCAGGGGTTCACATCCAGCAGAGGAGCCACCGTTTACTATGAGGTCCCAGGTCCCAAAAGACCTGCCGCAAAGACAGGCGGAGCAGGAGGGGCGAGGGGGCTGCCACCCGGTTCTCGGGGAGGAAGATGCAGACAGCTCCGACCCTGACTGATTCTCCTCCCACGCACGGGATGGAGAGCTCACTCCACAAGGAACTCAAATCACTGGTCCTTCAACACCTGCCCTGCCCCGGTGCCACATCACCCCGGGACCTGGTCCCCTTCCAGAGGCAGCCAGGCCCGGCTCCCACCTTCTCTAACGGGCTGGGTTATCCGGCAGCATCTCGTCCTCCGCCCTTTCCTGCCCTCCCTCCTGGCCTAACATGAGCTCCCTGAGAGCAAACCCGGCCTTGCTGGGTCCCAGTATCCCTCCCAGGCATCAGGCTGGGCGGCAGGCGCAGGGAGGGAGGCAGGCAGCAGGGCTCTTTTTCACACCCTCCCAGGCCAGCAGCATCTCCCGCAGGGACAGGGCAGGGCCTCGGCACCACCCCTGCAGACAACCACCACACGATGACCGGGCCACGGGGACTGCCTTACCTTGGTCGAAGCCGCAGCATCTGTAATGGGCCAGCGCCAGCTCTTCCACGGAACACAGCACCGCAGCGGGGGCGGCCCCCCCGGCCTCCATCACGAAAATGGACTTGCCCATCCCGTGCTGCGGGCACAGCCGGCCTGTGATGGTCACCTGGACGGTAGCCAGAGAATGTCCATCAGCCTCTCTTCAGCTTCAGCCCCTGCAAACCCCGCCCTGGTGTCCTGGGGACACACTGTCCTACGCCCCCCACACGGCCACCCATTCATAGCAGAGCGCAGGGCCGTGTGACCCACATTCTGGTGCCAGTGAGGATGCAGGTAGGTCACTTGCCCGGCTCAGAGCTGCTCTCCAGGGTCCTGACCGAGCAGATGGGCCTGGCAAAGACCATGAGCTGCTGACTCAGAAGTTTAGAGTCACCACCCTGCTCCGGAGGGAACCACCCCCAGCCAGCCTGCCCCCCAGGCAGGAGATGCGGGTGTGAGAACAGGTCACCGTAGGTCCCCATGCACGACAGGCGGGAGTAGCTCCCACGTCTATGAGAAAGTGGGCACTCAAACCTGTACTTAGGCTGCTTCCACTCAGGAAAACCCTGCGAACGCATCTGAAGGGCCCGGAGAGCATCGACTTACGTGCCTGACGTCCTCCACGGTCATCTCTGGAAGCTGACGGAGGAGATGCCTGTACTTCTGGCAGCTCGGGGACTCCCGCAGGCGCGCGGCTCTCTGACACAGTGACAGACGGTGTCCAGTTCTCACGTCCGGGTCCGCCAGCCCTTCCGCGATGCACCTGATAGCCTGGCAGAGAGCACAGTCCCCATCAGGCTCCCTTCATTTCATGTGACAGGAAACCCTGCTGTTAATTAACTATTCATCTTGCTAATTAGCAATGGGCTGAGCCGCACTCCAGAGATGAGGACGTCTCTGTGGGTCTCATGCTGGCACTTTTCACGCAGAGACAAGCACAGAGCCGACTGCAAAGGTCTGCAGCACAGGCGGCCGAGCTCCCAACACTGACTTCTGCTCATGCACGTGGATGTGGCCGACCCCAGCTGCCCCACCCGCAGAACACGGGGGTAGTCGGGGATGCCTGGGACAGGGAGACGGGGGAGAGACCCGGCACGGGGTCCCCAGGGGCCACTTGGGGGCTCGGGATGCAGAGGGTGAGCGTCTGCAGGGCACGGTCCAGGCTCCCACCATCTCCCAGTCCCAGGTGAGTCTCACGTGCAGGCAGGAACCACAGAGTTGTTCCGGACGCCTCACTTACAGGGAGAAGGATCTTAGGTTTGAAGGGGTTATGTGTTTTCTAAGGTTACTCAAAGTTGGACAAATAAACAAAATACTGAAAACCACAATGAGATACGACTTCACACCGCCTAGGATGACGGCAGTCAGAAAAACGGAAAACAACACATGCTGGCAAGGATCAGGGAGAAACTGGAACCCTAGTGCACAGCTGGCAGCAACGTAAAAATGGTTCAAATACTGGGAAAGACAGTTTGGCAGTTCCTCAAAAAGTGGAATCTCAGAAACAGAGGGCAGGGTTTTGACTGTGTGGGGGCAGGGAGGGTGCCCCTAACCCCTGAGTTGTGCAGTGGTCACCTACATAACCAACGCCACTGAACTCTACGCCCAGAGATAGTTAAAATGGCAAGTTTGATTTGTTATATATACACTTCCTACAATAAAAAAATAAAGAGTTAAAAAAAACTCTGAAAATCAGTAAGGATCAGGCCATCGGGAGTGGCGCGGTCAAGAGGACGGGGGCAGAGGGAACGAGCCCCTGCCGGCGGTGCTGTGAGCCCCGCGGGGGCTGGGCCAGCGCAGCGAGCGATGGCCCCAGGCAGCTGTGCCTGGCAGGCCTGAGCCTCTGCTGGTGGGAGCTCTCCCTGGAGAGAAGGAAGGGAAGGGTCAGGAGATGACAAAGATGATGAGCGTGGCCAGGAAGGTCTTTGGGAAAAGGTTACAAGGAACTAGGATTTTCCATCAGTCTCAAAAATCCCCGCTGGGAGCGAACGCGCCTGTAAGCAGATCTGCGAACGAGGGGGACATCTATAAATTCTTCGGAACCTTGACTTCAACGGAGGAAACGGGCAGTATGAACACACCCTCTCTGCACGTGGGTGAGGGGCCCCCACGGGACGGAGGCTCCACGCCTGCATCCGGGAGAGAAAACAGCCCTCACTGGTTGGAGACCTCCAGGGAACAAGGCACCTTTCAGTTTAGGGCAGTGAAAAGAGCGTGTCACCTTCCACACCCATGGTCAGTTTTTCCGCCACTACATCACCCTGATTCACTGAATGCGCCACTGAGAAAAACAAAGCTCCCAGAGACACAGTGCCCTCTGTGCAGCACCAACACCAGGCTGGCAGGGAGCTGCTGGACCGTGGGTGGCTGCACAAAGAGCCCCTGTGGCCTCCTTGGAGGGGCCTGCCTCGCTTGGCCCCCCAGATCCCTGCATGGAGAACCCCGGGCCAGGAGGAGAGTTTCCCAGTGGGAAAGAGCATCCTTCATCCACCTTTGCACCAGGAGGCCCTGAGCAATGAGGGAACGAGTCCACCACTTCCAAAGAGGAAGCGCCTTCCCTGGAAGTGCCTGCCTGGAGGCGGAGACGTCTGGGGCTCCAGCTCCCTTAACTGCTAGAACCTTCACTCCCGAGTCCCCACCTGTCCGCCAACCACGGGGCGAGGAGGCGGGAGCCTCCTGCCCTGCTGGAACGCTGGTGTTCGCACCCTGCTGTGTCTTCTGGGGTTGGGAAGACATGGACAAAGCAGAATGTCTAAAAACCAACATTCTAATCACATTGAGGTTTTTAAGGTATTAACAGTTTGCTGTATTTTTTAAATTTATGCAAAACTGAGACAAGGCAGATCTCGCTGCTGAGTACCGGCTCCGGGCGCTTCAGGTGCTGGTGTAAGTTGAGAGCCAGTCGGTCCCACCACCGGCCTCTGCTGTCGGAACAGTACACCCTCTGGGACAAGAGGTTTTCAAGTTCCTGGACGGCTTCCTGTTGCAACAACAACAAAGGAAGTTCGTTAGACTCCTGCACGCCAAGAACTGTAATTACATAGAGTAGTCGGTAAAACCAGGGAAGCACATTTACGAAGCATTCCTTTCCATTTTAATGAGGCCACGGCCCAGGACAGACAGGCGGGGCCCTGGGAGGTCCCTCTACAGTGGCGCGAGCTCCCTTAGGTGCCCTGGGGTCTCCCAGGCCAGCTGGAGATCTGTGAACACCGCACGGCCGTCTCTGCAAAGCAGGTGAGCGGTGCAGGCCGCGCAGGGGCTGGTCCTGGGCAGGAGCCCACATGCTCCTGGGCACCCCACTGGGCCCAGGGCCAACGCCTGGAGGAACCGGGGAGGGAGCAGGACAGTAATGGGGGGTCTTCATCCAAACACGCCACCATAACAGGGAGACTTTCCAGCCTGGCTCTGCACACAAACTGGTCACGCTTTTACTTTCTTCTTCTGTGGTTCAGAAAAATGCACAGACCCTCCTATACACACGTGGAAGTTCACACAGTCCCCAAAGCCAATCTCATGGATCCCCTTGGGGGTTCAGGTCCTGGACCCCTCTGTCTATCTCCCGGGCAATGCGGCAGGCGGGACAGCAGGTCCTCATTGCGCTGCAGCACGCTGACAGGACACGCAGGAAAGCGAGGGCCAGGCTGGCCCCTCCTCAGCTGGTCTCCAATCCATCAGGAACAGCCGGGGGCGTGGCCTGTGGGCTCACCTGGTACCTGTGAAGTCTCTGCAGAATTTCCACAGTTCGGGACAAAATCCTGGTATAAACCCAGCCAACTGTGAAACATCGGAGAAAGAGCGGTAAACGCTCGTGGTACCTGAAACAAAGGTGGACACCAGCAGTTCAGGGATTTGGTGTATGTGTCGTAAGACAATCGTGAGACGTGACAGAGTGGACTGAATTCCTCCCTTTTAAGAAGACACATTCAAAATGCTGCCTGTTGTGGACAATTTCCTCACCTCAAATCTACATTCTTACAGCCTCCTGCCACTTCCGTGGTCACCCAGACAGGGGCGGGAACCGAGAAGTCGGCAAACACCAGCCTTCGGGCCACACGCAGCCCTGCAACCTAATCTTATATGAACTAAAGCAATTCCCACACTTCTAAATGGTTAAAATAGTCAAAAGGAGAAAAACAGTCTGTGGCACGTGAGAGCTACATGAAACTCACATCTCTGTGTCCACGAATTCACGTGCACTGGAACAGAGCCCCGCCCACTGGCTCGGGGAGGGAGGGGGGCTGGGGGCCACGGCTGCTTCCACATCAGGATGAGTGGACGGACAGACGGACAGCCAAGCTGACCCGCAGGCCCTTCAAGGAAGGAGTCCACCAACCTCTGTCCTGTAGTAACCTAACTTCCTGGCTGTGGGTTCTTTTTTTTCTTCATGAGGAAAATCACCACTTGTTTCAACCACTTGTTTTGCCATTTGGTCTAAGAAACGTTAACAAATTTATCTAAAAGATCTTAAGAAAATCCCCCAATGTGCACGCACGTCATGGGCAGTAAGTCTACCCTGGTTATCTCATTTCTAGAAAGGCCTTTAAGTAAATGGCTCAAGTTTGTCTGAATTACACCCAAGCAAAATATGGACAAAATATTCAGTTATTTTCTCTCACCAGTAAAGGCTGTTTTCCTGGCTATGGCTTTTAAGTCCATATTCCTTCTATGCAGACTTTTGTCTTAAATTTTTTTTGGAGATATTTAATACTACTCATTTTTCTCATCACTATGTAACAAGAAAGGGAAAACTTTCTTACCCATACAGAATAAGTTGAACCTTTATTAAACCAAAAAAATGTGCCGTGTACTTGCACTTTTGCAGTAAACGTTCAATTCTGTTTCCTTTTTCAGAAGAACACCCGCTTGAATTTCCACTGGATGGACACACCCAGCACCCTCCCTGCTGCTGGGTCCCCCCGTGTAAATTCACTGACCGCGGGGAGGTACATAAAAGTCACTCCAGACCTTCAGACCCCCTGCCATCACACACGGCACCTGGGCTCCATGGGAAGCAGGCAGGAAGTTCAACTCCACTCGCTGGTTGGACCACAGAACAAAAGGCACATGATCTTCCCTGAGAAAACCACCCAAAGTGGTCAGAACAGCTCAGTCAATCAGGAAATTGGACGTGGATGTGAGAACAGCCTCACCTCAGGGAAGGATGGTTTTTCAGTCGGTCCCAGTCCTGCTGTGCAACCTGGGAGAGCTTCCTGGCCTCCTCCCAGGCCCCGCGGGCCATGGCAGCGGCGATGTCACTCAGCGCGTGCACAGCTGTGGCATACCTGCGGGAGAGCACGCGCCGCGTTTCCCATGTGGACCGGCGCGGACATGGAGAGTTCCACATCCTCCCCATCACACCCAATTCTGAAGGGCAAAAGCGTGCTTTGGGAGACACGAGGGTCAAATTCTATCTGAGAAATCATTGGAAGAATTCATCCAGGCCACTTGACCAGACAGAAAGACATTCACACATCCTACGACATAATGAATGGAACACGGGCCAGCTCTTCCTTTCTGACTTCAGGTACCCATTCCTTCATTCTTTCAGCAGTTTGACAGCAAGAATGTCACCAGATGACTGACTTCAGAACTACACAAATGTAGATCTGGTGCTTTAATCACTCAGTCAGAGGGAGCCAGAGGGATGCTGCCCAGGCTGAGAGGATTATGTGGGATTTTCAAAAATAACTTCAGGGACACTCTTGGGGAGACGGCAGTGCTGAAATGTTACGAAACCGCTTAACTGAAGAAAGACTATTTCTCACTACCTCTTTAGACGCCAAGAACAAAGACCTCTGCCCAGTGATTCGATCACACTTCGAGCACACAGTCCTTGTGTTCTGGACTCACACTTAGAAGAAAAAGCACAGAACCAATACCACTAAATAAGAGGAAAACAAGCTGCCTCTACACGCGAAAACCTGCTCGTGGAGGCTTCGATCTAGGTCTCGCAACAGGTGACTGGATGAGTCTAAGGTGGATAAGAAGAGAGAACTCCATAGGGAGAGGCTCCTGGAGGCCAGCCGGGCCCACTGGAGCCCCCCAACCCAGCCCCACCACCATCAGGAGCATTGGCACAACCCCCCCACCGGCACCCGGCCTTGCAGCCCGAACCCAGCCCCCCGTCAGGAGCCCGTGGAGACCAGCGCCATCCCTGTCACGCCTCATCTTCCCAAGACCTCCGTCTCCAGCAGCACAGTCACCAACCCCCCCAACGCTAACTGGAACCACCAAGCCAGGAGCAGCGTCCCTTCCACACCCCGACCTCTGGCCCCTGTCCCCAGCCTTCTTTCAACCTGGCTGAGAACACGGTCCCCCTGCTGCCCGCTCGGTGGGGATGGCTCTTCTCACTCCAGGAGAGACAGATGGAGTCTTCCTTCCTTCCCATGGCTGCTTCCAGACCACCCTGCCCTCCCTGAAAGCCCCCACCCCTCAGAAGCCCAAGCCTCCTCTGTGCAGGCTTCTGGTGGTCCCTGCCTTGCTCTCCATGATGACAGCGTCCACGAGGGTGAGAAGCAAGTGGTTCCCCCACCTCCTCACGGATGACCATGTGCCTGGGCCATGCAGACCTTCTGTCCCCAATGGACTGCATCCCCCTCAAGACCCTGCCTTCAAGCATCTTGTCCACTGATCACCCCTGCCAATATGTCCAGCTTGCTCACTGCAGGCTGCAACTCCCCCTTCACTAGGACCCTGACCTGGGGGCCAGCCTCACCACGCCCACTGCCCCAACTACGAGCATCTCCCGGCCTGTGGGCCCACAGACCCCACCCAGGGCAAGCAGTCCCCGCTCCTCGGCGAACACACACTAGCCATCAGTCCCTCCCTGGACCCAGCTCCCTGAATCGTGCTGAAGCAGGAAGATGATGGGACAGGCTGACTACATACACTTGAACTCGAGACCAGATTCAAATGAGCACTTGCCCCCATACTTGGGACCAGCCCCGAGGGGCTGGGACCCAAACCTCCCAGGTTAAGTCAGCCTTCCTGCAGCTTCTCCTGCTGCCCCCGCCCCTTAGTCCATGGGATGCCCTTGTAGCATGTGCAACAGACCACTCACCTGCATAAACCCCTCCAGTGGCTCCCCACCCACTCTCAAAGCATCACTCAGTAAGCTCACTAGGGCCCTGAGGCCGAGTGTCCCCGACCCGCATTCCTGTCCACCTCCCCCTTCACTGTTGCCCCCAGGGCTCTCCCAATCCCTCCAGCTGGCAGCCCTGTCCTGCCCCCAGGCCTGCGCATGCACCCCCACAGAGCCTGGACACGGGCACCTAGACCTCTGCAGGACCAGCACCTCATTCTCAGGCCTCAGCCCAAACGTCGCCTCTCCAGGGACCCTCGGCTTCAACCTCCACTGTAGAACTTCTCCAGCCTGCCCATGGTTACCAGATGATTGTGTACTTGCTAGCTCCCCAGTAAGACATACTCCCAGGGTGGCAAAGACCCTCTGTTCCTGCTGCAACTCCACCACCCAGGCAGGTACTCAACACTTAATCCCTGTGCACTGAACACATGAGAGAACAGAAAAGAAAGGACAAATGAGTCAAGTACCCAGGCGGCCAGAAATGTTTCTCGGGGCAGGTATCAAGTCACGGGTGTTGGAGAACTACCCTTCCTGAAGGCAGTCAAACCCAGTTTCATTTACATGTTAAGGCCCTTTGCACAACAAAAGGAGTTTTAGTTATTTTTAATACTCACAGGATGTATATACTTTCTAAAAAGAATGAGTGATGGTTGACTTTTCTCTCACTAGCCTCCCCCCTTTTGAACTTGTCAACCTGGTTCTGTCAGTCGTAGAACTAAGAAGTCACCTCTGTAGACACACGGTAATGGTGACGACTGTAACACTGACTAAGAAGTGCAACGCGGTCCCCCTGGGCCCGGCTCTCAGCGTGTCTGTGGGGCTATAATATTATTCCCTCCATTTTACAGACGAGGAAACTGGGGCACAGAGGGTTTCACGGTTCATTAGTACAGAGACTAGAACTTGGCTTCAGAGTTCTAACAACAGAGAACAGCGTAAAGTCACTAAAAACAAGAAGGAAAAAGGACATGAGACAACAGAAGACAGAGTGAAGAGGAAATAGTAGAAGATTTGATGAAAAAAGTTATTCCAATTGAACACAAATAAAGAAACTGAACTTTCTGAGAACTAAGGCCAAATGGGCTAAAATCAGTGTATCCTGACCGTGCTTAGATTCAGTAATTTCAATAACTTAACTTTTTAAAGCACACACTATACAGCACTTAAACAAGTTTCCTAAAACCAAATGTCAGAACCAATTTCAGTTGAATTTGAGTCATAAACCTTAAAGAATCAAAGTGACATTTTAGGAAATTCAAATTTTTCTTATGAAAGATTTCTTTTAGGAAATCCAAGTATTTTTTTCCTGTAAAACCTATTCCATTTTTTCCTTTTCTTTTTTCTTTTTTTTTTTTTACCAAAACCGACTTTGGACAGTCAAACCAAACATTCGCTAAATCCATGCACCCAAAGAGATGAGCGACAATTTCCAGTATCGTGTGCAGGATTTCAGAACATACTACACAAGTTAATAAGTAGCTTTATTTGAAGTGTTATTACTAGAAACACATGCACCTTCAGATGTGTTCATACCAACAGCATACAGGGCAGGTTTGTCCAAATGTCTGTATTTAAAAAACGTTTCCTGCCAAAGCTATTTGGAAACATAAACCAGGGGAAAATTCTGTAGCTCTAACTCAAAACTCATTTGTTTTGGCAAACTTAAGCTAAGCACATGTCTCCATGTTCCTTAGCGTCTTGGAAACGTATACAAGTGAGGCAGAAAAGCAACAAAAACCAAAAACTTCAAATGTTATTTTGGCTGTGAACTCACGTTTCTATGGGAGATGGCAAAAAATAATAATAAAACCTTCTACGTGAATTAACAATACACACCCTCTTCAGCATTTATCGTCTGTAGACTTTTTAATGATGGCCATTCTGATTGGTGTCAGGGGATTCCTCAATGAAGTTTTGATTTGCATTTTCTCTGATAATTAGCAATACTGAGCATTTTCTCATGTGCCTACTGGCCATTTGTATGTCTTCGCTGGGGAACTGCTTGTTTAGGTCTTCTGCCTGACTATACTTCAATTAAAAAAAATACACAAATTTTCTACTGAGCAAACAGGATCTTACCTGATGAGATCGTCTCGATCTTGGAAGATTCGGGTTTTCCGATTGATGGTGTACCTGGGAAACTCCACTCGGCCGAGACTGACCAGCAGCACCGTGGACAGCTCTCCCTGACCCCCACAGGCGGCGTCCTCGTCCTCCACTGTGTCAGTGGGCGAGAACAGCAGCAGGACCCGGGAGAACACCGCCCTGGGGCCTTTGCAGACTCTCAGGGCCCGTCCCGCCAGGTCTTTAGCTCTGAAAAACACACCATGTGGAAATAACTGTCTGGTTTCTAAGCATTTGGAGAGCAGCTTTTACAAAACATTTAAAGCTACGTGGCATTCATTACTCTATACGCCTGAAGGAAATCTATCACTCTGGCTGTGTGATGTTGAGGCATTTCTTGACCTCTCTGGGCTCAGAGCCCAACCAGAAACCCGGTGAGGAGTAAATGGAATTACATCTGCAAACGATCTCACACATTGCTGCCTCAATGAAAGAGCAGGACAGGGCTTAACCTGGTCCTGAACATGTGAAATACCAGGGAAACACATAAAAGCGTTACCTATTTGTCATTAGCAACGCTCAATTCTTGACTTGAGTGACAGCTTAGATTAAATCATGTATGTTTATTTAAAATGTCATTACAAAAGGCTCTCGGTAAGGCAGCACGTTAAATCCAGGGCCCTCTGGCTCTACACCTTGGCCACCACATAGAGCAGGGTCTCCAGGCAGAGGCACCATAATTCTATCCTGGGGGCGGGGGCGGTGGGGGAGGTGCGGACCCCCCACGCACTGGAGGCTGCTCAGCTGCAGCCTGGCCTCTGCTCACTAGATGCCATAGCACCCACTCCCCATCCTGGTCATGACAATAAAAATACTTCCATGAGATGCTGGAGGTCCCCTGGAGGACAAAACCACATCAGCTGAGAACCATTGATGCAGTGGAAGAGCTCACACTTTCCTATCCTCCCAGGAGCTACTCAACCAAAAGTAGTGCTGCACCCCTGGGGATATAGAGATTCGTGCCACTGTCAGAGCCGTGAGGTCACAGGGTGGCAGTCCCCTCACACCACCGTGTGAGTGAGACCCATCACTCAACAGAAACCGATACAAAGCACCCCCTTGCTCCCCCTCCATGCAGAGCCCCAATGGTGTCCCAGTGGACCAGGACTCCAGGCTGCAGAAGGATGCCCTGAACATGGTAAAATGAACGGCTGCTACCTCCAAGGATTAAGAAAGTAAATAATGGGCCTCTTTCTGCTTCCTTGTGATCACAGCAGAGTAAGATAATCAGGTATCACCCTCCTTTGGAGCCGTCAGAGACACTGAGACTCCACTACTGGGCCCCATGACTACATGAAGAAATAAAGCAAAATTTTAAAGGACACTGTCCATCCGCAGACAAACGGATAAAGAAGATGTGGTATATACAGACAACGGAAAAGTACGCAGCCATGGAGAATAAAGTCTTCCATGTGCAACAACGGGGATGGATCTAGAGATGATTATAGTTACTGAATTAAGTCAGAGAGAGTCAGATACTACATGTTACCACTTATTTGTGGAATCTAAAAACCAAAGCAAATGAATGTATATAACAAAGCAGAAATGAGTCGCAGATAAAGAAAACAAACTAGTGGTTACCAGCAGGGTGAGGGAAGTGGGGAAGGGCCAGTCCGGAGCATGGGATTAGAGCTACAAACTACTCTGTATAAACAGATAAGCAACGAGGATATACTGCACAGCACAGGGAAATACAGCCATTATTTTATAATAACTTTAAATGGAATATAATCTATAAAAGTACTGAACGATTGTGCTGTACACCTGAAACAAATATAAAATTGTTAATCAACTACACTTCAATATAAAAAAAAATTTAAGGATAGTGATTTTAGTACAACTAAATTATCCTTGGGGATCTCATTTTCCTCCAACTCCAAAGTCAGTGGTAAAAATGTTCATCTTTATTCTTTGTATCTCTGCTTATAGGCTACGTGCTTATACTGAGAGAGGGCTGCTAATCTAACGTGCCCTTACTTAAAATGTGACTTATACGATGACCATAAAGTACTTAAGAAATACAATTAGATAAAGAAACGGCTTAGAAGACACTTGATATGCCATGGGGATGAGGGTTTTATAATCCTGAGTCAATTAATTATAATTATATAATTTATTTAAATTTTTTTAATGTACAGTGTATATTTTCTAAGGTGTTGGCAGTGACGTTTTTCTTAGTGAGGTACGCCTTATTTATCCTTGTTTAATCAAAGGTCAGTATTTGAAGTGTCTTCCCCACAAGGATGGGCTCTTGGCACAGAACAGCTCAATGTTTTACACACACATGTATTACACAAAATAAACAGTGACATTGTTTTAAATTGTTTTCAAAAGCATTATCTCATTTCATCCTCAACAACTCCAGAAAGTAGGTTCCTAGACTAACATTGATATGGTTATATTTTACACATAACATGGGCAGAAGAAATAAATTCTAACAATTTTTACAATCTTCCCCAATCTGCAACAGCTGAAGAGTTTTAGAAGGACAAAGGAAACCACCCAGAGTTTCTGATAAATTTTTGTTTTAAACTTAAGAGAAACTACATATTAGTATTGACAGATTATGTTTCAATAAAAAGTTTACTAAAATAAAAATGTGACTGAATAGTTTATGCTTGAATACTGTAAGAACAGCAGTTAAAACTGCATTTTTCTTGAATAATAAAATACCAGATGCGCCAATGGCCTAGTGCCTCTATTCTCCTGCCTCCTGACTTTTCTTGCTCCCAGAAATCAGGATGGTATTACAAGAACCAGGAATTATAAACCAAGAAAGAATTCAGTCTTTATAATTAAGGTTCTCTGCCTTCTCAATCTAACTGTGACTGAGAACGATTACAATATGAAAACATGTACCATCATTATAGTAAGTTCATACATGCTGTCAACATTTTAAATGTTTCTACGGTAACCAGAGCCACAAAACCTTTTTAAGATCACAGCACCGACGCCAGGCTGGTTCCTGCCCCAAGTGCAGACCGAACGCTGTTTGGCCAGTTTGAGAAAGGCGTCCACCAGCTGCTGCTTCTGCCCGCTGTGATTAGCCAGGTGGAAGGTCTTTGCCAGGGTTTTTAGTTCAGGGGCAGAAAGTAGCTCGAGCACTTCAGAGAGTTCTTGCAACTCAGATTCTGAAATATATATTTAAAAAAAAGTTAAAAGTAGTTTTAAAGAATCTAATTTCTCACTTTATTTACTTTAAGAAAAAGCTTAGTTACATGCAAATAAAATGCAATGCTACTGTGATTTTTCTTTGCCAAGTCAACTGTTAAAAAATATGGTGCATAGATATCTCATAAAAGTTAAAAACAACAGAACTTCTCACTGACAAGTAAAGGAAGATCTGAATAAAATAAAGATCCCCGTGGAGAGCTGTCACGGTTTGGGCGTCCTCCTTAAAAGCTCACTACGAACCCCCGGCGGGACCTCTCCAAAGCTGGTCAGAGAGCTGGCTGCTCACTGGCTCCCACCTCTCTGCACAGGCCTCAGCTGGGGCCTGTCTGTGGGTCCACTCAGTCCGCATCCCCACGGATGTCAGGCTACTGGGGGGTCCAGGCCACTTAGGGCAGGGCCAGCCTCCTTGTTCACAAGTACCTCCTGGGTGTCCGCCACCTGCTGGGTACCACTGCAGCGCCTGCAGTGAACAACCACATCCCTGCCCCCAGGCAGTGCACTGCTCAGCATCACAGACGCCTGTCTGCTCGTGATAACTGCCACAGAGAAAAGCAAAGCTGGGGAGGCAAACTGGACTGGATGTGGCAGAGAGGTGGCAGCACCCAACTCAGAGCAGACACAGGTGACACGGAGCAGAGCTGGAAGAAATGAGGGGTGAGTTGAGGGGCAGCAGGCAAGAGGGTCTGAAAGAGGGGGCACTCAGCAAGAACCCCCAGGAGAGCAGCGTGGCCACAGCAGAGGGAGAGGGACTGTCAAGGCCCCCATCCCTCCCTTCACAGGGCTGTGCAGACCATGAGAGGGACCCGGGCAGGACTGAGGGCAACAGAGGGCATCTGGTTTTGTTGTTTAAAGGTCATTTAAAGGGAAGGCAAGGCTCACCTGGTGTCAATCTGCATCTGATCTTCTGAGTCAGGTGGGGATGTGAGTTCCCAAGTGACCTGGTGGCACTGACGTGAGGAATCCTGGGTCCCACTGCCTGAACACTCACACCCACCAAGCCCCCAGGCCTCCCCACGACTGTCCTCATCTCCCAAGCCAGGCCCTCCAGTCACCCTAACTTCATCACAACTCTGCTGCACGGAAACCGGCTGGCTCTAGCTTGAGTCGCTTATTTCAGCCTAAGCTGTCAGCAGCTCGAACCTAGGACTCTCATCTTTCATCCTCTTTATGCCTACGTGTCCAGGACAATATTGTTCTCAATGCAGGTGGGTACGTAACAAATGGTACCGATGAGATGACCAAGGTTATCGCATAGTCACAGGGGCTGAAATCAATCACACAATTCTTGAGGCAATCCACCTTTGAATTATAAGAGCTGTATGTGTGTGCCTGTCAGGGTCCACAAAGATACTAGCTTCCAACCAGCTTTGTTCTGTCATAAAGACGAGGGGTCTGGGTGAGACGGTCAACGTCTTGCTGGAAGGGGAGCTGGGAGGGATGTTCCTTCCGTTGACCCAGCCACACATCTATCCCCGGGTGACCTTACGGGCCTACACCTGAGACTGTTCAGAAACCAGCAGGAGACAGAGGGTGGAGGGATAAACTGGGGGTTTGGGATTTGGAGATACAAACTACTATATATAAAAGAGATAAACAACAAGGATCTACTATATAGCACAGGGAACTATATTTAACATCTTCTAATAATCTATAATGAAAAAGAATATGAAAAGGAATATATATATATATATATATATATATATATATATATATATATATAAAACTGAATCACTATGCTGTACACCAAAAATTAACACAACATTGTAAATTAACTATATGTCAGTTTAAAAAAGGAAAGAAAAACCAGCAGCAATCTTTCATTATCCTGGGAGTCTTAATCCAGGTGAAGAATGGCTTCAACATAACAGGAATCATCTGTTGTCTTAAGAAGATTTAAAAACTCAATTTAAAAAAACACACACAATTACTATCTATCAGGCACCAATTGGGAGCTGACACCAGACTACTAATATCACCCTCATCATGCAGAAATTCAATTCTTCGAGTCATATTTTCATTTTCCATTCCCTTTGGCTGATCGTACCTGTCTGCAGGAAGCCTGCTTGCTGCAGTTCTTGGACCACAGGTGTTAAGTCGGGGGCAATCTCTTCATATTCCAATTTATTCATCTTAATCCAGCTGAATTTACGTTGAAACAGTCTTACATATAACTTCTGACCATTGGCTGCAATAAAGTTGAAAAAAACTGTGAGAAATATTCTATTTCTTCTCAAAAACAACATATAGTATCATTTGCTTTTTTCAGCTGAGGTGAGTAAAATAGACTTGAATAGAAATACACATACACTGACTCAACTGATCTTCCAAGAAAATCACTTTCTTCCTTTGGAAGACATAATTTATTTCAAATACAAAATCTCCTGAGGATGTCTCCTTGTCCTGTGTACCTGTCACCACAGGACAGGAGGACCAGGATGGAAAACCAGCCCTGCCCCTCTCTCCCAATTGTGCAAGCCTTTGGAACTTACTGAGACACCCTTTTCTCTTCTGTTACAAAAAAAAAGGGGGTGTGGGGGACAGTAACACCATCTTCCCAAAGTTGGTAAAAAAAAAAATTGGACAAGATAAGGTATTCAATGATTAATGTATAAAACATAAAAAAGTTCCAAAATTGGAATGATTATTGGCCATTTAAAAACTTCTAAAAAGGGAATCCTCCTACACTCTTGGTGGGAATGTAAATTGGTGCAGCCTCATTGGAGGACAGAATGGAGGTTCCTTAAAAAACTGGAGTTACCATATGATCCAGCAATCACACTCCTGGGCTTATATCTGGAAGAGATTCTCATTTGAAAAGATACCTGCACCCCAATGTTCACAAGAGCACTATTTACAAAAGCCAAGACATGGAAGCAACCTAAATGTCCATTGACAGATGACTAGATAAAAAAGATGTGGTATATTTATACAATGGAATACTACTCAGCCATAAAAAAGAATGAAATAATGCCATTTGCAGCAACATGGACCTAGAGATTATCATACTAAGTGAAGTCAAGTCAGAGAAAGATAAATATCATGTATCACTTATATGTGGAATCTAAAAAAAACAATACAAATGAACTTACTTACAAAACAGAAACAGGCTCACAGACATAGAAAACAAACTTATGGTTACCAAAGGGGAAAGGGAAGAAGGGTAAATTAGGAGTTTGGGATTTGCAGATACACACTACTATATATAAAATAGATAAACAGCAAGGTCCTACTGTGTAGCACAGGGAGCTACATTCAATATCGTGTAATAACCTATAATGCAAAAATATATGTATGTGTAAAAAATCACTATGCTGTACACCTGAAATTTACATGACATTGTAATTCAACTATACTTCAATTAAAAAGAAAATAAATAAAATAAAAGGTAGAGTCCAGGAAATTAAAATATTGTTGGAAGAAAAAACAGGCCCCAATGTACCTTGGTTTGTTTTTTCCTGTATTTTATCTTATTTTCATTGTTGAGGAAATGGCGTGCAAAAACAAGAAAACCACCTAACAATAAGCTTGATTATATGCTCCAAATGCAAAGTATGCTTTTCTAAGTCACACTGTTGCTTTTCTCCTCATCCGGGAAAAGCCGTTTTATAAGCATCAAAAAAAAAAAAAAAAAAAGACAAATAGCTGCTTCCATGACAACCCAAGTACAGCCTGTAAGGGTGATATTGTGGGAGCAGACACCAGGCACAAAGTCTTGTCTATTTTACACACGTATCCTTCTCCAGCTGAACCCTGTAGTAGGCGCTGAGTCCCACGTGTACTCCCAGGGGACTCCCCAAACCACACTGACTCCTCATGGTCCTTGGATGACAGCCCATCACCTCCCAGACCAAATCAGGACAGCAAGCAGGAAACCAAACCTTCCAAGCAAACATGCTCCAGATACCTGATAATTGGTAAAACTGAGTTACAATTCCTTTCTCCTGCTCATCAAAGAGCATTCTGTCATCTTCGTTCTCAAACACGGCATTCAGCACCACCAGGAAACTCCTAAGGTAGTAAGGGTGATTCGGTGGTGCTAGGCTTGTTACACCAGGAACATCCCAGACTGACCCCTGCTCCGAAGACATTCTGGGAGTGATTTCATTCTCTAAGCCACTGGCACGTTCCAGAGGACATTCTTGGCTGTGACTCCATTTCGAAGCATTGGTTGTAGGACTATGCGATTTTGCCTCCCAGTGTGACAGCTGTGTTTCAGCTTCTGAAAGGGCAGTCGCTTTGACCTCTTCACAACTGCCTGCCTCACGTATTTCATCACTTTCACCAGCTACTCCTGCCAGATTCTCCTGCTTTGCAAGACTGTCTTCTGAAATAGACTGTAATTTACTTCCAAGAGTTAAATCCGGTGACAATAACCCGGGGGTGGTATCTGAGAAGTCAGGGGTGAGTGTGGATATCCCACATTCCCGGGCAGCCTCTTGGCTTTCAGCATCCATTATTTCAGTGTCTTCTACAGTACATTCGGGAGTCCTTGATTCCTTAAGAGGATCACTGGTAAACATGTTTTCCTTTTGAGAACTATTCTCCAGAAGTTGATCCTGGTCCTCCATCTCTGAACAGTTGTCAACCAGGCTCTTAATCGCTGTGGCTGAGGAACTCTGTGGACTCTGATTGGCAAATCGCTCATTCTCATCTAAAGACCTTTTAGCCTTCATGTATCTTCTGGACAATTTAGATGACAGGCTTCCCAGAGGGACGATTTTGACATTACGATCTCTTGTCTCATCTTGAGTTTTGCTCACCAAGTCTCTGTTACTTTTAAAGTAGGGGCTGGTCTGCTGTTTTGTGCCTGTTTTTGCTGAGTCACTTTGGCCAGGGGTTAAATTTATCTTAGATGGTGACAACTTCTCTGGCGTTACATCTTCTAAGGCAATATTGGTTAAATCTACCGTGGAAGCCTTTGAACTGAAGCCAGTGTGCCCTGGCTCACCTGCAGTGATGTCATCATAGTCAGCACACATTTCATCCAGGTGCCGGTTCAAGTCATATCTTGGCACCATTTTACTACAAACCGGACAGGTGAGTTTCGCAGGCGGTACATTGTTAAAAAACGAAATAATCGAGTTAGATTCATTTTTTTTAGTTTTGCTGGTTGATAAACTTATACGAGGTCTTTTTTTGGAGGATTTCCCTCCGGACATCTTGAGTATTAGACAAGCTGGGTGTTTCGAAGGGTAAAGCACAGGATATCACTGGGGAAAGAGAGCGATGCTTGGCTTTTACTTCCGTGTCTTGAAATTAAAAAAAGCGGGACTCTACTGGACCTCATGTTATTCATTTAGTCGATCTCGTCTTCCTACAAAACACACGTGGATTAACAACATTTTTATGCATTCAACAACAGAGGGGAAAGGTCTAAAGCATGCAATGCCAGGATCTCTTGGGACAGAGGACCGAGGCCCTACCCCCAGCTCTGCATGCAACCTCAGTGCGTCCCTCAGCCATAACAGCGATGGGCCTCGTGGGGACAAGTTTTAAGGCCACTCTCTTCAAAGTCAGACTTTTTATTTTTTTTTCCAATTGTTTGACTCTGCAAAAATCAGAAGGCACCAACGGACAGCCAACCCATCCCTATGGTGCCCTGAGTGAAGACAAGTCAGCTTAGATATATGATGGACAAAAGTCTCACTGCCTAAGACTCCAAGCAGTGAGAGGATAAAGTCAGCCGTTTTAAAAAGGGAACACTGGACTATTTCAGGTCCTTATTGAAAACCACTGCATCAGTCAGCCTTTTCCCTCACAGGCCTGCACAAAGATGCGCCCTGAGTCGCGGGCATCGGTCCACGGGCTTGGAGCCCGCCGCAGCCCCGGCCTCCGAACCTGACGCTCGGGCTGAGCTCAGCCGGCTCTGCCAGCGGGGCCGCGTCCGCGCACCGGGACGCGCACCAGCCCGCCCGCCCTCCTCCTTCCGCAACTTCCCACCCCCTCTCCCCATCTCTCACTCCCCTCACCACCTCTCGCGCACCAGGCCCCGCCGCCTGCCCTGCTTCCCCGGCCCCGCGCGCGGGAGACCCGGGCCGGCCTCCCTGCACCTCCTACCGCCTCCGCGCGCCAGGCATTCCCAGCCGATCCCCGCGGCGCGGCTCGGCTCGCACAGGCTCGGCCAGCAGAGGCCCGAGTGATCGAT
Organism: Camelus dromedarius; assembly: GCF_036321535.1. NCBI lineage: Eukaryota > Metazoa > Chordata > Mammalia > Artiodactyla > Camelidae > Camelus > Camelus dromedarius. Next base: position 4,522,876 of record NC_087464.1, read on the forward strand.
CGCCAATTCCCTCCCGCCTGCCCTCGCGGGAGACTCCAGCACCTCAGGCCCTTCGCACGTGGAGAGGCGGGCGCTCCCGGGAGGTGGACAGGATGCGGGTCGGGGAGCATTGGGGTCCAGCAAGGCGGCCCTTGGGAGAGCACACAGGCGTGGACTCTACTTAGGAGAGAGAAGGACGACTCAGCGACTCTGGGCTTCCCCCAAGACACGCTGTTCGGTGACTGATGGCAGCAGATGCAGGTGACTTCAAGAGCAAAGAGGAAAGGGGGTGGGAAGGGATAAATTGGGAATTCGAGATTTGCAGATTCTAACCACTGTATATAAAACAGGTAAACAAGATTCTGTATAGCACAGGGAACTATATTAAATATCTTGTAGTATCCTATGATGAAAAAGAATATGAAAAGGAATATATGTACATATATGTATGACTGAAACATTATGCTGTACACCAGAAATTGACACACATTGTAAACTGACTATACTTCAATAAAATTTTTTTTAAAAAAAGCAAAGGAATAATAAAATGTAGTCAGGTAATCATGGGGCCGTGAGTTTGGTTATTTCTTACTTTTGTTTCTAATGTAGTTTAATTGAGTTTTTGTAATAGAGTTTGTTTTATTTGTTTCAATAGTTTAATTTAATATAGCAAGGTTATGATTTTAAATAATGGCTATGTCTAACAAAAGAGAAATGACTGCCCTTGGGCACGGATACCAGCTGGTTCCAGCATCCCTGTGAGTGACCCAGATGGAAGTTTTCTCAGCACAAGGGCACCTGTCTGTGGTCCTTTACCACTGCCTGCAGGAGTGGCCAGTGTGGAGCCAGCTGGCGCTCTCTAAAGCCGCTGGAAAGCCATAAAGCCCCCATTTCAGGGCTTTCTGTGTGCCTTGAGCCAACTGGAACCCTTAACCTCCACTCCCCGCTACAGGACCCTCCGCATATCTGCCTTTCTGCAAGATAAAAACATCTTCCCTTGACGTGCGTTTACCCTAACAAAACTGTTCCCCAGGAATCTGCACATCCTGCCTATATCAGAGTTGTAAATCCCATTACTCAGAAAAGCCCCTGACAGATCTTACAACCAATCAGGTACCTGTGCACTAATTAATCATGCAGCCCCCTACCCTTTGTGTGTACACAGCCCCCTCCCCAAATAAAAGACCCTGCATGTTCCCCTCAGTGCTCACACAGGCACCTCTCATCTGTGTGGCCTGCTGTTGCCTGTAGCAGCGTATCTGTTAAACTTACCCTTTATTCTTAACTCCTCCTGGTCTTTGGTAAATTCTTTTACTGCCTACGCAGTGGCCTGCCATGTGTCCCCAAAAACAAGCCCTGTGTGATACTCTATAAATATGTCTCGAATGAATGCTTGAATAAATGAGCAAACCAGAGAGAAAAGGGACATGAACAGGAAATTCATCAACAAATATGTATTGAGTGCCTATCTGGTACCAGGAAATGTCCTCGGTGCTGAAGACATGGCCGTGAACAGGATGAGGAATAGGGGAAAAATCCTGCCTCCATGCAGAATACATTCTGATGGAGCAAGACAGAGAAAAAACAAATATACATAAATTATGTAGAAAGATTAAAAGACAAGAACTGATAAAATAAAATTCATATTTTTGGCAAGATGAGAAAAATATTAATATACAATTTTTCTTTGCCCATTTGGCTACCCTCCCCGCCTTTAGTGTGTGTCGTGCATCTGCATTAACCTGACCTCTTTAGGAGAGGACATTCCTTCTTATCTCATCAACGGCCACCACTCCTTAGGAGATAAAATTCATCTTGTAGGGGGCCATGGTGACTCATGACACACTACCCACTTTGTATGGGCAGCTCTGCACTGTGTAAACTGTCAATTCTTGTGTAAAATGTCTTATAATGTGCAGTGCTCTGTCTCAAAAACGTATATAACTGTGGTTTGACCTTTAAAGGCAGAACAGTTCTCGGAGCTTTCTGAGAGGCTGTTCCTGGTTAAAATCGTCCATTTGGCTCAAATAAAAGTTTCTCTTTCTTTCTTAGACTGACTGATTAATTTTTTTGCCGACAGTACTTTGAAGAGAAATAAGGCCGAAACATCATGGTGGGGGCAGGGAGGGCGATTACGGTTTGAAAGAGCGGTCAGGAAAGATCTCACTGAGAAGGTGACATCTGAGCCGACTTGAAGGGGGACAGGCAGTAGGTGTCCCAGAGAAGAGGACTCTGGGCAGAAGAAACAGCCTCGGGGAGTGTAACAGGGAGTAGAAGCTTGCCTTGCAAGTCTAGGGAGACCCTGAGGGCCAGGAAGACTGGAGCAGAAGTGGAGAGAAGTAACAAAGGGCAGGTCTTGGTGGGCAGTGGTAACAACCTCTTTCTGTAAAGGGCCGGGGAGTAAATATCTTGGGCTCTGTGGGCCGAAGATCTTGGGTCACGCTCTGCACTGTGCACTGTGCAAGCAACCACAGGCAGTGCGTACCAAATGGGTGTGGCTGTGTGTCGATGAAACTTTATTTACAAATAGAGTCAGCTGACCAGGTCTGGCCTCTGGCTACAGTCTGCTGGCACCTGATATTAAGGCCTTGCATGTCATTATATGGATTTTAGTATCTGCTTGGAGTGTGTTCAGCATAGACATGGTGGGGTGGGGTAGGCAGGGTAAATAGAAGGCCAGTGAAGTAATCTAAAGATCATGACGCCTGGGGTCAGAGTATGAGCACTGTAGCTGATAAAAAGTGGTTAGATTCTCGATGTATTTAGGAGGTATAACTGATAAGTAGATAAGTGGGGGCACCCGGCAGATAAGGTGGAGGAGAGGGAGGATGTTCCGGAAGATGGTGATATGCCCGCCTTCAGCATAAAGGGGCTTTACTTCCTCTAAATGAGTGCCAGCTAGAAACTGGTTAGAACCCATCAGCCGCAACTGCGAGGTAATGACAAGGACTTCACCAAACATGACCTAATGCTCATTGTAATACAATTAGCACTGCAGTTTAGGCAACCCCTGGGTTTTTCTGTGTGCATCATGGGTAAGGACCTGTGCAAAAGGGGATGCATGACTAAGCACTCTAGGGACAAGAGCCGTCAATCAATCAAGAGACCACCTCTAAGCAAGGGCATAAGAGAAGGGGCAAGCAAAGACCATTACTACCCTCCCCTGGACCAGCCCACCGCCTGTTCTTGGAGGTGTACGTTCTCTTTGCTAAATAAATCATTTAAAATCTTTCACGACGCAATGCTTCATCTCTCATCTGAATTCTTATCTTTCAGGTACGACAAGAACGGGGGTAAGGGATATGTAAGGATGGGGTGTCGGATGCAGGTAGAAGGGAAGTAAGACGGGGATGAGAGCAGCCACAGACCCAGCAACCTGGAGGGCGTTGGAACCTGACAAGGGAAATGGTGGACTGATTGCAGAGGGTTCAAGGAAAATGGGGAGATAGGAATTGGAGATAATGGGGGGACCCACTCAGAACCCCAGCATTGGTGTGAAGGTTATTTTAAGCTGAAGACATTTGGGATTTGACAGGTGCAGAAAGAAGTCTTCTCAGGGTTTCCCTGACCTGCCTAAAGGCAGAAACTCCTGGGAAATGAGGCTGCCATTCACTCCCTCCTAGGGCAGCTTTATTACCAGGAAGGAGAACAAGAGTAAACCTCCTATAAATTCTCTCTCCACGGGAATTTTAAGGCTGTGAAGATGGAAGGACCCCACACATCTGAACTTGCAGCCATTATCACAAACATTCTTATCTCCCATTGGTTCCTCTAGAAACCCATCTGCTTTTCCCAAACATTTTCTACCCCTTCTTTCCCCTGCTAAGTTAGGTATATAAATCTCTAACTTTTTTTAAAGCATGATATGAGCAAAATTTTTATTAGTGAAGTTAAAAAAAATAGTGGAAGATAGTACACTCCGGAGAATTGGGAGCAGGCCAACCCAAGAGAGGAGAAACGGCCTACAAATCTCTAACTTTAACCATTTACCAAGCTACTTCTTCTGCAAACTACAATGTGTATACCAACAATGTCTCCTGTTGACCTGTCTTTTGTCAGTTTAATTCACAGGCCCCTAAGTACTAAACCTAAGAGGGTGGAGGAAAAGTTTTTCCTCCCCAACAACAGAAAGTACAGACGACTCTTTCAAGAGCTTTTGTATTGAAGGAGAGCTGAGAGGAAGGGCAGAACGAAAAGAGGCTGTTTATTTAAAGTGAAAAAAAAGTTTATATGCTGAGAGAAACGATCAGGTAGAGTGAACATTTTAGGAAGCAGGAGACAGAAAGGAGACTTGCTGGAGGAATGATCTTAGGTAGATGCGGGGATGGAATACAGTTCACAGGTGAAGGGGGTGGCCTTCATTAAGAGCTCACCCATTGGAACAGGAGGTGAGGCAGAGTTTGGGCACCAGTGCTGGTAGATGGGCAGATTCAGAGGTGGAAACGTGAGGCAGTCCTCTGATGGCTTCTGTTTTTTCACTGAACAGGAAGCTAAGTCATCTACTGACAGTCAAGATGGAGCAGCGTGTGCAGAGATTTTAGGAAAGGGGAAAAACTAAAAAGTGGTCATCCATCCAGGACAGTGGGAGAGTGAAGGAGCAAAGTAAAGAGAGAATGACTGTCAGCAGCACCGAGGACCTGCCTGAAGTGAGGGACCAGGAACTGAAACAAAATTCAGCAACAGAGTTGCACGTGGGTCTCCAATTTCGTTTAGCCAGGCAGGTGCAGACAGGGAGAAGGGACACAGGTAGATTTGATCACAGTCGGGGTTTTTGGCCAAGCAAGTAGGAAGAAGCAAGAGGAAAACAAGGGAGTGGAGTGGTAATGCAAATAAATAAATGGCAGCTAAGGATGGAGGGTCAACATGCAGGCGATGGTGGATAAGGGACAGTGAACAGAAGGTAGGGTCAGCAGACCAGATGTCCCTGCTGGGTTAAAGGATCACTCAAGTGGGACTTGAGGGGGAGGGAGCCAGTGGGATAGGAGGTGACGTTCGGAGAGCAGGATGATTGGAATAAGATAGCAGAGGGCGTGAAGTTATGGGAGATGACAATAAACTACTGCTGTAAGATCACACACGTCTGGCTGAAATGCGGCACAGAGCAAGCTCCCTCAACAGTCAGGAATTCGAGAAGCCAGTGCAGGCGAAAGACCAGGCACATGTCTATTGAAACCATTGAGAAGACAGGACTAGTTTAGAGACTGTGCACAGAGCTGAAAATCCTCCAGGAAGCAAAAGAGGTGATGGTGGGGTGGGAGGACAGGGAGGGTGACTGATAGATGACTGTAACAAAAGGGAGGTCAGGATGTGACCCAGTGACTTGAGATTCAAAGACGGGAGTGGAGGTGGGTAGGGTATAGCTCAGTGGTAGAACGTGTGCTTGGTACTCATGGGGTCCTGGGGTCAATCCCCAGTGCCTCTCTTAAAATAAGTAAATAAACCTAATTACCTCCCCTCTCCAAAAAAAAACAAAAAAACAAAACAAAACAAAGATGGGAGTAGAGGAGTTTGGGGAGGCAGAGGGAAAGAGAGGTCTGGAAGTGCAGCGAGAAGCAAGGGCACCTAATCTGTCCACCTCCAGGCCAAGTGAAGGCTGGGGAGAAAAGCAAAACAGAAAACCACCATTTGAAAAAGCTGCTGAAGAAGCTGTGTCCTTAAATTTCATAATATACAAGCAGCTCATGCAAGTCAGTAATTTAAAAAAACAAACAATCCAATCCAAAAACAGGAAGACCTACACTAATATTTCTGCAAAGAAGACATCCAGATGGTCAACAGGCACATGCAAAGAGGCTCAACATCACTAATTATCAGAGAAATACAAATAAAAACCACAGTGAAGTGCCACCTCACACCCGTCAGAATGGCCGTCATTAAAGTCTACAAATATTAAATGCTGGAAAGGGTGTGGAGAAGAGGGAACCCTCCTACACTGTGGGTGGGTTGAGTGTAAATTGGTGCAGCCACTATGGAGAACAGTACGCAAGTTCCGTAAGAAACTGAACATAGACTTACCATTATTACTACTAGTAGCAACAGCAGCAGTGAGCACACCTAGTACCTGGATCTTTGCTTCAAAATACCATTCTCCACCCAGAGGAGTCAGGATTCCTTGGAAAGATGGTCAAATCCAGGGAAAGTACAGGATAAAGCCCGGCACTTTTTGTAGCACCACAAAATAAGGAATTGCTCAAAGAATGATGGGACTACTCAGCCATAAAAAGAATAAGTTAATGCCATCTGCAGCAACATGGACGGAACAGGAGATTGTCATTCTAAGTGAAGTAAGCCAGAAAGAGAAAGAAAAATACCATATGATATCACTCATATGTGGAATCCAAAAAAAAAAAAAAAAAAAGACACAAATGAACTTACTTACAAAACAGAAACAGATTCATAGACACAGAAAACAAACTTACAGTTACCAAAGGAAAAGGGAGGGAAGGGTAAATTGGGAGTTTGAGATTAACATACACACACTACTATCTACAAAACAGATAACAAGGCCCTACTGTACAGCACAAGGAACTATAGTCAATACCTTGAAATGGCCTATAATGAAAAAGAGTACGAAAAGTATATATGTATGTAAAAATGAATCACTACGCTGTACACCAGAAACTAACACACTGTAAACTGACTATACTTCAAAAAATAAAGAAAAAAAGAAAATCCACATAAAAATAAAGAAAAAAATGATGGGGACACACCAGGACTCAGGAATCAGCTTGAAGGGTCTTCCACTGTACAAGTCAGGAACAACTGGAGAATCAAGTGACAAGAAAGGGTAACAAAGCATTAAATAATGTAAAAGTCTGTCTATACTGATATAAACAGATGAGAAGGGAGAGCTCTTCCTTGCAGTAGAATGTCAGTTAACAGAGAAGAAATGATGGAGACAGATCATCAGGGGACACTAAAACTTGTGACTGAAAGTCTGCTGAGGAATAGGGTATTTGCAGTGTCAAAGTATTGCCATCACAAATTACTACTAACTTTTAAAAAGGAAAAGTAACTTTGTGGTGGGGAAAGCTGATATCACTTTTAACAAACTAATCATTTTCCTCACCAGCTTCACTGGAACCAACTGGTATCCTGGAATTCCGTTTATGAGATTAATACCAAAGACACATCACTGCTATGGTTTTCCCGCCAAAATTGAATAACCTGAATCTAATCATGAGAAAACAGACAAATCCAATTTTGAGGGACATTCTACAAAATGACTGGCCTGTATACTAGAAAGATGTTACAGTCAGCAATGACGAAGGCTCAGGAACTGTCCCAGATTACCGAACGCTGGAGACATGACGGCCAAGTGTTATGAGCGGTCCTGGCATGACCCTGCCCCAGGGAAAAGAGCTATAAAGTGCGTTATTGGGACAACTGACAAATCCAAATATGCACTGTGGACTGGATGCCCGGTGGCCACGGAAGACTCTCGGCCTTCCTAGCGGTGTCCACCTCCTCTCACGTCCATCAACCCCCTCCTCTGTGCACCTGACCGTGGATGAGCCTCTGCTCAGGTGACATGAGGTCGTTTCCCAGGGGGGAGGATGGAAGGCACACGTGTGAAAACCCCACTGTTTTGTGGAAGGATGGCAGGGCAGGAGCAGAAGAAAACCGAGGCCCCTTGAAGAAAAGTGAGGACCTCTCACGAGACAGCCGGTGGTGATGGGGTTCTCAGGCTGCAGGCAGCTCCCCCTGGCCGGTGGTGTGGGGTCCTGCTACCCCCAGGGAAAGGCTCTCGCAGGACAGCTGGGAGTCTGCCTTCCCACACCCCACTATTTGCAAGTATCTGCCGTGCATGCAGAGAAAAGCTCTCAAAAAGTTTTTATTATAAAACATAATAATGACAGAATGTAACCTTAAGCACTCATATTTACATTATGTTCAAAATATATTACAGCTTTAATTTATGCACAGAAACATCCTGCTTCTTCTTTGTTTTCTTTTCTGTTTTCTTCGCATCACTGATTTGCATTTTCACTTGATCTTGTAACTGAGAAAAGAATGCTTGCGATGACTTCAAGGCTTTGTCTTTCCCTTCATCCTGCAGTGAAAAATAATACAAGTGCGTGCCAGAAAATGTGCCAACAGGTAGGGTGGAAAAAACCCAAGTGATCACAGCGGTGTATAAAAATGCATAAACACAAGAAAGAACTAGGGAAAACTATGAAGAATTACACCCGCCAGTGCAGAGGTATTTTCTACCTTCTTCGCTGCTCCCATGTCTTACGAGCACAAGAAAACCTGCGGCCAGGCCCCAGGTGACCACGAGGACCTGCACTAGAGACCCAGCCAGTCGCCAGAGGCCTCTCCCCTCCGCTCTGCCGGCGGCCAAGGCTGGCTGAGTCCCCCCAGTCTCTCAAGGCCACCTAAAGCTGTCTCCGGCCTGAGCCCCCTCAGCAGCACCCCTCCTCCGCCCGTACCTTTAACAGCGAAGCTCTGCCCGTCTTGGTCAGCTGCTTTAACCTCTCGGAAGCTACTGCTTTGGTCCATTTTCCCGCTTGATCTGGGTTGCTCTTTTCCACGAGTCTTCTCTGCTTTTCTTTCTCCTTTATTTTCATATGCTTGCGATACTTCTTTTTCCGCCTTTCTCGTTTCTTGTCCGTAGATGTTTTCTCAGCTGCTGTTTTTATATCTCCGGCTTTATTTTTCTCCTATTAAAAAAAAAACCCGCTAATATACTCGTTCATCTAACCTAACAGCTCAGGAAATTAGAAGAAAAGCAATTCCATGGCACGTGGCCAGTGTGTTGTGCATCCATAGTCCCGTGGGGAGCGCAGGGCAGCCCCCAGCTGTGTTCTCTGGAGCTTTGGTCACTCAGCACCTTAAGACCTGGGATACATTCTTTGACAGAACAGACCCTTAAAGTGATTGTTGGGCCCCCAAACACCTTCACCAAGGCAGCCTGGAGAACTGGGGCATCGGGCTGCCCCTCCCAGAGAAGCCAGCCCCCTGCGGCACTCAGACACTGGCACGGGCTCCGAGGACACACCTGAGGCAGCCCAGCTCCGAGCTGCTGACCGCAGGGTTCCCGGAGGTGGCACAGGCTCTGAAAAGGTGGGTGTGGGTGGAGCAAAGCAAACGAGGATCAAAAAGAGGGCTGTGCTGCCGGGCTGCCGGGAAGACGATGCCCTGGCAGAAACCATCACTACTGTATTACAGCTTTAATTGTGGGGCCTGAGCCCCAGTCTCTCTCAGCAGGGGCTGCCTGCATATATTCAAGTTCTTCCAACATCCAATGGTCTATTCTAGACCATGCTTCCACTACTGAGAAGCATTAAATGGATAAAATAAAAGAGGGAAAGGTGATATGAAAGGATTCCTAACTATACGCAGTTTGTTTTAAATCTAACATCTAATGAACCTAAAACTTCGAATACCCAAATTGAATGATAACAAGATGCTGATGCTGGATATTTACAAGGAGCCTTTATAATACTTCTCATACCGGTACCTCCTGACAATACCTGATTGCAGAAGAGTCGTATTTAAATATTATACAGTATTATTAATTTGCTTATACTTGGAAGCTGCAGAGCTACGTTAGAATAAAAACTACAAGCTTGAGGAAAATGACACCACACGGAGCTCTGACTATAAACAAGTAACTTGCAAAGAGATGTTTAATGTGTCACTAGCCCTGGCTTCTTACCTTGACCTCTTCGGGGGCCAGGAGAGCCGCGTCGCTCACACTCACGGGGGCCACATCCTCCATGGTGATGGCTGGCAGGTTGGACACAACTTTAATCTCTGGGACAGGCTGGAGAAGAGACGGTACATGTAACAGGAAGTCAGAGGTAGTCCTGACCTAAGATATTTAAGTTGTGAATCTGATCATTTAAAGCGCAACAGATAAATACTTCATGGAGATCATTTAAAACGTGAGGTGGGTGCACAGCAGGAGTGTGACGCTAACAGGAAGGACGGCGGTGATGCCAGACGGCACGGGGCGCCTGAGGGTGTTAGGGTCTTCTCCGTCTCTCCACCACAGCGACAGCACTTCTTCCTACACGTTTGAGTGACATTTCTGCCCGTTCTGACACCAGTCCCTTCATCCGTCACTAAATCATTTCCACCTGCCATGTATGTGTAGGTGCACATTCTCCAACAATCCTATCCACCGTTTAACAGAATCCATTGGCTCCTGTAAATGTTACCCTGTCTTTGGTTATGGGAAAAAAGTTAACTATAAGAAATACATGGAAAAAGAAGCCAGGAAAAATGCTTCTTGGAATGTGCACATTCCATCAACTAAAAACAGATTTTTATAAATAGAAATACAAATGATACTGAATTGTTTTGAAACAATATTGAAGTAAATGAAACCTATACACTATAAAAAGGAGGATGGGAGAGGGTCTAGCTCAATGGTAGAGCACATGCTGAGAATGCATGAGGTCCTCGGTTCAATCCCCAGTGCCTCTGTTAAAAAATAAATAAATAAATAAATAAATAAATAAATAAATAAATAAATAAATAAATAAATAAAAATCTAATTACTTCCCCCCCCAAAACAAAAAACAACAATGAAAAATTTTTAAAAGGAGGAAAGGATGCAACACTAACTGAAGGGCCATTTGTTTTTCGTTTAATTTTTTGTTGTGGTTTTTTTCTTTTTCTTTTTTTTTGCAACAACGGCCCAAGAAATTCAGAAAATTGTAACAGGTTTCATACCCATCCTGGAAATAAAAGGACAATGGTAATTATTTCCCAAACACTTACACTCGTGTTCTGCACATCTAAGTCTTTCTCATCTCTTTACAGGGCACCAGGGGCCACCGTGGAGGGAAGGAGGAAGCATGGGATAGAGCACAGGTCCTAAGCAGACTGAGACTGAAACCCACGAGAGAGGGGCCCTGTCCCAAAGCACATCACTGCCCACCTCACATGCTCACTTCCCTTCTCACAGTCCTGTCCGTGCTCCCTTAACTAGGCAGGTATGTTCCTCATCTGCAAGATGGAAAGAGTATCACGTGCCTTGGCATTCTGTGGACCAAGGGTTCATGCACGTGGAGGACCTACTGTGACAAGTAGCAGGCACTCAGTAAACGCCAGGTGTGGTCACCACACATGTGCCCAAGCCCATCCCACAATACAAATGCAACCAAAGACTGAAGCAGGAAACCAGGAGAGAGGGCGGGAATGAAGAGCCCCATGGCTAAGGCAGAGGGTCTGGCAGGGACCCTCCAGGGATCAGGGTCTGCAGGACGGAGCCCTCTTCATGGGAGGCCCTGCCTGAGATTTCCTGAAATTCCTGCAGGTTTGTACCCCAAAACCAGATAAAGAGCTAGTCTCATGAAAGCTCAAAGAGGAATTCAGATCACGTCTGCGCTGTCTAGCCGCCAAAATGCTAATGCACTCACCGGCTTAGGGATGAAGTGGAAGTTTGAGAGGGCATCCAACTTTAAGAAGAGGGAATCCATCATCTTCTGAATTTCCACGTGCTCGGGGTTTTCTTCTTCCTCTGTTTTTTGCTTAGGAAACAAGTTCAACACCATCAGACTAAGGAGCTTAGTGCACATCACAGGACAAAGCACTAACAGCCGGTCAGGATATTTCCAGTTTCTCAGCAGCAAGGCCTCCGCTCCAAAGAAACATTCCAAGGCAAGTCTGAAGTTATCAACACCAGGACAGTGCTGGGCCCCCCAAAGAAACATGGTGTGTACCTCAGAAGCTGTCGCAACCATGGCCTCTAACATTCAGACCTTACAATTTAATTCCTTTGATGTTTACTTCTGTCAAGAACTGAACCACTCTCACTAGGATGGCTCTTAAAAAAAAGAAAACAAAGGTGCAGGGGAGGGAACAGCTCAGTTGTAGGGCACATGCTTAACATGCATGAGGTCCCAGATTCAATCACCAGTACCTTCACTAAGAAAAAAAATTAAAATATTGTCATTACATGCAGGTAACAAGATACTATATATAGAAAACCCTAAAGGCACAATGCAAAAACTACAAGAGCTGTAAAAGAATTTGGCAAGGTAGCAGGATACAAAATTAACATACAGAAATCAGTTGCATTTCTTTACACTAACAATGAAATATCAGAAAAGGAAAATAAAGAAACAATCCCCTTAAAAATTGCATACAAAAAAATAAAATACATAGGATTAAATACGACGAATGAAGTGAAAGAATTATTTATGTGTGGAGAACTACAAAACACTGACTAAGGAAATTAAAGATGACTTAAAGAAATGGAAAGATATTCCATGTTCTTGGTTTGGAAGAATTAACATTATTAAAAGGGCCATATTATCCAAAGCAGTCTACAGATTTAATGCAATCCCTAGCAAATTAGCCAGGACATTTTTCACAGAACTAGAACAAATAACACTAAAACTTAAATGGAGTCACAAAAGACCCAGAATTGCCAAAGCGTTACTGAAGAAAAAGAAGGAAGCTGGAGGAATAACCCTCCCAAACTTCAGACAATAGTATAGAGCTACAGTAATCAAAATGTGTGGTATTGATGCAAAAACAGACACATGGATCAATGGAACAGAATAGAGAGCCCAGAAATGAACCCACAAACTTTTGGTCAATTAAACTTTGACAAAGGAGGCAAGAACATACAATGGATTTAGGACAGTCTCTTTAGCAAATGGTGTTGGGATAACTGGACAGCTGCATGTAAATCAATGAAGCTAGACTGCTCCCTCACACCATACACAAAAATAAACTCAAAATGGCTTGAAGACTTAAACGTAAGACAAGACATTATAAACATCTGAGATGAAACCACAGGCAAAACATTCTCTGGTATAAAATCTTACCAATGTTCTCCTAGGGCACTCTACCCAGGCAATAAAAACAAAAGCAAAAATAAACAAGTGGGACCTAAACTTACAAGCTTCTGCACAGCAAAGGAAATCATAAGCAAAACAAAAAGACCATCTACACAAGGAGAAAATATTTGCAACAGATGAGACTGACAAGGGCCTAATTTCCAGAATATATAAGCAGCTCATACAACTTAGTAACCAAAAAACAAACAACCGAATCCAAAAATAGGCAGGAGACCTAAACAAGAAATTCTCCAATGAAGACATACAAATGGCCAATAGGCACATGAAAAAAGCTCAATTATCACTAATTATCAGAGAAATGCAAACCAAAACTACAATGAGGTATCACCTCACACCAGACAGAATGGCCATCATTAAAGTCTACAAACGATAAATGCTGGAGAAGGTGTGGAGAAAAGGGAACCCTCCTACACTGCTGGTGGGAATGTAGTTTGGTGCAGCCATTATGGAAAACAGTACAGAGATTCCTCAAAAGACTAAGAATAGACTTAACATATGATCCAGCAATCCCACTCCTGGGCATATATCCAGAGAGAACCTTAATTCAAAAAGATACACGCACTCCAATTTTCATAGAAGCACTATTTACAATAGCCAAGACATGGAAGCAACCTAAATATCCACTGACAGATGACTGGATAAAGAAGCTGTGGTATATTTTTATACAATGGAATACTACTCAGCCATAAAAAAACAAATAATGCCATTTGCAGCAACATGCATGGCCCTGGAGAATGTCATTCTGAGTGAAATAATCCAGGAAGAGAAAGAAAAATACCATATGAGATTACTCATATGTGGAATCTAAAAAAAAAAAAAAAAAAAAAGACAAATGAACTTATTGACAAAACAGAAACAGACTCAGAAATAGAAAACAAACTTATGGTTATCAGAAGGGAAAGGGGGTGGGAAGGGATAAATTCGGAGTTTGAGATTTGTAGATACTAACATATATAAAATAAACAAGTTCATACAGTATAGCACAGGGAACTATATTCAACATCTTGTAGTAACAACCATAAAAAAGAATCTGAAAAAGCATATATGTTCGTGTATGACTGAAGCATTACGCTGTACACCAGAAATTGAGCCAACATTGTAAACTGACTATATTTCAATAAAAATATACATACATAAAAAATAATTAAAATAAATAAACAAATCTAATTACCCACCCACTCCCCAAAAAAAGAAAACAAAATAACAAGTGTTGGCAAGAACGTGGAAGAAGCCCTCATGCACTGCTGGTGGGAACTTCAAATGGCGCCATGACGGTGAATTACCCTATGACCTAGCAATTCCACTCCTGGCTGTATACCCAAGAGAATTAAAACAGGTGTGCCAGCAAATACACACACAGGCATGTCCACAGTCGCACTATTCAAGAGAGGTAGAAACAGCCCAATCCCTCGTCAACCAGTGACTGGATCAGACAATTGTGGCATATCGTTTAGTTACAAAAAAGTACTGACACGACACAATCGTGAAACATTAAGTTAAATCAAAGAAGTTGGACACAAGAGGTCACACATTGTATGACTCAGATTACATGAAACATCTAGAATAAGTAAATCTACCAAGACAGAATGCAGACTGGTGCTTGTCTGGGGCTGGGGCAACTGAGGAACAGGGAGTAACAGCTTAGTGGGCATAGGGCTTTATTCTGGGGTGACAAATTTTTTTTTTCAATTGAAGTATAGGCAGTTTACAATACTGTGTCGATTTCTCGTGTACAGCAGCATGTTTCAGCCATACACGTACATATATTTATTCCTTGAAGACGTTTTAGAACTAGATGAAGGTAGTGGGTACATGACAGCATGACTGCCTTCTTTAAAATGGGTAATTTGTTATGTGAATCTCAAATCAACTAAAAAAAAAAAAAGCACAACTAAGGAGTTACTGTAGATTTTGTAAAATTATCCAAATATCCATTTGGGTTGCAGAAACTTTTTTTTTTTGCAGAAACTTTCTTGTCCCTTTTATTTATATGTAATTTGTTAAAGATCTTTTTCTGATTAAATGACATCAAAAAAAAAATTGGCAGCAGTTGATTCTACTATGAAAAGGTAAATTTCATACTTTCCTTTCCCCACGACCAAAATGCTATCCTGAGAGGCCAAAACTTTTTATTCGTTTGCTTGTTTGTTAACCCATGAAATACAACCACGGATACCACCCCCAACTGGAAAGCAACCGGCTTTTTACTTTGCTAACGCTAATGCCAGAGATGTCTCCGGGGCTGTCTTTCCAGTGTCCACCACCAGTGCCCACCTTCCAGCCATGTCCAAGCACACGTTACTGCTTTTTACTATTTAAACTGAACACACATTTCAAAATCCTAAACATGTCCTTTCACTTCAACCCAGGTTACATCCTTGAAATCATACCTCTGACATACAGCATCTTCATGGTACACATCACATACATACAACTAAGGGTAAAGGTTCCTCGTTTGGTTTTTACCCCTCATGATTACCAATACTTTCTGTATTTACTGAATCTCCTCAGAGGAGCCAGATTTTCAAGAAGCGTCGACTGACACTGTACCCATCTCCCTTAACCACCTCCTTGGGTTGCAGAGCAGCCGGGAAGAATTTCAATTCAAATCTTTCCCCTTCTCCAGCTTCACTAGTGGCATCTGATGGTTTGCTGTTGCTGTCTAAGCTTGAAGTAACAAAATCTGGTAGGAATAGTAAACGCTTTTGCAGAAGAAAAATGCCACCTCATCCCCAAGCACAGACTGACCACATTCCCAACAATTCAAATGAGAAGGAGTAATTCAGTTATTATATTGGGAATGTATTATCTTTAGAAATACGACTGTCCTATTTGACCAGGAATATTTTTATAATCTAAGTAAAAAGAAATAAAAACCAAAAACTCACCAGACCTAAACATCTGAAGGGATTCACAAATAACCTTATAAAATGTATCAATGACTAATAAAGCATGAATGAGAAGTGATCTTAAAACTGTAGCACTCCTGGGGGGAGGGTACAGCTCGGCGGTAGACCACATGCTTAGTATGTACGAGGCCCTGGCTTCACACCCCAGTACGTCCTCTAAAACAAATAAATAAATAAACCCAATTACCTTCCCCCTACCAAAATAAAGAAAAATAAAAATGAAAGTAATATTTAAAAAAAAACTCTCAAAAGCTCAACAATAAAAAAACAAGTAAAAGAAAAACAAATCTGTAGCACGACTATAATAATGGCTGGAAAGTTAGTAATTAGCAGTGAGAGAATCAGGTGACCAGCGAGTCACCGCAAGACAAACTCCCCTGCCTCCGCCCATTCAGTGGGAACAGGGGAGCCGCTCGGTCTCACACCTGAACAAGGTGACCGCAAAGCTGCAGACCTGCACTGCATGCATGCCCACCAGCAGGAAGAGCCCGCAGGGGTGGCTCTCCGCTCCTCTTCCTTTAAGGACGATGCTTTGCCTTGGTGGCTTCCTTACCTGGTTGAGTCTGATGTATTCCTGTTCATAGATTTCAGCAAGGCTCAGCTTACTCTTCTCGTGGTCTAGTGTTATACGCTTTTTATATTCAAAGGCATCCTCTTTAGGTTTTTCCTTGCGTACGACATCATCCCAAGCCTGAAACATGAAAGGCACACGTGGAACTTAGGTCAACCAACAAAACCTGTCACTTCCTTCTAGGCTCACTTAGGGATCTTCCTCTGGAATACTGATGATCACTCCAGAGTAAGCCAACTATGGCAAAAAGGCAGTAGTTTTCAACATCTGTAATGACTATTCAAGTCACAGTAAGTACTATGCAAAGCAAAGAGGGCGTTACTCAAGTATCCGTTTTTGGTTTAAATGTATCTTTCTCTTGGTTACCAACTTTAATTCCACAATTGCCCATCGTGGTTTGCTAGCAGTCAAGACTCCAGACAAGTGTGCTTCATTTCAAATTTAAACAGTCTCTGCATATAGTACCCATCCTTAAAACCCTTCCTGTTTTAAGGAAACATACACGTTATGAAGCCAACTCTTGGTGTACACGTCATATACCTAAGTTTTACTCTAAGTTCAATAAGATCAATTCTTAAACAAAACCTCTTTGCTAGGTTTTAAACACTTGACAAATAGACCCTTCATGAGTCACACCAGATACTGTGTCTAGACCAAGGGTCCTGGGTGTGACCCTGTCAGGTCAGACACCAGTCACCACACCCACCATCCCTCAACCGCTTCACTCATACCACTCAAAAGATCAGCAAGGCTGGCGGTGGGCAGGGAGGGCAATGGCTCTAGCTACCCCATTGTCCTCAGGCATGACACCTGTCTTTCTGGGGCACTAGCAAAGGGCAGAGCTTCACACAACAAAAGCCGAGGGTACCTCTGCTGTAGACTTATGGCTTTTAAATGGAGAACTGATAGGAGCAGATAATCTATGAAGACAGTGTTATTCCTACTCCCAAAATACTCTTACACACTTCCAAAAATTTCAGTGAATTTTGAATTAAATTGTTTTTAATGGAGGTACTGCGGATTGAACCCAGGACCTTGTGCGTGCTAAGCATATGCTCTACCACTTAGCTGTACCCTCCCCTTACATTTCATTCTTACTGACCTGATCTTTTATCCTCTGCTTAATGATATCTTCCAGTTGCAGAGTGGTTTCCTCTGTGATCACAGGTGCTAAAGGAAACAGAACACGTGCTTAGTGGGTAGATATAAACCAGACCAGCGGTTCTCGAAGGGTGGTCCCTGAACCAACTGCAGCACTACCACCTGAAAACCTGCTAGAAATGTGAATTCTTGGACCCAAACCCACCTCCCAAATCAGAAATGGGGGGAGGGACACCTGTGTGTGTTTTAACTCCTTCTCTGATGCTCCCTCCAGTCTGAGAACCACAGAACTATGGAGTACATACGGTAGTTAAGCACTTACATTTTTAACCCACACACCTGGGGACGTGCCCCCTATTTCCATTCTCTAGCACTAAATAACACGGAAATTCATTTTGATTTCATGGGTACAAGACAGAATTCAGCAAGATGACCAGGGCTCCTGGCTGGTGTCCCATTTAATCAGTGGACAATGACAGCAGACACTGGAAACAGATCACTAGCAGAAATCCGACAGTGGACTACGCATCTTTAGCAGACTAGTCATTCTTGGGTGGGTAAACAAGATTGCGGCTGGAGAGACTGAGTTTTTCGAAGCAAGTAAAAGTACTTGGGACTAAAGTGCTATGGTGGTGGCAACTCACTTTCAAATGACTCATGGAAAAAAAAAATGCACACACAGTCACAAGGCACACATAGGGGAGACAATGCAAATACGGCAAAACCCTAACAACTGGTGAATCCAGTTGAATGGCGTACGTTATGTCCGCTGTACAATTTTTTAAAACTTTTCTCTGTTCACAAGCTTTTAAAATAAAAAGTTGGGGGAAAAGAAGTATTACTTCAAGTCTATGAAAACTGCAGAAGCAGTGAGCGCGCAGGCACGGGAGCCCGGTGGCGGGCAGGGGCACGCACCCATGCGGACCGCGTGGTCAAAGTGGAGCGTCTCTTCCAGGAGGCTGTTCTCTGGTCGCTTCTGTGCTGTCACTTCTCCTTGAAGTTGCCAGGGCTTTTTTTCCAACAACTCTTTTTCCAAAGATGCAATTTTTTCATTCATCTAAGGAGACAAAAACAGTTATGATCCATTTAGGAGACGTAATTAGAATCACAGTTGAGTAAAAGCAACTAATCTTTTCTAACAGTGGGAGAGCAAGAAACTGTTCCTCAATACAGTTGTTTTGTCCTTGCCGTCTTTTAATTATTCCAACAGTGACCTCCCATTCCAGTCCCCTGATGTGGGGCAAGGAGCTACAGACCTCTCGTCCTCACTGATTTGAAATGCCATGTTTATAATTTAGTAAATTCCCCCAGCAGCACTTGGGTAGATTTCTGGGCTCCGTTCTAGTCAAATGACCTATTTATTCACAAGCCACTATCAATTTTAGTTATTAGAGCATTCCAAGACTAATGTGTGTGTTTTTGTTTTGGTGGCAGATGTAATTAGGTTTTTATTTATCTTTAATGGAAGTACTGAGGATTGCACCCAGGACCTCGTGCATGGTAGGCACCTGCTCTATCACTGAGCTACCCCCACAAGACTACTGTTTTATTAGGACATTAGTACTGATGGACCTTGACCCTGCCGACTCCACACCCACAGTCCAAATCATCTCTAACTTCTAAAAAGGCAGCACCTATAATGACTTTATGGTGTATAAAATGCCAACGTTTTTGGCTGAACCTTACTAAATTCTCTTATTTTTCCTAATAGCTTTTCATTTTGTCTCCAGGGTTTTTCTAGTATCCTCTGCAAACATTGTTTTCAGTTCAGTTTTTCTTACCTCTTTATTGTTTTCTTTTGTAGCTGCCCTGGGTAAATAACACTTCTACAAGAACGTAAAGTAATAGTGGTAACAGTAATAGTGCTAGTGGTAATAGTCTTATTTTTTATTTCAAAGGGATGTTTCTAGAATTTTACCATTAAGCAGGATGGCACCTTTTAGCTATAGACAGATGTGTTTGTATTTCCCTAGAAGTGAAAAAAATTAGGAACAGGAACTAAATTTTATCAAATGCCTTTTTTTTTTTTAACATATATGGAGATGACCATATGGTTTTTCTCCTTAACCCATTACAGTAAGTGGTAAATTCCTAATCCTGAATCAGGAGGGCGAGTCCCACCTGGTTGTGGTGGCAGTATTCTTTCATTGCGCTATTTTGAATTTTTGCATCACTGTTCATAAATGAGGCCGTGTATGTTTGAATGTCATCTTTCTCAGATTTGGGTACTCATAATAGCTTTACAAGAAAAAAGTTTGGAAGCTTTACTCTTCATCTGTAGGAACTGATCAACAGCATTAAATTATCTACTTAAAGACTTAATATAATTCCTCAGTAAAATTAAACCAAGTGCTTTTCTTCCCTTTTTTAGCGGGGCTGTGGGAAGCAAAGGACATTAACTCAAGGACAAATTTCTTATTGTCTTATACTTTTTTTTTTCTTAAGACTTTCTCTTTTGGCAACAACCTGACAGTCATGGATTTAACTTAGATGGCCTTCTCTTTAATAATTCTTCTGACATCCCTAGTATGTTTGTTTGCCTGTTCTCACTTCCTACTGTGTGATAGAATTTTAAGACAGTTAAATGATAAAGCCAAATGATAGGAGCCAGATTGTAGCTATAATTTTCAAATAACATTTCATTTGTCTGAAATTTTGTCACAAGAAATAATTTTTTATCAATCTTGGAAGATGTGTCTGAGATGGTATCAATTAAAATTCAGGTTACATGGCACTTGCAAAAGCCACCTGCAGAGCTCCTTAAAGAGACAGGCCTTAAGAGCAGGTGAGACAGTTACCGGGAGAGGCTCAAAAGACAGCTAATTAGGGAGGACATGCCTCAGGTGCAAAGACAGCAGGGCCAGAGGAAAAAAACATTTTACACAGGAGTTCCAAACTGAGAGCCACAGGTTGGAAAATGCAGCACTGATTTCTGCAAATTAGCTGCTTTCCACATGGTTACCCCCAGACAGTGTGCTACTGAGTGCAGCAGCAAGATTTTTTTTTTTTAAGAAAAATTAAGTGTTCCACCAAACCCCCCCCAAAACCCCAACCCCCACAAAAACTGAAACAGTGTAGGTTAGTAGTCTGAGTCACGATAAGCACATAAAAAATTCCTTGATTCCTAATTACCTTTTCCTGTCTTTTTTCAAAAGAGGATTTGACTTCATCAGAATCTTTCTGTACATTTAAGGTATCTGTATCTTCAGTTTCCTCATCATCTGGTAGAGCAAAGGTCACTCTTTTCAAGGTTTCTCTACGTTTACCATTCTCACTTTCTTCAAGGTCATCATCTTCATCCCTGTAAGACCAAAAACACTTATGAAAGGAAACATACCACTTTTCATTAGAAAAACAAAAAGAAACAAACTTTCTAGTAATTAAAGTTCTTCTTTTGTATCTTTACTACAATTAAATATTCAGAACTACCTTTTCTTTTAATTTATAATTTTTAAAGCTTTTTTGGGGGAGCTCTATTTATTTATTTTAATGGAGGTACTGGGAATTGAATCCAAGACCTTGTGCATGCTAAACACCTGCTCTACCACTGAGCTATACCCACTCCCCTAAATACTCAGAACATCTAAAGCCATTCAGTTATCAAGGAATAGAAGGGATGATTTAGGTGAAATGGAACAAATTGTCCAACATATAGAAAACAAATTATTCATCCACCTACAACACAAACTGATCGCACAAAAAATAACAATAGCGTATTCTTATTGGCACAAAAACCATGTTAGAGTTCCTTGTAATAAAGGCTGGCTTGCTACTGACAGTGATGTTTATCTCTATTAGCTGATCACTAATGTCCCTTTAAATTCGGAGACTTTCTTCTGGCTATCTTCACACTACCCGATCTTAGGGAATCTACTGTCAATCCAGGAGAATTCAACTTCTTAGGACAAACATATTTGACAACTATGAGCGCACATACACGACTGGGCAGCTCCAGCTTACAGTATAAAGGATTCAAAATACTCACATGTCAGAAATGCTATCTTCTTCTTCTTCGGCAATTTCCTCCTCTTCATTTGAACCCAGCTCATCATCATGAACACCTGCTGCGTCTTCATCACTTTCAACTGGATCAAAGAAATCTTTGTATTTCAGGTTTCTGGAACTTTTACCTGACTAAAACAAAAATACTTTAAAACCTTTCATCAAGGATAGGAAAATATGGGGTTGGGGTGGGTATAGATCAGTGGTACAGGGCATGCTTAGCATGCATGAGGTCCTGGGTTCAATCTTCAGTACCTCCATTAAAAAAAAAGGATAGAAAAATGCATTGAATCATGCGTAACTGTGTACACATATTATACAGGGGAAACTGGCAACTAATAACACCACCATAAACCTGTAAGAACTATTGGACCACAACAACTGAATGGAAGTATAGATTCATTTATAACTGAGAAGATAGAGCACAATATTCTTATCTCTAAATCTTCTAACTACAATTCTTTCCAAAATACCCTTGCCTAAATAAAGTATACGAATGTCTTCCTTTCACTCATATTTTTAGTGCTTGGTGAAAATATGCATTTGAGGGAAAATCCTGAATCTCTCAAACATGCAACTATAGTTCTTAAGCTACAAAACAAGTGTTTTGTGATAAGGAATGATGGCTTTGGTTTAATTCTTCCAGTCAATTTCTTTCAACTGATCTAAATATTTCACTCATACCCTGCTGAGTTTTGAAGTATTTTAAATCTCTTCTCGAGAAACAGAACATCTAATTTGAGGAAGCAGAAAGTGCTCTTTCTGTCCTCTCCCAAAACTTTACCTTAAGATTCTGACTTCCAAACAGTCCTTCCCCTTCATCAGAATCAACATCTTCAAAAAAATCAATCTCCTCCTCCTCTTCTTTTTGTTCCTCTTCCTTTTCCATGTTTTCTAAAAAGGTCTCCATTTCAGATAGTTTGAAGAATTTGTCGTCTACTTCGGACTTCTCGGTTGGTTTCCTGGGCACTTTAGTTTGCACCTTGCTCTGCTGCTCCAATTTGCTGATATCAAAGTCCAGATCAGAATCCTCGTCACTGAAATCTGGGCTTTTACTCAAATCCAATTTGCTGGAGTTTTTAGCTCTTTCGATCCCTCCAGGATCACCACCACTCAGGTATGACACTTCCTCTTCCTCCTCCTCATCCTCCTCCTCCTCCACATCTTGTCCCAGGTCCTCCTGGCTGCCAGCCTCCATTGCTGAGACATCGTCCTCACACTCCTGCTCTTCACTCTCTGGGAGAAGACTGAGGTCTTCATCTTCAATGGTTTCACTAACTGCATTCTCGAAGTACTGTAAGATTGGTTCATTTTGCAATTCTAGTTGCTGCCAAATCTGCTCATCATCAAAATTACGTATCATCAGTTTTTGTAAAGGACTTCCATGTTTCCTGTCATTCTCTAGGATTTTATTAAAGTCATAAAGTACTTTTGTTAAAGAAGTAAAGTTTGATGCCAGTTCATCTTGAATGCTATTAAGGGGGCAGGAAGAAGGAGTTAAATTAGACTTATAATTATAGGTAATAATTTCCTATTATTCACTCAGAATTAAAAGAAAAAGCCCAACTCTTGTGCAAAATTAAATTTTTTAAAAAACTTAAGTATGGTTAATTTACAATATTAGTGTCAGGTGTACAGCACAGTGATTATTTTTACTGATTATACTCCATTGAAAGTTATTACAAGATTTTAAACTGACTATACTTCAATTAAAAAAAAAAATAAGGGGGAGGGTATACCTCAAGTGGTAGAGCACATGCTTAGCATGCATAAGGTCTTGGGTTCAATCCCCAGTACCTCCTCTAAGAATAGGTAAACCTAATTACTTCCCCCTACCAAAACAAAAAACCCCAAACCCCAAATAGTCTTTTTAATAAAATAAAGTTATTACAGACTCACCGCATCTCTAGTGTAACATGTCCAAAATATACTGTTGGTTCTGTTTACTCTCTGTACCCTGCCCTCCCTGAGATCCTCTCCCAATTTTCCACCATCTGCCTTCTCGATCACAGTAAATGGCACCTCTGTCTTTCCAGTCCTTGAGACATATAACTAAGCTACTTCCTGGATGTCTTCCTTTTTCTCTGTTCTACATCTAGTTCCTTTGCAAGTCCTGTCAGTTCTGTCTCCAAACTATATTCTAAATTTGACTACTTCTCACTGTATCTTGCTCCGATCACAGCACAGTTCTTCATCCTTTGTCTGGATGGCCGGAATAACGTCCCAATCAGCTTTTAACAATCTAAAAAATTTTGATAGGCCAGAGGAGCGTAAACTATCTCAAATTTGAGGAAAAGAGATCTACCCTTTCTTTTACCTGTCTCCTACTCCAGAGTTTGCCGAAGGCCTGCAACCCGCGCCCACGTGAGCCCTCGGCCACACTCAGACCCCGGGCTCCGCGCACTTACGTGAGGAAGCGCTCCGGCCGCTCGGTTGCTTTACCAACGTCCCTCAGGCACCGCTCCAAGGTCCGTCGACGCCAGACCCGAGGGGCCATGGCTGACTGCAACTCGGGATACCGCGCCGCATGCAAAGGAACAGAGCCTCCCGGAAACCGCGCTGCAAAACGCACCCGGCGCCACTGCAGGCCGAAGGCTGAGGTTCCGCGGCGCACGAGTTCCGGGCCCACCCCGAGCCAGAGCCAATGGCAACCCGAGAACTTTCACCTGGCTTGCGCAGTGGGGCGGGGTCGGAAACCGAAGATGGCCATTGGTCAGCTCAGTAAACTTTCTACAAACTGTGTTTTGTATTCCTGAGGGGCCCACGGGAGGTGACGCGTCCTCCTTTTGAGTGTTTGCTTTAGATGCGCCAGGTGACTTAGATAGATTGTGTTGTAAAAGAGAGGGCCCGCCCGCAGCACCCACAGCAACTCTCGTCAAGCCCCTAGCTTGTCCGCCCCGCCCCCGGCTCTCGCCCCGCCCCGCCGGCTGCCCCGCCCCCGCCGGCTGCCCCGCCCCCGACGGTTGCCCCGCCCCCGACGGTTGCCCCGCCCCTCGTCGCACCCGACGCCCCTCTGATCCACGTCGGAAGCAGGGGGTCGCTTCCCAAGATGGCGCGTGTGTTGGCTGGGATCGCAGTAGGTGAATACTCCGGGACGCCGGGGCTCCGCGAGGGGTGGGCGCGGGACGGAAGGCCAGGCCCGAGCAGGCCGTGCGGGGCCGGCGTCCCTGGCTCTGCTGCGCTCTGCCTTGGAGGCGCGTCCCTCGGTCGCCGTCAGCACCTTTATACAGACAGAACCTTCCAGGGACGCCGCAGGCCGGCGTGGGGCTTTCCTACCTGTGTTTGAGTCTCACTCTCCATACGCGGCCCCAGAGAAGCGAGGGCACCCGGCCAAGGGGACAGCAGGGCTAGGGTGGAGGGACCGTGAGTCCCATAGGAGACTGGGGAGAAACCAGAGCGAAGATCAAGTCCTGTAGACAACACGAGCTGAGCCCCAGGCACGGCCAGTATCCTGCTGAGAACACTTGAAGGTCAGTTGTGCAAAGCATACGAAAGGAGTACTTTTTTCCCACATTCCGTAATATATTTATTTTCTTGTATAAAAGCAGGGAAGATGGAAGCAGGTGGATTTGGAAGAGTTCTTGAGTTCTCTACACCAGCATTTAAAAAAAAAAAAAAAAAGGCGAGGTAGAATCAGTGATGATAGAAACCCACGTTTCCTGACACCGCAGTGCATCCGCTTTCTCCGCTTTCTCTTTCTTTTCTTCATCCTTCAGGGAGCAACTGTTTCCCTTAGTCTGAACTTCCCAGTTAGAAAGGAGGTGCCAGGTGGTAATATCTCAGAATTACTCCTGAACATTTGTGATAACCCTTCTGCTTAGCACCGTCAGAACGTGTTCGAGAGGATGCACCTTTAGTAAGGTGAGATTTCGCTCCTAGAAGGTGCTCCCTCTCTTCCACCAGTTGAAACGTAAGAGTTGTAGTCATCCTTTTGAAGTCCCATCTCAAACTGAACAAGTTCTTTATTGATCACTATAGTGTTACCAGTCACAGAATTTCTTTTTGTTGTTGGTTTGGGGTGGGGGGCAGGGGTAATTATGTTTGTTTATTTGTTTTTAAAGGGAGATATTGGGGATTGAACCCCAAACCTCCTTCGTAGTAAGCATCTGTTCTACCACTGAGCTATACCCTCCCCCACAAAAAAATTTCTTATGTATCCATCATTGCAGTTCATCAGGACTAAATGATGGGCCCCACACAAGTGCACCATAATAGTTTTAGCTGTCTCAGCACTTAATCAGTTTAAAGAGGTGAGACATATACAGCCTATGGCTGAGCACAGCTTGTTCAAATGAATCTCTAATTAACAGGTGATGCTCAAGATTTGATAACATCCCCTCCTGGCCCTTATTCCCTCTCCTTGGTAAAATGCAGGTCTGCGTCTTAGGTCACATACCATCTCAACAAGCCTTTACAAAAAAAAAGCTCGTAAAACAAGCCATCATCTCTTAGAAAGCTCTCTCTTAGGAAATAGATACTGCTCATAAGACATACACTAAAGATATTAAAAATTGAGAAAAAAGAATAATAACGAATGTCAGAGGAATGAGAAAATAAAACATAATAGTTTAACAACATCAACTTTGTTGTCAGAGGGACCTGGGCTTGAGGCCCAACTTTGCCACATAGTATGACCTGGAGGAAAATTAATCAGGCCTATTTTTTTCCCTAAATGGGAAAGATACCCAAGCATTCACTGAACTGTTATTATTATTTCTACTTTATGGTCACTAAGACCAATAGGCAGAGCCAGGCTACCACGTGATGCCCTCATACTTCAGAATGTGTGAGCACAGTTTGCTTAGGGAAGATTGCATAATAGTATTGTTGCATAATGCTAATGGTGAAATAAATCCATGGATCTTTATTGGGAAAGTGAGGTCAAATCAGCAAGGTGTTTCACCGTGGGATCTGTCCACCAATGAAAGTTCCCTTCCCAGCAGTGTGGAGAATGCCTGAAGACTGGGTCATATCTGTGTTGGGGGTAATACCCAGCTTATAGGTTCTTGAAAGGCAAATTATTTTAAGTATAGTTTCTACTTTTATGAGATACTAAAAAGAGTTCCGAAACAACGATAGTCATGAGCACCATGGATGAGTTAGAGAGTAACTATAAGCAACTAACTTTAAAAACTTGGGAAAATTGTAAATTATTATTCCTGTATCAAGAAGCAGAAAGAATATTATGCTTATAATAGCTTCCAGCAGCATTATTCCGTGAGGATGTCAGTTGTCCCTAGATACTGTCAAAGATGTTCTAAAATCAGAGCCCATGCAGTAAATATTCAAAAGTGAAAGGAGAGTAGTCTCCTTGTCATAAAAAGGTAGTAAATTGTGGATGATGAAACAGTGAATATGAAAACACTACGTGTGCCAAAATATTCACTAAATACAAGTACTCTTTAATTACTGAATAAGAGTTTTAACACAACAGTGAATAGGGCAGGTGCACAGTCAACTTTTTCCTTTGAAAACATAAAATACATTAAAAGTCAGAGGTGCTTACATTTATAAGCAGGTTATTGATGTAACCTTTCTAAAAGTGCCGATAATGAAATCCTTGGAGTTTATGATGTACTTTGTGCCAGGCACTTTCCTAAACCTTGCCTATGTAATGTCATGACAATATCACGAGGTAGGTATTATCTTCCTACATGAGAAACAAAGACACAGGGTAAGCAGCCCAAGTTACACAACGAATGGTAGTGTCAAGATTTGAACCAGAGCCCACATACTTAACCATAAGGCACACTGCGTCTTATTTTTATGTGTGTGTTTTTAAAAATACTTGAGAAAATTAAGGGACAGGGAGTATAACTGCCAAGTCATACATTTATGGCAAGAACCAAATACTAATAAAGATACATGTCTCGTTTGTAACTTACATACACATCTTTGCATAAAGGAAAAATGAAATGAAAATAGTGTATTCCAAAGCGTGGCTTGGATTTATCCTGCATTAGAGGCTTGAACCTGAGATGACCTCACTTTTTCTTTTTTATGTGGTTAAATATACATAACATAAAATTTACCATTTTAACCATAATTAGGTGTACAGCTCAGTGGCATTGAGGACATTCATATTGTGCAGCCATCATTATCTGTCTCCAGGCCTTGTTCATCATTCCACACTGAACCTCGGTACCCATTCAGCAGTAACTCCCATTTTCCCCCACCTTTAGCCCCTGGTAAATAACCACTGTTCTGCTTTCTCTCTGTAAATTAAACTACCTTGGGGCCTCTTAGAGGTAGAATTATACAGTATGTCCTTTGTGACTGGCTTGTTTCCTTAGCAAACTGTTTTGAATGTTCATCCATGTTGTAGCAGGTGTCCGAATTTCATTCCTTTTTAAGGCTGAGTAATATTTCATTGTATGTGTACCACATTTTGGTTATCTTTTCATCTGTTCATGGACATTTGGGCTATTTCCACCTTTTGGCTATTGTGAATATATACTTACAAAATGGGTATAGAAATAAATACCTCTTCAAAATCCTGCTTTCAGGTCTTTTGAATATATACCAACAGCTGGGATTGCTGAATCAAATGATGATCTTATGTTATGACCACACTTTTAAGGAACATGAAACTAACAGGAAAACAGGAGAAGCTCAGGAAAACAAATAAGGTTAAAAACACAATCCGTTCCAATTTGGCTTGCAAAGAATTGGCTTCATGATAAAAGTTTTGAAATGGAAATTGAACCTGTTAAAGACAAGAGTGGCCAAGGTACATGACTGTGAGGAGACATATGTAAATGGAGTAATAAATGTTGTCTATTTACTAACTGTGTTGGGTAAAGACTTACTCCTCATCATAGTTTTAAACAGGATGAAAATACATGTATGTGCCATAAAATCCTCTGGATGAATGCTGAAAACCAATCAGCTTCTTACCAAACTAACTCGAAGGCACTTGTGATGAATGACTTTCTTACTATGTCCTGTCTCCTCAAACGAAATGTACAAAAATTCAGACTTAAAAACTTATTGCATGTGGGGGAGGGTAATACCTCAAGTGGCAGAGTGCATGCTTAGCATGCCCACGGTCCTGAGTTCAATCCCCAGTACCTCCATTAAAAATAAACAGATAAATAAACCTAATTACCTCCCCCCCAAAACAAAACAAACAAAAACTTATTACACATTCTAAGGTTAGATTATGTGAAGTTTGCACAGCTTTGCAAATATACAAAAAACAGTTGAATCGTCCTCTTCAAATGGATAGACTTTATACTATATAAATTATATCTCAGTAAAGCTGTTGAGGAAACCTTATTACAAATGAATATTCACATTTTCATGATACTTTATGTACAGATTTAACAAATTTTCTTTAAACAGTTAAGTACCCTTAATGCAGTTAAGTATAGACCCTGGCAGCTAAACTTTTTTTATTTGGAGGCAATGTCTGGAAAGCCTGAGCAGAAATAAAAACAATCTGAATGGAAAGGAATGCAGTGTTATTTTTAAGTCAAGGCACTAAAAGTGTTTAGCAAGAAACAATATTGAAAGAAAGTTAGAAATTAGAGTTAACATACATACCAGGTTTGGTAACATATCTATTTCTTGTACATCAGGTTTCTGACGGGTGTGAAAATCAGGTGTTTATCTTTACCATGCTGGTTTTTGTTTTGTTTTTAACATTCTTGTTTTTAACTATCTGTTTATTCCCACATTTATACATTGTAGTTTATTCTTGGGAAGTAATCTTTTTTTGGAATAGTCACAAATTTACACATGGAGTTCAAAGTAAAACAATTCTGTTGTACCTTTCTGAGATGGGACAGAGAAACCTCAAACTTAAAAGAGCTGTGAATCCCTATGGTTGGAGGGCAATCTGAATAAAAATACTTTTAAAAGTTGGCAAAAATCAAAGGAGAAACTATAATATTTTTAAATTTCTGTTCACAACAGACTCTTCAGCAACAAATTTTTTTAAGTATCTGCAAGGATCTATATCAGTGTAACTCCTTTATGCTACGTTTCCAACCCCAGTAAGATTTCACATTTCACTCATAGACTCCTCATCAGCGCTTTTTTTTTTTTTGTGGGTGTGAAGTACTATCTTATTGTGGTTTTGATTTGCTTTTCTGTAATAACTAATGATGTTGAATATCTTATGCACTTATCTTTTTACATTCTTTACACTTCATTTTAAAGAAGCAGAATTACTGAATTCTCACCAGTATCACTGTATTTATTTTTATCCTATTCCTAGAATATATGCTTTAGGGACCAGATAAAACCCACAAAGTGATTGTTCCTTTCTCAAATTAGTTTACATTTCTAGAAGTAAGATAAACTAAAATATGGCCGTAAGATCTTGATTTTTACATTATATAAAGATGTTATTGTCTGTTTTCCTAACATAGAAAGAAAACTTCATGTCCCATTAAAAGGAAAAAGAATCAGCATTCCAGTAAACTGTATCCTCTTCTCCCACTTCCATGATAATGAAGTTATGGAGAAAGATAGAGTGAGGCTGCCAATAACGTGAGTTGCTTGGGCTTTCTTTTCAGCGCCAGGGTTTTTGAAATGTCCCCAAAGCAAACTGACCTGGTGTATAAAACTTGACCTTCACTTGGGCCTTTTCTAAGTTACTCCTTTGACGTTTCTGTGTGCTCTGTTGCTGGTAATAGAGTGCCTGTGAAATAACCCCCAGCTGCCCCATCTCCCGTAAAAATAACACTGGGAAGGGGAAGTTGGAAATTTATGGAGCAAACAACACTGAGGTGCATATTACTCTAAAGCTCATGGACCGTATCTACAGTTTTTTTTTTTTTTAAGTACAAATACATCCTCTGTTGAACTTCCATTGCAAATTGCACACACAGTAGGGATGCAGGGAAGGGGGGGAAGAGCAGTTTGACCAATAATTCAGTTGGTTGGTAGCATTTTTTTTCAAGGGAGGTACTGGGGATCGAACCCAGGACCTCGTGCTTGCTAAGCACGCGCTCTACCACTGAGCTATACCAACCCCCCTAGGTTGTTAGCATTTTTAAAATTCACTAGCACCATGCCCTTCAGATAATTTCTTGGTCTCAGGTGACCCTGCATGCCACTCAACAAGCAAACATCCTTGTATGTCATTAACAATAAGAATGGCTGAATTTATCGTACACCTGTTACATATATCTTGCACTGCAGTGTTATATTTTTATTAGAGCACATCACATCTACTGAGGATTAGGTATTCTTTCATGAAACTTACATCCAGTTGTACATGTATGTCCATGTGTACTGGTTTGGAGTACACTTGAACTTCAGGATCATACAGTGAGTCCAAAGAGCCGGAGTGTCAGAGGAGAATACAAGCCCTGGGTGGAACAGTGCATGAGAGAGAGAAGACCTGGGGTGAGATCAGCCTCAGTTGTGGGTGCCCATCCCCCACAGCCAGCGGGTCTCTGCCAGTGGCCAGTGCAGGACAGTCTGCCTATCCACAGCCCCTTTGTGTCACAGTATAAGGAACCCTGTTCCCTCCCTGCAGAAGACAGATATAACAGTGGGGTTGGCCACATGACACTCACCCTTTAAGCAGAGACAAAGCGTGCATTGAGCCTGAAAGAAGGAAAGATAATCTGTCCCCACAAGGTGACAAGCCAGGCACAGGCTGTGTGGGCTCTTTATCTCTTGGGAAGGGAGCACTCTAGGCCCACAGCCCATCCCTGTGCCGCTGAGAGGGGATTGGATGCCTGCACCAGGAGACTGCCTTCCCATCGAGGTTTATGGTCTTAAATAGTGTCGCTTCAGTTTCCTCGTTAACCAAAGTTTTAGTTTTGTTAGCTGGAGCTCTGTGATACTAGGTACTATTTAAAGTTTTTTTTCATCAAGAGCTAAGAACCCTTTATTTAAAATGTGTGCTCTTCAATTTGCTATTTCATACTTTTTTTCATTAAGTCACGTAGGTTTACAAAAATAAATTTAGACCTCGTACATGTGTATAATTTTCATTCTGGGGAGAATCTGGCTTTTAAAGCCTGGTGTTTGGGGGAACTGGAGAAACAGTGATACCTAGGGGCAACACACTGCAGGCTGCTTCAGTTTCCAAATGAAAGGTTTCTTCTCATTTAGAAGTTCTTCGAATCCTTCAAAGTTATAAAAAGAACAATAAAAAAAAAAATCTGGCTCAGAGGAAATTCTGCTAAGTTTACCCTCTTGATTGTTGCTTATTTTTCCTCTGATAATGAAATTTTTCTTAGTTGATAATCATCCAAATAAAGTACACATTAAAAGGTACAACTGTAATGAACTTAACTGTAGAATATAAGACAAAGTATTGGTTATAGGTAGGGAAGAAAATTGCTTGTTCTTAATCGTTAAACGTTGTTTTTTCATTATAACAGTAAGACTTACCCTTTATGAAATGCAGAGAATAGCAAGTAATTCTTAATGATAGGTGGCTATTTTTTAAGTGTTATCAGTAAATATAAATTATTATGAAAAATGACATCCTTTGTTCTGAATCTAAAAAGCTCAGAATTAGCTTTTTAATTCCAGACAGTTGTTTCAGAGCAGAGTGAGCAGCTTTGACATGGGTTGTTTCATTTATCTCCTCTGATTTAACTTCTGTAATTAAAAAGCCTAGGTATATATACATTTTTTACATGTATAATTTATTTTGTTTTGTAAAAAGTTAACTTTAAAAGGGCATGAATCCTCAGAAGAAGAATATCAATGGCTCTTTGACTTTTCAGGGCTCTTTTCCAGACTTCAGACTGCAGTTCCAACGGTAAAAACTTTTTCCACGTCACAGTCCTCGCTTCAAGTGCCTGGTGCTAGCTGGAACCTGGGTCAACTCAATCATGTAGCAGTGGCAGTGCCAGACCTGGAAAAGGCCAAGGTACTTTATAAGGATGTTCTGGGGGCCCAGGTCAGTGAGGCGGTCCCTCTTCCTGAGCATGGAGTGTCCGTTGTTTTTGTCAACCTGGGAAATACCAAGATAGAGCTGCTTCATCCTTTGGGAAGTGACAGTCCAGTTGCAGGTTTTCTGCAGAAGAACAAGGCTGGCGGAATGCATCACGTCTGCATTGAGGTACTTTAATTATTTTAATGTTGTAAATTTCTCTTTTTAAAATGTCTTACTTTTTCAGGCTACATATTGTCACTGTCCTCAGAAACTTGTAAGTTTCTTTCAGGGGAATGGTAACGCTGGTCCTATTGAAGAGTGGGTCTGTAGGTATATTCTCTTTCTCTCTAGAAAACTGCAAATAATAAGAATATGTTTTATGGAAATCTGGATGCAGCAGTCACTAGAGAAAGGCCCCTGAAGTTGGCTGAAGCACATCTGAGTCTTTGCTGTAGCATCTGTGATCAGTGCGGCCTTTCATGCAGCGAGAGCACGGCTGCTTTCCCTGCCCCGAGGCAGTGAGAAGCGGCAAGTGAGGAGACTGTGAAGTAAGAATTTCCAGATACATGCTAACTATTAGAATTATTTTCTGTCCTTAAAATTCTAATAGCTAGTTCCTCATACAGAGGCAATCCATTTTCAGTGACTAACTGGGATTTTTAAGATCTTCTCAATTGCATCTGCTGACAGTTCCTGAAAAAACATGAAATGCTGGGCAAGAACATTCTCATTAGAGAGCCTTTATCTGTCGACATTCATGTTCAGATTGCTGCTTTTGGAATATTGGCATTACCAATTATGCTTCAGCTTAATCTTTTTTTTTTTTTTTTTTTTTGGAGGAGTAATTAGGTTTATTTATTTATTTAAAGAAGGTGCTAGGGAATGAACCTAGGACCTCATGCATGCTAAGCATGCCCTCTACTGCTGAGCTAAACCCTCCCCGCAGTTTAAATTACTTTGATAGGACAATTCTTTTATTAGAAGTAATGACATAATAGTTAAGCCTCATTCCCAATCCAGAAGAGACGGGGGTTGATTTTAGGGTGAACTAACTCTAGGAGTTACCTAGTTCATATTGCAAACATATTTGAGAACCTAGTGAGTGTCCCCTGTTGAGAACCTCGGTTTAGCAGTGAGTGAGAGAGATGTGACCATGCCCATGGTGCGGAGGGTCAGCTGTCTAAACCGGCAGTTACAGTGGACTGTGGGAAGCAGAATTCATAGAAATGTCCTTCAGTTGCCCAAATGAGGGAAAGAGGGATTTCTCCTGGCAGGCCGACGTGGTAGGACGGTATCGCAGGGCATGAGTTATAATGAATGTGACGAATTCCCCAAGTGGACAAGAGGAGGAACATATTCTGAGCAGAGGGAACAGCATGTGGAAAGGCACAGAGTTACGTGGTTAGACCTGGAGATCATCATTCTAAGTGAAGTAAGCCAGAAAGAAAAAGAAAGATGCCATATGATGTCACTCATACATGGAACCTTAAAAAAAAAAAAAAAAAAGACACAAATGAACTTATTTACAAAACAGAAACAGGCTCACAGAGATAGGAAACAAACGTATGGTAACCAGTGGGGGAAAGGGGGTAAGAAGGGATAAATTGAGAGTTCAGGATTTGCAGATACAAACTACTATATATAAAATAGGTAAACAACAAGTTTCTTCTGTATAGCACAGAGAACTATATTCAGTATCTTATAGTAACCTATAATGAAAAAGAATATGAAAAGGAACATATGTATGTACATGTTTGACCGAAACATTATGCTGTGCACCAGAAATTTACCTAACATTGTAAACTGACTATACTTCAATTAAAAAAAAAGAGAAAGGCACAGAGTTATAACTGCTAACATGGAGTCCTCTGGCAGTAAATGAACGAAGTACTCAGTGTGCATTATTTGATTCTCATAGCTGCCCTGTGAGGGCAGTATTAACCCCCATTTGACGGGTGAGGAAACTGAGACTTGGAATAGTTCACTTGCCCATAGTCACATTAGTACTAAGGGCAAAGCTGTGCTTCAAACCCAGATTTGTGCTGATCCTGGGAGTGGCACTGTTGGCCACGGGGTAGGATGGCCTGCATTGTGTTAGCCAAGTTTACAGCTTCAGGTGGGGAGGCTGTAAGGTGTTAGATGAGGGAGCTAAACAGGGCTAGTATTTAACCTTTATCCCCTTTTTAGGAGGTTGATTTTGGCTGCAGGTCTTTATTTCATTGGACTTGAGGGTTTGTGTAAGAACCCCCAGGATGAGAAACAGCGTCAGGAGCCTTTCAGTCCACTCTTTCTCCCACACTACACTGTCTCTTCCACATCAGAGCCGTGCCTTCAAAGGAGCCGCTATGTAAGTTAGAAGTTCAGTTAAGTACAGAATAGTGGAAGTTGAGTGATGTGACAGAGAATTCAAAAGAGAGATTAAAGGGGGGAAACAAAAATGTTTATCCATATAAAATGAAGGTCGGAAGGAGGAGGAGGTGTGACAAGTGGTCAGGTAACTGCCACATTAGCAGGACGCAGCTAGGGCTTATTCTCTGCTCTCAGTAAAAAACACAGTGTCTTCACGTAGGTAGATTTTATTTTCCTGTTCTCAGTCTAAAGTGAGCTGTCCCGGGCTAAGGGATGATCTAGAAATGACAGATATCACTCCTGTTCCTGTCATTGGTGTGGCCACATGGTACACTTGACCGCAAGTGTGCTGTGTAGTGAGGTAGTACCGTGCGCTGCTGAGACGTGGGGTTTGCTGGAATTAAGAGGAAGAAATGGGAAATGGGTACCGGGGCCACCAGTTTATGTACATGCGGTGATTTTTAAAAAGTGGTGTGGCCGGGAGAGCCTGACACTTTTTCTGAATGAAGATGGGCTCTAAGATGGAATCATTTGAGAAGTATTGCCACCTGCTGTGAAATGAACTTGTCACCAGAGGCAGGGGTGTGGTTCCCTAAGTCATCAGATAGAGAATTCCTCACCAGTCCTTGAACCGGAAATCTATTTTTATTGAAGGAAGCTGCAGAGAGTTCAGGTTAATTATTTTACTATGGTATAACCTAGTCTATGCTGGCTAATGTAACTTGGGTCTGATGTTACCTGCCACTGAAAGTGCAGAAATGATGGTATGAGTCAGACCGTACTCCTTTGGCCATTCCAGTCACTGCCGTGTAACCCGTGATCCCAGAACTTTGGGGTGTTACACAACAACTGTTTTCTCTTGCTCAGGACGTTGTGGTCTGGGAGTCTAGGGGAGGCTTCTGCTGGGTGGTTCTTGCTTGGGATCTCTCCTGTGGCTGCAGTGAAGGCTCTCCTGGGCTGGGTGTCGCATCCACGTGCTGGGGGTTGCTGCTGGCTGGCAGTGGGGAGCTCGGCCCTGCCTTCCAGCAGGAGCTTTGCAGGCTGAGAGTAGTTCTCAGGGCACTTGGACTCGTCACCGGACTTCTCAGTCACAGATGACTTGCTGATTTCTTACTGGCCAGAGTGAGAGTCCCAAGAAGGCCAGTGGGGCCACGCGGCCCTTCTGTCCTCGCCTCGGAAGTCCCACAGCAGCACTTCTGCTGTCTGATGGTCAGAAGCAAGTCCTCAGTGTGGACCCGGTGCAGCGGGAGAGGACGTGGATCCTGGGTACCCCAGGATGGGAGGAGGAGCATCAGGGAATCTACAGACGCGTCTCACAAGTGCCACTGCCACCAAGGTAGTGATGTGTGCTACACAGAGGAAAGTGGGGGAAACTTCTAGAAGCTCTAGAATGATTTTATTGCCAAACAGCCAGAAGTGGGAACCAACCGCATTCCCTGTGCAAGAGGTGGCACCCTCTCTGGCCCTTGTTTATAAGGGGAGTCAAGAGACTGGTGCTTGAAAGGTAGAAGATGATAAATACGCATCCACTAAAACCAGGTGCTTCCGCTTTTCCCAGCTGTTTTGGGAAGAGACAACATTCAGAGATGTGTCTGCTGAAAATGCTTACCATCAGCCTTCTATGACTTCGTGGTTCATAGTCTTTTTTTTTTTTAATGCCATTCCTTTTTTAAAAATGTTAAATCCACCCACCAGAGAGTCGGCTTTCCTCTCCGGGATGATCACCAGGGCTCTTTATGTTCTTTTTCCCTGGGACCTCCTGTAAAACCTCCAGCTGGGGAGTGTGTCTGTTCTGGGCACATTCCTTAGCTTTTCGTTGACTCAACAAAGATGTCAGACAAAACGTCCTTTTTCTCCTACGTGGTTTAGCATTGTACCAGTTATCCGTATTTTTCTGGCGAAGCTTTTTTTTCCCCAACCTCAGTGTCTCTTTCTTTTTTGGGTCTCCATTTTCTCTGGCGAGGTTGGCCCAGACTTCTTATCCTGGTGTGTTTGCCTGTCATTCGAGCAGGCTGAGAGGTCGCCTTGTTCTGTCTCTTTCCTTGCCTGGAAACCAGGTGGCCTGCTCTTGTCCAGCACGGGTTGTGTTGATGCCGACGTGTGCTCCAACCTTTTGCAGGCCTGTCCCTGAGAAGATGATTCTGGTATTGAATAGAACCAGCCCTGCTTTCACTAAATAACTTAGATAGCAAGGTAAAACACAGTGGAAACTGTAAGGGCCACTAAAAATATTGGCTTATTCAACACATACGTACTGTTAGAAAAATATTTCAGTGCACTCATGCTACTTGGTAAACAGGTGCTGCTCTAAACCTTCTAACATCTTCCTTCTTGAAGACCCCTTCTCTGAGACCCCTCAGGCACCCTCTGCCCCCCAACGCACACAGTTCAGCAGCTGAAAGGTTACTACCCAGCACAGCAGGGTCCCCCAGGGCTCTGGGCCTGGAGAAGGTCCCTTCTGTCTTGTTGGAGTCTTGTCTGTGTTGTCTTCCTGGTTGGTAAGTATTTTCGGTATCACTCTGACCTTCACCGCGTTAGGTGCCGAGGCTGTGTAGCTGAACAAAATACAGAGTCCCTGTCCTCATGGGATCACCTGCTTGCTTCATTTATTCAGGTATGCCCTGCATCTTCCACAGAGGACTAGAGGTGACTGACCCAAATACAGCCCATAAGATGCAAAAGGATAAACATGAGTAACAGGGAAAGATAGACAAAAGAGGCAAATGACATCAGTGTACCTACTAGTTCTGCCAAATATTTTTTTTTAAGCTTTTTTTCCCCCAGCTTCAGTGTCTCTTTCTTTTTTGGGGGGAGGGGTGTAATTAGGTTTGTTTGTTTGTTTAATCTGTTTTTTTAATGCGGGTGCTGGGGATTGAACCCAGGACTCTTGCGTGCTAAGCACTTGCTCTACCACTGAGCTGTATCCTCCCCCCAAATATTTCCGGGTGCCAAAACAAAAGGGGCCAAAATAAATACCATTCAAAATAATTGTGGCCCCTTCCCCTTTTTTCCCTTCCCACCTTGAACAGCACAGTCCTGAAGACGTTAGAAAGGGCAGAGCAAGCTAGAGGTCCCCACTGGTGGTGGGGGCTGGAGTAGCCCGCGGTGTTGGGGCCCGAGTGGGTAAAGAGGGTGTCCAGAGCAGGAGCCGCCTGCCCTGGGAAAGCCAGGGACTGGGTAAGGTACCCAGGCACAGGGAGGTCCCACCTGAGCAGGATGGAGCGGGAGGTTGAGCCCGCAGAGAGTCCGTGAGGCTTGGGGTGTCAGAGTGAGAAAGGCAGCAGAGTAGGAGGCCAGCCCAATGCAGGGGGGCGGGGAGCATGGAGCATGAGAGCCTGCACAGAACGTGTGTGTGTGTGTGTGTGCGCGCATGTGTGTGTGTGCGCAAAGTGTAAGGGCACCTAGCATGGAGAGTCAGGGCCTGAGTCATTGCGGGGAGAGCATCAGTGCGAGGGGCGATGATGACTCTAGGTGGGGGGGTTGAAGCCAAGTGGGGTTGTGGGTGTTCTCGTGTGGGGTGGCAATGGGGAGTTAGGGTGAGGAAAGTGTATCCACGCGGAGGCACTTCTGTGCAGGATCTTGGCACCCAAGCAAGGTGAGGAGAACTTGAGTACAGGAGTGGCCCAACCCAAGTTGGTTGGGAAGGCCTTGAGGCAGGGGGTCAGGTCCATAATGGATGGAAACTTAGGCGTGAGGCAGGGGGCGGGGGAAGACACATGGGTTGAAGAGTGCATTGCTGGGGAGGGGCAGCAGCAGGGATAAGGACTGGTCACAGAGTAAGGTTTATCCAGTGAGTAGGTGCAGTTTCCCAGAGTCAGAGAAGGGTGTTGTGTATACAGAAAGGATATGAGATTTCATCTAGGGGTAACCCTCACTGTCGCAGGCTGATGGGGAAAAGTGCATGCTTAAAGTCTTATTTAAAAATTAAGATAGAGCGTGTGGGAGGTGGAGCTTAGTGGTAGAGCCCGTGCTTGGTTCAATCCCCAGTGCCTCTGTTAAAGGGAAGAAAATTAAGATAGAAAAAAGTATAAAGAAATGCAGTAATGGTAACGGTTTTATCTTCTGAATGGTCAGATATTAGATGTCTTATTTTCTTGTTTATGCTTTTGTAGGTTTTACAGATCTTTTTTCACTGAGCATATGCTCCTTATGAAAGAAAAAACTTTAAGGTAGAAGGCTAGTGAAGTAGCTTATATGCTGTATGCTGGGAAATCTCTGTCCTTCAGTGAAGAAGAGGGAAAATTGTACTTTTTGAAAAACTCAATTCTCTTTGGCTTCACAGTAAACCCTAGGGAATTACTAAGCTCTACAAATGAGCTGTATCACCAGTTCGCAGATGTGGGGCTTTCGTAGAATGGTAACGTTTCCAGAGAACAAAAGAAGTGGGCAGTTTAATGAGGTTTTTAACTTTCTATGTTATTAAATAAGGAAACAAATTTTTAATTCTATCTACTGCCAACATCATTTTGTAAAAGAAAGGACATTCTCTTACCAAGAAAAAGCAAAGGAGAAAAAAAAGAAATCCTCTTCGAGTAAAAGAGTTCTGTCAATTTAAGAAATTTAGTTTTTTAAATGTTCTATTATCAGCTGGTGAAAATTTCAGGGCAGCATTTGGTAAACTTTCTGTAAAGCCACCACCAGACTATTTTGGAAGTATGGAAGCTTAGGGTAATTGTGGCCTTCTGAAGTAATTCCCAAGAATACAGACGAAGCTTCTGAACACCATGCAAAGTGAGAGCAGTGTTAGGTTTGCATAATTCACTCAGTTTTTAGCTTGGGGGGAAAAGACAATTGAAACAGATATTTTATCCAAACTTTAAATTTTAACTTCCATGGATTCATACCAGTTTGAAGATTAAGTAAATTCATTATTGATATCAATTATCACTAGTATAATTTTATATAAAATAAAAAGCCTGTATTTTTAAAATTACTTAAAATATGCAACATTAAAAGTAGCACATTATTACTTGTTCATAAAACTTGGTCACTGCAAATTACATCACCTTTAAGGTTTTTAAAAAGATGTTATTTAGTCCAGCTTCTTGTCCTTCAGCAAACAATATTGCACTGCCATTTTCAGATGAGGCCGCAGAGGACCAGAGAGAATATCAGATTTACCTGAAGGTTCTGAATTCTGATTGTTACAATTCAGACATTTCTTTATCTGGAGTACTGGTCACTCTTAATTTCCAAATTACAGGAGAAAATCAAAATAAATTCCCAGACACAGATAAAATACCCACCCACCTCACCCCTCCACTGCCCACCCTCCCTACCCGCACAAAAGAAAACCTGGTAAGTTGAAGTGAATAGCCCAAATTTTCATTAATAGCATTTAAGGTCTTAAAGAGCTATATGATACATAATTGTAATTGTACAAAGGACTATAAAAGCAGGTTTTTTAACTGGGTTATTATTGGCTATGTTATTTCTATTACTTAGGGGGATAGGCTTAATTTCCCAAATCAGATTGCTTCACATTTCTTCTAAGCAATTTTTTTATACCCTTAGAGGAAATAACGCGTCTACTTTCAATTCAGAAAATTAAGACATTTTTATTCCATTCTTTTTTTGTTGCCAAGCAACACATTAGGAGTACTCTTAAAGAACTGTAAATTCTATAGCAATACTCTAAACAGAAGGATGGATATGATACAAGATCTTTAAAATCAAAGTCAATGATAGAAATAGTAACAAATAGAAATAAATGCTAGAAAAATGTCAATTAAGCATTTTTCCAAAAAAAAAAATCTAACTTACTAAATTTTAGAAGTGTTTCTTGGATGAAGGGATACTGAAGAAGCAGTTAACTAAAAATTGAGATGCAATATCAGAATTGTAGATGCTTGTAATTGGGTAGAACGTTCTATAATGAAAATATCCATGGTCATATATAGGGTAGAAGTTATCAGAAGTTCACTATGGAAAAAGTCATGATTCTGCTATGAAGATTTTCAAACATACAAGAAGTAGAAAAAAATCACGTAATGAATTCCCATATTCCCATCACCCAGATGGAACAGTTTACAAGATCTTGCCACACTTTATCTTTTTCTCCTTTGTTATACTATGTAAAAGTAACTCACAGGTCATTTTACCTTTACCTAGTTGGTATCTCTAAAAAATAAGTAACCACAATGACATCATATTGATCAAAATTAAAAATAAATCTTTTGTCACCATCATATACACGGACCAGAAGTCACAGTTACTAGATTGATTCACAGATATCTATAGTTGAAGTATTCTAATCAGGACCCAGATAAGGTCCACTTATTACAAATGATTGTTATTTTCTTTAGATTCTTTTTTTTAATTACTATTAATCCTGGATGATAAATTAGCTAGCTTAAAATTCTAGATTGATATAGTTTTACCCCAGCACTTTGACATTACTCCCTTATCTTCTGGTCTCTGTTCCCACTAGTAAGAATTTAATGTCAGTTCAATATAGGTAGTTGTTTTCCCTTGAGAGCTCTTAAGCTAGTCTCTGTGTTACTGATGTCACTCAGTTTCTCTGTTATATATATAAGCATTGCTTTATCTTTACCCTACTTCATTCTCAAGTGCACTTTTAATTTGAGGACTCATGTCTTTCTTCAGTTATGGAAAATTATCTGTTATCTCTTCAAATACTGCTGCTGTCCCTTCATCAGGCCTCTTTTTATTCAGCTTAGTTTTGTTAGAATATCTAAATCTGCCCTCCATACCTTTTAATTTTGTTTTAATTTATTTTTATCTGTCTCCACCAGTCCCTGCTGTGTGCCTGTGTCCTCAAGAGCCAGTGGAGTCTTGTCCATAAACTCTCACCACACACTTTTGTTCAACAGGCAGCATAGGGAAGGACAGTTTATCATCTAACCATTGAGAAGGGTCCAGATTTCCCTTAGATTAGATCACCTTTTGTATTTCTATAAAATAATCATTTAGGACACTATGTAGTAGGTTAGAAGTTGTTGACCTATATGTACTGATATGGAAGAATTGCTAAGATATGTTAAGTTAAAAAGCAAATACAAATAGTGCATACAGAAGACTTTATATACACCTAAACACACACACACACACGCACAATATGTGTGTGTGCGCGCGTGTGTGTGTGTATATATATATATATATATATATATAAACATATAAACTTTAATTTATATGCATATTAGTGAATTGCAAAATTTAGAGCCAGCTGTCAGGTTTAGAGGTCACGCTGTCCTATAGACCACCCTCACTTGATACCTTCTGCAAATTTAGGGGTCTCCAAACTACCCTCATGGTCAGTAATTCCCAGGAAATGTCCACAGAGCTGACTGAAAGCTGTTACACTCATGGTTATGGTTTATTACAGGGAAAGGCTATAGACCAGAACCAGCCAAAGGAAGAAACACATGGGACAGCGCCTGGGAGGGTCCCATTTCCTCAAGATACATCAGCATTCTGGCAGTGGTGTGTGACAATAGGCACTGGATATTGCCAACCAGGGAGTCTCGCACACACTCAGCTGTTGAGTTTTGACTGGGGCTTTACCACTTAGGCATGATGGATTGATTGCCCATATGGTTGAAGTCAGTCTCCAGATCTACTGACAGCATGTGATCCATAGCTCCTACCTCAACTAACAAGGGTTCTGGCTTGGCCAGCGCCTACCCTAACACTGTGGTGGCCAGCTCTACTTTAAGATCCAGTTTGGTCAGCTCCTACCCTAAACAAAGACCCTCCTGTCAGGTTACAGAAATTGCCTCCTGGAAGTCAAGGCCAGACCTCTCATAGACAAGACCAATGTCTTCACTGTTACATACGTAAGGGTTATAAGTATATTTTAAGAATTGAAAGAGCATATGTCTAACTGAGGACAGTAGTTGCCTCTGGAACGAGAATTGGTTTGAGTTGTACTCAAGGGGTACTTAGCTCTATGTGTATGTTTAAATTTTCATTTATTGTATAATTTTTAAATTAGTTTTAAGTGGAAAGACTGAATTTAGACTAACTCGGAAAATAGAAAAAGAGGTCAAATTCAACAGAATGAAATTCATTATATCCAGAATCAAAAAGAGAAGCTCTCAGCCATCCTACTGTTCTGAAAAAGATGAGAATAAACCATCTGTTTCAAGATAGCATGAAATGACTGACCCTGGTTGTTGTCTGGGCATGACTTTGAAATAGCTGTCAGATTTAAAAAGAAACATTCTCAGGAATGGACAAGCAGAAGGTACTCTGTATGAAGAAACTATACTTTATTTATACTAACATTTAGTATCCTCATCAGTTGCTTCACAAGTTTTAGAATCCAGTAGGCAATCCTTGGCTCTTTGAAAATAAGATTGTATAAATATGAGCATTTGTTAAATCTCTATTTGGGTACATGGATGTTACTCTCCCTGTTTTTTTAATTATTATTTATACTGCTGTTAGATCATTAAACTCTAGGGTGATTTATGACTGCTCAGGAAGGTGGGGATTCTTGCCGTGCCTTTTTCTCCATGTCCTGGGTTCCCAGTCTAAGAGGATGACTTTCTGAGACGGAGGAGAATCACCTCCATCAAGTGTACAGAAACACGTTTGCTCCTTTCCTAGACTGCCAGTAACTATGAAGAAAATAGAGATGGTTTAGAAGAGAGTTGCAGCATTCTAAATGTTTGGACTTTTTTAGAGTGGAGAAAAGCATTTTGGGTGACAGTTTAATAGTGATTTTCATGGGTATGAGGTTTTCATCTCAAAAGGAAAAACCAGACAGTTTGGCAGGCGGGAGGTTTGGGGATTGGGAAGCACTCGTCTTTGTTGAGTACCTGCTATAAAATGTGCTGAGAGCTTCTTACCTGTTATCTCATTTTCATCTCTTGGCCATTTATACGGCTGGCCTCACCTCCCTCTTTTAAATGAGGAACCCAGGGCTCTCAGGGAAAAACAGTCTGCAGTGTCATCAGCAGTACTGCTAGAAGTACGTGTTACGAAGTGTAGCGTGCATTATTTAGGTTGTAAGGAGAAGTGTTTACTAATGGTGAAAACTCTTCAGCATTGCGGTTGCTCACCTGGGAAAATTTAGCCACCACTTCTCCTCCTCCAGAAGTACTGGGTTTATTTTTGTGATGCTTTAAGAATGTTTCTGCCCAAAGGCAGAGGATACAGACACATGAGCTTGCAAAGTTTCTTCTCAGTCTTAACGATACTGTAATTTGCTATTTTTACGACCTCAAACGTGTTCTCCTATATTTCCTTTCTCAAGGTGGATGATATAAATGCGGCTATGGCGGACTTGAAAGCAAAGAAGATTCGTATTCTAAGTGAAGAGGCCAAAATAGGAGCACATGGAAAACCAGTGATTTTTCTCCATCCTAAAGACTGTGGTGGAGTCCTTGTGGAATTGGAG
The DNA here is from genome assembly GCF_036321535.1 of Camelus dromedarius. Lineage (NCBI taxonomy): Eukaryota > Metazoa > Chordata > Mammalia > Artiodactyla > Camelidae > Camelus > Camelus dromedarius. The sequence continues at coordinate 4,566,821 of NC_087464.1, forward strand.
CAAGCTTGATTTATGTTTGCCAGAAACTGAGTTAATTGACCTGAAAAATGCCTTATCAGAATGTCAAAATGTACCTTGGCGTTGAGTCCTTCACTGCTTCCATCACTTAAAAGTTCAAAGTTGAAACTAAATTACAGAAAGAAATTTCTTAAATTATATATATATAATTATTTTGCAAATATTTTGTGTGTGCATGTATATTGTTTTGCAAATATTCTGTGTGTCTATATGTATATACGATATATGTACATATATTCATCAAGTATATAGAAACACATTTACTCCTTTCCTAGACTACACATATATATATATACACACACAAAATATTTGCAGATCACTTTGGATTTTTTTCTTGATTTGGAGAAAACTTTGATAAATACTTAGGGACTATTATTAAATCATATCCTCTCAATAATATGACTATTATTAAAATCATATTCATAGAAGTAAATTATTCCTGTTCTAAAATGGGGTAATTGAGTACAGTGTGTTAGCTGTGTGTGTGTGTGGATGTTAGGATGGTTGTCCAGAGGAGTTAGGAAAGGACCCCTGACAGCTGCATGGCTACATGTCTGGGACAGAATGATTTCTGAGGATGTTATGGAGAGTTTTTAGAGCAAACTGTTTAAGGTTAGGGAGTTCTGACGTCAAAATTTTCGCTCTTCTGGAACAACTCATGTTCACAAGTTCCTTATGGGCCAATATTTTGGGCACTAGGCCTAGATGTATGAATAGGAAGTTTTGTGGAAAATGTGGTGCCTGATCTAGCGGGTGCATAGGTAGATGATTTTTTTTAAATCAGGAAATATGGAAAGAGCAGTGAATTTGTAGAGTTACCTATCAGGTGCTAGAAAACACGACAGGTCCTAGAGAAATGTACAAAGTGAACAGAAACCCATTGCCAAGAAACTTATGGTCCAGTTGGGAAAACTACTTCACGAAATGAATGTGCTTATAAAACAACATGAATGAGTTGAAAGGAAAGGGAAAGGAGCACAGCTCTCAGAGAAAGCGCTTGGAGGCATAAGAGGTTTCTGGTCAGACTCCCAAAGAGAAAGTAGTATCAGATGAATTTCAAGGATCACGGATGGATGTATGGAACGCATAGTACGGGAAAAGTGGATAGTCTTAAGTTCACGGATGATTGGATGTTGAGTAAATAACTAGGTGTGTGTACACGTTGAGCTTGTTACTGTGGAAGACAAGTATAACAGTTATATTTGTCATTTAAACGTTAAAATCAAAAATTGTTCTCAGTGTAGAGGTAATATTTAAGACAACTGTATCACGGGGGTGGCGAGGATAAAGGGACTTAAATGGCGTTTAAGTATCAACATTCCACTTGAACAGATAAATGCTAATATAACAAGTAGACTGTGATAAACTTCATGTGTATATTGAAGTCCCTGGAGTTAACCATTGAATATACTAGACAAAGAGACACACTCATAAATGTAGATAAATCAAAATGGAAATTTAAGAATGCACATATGACCCACTTGAAGACAGATAAGGGGAAACAGGAGAAAAACAAAAAGTAAAATGACAGGCTCACATCCTAACGTATCAGTGATTACGTTACATCTGGTTGGACTTAAATTCCATCACCCTTGCCAGTGATTGGTTCACAGTGTGTGACCTGTATCTGGACAAAGAGTGTGAATAAATGCTTCCTAGACGTTTCCAGGAATGTTCTTTCCCACTTTAAGGTGAGAGCCATGAATGTCAGTCTCTCTGTGTCCAGATGTGAACAAGCAAACGGTTGGTTTCCAGTTGCTATAAGCAACCATCTACCAACTATGAAAAAACATGTAGATAAGAATGACGCTGATTGGCAGAGCAGAGAGACGGAAAACTGTTTTCAGTGACGTCTTAAAAGGAATTATTATTGAGTAAGTAGTTGAATCTATTATAATGGGTTTTTTTTAATTAAGAAAAAACTTTCTCCTCATTTTTTAATTGAAATATAGTTGATTTGCAATGAATGTTGTGTTAGTTTCTGGTGTAGAGCATAGTGATTCAGTTATATACATGTATTCTATTTATTCTTTTTCATTATAGGTTACTACAGATATTGAATATAGTTCCCTGTGCTATACAGTAGGACCTTGTTGTTTATCTATTCTGTACATAATAGTTTGTATCTGCCAATCCCAAACTTCCAGTTTACCTCTTCCCACCCCCGCCTGCCCACCTGGTAACCATAAGTTTGAGGAAAAACCACTATTTTCACTGAAAAGTTATTTCTGAAAAATAAAAATAATTACCCACTACATCCACATAATTTTTTAAAAGCTTGGCATAGCTTTTACAAACATTAAAAGCAAAGCAAACTTACTCTTGTTACTTACTGATGTATTTTAGTGAGTGCCTTAACCATACCTATCTGTAATACCTCATTATTGCATTTGTCTGAAAAAGGCAATTTTAACATAATATTTTAAAACATAATTGCCTAAGTTTTCATCAAAATTCTAATTTAGAGTTTATAGATTAGAAATTGTTGACATACCCAGTTGACTCTTGTGTGTGGAACATACATTTTTTTCCTTTTAAATAGTCATTTTTTTTTTAGAGCAGTTTCAAGTTCACAGCAATATTGAGCAGAAAGCGCAGAGTTCCCATATAACCCCTGCCACACAAATGTGTATATAGCTTCCCCTACAGTCAGCACTGACACAAGAATGTTGCATTTATTACAGCTGATGAACTTACACTGACAAATCCTTGTCACCCAACATTCACAATTTTTGTTAGGGTTCACTCTTGGTTTTACACATTCTATGGGTTTTGACAAATGCAAAGTGACATGTATCCATCATTAGGGCATTTACAGAATAGTTTTGCTACCCTACAGATGCTCTGTTTATATATTCATCTTTCCTGGCAACCACTGATCTCTCTACTGTCTCTGTATTTCGCCTTTTCCAGAATGTTGTATAATTGGAATCAGATAGTAGTTAGCCTTTGTAGGCTGGCTTCTTTCACTTGATGGCTCGTTTCTTTTTAGAGCTGAATAATGTTCCATCACTTGGATGTATCGCAGTTTACCCATTCATCTACAGAAGGACATCTTGGTTGCTTCCATTTTTCGGCAATTATGAATAAAGCCTCTCTAAACATAGTGTGCGGTTTTTTTGTGTGTGGACATATTCTTCAGCTCATTTGGGTAAATACCAAGGAGCATGATTGCAGGATCTTGCAGTAAAAGTATTGTTAGTTTTGTCAGAAATCACCTGTCTATCAAAGCAGCTGTATGTACCATTTTGCATTCCCAGCAATGAAGGACATTTCCTGTTACGTTACGTCCTTGCCAGTATTTGTCAGTATTCTGGATTTTGGCCATTTTAATGGGTGTATAGTGATAGAATGTTGTCTTAATTTGCATTGCCCTGAGGACAAAGGATGTGGAGCATCTTTTCATGTGCTAATTTTCCATCTGTATCCGTTCTGTTGGTAAGGGGCCAGTCATGCCTTTTTCCTGTTTTTGCTATTGTTGAGTTTAAACTGTTCTATGTATATTTTGAAACAACAGTCCTTTATGTCTTTAGGTTTATCCTTTCTGTCTTTTGCTAATATTTCCTTCCACTCTGTGGCTTGTCTTCTCATTTTCTTGACATTGTCTTTCACAGAGCAAGTTTTTAATTTTTATAAAGTCAAGCTTATCAATTCTTTTTTTTCCCCTCATAGATCATGCCTTTGGTGTTGTATTTTAAAAGTCACCACTATGACCAGGGCCATTTAAGTGTTCTTCTATGTTATCTTCTAGGAATTATACAGTTCTTCATTTTACATTTCCGTCTATAATTTATTTTGAGTTAATTTTTGTGAAGGCTGCAAAATCTGTCTATATTCTTTTTTTGCATGTCAATATACAGTTGTTCCAACATCCATTGTTGAAAAGATTATCTTTGCTTCATTGTATTGCCTTTACTCCATCAAAAATCAGTTGACTGTCTATATGTGGGTCCACTTCTGAGGTCTGTAGTCTGTATCACTGATTTGTCTGTTTTTTCACCAGTTCCACACTGTCTTGAGTACTGTAGTTTTATAGTGAATCTTGAAGTCACGTAGCATCAGTTCTGATTTTCTTCTCCTTCAGTATTGAGTTCTCTATTCTGAGTCTTTTGCCTCGACATATAAACTTTAAAATCCCTTTGTTGGTTTCCACAAAATAACTTTCTTCAATTTTGACTGGGATTCTATTGAATCTATAGATCAAGTTGGATAGAACTGACATCTTGAGGATATTTTTTCCTATCCATGAATATGGAATATGTCTCCATTTATTAAGGTCATTTTTAAATTTCTTTTCATCAGAGTTTTGTAGTTTTCTTCATATACATCTTATACATATTCTAGATTTACACCTAAGTATTTCATTTGGGGAGGTGCTAATGTTAATGCATTTTTAATTTCAAATTCTACTTGTTCATTGTGCTATAGCAGAGCAATTGACTTTTAAATATTAATCTCGTATATGGCAACCTTGCTGTAATCACTTAGCAGTTCTGGGAGGGTTTTTTCATCAATTCTTTTGGATTTTATACGTAGATGATTATATCATCTATACATAGACGGTTTTACTTCTTTCTTCCCAATCTGTATACCTTTTATTTCCTTTTCTTATATAATTGCATAATTGGAACTTCCAATACAGAGTTGAAAAGGAATGGTGAGAGGGGACATCCTTGCCTCATTCCTGGTATTAGCAGGAATGCTTTAAGTTTCTAACCATTAAGTGTGATGTGAGTGGTAGGTTTTTTGGTAAATGTGTTTTTACCAAGTTGAGAAACTTCTGCTCTATTCCTTAGAGTGCTAAGATTTTTATTATTATTATTATGGATGGGTGAAAGCTCTCCAGAGAAACAGAACCAAAAGGATATATCAGATACATGTATATAAGAGGAGATTTATTATGGAAATTGGCTCATGTGGTTATGGAGGCCAAGAAGTACCAAGGTCTGCCGTCTGCAAGGTGGAGAACTAGGAAAGACTGGTGCAATTCAGTCTAAGTCCCAAGGCCTGAGAACTGGGAGGCTAGTGCTGTAAGCCCCAATCTGAGTCTAATAGTTCAAGAACCAGGAGCGTGGATGTCTGGGCAGGAGGAGATGGACGTCTCAGCTCAAGCAGAGAGAGTGAATTTGTCCTTCCTCCACCTTTTTGTTCTATTTGGGCCCTCAGACTATTGGATAGATGATGCTCACCCACATTGGGAGGGCTGTCTGCTTTGCTCAGTCACCAATTCAAATACTTACCTCTTCTAGAAACACCCTCACAGACACACTCAGAAATAATGTTTTACCAGCTAACTGGGCATCCCTTAGCCCAATCACCTTGACACACAAAATTAGTCATCTTAATGGGTGTTGGATTTTGGCAAATTTTTTTTTTTTTTTGCATCTATTGTATGATCATGTGATTTTTCTTTTTTTGCCTGTTGTTGGGGTAGATGTCATTAATTCATTTTTGAATGTTGAACCAGCCTTGCATACCTGGGATAAATCCCACTTGGTTGTGGTGTATAATTCTTTTTATACATTTTTGGATTCGATTTACTATATTTTGTTGAGGATTTTTGCATCCATTTTTTTAGATTGAAGTACAGTTACAATGTGTCAATTTCTGGTGTACAGCACAATGTCCCAGTCATGCATATACATACATATATTCATTTTCATATTCTTTTTCATTAGAGGGTATTACAAGATATTGAATATAGTTCCCTGTGCTATACAGAAGAAATTCCAGGTTTTTAAAATCTATTTTTATATATAGTGGCTAACATTTGCAAATTTCAAACTCCCAAGTTTATCCCTTCCCACCTCCTTTCTCCCAGTAGCCATAAGATTGTTTACTATGTCTATGGGTCTGTTTCTGTGTTGTAGAGTTCTTTTTTTTTCTTTTTAGATTCCACATATGAGTGATACCATTTGGTATTTTTCTTTCTCTTTCTGGCTTACTTCACTTAGAATGACAATCTCTAGGTCCATCCATGTTGCTGCAGGCCAGAAAAAGCCAGTCTCGGGGAACCTGGTCCTGGTGCGTCACCTGCACGACGTATCTCAGCAGTTGCACCTGCTGGTTCCCCAACTCGGCTGTCTGCTTGCGCACGCGATCCCTCAGCACATGGTAGGATAGCAGAGAAATAATTACCATATTATAGGCGGCCTGACATTTCTCTTTGCATATGTGATTTACTAGCTTGGTATTTTAAATACATTGGCGCCAAGATCCGTGTTACAATCGAACATTCCACTATGGAGTAGGAGAAAGGCACAGAGTAAATTCAAGAAGTTAATGGTCTCATGGCAACAGGGGAGACCACATTTCATCTTCCGCCACAAACCTGGCCCTCCTTCAGCACCGCCCATCTAGGGGAAGGGTCCCATCCTTCTTCAAGTTGCACAAGCTGGAGCCTGAAGACACATCCCGGCACTGCCTCCGCTCACCAACTGGCCCCCTAAGTGCGCATGCGCGCTCCCAGCACTCACAAAGTCTTCTTTATTCCATCTTTGAAAGAGCGCTTGGACCATCTGCTGCGCTCCACCCCCTTCGTCTGGGCTCCTCTCATTGGCCCTGGTCCCACAGTACCTCCTACACTTGGCAGCCAGAGTATTTGCTTGTTTGTTTGTTTAATATTATTTTATTTTTACAACCACACCTGTAATCTTGTCAGCAGCTATTAAACATGTCCAAAGAATCACAAGCTCACACATCACAGGGGAAGAATAACTTGAGGCCTCTGATCAGATGGCAAAGAAAGACAAAAACGTTTGCTAACACTGTTGCCAACTCCGGGGGAAGCAGACACTGTTGCTGATGGCCATGTATATGAGGAAGTGTCTATCCAGCCATCACCACGGTCATTTAACAGTATTTATCAAAGTTATACAATTGCATACTCTGGGACCCCTTTAGGGGGGAAGGGAAGATAATTAGGTTTATTTATTCATTTATTTCTTAATGGAGGTACTGGGGATTGAACCCAGCACCTCATGCATGCTAAGCAGGCACTCTACCACTGAGCTATACCCTCCCCTATTTTGGGACTCCTTTTTAAAAAGTTATCCTACAGGGCAAAGTGTTGTAAACTGGTGATTTATTGTGCCATTGTTTGTAATAGCAAATGATTGCAAATCACCTAAAGGCTTATCAGTAGGGGACAGGTTAAAATGTATAAGGGTATATTCATATCGGGAAATTGTACACAGCTGTGACAAACAAGGAGGAACTTCCCTAGGTACAGACCTAGGATATTCTTTGAGATGTATGGTTACATGAAAAATACAAGTTGCAAAGTGGTATTGTGAACTCATGTATATTTCTTTGAACATGTGTAAAAGGGTAAAATCTCTCTGGAACCATACACCCAAAACTGTTCACACTGAGCCTCACTGAGGGAGCTGAGTGTCTGCAGGGAGAGGCTGTCCCCTCTCTCCTCTATTGTTACTTTAGTTTCAAACAATGTTACAACTTTTCCCACTCAAAAAATGACTAAGAGGAAGGGGTAAATGTAGCTCAATGGTAGAGCACGTGCTTAGCATGCAGAAGGTCCTGGATTCAATCCCCAGTGCCTCCATTAAAAAAAGAATTTAAATAAATAAATAAATAAATAAATAGACCTAATTACCTCCCTCTCAACAAAATAAAACAAGCTTAAAATAATAAATTATAAAAATAACTACATAAAATTTATAAAATACCTCATGCCTGGCATATTGTAGCTCCTCCCTATTTTTTTTTTTTTTTTTTTGATTGAAGTATAGTCAGTTTACAATGTGTCCATTTCTGGTATATAGCATAATTTTTCAATCCTACATATACATACACATATTTTTTCAAATTCTTTTTCATTATAGGTTACTACAAATTATTGAATATGGTTCCCTGTGCTATACAGAAGAAATTTGTTTTTTAAATCTATTTTATATATAATAGTTAATATTTGCAATTCTTGAACTCCCAGTTTATCCTTTCCCACCCCCTTCCGCCTGGTAACCTTGTTTGTTTACTATGTCTGTGAGTCTGTTTCTGTTTTGTAGATAAGTTCATCAGTGTCTTTCTTTCTTTTATTAGATTCTGCATATGAGTGATATATGGTATTTTCCCTTCTCTTTCTGGCTTACTTCACTTAGAATGACAATCTCCAGGTCTATACATGTTGCTGCAAATGGCATTATTTTATTCTTTTTTAGTGCTGAGTAGTATTCCATTGCATAAATATACCACAACTTCTTTATCCAGTCATCTGTTGATGGATGGACATTGAGGTTGTTTCTATGTCTTGGCTGTTGTAAATGGTGCTGCCATGAACATTGGGGTGCATGCATCTTTCGAATTGGAGTTCCCTCTGGACATATTCCAGGAGTGGGATTGTTGGATCATATGGTAATCTGTTTAGTGTTTTGAGGAATCTCCACACTATTTTCCATTAATTTGTCATTTCCCTATGTGTGATTGTTGGATGATGGTCCGTGTCTCCAAGAAAGCTCTGAGTGTGTCTGGTTTGGCTTCCCTGGTTTTTCGAATGTCAAACACCAATTACAGGGTAACTACTCCATAAATATTAGGTGGATGAATTCATCTTTTTCCTCAAATCAGTCAGGGTCCCAAATAGCAGCAGACAGTACCTTTAAAAGAGGTAAATGAGAAGAGTTTCAGAAAAAGATTATTTGCAAAGGTGGGGCAGGGTGAAGAGAAATCAACAGCCCAGCACCCTGGGGTGAGCATCCCTCGGGGCTGTTAGCACCTCCAGGCTGGAAGGAGCCATTTCAGGGACGATGACTGGAATCCAGTAAGACCTGCCATCATGGGAGAGGCTGTGAGCCAGGAACTGTGGTCTTTGCTGGACACACACAGCCAATTTACAGTGCTGTGAGGGGAAGAGAAAGGGGCCAAACGGGAGATCCACTAGCATCACCCTTCTCACTCCCTTCAGCCTCCCACCAGTATCTCCCATTGGACAAACCAACTGGGAGCCAGGGAGCCCACAGGCACAGTCCACAGAGGTCACTTCCCAGCACAGAGCAGGGCAGGAAAGGGAAGAGAGTGGGTTTGGAGGGACAAGCGGGGTCATGTCCTATGCAACACCCCCCAACACATCCTTTGGAGGAAGAAGTGTCCTCAGCCTCCATATTGGTGTGGGGTCATGTCAACGCTCTCACTTGGGAACTAAAATGGATCAATTTCCTCCACATGAGGGAGGGAGGGGGCAGGGGGAAACAACGGTATGGACATAAAGCATTCCCAGTGCCAGGGCCCATGTTGTTCTGCTGCTGTCTGGACACACGATGGGAATATTTCTGAACCACATTTGGAGCAGCTGCTGCAATAAGAGTCCCAACCAGATGAAGTTTATGACCATCCGCTGTCATTTTCCAAGATTCATGTGCTATCAACCTAGGCCAAAGAAGCAAATCAAACAGGGCTGGGACCACCAGCCACGCCACCCTGTCCCTTCCCAGCTCTCATGGTGACGGTGACGGTGAGGGTGGGTGATCTCTGCAGATCCCCCAGACATAGCATCACTTCTGGTTAACTATCCTGAGGCGGGGAGAGGGCCAGTTTCTGAGCCTTTCCTCTGACCACAGCCCTCATCCCATGGGCCAGTGGAGCCACTCTGGGGATTGTGTGAGGGGCCATGTATGTCTAGTCCAGTGAGACATTCTGGAACTGGAGAATAACTATAAGGCCCACTGGGAGTCAGATTTGGGCCAGAAGTTCACTCCCCTGACTGCCATGAGCCCCTACTTGGACTGTAGAGCACCATAGCATTTGCTTTCTTAAGAATTTTCTAAATATCTCCTAGGAATGAATGTCATTTCAGAGACAATGTCCAGAAACCTTCAAAGGTCTTGGCATTTCCCTTTTTCCAGGGCATATGTGACCCTAGTAAATGGCCAAGGGCCCCTCTGGGGAGGAGTCAAAGGAAGACTGGCAGCATCTTTGTGGCCATGTGGCAGGGTCCTTCCTCAGGTCACTCGGCCTCCTCCCTAATCAAGGGACTCTGGGTCTGGGAACTGGCTTCAGTCTGGAAATCTGAATGCTATTCGTTTCATTCTTCAGGGTCCGTTAGCCGCTGCCAAATGTGATATGCGTCAAAGCATCCTGGTTCTTAGTGCTCGATACAACAAACACATCCTCTTGCCTTTGGCTGTTAACTTGGCTTTGCCATCGTAGAGTCCCACCATCACCAAGGACACCAGGGTCCATCTCGATAGTCCGTCTCACCAGGACATCATCTCCCACCATCAGACCTGGTCCCCAGAGGAGAGCACGCACAGGATCTTTAAGCAAGAGAGGCTGGGCACCCAAGACACAGGCCCGCAGCCATCCCCACCAGCCAGAAACAGACGTGGGCCCAGACACTCAAGGTTTCCGATTCCTGCCTCACCTGATTCTACTCGGATGTTGCATTCCAAACCTCAGGTCCTAGTCCTTTCCACACCGTGTTCACGTGGGATACCTGTCAAGCCTTTGAATTCAATCGATATGGTAATTCTGCGATACTCACAAAGCCCTTGTCCCACTGTCAGCAACATTAACTCTATGCCTATAGGACCGTCGGGGGGTGGGGGGACATGATAGAAGTTCTCTGGTTTTCTGTGACTTGAGCTCCAAGTTTAAACTGGGAGTTTGTCGTTTGCTTTCTGCTGGGTCTCTGGTGTTGTAAGAACTGTCCACCCACTCCACAGTCCTTGAAGTCGCCCTTACTGTTGTTAAGTACGAGGTCACCTCCCCTGCCGCCTCCCCTGAGCCCTGGCTTTGGTAACGGCTTCATCCAAAGCAACCACAGGTGGCAGTTTGACTGACTCTGATGCTCAATGTGGCCTGGGTTACTGGCAGCTCATTTCCCACCATCAAGAGCTCAGCACTGTGTTCAGGGCTCTGGAAGTGACCACCTGCACCCCAGAACCTACCGTGGAGGGTCTGTTCCCTGGGAGGACGACTGGTACCCGCCCTGTGTAAGTCAGGGTCCAGGCAGGGAAACAAAACCCACACTGGCTGTTTTAAAAGAGAGATTTTTTTTGTAGGGGGAGGTAATTAGGTTTACTTATCTGTTTATTTTTGAATGGAGGGACTGGGGATTGAACCCAGGACTTTGTGCATGCTAAGCGCACACTCTACCACTGAGCTTTACCCTCCCTCCCTTAAAAGAGAGATTTAGCACACATAATTGTTTAAGCAGGATCGAGGGACTCAAATTAAATCACTTCCACTACTCCAGCCAAGCTTGGGCGAGGGCACCAGTGTTAGCACATTTCACCAGGTCCCGCCTCGTCCCATCTACCCCAGGCTGCTCCCTGAGCATCCACACCGGTGCAGGCTGCCCTGCTGTCTGCCCAGGTGGGGAGGGGGCTGGTTTCCTATCGGCGTGTCAGGAGCCAGCTCCAGCCTGTTTGTGTTGCTGCATCCCAGGGCCCAGGTCAGTGTCTGGCACAGGAATGTTTTTAAAATATATGATTAATGATGAAATAGATTCTCACAAACACTTTCTGGGGAGGAGGCAATGATCCCATTTTTCAGGTAAGGAATCCCAGCCTCCCCTGAACCGCATGGACCTGAGATGAGGTGGGAAATGCCAGGCAGACAAAAACCATCACTGGAGGACAGCACAGTCTTACAGTGACCACCGTGAGGGGCCAGCAGGATCCAGCAGATTTTGGGGGCTAGCTGCTGGGTTCACGGATCTACATTTACCATCCTGTCCGAGTCTTAGAACCACCCCTTAAGGCAAGTCATGATGTTTCCCCATTTTACAGTCGAGGAAACTGAGGTTGTGCAGAGGAGAGACACTTGTCCAGGGTCAGAATGCCGGGCCAAGTCCCGGCTTAGCTGGGATGGCTTAACCACAGTTCACAGAGCATCCAGTCTTGCTGCTCAGGCAAGCAATTTCCTGCCGCCTGTGAAGACATGCAGCCTTGGACCACTTCTCTCTCCACTCAAAGTGGGGGGCCAGTTGCCCAATTTGAAGTCTGTTCCCCCATCTCCCCCCAATTCTGTCTTTTAAGGGACACCCCCCATCCCCAGGGGTACCCCACTTCTCCCCCACCACAGCACTGACTCTGGCCCAGGAGAATTGCTGGGGCTGTGAATTCTGGTGGCTCTCAAGTCCTGCTTCTCTTAAAATGAGCCAGTCCGTGTCTTCTCTGCTGACGGCCAGTGGATGAGGATTTGCATAAATGCCTTGGGCCTTTAATCAGTAACGAATCCACCTGAGTCATGCATTTGCTCTGTTTCTCCCCTGCAACCACCAGAAACACCACCCAGTCCCCCACATCCCTTTCCACCCAGCTCCCCAGACCTGCAGTGCTCCAGGACGGGGGCCACTGGGACCCACCGCATCCCCCTTGCCTCTGCCTGGAGGTTACCTGGTTCCAGAGCCCCGGCCTCAGGGGCAGCCTCCTAGGGTCACTGCCGTATCATTGATTTTTGGTTTGGAGCCCTGGAAGCGGATCCTGAGGGGAGACACCTGTGCAGGTGACTTCGCGGAAAGGGCTCCCAGGAGAGACCACTGCAGGTGGAGGGAGCAGGACATGGACGAAGCTGAGGAAGGGGCGCTGCTTCAGGTGAGGTCCCAGACCAGCCTGAGCCCACAGGGAGTCCTGAGGGTCACTACCCTTGAGGGTCCATCTCACATGGCAATAAGAGAGCTTTCATAGCCCTCCTGTATCTGCACAGGCAGGGGGATGCAGTTCCAGCTTCTGCTCCAAGGGCGCAAAGGGTGATGCTCCAAGGGGCGGTGGAAGTACAAGCCTAGAGGAAAAGCCTGTCGAGATTGGTGGAGGCGTGAACACAAGACAGGCAGGCACGGCTGGTGTCTGTCAGCTGCAACACCTCCCAATAGCAGAGATGTTGTCTTGGTTTCCTGAGACCACCCCAGCCGAGTACCACGACCGGGGCAGCTTAAACCACGCTTTTCCTCCTCTGTCAATTTTTGCGAAAGCCCCATGTGTGCCCTGGATAAACACATCCAAGTGATGATGGAATCTTGCTGAAGACAACATTTTGAATAGGTGGTCCATGGAGGTGGGGGTGGGGATCTAAGGCACCATCCTGGGCTGGCAAGAGAGACCTTTGGGGAGTAGGAACACCTTGAAATGCTTCTGAAATATTTTTCTTCCCTCTGTTTGTTCAGTCAACAAATGGTTACAGAAGCCTACTGTGTGCCAGGCACTGTGCCCTGAGCTGAGAATGGGCCCCGAGTTGTGTAGAGAGAGAGAGAGAGAGATAATCAAATGCTCATGCAATATCTGGGGAAAAGCCTAATTCAGAAAGACACATGCACTCCAATGTTCATAGCAACACTATTTACAACAGCCAACACAAGGAAACAACCTCAATGTCCATCGACAGTTGACTGAATAAAGAAGTGGTGGTACATTTATACAATGGAATACTACTCAGCCATAAAAAAAGAATGAAATAATGCCATTTGCAGCAACATGGATGGACCCGGAGATTGTCATTCTAAGTGAAGTATGTCAGATAGAGAAAGACAAATGTCACATGGTATCACTTATATGTGTAATCTTTAAAAAATGACACAAATGAACTTATTTACAAAACAGAAACAGACTCACAGACATAGAAAACAAACTTATGATTACCAAAGGGGAAGGGGGTGGGAAGGGATAAATTGAGAGTTCAGGATTTGCAGATACAAACTACTATATATAAAATAGATTAACAACGAGGTTCTTCTGTACAGCACAGGGAACTATATTCAATATCTTATAATAACTTATACTGGAAAAGAATATATGTGTATAACTGAATCACTGTGCTGTACACCTGAAACTAACACAACATTGAAAATCAACTATACTTCAATTAAAAAAAAGATCATGCAATTAAGTGGGGAACTGCAAGCCAAAATAAAAGTCAGGCAGGAACATGCACGCTGGCTGATCAGCAGTCCTGAGGTCAGCCCTCTGTGTGGGCAGCTGGAGAAAACTTTCTTGGGGTGCCCGAGAGGCCCTGGACCCAAAGGACCCTCCAGAAGGCCCGGGATTGGCACCGCGAAGGCCCCTGGGAACGGAGGATGCGCCCCTCTCCCGCCTCCGCCTCCGGCTCAGGGTCGGAGCCCAGGGCCACCAAGGCGGGAGGCCAGGCTTTCAGTTGAGGGTGGCTTTATCCAAAGCTGCTCTGAGAGAACATAAAAGAGCCCATGCCAGAGAGACAGCAGCCCTGCTGCCGACACACAATGCCTCCAAGTCCTTTCTCTGGAAACTAGAAGGAGGCTTCCTGGGGTCGCTGTGTTCTGTGTAAAGGGTTCTGGGAAGGTTTCCAAGACAGGAGGCGGAAGGAGGAAACCAGTGGGACCCAGCATAGCAGGGATGGTGCAGGGCCAGGGTGGGAGACGGGGGTGGGGAGACCTGGGGGGATGTGTTGGGAGGGACCCATACCCCTTCCAGGAAGCCCTCCCCATCAGGGAATCATCTGTCACCTGACCCCTAATGCAGGGGTCAGGTTTGTCCCTGTCACTCAGCACTGCAGTTCTGCAGCTCATCAGGCCTCGCCCAGCAGAGCACAGCTTCTCGGAAGGACCCGCAGACTGGGAGGAGGGTGCTACCTCCCCACCCCCCGCCCCCCCTTCCCCGGGGATCCGGCATCTTCCTGTGTCCCAGGCTGGACCGAAAGGCTAGGATCACAGCCCTGCCGCTGTCTGGTTCTGTCTTCCCAAGCCATAGACATATAGCAACATCTTTTCCTTATTTTAAGTCATTCCCTACTTGTGATGAACTGTTGTAAATGTATGATTTTTTTTCATATAAATAAATAGACACATCAGAAGATAATATGGCAAGTTCCTCAATCTCGGCGTTACTGACAGCTGGGCTTGGGCTAGATGATTTGTTGGTATGGGGAGATGTCCTGTGCATTGTAGAACGTTTAGCAGGGTCCCTGGGCTCTGCCCACTAGATACTGGAAGCATCAGCCCCACCCGTGAGAACTAGAAATATCACCAGACAGTTCCAGATCATCACAAAACCGTCTGGGTCAGTCCCACGATCTGATGTGGGAAATGTGGTTGATCTCGAGCAAACCAAGCACAGTAGGAGCAAACAGGAGAGATGGACTCTGAGTCTGGGGTGCAGTCCTTCAGCTCGGTGGGAGGCTGCCCCTGGCGAGACACACTGTGCAGTTGTCCTTGGACCTGCACGTGGATCTCACCTGGGCCATCAGGTGAGCCCAGGCGATGCTCAAGTCACCACAGAGCCCAGCGCTGATGGTTGCAAAGCTGCTCCTTAGAATAACAACCCCACGCTTCTGAGCCCACTGGTTGCACCCAGCCCACGTCTGTGCCTCTGCATTTGACGGCCAGTCCGGCCTCGAAGGAAGCTCTCTGAAAACATCCCTGAGCCTCCACTTGCACAAGCTGTATAACCCTGCATCTTTCAGTTCCTTCTTACGGGTGGTTCCAAGGTTCCAGAGGTGTTCAAGGGAGATCGCTTCTGGAACTGAAAGAGGCCCTGTGACCATAAATACTGCTCTTTCTGAAATTTCCCGGCTTTGTTTCTTCCCAGTACCGACTGGTACCAGCTACAACAAATAAGCATCATGATTCTCACTGTATCAGACAGGACTCTTTTTTTTCTTTTTTTCTTTTTTTTTTTTTTTTTTTTTTTTTTGCAGTATAGTTGGTTTACAGCTTTGTGCTAATTTCTGGTATACAGCATAGTGATTCAGTTATACATATATATTCATTTTCATATTTTTTTATTATATAGGCCATTATAAGGTATTGAATATAGTTCCCTATACTATACAGTAGGACCTTGTTGTTTGTCTACTTTATATATAGTAGTGTGTATCTGCTGATCCCAAACTCCTCATTTATTCCACCCCCTTTACCCTTTGGTAACCATAGGTTTGTTTTCTATGTCTGTGAGTCTGTCTCTGTTTTGTACATAAGTTCATTTGTATCATTTTTAAGACTCCACATGTAAGTGATATCATATGGTATTTTTCTTTCTCGGACTTACTTCACTTAGTATGATGATCTCTAGGTCCATCCATGTTGCTGCCAGTGGCATTATTTCATTCTTTTTTATGGCTGAGTAGTATTCCATTGCATATATACACCACATCAGCTTTATCCAGTCATCTGTTGATGGACATTTAGGTTGCTCCCATGTCTTGGCTATTGTAAATAGTGCTGCTGTGAACATTTGTAGTGTGTGTATCTTTTCGAATTAGAGTTCCCTCTAGATATATGTCCAGGAGTTGGATTGCAGGATAATATGTTAAGTCTATTTTTAATTTTTTGAGGAATCTCTATACTGTTTTCCATAGTGGCTGCACCAGATTACATTCCCACCAGCAGTGTAAGAGGGTTCCCTTTTCTCCACACCCTCTCCAGTATTTATTGTTTGTGAACTTTTTAATAATGGCCATTCTGACTGGTGTGAGGTGATACCTCATTGTAGTTTTGATTTACATTATTCCGATAATTAGCGATATTGAGCATTTTTTCATATGCCTATTGGCCATCTGGATGTCTTCTCTGGAGAGATGTTTATGTCTTCTGCCCATTTTTAATTGGGTTTTTTGGGTTTTTTTGTTATTGAGATGTATGAACCGTTTGTATATTCTGGAAGTTAAACCCTTGTCAGTCACATCATTTGCAAATATTTCTCCCAGGCTGTAGGTTGTCTTTTTGTTTTGTTAATGGTTTTCAGACAAGACTCCTAAGGTTAGAGGAGACAGGAGCTCAACTCAAACTGACTTACATAACTGTTAAGTCCAGCGGCAGGAGATCAGGCATGGCAAGATCCAGAGCTTCAATGACATTATTGTGGCCCAATGCCTCCATGTGCTACCCTGCTTCCCTCTGCCTTTGCCTCGCTCTCCAGCAGCCCCTTCACAGGCGGCTCTGGCAGCTCCAGGCTGGCCTTATCCTCACTGCTTATCATCTCAGAGGAAAGGGCATGTCCTTTGTAGCACCTTCACACAGGAGTCCTGGGATTGAATCTTCAGAGACTCACTGGGGTCACATCCCCACCCCTGAGCTAAGCCCTAGAGTCAGAGGAATGGGATACAGAGATCAGCTTGGCCCAACTCCTGTGCCCATCCAGGTGGCATGGGAGGGGGGAGTGGGTCAGGGGAGCCTCTTCTAAACCGTGGGGACTGAGGATAAAGGGAGGGTGGTCCCCCAGAGGAATATCTGAGTGGCCATCACCAGAAGCAGGGCATCTTGTTGCTGCAGGAAACATCCTCTGTGTCCCCGGCAGCTCAGAATGGAGGCCATGTGACCTCACCCCCCGCCCCATAAATACCAGTTATAATCAGGCGCTCTGCTGATTTATCCTGTTAATCACTGATGCTCTACCTGCCGATTGACAGGAAGCCGTCACGTGCTTTTTGAAACTGCTCCTTGCCCGGGGTGGTTCAGACAGACCCCTTCCAGACACCCTCTGTGATGTCCACCATGAATCTTCAAGGTGGATCCTGCCAGCCCTCCTGGCCCCGCTGTGATGAGTTTCCACTGTGGGCTCTGCCCCTCGTCTGCCCCACAGGTTCCCAAACATGCCCTCTCTGCTTGCCCAAAGCAGACCCTCTGGAACCCTCAGGTTGGGTCTTGGTGTCCTGCCCAGATGCCTGCTTCCTCTGGGGGACTGTACGTCCCCAGCCCTTCTGCCCCTCTGCCCCTCCAGGCTTTGATCTGGTTCACCCTGGCCCCCACAAGGCTTCCTTTGGGTTGCATCTTGAAGAACAGCATTTGTAGTCTTGGTCCGTCCCTCCCAAGAAGTCCGACCTCTGTGTGAAGAGTGACTCAACTCCAACACCAAAATCACATCATAAAGGGTGTCGGAGAGTAGCCTCACCCCTGTCATCATCTGGCCCCGCTGTCTCCCTGACAGAGATCGTTGGTGATGTCACATTCCATGCGTTGGAATTGGACATGCTCAGGGGCCTGTCTCTATTACATCAAGCTGGCTCTCTCCACTGTATCATCTAAATGCCATCCATCCCCCCACACACATGAGCTACACCCACACCTTATGGTCTCCACTTCCTCCCCTACATGAGGAGAGTCCCTAGAATAAAGGAGATCTGCACTGTGCTGATTTTTCACCCCCACCTCTACCCAAATGCAGTGGGTAAAGGCTTTTGTGAAAACAACAAATCTCTGCTTTTCCTGGATGCGCCAGCATCCTCGTGGTGGACCCCTCCTCAGACACTCATGAACTGCAGTCTGTTTTGTGTGGCCACTGAAGGTCTAGTCTGGAAAGTCAGAGGGTTTCTAGTTTATAATAATCCATCTTTTGCTATAAGTGCTGGATTTTGCCACAGAATCTGCATCCTGAAGTTGGTCCAAAAAATCAACAGTGTTTATTTTCGGGGGAGGTCCTTTGCTTCCCTGGTTGGCAAAGACATTTCCAGACTCTCACTGTGTCTTCTAAAGTGCAAGAAAACCTGCCGGAGTGTGTGCTTCAGTTAGTGAATTTCCCCAGTGACTTAAGTCCTGAAAGTAAGAGAATCAAAGACTCCCACGGGGGTGGTTTAGGTTGTGTTTCTTCTCATACTTCCTGGACCCTGGGGATTCCGAGGTTAACTCCCTCATCTGAACAGAGGAGGAAAGTATACCATGGAGGTCCCAGTGACCTGCCCGAAGCCTCGTCCTGGCCGGTGCCTGAGCTGGGGCCAGAATACAGGATCCCTGGCTCTGGGTTTGGGGCACTTTGATGACATAGGACGAGGGGGTGAGGAAGGTGAACCCAAGTGCTTGGTGTTAACGAGGGCTGAGTGGTGACTTTATGGGAGAAGAGTTATTCTGCCAGCCCCACAGACAGAGGACATGTCTTTGTCAATCAAACCCACTCGTACACTCAGCCCAGGAAGGAAAGAAAAATTAATCTTCTGTCACTTGGGGATGTCCTCCCCAGCCAATAAGGCAGAGCATTAATCATCTGTCCTGTATAGGGAAGGCATGCATTATTTTTAAAAACTAAGTTATGACAAGTGCTGAGGAATTGACAAGTATTTGGCTCCACTTTCCGGCCCTGTGGGAATTATGCCTGGCTGGGGAGTTTCTCTTGGCTGAAGGGTACTGGCACTAAGCCTGCAATTCATGAGTGCTGCCACTAAGTGGTGGTAGGTAGCAAGGCCAGTGGTTCAACCCTGCCGCCAGAGACGTATTTACATCAGTTGCATCAGAGGGTCTATTTTCTTCCCTTGGGGAAAGGGACCAGAGATTTCAGAGGATACTCTCCAATGGGTTAAGAACCAGGGTTATGAATAATAGTTGAACAATTTTGCTTTGGGATAGACAATAATATTACATACTTTAAAGACAGAAAAGGTAATCAGTGAAGAGTGTTCCTGGGACTTCTGCCCTAGCCACCAGTTTCCTTCCCACAGGTGACCAACATTTATGAGTTTCTTGGGATCCTTCCAGAGAGGCTAAATGGCTGCATTCAAGTCTGAGTGCACTAATCATTAAAAACAAAACAAAACAAAACAAAACAAAAAACCCCAAACCAAAAACCAAACCAAAACAAATAAACAAAAACAACTCAAAAAGCAAAAGCAAAACTCTTCCCTTCTCTGTTTTACACACGTGTTGGCACACTGAACCCCTCTCTTCTTGGTGCTTTCAAACTTAACAATCTATCCTGACCTTTCATATTAATTCATCATATGGGCCCTGGTTTCCTTCTTTATTTCAGTGTTTCGATGTCCCTGCATGGTTTTTAATAGTCCCCTATTCATGAATATTGAGGCTGTTTGCAGTCATTTTGCTACCCAAGCAATCACACAATGAATAACTCTGCAAAATAATATGGCTCTTTTGCACGTGTCATATACATGTTTAAAAATGCAGAGAAACAGAATTCTTAGGTGAAAGGGCTTGTGCATTTGTAATTTTGATAGAAGTGATCTAATATTCCTCCGTAGAAGGCAAGCTGACTTACACTTCCCCAGGGCAGTGCAGGAGTTCTTGTTTTCCGCTCACCCTCTGCAATGTATTGTATTGCTGTCCTCCTGGGTCTCTGACAGGTAAAAACCATGGCATCTGGGGTTGTGTTAATTTGCATTTCTTATGATGAATAAGGAGGACATCTTTTCAGATGTTTGAAAGTCAATTGTGTTTCCTGGTCTGTGAACTGTCTGCTCCTTACCTCCTGTGTTTCTCTACTGAGTTGTTCTTTTATCTATTTCTGGATGCTCTCTGTAGAAGAGGGAAATTAACTGTTGGTGAAATGTCACAAATATTTTTATTTTATTTAATTTCTCAATTTTTAGAGATTTTTTATGTTTTTCTTCTTTCTTTTTCTGTTTCTTGTTGTTCTTGGTGTGGGGTGGGGGTGGGGGTTCTTCCTTATTTTAGAGTTGCAAATATTTTTGTTCCTGGTTTGTTGTTGGCTTTGCTAGTGGTGGTGACTGCCATGCAGGAATTTTTCTGAAGTCAAATTCAGCAGTCTTTCATGTTATGGCTTTCCAGTTTTGTGGAATACTGAGGAGCGCCTTCCCTACTCCAAGATTCTTAAAAAATTCCCTGAATCCTGGGGGTTGGCTTGAGCCTACCAGACTTAGGAGTCCTGGTCCAGGCTGGGGCAGGCCTGTGCCTTTGACTTTGACCCTGCGGCTTTTGAGCATCAGCTCTCCTGTGTGCAGAGACCGGGTGGGTGGCCCAGAGGAGCCTGCCCGTTGGAAGAGGGGAGCACAAACCGCACAGACAGCTCACCTCCCAGCGCTGACCCCCAGGGCGGCAGCAGGAGGCCCAGCGAGGCCTCATCTTTCTTCTGTGGCACTCCTCTTAAGTGCCCTCTTCCCCAACATCACACTATTCCAGCCGAAAAAAGAGAAAACAGAAGGCAAATAACCAGGTTTTGAGCGAGGGAGGCACCTGAGGCCCACCCTGAGCAGACAAGTCCCTGGGTACCCTTCTCCAGGAAGAGCCCACGGGTTACTCCGACTGGGTGGACTGGATAAAAGGCCAGAGGGGTAAAAAGTGACACGGAGCATCTCCAGCACAATCTTCAAGGGCTTCAGGGGAGAATATTACTCGTTTTGGGATTTGTGTGGGGAGCTGGAAATGGACGAGGGACGGGTCCTCTCCATCCAGGACGGCAAGGAGAGAAAGGGGAGGGGTGAGGCCCTGCGGCAGGGGAACACAGGCTACTAGAAACCAGGGTGATGAGGTGATTCCCAGGGGCCTGGAGAGAGGACCAGGAATGCAGCCCGCGACCGGGGGCTGGGGGAGGTCTGCGGCGGGAAGGCAGCACTGTGCTGCCCCTCTGGAAGGGGTTCTCTGAGGCCATCATTCCCCCAGGGCTTCTAGTCTGGGGCCCCCTTCCCGCACACCGCTAACTGGGCCGAGCAGGGCGCGGTCGCCGCGGCTCCTCCGCGCCGCCCGCGCCTGAGAGCCCGCCAGGGGGCAGCGCGGGGCCTGGGGCAGCGTGCGGGCGCGAGGGAGCCTCGCTGTCACCTGTTCTACCCGCCCGAAGACCGGACCCCAACGGCTCCCGATCCGGCAGGTCCGGGGCGCGGCCGGGAATCAGTGTGCTCCGCGGGTCCCGCAGGACTCGGACCCCAGGTGCGTCCGCCCACCCTCCCCGCCGAGTGTCCGCCGGGCTCTGGGGGTGGAGGGCGGGCGCTGGGCACGCGCGCATCTTTGTCCTCCCTTCCTTCCCGCCGTGCGGTCTGGCGGGGCGGGGGACTCGGGCGAGGCCGGGGCGGGGCGCGGGCGCGGGCGGCCAGCCTCAGGCCCGTGCGGGGTGCGCCCGCCGGCCGCGCCGCGTGCGCGGGGCAGAGGCGGCCTGCGTGCCGTACGCCGCGTCCCGGGCCCGCCCGCCGCTATTCAGCTTCCCGGGCGCAGCAGCAGCCTCGGTGCGCGGCTGGGCGCGGGCTCACAAAGAGCTGCGGCGGCGGCCCCGCGCTCGGCCTCGCGGACAGAGCGGCGGCGGCGGGCCGGGGGCGGCGGTGCACCACGCTGCCCCGCGCCCAGGCCAGGTAAGCTGGGGGCCTGGGCCGCCCGACTCGCTGGTAGCCGCAGCCTAGGGGCGCCCGGGCCAGCGCGGGGGACCAGGGCGCGGGGGGCGCGATCGGGCGGCGCCGCCGGGGTCTCGGGGTGCAGACCGGGGTCTCCTCGGCCGGCGGGCGGGCGCAGCGGGGCCGGGCCAGACGCTTGCACATTCCGGGCGTGGGGCGCCTCGGCAAGGGGCGACCGGGCGCGGAGCAGGGGCACGGGGAGGCGGCGGCTACCCGCTCGGGTTCGGCCGGGCCGGCCGGGCCGGACCGGCCGCTGGAGCGTTTCGCGGCCCCGCTGGGCGCTGGCACCAAGTCCCCGTGCAGGGCGACAACTCCCGAGTTTGGGGTCGTTTCTGGATTCCCTGTCTCCCGGGAAGCCGAGCCCCACCTTTTCCCTTTATAATGAGGCCCAGCGAGAAACTCCTCAATTAAAAATCCCACGCCCGGGTCCCTTGGGCTGCCCTCGCGGATCTGCCCCATCGGCCCAGCCCCTGCCCTCCCCCTCCCCCGGCCCCGGGCCAGGCGGCTGGCGGGAGATAGGGCCACTGATGGTCAAGGCGAACCGTGAGCCCCCTGACCCCCGGGCCAGGCGGTGGGCAGCGGGCCTGGCTGTGTCGAAGCTGGGAGCGAGCTTGCCCTGGCCCGAGGTGCTCAGGGACGGTCGGGCGGGCGCCCACGAGGGGCCCGCCCTGCTCCAGCCTCACTGAGCGCGGAGACCGAGATAGACTGCTGGTCTCAACTTAGTATTTAGTTGCAGAAGGAAGACAATGTTTTCAGATCTATTCGGATACGGCCTGTCAGGGGCCACACTCAAATCTACGGTTAAGCGAAGTCACAAATGGCCATGGGGACGGTCAGGTACCCCAAACTGGGCATCTCTTTCGAGCATCTCGTTCTGTGGGCTTAGTTGCCCCTGACCTCTTCATCCTCTGCCCCCTTTCTGAGAATTTTTTCCTCCTCTCTTCCTTTGAGAAAAAGAGTGGTTTTAGAAATAATGACCTGAAAGCTTTGAGAGCAGAAATAGGATGGCTTTTCCTGAGGCACACACTTGATGTGCTCGGTGGGTACCCAGAGCCTGTTGGGTGGTCATTTCTGAGGCCTCTGGGTTAGTGGTCCCTACGGTGAGGTGAGATGGAAGGCTTCTCCCCTTCTCGTTGGCAGTGTCTGGGGACATGGTCGGGTTTCCCAGTCAAGAGCTGCCAGGCTGCCCTGCCCTGTGCCCTCACTCCTGGGTGGTCTGGGCTACCTCCACCTGCAGCCTCCACTGGAGGGGGTCTCCTGAGCGGAGGATGACACTGACATGGAACCCGCGGGGACCCTGGGTGATGGCCAGGGCGCTAGTGGGTGAGTTGGAGCTTGCTGATGGTCAGCTTGCTGAGCTGGCCACCTACCCATTGGGGACCACCAGCACTGGCGGAGAGACCCTCAGAGTGGTCTCCGGAGCTGGACCAGGCCTGGGTAGTGGCACTTATGATGGGGGGCCCTGAGACGCTGCTGTTCGGCCTGTCTCTCCAGACCTCAGGTCACTGGTTGGGGAGCACAGTTGTGCCCCTCCCCTGCTGCCTGCCCTTCCATCTCCAGGGTCCTGGGCTGCCTCGCCTGGGGGAACCAGATGGAGTGTGTGTGTGTGTGAGTGTGAGAGACGGGGTGAGCGCTGGCAGATGGGGTCACTTTTACCTTCTTACTCTCTCCCCACCTTGCCTCTTTCTTGGGCACCCTGGGCTGGAGGTAAGTCTTGTGTGACTGTCCCTTGAGTACTTCTCACTTTAAAAAATATATATTTTATTAATTTTGTTTGTGGGTTGTTTTTGTTTTTGTTTTGGGGGGAGGTAATTAGGTTTATTTGTTTATTTTAATGAAAGTGCTGGGGATTGAACCCAGGACCTCATGCATGCTAACTAAGCACGTGCCCTACCACTGAGCTATACCCTCCCCCTACCCTTTAAAAAAAAATACTAGTTTCACAGGAATAATTGGTGGGGATGGATTGTGAAGTGGAGGCGCATAAGTAATCCAATTTGCCAACTAAGCTAAGAGATGCGAGATAAAAATAAAAGATAATTGTAAAAGACACCAGTCGCACCCCTGGAATCTGAGAGGGAACGCTAAAACACCTTGAGTTTTCCTAGACACAACTGAAGAAGTCAGAGGAAAAACACATTGGATGCGGAGGTTGGCTTCGTTGGGATTGGGCGGATGGGAGGCCTGTCCAGGTGAGGGTGGGGGGAACTTGGGTGCCTGAACCCCCCTCTAGGCCTCAGCTCTTCCCTGTCCTTGGCCCCAGACACCTGACACAGCGGTTCCACAGGTGAGGGCCTCTGGTAACTCTAGGGTCCGAAGTCTTGGAGAAACCTTTGTTGTACGGGGAGTTGGGAGGGCTAGGAGAGGGTGGGCACAGAGGCCCAGGCTGGCCTCGAGGGCCTTCTGGAACAGGTGGCTTGCTTGCCTTGCAGCCTGGTCTTGAGGAAACGGAGGGTGGGAGAGAGCTGAGGATTGCATTGCCCTGACCTTATTGGGATGGGGATGCGTAGGTACCGTACAGGTGGGGAGTGATGGGGATCCGCACCGGCAGGCAGCTCCATCCCCAACGCAGGGCAGGTTTGAGATGGTGGCCCACCAAGCGGGGCCGATGTCTGGGGAGGTGGGGGGTCGGGCAAACACCCATAGAGGGGGTTCTCAGCCTCCTTCCCCTCCCGAGGCCCTGCCCACTGCCTGGGTCGGGTCCAGCTGGTGCCTCTGAGCTGCCTGCCAGTGCAGGCTGAGTCAGCCATCGTGGGTGCCCGTCTGCTCCTGCCTCTCCTGCAGCCATTCCTGCATGCTCCCTGTCCTCCCAGACGCACAGGGAAGCCCAGAGAGGACAAGGACCTCAGTGTCACACAGCCAGCTCTCTCCATGAGCCTGCCCAGGAACCCCCATTTTGGTGGGTGCTGTTGCTGTGGGACTTAGGGTTTCTGGGCCAGCTGCAGGGTTTCCCCCATTAGGGCCAGGTCTGGGGTTCCTTGCAAGCCCTCAGCGGCTCCTCAGTGCCCACCCCACACCCACATTCCCCAGCCTGATTTTTTTCCCCAGTTCCCTTCCTCACTCCCAACCATGCTGTGCAGGCTCTGGCCAGGCAGGCTCACTGCAGGCATGCTCTGGGTTGTCCCCACCCCATCCCCACCTGCCACCTCGGCCTGGCACCCTGTGTCCATCCTTGATGATCCCAGATGACTATGGGCTCTTTCCCTGTTATCCCTTTGTCTTCACTTTTGCCATGCTCCTGCCTGCCTCAGGGCCTTTGCACCTGCTGTTCCTGCTCCCTGGCACGTGCCTTCTCCAGATATCCACCTGGCTTGCTCTCTCACTTACTTCTCTGTTTATATTTCAGCTCCCTGATCAGCCTACATAAATTAGCGTCACTTCCCCCTTTCTTATTAACCCTGCTTTGTGTTTCTTCTTAGTACTTAACATGACTTGTTATTTATATACTTTGTTTATTCTGTCTCTGACTGCTCCAGCAGAAAGACTCTGTGGACCTCTGTATCCCTGGCAGCTAGGTCAGTGCCTGGCATCTCTTGGGCCCTCAGTGGTACTAGCTGGATGAGTGAATGAATGAACGAATGAGTGAAGCCCCAGGAGTGTCATTTGTCCTTTCAGCACAAGCCTGGCAGCCTGCTGCTCCTTTCCTGAGACCCAGAGCTTGAACTGAGCTGGGTTCCCAATTGGCTCCCTCCTTGCACCTCACATGGAAGCTGGCAGGTGTTGGACAGGCAGGAGGGAGCTGTGGAGGTCAGATTGAAGGGCGCAGGTCAAATTCCACTTCGGCCTGAGGACCGCATGGCTGGGAAGGCAGTCAGCCCAGGGAGTGAGCATTCTGATGCTTCACAGAAACCCCCTTGTGGATTTTTGCTTGTCTGCATGGCCTGCCATTGGGCTGTCCCTGCTGCCAGAGCCAGCTCAGTGTTATCTCCACGGTCACCTGGGTGATGGATGTTCTGGGAATGAGGCGCCCTCTTGCCCGGGTTCCCGTCCTCCTCCATCTGGAGGTTTCTAAACTTGTCTGTTACCTTATGTCAGATCCAGCGTCTCCAGGCTCCCAGCCGCTCTGCCTGTCCCTGTTTGCCAGCTTCCCCTTCCTGAAACCCTCCCCAGCCTGAGTCTCCTGCCCAGGTTCTGGCCTTGCTGGGGAAGGCGCTATGATTTTGTATGGAGGCAGACAGAGTCGGGTAGGAAGGAGCTGGGGTTTGCAGTAACGAGAGGTCGATCTGAACCTGGCTCTAATCCCTGGGGCCTCAGGCGGGTCACTGGCCCCAGGGGGTCTTTTTCAGTATCTGTCATTCATGCAGTACAGCTCTTGCTGGGGTAGTTCTGAGGCCCAGACAGGATCCCGCATTGAACTGATTTGAGATATGGACGTCGTTCTGACGGCCAGAGGTTTGGGGGCCTGAGGCTTGCAGTGGCTTCTCCTATTTTACTGAGATTTTGAGGTGCCAGCTTTGCTGAGTTTCAGGTCCCACCTACTAAGAGGACGTGGTGCTTCATAAACTCTAAAGTGCTGTTCTTGTGGAAGGTGCTGTGTCGGTGGTTTTGCATCTGAAGGATCAAAATTAAGAAAGGAAAAGTATGGGATTGAGATTCTGGCGTCTACTGGCTGCAGAAATATTTGCATCTTGTGATTTTTCCAAACACTGATGTGCTCTAGCCTTCCGGAGATTTTTCTTTTCTTAATTTAAAAAAAATTATATGTTTTTATTCTTATGTTTTAATTTTTATTTATTTTTTGGGGGGAAATTAGATTTTATTTCATTTATTTATTTAATTATTATTACTTTTTTTGGAACCCAGGAACCATGGAACCCATGCAGCTCTACCACTGAGCTACGCCCCCTTGCCCTCCGGAGATGGTTTTTGATGGCAAAACCAACTGGAGTTAAACACACCTCGTCAGGCACTTCTGGATGTTGAGTTCTGTTCCTCTGTGTGTGCTGTTTGAAATAATTCTCCACCAGGCCGGAGGGGCAGGCCTGTTGTCTTCCCTTGGCATTGGGGAGGCTGGGGACCGAGGAGCGCTGCTGTTTCCAAGCAGCGCTGGGGTTCTTCCAAGTGCGCACAGCGCCCACGACCCCCTCCCCCACCTCCCCCTGCCTCCCACCTCCTGTGTCCCACTGGGACTCAGTTTGCATCAGGTTTGTTTTCCAGCTGGGAGGGTGAGACTAGGACTTAGAAACACTTTTGTGATACATACAGGGGCTAATTTTCAACCCGTGCCTGGAAAATCGAATAGTGGGGACTAGCGGATAGACCCGAGCTCTGGTGGGCGGATGGAGACTAACGGACAAGGACATGTCTCAGGTGACCCAGGGCCCCTTACGGGGACAGCAAGGAGGCTTGGGAGCTTGCCCTCTAAGACAACAGCTAACATTGTTGGGTTTTCCAGCGTCTTCCTTCCCATGCCTGGAGCTTTGCACTTCCTGCCACAGAATCAGCTACTCTCAGAGATGTTCAGCTCTGAAATGTTCAGGCATTTGGTGGGAACAGATTCTAATTAGTAAATAATCAGCGAGTAGGGGAACAACACTGGCATTTTGAATTTTCTGTTTGAGAAATACACACGTATATACGTATCATTATATTTTTAAATATATGTGTATATATTTTATTTCTTCTTTGATTGGTTTTACATTCCTGGAATTGATTCTGCCGCATGGCAACTGTAAATATGAATTTCTCTGAACTGTTGTATACATCACTCATATTAATAAACAAATAGTGTCCCTCAGTTGGTCTGATTAGCAGTGGTCTCAGAAAAGTCCATTGTTTCAAAAATAGGTGACCTCTCTATTGAGTGGGTGCATGCATCTCAGGACGATGGATTTCTTGGGTCCCTTTGGCAGCAAGTGTACACAGGGTTCAAGTAAAACACTGTTGACGGTCCTCCGTCTTTTGGTGTCCTAACTGAGCCATGTGTGCTCACATCTGTCCATGTGGTCCAGAGCTAATGACAGCTGTCACAGTCCGGGATGGTAGGGAGTCAGAAGCTCTAGAAAGCCACCGTCGATGCTCTGAGTGTGACTCAGCTCCCCCTGAGAGGGGCACACGGAGGTCTGCATTCCTTCCTCTCCAGCCCTCCAAGCAGCTGTGAAGCTGTGAGGATGCAGTGAGAGGAGACAGACGGTTGTGAGTGTTTTGTTACAGTGGAGCTCCGGGCCAGTGCCAGTCACCAGGCTTACAGGATGTGTGTGTGTGTTTCTTCCCAGACACCAGGTGCAACCTCAGGTCTCTAGCTGCTCCTGGCTGGTATCAGTGAAAACCAGTAGCTAAGTGATGGACAGTTGGTCCTGGCCACCGGTCCCAGTGCTGCCTGCCCGGCCCGACTGCTAGATCCTGAGTCCGCAGCACTGGGCTCAGCCTGACCCACGGCCCTAATGGACGTGTCTTTCTCTGTGAAGATTCTGCCTGTGGCCTTTCTTTGCCCGTTGTTGGGTGCCGGACAGGAGCGAGCCAGCATGCGGCAGGTTGGATGTGCAGTCTGCATTCTGGTTTTGGGGGGACATCCCTGTGATGTTTCCTAGGTTGGGAACTCTGAGTGCAGAAGCCCCTCCAGACCAAGGACTCTGGCTTGTGCCTCTCCTTTGGGCTTTAAACAGATTGGGGCTTTCAAATGAATTGCATTTCATTAAGTAATGTTTTTCTTCTTTTTTGGAGGGGAGGAGGAAGTCATTTGGTTTATTTATTTATTGATGGCAGTACGGGGGACTGAACCAGGAACCCTGTGTGTGCTAAACATGTGCTCTGTAACTGACCTTTACCCTACCCCCAGTTTTCTTCTGGATCACAGGCTGGTCTGTGTTTAATCAGCAGTGGGACCTGGTGGGACTCCAGCTGCTATGACACAA
This sequence comes from Camelus dromedarius, assembly GCF_036321535.1. Classification (NCBI taxonomy): domain Eukaryota; kingdom Metazoa; phylum Chordata; class Mammalia; order Artiodactyla; family Camelidae; genus Camelus; species Camelus dromedarius. The sequence goes on from NC_087464.1 coordinate 4,595,680, forward strand.
CCAGAGGCAGACGCCCCCCTGACTTGCATCGACGTCATGGGGGAGCTGCCTTGGACGTGGCAGTGTTCTCCCCACTCCTTGTTTTGGGAATCCCTGCCTCACCTCTCTGTAGGGGTTGTTCCTTTTACCCATCACCTGAGATGACTTGTCTAAGGATGGAAACAAAGGGGTGTCTGGCACTTAAATGGCACCCCCCTCCCCACCCCCATCATTCACCACCAGCCCTCTGATCCACAGGGCCTCTGCAGCACTAGCCCTGGGTGCTCTCCATTTTAGGTACCCCCTAGCCCCTTTGCTGGGAACCCCATTCATCCATCTATCCATCCATCCACCCACCCATCCATCCACCCACCCATCCACCCATCCATCCACCCACCCATCCACCCATCCACCCATCCACCCATCCACCCACCCATCCACCCATCCACCCACCCATCCATCCACCCATCCACCCATCCACCCATCCACCCACCCATCCATCCACCCATCCACCCACCCATCCACCCACCCATCCACCCATCCACCCATCCACCCACCCATCCATCCACCCATCCACCCATCCATCCACCCATCCAACAGGTATTTCCTGAGTGCCTGCTCTGTTCCATGTTTCCTGATCCCTGTCAGGGGCTGGGTGGAGTCCGGGGAGGAGTAGAAGGGGCTACTGGTGAATGTGGAAGGGCCTCAGCGCCCAAGTCTGGCTCTGGCTCCAGCTCCCAGAGCAGCACAAGCTGGAAGGTGTGAGCCCCGGGAGAGGGTTGGGTGGCTCACAGACTCCATCCTGGAAGAGTGGGAGGGTTTGCCCGTCCAGAGCTCAGGAGGGAACAGCCCTCCAGGCAGAAGGGCCAGCTTGGAGTGGGGCCCCCGCTAGTGGGGTGAGGGCCGGGTATTTGGCAGCAAAAGCATGTTTTGTGCAAGTCAGAGCAGGAGCTGGTGGGTCCTGACCGTCAAGGGCCGGAGCTGCCCCTGGAGGCCTGGGGGGCCGTCAGGCTGTGGTGAGGTGATGGCACACACACTCTGCCCAGTGACATCTAACTATGTTTTGGGCACTGTTTCCACCACCCAGGTCCGTGCCCGATTGGGCCCCGGGAGGGGCTGTGAAGGATGAGTTGGGGGAGTGCGATGTGAGCTGTCTGGGGACAGGGCAGAGACATAGGGAGCGTATCCAGGGGGGGCACGTCGAGGGGCGCCAGGGGGCTCTAGGAGGGATGAGGGAAGACACAGTTTGAGGGGTGACGGGAGGGACCAAGGACCCCGTACCGGCGGAGAGGGGATGGAGCCCCAGCCGAATGTATGGGACGAGGCGCAGCCAGCTAGCTCCCCCACCGCCTTCTGTGGGCGGAGGCGGCTGTTGCCAAGTCCCGGCCTTGCGAGCGCGGATGTTTAATTTTACCCTTTAGAGATTTACAGGCTTTCTAAATTAAATTGCCACTGTTCTTCTACACGAACGACAAAATCCATGACAAACCATAAATCACATTATTAATTTGCTCCTGTTGAGTTAACCTACGGGGCTCCGCTGACTTCCTGCGGAGGACGGAGGATGGAGGACAGCCTGGGAACGGGGAGGTCTCCGGACACAGGTCGCGGTGGCCGGGCCACCTCAGCCAGGCTGTAGCCGCCGCCCTGCCCACCAGGTGGCCATCCTGGTCCCATTGCAGGGGCTCCTGGTAGCTTTCTGGCCTCTGGAGGGAGGGGGACCGACTCCAGCATCCTCCATGCAGTGGGCAGAGGGCAGAGGGCACGGGGGAAGGGGAGGGGAAGTCGATGCTCCTGGTCAGGTGCTGGGCTCCCGAGGCCTCTGCAGGCTGGTGAGCCCTGAGGAGGCATGAGGAGGGTCCTCTCAGGGGACCCTAGGCACCCGCTTCCCGTTTCAGGCTCTGATGGGCTGTTCATCCTCTGGGTAATGATGGGTCAGAAAACCTGTTTTCCAACCGCTCTTCTTTTTCCAGATGCTGTCAGCCTGTTCTTCGCTCAGGCACCAGTGGGGGTGGGTACCATTCCCTCCAGGAGGCCCACAGCCTGTCCCCTATGGGGACCCTGCTGGGACACTGGCCAAGGCTTTCTTCACTGCTTACGCCCATGCACCATAGCTGGAAACTGCCTGCTAATTTTGGGGATAATCAGAAGTCACAATTTATTGGGAGAAAGCTGCATTTGATGGGTGGGAGGGGCGACTCTCTCTGTGTGTTGGCAGTTCTGCCACCAGGGGCCACATGGCTGCACCAGGCGGGGAAGTGGGAGGAGTGGGTCTGGGGCTCGCGCTCCTGATGGTTTTCAGCAAACACCTAGTATTATGCCGCAGTTCGTGTGGACTGGTGTCCTAAAGCTGGGTCTCCTTTACAGTGATACTGAGAAGTCAGACCCTAGTGTGTTAAACACTGGATATTTCACAGCAGAAAGCCAGCAGTCACATCGCTGGTGTGGCTGCCCCTGCAGGCTCACGCGTGGTACCACCCACAGCCTGGACTGGGGACGGGCCATCACCCTGCCGACTGAGCTGAGCCGACCAACACAGAAGATTCCGTAAAATCCACGTGTGTTCATAGAAATACAAATAGCATTTAATGTGCCTATTTAATGATCTCTTCCTTGAAGTCAGATTAGCTCTGGTTTGAAGGAAGTAAATGGAGACCTAACACAGTGATTTGGGCTGATTTTTGTCTCACTTATCCAAGTTCCCGACAGGAGTCCTTGTGGGAACTATCTGAGCTGACGGAGGCCTGGAGGCCATTGTGGGTGAGCCTTGTCCAGAATTCACAGCAACTCATCCCTTGCGCACATCTGGACCTCAAGTCTCAGGCCCTGACACTCGCCTTTCCGCACGTGTGTGTTTAGTGAAAGATGTTCTAAGAAATCGCTCATTAAAATCGCGCACTTTGCAAGAAAAAGGTGAACAACTGAGTAGGAAAGAGGCTAAAGACATTTCACCAGAAAAAGGTACAGTAGCCGTATGGAAAGGTCCTCGAGTCCATGAGTCATCAGGGAAATGCAAAAGGAATCGTGAACATGTTAGCCAGGGCTCTCCGTGTGTGTGTGTGTGTGTGTGTGTGTGTGTGTGTGTATTATATATATTTGGGGATTTATTATGAGGAATTGGCCCAGACGATTGTGGAGGCTGAGAAGTCCCATGATCTGCCTCCTGCAAGCTGAGGACCCAAATGGAATTCAATCTGAGTCTGCAGGTTGGAGACCCAGGGGGGCCAGTTGTACGAATCCCAGTCCAAGGGCAGACGTGAGGTAAGTTGTCCCAGCTCAACAGTGAGGCTGGGAAAAAGAGGTGAATTCCTTCTTCCTCCCTCTTATGTTCTCATGGCCCTCAGGAGGTTGGATGAGACCAGCTCGGTACCTGCTTTACCGAGTCCACTGATGCAAATGCCCGTCTCACATGAGAACACCCCCACAGACACACCCAGGAACAGTGTGGAGTCTGGGCTCCCCGTGGTCAGTCAAGTGGGCACATAAAATTAACCATCACGATCTGATACTATTCTAAAATTGAAAAGAACAGAAAATAGGTGTTGGAGATGGTGCGGAGCCACAGGAACGCTCATATTTTAAAAAAAAATTTAGTTTGCAGTGATTCATGACTAGTATATACAATTGATTTTCTTGGGGAGGAGGTAATTAGGTTTTATTAAATTAAATTAATTAATTACATTTTAAAAAAAATGGAGATACTGGGAATTGAACCCTCCCCCACCCAAGGGATCATTCACAGTTGATGGAGTAGAAGTTCCCCTAACTGTTTCGGGAAGCTGTTTTGCAGGACCCACTAAAGTTAAAAATGCACGTCCTCGGTGACCAGCAGTCCCCCTCTGGATGGAACGTACATACAGCCACTGTAGTGGGCCTCATGGAGGCCCCTAACGACACCAGGTCCCAGTCCCTGGATCTGTGAATGTTACCTTAAATGGTAAAGTTTTGCAGACATGGGTAAGGACATCGAGATGAGAAGATTATCCTGGATTACCTGGTGGGTCCTACGTGTCATCACAAATGTTCTTCTAAGAGAGAGGCAGTGGGAGAGTGGACACAGTCGGGAAGACAGTGTGACCGCAGAGGCAGAGATTGGAGCAATGTGGCCACAAGCCAAGGACAGCCGACAGCCACCAGCAACCAGAAGAGGAGATTCTCCCCTAGAGCCTCTGGAGGGAGGATGGCCCTGCAGACACCTTGATTTCAGCCACGGACCCTGCTTTCAGACTTCTAGTCTCCTCAACTGTGAGTTGTTTAAAGCCACGCAGTTTGTGGTGGTTTGTGACAGGGACCATAGGAAACGAATGTGGCCATCAGGGCACACGCCCTGGAGTGTCCCTATCAGCGTGGTCATCACAGCGGAGCTGTAGACGGCCCGGATGCCTACCAGTAGCAGACGGGTTTCACGTGCCGAGGTTTATCACGCGTGGATTGGAGGAGGCATGGGGAGGGCCCAGGGCTTCTGGGCTGATGATGTCCCATCTCCTGATCTGGGTGTGGTTTGCAGGGGCGAGTTCCAGTTTACCATATGGAACTTCTCCGTACATATATTCGGTGTCAATAAAAAGTGAAAGAAAAAAAAAAGGCAGCACATCATCTTGGGATTTTCAAGGCGCCCTTTCAATGTGACTGACTCATGGCTTATTTTCCTGCTTGAACAACAGTGTCAGAATCAAGATGACGTTTTGTTTAATGTGAGATAATGACATTTTGCCTTTCCCACAAGTGCTTATTAATATTTAGATACAAACTGTATTTTCTAAATGAAACCAGAGTGCATAAACCCAAGTCGGATGCTGAGATCTCTACGCATGTTAATTTGAATACAGATGCGTTCTCTAGATGAGCTGAGTTTTCCTTCCTGCCCGTAGAAGGAGCCGGGCCCTTAAAGAGAACCAGACACAAATGGCCTGAGCACTTGAGGGTCACACACTATGTGGTTTCACTCGAGTGGGAAACCAAAGAGCTTTATGAAGAGGGCACAGAGGGGAATGGTGTATAGAAGCAACTCCTTTGAATCAGCCTGGAAATTTGGGGGGAGGTCCTCGGTGCCACCTTGCCCATCACGCCAAGATCCTAGAGGTCCCTGCTGTCTGCGTCCATGCTCTCCTGGGCTCACCTTCACCCCTTCTGTGCGGAAACACTTGTCTACCAGCTGTCCCCACAGTGACCACCTTGACTTCACCAACCACACCGTTTGCTCCAGGAAGTTCCACCGTGGCCGTGAATTCAAAGACATCCACCTTCGTGGAGGCTGTTTCTCGGAGCAGCCCGTGGGAGGCTTTTGTAGCCTTGCTCCTGCTGGTGTTCTTGGGGCGTCTGCGTACTGGGCGCCGTGTGTGGCTCACCTGTGTGAACTCCCAGCCAGGTGCTGCAGTGGCCGTGGACTCTGGGCTGGGGTCCTGTACGTCGTCACAGCATCTGAGCTCGCCCCCCACGTGGTCCAGGCACCCGCGCCCTCTGAAATAGACTAGACACCCAGCCCAGCCTGCTCCAATGGTCTCTCCCACGGTCGTCCACTGAGACGTGAGTGAGGCGATGGTGGGGTGCACAGCCTCGGAGGTACTGTTTGTGCTTCTGGCTCCACTCAGTGGACTCAGCCCTCTCCTGGTGCTGGAGTAGCATGGCTGCTTTATCGCTGTGGCCTGAGGATCAGAACAGGGGTCCGAGGGCTGTGTCCATACAGGCGAGGCTGGGGTCTGGGGTGGGGGTGTATCGGCGCTGTCCTCACCCTCCAGGGCCCATCAGGATCCAGCCTGGTGCAGCCAGCCCTGCAGCTCTGGTCAGCCTCCCCCAGGGCCTCACGGCCAGTATTTGTGCTGTGGGGAGCATCTCTGCTTGTGGTGGGGGGTCTCAGTCTTTCACCGCAGTTGGGATTTTAGGAGTAGACATATCTATGTGGTGGTGGGGTTCAAAGTCTCAAAACCCGGATTCTCTGAGCAGCCTTGGGTGTGACAGCTTTTTAAAAAATCAAAGCTTGGGGGAGAGTTGAATGACGCAGAGTACAGCCCCTTCTCACCTCCCTGTCCTGTCCACACGCGCATCTGCGTCCCCGGGACTAGACAGAGCTTCCTGTGTCCCCTGCTTTCCCGCAGGGCTGCTGAGCTCCGTACTGAGCGACAGGACCTCCCCGTGGCACTGTATGAAATGTGTCTCCCCCGCCCTCTCTGATGCGGCATTGTTTTCTCTCATGTACTTGTCATCGTGTGGCATCCTGCTCTGAGTTTATCAGTTGTTCTTTCTCTCTCTGTCCCACTTTGCAGAGAGCTTCCTGAGGGCAAGAGTCCGGGTCCTGGGGCTGCTGCAATGTGGGGAGAGCCAGTGGGTGGAGGAGGGGGTGGGCCCAAGCCAGGAGCAGCTTTTGCCCTGGGTGATTCACTTCAGGGCTGGACTTCCACCAGAGGCACGCCCTGGGGACCTGGGACAGCTCAGGAATAAGGATTTCTGAGTATGCAGAGCATCTCACTGGGCTGCGTGCATGCAGGAAACTGTGGAGAAGACTGGACCCTCAAGGAGCTTTTGATGTGTGTCTGTGTGTTGGAGGGGATGTCAGTTATCAGTGGAGAAAAGAAGAAAGGGCCAAATGAGGTGCCTGCAGGGGCAGTTCGGGCCTGAGCGAGGCCATCACTGCTGGTGGCAGCTGAGAGAAATCAGAGGGCATGACTCCACACTCCACTGTGGGCTGTACCTGGGAACTGACCTTCCAAAGAGCGCTGCGTGGAACGTGGAAACAGGAACTTGACTAGGGGCAAACCTGACAAGCCCTGCCCCGGCCAGCACATCCGATGAAACATCAGTTTTTCATCAGAATCTGAGAAGCTTTTGTTGTTGTTGTTGTTGTGTTTTGGGGGTTTTTGTTCTTGTTTTTGTTTTTGTTTTTTGCTGTTGTTGTTTCCTTTGGTAGGAGGGAGGTAATTAGGTTTACTTACTTATTTTTCATGAAAGTACTGGTGATTGAACCCAGGACCTCGTGCGTGCTAAGCAGGCACTCTACCACTTGAGCTACACCCTCTCCCACCAGAACCTGAGAATCTATCACAGCCAGAGGGGCTTAGGGAGTCAGGATGTCTCACTATGATGTGGTGTCCCGGATGGGACCCTAGAACAGGTAAAGGACACTGGGTAAAAAGCTAAGGAAACATCAGTAGAGCGTGGCCTTAGTTAACATTAACACATTAACTTCATGAACTGTAACAATCGTATGGCGTTAATGTAAGATAATTACAGGTGAGACCGGGGTATTGTACGGGAGCCCTGTGCTATCCACACAATTTTTCTGTAGGTCTAAAACTGTTTTAAAAACTAAAGTTTAAAGTGGAGTAGGGTACGGCTCAGTGGTAGAGCGTGTGCTTAGCATGCACGAGGTCCTGGGTCCAATCCCCAGTACCTCCACTGGAAAAATAATAATTAAAAAAAATCTAATTACCTCCTCCCCCCCAAAATCCTAAAGTCTATTGAGAAAGATTGAAGGGCAGTTTGAGATTCATCACCTGGGCGTTCCTGGTGGTGGGTCCTGGGCCCTGAACCTTGTGATCCCCCCTCATCCAGCTTCAGACCCTTGGCTTCTTTTTCTTTTTTTAAATTGAAGTGTAGTCAGTTTACACTGTTGTATCAATTACTGGTGTACAGCATAATGTTTCAGTGATACATGTACATACATATATTCCTCTTCATATTCTTTTTCATCATAGGTTACTGTAAGATATTGAATATAGTTCCCTGTGCTGTAAAGTAGGGCCTTGTTGTTTATCTATTTTATATATAGTAGTGTGTATCTGCAAATCTCAAACTCCCAATTTATCCTTCCCTACCCCCTTCCCCTGCCCAGTAACCATAAGTTTGTTTACTATGTCTGTGAGTCAGTTTCTGTTTTGTATGTAAGTTCATTAGTGTCTTTCTTTTCCTTTTCTTTTTTTTTTTAGATTCCACATATGAGTGATATCATATGGTGTATGTCTTTCTCCATCTGTCTTACTTCACTTAGTATGATGATCTCCAGATCCATCCATGTTGCTGCAAATGGCATTATTTCATTCTTTTTTATGGCTGAGTAGTATTCCATTGTATCAGTGTACCACAGCTTCTTTATCCACTCATCCGTTGATGGACATTGAGGTTGCTTCCGTGTCTTGGCTACTGTAAATAGTGCTGCTGTGAACATTGGCAGACCCTTGGCTTTTGTCGTCCCTCCTCCTTTACTGTCCACACGGAAACAGGGGAAAAGTTCAGTTCAGGATTTAGAATAGTCTCTTTTAAATGGCCCCGGAGCTTGAAAGGAACCAGTTTCTCAGATGCAGTCCATGCAGGTGCTGGGAAACATCCCCAGGTGAGATGAGCCTCCCTCCCCCACCCAGTAACCTTGCAGGCACGCTGGTCATGTTTCCTCTGCTTCCTTCTTATGTGTTGAGGTCCTGAGATGCTGCCCTCTGCTGATCAGCCCCGGGTCACTTCTGTTAGTGACCAGCGGCCATTTTTGAGGGATGACATTGGTCACAGTAGGTATTGTGGACCAAAGCTTCATGTGTGTGAGGTTGACAGTTCAGCCTGGAGGCAGGAGGGAGCCGAGGGTCTGTGTGGGTGGGGCTGGCACCAAGTAGATGCTTGGGAACAGCTGCCTGACTGGGATATGGGAAAACAGGCCCAGCTGGCTTAGCTGAAACCCTGGTGTGGGGTGGTTCCATCTTCTTAAACTTCCAAAAATACTGGAGGAGACCCAGGATGCAGTGAAAGGAGTGAGCCCCACAGGGGAGAGAGAAGCCAGTCAGGACCCTGCTGCCCTGTAAATGGGCATAGTCAGTAAGAATGGAGAGTTGGAAGGGCCTGCCTGGACCCAGCAGGCTCCCCAAATCCCCCCTGCCCCCCACCTCTTCCAGTTCCCCCCCAGTAGCCGTGATGATACCCGATTTGCAAGGTGACATGAGTCACAGATGAGATGATACCTGTACAAGGTCCCGTGGGATGGGGCTCCTCGGAGGCCCTGGGTGTGTGTGGGAGGGGGGCTGGGGCCTCCTGGGAGGATGGGAGACCCTCACTGCTGGGACCCTGGGCCAGTCATGGCCCCTCACGTGTCCCGGAGCCAGCTAGAGGGGACGATTCCCGAGAATCTTACAACTCATCTGGATTTCATGACAAAATCAGGTTGAATCCTATGAAAATGCTCTTTTTGTTAAGTCAGAAGTGGTCAAATATCAGCAATTTTATGTGACTCAACTCTGTAGTTCAGTATTAAAGCAATTTTTGGCAAGAGAGAACACTTTAAACAACGTTAGTTATTACAAGCCTACAAGTTCATCCTATGAGAAAGTAGAGATAAGCAAACAGGAGACAGAAACCCTTGCCCGTTCCTGCCAGGGAGCCCTTGTTTGCACGATTGCTCCCTGTGCGCTTCTGCACGTGCACGGCTGCCTCACGCTCCTCCCTGGCTGTGCCTGGGGCGTTTTTCTTGCTCAGAAACTATAGGACTTCGTGCATCGTTCGTGGACCCAGGCCCCTGGCTTGGACATGGGCTTGTTTAGAATATTTCTCTGCTCTGAGCAATGCTGTGATAAATACCCTTGTAGCTCCGTGGTTCATTCTGTACATTTCCAGATGTAGAATTGCTGGGCCAAGTGTGAAGGCTTCTGTCTGACCTTCAGAAAGGCTCCACTGCCCACTGACAGTGTGAGGGGGAGGGGCTTCCTTCCTCCCCTCCCTCGCGCTTTCCTGTTCCCTTCTTCCTCCCCTGGTCTCTCTCCCCACATCCTTCCTCCCTTCTCTCTTGCTCTCTTGTACTCTTGCATGAGCATCCCCTCCCTCTCCCTCCGTCCCTCCCCTCTCTGGTCCTCCTTGTCCCCTCCCCCTCCCTCTTCTTCATTTGAGGATGCACCACTGAGCAGTGGTCCAGCTGCCCTTCCGATGCCTCACATCACACAGGCTCCCTAGGGCCCATTGTCCAGGGTTTGCTCGTGGTGTTTTGAGAGGAAATCAGGAAGCTGCAGGGGAGCCTGGGGAGAGGTTCTAGGCTTCCCCGCGACACACGGCCAGTCTGGTCCCAGTGGGGCTGAGATGCGGTAACATTCTTCCAGAGGGACATTCCTTTCCTGATTGTACCCCACCCTAGGCTGCGGGGAGCGCGGGGGGGGGCAGATTGATCACACCCTCTGCACCCGCGCCACCTCTAGCAGAGCCTCGACAGCAGGGGGCTGGCTGCGGTGGTAGTGCTCACTCCCGCGCTGAGCAGACCCACGTGGCATCCCCACTGGCTTCTGAGCCTGGGCTGAGTGCAGACGAAGCAAATGGGGCTGGGAGCCAGTTCCTGCCCTCAAAGGGCAGCAGGGACAGACCTAGTTCATGGCTACCCCTATCCAGGGCTTTAACAAGTTATAAAAGGAAAGAGCTTGTATTCATCCTGAAGGCTGCGTGGTCACAGGCCATCCAAAGGATGTGTCTCCATTCCCAGATGGGCTGGGAGCTTCTCAGACGGATGTGTTTCTCCCAGAGCTCTCCATAAGGATGGGAGTCCCCACTGTGTTTGCTGTGGTAACTGCTGTGATCACAGTCAGTCCCACAAGAGCCTGGGAGGTCCTGCAAATGTCACCTCTTGTGCAAGAATGTCAATAAATTTTTATCTGAGGTTGATGATATATCAAGAAGCAGAAATGTAAAAGCATTATTTAGAGAGGTGGAAATAGCCACCAGCAGAGTTAAAATCAGAAATAATCACAAATTTATGGTTACCAGGGGAAAAAAGGGGTGGGAAGGGATAGATTAGGAGTTTGAGATTTGTAGATACTACTTTATATAAAATAGATAAACAAGTTTATACTGTATAGCACAGGGAATTATATTCAATGTCTTGTAGTCACCTATAATGAAAAACAATATGAAAAGGAATATATGTATGTATATGTATGACTGAAATGTGATGCTGTACACCAGAAATTGATGCAACATTGTAAACTGACTACATCAACTAAAAAAGAAAAAAAATAAATAATCAAAAGGTTGTGAGGAGGGTAATAGTTCTGTGCTAGAGCTCGTGCTTAGCATGCACAAGGTCCTGGGTTCAATCCCCAGTGCCTCCATTATAAAATAATATAACAAACAAATAAATAAACCTAATTACCCCCCCAAATTTTTTAAAAAGCAGAATAATCAAAAGGCTTGGCGGTGACGTGGGGAAGTCTGGATCAGGAAATGTGGCTTTTCATTATGAGCCCTTCTAGTATTTGATTATTCAGTCTCAATGAAAGAAGCATCTCACTTCTTTAGGGCTTTGCAACAGCTAATGACTGTCCAGTCACCTGATAAGGTGGGGTCAGAGGTGTCTGTCCTTAGGTGAACAGGGCAGTGGTGACAGCCACAGCACAAGGTGTCCAACAGCACCAGGCAGGACATAAGACATTCTCGGATGATTAGTGGGATGACAGTACCTGGTACAGTCATTCCTGCTCAAACCTGCACGGTGGACAGTAAATTAAAGTGCTGCCTGGGGACATGGGACTTGCATCTTAACAGCATCCTTCACTGTCTGTTGTGAACGGCGTGGGGATTGGGGCATTTCCATGGAGACGGCTGATGAAGGGGCTTTCAATCCTGGGCACCTGCTTAAATCCTCTACAGGCACCCACCCCCTGACCCCCAGCAATCACTGATCTTTTTGCTGTCTCCAAAGCTGTGCCTTTTCCAGAATGCCATATGATTGGAATCCTACATTATGTATCCTTTTCAGATTGGCTTCTTTCACTTAATATGTGTGTAAGTTTCCTCCATGTCTTTGCATGTCTTGAGAGCTCATTTCATTTTAGTGCTGTATACTATTCTATCATCAGGGTGGACCTCAGTTTGTTGATGCATTCACCCACTGAAGGATGTCTTGTTTGCTTTCAAGTTTAGCAGTTGTGAATAAAACTGCTGTTGACACCCATGTGTAGGTTTTTGTGTGGATAACTGCCAAACTGTCTTCACAGGCGGCTGCACCATTTTGCATTCCCACCAGCTGTGTTCCTGTGGCTCCACATCCTCGTCAGCCTTTGGTGATGTCACTGTTTTGGATTTGGACCATCTATTAGATGTGCAGAAGGATCTCACTGCTGTTGTAATTTGCATTGCCTAAGGACATGTGATGTGAAGTACCTTTTCACATGCTTATTGCTATTTCCTTTGGTGAGGTGTCGTCACATTTTTAGCTCATTTTGGAACTGGGATTTTTTTTTCTTGTTGTTGCATTTTAAGTGTTCTTTGTATATTTTGTGTAGCAAGTCCTTTATCAGATGTGTCTTTCGCAAATATTTTCTACCAGCTTGTCTTCTTATTCTCTTTTAAAAGTGTCTTTCATTGAGCAGAAACCTTTCATTTTTTAAATATCATTTTTAAAAATTGCATTCTTTTTTATTAAGTATAGTCAGTTTACAGTGTTGTATCAATTTCTGGTGCACAGCAGCACAATGTTTCAGTCATACATGTACATACATATGTTTGTTTTCATATTCTTTTTCTTTTTTGTTTATTTGGGGGGAGGTAAGTAGATTTATTTACTTATTATTATTTTTTTACTTAACAGAGTTACTGGAGATTGAACCCATGACCTTGTACCTGATAAGCATGCACTCTACCACTAAGCTATATCCTTCCTTCCCCTTCATATTCTTTTTCATCATAAACCTTTCATTTTGATGAAGTCCAGCTTAATTCTTAACTCTTTCTTTCATAGATCGTGCCTTTGGTTTCGTAGCTAAGAAAGTCATTGCCAAACACACACGGTCATCTAGATTTTCTCCCATGTTGTCTTCTAGGAGTTTTATGGCTTTGTGTTTTGACATTCAGGTCTGTGATCCATTAATTTTCATGAACGATATGATGTCTGGGTCTGGATTTGTGCTTTGTTTTTTTTTTGCATGTGGATATCCATTGGTTTCATTTGTTGAAAGGACTATCTTTTCTCCATTGTATTGTCTTTGTTCCTTTGCCAAAGATCAGTTGATTAGTATTATGTGGGCCAGTTTCTGGGCTCTCTGTTCTAGTCCTTCGATCTGTCTGTTCTTTTGAGGTACTTTGCATTCTATTGAATGGGCTTGATAGAAAATTATTAAAAAATTCCAATATTTAGAGTTTCAAGGCTCCTAAGTGTTGATTTTGAGGGAATGTCCCAATTTTCACGTATGTGATTCTTTTCCAGAAAGGAGGGTGACTAAATGAATAGCGTGCATTTTCTGGTTTCTCAATAGGAAGCATTGATTCATTGTGTTAAAGAAAAAAGAACCATAAGAAGATGTGATTTTAATTTTGACTTCATATTAAGGCCTTCTGAAACAGAAAGTTCTCAGTGCCTGGCTTCTGCATCTTTGACTTGGGAGCTTTGGTGCACGGAGGGCTGATCTGGGGAGAAGTCCGGGAGACGGATGGTTTGGGTTCTGTTGGCTAACTTCCCACCCTGTCCAGGGAGTCTGGATCCTAGAGGACAGCAGCGAGTAGGTTGTGTCAGGAAGGATGAACATAGCCACCTGCACTGGACCATTTTGCACCCCTGAACAAATAAGATAGCACGTTGCTGGCATGTGGTGCTCACACGGGACCATGTGGCAGCGGCTTGCCTGCCAGCCTGCTTGGCAGAGATAAGATGCTCAGACCTAGGGCCGCTATGCAGGGTCAGGGAGGAAGTTGAATTCAGTGCACATCCCCCATCTCATTGATGGTTTTGGGGCTCATGAGAGTCACTGTTCTGAATGGAGCTGTGTGTGGGTTCTTTCTCTTTTTTCAGTGTAATAGAGCTTTTCAAATCAAAATACATCTTGCTGAAGCCATTCAGAGATGTTTTCATATTAAGAAAAAAAAAAGAAAAGTAGCTGCTGCGATGATCCCCAGGCCACCCCACGCCAGGGCTTTGTGGGCCGTCCACTCCACTGTACTGAGCCCACCTGGATATGGTTCTGCATCTCATCAGAAAGGGAGCCGTAGGCCGTGCAGATTGGAGATTCACATTAGCTTTTATGATGGAATTAGATGGGATTAGATGCTTCCTTGATATTGCTGCTTCAAGTATAATAATTCGAGAATGCATATTTGCTGCTAGCTGCTGCAGGCGGACATCACTGGAGGAATTTAGATTAGTGGGAAGTTGGAATATATTGTTTTAAAAGACATTTCAAGAGCATCCTTGGAAATCCTCTATAGCTATGAAGTGATTTCCTCTGCCCCTTTTTTTTCTTTTGCTTTTTTTGGTGGGGGGAGGTAATTTGATTGATTGATCGATTGATTTTAAATGGAGGCACTGGGAATTGAACCCAGGACCTTTGTGCATGCTAAGCACATGCTCTACCATTGAGCTCTACCCACCACCCAGTTCCCTCTTTTCAATCTTCCTTATATAGCTGTATCTGTTTGAAGTTTTCATTGCATGCCTGTTCCCTCTAATTGTGTATCTGCCTAAGCTGTCTTGAATTCCATGAAACAGGCTTGATATTAAATTATTTTAAGTATTTTTAATTGCCATTTGGAAGACCTGGAGTGTTTCCGGCATTCGTATTTGGGCCATGGGGATGCCACTTTGCATCCTTTTGTCACATGTTGGAGACAGGCTGTTTCAAGGAAGGGCTGGAGAACTATTTCTTGAGAATATACAATGGATTAGGAAGCGTGGATTATTCAAAGATTTATCCTTTATGCTTTGAAATCTGAAATGGAGGTGCTGTGGCCTCAGGGACTTGGCGATTTGGAGCCAGGGAGGGGGCTGGTCGGGCTCTCGTCTTCATTCAGAACCCACATCCCGCCTAGATAGCCCAGCATCGTGTAGGTGAAGATTCAAAACAAGCCTGAGTTCCAGCTGCTGGTGACCTGCTGGGGCAGGTGTGGGGTGAGGAGGCTGGATGGCTGATGGGTGGGGTGCTCCAGCCCCGGCCCCCTCTGGAGGCTGTTCCTTTTTACCCTGCAGATCCCCTGGGGATGGGGGGGCAGCTTCATTTCATCATTTCATCGAGACACCTTCATAGAGTGATGGGCTGCAGGGATGTCAGAGGACGAGCCCATGGCCCTAGTGTCTCCTTATGTTTATCCTTTATTCTCTGGGCCTTTTACTTGAAGATACCTTGAGTATCTTGTGTATGTATTTACTTTTAAGATCCATATTAATGGTGGGGGGAAGGGATAGCTCAGTAGTAGAGCGAGGGCTTAACATGCCCTAGGTCCTGGGTTCAATCACCAGTACCTCCATTTAAAAATAAATAAGTAAATAAACCTAATTACCCCCCATAAACCTAATTATCCCTCCCTAAAATCCATATCAAGCATTTTGTAAGGGAAACGTTTCAAAGACACATGATGTCCATCCATTTATCCGTTCATCCCTCATTCAGCGCATCCTTGTGGAACCCCTGCTGTATCGCAAGCACCGTGGTGGGCAAGCCAAGGGCTTATTTTGTGTTCCAGGTCTTAACACATCAGCCTTCTCTGGAGCAGGGACCGCTGAGTTTTATCATGTACAAAGCGGATGCCTCTGCACCACATTTTGCTGTGTTAGAAGTGAGGACTGAAGGCGAGACCTTCCAGACAGACGGAGCGGGCGGAACTAAGCCTGCCCAGTAGCCGAGTTTAAAGCACGCAGGTCTGCCCCTCCCAGGACAGTAGCCCTGCTGTTGATGTGGGACCCCGAGGTCTGCACCTCTGTCAGCTGTTGGGTCTCTGCGGTGGCCCGAGGGGTGGGCAGGGCGGCAGGGTGATGTGCCCAGCGTGTGCGGGGCGCCAGGTGCGGTGATGGTGATGGACTGACAGCAGCATAGAGGATAGGCAGCCTTCTCCTTGGGGGGCTTCCAGGCTTCAGACTTGCAGGAGTTATTAGAATTTTAGAAAAAAATTCTCCTAGTGAGAGCATCACAATCACTTAGCCTCTTTCAGTGTGTTTTGAGCCTTTCAAGCGGTACCGGCCGGTCCTCCTCCGTGGTGCTGAGTCTGAGGTGAGTGAGTGCGCATGCGCACCAGCTCCGGCCAGGCTGCAGGATGCTGGGGTCCACGCAGACCTCTCCAGGATGTGGGGGGCTTATGCACCGGGGTCCTGCATCTGGATAATTATGCCTGCAGCGTGGTCTTCCTTCCTCCGTGGGGAAGTCCTCAAAGAGAGACTGGAGAACAAATTTATGATGTTTTAAAAAATGTCTTAGGTTTCCATTGTGTCTAGCCTGAGAATTACTCACAGGTCCTGTAACAGTGTGATAGTGCTTCCCGAGGCTGAGAAACCCCTTTCTTCTTGCACTTTCGGCCAGCGGTGCCTGGCGTGTCAGGGCTGAGGGAGGGTAGAAGCTGGCAGGTGAGGGCCTCATCCCTGCTGTTCTGTGGTTTCAGACCCCCGAGTGAAAGCTGCTCACGTCCAAGCATGTGCTATATGAGAATTTAAATTTTATTAGACAACTTTGGGAAAGAAGCAGGCTTTAAAAGAAGAGACAAAAACGCTGCTTGTGGCATTTTTCGTCTTTGGAGGGTTTGAAGTTGCAGGAGAAGATTTCAGCGAGGTTGGGGTTTGGGGCTATTTCGGAGAGTCCCCTCTTCCTTCCGAGGACCCCCCGGCCTGCTTTGATGTTCTTTCCGAAGTTTGGAAGGGTGGCTATTTTCACAAGCTGCTTCAGTTCCCCAGTTGGGCGCTCCGGAAGGGTCCTGCTCCTTCTCCGCCCCACCCTCTCAGCACCCCTCCACTTAGAAAGTCCCCACCTCCCCTCAGAGAGGGCTCAGGAACCTGATCCTACCCTGACCCAATGGCCCTTTGTGGGCACTGCTCCAGGTGAGAGCATCCTCTTGCGCCTGAGCTGGGGTCTGTCGCAGCTACTGTTCCTCCTGCACGTCCCCGCCTGCCTGCTGCCCCACCCTCCCCAGGTGTGTGCGTGCCTGTGCATGTGCACACACACACATCATGCACATCATGCATACACCACACACACCACACGCATCATACACACATGCATACACCACACCGTATGCATCATGCACACATACACACCACACACATCATGCATACACCACACACACCATGTACATCATGCACACACTATACGCACATACACAACATGCAGATACCATGCACCACACCACACACTATACACACACAAACCATGTGTGCACGCACACCACAGGACACATACTCCACACCACATGCACACACCACACACTCCACATGAAACATCACACGCTCCCACACACACACGTATGTTAGCTAACTTGCCGTTTTCACTCAATCATAGGCTTTTATTCCTTCTGTCAGTTCATATGGGCCGTCCTCTTTAAAAAAGAAGAAGTCTCAGAGTATTTCAGCACGTGGACTCCGCCATAATTTATTTAACCATTCTCCTATTTACGGGCACTTAGGTTGCTTCCAGCTTTTCAAAAGATTGCTGCAGTAAAAATCCTTAGACACACACCATCTCTTGTATATGTGAGTACTCCTGGAAATGGAGTTACTGGGTAAAAGAGTATGCATATTTAAATTTTTGATAGAGAAGGCTGAATTGCTTTTCTGAAAGGCTTCCCTGGGACTCCTTCTAAAGAAATTAAAAAAAATTTTTTGAGAAAACCAGCAAAAAAAATGTAATTCACCGCCAAATGCTAAATAGAGAGTGCTACCCCCTCAGGCCATGAACTGTGAAATGCCACAGCCTGGGAGGGGCCGAGCACCCGGCAAAGATTGACATGGTTTCTAATTTTCTTGTGCTCTCTTCCCCCATCCCCCTCATCAAAAGAAGCAGTCGTGGGGAAAGATGAACAACCAAACTCCTGAGAATTTACTGATGTTCCTCAATTTGGAGACGGGGAGACTGTGATGAAGGGGTTTGGGAAGGATGCCCCTGGAGCCTGGTGGCTCTCATCAAAGTCAGGAGAAATCCATCCTCCACCAGGGTTGCTGCTCAGTGCCGTTCACACTGCATTCTGGGAGAATCCCTTTGCTCCATCTTCCAGTTTACCTCAACAATATCCATTCTTACATTCAGCCTCCTGAATATCAGCCACCATATTTTTTAATGAGCCAGCATAATTATTTCAGCAGTTTTAGGGTTACAGAGAAGTGGAGCAGAAAGTTCCCATGTAGCCTCTAAGCCCTCCCTCCTCTGGTTTTCCCTGTTATTATCATTTCAAGTTAACATGGTATATTAGTTACCACTGACAAGCCAATATTAATACAATTGTTATTATTATTATTAACTAAATTGGAGTCAGGTGCACTCTTTGTGTTGTACATGCTCTGGGTTTTGACAAAAGCATCATGACTCCAACTGCCCTCCTTTTGTTTTCCCTAGATCGTTAATTATGTCTTTGTCTTGTTAACCTCTTCCAGTTTTAAGACTCCCCTTTGGTAACAGATTTTGGAGTTTTGCTTCCCGTGGTTTGGGAAAGGGCCAGGGTGTTGGCTCCCCTCTGGGGACTGGTGCTCCCGTGGTGTCCTGGTCCCCTATCCCAGCCCCAAATTCTGACCCACTCAGATCTCAGCACTTTGTCACTCTGAGTATGTGAATGAGGAGGGAGGTGGGTGGAGACAGGAGGCATTTTCAGTATGAGAACGTGCCTCCTTTTCTGTTGGAAGAGGAATTAGCCTGTGTTGCAGACGGGAGCTGGGTGGCCAGCTTCCACCCAGGGCCTGCAGCTCCCTTGGCCATGCCTGGGACTTGGAGGTGTTCATATGTGAGCTGGGCCTGGTGGGGCTGGTGGTGGAGGGGAGCTGCCATTGGATGTCCCCAGACCCGGTGGACATGGCCCTTCTGCCTGCCCAGCAAGTGGCCTGGGATGCCATCCAATGCTCCGCCCCTTGGAGTCCCTTCCCAGTCTTTGCCATTCCTTCCATTTATCCTCCCTTTTCTCTAAGGCTGTGTTTCAGGCTCATGCCCTCAGCTTGCTGGCCACAGAGGCCTTTTCAGTCTCTGGAGAGCTGTGCCTCTTAGAGGCCAGGTGCCAGAGGGAGCAGGAGAGGGAATGGTTGTGAAAACTGCAGAAACAAGACGGGCTGGGAAGTGGGTGGTTACCGCCAGAGTTCAGGGAAGCCTCTCCCAGTTGGGCTTTGAAGGGTGAATAGGAGTTTATCAGTAAGATTCTAGAGGAGTGAAGAAGGGAATGGCTCAAACACTGGCTTGGAAGGTGTGAGACTTTGACAGCATGGGGTCTTGGGGGTGTGACAGGGGTGCAGCTGTAGTGATAGGCAGAGCCTAGGCTTGGGAGCTCATGGGTCAGATTTGGTGACTGAGTGGTACACACAGCACCATGTCTCCAGGGCCCCTTTAGAGTCCCTGGCTGTAGGTGGGGCAGGCACAGGTGTGGTCTGGCCTGGGTGTCATCTGCATGGACAGGGACACCCTCATCGATCAGTATTTGAGCGAGCTTATGGTGGGTGGAGGCGGTCCGTGGTGGGACTTAGGAGACCTCCAGCTTGGTGGCCTGCACGGTGGGCAGCAGCTGTCACGTTAGAGCTCAGGGACTCTCCTAAGTCATGGGGATCAGAGCCCTCGTTGGACAGGCAGGGAGGCCAGGGTGCCGGCACTGGACACCCGTGGGGGGGGGCCTGAGCACCGTATCTCAGTGCCCCCATCATCCTTTGAGGGAGGCAGAGTGAGGTGTAGGGGGATCTGCAGCCTTCCCTGGCTGTACAGGGCAGAGCTGTGTCTGAGCCTCAGTCTGCAGCCTGGCTCCATGCAAAGGTCAGGCCGCCACTCATACCAGGGTGACCCTGGTCTGTGTGCTGTGTGCTGGCACTCTGGCCCAGGTGGAGAATGCTGTCACCCGCACACGGGGTGGCTTGTCCTGGGCACCGGCATGTGCACACGGTCATCCTTTCTTTGAAAAGACTTTGTTTCATATATTCTGTAGAATTCCCACCTCTACCCCCCGCCCCCGTACACACAATTTTAAGATAAATAACCTAGTTGACAGTAAGCTCTGTACCTTGTGTAGCATTTTGCTTTTTTGGAAAAACAAGTTGGGAACAGAACCTTGTGGAGTGTGGTTTGTTTCCTGTCATAGCAAATGGGAACTTGAACTTATTTTTTTTTAAAAAGTTGAAGTGTAGTTGATTTGCAGTGTTTTGTTAGTTTCTGATGTACAGCCAAGTGATTCAGTTACATACATATATATTTTTTCTTTTCCAGCTTCTTTTTCATTATAGGCTATTACAAGATATTGAATATAGTTTCCCGTGCTATACAGTAGGACCTTGTTGTTTATTTACTTTATATGTAGTAGTTAGTATCTGCTAATTCCAAACTCCCAGTTTATCCCTCCCCACCCCTCTTCCCTCTTTGGACACCATAAGGAAACCTGAACTATTAATGCCACGGGGTTTCCTGCATTTTCCTCCAAAAGGGTTAGAGAAATGCATTGCTCAGGAGACCGAGCCCGGCCGCGGTGGCCTGAAGTCCTTATTATCCGTGTTTCTGGCCTTCGGGAGCAGACAGGGCTGCCTTGAAAACTCGTGGACGGGACTCGTGATCGGCTTGTCCTTCTTCGATTTTCAGAATGCGAGGCGGCTCTGCAGAACTGGGAGTTCTGCTCCAAGAGTCCCGAGCTGCGGGGAGCTTTGATGAGTGTGTGATCCTTCATCCGCGTCGGAGAACGTCCTTCTGCTCCTAAAAGAGCAGCGCTTGTGTGCCCGGCCCGCTGACGCCCGCGCGTCTCTTTCGTTTCAGGCTCCAGAGGACCCGAGCGCTGCTGCATCTGGGGCGGGCGAGCCAGCGCCGAGGCCAGGACGGACCTGCGGATGGCCGAGGGTCCCCGGGCGCCGGCAGACTCCGGGTGAGTGGCCCCGCGGGTCCCCAGGGCGCCGGCCCGACGTGCGCGTGCGCACCAGCGCCTCCGCGCTCGCGCTGGACCAGGGCTGGGAGGACGGCCAGGTGCGCTGGTCTTTCTCCAGCAGACGCTCAAATGGCAGCGACAGGCAAGCTTTTCATTGCTTTCAGTTTTTACAAATTGACGGGGAGAAAGATGAGTTCCAGGCGTTCCCAGAGGACAGACAACGTGCATTTCCTGTGACCCGTCCATCCCCCCTTTCAAACCCACCTGGTCCTCTTCTGCCGCCCTGGGTGGCCCCAGTCTGAGTGGTGCTGTTGCCCCCTTCCCGTTAGGGTGCTGAAGGGTCAGGTTTTGATACTAGGGGAAGGCTGGCCTCATAGAATGACTTGGGAAGTATTCCTTCCTCTTCTCATTTCTGAAATAGGTCACAGAATTGATATCATTTATTCCTTAAACGTTTGGTAGAATTCAGCAGAGATATCATCTGGGCCTGTTGATTTCTTTGGGGAAGATTAATTATTGATTCACTTTTTAAAATGCATAAAGCTATCCCGTGTGTCTATTTCTCTTTGTGTGAGTTTTGGTAGTACGTGTCTTTTAAGGAATTGGTCTGTTTCATACAGATGATCAAATCTGAGGCATAGAGTTCTGTGTAGTTTATCCTTATATCATCCCTTTTCATGGGATATTATCCTTTTTTATGGGATCAGTATTGATGACCCTATTTCTTTTCTGGTATTGCAAGTTTGTGTTTTTTTTTCTTGGTTAGCCTGGTCAGTAAAGCAGATTTGTGGTTCATTGATTTTTTTTTCTTTTCAATTTAGTTGATTTATGCTCTAATTTTTATAATATTTCTTTTACTTGTTTTAGGCTTCAGTTACTCTTTATTTTGTTTCTTAAGGTAGAAGCTTACCTTATTGATTTTATATCTTTTTCTTTTTTTGTATGTATATATTTTTATTGAAGTATAGTCAGTTTACAATGTTGTGTCAATTTCTGGTGTACGGCATAATGCTTCAGTCATACATGAATGTACATATATTTGTTTTTGTATTCTTTTTCACCGTAAGTTACTACAAGATACTGAGTATAGTTCCCTGTGCCATACAGTATAAACTTGTTTATTTTATATATACTAGTTAGTATCTGCAAATCTTGAACTCTCAGTTTAACCCTTCCCACTCCCTTCCTCCTCTGGTAACCATAAATTTCTTTTCTATGTTTGTAAGTCTGTTTCTGTTTTGTAAATAAGTTCACTTGTCTTTTTAGTTTAGATTCCACATATGAGTGATATCATATGGTATTTTTCTTTCTTTTTCTGGCTTACTTCACTTAGAATGCTGATCTCCAGGTCCATCCATGTTGCTGCAAATGGCGTTGTTTTATTAGTTTTTATGGCCGAATAGTATTCCACTGTGTAAATATACCACAGCTTCTTTATCCAGTCATCTGTCGATGGACATTTGGGTTGTTTCTTTCTTCTTTTATAATCTATACATTTAATGCTATATATTTCAGTCTAAGCGCTGCTTTTGTTACATGATAGAAATCTTGACAAGCAGTATTTTGGTTTTCATTTAGTTAAAAAAAACTTAAAGAATCCTTTCTTTTGCTATCTCCTTGCGGACCCATGTGTTATTTAGAATTATGTTGTTTAATTTCCAGATATTTGGGAATTCCACCTATCTTCCTTTATTGACTTATTTTTATTTTTTAGATTATGAGTTTTTTTTTTAACATTCTTTCTTATTGAAGTATCAGTTACAGTGTGTCAATTTCTGGTGTACAGCATCATGTTTCAGTCATACATATACATACATATGTTTCTTTTCATATTCTTTTCCACTATATGTCACTACAAGATATTGACTATAATTCCCTGTACTGTTCAGTAAAAAGTCCCACTGTGGTTCCCTCTTTATGTTTCCAGTTGAAGAAGATCTTTTCTTCTAGGTTCCAGTCCTTTTTAATTGCTGGTTGTTTAGCAGTCGATTGTGGTTTTGTTGTGATTGGGAGAGGATCGTGGTCCTACTGCTTCATCATCTTGACTGGAAATCCCTTTATTGCTTTTTAGTTTAGTTCCATTCTGGTCTGAGAATATACTTTGAATTACTTCAGTTTTGTAGAAACTTGTTAAGGTGTGCTTTGTAGCCCCAAATATGTTCTGTTTTGGTGTTATGAACTGAATGTTTGCATCCCCTCCCTAAAATTCACATGTTGAAATCATACCACTCAAGATGATGCTGTTAGGAGGCGGGGCCATTGGGAGGTGATTGGGTCATGAGGGTGGAGCCCTCATGAATGGGATTAGTGGCCTTATGAAAGAAACCCCACAGAGCACCCTCGCCTCTCTGCCACGTGAGGACACAACGAGATGTCTGAGACCCAGGAGAGAGCCCTCATCTGACCACACTGGCACCCTGACCTTGGACTTCCAGCCTCCAGAACTGTGAAAAATACATTTGTGTTGTTTGTAAGCCACCTAGTCTATGGCATTTTGTTACAGCAACCCAAAAAGACTAAGACAGTTGATGACAGTTCATACAAGCTTGAGAAGAATGTGTATTTTGCTGTTGTTGGGTGGAGTATTGTATGAACATCAGTTAGATCCAGTTGACTGATAGAGCTGTTCAGATGACGCATCCTTGTTGATTTTCCGCCTGCTTGTTCTATCCATTACTGACTGGGGATGTTGACGTCTCCAATTATAATAGTGAATCTGTCCATGTCTCTTTTCAGTTCCATCAATTTTGCCATGCATATTCTCATGCTTTGTTGTTGGATGCATAGCCAGTTAGGATTGTGACGTCTTGTTGGAGAATTGAATTGAATTGCATCTCATGCTGTAATGCCCCCTCTTTATCCCTGATAGCTTTCCTTGCTCTAAAGTTGGCTTTGTCTGAAATTAATATTGGTAGTCCAGTTTTCTTTTGATTGGAGTCAGTGTGGTAAGTCTTTTTCCATCCCTTTACTTTTAACCTATCAGAGTCTTTACATTTAAAATGAGTTTCTTGTAGACAGCATATAGCTGGGTCTTGTATTTTTATCCACTCTAACAAACTATCTTTTTTTGGGGGGGTGAATTAGGCTTATTTATTTATCTTAATGGAAGGACTGGGGATAGAACGCAGGACCTCGTGCATGCTAAGCATGCGCTCTGCCTCTGAGCTCTATCCTCCTCCCCCAAACCATCTTTTAATGGGTATATTTAGACCATCCACATTTAAAATGATTATTGATGTATTTAGACTGATATCAGGCTTTTCAATCACTGTCTTCTGTTCTTGCCAAAGGTTTATTTTTCTCCTTTCTCTGGTTTTCATTGACGATTTTATAGGAATTAATTATATTTCTCTTAGCTTGTCAAGTTCACTTCTTTGAAAATTTTTTAGTGTTTGCCTGAGAGTTTACAAGACACATTTTAAAGCAATCTAAGTCCACCTTCAAATGACACCATACTTCTTCCAATTTAGTGCAAATGCCTTAAAACAGAGTGTCCCCAGTTCCTCCTTCCCATCCCCAGTGATACTGCCATGGTTCATTTCATTTACCTAGAAGTTAGAATCACCACAATACTTTGTTACTATTAAAGCTTTAAATAAGCAGTTATTTTTTAGATCAAATAAGAGTAAGAAGGGAAAGGGTATGGCTCAGTGGTAGAGTACATGCTTAGCAGTCATGAGGTCCTGGGTTCAATCCCTGGTCCCTCCATTAAAATAAGTAAATAAATGAATGAATGAATAACCTAATTACCTCCTGCCCCCCAAATTGAAAATAAATAAATAAATAACATCACACACTCTTCCTTTCTTTATATAGATTCAGGTTTCCAACCTGTATAACATTCCTTTTGCATGAAGAAAAATCTTTTAATGTTTGTTTCAGGGTATGTCTGCTGGAGACAGAGTCCTTCAGTATCTGTTTGGCTGAGAAAGGTTTTGTTTCTCCTTCACTTTTGAAAGATAGTTTTGCTGGGTATAGAAATCTAGGTGAGTGGGCTTTTGTTTTTTCCTTTTACAGCTTTGAAGGTTTTCCTCTTCTCCCTTCCTGCTAGCCCACGAGAAGTCTGCTGTCATTCTTACCTTTGTTCCTTTATGGACAAAATGTTTCCCCATCTTCCTCTGGCTTTTTTATTGATACTGATTTTCTCTTTGGTTTTCTGCAGTTTGAGTATGATATGCCTAAATATAGTTGATTTGTTTAAGTATTTATTCCACTTGGTGTTCTTTGAGGTTCCTGGATCTGTGCTTTGGTGTCTGTTAATTTTAGAAAAAATTTCGGCCATTATTACCTCAAATATTTTTTCTTCTTCATCCTCTTTTGTTTCCTTTTGGTCCTCCGATTAGACATGTGTTGTATCTTTTGATATTGTCCCCCGATGCTTGGATGCTCTGTTACGTCTCTACTCCTGCCCCACAAAGACCTTTTTCCCCTCTGCATTTCAGACTCTGTTGACTTATCTTCAAGCTCACTGATTTTCCCTCAGCCATGCTGAGTCTCCTGATGAGCTCATCAAAGGCATTCTTCCTTTCTATTACCAATTTTTTTTTTAAATTCTAGCATCTCTTTTTGATCTTTCTTAGACTTTGCATCTCGCTGCTTACATTACCCATCTGTTCCCACATGCTGTCTACTTTCCCCATTAGAACCCTTAACATATTTATTGTAGTTACTTTAATTTCACAGTCTGATCATTCCAATGTCTGTGTCATAAGTAAGTATGGTTATGATGCTTGATTTATCTCTTTA
This sequence comes from Camelus dromedarius, assembly GCF_036321535.1. NCBI lineage: Eukaryota > Metazoa > Chordata > Mammalia > Artiodactyla > Camelidae > Camelus > Camelus dromedarius. The sequence goes on from NC_087464.1 coordinate 4,621,135, forward strand.
GCTTGTTTTTTTAATAGTGAAATTAGAAAATTGTTTAGATAAAAGTGAATTTACTGAAATATAAAATTAACCATTTTCTGTTCTAATATTTGAAAGTCAGAACAGTTTGCCTGCTTTGCTTTAGTATTTGCAAGGAAAAATTGGACTTTGTCGCTAATGTAGTGGTACCATTTTCAAGATTAATGGAATTTCAGTGTTCCAGAGATTGCCAGTTATTGAGATCTGTAAGGACTTCAAATGGGCATGGCTCTCTTGTGGTGTGTTTTTAAGGTCCTTGAATTTACAGTCACTTCTAGGCTTCTGTCTTGAGTACTTTCCAAGTACCTTGTAGTTGTCAACTTAGGGCAGATTTTTAAAAATTGAAGTATAGTTGATTTACAATATTGCATCAGTTTCAGGTATATAGCAACCCGATTTGGTTATACATGTCTGTGTATATATCTGTATTCTTTTTTACAATTTTTTTACCTTTTATTAAAATTGAAATATAGTTGACATACAATATTATGTCAGTTTCAGCTGTATAACATAGTGATTTGACATTTAAATACATTATGAAATGATCACCATTGTATGTCTAGCTTTACTTATTATATGCCTGATCATATTTTCTATTTCTTTTTTAGCTTTTATTTATTTTTAATTTTTAAAAAATATGCATATATGTACTGTTCATTGTTTCTAAGAATAGTTTAGAGCTTTAGCTTTTTAAGCTTACATAGTTATCAAAGGAATAAAGCCAATCACAAAATAAGAATCAACAGAATGCAGTAATCCAGTCATAATGGACAGTCAAATGTGCTTACACATACTTAAGAAATTAGTCATCTGTTTTAAATAATAAATAGTTCATTTGTGTCCTTCCTTTTTAAATTCCACATGTAAGTGATATGGCATTTTTCTTTCTCTTTCTGGCTTACTTCACTTAGAATAATGATCTCGGGGTCCATCCATGTTGCTGCAAATGCATTATTTTATTCTTTTTTATGGCTGAGTAGTAGTCCACTGTATAACTATACCACAAGTTCTTTATCCAGTCATCTGTTGATGGACGTTTAGGTTGTTTCCATGTCTTGGCTACTGAATAGTGCTGCTATGAATATTAGGGTGCATGTATCCTTTCAAGTTGGTTTTCTCCAGATATATGCCCAGGAGTGTTATTGCTGGATCATATGGTAGGTCTATTTTTAGTTTTTTGAGGAACCTCCATACTGTCCTCCATAGTAGCTGCACTAATCTATAACTGTGTTTTTAAAAAAATTCTTTTCCATTATAGTTTATTACAATATAGTGAATATAATTCCCTGTGCTGTACAGTAAGACCTTGTTTATCTGTTTTTTATATAGCAATGTGTATCTGCTAATGCCGAAATCCTAGTTTATTCCTTCCTCCCTCCGTCTTTGGTCACTCTAAGTTTGTTTCCTATGTCTGTGAGTCTGTTTCTGTTTTGTAAATAAGTTCATTTGTATCATTTTTCAGCATGTGGGTTTTAAAAACATTATTCATCTTGGGGGTGCTCCTTGGACATGCTTGATAATTCATTGTTGAGAGCCAGGTATGTTCTATTGGAAAACAGGAAGTGAGGGAGCAGGCCTTCCTTGGGAGGCTTTGTGTAAATCTCATTAGAAGCTGGGCTGGGTGGTGTGTCTGCTAAGGCTGTAGGTGCAGGGGCTTCCGGCTCCCCTGGTGGCCTTGGTTGGGCCGCCCCTCTGGACACTGGGCTTCCCTCGGTGCTGCTCCTCAGAGAGAGTGTGTCTTGGAGCTCCTTGAGCTGGAATCGGCTGTTATCAGGCGGGAGTGAGAAGATCTTGTCTTATATTGTTGCGGTGGTAAGATGTGGGGGAGGGGAGCAGTTTCTTATCTTATGACTAAATCTCCATCTTTGGGGGGAGATCTGTGTTCCCAGGCTGTGACCTTTACAAGTGACTTTCTTGTGTAGCTTTTCCAACTCCCCTTAGGTGACGCGGGAGGGCTGGAGGGGCTGCAGTGAGAGGGGTGCCCTTCCCCCATGGCTCCAGACAAGGTCCTGTCAAATCTTATCCCCTTCCACCCCTGCACAGTAGGCTTCGTGGTGGAGAAGGCTCTGGGTGTGTTTCCCAAAGCCTCCCTTCCCCTCCCTCTGCTGGAGCTCCAAGGAGATGTTTCTGACTCTTTAGATTTCAGGGGAATCAGTCTACAAACTCAGTTCATGGATGGACCCAAGAAAAGTCATTGATTTGCAGTTTGTTCAGCTTTATCTTATTAGAAGGCGGTGAATGATGACTTTCAAGCCCTTTGCAGGTTGGGTTGAAATCTAGTCCCTCCTTGGCTATGATTTTCCTCGTGACTCTTGTCACCACCTGGAATCCTGTTTGTTACTTGGTTCTCTCTACGTATGGTTCCCCTACGTTTTGGGATTGCAATAGTGGGCCTTCTGTGCATCCAGAAAAACAGAATTAAATAAAGAGGAAAGAAAAACAGAATCGCCCCGGTCCTCTGTTGTCTTGTCAGTGATTGCATCTCACGAACAGATTTTTAAACCGCTGCCATCTGTCCTGCTCTTCATTGCAAGTGGAAAACATATTATTTTCCTAATTGCATCAGGGGAAGGGGGGAAAATAGGTCTTCCTGAAGGACCAGTGTTCTCGAATGAGGCAGCGTGGCTCTGACACCCACTCACTAAAGAGAATGTTGCTTCTTTGTTCAGATTGAAGCATTTATAGCGCTTATGTGCTTAAAGGGTAAGACTGGCCCACTTACATCTATATAACGGGAAGTTGAAAGTGACCCAGTTGACACCGAGGCCCCAGAGGCCCTGTCCCCCCACCTCTCTGACAGCCCAGCCCCCAGCCCTGCCAGCACGGGTGGGAGTGGGCTGTCGGGGGTGCTTTGCTGTGACCCCTGCTGCTGCTGGGAGCCTCTCCAGATGCAGGCCAGCTTTCAGGACTGTTTTCAGTGAGGTTCGTCCAGGCTGGCACTGAGCTGGTATTCCCGACCACCAAGCTGAGGGACCGGGTGCTAGACCCAAGCATCCCTCCCAGCTGATGGACGTGGGCAGCATCTTCTGTGATTCTGAACTGCGTTTGGACCAACAGAGAACAGAGTGTGTGTGTGCATGGCTCACATGGAGTCCTGCAGCTGGAGGACACCAGGTCCAAAGCCTGCTGGAGGAGGGCGTGTCCCCCTGTCCCCTGTGGGGCTGATGCTGGTGTCCCTCTGAGACTTCACAGCCTGAAGCCACTGTCCTCACGACATCGAATCACCAGGGCTGCTAAGAAACAAGTGAGGAATAGCTTTATGTTTCCTGCCACTGTCCCTCCAAACCTGCCCTGACGGCTAGTTCTTCCCCTGCCCAGATGACCCTTCGGAGAGCTCCTGGAGCTTTCTGTTGTCCTAAGGTGATAAAGTGTGGTCTGCTTGCTTTCAGTGCCAGGAACAGTCTCATTTCAGGAATGAAAGTGGGTCATCGTGGGATCTTGGGGGCACCTCCCACCTGTCTTGGGAGCGGGCGGTGGATGGAGGGCTCTGTGTGTGTGTCCTCTTTTCCCTTCTTTTGCCTCCGTCTCCGGTAACCAGGGTTGGGCCCCGAGGGACACAGCATCTGGGCAAAGGGCAGTCCTATCACTTACGGGCTGGTGGGCACTCTCAGGGTCCCACAGATTTGTAACTCTACCTTGTGCACTTTTGTAGGTCCCTCAGAGTAGCTGCAGCTGGAAGTTGCAGCTCATCCCCATGGCCCAGGGGACACCTCACTGGGCTGGTGTTCGTGACTGCATGGATATTCCCCCGGGCCCCGAGATAGCCCACACCCCACACCCACACCCATGCATCCTACTCTCTTGGGAACGTGATTCAGCCATGACCTCCTGCCTGTGGCTTCTCCTGAGACCCAGGCACCAGCGCCCAGATGCTGGGAACTCAGGACAGCTGTCTGAGGGGTCTGGAAGCCCTGCTCCGGATATGAGATGGAGTCACCTGCCCTTCCTCATGGAGCACAGTCCTGCAAAGAAAGCCCCCACCCCCTGCCCTTTCTCCTGGTTTCTTGTGGGCCAGATCATTAGGAGAACAGGCTTGGGAGGGGGGGCGGAGGACATGGGCATACTCGCTCCCTCTGCAGGCACTAGGGGGTGGCAGGATGCTGAACATCTGTCCCTTGGCCCCTAGTTGGTCATTCTGCAGCTCCTGGACTTTCAAGGAGGCCTAAGAATGGGAAGGCATGGGGGTGGGCAGGAGCGGCCAGCTAAAGACCCTTGTGAGGTAGAGGGAGCCTGGTGCACCTGCCCAATGAAGCAAGATTGACCGGGGTGACCTTGCATCCTTGTCCTCTGCCCACTGGGACTGGGTGCTGGCACCACGGGTTCAGGTCATCACTGCACTGTCAACAAGGCAGTCCTGCCACGCCAGGAGGGGGCTGGAGAGACTCTCTCGTTTCCCCAAGCTGGAAGTCATGACCGTTTCTGAAGTTTGTTGAGCCACAGGTTTCTGGAGTCGTCTCTCTGTGAGGGTCCAGAGCAGTCATCTTCCGGAGTTTAGTGGCATCTCCGGGTTCACTGGGATGCTGTTGCCTGCATTTGGCTTGGCGATGGGAATGCTTTATGTTTATTCGAATTAGCACTAATTTAAAATTACAATTTTCATCTTAATTGTATGTATTTGGGGATCCCATTTAAGTTTCTGGAAATAATTGCAGGGTAAGCTTTGGGAAGTTATATTACAATGCACAGATGTTGCCGGGGAAAAAGGTCCTGGTGTGGGGGGGAGCGCCTGGGCCCTGAGGAAGAGGGTGTCCAGGGCTGCTGCTGTGCAGGTCCCCTCCCCCCTCTCCAGCCTGGCTCCAGGCAGGGCTGTGGGCAGAACCCCTTTGAACACAGCAGCAGCTGAATTGGGCCCTCCTTCCTTATCTGGCACTGCCAAGTTCCAGGAAACCAAGGCCACGTGGTCCCCGTGGCACAGCCTGGGCTGGTGACAGTCAGTTTTTCTGCTTCTGGTAAGGCATCAGTGGGGAGGGAGGCCAGCAACTGAGGTGGGGAGAGCAGGAGGGGCGAGAGGGTGAGGTTTTGAGGCAGCCACTGCCGGCGGGATGCAGAGGTGGTGCTGGCATGTGGGGGCGTCAGATTGATCGGGAGCTTTTCCAAACCCTAGGGCTCCTGCGTGGAGCCCTGTGTGAGTCCAGGTTTGGTGCCCAGGATTCATGGGCGCAGTGAGGGGCCAACCCATTGCGGGGGTTTAAAATCTGAGGGCGGCCCTCTCCGGGGAATGCCTGGAAGGAGCTCAGAGGGCACCCCCACTGCTCATGCACAGGATATGGGCACCTGCTGGCCACTGGGCAGCCACGAGGGAAAGCTGCTCCCGTGAGCAGTGTTGGGCCTGCTGGCCTAGGGTTGGGGGTGCCCCAAAGGCCTTTGCAATTGCCTAGCTGGCCTCTCTCCCTTATCCCTGTTTATGTCTAGCTGTCAGTCCTGGGTGCTCCCTGCACGTCCCTCCCCTCCTTCTGTCCTGCAGAGCGCTGGGCGGGGGGCAGCCCAGGGAGAGTGGAGGCCCCAGCCCGCTGCCCAGACATGACCTGCTGGGTACATCCTGTGTCTGCTGTGACCCAGGCACGACTTACAGTGACACGTGAGATGCTTGTTTGTGCATTCATCAGTAGCATCTGTGAGGTCCCTCTCAGAGCACCGCCGATCACGGGACGCCCAGGACTGGGCTGGGCCGGGCCAAGGCGCAGAGATGCTATCCAGTGCTGTAGCCTGGTGACCCTGGCAGGGTGGACTCTGCACTCGGCTGGGAGGCCGTGCGTTGTGGAGGGTGGGCACAGGCGACCCTGCCTCCCTGTAGACTGAGATCATGTTCCACCAGGCTCAGTTTCGAAGTGGAAGTACTCCAGCCTGTGCGGAGTGGGCGGCAACAGCTGTAAGAGCAGGGAGCCCCGAAAGGCAGAGACTGGCAGGTGGGCCGTGCAGGGTGCAGCAGTGAGGGCAAGCGGCCCGCGTGTGACCTTGTAGGTCCTCGGACCTGCTGTTGTGGCCATGAAGCTGCACCTGGGGTTTACGACACTCTCTCTGTCCCTCAGGGCAGTAGAAGACGTGCCTTGCTTCTTGCAGGGGTCGGTGGCAGGAGGACCAGGGTTCCCTGATGGTGAAGGTGGCAGGCATCCCAAAGGGGGTTGTCCTGTCTCACCAGCAGAAGTGACCGGCGGCTTCAGTGGCCAGTGCCGTGAATTTTAGTCCTGGACAGAGTGAAGCCAGGTCCCCTACTGACTACAGCAGGCATGAAAATGAAGTCCCTTCAAACGAACGTCTTGCTGTTTGAGAGGGACCGGGAAAGGGGGGTGCCAGGAAGCCCTGTCTGCCGGTAAACGGTGACCTGAGCGAGGCCATGCCCCCACCGCAGCCCCAGCCGGGAAGCCCTTACATCTGCTCACCTGGGAAGCAGAGTCCCTCAGTCAGGGCCTGAGGCTCGGTTTTCTCCAGCGCACCCTCCCCTCCCTGCTGTGTGTCAGCCAGGCTCCGTGCGGAGGGGGTAATGACAGACATAGTGGCCTCCCCCAAAGAGCCCCCAGTCTGGGGTTTGATGCTGGAACTCAAGGAGAGGTGGCCCACGTGGGCTGCAGCAGAGGGCACTAGGGAAGTTTCCAGAAGAAATGATTACGCATGGAAGCCTGCAGAAGACCAGCCCGGGAGAGAGGGAGGGCAGGGTGGCTTCTGGTGAAGAGAGCCACCCACGGGCGGGGAGGGCCATGGGCCATAAACTCTAGCAGAAGAGATGGCAGAGGTGAAGAGGCCAGGCAGGTGGCCAGCCCTCCACAGCCTCGGGAACGGTCAGGAGCTTGAACTGGGTCCTGGGGCAGTGGGGCCATCGCAGGGTTTTGAGTAGGGGAGAGACCGCACGGAGGTTGCACTTTGTGATTCTGAGTGTGGGGAGTGTGTGGGGTGGGAGGAGGCCCCGGGGGCCACGCACATCTTTCCACAGGGGAGGCCCAGGGATCAGCGATCGGCTCTGATGGTGCAGAGCGGCTGTCCCGCTCTGGGGGCTGTTGGCTGAAATGCTGGTCTTAGTGAGATAATGAACGGGGAGAAACTTTCGAGGCAGAACATGGACCATGCGGTAAAGTCCCCAGGGCCCAATGGGGCATGGTGTCTTAGGCACCTTTGTGGGCTCAGCCTTGACCGTGGGTCTTTTTTGTTGTTGAGACCATTGGTGGCTCAGAGCTGTCACTTGTCAGCCTCAGTGCTTTATCCCCAGAGCCATAGAAAATGGTCACACCTGCAGGACTGCTCCCTGTTGCACCCAGGAGTTGGGCAGCCCAGGGCTGTCCAGTCACAGCTTTCTGTTCAGAGAGTGAGGCCAGAAGAGGGGAAAAAGAATGTCCAAGCAGAGTGCACTGACCTGCTGGACCTGCTCTGTGAAATACGAGCCTTGTCCTCTTCCATCACTCAGTATTAAATCTGGCTCCAAAGAAACAGTATCTTTAAGTGAGAAAGATGTTAGTGTTTCACTTAAAAGAAGCCCAGAAGTGGGCAGCTTCATGGAATAATGAGAGACAGTGACCTCTTCTGTCTTTTTGCTCCACTATCTCAACACACAGCTTTCATTGCAAAGCATCTTATGGTCCAAGATGGCTGCTGAAGCTCCAGCCATCAGGCTTGTGTTCCAGGCAGCAGAAGGAGGAAGGGTGATAGAAAGGGGCCCGCCTCCAAGCAGAGTAAACTGTCTTTAAGGATCCTTCTTGGGAGTCCATATTACATTTGTTTATAGCTTTTTGGCCAAAAGCTAGGCACGCTCAATGTAGCCATTATTGTTATTATAAAGGAAAAAAGCAGGGATTCTAATTTTCCTCCCACAGGCTGAGTTGGAATGAGGAGAGACTTAGATTACCAACACTGCATTTCTTTGAATGCTTCTGTTGGTTGCTACTTCCCCAAATCACAGGTCTCCTTAAGGAGAGCCTGTACGGTGGCTGTACACCTCGGAGCCTCTGCCCTCCCAGCCCTGCCTGCCTTTTCCCTGTGTGCTTCGGCAGGTGTGGTGTGGACGGCACACGGCTCTGCCGGTCGTGCGCTTTGTCATGTCTTACCTGCGCAGTTGGGGTAGGGATGGGGAGTTGGACCCTGCAGCGTGGGATCCAGGCAAGTGGCTTTGAAATCATCCCTGTGGGAATCTAGGGCCAGTGAAGTGGAGGGCCACTGAGTGACCCCCTTGGGGCACAGACTGAGGCTGTCCTGGTGGTTAGTTCCAGAGGGTCCACAGTGGGTATGGAGGCCAGAGGGGGCTGCAGTTCAGGGTGGCAGGGCAGGTTCTAGCAGGTGGAGCTAGTAGAGACTCAGGGGAGCTTCCCCTCAGCCTCTCACGTCTGCCTGACTTGGGAGAGATTCCTAGTGGGGAGAGGCCAGGCCCACACCGGGGACTTTGCTGGTCTCAGCTGAGGTTACAGGAAAGGTGTTCGGCCAGGAGCCAGCAAGCTTGTTCCGTATTAAGGTCCCCTACTCATCCAAGAGAAGAGAAGGTTAACTTCTGGTTGGTTTATTTGATACTGGGTTAGTTCACACTTTTTGAACCATCAGTACTTCATGAAGATTTCATCTCTGTTAACCCCCGTGTGACCAGCCAGAATCCCCAATCTGGTCCTGGACCAGAGTGTGCAATGCAGAGTGTGCCTTCAGGTCAGGTTGCAGGTCTTGCTGTTGTTCCGTTGCCTGTTTATTTGGTTGCTTGTAGAGGAGTGCAGGTTTTTGGCTCCCTGGACATTTTTTTTTCTGCTGAGAGATATTTCAGTCTAGTTGCAAATAGAGAGTTTGGTTTTGCAGTGATCCTGGCGTCTCTAGCAGCTGTCGTGGAGGGTCTGCTGGAGCCTCCCTGAGCGCTGATGGGGAGACTTGACTGTCCTGCCCCTGCTCCCCTGGCTTTGCTGCACCTCTGTCTTTCTGCTGACCCTCTTGTATGTTTTAGTTCTCGAGGAAGCAGCTTCAGGCAGAAGCTGTGGGCTCTCGAGCCCTGGCCAGCTGTCCTTCTGTGACCTTCCAAACCAGCTCTGTGCTGGGAGTTGTCTCCCCCCAACCCCCACCGCTGGGATACAGAACCATTGGCAGGAGAAGCATCCTTGTGGAGCCGGGAGCAGGTGCCCTGAGCTATCCTGGAACGAGTGTGGACACAGTAAGTGGCCAGCTTAGTGCAGAGGTGGGTTCATCCCCTCAGAGTCACTGATGGCTTTAAGCACCAGGTCATAATACCCACACATTAGGCACCCAGGGTCTCGTTCATTCCTCTCCACGGCTCAGCTCCCCTGCAGATGAGAGCAAGGGCTCAGAGCGTGGGCTGGGGATGGCCCGTGTCCACGGAGCCCTTGGACTAGCAGGCAGAAGGATGCCGAGGGAAGTAGAGAAGGACCTGGATGGGGTGCAGGAGGCTGGGCAATAGCGGTTAGGAGCCGGAGTGAGGAGGAAGGGGCCCCAAGGAGCAGAGAGAGAGAGAACAAGGGGGCCAGAGGCAGAGATGGGCCCTGACTTCTTCTCTTGCTGACTCTGGTGCCCACAGGGAGCACCAGGCCTCTCTGAGCCTGTCTCCCCTCGTTCTGGTCTGTGAAATGAGCACAGTGGAGACGTGCATCTCACGGATGTGGACACACGGCCAAGCGCTGTTCAGATCTTCCTGGCTGTACCTCCTGAAGAGCGTGCCCTTGTTACTGCATTGGACGCAGGCCTGCTGGTGCCTGGGGCCGGTCTCAAGGTCACCTGAGCCTGCGTCCCGTGTGCTACCCAAGGGGAGAGGGTACTGCCGGGAGGAGCAGTCAGGAGATGCTGTCGAGACAGGGGATCTGGGCTAGGGTTCGAGGCCCTTCCTGTCTCCTTCCCCACCCTCCTGGGCTCGGGATAGAAGGGCAGTGTCTCAGGAGGTGTCGACATTGTCACGCTTAGCTGCACCGTCCTCCGAGGGACAGCAGCCTGTCCTGGCGACTTTGCCACGGCCGAATTCACACATCACAGAATGTGTTTGCTGTGTGGCCCTGCCCACTGCTGGCAGGGCTGGATGGAGCGTGGGTGCCCTGGGAGGGCTGGGCCAGGTTCCCTCGGTTCCCAAAGATCGAGGAGAAAGGGCCCCCCTGGTGGCAGCTCACTCCCTGCCCACTCCCCCCCAATTAAATGCCTGGTCCCCAGGGCTGGCCAGTTACCCTCTAGGGTCCTGCTGACCCACTGGGGACAGAGGGCACTGCTCTTGCTCCTATGAGAAGGAATATATATAGGTGTGTATATCTTTATCACTATGTTATACACCAGAAGTTAACACAACATTGTAAATCGACTAAATTTTAATTAAAAAAAAAAAAAAAAAAAAACCAAAGCCCAGAACCCTTGCTTAGGATCTACGGGTGCAGAGGTTCCCAAACTTTCTCAGTTCACAGCACTCCTGATGTCTCCTTAATTTCACATTGTCTCTCGGCCCAAAGAGATACCTAACTGTTCTGCTTATTAAATAGTTAGGGCTGAACAGTTTAGTATTTGTGACATAAAAACTGAGAAGCTGATTGAAAAATAATACACACAAACTGAAACCAGTTCATTTCATCCTGACTTACAATTAGTTACTCGGGGCTGCCAGCCTGTTGGGTGTGACTGGGTACCACCCCCCTCATTTCCTGGTCAGCATTGACTTTTTTGTGGGACTTGCTTTTCAAAAAAAAATTAAAAAAAATTTATTTTGGACTTGGAGGTAATTAGGTTTATTTATTTATTTTCTTTAACAGAGGTACTGGGTGTTGAACCCAGGACCTTGTGCATGCTAAGCACACACTCTACCCTGAGCTATACTCTCCCTTGCTGAAAAAACATTTTGAATGCTTTTTGTTTTTAACTGTGATAAAATACACATAACATAAAATTTACCGTCTTCACCATTTTTAAGTGTTTGGTTCTGTGACATTAAGTACGTTCACTCTGTTTGTAGCTATCACCACCAGCCACATTCAGAACTCTTTTCATCCTGTAAAGCTGAAACTCTGTCCCCATTAAACACTAACCCTCCATCTTTCCACCCCCAGCCCCTGGCAGCCACCAGTCTACTTTCTGTCTTTATGAGTTTGACTGCTCTAGGGACTTCGTATAAGTGGACTCAGACGGTGTTTGTCCTTCTGTGACTGGCTTATTTCACTTCACACTTCACCTTAATGTCCTCAAGGTTCACCCATGTTGTCTCAGGTGTCAGAACATCCTTCCTTTTTAAGACCAGGTAAGAGTTCCTTGTATGGATGGACCACATTTTGTTTCTCCATCCATCCACTGATGGACACTTGGGTTGTTTCCACCTTTTGGCTGTTGTGAACCATGCCGTTATGAACGTGGGAGTGCAGGTATCTCTTTGAGTCCATACTTTTTCAGTTCTTCTGGGTAAATACCCACCAGTGGAATTGTTGGGTCACATCATAGTTCTATGTTTAACTTTCTGAGGAATCTCCATGCTGTTTTCCAAAGGGGCTGCACCATTTTACATTCCCACATGTTCAGTGCACACATGTTCTGATTTCTCCACATCCTCACCAACACTTGTTATTTTTTGGGTAGCCAAAAATCGGGTAGGTTTGTGTGTGTGTGTGTGTGTGTGGTAGCCATCCTAATGGGTGTGACGTGGTAGGTACTTGCTTTTTCTTGTGGTCACCGCTGGCTTCACAGGATGTCTTTGAGAGGTTGCACGATGGTCTGATGCTGAAGCCGAGAGTTAGTGCCAGGCAGTGAGGCCTGAGTGCCGGCAGATGGTGAGGTTTGCTGCATCTCCCGAGGAAATCTGGACTCTCGTGCAATGAATGCCCCCAAGTGCCGCCAGGATCCTGGGGTGCCACAGCAGGCAGTTTGGGAACCACTATCCTAGAAAATGCACTTCAAACAAGGGAAGGACTGAGAGAGTGGCACAGAGAGTGGGGGAAACATCGAATACATAGTTATGAGTGGAAGGAAGCTGATCTGAGGGGACTGAGGGAGTGAGTGTAGTGGAAACGGCGCCGAGCTCCATCCTCGTGTGAAGAGTGAGGGGAGGATGCCAGAAAGCATCGGTAAATGTTCTGCATGGTTTTCCGGGATCATTTTTTGGTGGTGGCATTAGCGTGGCTATTCAGTGTGAAATGTGAGATGAAGCACGTGCATAATGATGTGATCTGACAATCCTGAGGACTTTCAGGACCAGTTTTCAGTGGGGAGGAAAAAGTTGACGCAAAGCAAAGGTACGTGAGGAGAAGTACAAACCCTTGTCATCCTGAACCTGAACTTGACCCAGCCCTGGTGCCTGGAGATGCCTGGAAGCCGTGGCCTCTCCAACAGCAAGAAGATACCCAGGTCCCTGATGCTGGTCTTGAAATTCAGCTTTCTACTAAAAGAAACAAAGACTGCTTGGACAAACAGCTGATTCCTGGTTGCAGAGAGAAACTGTCCAAGCAATACCTGGAACGTTTTGTCATAGCAGGTAATGGAGGAACCAGCACACCCACTAGGGTGATAGTTAAAGGACCTGGTACTTGAAGAGGTCAAAGATGGGATAATTTGAACATCAGTAAGAGTAAAAACCGTCATGGATTGAAATGCATCAAATATGTTTAAATCCCTGAGTTCTTTCTTTTAAAAATTGATATATAATTGATTTACAATGTTATGTTAATTTCTGATATACAGCAAAGTGATTCAGTCAACATACATATATTCTTTTTCAGATTCTTTTTCATTATAAGTTGTTGCAAGCTACTGACTATAGTTCCCTGTGCTGTACAGTAGGACCTTGTTGTTTATCTATTTTATATGTAGTAGTGTGTATCTGTAAATCCCAAACTCCTAATTTATCCCTCCCCCTTTCCCCTTTGGTAGCTGTAAGTTTGTTTTCTAGTCTGTGAGTCTATTTCTGTTTTGTAAATAAGTTCATTTGTGTCATTTTTTAGACTCTACATATCAGTGATATCATATGGTATTTGTTTTATCACTGTCTTTTGTTTGTAAACATGTTTTTAATAATGTAGTAAAACTCCATGAACTCATTACTCCAAAATAAAACTGCAGCCCCACTCCACCCACAGGAGCTCCCTGGACAGTGGAATTGCACCCTGCCTCGTCCTCCAGCTCCCTCTCCACCCTGCAGCCGACAGTCTGTCCAAGAAGCGCATTTGACCAGGTGTTGGCAGCAGCTACTGCTGCTCTCAAGATCAAGGGCAAACCCTCTGTCAGGAGGAGCCTGAGCCTGGCTCACGGTCTCACCTGCCTCTGCTACCCTCCACCGTCTAGGCTTCAGTCACCAGGAACTTTTTCTGGTTCTTGAATTTACCTCTGAGTCACTGGCCATGCTGTGCCCTCTGCTGGGATGCCTCCCGTGTCCCCATCCCCTACGTCTTCCTTCTCCTCTGCACGTGACTTCTACTTACTCCTCCCCAAGAGGCCTTCTTGGGGTTAGGGCTGCCCTGTATACCACCCGTCATAGGATGGTCACCTGCCCTCCAGCCTGGCTGTTCCTTGGATTTGATGTCCCCTAGGGTATAAGCTTCTGGGGGGCAGACTTGTGTCTTTTGTAACCTCGTGTTATGCATCCTGTTCGAGGAGTGAATGTGTGTAGATGTGTGCAGAGGTTGGGCCCTGATTTCAGCTGTGAAAAGCAATGTTGGCAGGGAACACGAGAGGTGGCTGTCAGGATCCCTTCTTGGTGGGGGATGGAGAAAGGTGTAGGCGGTGTGCAGCCCTGCCATGTTGCTTGCCTCGCGTGTAGGTTTTAAAGTTTTTGTGGAGCCGGGAAAAGCAGCTGGAGGGGAGGCTGCGGGAAGGTTGGAGCACTTTCCCTTCACTCGGACTTTGCCCTGGAGGATGGAGCCTTGCTCTTTGGGCCATCTCTAAACACACCAGAGCCATGCAGGAAGCACACACGGATCCCCAGGGTACCCGGTGACCTTGCCATCCTGTAACTGCCAGAACTTTATGAAAAATGAACTTTTATGGGGAATGGAGAAGGCCTGAGGTAAGGAGACCAGTAGAGCATAAATATTTATCTCACCAATTATAACGTTAAAGTGGGGAGCACTCTAAGGAATAACTCGGAGCATCTCGGGGTAATCTTGGCTGCTGATGTAACTGGTTAGTGTTTATAGTCACGCTGATTCTTGCAGCTTTCCAGGGCACTTGAAGTAGCCACTTTGGGTGATGCTGTCAGGATTGTTTTGTCAGCCCAAAGGATTTGGGGGTTTGATGTGAAAACATTTCGCTGTCAGAAAGGGGAGAAGTGGTTTTCAGGGTGTGTTTAGGGTCGCCAGTGGCTAGAAATCTTACAGTAATGCTCTACACCTACTGATTTTTGTTGTTTTGCTTCCCCAAGAAGATTGATGGAGGAAGTCAGCTTAGAAGGATGGTTGTTTATTTACAGGCCATCTGAAGTAGAGTCTTGATGAAGAGAAGGACTCTGGGCCTACAGCATGTAAGAAGTTTTCCCTTAACAAGGCTATCTGGCTGTTTGTGTCCACATTTGGTGTGACTTGTTGAAGTCGATGGGTAACAAGCTTATTACTGTCATTCATGTGGGGAGATACTGACTCATTCTTCCTGCATATGTTTCCATCTCATGAGTTTTGCTTTTTTTTTTTTTTTTAAATCCACTTAATTAAGATCTTGGTTTTATTACAGATAGGATTCCAATTTAAACAGAGTTTAATGGTTCCCTGAAAATATCTCCACTCTGGTCCTTGGAGCCTGTCAGTCTATTTCCTTCCATGGCAAAAGGGACTTTGTAGATGTGACTAAGATAAGGGCCTTGAGATGGGGAGATACCTTGGATTAACTTCGTGTAATCCAGGCCTGATGTAATTGCAGGGTCCCTATAAGGGAGAGGCAGGAAGAGTCAGAGAGGGTGATTGATGGAGGATGTGATGATTGGATGCATTTTAAAGATGGAGGCAGGGGCCACAAGCCAATGGGGTGGCTTCTAGAAGCTGGAAAAGGCAAGATGATGGATTCTTCCCTAGACCTTCCAGAAGGAACCAACCTAGTCGACACCTCCACTGACCCAGTGAGACCTGTGTAAGATGGTAAATTTGTGTTGTTTTAAGTCACTGAATTTATGGTGACGTTAAAGCGGCCCTAGGAAACTGCAACAGCGACCCACTGACCCAGCTTCAATGGGGCGTCAAGGTCGACCAGTTGTTCCCTCCCTCCGCTGGGCTCTCGTTTTGCTGACGTCAGTGTCGCACTGTCGTGCCTTCCATGAATAAGGAAAGCCTACTTGGGCACCGGAGCTTCCTCCCTTGCCTCGGAGCACTGGCACCTCTGGGAGGTGAAGGTTCTACCTCCTCTTCTGGAACACCTGGTGACATGAAAGGCAGCTTCTAGGGAGTGATGAAGCCGCACCTGCAAGGGCTGCTCGCCCCTCTGGGTGTTTGCCCGCCCACCCTCATGGGCGTGGCCACGTGTGCGCGTGCGTGTACGTGTGCGCATGCGCGCAGCAGGGTGGGTGACGGAGAGTACCTCGCTGTTCCTAACGGCCAGGGTCTCCTCCCCACTTCTCCCAGATCCCGGGCCGCCTGGGAGCGGTCATGACTTCCAGTCTTGCCTGCCACCAGCACTGGGTCCCTCAAGCTGCCTCTCAGCCTCGCGGGCCGCCACCTTGGGTCATCAGAAAATGAGCCTTGAAATCAGCTGCTTTAGCCTCAGACACGCGCCTCCAGAGATTGAGAAAACTCAGTCGTAAATTCGCTTGGAGCTAATGATGGATTTATTATTCGGTAGTGGGATTATGCGCTAGTCCGTTTATGGGTTTTTCCTCTAAATTCCTGATGTTTGAAGTGGAAGCTTTCAATGCTGACTGATGCTTCTGCTTCAGGATTTGCTTTTGGGCAACTTATTTATAAATAAAGCGGCTTTTCAAGGAAAACCCGCAAACTTGAAGAAGAATTATTATAATGAGCCGCATAGCCAGATGACGTGCTGGGGAGCACAATTCTCTGCCCTGGGGCGTGGAAATCCGGGTGCGTGCGCCGTGGGGGAGAGGTGACAGGGTGGTTATTTACATGTATAGGGTCGTAGTATATCCAGGGGACATTTGTGTGTGTGTATCCATATGATTTTCAAGACAGCCCTGGGTTGGTTTGTGCAGAGGAGGGGCCAGAAGCTCACAGAGGTCCAGAGCTTTGCCTGGTGACCCTGCTCATAAGAGGGGCCGCTCACATCTGCACCAAAGCAGAGCTCTTTCTGTGTTGCCAGCTTTCCCAGTACATGTGTTTCATTTCTTTCCCTTCATGGCTATTTCCCCCTCCTCTGTCTCCCCAGCATCCCTGTTCCCTTTGACCAGTGGGGAGTTCTGATTATTTTTGAGAAAACCGTTGCAATTCTTGGACCCTGAGAGTGAGGGAAAGTCTGCTCTTTGTTTGAAGATCGTTGGTATGACTTCTGAGCATCCTGCCCCGTGTAACTTCAGAACTGGGCAGGTGAGGGGGAGACTGGCTGGAAGCGCTGGGTCCCCAGTCCTGTCCCTCCAGCCTCCCAACCATCAGTGACTTTGCTGGTTTCTGTTTTCCAGCAGCAGCCTCTGCCTGTGCCCAGTGGACATTAGCAACGATTTCTTCCTTTTCTTTTTTTGGTCCTGCCTGTGTCAGTGTTCCGTGGTCTTACCACACCTGCTCTCTTGGGCGGGAAGTTATAAACGTGGACACAAGCTGTGCCACATGGTCTGGGTTCTCAGGGGGCTTGTGGCACATGGATGATGTTCATTTCAAACGGATAGAGGACGGAACAGTGTGGGAATGAGACAGATCACGTGGAGCATCTTGAGTCCCTCGTGCTGCGTTGCAGTGCCAGGCAGAGGGTAGGTGCTTAGTTGGTATTGCTGAATGAGATGGGGGATGGTCCCAGAGGTTGGCAAGGGCGGAGCACAGGCATCACCTGCGAGTGTCCAGAAAGACCAGCTCTAAAGGAAACCCTGTAACCCAAGGGCTCTGCCTAAGAAGCAGCATTGGTTTTGCTTGTGTTGCTTCTCATTCAAGTGAGGAGATTGGAGGTAGAAGGGAGGAGAGAGTGGGAGGAGGCTGGGCAGCGCACAGGGTGGTAATGGTGCAGTTGTTGGCATGGCCGTGGGCAGATGGCTGTGCTCTGAAGCCTTCAGTAAAGCTGCCACACCCACCAAGTGGCATGGGCCAGGTGTGTGTGTACATGCATGTGCACCTGGGCAGAGAGAGGAGAGGAAGGGATGCTTGCAAAGAATAGAACTTACAGAAGACCAGAATTCGGTGGAAGCAGCAAGTCAGAGCCAGAACACCTTCAGGGGAATCAGCAGACAGCTTGAGGGGCTTCCCATGGTGCATAGAAAGGTGAGAACTAGCAAATATATCTGGATTTTGAGGAGCAGTGCATGCTTTCTTCAGATCCATGCCTCTCTGTCGCTTTTTGTTGGTGGGATGTAAATTGGTGCAGCCACTATGGAAAACACTATGGAAGTTCGTAAAAAAACTAAAAGTAGAACTACCATGTGACCCAGCAATTCCACTCCTGGGTAATATATGTGAAAAAACCCCAAATACTACTTTGAAAAGATACATTTATCCCCCATGTTCGCAGCAACATTGTTTACAATTGCCAAGGTATGGAAGCAGCCATATCATATTGAAGTTCTATCAAGATGAATGGATAAAGAAGATGTGGTGCATATATACAGTGGAATATTACTCAGCCATAAAAGAGAATGAAATTTTGTCATTTGCAACAATATGGATGGACTTGGAGAGTATTATGCTAAGTGAAATAAGTCAGACAAAGAAAGAGAAATGTGATAGCACTTATATGTGAAATTTAGAAATAAAACAAACTAGTGAATAGAAAGGCAACAGACTCACAGATACAGAGAACAAAGTAGTGTTTACCAGTGGGAAGAGGTAAGGGAGGAGGGGCAAGAGAGGGGTAGGGGGTTAAAAGGTACAAACTACTCTGTGTAAAATAAATAAGCTACAAGGATGTATTGTGCAGCACAGGGAAATATAGCCATTTTTGGTAGTAACTTTAAATGAAGTATAATCTATAAAAATATTGAATCACTATGTTGTACACCTGAAATTTATATAATTTTGTGCAACTATACTTAAATACAAAAAATTTTTTAAAATAAACTTTGAATTTTAGGACGATTTTAGATTTATGGAAAAGTTGCACAGATGGCACCGTGTGCCCTCACCTAGCTCCCCTCTTGTTAACATCTTGCATCAACGTGGTGCATTTGGCTCAAGATTGGTACATTACTAGTTACTGCACGATTTGCTCTGATTTCCTTAGTTTTTACCTGATGTCCTCTTTCCGTCCCAGGACCCCACACAGGATACTACATTACGTTTCATCATCTTATCTCTGTCGCCTCCTCTGGGCTGTGACAGTTTTTGACTTTCCTTGTTTTTGATGACCTTGACAGTTTTGAGGTGTACTAGTCTGGCATTTTGTAGGATGTCCCTCAGTTTCAGTTCATCTGGTGTTTTTCTCCTGTCTAAACTGGGTAGTGGGTTTGGGGGAGAATGACCACAGAGGTGAAGTGCCCTTCTTAACGGACAGCAGAGGCATAACTGTCAACATGATTGATCACTCTTTTTTTAAAAAGAATTAAATTTATTTTTAATTTTTTCAGGGGGTAGATAATTAGGTTTATTATTTATTTATTTTAATGGAGGTACTGGGGATTGAACCCAAGACCTCGTGCATGGTAGGTACATGCTCTACAACTGAGCTATACCCTTCCCTCCGTGATTGACCGCTCTTGACCTTGATCACTGGTGACGCAGTCTTTGTCAGGTTTCTCTGCTTTAAAGTTACTGCTCAGCCCCTGCCCGTACTCCTCTCTGGCTGGAAGTCCCTGTGCCTAGTCCACACATCAGAAGCAGGGAGTTATGTTGTACCTCCTCCATAGGAGAGTGTCTGCATTAATTATTTAGAATTTTCCAGTACTGGAGACTTGTCTGTTCTCCCCAACTTATTTATTCAAACTTTTATTTATATCAACAGGGACCCTTAGAGATTTATTTTATACTTTGATTCATAATCCAGTCCTACATTATTTATTTTGTTGCTCAAATTGTTTGAACTTTGGCCATTAGAGGCTCTTTCATGTTGGTTCTCGTGTCTCTTAGACATGCCCCTATCCTTTTGTGTTGTTTTTGTTTTTTTGCTTTTTTGGTTTTTTGAGCATTTCCTTACTTGCTGTCACAACAAGATACTCCAGGTTCAACTTGCATTTTCCCTGCCCAGCCCTGGAATCTGCAATTCCTCCAGGAATCCCTGATTCCTTTCATTAGAGAATGGTGTTTAGAAGCCAAGGTCTGTGTGTTGAGGGTGCTTATGGCCATCAACATGCTGCTACTTCTGGACCCTCTCAGGACACAGAGCTAGGAAACAGAGTGTGTACTAACCTGTGTGCACCTACATATCTTCCCGTGCTTTTTGAATGCACGGCCCCATCTGATAGCCAAGCCCTGGATCACTCATGGGAGGCAGGCCTACATGTCTTGGAGTAGAAAGGAAACATGGGGTGGCTGAGTATGTAGAGCAGGAATAAACAAATGGCTTAGAGGACTGAAAGAACGTTTTCAAGGGACACAAAAAATATATAGCATAATAAGAGGAAAATCTGGGTAATGACCACTCAGTTTAAGAAATAGGATGTACAAATACAATTCAAGCTGTCGTGAATGTGCTTCCTAAACATGCTGGTGGCCAGGGAGGGCATGGTATAGCTCAGTGGTCGAGTGCATGCCTCTAGCATGCATGAGATCCTGGGTTCAATCCCCAGAACCTCCATTAAAAATAAATAGATAAGTAAGCTTAATTACTCTCCCCACCAAGAAAAGAAAAAACAAAACCAATCACACTGGTGAAACCTGTCAAAGTGAAATTACTGTTTATTATTTTGGGCTTTGGGGTTTTTATACTTTTACTCTGTTTTGTATGTTGTTTAACTCTAGAAAAATTATATTTTACTGTGTTCCAGCAACTTGACTTTTTGTTAACCTAGAACCTCTATGTGTATTTATCTTCTCAGTAATCCTGGGAAAAGCAGGAGGAATTCTTGGCGTTGTTCAGATAGAGAAACTGAGAACTTGCAGCAATGATAAGATTTTTTTTTTCCTATTGTTAGAGCCCAAATTTATGGTCTTTTTTTGGACAGAGGTGTTGAGATTTCATCCCAGAAGGGGAGACGAAATGTGTCTCCTTGGTCACTTCATGACCCTGTCTCTTCCTTTGGCTTGAACGACCTGCCCGTCTCCCTCAGCCTGGGATCCCAGCCTCCATCCAGATTTTTCAGGCTCCAGAATTTCTGATGAAATGAGGACTCATATGGTTGGTTCGGAGCCCCACCCCCTCATCACATCACTCCCTGCCAGCATCCGTGCCCGCATCCTTTGCACTCCTCCTGAGACTGGAAATAACGTGTCCAGCTCCAAGCCACCCCCTCCTTCTTTTAGCACCAGATGCTACCCTGGGACCTCCCCCTGCCCCCCAACCAGCACCGTTTCCTGCTCTCTACTGGCTACTTTTCTGCACATTCACACACACTGCTTTTATCTCCCATCTGGGTAAAGAGAAAAAAACTCTTGCTCCCACTTCCTCTTCCTGCTTCTGTCCTATTTTTCTGCTCTGTTTTGCTGTAGAACTTTGGGGAGGAGCTGTCTCTGTGCTGTTCCCAGTTCCTGTTCCTCCCCTCCCGTCCTCTCTGAAACCCCTGCAATCCAACGAGCCCCCCTCTACTGATACTTCTATCGACTCTGCTGAACCTGTCAAGGTCGCTAAGCCCCTCCAAGTCCTTGGATCTGGGGCTTCTTCCCAGCCCTCCTGTCACTTGTCTTGTCACACACGTGTCCTCTCCCTCCCCCGGGAAATGCACCTTCCCTTGGCTTCCAGGGCGCCATATGCCTGGGATTCTCTTCCCACTTGGCTCAGTCCCCTTACTGACCTCTGAGTGTGGGAGAGTCCCCGGGATCAGTCTATGGACGTCTTCTCTGCTCGATCCACACTCATACCCTGTTGACCTCACCCAGTCTCGTTACACTAAACCCATCATTTGCTGAAAAACCCCCAGCTTTTATCTTGGCTCTGACTTCTCTCCTGAATGCTGAGCTTGTATATCCAACTGCTCACAGAACATCTCCCCACGGAGGTCTGGTGGATCCCGACACAACAGTGTCCCCCACCATCCCCCAACCCTCCATCTCTCATCTCAGTAAATGGCAGCTCCATCCTTCCAGGTGCCTGGACCATGGACTTGGAGTCCACCTTGTCTCCCGTCTTCCTCTCAAATCCTCCATCTAATCTGTTCCAGAATCCCATATCTGGTCACCACCTGCACTGCTCCCAGCATCTCCCCACAGAATGGTTGCGCTGGCCTCAGGCTTCCTGTTTCTACCCTGATCCACACCTTTCCACCCAGGTCTCTCTCCATGTGGCAGCTGGGTTATTGCTTTACAGCTTAGATCACATCACTCTTTATTCCAGAAACTTCTGGGACCCCTGTCTCACCGACTAAAAGCCAGAGCCCCCCTGCTAAACTGTTTCTTCCCTGACTTTATTCCTAAGACTCTTTTCTTTTTTTAAAAAAATTTTCCTTTGTGGGGGGTTGGGAAGTAATTAGGTTTATTTATTTAATTTATGTATTTCTTAGTGGAGCTACTGGGGATTGAACCCAGGACCTTGTGCAGGCTAAGCATGCACTCTACCACTGAGCTACACCCTCCCCGACTTCCTAAGACTCTTTTCTGCAGATACCCACCTGGCTAGTGTCATCACCCTCCTCAGATGTTGGTGCACACGTGTCCCTCTCCACGGGGCCTCTGCACACGACGCGCTTAGTCCTAGTCACCCCTCGGCCACACTCGGGTTCCTTCCCCCTTAACTCTGGACTTCCTCACCGATGACTGCCTGCACCCCCTCCACTGAGGAAGAGCCTGGAAGCTGCAGGGGAGGAGGCGCTCCCTGGTGGGCTGTGCAGTGACAACAGTCTACACTTGCTATCGAGAGAGGCTTCCTTCAGTTTTGCACTCTGGCATCCACGTCTCACCCTTGTCCTGGCCACACAGGGCAAAGCCAGGCAACTTCTTGCTGCAGCCCTGGCCCGCCGCCCTGCCGCCCCGTGGCAGCCATCCCCACGTCCTCAGAACCCCAGGACCTTTCTAAGACCAGGTTGCTGGGCCTCTGTGGGTTTGTACCCTGAAAGGGTCCCGCACTCTGGCCATCAGGGTGGTGTGCACGTGGACACTGACTGGTGTGTTGATTTTCTCCCGCCAACCCCTGTCACCCCCGGTTGACACAGGCCCTGGTCCTTCCCCACCCTGCGCTTATCTGTGGGTGTTTGTTGCATTGACTAGAATGCAGAACGTAGGTCTTTTTCCAACATTTTAATTTAATTTAATTTAATTTAATTTAATTTAATTTATTTTCATTGAAGTGTGGTTGGTTTACAATGTTGTGTTAATTTCTGGTGTACGGCATAGTGATTCAGTTATACACATATATATATTATTCCTTTTCATTATAGGTTATTATAAAGTATTGACCATAGTCCCCTGTGTTATACAGTAGTCCTTGTTGTTTATCTATTTTATATATAGTAGTGTGTATCTGCAAATCCCAAACTCTCAATTTATCCCTCCACCCACCCCTCTTCCCCTCTGGTAACCACAAGTTTGTTTTCTACCAACATTCTGATTTTCAACCACAGTAAAAAATACATTTTACATCACCACCTAGGATGTATATACATAATTGATCTCAAACAGAAGTTTCAGGAAGTAGTTTTTATGCTCATGTGAGATGATGCATTCTAGGGTTTACAATGTTACAAAGTTATAGTATTCTCCCTTTTTTAAAAATAACTTTTTATAGGTTCTTTTCTTTTTTTGGTGGGGGGTAATTCGGTTTATTCATTCATTTTTGTTTAATGGAGGTACTGGGGATTGAACCCAGGACCTCGTGCATACTAAGCATGTGCTCTACCACTGAGCTATGCCCTCCCAGCCTCGACTTTGTTTTTAAAATTCTGGTTGCTGCCCAGTGAATGGAGCTGCTGATCTGCCTGTGGCTCCCGGCATTGGTTAAGCCATCACTCTCTTAAACATGCTCATCCTCTTACAGGTGAGAATCCCGAGCTGTAGGGAGTTACAGGTCCACACAAGGTCACATCAGGTAATTCACCAAAGAGCCGAGACTAGAACCCTGTCCTCTGATTCCCGTCCTGCGGCTTTTTTAGGCTCTCGTAATTAATTTTAATGACTGTACCATTGTGGCTTATTTAAATTACCCCAGGGAGGAACATCAGCTCTATTAAAGACATTTTATTGTATCTGCCCACCTGCTCTATTCAGGGAAATACATCCTTTGTGGGATTTCTTCTGGGTAATTAAGAGGGTCTACGAAGCCCGTTTATTATAGTCATCAATTTAACTGTAGATATAACGATTGAGTTAAATTTTAAAAAGCTGGTTCCATCTGCAGGAGCCTAGGAGTGATTTGAATTAGAGAAGGTGTTCACCAGAGCGCTACCTGGGTGCCTGGGGAGCCTGCTGGCCCCTGTGGGACTCTGGGCCGGTCCCACGTGGCACCCCGAGGGCAGAGCTGGGATGGCGGGTGGGGGTCACAGCCCCATCTCACTAGGCATGCTTGGGGCAGAACCTTGTGGGTGCTGGTCGTGTCTGTTGGCTGCTTGCTGCTCTGAACCCGGAGTTGTGAGAAGTGCGGGGTGTGAGGCCCCAGCTCCGCCTTGTGGACCCAGAGCCCGTGTGTTGACAAGAGCCAGGCTTTCTGTGCCCATCAGGATTGGAGCAGCTCTGATCTGAGGAGGATGGGCTTTTGGTTTCTAGTTTATACCCTTAAGTTGGTCATCCTTGGCCACCACGGGTCAGTCGGGTTTGGTGACCTGTTTAGGGCACCATGCCATGTGCTGGGATAATGGAGTCCTGGGAGACCCTCTGGGGAGCTGCTGTGTGGTGGGAAGGAGGGGTGATGTGCACAGCGTTCACCATGGTTTTAGGAAGTGGGAGTGCTGTGGGTGCAAGAGGCAGGCAGGGTTTAGATGCTCGGAGGGGAACAGGTCCGGAGGACATCGGCAGCAGGAGGAGCTGCACGAAGACCCAAAGGTGCGCAGGCCGGATGACACTGGGTACAGCTGGGGATGTCTTGTGTCTGAATGGAGGCAGGGGGTGGCCAGATTTTGGAAGGCTTTAAGTCACATGGTTAGCTCTTTGGACTTTATCCAGTGGGTCATGGGAGCCATTAAAAACTTTAATTTTTTTTTTTCACAAATTTTCAAATGTTTACAAAGCATGGCATGTCTTAATCCCTTTGGGCTGCTATAAGAAATTACCATAGACCAGGTGCCTGTAGACAACAGATATTTCTTTCCCACACTCCTGGAGGCTGGGAAGTCCAGGACCGTGGCACTGGCAGATCTGGGGTGTTTGGTGAGGTTCTTCCTGGCGTCCTCGAAAGGTGGAAGGGGGAACTAGCCCTCTGGGATCTCTTATAAGGACACAAATGCAGAGCCCTCATGACCTAATCATTTCCCAAAGGTCCCACCTCCTAATACCATCACATTGGGGATTAGATTTTCAACATATGAATTTTGGGGGGACACATTCAGACCATAACATGGTGAAATGCACAGGACATAAAGTGGATCATTTTAACCGTTTTCAAGTGTACCGTTCAGCAGCATTAAGTACATTCACATTGTTCTGCTGTCTTCACCACCATCTGCAGAATTCTCTTCCTCTTGCAAAACTGAAACTCTGCTCCCAATAAACACTAACTCCCCATCCCCTCCTCCCTCAGTCTCTGGCACCCACGATTCCACTTTCTCTGATTTTGACTTTTTTAGGGACCTCATATAGATGGAATTACACAGCTGTCTTTCTGTGACTGGCTTATTTCACTTGGCATAATGTCCTCAAGGTTCCTCTGCGTTGTCGCCTGTGCCAGAATGTCCTTCCTTTTTGAGGCTGAATAACAGTCCGTTGTATGCATCGACCACATTTTGTTTATCTATTCACCCGTCAGTGGACACTGGGGATGCTTTCACCTTGTGGCTGTTGTGAATAAAACTGCTAAAAATATGAGTGTACACATCTCTCTTCCAGTTCCTGCTTTCATTTCTTTTGGGGATGTATGCAGATGTGGAACTGCTGGATCATACAGTAGTTCTACTTTTAATGTTTTGAGGAACCTCCCTACCATCTTCCACTGATGGCATTATTTTACGTTCCCACCAGCAGTGCACAAGAGTTCCAGTTTCTCCGCATCCTTGCCAACATTTGTTGTCTGTTTTTTGGTTGGAGGTGATATCTCAGTGTGGCTTTGAGTTGCATTTCCCTGATGGTCAGCGATGTGGTTCATCTTCCCATGTGGGGGCAGTGTGTCCTCTGAGCAGGATTCCTGTGGTGGGGAGGTCTAGGGTGGTGGTGACATTGCCCTTGTACCTGTAGATCAGGCCCCCTACATGCTGCTTTGGTGGCTCCTGTGGGGACAGGTGTGTCCCCAAGCCTCAGAGGGAGCATGGTTTGGTTTGACATGTGCCCTATCTGCCCCAAATCTACTTCCTTTGCCCCAGGTCTGTGTTCCCACTACTTATGGGTTGAAGTTGGAGGAGCCAGGACAGCTCGGGGAGTATTGAAGGCCATGCCCGTTGCCATGGGTGCAGGCAGAAGTGTCAGTCATTATTGCTGCTCCTCCCCCAGAACTGCACTTCTCCACGCCCTCAAAGTGAGTGATGATCATGTGACTTGCTTTGGCCAATGAGATGCAAGCAGAAATAACAGCAGCTTTTGAGAGATGGTCCATGCCCTCTTTTCCCCAATCACATCTATCCTGAGCACATGTGGAGAAGGTGGTGCCCTATGATCAAACTGGCTGAGCTTTGCCTTTGAGAGTAGACCAGAGCCACAGAAGACTTTTTGAGTGAGCAAGACAGAAACAATTATTAGACGAGGGCACTGTGATTTAGGAGTTATTGTTACTGCAGCATAACCTGATCTGTCCTGACTGATGTGGAAGGAAAACCTGAAAAGTTATGTTAGGAACCTACAAAGATAGGTTGAAATTAAAAGGTAGCCTTTGGATGTAATTCCATATGCTTCTTAATAAGTCAAAGTATTGAACCCCACAGATAAAAAGGACAGTTTTGAGACAGCTTCTGGAGTGCATTTTCCTGTAGGTAAATCACGGACGTTAATTATCAGACGTTACTGGTTTCATCTTGCTGGCAGCACAGGGCTCTGGGCTGTGATTGCCCACTGCCCGTCCCAGGTGGGGCTGGTAGCTGGTGAGAACTCACAGACACTGTTACTCTGCCTGTACTTAATGACCTCTGTGTTTTCCAGTGCTTAGCAAATCCAGATTTAGCCAATTTAGATTTTAGGAGGCAATCCCAAGCTCTGCAGACCTCACTACACTTCCAGAGCAGGAGGGTCATTCTTTTCAGGATTTATTCACCACTATTTTTGAAAGCAGAAGTGCCTTTTGAATATCAGAACATTTTCAAGACCTTCCCTACTTGGCTGTAGTCATGTTTTTTGTACTATTTTGATCATTCAGTAACTATTCCTCAAACAAATACTTTTGTTTTAACTTTCTTTGAAAAAAAAATTTTTTTTTAAAAGGAGGTACTGAGGATTGAACCCAAGACCTTGTGCATGCTAAGCACGTGCTGTACCACTGAGCTACACCCTCCTCACAAGTTTAACTTTCTATTATAGAACTTTGCAGATATTTACAAAAGCAGAGAGGACTGTACCATCAGTTTCTGTTGTGGGGTTCATTACATCCCCTAAATTCATGGGTTGAATTCATAACCCCCAGGACCTCAGGATGTGACTGTATTTGGAGATGGGGCCTTTACAGAGTCAGTTAAGTTAGTACGAGATCAGAGAGTCCAATCCACTATGATTGGTGTCCTTGTAAGAAGAGGAGTTAGAACACAGACACGCATAGATGGAAGATGATATGAAGACACAAGGAGAAGATAGCCACCCGCAAGCCAAGCAGAGAAGGCTTAGGAGGGAGCCACCTTGCCAACACCTTGATCTTGGACTTCCAGCCTCCAGAATTAGGAGGAAATAAAATTTCCAGGCTCTGGTCCTTTGGGATGGCAGCCCAAGCCAACTGATACAATCCCATGAACTCCTCTCCACCTTCACTATTCAAGCAACCTTCCTGACTGCCTCTGAGGTCCCAGGAGCACGGGGCAGACCACTGAGAACGAGAGATGGCACCTGACCCCGGGAAGCTCACTGTCTGAGGAACTGGAAATATTCACAAGAAGCTGTAATTGACTATAATTACACGACATCTGTATACCTTAGAAATCATTGCCAGAACCAGTGGGTCTTCCAACACTGCTGGGTAGGCAGATAAATTCTCTAAGTCCTCAGATCATTGCCTGTTCCTGGGCTCACCATTTCAAAACCAAGGCTCCAGGCACGTGATGGATTTGTGGTGTGAGCAAATGAACATGGAATGAGCCGTGTGGTCCAGGCAGCTTTGCCCCAGTCTGCCCAAACCTGTCACATGGACTGGGACTCAGGCCACCTCCAGAGCAAGCCTGACCTAGGAGGAGCCAAGATGCAAACCCCATTTTTTACCTAGTAAAGAAGTGAGGGCGTCACCCTGAGAAGGGCTTCATTTGCTCATGGCTAGGTTCATAAGCATCCCTTTAAATACCAAATCCCTGTGTGCATTTAAAAATACCCAGTTCGCTCAGAAACAGAATGCAGAGTGAAAGATGCCAGATGCAAGAAATACATAGATAGAGTGCAGTTCCGTTTATACGGTGCTTCCAGAAAGGCCTAACTATAGGGAAAGAAAACAGATTCGTGGTTGCCTAGGTTTGAGGATGTAAGCGGGGATTGGCTGTGAGGGACATGTGGGAGTTTTGGTTGGCATGGCAGGAATGTTCTAAAACTGCATTGTGGACGTGGTTGAGCATCTGAATACATTCACTAAAAATCGTCACCACTTATAATGGGCGAATTGTATGTGCAAATTATACCTTGATGAAAGAAACAAACAAACAAAATCACTGCTTTCAGCCTGGAAAATCAGGTTTGGGGGCTCTTCTCAGAGGAAGTAGGCTCCGAGCTGGTTGTGGAAGACGGAGTGCCTTTGGGTAAGGAGAAACCACTGGCGGGGATTCCAGATGGAGGAACCCCATCCTGGGGAGAGGGCAGGCAGGAGGTGGGCAGGGAGGGAAGGAGCAGGTGGTCCAGGTGAGAACACTGGGGCGTGGAACGGATGCTCAGTAATTCTCAACCCTGGTTGCATGTTCCAGCCTCCTGGAGAGTGTGTCTAAAGCACAGGTGCCTGGGACCTGTGGATTTGGATTTAACTGGTCTTGGACAGATTCCAGGTGTAAATTAAAAAAAAAATTTTTAAGGAAACAATATTTGAATTCTGTCATTTCTTTTTTTACTTATCGACTGGAATGCTTCTATAGACACCCCCTCATCTATTATACAGCTAACTGGGGGAACATTTCATAGAGAAAAGGCAGGGCAAACACATCATTCTTTCACTTCATTTCCCAGTTTCCATGATGATAAACGTGTTTCCCATGACCCTCCAAAGATGACCAATACGTTTGGTAAAATTTGTCTATTTTAATTGAAGTAGAGTTGACTTACATTAACTTAACATTACACTACATTGACTTACATTATTTATATTCATGTCAGGTGCAGAACATAGTAATTCTATATTTTTAGAGATTACACCCCGTACAAAATTATTATAAAATATTGACTATATTCCCTATGTGGTACATTACATCCTTGTAATTTACTTATTTTATACCTAGTAGTTTGTACCTGTTAAACCCCTTCACCTATTTTGCCTCTCTCCTCAACCCAACCCACTGCCCTCTGGTAACTACTAGTTTATTCTCTGTCTCTGTTAGTCTATTTCTTCTTTGTTATATTTGTTCATCTGTTTTATTTTTTATGTTCCACATAGAAATGAAAACATACAGTATTTGTCTTTCTCTGTTTGACTTATTTCACTAAGTATATACCCTCCTGGTCTCTCTATGTTACTGCAAATGGCATTACTTCATTATTTTTATTGCTGAGTAGTATTCCACCATGTATATACACGATAATCTTCTTTATCCATTCGTCTGTTGACAGGCACTTAGGTTATGTCCATCTTGGCTATTGTAAGTAATATTTCTGTGAACACTGGGGTGCATATATTTTTATGAATTAGTGTTTTCATTTTCTTTGGA
Source organism: Camelus dromedarius (assembly GCF_036321535.1). Taxonomy (NCBI): domain Eukaryota; kingdom Metazoa; phylum Chordata; class Mammalia; order Artiodactyla; family Camelidae; genus Camelus; species Camelus dromedarius. The sequence goes on from NC_087464.1 coordinate 4,650,344, forward strand.
TAAATACCCAGGAGTGGAATTGCTGGATGGTATGCTAGTTCTGTTTTTAACTTCTGAGGAACCTTGATAATGTTTTCCAAGGTGACTGCACCAATTTACATTCCCACCAACAGTATACAAGGGTTTTCCTTTTCTCGACAGCCTCTCCAACATTTGCAGCTATTTTTTCCCACTCAGTTGGTTGTCTTTTTGTTTTGTCAATGGTTTTCTTTTCTGTGCAAAAAAGCTTTTAAGTTTAAGTAGGTCCCATTTGTTTATTTTTGCTTTTGTTTCCTTTGCCTTAGGAGACAGATTCAAAAAAATATTGCTACAATTTATGTCAAAGAGTATTCTGCCTATGTTTTCTTCTAGGGCTTTTATGGCTACCATTCTACTCTTTCATTTCCAATTTTATTTATTTGGGCCCTCTCCCTTTTTCTCTTGATGATCTGGCTAAATTTTTATCAGTTTTGTTCATCTTTTCCAAAAATCCCAGCTCGTAACTTCTTTGTCTTTTCTGTTTTTTTCTCTCTATTTTATTTCTGCTCTTGATCTTTAGCATTTCTTTCCTTCTGCTGACTATGGGCTTTGTTTTCCTTTTTCTAACACTGTTAGATGGAAAGTTAGGTTGTTTATTTGAGATTTTTCCTGTTTCTTGAGGAAGGCATGTATTGATATAAATATCCTTCTTAGAACTGCTTTTGCTGTGTTCCAGAGGTTTTGGAAAGTTGTGTTTCTATTTTCATTTGTATTTTTTGATTTCCTCTTTGGTTTCTTTGTTGACTCATTAGTTTCTTATTAGGATGTTGTTTAGTCTCCATGTGTTGGTTTTTCTAGTTTTCTGTCTATAATTGATTTCTAGTTTCATACTGTTGTGGTTGGAAAAGGTGCCTGATATAATTTAAATCTTCTTATATTTACTGAGAGTCATTTTGTGACCTAGCATGTGATCTTTCTTTTTTTCATTTTCATACTCATTTTCATCATTTATTCATCTGCAAATGTACAACACATAATTATAACCAGCAAATGCATATTTCCTTAGTTTATAATCATTTTTTCATTCTGTGTAATATTTTACTTAATTGATGAGTCATAATTTATTTGAATACTTCCATGGGGTCAGATTTACAAGTTTTTTTCCGTTTTTCTCTCTTTAAGTTTTACCATTTTAATTATGATATGTCTTGGTGTGAGATAATAGAAAATATATATTGGTCTCTGCCCCTGGTTCCTGACTGAGGGTTCCTGAAACCCACAGAATTCCCTGGGAGAGAGGAGTGTCTTCTGTTCTAATGAGGGGACTCTGGGTGGGCTCCTGGTTTTGAACTGATCATCAAAAAGATCAAGCCATTGTTAGAAGTTTGGAATTTTCAGGCCTAACCTCTATTCTCTTGAGAAGAGAATGGGGCTGGAAATGGAGTTGATAATCACACCTACATGACAAAGCCTTTGTAAAAATCTCAGAGTTATGGGGTTCGGAGAGCTTCCAGGTGGGTGAACACAGCCATGTACTAGAAAGGTGATGCTCCCCCACTCCATAAGGATGGAAGCTCCTGACCTCGGGATCACCCACCTCCCCCATCTCCAGACCTCACTCGATGTGTCTCATCTGGCTATTTATCTGTACCCTTTATCATGACCTTTGATACAATGGTGAATGTAATTAAGTGTTTCCATGAGTTCTGTGAGCTACTCAAGTAAATTAATTGAACCCAAGAAGGGGATCACGGGAACCTCAGATTTACAGCCAATCAGCCAGAAGCACAGATGACAACTTGGACTTGTGATTGGTGTCTGAAGTGTGTGGGGACAGCCTTGTGGGACTGAGCCCTTAACCTGGGGAATCCGATGCCAGGAAGACACTATCATAATTGAATTAAATTATAGGACACCCAGCTGGTGTTGCGCAGAATTGCTTGGTGTGAGAACACCCCACACACTTGGTGTCAGACGTGTGATTGTGTCTGCAGTGTGAGAGTTAAGGAGAAACACAGGATGAAGGCTGGATTGTTCCCAATTCAGCCACCCAGTTCTCCCAAGACCATTTTTTAAAAGGTTCTCTCTACTAACATTTTATTTAGGAATTCTACATCATTATTACTAAGGGAGACTGGTATGTCGACTTCTTTTATTAAATAACCTTGATGTTTCCATCTTTTTCTATGCTCTAGAATAATTTAAGTAGCATTGATACTATGCATTCTTTGAAGATTTGATAGAACTCTCCTGTGATGTTATATACATTTGAAGATGTTTCTATTTGTTTCAATGGAAATTGGTTTGTATGTCTTTATGTGTCTACTGAGGTCAGTTTGGGTAATTACGTTTTCCTAGAAAAGTACCCTTTTAAAAATCCTGGTGCACATTTATTAGCACAGCAATGTAAAAAGTGGCTTCTAATGATTTTTTTAATGTGCTGTTTTATTGGTTATTTCCCTAGTAGCATTATTTCTTATTTTGTGTCTTTGTGTGTTCTCTCTCTCTCATAATGAGGTTAGATAGTGGCTTGCCTACCTGGTTTTTTCCCTAAGAATCAGCATTTCGTATGTTTGTTCTGTTGTTTTTCTCTGTTCTGATTCATGAATTTTCTACTCTGATTTGTCACTCTGCTCTCACTATGGTCATTTGGAAAAAGAAAAAATTTAATTGACATCTTTTATTATATACTAGTAGTTCGAATGGCTCTAGATAGATAGGTAGTTACCACAAGTACTGGAAGAAAACACAGATAAATTCTTTTATAATCTGCAGGTGGGAAGAATTATGATTAAGAACCCAAAAGCAACATAAGAAAAGATTGACAAACTCAACTGCATTAGTTAAAAAAAAAACTTTTATAATAAAGGAGAAAACACCATAAGCAAAGTGAAAAAAAAAACCAAATAAGGAAAAATTAATTGCAACAGAAATCACAAATTTCATTTCCCTAAAATATGAAGTTAATGAAAATGAAAAGGAAAAAACCAAAAACCCAGTAGAAAATGGCAGAAAGTTGTGAACAGCTAATTTATGGAGAAATAAATGCAGATGGTCTTTTAAGTGTATGAAAAGGTGTTCAACCTCTCATGGAAGAGAAACGTAAATTAAAATTTGAGTAGGGCTGTAGCTCAGTGGTAGAGTGTGTGCTTAGCACGCGTGAGGTCCTGGGTTCAATCCCAGGCCTTTAATAGGTCTTCCTTTATGTCTTTCAACAAAGTGGTGGAATTTTTCTGTAAAGGTCTTGTCTTTTTTATACTAGCTTGAATCCTAGGTATCTATTTTTGGCCACTGTCCAGGACATGTCTCTCTGGAAATGACCTTTTGTGAGTGTTGAGGTCTGTGTGTTGATCTGCTGTCCAGCAGTCTTGCCCAGTTGTTTGTAGTCTTTGGGATTTTCTCTGTGGACAGCGCATCCCCTGCAAATAATGTCAGTAGGATTCCATCCACACCAATCCTCATCCTTTGATTTCTTTTTGTTTTCTTCTCTCTGTAGTTAGGAGTGACAAGACAGTGTCTGGCAGAAGCAGTGATGCTGCGAATTCTTGTCTTGTTCCTTCCTGTGGGGGGCTAATGGTCTCCCATTCAGTACGGAGCTTGCTGTGGGCTTGCGTGAAATGCTCACTGCTTGTGAAGCATCCCCTCTGGCCCTCATTCGCTCTAAGTCCCCCTCCCTTTAGTTACAGCTGCTTGTTGAACGTTATGAAGTCGTTTTCCCACATCAATGAGGCATCTGTTAATGAGATGACAGGGCACTGATGAATAGTGGTTCTAGTATTATGCCGACTTGACGTTCCGGGGATAAACCCACACTTCATCATGGTGTGTTGGCTTAGACGTGGCTGGGTTCACTTGGCTAGTGTTTTATTTGGGACTTTTGCATCTGTGTTTATAAGTGAGTTTGGCTAGAGTTGACCTCTCTCATTCTTTCTTCCAGGGGAGGGGTAGGCTTGGGTGACGGGGTGGGCAGCGATGCAGCCAGAGGTGGGCCTGGCCCCACCTGCCAGTCTGGACACATGGACGGGCCCTTGGAGAGCAGGGGCAGACCGGGTTGGGGGAGGTTTGAGACAGACAGCAGGCGTGATGGAGGCCAGACGGATGGAGGACAGGGACTTGGACACAGCTCCCCAAGGTCCGTGGGACTCTTGTGGGTTTCTGGAACCTTCAGCATTGCTGCAGGTGGGCTCTTTCTGTTGGGCAGTTGTGGAGCAGAAAACCCTCCTGCAGGTGGCCTCCCCCACGCCCATCACTGCGCAGGTCCCAAGTGTGGCCTCCTTGGTGTAGACGCTGCTCTGTTGAGGCCTATGGGGGACATGGGCAGCTGGGTAGCCATGTATCCCTGACATCACCCAGGTCCCGGGGAGAGCCTGGACTTGACGGTGTCCCCAGGCCAGTGTGAGCAGATGGTGTTCTCCCTGGTGCAGTCTCTTGGACGGAGGCTCAGTTCAGGGTGAAGCGGACCTGGGGCCCTCTGACCCTGGAGGTGTGGCCTTAGCTATGACTCTGAGCAAGTCACCTACCTCTGGATACTAGATCTTCAGGTGTAAGACAGGCAGACAGAGAGGTCCAAAATTGATTTTGCTGATCCTTCTTTGGGTGTTTATATCAGTCAGTGAAAGAAAGAAAGGAAGGAAGAAAGAGAGAGAGAAGGGAAGGAAGAAAGGAAGGAAAAGAAAGAGGGAGGAATGGAGGGTGGGAAGGGAGGAAGGAAGGACAGAGAGAGGGGAGGGGGGAGGGAGAAGGGGAGGGGAGGGGAGGAGCAAGCCAACATGGTAGCTGGCTGGTCACCAGAGCAGTGCCTACTTATGAGTCTAAATAAGAGAACATTTCAACTGTACTTCAATTTTTAAAAAGTCAAATAAAAAAAAGAGAGAGAGTACATTTCTGTCAGAAAGCTGCCCGGAGCTTTTCTGTAAGCACTCATACGTGAACCAGGGTCAAAGCTGTCTTTCGGAGAGTGGGAGGTGGTGCAGAAATGTTGGCTATAAATTGTGCCTTTTCGCCTACACGGTTGGTAGACTCCCAACTGACCATTTAGGCTTGTCCTGTTGATTTTGGAGAAGTAAGTTAAGATTGGCTTGAGTTCAATCTAATTTCTGCTAGATTTTGATTGTGTAAGGCTTGAATGGTGGACCTGCCTCCATGCTTGTAAAGGGTTAAGGATTTTGTGTAAACCACAGCGAGCACAGCCCAGTATTTTGACCCAAGGCAGGACTCAATGCAACATAACTGAGCTTTCATTCTGTTGCTCTCTGGGCTGGCAAAGTCCTGTTACCTCCCTGGGCCTCAGTTTCCTCACTTATGAAGACACTTGAGGTAACAGAAAACCCATCCCACAGTGACGTAAACTTTTCTTGTGTAAGTGAACAGTGTCGGTGGATGGTTTCAGGCCAGGCTTGATCTAGTAGCTCGACCTTGCTATCATGGGTTCAGTTTCCTTCTCTCAGCCTTCTCTTCTATTATGTCAACTTCATCCTAAGACCGTTTTAGTAAGAATATTCTGATTGTGTATATTTCTGCTTTGGCAATACAGGGTTTATATTTGGTCCTCAGAGTACCCATGTCTTATTTAAAGTCTAGTCACAGGAAAATAAATGGATAAAGATGAACCCAAACAAAACAAAACAAAACAGCAGCTTATCATGATAAAGCCAGACTGGAAAGAGGCCTTTGACAGCCAGGACCACCTCAAGGACACACTGATGATGTATTGAGAGCTGCTTCCTGGGAGCATTGCATGCCTGCCTGAGGGGCTGGCGCCCAGCCTGCTCTGTAGACTCGGGGTTAGAGACCTCAGTCATTGCCCGGCTTCAGTGATGACTCCAGGTTATAGTCATCTCTGTGTGAAAATGAAAACGATCATGAAATACATCAGGCAGCCTTGCACATGGATGAAGGTCCTAGCACATACAAGGTCACAGGTGTATCAGGGGTGGAGGGGCCTTTGGTGAAACTGGGAGTCATTTTATGTTGCCTGCCCATGTCCCTGCTTTGCAAGCCGGCTGTGGGATTCCCCGGAGAGAAGACCCTGCAGAGACAGCACTTTCCCCTTTTGCTGGGCTTGGATTACCGTCAGAAGCCGGAGGTTTGGCTGGTGTTAACACTTCTGCAAACAATTTTGACCCTGCCACATCTCCCTGTGTGTGTTCTGGCCCTGTGTGGGGAGGGGTATGCAGGTGACACTTGCCTGAGCAGACCCCTGTCTTGAAAGTGAAATTCATTTCCTTGCCTTTATTTTCCAGATGAGAGGCTGGGTCTTGGTGGCACATGTGTGGGGAGTGATGGGTTTTAGTGTTGACATGAATCCTGCTGCCAGGGTCCTGTGCTAAGATGCACTTTGCGGGGGCCTCACATGGCATTTTTCTTTCTTTTCAGTTTTTGCCAATACATTATTTTCTACAGTCTCTTCTAGGATACTTTAAAAAAAAAAAAACAACCCAAACTCGACTTTGACTTTTCTCCTAGCGGCTGGGGTGGGATGTGGAAGCCCCCAGGTTATGTGGTCCATTGACTAGGTGGCCTCCAGGAGGGGTGTCATCTTGGACCCCCCCCCCAACTATCAGCATGTGAGAGAGCCACCACATCACTCCCAGGATGGGCTAGAGGGTCCTGGTCTGCAGACAGCTCTGCTCAGCTGAGCCCGTTCACCCACCAGGTGGAGGTGCCTCCCAACCAGTGACTCCCAAGACAGAATCCTGTCTTCTCCTGGACACTCATGATTCGGGAGGGTGTGGGTCCAGGGGATGTGTGGGAAAGGATTTCAGAGTGGTTTAATGGGACTTTGTGACCCAAACCACCCAGGCCACTCATTGGTTCCACCACCAGTGGGCCAGGGTCCTGCTGAGGTGTAAGTGGTGCTGGGAGACCCTTGACCTGCCTACCGCAAGAACTCGCCTCCCTCTGGACTAATGAACTTCCTCTCTGAAAATGCAGCATCCCAGGAGGGCATCTGGACCCTCCTGGGTAAGCTCCCAGTGACTGGGGTTTGGCTGCTGGGGGTACGCAGGGGACAAGCTAGGGGATCCTGGAATCGGGGAGAAGAACCCTTGCTTTGTGCCAGGTGCCATCATTAGGGACCTGGGTCTGAGGTCCCCCCAGCTGAGGGGCTCACAGAGGGTGGCAAAAGGCACTTCTGGGGGCAATGAGTGCTCGGGTTGGGGTGGCTGCAGGGCAGCAGGGCTCGGCTGACTTTCTAACAAGAGACACATGAATTTCCCTTAGTATCTGGTGGCGCCGCAGTGAAGCCACATGGGCGATCCCATGATACCAGTTTACAGAAGGTTACTATTGTCCCCATTTCACAGCTAAGGAAACGTCATAGGTCACAGAGCTACTGAGTCCAGAGCCAGAATGCTCCCTCAGGCCCCTGACTTGGCCCCTCAGCCTTGATTTTCTCCAAGGAGGAAAGTCGACCATTATCCTGAAAGCTGTGGAGGGCCTGAGGGAGCTCTAGGTCCTGCGGGTCTTCTCTGTTTCTGATGCGGAGCCTGAAGTTCCGGGTGATGGGGGATGGTTGTGGCCACAGCTCATAGGCACGGAGGTGGGATTGATGTCAGATCTTGGACTGAGACACCGCATTACCTCACTGCCTTCCTCCCATCTCTGGTGCCATCCAACTCTGTGCCCAGATAGCTCCATAGCAGGGCTGCCTGCCGCCCCAGCTCTCCACAGGGATGAGCTCGAGGTGGCCACAGCAGGGAAGTCTGGGGACATCACACCCTTTGAGCTTGTGTCTGAACTGGGTCCTGGCTGGCTGAGGAGAGATGTTTTAAACCATCACAATTCCCAGTGCAGCTAGAGCCCTTCCCTGACTGCATCTCCTTGTCCCCCACACAGAAGTAACTATTGTCCAAGTGTGATGTTTAAACTTCCTACATTTGTAAGCGTACCTCTGTCTATTATTTTTGCCCATCTTTACTCATGCTGTAAATGATACCAAATTGTGTGCTTTTTCTGTAGCTTGCCTTTCTTTTGCTTCACCTTGTGTCTGTGAGATTCAGCCCTGTGAAAATGCGCAGCTGTAGTTCCTACTTTTTCACTGCTGTGTGACGCGACGTTTCCTCATAGGCACGTGCTGGTGTCTGTTCTCCACTGGTGGATGCTTAGATGGTTTCCGGTTTCTTGCTGTTACAGACGAGGCTGTTAGGAATACTCAGTGTGTCTCTGTGTGACCACAAGCCAAATTTGTCTGGGATATTTAGCCAAGATTGGAATTGTGACAGGCGAGAGTGCAAGCGTCTTCAAGTTTCCTAAAAGCAGCTCACTTGGTTTCCAAAGTGGGTCTCCTGATGGGCAGTCCCCCTTCTCCGCTTCCTTGACAACACTTGGTCTTGTCAGATGTTTTTAGTTTTTGTCCATCTGGTGGGGAAAGTGGAATCTATCAGGGGTCTTCATTTGCATTTCTCTGCCTGCCAGTGAGGTTGAATATCTTTTCATATGTCTATATGAAACTTATATATATATTTATTTCACACATTTAATATTCTGTGAATTCGTGGTTCATACCCTTTGCTCATTTTTTGGTTTTCTTATCGATTTCTTAATGCGCCTTCATTTGGCTTATGTATGATAAATGTCTTTCTCCATTTCTTCCTACCAACATAATGTAGAAGGCAAGAGCATGGACTCTGGGGCCAACTGGCAGAATTACATCCCAGCCCTAGCTGCTGTGTGTATGGTGATTTATGTTTCAATGTATCGGAAACTTTCCATTTTATTCAAGAAATCGGTTCCATGTTAAAAGCCTTGATTAAAGAGAGTTTTTATTTTTTAAAAAACCAAACTCCCCGCATGGCCCTGATACCTTTTCTGTGCCTCAGTTTGGGCATCTGTAAGATGGGTGTGATGGGCATCGTCACCCCCTCACGGTGGTGCTGGGAGGATGCATCGCCTCTGGGTCATGATAGGCACAGGACGGACTAAGTAAACCGTGTTGCGCTGGCCCTGCATGGTCCCATCAGACCGCAGGCGTGCTCTCCCTAGCGCCGTGTCCTCGTTTGACGAGATTGGCAGACAGTTCTCTCTGGCTCCCAGCCACCTGGATGACCCTCCCTTCAGCATCCCCAAGCTGCCTGAATAGAAAACGAAGTCCCAGGAGACGATGAAGGGATTGGAAGGCAGCAGCCTCCATGCAACAAAAACAAAAACCTCGCTTGCTAAGGGGAAAGTCCTAACGAGGAGAAGCAGGCAAAGCCGGGCGCCGAGGGTTGGTCTCAACCCTGCGCTTCACTCCTGAGGGTCTGTCTGTGCAGACCCCCTTGCAGACCCTCCTTTCCCCTCGCCCTGGCCTGAAGCTCCACTTCTTTATACCTCAAAGCCAGGCAGGAAGTCCAGAACACAAGATGGTTTAACATCAAGGGAGGATGTAGCTCAGTGGTAGAGTGGATACTTAGCATGCACGAGATCCTAGGTTCACTCCTCAGTATCTCAATTAAAAAAAATTTTAAAGATGATTTAATTTCGAGAATCACTGGAGAAATACGTCAGTGTCGCAGTGTCAACACCCTGCCACCAAGAGCACAGGGAGCTGGGCTTCTGTCCCCGAAACACGGTCTGCTGCTCAAGAACAAGTTTATCCAGGATGGAGGTCCAATTGGGTCAGAACACCTTTAGTTGATTGAACCTCAACGTTAATAAATTAGCTCAATACTGCAGTCAGGAGTTCTTGGGTTTACTGAGTAGAACCTCAGAGGATTTTACAGAAAAGCAAACACAGAAAACAATTAGGTAAAGTTGCTGAATATTAGAACCAGTTTGGGTTTATAGCAAATTTCTGGGCTTTGAAACGGATGAACTATACCACCTCTCTATTGTAAACTCTGCCTTTGGGAGGCCTCTTGGGCCCCACAGAAGGAAAACAGAGAGACCCCTTCGGCAGAACGGTCCCTACTCAGTAAACTGATTGCATATGAAGAGTCTCTGTATGGGAATCCGGGGCAGGAAGTGAGGAATCTAGTGGCAAATGTTACACATCCCCTGTGGCCCCTCACTTCCAGACTTGGAAAGATGAACTTCCAAGAATGGAAGGGTTTTTTTTTTTTTTTGGGGGGGGGGGATGGTATAGCTCAGAGGTAGAGTGCCTGCTTAGCATGCACGAGGTCCTGGGTTCAATCCCCAGTACCTCCATTTGAAAAATAAATAAACCTAATTATCCTCCAAAAAGAATGGAGGTTTTGGACCATTTTAACAGTAGCAATTTATGTGTTATTCTTAATTAAATATTTGCAGATCATGTTTAGAAGCCACCTTCTCAGTCAAAACAATTGTTTTTGAAACTTGGGAGAGGAAGTGTAAGTCCAGTTTGTCCCCCAAACAGTTGCACAAATGAGAATCTTAAGGTTTGAGCTTTTTCTTGGCTAAAGATCCAGCTTCTTGCCCACAAGGAGAAGAAGAATCCAGGCTGGTGTCTATAAACAGAGTTACTAGCATGTGGAGACTTGACTTTGAAGCTAGCTTGGGGGCTCAGTTGTTTCAAATTTAAGCTTTTGACTTATAAGCAGCCCTCAAGCTGGGGCATCCCAACTGGATCATCACTGTCCCCCAGCCCTCAGCCCTCGTCCCCATAACATGGGCTGCGTCTTCCTTGTCCATCTGGCTCCGGGGACCAGGAGCTCCCGTCTGAGGTCAGCCCCTGTTTCCCCACGGTGACTGATCTATGGCCAGTTCTTGGCATGGTGTCCTGGGGCCCCAGTCCTCTCTCTGCTGTGTGATGACCCTGCTTTGCCCGTTTGTCCCTGAGGAAGCAGCAGACCTCCTGCCCCTACCCCTGTGCCACAATAAACAACATATATCCCAACATGGGGGAGCATTCACCGCCCCCCCCAATTCCATCCTGGGATTCCAGCCACACCCGAGGGCACATCTCACTGCATCCCACCTTGGGCAGCTTGGCTGAGTGGCGGGGCCAGGTCCCAGGAAGCCACCTTGAGCAGCAGCTTACCTGCCAGAGGTTGACCTCTGCCAACTGACCATCGCTTCCTTGAGACAGCCCAGTGTAGGTAAGCCCCGAGTCCACCTGGGCAAATGTGAACTCCCATTCCAAGCTTTCCTTCATGCAAAGGTGCTGAGAGTCCCACAAAGACCTGACTTTCAGTGCTGGCTGCAGCCACCAGCCTGGTACCAGGAGGAGCCACACATGAACTGGCGGTGCTGCGCTGATGGTCCGCCTTCAATGCACCTTTGTAAGGTGCTCATCAAATTCCACTTGTTCGACATCACAGCATCCCAGACATCCCCACACCTGTGTGCCCAGGGCCCAGCCCCTTACAAAGCACAGGGTTGCCATTTAACTCGAGGAAATGCAACCAGAGTTCTCAGATCACCTGGAAGAAAAAATTCGATTTCAGACAGTGGGTTGGTGATTCTGCTGTGCCGGCCTCCGGGAGATCAGTCTACCCATCTCCATGCAGACTTCCCGCCTCTGCCCTGGACGTGTGACCTCCAGCCCCTGCCCCTTACTCCCAGGTGCCCTCCCAGGGGCCCTCCCAGGTCTTGGAGTCCATGAAACCTGAACTTTGCGGGAAAGGGCTTATGAAGATTGGTTCTGATGCCCACTGCCACCAGCCCAGCTCCTGCCTGTGCTCCAGTGCCAGAATCTCCCAGTCTGGGTGAGGGTTCCCATGAGCTGGCCTGTCACTGGCCGTGGCCCTTCTCCCGGCCTCAGTGGCTTCCTCTCTCCGGCCCCTCCCCCAACCACCAGGTCTGCCGCTGGGCCTTGAGGGTCTTTCTGGATCTGGGACCCCCCAACCGATTCCCCGGCCAGAATTTCAAAGGCAGCTGACCCCCTTCTTCAGCAAATTGATGAACCATCCACTCAAAATGCGATTTAGAATATCTGTTTACCTCCCGAGCATCTGGAAACCTGGCATTTCAAAGGCTATGTTTGAGCCGAGATCCAATTTACTGCCAGAAACGTGCGTGGAAAGTAACGGAGACCCTCCGATGGCAGTGGAAGTGGCGTCTTGTGAAAAAATTAATCCTGAAACCCAGTGCCGACTCCCCAGCAACCGAATTCATAAGGGAACCGAACCTCGTGGGGCTTGAAGTCAGGCAGCGGAAGGGCTTTTTGCTGGAAGTGTTTTCCCCTGTGCCTGAATCCTGCTGTGGCTCCAGCCCTGGGGCAAGGGCCTGTCTTTCTCTCCGGGTGGATTCCCGGGGCTGGGGGCTCTGGACCCTGGAGAAGCCCGACGTCAGCACATGGACAGAAAGTGCCTCTGCAGAACCTTCTGGGCTCCTATGACTCTGTATTTCCTGTTTCACCAGGGAAGTTGGGCTACTGGATGATACCCTAAAATAAGACCAATCTGTGAAATGGGCCACTAAGTTGGAAAGTGGAGTGTTTTAGCATCGTGGGGGTACATGTGTACTGCATTTCCAGCTGGAGGTTGAGCAGGATGAGGGGGTTATTGCAGGCATGCTTGTCAATCCCTGGAAGAGCCGGCTCTTGGATTTCCCTCCAGTCACAAAGGACTGAGAGGGTCCCTCCTGCATCCAGAGTGGGTCGGAAGGGAACGAGGACACGTGTGTGGCACAAGAAGGAATGGGCTGGGCCATCCACAGCTGGGGAGAGCCTGAATGTTCCACTCTGTGTTTGAATCTCCGGGTTCGTCCTGGCTGCTGGACCGGTGTGGGCCGCCTGGGGGTGCCTGGCCAGGTGGTGGGTGGACACGGAGTCAAGGAGGCAACAGCTGACCCCCAAGGTCTTCCTGGATCTCCACACTTGCGACTTTGTTGGACTTGTCTTTAAGATGAACTGTAGTAGGGGGTGGGGATAAATTAGGAATTTGGGATTAGCAGATGCTAACTACTGTATATAAAATAGATAAACAACAAAGTCCTACTGTACAGCACAGGGAGCTATATTCAATACCCTGTAATAGCCTATAATGAAAAAGAATGTGAAAAAGTGTGTATATATTTCTATAACAATCTAAAGGGGATGGAGAAAGCTTAAAAAGACAGAATCACTGTGCTGTACATCAGAAACTAACCCGACATTGTAAATCAAGTATACTTCAATTTAAAAAAAAGAAAAGGAAAAAAAAATAGGATGAACCCTCTGTTTGGACGAAGGTCATCAAAGGAACACAAGCCCACTGTAGCCAGTGCCAGCCCGAGGCCCCGGGAGGGTGGGAGAGTGCCTCTCTGCAGGGAAGAACAAATTCGTATTTTTCTTTAGAGAAAATGAAAAGTGGTGCTGGGTCCAAGCGGTAGGTGACCTTGCTGCTGAGTTGAAATGCTGCTGGGGAAATGAGAGAAGACGCACATGAAAAGAATGCTAATGAATCGTGGTGGACGGGAGCCCAGGGCCCTGAGTCCCCGCCATCCACAAGGGGTGCCTATAAATAGACACTTAAAAACCGATTCTAAATGGAGTTGAGATGCAGGCCGTTTCCATTTCTGGAAGAGTGTTATGTAAGGGGCTAGGGGCCTGCTGTCATCCCAGACTGCTTTGATGATTCCCTGCCTTTGTTGGGAGCCCGCGTGGAGCCAGTGGGAGTGCTCTGGCTACAGGGGGATGAGACTGTCCTTTCAAGAGACTTGCAGACCAAGGGCAACAGAGGGAGAATGGTGGCTGCCTCCTCCGAGTGTGGCTGGTCCTGGAGATGCTGGACTTCTGGGTGGATGGGCTCCTCCACGGGCCCATGGTGTTCAGGGCAGGGGTGGCTGGGGGCCCAGGATGGGAGGGGTGATACAGGAAAATGTGGGGCAAGAGGATGGCCATGTCCCAGGTCTCAGTTGAGTCTCTGGGATGCACCCTGCCAAGTGTGGATTCTTGGCTTCACACAGGAAAGAATTCAAGAGTGAGCCACAGTTGAATAAAAGTAGATTTACTCAGAGAGGTACATACTCTATAGACAGAGTGCAGGCTGTCTCAGAAGGCGAGAGAAAGGCCATGAGATATGGGGGTTGGGTGTTTAGTTTAAAGTGAAAGTAGGCACACTCCATAGACAGAGTGCTGGTCATCTCACTCAGAGGGGAGAGCGGCCACGAGGCGCAGAGCTGCTAGTTTTTATGGGCTGGGTAACTTCATATGCTAACAAGTGGGAGGATTATTCTAACTACTTTGGGGAAGGGGCTGGGATTCCCAGGAATTGGGCTGCCACCCACTTTTTAACCATGTATGATCAGCCTGGGAGCTGTCATGGAGCCTGTAGGTGTGCCATTTACCATGTTAATATTACAATGAACATATAATGAAGCACAAGGTCTATTGGAAGTCAAATCTCCTGCCATCTTGGGCCTTAAGGTCTACTGGGAGTTGAATTCTCTGCCATCTTGGTGCTAATGGCTGTGTCGTTCCTTGAATGGCTGTGCCCTGCCCCCTTCCCTCCTGTCTCAAGGGGAAGAATGTGTGTGGAGAACTCCAACCTGTCTGGGCTGGAAGACTGAGGCTTCTGGCCCCTTCCCTCCATCCTCCTTGGTCACGACTGGCCAGAGCTGGGGTGGGGGATGCTCAGGTTGACAGAGACCTTCCGGGCTGAACTGCTTGAGGTCACAGAGCAAGCATGTGACAGAGCGAGGAATTGAGGCCCCAGCTCATGGCTCCCAGGGAAGGGTCCTTGCTGCTGGACGTGACATTTAGGACACGCACTAACCTGCAAATCACTTCTCTGGGGAGCCAGTTGCTCAGATGGTCGGGTTTGGAGGCAGGAAGGACATGGCCCCAGCTGGTGTTCGAGAGGGTTTTGTGGGATTTCACCTTCCCACCCTCCTTTAAGGCCGTTGCACATTTTACACGTGGTGACGTGGAGGTCGATGCTGGGAAGGGACGTGAAAGGCAGCAGAAGCAGCTACCCTGGGACGGAAATGGAACAGCTCTGCCAACCTCAGGCCCCCCTGAGTAGACGCAAGCAGGTGACGCTGTGTGGGCTGCTCAGAACGGACACATCTTCAACCTTCCTGGGGACTGACCATCATTGTCCTTTGTCTGATCCGGAGGCATCTGCACTGTGCCTGTTTTGTGTTGCCCCCAAATTCCCAAATTAAAACCCACTGCTAGCAACGTCTGTCCAGGGGGATGAGAACCACTGTCGGGCTTCCTTAGGAAAGTGACAACACGGAGTCCAGAGTGGACCTTTGTGACCAGGTAGAAGCTTATCTGCTGGTGCCAATTGGTTCATCTCGTAGAACTACAGTGGGTTCACTGTGGTAGGTATTTAAAGCCTTGCACTAATTTAAATTTCTATTGTCATCCCCAAAGAATGACATCATCCCCTGTGACTTCAAACCCCGGGACCAGATTGAAGGGGAGACTCCGCAGCAGCACAGCTGTTCAGGAAGCGCTCCCAGCCCTTCTGCTCCCGGGAGGAAGCCATTGCTGTGGTTTTGAAAGGAGCCGAGAAATTCCCTTATAACTGCTTCTGTCTTCAGCCAAAATGGAGGGCGGAAAGGGATCTGGATGGATGTTTCAGGCCAGCACATCCCCGTCCTCTTGTCCCACCCCAGGCTCCCCATCCCGGTCATCATCTGCCCGACCTTGAGTTGCTGATCCAGCCCGGGGGGCCTTGCCCTCCTGGTGCCCTTGAATCTGAGGGCCTTCCTTTCTCCCCAGTTTTGTATCTGCAAAACGTCCTCTGTTCAAGAGGAGGGTGAAACTTGATGGCCTCTTTTCTGTTCTGTTTCCGAAACCATGATGCCCCGGGAGGAGGTGTGGACTGGGAAGCCCGGCAGAGAAGATGCCAGGTGGCCTGCCTCCTCTCTCTTTCCTTTAATCTCTCCTCATTCCCCCCCACACACACACCCACCTCTTCGGAAAGTGTCCCCAAATACTGGTTCTGCCTGCTAGTGGGTCAGGCTTTGTTGTGGGGAAATACATATTCATGAGGACTTTCAGGGGTTTATTGAAATGCCGATAGCCTCTCCTCGCTTTATTTGCCCAACTGTGATGTTAAGGCGGTCACCACGTGATGCAAGACTAAAGACACGTTTTAATTACTTGTGTCGGGTAATTTCTGATCATCTCATTAGAACTACAATCGGCTTGCTGTGACAGGTATTCAAAGCCTTGCGCTCATTTAAATTTCTGTGCTTGCAAGAGCTCTCTCTATGTGAGCGCCCCGGATCATTTCTGAAACCAAAGTAATTTTCTCTTTTCTTCGGTTTTATTCCAGAAAGATTTCATCACTGGGAGGTTTTCCAGGACATCACCAAACCGCTCTTTTTCGGTAAGGAAGAGGAGGGCATCTCGCGTGGCATGACGTTTTGCTTCTGACCTGTGTGACACGGGGCCGTTTTACTGGAGGGACGTTGCCCTCGGCGTGGGACTGGGCAGTTGTCCTAGTTTTTACTCCTGGGCAGCTGTGTTACTTACGTATAATCAGTACTAACCTGAGCACATGGGGTCTGAAGCTGGGGTCTGAGTCACAGCCAAGGGGCCGATGAGCACTGGAACCACTGGGGGGCGTTTCTGTTGCCTGGAATCGCCCCTCCCCTCCCCCGCCCCGTCCCCTCTCCCCGGCCCCGTTCCCCTCCCAAAGTGCGCATGCCCCGCCCCTCATTATACTCCGTGCTTCTGTAAACCACAGTCCTCATGGATTCCTTTACTTGGGTAACTCCTACTTAGATTCCTATTTATTTATTTATTGGTTTTTTTGGAGGGGGTAATTAGGTTTATTTTTACTTCTGAAATTTATTTGTATATTTACTTATTTATTATTTAACAGAGGTGCTGGGAATTGAACCCAGGACTTCCTGCATGCTAAGCACCAGCTCTACCTCTGAGCTATCCTCTCCTCTACTTAGATTCCTATTTATATTGAAAGCAGCTACACACCAGCAGCAGTAGATCCCATTTGAAACCTTTCTCCATCGAACCTTTGTCTGTGACTAGTCTGCTGGAAGTCTACCATTTTGAAATATTAGGATTCCAATTGGAAGACGCTTACTCTGGTTAAAAAGAGTGCTCCTAAGGTGACCAGGAATGAGGGGTGGTGGCCCCATGGGTGAAGCTGTATGGTGGCCCTCATCCCGCAGACCCACGGTTGGCACTTGGCTTGCTCTTGGCCCAAAGGACCTAAGGGAGCAGATTTGCACAGGTGCGTAGCCCAGGTGCCAGCCGAGCGACTGGTACAGGGGAAGTTTGGAGGAGATGGGTTCTGGGCTGAAGATGCTTTGAAAGACACCAGACTCTTGCTAGTAGGGGAGCTGGTGTGTGGGTTGGGGTAAGTTTGAAAAAGAGAATGTCGTCAGTAGTGAGGAAGCTGAGCCGGGTGTGGTGAGCGTGATGCCCAGAGCACGTCTGAGCATCTGGTGGATTCCGTGGGTCCTTATGCATTCAAGGGAGGGAGTATCTGCCAGTCGGATGGGCAATGCTGGGCATCTGTCCAAGGTGTCATAGGTAGGGTGGCTTTGGGACTCCCAAAGGAGAGGTGCATTCCCAGTGGGGAAGCTCTGTGCCAATTCTGAGGATGAAGATGACCACCAGTGGAGATGAGATACTGGAGGGTCAAGACATGGTTCAGAACCATTGTTTGGCCTCTGGGACAGCAGAACACAGGCCTTGCTGCTTGGAGCTGCTGGGAGACCACCGTTTTGTAAAGCAGGGTAACTGCACTTATCTTACTTGTTAACCCAGCATCTAGGTAGCTGCTGTTACTCACTGTGCTTTGCTTGGGTGCAAATTCCCTCACATCACATTGGGGGACGTTCTTGTCACAACTGTCCTGGGTGGATTCCACAGTGGCTTTGTGGGTGTTGGGGTGAAGTACATTCATAAGGCACCTAGAAGATGTAGAACAGTCAGCTCCCTCCAAGGAAATGGAGTGGGTAACTTCACAGAAGTGGCCTGATTTTTCATGGGTTTTGGGCATAAGAATAGATGAGTATTTTTTTGACCTTTGACAACCTTAAAGTTGTCAGTCTTTAAAGGTTGTGAATTCACTTTTGTGCCCCCAACAGGACCTTTTCTATCCCATTTGACTCTCTGTTTAGTCATAAACAGCCTTAAATGCAGTAGATGGGTCGACCCATCCTTTGTGAAAATGGTAAAGAAGTTTGGGGGGTTTCTGGAAAGGGAAGTGCTTTGGATTGTTGGCTGTAAGGGCAGCTGGTGAAGGGAGGCGTTGCTGATGGGGAAGCAGTCTCACCGATTACAGTGAAATTCTGACCTGCTGGGAGCCCAAGCCACCCAACTCCATCCACCTTCCAGGGACTGTCCACCATGGAACTGGCTTCTTGAAGATTTTCTTAAGGAAACTGGAATTGTCATGGCATTCTGATGGAACTATGGGGCAGTTCTGTTTGTGCCTCTACGGTAGAAGGTATCTCCTTCTTCTGAGCCCAGAAAAGACCTAGTGAATTTTTATGTATCCCGAAATGCCATTAGAGCATTAAAATCAATTGCAGCTGACAAGAGGCTGAGGGCCCTTGCCAGCCGTGCTCACCCATCTGCGGTGTAATGGGCCCGTCGTTTAAGTGAATATACTCATCAGGGTTTTCTTCCCTGCAGAAAAGCATATTTCTTCTGTGACAGAAAATTGGCACTGAAATGGATATTTTTAAAATGTCAGTGATGCAAGAATGAATCTCTGTAAGATGAACTTGGGAGGGAAGAGACCTGGGTTTGTTTGTTTTTCTGCTGCAAACAAGCCTTTCTGTAACTTCAGAATACTCACGCTCAGAGTGTGTCCGCTGTCTTTTCCCAGGATAACTCTGTGAATATGTTTCCACAGTTTAGGTCTGGAGCTGAGTCCTATTTCTTTATCCCCTCACTGGGAGAATGAAATCCTAGGCCTCCCTACTCCTATGATATCTCTGTTCTACAGGCCCTTGATCTGTGAAATGCATGAATCAGAATTATATAAATTCCAGTGATTATCCTGAGGCAACGTGGGAGGGATTAAGAAGCTGTATTTAAATTATGGTCAAGGCCCAGAAAAATACGTCAAGTTAGAAGATGTCGTGTTGGTGAAAATGGCTGCCTAGTAGGGTGTTAGCATGCCCTTGGCCAAGTTCAAAGACAGAAAAATGCATGTCAAACTGGCCAAGGATGTTCCTAAAATATAAGATCCTAAGAGAAGCAGAGAAGTTCCCAGATACCAGGCATTGGAAGAAAACACAACGTGGAGTGAAGGGAAAGCTGGCATAGGAGAGGGGTGGGCAGTTTCCTGACGGGGAGCTGCAATTAAGATTTGTGATGTCTGAGTAGGGAGAGACTGAATGGGACCAGTGGGACACCCTGTAACAAACTCCCATGTGTCCAGGAACCCAGGAGATGGCAGACGTGTTGCTGACCAAGTGGGAAATGATGCAGGACAGGTGGTTGTCCACATGGGAAAAGATCAGATGAGATCCCTACCTCACCACATACACATGAGTAAATGCCGATAGAATTCAAGGTCAAAATGATGAGCAAGATGTTAAAATCCATAGAAGAGATTTTCCATGTGCCCTCAAGGCGGGAAAAGGCAAGACCCACGCACATGAGCATGGACCCATCATAAAAGGCTGGTTAGTTGAACATTAATACCAGCACCTTCTTTTTTTTTTTATTGAGTTATAGTCATTTTACAATGTTGTGTCAAATTCCAGAGCAGAGCAAAATTTTTCAATTATGCATGAACATACATATATTCATTGCCACTTTGTTTTTTTGCTGTGAGCTACCACAAGATCTTGTATATATTTCCCTGTGCTACACAGTATAATCTTGTTTATCTATTCTGCATATGCTTGTCAGTATCTACAAATTTTGAAATCCCAGTCTGTCCCTTCCCACCCCCTGCCCCCTTGGCAACCACAAGTTTGTATTCTATGTCTACAAGTCTATTTCTGTTTTGTATTTATGTTCATTTTTTTTCTTTTTAGATTCCAAATATGAGTGATCTAATATGGTATTTTCTTTCTCTTTCTGGCTTACTTCACTTAGAATGACATTCTCCAGGAACATCCATGTTGCTGCAAATGGTGTTATGTTGTCATTTTTATGGCTGAATAGTATTCCATTGTATAAATATACCACAACTTCTTCACCCAGTCATCTGTTGATGGACACTTAGGCTGTTTCCATGTCTTGGCTATTGTAAATAGTGCTGCTATGAACATTGGGGTGCAGGTGTCATTTTGAAGTAGGGTTCCTTCTGAATATATGCCCAGGAGTGGGATTCCTGCATCATATGGTAAGTCTATTCCTAGTCTTTGGAGGAATCTCCATACTGTTTTCCACAGTGGCTGCACCAAACTGCATTCCCACCAGCAGTGTAGGAGGGTTCCCTTTTCTCCACAGCCTCTCCAGCATTTGTCATTTGTGGACTTTTGAATGATAGCCATTCTGGCTGGTGTGAGGTGATACCTCATTGTAGTTTTGATTTGCATTTCTCTGATAATTAGTGATATTGAACATTTTTTCATGTGCCTATTGATCATTTGTATTTCTTCCTTGAAGAATTGCTTGTTTAGGTTTTCTGCCCATTTTTGGATTGGGTTGTTTGGTTTTTTTCTTATAATGTCATATGAGCTGCTTATATGTTCTGAAGATCAAGCCTTTGTCGGTTTCATCATTTGCAAAAATTTTCTCCCGTTTTGTAGGTTGTCATTTTGTTTTACTTATGATTTCCTTTGCTGTGCAGAAGCTTGTAAGTTTAATTAGGTCCCATTTGTTTATTCTTGCTTTTATTTCTATTGCTTGGGTAGACTGCCCTAGGAGAACATTTTTGAGATGTATGTCAGATAATGTTTTGCCTATATTTTCTTCTAGGAGGTTTATTGTATCTTGTCTTATGTTTAAGTCTTTGATCCATTTTGAGTTTATTTTTGTGTATGGTGTAAGGGGGTGTTCTAGCTTCATTGCTTTACATGCTGCTGTCCAGTTCTCCAAACACCATTTGCTTTATTCCATTGTATATTCTTGCTTCCTTTGTCGAAGATTAGTTGACCAAAAGTTTGTGGGTTCATTTCTGGGCTCTCTATTCTGTTCCATTGGTCCATATGTCTGTTTTTGTACCAATACCATGCTGTCTTGATGACTGTAGCTCTATAGTATTGTCTGAAGTCTGGGAGAGTTATTCATCCAGCCTGTTTCTTTCTCTTCAGTAATGCTTTGGCAATTCTAGGTCTTTTGTGGTTCCATATAAATTTTATTATGATTTGTTCTAGTTCTGTGACCAGCACCTTCTTTAAGCGAAGGGACACTAGATAACATTTAAAGCAGATTGCCTCCTAGAATAAATATCTGTGATGCGTTTGCCGGGAGGGATTAGTATTCTGTCTGAATAAAGAATTCTTTCAGATCAATAAGAAAAAACAACACAGTTGAAAAAAACGGGCCAATACTACGAAGAAGAGGGGGTAGGGGTGATACCGTTGTAAAACCTGAACGGTGTATTTGTGGAGGTTTGTTACATCATCCTCTCCACTTGCTTCTGTGTGTTTGATAAGTTGGGAGAAGAAGAGGTTCTGTGAAACACCTCAGCATCTGCCCACACACCCTCCCTGCCCTTGTGTCCTTGGTCCCTCGGGCAAGGCTCTTTTGTTCCTTTTTATTAGCTCACCCTCTCAGTCGCTGTAATCACTGGCTTCCTAGGCTCACTGCTGTACAGACCATTCTGCGTTGCCCTCTTCATCGAAATGGTTAGAACTTCTGTTTTCCTTCGGCTTTATTGGCATATAACTGGTCTACCAAAACAGTGCATGTTGTTAATGCATGCAACTTGATACACTTGAACAGGTGGGTACACCTGTGGAACCATCACCACGATTCAGGGAATGAGCAGACCCAACACGTCCAGAAGTTTTCTCCTGTCCCTTTGTTTTTTCTTTGTTTGTTTTATAGTGAAAACACTTAACGTGAAATCTACCTTCTTTAAAAAATGTGTTAAGTGCGTAGTATTCCTCGTGGTTAACTATGGGTGCTAGGTTGTATTGGTAGGTCTCTAGAACGTATGCATCTTGCATAACTGAAACTTTGTATCCCTTGAAGGACAACTCCTCATCTGCCCTCCCTCAGCCCCTGGCAACCGCCGTTTCAGCATCTACTTCTGTACCACTGACTATTGTAGATGCCCGTGTCAGACGAATCACACAAGCATCTTCCTTCTGTGACTGGCTTATCTCACATAGCATAATGTCTTCCAGATCCATCCATGCTGTTGCAGATGGTAGGGTCTCCTCCTTTGTAAGCGCTGAGTAATATTTCAGCATATGCGTAGACCACATTGTCCCTATGTGTTCATCTGGCTATTGGACACATGGGTGATGTCCATGTCTTGGCAGAGTGAGCTGAGCTTTGCATGTTGGTCTGGGTCTTCCTTCAACAGTAGCGTCTACACAGCATCTGCTCTTTCTAGCTCTGTGTGGCTGTTCCCTCTTCTATAGGCTTTTATCTATCTTGACAGACAGGGCTCATGGGCTCCCCTTTGTTGGTGGGGTCTTAGCTAGACACTCCAGCCACATTTAAGCCTGTCTGTGCTTTCCTGCCTGACCGCTGATTGCTCTGTAGACTTGGATACCTGCCTGTTCCACATCCTTCCCAGTGTCTGGTCCAGCACCTCATGTATCATACATGCTTGGGAAGTCTGCGATCTTTAAGATCCAAAAATCTTCTTATACTTTCAGAGGCTCATTTTCCTCATCTGTAAACTGGAGACTTGTGACTTCAGGGGTGATCATGGGAAGGCACTGCATCATGGGTGGGGAGGGCAGAGCACCTAATAGCTCCCCATTATCATCAATTTCCTTCCCTGGAGCAGGAAGAGAGAGGGCACAGAGCTGGCCGTTTGGATTTGCTTTCCAACTTGGGGTGTGTGTGTATGTGTGTGTGTATGTCTGTGTGTGTGCCTGTGTATATGTATTCAAATACTGGAAAATGTCTGCTCTGACACCAACTTGTTTTTTTCAAGTTGCACATTAGGAGAGGAAAAATTCATCTACACCTTTTTTAAAAGATGAAAAATGTGTTAAGAAAAATAGCACTCTGAGCTGCTACTAGGTTGAGCCCAACATAATTAGTGTGATTAAATTAAAGGAGGTTAGTCATTTCTGTATGTAATTTTTTATTAATGATATTCAGATCTAATTAATGAGATTCAGTTCTAATTAATTCCGTGAGTCTGTTCACTGGTATTCTCAAACCGTGCATGTTCTGTGGAGTCCCACAGGAGATGTTCCTGAAAATAATAGGGCGCGTTCAGATCAGGCTGGGACACACTGTCCTGCCCCTTCTCGGAGTCCCATAGCGTCCTGTTAAAGGCCTTGAGAAGTCCTGCAAGAAAGCAACTCATTTAATTCTGTTTAACATGTCATTCTCCAAACTTATTTTTACCACATGTGCTTCTAGATACACCAGGAGATGCTAATTGAAGTCAAAACAGTTCTTATACCCTAGCTCGGACTGGGACTGGTTGATGAGCAGCATGTTTCTGGAGACATTCCTGAAGTCTTCCCAAGAGACAGTGCTGGGGTCTCCTCTTTTGGGACAGATTATACTGCAAAGAGTTTTGTTCTTATCCAGTCAGTGGTGGCCACAGACTAATCTTGGGCAAGTCACTTAATCTCCTTCAATCAGTTTACACCTCTGCAGGGAAAAATTGGGGGCGGGGGGGGCTGTCATGGTGAAAGGTAGTACTTGGAAGTGCCCCCTCTGCTCCTGCCCCTGCCCACTTTGGGGCAGACACTCCGATTTACCAGGAAGGCTGTGTCATTGACTGTGTCCTGGACTCAGGGGTCAGATCTGGGACTTCAGGGAGAGGGTACCACTCCCCTGCTGCCAACAATGTCTTTACAGGAGGTTTCAAAGGGAGCCCCCAACCTCCACTTTGATGATCAGCCACTTGGGGAAGTGTCGAGTGTGGTGGCTAGACACCCTGAGTGTTCAGGGGGGTTAAGGATGGACGCTGGGCAGGCACACATAGAAAACAAACTTATGGTTACCGAAAGAGGAAAGGGGCGAGAAGGGATAAATTAGGAGTTTGGGATTAATAGATACACACTACTATATATAAAATAAACAACAAGGTCCTACTCTATAGCACAGGGAAGAATATTTAATAGCTTGTAATAACCTATAATGAAAAAGAATATGAAAAGAAATACATATATAACTGAATCACTATACTGTATGCCAGAAATTAACACAACGTTGTAAATCAGCCATAATTCAATTTAAAAAATTTTTTTTGAAAAGAACTGACCCTGGGGAGAGGTGACCCATCAGTGTAGTAGGTTGTGCAGGAGGAAGTGAGGCTGGACCTATCATTTCGAAGGGCGAGGATACATCTCTGGGAGAGAGAGGGAGGGAGGGAGGGCATTGTCGGCAGATGGAAGCATGTATATGACCGAAGCGTGGAGACAGGAGGCAGGGTCTGGGGAGTCAATCGGTGACCTGGCCTGATGGAGAGGCAAGAGGATGAGGTAGCAGAGGCCAGATGGTCCTGTTTAGATGGACATGCAGACCCCCTGACAGATTTTCACTGGAAGGCTGACACCATAGATGAGTGTGGAAGGCAGGCATGGAGGGGAGGCCGCTGGGGAGAGACGATGAGGCCAGAGTAGAGGCTGGTAGGGATGGAGGAGGGCCGGAGGTGAGACCCTGAATGGGGAGAGCTGTGTGCGGGTCCAGGAGAGGGGGTGGTCCATGGCGACAGGAGAGGGGGACTCGGGGGAGGGAAGATCATCTTCAAGGGGGGAAAGAGTTGTTGCATTCCTCTTTCAGGAAGGATGGAGGGCCTTTTGAGGGGTGGGTGGGAACCAGGGAGTCATCCCCTAGCCGTACTGGCTGAGGCCACGGATGTACACAGACCCCGTGGGAGTGGATGGCTGAGCAGGAGAGGGGGCGGCCAGAGAGCCCCTGGGGCCCAGCCCTGCTTTGATGGAAAGTTGTGACCTGAAATTTCTTTGTTCAGTCGTTCAGTAAAGAACTTGGGGAGTAGGGAATGAGGAGTGAGTGTTTAACGGGTCTGGAGTTCAGTTTTGCAAGATGCAAGGAATTCTGGGATTGGATGGACTTCACACCATGGAACTGTCCACTTAGAAATGGTCAGAATGATAAATTGTATGTTATGTTGATTTTACCACAATTTAAAAAATGAAAGAGAGGAAGAGCACAGCACCATATCTAGTAAACACTCACCGGAGGATGTTATTAAAAACACAGAGCCCGTCTCAGAGACACTCAGTACCTATAAATTCTATCTACAGTTATTCTTCACACTCTTGAGTTTCTGCTGCCCATCCCACCATTCCGGGACTTGGCTTCCAGCCTTTCCTCTCCTGTTAATCTCCTCCAAATGTCGCTGTGTCTCTGTCCTCCACCTGTGGAAAGCTGTTCTCCAGAGTGGTTTTTACTAAGAGAGAGTTGTGTGCGTGAGTCAGGTGTGTGTGTGTGTGTCGGGGAGGCTGGCTGGATCCTCCGTCCAGATGCTGGACTCTCCGTCCAGATGCTGGACTATCTAAAGTGATCCCAGCCTGGGGACCCTCCCCAAATGTCCTGAACCCTGTAGTGCACCAGCCAGGAAGACTGACTCATAGAAATTAAGGCAGTGTTCCTGGTGTTGTGACAGCAGGCAGAGCCCCAGATACAATGTGACGAAAAACCTTAAAGGATGTGCTCCTGCCCATAATATGGTGCCTTCTCTAGTCTCACCTCCTTCACTATAACAATCCCCGCCCTATGACTTATTAACAGAACTGACTAAAAGTGATCAGAGGGGGAGGCTTTGGAGATTCACTTAGTTTTTAATTGAAATATGATTGATTTACAATGTTGTGGAGGGTAGGGTATAGCTCAGCGATTTATAGAGTGCGTGCCAGCATGCATGAGGTCCTGGGTTCACTCCCCAGTATCGCCGTTAAAATAAATAAATAAACAAACCTGATTACCTTCCAGCACCAAAAAACCCCAAACAAAAACAAACAAACAAATGTTGTGTTAGTTTCTGGTCTACAGCAAAGTGATTCAGTCATACAAATATATACACATATTTTTTCATATTCTTTTTCATTATAGGCTATTAAAAGGTATTGAATATAGTTCCCTGTGCTATACAGTAGGACCTTGCTGTTTATCTCTTTTATGTATAGTAGTGTTTATCTGTTAACCCAAACTCCTAATTTATCCCTACCCACCTTTCCCCTTTGGTAACCGTAAGTTTGTTTTCTATGTCTATGAGTCTCTTTCTGTTTTGTAAATAAGTTCATTTCTCTCATTTTTTAGATTCCATATATAAGTGGTATCATATGATATTTGTCTTTCTCTGTCTGACTTACTTCACTTAGTATGATGATCTCCAGGTCCATCCATGTTGCTGCAAATGGCATTATTTCATTCTTTCTAATGGCTGAGTAGTATTCCATTCTGTATTTTTATACCACAACTTCTTTATCCAATCACCTGTCAATGGACATTTAGGTTACTTCCATGTCTTGGCTATTGTCATTAGTGTTGCTGTGAATACTGGGTGCATATATCTTTTTGAATTGGAGTTTTGTCCAGATATATGCCAGGCGTGGGATCGCTAGATCATATGGTAACTCTATTGTTAGTTTCTTAAAGAAGGGGATTCACCTTTTTAAAGCCTTTGTTTTGAATTGCATGGTATACATAACATTCTTTTTTCAAGTAAGCTATTTAGTTGAAGCATACCAGACAGAAAAGTGCAAAAATTCTAAGTGTTTATTGCCATGAATTTTCTCAGAGTGAGCACATCCATGTAACTACCACCCAGACGAAGAAATAAAACATCACTAGAACTCAAGAATCCCCTCACAACCATGACCTTCAGTACCCAGAGGGAATCAGAATCCTATCACCAAATATTATTTTTGCTGATTTTTGGATTTTTTAAATAAGTAAATTTCTACAACATGTACTCTTTTGTGGTAGCTTCTTTCACTCAGTGACAATCCTTCATAGGTGCTACAAGTAGCAGTAGCTCCTTGACTGTCACTGTCACAGAGTTTTACACTGTATATGTATATAAGAATTTATCCATTCTACTTTTGATGGGCATTTAGATCTTTCCCAGTTTTTAGTCATTGTTGCTGTTGAGAACATTCTTGTATGTTTGATGCCCATCTAAACTTGGTGCATTGGTGCATTTTTACTGAGTATGTACTTAGGGATGGAATTGATGGGTCATAAGATACGAGTATGTTTCTATTTCAGTGAGCACTACCAATCCATTTCCCCAGTGGTTATAATAAATTGCATTCATGTCGGCAAAGATAAGAGTTTCGTTTTATTCACATCCTTGCTAAGAATTAAGCTGTCAGTCATTTTAATTTTAATTCTGGTAGATGTAGAGTGAGATTCTTTGGTTTTCATTTGCATTTCCCTGAAGACCAATTTCAGTATCTTTTTTTGAATATTTTTATTGTCCTTTGGATGTCTCCTTTTGAGAAGTTCCTGTGCAAGTCTTCTGCTCATTTTCCTCTGGGTTTTCTTTATCTTTGTGCTGTGTAAGGTTTCTTTATATATTCAATACCCGAGACCTTTGTTGGATGTATGCATTGCAGACATTTTCTCACACTCTTTTTTTCTCACTCTCAGAGGTATCTTTTGATAATAAGGAGTAGCTTATGAATCTTTTCCTTGAAGATAATTGCTTTCTGTGCTATGTTCATGGAATCTGTTTGTACCCTAAGAACATGAGGAGAGTCTCCTATTTTAGCTGTTAGAAGCTTTATTGTTTGAACTTTTACTTTTAGATCTCTAATCCTACAATGGACCTGGAGTCCAGTTTTTGTGTATGGTATGAGGTAGTGGTCAAGATTCATTTTTCTTCTAATGGGTATCTGGTTATCTAGCATCGTTGATTACCCCACTACTCTCTATAATAAAGGTCTGATTCCGTTTTTGATGTTTGGCTGCTGACAGCTTCCAGACTCTACCTCCTGCTTTTCCTTCTGCCCTAAATCTGGTAAGAAAGTTTGCCCACAACCTCATGTGGTGCTGGTGGGAAGTTCATCTTTTTCTGATTTTGGGTGGTGGTAGATTGGGTTGTTTATTTGAGATTTTTCTTGTTTTTGCAGGAAGGTCTGTATTGCTGTGACCTTCTCTCTTAGAACTGGTTTTGCTGCATCCCATAGGTGTTATGTGGTTATGTCATGGGAAGTTCAGACTACACAAGCCCCAGACACTGTGTGCAGACTCTTGTGGCTTCATCCCTGAATCATCAGGGTACTCATTCCCACTTTCTCTCAAGCCACTTAGGCCATTTTTTGGATAGGATTTTGTTCCTGCCATGTTCTCCCCAGAAAGATCAATATGTGAGTAATTAATCTTTTCATACCTTCCTTTAGGGTTTTCTATAGGTAGTGTCATGGCATTTGCATATAGTGATAGTTATCTCTTCTATGCCAATTTGGATCCCTTTTATTTCTTTTTCTTGTCTAATTGCTATGGCTAGGAATTCCAGTACAATGTTGAATAGAAGTGATGACAGTGAGCATTCTTGTCTTGTTCCAGATTTTAGTGGGAAGGCTTTCAGCTTTTCACCATTGATATTATGTTGGCTGTGGGTTTCCCATAAGTAGCTTTTATTATGTTGAGATATATTCTCTCTATGCCCACTTTGGTAAGAGGTTTTTTTTTTTTTTTATCATGAATGGGTATTGAATTTTATTCTTTGCTTCTCCCTAATATGTGTGTGTGTGATGTCAACATTCTCAACACCTGAACCAATTTTAGGGGGGAGGTAGATCCCGTCCTCCATGGATGATCACAACACACTGCAATGTCACTTTTTTAGTAAATGAAATTACTGTATATGTGGGAGTCCCTTTTCAATCCTACTGTTTATCTATCCTTATACCAATACCACAATACCTTAATTACTGTGACTTTATACGTAGTTACTTCTGCTAATTTTAATTTCTTCGATTTTGTTCTTTAAGATTGCCTTGCTGTGTTTGGCCCTTCACATTTCTGTATAAAAATTGGAATCATTCTGTTAATTTCCATATAGATATTTGCACATAGAGCACTGCTGAGATTTTGATGTGAGTCCTCTGAATTATAGACCTATTAAGAGGAAGTTGATATCTTTATAATATTAGGTCTTCCTTCCACAACATGAATGTGCAATTTCCCTACCTTTGTCTCTAATTTCTCTTGATACATTTTGTAGTTTTGTATATATGTCTTTTGTTAGATTTCTTCCAAGTTATTTGGGTATGTATAAACATGCTTGTCTCTTATGTATTTCTTTTGGATCCAGCAATTTTGTTAAATTCAGTTATTCTAACAATTAATTTGAAGGTCCTTATACATTTTTAAGGTGCGTAATCATGTTGACTATGAATAATGAAAGCAGGTTTTTTTTTTTCCCTCTTGGCACTGATTACAAACCCCCCAGTTCAGTGATTCGTCTCTTAGGGGAAATTCTTTCAGTATTTTACTTTAAATTATGCTGTCTCTTCTAAGTTTTTTGGTGAATACTCTCTATGAGTCAGAAAGTTCCCTTTCATTTATAGTTTGCTGCAAGTTTTTTATCATGAGTAGGTGTTGAATTTTATCAAATACCGTTTCTGCATCTAATTAAATAATCATAGAATAGTTTCCTTTTATTTTATTAATGTGTTCAGTTATATGATGAATTTTTGAATATTAAACCAACTTTGCATTCTGAACTAAATCCAGCTGACTTGTGATATGATGTAATTTTCATATATAATTTGATTTGATAATTTTTTTTTAGTTTCTTTGCATCTGTGTTTATAAATGATTTGCCTTTAATTTTGGTTTCATAAAATATCAAAGTCAGTTTTGGTATCAAGATAATGGTGGCTATTTAAAGTGAGTTGGCAAATGTGTCCTCTTTTACGTTCCCTGCAAGATTTGGGGTAATATTGGGGTTTGTTGTTGTTGTTGTTGCTGTTGCTTGTTTTTCCTTAAATGTTTGGAATATATTCCAACTAGGAAGCCACTGGGGTCTGAAGTTATTTGAGAAGAGAATTTTTAATTACAGATTCAATTTTTTTAGTAGATACAGGACCATTTGGATATTTTGTTTCTTCTAGCATCAGTTTTGCTAAGTTGTATTTCAGTAATTTGTTCACTTAATAAAAATTGTCATAACAATTATTAGTGTTAAAGTGTTCATAATATCTATTGTTATATTTTACAAGTGATATCCACCTTTTCATTTGTGATACTGTAATTTGTGTACTTTCCCTCTTCCTCACTTTTATCAGTCTTGATAAAGATTTATATATTTAATCCTTTCCACTCTAGAATCAACATATGGATTTGTTGATTTTTCTCTGCTGTACATTTGTTTTCTGTTTTATTTTTGTCCCTGCCCATCTATTTCTTATTTCCTTCCTTGACCTTTATTTGGGGTTTAATTTGCTGTTTTTTTCAAAGTGCTTGAGAGTAACTGGATAACTAGATTATTTTACCAGCATTTCTTATTTTCTAATGAAGGAATTTAAGGTTGTAAATTTCCTTGTAAGCCTGTTTTAACAGTAACCCACTTTTTAAAAATTGTGGTTAAAAAACCTATAACATTAAAATTTGCATTTTGACCATTTTTAAGTGTATAGATCAATGGTGTAAACCATCTTTACATTGTTGGGAAACTTATCTCTAGGGCATTTTTCATCTTGCAAATCTGAAACTCTATACCCATTAAAAAATGCCCCTTACCCCCTTACCCCCAGACACTGACAACCACCATTTTACTTTCTGTTTCTATGAATTTGACTACTTAAGATATCCCATGTGAGTGGAATCATGCTGTATTTTTCCTTTTGTAATCAACCCACTTCACTTAGCATGATGTCCTCAAGGTTCATCCATGTTGTAGCTTGTGTTAGAGTTTCTTTCCTTTTAAAAAAGCCTGAATAATATTCCATTGTAAGGATATGTCACATTTTCTTTATCCATTATTCCATCAATGGACGTTTGAATTGTTTCCATCTTTTGGATAATCATGAATAATCCAGCTTTGAATATGAATGTGTAATATTATTTTTTGATATGTTGTATTTTCATTATAAATCAGTACAAAATTTTTAAGTTTTTATATTTATGTTCTTTTGTGTTCTACTGTGTTCTACCTGTGGGTTATTTCACAGTGGTTAATTTCCAAGTGTCTGCATATTTTCTAGTTATATTTTTGTTATTCATTTCTAGCTTATACTGTAGTCAGAAACATATTCTTTGTGATTTTAACATTTTGGCATTTGTTTAGACTCATTTTAGACTTGTCTACCAAATGATTAATTTTGATGAAATTTTCTCTGTGCACTTGTGTATATTTCCTCAGTGCCATAATTTTCATATATTAATGAGGAAATTTTTAGTCACTGTGTTGTTCAAACCTAATTCCATTCTGATTTTTGTCTGCTTATTTTAGTTTCCTGAGAGAAGTGCTAAAAAGTATCCCACTGTGATTTCAGATTTATCTTTTTGCAGTTCTATTATTTTCCCTTTGTAAAGTTTGAGAGCATATAACTAAATATGTATACACTTAGAATTTAAATTTAGAATTTATTCATAGCAGATTGCCCTTTTTATGAATTTTTCCTTTAATAATGCCTCTTTTCCTAAAGTCTACTTTGTCTAAATGTTAATATTTAAGCTTTCTTTTTTAAGTAAAGTTTTACTTTAGAATTGATTTAGATTTATAGAGAAGTTGAAAAGATTAAGTAGAGAGAGTTCCCATATATCCTACACTGACTTTTCCCCATTGTTAACATCTTACATGATCCATTGGTAACAAGTAATGAAACTATGTCAATGCATTATTATTAACCAGAGTCTATACTTCAGATTTTCTTACTTTTTACCTAACTTTTTTTTTCTATACCATGATTCCATTTAAGGTACCACATTAAATGTAATCTTCTACAAATTTTATTGACAAACCAGAAATAGATTCTTGCATATAGAAAATAAACTATGGTTACCAAAGAGGAAGGGGTGGGGGAGGGATAAATTAGGAGTTTGGGATTAACAGATACACATTACTCTACATAAAATAGGCGAACAACAAGGACCTACTGTATAGCACAGGGAACTGTATTCAATTTCTTGTAATAACCTATAATGGAAAAGAATCTGAAAATACATACATGTGTAAGTATATATACACGTATAACTGAAACACTTTGCTATACACTTGAAACATTGTAAGTCAACTAGACGTCAGTAAAAAAAAATAAAATTAAAAAGAAATGTAATCTTCATGTCTCCTTAGGTGCTTTTAGAGGGTGAAAGCTTCTTAGGCTTTCCTTGTTTTTGATGACCTTGATGGTTTCGAGGAGCCCTGATTAGGTGTATTATAGAATATTGTTCGATTTGGGTTTGTCTGATACTTTTCTCATGGTTTGCCAGGGGTCATGGACTTTTGGTCAGGAGATTGCGCGGGGAAAAGTGCCTTTCTCCCCATAACCAAATCAGCGTGCAGGACTTAGCACTGTTGACATCAACCTTGACCACCTGGGAGTTCTGCCCCATCGCCATGAGGGGGCAGTGTCTACACAAAGTCTATGGAATTCTGCATGGGGCATTTGCCTCTTCTCCCTCATTTGTTATTTACATCCATATGAACTCAGGGATATTTTTTGTACTTTGGTTGACACAGTACTATTTTATTTATTTTCTTGTTCAAACTGTTTCGCCTTCACCCTTTTCTAATGTATCCACATACCAGACTTGACCTCTCTGCTGTCCTTCTGTCTGGGAATTGGGCACCCCAAGTTCTCACTGCTTTAGGAGCTCTAAACGACAGTTTCTAGTTTCCCCAGCCTTGTGAGATGGGGGAAAGGTTCTGCTTAGTGCTGTTACCTGGTAACTAGCACTTGCTGTTTGGTTTTCAACCCCTTGGCTCCCATCATTCTGAATGCACAGATGCCCTGGAGAGAAAGGCAGCATAGAATGCTGAACTGATTTCAGTATTTTTTTCCTTGCTTCTCAGGATATCCTCCCCTCAAGTCCTAGCTCCTTTGGTGGGTCTGTGATGCTTCCAGAGAAATTTTTAAAAAGTTGATCAAGAGTTGCTAGTTGTTTCTTTTCCATTACAGCCCATTACAAGAAATTGAATATAGTTCCTTGTGCTGTACAGTAGGTCCTTGTTTATCTATTTTATATATAATAGTTTGTATCTGTTCATCTCAAACTCCTAATTTATCCATCCCCTACTCCCTTTCCCCTTTGGTAACCATAAGTTTGTTTTCTATTTCTGTGAGTCTGTTTCTGTTTTGTAAATAAGTTCATTCATCTCATTTTTTTTTTTAGATTCCACATATAAGTGATATCATATGGTATTTTTCTTTGTCTTTCTGGCTTACTTCACTTAGTATGATGATCTCCAGGTCCATCCATGTTGCTGCAAATGGCATTATTTCATTCTTTTTTATGGCTGAGTAGTATTCCATTGTGTGTGTGTGTGTGTGTGTGTGTGTATACATATATGTATGTGTGTGTGTGTGTGTGTGTGTATATATATACACACCACAACTTCTTTATCCAGTCATCTGTCAATGCACATTTAGGTTGCTTCCATGTCTTGGCTGTTGTCAATAGTGCTGCTATGACATTGAGGTGCATGTATCTTTCTGAATTAGAGTGTCCTTTGGATATATGCCCAAGAGTGGGATTGTTGGATCATGTGGTTAAGTATATTTTTAGTTTTCTAAGGACTCTCCATACTGTTTTCCATAGTGGCTGCACCAAAATACATTCCCACCCACAGTGTAGGAGGGTTCCCTTTTCTCCACATCCTCTCCAGCATTTATCATTTGTGGACTTTCTAATGATGGTACATACATGTGGCTATTTAAATTAATTAAAATCAAGTAATGTAACAATCCAGCTCCTCCGCTGAACTTGCCCACCTCAAGGGCTCAAAGCCTGCCATGTCGGGCAGCACAGAGGAAACACTTCCATCACTGCAGAGGGTTCTGTTGAACAGAGCTGGTCCAAAACCTTGATTCCAGAATCGGTGTTGAGCTCACCAGTCTGCAGATAGCCCTATCATCGGTTGCTTCTTTTACAAACATTTCCAGGGTATTTTCCTGTAGTCAGTCCTCTGTCGCCTGTCTTCTTTCCTACATTTCCTCCAAAATCCCCACCAAAGGGGATTCCACCTTTCTGTTGCCCAAATTAGTCTATGATACAGGTATTGGATATGGACCACCTTTTGGCTTCCAAGGAAGTTGCACTAAAATGATACTAAGCCATTTTTGATACTCTAGGATTCATGCCTGAGAAACAGCACTGTCTGTCTTGTTGATGTTTATGTGACTGTTATTGTTAAGGGGAAACAGGAGATCTATATTGCTTGGCCCAGGTTGTCTGTTTCGGGCATGATTAGAGAGAGATGAGAGGCATGCCCTCAGAGAATCAGCTGTCAAGTTGTCTTAGTCCCCAGGTGGACGCCATCAAGGGTAATTACAGTGAGTGAGGTAATTACTATAAAATGAGTGTGTGAGGTCTCTTATGTCCTTTATAGCATCTTTAGTAGATGAGATTTTCCTGTTTTAAAAGACAAAAAGTGCCCAGATCTCCTGGGGTGACAACCTCAGCTGCTAGGAGGTAGTGCTTCTCCTGTCTAGTGCCCAGAATCTGCCCTCACCAGTTTGGTTTGCAGATGCACAGTGGGGTTGGGAGGGGCAGATGGGAGTATCTTCAGACTCAGATCAGGAACAGCAGTATCAGTGGAAGAGCTTTTTATCATGCCAGGAAGACATTGCTTTTCAAAAGGACTCATCAGGCATGTGGGGTATTATGCTAATAGGATTTCTGAAGTCCTCCCACAATTGTGAATATTCGCTTGCTCAGTGATATTTGCATCCAAGTAACTGATAAGTCAGGTTTGTTGGGGGGCAGATGGGGAGGGGAAAGAGCTCTGGGCTGGGAGGCAGGGACGCCAGCTGTGTGACCTCAGGCAAGTCCTTGCAGTCTGGGTCTTGGTTTCACCCCCAGCCCCTCCTGCTTCCTCAGAATGATTGTGAGAACCAGAAGCATTGATTGTGCCAATGTTGCAGGAGAATGGGGTGCACCAGAGGATGGTCATGTCCCAGATCTCCAGCGAGTCCATCCATGGGGCAGGCTGCCAAGCGAGGATCCCTGGCTTCTCACAGGAAAGAATTCAAGAGTAAGACACGGTAAAGTGAAAACAAGTTTATTTAGAGAGATACATATTCCATAGATAGAATGCAGTCCGTCTCAGAAGGGAGAGCAGCCCCAAGGTGCAGGCATTGTTAGTTTTTATGGACTGGGTAATTTCATGGGCTAAGGAGTGGGGGGATTATTCCAACTATTTTGGAGAAGGGGTGGGGATTCCCAGGAATTGAGCCACTGCTCACTTTTTGGCCTTTTATGGTCAGCCTGGGAACTGTCATGGGCCTGTGGGTGTGTCACTTAGCAGTTGACGTATTACAACGAGTGTGTGAGGCTCAAGGTCTACTGGAAGTTTCCGCCATCTTGGGTCTGGTTGCATCTAACCAGTTTATGTCCCATCTTCAATAACTGGGTCATTTTTTTTTAATGGAAGTATAGTCAGTTTACAATGTTGTGTCAATTTCTGGTGTACAGCATAATGTTTCATTCATACTTTTTTGGGGGTGTGTGTCATTCTTTTAATGGTTGTGCCCACCCCCTTTCTTCCTGTCTTACCAGGACTGGGGTGGACATTTTGCACGTATCTCTGACCATCAGAGTAACACAGGAAGCTTGTATTAGCCCCCGTGATAGATGAGACACTTGGGCTTAACAGAGTCTTCCTGACAGAGGAAGAGCTCAGTAAACATCAGTGCCCGGGGCCACACTTTTCATCTGTGGGCCCTTAGATGAGTCAGGGAAGGTCTCAGCCCTGTGCACCTCCTGTGTGATGTTGACATGACAACACAAGCATGTAGCTCAAGGTAGATGGTGTGTTGCTAGTGGCCTTGTGCTGTGTATATGTAACACTAGGTGACGATGATCAAAGTTTCAAGAGGAAGCGCTGGTGGGAACCTGGGGCAGCTGGTTGGCTTTTCCGAAGGCATTGACTGTACTGTGCTCCCTGCAGCTCAGCTGCCGGGCTTGGTGGGAAGAGACAGGTGGGTCTTTGTTTTGTCCACGTAGTCCCAGCCATTGCTGTGTGTGGGCCTTTGGAATTTGATACCCTTGCTCCCTGAGCTGGTGCATCTCAACCTGTGCAGGAAGAGAATTGGAACCCAAGACCAGATTCACCCAGAGCACTGTTCAGTTCCAAGAAACTTCCTTTCATTTTCCCTCTGATAATTTCCTTCTATTTTCTCTTTCTGGAATTCTGGCATTGACCCTCTTGATTTAATCCTTTAAGTCTCTCTTATCTCTTCTTTCATCTTCTTCCATCTCCTTCTCTTTTGGTTCTGCTTTCTGGGACATTTTGATGACTTTATCTCTAAATTCTTATATTGAACTTTTTTACACTTTTTTCTACTTTTAATTTCCAAGAGCTCTTTCTCCCTTTTCATTATCTCTTTTTTGGTAGCATTCTGGTTTTGTCTTTTGGAAACCATATCTTCTTAGATTTGTTTCAAAGTGTTAATTACTACTTTATATATTTTTGACAATTTCTCCTGTCCGCTGCACTTTCTTGTTTCCTCACACTCATGTACCTGGATTTTCTTCTTCCTGTTGGAGGCCTTCCTCCTGAACCTGTGATCCGTGCTGGTTCCTTCATATTTAGAAGGGAACTCCTGAGGGTTGACTAGAATCTCTGTTTGTGGCGGCACATGTGGGGAGCATTAAAAACTTCCAATCCTGGGGGTTTGTCTCAGGCC
The DNA here is from genome assembly GCF_036321535.1 of Camelus dromedarius. Taxonomy (NCBI): domain Eukaryota; kingdom Metazoa; phylum Chordata; class Mammalia; order Artiodactyla; family Camelidae; genus Camelus; species Camelus dromedarius. Next base: position 4,686,992 of record NC_087464.1, read on the forward strand.
AGTGGGATCTGTAGCTCTTGGAGGGAGGTCTGGGGATGGATAGATTAGTATGTAGAGGTATTGATGGAGAGATAGATTTTAATTCCCCAGCAGTTCTAATGTGCAGCCACTGCTCAGCAGGATAACGAGTGATGATGCTGGCTCTTTGGAGACTCGGCGTAATTAACACACGCTGAAACCACCTAGTGCTTCGCCATCTCTCTGCACCGTTGGCAAATGGCAGAGTGGGAGGATTTGCCTATATCGGTAGAGACTGTTCAGTGAATTAAGTTCCAGGGACCTCTGGGCAGGAAGGATCAGCTCACATCCTGTGGATGTGGGGGAGGGCAGTCCTTCTGCCAGAGGCAGCATTACAGCTGCAACAGGAAATGTGGGAGGAGGCAGTTAAGGACCATTGTGGAGGGTGGGACCCTAGAGGGATGATCTGAGCATCCTCTGACCCGGGGAAGGAAGCTCTGACAGATGCCAGGTAGTTTGGCCCATGGACTCTGGTGAGGCCAGCCCTCCCTCTCCCAGCGATGGGAAAACGGTAGAGTCAAGGGACTGCAGGATGCAGTATAGCAAACTCAGTACATCTCCATCAGTGGTAGAGAGAAGCCGCGGTTGGAGAGGAAGAGACAGATGGTGGGAAACACTGAGCAGATAGGGAGGCAGTGCCCACCTGAGCCCTGCTCCCAGGAGAGGTGGGCCACCAGCCATCACTTAACTGGCCTCAGCCAAGCTCCTCTTGGAACCTCATCTTCAACTGGGAAATAGGATCACGGGATTCCTGCCCAGCACGAGAGTAAAGAGGTGATGCCTGTTGGGGGATGGGGCTACCGAGGTGGAGCCCAGGAGGCCAATTTGGTGTTTTTGTGACTCAGTGCTTATAGTGTTACCTTCCTGCATGCAGCAGAGGTCCGTCTGCTCTGGAACTTGCAGACTGGACAAGGCATGAAGATGGAAGAGAGAAGGGGTAAGGGACGGACCAGGGCACTCTCTGGGCTGGCCTCTCACACACCACAAAGTGGACAGAGTGGTGCTACCCTCTTGGGGGGAGACCCCCGGGTATCACTTGCCTTGTGCTCCCCCCTCTGCTCACCGGCGGGTGGGGGCAATGTCTGAGACTGCCACTCTCCAAGGAGAGAGGTGCCCCGCCCATTCCCTTTTGGCTCAGGGCAATTTATTTTTATTTTTTAATTTTTTTTAATTTCAGAGTTTTTTAAATTGAAATATAGTCAGTTTACAATGTCGTGTCTATTTCTGGTGTACAGCATCTTGTTTCAGTCATGCATGTGCATATGTATATTTCTTTTCACATTCTAAGTGAAGTCAGCCAGAAAGAGAAAGAAAAATAAATACCATATGATATCACTTACATGTGGAATCTAAAAAAGAAACACAAATGAACTTATTTACAAAATCAGAACAATTTATTTTTAAGGATCAAAGATATCGCTGGAGGGGAAGGGTATAGTTCAGTGGGGAGAGCGCATGCTTAGCATGCTTAGCATGCAGGCGGTCCTGGGTTCAATCCCCAGTACCTCCATTTAAAATAAATAAATAAATAAACCTAATTACCTCCTGCCTCCTGGAAAAAAAAAAACAATATTGCTGGGCAGCAATGATTTGCATTTTCTTTGTAAAACATCTGCAGGGCTGTGTGATACAGGTGTAATCTCACAGAAGATTCAGCGATGACAGGCAAAGCCGAGTGCCCCTCGCTGACCAGCAGCTAGAAGCCTCTTCCTTCCCAGAGAGAACCACTCGTGGGGGTTCAGAGTGTCTCCCTCCAGCCCCGCTACTGCACACTCACAGAAGCAGATATGTCTTTGTACAAGCATGTGGCTGTGCTGTTTTCACACAAGTAGAAGGTATCTCAGAGTCTGTTCCCTACTTGAGCTTTTCACTGCACGATATTCTGGAGAACTTCCATTACTCTACGAATAGGACTGCCCCAGGGATCACACTCATTTGTTTTAACTGCTGCCCAGACTTGCGTGTACTTGATACGGTTGAATGAACACGCTCCCACAGTGAACGTGTCACTGGTTTTCTGATGTTTGCTGTTACAAACAGTGATGCTCAAGGGTTCGTGTCTTTCTGAAGTGGGGTGGCTGGGCACCACCTGCATTTTGCAGTGTACGTAGAGACTGTTGGGTTCCCTTCCAAAGTGACTGCTGAGTGGTTCTCTCCCTACAGTGCAATCAGCTGATGTGACGGGAGGAGGATGCAGTTTCATTTTGTCACTTCCCTGATGATTCCAGAGGTCAAGAGTCTTTGCTGTTGTTGATTGGCATTTGTATTTTCTCCTGGGTCAACTCCCCTTTGTGATTTTTCCTCACTCTTTCCCATTGGGTTATTTGTCTTTTTTTTTTTTTTACTGATGTGGAGGAGGAGTTTGGTGTTTGCGTAAGTTTTGATACATCCTGAATACTAATCCTTTGTTTCCTATATGTCAGCTATTTTCTTCCAGTCTGTTTTCTGTCTTCATTTTTCTAGGTTTTTTTTTTATACAGATTTAACATTTTTATATAGGAAATATATTCACCTTTTCCTTTTTATGCCTTATTTAAGAAGGCCTTCCCTACACTCAGTATCTAATGTTTGAGACATCTCTTATTATTTTAATAATAATTATTATTATTATTTATAATATAAAATAATAATATAATTTATAATATAAAGTAATAGTAATTATTATTATTATTAATGGAGGTACTGGGGATTGAACCCAGGACCTTGGGCATGCTAAGTATGTGCTCTACCACTGAGCCCCCCCAGGAGCCCCTGGAGTTGTCTCTTTTATCCTGGAATTGACTTTTGTGAATGGTGTGAGGAAGGGATATCACTCATTCTTAAATGGGTTGCAGTGATTATAGCCCATTCTCCCCCAACCGATTTGAAATATGACCTTTACTGTGCACTAAGTTATCCTAGCTGTTGGACTGTTCTGGACTCTCTTCTATCCTGTTGGTCCATGTGTGTGTTTCTATAGTTTATTTTTATATCCATCATTCTTTTTCTACAGTTGTTCCTCTGCCATCTGAATTTTATTATTCTCTTATCTTTTTTATTGAGATATAGTCGATTTACAATGTTGTGTTAGTTTCTGGTATACAGCATATATATTATATATATATATATATTATATATATATATGTATTCTTTTCATATTGTTTTTCATTATAGGCTATTGCAAGGTATTGAATATAGCTCGCTGTGCTGTATGTATAAACTTGTTGTTGATCTGTTTTGTATATAGTAGTTAGTACCTACAAATCTCAAATTCCCAACTTATCCCTTCCCAAACCCTTTTCCCCCTGATAACTATCAGTTTGTTTTCTATGTCTGTGAGTCTGTCTCTGTTTTATAAATAAGTTCATTTGTATCCTTTTTTTTTTTTTTTTGGATTCCACATCCACCTGTAAGTGACGTCATATGGTATTTTTCTTTCTCTGTCTGGCTTACTTCACTTAGTCTGACGATCTCCAGGTCCATCCATGTTGCTGCAAATGGCATTATTTTATTCTTATTTATGGCTGAGTAGTATTCCTGTGTGTGTGTGTGTGTGTGTGTGTGTGTGTGTGTGTGTGTGTGTGTGTATCACAACTTCTTTATCCAGTCATCTGGACATTTAGGTTGCTTCCATGACTTGGCTATTGTAGATAATGCTGCTATAAATGCTGGGATGAGGAATGGGACAAAATATTTGCAAATGATGTGACTGACAAGGGCTTAATTTCCAGGATATACAAACAGCTCATAAAACTCAATAACAACAACAACAAAAAAACACAATCAAAAAATGGGCAGAACACCTAAACAAACCTTTCTCCAGTAAAGACATAGAGACAGCCAGTAGGCACATGAAAACATGCTAAATAATGCTGATTATCAGAGAAATGCAAATCAAAACTGCAATGAGGTAACACCTCACACCATTCAGAATGGCCGCCATTAACAAGTCCGCAAATGATAAATTCTGGAGAGGGTGTGGAGAAAAGGGAACCCTCCTACACTGTGGTTGGGAATGTAAATTGGTGCAGCCACTACGGAGAACAGTATGGAGATTCCTTTAAAAAACTAAAGATAGACTTACCATATGATCCAGCAATCCCACTCCTGGGCATATATCTGGAGGAATATCTGATTGAATTTTATTATTCTTATCGGAGGTTCTGTTGGAATTGCATTAGTGTTTTTAATTGATGTTGGACCAAATTAAAATCTTTAGAACATTATTTGTTTCCATCCAGGAATATAGTGTATTTTTGCATTAAAGTTTTGTACATTTTTATCTTCTTTTCCTAGATTCTTTATAGTTTTGTTGCTGTTGTGTATGAGATCTTTTTCGCTATTACAATTTCTAAGTGGTTATCACTGATGTTTGGGAAAGCCATTGATTTTCTTTTTAATTGAAGTGTAGTTGAGGTATAATATTGTATTAATTTCATATGTACAGCAAAGTGATTCTGTTCTGTATATATATATATATTTTTCAGGTTATTTTTCATTATAGGTCATTACAAGATATTAAATATAGTTCCTTGTGCTGTACAGTATGTCCTTATCTGTATAGTAGTTTGTATCTGTCAATCTCAAACTCCTGATGTGTCCCTCCTGCCTCCCTTTCCTCTTTGGTAACTGTAAGTTTGTTTTCTATGTCTGTGAGTTTGTCTCTGTTTTGTATACAGATTCATTTGTATTGTTTTTTAGATTCCACAGGTAAGTGATATTATATGATATTTGTCTCTCTCTGTCTGACTTACTTCACTTGGTATGATCGTCTCTAGGTCCATCCATGTTGCTGCAAATGGCAATATTTCATTCTTTTTTGAAAGCCATTGATTTTTATATGTTGAATGTACCTGTAGTATCTTGATAAACTTTCTTCTTAGTTCTAATAGTTTATTAGTTGGTGCTCTTAAAGTTCTGCAAATACAGCCAAGTGGCTTGGTAAAAATACCTCCTTCTTCCCTTCTTTCTTCTCAACCTCACTCCTCTGAAGATGTTTTATTATTGATTCCAGAGATACAGCCACTGGAGGGAAGGCAGGTGGCCTGGCATCCCATCCAATGCGGTGGTCCACATTTGGTCCATGTTTGGTCCCAGACTAGCAGCATCGGCCTCACCTGGGCACCTGTTAGAAAGTCAGATGCTGAATCAGAAGCTCTGAGGGCGAGACACAGCGTTCTGAGTTGTAACAAGCCCTCTGGTGACCTTCACCCCCTAGAGTGAGAAGGCCACTGGGGGAAGGAGCTGTCGGATGCAAGGCTGGCTGGAGGTGGTGGAGGGGACAAAAGAGTCAGGGCCTTGGGACTGAAGATGGACCACTAGGGGCACTGAGCAGGGCCCTAGAGCAACCCCTCAACCCAGAGCAGCTCTGGGGTCTTTGTCCCCATTTGGAAGCTGAGGCCCAGAGGCTGCTGGTGACGGCACCCATCCCAAACCGCCTGGAACACTGGCCCTGGCTGCACCTTCTGGGGCAGGCCAGGGGCCCAGGGGGGCTGGAGAAGTGCCCCAGGTCATTGCCAGAGGCTGCCCCACTCCTCATCCCTCACTCACTTTGGATGGGGGAGCCCCGCCCTCCGACATCTCCATCACCTGACTACTGCACATTTCTGCTTTCCCGCCTCCTCACAACTGTCGGCAGACAGCCTGGGTGTCTTGTTTCATGTTTGTCTTGAAGAGTCACAGGCAGGGCCCTAATGTGTAAGTCCCTGTGGTGTCTCCCTCGCCAGACTTTTCTAGGGGAAGAAGATGTTTCTTAGGAGATGGGGGCAGCCCAAGGCTCCTGCAGGGAGGTTGTGTCTTGTGGCGCAGACAGTGTCAGCGTCAGCCGGGAGCTGGGATAACATAATCCTGCCTGGGGGTGGTGGGTGCAGCTCTGGAAAAACCCAGTGAGCTGCTGGTCAGCAGACCCCCAAAACTTGGGTGTCGGCAGGGGGAGCCGGCTCTCCCCCAGCAAAGGATGAGGAACCTCCCCAATCTGGGCAAGGGAACCTGTGTGGGGGGAGTTTGGGGGTGCAGAGACCCCGTGTGCCCTCCAGAGGAGGTGACTTTCACATCTTCTCTTTTGCAACCCGCCCCCCAACGAATACCCCAGAGCTCCCTGCTTCCCAGAGAGGAAACATTTGTAAGAAAGTCACATGTAAATAGAGCTAAATCCTTTTAAATAAGCCAGGAGAAGCTGGCTATTTAAAGCCATCCTGTGGGAGATCTTTTATGCAGAAGAGAATCATTTGACGAGTGACAGAGTACCCTTCCGTGTTTCACCATCTCAGGAGTTTCGTTTCAGCGTTTGAGTTTCCTTTAGGCTCGACCAGTGGCCACAGCTGAGCCCCTCTGCTAGGCACGGAGGCCACCTCAGCCTGAGATCACCCCCTACCACCATCGGCTTGCGGTCCGGTGGGTGTGCAGCCCCCTCTGCAGAATGTTGCAGGAGGACATCCGGGAGGACGGCATGAATGGATGATGGTGTGAGAGCACTGGTTGGCCATCACCCGGGTCGGTGCCTCCCGGGGGGCTTGTTGGGACGGGTGAGGGAGGGGACCTCACAGAAGAGGAGGATCTAGAAGTGTCCCTGTGTCACACAAGGCAAGCAGGGAGAGGCAGCTCTTCAGCCTGATTATTTCCTGCTGGGACTGGGGAGGAATCAGTGCCAGAGTGAGTGGGACCCTGGGCTATCCTTGTTAGAGGGGCCTCTTCCCCGTGGACCCTGCCTCCTACATCCTGGGTGGGGTCCACCCTCCAGCTGCCACCTCAGGGCGAGCCACTGGGCCTCAGCCCTCTGGCCGGGGCTGCTGGCGCTGTGATGGCTGGCCATGGGCTTTGACAACCACCTCTGCCCCACCGCTTTCTGAATTCTAAGACCCCCCTCTCTGTTTCGGTGCTGCGAACTTTGGCTTCCCAGAAAGCTGGTCCCCCAGGCCCTTCCCTCCCGAGCACTCCTGGGAAACTCCCTTTTCTGGCCCGAAGTGGCCTAAGCCTGAGAGGGATTCTTGAGAATGAATAGGACCCTGGCTGTGGAGGGGCACCAAGGTATGGGACTCTGAACCACAGTTCATCCTCAGAGGCTTAGCTTTGGAAATGACTTTACGTCTTTCCCTGACGTGTATTGGTTTCACACCCTGTTTACCCAGTGCTGAACCAAATCAGCAAAGCTGTATGTTGACAGTTTGACAGGCTAGCATCCCAGTCCTCTGATGAGGGCCCCGAGACAGCGCTGAAGTGATGCGTTAAGTGTGGGGAAGGGAGGTCAAGCCCCGTCTGGATGGGCAGCCGTCGAGGACATGTGCATCCTTCCTTCTTGACCCCTTTCCTCTGTGTGTCCATTTCCTCAAGCATCCCGGAGATGATCATACTATTACTGATCGAGGGAGGTGGTGGAGCCAGGAGATACCTCTGCCTTAAAAGTGTCCTTTGAACATATCACCTTATTTCAGCTGGGCATCCTGGTGTAGCAGGAAGGGAGGGCCACTTGTGTGTGTGTCATGGCCTGTGCTGTGGGGTGGCATTGCTCTCCTGGGCCCAAAGCCAGGGTTAGGAGGGCCCTCGAGGTTCTATGAGTTACTAGAGGAGGTGGCATCCACTGTATGCACCAAAGACCTTAGATGCCAGTGGGGTGGGCAGTGGGGGAGAGGCTGCGTGGCCAGCCCTTCAGCAGCACGAAGCCCTCATTCCTTACTCAGCTGGCCCAGAACTTTCTATCTGGAGACTGAGAGATTATACGATGTTCCTTGAAGGGCCAGAGACCTTCTTTTCATTTTATCCAATTCAGTGGTTCCCAGCCTGGGCTGTAGATCAGAATCACCAAGAGAGTTTAGCATGCTAATGTTGGGGCCTCAGAAAGAAGTTCTGACCTCATGGGACTGGGACGCGGTCCAGGAATGATCATTTCTCAGAGCTCCCCAGGTTGGTTGTGACATGCACTGAGGGTCTAGGACAGTTCTCCTGCTGCTGAGGGCGCTGATGAGAGCAGCCAGTCACCCACTGGCCATTGTATGTGTTTGATGAATTGAACGAAATAAAAATAAGTAGGTATTGACTTTGTATACCTTTCCACAGCTGAAGGACCAGGAAAAGGGGCCCTGTGTGCTGAGGAGTGTGGGATGAATCACTCCTTTGTTTTATTTGGGGTTTGGGAGAGGAGGTAATTAGGTTTTTTAAAAAAACACCTTTATTGTGGTATGGTTCCGGTACAGTAAACTACACATATTTCAAATGTACAATGTGATGAATTTTGATAGATGTACACACCTATGAAACCACTACCACAGTCAAGATAGCTAACATTTCCATCATTTATTTATTTTTATGGAGGTACTGGAGGTTGAACCCAGGACCTGGTGCATGCTAAGCACGTGCTCTACCACTGAGCTATACCCTCCCACCAACAGTTTGTTTTATTTTTGTCTCCTTCTCTGCTAGCCATGCCCCAAGGCTGGACCCGGAGCAACAGCAGGGGTGCAAGCAGCTAAAATCCTAGAGAAAATCCAACTCTCTGGATAGAAGGATGAGGCATTATACAAAGACAGTGGGGAAATTTCTTTTTTTCCCCTCTCTTTTTCTTTCTCTTGTTGCTTCCTTCCCAGTAGGGGCCCTGGCTGCACAAAACTATGAAACCAAGTAGGTGGAAACTCTAGAGAGCCCCCAACTTGACAACCAGAGGAACCAGGAAGAAGTCTTGTGGATGTCATCACTCCTGTTCAACACCATACAGGACATCCTAGCCAGCGTGCTAAGGCAAAGAAAGGAAATAGAAGGCATGGGTGCAGGGAGAAGGGTATAGCTCCCTGATAGAGCACATGCCTAGCATGCATGAGGTCCTGGGTTTAATCCCCGGTACTTCCATTAACAAATAAACAAATGCCTAATTACCCACCCCCCAATAAATAAGTAAATAAGTAAAAAGTAGAAACAAGCAAAAAAAAAAAAAAACCTTAAAAATGAAAGGTAAAAAAAATGAAGAAGAAATAGAAGGCATATAGATTGCAAAGAAATACATAAAACCAACTCTTCCTAAAGATGAGTAGGAACGGGGGCTGGCTTTGGTAACCACCACTATTTGCAGCAGTTCTTGTGGGAGAGAATTAACTTCTTAGTGTCAGGAGTAACTAATGAGAACAGAGAATATCCACCTTCCCAGAATTCACTGGGCGCCGTATTGCTGTCCATTACGGCATTAACACTGGCGCCGGTGGAGATTTCATTGCGGGATATTGAAGGTACCAGCTCTTGGAGACTTGCTATTGGTAGAGGACTGACAGCAGTTAAGAATTGGATGCAAGGGACTGATCATTCCATTTCGCTCATTCTGAGAGTAAGATGCGGTGGGGAAGATATCCTGGCATGTGGGAAGTCCAGATGGAGCAAATCAACCCCCGCCCATGCACTTGAACTCTTTCAAAGGACGCTGAGACCTCCATCCTCCCTCTGAAGAAATGCCAGTGGACAGGTGTGGCTGGTGAGGGCTTACACTCTGCGGGACTTGGCTTTTTATATGTTATTCGTCTACAGAAACACCACACTCAGAAATGAAGAAAGAAGAAGAGTGAATAACATTGTCCCATCACTCAAAGGCCAACCTTTGTTGGTATTTTAATGTATTTCTTCACAGTTTATTCTGTGCTTATTTGGTTGTGAACAAATTACAACAGCGCATTTTATGCGATAAACTCTTTGTAAATTTTTTAATCGCTGCATAATTGTCCCTTGGATGTGCTAACATTGGCTTAGCAAAGATCTTACTCCTGGAGGTTTGGTGTGTGCTCAACATTTTTGCCTTTTTTACTGCCGTTTTTCAAAAAGAAACCCATTTTTCTGTAAACTAGCCTGTAGGGTCTTGTGGGTCGGTGTTGGATGTCAGCCTGGTTTTCTGAGGGTGTATTCGTTCATTCACATATAATTTTGAAGATTAATCCATTTCAGAGCTCATGGTGGTCTGTGATCTTGTAGCAGGAGACTGACTCAGTGACTTTTGTCTGCAGCACTTGGGCTGACTCTTCAGGTGTCCTCCAGGACCATTTAATCAGTCAGAGCAACCGTTCTATTGGTAAGGAAGAAAAGAATATTATCTTGACAAGATGTGAGACCAGATTGGGGGCCGCAACCATTTGGCTGAGTCCCTGTCTCACTTGTGTCATAGCGTTTCCACCCAGCCTGCATCCTGGCCCCTGGATCACCATGATTCATCTCGGTCTGCTATCTTACCAGCTCTTCTAAGAGCTGGAGAATGCCATTTCTGCGTGTAGAAGAAAAATGTGGCTTTGAATAAGGACAGGGGAGCTCTTTATCGTGGACAATGAGTCTTTATTTTCTGCATCTCATTAGGATGTTTCAGGAGGAGCCGCGTGAGCACCGAGGCAGGGGTTGCATTTTTATTGATTCGTGGACTGTTCTAGAATTAATTGAGTTTGAACACAGGGCCTCATTTCCTTGGACTCGTAGCAGGTCATTCCTCTCCTGAACATTTGAATTGCTTTCAAGGTGGTCTCATGTGACGGATTTATCTTTGATACGATTCATCACAAGCAGGGGACCTCAGTATGTTTGCTTAGAGCGTGGGGAGCCTGCCGGCAACCACTGGAGGGATGGTTAACCCTCTCTTGGCCGCACTCCTCCTGGGCATTTTCTGAAGATCTGGACCTCAGATTGAAAAAGAAAAACATTTTTTAAAGGGTGAGAGTAGAAAGCCCTGGATGGAGGGGAAAAGGGCCTAACATATATCCTTACAGAAACATCAAGACATTGTTTACTATACAGAACTAAGGCACATTGGTGTGTTCAGTAGGGGAATAGTTCGATAATGTCTCTGGGCCAGGAAATACGATGTAGCCATTCAAATAATACTTAACAGAGAGTTTCTACTGTCTTCTCTCCCTTCAAATTTCATTTAAAATCTTCCTTAACTCCCTTATATAGAAGGGAAAAAAATGGTTCATGGCATTGAGGCCAGTATATGTCACTGTTCTGTTAAACCCACGTCCAGCCCTGCAGACAAGGTCCCTCCTTTCCAGTTTCTCAGGAGGGGAAGGCCATCCAACCATTAAACATTTCACCCGAGGCCTGGCAGTAAGTGAGGTCTGAATTTAAACAGGGACCTTCTGTCTTCGTCTTTAATAGCAGGCTCTTTCTCTTACACCAAAAGCGCCCCAGTAGGTGCACTGTAATTCTGCAGAGCCTTCAAAGATGAAGCTGCCTTCCTGGCTGGCCGCTGTGAGTCCTTCCATTTGCATCCACAGGAGAGAGAATTGAATCATAAGGTCTGTGCTGTCAAACTCTGGAGAAGCCAACACCACCATTGTATTTAACGGTGAAAACTTTTAAGAACCAAGATCATCACATGGTCCAGCCAAGCCCCACTGGAGCCTGAGGCAAAAGAAAAACTCAGCAATACTCATCCTGTCTTTATTTAAATTTTTGATATTTTGTTCATCGTGGATTTTTTTTGCATTCATTTTGATTTTTTAAGTGTTGCACTAAAATCTTACCTATTTTGATTCCTGAATTTTTCTTCGGCACCATGTTAAATTTTGTGCCCGAGGCGAAGGTCACACCTGTCTCACCCTGGAACAACCCTGGTAAAAAGTCAAGGCATTTTGCTGGAGAGGGTGTGGAGAAAAGGGAACCTTCCTACACTGCTGGTGGGAATATAATTTGGTGCAGCCATTATGGAAAACAAAACAGAGATTCCCCAAAAAACTAAAAATAGACTTATCATATGATCCAACAATCCCCTTCCTGGACATATATCCGAACGAAACTCCAGTTCAGGGAGACACATTCACCCCAATGTTCATAGCAGCACTATTGACAATAGCCAAGACGTGAAAACAACCTAAATGTCCATCAACAGAATGGATAAAGAAGATATGATGTCTGTATACAATGGAATATTTCTCAGCCATAATATGGAATGAAATAATGTCATTTGCAGCAACATGGGTGGACCTAGAGATTATCATACTAAGTAAGTCAGAGAAAGACAAATATCATATGATATCACTTATATGTGGAATCTAAGAAAATGATACAAAATGAACTTATTTATAAAAAAGAAGGAGACTCACATACATAGAAAACAAATCTATAGTTACCAAAGGGGAAACAGGTAGGTCACTCTTCTCTTAAACGTCCAGCCCTGCAGACAACATCCCTCATTTAGGGGATAATTTAGGAGTTTGAGATTAGCAGGTACAAACTTCTACGTATAAAACAGATAAACAAGGTCCTACTGAATAGCACAGGGAACTATATTCAATATCTTATAATAACCTATAATGAAAAACAATATATGTATATGTATAACTGAATCACTATGCTGTACACCAGAAATTAACATAACATTGTAAATCAACTATAGTTTAATTACAAAGCCAGGGGAGTAAAGGTATTTTCATTACATCTGTGAGTAAGTCAGGGATGCCTGTCAGCAGCACCACTGTCATCTAACTGTGGCAGGGCAGTGCAGCCAGACAAGGTGACAAAATGCTGTAAAAGAGAATAAAATTATCAACTAAAACTGTTAGAATTTCAAAATGGACTTTTACAAGATCAGTTATAGATTTTTTTTTTCTACATACCAACAATAGCCAGGTAGGCGTGACAGGAGAGAAAAATCCACTCACCATGGCCACAAAAAATAATAGATCTCAGAATAAACTGACTATGAGATGTCTATAGCTATGAAGAAACCCACTGTGGCATCAAGAGATTTCTTGAGTGAAAAGACCCAAGTTGTATGTGTAAAAGTTTCTCATTGCTGGGAAGGAGAAAGTGGAGTGGGAGATGACTTTGCAGTGAGCTGGCACCAGTGGGTTAACCACCTGAATTTCCTTTTGAGATGAAAGGAAGAAGGAGCTTCTATTTTTTAAGTGTGGACCGAGATGGGCTGTCCTCGGCCAGATCTGCTTGCTTCACGGGAAGATGTGCCTGCCACCTAGAGCCACAGGAAATAAGTGTCTTCCTTGACATCGCGGGGCCTGGGAGCTGCACCCTTTCCCCAGCTCCAAGGACTGCAAATTTCCCATTAGAGGGACCAAACACCTCCCCTTGAAGCAGGCAAATCTGGCCACCATCTTTGTTTCTTTGTTTTTTTTTTTTTTAATTGAAGTATAGTCAGTTTACAATGTTGTATCAACTTCTGATGTACAGCATCATGTTTCAGTCATACATGTACATACATATATTCCTTTTCATATTCTTTTTCATTATAGGTTACTACAAGGTATTGAATATAGTTCCCTGTGCTACACAGTATAAACTTGTTATTTATCTGTTTTCTATATAGTAGTTAGTATCTGCAAATCTCGAACTCTCAATTTATCCCTTCCCACCTTCTTTCCCTCTTGGTAACCATAAGTTTGTTTCTATGTCTGTGAGTCTGTTTCTGTTTTGCAGATAAGTTCATTTGTGTCTTTTTTTTAATTCCACATAAAAGTGACATCACATGGCATTTTTCTTTCTCTGTCTGGCTTACTTCACTTAGTATGACCATCTCTAAGTCCATCCATGTTGCTGCAGATGGCATTATTTCATTCTTTTTTATGGTTGAGTAGTATGCCATTGTGTATATTTATATTTATATATATATATATTTTTTAATTTATATACACTACATCTTCTTTATCGAGTCCTCTGTCAATGGACATTTAGGTTGCTTCCATGTCTTGGTTATTGTAAATAGTGCTGCTATGAACATTGGGGTACATGTATCTTTTCGAATTAGAGTTTTCTCTGAATATATGCCCAGGAGTGGGATTGCTGGATCATATGGTAAGTCTATTTTTAGTTTTTTTTGAGGAATCTCCATACTGTTTTCCATAATGGCTGCACCAAACTACATTCCCACCAACAGTGTAGAAGGTCGAACCCTTTATTCTCTACATTTGAAGATTTAGCCTGCCTGAAAAGCATATACATGTAAAGTAGGGTGCAACTTAGTTTTCTCCCAAATGGTCACCGCAGTGGTTTTCAAACTTGGCTGCACATTAAAACCCTTGATGCTGGGTCACAGCTTATACCAGTGAACTTGGGGTATCAGATGTACACACTTGTAAAAATTACCCAGGTGATTCCAACGTGCAGCAGATTCTGAGAACCACCAGTTCACCTAAGTATCCCAGTACCCCTCACAGAATAGAATATTCTTTTCCCCATGCCTTAGATGGCCAACCATCCTGGTTTCAGCACTGAAAATTGTGTATCCCAGAAAGTAGTGTTCAGTTCCCGCAAACCAGGACAGCTGGTCACCCTAGACTCAATTCTTTCATAAGCATAGGTCTGTTTCTGGACTTTCTAGTCTGTGTCATTTCTATCTGGCTAGCAACACTACCACACCACTTTGATTACTGTGACTTTAGAGTATATTTAAATGCTTAATAAGACAGGTTCTCCTGTATTTTTATATTTTAGCTCTTTCCCAACTATTTTTCCCAAATTATTTCTTCTAAATGAACATCGGAATTATTGCAAGAAAGTTTCCCCAATAATTCCACTGAGACTTTGGCTGGGACAGCCTTAAATGACAGGTTACTTGGGGAACTTATTTATAGGATCGAGGTCTTCTCTGTGCTACTGTTTCTATATACTTTAGTCCTTAAGTCCTATATTGGTTTATATGGTGTTGTATATAGGTGTGGGCGTGCACATGTCTCTGTGTAATACAGACTTTATCCCCCAACTGATACAGAATTTGAAGTTATATGATAAGAGGTACTGTGTACCTTGGTTTGTTCTTTGACAAGGATGTGAATACCTGCAGGGTGCACGACCTGGTGTCTGGCCTTGGGGAGACACAGAGATGCCACAGAGGTGGTGTCACTTCCCCAGGAATTGGGCGTATGTGCTCACGTCCCCAAAATGATTGTAGAAGATGGTGATACCACTGACAGTGACACCACACACAGTGCAGGTGACCGTGGACGTGGACCAGCATCTCACATGGGACAGGCTTTCAAACAGGCACTAGTGAACACATACAGAGAGGTGGTGTAAACCTCCACTGGCACAAGTGATATAGAAAGAGATCAAAACAAATGATAATTTAATAGGTACAGTATCTAAATTTACAGTGTCTCATTCACTGGCTTTACCTGGTGTAGCACTGCACATTAGAAAACAGGTTTATTTCTCCGTGCTCACCACTGGCCCCATTGGCCCCTTGCCATCTTGTCTTCCAAGGCAAAAGAATCTGGCCACCCATTAGCCACTGCATTCAATACACGCTGCTGGGACCATTGTGAGGACTGCTTTCCATGGAGAGTGTGTCCAAAAGAATGTGGTTGCCAACACCCTCCTGTCATTCCTACAGCAGGTAGTGTGTCCCTTGGGGTTGGGTCTCTTCTGTGAATGTGGGAAATTTGTTTTAAGATGATGCTCACTGCTGTTGATGCATCCTCTGGTCCCCTGTATTGTAGAGACCACTGAACACCTCGCTCTCTGCCTGGGAACAGATCTCTGGAATGGTCCTGTCAGTTTCAGAGTTTGGGACTGGGGTGATTTGAGTGAACGATCAGACCCCGCAGGGCCCATCTCAGGGATAGTGTTCCTGGTATGGGACGTCTTCCTAGTGGGTGGGCCACTCTGAGGAGGCACTGGGAATCTTCCAGCATCCAGCGATGCTACCGAGACTAGGCCATTCATGCATGAGCCCCGCCCTTTCTCCAGAGGACCAGAACAGTATTTCCACTGGCCTCCCTTCCTCCAGACTTCTGTCCCACAGGGTCTCCTGAAGGGGCTGAAAGAGAAATCCTATGTCACGTGCCTGCTGAAAATCACCTGATGACTGACTCTACGTGTTTTGTGGGATAAAACAGCGTCCTGGGCAGTAGGGATGTGGGTCTGAGCACGTGGGATCTGTGCAGTGCCCCATGGTACACTGACCCGCCTCCTGTAAGCAGCAGCTGAGTCCTTTGCACTGTTCTGTGGCCCAGCAGCATCCGGGAGAGAGGCGGGGGACAAGCTCACCTGGGAGGGGCACTTGAGATAGGCTTCGAGGAGTAGTAGATTTAGACTCGGAAGGTGTAGGACACCTTATCATTGGCTTCATCGTGTCTTTGGAATGAAAGCTGCTGCTTTTTCTTTTTGAGAGCAAATAACCTGACCAATGGTCTTGGACACCTGGGCTACCAACTCAGTGGGCATTTTTAAGAAGTCATGAGTGAGCAGTGAGTTGGGGGGAAGAAGCCATTATCCTCCTTTTCCTCCAGCCCTGCGTGTCCTCCCTTCTCTGTGGCCGGGGTGTGCGTTGGTCCTGAGCGTGAGTCCGCTGGAGGGGGCGGGTGTGACGTCATCGGGGGCGGATGTGACATCATTGGCACAGGTGTGCGTCAGCATCGCTCTGGGGTGAAACGTAGCGGCGGGGCCGCTCCCCGGCGTGATTCTCGGGGATGGCTGTGCTCGAGGGGGTTCTGACTCTGTTCTCTCCTCCTCCCTCCCCGCAGTGGCTGCCTCCTGGTGACGATGGCCGCGTGAGCGCCTGCCATGGCCAACCGGACGCGTGAGAGCACGGCGAGCAGCATGCTGGACCACAGGGCGAGGCCGGGGCGTGGCCCGCACGGCCAGGAGCCCGAGAGCGAGGACACCGAGCTGCCCCTGGAGGAGTATGCGCCCCCGGGCCTGGAGCCGCCCGCCCTGCGGCCCGAGAGCCCCGCGCCCGCCGAGCCGGGCGGCCACGACCACAGCCCCGACGGGGACTCAAGCTCCGACTACGTGAACAACACCTCCGAGGAGGAGGATTATGACGAGGGCCTCCCCGAGGAGGAGGAGGGCATCACCTACTACATCCGCTACTGCCCCGAGGACGACAGCTACCTGGAGGGCATGGACTGCAACGGCGAGGGCTACCTGGCCCACGGCGCGCGCCACCTGGAGACGGACGAGTGCCAGGAGGCGGTGGAGGAGTGGACGGACTCGGCAGGCCCGCACCCGCACGGCAGCCCGGACTACCGGGACGGCCGCCTCCCCATCCCGGAGGACGAGTCCTCCGTCCTGGAGGCCCAGGACCAGGAAGAGGGCGTCCACTACTGTGCCAGCGAAGAGGGCTACCCGGACTACTACCCCACGGAGGCCAACGGGAACGCGGGCGGCGCCTCCCCCTATCGCCCGAGGCGGGGGGATGGGGACCTGGAGGACCAGGAGGAGGACATCGACCAGATCGTGGCCGAGATCAAGATGAGCTTGAGTATGACCAGCATCGCCAGCGCCGGCGAGGCCAGCCCCGAGCACGCGCCTGCCCGGGGGCCCGAGCCAGGGCCGGGGGACTCTGCGGAGGCCGGCCCGCCCGGCGAGGCCAGCTGCGGCCCCAGCAGACACGAGGGAAGACCCAAGTGTCTGAACCTCCCTCCTGAGGCCAAGCACTCTGGAGACCCCCAGAGAAGCTTCAAGACCAAGACCAGGACTCCGGAGGAGAGGCCAAAGTGGCCCCAAGAGCAGGTAGGATCCTGGCTGTCCTCAGAGAATGAGATGGAGGAGCCCAGAGAGCAAAGGGTGTGCTGGTGTCGCCCACAGATCAGAATGAATGCTCAGTTCTCCATCCGCTCCATTATGCGTGGACTTTTTTGTTGTTGGTTTTTTGTTTTTTGTTTTTATTTAAATATTTTGTTTTATTTATTTTTTGTTTTGATTTTGTTTTGGGAGGAGGTTATTATGTTTGTTTATTTACTTATTTATTTAACAGAGGTACTGGGGACTGAAGTCAGGACCTCCTGCATGCTAAGCATGCGCTCTGCCACTGAGCTATACCCTCTCCTGGTGTGTGGACATTTTGGTCACTCACCTTCACCCATCAGATGCATCAGGAAATGCCAAGAACATCTTGTTGAAGGTTGATTGGCAAATAGGGCTTCCAGAAGACACTCCAGCCCAACCAGAGGAGGCTGGGTCCTTAGCCTACCTGCACTAAATCTGCTCATAGAGGGAGGGATGTCCCTGTGACCGCTTCCCGACCAGATGGTTTCTTCAGGTTGGCAGGGCATCAGCAAGGATGTGGGGTCGCTGGCCAGTGCAGAGAGCCGCAGCCAATGGTTGAGGGCTGCCCTGTGGGGAGGAACAGTGGACCTGAGTGCATTTCACAAGGGCACACATCTCTGCTAGCCCCCAGGGCCTTGGCACAATGGGCAATTAGCTGTAAGTAAATCTTTTGAAAATAATTATTTGAAGGTTTGACAAAGTCTTGGAGAAGAAATACATGCTAATGAGACCAATGGACTTAAGCATACTATATTTTCTTGTAATTCTAGCCACATTAGTGGGTTTTCTAATGAACACTTTGGAAAAGCTGCCTTTCAAAAAAATCCCACATGTCTAGATACAGAAGATGTGAGAATTAGATGCACATAAAGGAACTTCTATTTGGCTAATTCTATGGACAAATGAGAATGAACTGCTTTCATATTTTTAACACCTTTATTGTGGTATGATTCCTGTACAGTAAACTATATGTATTTCAGATGTATAATTTGATGAATTTTGGTAGATGTATATACACCAGTGAAACCACCACCACAATCAAGATAGCTAACATTTCCTTCACTCCCCAAGAGGTGCAAATTTCAAAATTTGCTTTCATATTTTTAAAGCTTTAATTAATATACTTTTTTTTCCCAGAAGAATTTATTTGAAATATATATATAATGAGAGCTTGAGTTTGGGCAGTAAGTCTTATGGACTCACTATTAAATTTCCAGGACTTTCCTTTGATGCCTTTTGTTTTTTAAAAGATTGTTAAGTGTAAGTTGACTTCTGTTTCGGGGTGTCCCTGTTATTCGAGTCAGTTATGCAGGTGCCGGGGTGGGGGCTGTGGGATGTCAAGAAACTGGTCTTGTGCAGTTGAGGGAGCTCCTCCCAAGGGCAGGAGACTCTGGGCTCAAGATCTAGGCTTCAGGACGAAATGCCACTGTCCCTCCGTGGTCTGCGCAGAGCTGGACTCACACCCAGTGGTGGCAATGCCCAGCGAGTGGACAAGACCTCGTGTTTTGCTTTACTGCAACCAGAAGCCAGTTTGAGTGAACTCCGAGCTTTGGGTTGGAGGACAGGGGGGTTGAATGAATGGGTGGTGGAGCTGCTTTCACAGGACAGGTGGAGGTAGGGGGACCCAAGAGGAGGTCTGTTCTTCAGAGACGTGGCATTGGGTAGGGGAGCAGGTACCTGCTCTCCCTAAATAGAGTGTCTCCTAGAAGCAGGTGCTTTTATCTAAGATGGTGGAAGAGCTCATTTATGCTGGGTAATTATCACATAGCTTTTTTGGCTTTATTCACTTACTCGTTTGCAAATTAATTCCATCAAGGGAGACCCTGGCAGTTCCTAGCTCAGGATGGACCAGGCCTCCCAGTGAAAATGGGCTTCTCTTAAGCGCTCTGCCTTGCCTGGGTCATCATGTCCTATAGACCCGCATGACCCATTCTAGATGAGGGACTCTGAAATTTGACCATGGAGCCACTAATGGTCATAGGAACCATTCATTTTTTAAAAATTTGAACATTGACTGCATATTTGATAATACTGAATTTTATCAACTTAAAAAATTTTAAAGACTGTAATAAAATATACAGAGCATAAAAATTTCCGTTTAACTGTCTTTAAGTATACAGTTGAGTGGCATTGAATACATTCACATTATTGTCCAACCGTCACTACCATCTTCTACCTCCAGAACATTTTTCATATTGCAAAACTGAAACTCTGTCCCTGTTACACGTGAATTCTCCATTCTCCTGGTCCCCCAGTTCTTGGCACCCACCATTCTACTTCTTGTTTCTGAGGGTTTGACTACTCTAGGTCCTGCATATAAGTGGAATCATATAGTATTCGTTCTTTGGTGACTGGCTTATTTCACTTAGCATAATATCTTCACGGTTCATCTATGTTGTAGCCTGGGTCAGAATTGTCTTTTTTTTTTAAGGTGGAGTCATATTCCCTTGTACCGATGGAACCTCATTTTGCTTATCCATTCATCTGTCAATGGAAACTTGGGTTGTTTGTTTCCACCTCTTGGCTATATGTCTTCAAGATTTTGCTTTCAGTTCTTTTGGGTACGTACCCAAAAGTGGAGTTGCTGGATCAAATGGTAATAACTGTTTTTAGTTTTTTGAGGAACTACCATATTGTTCTTTATGGTGGCCACACCATTTTACATTCCCGCCACCAGTGCACAAGGGCTCCAATTTCTCCATATCCTTGCCAATACTTGCTATCTTCTGTTTTTTTTTTTTAATTATTACAATAGCCATACTAACGGGTGTGAGGTGGTATCTTATTGTGGTTTTGATTTGCATTTCCTAATGATTAATGAAGTTGAACACCTTTTCAGGTGCTTACTGGCCATTTATCTTCTTTGGAGAAATGTCTATTCAAGTCCTCTGCCCATTTTTTGAGTCTAATTTTTTTGTAGAGTTGTAGTTCTGGGTATTAATCCCTTATCAGATATATGATTCATAGTTTTACAGTTTTTTCCTCCATTCCATGATTGCCTTTTCATTCTGTTGATAGTGTCCAATGGCATACAGAAGTTTTTATTTTTTTAATTTTTTAAATTGAAGTATAGTTGATTTACAATGTTGTGTTAGTTTCTGATGTACAGCATAGTGATTCAGTTGCACATATACATACTCTTTTTCATATTCATTTTCATAACAGATTATTACAAGGTGTTGAATATAGTTCCCTGTGCTATCCAGTAGGACCTTGTTGTTTATCTATTTTGTACATAGTAGTGTGTATCTGCAAATCCCAAGCTGATAGGAACTATCTCAAAAGCAAGATGTGTGTGTGTGTGTGAAGGATTTTCCCTGGGAAATTTGGTGATTTCTTGCTCCATACCACAACCTGCCTTTCTAAAAGTAATCCTTTTCTCCTCCCGGGGACAGCCAGGCTGTGTGGCCAGCAAAGTCCTGGCCTCGGACATGTGCAAAGGGTGCCCCGGAGTCCCACACCTGCCTCCCCAGTGCTGTACACACAGGTGGTGCCGCTTTGGAAATAACCTAGGGGAGAAATGGTCATAGAGGCCACTAGGTGCTTAGATGGTCGCTTTGTCAGGTGTGGTCCATGGTCCAGCAGCACTGGCGGTCCTGGACCACCGACTTCAAGGCTGCGTTTTAATGAGATGCCACATTCAGGTTTGAGAAGAGATGCTGTGGAAGAGTGGAGATTTCTATTGGAGGAAAAAGTGTGGAGCATCCTTCTACTTATTTCAAAGCTTTTCAAAAGTTATGTTGTGGGATGTCTTTTTAATTTTTTTTTCAGTTTTTAATTTTATTTCTTTTGTGGAGGGAGATAATTAGGTTTATTTATTGATTTGTTCGTTTGTTTTTAATGGAGGGACTGGGGATTGGACCCAGGACCGCCTGCATGCTAAGCACACGCTCTACCACTGAGCTATCCTCTCCTCCCTGGATGCTTTCAAGAATGCTGAGTAGCAGGGGAGGATAGAACTCAGTGGTAGAGCACGTGCTTAGCGCACGAGGTCCTGGGTTCAATCCCCAGTACCTCCATTTAAATAAATAAATAAAACGATTACCCACCCCCAAATGCTGAATAGCACTTTATTTAGTCGATGCATGGACAGCAGTATTACAAGACAATTAGAAACGGGACTGTGCTTCCCACCCCCTAACCCACGAGCCCTTCTCATTTCCCTGTCTTGCTTCTCAGGCGCTGGCCCCGTGCATAAATGCTGTCAGCGGCTGGCATTGTAGTCCAGATATGATTCTGTCACCCAGCTTCGAAAATCTGACCTATTGGGAATGTGACTCCTTGTCATATAATTTTCACGATCATTCTGACCGACCTTTGAAGGTTGGGGCGATACGCCGTGTAATGTATTTGTCTGTCCGGATCCTGCCATCGAGCGCGCAGGTGCAGGTGACGTCTTCCTTTGTACAGGAAACTCCGCGGACCCGTCTGCCCAGGCATGTCTTCCTTGTTGGGGTTTATTACCTGCAGATAATGCCGGTGCTGCGCGTGAGAGCTGCCCATCTCCCCGTGATCGTCTTGTCTGATTGTTTCTCTTCTTCTATGAATATTTGGTTGGTGTCCTCTCTCTTTGGGGGCCCCGATGCTTTCCCATTTCCCAGGAGCACCTTAGGCACCACAGAGGTTGCTTTTCGCTGTAGATGTTTTTTTCTTGAGTCTCTTTTCTTTCGAAAAGGCTCCAGTTTGCAAGTAGACCTGCCTCATCGGCCACTCAGTGGAGACCGAGAGGTCTGCACTGGGGGAAGGGTGGGGATCTCAGAGAGCCCAAAGGAGATGGACTCATGTTGCAGAAAGACAGGGTGCGATGATGGGGAGGAGAGGAGATCTGTGTGGGGGTTTTATAGGAGAAAAAAATTTTTTTTCCAAATCAGTGCATGTTTATTGAGGACATTTTGGAAAATAGAGGCAAAAAAATGTTTTGCCACATGGCATTGTAGAAGCCCACCATGAAGAGTTTTCCAATCAAAGAGGCAAGCCTCTCTTTGGATGTCTCAGGATTTCCCAGAGCATCGCCTTAGAGGTGTTCTGTGGACACGGTGTGGCTAATCCTTATTATTCATGGCTTCTATATCTGTGAATTTGCCTCCTCACTAGAATTTATCTGTAACCTTAAAATCAATACCCAGAGCACTTTGGCAGTCCTTTGTGGACATGTGCTAACAAAAAAGATTTGAGTCTGTCAACACGCCCGTTTCCCACTGAGTTTAAACAAGGAGATGCCTTCTTTTTTCAGCACATACTGTAAACAAGTGTCCTCGTGGTCCTTTTTGTGCTGCTGTGTCGCATTTTTGTGCTTTTTGCTGTTGAGAAAATTACCCCCAGCTGCAGTGCTGGAGGGCCGTTCAGGGTCCCTACGCGCAGGAAGGCTGCGATGTGCCTTTTGGAGAAGATTCGTGTGTCGGGTGTTTCGTTCGGGCGTGAGCTGCAATATTTCTGGCTGTTAAGTTCGAGGTTAACAAGTCAACAATACGGTACATCCAGAAAAAGGAAGAAGAAATTTGCCAGTCTGTACATGGAGCTGCTCTGGAAAATGCTGCGGTTAACATCGGTTGTGTGTGATGGAGCGATAGAAGAGCAGCTAAGTTTGTGGATTTGTGAGATGAGCCCCAATTAAAAAACATTATATTATAAGGCTGAAAGCCAAAGAAATAGACGATCTTATTACCCAGGGTCAGGATAATGTTAAAGTCTTCTTAGCTGGTGTTTTATGGTGAAGAAATGCTGGCTATAGTTCCTTATTTGTAAGTCATACGTATTAAAGAAGGTGTCTTTAAATAGACATACACAGAGAACAAGGTTATGTGTTGATCAGTTGATGAAGATGTGACCAGAGGCTGCAGGAACCTCACTCTGTATTCCCCCTGGGAGCCATGGTCCAGGATCCACTCATTCTGGGTGTAGTCTACTTTATAGACCATCACTGCCATGAACAAGGGGAGTTGACTGTACTGGATTGGCGGATGAGTTTGGGAAACTCTGCTGCAAAGTTTTCCCTTCTCAGAGATACCCTCCATGTTTGCACGGATGCTGCCTTCATACCAGACTCCCAGCAACAAGGACATCCCAGCACTGCCTGGCCAGTGTCTCCCAGTCTGGAGCCACAAGCCCTTTCTCCCTGCACAGAAAAATACCGCCAAAGTTGCACATCCTCAGGGCCGAGAGTCAGAACCTGCAACTTTCCCAGACTTGTCCCTCTAGGGCTCAATCCTAGAATGATCACCATCAACCCAGAATGACGGTGATGGGAAAGTTGTCTTCTGGGTCACCAGTGGGACCCGTGGCTTCTGAGGATTTGATGTTTCTTGTTTGGCCATTTGTGGAAAGTCCCTGGGTGACAGTAAAGGTGACCCTGGTGTTGGTAGTGGTGGCCAGCGAGCAGGGGCTTTGTATGTATATGTGACTTCAGTGAATCTCAGAGGAACCAGAAGAGACAGGAACTAGGGTTGTTCCCATTTTACAGATGAGGCAGTAGAGACCTGTGGAGGGTAAGTACCATGCCCACAGTTCCACAGCATGAGGAGTAAATGGTTTGTGATGCCAAAGCCCGCATGTGTAACCACAGCCCTGTGCATCTCTGGAAGAGGTGATGACCAGTTCCGTTCGAGATGTGTTGGACTCTCTGTGAGTGAGAGAATGTGGGTGAACTGGGTACAACTCTCCTCAATAGTGATGTCTCCTCTGCTCTGTTGTCTGTTTACTTGGTATAACGAGGGCTTGACATGCTGTCGTTCGAGGCGGGTGTCTCCTAGCACCAGGGAGGTGACTGGTGGACACGAGACCTCCGATCTGTAAAATTGTCCCAACCTCCTGACTTCACGAGGGCTCAGGCCATAGATCAAATATATCAAGCTGAGATTATTTGTGGGGCATTTTTCTTAATTTGATGATGCTTTGTTGATAAATACTGATTTTTTTTTACATACAGCAATTAAAGAATACACGTGTGTGTCCAGCCAGATTCATATTGAATATCCAGATTGAATGGGCATTTCTGCACCTTCTTGGGGGCCCTCTGTCATTTGACAATGAGGCAGTGAAGACTGGAGGGAAGACCCCACTGGGGCCAGTCTCCCTGCTCTGGGTATGGGCTGGGAGGACCTGGTGAGTCAACAGTGCACTTTCTGTGAAGAGGGGTGCTCCTCCATGCCCCAGGGGCGTGTTTGTCCAGCACCAAAAATCAGGGTTTCATAGGTCTGTGGGGTACCCGGGGTGACAGGTTCTTGTGGTCCCCTGGGGGGTTGCTGCACATTCATATTTGACAAAGACCAGCCTGTACATCCGTCATGAGACGGGGTGCCCACAAAATACCTGCTCTGTGCCCCAGCTTCTCCTTTCAGGGACTTACTCCTTTGGGCCTTGGAGATTTCTCAGGCTGCAGGCTTTCCCTGTCCCCTTCATGCCCCCAAGGGTCAGGGACACATCGGGCTTCAGTGACGGTTGAATCAGTGACATCTCATTGACGTGACAGCTGTGTGGGACAGCTCTGCACATTTGGATGATAAGCCAAATGCATGTTTTGATTACTTGGGGTTTCCATAATTTCTAGAAAGAGCCCTGTGACAATGAAAAAAAAAGAAAAATTGATCCATCACAGTCAACTGAATACAGCAGTTAAGGGAGGTGTGATGCAGGCCCCGAGGCCACATCACACGCACGAGTGTTTAGCGCTGCTCCATGTGCAGATGCCTTTGCTGTGGTTGGGCCTTCAGCCGAGACTGTCTTGTGAAGGACATTTCGAGATTGTGGTAGGAACGTTGGCACCAAATAGGGAGGGGGGATGCTAAGGGTGAGGGTAACCTCGGCCTGCTCTGGGGAGGGGGAATTGGCACCATGAGCACTCCCTCTGGGCTCACATGTGCCCCATTTAGTGGTGTCAGAAGCAAGTATGAGCACCTGCTTTGGGTTGTAGGTACCAGACCCCTAGAGGCCCTGAGAGGCAGAGAGAAGAGCATCCTGAGATCATTGGTATCCAGGTGGCAGCAGGTGTGCAAGGCCCCTGTGCTTGCACAGGGCCCAGGTGGGAGCAGTCTGCACAAACCTGGCCCACCGGGAGGATGGAACTGGAGGAAGAGCCCACAGGCAGGCGCTGAGGGCAGGGGTTTGCGGGGGCACAGGGGCTAGGCAGGGGAAGGTCCTTGCCAGCAACTAACCCCCCAAGGCCTCCGGGGAGTACAGCTGGCCTCTTCCTTCCCGCAGCCCTGCCCCCACTCCCCTGCCTGCCCCCCTGGGCATCCCACCTGGACCTCCCTTTGCTCCTGGGGAGGCTGCCCGGGAGGGTCCCTGGGCTCCTGTGCCCTCCCAGCCTCCTCTCTTCCCAGTACTTCCCATGTGGAAGATCATATCTGATTCCCAGGACCACCTGGAAAACAAAATCCAGGCTGGTCCCACCTTGGCATCCTAAGCCGTCACTCCATCTGCCTGAGCTCTCAGACTTGGCTTCTCTGGGCCCATTTGCAGAGTCAGTGCAAGACCCTATTTAATTTTCTGAAGCCTAGTGACAACATATGACTGGAGGTGGCTCTTACCATCATGGGGCAGTTTATCTAGCAGGAATCTGGGGTTGCCTCAGTGCCTTAAAATCTTGTTAAAGCAGGGTTTCTAAAGCACCATCTTTATTGTTTGGGAAAATCCTTTAAAGCCCCTCCCCTAACAGTAATCTTGAAAGTTCCTTCCCTGTCCTGCCCTCAACAGAGCAGGGTATAGTGGTTAACAGCACAGATGCGAGAGCCAGGAAGCCTGGACCCCACTCTGCTGCACCAGCTCCTGGTTCCAGAACATTCCAGACATGTTACCTGCGCCAACAACTGCCCTGGGCACAGATGATGCCCTGATGATGACGACGATGATTTTAAGTCCCTGGTGGGGAGGCTCTGCACACGGTCTGTGCCATGCTAGGCAGGGCTGAGGACACCAGTGAGCAAGAGGACGTCCCTATGATCTGGAGTGACGTCAGGGGAGGGACGAAGCCAGCACTGTGAGGCTGGATGAAAGGAGGCCCAGGACTGGCTGGGGACACAGTGGAGACAGGATGGTGGGGATGCAGCTTGAGCGAGGCCTGATGGGATGGAGGGGACAGCTAGGGTGGGGCCAGCTCCCTAGGTGTCCCCCAGCCCTCTCCTCTGCCAGCCTTCCTCAGGTGTCCCATCTCCCCTTCAGGGATTTCTTGAGGGTATCCTCAACCGCTTTCTGCTCTGGAGTCCCTGATCTAGGGGGACAGGGTGGCAGCCACACGTCTCCAAGGGTGGCCCTGATTTTCTCACACTCAATTTTGAGTTGAAAATTAACTGAGAACCCCACTTGCCTAGCAGATGAGCTGGCTTCCAGACCACCGGTTTCTCAGTAATTCTAGGTGCAGTCCCAGTCTCCCTGCTTCACCTGGAGTTTCTGAACATAACTCCCACTCCTTCAGAGCCCACTCCCGCCCAGCCCCCCTACCAGGCCACTCCCTGGGCTGAAGGGCGTCTGCACTCCCTCCCATGCAGCCAGTGTAAATTACACTTGCCATGTGCCAGACCCTGGGGCTGCAGAGACCAAAATGACATAAGCCTCGTTCTAGGGGGAGACAGACACACAGACTCCTCATCTACTTGGGCGGGGCTGGGTGATCAGCAGAGGCACCGCCCCACCCACTAGTCCCAGGCAGGCTTCCTGGGGATGGGCTCCTACAGAGGTGATGAGCAGAGAGGCCCTGGGACCTGGAGGGGGGCTTTGGGAAGTCAACCCACCAGGCTGAACGTGGAAGTGCATGGGCGCCCTCAGCATGAGACGGGGGGCTGGGAGTGTGACCGGGGAGGAGGGGGAGAGAGGGTGAGGGACCTGGATTGAGGATGGTGATGAGGGAGGGACACAGCAGGGCCATCAAAGGGACAAGGAGCGGGAGGGGGACAGGGAACGGGAGGGTGCTGAAGGGCAGGATGCCAGGAAGGCCACGTGCGAGGGGGCAGTTAGCGGGGTCTTGCTGCCAGGCCCCTGAGCAGCTCTGGTGGATGACAAGGGCAGAGGCTCCTGTGTGGGAACAGAATGGGGTAGATGGGCAGCGTCTGTAGGGACAGGCAGGGAGGGACCTGAGGAGATGCCGGCAGGGAGAGGCTGCCCGCTGCGTGTGGAGCTGGGGTTGAACTGCTCTGACTTGAGTTGCACTGACTGGCCTGTAGCATATGCCTAGGGCAGATTTCGGGAATGGAGAGTGGTGGGTGCAGGACTGAGGCTGGGCCTTGGCCCACCTGCATCTCCCATCCTCGGGCTTCTGCTGCACCTCCATATCCATCACGTGTGCCGGGGGCTTGAGACACATCCAAACAAAAATCTTCTAGTCACGTGACATTCCCCAGGAAGTGCAGGGCTCCGTGGGAGGATTTTTAGAAACATCTTCTGTTCAGGAAGAAAGACCACATTGCTGAGCACAGGATTCAGAGATGCGTCATGTCACACATGGTGCGCCAGCCGAGATGGAACAGCGTGCCGATGGCACTCAGTAAATTTTCATCCCAAAGTGCTCAGATCGTGGTCAATTCTCATCAGTTACTGAAAAAGACATAGCCCTATGATGATGGAAGGCTAACCAAGAATAACTCCCAACCTTCCATCACATAATAATACCATGGGCAGCTCAGGAGAATGAAGCACAGATCAGAAAAGCTGAGAGGGGAAAGTGTGGCACAGAATGGGGCCCAGGGGCCAGTGGTGGACTCCTGACCCTGCCAAGACCTGTCAGCCTTCACAGAAGAGAAGGTGGTCTCTCTACCTGAGACCAAGCCAAAGCTCAGACTACTGGTGCTGAAGGATGTTCGGAACTGGGCTTACAGAATCTCATTGCCCAGCTCCTCTGGTTTCAACGGTGATCAGATGGTCCAGGCCTGCATCTGGCTCCTGTCCTTTTAAGAGACACTCACTGAGACTGCTGGGCTGTGCGCTGTCCTTGGTGCTGAAGCACCGCTGAGCGTGCCCGCCCTTGGCCACCCTGCCCTGCTTTGGGTGCACTCAGGCTGTACAGGTCAGTGAGCCTGAGCTAGACCTTGGATGAGGGGCTGTTGCTCGGGATTGCAGCATGTTTGGGAGAGTTTGCCCATTCTCCCTCCTCGGTCTGTTCTCGTCTTTGTGGCTCAGACACTTGCAGATGGCCTCTGATTCTGCCTCTGGGACCGTTTTGCCCACTCTGATGTCTGATGCAGCCCTACCCCAACCCTAACAGTTCCCATGTTTGGGGCTCAGCTTCCCCTGAGAGCAGCCCTCAGTGCTGACTGGGAGACATCTTCTCCTGATCTTCACTCCCAGAGCCTCTGGGTCTTCTGGTTGTTGACTGTTATGCACACTGACGCAGACTCACCCACTCGAGTGTCTTCAGAAGGGGTCAACCCCAGACCACCACACATGCAAGCCAGGTCTCACAGGTGCTCCTGGGTTCCTTTGGCTGCTGCTGCTGCTCCTCCCTTGTCTTCTAGTCATTGATCTAGTCCCTCCTACATTCATTCACTGGGACCAAGTATATAAAAGATAGTGTGCTGGTCACTTTGAGAAAAATGAATGTTAATTTCAAGAAAGGAGGAATAACCTAGTCATTCACTGGTCCTCAAAGCCTGCTCCAAAAACAAGAGCAGGGCCAGTCAGGGCTGTTCTTGGTGCACTGAATTTGCAAATTCTGGGAGATATCACAAAGTGGCATTGCTGCCCAAGGTTTTCCTTGTCTAATGTCTTATTAATATTTAATCTCCAAAAGATTCCAAGTCACCCAAAATAGGGGCTGTTTGGCCCAGATTCAGAGATCACAGCCTGGTATTTGGGGGAAGATTGATTTCTTCTCTGCATCACAGTTATAATGATGAAGTTCCAAAGGGGGAAAAAAAAACTTTCACACGCAGGGACTATTATTCAACCTTAGAAAGGAAGGAAATGCTGACCCTTGAGGATGCTCAGTGAAATTAGCTGGTCACCAGAAGACAAATCCTGTATTGGTCCACCTGTGTGAGGTTGCTAGACTAATTAAATTCATAGATATGGAAGTGGAATGGCAGTTGCAAGGGGTAGGGGAGAGGGGGGAATAGGGAGTTAGTGTTTAATGGGTACAGGTCTTCCACTGGGGACGCTGAAAAGTTCTGTAGACAGACAGTGGTGATGATTGTACAACGGTGTAAACGCACTGAATGCCACTTAACTGTCCACTGAAAAATTGTTAAAATGATAAATTTTATTTTATGTATATTTACCAAAATATTTAAAAGAAAGAAAGAAAGGGGCTGGGGGGGATAGCTCAGTGGGAAACCTATGCTTAGCATGCGCGAAGTCCTGGATTCAATTCCCAGTGCCTCCATTAAAAAAATTAAAATAAAATAAATTTTAAAAAAGAAAGAAAATACTCTTGTCCCATGAACTGGCTTGAGTCTGTTTGAATCATCTGAAACCCAGCTGAGCTAGTCTGAGCCCATGTAACTGTATCATACAAACAAACAAAACCTTCTGGGTCAATGGAGACTGGCTTGGTGGAGCTGTAGTAGAGCTGAGCTGACCACACCCATCTGGGCCACTGGACACTGGCGTGTGTGGTCAAATAGCAGGGTGTCTGCACGCCTCTGGAAGGTGTCAGGATGTTCAGAATTAAAATGAGCCGTGGTAGGACAACCACATCCTGAGTGAGAAGAGGGTACCTTGCCTTCTCTCCTCCAAGAGTCTTGTCCAGTCACAGACGTGATCCTACCTTGGCAGGGGTGGAAGGGGCAAAAATGGGGGTGGCCACCAGATCATTAATACTACTGGGCTCTTTGCATTGATCACCCAGACCACTGAGTTGTGTCAAATGGTCACAGTCATCCCTTGTCAGTATCATTTAGATAAAAATATGTTGCCACTTCTACCGTGAAACTAACAGCTCACCCTACTCTCTCTCCTTATCCTCAACTTTAAGAAAACCAGATGCTCTATTTTGGATATTCATAATGGCCAGACACGTAGATTTAACCAAAGCTTACTGGATCTTTGATATCTTGTTTACCAATTAACTGGTTAAACTTGTTCTTCAAATTATGAGTCGTGGGATTTTGTGTTAGTGTTTGTAGCCATGGGCAGTTCCATTGAGTTGTTTATTACTTGGGACTGATAATGTTGATTGGAACAGAGAACTCCTTCTCCTGCTGGGAGATAGTGAGCTGGTCTTGGCAGTTTCATGCTGGGAATGCTAGTGTCTACAGATAATAGAAAGTTAAATCTGGAAGGCGCATTGGAACTGGGGTTGGAATATTGACTTAGCCCTGGCCATCTGGTTTCCTTCTGACCTGTGTACCTTTCTTTGTTTCATCCATTCCTCCGATGCCTCGCTCACCTCAGAATATATGTGGGGCTTTAGGCTGAGCAGAGGGGACATGGAGAGGCCTTGGGTATCCCGGGAGCCACTGGCCATGAGGCCAAGAGACCACTCTTCACCTCAGAGGGTCACTGTCATGAGACTGCTCACACGGGGCTTCTCACCCTGAAACTAGCAGGGTTAGGGGAGAATATGTGGGTGTTTGTAGCAAACTCATGGAACCTGTGGGAAAAGCAGCCCACGGGCCCCCAGCCACGGATTTAGATGGGAGATGTGGTAGATTTTCTCATTTGAGAATTGAGCTCAATCAAACAACACTCCCCAGTTATGTCGCACACTTTGTGTGAAGCGATGGATCTCCCTCCTTTCCCACAAGTGAATCTGAGTGTGATATCCGGAGTAATGTGAGGCAGGTATCCAGGAAGGAATGGTCTCCGTGGTCCTGCCGCTGCCATCTGGGTGGCTCAAACCTTCTGCTTCCCTTGGGAAGGTTAGTCCTGCACAAGCTGGCCGTGACCTTCATGCAGGGGTCTAGCTGAGCTGATGAGGGTATCAAAGGTAGAGGCAGGCAGTATGTTTTAGATATTGAGAGGGCTCTGCTAAGTCTTTCTTTCCCCATTACTTTAAAATTGTAGCTGTACCCACATAACATGAAATTTACCATTTTAACCATTTTGGAGTGTGCAATTCAATGGCATCTAGCACAGTGTTGGGCAACCACCACTGTTTAGTTCCAGAACATTTTCAACACCCTAAAAGGAGACCCCATATTTATTAAGCAGTCACTCCCCAGTCTCTGCACTTCTAGCATCTGGTAATGACAAATCTGTTTTCTCTCTATTCAAGCTGAGATAGTGTGGGTTTGCTTCCAGACCACTGCAGCAGAGTGAATATTGAAATAAAGTAAGTCATACAATTTTTTTTGGTGTCTCAGTGCATATAGAAGTTATGTTTACACTGTCCTGTAGTCTATTAGGTGTGTAATAGTATCTAAAAAAACAATGTGCATGTCTTAATTTAAAAATACTTTATTGCTAAAAAGTGCTAACCTTCAGCAAGTTGTAATCATTTTGCTAGTGGAGGGTCTGGCCTCGATCCTGATGGCTGCTGACTGATCAGGTGGCTAAGGAAGGTTGAGGTCACTGTGAAAATTTCTGAGAATAAGACAACAGTGAAATTTACCCCATCGATTGACTCTTCCTTTCATAAATGATTTCTCTGGAACATGCAGTGCTGTTTGATAGCATTTTACCCACAGTAGAACTTCTTTCAAAGTTAGAGTCAGTCCTCTGAAACTCTGCTGCTGCTTTAATAACTAAGTTAATGTCATAGTCTCAATCTTTGGTTGTCATTTCAACAGTCTTCACAGCATCTTCACCAGGAGTAAATTCCATCTGAAAAAACCACCTTCTTTCCTCGCCTCTAAGAAGCAAAACCCGATCTATTCAAGGTTTATCCTGAGACTG
Source organism: Camelus dromedarius (assembly GCF_036321535.1). Taxonomy (NCBI): domain Eukaryota; kingdom Metazoa; phylum Chordata; class Mammalia; order Artiodactyla; family Camelidae; genus Camelus; species Camelus dromedarius. The sequence continues at coordinate 4,719,206 of NC_087464.1, forward strand.
CAGCGATTCAGTCACATCTTCAGGCTCCACCTCTAATTCTAGTTCTCTTGCTGTTCCCACCACATCTGCAGTGACTTCCTCTATTGAAGTCTTGAATCACCCAAAGTCATCCATGAGGATTGGATCCACTTCTTCCAAACTCCTGTTAATGTTGATATTTTGACCTCTTCCCATGAATCATGAATATTTTATTGACATCTAGAGTGGTGAATCCTTTTCAGAGGGTTTTCAGTTGTCTTTGCCCAGATCCACCTGCGGAATCACTCTCTCTGGCGGCCATAGCCTTACAAAATGTATTTCTTAAAAAATAAACTTGAAAGTTGAAATGACTCCTTGCTCTACGGGCTGTAGGATGGATGCTCTGTTAGCAGTCTTGAGAACAACATTCATCTCATTGTACATCCTCATCAGAGCTCTTAGATGACCAGGTACATTGTCAATGAGAAGTAATATTTTGGAAGGAGTCTATTTTTTTGCCCCAAGCAGTAGGACTCAGCAGTGGCCTTAAAATATTCAGTCAACCATGTTGTCAACAGATGTGCTGTCATCCAGGTTTTGTTGTTCCATCGATAGAGTACAGGCAGAGTAGCTTTGGCATAATTCATAAGAGCCTAGAACTTTCAGAATGATTAATGAGCACTGGTTTCAGCTTGAAGTCACCAGCTGCACTGGCCCCTAACTAGGGAGGCAGCCTGTGCTTTGAAGCTTGGAAGCCAGGCATTGACTTCTCTCTGGTTATGGAAGTCCTAGGTGGCCTCTTCTTCCAATAGAAGGCTGTTTCTTCTGCATTGAAGATCTGTCGTTTAGTGTAGCCACCTTCATTATCTCAGCTGCATCTTCCGGGGAACTTGCTGCAGCTTCTACATCAGCACTTGCTGCTTCACATTGAGCTTTTATGTTCTGGTTTCTTATCTTAAATCTCATGAACCAACATCTAGCTTCAGATATTCTTCTGCAGCTTCCTCACCTCTCTCAGCCTTCATAGAATTGAAGAGAGTTAGGACCTTGCTCTGGATGAGGCTTTGGCTGAAGGGAATGTTGTGGCTGGTTTGATCTTCTGTCTTGGACTTTCTCCATATCAGCAATAAGGCTGTTTTGCTTCCTTACCATTTGTGTGTTCAGTTGGGCAGCACTTTTAATTTCCTTCAAGATCTTTCCCTTTGCATTCACAGCTTGGCTAACTATTTGGTGCAAGAGTTCCAGCTTTCGGCTTACCCATGCTTTCAACATGCCTTCCTCACTGAGCTGAATCATTTCTAGCTTTTGATTTAAAGTGAGAGATGTGCAGATCTTTTCACTTGAACACTGAAGGGGCCATTGTAGGGTTATTCATTGGCCTAATTTCAGAATTGTTGTGTCTCAGGGAATAGGGAGGCCCGAGGAGAGGGAGAGAGATGGGGAAACAGCTGATCAGTGGAGCAATCAGAACACATACAATATTTATTGATTAAGTTCACCATCTGATATAAGCCCAGTTTGTCGGGCCCCCAAACAATTACAATTGTAACATCAAAGATCACTGATCACCATAATAAATATAATAATCTTGAAAAACTTTGAGCTATTGTGAGAATTATCCAAAATATGACACAGAAACACCAAGCCAGCAAGTGCTGTTGGAAAAAATGGCACCAGTAGATTTGCTGAACGGAGGGTCACCACAGACTTTCAATTTGTTAAAAAAAAAAAAATGCAGTAGCTGCAAAGCACAGCAAAGTGAAGCACAGTAAAAAAAAAAAAAAAAAGTATGCCTGTGTAGGTTTGCCTATTTCTAGAATTCGAAATGGAGTTGTATAATACGTGACCTTTTGTGTCTGGCTTCTTTCACTGAGCATCATGTTTTCTGGGCTCACCAATGTTGTAGCACATGTCAGGACCTCACTCCTTTTTATGGCTGAATAATATTCCCCTGCATGGGTGGAGCACGTTTTGTTTATCCATCTGCCCATTGACAGACATTTGGATTGTTTCCACTTTTTGACTGTTGTGAATAGTGTGACCCTGACTGTTCCTGTACCAGTGTTTGTGCAGATGCCTGCTTTCAGGTCTTTTGGGTCCACATCTAAGAGTGGAATTACTGAGTCACATGGGCATTTACTGTTTGATTTTGTAAAGAATCACAAACTATTTCCCACAGCAGCTGAACATTTCCCATTCCCACCAGCAAGGCATGATGGTTCTAGTTATGCACAGATTTAAAAAAATGAACAGCCCTGATGATCCAGTGTCTAGACTCACCATTGTTCCGGAATGGCCTTAGCGGACATGTGTGCTGGTTTTTACCCTGGCTCGTAACCCTAGAGCCTGAGGCCAGCAGGACCACTGAGTTCCACCTCTGTGCTGGAGTGGGAGCTGTCCCAGGCCAGGACCTTGGTTATGTGCATCTTCCGGTCCTCCTAGGGGTACCCTGTCCCCTGCAGGACACACAGCAGGTGCTTGCTTGGGACTGGCCACGTGGACGCAGCCTTTGGATAGTGGGTGAAAATGTAGAGACTAGTTTAGAAGAACAGAGGTTCTGCTCTGAAATGCTGGTGCCCCCTGGTGCTGCCTGCCCTTCCTGGGGCTCCATGAAAAGAGAGTGAACGATGAAGTAGAGGAAGTCTCAGGAGGTCCTGGCAGTCAGGGGCCTGGAGATTTCAGCAGACATGTCTCAGAGGACAAGGCTGGGCCCGCAGTGGGTTCCCCAGTGGATCTTGTCCTGACTTTTTTAAGCCAGAGATCAACTTCGGAAAGATGCGATCTTCCCCATGGGGATCATACTGAGGAGAAAAAAGACTTTATCCAAGCTCTTCTCCTCCAGATAAATATCCCCGAGTACCCTGAGTCATAAGAACAGTTTTGTCATTTTTCTGAGCCATTTGCCAGCAGACAGATGGAATGGATGGCTTTTGGGAGGAGATGTGGAAGGGGCTGAGTCAAACTTTCAGGTGGCCCCTGGTGGGTCGTACTCTCGGCTCGGTCCGACAGGAGCACTTCCATGTCGTTGTCCCAGCCACCCCTCCTAAGCTGGACGGATGAGGGCATCTGGGCTGGAATATCAGATGAGTAGGGTTGACCGATGCCTTTGAAAACAGGGAGCAAGAAATGATTCCCAGAGAAGGCTGTCCCTTCCCTGAGTGGCCACACTGGAGCACCTGGGGTTTCTCTGATGTGGAGGCATGTTTGGGGGGAGGGACGGTCAGGTGGGAAGTAGTGACTCACCTGGCTTTGAGCTGACGCTGTCTGTCCCTCACCGGACCTCCCTATGTGTCACTCACATGCTTGTCATTCAGGACAGGGCTTCGACACGCATGGCCTTTGTTACAGACGGCGTAAGTACAAGCGTTTGTTTGCTGTTACTCCCTCCAAAGCGATGTGGGTTGAATTGATGTATTTTCAGTTTAATCAGGCAGACACAATCAGAATGGACACGTTAAAAAAAAATTCTAGCTTTAGTTTCACCCACTGGAGCCAAGATATTTATTAGAGCAATTTATTCAAATTAGTATGTTTTTATTACAGGCAATCATCTGCCTTGAGCAGCTGTCCATGGTCCTGGCATTTTATGACCAGCATGTGCTGTAGCATCATGTTCTGTTCTCAGGGCCCCATGAAGAGAGGGTCAGGGGTTCCCCACCATGCTAACACACTTCTCTCCACACATTTCACTCCCTCCTTCTCTAAGTGGGTGGCTGATGCAGGTCTAGCTGGTGGCACCAGGAACCCCACACCACAGTTACCTAAGAAAGGACGTGATCCTGCTTTCCCTGCTGGCTGTAAAGGATGCGGTGACCCTGGCTTGCATCTTACCTCGGGGTACGCCTGGCTGCTGTACCTTGGGGAGGGCACAAAAGAATTCAGGTAGCATGTTCATCTCAGTTGCCAGGAGCCCCAAAGCCACGTGGGCCTCTAACCATGTTTATTTCAGAGGCTATGTCCCGTGCTGCCAAGCCTCCCACCCTGCCCCTTGAAATGAAAACTAAGGCACCAGATGGGTTCTTCCAAGAAGAAGCAGCACAGGCCCACCCTCCTGCCTCTCTGGAAACAACCTCGGCTGTTTATTAGGAGATGTGGTTGTCATAGTGATGAGTGGTTGGAGGGATTTAGAGAAGATGTGGGCATGGAGGGAAGGGTGGAGCCTGGAGAAGCTATGGGGAGAAGTCACCATTATAAGTGGACCCAAGACCTTGTGTTGCCTATGGTCACCGCACACTGTGGCCCCACCCTGAGGTGTCCTGTGGATGAGTGTGGGGCACCAACCTCCAGCCTGTGTTCCCCTGGCCAAACCCTAACCCCTTGGAGCTGCGTCCCCTAGGAAGAATACCTCTCTCATTTGCCACAAGGCAAACAGCAGTCTTTGTGTCACCTTTTCCCACCGTGTATTTGGCACCTCGATGAGAGTCTGTTGCCACGTTTAAGGCCAGCTTTCTGCCAGAAAAATTAGGTTCCACCCCAAGCTGTAACATCCATAGAAGGAGTGCTACCTTAATCCTTCTGGGGTGCTACAACAGAACGTCATAAACTGGGGGACTTAGAAACGGCAGACATTGCTTTCTCACTGTTCTGGAGGCTGCAAGTCCAAGGTCAAGGCACCAGCAGATTTGGTGTCTGGTGAGAGCCCACTTTTATAGACAGATGTCTTTTATGTCCTATGCAGTAAGGGTGGGGGAGCACTCTGGGGTCTCTTTTATAAGGGCACTGATCCCATTCCTGGGGGCTCCACCCTGAAGACCTCGTCTAATCCTAATCGTCTCCCTACGACCCCAGCTCCTAACACCACTCCTTGGGGGTCAGGTTTCTACATCTGATTTGGGGGAGGACACAAGCATTCAGTGTGTAGTAGGTGTGGTTGACCCCGCTTTCATTTTTCGGTTAGTTGATTTGTTTCTTGGGGGTTTTTGGAGAATAACTAGGGCCCGTTTGACTCCTAGGAAGGAAGGGCGGGTCTTCAGGAAATGAAGTTCGTGAACTCAGCCTAGGAAAGGTCTCAGGTTAGAGGTTTCAGACCAGTGAGTAAAACGCTGGCTCTAAGTGGACCATGAAATAGACAAGAGGACAGGACAGCAGAGGGCTACTTGGGGGGTGTGCCACATTACAGTTTTACTTACAGCTCTTGGGAGCAGCACTGTAAGTGAGAGACCTCTCTGGACCGTATGGGAGGTTTATCGTGGTGTGTCTGGTCTGTAGCAGGGCCATGGGACCAGTCCATTGGGAGTTCAGGAATGAGCCCGGCTCCATTGGGACCCTGCCAGGAGTGGGCCTCTCCAGGCTCAGCCCTGCAGGAGGGGCACTGTCCGTGCAGCTTCATCAGCACGGGATCCGTGGGGGAGGATCACAGCCCTGTCACCCAGAGGAGGATGTCAGTCCCAGAAGAGGGCTGTGACAGGCAGAGCAGCGTCCCAGCAGTGCAGACAAACCAGAGCCCCCAGCCCCACCTCGGGATGGACTGGGACAGCAGGACAGGGTCGGGGCCCCCCATGTGGTCTGGGAGCTCACAGGGCACAGGGGTCAGGGCAGTCCTTTGGGTGCCAGCAAGGAAGCAGGGAGCAACCAGACATCTGGCGCACCTGAGCCCTAGCTGTGCCCCGAACCCCCTTGGCTCCCAGAAGGCCTTATTTCTTCCACGGATTGAACAAGCCCTGATGTCAGTAGGATGTGGCTAAGCCTTCCCTCCTTCCTCGGCGCACAAATCTTCCCCATCCTTAAAGCCCAGCCATGTCCTGTCTTAGCCACCCTCCTCCGCTCCCACAGCCTCCGAAACCCAGTGGTGTCTGTAGTCACGGAGGGGACACTCAGCCAGGAGTCCCTGGTCTGCCTGGTCCATCGCATCTCCCTATTCCCATCAGAGTTAAGAACGGGTGGGGGTGGGGGTGCTCCTCATTTTTCCCTAATCCCTGCAGAGAAACTGAGTGATGTCACAGGATGTGACGGTGACAGTGGCAGTCGAGGACAGGGAAGATGCGACACATTTCTGTGCCACCAGTGCCTTGGGTACCTGGCCATTAGTGTCCACATGTGGGGCCCCAGTCCTCTCACCTGTAAAGTGGGAGAGGGAACATCTGTCTCATATGGGAAAGGATAATATTCCTTAAGTTATTTATAAACAAATGTTATTTATAAATACAAATAAATCTTACATGAGAAAGGCTGTTATAAATAATATATACACATATTTATAAATATATAAGTAACTTATTTATAAATAAATGTAATGTAGATATAAGTATGTTCATACTGATAATATCGATAAAACTTATTAATGTCATTGTCATCATCATAGTGCTACTGCTTGATAATTTATTGCCAAAAAGTTCTGGAACTTGACTTAATGTGCGGGCTCACCAGCATCTCGTCTGGGGTTTGGACAGTGATTCCAGTGCTGTGGGTCTGGTGTCTTTCTTCTGGATGGTACAGGACAACACATAGAGGAAATAGACCTAAACTTGAAATTTTGCTCATTTTGAAGTAAGAGAAATTTTGGTTTGACGTCTCCTTTAAGAGAAGACTTATGACATGTCCTTGGGATTTTTTTTTTCTAGTGGTAGATTGACTAATTTGCATTAATGAAATAATTTAGATTTTAGAGTTTGCATTTGACTTAGAATTTAGGGGTGTTTTTAGAAATATAATTTTAACCCTTGGACACTGTTGGTGGAAATGTAAAATGATTTCGCTGCTGGGAAAAACAGTAAGGTATTTCCTCAAAAGATAAAAAGTAAAATTACCCTATGATCCTGTAGTTCTACTTCTGGGTACATATATACCCAAAGAATTGAAGGCAAGGACTCTAAGAGATATTTGTACGCCTATGTTCACAACGGTACTGTTCTCGATGGCCAAAAGGTTGGAGCAATCCAGGTGTCCATAGATAGAAGAATGGAAAAACAAAATGTGGTCTGTACAAAGGGTGGAATATTATTCGTCCCTGAAAAGGAAAGACTTCCTGACACCCGCCACAATAGTTGAACTCTGAGGACATTGTGCTCAGTGAAGTCACAAAAAGACAAATCTTGTATGATTCTACTTCTACGAAATACCTAGAGTAAATTGACAGAGACACTTGGTGATTGCCAGGGGCCAGGGGCAGAGGGAAGAGGAAGTTAGAGTTTACTGTGGACAGAGTTTCAGTCTTATAAGATGAAAAGAGTTCTGGAGATGGGTGACAGTGGTGGCTGCACAATAACGTGAAAGTATTAATGCCATTGAACTGTTGTTAACAATGGTTATTTAAGATGGCCGATGTTATGTTATAGACATTTTACCACAATTAAGAATAATAATAAAGGAGGAGGGTATAGCTCAGTGGTAGAGTGTGTGCTTAGCATGCACGAGGTCCTGGGTTCAATCCCCAGCACCTCCATTAAAAAAATAAATGAATAAGTAAACCTAATTACCTATTCCCCAAAAGAATAATAATAAATAATAACTTTTTAGAAGTATGAAAGCATATATTATGGCAGAAAAGCTTAATTAAATTATATCTGTCTGCAACCAGATACATACCTCTAGACACATGCATTTTACCAAATTGTATCATATTGTATCTCCAGGTGTGTATCTTGGTTTGTTTTTCTGTCACCTGAAAACACCATCTTGACCTTTAACTTCCGGTTTGCAGGTTTGCAATGGTTTGGAGCAGCCACGGAAGCAGCAGCGTTCTGATCTCAATGGACCAGTTGACAATAACAACATCCCAGAGGTAACTTTTCCAAGGATGAGGGTTCTCGCCCAGGGTCCTGGCGTTGGAGCTGCCTGCCCCGTACTTTCTCTGCTCGCCTTCTGCAAGATGGTCCTGTCCCACCTGGTGCCTGGGAGGGAGGAAGTCTGCTTAAGCAAAGTCTGGTGTCCCTGTTGGAGGAGGCGGTGAGGGCCACTGGCTCTGGAGGAGGAGGAGAAGGCCCTTTCCTGTGGATCCAGGCCCCCACTGTGGCATGTTTGTTTGTTGCCTGTGGTGCGTGGGGCGGGGGGGGGGGTCACCGGTGCTCCCCGATTGGACAGAAACTCACTCTATCCTGTTATCTAACAATCATGTCCTAAAACAGGGTTACTCAGCGGAGGCACCATTGACATCTGGGACCAGATCTTTCCTTGTGAAGGGCTGTCCTTTGCATCCCTGTCCTCTACCTACTAGGTGCCAGTAGCAACCCTCCTCCCCAAGTTGTGACCACCAAAGATGTCTACAGATATTGCCAAGTGTCCCCTTGGAGACAAAAACTGTTCAGACAGGAGAACCACTATCCTAACTGACAACGTGGTTTAAAAAAACAATCCCATGTGTACACCGCCATGATGGAGGTTATTAAAGTGAGGCCTTAAGCAGGTGATTTTCCTTTTCTGGATTACATAATCCGGATGAGATTTTTCTAACTTTGATGAAATAACTATGACCATCCATGGTGTGGTGTCCAATCACCTTTATCTTGGTTTTAAAGATATCCCCTGGTAACATTCTTTTTCTTTTCTTTCTTTTTTTTTTTATACTTTTTTTTATTGAGTTATAGTCATTTTACAATGTTGTGTCAAATTCCAGTGCAGAGCAGTTTTTCAGTTACACATGAACATACATATATTCATAGTCACATTGTTTTTCGCTGTGAGCCACCACAAGATCTTGTGTGTATTTCCCTGTGCTACACAGTATGCCCTGGTAATTTTCATACCCCCAGTTGGAGAACCATTGGGTGTATGGTCCCTAGGTTTCTTTTTCTAGCAGTGATGTGCTAATATGGGGGTCCCTAGGTTTTAGCTGATGGCCTTTTGTAGCCCAAATTTTCCCATGAGAATTGGTTGCATATACCCCACCCAAACATCATGGTGCCTGACGGACAATGGTTTTCTCCATGGAGCTGATTCCTGGAAACACCAGTCACTCATGGGGTTTAGCTTTTCACATTATGGTAATCATCTCAGCCTGGATCTTACGGGCCAACTACTTACCTCTGTTCTGTGTGTGTGTGTGTTTTCATATTTCCTAACAGACAAAGAAGGTGGCGTCATTCCCAAGCTTTGTGGCTGGTAAGTGACTGAACTTTCTTTCAAGGGGCAGTTGCATTTTTATGTCAAAGCAAAGGGTACTTTTACTTTTGGTTTTCTCCTGCAAAGCTTGTTTGGAAAGCGCACCTTCAAGGTGAAGACAGTTCTATAATAAGACAAGGTGCTCGGGCATTTGATGGAACCCTTCATAAGCCCATGTCATTAGTGGGAGCGGGAGGTCCAGTTGCTCAGGGAACAGGAGACTCCCATTTAATTACACCTTCAGTAACGGCCTCACCCATGACACTGAGTATTAAATTAATGGATTGAGATGCATCCGTATAAGCAGCTAATTACAATCTAAGACTTTTGATTAGGGTGGATATAATTGCACCCAAATTCAGGATGTTATTTATTTTTTTAAGACCCTATTTCTTTCAACTCTCCTATCTTTTTTGAGGAGGTTAATATTGCATTCCCACATTTAATTAAAAAGTCCCCAACAGATCTGTTCTGTATTACTTTGGTGTGGAACGCATGCCTGCTTGGCTGTTATCCGAAGGGGAGTCAGGTAACCTCTGACAGCTCCTTGGGGATGTGCTCCAAGCACACCGTAAAAAGCCTCTTAAGTAGAGTCTTTCTCTTTGCCAGGAGGCTGTGTCCTGTTCTTGCTAGTATGTTACAATAAACAGTGTGAAACTTACTAATTCTTTCAATAAGCTAGTGATTAATTTTCGTGAGTATTTATGGGAGCAGGTTCAGTTCATCTTCAAAAATAAGTAACTTTAAACCTTTTCTACTCTGGTTTTCTTTTTTTTTTTTTTTTTTTTTAGTAAAGAATTAACATCTGGGAAATTCCAGCCCTCAAATTCCCTTTCAAGGGACTGGTTTGAACCAGGCTAACCCAGTTCAGACTGGTTAAAAGTGAATTCTCTGGCTCAACCTTGTTGTGATGAGTTCAACATTATACTGGCTCAGTGTTGTTCAAATTGGATAAAAACCAGCTTTGAACTGTCAGAACCCATATCATACGATTCAAATAACCTTGACTCCATCCTGACTGATTCAAAGAGGCTCAAATGTGTTGTGCCCAGCAGTTTCATGTGGTGGTAGGTGCAGTTTAGCTGGGTAAAACTGGTTGTACTGCTTTGCATTAGGTCACGATGGATCATGGAGATTCCAATCCAACCTGCTAGTTGTGGTTTTTTCGGGACCTAATGACTGGCAGGACTCCGCATCTCGTTCATAGGGAAGATGCAGCACATCCCGGACCCAGGGTCCTTGGTCAGAAGACCAGGGTGGGGCTGTGCCTGTCACATTGTTCTGGGGATAGAGTTTCTTGTGGATTCAAGAAGTTCACTTTTCTTTCTTTTTTAAAATTGAAATATAGTCGATTTACAATGTTGTGTTAGTTTCTGGTGTACAGCATAGTGATATAAATATATATATATATTCCTTTCCATATTCTTCTTCATTATAGGCTATTACAAGATATTGAATATAGTTCCCTGTGCTATGCAATAGGTCTTTGGTATTTATTTTATTTATAGTAGTTTGTATTTGCAAATCCCAAACTCCCAATTTAGCCCTCCCTATCCCCTTACCCGCCTGGTAACCATTCGTTTGTTTTTTATATCTGTGAGTCTGTTTCTGTTCCATAAATGAGTTTATTTGTGTCTTTTTTCTTTTTTGAGATTCCACATAAAAGTGATACCATATGGTATTTTTCTTTCTCTTTCTGGCTTGTTTTACTTAATGTGACGATCTCTAGGCCTACCCATGTTGCTGCAAAAGGCATTATTTTAAAATCTTTTTTATGGCTGAGTGGTATTCCATTGTGTATACACCACAAAAGAAGTTCACTTTTCCACATATCTTTTCATGGTGTCCTTTGGGCAAAACTCCCTCAAGTTTGTCTGGGGGAGTGATTTGGAACTAGGCTCCTCCTCTGGCTCCTGACTCGGCCTCACACCTGCAGGGGAGGGGAGTGGAGAGGGATCGAGAAGCATGGTCAGTGCCTAGGTGCCTTGGGTCCCACCTCTAGGTGCCAGCATTCCAGAAGACAGCCTGCTCTGTCTGAGCTCAGACTGTTCTACACCAAATGAGAACCATTCCTCCAACCAACGCAGAGTGGCTAACGCTTCTTGTACCCAGCTCAAACCAGTGCAGACAACCTTAATTTAGACTTTCATATACAAGAGAAGCCCTTTGATCGTTGTGAAAACATAGAGGTCTGACAGCAAAAACACATCCCTTAATAGGAGAGGATTCATTTTCAACAGCGACTTCAAGGACCAAAAGTCTTACTCAGCAGCAGGAAGAAATATTGATGAAAAACCCTAGCATGTAATGAATGTGGGATCCACCCCCAGTTTGATGCCTTTATCAGTTAGGGATGCCACCTACTGTGAGCTCACAGGGAAGCTTCTTGTGTAAAGAGTTCCAGAGGCTAGGGGCTGCTGGGTTGATGGCTCCGTGATGTCAGGACCAGCACTTCTGATTCTCCTGGGCTCATCCACGCGTGACCTCGTCAGTGTCTGGGTCCCTCCAGACACCACTTCCTGTTTTGGGCAGGAAGAAGAGAGAAAGGGGCCAAAGCCCACACCAGCTGTGGGAAGGATGGTGCAGAGGGTGGACTGTGTCCAGACTGGAGGCCCGTAGCTGTGGGGGGAAGGATGGTACGGAAGGTGGACTGCGTGCAGACAGGAGGCCTGTAGCTGTGGAGGGTTCCTGAGCTTGAGCCTCCCTTGGAGGGCACTCTTGTAACCAGACGCATCCCTGGAGGGGACCGTGGAAGCCACACCCACGGAGGGAGCGTAACAGATGTTGGCTCCTGGGAGGAACACGAGGCTCTTAAGCTGGGAAGTCTCCGTGCACCCTCCTGGATGGGTGTTTCCTACCCCAGGCTGGCTCCTGGGTGGTGGTGTGGACGCTGCATGGACTTCTGCGTGGACTCTCGGAAGATTCCAGCCTGCAGACTCTGGGCCCAGCCTTATTCCATCTGAGGAAGTGGCCCTGGTGTCTGGTTCAGCTTAGGAGACCTCACGAATCTGAGTGTTTCATTGAACCTTAAGGGCCTTGGGGACTTCTGCATCCCTCGTGGACCAGAGCCATGCCACGTGACCTCGCCCTGCAGTGTTGGCTGGACCGTGGCATCTTGGGCTTTCCTGGAAGGTAGGGGAGTGGGTCTGGAAATGGGGGTGGAGGGAGCATGCCCAGCCCAGCTGGCAAGCATTTCAAGTGTGGGGGAGCCTCCAGGCTTGTTCAGTCCTGTGGTTGACAGTCTGGAGAGCTGAGAGGACCCGGTGTAACCGTGATGGTGGAGTCAGCCTCCCACCTGGTCTGGGTCTGGGAAATCGCACTGGTGGGAAACCTTCCTGGAGCCTTGATGAGGGATGGACGGTATCCTGTATGCCTTATTTCACATCCTCTAATTGTTACTAATGGTGAAAAATAACAGTAACAGTTAAAGTGATACCATCTGAGTGCTGCTTCTCAGCTGAGCTGATGCCCTGCCTCCCTGACGTGCCTTCATGTACACCACCAGTAAGGAGGTCAGATAACCCTTAGTGGTGCTCACCTGGAGCCAGGCGCGGCTCTGATGCCTGAGCTTCGCTGACTCAGTCACCTCCTGAGGGCGGTGCTGCTGCAGATGAGGAAACCGAGACTCAGAGAGGGTGCATCCCCAGGCGGTCCCTGGCACAGGCGGGCTGGGAACTGGGCTGGGGTCTGAGCTCTCCCTGCCCTTGCCGTCCTGCCTGAGCAGCCCGTTGTGTGCAGCGGGAGAGGGCATGCTTCCCTGGTGAAGACACACACCTCACGTTCCAGGGAGTCCACCAAGGAGAACCTTCTGGGTGTCAGAGCTGCTGGCCCCTCTCAGGCTCAGGGTCCCAGAGGCCTCGAGGGAAGAGCCCTGTGGTGACCACGGTCCACGGGAAAACGCTGGCCCTCCCAGACCCTCATGGTCTGGAAGGTTGACACTGCAGGATACCCCTGGTGGGAGGGCCTGCACAGAGCTCTCTCCCCCTTTGCCGGCGCAGCGAGAAACAGCAGGCAGCCCCAGGGTGTCCCCTCTCTCGGGACATGGAGGCTGCAGCAGCCTGCATCTAAGTGGGCCAGATGGTCATCGGCTTCTGAGCGAGTATATGTGAAAGTCTCACTTTTTTTTTATAAAACCAGAAATGTGCTCACTAAAGCCAAAGGTTGGACGAATGGAGCCCAACAGTGGCACTTCAGCACAAAACATCAAAGGCTGATAGATTGTGTTTGGTCCCTCACACTGTTTTCCTCCTGGTCCAGCAGCTAAGGCTCTCGGAAGACATCCTGAAACACCGGCGTCCCATTCACACTCTTGGCTCCTGAGAGGATGCTGGTGGTCCTCAAGTCCCAAAGCCCCCGAAAGGGTCCTTACACCCTATCTATACCTTGTCAACTTCCCACCCCAGTGCTGGGAGATCCTGGGGGGTCCCTGTCCCTGACTTACAGGCCAGGGGCTGAGCTCACCTCACATCTTCCTCCTCTTCAGGGTCCTCACTGTCGTGAAGAAGCCACTTGGCTATTTTCATCCAGTGGGCATTTCTGATCTGACCCTGGGTTTGTTCTTAAAATAAGCAATTGGGGTGAACCTGTTCCAATAAGACTTTTATGCTGAAGGCAGCTCTCAGCCCATGAGAGGAGTGGGAGTCCTGATCCCAGAACAGTCCTGGGCAGACTGGTGACCAGTAGGTCTGGGATGCTCTGGGTCAGATGACCAAAGTCAGGTAAACCTGGGAGACCAGAAGGGAGCAGAGGTTACAAAGAGTGATTCTGAAAACAAGAAAGACTTTTCCTTGTTACAAACAAACAAAGGAACATCTTGTCAAGATCTTGTCTCCAGTATTCCATCTGGTCAGCATGAACAGGGCTTGGACCTGTCTTAAAATAGGAACTTCTGTTCTCTAAGGTTTGGTGAGATTTCTCTAAACTGTGCTTGGTTCAAGCCAATAGCCATAAGAATATAAAACCTACCCTGGAAATCCCTATAGTACCTCCCCCTTTTCTGTCTACACATCCCAGGCCCCTAATCCCTCTCTGCTGCGGAAGCCACTGCTAAATTTCTGGTGAAGCCTTCCAGAAATTTCCTGGACATATATAAGCCTATATAGAGACCTTTTTTCTTAAAAGAGCTATTGCATTGGTCACGTGGGTCTGCAGTAAGCTTTCTCATTCCTTGGTTGATCTCGGAGACAACAGCTAGAGATCCACCTAATTAAGAGAAAACACAGCATTCAGTTACCAGGACGTGTGATGGCGCATTAATCAAACTGATGGTTAGATGGTTTCTGGTCAGCACCGCAGTGAGCAGCCTCAGGGACGTGTCTTTGTGTTCAGATGTGAGTTACCTATTTATTTTCGAATTTTATTTTTTATTGTTGTGTAGTTGATTTACAGTGTTAGTTTCAGGAGTACAGCAAAGTGATTCAGTTATATGTACACATATATGTACATTTTTTTCAGATTATTTTTCATTGTATGTTTTTCTTTCAATGGAGGCAGTGGGGATTGAACCCAGGACCTCATGCATGCTAAGCATGCACTCTACCACTGAGCTACATGCCCTTCCTCTCCATTATATGTTATTACAAGAAATTGAGTATAGTTCCCTGTGCTATACAGTAGGACCTTGTTGTTTACCTATTTTATATATATGTAGTATATTTCTTATATATATAAAGTAATGTGTATGTGTTAATCCCAAACTCCTAGTTTATCCCTCCCTGCCCTTTCCCCTTTGGTAATCATAGTTTTATTTTCTATGTCCATGAGTCTATTTCTGGTTTGTAAGTAAAATTTCTATCATTTTTTAGATTCCACATATAAATGATATCATATGATATTTGTCTTTCTCTTTCTGGCTTACTTCACTTAGAATGACAATCTCCAGGTCCATCCATGTTGCTGCAAATGGCATTATTTTATTCTTTTTTATGGCTGGGTAGTATTCCATTGTATAAATATACCACATCTTCTTTATCCAGTCCTCTGTTGATGGACATTTAGGTTGCTTCCATGTCTTGGCTATTGTAAATAGTGCTACTATGAACATTGGGGTACATGTATCTTTTCGAATTAGAGTTCCCTCTGGATATATGCCAGGAGTGGGATTGCTGGATCATACAGTAAGTCTCTTGTTAGTTTTTTAAGGAATCTCCATACTGTTTTCCGTAACAGCTGCAGCAGACAAATTCCCACCAGCAGTGTGGGAGGGCTCCCTTGTCTCCACACTCTCTCCAACACTTATCATTTGTGGACTTTTTAATGATGGCCATTCTGACTGATGTGAGGTGATACCTCATTGTAGTTTTGATGTGCATTTCTCTGATAATTAGCAATACTGAGCATTTTTTCATGTGCCTATTGGCTATTTGTATGTCTTCATTGGATAATTGCTTGTTTAGGTCTTCTGCCCATTTTTGAATTGGGTTGTTGGATTGGGTTGGTTTTTTTTATGAAGTTGTATGAGCTGTTTATATATTCTGGATGCTTTTCAAATTTTAATCTTGTTTTATAACTATATAAAATTCTTACAGGGTTCAAAAATCAAATATATAGAACAGGGTATATGCAGAGATATCTGGTTTCTTCCCCTATGACCCCTTCCCCCAATCCTTTTCTCCCACGACAGGTAAGCATTTTTAACATCGCCCGTATTTTAATTATAAGCCTATTTTCCCCTTTCTTAGGTGATGAGTTAAACACCCTTTTCTTCATCTTGCTTTTTTCGCTGAATCCTAAATCCAAGAGATGATACCAAATTCCCCCCACAGGGCAGAGTGTAGAGGACTCTGTGATGCTCCAGAGACCCTGCTGTGCAGACCGGATGTCCCTGTGCGGGAACATTTGGGCGGTTTCCAGTTTTTGGGGGGTTTTTTTGTTTTTTGTTTTTTTTTGCTGTTACAAATAGCGCTGCAGCAGACAGCCTCATGCCTACACCTTTTCCTCTTTTGGCCAGATTTTTTTATTCATTCTACTTTTTCTGGGAAGGAATTCTCCCAAGCACGAGAGGCTTCTGCCCAGGACCTGTCTTGGGCAGATTTATGCACTGAATTGGGCTTGGCTTTGACCTTCCTTCCTTGACTCCCAGTTTTTGAATTGCCTCCTGCCGGTGGCCAGTGTCTACTGCCCCACCTGGTGGATCCCGCAGACCTTTCCTCAGTGATGCCCAGACCCGCCCTGCAGACCCCGGCGTGGCCTCTCCCCAGAAGTGACACACAGGTCTGGTTTTCAGACAGCATCTTCTCTTTTTTTAATTAAAATTTTTTTCTTTTATTTTTTAATTTTTGAGGGGTGGATAATTAGGTTATTTATGTTTTAATGGAGGTCCTGGAGATTGAACCCAGGACTTGGTGCACACTGAGCACACGCTCTACCACTGAGCTATGCTCTCCCTCCTCCAGCGTCTTCTCTTTTATGTCAGTCTTACAGGACCCCTTTAACCTTCAGCGGCTTCTCACAGGCACAGCCCCAGGGCTCTAGGACATCGTCTGGCTCTGGGACAGGCTGGTGTGGTAGGAGAGGCATTGGAGGCAGACAGAGCCCATCCATGGCCCCGATGTCACACCCTAGGTCTGCCCTGATGCCCAGTTTCGTGAGTCTTATGTTCCTCCCCTCCTGCTTCCTCTCCCCACTGCATACCCCTCCCAGGGCAGCTCTTCCACTGGTCTGGGTGTGGCCTGGACGTGGCCTCCGTGCTCCTGCTCCCCGTCTCTCCGAATCAGGGCTGCGGCTCCACCTCCCAGTGGCGGCCAGGTCCCCCTCTGCTCTTTGGAGCCCCAGCCGGTCCATCTAACATCATTTCTCCCCTGTGTCTTCCACTCCCCCTCCCACTGCCTTCCAAACCCAGCGTCTGGTCCTGCATCCATCCATGTCACCACTGCCTCTTCTTCGTCTTCCCAACTGGCATTTGGGACCAGCTGCCTCCTTCCTGATCATCCCTCATGCTCCTGAAGCCCTCTGTGCAGGGTCAGTGCTCCAAGGTCACTGCCAGCTTCCTTATCCCTCTGCTCAACAAGCACCTGGGCGCCTTTCCTCCTCCCACCAGCCCCAGGCGCAGCCAGGCACACCTCCCTTTCTAAGGCCCTTCCTTTCCTGGACTCCCTCCACCTTCTGTCTGTCTGCCTTTCTTGCCGTTTCTCCTTCCACCGCCTGGATGGAGAGCACTGGAGCTGGCAGAGCCCAGCCCCACCTAGCGCCCCCCCCGATGATTCTTTCCCCCATGTGGCTCCACTTGGTACCGACACGCAGTTCCCTGGGACTCCCGAGTCCCACTGCCTTCTGAGCTTTTGGGGGTACTCTGGGCTCCTGCCACTAGACCTGCCCAGAATCCCCACCCTGAGCTCAGCCCTCTCCCAGGGCCCCTCCACAGTGAGTCGCAGCCCTCCTCTTCCTCCTCCAGCCCCCCTTCCATGTCCTGTAGCTTGAACCTCTTTGGTGAGTCAGTCTGTCACTGTCTGTCTCTTTACCATCATCCTGTTCCACACCATCATCGTCGTCATCATCATCCCTCACTTGCCAGGACCCTGCAGTAGCCTCCCTCCTTCCCCTCTGCGGTTTGCCTCTCCGCAGCCTGAGTTACCTTCTAAAGGCAGAGAGGCTGGGCTCCTTCCCTGACCAATACCCTGTTAAGTGACAGTCCTGAGTGGGGCCCCAGGATGCTCACATTCCCACCGGCATCTGCTCTGCAGCCTCGAGTAGTCCTAACTGGCCGCCCAATCCCAGGCGGTTTGCACTTCTTCCTGCCACCCCAGGGCCTTTGCACCTGCTCTTGCTGCAGCTTGGGAAGCTTGCTCCTCCTTCCCATCTACAGCTTGTTGATTTCCTTTCATTCTCCATGTATCCGCTCAAAGGGCAGCCATCCCAGTTCCTTTCCTGCTGCATCTCATTGGGCACTGGGTGTTTCGTTCATGCGTTTCACCATGTGCAAAGGCAAAGGCACCCTGATACCTTTATTTTGTGACTGTGGGACCTTTGGCCTGTGAGCTCCCTGTCTCCTGTCACAGCATAGGTCCTCATGTACAAGAGCTTAGAAATGCTTTGTGCCTGAATCAGTGATGGTGACCTTGGGCAAAATGATTTGACCCCACATAGACTGTTCTTATTTGTCAAATGAGGACACTGAGGTCTGCTTCATGGACTTGAGGAGGATTGGATGGAACAGATGTTGCACAGGGGTCTGGGGTGTCAAGGTGCAGGCTGCTCTCCATGGCCTTCAGACTCACACCTACACCACTGTCCATGTCTGTGCTCTGCCCCCTCCCCCAGCGGTCCCCTCCAGGACCCTGGGGAGATTCAGGCACAGGTGAGTGAGACCATCTGGGGCCAAGCCACTGTTTGGAAGCCTCTGTTGACCACCCCCCTTCCAGATAATCACCCCCCAGGTGGTGGTGGGGAGCTCCTAGGCATGGCTCTGGGGGACTCCCACCTCTGCCCTGTTTCTCCAGTGGGTGCCTCAGATGAAGGCTTCCTCGAGCAGGGAAGACACTGAGCACCTTATTCTTCTTGTCCAAGCTGCGCAGAGATGTTCTGATACACATGTGTACATACTAGGCCATAGAAAGGAAATTAATAGGAGAAATCACTCTGAGGAGAGAGAATCTCCCTTAAAGCTCTCTCTGTTTTTTGTTGTCCTGTCTCCCTCTGGTGGCTTAGGGTTGGTTCAAGAGTCTAGCAAAAGAAAAACAATTTATTCTCAAACACGCAGGGCCAGCCACTTCAGTCTTAGAAGGAGGCTGTTTGATCCTTGCTCTGCATGTCGTGATTGGAGTTGAGGACTGTGTCTGAGATGCTGAAATCTGCGCGCCCTCATCGGCCGCTCCTCTCTGCTTCCTAATGTGTGTCTAGGCGGGTGGGATGCTTGAGACATTGTTGTATGAGGTGTTTTCCATTTGAAGAAAGAGCAAGGTAAGAGTGACAGGAACCCCTGCGGAGATGGGTATCTGCTGGGGTTGCAACAAAGCCCCTAGTCCTCCCCTGGCCTCTTCCCAGGGAGGTGTCCGTGGGTGCGAGTGGTGAACTCTACTGCCTGGGATGGGGCATCCTTCACAACAGCAGTCTGTGCCCCAAGGTGGGCCCCAGATCCGGTGAGGAGATGGGCCCCAGATCCGGTGGGGAGATGGGCCAGCCTTTAATAAACCTCCTCTGGGACATGGAGCGAGACAGGAGCGTGAACCTTGGGGAGGTCCGGGAGCTGACCAAGGTCACCCTGGGGAACGGGCAAGGGGGCATTAGGAGACAGAGGTCTCAGAAGGCTGACCCCTCATCCCCAGGGATGGGGGCCACAGAGTGCCACGTGAACCCCCGCCCCATGGACATGGCATGGGGACACTTGCTGAGGACTGGCTGAGAGTGTGGGATGGGCGGTTACTCCAGGGCTTCTGGGACCACCTGCACTTTCCCCCAGAACAGAGTGGCGGTGGGGAGGCCATATTGAGGGGCTGTGCTTACCCTGCAGACTTAGGCTCACATCTTCCCCACTGGAGCAAGGCTCTGGAAAGGCACCCCTTCCTCCCAGTTCATGCTCCTTTCCTCCAGACACGGATGGCAGAGATGGGGCTAAGACTTGTGGAAAGTCCACCAGCATGCTGTGGGAGTCACCAAGTGTCCATTTGTGGGGGACAGCATCTGTGACCTACACAGACCGGGCGACAGGGCTCTGGAGGGGCTGAGGGGTCAGTGCCTTGGGTCCAGTTCCCTGAGGGTCTAGTTGAGGCATCCACAAGTGTTATCAGAGATTCCTGGAGGAAGCACCAGGGGGAGGGGCTGTATCCTCTGGGCACAGCTGGGGAGGATGTCAGAGTCAATGGGGAGAATGGAGGTTCCACGGAAGTGGTGTCATGATGTCTGGGGCCCCCCAGATCTGTGCTGTCAGGACAGGAGCTGACCTGGGGCATTCCTGAGTTGGGACCTGCCAGGGCCCGTTGTTACTTATGTTAGTTTTCTTTGAAACTTCAGAATATTTCGCCACGTTCTAAAGCACATCATAGAATCGACTTCTGTGCAAGTGCTGTGGTTCTGGTGTGAAGAGATGGTTGTTGCTTTTTGCATCTGCAGTGTCCTGGCATGTAGGTCTGTCTGCTGTGTGAACCCTGGATGTGGCCCTTCAGGCTAAAGGGCACAGGCTGGGACTGATTTTGGAGCTTGAGTCTAAGGTCCATGGAGCTGAAGCTTGTTCGAATGAAAGTGTAATGTACAGGTATCTTTCCAGGCATCCCCAGCTTGCAGTGCCCGGGCAACTGGAGTGGGGACGCAGGCAGGAGCTGGGACCCCCATCTCTAGGGCTCTGCTGACATTGGGGTGACAGAGGCCAGTGAGACTTTTCCCACCCCCACGGGCATGTACGTTGGACCCAGAACCCTGGGTTTTGGGGCTCCAGTCCTGAAAGCAGTGGTAGGCCCTTAGAGGCTTCAAGCAGGGGAGGAAGAAGGATCATGTTTCTGGTCTCAAGGCCCTCTCAGCACCATGGAGAGCAGCCTGTGGGCAGCAGATCCCCGTCTCTACCCTGGCAGCTGAGACAAAGCACCACATTCTAGGTGGCACATAAACAACAGAAAAGTGTTGCTCACTGTTCTAGAAGCTGGAAGCCAGCTCAGGGGCCGGCACGGCTGCGTCTGGTGAGGGCCCTCTCCTGAGCTGCAGACGGCTGTCTTCTCTGTCCTAACCTGGCAGAAGGGGGCAAGGGTGCTGTCTGGGATCTCTCTGATTAGGGCACTGATCCCACTCAGGAGGGCTCCACCTTCGTGGCCTAATCACCTCTCCAAGACCCCAAGTCTTACTACCTGTCACAGTGGGGGTTGGGATTTAACATATGAATTGGGGATCAGGGGACACAGACACGCAGTCCACTGTGATTCACATGGGCTGGTTGAAGATGGTTGTCACTGACCAGGGAGAATGGGATGATGGTGGTGGCACAACTGGGGAAAGTGGACAGACTCCAGTTCAGTTTAGTGGTGAAATGGACAGGACTTGGGAGGGGATGGATATGGGGTGAAGACTGGCCTCGCTGGGTGGGTGGCCAGGTTGCTCTGAGATCAGGGCTGGGGAGGTACAGGCTGGGCGTGGAGAAGGGTCAGGGTTTGCTTTGGGCGTGTTGAGATGGACGTCCCTTTGGGCCCTTCCAGGGGAGCCACAGGTGGGTGTTGAGGGTGTGGGGCTGGGGTTCAGACTGCTACCATGTCCTTTGCAAATCTATGGACATAGAAACCCAGCTGCCCTGTGTGCACTGTGGTGTCCACGAGCGGTGGTGACAGTAGCCAGGCTGGGATGGGCTGAGGAGGGAGTGTGGACACAGACAGGCAGATCTTTGTAGACACTGAGCTTCCAGAGGGAGGAGAGTGGGGGAGCCCACTGCAGGCAGGACTGTGGTGAAGGAGAGTTTGACTCTGCCTGGGGAGACTGGAGGATATTTCAAAGCCATGGGGAGACCTGAGATGGGACTTGGTTTAGTGCACACTGGGAGACATGGGATCCCAGAGTGAGAGGGATGGGGTCTCAGGTGATCCTTAGACCCCAGGTAGGGACCTCATTGCCTCCAGGGAATGCCAAAGAGGGGCTGGACAGACGCCCACCACACGGGGGCACTGGCATATTTGGGAGCAGGTGATGCTCTGTCAAGGACAGACCGGGAGAGGCAGCCAGAAGTTCAAGGGGCTGGAGAAAGGAATAAAATAGCCTGCACAGAGGGCAGAGGGAGAGCTTCCCAGAGGAGCCCGTCAGGGTTGCCAAGGAGTTCTGTGGGCACTGAAGGCCATGAATTTGTAATGGAACCACTGCCTTACTAGGTGGGGAGGAGGGATGGTGTTTCCAGCCTCAGGGTCCAAGGAAACGTCGTTGCAGTTTTGCCGAATCCCTAGGGCAGACAGATAGGATGTGGTGGCACGGGGTCAGAGGTCTGGGGCAGGTGGTACTGAGCTGGTGGGTGGGGTGTCCAAGGTGGATGAGTGGACAGTCTCAGAAACAGGGTGGGTCGAAGTGAGACCACGGAACCCTGGCTGAGGGTTGGGTTGGCAGGAGGCTGCTGGTCCTGAGGGCAGGGGGATCCATGGCACAGCCAGCTCTGTGGACACTGGAGGGGCTCTGGGCAGGCCAGTTCAGGATGGAAGGACGCCCAAGAGCCAAGGCCAAGGTGTCCAAGAAAAGGGCTCTGGCTGGAGGTGGGCAGTGAGAGAGAGGCTGAGTGATGTCCTGCAGGTTGGCAGACTGTGGGCTGGGGGCCAGATTCCCCTGGCACCTGATCTTGTGTCCCAAGCATTGCTGGGGCACAGGCAGGCCTGCTTTCATGCTACAAATGCAGAGGTACACTGCAGAGCCAAAGGTCTCCTCCATCTGGCCTTTTGCAGAAGAGGCTGGCTGACTGTCACCTCGAGCTGCCCGTGCAGTCCAGGAGCCCCTAGCCACACCTGGCTGCTTCTGTGCATATGACTTCGGATTGCAATACAATGTTAAAATTCAGTTCTTCCGGTGCACTAGCCCGTTTGGGTCCCTCCAAAGCCACCTGAGGCCAGTGGTTCCCGTAGTAAACAGCGCCAAGATGGAACCTTCCAGGTCAGGCTGTTGACAGCTCTGGCCTCGGACAGCAGGTCGAACCGGGACCACATTCCCCAGCCTGGACCTGGGCTGTACTGAAGGGGAGGGGCCCCACAGGCCTCGTGGGAAGGCTGCGGGCACGCCAGAGCCCTGCAGTGCAGAAGCCAAGTGGGTGGAGGGTAGTGAGCAGTCTCCCATTACTGTCCTGACGACCGAGGGCTCTGGGGCAGGCGTGGGGATATCCGGGAAAGGGTGCCTCTGGGATTGCAGCATGTGGTGTCCACTTGAAGGCCCAGGTGCCTTGAGTGACTGCTGCCCGGGATGCCAGACTTGTCCCCCTGACACCGCGGGTGCGGGGTTTCCTGGCCTGGGTGTCGATTTAGTGCAGTTACTTGCACGGTGCCCCATGGAGGAACCAGGGCGGGAGACCCACCTCCGACCGCTGGCTGCAGACGACGACCACGAGGCCATGGTTCTGCCTCCTCCACCGCCTCGTTCCTCTGTCGTCCAGGGAGCTGATAATTGTTGCCGTCTTCAGTTCCAGGCCCCTGTGAACCAGAAGACCTCATTGATGGGATCATCTTTGCTGCCAACTACCTGGGGTCCACCCAGCTGCTCTCCGAACGGAATCCTTCCAAAAACATTCGAATGATGCAGGCACAGGAGGCCGTCAGCCGGGTCAAGGTACGGGTGGCCCAGGAGCGCCCTGGTTTGCTTCAGGGAGCTCTAGGGAGGGGAGGGCGACTCGGCACAGGCCCTCTGTCCAGCTCTGACCCCAAAGCCCTTGGCACGGAGAGCAGAAATGTCTGTGGTGCCTGGCAAGGCGAAGGGAGACTTGGCCTCGGACGGGAGAACAAGCCTGTGGGATCACCTGGTTTTGGTGGTGAGTGGGTGGAGCCCGGAAAAGGGAAGGAGGGGCCAAGTCAGCAAAGCCAGTGGGGTTGGGGGGAGGGGTGCAGTGGCCTGCAGAGGTGCCCTCTGGGCAAAACGGGGTCTGTGGACACCCGCCCCTGTGGGGTGAGAAGGGATGCCAGCTCCTCCCTATCCTCACCATACTCTGACCTCCTCGTCCGAAGAAAGGGGCTCCAGGAAGGAGCCCAGTGCTGTGGTCAGGACAGAAGAAAGCATCCAGGGGCAGCACAGAGCCCTGACTGTCCCCCGCCAAGTCCCCAGCCCCCAGCCCCCAGCCCCCAGCCCTGATGCTCGCTTAGTCCCAGGGCCTGCCCTCTTATCCGGCCCCCAGGGGCTCCCGCGCGCGGACCCAGTGGTTATCAGGAATTTTCACGCAGGCTCCCGTGGTGGGGGTGAGGGGGTGCAGCGCTTCCCGCAGGGCTTCCCGCAGGACTTCCACAGGGGTCTTGCCTACAAGACTGAAACAGCTCATCCTTCGCTTCTCGCCCACTTGTTTTTCTTTTCTCTTCCACGCTGCTCAGAGGATGCAAAAGGCTGCTAAAATCAAGAAAAAAGCGGTGTGTAGAGTGTGGGGTTCGCTTGTCTTTCTCTGGCTCATCCAGTGCAGTGGGGGAGGGAGGAGGGCGGAAGGGGAGTCCCCTGGGAACAGAAATGCTGTGGCTAGTGAGTGTTTTCCTCCTCCCTGGGTAGGTGCTAGACTTCCGAATGCAATCATGACACCTTTTGTTGTTTTTACCACCCCCTTACAGAAGAATTTAATAGTTGCCCTTTTGCATTTTTCTCTTTTTGCGTGTCTGTGAGCTAGAGAGCATGTTATTGTCATGATGTTGCTGTTTCGAGTAGACATTCTTAAATGTGGCATTTGCTAGGACCATGTGACTCATTTCTTCCCGAGGCCCCCTGTACAGAATTAATTACATGGTTGTGACATTTAAAGACGCATGAAGTTTAATTTACTGAATCAGGTTGATGAGATGTTCAGTTTGCCCGGGAGATGCTCTCTCTATTGAGAAGTTTCTGGAGCAGACTTAAAAATCTCAAGTTGACCTTCAGTGATTGGCTCCTCAGCCTGATCATTTGGTAAATACTGGCCATATTCTGACTATCCTCTCAAGGTGGGAAATAGCAAATGCTCGGTGTTGGAGGGCACTGACTCTGCCCTGGCTTGTTGATTTAACAGCGAGAGAGTTAGTTCTTTGCCCCCGCCAGGAACACCGCATTCTGGCAATGCGGCCAGAGAACTTTGTCTGGGGTCTCCCTTCCCCCTGCGGCCAGCCCTCTCTCCCTGTGATATTTGCAGGACGGTCAGGGTGGACCACAGCCTGCTCCTCGGGTCTGCAGTCTGGAGAGCCCAGAGGGGGCCGGCGCAGGCAAGACAGCCTCAGCGGCTGGCAGAGGCCAGCCTATTACCTCCAGGAAGGATTGTTCTTTCTCTCAGGCAGGAAGGTGCTCAGGGTCATTGCCAAAGGCCCCTTTTCTGGTTGGCCCGCAGCTGGGCAGGCCCACAGCCGGGCAGGCCGATGATGACTAGAAGGTCTCCCTGAGTCAGCAGTGTCCTCCCGCCACGGACTTACTGGTGACTGGGGCTGTGGTCCCCATCTATAGATGTGCAAGCCGTCCTGTTGTCTGAGGCCCCCCTCCCTTCTTCCCGCAGGGAGTATGATGGGATGGCCTCTCCATTCCCTGTTACTGAGCAGGCTTCAGTCTCTCCATTGACCCCCACCTGGAGCCCAGTCACCCCCAAGCTTGCTTCCTCTTCTCCTGTCAAGTGTATCACAGGCTTACGTGTCCCCCCAAACTGTCACTAAAACCAGGGTCCACCTGCAACTGTTGTTTTACTTCTGGCCGGACCTGCCTTTTGGAAAGAAGGTTTTGAGCCATAATTCCAGAAAATAACCTTGAAAAGCTTGTGGATGGAGACTGTAACCCGATTTTTTTTTTTTTTGCATTCTTTTTTATTGACGTATAGGCAGTTGACAATGTTGTGTCAATTTCTGGTGTACAGCGTAATGTTTCAGTCATACATGCACTTACATATATTCCTTTCCATATTCTTAACTAGATTTTTAAGAACAGAGAAGAAAGAAGTTTCTCCAATGTCCTGCAGACTTTCAGCTGCATTAGTTTGGACTCTCTTCTGTTTATAGTCAGTTAAAAGCCGTGTCCCCCTGTGGTGGGCTGAGGGCCCCAAAGACCTTTACCCTTGAAAACTGAAAATCCATATTTGTCATTGCAGTAGAGGGCCTCTCTGTGACTCAGAATTCCTGAGGAATGGTCAGCAAGGGGGTTTGATTTCAGATTTCCTAGCGAGGAATTAAATCACGACTTCTGCTCCTGTGAAGTGGAAGGTAGACTACTCTGGGCCCCTGAGTGACCACAGAGAATTCTTCACCTCAGTGGAAGAACCAGAGAACCTGTATCTCATCGTCCGTGTGCAGGGGTCATTAGCATTCCCACAGGTATAGAAACCTATGAAAGGCTGTCCTGGTTTGGGGCAGACCCTGAGTAGTGCCCTCAGCTTCCAGAACATTCCTTTATACATAACTAGCGGCCATATGATGGGTATCCTCGGGAGATGACAGAAGGGGCATTTGTGAGACAGCTTCTCCAGTGTCCTGTGAGGGCAGTGCCTGGTCAGCTCAAGGCCTTGTTTTCAGGGTTTTTGGAAGAGTGGGTCCAGTGCTGCCAGTGGGTTGACATGACTGTGACTTATTTTTTTTATTTTATTTTTTTACTGCAGTGTAGTCAGTTTACAATGTTGTGTTAGTTTCAAGTGTGCAGCATCGTGATTCAGCTATACACACATACATGTTCCTTTTCACATTCTTTTCCATTGTAGGCTGTCACTAGGTATTGAATAGAGTTCCCTGTGCTATGCAGTAGGATTTCGTTGTTTGCCTGTTTTATATACAGTAGTCTGTATCTGCAAATCCTGAACTCCCGATCTACGGCTGTGACTTTAAACCAGAAGGAGATGCAGATATTCTAATCCCCCTTCTTTGAAAATGTCTTCCCTCCTCCTGGGGAGACTCGGAATCCCCAGTCCTAGAAAGGGAGTTCCCGCACACAGACCCGTGTGTTCGCCGTGTTCAGGAAGGGTGGGCAGGCAGGCCGGAATCTCAGGGGGTCAAGGGGCTTTGGATGCTTTGGATGCTGTGACACAGACCCGCTTGGTGCTCAGCCTCCCGGAGGCGGTCCCCTCGCTCCTCGCCCTGCCCTGTGCCGGCTGCCTGGAGAACTCGCTCAGCTGCGGATGCGCTGGGAGGAGGCCTGCACTTAGACTCCCATGGCTGCTCCTGCCGGAGGAGCTCTTCCCTCTAGGGGCGCTCAGGGTCCTCGGTACGACTGTCAGGCCTTTGTCTGAATTAGTTTCTTAAAAGGTCTGTAACAGTCTCCACCATCCTTCCTTAGAACTCTGAGGGTGATGCCCAGACTCTGACCGAAGTGGACCTCTTCATCTCCACCCAGAGGATCAAGGTGTTAAATGCGGACACACAGGTGAGTGCTGAGAGCCGGCTGTTTAAAATCGGGTCGGGGACTCCCGGAGAGCCAGGTCCAGCCGCTGGACTCCCTGTGGCGGGGATGAGAAGGCTGTCCCCGAGGACAGTCACCCCAGACCCTGCTGTGGGGCAGAGGGGGAGCCATGGGGGCTGGCTGTCCGGGGCGGGTGTGCAGTCGGTGACTGATGCTGCCACGGGGATGCGATGCAGGAGAGGCGAGGGCGGGAGTTGTGCACTCACCCGTGGGATTCTAGAACAGCCCTCTCGAAGCCCCTGCATGCCAGGCTGGGGAGTGGAGCTGGAAGGAGGAATCCTGGGTGGCCTTCGGCCCCCAACAGAAAGGGGTCCTGAGATGTAGACTGTGTGCCCAGCTCATGTCTGACCTTGATTCTGCAGGGAGCCTGCTGTTGCGGGGAGACAGGGAAGCCGACACAGGAGCCAGATAGAGAGGACTGTGAACCCGGGAGAGGGTGGAGGGGAGCCCTGGCCCGGGTGGGATGGAGGGAGGGGCCGGCGCAGGAAGTGGGGTGGCCCTCGGAACAGTGGGGAGGGGATGGATGAGGATAGCCAGATGCTGGGGTGACAGCCCCTCCCTTATTTGCCGTCGGCAAGTGGATCCGTGTGGCAACACCGGGGCACCCAGTCCCCCGGCACCCTTTGCCCAGTGACATTAGCATCCAGCGAGGATCTCGTCATGGTTGACTACGATGTTGCAAATGCAAAATGGTGATTTTCTAATTGTCACGCTTCCTACTTATCTAATGTGCTTCTGTGAAGAAGATCTTCTTTTTGTTTTTCCTCTCTCTTTCTCTCTTTCTTTTCACTGTGAACCCATGGATTTTTTTTTTAACTTGTATTATAATATCTTACCATCCTTATTCGTTTGGGTGCTCGGATTATCCCGGATCTGGCCAGGGACCCTCCCACTGGCTCTTGTGTCATCCTGGTGTCCTAATTTCTGTCTCTGAACACATCCCTGCTTCTTGAGACCATAAGATGTTCTGAAGTTTCCTTGACCTTGCCCTGCCCCAGACCTGGAACCAGCCATTTCTTCCAGGAGCCGCGGTTCATTTTAGCGGGTGTGACATGCAGAAATGAGACCTGGGTGCTGGCTGTGCCCCTTGTCCCTGGGGTGTCATCGACCCTGGGCCCTCGACATGGACAGAGCTGGACAATATATGTATTTCTAGTCTGGGAGTTCTTATCTGTATGACCTGTTCGAGACCAGCACCGCCGAGTCAGCCATCCCACAGTCTAGACCGCGGCTCCCAACACCTGAGGGGCTTTTTTTGCTTGTTCTCTCCTGGTGTAGGCAGTGCCTATCACTGGGCTGCTGAGAGCCGCAGAAGAGGGCTCTCAGGTGGCAGATGCGCTGGCTGTCACCCCCCCCCCCGGGCCTTGTGGGCAGGAAGACCTGACATCTGGGGGACAGAGGAGCCACCTCCTGCCACAGCCCACTCCCAGCACCCTGCTGCCTGCCCGCCCTCGGGGACATCCCACCGTGGGCACTGCCCTTCCTCCTACGGGTCCATCCCCGTGTCCAGCCTGTGCCTTGTCCCACTGGTCTTTGTGTCCTGCTAACCTCTGCACCAGGGCCGTGCACTGGGCGGGACGGCAGGAAGCCACCTGACTGGGTCAGGAGTAGGACTTCTCAGACTCACACTTCGTTTCCTGATGTTTCGTGGGCAAACCGTCTACGCTTGCTCCTCCCTCCCACTCCTCTGGCCCCCAGCCCTCACCTCCCCACCTGCCGGGGTCCCCCGGGACCACCCCAAGGGCAATCAGTTGAGAAGAGGCCTCCCAGGCTGTGCCTTGCTCCGACCACAGGATACGAAGCAAAACCAGCGAAGGAGCAGATGTGTGGGGCTTAGCCCCGGGAAACACGAGTCCTCTCCCGGGGAGGTCGGGAGG
Organism: Camelus dromedarius; assembly: GCF_036321535.1. NCBI lineage: Eukaryota > Metazoa > Chordata > Mammalia > Artiodactyla > Camelidae > Camelus > Camelus dromedarius. The sequence goes on from NC_087464.1 coordinate 4,748,044, forward strand.
GATGCACTGAACTGTGCATCCAGCAACGAGCTGTGACAGCTTGTGTGAAGTGCGGGCCACCAGGGGTGCTTGGAGAGCATCGGTGCCCAAGGTCTTTGCTGGACTTGGTCACACACCTCTCCTGCCAGGTATCCACGTTCCAGACTCCTGACAGCGAGCAGGGGTTCAGGCTGGGCCGCGCTGCCTGCCCTAATGTCTCAGGTGTGCCGAGGTACTCTTAGCAGGTCAGGTGGCGGACACCCTCCTGAAATCCAAGTCCCCAGAGGGGCCGAGGGCCACCTGCAGGCAGGTCTTTCCAAAGGCGGTGTCGGGCCCTCTCTCACCAATGCTCCAGCAAGTGCTGCAACCCAGCGGCAGGACCGGGGGCCTGGGAGGGGGAACTGGGCCACCCCTGTGGGCTCGAGGCCTCGGACAAGTTCCCGAACATCTCGGAGCCCCGTTGACTCTCCAGGAGAGCCTCACACTGGGCCCTGCAGGGGGTACACGAGGAGGCTCCATGCAGGGCTCACACCAGCCAGCCCCTCCCTGTCGGCCCGCCCTTCACTCCTTCCAGGTCTTTGGTGTCTAAACAGGGCCTGACATTAAAGCCATCACCAAGGACAGGGCATCAGCTCACGAGAGTGGACAGAGCCAGAGGCTACGATTTCCTTTGCCTGCCCGTCTGAGATCAGTCCTTAGCACAATGGACTTTCCCTCCTGCCGGCCGCACGCAGCATCGTGGTTACGTTGAAATGCAGCCGTGCTGGGACCAGCATCTTGTGGCTGGTGCCCACCTCCTGGGAACACAGCAGGGCTGGGCTGCAGGGCTGGGCTGCAGTTCTGACCGTCTGTGTCTGCTCTTTGCCCTGCTGTGCTTTTCCTGCAGCCCTGCTTTCTCCGTGTCAGTCTTCAGAGTCTCTGTGGGAGTCCTAGCTGTGGGCCCCGCTCAGCTGTGCATCACAGCGACCTTGGACCTCCTGGCGTCTTCCCATCCCCAAGGGGTGGGGCTCTGTTGCCATCTAGTGCCCTCTCCTCCAGGGCCCCTGCCTCGCTGCTCTCTGTCCTCAAACTTTGCACCCCCAGGTCACAGCTCTTACCCTGGAGACCGTGCAGGACCCTCCAGTGGCTGCTGTAGGTGCCCATGGCTTCCCAGGTCTCTGTGGGCAGGAATGTTCCACAGCCACGGAGCAGGAGACCTCGGAGTTTCCCCTCTGTTCGGGCCATCCCAGGGACGTGCGGCTAACAACTTGGATCTGGGTGGGGAGGAGATGCTCCCCCGATCTCCAGTGGGCCGGACGTCCTGGGAGGCCAGAGGCCACCTTGGGCTCAGGTACACAGCCACGGGGTTGGCCGAAGGTGCCAGGCAGGGGGAGGGCAGAGCAGGGACAACCTCCCAGACCAGCAGCACAGGGCCCTCGACCAGCAACATCTCGCTGGACTCCGCATCTGCAGCAGACTCCCGGGCAGGAGGCAAGCTGGTTATCGTCTTTCTGGGGGCCACACTGGTGGTCTTTAAGAATCATCTTCAAGAGTCCTCCCAATGCTCTGATCCAACCTCACCTCTGCTTGGCCGAGGTATTTAAAGGAGGTTGTCATTTCCTGTTTTCCAGTAGAAAGCTCTCAGACTTTTGGTTTAGTTTCTGGTCGCTCTGTCCCATCCAGCTGCCCAGTCTCTTAACAATCTCTCCTCACTTCGGCAATTGGTGACATGGTCTGCTGCCCAGAGTCTCGCTCAGTCTTTGTTCATCTCCTCCTCCTCCCCATATTTCTGTGCATCAGCACGGCTGGGGTCCCCCAAGTGGGGAGTCCTCATCCCCCAGGAGAGGCATCTCCCCAGCCAGCAGGGAGAGCCTGCCTCTCCCTCCCGTGCCCACCCACCCCCTCCACCAAGCCTGTAGATGGGGTGAGAGCCGGTGGCCTCGTGCTGCATTTGCTTTGCAGGGAGCAGCTCTCTTGTGAGCTGGTAAGAAAAGCCCCAGGATAGTTGGGGTCCCAGCCCCCTTAGCTGAAGAGTTGAGGAAGAGAGAGCGAGAACATGGGGTGTTTGCGCACACTGTCGGGGAACGGATCTGGGTCAATCGTTCGTTCTCCATGATGGAAACGTTGATGACTTTTCTTGCTGGAGACCAGCTGGTGCCTGAGTCATTGCCCACGGTGCTTGGCTTCTGGGGAGCCTCTGCCATGCTGCGGGAAGTCAGGGCTGGTGGGGGAAGCAGATGTGCCCTGCTCCCGAGGAGCCCACCGTCCTACTGGGCAGATGAGACCAACCCGGCCACCTGTGTGCTCAGGAGGACATGATGGCATCCCTGAGTCATGGAGGCCAGATTCCCTCATCTAAACACACGGGGACCCTCAGAGCTGGCCTTGGGGAGAGGGAAGGTTAAAAAGGGTTAGCGAAGGTGGGGGGCACAGCACTCCCTAAAGATGGACTGACCAAGCACTGGCCCCTACAGGCTCTGGGGTCACCGAGAGTGAGGAGAAGGAGAGGTGGGAGGTCAGGAAGCTTCTGTGAGCTGTGGTCTGGTGATCTGGCCGCGGGGCTTGGGGCGACTTGTCCAGCCACACAGAGTCTGACACCTGCACTGGGGCACTGTTGAGGATGGACTGGAGGAGAGTCATGGCAGGAACTTGGTTTGACGATAAAATAAAAAACATTCGCAGAAGGACTGGAGAGGTGGGAACAGAAGTGGGAAACGTGGCCAGTCAGGGCCGGGGAGAGGATGGCAGGCTCCGCCAGTGAGGAAGACGGCTCCGCCGCGGACCTGAGCTCCGAACTGGGGGAGGAGCACAGTTCTGACACTGACAGATCGATACAGGTGTTTCTGAAAGTGGCCAGAAGTCAAGAGATGCTGGCGTGCCGCCCCAGTGTCCCTTCCCAAAGGGCTCTGCTGATTGTGAATCACCCTACCTCCTCTTTTGAAGAACAGAGCCGCTCCAGGAGGGCAAATACGGAGCAGGATCTGCTGCAGAAGTGAATTCAGGGAAGAAGAAAAAGGCTTCAGAAGTTGCAGAAGTGCCAGCTTTTCCTTTGTGGAGAGAGAACAAAGGCATGAAAGACAAACTGATGAGATTCTCAGAGCCTTTGTGTGCAGCCCACTTGGGTGGGGGTCACAGGCAGGATGCTCAGGGAAGACTCCTGTCAGACGACAAAGGCTATGGAGAGGAATGGGCCTCCCAGGCCTGAGGCATGTCAGAGGCTGCACAGACACATCGATCAGAGTCAGGCGAGCAGCCTCAGGGGCCCCTGACCCGGCCCAGGCTGCTTGGGCTCCCTGGGGAAAACTCAGCCGTGGGAAACACTGGCTCTGAAGCCTTCCTCCTCTGTTTGGCAGGAGGTCTGGGCTGGGCGCCCGCCTCGCAGGAAGGGGACCCGTGTCCAGAGCCACAGGCAGCCTCTGAGCATGTGGGGACGTGGCCAGCTGCTGCCCCTCCTCCCATGGGTCCCAGTACTCCTCCCCAGCATCACACCCCCACCAGTGTCATTTTGGAAACTGTGCGGCCAAGGTGAAGTCTGATCACCTTGACTGTGAGTCACCACCCTAAAATGCTCTGTTCACCTAAGTTCTCTACCCTGGGGGCCTTGTCCCTCAGGGGACATTTGGCTGTAGCTGGAGATCTTGTCACAACTGGGGAAGGAGGAGATGCTGCTGGCATCTAGTGAGTAGAGGCCAGGGATGCTGTTAACCATCCTACAGTGCGGGGTCAGCCCTTCCCGATACAGAGTGGTCCAGCCCCAAACCGCAAGGGTGTCGAGGTTGAGAGTCCCCCGAATTCGGGTGCTCTTCTTTGTAACCCAGAGCCCTCTCATGCCTTTCCTGACAGGAGACCATGATGGACCACGCCCTGCGCACCATCTCCTACATCGCGGACATCGGGAACATCGTGGTGCTGATGGCTAGACGCCGCATGCCGCGGTCAGCCTCTCAGGACTGCATCGAGACCACCCCCGGGGCCCAGGAGGGGAAGAAGCAGTATAAGATGATCTGCCACGTGTTCGAGTCTGAGGATGTAAGTAAACGCGCGGACAGGTTGTTCCCCTCCCCCGCCCCAGTCTTGCGGGGCTCCGGGTTCCCAGGCGCCTTGGAAACCGTGTATCAGGGGGCGGTCCTGTGCGCCGACGCGTCCAATGGAAGCAGCGAGTTTTCTAACCCGCTTTGAGTATGCAGAGACCGTGAACTCAGCTTCACGAAATAAATTCTTCAGGAGCTGTTTATACATCGAACCATTGATAAATATACCAAGGGCGTTCTAAGGCAAGATCCTTTAACAAACCCTTTGTGTCTCCCCAAATGAAGCGGCCCTTTTAAGATGCACACCCTCAGGCCCCAGGGTTGCTTTTGCTGGTGGCCATTTCAGGTCATAACAAGTTGGAAAATAGAGTGGACCCTTGGACAGCACGGGTTTGAACTGAGCGGGTCCACTGACACGCAGACCTTTGTCAAGAGTAGATGCTACAGCACCGCACGATCTGAGTTGGTTAAATCTGTGGGTCCTGGACCGCGGATTCGGAGAAACCGTGCATCTGGAGGACCGACTGTCATTCATACACAGATTCGTTTGGACTGTGCAGAGGGCGAGTGAGTGCCCCTCACCCCCGTTTGGTACGAGGGTCAACTGTAATTCTGAAGTTTAAAATACCACAGATTTGCTGAGACCATTAAACCCTTTGACTCCCTTGAACGGGATGAAAGTATCTTTCTCAGCCTGGAAGAGGGAGGAAAGGAGGGGCAGGGGCAAGAGGTGAGCGGGGTCTCTGGGCTGCACTCCCCCCCGACCCCCTGCAGGTCTTAGGGACACCCTGGGAGGCAAGGGCTGAGCCGTTCTTGTGGTTGTTGCCAGAGTAGAGTTTTTTAAAATTCTCTCTCCACGGATGCTTGGAAAGGGCGTTCTCTTTCACTAAGGGGCTCGAGGGTGTGTCAGGGACCTGGCACAGTAGGGAAGGGTCCCAGTGTTTCCACGTTGGAGTGGGCTGGTGGGTGGGGGTGGTGATCTTTTTTGCTAAATTGAAGTCAACTACAAGGGCTTTGAAGCAATGACACCTTTATAGGGAAGGGAATTTAAATAGAGACCCACTAGTGCATGCACATGTTCCTTTCACCATTATGCAGATATCTGTGGACGTCAGCGTAGGCATTTTTGTGTGGCTAATGGCTTGAAGTCTCAGAGACCCAGCATGGGGGGAATGTCTGTATGTAAAGTGAAAGCCAGGGTTGATGAGCCACTAAAAAGTGCTGGGGGCAGGGCAACCTCCCCTTCCTGCCTTCACCTACCTGCAGGAGGCCAGCTCTGAGTGCTAGCCTCCAGTGCCAGCCCCTGGGTGAAGCCCCTGTGCACGCTCCCCATCTTTCTGGGTTCACAGCTGGCTGTGACCTGCAGAGCTGGGGAGTCCCAGCCCCCTAGAGAGCCCTCTGGAGCTGCCCCAGCTCAGGTGGGAGGGATGCAGGCACTCAAAGTGGACGGGGGGATGGGAGATCGCAGCCAGCAGCTGGTAAGATGCTGAGGTTCCCAGAAGCCCTGCTGTGGATGGCCTCACTACCCCCAGGATGAGGTGGTGGGGGCTATCCAGGCAGAGCTCAAGGAGGGTCTTAGGGGAGTGATGGGGTGAACAGAGCAATACTCTTACACCACCCTACCCAGCCCGGGGACCTCAGTCAGGGTGAGATCCACCCGGAGGCCTGGGGGCAGCCGGTGTGAGACCCCAGTGGGGCAGGGCAGGTCCAGGCCTTCACCTTCCACCATCCACCCAACATCATGGGACCAGCCTCCTCCTAGGAGCCCCGATCCCCAGCTTGGCTTGAGCCTAGGCCAGGCAGTCTCCAGGACTCGCCCTCACTGGGCTCCCATCGCCTGGGCTCCAACACATCTGGGCCGTTAGCGCCACCTGGTGGTCTAGGGGCTCTGCGCCTCCGGCTTGTCCTAGCTCTGAGCCCAGCTGCCAAACGGCCAGAACGCTGCTCCCAGTCACCGTCCTGGTCCTGGCGAGGGAACACTGGCTTCCTGTCCGCAGACTATTGGGGGCTCAGTTTGGGAGGCCTGTCCCACCTAGAGTCGGCTCCCTCTGGGCTCTGCTTCTGTTATCTGGCCCAGCCTGCTTTGAGGCAAAGACTTACTCATTTGCAGCCTGTGAATTGTGCAGCATGTAGAGAATGGGATTTAGGCCAAATCCCTCAATTCCACCTGTTTTTGGGTCAACAGGACCCGCGGTTTGCTGGGGGTGCCCATGCCGAGTCCCCTTTTTGGCAGTGGGGAGGGAGGTGGCAGCAGGGAGTAGACCAGACCTGGGGCTCCTGCAGCCTGTGGCTGGGGGTGGGGCCCGGCCGTGGGCAGAGGGGTCACTGAGGGCCCCACTGCTCCCACTGCCCAGCTGCCAGCGTGCGCGTGATGTGTCCCGGGTGCTGGGTCCCTGGCCCTCGCCTCCCACTGGCCTTTATCTGCATGCCAGCAGGTGGCATGCAAGCTCTCGCAGTGACTGCTCCGGGTCCAGGTCTCTGCGGCGTCAGAGACTCCACGAAGTCCATGGAAGTGGTCCCGTTGAATAGAAGGAAGTGATCTGCTCCATGATTTGCTCTGTGCTGTGTCCCCAAGGTCCCATGCTTCTTGTCGGCCTGAGCCCAGCCCAGCCACACCTCCCTGGGAGAGAGGCCAGCCACACCCCTGCCTCCCCAGTCAAACTGAGTCCTGTTGCTTTGGAGAAATAAATATCGGGTGGACAGAGAGCACCTCAAAGTGCGATGCTCCCCAAAGAACACACCTAAAGTCTGTGGAATAAGATGGGTGGGAAGAAAATACAACACAGTTACCTATGAAAGCAATGAAGCTGATCATTAGCGAAGAATTCAGTTTCCCCAGACTTTATTCGAAACCGTGCTCTGTCTTAGAATGCCTGGGACTTAAAGCAGCTCAGGTCAGGGCCGCCAGGGTCACCAGGCCCCCCAGGCAGCAGAAGGGCTCTCCGCACGGAGACCCACAGTGGGATGTGGGTGGGAGACAGCTCTCGCGAGACCAGGGCCACGGCCACCCAGGCAGGGAAGGGCCCTGTGCAGGCTGCCTCTGCATTGGCACCCAGCCCCACCGCGGCCCCTCCTCTCTGGGCCGGGCTGGTCTCCAGTGGGCGCCCCTCCCCGCAGGCCCAGCTGATAGCCCAGTCCATTGGCCAGGCCTTCAGTGTGGCCTACCAGGAGTTCTTGCGGGCCAATGGCATCAACCCCGAGGACCTGAGCCAGAAGGAGTACAGTGACATCATCAACACGCAGGAGATGTACAACGACGACCTCATCCACTTCTCCAACTCAGAGAACTGCAAGGAGGTGAGGGTGGGGCTCCCCACTCAGCTTGAGAGTGCGATGCGGGGGGAGCGGGGAGTGGGGAGGGGACAGGTGGGTGGGCCTCCACAGCCACACGCAGTCCTTCCTTCCCACAGCCTGAAGTGTGGCCCTGGGTCCATCCCACTCCTGCCTTTGCAGGGAGCACGTTTGTGTGAAATGAGGTGTCCTTGTAACAAAGAAGCTGATTACACTCAGTCCTAATGACCTTGAAAATGCGCCTCTTAATGCTGCTATTAGACGGATGTTCAATGCTCCTCCCCGCCCCGGCCCCGAAATGCTTCTGGAAAGCATCTTTGAAATGGGGACCTTGGGCAGTCTGCCCAGGGAAGTTTCAAAGCCCCCAGTACTGGAGGCCTTTGCGGTTCCAGTGGGACTGCTCAGGGGTCTTTAGAAAGTTCTCCTGAGACAGAGGAGCCAATCCCTGGGGGTGGCCTGCACCCTGAGTCCTTGAGGGGTAAGTGAGTTGGCTTGTTGCTGAATGAATGACAGACAGCTTCCAAACAGTGACCCTGGAGACAGAGATAAATTGAAGGACTTTCCTAAATGAGAGCAGAAGGCCCAGCAGGGTTGGAGTCTGGACTCAGAGAACATTCCTCTGGCCTCCATGGGTTTGGGGAGGGTGAGGGGAGCAGACAGGCACACTGGAGACCAGCTTAGAGCTGGGGGAGTCGATGCCACATGGGGAGGGGTGGGAGACTGTGCTCTCAGTGCCCAGGATGATGGACGGGTCCCAGGTAGGCTTGGGAGGCCAGGAGGAAGAGCAGCCTCAGTTCCAAAGGCAGGGTCAGGCTGGTCCTTCTGTGGGTGCTTGACTGAGGCCCTGGCCCCTGCCCCCCATTTGGGCACCTCTTACTTTCCTGATATCCTTGCAGCTGCAGCTGGAGAAGCACAAGGGGGAGATCCTGGGCGTGGTGGTGGTGGAGTCCGGCTGGGGCTCCATCCTGCCCACCGTGATCCTGGCCAACATGATGAATGGCGGCCCGGCTGCCCGCTCGGGGAAGCTGAGCATTGGGGACCAGATCATGTCCATCAATGGCACCAGCCTGGTGGGGCTGCCCCTTGCCACCTGCCAGGGCATCATCAAGGTGGGTGCCCGGGGCCCTGCCTGGCTTTATCCCTGCTGCGTGGTCATCCTGGCTGACCCAGGAGGAAGCCCGGTCCAGGGAGACCCACCCAGTGACTCTGAGCCAGACACTGTCAGCATCACTGATGTCAGAGACAGGCCTGGGCTGCCCCCTGGTGGGGGGACGGGGGGGGGGTAGGATGTTTGCTTTCACTTAGCCCAGTCCTGAGCCACATGGACCCCAGGCAAGCGCCGAGGACCCATAGATGTCGGGTGACCAACTTGTCCTGCCTTACCTGGAACTTTCACAGGTGACAGCCTCACCTCCTAGGCAAACGTGGAGGTTTGGGTCACCTTGCACGGATCTGAGCTGGGCGGCTGCTCTGACCGGCTTACCCTTGAGCGTACAGCTTTGGGAGGTGCTGAGCGGCCTGTCCCCAGAGAGGGTCACGCAGAGGGGACACAAACTGGTGGGACCGGGGCCCACTGCGGGTCTGAGAGAGTCCCGGGCGGAAGGATCAGGCAGCCGTGACCGGAGGCCTCAGCACTGCAGTGCCTTTGCTCTTTCCGGGGTATGCAGACACCTCTGCCTGCGGGGAGTTGTCCCGCGGCTCGTCCGCGCCCGCAGCCCCCGCAGTGGTCTTGCTGAAGGAGGATGCGCCCCCCTCCTCCCTGTCACCTGACAGATGGAGGGCGCTCCTGAGGCCAGAAGGCCCCAAGAGCTGGCTCCTGGACCTGGTGACCCAGGGGGTACCGTTTAGCAGACATACAGACATGAAAGAGGCCTCAATCGGAGGTGCCAGAGGCTTAGCCGGCCAGGCCCCTCCCTCTGAGGGAGGCAGCTCTCAGTCTTCACCTGGGCTCTGATGGGCTGTGCGCGCATGCGTGCCCGTGCACGTATGTGCGCATGCGCATCTGCGCGCGCGCCTGAGCATAGGAGCTTTGCGGCAGCCGTAGCGTCGTTCGGTTTAGGCCGCTCTTCTCGTCCCACCCGACCCCAGAACCGTGGCCTGCAGCATCCGCTGTCCTCTGGGGTCCAGGGTCGCCCTTGGCTCCAGGTGGCCTGTCTCGGTGCAGACACCAGAGCCCCTGTTGGCAGACTTCCGCTGAGCCGGCGGCTCCCGGTCCTCGCCCCGCCAGCAGCACACGAGACCATCACGGGAGGATGCTTGTTTTGAGGAAAGTGACCCCACAGTCCTTCCAAACAGGAAGTCCTCTTGCACGCAGCGTGGCGAGGGCCCTGAGTTCTGGCCCATCAGTTGTGCACAGTGGCGCTTGGGGCCTGGCTTCTAGCCCCCGGGGCAGCGTGGTTTTCCCCAGGTCTAAGGGCGCACCAGAGCGCGGTGAGCTGCGGCCACCTGGGATGCCCAGCACCCCTGCACCCGGTCAGGGAGATGCACGTACTCGTGCACAGAGGGGCCTGCCTGCCTGGGTTCGGTCCCCCTGCAACCCGAGCCTGCAAGGTCTTCTGATACCCACCTGTGACTCCTGTTCTGTGCTCTGCAGGGACTGAAGAACCAGACGCAGGTGAAGCTCAACATCGTCAGCTGTCCTCCCGTCACCACCGTCCTCATCAAGCGGCCGGACCTCAAGTACCAGCTGGGCTTCAGCGTGCAGAACGGAATTGTGAGTCCGCGCTTGGCCCTGGGCAGCCTCTGCCGAGCTCGCATGTGGCTTGGTGCAGGGAACAGGGATGGCAGCTGTCTGTCCGCCACCCTGGAACCACCTCTGTTGGATGGGGCAGGTCCCGGCCAGTGTCCCCCACTTCCTGGGCTGCAGGCAGGCGGGTTGGCAGGAGGGCTGGCCGCATGGGCCCCGCAGCTGGGTAACCCCGGAGCCCCTGGAAACGTCTGCCAACATCTGAGTTAGTCCTGCATGAGCATTTTTTCTGTTTTCAGTGTCATTACAGCCAAAGCACAATGCGTTAGTTTGCAGATAGGCCCAGGATGGCCCACTTAACGCTCCCTTCTAAACAAGTCCCCCTGTCCCTCCCATGGCATCATTCAGGGAGTCACGAAGTCCACTGCTGGGAGACCCCAGCCTCCCTCCTAGAAGTGGGGCCTGTGGCCCCGAGTTCTGTGGGCACGCCTCGTTGAGGAAGGCCTGCCATCCGTGTTTGTGTGTCTGTGTGCGTGTGCATGCGGCCCTCTCCCAGCCCCTCCTACTCCCCGTCTATCCCCTCTGCCAGCCTGCCCCCTATATTCCAGCCCAGGTCCCCTGCCAGGCCCCTGGGTCCATCCTCGGCAGCCCCCACTTTCTCCCTCCCTGCCTCTGTTCCCGCTTTCCCTTCTCCCCTGGAACTCCCACCATGAGGGAGGAAAGTGCCCCTAGGGATTTACCGGAGACACACCTGCTCCGTGTCCCAGCTTCTGTCGGGAGCAAGGGGGCCCTGCCTGACACTGGGCCTGGCCAGGAAGTGGGCCAGGTCACCCTGAAGCACCATCTTTAGGATCCTCAAAGAGCCAGGTATACTGGGCACAAGGTGCCCTTAAATCAGTCCCCTGGGGGCCATGCAGGGAGAGTAGAAGTTCCTCCTTAGCGCTGGGTGGGGTGTCTGGGCATCAGGTGAGCAGAGCCTTCACCAGACAGAACGGATGCCCCCTTTCTGGACAGTGGGTGCCACAGGCAGCCCGCTTCTCTTTCTCAGCCACACTGGCTGTGTCCTGTCTGGCCCGAGAGCCTGAGATCCAGAACTGTGACCCACTCTGTGCAGGAGTCCAGGTGGCCGGGCAGCAGTGGCCTTGGGCTGTGACGTCAGTCTGCTCCTTATCTCCTTCCAGACAGAGGGAGACCCGAGGGCTGGGGGGACCCCGAGGACTTCGGGCCCGCACCGAGACTTTCACACACTCACAAAGTAGGTCTGGAAAGACCTGCAGCGTAGCGTCTGTGACGAGGCCAAATTCACAAACCAAAGGACCCATGGGAGTCCTGTGGTGGTGCAGGGCCGGCCTGCGGTCAGTGGCCTTTCGGCTTGCCTCAGCCTGAAAAGGATACCAGGCCAGTGCAGTGAGAGAGCAGGGGGCAGGGTGGAGCCGTCCATCTCTGGGTGGGAGAGGCGGCCTTGCCCGGGGGTTGGATGGGAGCTGGCGGTGACACAGGTGGGAGCCCCAGGTGAGGGCAGGTGCGTTCAGCACAGGGTGCAGAGGAGAGTCCTCGGGCAGGATGGAAGGAAAAAGGAACGGTGAGTCGGGAAGGGCTGGTGTCCTGCCTGCAGCTACACCTCCTGCGGGCAGGCTGACCCCTGATTTTGTAGGATTCTGCTCAGAGTTATATGAGGACCCCTAAAAAGTCCTAAAAATCTCACAAGGTGAGAGTTGTACCGGTAGCATTTTTCAGATGGAGGAAACCGTGAGGACCAAGGCCTTACAGGTTCGAGGCTGCCGGATGACGTTGCGGGGATGGTCTGGGCACTCAGGGTACGGGGTCCCCCAGCCTGGGCTTCTCCTCCTGCTCGACCTCGGGCTTGGCCTCCCTCATCCTCAGACACGGCTGGTGCAGTGCAGCCTTAGGGCAGGTGGCTGGGACGTCAGGGGCTCCAGGGGGCTCAGGGACACGGGTCCAGGTGCCCAGGGATGAGTGCCAAGGCTGGGGTGCATGGGAAGCCACCAGTGGCTTCGAGGTTGTTCTCAGGAAGGCACAGCCCCAGGGACACGGCTGTTTGACCTGGGCCTGCCTCTGCCCTTGTGCTGGGGAGGCGACAGGGGGATTAGTAAACCCAGCCCTTCCTGCGCCCTCCTGCCACCCTGCCTCCGGGATGTCAGTGCTCCTCCTACTGCGGTGCCCTCACTCCCACACCTCCTGTGGCTCCTAGGTGCAGAGGGCCCTCCCGCTCTGCGGACCCCAGGCTGCTCTTCCCTCCCTGATCTTTGCACAGACTGCCCCTTCCCGATACCTGATCTTTAGTGAATTCACCAGCGGGGGATCTCACATGCTTAGGGGCTGCACCATTGTCTCCCCAAACTCTTTCCATTCATCAGCTCATGAAATCACCCCTCCCCATGTGGAGGGAATAGTGACTGTCACCTGAGAGAAGCAGAGTGTGGCTGGTGGAGAACCTTCCAGAATGGGCCTGACCTGTGTATACCCCCAGCGCTCCACACTGCCCTACCCAGGAACAGAGGCCCCGGGATGGCTGGGGCCAGATTCCTGGCCAGCGGCGTGGGGATCTGAGGGCCCAGACGGGTCTCCCCCAGCATTTTCGAACATTTTCCAAATCATAAACCTCCCCATTGCCGAATCAGCGGACGGCAGGTAGCCGTGCTCGTCCCGTGGGGCTTCTCCCCCCACTGGTTCACTCTCCTTTTGGTCTCTGGGGGCAGGAGGAGTTCTGGCATGGTGGAGGGAGCTCTGAGCTGACCTGGCACCCGTGTCCCCTAGATCTGCAGCCTCATGCGAGGGGGCATCGCAGAGCGGGGTGGCGTCCGTGTGGGCCACCGCATCATCGAGATCAATGGGCAGAGCGTGGTGGCCACAGCGCACGAGAAGATTGTTCAGGCGCTGTCCAACTCGGTCGGAGAGGTGAGCGGTCCCTTTCCTGAAGCCAGACCAGGCTCTTGGGGCCTCTGGGCCCGTATGTTTTCATGATGACATCTAGCCCCTGAGGGAGGGTGGAGGTGCTGGGGGAAAGCCATGGGTCCCCCCAGAGCAAACCCCCTTCCCAGGAGAGCCTGTCCCAGCAGCGCCCCCGCATGGCTTGCTGGCGGGTGTGCTCCCTCCTGGACCTCCTGGTGCGCATCAGCTGAGCAGGGGTGTGTCTCCCACCAGGGAGCTGGGTGGCAGGTGGGATCCCTGTCCTCGCTCTGGTTACTGTGCCGCCACCGATGGGAGGGCAAAGGTGGCAGACACATCTCCTCTGACTCTGCTTCTGGAGATGGACTGCACATGCTCAGTCTGGGGCCCTGCCCTGCCCAGTGGGGACACCCCCACCTGCCATCCCTACCCATGAAGCAGGCTGGCCCTGCTGCTCTGCCCTTATCCCCTCACTGGCTTTGCCCTTCCTCCTGTTTTTTTCTGCCACCAGGGCAATGCTGGCATGAGGCTGGATAGGGCCGGGGGTGGGAGCTCAGGAGCAAGCTGGGTACCTCGGGAGGAGGATTAAGATGCTGGGGGGTTGGTGACAGCACGGTGCTGTGAAGGAGGCCTCCGCGGGGGCGGGGGGATGGGTGTGCAGGGCCCATGAGGTGAGCAGGCAGAGTGAATGGGCAGGCTCTCCTGGGAGAAGCATGGGTGACAGCAACCCAGAAGGGGCAGATGGAGACAGAGCTGAAGGGGTGGGCAGCACAGGGAGCAGCTGTGAAGGCAGGTGCTGGCCCAGAAGTTTAGGTTTGACTCTGAGGGTGGGGGGAGCCCTGGGTGGCTGTGGCTTGGGCTCTGGGGCAAGGTGAGGAGAGGCTATGGGGGTGGGGTGGGCTCTGGCCTGACCCAGGTGGGTGGATGGGGTGCTGTCTTCTGAGGGCCTTCAGATCATGTCTGGTCAGATCCCCTTTCCTGGGACCACGTTGCCCTACTCGGTGTCTGTGAAACTCCCAGATCTGGGGGCGGAGGCCTGTTTCCCTACATGGGTGGGAGCAGGTGACTCTAGAGGGAGAGGGGCCAGGTAGACACCATTGACTTCCTTCTACAAATGGCTTCAAAGAAAGGGAAATCCAGTTTCCTAAGTAGAAGCTTTGAAATGGTTGACCTGCTGGAGCCAACAGTCTCACACCTACCAAGGAATCACTCAGGTGGGGGAGCCGGGCCGGGAGCGGGGGAAATGTTTCCGACTCTTCAGACCTGAGAGGAATCACTATTCAGAGAGGCTCGAATGTGGGCTGAGGGTGTGAACATCCCTTCAGCCTGGCTGTGCTGCTGGCGATTAGGTTCTCGTCTGGTTGCAGAAAGAATTCAGAGAGGAGACACAGAGGTTAAGACAGTGAAGTGAGGATTTATTAAGGGATAGGACGCTCTCAAGGGGAGAGCGGGCAGGCTCAGGTGAGCGGCTGCCCTGAGTTTCTTTGACAAGCTGGTTTTATAGGGTGTAAAAATGAATGGGCAGGATATTCATTGGGGAGGGAAGAGTTTGGGGTCATATTCCCTGATTTTCGTCCTAGCCCCACCTTCTGGAGGGGAAGAGGGATTTTTGTCCTTATTTAGTCTGGGTCAGAAGTGTCACAGCATCAGTGCATGCTGGGTACTTCTAATCTGCAAGGCTGATTTTATTGTAATGAGGGTATAATGAGCAAAAGGTTCCATTTGGAGACTGGAGATTCCTGCCTTTCCCCACCTTTCTTTGTCGACCTCCAGGACTCTTGTCACCCCAAGTTGTGTGTTCTCTTATCAGTCCCAAGGTTCCTACTTTTCTCTGTCTGCCAAGGGACCCATGTTTATGGGATGTAGGGTTTCCTGCCATTTGGCCTGTGTCCTCCTTTCTCTACTTGCATCTAGCCGTCTGCCTGCTCTAACAGCTGAACCTTACACTTGACCAGCTAGTCCTCGGGGGGAGAATGTCTGCACTTTCCATCAAGCATCCCTGAGCACATTTGAAACATGAGCCACTGATAACAAGACCTCATGTTTTGACGAGCCTTGGGGAGGGGGGGGTTCAGACTGAGGAATTAAAGAATGAATTTTCTGATGGATGAAGCCATCCCAGGCTGATGGAGGAGCTGAAATCTAAATTGATCAAACCAATCCTGGTGTTGAGCGCAGGTAGGGAGTCTGTGTGGTCAGACGAGGCTGGAGACCTGCTTGCCTGAGGAACGGCTGGCCTGGGGGATGGCCGTGCCCCCAGCAGTCTCCCCCTGGGCACTGGAGGTCTGCCGGGCCACCTCCTTGGGATTTGGGGTGTGTGCCCCACACGGTCGGCCTCCCTGGGGAGTGGTTTTGGTGCTTTGCTTGTGTGCCTGCCTTCTGGCACCAGGGAGTGAGGCCAGACCCAAAGGGGGGGGGGGCCTCGAGGCCCCATACCCCAGCACACCTACTTTGTGTGTGAGCCTCTGATTCCCAGTGTGGTTTCTAAGGAGGCCAGGGCACCCCTGCCTGTCCCCAGCTCAGTGGGCAAACTGTCATCACAGTGAAAAGTCTAGTTTTTCACACCCCTGGTGTCAGCTCCAGCTGAAGGGAAACCAGCACTGGACTGTGTGTAAAACCCCCTGCAGACCTGGTGGGGCGCCCAGGTGAGTCCCCAGGTCAGGCAGGTCACGCTGCCTTCGCTCTGAGCGCAGGGCCTTCACACGGGAAATGCTCGGAGGGTTTGCATCCAGCCATGTTGAGGGGAGGGAGGGGGGAGAGGCGGAGGCGGGAAGCCGGGCCAGCCCCTCTCTCTCGTTGACAGATCCACATGAAGACCATGCCAGCCGCCATGTTCAGGCTTCTCACAGGCCAGGAGACCCCGCTGTACATCTAGGCTGACCGCCTGCGCTCCGAGGAGCGGGAGCCGGCCCCAGGACCTGACCCAGACCCCAGAGCCCCCAAGGACCCGGGCTCCCCAGAAGGCCATGTCCTCACCACCCACTTTTTTTTCGGACCCAGAGGGGTACGTCTTTACCCAAGGAGGGTCACAGGAGCCCATCTTCGTGGAACAGTCGAGTATTTTGGCACGTCCTGAATTTTCTCGTTGTGGCGGGCAGGGTTTAACTGTACCTCTGCGTGCTATGGAGTCTTCCCTTCCTGGAGCCGTGGAGGGTGAACGTGGCTGCTTCTGGATGTGGCCACAAACGTGAAGGGAGCCGCTCGAAGGCAGCGAGCTCTGGGGGGCAGTGGCGATGCCCTCGCTGGGGCTCTGAGGTCCCGCAGGGACAGTGGCCCAGACGGGCTGCTTTGGTGCAAGCATGGGCAGTCAGCTCTCAGGATATAATGACAGTGAGGAACGTGTGACTGGATGTCACGAGCAAAGAGCCGTTCCTGAGTGAAATAAAGGGTGATGGCCACACCCTCAAACCTCCACTTTTATTTAGACAACATCACTCGTTTGATTTTTACTGATGACAGCCCGTTCTTCAGACGTGAGGGCTCTTGGATGCCTGTGACCACCTGCTCTCCTGTGCTCGCCTGTCCCTTGATTGCTGGGGACATCCCTGGGCGGCAGCCTCCTCCGGGGATGAGGAGAGCAGCCTGGCGCCGGCCCTCCAGTCACAGTCCCCATCTACAGACACGCAGCCACATGTGTGCTCCCCGCTCGGAAGCAAGACCCACACCAGGAAGGTCGGTGCCTGCTGTGCTGGGCGCCCCCGCAGGCAGCACTGGCACTTGTAGACCCAGCGTGCCGTAGTCTGGTTCTGCCCACCGGAGGAGCTCAGTGTGAACCGACGTCACTCTGTCCGGAAGTCTCTTTTTTTGGCCCAGGCCTTGAAGAATACACTGTGACTTAAGAAGCCTTACTTTGCAGTAACTCAAGCTTTAGGATTACTGTATTCGAGGAGTGACCTGTGTGTTGCATGCAGCTGACCTTAGGAAGACTCGCTGATCTCACTAATAAACCTGGAGTCATGATGAAAAGCTGCTCGTGTGGCTGGTTTGTTAACGGAGAGGCGGACGCCCAGCCTTCCTTGAACGCCCCACTTCACAGCCTGGCTCTGGGAGGGGGCCTGACGCCCCCCTCCCAGGTCTGTGGGCTCCCGCCCCTGGCCCGCCCTACCCACCCCATCCCCGGAGGGGACAGGCTTCCAACCACTTGAATAAGGGAGTCTCCTGGTTTAAATGTGAATCACCTCTGGGAGACGGTGTGCGTGTGTGAGTCTGGACGCTGGCTCTGTGTTCCAGCACCGCTCCTTACCTGTGGGTACTGAATAGTCTGTCTCGCAAAGTAACAGGACTCGGCAGCGTTGCCATCACTGATTTGACTCTGGCCACTGTCTTGGTCCCGGCGTCCCCTGCTGTGGGAGATGGGGTGAAGGTGGGCTTTGGTCGGAAGCCCTCAGGGTGGGGGCTTGCCAGCGTGTTAGCTGGGGTCCCTTCTCTGGCCAACCCACAGGCCCCATGCTGGGAGCTACTAGCAGGGTGGCTCACAGCCCGGGGTAATGAGAAGGAACGTCCCAGGAGTAAGAGCTGGGGGAAGGGCCTCGGGTCAGGGGCGCCCAGGGGACAGCCGTGCAGCGCCCGGAACGATCAGGGGAATGGGCTCTGGAGGGGCATCCACGGCCAGCAAGTGACATGGGGGCAGCTGTCAGTCAAATGAGACACACTAAAAATCATCAACAGTAAAGCCGGATTTCCTCCCAGAAGGCTGGGACCAGGGTCAGTGGGACCTACCTGCGTCTGGGCGCCTGCCTGCTCTCCCTCACGCCCCCAGAGCCTGACCGTCTCCAGAAGGACATCAGGAAGCACATTGGGTCCACGGGGGGCCCAGGCTCGCTGGCCGCCCAGCCTGAGCCCACCCTTGGGACCCGGCCACCAGCGGTGCACACAGCTCTCAGCTTCCGTCGGTTCCAATGAAACCTCGGAGACACAGGGGCCAGAAATAGTTTTTATTAAAACACTGATCATTATGAAAACACCTTGAGGTACATTAAATAAATACGACCTTCCAGTTGTACAAACAGGCTTGAAAACAATTTCCTATAAATTCTGCCTCAGGGCAGCATCTGTGAATCAATAACAGCTGAGGGGAAAAAACATTCATTTGAAGTAAGCTTCCTTTCGTGTGG
The DNA here is from genome assembly GCF_036321535.1 of Camelus dromedarius. NCBI lineage: Eukaryota > Metazoa > Chordata > Mammalia > Artiodactyla > Camelidae > Camelus > Camelus dromedarius. The sequence continues at coordinate 4,766,034 of NC_087464.1, forward strand.
TTTGTTACAGGCGTAGAATTGGTATCCTTGTGGCCAGCTGCAGGAGACTTGAAGTCCTTGTGCAGGATAAGCTCCCCACATTTGCCCCAGAGTTGGGGTCCAGAGCGCCTGCACCTTAGCATCCTGGTGCCCCCAGGCAGGGGTCAAATGGCAGTGTCCTGTCTGGAGAGCTCTGGCCCCAGGCTGAGCTGGCCCTCTTCGTGTCCTGGGAGGCGTCAGGGAAAGCACACCGTCTGGGGCTCCTAGTCCCCAGCTACCACTTGGCAGAGCAGGGATGGAGGTACCGGCCCCTTCCCAGGGCCGCCAACTGGCACCTTTCCTGGAAGCTGGGAGCCTGAGCCCTGCTGGAGCCGACGTGGGCCACAGGGGCCCTGAGAGGGTGGGCAGAAGGTTCTAGCCCAGTGGCAGAGAATTGGATACAGCTCCCTCACCGCCAGCAGTTTCTAGGAGAGCAAACACAAAACTGAGTGGGAGGCTGTATGTGGGGCCGGCGCCCACACGTGTCCGGGATGAGGGCTTCGGGCCAGAGCAGCACCTGCACCGAGTGGACGCGTGGGCCCGGGCGGGTCCCCGGAGACAGAGGACACTGTCCTCCTGCAGGAAGGGAAGCACAGGACACAGAGCACCAGGCCGGGCTCCTGGAGGTCACTCGCCCCGCTGCAGTGACAGCTCTGATGCTCAGGAGGTGGGGGACGTAGCATGGGCCTCACTTGTGCCGCATTCACGTCTTGAGACCTGCAGGCTCGGCCCAGGGGCCCCGCTGGGTGAGGCCAACACACAGGTGAGTCCCCTGCGGCCTGCTGAGCTCTGGCTTCCTCCCCAGAGACACCTGATGCAGAGACCAGGGTGCCGGGCCATTAATGCCTTGCCGGGAGGCTCAGGAGGCCACCTGAAAAACCATCAATTCACTTTACCTGCAAAGAGAGTCGCTCTGCAGAGAGAGGGCGCTCAGAAGCCCTCAGCTGAGAAAAATTAGAGAACAGTTTCTGTCTTATAGTCTGGATAAAGTGCTCATAGATTCATCTCTGGGACATCTCTAGTGGACGCGTTCTGGCTGTCATCACAAGGCTGGTTTGTGTCTGTCCCGCTCTCTCACCTCTGGGAGGCAATGACCACTGATGGCATCAGTGCAGCGAAGCGCTGGCAGCTGACGGTCCCCGCAGGCTTCCTACCCCAGCTCCCAGGGGCTCCCCTGGCATCTGGGCTGGAAACACCCCTACCACCCCTTTTCTGCTCCAGGGTCACACAGACACACCCCCGGCACACTGGCTATAGTGTGGTGTAGCCCCTGGACTGCTGGATGCCCAGCAGTGGGGGTCACCCGCCCGGCGCCCCCCCCCCCCGCACCCCCCCGAGTCGGGCTGATGGGTTTTCAGTTGAGAACCGTGGGCTCTGGGCTGCCGGGCCCAATGCAGGAGCCACAGGCCACAGCTCAGGGTCGCAGCTCAGGTATCCTTACAGTTGCAGAAAGTTCTCCAGGACAGCACTGCTCCAGGGCCATTGTGAGGAAGCAGCTGCTGCCGAGGTGGCCAGAACAGGGGGCTGGGGACCGGGAAGGTCAAAGCGCCCAAGCTGCCGCTGCTGGAGAGGCCAGGCCGGCCGAGGGGCCTCCTGCAACCCCGGCTTGGTGGGCTTCATGGAGAGAAGTGCTTTATGACTGGCATCCTCCCCGGCACGTGTGCCCGCGGCCCACAGCTGGGGAAGGGACGCTCCAGGTCATCAGAGACCTGCTCTCTTGGGAGGCGTCCAGACCACCACCCAGCAAGGCTGAGCTGGGAGGGCGGATGGGGGGAGGGCCCCGGGCTCGCACGATGGCTGACGTCAGGGGCAAACCACCCCTGACAGGGCTCTGTGCTGACCAGGTCAAGTGACAGACAACAGAGAGACGGGGAGGAAGCAGGGACGGTGCCCTTGGGGGAGGCAAGGAGCAGAAGACAAGGTGACAGGGGTCCCTCAGAGCCCCCAGCCACCCCTGTCCGCCTCCCACGGTGGCGGGGCCGGACAGAGTCCCCCACTGTCCTTCTGTTCACATGGGGCCCTGTCGCCCTGCGGGCAGAAGGCTGGGCCCAGGCTGTCATCTGTGCTAGAATTTCTTTATAAAGTCAGCCTCTGAGAAAGGGGTGACCTTGGAGCAACAGGAAGCAACCGAGTCTCATTCCTTGATGTCCTTGAGTCACTTAAACACTCAACTACCTCGGGGTGGGGGGTCCTGCTCTTTGACGGCCACGGTGTAGAAGATGCTTCAGTTTCCTTAATTACTTGAGTGTCACCTGTCACTGGGAGTTTGAGGTGCCACGTGCCAACAAAACCAAAGAAGTTACAAGGGGCTCAAGAAAGTCATTTGCTGTGTCCCTGGGACAGGCAGGAAGAATCACCTCCAGGACACCACTGATGGGATCCTGCCACGGAGGGAACAGCTGTCCCTCCCACCTGAACCACCCCAGATACTCCCAGACAGCAGCTCCTCCCCACAGGCCCGTGCCCCGGCAGGGACCCCAACACCAGGCCTGTCCTCTCCACGTTCAGACCTGCAGTGCCCTCACAGCTGTTCCAGGACGCGGGCGCTGAGGACAGCCTCCTCCATGTGGCGCTCCTCACGGGGGATGGCCGATCGGGTGGAGCCCACCACGTGCCGCACCTCACTGGGCAGGGCACAGCTGGCATGTTCCAAGAACTTAGCCACCAAAACCCTAGTGTCCGCGTAGGCCTTGCTGTCCACTAAAGGGTGCGGCTGCTCTTTGGAGACCGTCTGTAAGGCCTCTGGCTTTAACCGCTGGCCCGCTTTCCAGGCATCTGGCTCCCCGGGGGGTGAGAGCTGGTGCCCACTGACACAGGCAGCCGTGAAAGAATGAGACAGGGAAGCTATAAACCAAGGGAGAAGACATGGTCTGAAGACAACCGAGACAAAGCAGAGGGCAGCCATCCAGCACTTTCTCTGACGGGCAAACACAAGGATGCTGGGAGTAGCCCTCAGCCGGGGTCTCTGTGTCCCCAGAGGGGCTGCAGCCTCCCGGGGCCGCAGGGCTGGAAGGTGAGATTGGAAGCAGGCTGGTGAGGGCAGGGCGGGGACAGGGCGGGGGTCTCCATCCGTTCGCCTCTCTGTTGAAACCCCAAGCTCGCAGGGGGGTGCCCCTTCCTAGCCTTCCCCAGATCAGTGCATTTCACCCTTATGGGCCTGGTGGCATCTAGAGATGCGTCTGCCTTTAGACCAGAGCCAGGGGTGGCAAAGGGACGAGAGCTGCTCCCCCCCATTGAGGGCGGACAGCAGCCACCTCTCACGAGGCAGCAGAGCTCCGAGGTCCAGGGCCTGTGCCCCAGAATGAACCCTCCAGGAAAGCTGACTCCGGGCAGTCCGCTGGACCCGACCCGCCCAGGTCCAGATATGACCCAGCTTGTATGAGCCGCATTTCAAGTCACACCGAGGAAACACATTCCGTCTGGGTAGTCTGGGGGTTTAGGGTGGCAGCGAGCAAGATTGGCCATTAAGCATGAGAAACTGCAAACTCAACAGGGGAGCCCCCTCCCCTGAACATAGAATCTCAGAAATACAGTGAAACAAGCAGCCACATGGGCGCTAAATGACTTGTACCATGAACACATCCCGCAGAGAAGGAAGGAAGGCCAGAGTGTCCACGTGCCCGGGGCGGGTGGGGGGGTGCTGTGAGGGGCTGGATGGAGACCCAGGCAGCTGAGAACCACTAGTCACCCCCTCTACCCTTGCACCGTGGTTATCAAAGGGTTTCAGAAAAGGAGCATCTCACCAGTCCCCAGGGCAGCCCGGGACAGGCCCGCCTCCAGGTCCTGGCAGTGGGAGGGGGTGTGCGCCGAGGCATCGCCTTGAGCAGAAAGAGAAATCAGTTAACACAGGGACGGGAGGAGGAACCCCTGATAGCCCCAGAGTAACCCTCCTGCGGCTCAGAAGTAGATGGAGATGCGAGACCAGCAAGTGGAAAACTCCTGAACGTGAGCAAGCCCGAGCCCAGCTGGCACCCAGCAGGGGCCTCAGCGCTGCCCCGGCACAGGGCGGCACCACCGACAAACCTCGGGCCCCGCATCCGAATCCCCATCTGCATCCGGGGAATGAACATGCATCCGGGGGTCCGGGACCCCAGGAGGCACGTGCTTCGGACATGTGAAACAGAAACTGTCTCTCGCAATTCTCTTCAAATCCATCCCTAAAAGCTCACGGCTTGCAGCGCATGAATCTCACTGAGGGGGACAGGCCAGAGAAAGTCATCGGGGCCCGCTGGCAGAGCGTCAGCCCTGCCAGGGCTGACCTGTGGTACCCCGGCAGCGGCATCTTCAGGAGAAGATGCTGGTGAGGCGTATCTGGGTAAGCTGGCAGGTGGGTGCGGGACAGGGACAGAGGGACACCGGCCAAGGAGCCACAGATGCAGAGCCCTGCATCTCCACCAGCTGCCTCGGCAGGTTCCTGGCTCCCTGCAGGGATACAATTCTCCCAGGGCACAGACAGGGTCTAGTCTGTTTGGGCTCCAACTGGACAAGACTGCGGACCTGTCCAGGCGCCACGGGGCCGCTTCAGGGCTCTTTCACTCCCGCTTTATGAAGAAGTCCCCACAGCAGTGGCACCACTGTCAAAGGCCCACCGACCTTTACCAGCACAAACCAACCCATCCTCTCCCTCAAAAAACAGCAACCAGGAGGAGGTGGGGCCTCCAATTCCAAGATGCACAAGACCCTTTGGGGGGATGGTATGAGGTGCAAATTCCTGGACACAGGACTCTGGGGCCGAGTGTCCCCACCCAGGGAGGACATTGCCCACTCTTAACAGTTACGTGGGGCAATTCTGAGGCAGCTCCAGGCCACACCCAGAGTGCAGCCAAGGCTGCCCCCGTAGTGCTGTTGGACACACCCGTGTCCGCCTGGGGCAGTATTGGCCAGAGAACACCCACCCACCACTGTCACTGCGATGCAGCCACGCCTTACGTGGCCCTGGGTCCCAGCAGAACACTAAGCAGACACAGGCACCTCCCACACATCTGTACCCAGGCTAGTCCTGCAGGGGGAGCCACTAAGGCTGACTGACAGATGCAGACTGTGGTCCCCAGACCTGCCCTAGGGCCAGCATCAGGGCTGGCTGACCCCATAGCTCTCATCACCCCAAACCTTTCACAGCCCCTACCCAAGCCCACCCCTGAAGGGCTTTGGACATTAAGATCATATTCCCCGTGGGGCCCCAGGGCCTGGACTCCACTGTCGAGGGGACACTGAGGCCTTCAGTGTCCAGGGCAGGACCGGGCGCTCGGGGGACGCAGTGGGTGGGGCCCGCTGTACCTGCTGTCCTGGACATGCATGAGGTGGGGTCACTGACAGAGCGGGCCACACGCCTGGGACCCAGCCGCTCCCGCATGCCCTGAGTGGGTCCCTCAGGGGATGTGTGGTCAGGGCGCGGGGCAGGCAGTGGGCTGCCAGGGGGGCCATCAGGAGATGGGCAGCTGAGGCCCGGGGCAGCAGCACCCTCGGAGGCCAGGAGGCTCGTGCTGTCGGCCGGCGCTGCAAGGCAAGGGACACAGTGTTAGCACTGGTGCTGGGCGACCATTCGGTCACCACCCCCACAAAGGACAGCACCCGCCCGTGTGCCCATTGGAGTGGAGGCCACCTGAGTCCTCCTGAGGGGCATGAGCAGCCCACCCTCGAAAATCCAAAGCTAGACATAGACAAACCCTGTAATCTTGAAGGTGTGAGAACCCTGAACAGACTGACAGCATGGTGTGTAGAAAGGATGGAGGGACCAGATGAGCCCCCAAGAATCATTTCAGGTTGGGTACAGGTCTCCACAAGAGAGTCAAAGTCGCATCTTTGAGAAACCAGCCGCATCTCCCATCCAGGGCATCCCCGGTGGGGTGATGCACAGGAAGGTGGGGGTCACAGGATGCCTGATAAGCCGGCCCAGGCGGAGAGAGGTGGGGGCTCCGAGGGGCTCCAGGGCACCCCAGCAACCCAAGACCTTGCCCACCCCACGCAGGGGGTGCAGTCAGGACCCAGAGTGCAGCCTCTCCCTGGGTCAGGCAGTGGGGTGTAGCCCAGCCCCGGAGATGCCAGCCTGGTCCTCAGAGTACCTGCATCACCTGGGAGTGTGCGGAGCTGCACGTCCTCAGCCCCACCCCTATTACACTCCAGGGGTGGGCCCGGCCATCAGGGTCTGAACAAGCACCCCAGGGGATTTTGATGCCCTGGGTGTGAGAACCGCTGCTCTGGACCCGGGATGCTGGTCAGGCCCAGCTCTACCCCTGACTTCTCCACGGGCGGCACGTGGGATGTGGCTGGACGAGAATTTCTCTAAACAAGGTCCCTAGTGACCTGCCTGCACAACGGACTTGAGACGCGCTGCTCCCATCACCAGACTGGCTCCAGGCTCCCCTCCCCGAGGCCCCTCACAACCCCCACCCCCGCCGAAGTAGATCCTCGAAGTGGCCCGCCTGAGGGACACCTGGTAAGAACCATGGCAGCCTCGACTCCTGCAGGGCCAGGGGCTCTGGGGTCTGTTCCTCCCATCCCTTCCTGTGGGTCCTGTGAGAGGCCTCTCATCTGGTCACACGTCCCGTGCCCAGGGCTTTACAGCTGACCTCCCACCTCGTCCTCAGGGTCCACCTGGTCACCCCCAGTTCACGGCTGAGGACACGTGGCTGAGAGGGTGGGGAAGAGGGTAACAGGCCACTGAGTGGGACCTGGTTGGAAGCAGCCCCCTCCTGGAGCACCCTCGCTTAGCCACCACCCCACTGGCTACTGCTGCCCTCCCAGGAGATGCTTTGGGACAATTAGTACCATTAGTCCATCTGGAAAAACAGAAAGATGGACCAGACCTCATGTAGCACATGCAAAAAAAAAAATCTTCAAGACGATGAATCCTTTTCGTCTCTAAGAAACCATAAGAAGAGAAAAAATAAGGGAGGAGAGTATAGCTCAAGTGGTAGAGCTCATGGTACGCTAAGCATGCCAGTGCTTAGCACGCGTGAGGTCATGGGTTCAATCCCCAGTACCTCCTCTAAAAATAGATAAACCTCATTACCCTCCACCCCCCCGAAAGAAGAGGAGAAAAAAATATCTGATACTAAATCTACAACCCTGGGGTGGAGAAAGACTTTGTAAACATGACAGAAACCATAAAGGAAAAGCTTGGTAAGTTTGACCACAAAAAACATTGTAAACGTGTGTGCGGCTAAGGCCTCCTTCACGGGGTTTGAGAACCAAGTGCAAATTGGGGAAGGAAACCTGCCGTCAATAGGAAAAGGGTCACTCTGACACATCTCTCACCTTTCTTTAACGAATATTTTTCTTATAAATCTAAAAAAAAAAACCACCCACTGTAAAAGGAGGCAGACCTTCAAGTGAGCAATAAACATTTAAAAAGGTGCTGAATCAGTCCTGCATGTCATCTGCACCAAGAGTGACAATGTCCGGGGCGTCACAGACACTCTTGGTGGGTATGCGGACTCGTAACAAAACCTTCCCAGATCACGGTGTGGCCAGGACAGCCACACCTAAAATACACACTCCCCTGGACTCAACAATTTCCACTCATCAGAATTTATTCCACGGAAATAATCGGGCAGGGACTCAACACTGTATAAACGGAGAAAAGGAAACACCCTTTCCTGCGTCATTAGAAAACTGCAAACCTGGGAACTGTCACTATTCACACTATCAGAATCTTATCAAAGTTACCCAGCAGCTCATTACAAGCCTTTTGAATAATACTCATTCCTGCTGATTCTTCTCAGTCCCAGTTTTCTCTCTCTTACAGCTTTATTGAGGGATAACTGATACACAAATAGCCCGTACAGATTTAATGCACATAATTCGATGAGGTTGGACACAGGCACACACTCTGGATCGCAAGTCTCTTAATGTCAGTGAAAGCCCAATGACTGAGCTCCTCGAGGAAATGAAGTCACGGCGAGACAACTGTGACTTAGCCCTGAAGATGTGTAACTAACAGAAACTTCACAAAGTCAGGGGGACATTACGGGAGAAGCTCTCAGCCCCAAACAGGTAACTCTCTCTTCTGTCCTCCTTCCCCCCTGGGCTGTGTTGTGTGCCTACATTTTTACAGAAGTCATGTTTTTCACCTGACGGATCACAAACGTTTTTCCTAATTAATGTAATAATATATTTAGCCTGCGTAACATGTTTTCCTGAACTTTTATTAACGGACTTCACCCCCATCAGTTTCTACTTTATGACAAAATGAAAAATGTAACAACTAATCTTCATGCCTGGAGATTTTTTTGTTTGTTTGCATTACTCCCCTAGGGTGATTCCAGAAGTGTGATCACCACATCTAAAGGCAGAAGTAGTTCCGTAGCTCTTTTGCCAAAACCCTTTGCCAAAGAGATGGGCTGATTTGCAAGCTGCTAGTCAGGACTAGGCGTCCAGCCTCCGTGAGGTTTGCTAGCATCCACGGCCTCATTACTATTTTGTTATTTTAATAGGTGAAAAATAATAGCAGAATCCTGCGACCCACCCACCCCTCCCGCAAATTCTAGAGCTGATGAGCGAGTTCAGTAAGGTGGCAGGCCACAAGAGGATGCACGAGAGTGACCCACATCTGATTCAGTCAGGCACGTAAACGAACGAGGAACGTGCAGAAACCCAAAGTGAAAAACCCAGTACCATTAACAGTGGCTCCAAAGAAAATGAAACACGAAACACACACACTTAACAAAACACGTCCGGGATCTGTGTTCTGAAAATGATAACGTGAAATCCACGGAGGGGCATGCTGTGTTCATGCACTGGAAGATGGCAGTTCTATCTAAATTGCTCTACAGGTTTAAGGCCATTCCTATCAAGATCCTAGCAAGGTATTCTGTAGATATAGGCAAGCTGATTCTAAAATGGACATGGGGCTTGTGGTATACAGCTCAGTGGTAGAGCGCGTGCTTAGCACGCACAAGGTCTTGGGTTCAATCCTCAGTACCTCCATTAAAAAATTTTTTTAAATAAAAATAATAAAAATAAATAAAAAGGAAGCCTTTAAAAATAATGAAATAAAAAAATGGACCCGGAAAGGCCCAGGGCCCAGGGGAGCTACAGTCTTGAGCAAGGATGAAGTAGGAGGCACCACATGCTGAGGCTCATTACAGAGCGACAGTAACTAAGCCAGCATGATAACGGCAGAGGGACTGAAACAGATCAATGGGACAGAACGGAGGACCTGGAAATAGACCCACACAATGACGCTTGATTCAGTTTTGACAAAGACACAAAAGCAACAAATGGTCTGGAACAATCACACATACAGAGACAAAAAAATGACCTTGACTTCGGCCTCACCCTATATAGAAATGACCTATTAATATCTGCCTGGCCTGCCCGTATTCTCCTCACTCAGGACTTGCCCTGCGGCCAGGAATCTGGGTGTGGGAAGCCCCCCGAGTCCCGGGTCGAGCCTAGCCCGCTACCCAGGTTAGTGAGGCCATGAGGAGGGCCCCAACCCCTCTTGTCCGGCTCCACCTGCCCTGAGACCACAGACAGGAATGGACTCTGGAGCCGCCTGCTGCCGGGCCTTTCTGACCACACTTTCCCCAAGAACCAATGATCAGAAGAAATCACTGTGGCCAGGCCCCCTCAGCCCAAACTTTAGAATGTACTGCACCCTGGAGTTGCCTCTGGAAAGGCCACTGGGCACCACCTCTGAGAAGACACAGCTTCTAGGGGCTCCTGGTAGCCACCCAGGGAAGGGCTAGGTGGCTGCCAAATCCAGCCTTAGAGACCTGGTGCCCCTGCAACACAGAGGTGTCCTCACGAAGGACGGCCCCTCCCTGTTTCTCTTAGAAGTTAATGAACGTCGAGGTGGTAGTGGGGCAGAGAGCCACGACAGTCACAGTCTTTTCTAGGACCCTTAGTTGTCTCACAGGGTCTCTGAATAAACCTTCCCACCTGAGCCTGGCTGCGGACCTCAGGAAGGAGGCTCCCTGGAAATGCCCAGCCCCCCCACCTGCTCTCTCTGTTATTAGGGGTCGCCTGCTTTTCCACCACTTCAGACCACATTCCCCCCGCCAGCCCTGTCCTGTGGCTCCCAGCCCACGTTGGGGACCTGACTTCTCCCACTTTTCCTCTGATACCCTCCAGGACACAACTTCCAGCCTGGCCCTCCGGCCTCCCCCTCTAAAACCATCAGGCAGAGAGATCCCAGCCCCTGGTCCTGCCTAACCCGGCCCAGCCTCCTCCGAGGTAGGGGCCCAGCAGACATGAGCCTGCTAGGATTTTGCTCTGGAAGGGGTCTACCCCAGATGAGTCGTACCCAAGACAAGTGAGAGAGAAAGGGCGCTGGGGGAGAGGCGGCACAGCCCCCAGGGACAGCATGGGGTCTCCTAGCTCTGACTCACTGGGTGCAGGTAAGCACTTACGTGTGCTTAACCGGAGAGGCTGCAGCAAACTCCACCCCTTATAAAGAGTAAGAAATGATGGGAAGACATAGCAGGAGGAAAAGAGACAGGCTTGCAAACTAGAAACTTAGGATTTCAAATACTGGAAAGGGAAAGATTACCTTGTGTGCTGAAGCCGGTGGTGGCCTCCGGGTCCCCAGAGCTGGGCTCGGTCACCTGCTGGTCTGCACTCGTGAGCTGCAGCAGGAGAGAGGAGGCAGCGCTAGGTCACCGTGGTCTGGAGGGAACATCACAGCAGCCTCTGGAAATCAAGGCTAGAGCTTGTCCTGTGGTAAGAAGTGCTGAGACTGCAGTCTTCTCCCTCAGGTCTGCAGGGTGGGGGATGCGAGGCTGAAGACGCCACTGCCGAGGCCAAAGCCCGTTCCTCTGACGTCTGCTATCAGGCTCTCGAGAGCCTGCCCTGCCTTCCACTTACAGGCTCTTTTTGGGGCTGATAAAGGCCACACAGCATCCCTGTGTCCCTGGAGGAGGCAGGACAGCCCCTGCCCTCACTTCCAACCCCCCTTCTGAACCCTCCCTCTCTCCCTGCTTCCACTCTGGGAAGAGTGAGGCCACGGAGACCCACAGTCACGGGACTGGTGATGTTTTGGGCCAGCAGTTTGGACACCGGTGAGCATTTAAGAAACAGCCTGGTCTGAGTGAGCTCTCAACTCCCCAGAGCTGGCCCGTGCGCCGCCTTCCCTCTGCCTTTTGCACGTGGGATGGAAAGGCTGCTCCCCAGGCCCCCTCCCTGGCTGAGCTTGCCCAGGGCCCCTCGCACACTGTCTGACTCCGTGCCGGTCTTGGGGAGCGGGCGGCCCTGACGCCCGCATTGTGTTGGACAGTCATGACACTTCTGCAGCTGTCTTCTGGAACGATCGTCCTGCCTGGAGAGGACTGGGGACTGTGAGGGGAAAGAGCAGCCTCCCCTCTGGGCAGGGACGGGGCCCCCCTGCCGCCCAGGCCAGCGTCTGACCGTGAGGAGCACTGCACACACGTACCCCTGCGCTAGCTCAGAAAATGACTGCTGAATCCTCGCACTTTTTCAGAATTGCTTGCAAATAATGAGCTCGAGGGAGGCGGGCAAGGTGAGGCCCGATTCCAGTATTTCTGCCTCCCTCATCTCTGGGCCCAGAGCGGTGTTGCAGCCTGAACATTCCCTGTGATTCCACTTGCAGGTAATACTGGCCGGCACTCAGCACCCCTCTCTGCCAGGAGGGCATCAGGGATCGGGTCGGGGAGAATTCACACTCCACATCCTCCCTTGTAGTCACGACACAACAATAATCTGTGTTGGAAATCTCTGCCAAGTATCTCCCGCCAAGTCACAAAACAGGAACAATGCCCCTAAGGTTCATTTCCTTTCATAACTCTCTTTCTGTGTCTAACCTGCTATTCGATTCTTTTCTCTCTTTTTTTTTTTTTTTTGGTAGAGGTGGGTGGCAACTTCAGGATCCGCTGTCTAAAAAAAAAAAAGCTTCTGGTAATAAAAAAATATAAATAAAACAAGAGAAATCACATACACAGTGGGACCAGGTCAGGAGGAAATTGGATTCGTGTCAGATTTTGCAGAAGTGGCCCTGGCTTCCCTCTGGCTCCCGGTCAAATTTGGTTTCGAGAGAAGACAGCTCCTGGGAGCAGGGCATCTATCACCTCTCGCAAGCCAGGTGTCAAGGTCTAATTTGAACTTGGACTTCCCTGACGTTCAAAGCCACCTTGCCCCGTAACGCTGTGGGGAAGGGCTGCTCGGTTCCGACAGCATTTCCGATTAAACACAAGGGCCGTGGAAGCAATCTGTTTGCAACATAGGATGTGCACTGAAATCTGAGTTTAGCAGGAAAGCCTCAGAGCACAGCTCCTGCAGGAGAGGGGAAGAGGTTGCTGTGTAAGGCAACGTGGACGCTCCAATGCCTGTTTTTATTTATTCCCAGATGCACATTTTTGACGAGTTATCGTAATGGAAAAGTCACTTGGCATTTATGCAAATAAGCCAAATTCCTCTCACCTCCCTTTCTTTTAGGGACTCTGGGGCTAAGATGCCAGGCGTGGAAGTTCTGCCCGATTTCTGTTAATGAGTTTCCCACTCCTGGGTGAGGTTTACAAAGAGCTGATCTTGGGGGGCAGTTATCATCCATCACGGAAAAGGTGCATTAAAGTTTTAGGTGCAGTCCTCGAAGACACCTCACTTACAGATTTTAAAATGTAAAGGTTATTTCATTTGAAAATATAAATAATAACTTGAGGGACTTGGGGCTGGACACACCTCTGTCACGTCCACTGTCTTTCTCACAATGTCTAGTCCCACCTGCCGTATTGTCACCGGAAGTCCTGGAGTGCTGCAGGGTCATGTCAACCCCAAACACCCAGCTGTTCGAAGGCAGCTCTACAGTGTGACTTCCAAGGTCACGAAATGTGCACCCAAGTGACCTCCGTGAACATCCTTCCTGCCCCTCAAGTCCCCCAGCCCGGCTCTGCGCCTCCATCCCCCGCTGTCCCTCCCAGGCTGTCCCTCCTCCCTGGTGAGCCTCCCCCACTCCTTCCTCTGAGGCCCCAGAGGAGCTCCTCTGTCCCTGTCCCGGGGCCACAGGAAGGGGCTCCCCTCCATCTCCTGGTTCCACAGCCCATGGACCAGGGCACAGTCTTGGCACCCACACAGGACATCAACTGGGCAGATTCCCAGTAACTTTCCTGCTATAGAAGGAAACGTGCTCCTTTGAATCCTGCCCCAAAGCCATAAACCTCAAACCACAGGAAAGAGGACGCATTGCAAGCCAAGCCAGAATGGCAGAACTTGAATGCTGCCGCACCACGGGGGTCAGAACGAAAGTGCTCAGTGGAAGTGGGGCTTTTCTTCCCAAATTATAATCTCTCCGGATGAGCAGCTCCTGCCCAGACAGACCCACACAGTGCAGGCTTGCTTCCTATGGGCCATCTTCCTCGCTGTATCCAAACAAGTGCGGACAGGCCAACTGTCCTCACAAGGGACAAATTAGCTTCCTCGTCCGCCCAGGAACAAAAGGTCCTGCTATAAGGGGAGGGCTGCCCAGGGGAGGGGGCAGCTGGCAGGCGCAGCCGTCCCTCCGTGGGCGCCAACGGGTTTCCTAGACTCTCAGACACTAGCGACTGGGAAGCGCTGCTAAGCCTGGGGTCAGAGACTCAGCCGGGGAGGTGCAGGCTGCTCTGGGAGGGGAGGGCTGCAGCGGCCCCTCATCGCAGATGCTGCCGGTTGTCCAGAGGGAAATGGGCCATGCAGACGGCCCGCTCTCCTGGGGACAACATGCGTGTGGCCACTTGTAAGCTACTGTGAGACAGTCCTTTGCTCTTAGAAGGTCTCTCCCCAAAATTCTGTGAACATTTCCATCTAGAGCATTCCTGATGCTTTTGGAAAATGGTGTCATATTGGTCTTAGAACCATTATTATCATCCTCTGATAGAGTCTATTCTTAGAAAAAAAGAGTAAAATAGTGATAAATACTCAGCATCCTTCTGGGTGCAGGTGTGGGCAGTCATCAAACATCACCCCCAAACCAGTGGCTGCTTCCCAGCACTCGGGGACCTTGAAGGCCTGGTAGGGGTGGGAGCATTGCTGGGGTCTCACTGCCTCGGAGGAGGCACGTCCAGCCCTGCGGCTCTCCACAGGGTGGGGTATTCAGACTCGTCCATCACGCCAGACTCCATCTTCCCAAAGGGACATGGAGGGGCGGACTAATGGGCTAAGGGGGAGGCAGCAGGACTCCCTCCTGCTCCCAGGTGGCCAAGGAGAGTCACACAGCCAGGGGTTTCCAGGCCCCTGGCCGGGGACCCTGCTGGTTACAGGGCAGAGCTGCCTGTCCGCGCCTGGGTCAGCCTTCCGCGCCCTGGTACCTCCCGTTGGTAACACCCCACAGACCGTTCCCGCACCCCCTCTAGCTCCCTCCGACCTTGCCTCTTTGCCAAGCAACTTGCAAGAGTGATTTACTCGGGTTCCCAAGGTGTGTCCCTGGAGCAGCGGCAGCAGACGCTGGGACTCTGGCAGCAATGCCGTCCTAGCAGCCCACCCCGACCCCTGACCAGGAGCCCCCGGGGTGCACCCGGCACCTGCATTTGACTGACAAGCCCTGCAGGGAGTCAGGACGCCCCACAGTCCACACTCCTGCTCCACCTCCGCAGGTCCCACCCCTCCTCCACTCAAGAGCGTCTGGTCCTGCCCCTCCGCCCCATGGCAGCCGTGGCACACAGGTCCACTGGCCCCTCGATGCTCAGCCAGGTGGTGGAGCTCAGCCCTTCATAGCCTCCGGGCAGCACTTGGCCCATGCCTTCCTTCCTGACCACTGGTCTGAGTCCAGGCTTTGTGGGGCCTGCTCCCCACCCCGAACCCTGTCTGCTCTGTGCCTGTCCTGTGGGCCGTCCTCCCCTGACACCCGCAGGGCTGTCACACCACAGGCTCTCCCTCTCCTCGGGCCCCCGCTCCTCCTGAGTGGCTTTTGCTGACTCAGAACCTGCCATGTGCCCAATCCTATCCTGTTCCAACCAATGTGCTTGGCACTACTATAGTCCCATTTTACAGATGAGGAAACTGAGGCCAAGTTTCCTCAACCTTTGCAAAATGCATGCCTGTGACGGGTCAGGCTCCCTGAGGCAGCGGGGCGCCTGGCACACTCAGCTCAGAGACGGCCTGAGACCCATGGAGGGTAACAGCCGCCAGGCCTCCTACAGGACCAGGGATCCAGACAAGCATTCTCACCTCTCTGGTTGATAACAACCTTGGTGAGTAGCTGAAACAGGCAACAGCCCCCTGCAGACCCAGATTATGACCGGAGCTCCACCCTTGGGGGCCCATGCCACCTCTTTCTGCACTATGTTCCTGGACACACCAGCCTGGACACATCTGAGGGGAGCCGAGGAAAATCAGCAGGGATATTGGGGTTGGAATCCTGGGCCTGGGTTACAATCTCTGCAGGTCCTGCCCTCTGCGTCTGCTGCCTCCTCTCCTGCATGGGGCCGAGAGGACTAGCATCACACAGGCTGGCTGAAAGGCCTGGGGAGACCCAGACATGGGCCACGGGACAGGGAACAGATTGCCGGCTGGTCCGGCTGGGCCTCACCTGGCTGGCGGGGGACGGGCCCACCACGGCCTCGTAGGGCGGCGGGAGCTCGGCGGGGTAGAGCAGGCCAGGGCTGTTGATGGCGACGCCGTACAGGGTGCCGAACGGAGAGGGAGCAAAGTCCAGGTGGAGGCCCCTGGAAAGGCAAAACCACGGGACTGTCACTCCCTGGGGAAGATGCCCAGCCGTCCACATTTCTCTCAAAGCCATCCAAATGACTCCCCGCATCCGACATTTGTGTTTGTGAAAAAAAGCCTAATTGGCTAGGCAGTTTTAACTTTTGTTGTTTTTTTTTTTCCAGGAAAGACAGACACTTTCAAGGAATTCTACGGCCCCTTCCATTACAATGAAAATCGTCCCACAGCCGATTAAGCATTTATTAGGTTTGACATGTTCTAGTAAATGACCATAACTTGACAGAAGTTTTGCATTTTGTGAGAGTGAAACAGGACTGCTTGCGTCTGGCTGGGTCTCATTTGCGCTGCACAGGCCAGCGGAGTAGGGGGCTCTCAGCTGCCTCTCCTCTTCCTTTATCCTCTCTCTCTGATCAGTGATCACACAGGCCACTTTCCGCCTGTCCCTCTACTCTGCTCCACCGACAGGAGCAGGGCCCTGCCACCCCGCCTCCCCACGACTGCCTCCCATCGTGGGCCCGAGCACCAGGCATGGAGGGTTCCCCGGAAAGACCCACCTGTGGGCCTCGGCGGTGGGTGTGCAGGTGTACTCCGGAGGATAATAGGGGGGAGGGGGCAGCGGGGGCACGAACTCGTCAAAATCCAGGGTCTGGTGGAGCACAGTGCCGTGCGGGGTCACGCAGGCCGGACTGGCAGAAGGTGCCCTTTGGGGAAGGAACTGGAAAACAGAGAGGTTCCGGGTGACCGAGGATGTCCCGTCTGGCCTGTGTCTAATTCAGCTCATTACGGACAAGCTTTAATGATCCGTTTGGAACTTCTGTAATTTCAACTGTCCAGCCGTGATGGCCAAACACATGTTTTAAAACGATGGCTCTGTGGGGAATGCCTGGATTCCAAGGCCTCATCGAGATCTGTTCCCTACACTGTGACGCAGAATGCCTCTTTTCCAAGGCAAAGCACAGTCTGGGAATTCTGATTCTAATTGTAATTCTATCCCTGCCACTAAACCTGTTTCTTCCAAGGATGCTACTCAAAGCTGGTGGACAGAGGGGTGTCTGCTGTCCAGGGTTCAAGATGGCACTTCCTGAAGCGGGTTCATGAAGATCACCAGACTCTTAGGATATCCCTCCTGCCCACTCCCAAATCCCTGCAGTGAAACAGATTTGGGCAAGGCCACGCTGGTACTGCCTTCTTGGGGCCGTGCAGTGTGGTCAAGGCCCTGGGAAGGCCTGTACCAAAAGATCCATTAAACTGTCTAGCCCCTTAGTGAGACATTTCTCAAATATTCCTTTACAGGCCCCTCTGGACACACAACATCCATCAATATTTTGCAGTTCTGGGGAATTCACACACTTTGGAAAGCACTGCTTGGGAGAAAAGAATCTTTCATGAGCTCCAGAACATTCTCGGGGGAGACCTTAAATCAGAGATGCTGCTTGAACAACATGGGGTGAAATCACTTAAAATGAAGCCGTCTCTGCTCAGCTCTCCATTTCTGCCCACGGGAGGCACTGATCAAAAATGGCTCTTCCTTCCACTGGCCGCTGCTCCCGAGAGACCACTTGTGGCTTGGAGACGCCTGAGGCCCAGCTCTAGTTCCAACCAATACCTCCCTGCAAGTGCCTCCAACTGTGAACAGGCCCTGGGACCTCCCCCTGCATGGGGGCGGTGAGGGGTCAGGGACTCAAGGTCCCAGAGTCCACTGTATATGGCCAAGCCAGGACGGTTCCCAAAGGGAATGATGAACTCTCCAAGCTCTGTGGGAAGCTTGGGCATCTACAAAGGGTTAACCAAGAAGAGGACACGTGAAGGGGTCTGAAAGATTAGGAAGAGTTCAATGAGCGGGCCTTACAGAAGGTGCTCCAGGCTCCAGAAGAACAGGCGAGCTAGTGAAAGACGTGTTTAAGGACAGCAAATGTAGGCAAGACTCTAGAACTTAATTCCTAATTCTGGGGCACTAGGGAGCCAGTGAGGGTGCTGGAGTAGGGTGGCAGTGCCATTAAAGTTGTGTGGTAGGAAGTGCCTTCTGGTAGCAGCGGATGGGGTGGCCTGGAGTTGAGAGGGGCCAGGGGGTGAGTGCGTAGAGCATTTTTGCACAACTATGAGTGAGGCTGCGATTCTGAATATGGTCCAAGGCTGTGAAATCAGCACGCTCTAGATGAATGGAGAGAGAATGGTGACCACGTCCAGACACATAACACACCAGATGACATGCGGCTCCTGTTTCCTTCACACAGAACACATCCTTGTCTCTCCAGCTGGTGTGCCCTGTGGCTTGGGTGTTTAACTGTCAGAGAGAGCAGTGACCCAGTGGCCACGGGCAGGCGGATGTGTGTCCACCGTCCTTCATTCTGGGAGGCGCTCGCCCTGATGCTATGGCACAAAGCCAAGCAGCCGGGACGAGGCCAACCGCCCCAGAGGTCTGACGGGGATACAGTCTGCCTTAGGCTCTGCCAGAAATCAGAAAAATCAGTGACATACTCAAGGAGGAAGAGCAAAAGCCAGAACGCTCTTCTATTGAAGGTACAGTTCCACCAGGAGTGAGAAAAAGGCTTTCACGAGAGGTGAGGCGGTCCTGGGACCCTTTTAGCAGGTTTATATGAGTGAAGGCGGCCACGCAAGGGAGGCCTTTGAAAGGTTAATCGACAGGCTCCGCTTCTGCCCTCGACTCCAGGTGGCCTTTCCAGGGGTGTGTGGCCTTCTCCCCTGGTCCCCTGCTTCCGCAGCCGGAGGCCTGCCAGTCACACTGGCATCTCCCCGACACCCATCAGTATCTGTCTGGTGAGGCAGGGTCTGTCTGGGAGCCCAAGGTCACAGGCTCTGGACTCTGCTCTGAGGTGGGGGGAGGGCTGTGGATGTCCGCACACCACGTTTCCCAGACTCCCTTGCAGCTGGCTTCCTGCTGGGTTCTGTCCCCCAGCTCTAGGGGTGGTAGCGGCTTCCATGGTTGTCCCTGCGTCACCAGGGCCCGCTCTGGCCCTCCTGCCTTCCACTGCTGTAACCAGCTCCCCTGCTAACTGTGTTGACATCCCAAAGGCACGTCCCTCCCCCACTGGGCCCTGGCCATCGGGTCCATCTGTCATCCACGCCGATATCCCTGGGCCTGGTCTGGTGTCGCGGGTCCAGCAGGTGCCCTGGAAACATTCACTCTACACATGAATGGACACCTCCTTGCTGCCGCCTCCACGCAGCCCACTGTATCTCCTCCTTGTGGGAGCATCTAACTCGTCTCTCTGCCTTGGTCTTCTTCCTCTTGTTCTGCTTGTTTTTTTTAACCAACCTCACGAAGTCACTTCCTTTGAAAACTCTTTTCCAAGACCTCTGCTCCCTGAATCCCACCTGTTTCCCAGCCTCCTTACCCACGAACCCACCGGGGCCAAAAACCACTCCTCCCATCCTTGGAATCGACCCCAAATGTCAAGCGTGGTCTGTTCTCTCTTCTGGATCCCATCTCCTCTCACCCGGCAGCCTCCCAAGCACCCTTCAGGGCAGGCAGAGATGCTTACTGCCTGCCCGCAAGCACGCACCTGCACCCTCCCAGGCTACACATGCACGGGGATCTCCAGGCGCAGATCTGAGCTTGCATCTGGGTGCGCAGGGGAGAAAAGGGCCCTGAAGCCTCACTTCTTTCCCAGGTGGTGCTGCTTGCCCTGGGCCACTTGTAAAAGCCCCAGCAGGTCCGTGTGGTGACACAGGTACACAGGTGCCTGGTGGGCAAGTGAGGGTGGGACCTGCTGAGGTGGGGCTCAAACACCTGGCGTGGGCATCGCTGTTGCCCAGCCCGCATCATCTACAAGAGAGGGGTCTGCACTTCAGACCCTGCTGGAGAGAGGCCCGTTCTTGTGGGTCTGCGCTGGAGAGAGGGAGTCCCACCTCAGGACGTGCCGTCCGTGGCAGAAAGAGCAGGATTATTGCCGCAGTAAAAGTTTTCTCAGGGGATCTCCTCTCCTCGAGCTGGGGCTCTCCCTCTGCCCCCAGACCCTGGGGTGATGCCCGCCCCAGACACCTGCTGCTCTCTGGTCCTGCCACCCCCACCCCCGGTGATTTCCACGCCTTCCCGCAGGGTGCATTCTCACACAGGCTAAGACCAGTTTTAGTCATTCCTGTAACCCACAAAGAAATATGAATGCAGACAGCAGGACTTGCTTGTTCTGTGAAAACCAAGATGGATGCTTCAGAAAGACTCAGTGAAAAAGAACAGCTAAGCAGAAACTGCTGCCAAGTTAGGTCCCGGCGAGGCGGCCGTACGAGAGTGGAGAAGATCTTAAAGCATCCTGGGGAAACGTGCTCTCGCTCCAGTCTAAAGGGACTAAATCTGGAAATCAGAGATGGGGGATGTCTGTGAAGCTGATGCACGAAATACAACGTGATACACCAAACAGACCCGAAATCAAAGAGATCACGGCCCTGGACCGAAAGAAGGAGCGGGGGTGGGGGGCGGGGTTGCTACAAATGCTTATTTGTGTATTTAAAGTCAAAATAAAATGTCTGCGGTACGTACGCACCATTTTTATGACCGTCTGCTCTAAGTGGCTTTCTAGGTCAAGCAGACACCGGGCCACTCAGGACCACACAGAGGAAAGACACACGGCCCCAGACATTATGTTTTCATCAACACACCACCACAGCTACGGCCGACTTCATTCTTATTTAGTTGGTAATTTCCATCTCAATTCTTGAAACGAAGGCAAACTTTCAGCATTTCCAGCCCTTTGGATCTGTGGGTTTGGTCAAATTGGTGGGGGTATTTACAGATCAATAGTAAAATCTGCCGAGGTGAGTGGAACCCCGCGGTACTTAACCTCTCCTTTACACGCCACGCTGGAGAGAGTCGCCGACAATGATCAAGGCCACAAGTTCATCGCTGCTGAATAACTGCCTAATTAGCTATCCTTCAGAAAGCGGCAACCTCTCGGGGAGGTCAGCCCGCTGTGACAGCTGTGTGGATATAAACGGGGAGAAAGAGGCCGCGCGGAGCATACGATTAGAGACAATGAATTTTTAACGTCTTCGTAATGATGCTCCCTGGCCTTGTGTCTTGATTAACTGATGTCTTGCCACGGGGTGGATGAGAAAGAACAAATCACACAGGCTCCTACAAGAACAACTTGTCTTCTCTTTCGCGAGATGCATGACACACTGGGGAGGATCCTGGCAGGGCAGGCCTTGAAGGGGCCATGAAGGAGAGGAGGGGAGGGTTTCTACCCTAGGCGTCGAAGACCAATACCGCCCCCATCGTTTCCCCTCCTGAGCTGAATTTAGTGGTGACACAGCAGGCTGTGGGCCGTGTTCCACTCTTTTGAAATGACCAAGCACCTTCGTTCCTTATTGTGCATGTTAATAAGTGTGTGACCCCTGCTCCTGGTCTCACTGCTCCCCCTGGGGACCAGCACTAAAAACATTTTCTCTAAGACCTTGGCCAGAGGCTCAAATGATGACCAGCCTGTGGCCTGCCCCTGAATTATGAGCTCAAGGTTAATTAACAAAGCACAGAGGAGCCATTTTTCAATCCAAGAAGAACTCATCCTCTAAACAGTCTTCCTGTACTGAAGTGAATTCTAAAGCCTGAGAAAGTGCTTTGCTCTGGACATGCAGGGCCCAGAGGCTGTCTCAGGCTGCAGGACTGTCACTAGAATTACTCAGGGGCACACACCAGGGGCCACTTAGAGGCATGCGATGTAGCTGGACTCCATCGATGGGGAGCTCCAACAACACCTAATATAAATACATCAGTGGCACCGAATGTATGGGTTCCACAGGGCAGCGTGGAGGATCTCCAAGCCCCGTGAGCTGTCAGGGCTTACCGTCCTCAGGGCTTCTGGGCGGAGGGCAGCAGTGTCCACTCTACACTGGTCTCTAACTGGCTGGAGCCGCCATTTTGGTGTGTTGGGGGGAAGGGGCCACTCACCATCTGCAGGACGTCGGAGGAGACCATCTGCATGCAGCACATGGCTGTGGCCAGCGCACACACGATGGTGGAGAGCACGTTGAGGGCGCACACGCTGAAGAGCAGGTCCTGTGGGAAAAGACGCGGAAGGACGTCAGCTTTGTCTTGGCAACGCAGATGGCAGAATCCTCAGTGTGGCTGTTTAGGTCTGGGATGAGGGTTGTCAACTGTTTCGTGGGTTTTTTTTTCATCAGCAAACCTGGCCTTTCACAGACACATCTGTTTACTCCTCTTCATGGCTGATCAAATTGTACTAGATACTAAAGGATGTGTATTGTGGTAATTATTGTAGTCACTGTCTAAGAAAATCTTCAAATCACCAACATCTAAGTAGGTGGGGAATCTATCAATTAGAAAGTGTAACTGAAAATGATGAAAAGGAATAAAATTCTAAGTCTTTAAAACCTTTTATGTTGAGGTAACTGTAGATTCACTTGCACTTGTAAGAAATAACAGAGAGATACTGGGGACACTTCATACTGTTTCCCCTGTGGAAACGTCTTGCAAAACCACTGCACAATATCATAACCAGGACTGACAAGTACAGGACACCTCCATCACCACAAGGATTCACCCCTGCCCACCCATGTGGCCCTTTTATAGACACACTCACCTCTCCCTGCTCCCCACACAATCTCCCTTTCCCGACCCCTGTCAACCATTCATCTGGTCTCCATTTTTATAATTTTGTCATTTCGAGAATAGTACACAACTGGAATCATAAAGCACGTCACTTTTCAGAACTGGCTTTTTTTCACTCAGCATAATTCCCACAAGATTCATCCAAGCTTTGGCGTGTATCGACAGTCCGTCCCTTTTTACTGCTGAGTCGGGTTCCATGTTTGTTCACTCACCAGCTGATACACGACTGGGTTGTTTTCAGGTTTTGGCTATTACAAATAAAGCTCAGGAACATTTGCGCATGGGTCTTTGTTAGAACATAAGTTTTTACTTCCCTGGGATAAGTGTCCCAAGGGTACAATTGCTAGGTCACACGTCCTTTGTCAGATGTGTGGTTTGCAATGTTTTTTCCCAGTCTGCACCGTGTCTGTGTCTAGCCTTAGATGGTGGAGATTTTCTCCTGTTTTTTTTTTCTAAAAGCTTTTATAATTTTACATTTTACATTTAAGCCTGTGGTCCATTTTGAGTTAATGTTTGAATAAGGTGTGAGGCTTAGGTTAAGGTTGATTTTTGTGTCTTAAATTTTTATCTCTACATATTCATTGCCAGTAATATAGAAATGTGGTTTGTATTTGTGTTTATCTGGTACCCTGTTACCTTGGGGTTTTCTATATAGACAATCAGGCCATCTGCGAATGTTTTGTTTCTTCCTTTCCAATTTGTATGCCTTTTAGTTCCTCTTCTTGCCTTACAGCAGTAGCTAGAATTTCAAGTATTATGAATAAGACAGTGAGAGCAGGTATCTTTGTCTTGTACTCTCAGAGGGTCCACTCATAGGATTTTAACTATCCAAGTACAAGTCATCCTTCTTTAGGTACTTTACTCTCAAATCCATGCCAGAAATAGGAAAAAATAACCATGATTCACAAAAATGACCAAAGACTTAGATCAATTATATATCTTTCAATATAATCTCAAAAACATTCTCTGATATAAATCTTAGCAACGTTCTCCTAGGGCATTCTACATAGCCAGGCAATAGAAATAAAAGCAAAAATAAACAAATGGGACCTAATTAAACTTTATCAGGTTTTGCACAGCAAAGGAAACCATAAGTAAAATAAAACAACCACCTACAGAATGGAAAAAAAAATTCACAAATGATGCAACTGATAAAGGTTTAATTTCCAGAATATATAAACAGCTCATACAACTTAATCACAAAAAAACCAAACACCCCAATCCAAAAATGGGCAGAA
Organism: Camelus dromedarius; assembly: GCF_036321535.1. Classification (NCBI taxonomy): domain Eukaryota; kingdom Metazoa; phylum Chordata; class Mammalia; order Artiodactyla; family Camelidae; genus Camelus; species Camelus dromedarius. The sequence goes on from NC_087464.1 coordinate 4,789,470, forward strand.
GACCTAAACAAGCAATTCTCCAATAAAGAAATACAAATGATCAATAGGCACATGAAAAAAATGCTCAATATCACTAATTATCAGAGAAATGCAAATCAAAAGTACAATGAGGTATTACCTCACACCAGTCAGAATGGCCATCATTCAGAAGTCCATAAATGATACATGCTGGAGAGGGTGTGGAGACAAGGGAGCCTTCCTACACTGCTGGTGGGAATGTAGTTTGGTGCAGCCATTATGGAAAACAGTATGGAGACTCCTCAAAAAACTAAAAATAGACTTACTATATGATCCAGTAATAATACTCCTGGGCATATATCTGGAGAAAACTCTAATTTGAAAGGATATGTGCACCCCAATATTCATAGTAGCACTATTTACAGTAGCCAAGACATGGAAACAACCTAAATGTCCATCTGCAGATGACTGGATAAAGAAGTTGTGGTATATTTATACAATGGAATACTACTCAGCCATAAAAAATAATGCCATTTCCAGCAACATGGACGAACCTGGAGATTGTCATTCTAAGTGAAGTAAGCCAGAAAAAGAAAAATGCCACATGATCTCATTTATATGTGGAATCTGTAAAAAAGACAAACAAACTTATTTACAAAACAGAAATAGACTCACAGACATAGAAAACAAACATGGTTACCAAGGGGGGAAGGGGGTGGGAAGGGATAATTTGGGAGTTCTAGATTTGCAGATACTAACTAATACATATAAAATAGATTTTAAAAAAACTTCTTCTGTATACCACAGGAAACTAGATTCAATATCTTATAGTAACCTGTGGTGAAAAAGAATATGAAAGCAAATATATGTATGTTCACATATGACTGAAGCATTATGCTGTACACCAGAAACTGACACAACACTGTAAACTGACTATACTTCAATAAATACATATATATATACACAAAAAAAGAATATGAAAATGAAAAAACCCTGAAAACTAAACATGAAAACATATATATGTATAATTGAATCACCATGCTTTACCCAGAAGTTAATACAATACTACACTGTAAACAGATGATACTTAAATTTCTTTAAAAAGACCAGTTAAAAACTGAAAACCACCAGTAAAAAACTGAAAACCTCTCTCCTACAAATGACAACCAAAACAAAGCTAGGGGTGAGGGTATAGGTCAGTGGTAGAGTGAATGCCTAGTATGCACAAGGTCCTGGGTTCAATTCCCAGTACTTCTGTTTAAAAAAGATAAATAAACCTAAAATTACCCCCTGCCCATTAAGAAAAAAAAAAGGAAAAAAAAAGCAAAAAATTTTTAAAAAGCAAACAAAGTTAAAAACAATAACAACAAAACTAAATGACAAATTACAGACTGCGTAAGATTTTTCATGACTAAGTTCATCATTTAGAACCAAGAACAAATAATCCAACAGGAGAGCAGACAAAACAGGCAATTCGTCCATGAGAAAACACAGGTGGCCACTATATTGACCATATACGACAAGTCAAGACGATATGGACGAGGACGTGGATGGAGCAAGGGCGCGCCCCCCGCTGGCAGTGAGGACATGAGTCAGGGTCATCCCCTCCTGGAGAAGCGGGAAGCGTTTCAGAGAAGACACACAAGCACGCCCGCTAGAGGTGCAGGACTGCGCGTGCCCACGAGCGTGTGCCTGTCCCGCCAGCGCTGTGACAACAGTGAAAAACTAGAAACCACGTATGGCCATGAATGTGAGCCAGAAAGTGTCTTGTGGAATATTCTGATACTGCGAGACAAGACAGAATCTAAAACGACAGAACTCAAGCCACATACATACCCACGCAGATAAACATCAAGAAGCCACTAAACATCAAAGACAGAGGGCAGAAGCAGAAAACTGCTTATGGTACCAACGATGTCCAATTTTATGCAGAATTTCAGCAAAGTATGCAAACCAGCAAGGGAATGGCAAAGCCCATGTCAGGACAGTGGCTGTCCCTGGACACCCTCTAATTTCAGAGACAGAGAGAGCCATGCCTGGGCTCTCAGTGGGGTCGGTAAAAATATCTAATAATAGAGTTCTTATTTTTTAAAAAATAATTAGAAGCAAATATCATAAACACGCTGAGACTGGGCAAACGTGGGTGGTAATTGCCACACCATTCTCAGACTTCTCTGGGTGACGACCCAGCTCCTGTCTTGCAGGGTAGATGTGTCAGGAGGTGCACAGGGCCAGGCCTGCCCAGGGCACCACTGTTCGTATAGAAACGGCCCACGTCTCCTCCTAAGTGGATCCTGTTGGAGGAAGCTGCAGCCCGTGTCATCTCAGCCATCCCCATGAAGGCCTGGGGATGGTCAGCCACTCAGAACCATTGTGCTCAGCTCCCACAATTGTCTTATGCCTTCTTCGAGGTTCCCCAAGCAGGGCCTCTCAATTTCCACATCAAGCCAAACCCCTGAAGGAACCTCTGCATCCCGGCACCAGCCCATCTTGGTCTCCCTGGTCTTTGCCTGCACCCTGTTCTTCATCCATCACTCACCTGCCACAGAGACACGGAACAGCTCGAGGTGTAACCCACACATGTAAAGCATGCACATTTCCAGCACGGAATCTGTTGAGTTTTGACCCATGTAAACACCGTGTAGCTGAAAGGGAGTAGGACCCTGTGCACCCCCTACCCCTGCCTCTTGTTTATAGAAAAGATTTAGTCTCCCAGGCCTCCCTGAGTCTTGGAAGAGCTGGGTCAAGCAGTTGACTAGGACAAACCTGCAGGCACTGGGGGATGACAATGACTCTGACCACCTATCTCAACGACTAACTGAGATTATTCCTTCAGTTCCCTTTAAAACTTTCATGGCTGAACAGAATCTTTGGAGATTTTTTTTTTTTTTAGGGGAATGCTGGGTCCACTAGGCATTCTAATTAAAAGCAACTTTCCTTTTTGTTACCAAGGCTGTTGCCTCCAGGATCATAGCCCTGCCCCTCCCTCTAATAGAAACCAATTACTCTTATCTAAGTCTCAAAAGGCAACTGCAGAGAAGAAATAAGAACTGATTAGAACCCACCCAGTCCAAGACGGTGGAGGATCTGACTCCAGTGGATCGTGAGCCACATCATATATTAATTGTAACGTGTTAGCTGCTAAGTGACTCACCCACCAGCGCCATAACAGTTGACAACTGCCATGACAACAACCACAAAAGCCCATACAAGGACTGACTGGCTCCATCACACCTGGAAGGGAGGCCATGATGGCAGAAGCCTCCCAAAAGAGTCCACGTGGCCCAACCCGGGCAGGAGCTGTGCCTACCGCCCGTCTTGGCTGATGGCTCCCAGCTCAAGCACCTCTTCCTCCATCCAGTGCTTCTCTTCCCTTCTCCCTGCTCCAGCACTTTCCTTCCATTTCCCCTTCTGAGCAATGCAGCAGCTGTCACTTCGTCCATCTGCCTCCGCTGAGTGAATTCTTTCACGGTCAGCGGCAAGAACCCACACTTTGGTGGGCCTCCTAATGTAGGGGCCCCTCCATCTGCTAACACAGCCATAACCACAACCAAGCAGGTGACTAGATCCACGGAGCCCAGGTCACCGGGCTCCTTTGTTACAGGTAATTTTGTGCTTTCCCTTTCCCGTCTGCCTGCCTTATGCATTCTTTCAAATGGCCTCATCATTCAATTAGTATTGAAAAGCTCTCCCATCCCATGTATTTTCCTCCCAATGCCCTCCCCCACCCCCATCCCAGAATCCTCTGCTGATTTAGAGCCCTAAGAATAACTAAATGCTTTAGAAATGACCTCATCTCCAGCAGTGAGCTCCACGCTGTCTCCCCCAGTCTGTTCATGTAAATCACGAGTGTTCTCAACAGTCTGTCCTCTGCTCCCCCGGACACGGCAGTGGGGATCCCTTGGGAGTCCCTGGTTTTCTTTGGAGATGAGAGTGGCTGAAACACCCTTGAGAGTGAAAATCGGGTCTGTTCTTACTTACCCGGGACCAGCCCAGACAAAACAGTGTGTTGCTGGCCTGAGTTATAACCCTCCCCTGGGACCTTGAAATCAAGACTGTGCCAGCCTCACAGAGACCCCACAGCCGAGGGAGGAGGGCCGTGGGCCACCTCCTTGTGGTTCCTTGTCTGAATGCGCCCAAGACAGCGGGTCCCGGTAGGAGAGGATCTGCCTGTGTGGCACAGCCCCCAGGCCCTAAGAAGCTGCCTTTCATCTGCTGTAGCACAGCAGCCAAGGGGCTCTCGAGGCAGCACATTTCCTGGTGATGATTCCAGAATGTCTACTTTGGGGAGGCTCCAGTGCAGCGGTCTGGGTGGAAGGGATGGGCATCTCAGAGCCGTGTTTGCAGGGTACACAGCATTAGACCTTAGAAATGTCCACTGTCCACCCCAGTGCTCACAGCAGCACTGTTTACAACAGCCCTGGAGGTGACTAGGCTCAGGGAAACAATCGAGTTGTGCCGTGATCTTGGACAGTGCTGTGGTGCTGATGTGGAGCAGATGGGCTCCAGAGAGGTGGGGAAAGAGCGAAGACGTCACAGCTCTGCAGGGGCTGTCACCTGGAATGCCAAGCATCTTCCCTGGAGAGAGAGGGAGCCAGGGCGGGGGGGGGGGGTAGGGACCACCCAGTGGAGGCACAAAGGTGAGGTGCCAGCACCGCGGGAAGCACCGTCATCCTGAGCAGGCAGCAGCCCTCCTGGACCCGTAGCTCCACGCCTGGTCCTTCATCTACAGGTGCAGCCCAGGCACCGGTGCTGGGGAATGGGCAGCACTAAGAGACCTCAAGCATTAACCAGACCAACAGGTCCCCCGCTCAGCATGGGACCGCTATAAATATATCACTAGAAATACTTTCATCTCAATGTCTGAGTCTCCCGGACCTTGTTCAACTCAGCAGGTACACATTAAGTCACAGCCCCTGTGAGTGGAACCTCTCCTCTGTATGACCCTTCCAAAGACGCTATGTGGACTTGTGACTGTAGACGTCCCACAGAACTCAGTATCACAACTATCCAGGGGAAAGTGATGCCACCAAGATCGGGGGTGGGGAGGCAGGCTTTCGGTGGTACTGGATACCAAGGGCAGAAGGCTCGGGAACACAGTGGGCACCCCTCTTCCCTATACAAGGCAGGTAGCCTTGCCACAGATCAGTTGTGCCCAACAGCCAGGAGAGCTGTTCTCTCTCCAGATCCCCTTATAAGTCGCCTGTGTTGCTCAGCGGGACAGCAGGGATTTAACACTCTTCTCATCTCTGACAGGATCCCATCTGGCCAGAGGGACCCATCAGTGGCCCCCTTGAGAAGCCAGGAGTGAGAAGAAAGCTGTACAGAGAAATGATCCAACTGTCTTGCTCTGTGTGTCTCCCCACTTCTGAAAAAAGGAGGTCACTTCTAGCAGGGTGTGTGTGTGTGTGTGTGTGTGTGTGTGGTGTTTCATGTTGCCACTTAGTGCTGAGTTTTGCCACGAGAGGTTGAGCATTTAATTACTCTCAGGACCATTTTTATTTCTTCAGCTTGGTTAAGAACTGACTCAAGATTAAATGATGAGTTAATTATTTTTTTAGGTCCCTAGGTTTTTAGGAAGTTGTCTTGCCTTTTTTAAAAACTTTCTAAGAGACAAACATAAAGCATCTTCAAGATAAGATAAGAAAGCATGTCAATTCAATAACTGATTGATTTCTTGGGAAACTTTTATCTCCCTGTCCATTGATAAGGTTTCTTTGGGTAATCTGTTTTCACCATGGCTCAATAAATTAAGCCAGGTGCATAAAACAAACAAAAAGATCCTTAACTCTGTTTTGAACTTGAATTATACCACCATAATAAAACCATAATGACATTCTGGGATACAGCAAAGAATTAAAGTTGGGATGGATATAATATCACACAAGATGAGGCATATTCTGCCAGTTAATGATTCCAGTTTCTGGAACCTTTAAAAAATTCTGTTAATACAGATTGGAAAATATGTCACAATCCTGTGCCGGGTTTGACTTGGCCAAGATGGCCATTCAACTAGCAAAACATCTTTTTATCATTTATTGCATCCATCTTCCAAAAGCCAAGACATCCTCTCATTGGGAGAGGAGACCTGTGCAGCTGCTCACAAGTCCTACTTTTTAGACCACCCTCTTTAGGACATCATAATAGGATGCCCACAGCCAGGTCCTGTCATCAGGGAGTGGGGATTTGGGTCTTAAGGAACTGAGACCCCCCGAGGAGCCCTGCCCACCACCAGACATGCTCAGGGACCCCGGAGGAGCCATCTGACCTCCCTCTGGGCCACACAGTGGGTGATAGGATGCTCTGTCCAGGCAGAGCTACAATTCGGAGAATCCCTGCAATGCACAATGGGGTTCTGGGTCCCCTCCATGCCCTCTGCCCTCTCTACTACCTTCGTCCCGTTAAGGAAGAGCCGCAAACTTCAGCATGGCAGGAGGCATGATGTCTGAGATTATCAACACCCTCAAGAGAGAGGCTGGTCTGCCCCAGGATCCAGGATTAGAGATGGTGGGAAAGCAGAAAAGAGGTCAAGGGAGAGAGGCTTCAGAGCCTCCAAACCACTGAAAACCACCTGAGGGACCAGGGAAGCAGCCTGGAAGGCGATCGGTTTCTGCTTTGATTTCCAAACCCATTGCATGGCATTTCCAGGGCACATACTGAGTTCAAGAGATACAAAGCATGGATAATCCGTAATTTAATATGGAAACTCAGGCCTGGAGTATTACTAATCAGGTAACTAGAGCCTCAAGTCAGCCTCAAATCAGATTATTAAGAGACCAACGAACCCGATCTAATTGCTGACCCCAAAAGAGGAACACATGAAACCAATCAAAGTCACGCTCCCTCTGCGCCTTGCCTTTGCGGAGTGTCAGGAACGTCTGCAGGCTGTAGGAAGGGGGTCCCCAGGAAGCCTGCTCCCCGGGGGAGCAGAGCCACCCTCCCACACAGTGACTCAGTCCCCACAGCCCTGGTGCCCTCAGAGAGTTTCAGCCCAGGGGAGCCCCCCAGGCCCCTAGTGCAGAGACCTCTTCACTGCGCATGAGTCATCAGCACAGCCTGGCTCGAGCACCTTTAAAGAGTGATGAGTCCATTAAGAATGACTACACCACTAATTACGAGAAAACTAGACGTACGTGAATCTCAGAGGAAGAAGTACCTGTTTATGAGAAGGAAGTGCAAAACCTTAGTTACACTAAAGCCTGTTTAAAAAGCCCGTGATGCTTGATAAGGGTTAGGACTTGGCTGGAGTGCTTTGGAGTATCCGTGTACCTCAGGAAAGCTCTAAGAAAGGAATGAAATCCACTGAACTAGCTAGAGACATCTGGGGAGAGGGACAGGGAAGCTGGGACCACACTGAGAAGGCGGCTTATTCAGGCTAAGATCTAAAAGTACAGACACAAAGGCTCAGGAACAAATGACAAAGAAACAGGCTGAGCAGCGAGCTGCCCAGACTCGATATCACATCAAAAGCAGAGCACAAAGATGACTCTGTGCAGAAAACAAGGCTGAGAGAAGAACATGGAAGGAGATGGAGCAAAACGAGGTGGAAAAGGAAGGGTTTCAAAAAATTAAAGAAAAAAATGATAGTGATAGAAGACAGGTAGAGGGGTCCAAGGAATGCAGTTATCCTAAAATCAGACAGCAGAAAAAATTCAAATGTATAGTTCAAGAAAGCTTTTCTGGGCCATCATTAAAAAGTCCTGGAGAGAGTGTGGAGAAAAGGGAACCCTCCTACACTGTAGGTGGGGAATGCAGTTTGGTGCAGCCACTATGGAAAACAGTATGGAGTTTCCTTAAAAAACTAAAAATAGACTTACCATATGATCCAGCACCCCCACTCCTGGGCATATATCTGGAGAAAAGTATAATTTGAAAAGATACATGCACCCCAATGTTCACAGCAGCACTATTTACAATAATCAAGACATGGAAACAACCTAAGTGTCCATCAACAGATGACAGGATAAAGAAGCTGTGGTATATTTATAAAATGGAATACTACTCAGCCATAAAAAAGAATGAAAATGCCATTTATAGCAACAAGGATGGACCTAGAGATGACCATACTAAGTGAAGTAAGTCAGAGTAAAACAAATACCATATGATATCACTTATATGTGGAACCTTAAAAAAATGACACAATGAACTTATTTATGAAACAGAAACAGACTCACAGCTACAGAAAACAAACTTACGGTTACCAAAGGGGAAAGGGGGTTGGGAAGGGATAGATTGGGAGTTCGGAATTTGTAGATACAAACTACTATATATAAAATAGATAAACAACAAGGTCCTACTGTATAGCACAGGGAACTATATTCAATATCCTGTAATAAGCCATAGTATAAAAGAATCTGAAAAGGAATATTTACATATATACATATGACTGAATCACTATGCTGTACGCAAGAAACTAACAAAACATGGTAAGTCAACTATACTTCAATTTAAAAATTTACTTAAAAAGCTAGACACTGTGGTCAGACGCAGTGAGAGACAGCAAGAAATGCATCGTACGCAAGAGGATGAGCCTGCGATGCTACATTCTGGCTTCCTCCAGCCCCGTGGACCTGTCACTCTGGTAGGCTGCTGGGACCACTGAACTGGGAGCATCTCCCCGTGAAACAAGCCAGGTACTGGGCGCCGGGCGCACTCCCCCTACATCCTTCAGGCACACCCTCTCTCTCTGTTTGCCAGTTTCCCCGTGCACTGGAGTCAACGGGGAGCCCACCAGACTGACCGGTCACCCTGGCCAGCACTCAAAATGACGCCCACGGAGGAGAAGCCGCGGGCGCCTGGTTCCAGACAGCAACATTGCCCTCTGTGCTCCCCCGGTCCCAGGGCAGCCCTGTGGAGTCCGCAGCTCCCAACACACTGCATTCCCTGTGCGAATACAGGGCTCCCTGCATACGGCGAACACAACCCTCCCACCAGCCAGGGCTCCCCGGACAGCAGCCACATCTTTCCAAAAAAGTGTAGCAGTTGAGTCTCAGGGAAAAGAGAAGAATTAAGTTCACTGTTCATATGCATTTTTAAGCAGCCAATTTTGCTTTTCAGGAGTAAGACAAATTTGCAGGAAGAAAAAGGAAGGAGTAATATAAACAATTTTCCATGTCATTAAAAAAAAATCAGACACTGTACACAAAAATAGGTTGCCATGGGAGACTGTAAAATTTCTTTCTCCAAATAGCTTTAAAAGGGAAAAATAAATACCCATCTGTCCCCTGACGGTGTAACAGAAATGCTGTCAGAAAAGCCGTAGCATGCATCACACTCACGTTTGTCAAGACCGCTTTCAACCGCTCAGCCCCACGTCACCTACGTCCGAGGCGGAGAAGTAAATAGTGAAAATGGAAAACCCAGAAAGCGACACCTTTACGGTGAAAATCTACTTTTCTTTAAAATGCTCTCTGGGAAGAGACTCCCTCTTATATTTGACCTACCTGGATGCACTAAGAACTGAAAGGAATGCACAGTTAATAGCACCTTCCCAGGGTGTGGGGTGGGGCGCAGGGCGCGGGACGGAGCGCGCGCGCCCCCGGAGCCCGGCGTCACCTTCAAGGTCAGCCGCACGGCGTTGCAGTCCTCCTGCAGCGGGTTCAGCTTCAGCGTCTCCCCCAGGTTGCTGCAGCCGGACGACTGGTGCTGCATTTCACAGCAGACGCACACCTCGACACTGTCAAACTTAATCTGGACGGGGAACACAGACAGAGCGCACAGTTAAAACGGCCTTCTGCCCGGGGCGCGTGCTTGAGCGGCGGGATTAAGAACACGTGACAGGCATCCCATTTAGTTTCCGTTACAGTCATGAAACCAGAACCCATCTCTTTATGGACAAAAGCCGTCAGAAACACTATTAGGAATTATTCTAAAATCCTATTTGAAAAGCAATTAAAAAATATATTTGAATAAACAGAAGCTAAAAAGTTACAGATAGTCACATTAAGTGTGGAGACGTTATCACAGCTCCGTGCCTTGGCACATTCTCTGCCCCTGGTCAGCAACTGCTGTCTCCTTTTATGGCCTATCAAACTCCTCTCCTCGTCCTCAAGGCTCTGTCTGGTTTCCAGAGCGGCTTGCTTCTCCCGGGGGCGGAGCACTCCGCTCCTCCACTGAAGATCCCTTTCATCAGCTGCAGTGACTTGGATTTCCACCTGATGAGTGAGGATTCCCCAGTCAGGGAGAACCTGTTTCAGCTGCAGTACCCGTTGCCTCAGGTAATGCCTCCAGCCCAGCCCTCACCCACAACAGGTAAATGCACATCCCAGCAATTTACAGACAGCAATTTACCAGTACTGTCTGGTGTGGCTGGGAAGCCTGAATATGCAGTCAGATGCAGTTTCGGAGCCAGGGAAGTGAATTCGCACCAACATTTCTAAGGTAGGAGGCGGGCACACTGAGAAGCACGTGAGGTCACTGCGCGGGGCAGCAGACATCACCGGGAAACTGGCCAACTGGCTGCTGCAGGATGAGGGGACGGAGAGGAGCAGGGGAGGGAGGGGAGGACAAGGTGGAGGCGGGGAGGATGGCAGGGGCCAGGGGTGCCCACTGGAGGAAGTGCCCTGTCCTCTTAGCAAGGGTTCTGAGCCCCCCTCGCCTCTCCTGGAACCCTAGGTCTAACTCCGACATCCCAGAAAACTGCTCAACCGCACCGTCACCAGGTTCCTCTCTTTCTCCCCGTGAGTGTGTGCTCAGCCGCCCTCCAGGGCCCTTGTTTGCGCTCTGTCTCCCCCACAGACAGACAGCGAGGTCCCGGCACACGGGCATTATTCCCGTGGCGTGCGGGGTGGGGTCGCTCACCAGGGAGCTGGCTCAGGGCACATCCTGCTGCAGCCTGATAGCTGCGAGCCGGCGCCTGGGGACGGGCCAGGACGGGTCAATCAGAACTTCGGGGGCCTGCTCAGGCTACTCCAAGATGCTCAGTGGGGAGGTCTAGAGGCGGTCTGTTTTCCTTTTCTTTTCAGGGATTTTAAACCGCATCGACTGTGATTTTTTTCTGATTACAGGAGTCATACGAAACATTTTGAAATACCGAATAAAATAACAAGAAAAATCACCTGTCAGTTATCCCTCTACCCTGAGATAGCCAACAGTTAACATTTGGGGATATTCAAATTGATTTTAAAACAGGGTCATACAGTTTTTAAGTCTGTGCTTTGTCCTTAATATAGCACGAACTTTTCAGTTTATTTTTTGTTATGAAATATACATATGAGAGAGTCATATACGTATTCAGTTTAAATAAACACCGAGTATGTCCCACCCAACCTAGACACAGAACACTGCCAGGCCTTTAGGGACCTTTGTGCCCCTTGCTGAGCACACACCCACCAGCCCCTCCCCAAGAAGCGGCCACTCTCCCCGGTTTTGTGCTAATCCTTCCCTTCCTGTGGTCTTGCCGCATATCCGCGTATCTCTAAGCAAGACAGGTGTTACTTTGACCAGTTTTTAAATTTAAAAAATAGAATCACACACTCTATTTGTATGGACCTCCCTTCTTTTTCTCGACACAGTATTTCCGAAGCTCAGTAACACTGGTGAAGAGCTGCAGTCCATCGCTCAGAGCGCTGCATGGGGTGCTGTTCCGCCTCCCATTCTTTGGATGGACACGGCGCTGTGTCCGGGCTCTGGCTCCCATCAACCACGTCGGCGCGAACACCTCCCAGTGCACACAGGCAAGTGTTTCCTAAGTGGCTAAACCCAGAGGCAGACTGCACTGTCCTATGGTACATGCACACATGACGTTACGAGGCAAGGCCAACTGCCTGCAAAATATTTGAACAAGTTATGCTCCCAGCAGCAAGGTGTGAGAGTTCAAATGGACCAACATCCTCACCGACTCTTGCTAATATGGGACATCTACATTTCTGCACAAATAATGACCACTGATTGGGGGTCAGGCCTGTTATTCCATTTTCTGAACTGTCCATATTGTGAAACCACACACAAGTGCACAGAACACACACATACAGTTCCCAGATTTATCACAAAGCCAGCGCCCAGGGGACCATGGCCAGGCCCCCAGGAGGCCTCTCGTGCCCCTTCCCCCACCATTCCTCCCTCCCACTAGACCAAAAGCTCACCAACCTCCTCACTTTTTGATAATTACTTCCATGCTTTCAACTTTATACTTTGACCACTTACAATATAGTTTAGTTTTTGCCTGCTCTTCTAACGTGATGTAAGTGGAATCAGGCAATATTTTTAGTACCTGGCTTCTTTCATTTAAGATTATGAGACTCATCCATGCTACTGCATCTAGGTGTCGGTGATTCACGTTCCCTGCTGCATAATAATACATTACATTAATATGCCACCATTTGTATACTTACTCTCTTGCTGATGGGACATGTGGATTGTTGCCAATTTTTGGCAATTAAGAGCGAGGCTGCTCGTCAGGGAAATGCAAATCAAAACCACAATGAGATGTCACCTCACACCTGTCAGGATGGCTGTCATCAAAATGAACACAAATAACAAATGTTGGTGAGGATGTGAAAAAAAGGGACCCCTCCCACACTGCTGGTAGAAATGCAAATTGGTGCAACCACTGTGGGAAACACAGAGGTTTCTCAAAAAAACTAAAATAGAACTACCATATGACCCCCTCCCCAGCAATTCCATTGTTGGGTATATACCCAAAATAACAAAAACGCTAATTTGAAAAGATACATGCACCCCAATGTTCACAGCCATATTGTTTACAATTGCCAAGACACGGCAGAAACCTAGGTTGCTTTAGATATATAGATGGCTAGCTAGCTAGCTATAGAGAGAGATACTATATATACAATACAACAAATACACATATATTTATTCACTACAGTAGGTCTAGTTAACATCTGTCACCATAGTTATAAATGTTGTGTGTGTGATGAGAACTTAAGACTTACTCTCTTAGCAACTTTAAATATGCAATACAATATTATTAACTATAGTCACCACGCTTTACATTACATCCCCATGACTTATTGTATATAACTGGAAGTTTGTATCTTTTGAGACCTCTTCACCCATTCTACCTACCTTCTACTCCCTGCCTCTGGCAACTACCAATCCATTCTCTGTATCTATGAACTTTTAAAATATATATTCCGTATGTCAGTAAGACCATATGGTCTTTGTCTTTCTCTATCTGACTTACTTTACTTAGCATAATAATGCTCTCAAGGTGGTTCCGTGTTGTCACAAATGGTAAGATTTCCTTCTTTTTTATGGTCGAGTAATATTCCATTGCACATATATGCCACATTTTCTTTACCCATTCATCCACTGATGGACATTTAGGTTGTTTCCATGTCTTGGCTATTGTAAATAGTACTTCAATGAACATGGCAGGGTGTATCTATCTTTTTAAGATAGTGCTTTTGTTTTCTTCAGATAAATATCTAAATATGGAATTGCTGAATCATATGGTGGTTCTATTTTTAATTTTTTGAGGAAGCTCCACACTGTATTCCACAGTGGCCTCACCAATTTATACTCCCACTAACTGTGCACAAGTGGTCCTTTTTCTCTGTATCCTCATCAATATTTTTATTTCTTGTCTTTTTGATAATAGCTATTCTAACAGGCATGAGGTGATATCTCATTGTGGTTTTGACTTGCATTTCCCTGATGATTAGTGATCTTAAGCATCTTTTCATGTACCTGTTGGTCATCTGAATGTCTTCTTTGGAGAAATGTTCATTCAGATCTTCTGGCTAATTTTTTAGTCATACTGTTGGTTTGTTTTTCTATTGACTTGTAAGAGTTCTTTATATGTTTTGGATATTAACCCCTTATCAGATATATGAGTTGCAAATATTTTCTCCCATTCAGCAGGTTCCGTTTCATTTTGTTGACAGTTTCCTCTGCTTCCCAGAAGCTTTTCAGTTTGATGTAGTCCCACTTGTTTATTTTTGCTTTTATTGCTTTTGCTTTTGGTGTCAGATCAAAAAAAAAAAAATCATTGCCAAGACTCATGTCAAGCAGCTCTCTGTCTGTGTTTTCTTCTAGGAATTTTGTGGTTTCTGGTCTTACACTCAAGTCTGAATCCATTTGGAGTTAGTTTTTGTGTAAGGTGTAAGACAGTGGTCCAGTTTTCCCAACACAGTATTGCAGAAACTGTGCTTTACCCCGCTGTTTATTCTTGGCTCCTTTGTCGTAAGTCAATTGACCACATATTGCGTGGGTTTATTTCTGTGCTCTCTGTTCTGTTCTATTGACCTACGTGTCTGTTTTTATGCCAGTACCATATTAGTTTGATTACTACGGCTTTGTGGTATAGCTTGAAATCAGGGACAGCCCTGCCTTTTTAATCCTGTCTTTCTGTAATTCCCATGACATGAAATGTCAGCCCACAAGTCACTGAGACTCTGCTGGGTTTTATTTTTAGTCAGTTTTTCCTCTGTTGTTCATTGTGGGTACCTTCTATGGTTCTATCTTCCTATTCACTAATTCTTTTTTCTGCCTCTTTCATTCCGCCATTGAGCCGGATTCACTCAGTTTTTTTATTTCAGTTAACTGTGTTTTTGAGTTCTAAAATCTCCATTTGGTTCTTTTTTTATATTTTATATTTCTTTGCTGAGGCTTTTTATTTATTCCTTTCTTTCAGAAGTGTTTATATATGCTCACTGAAGCATTTTTATCATGGATTGTAAATGATGAATATGTGAAAGTCAAAATAATGAAACCGTGAGAGAATAATACAGGAGACTATCTTCATGTCACCAGGGACAGGAAAACACTTCTTAAACAAGGCTCAAAATGTGTTAAGAATAAACAGATAACTAATGTGTTTGACTATTTGAAATTAAAAACTTTTTTTCATCAAACACCACCCATAGGAGAGTAAAAATTGATTTTGCATCACATGTGACAGATGACTCATATCCAAAACAAACAAAAAGCACTCTCTTAAATGTTAAGAAAAAGACAAACAACCCAACATGAAACATGTGACACTGAACCCCACCACAACAGCACTCTGAGAAACATAAATCAAAATTAAAGTCAGATGCCATTACATCCCCATCAGAATGGCTAAGACTGAAAAATAATGACAATAGACAATGCCAAGTGATGATAAGAATGTGAGGCAACAGGAGCACAGACACTCTGATGGCGGTGTGAATTGGGACAGCAACTTTGGAGAACAGCTTGGCATTATCTCCTTAAGTTAAAGACTGCTACCCAACCTAATATGATACCCATAAGAATATTTCAATTCTAGGAATATACCCAACAGAAATGCGTACAATGATAACAAAAACCATGCACTAGAGAGTTCACAGCAACATTACTCAAAACAGCCTCACACGAAAGAGCTCAATGTCCATCAAAAGTAGAATAGATGAATGGATGGTTTTACCTTCATACATGCAATATTATACAGCAATGAACATGAATGAGTTACAGCTACATACAGCAGGAGTACACTGCACATCATAATGCTGAGCACGGGAAGCTAGACATAAAAGAAGCAATATTTCTATTTAAATGAAGTTCAAGAAACCAGACAAAATTAAACTATTGTGTTCAGAGGTGCATGCACGGTTGATACAATTATAAAAAAGATTAAAGATGTGAATATCACAAGGATGAATATCCCAAGGTGATTATCTGCAGTGGGAATGGAGAGGCAGTGGATTGGGAGCACATAAGGAGGGCCCTGGGATGCTGGAGATGTGATGTTTATTTCTAGGCTTTGCTGGAGGGCACACAGCTGTTTTGACTCATGATAAATTGCCCAGCTATATACTTCCGCTTTGTGCACTTCCCTATATGTGTTTTATTCTTCTCAATGGAAAAGGTTCAAAACAGATGAGATTGCTGGAAAGTAAATGAAATGTAGAACTTAGGAAGAGAAAGAAAACAAGTGAGCTGAGAATAGGAAAAAAAGAAATTTAACACACATAAAAAGTGAAATTAATGAAATAGATATAAAGATGTTAAGATGAATAAAGCCTAATGATGACTCTTGAACAGACCAAAAAAAAAATACTGCAAATTCCCTGGTAGGACTGATTTTTTTTTTAAAGAAAGCCAAAGCAAACAACATTAGGAATGAGACAGGAGATTTAACACGGATGTAGTAGAGATGAAAAGAATATGGGCTGCTCTACAGCCATAAATGTGAAAATCTAGAGGACGTGGATAATTTCCTAGCAAGATATAAACTATTACACTGAGCCTGTAACATGCAGTAAACCTAAAGGCCAATAACCATAAAGGAGACTGGGAAGTCCAAAATGGTATTTCAGGCTGAATTCACTCTGACCTTTAATGAAAAGATAATTTCTATGTTTTAAAACAATTTCAGGCCAAGAGCCAAAGAAGAAAACACGCCAGTTGCCTTTATAAAGCTAGCATAACCTTACCAGCAGTTCTGAAAAAGGAAAACAGAAGCCCCTCCACCCTGCCAACAAACCAAAAGGGCAATTTTTTCTTTTAATAAAAAAAGCAAATATTCTAAGCAAAATATTGGCTAAAATGAATGCAATGCTATATCAAAGGAATTATATCCCATGGCTGTATTAAAAAGTACTCTTGAATGCAAACTCAAGTCAAAGTGCTTTAAAACAAGCAAGGGAATTTACAGATTTCATAAAACTATAGTCCAGGGTTTGGAATTCAAGCATGGTGGGCACCAGGTGCTCAGATGGTATCAGCACTGTCTTTTTCAGTCTCTGGCTACCCTTTCCTTAGGGTTGGCTGTAAGCCCAGACGGTATCTCCTGAAAATATGTCCAGAACGTGGAAGTTTAGCAGCCTCAGTGGTAAATGTGTACATTCTGATGGCTATAGCCCCAGGCCTGGCTGGCCATTGTAGCACAAGGGAGAAATAGAACTTAGTTCTATTAAACACTACACATTTACTTCTTTCCAAAACCCGGGTTATCCTGAAAACTACCCAAGGTTCATTTTAGAAAGAGAATTCTAGAACAGCGGTAAATCTATCAAGAAAATGTGTTCTAGCAACAAATTAAATGAGAAAAGTCAGATGCTCCTATAAATAGATATAAAACCACTGCATAAAATTTCACAGGCACTCATAAAAACCGTAAGTCAATTAAGACTAGGAGAAATCCACCTAAATCTGATAAGATTTTTAGCAGGCAAATACCTAAAGCAAATATCATTTTAACTGGAGCAATACTGAAGGCAATTCCACCAAGATCAGGAATGAGACAGAGTTACCCACCAGCACGCCCACAATTCTACACTGTTTTAGGAGCACTAGTTAATTTAATAAGATAAGAAAATACTGTAAGCTGTGTGAATATTGGAGAAGATAGAATTGTCTTTCTTTTCAAATATGATTGAATATCTAAAAAAATCAAAGAGACCATACTAAAACAACTGGAATTAAGAGAACTTGTTACACTGGCTATAACAAATATGATACTAGTAATAACCAATTAAAAATAAAAATGGCAGGGGGTGGAGGGATAAATTGGGGGTTTGAGATTTGCAGATACACAGTACTATATGTAAAACAGATAAAACAACGAAGTCCTACTGTAGAGCAAAGGGAACTATATTCAATATCTTGTAATAACCTGTAATGAAAAAATTATGAAAAGGAATATATATATATATATACAACTGAATCACTATGCTGTACACCAGAAATTAACACAACATTGTAAACCAACTATATATACTTCAGTAAAAAAATAAAATAAAAATGGTAAAAAAAATTCTATTCAAAGTAACAGCAACAAATATAAAATACCTGGAAATAAGTTAAACTCAAAAATTAAATGACCTATGTGAAGCTAGGCATAAAATGCTATTAAATGGCAAAAACTCTGGTGCAGTAGATGTGAGGCATTGTACCTGGCCACCCACAGCCCCTGAGCCCCCTCCTCAGTCTGCGGCGTCTCTTCCTGAGAAGGCTCCCACTTTTGCCAGAAGTGCTTCCCCAGCCTGCCCTGGTTTAGAGTTTCATCAAGCCCTAAAAAGAAGCCATGAGGCAGGTACCAAAGGCTTGTCTTCCTCCCCCGTCCCCATAGAACTGTTTGTACACAGGAGCCAAGCTCCCCCTGGCAGCTGGCACCAGGGCACAGCCATGGAGCAGGGCGCCCCACCCTGGGCTCCAGTGAATCCCTGTGCTCTTATCAACTGGACAAAATCCACCCCTCCCCATCCAGTCCATTCTCCCACATCTCAGAAACACGCAAGGAATTATTTCCTATGACCACACCCCTGCTTTGGCACTGAAGACTGAAGCAGCCAACGTCAAGGACAAGACAGCCTCTTGGGGGAAGAAGGGGGCAGGGCTCGGCTGGAAAGCACAGTTTATCACACCAAGCAACCCTTCGGTGACCCCAGGGAATAGACATCAAAATAAATCTCTTCCTTCGGTTATTTCACTGAGTTTGCGATTTATTCTAAGAAAAATTCTGGAAACCTCCTGATTAGTTCCCTAACCTTGACATCTGAGTGCGTGGACGCTGACAGATTTATTTCAGGGCTGCCCCTCCGTGTCCGGGTCACTGGGAACCACACAGCAGGGCTTTGTAAATGAAGCCATGGTAATTTTTCATGAATCTCTCCAGAGCATTTAAAAGCCAGCCTGCCCCCCTTACTGATGGTCCATCAGCCCGTCTGGATGTAGAAAGGGCTTGTACAACAGAAAGAGAGGGATGCCCCCGAGGGTCTCTTACAGAAGCACACCTGAGACGGGTATGTGACCTTCAGATACCCCAAAAGGGAGGCAGCGGGAGGCTGAACCTGGAGGGAGGAGGGGCAGTCTGTCCCGGAGGGTCTTTGAACTTGTGGGGCAGAGTCAGGCTCACTCCAGGTCCCACCTGCTACATAGTGACCCAGGCCAGGCCGCAGGGCTTCTCTGATCTTTGGAGTCCTGAGGTCACTGTGAACATCAGACAAGGTTATACAGCTAAAGGTGCAAAGTGCAAATGTGCAAACGTTGTTAGTTGTTGGGGTTATTATTTTTATTATGAGAGTTGGAAAAGAGGTTTGTAAAAACTCACCTCCATTTCTGAGTACTAAGAGCTGACCACTTCCATAGACATTGTCATCAGTCTGTTGACAACTGCCTACTCGAATAACTTGGCTCCTCCAGGCCTGGCCGTGTTTACTGAGTGACCCACTGATGGCAGTGGAGGGCGCCCAAAGCTTGGGCCCTAAAGATGCAGGATTAGTTACCTTTGTGCAGGGGGACACTCAAGACCCTGAGTGACACTGGTAAGGCCCTAGAAACTCCAGTCATCATGTGACAGCATGACTAACCCTGAAAGCGTTACCCTGTGTGGAGTCAGACACAAAATCCACATAGTACAGGACTCCATTCCTGTGAAATTTCCAGGACAGGAAAATCTGTGGAGACAGAGGGAGATTAGTAAGTTGTCTGGGGCTGAGGGTGGAGGGGGGAACAGGGGCATGGGGGGTGACAGCTAAAGGGTCCACATTTTTTTTTTTTGAGGTGATGAAAATGTTCTAAAAGTGACCGCATTGATGGCTGCACAGAATGGGGAATATACTAACAACTACTGAACTGTACACTTTAAATGAGTGAAGAGTATGCAATATGAATTATATCTCAATAAAGGTGTTAAAAACACAATCACCGCCACATTGTGATTATGACTGATTTAGCTGTAAGGATTTTCATCTTGTCAATATCCTGCCAAAATATCTCATGTTCATTCACGCGCCACAGACATACAAAGTCTGAGACCAGAAAGCTCTACTTCTGCACCCCTGTCTCCCCTTGTGGCCTTGCTGGGAACTCAGCCTTACGGGGCCCCTGGGCCAGATGACAGCAGGCCACCCCCTTCCCGTGCGTCTCACTCCATCCGCCACCCCGGCTCCAGCACTGCATCCCTTCCCAGGTGCTTCTTGACTCTGGAGGCACCAGGCACTGGGGCGCCTGTTCCTGCCCAGAGAGGTGGTGGGGGCCTCCTCAGATTTGGGGATGCATCCAGCTGAGACAGGAGGGGAGGGAGCAGGGCACAACCACTGAAGGGATGACAGCAGTTGAGGACAGGACAAACTGGTTATAACCAAGACGGCGGGAGATCTGAGTGGACCTTGAGCCTCATGGCACACCCACGGGCGCCATGACAGTTCTGAGGCTGACCACAAAAGGTCCAAAAGTGGGAGGGGGCCCAATTCCCGGGAATCCTGCCCTTGCCCCCAAATAGCTGGAATAGTGCTCCTACTCATTAGCATATGAAATTGCTGAGCCCACAGAAACCCACCACCCACACCTCATGTCGTGTCGCGCTCTCTCTTGCCTTCTGAGATGGCCCTCACTCTGACTATGGAGTGTGGCTCTCTCTAAATTAACTTGCCTTCACTTTATCATGCCCTGCTCTCGAATTCCTTCCTGCCCCTATTCTCCAGCAACACAGTCAGGCACTGGGGTTACCCCCCGCTTCCCTGCCAAGCCAGGGACAGGGCCCCACGTGCCAGCCCCTCCTGGCCTGACTCCCCACGGCCTCACCAGGGGCCTGCGAGCCCCAGAAGGAATGTTTCAGGTGGGCTGACCCTCGATGGGAGTAGGGAGGCCTGGCCTTCCAACTATGTGGCTCTTTCCCCTGAAAATACGTAAATACCGAAATCTCAGCAGTATTTTCTCCAAGTGAAATGTGATCTGGCATACCGCAGTGTGTAAGTGTGAGGTGTCCGACATCCCAGCAGGCTTTTGGTACACCCACGGCTCTCTGCCTCAGCCGGCCACTCACACATATGCTGATACACATGTGTGTATATTTACAAAGTACTAGAAGCTCACATAGAATCACTGAGCTGTGATTAGTGCTGCTGTGACATGACACTCACTGAGCTTAGTGTGAGCCGGGCACTGCGTTAACAGCTTCCCATTCTTTAGTTTCACAAACGAGGAAACAGGCTCAGAGAGGTTAAGTGACTTGCCCGAGGTCACAGAGCTGGTCAGCGTCAGAACCAGGACTGAATCTAGAACTTGTAAGTCCACATCACCTGCGTTTCAGACACACCAGACTGCTTCTGCTCCCAGGACAAGCTGAGACATTTGGACTCTGTATTGCAATGTCCCCTCCCTGGACCACCCCCCAAAACAATCCCTTTTGGAATCACATTCCTTCAGGCCCAGCTCGGCTGCCTCCTCTGTTACGTAAACTTTCCTGATCTCCACGGAGAGAGGTAAAACCTCTGTCCTCTCTCCTCCCAGACTCAGGGCTGCCACCCTGAGTGCCCCCGAGCCAGGGAAGACTCCTGGGTAGCCAGGGAACGGAAGGCCGGGCTGGGCAGCACGGGCCCCGGGCCTTGGGCCAGTGACTTGTACTCTGTGTCTCACTTCACTGGAACTCTTTATACAAATCTTCTCAGAGAAAATGGGAACTAGAGCTTTGGTTACACAGAGACTGATGACGGCAGACCAGGCAGTGGGCGGTCAGCCCTCTCAGTCACTTGCTGGGGTCTGTGTGTGAGGTCACCTGCCCTCGCCCAGCCTGACACTGGGGCAGGGGGGTCCCAAGGCTGGGCTTGACCAGCTCTCCTCCAGCAGGTGTGGGTTCAGGAGGCCAGGACCCTACAGGTCCCCATCAGGCTTGCTCTTCTGAGTCCTCCCAAACTCTTTGCAATTTAAATTTCCACCTTTCAGCTGGCAGATTTTTTTTGTCCCTACATAGCTTTCATTACCATATTTTACTCTGTCAAGGAAGCATGACGGCTGTGACTGATCAATGTTTCCGAATTCCACTTTCCACATAATTAAGGGGCACTAGAACACAAGCACGTTGCTGATGAAGGCAAAGAGCTGCTACGGTTTCTGACTGTAATTGCACTTTGTAACATGCATCATGGGGTCGATGGGAAGATGCATTGAAAAAATTCCCTTGGGGAGTTGGGGTAATAGCTCAGTGGTAGAGCACACACTTAGCACGCACGAGGTCCAGGGTTCAATCCCCAGTACCTCCATAAAAAATCAAAAAACGAATTCCCTTAAAACGCCAACAAATCTTTTGGGAATCTAGGGTTTTCCTTTTTTTTTTTTTTAAATCATATGTGTGTGTGTGTGCAAAACATTTAAGGAAAAAGATATCTAATTCCAGAAGACAGAACTCTTATTATATAAATCATACAATTAAGCTTTTAAACCTTTCCTGAATTTTTAGGGAACAAAATAGCATCTACTTTTTATTTATATCGTCAGATATTTCACCTTGATTTTGGTCTTCATTTCATCATATTCTATTTATTAATTTAGCTGTTGCCTCTGTAACAGATGCTCAGATCATTTGTGGAGTAATAAATCCAACAGAGACACAAGCTTTTAATTTTTCATCATGTGAGTGCCACTGCGAGAGAGAAGGTCGGGGGGTGAGGTTGGTCTTAAGTGTGATGGCACCAGCTGAAGCATCCCTGCCAGGGAGGTGACTGTCCTGAGAACACCCAGCCAGGATCACAAGCCCTCTGTGGAGGTCACATCTCCATAGGACATAGTAACAATTTCAACAGTCTTGGGAATTTATACAAGACCCTTTTGTTCAAATGATACTTTCAAGGGGAGAGGGTATAGCTCAGTGGTAGGGCGCGTGCTTAGCGTGCACGAGGTCCTGGGTTCAATCCCCAGTACTTCCATTAAAAAAATAATGACTAAATAAACCAAATGACACCTTCAGGGACGGCATAAGTTGGTAAATTATGAATGTTTGCGGCAGCCTCCCTGTCGGGCAGGAAAACAAGACTGCTGTTCTGGGGCGCCTTCATCTTCAGCCCCGACTTTGTTAATTACGTAGACTTGCGTTTTTCAGGCCAGACTCTGCAACTTCATTAGTCAGCAGTGTAATCAAAGCAGAGCTCTACTTGGCTGGCAGAAACGAGACAGGGCTGAAAACAATTGTGCTGGTTAACGGGAAAATGAGGTACATTTAGCATTTTTCTTCCGGAGGGACCCAACTGGGACTCTGAGGCAGCAGGGTCTGGAATAACAGAAACATTGGAAGGAACCTAAATGATGCTCTGTGGGCAAATTAACTTGGCAAAGAGTGTTTTTAAAAATGAAACGGACTCTCCTGCGTGGCGTCTCAGACTGTTAACCTTCTGGTGCCTGCTGCCACCCCCACAGGAAGGGGCATCCCGCCCCCCACCTCCCTTCCTTCACTTACTCCTGCTCTTCAAAAGAACATCCATCACATCTTCCACAGTTAACGCTCAGAAGAACCCACAGGGAGAAGCCAGGGGAGCAGAAGTTCAGCAGTGGGGGGCTGCTTCCCCTCTGTGCCCCCAGCTTTGGAGGGGCAGCAGCACCCTGCACCGGCTCCATCAGGCGCAGCCCCATTTGGAATTATTGTGTCTATTTCTTGACACAAATGCCTGTCAACTAGCGTCTGTCCATTCCGAGAACATAACAAAACTATCAACCTAAAGAGGAGAACATTTTTACTAGTTTTATTCGTTTTCTGGTCTCTAATCCAACGTAATAGTATGTGACCTTCAGAGTCAGACACGAGGAAACACTGCTCCTGGGCTGTTGTGTTTCTAGGTAGAACCGCCTCTCTCCAGTTAGTCCTTGTGAGCAGCCCCTGTGCCCTACTCATCTCTGGCCTTAGAACACCTTTCCAGTCTTCTGATCCCACAATACCTGGCCTGACCTGTTGGTTCTTTCCTAGATCAAAGTAGAAACGGAGACTAAGTAATTAACAGATGGCCAGATCTCTTCCCAGCTTCCCCTTCAGTCCTCTCGTGAACCAACTGTGTGAACAAGACAGCACCTAAGGAAAGATCACGAGAAGTCGAGAGGCCTGCACGCAGTGGGAGGGGGGTGACGACTCTGACCTCCATCTCAGTGTCACTTGAGATTATGTCTTTTCCCTTTAAAACTTTCATGGCCGAGCAGAATCTTGGGAGATGGTCTTTGGCGGGGGACACGGAGTCCACCATCTCCCCAGATTATTTCCTTTCTATCAGCATCGCCTCTCTCCAGTATTGATCTGTGAGCAGCAAGCAGCCAGATCCGAGTTCTGTAACACTGCTACAACACCAGACCCCTTCACGACTCTGGACCTGGTCATCATTTCAGTGATGTGAACATACCTAATAAAGCGGGGTTGGGGGGGTTCAGGTAAGAACCAAGGGAGGGAGGACGTGGGCAGGGCAAATGAACAATGCTTTTTTATTTTATTTTATTTTATTTTATTTTAATCTTGTGGTGGGGGTGGGGGAGGCGGGGCTCATGCAGTATTTGAGGGTAAAATTGGGGAACGTCTTGTAAAAATCCCAGTTCCTGGCTTTTTTTTGAGAAGTCCCCAGTCCAGGCCGCTGGGCTGGCGGCGGCGGGAGCTGCTCCCTCGACCAGGCTGCTGGGTTCCGGATGGGGTGAGTGTGCGTCTGGCCACGCCCTTGGCAGCCCGTGGGTCATATTTTCTCCTTTTCAGGGAGTGAGGTGCCCTCCCAGCTGCTCTCCATCTTCTACGATGTGGACGCCTGGCCTGGCATCTCCATGCCCACACCCTCACCCTCCATCCTTGGGAGTCTGTCCTTTGGCAGCTGGCCTGCAGCAGGCTCTGGGGGATGCAGACACGGGTGCAAAGGCAGGTGGACCACGTGTGACAGGTGCTACAGTCAGGTGAGCCGCTAACACCCTCAAGAACCTGCCAGTTTCAATCTCCAGTATTCCTTCCAGAGACCACAATTGGAGCATGTACTAGACGCCTGCTGACTACGACACTGGCCCAGCAGGCCTGGCTGCAGCAGGGGGGGCCAGGGTGAGGGGACAGAGGGTCACCTGCAAGGCTGGCCCTGGAGCACCAGGATTCCAGGTCTCTCCCCAGCCTGTGCCTCATCCCTGCACACCTTGGCCGTCCCAGCTGGATGCAGACAGGTGCTCTGCAGACGGCACAGCTGAGCACCAAGGAGGGGGTAAGAGGGTCGAGTCTGCCGCCTGCCCACGCCTCACTCTCTCCCTGCTCTGGCCCCAGGCCCCAGCTCAGGAGGCCGAAGAGACAAAAGCCTACACATGTTGGTACCTGGGGGTCCCCCAAGGAGTGCTGGGTACACATCAGGGTCCACACTGCTGGGACAGACAGTGGGTAACCTCCAAGTTCTTGCTCCATTTCTTGAGTGATTGTGGGAGGTGGGGCAGTGATCAATTCCACCCCCCCACCCCCCCGGCCTTTACCCAGATCTCCATCCAGGGATGAGGAAACATCACCCAGCAGGTGGCTGGAGACTGGGGAGACGTGACAAGGTCCCCTAGTGCCTGGGCGTGAAGTGCAGCCACGACCAGAGGACAGTCCAGTGGTCTCACTCGGAGGCAGAGGTCAAGTCCAGCAGGGAGAAAGCACAGGGTCTGAGGACTTCGAAGTCCACGGAACCTGGAGGGACACACAGCCGGAAGGAAGCTGCCAGCTCTGAGCACCACACGCCCTCTGGCTTCAGAGATGGGGCCTCCTTCAGGCTCCTTAAACTCCAACTGGCGCATCACTGGGCCACAGCCCCTGTGTCACCTGCTCAGAAAAGCCGCCTCATCACACCTTCCTGCTCTGTCCCTGTAGCACTGTTACCTGTCACTGAAACTGACATCTTTGTTTGCTTGTCAGTCAGGCACCTCTCCCCTCGACCGAGAGCGGTGCACAGGGATCTCTCCTCCTTGTTACTGTGACGTTCCCGGCACCCAGAACATTCCAGACTCAAGGCCCGGCCTCTGCAAAAATGTATCACCCCACGAATGAAAGGAGTGGACACAAGACAGACAGATATCTGCATGGAACCACCACTGGTGGACTTTTAACATATCCATTTTTATTCTGCTGAGAAAGTCTTTCTTAGCTAGGAAACTTTGGGGTTTGGAGTCAACTTTCAAACTGCTGAGTTAGCCATGAAATCTGTTCACTGATGCTACTGGCAAATTCACATGAAGATGAATTAAAAACAGAACTGTGTTATTACAAAGGCACAATTCTATGTAATCTACAAAGAACAGTCAAATGTTAAATTTCCCATGAGACCAAGAGAGGCCAAGACTAGTCTTGACCCACGACGGGTAGAATAAAATCTGATCCTTTCAGCAAGATTGGAAACCTCGAAGGAGCTGGTGGTGGAGGAGAGCTTGAGTGGGGCTGTGTACTTTCAGCCAAGTTTCCGTTCCTCTTTAAAGCCAGGCGTTTCCAAAAGCCCCTGCCTAAGGCCATGTCCTCTCATAATTTATTATTCATCACGCTGAAACTAAACCAGGGTTGCCCTGGTTACTGTGGGGCTCCTTGGAGGGCTGTGGCTTCATAATTGGTGTTGGCTTGGTTACTGGATGCCTTCAATTTTGAGATTAGAGTGCTGGTAATAAATGCAGTGACAGGCTTCAAGAAAAAATTCTAACAGGCTTTAGAAAGTACAAGACAGTCATCAAATCAAGGCCCTCCCCCACAACGTGGCACCGAGGATCTCAACCTGTGGTCCTGATAAACCCAGCAATAAAAAATAAAATAACTGGCTCATGCAAAGAATAGATGACTTTCTAAAACCAATACCCGAATCATGAAGCTATCTGTTAGATGATTTTGGCTAACTGAACTGGGCTGTCACACACAGAATGTTTAGTCTGCTGTAAAGACCTGCTCAGACCAGCATCCAGCACGTGTTTCCTGAGCCCCTGCCACGTCCGAGTTCTGGATCCGAGAAGAGGAAGAGTCCTGGGGACAGTAGCTTGGAGGAGCGGCAAGGGGGAAGATGAAGTGGATGTGGCCAAAGAACAGAGTTTCCAGAAAGAAAGAGGGTCATGCCTTGAGGGCAGTCAGAACTCAGCCTGGGTCCCTTCTCAGAGGTCCAGCACCTCACACTCTGACAGCAGACTGAGAACGAGGGAGAAGGGATGCTAGGATGCAGATGCTGGAAATGCATTTATGAGCATCTGTGGATTGGTGCCCTGTGTCTGGAGCCTGGTCTTTAAGCTGCTAGGAGTTAACACGGGGCAGCTGCCAGGCAGTGAAAGTGACAAAGGGCATATTTAGGGCAAGAGGGTCTAAGATGTTGCCCCTACACCTACACTCATAAGGACC
This sequence comes from Camelus dromedarius, assembly GCF_036321535.1. NCBI lineage: Eukaryota > Metazoa > Chordata > Mammalia > Artiodactyla > Camelidae > Camelus > Camelus dromedarius. The sequence continues at coordinate 4,816,414 of NC_087464.1, forward strand.
TGAGGACATGTGGGGCCCCCACATCGTCTGTGCCCCAAATGGTCCTTAGAAGAGCTAGGAGAACCCCAAGCCACTAGATCTGGAGATGAGACCCTGGAAAGGACCCCAGATGTCAGGAGCTGATGCCCGCACAGGCTTGCCCGGGGAGGAGGGGGCCAGGGCCTTTACTGGTACAGGCCAAAAGGGCTCGGAGGACAGTATACAGCAAGTGCCACCCCACCCACCCCTATTGCTCTGACACTAAACTGCCCCCCAGACCCAGATGCCAGCAGGGGCAGAAAAGGAGAAGATGGACAGGGAAGATCCGCTGATGGGCTGAATCCCTTCTGGAAAGAGACAGAGTTAATCTTGCAGAGACTGTTCTAAACTGATAGAAGACTAAATCACTGTGCAGTGAGGAGTCAAATTTGTTTTTCCTAACAAGTGGCCACATGCCAAGTCAAGGTTAGTTATAAAAAATGAAGAATGCATTTCTACAGTTCTGAGGCATAATATAAAAATTAAAACACATTACATAAAATGTAAGAGTCAATAGGATTTAAACCAAACACCTCTCATAAGCAAGAAAATACATAGGCTAAACTTACCAATTAAAAGAAAAAAGAAATCTTTAAAATATTAAGCTAAGTGAAATCAGCCAGACACAAAAAGGCAAATATTGTATGATTTCACTCATATGAGGTCCCTAGAGTGGACAAATTCATTTATCTCCTGTTCTCCTGGGTTCTGTTAAAAGCCCTTTGTGAATTCCTTTACGAAAAGGGGCTGCACTCTGGCTCCACCTACCAGAAGTCACACATCATACTTGGGGGGCACATGGGACAGAGGTCCAGATCAAGCTCTTCAATCAGAAATACAAACAGACAAGAAAGGAGGAGGTGGTGACCTGCTTTCCATCAAAACACCTGCCCGGGTGGGAGGCAAAGAGTGAGAGAGATTTTCAGTTTTATTCCAATTTATATACTGCCTGAATCTTTTAATATGAGAACCTAGTAATCTTTTATTTCGTATTAAAAAAAAGGAAACAAAGGAAAAACAGTGCCTTTTAAGAAATATACTCATCAACACACGGTTATTATATTATAGTGACCTGCATTTGAAAAGGATTGTTATGCCTTCATTTAAAAACTGTAAAAAATGTGTGAAAGTAAATGCAAAACTTTTGCAGAATGAATCAGGCCATAACTGAAACAAGATTTTAAAACACATTTCAGGCGCTGTACATTTCATTGTAAAAGCAGCCTCAAATTAAACAAAATACGATGAGGCATTTTAAAAAGCATTTGAAAACCTATAATGCTTTTTAATCGTCATTACCCTAAAATGGCATGTTTACTTAAAATCCCCAAAATGATTTTTACCTTCCTCGGGCCCTTAGGAAAGCACAGCTGGGACCCACGGTCTGGCTCACTCACAGGGACCCTGGGGAGGAGCGGCACCGCCCGGGACACGGCCTTGTGCTGCTCTGCCAAGTTGCAGAAGGTGCGAACGCTAGTACTCGGAGGACAACTGACATGGCGCCAGGGGACCAGCGGCGGCTGGGAGCCTCTCCCATGAGTGAGGAGGGGCCCTTCTGGATGAACCACCTACTCCGGAATACGGAGGACGGGAAGAAACCACCTGCAGGCCGTGGGGCAGCATGGGAAATGGGGGCGAGGTGGGGGGCAATCCAGGGGCAGCATGGGAAGTGGGGGCAGGCTGAGGGGGACCAAGAGCAGCATGGGAAGTGGGGGCAGGGTGGAGGGAGAGGCCCAGGGGCAGCATGGGAAGCTGGGGTGCAGGGAGTGGTGGGGGTAGGGGCTGTACCACAGGAAGCCAGAGAGAGGGATGGGAGAATCCCTTGGAGAGTAAGCTGGGAGGAACAGGTGGAGGGATGCCTCACCTGGTGGGTGAAGAAGTGGGGGAGGCAGAGAGGAAGAAGGGAAGACAGGAGGAGGGTGCGGGAGCCCGGGCACAGGGAAGGCTGGTGAAGCAGGAGGGGCCAGAACAAAGCAGGGAAGACCGCGCATGTTCCACGTGAGATGGAAGCACATGAGTGAATTTACATTTTAAGACGTTCTTTGTCTGCATGGACACGTTCACAGACACAAATGCATGAATGAATTTTGAACCCAACAAACTGAAAGTATGTATATATGTGTTTTTACATAAGCCCATAAAAACACATCCAAAAACTATTGCTGTATTGAGTAATTTTAATTTTTTATATATTGTAAAAAGTAGAAATTAGAGGCCACATGCTCTCATGCAATGAAATTAGAAATTAACAGTAAAGGATAGAAAAAAAAAGAACCCCCAAATCTAGCCACCTGGAAAATTAAGAACATCAATTTAACGCTGAAAGAGGAAAGCAAAAAAGCAATGGCAGACTATTTAGAAATAACTCAATGAGAGCACTGTGTATCAGCAGTACCCACAGGAAAACCTATGCAGTAGTGCTACTGACACCCAACTATACAAAGTAGAAAATGAGCAAAATGTTCCTTGAGAAAGTGGACAGGATTAAGAAAGCACAGTGAAACAGCTTTAAAAAAGTAATCTTGATTAATAAAACTAACAGCTGGTTAGTAACGAACAGATTACTTTAAATCAATGGAGAGAAAACAAAATTTAACATTAGAAATAAGAGAAGATTTAGCAATCAATGAAAAGGCTTTAAAAATTATATCAGCTTTACTGAGCTATAATTCACCAATTTAAAGTGTACAATTAATTGGTGTTTAGTACCCTGACAGTGTTAAACACCTAATCAATTTCAGGATATTTCCATCACCCCAGTATGTTTCCCCAAATAAAAAAATTTAAAAGCAGCCAAATCAACTCCCTGAGATGCCACAAATCCAGATAATTCCTAGTTATTTGAGCTGTTTCAGAGCATAGATCAAGCCAAATGCTTTCAAGTTCTTCCAAGTTCATTCTGTACAGTAAGCATAACCAATATGAAAACTGCAGAAGGACAGCCCCAAAAGGTAAACCGTCAGTCAATCTCACTTATGAATTTCGACACAAAACTCTTCAATAAAATACGAGCAATTCAAATGCAGCATAATATATCTGCCTTCAATGCCGGGACCGAGGAAGGTCTATTTCTGTTACGCAAAGGTGGTTTACCAGTAGGAAATCTATTCCTGCAACTCACACTATTAATGAACTCAAGAGGAAAGCTGTATGACTGTTTTCACAGAGGTTGAAAAGAACAATAAAACTTGCATTTTACATGCATTCTTGAATTTTAAAAAATCTGGGGGTAGAGTATAGCTCAAGTGGTAGAGCACGTGCTTAGCAAGAACGAGGTCCTGGGTTCAATCCCCAGTACCTCCTTTAAAAATAAATAAACCTAATTATCGCCTCCTCTCACCACAATAAAATAATTAAATAATAATACAATAATAAATAAATTAAATATTTTTTTTAAATCTTAGAGATCCAGGCTAGAAGGTGCCGTAAGTTAATAAGGGCCCTTCTGAGAAGCTAACAGTGCACTAAATGGTGACCCATCCAGTCAATCCTCTTTGCTCTCAATCTTATAGAAGTCAGGAATAAAGCATGGGTGTAAAAAAAAAAGGACTGTTTTTAGTCACTCTTTTCCTCTGCAAATCCTCAACATGAATGAAGGGTACGTGGGGCCTGGGCTGGTCCAGATTTACATGGAAAAATAACCTCAAAGTTCTGCCCTGTGTCACTGCTTTCTTGGACACCACAGATCAATGTGGAAATGCCTCCCTTGCCCTGCAGAAGTGGGCCTTCATCAGGAGGGCTGTGTGTTGGCATGCAGGCCTTGGGCCTCTGGGAAAACAAAGATGTTCTAAAAGTACGTGTTTGAAAATAGGCTTTGGCTTTTCACCTACGGGCACCTGTTCTGTGAAAGCAGTAGGGCTGCTGGGCCTCCTGGTGATGGGAAGATGTTCTCCCTTCTCCCTGCTCTGTCTTCTGTCGTGTGTCCTGTGACACAAAAGACTAGAAACATCCCTAACCGATCCTTCATTGAGTGGTGGTTAAATAAATTATCGTCCATCCATCTGACCGTCCATCCATCCATCCATCCACCCATCCATCCATCCATCCATCCACCCTACCCTTCCATTTATCCATCCATCCATCCATCCACTCACCCATCCATCCATCCATCCATCCACCCATCCATCAAAAACTTCCGGAAAGGCGATGCTAGGAGTCTGAAATGGAAAAGAGAGTATATGTAATAAAAGTTAGTTAATTTTTAATTATACAGAGGAAAAAGACACAGATATGGAAATGTATGAGATACAGTAAAGAAAAACAAAAACTGTACTGAAGGATTTATAAAAACATTTTGGGTAAACCAAAGCACACACAATATTCCTAAAAGGGAAAACATGGTGTTGTTAACATGTCTGTTCTCCCCAAAAGTGATTTATAATTTTAATGTGATTCCAGTTCAGATTTCAAATTGATTCCTTTTAAGTCTCGACAAAAAAATTTCAAAACTCATCTGGAAGACTAAACTTTTAAAAATAGGCAAGAAACATTTTAAGAAGTAGATTAAAGTCTGGGATGGGAGTTATAAAAATATACAGTTAAGGTAGTTAAGGTGGCAGTGATCTGTGTACAGCACAGGGAATATAGACAATATTTTATAATAACCGTTAAGTGGAGTATAATCTATAATAATATTGAATCATTACATTGTACAATCAAAACTAATATAATCTTGTAAGTCAACTATACTTCAGTTTTTTATAAAGTGGTATTGTTCTGGAATATGTATAAACAGACATGGGAAGGAGACAGAATGAAAAGTCCAGAAGTAAACAAACCGTCATAAGTGTGTGTGTGTGTGTGTGTGTGTGTGTGCGCGCACACATAATATGATGATGCTGCTAGAGTAAATAAGGCTCTTTTTTTGAGTATCCAGCATACATTCCTGCCTCCCTTCCCTCATCCCTTCCTAATAACACATTAGTTTGGGGGAGTTATCTCTTGGATTTCATTGGTGGGACAGTTAAGCAGATTCTTTCTTGTCCAGGCCAATCAAAATGCTCCCTCCCTGGACTCTGAGTCTAGAGCAAATGGACAAAGAGGTTAAGAGCACTGGGATTGCTGACTCCTGGAGAACAGCATCCAGAGGTACTCAGGATTCCCACTGCAGGCTCCCAGCCGGGGTCAGGCTTCTGCAGCCACAGATGCCCTTTTGGAACCAGCCAGTTTCCAGACTCAATCTCTAACCTCTTGGATATTCACTAGGTCCCACCATCTTTCCAATAAATGACCTTTGGCTTTATCAGTTTTTGTGACTTGCCACCAAAGGACTCAATGTTCAGGTGGCATTTCATATCATCAGGGAAATATTAGGTTACTCAGGAAATAGTTCTGGGAGAGCTAGCTACCCATTTTGGAGGAAAAAGTTAAATCCATCAAATAAATTCCAGGATATTAAAGAGTTAATTATAAAAAAAATAAAAGCACACTAGGGGAAATTATCAGGGTAACATTATCTTTGGAGGGAGATCTTTTTATTGGTTCCAAAGTAAGACTGCAAAGGGAAACATGAACAGATTTGAAGACACAAAAGTGAGAATTTTTTCTATGTCAAAAAATAAAATTAAAAGGCAAATAGCAATCCAGGAAATACATTTGACTGATATAAGCCACAGGACTCAAAACCACAATATATAAAGAGCTCTTACAAATCAGTAAGATAGTGTTTAATCTAAAAATGGGTAAAAAGTTGGGGTATATTTATACAATGGAATACCACTCAGTGATAAAAAAAGAAAAAATAATGCCACTTGCAGCAACATGGATGGACTTGGAGATCGTCATTCTAAGTGAAGTAAGCCAGAAAGAGAAAGAAAAATACCATATGATATCACTTGTATGTGGAATCTAAAAAAAAAAAAAAGAAAGAAGGTAAAAAGAGGACACTAATGAACTCATCTACAAAAGAAATAGACTCACAGACATAGTAAACAATCTTATGGTTACTAGGGAAAGGGTATGGGAAAGGATAAATTAGGGAGTTTGAGATTTGCAAATGTTAGCCACTATATATAAAAATAGATAAAAAACCAAATTTCTTCTGTACAGCACAGAGAACTATATTCAATATGTTGTAATAACTTTTAATGAAAAAGAATTAAAATGAATATGTGTCTGTGTGTATGTGTATATACACACACACACATATATGCATGACTGGGACATGCTGTACACCAGAAATTGACTCACTGTAATTGACTATACTTCAATAAGAAAAAAGTTGCTTAGTAAAGAAAAAAATAAAAATAAAATAAATAAAAATGGGTAAAGATCCCAGTCAATTCACAGAAGAAACAGAAGAAAAAGAAATATAAATGGTGCATCATATATGCTATATGTATTATTTAACTATTTTATTTTGGCAAGGGGTAGGTAATTAAGTTTATTCATTTTTGGAGGAGGTACTGGGGATTGAACCCGGGACCTTGTGCATGCTAAGCATGTGCTTTACCACTTGAACTATACCCTCCCCCATATATGCTATATGTAAACAGAACACACAGTCACAAGAAATAGAGGCATGGCCCTGCTACAGAGAAGCTTCAGGAAGTTCAGTGTCGCCCCTGACCTCTCAGTAGTGACAGTCACAGGCTGAGCAAGTGCAGGGACAGCTGTGGGGGGAGTGGCTCTGAGAGTCAACCCCATGTAGTCTCTAAGTTCAAGAAACAGATGTCGCTCCCATTCCTAGCCCCAGGGTCATACCGAGGGTCACATACACTTTCACAGGATGGGATGAGGCACACTGATCTCTGCGGCAGCCACATACCTGCATTACCGAACCAGGAGCTAAGTCACTATATGGAGGGATGGTTCCATCCAATGAACTGTTTACCGACTCCCCACCACGTACACAGCATCCTGTCCACAACGCTCTTAGACTGAAAAGATAATCCTCTTTTTTCAATTGAACAATGAGAACTAAATTGTTTTGATGCACTCAGCCTCAAGCTGATACGTATCTCAGCACTTAAAATCGACTTACAAAATGGATTTAAAATTCAGTGGAGAGAAAAATCAATGCCACAAATGCTAAAAAATAATCATTACTAAAGACATTTATTCTGAAACAGCACTACACTCATACTATTAGTAACTGATTTACAAGAACACATTTCAATGTGGGAGAATTTTTAGAAATGAATCAACTCAACTTTAATTCCTTAAACAATTATAATACATCAGAATAAACCCAAGAGTACAATAAAATTACTTTTAAAATTACTTTCATGCAAAATCAAAGCCTATGACCTTTATCAAAAGGCTTGCTTTTCATTACTCACCAACTGACAGCCTTCTAGGGAGTTGACTAGCTGAGCATTCTGACAGGAGAGAATTGAACCAGCCAAATTCAGCATTACACACACCGCAGAGAGCAGCATGAAAAAGGTTATCTGGAAACAAACCAAACAAAAAATTGATTATTCCCTTGGAAAGACTGGAAGGGAAAATTATTTGGCTTTTAAAAAGCTTTGAAATTTCTTCTGCATAGCACAGGGAACTATATTCAATATCTTGTAATAACCTTTAATGAAAAAGAATATGAAAACGAGTATGTATGTATTTGCATGACTGGGACATTGCACTGCACACCAGAAATTAACACATTATAATTGACTATATTTTGACTTAAAAAAAAAAGCTTTCAGGTGATCAAATAATTACATGAATAGCATTTCTTTGTTTTAACGGAAAGTATTACTTGTTAAAATTTCAAATTCATATAACCCTAAGCAAATAGAAAAGGCAAAATCTCTGAAAAGCCACAGCCAGCAACCATGATTTTATCTGAAATATATTGTAAAATGTTCTAGAAACTAAACTTGAAAATACTATACTTTAATCTCAAAAGAGTGTTATATAGTCTCGAAAATAACAAGTAATAAACTACTAAAGAAAATCAAGTGAAAGAAGTTTATTTACTATAAGTTTATTATAATGCCTTTAAGTTTATTTCTTTTCATTTTTACTATGGAAACTTTCATACATATACAAAACCAGAGAACAGAGAATAAGGCAGCCCTACACACCCATCACCCAGCCTCAACAATTAATCCGCTCAGGGTCAGCTGTGTTTCTACCATCTCTCTTCCAAACTATTTTGCAGCAAATATTAGACATCATATGATTTCATCTTTAAATATCTCAGTGTGTATTTCTAAAATAATAAAGCCCTTTTGGAAAACATAGTCAAAATACAGACATCACATCTATAATAATTAATAATCCATTAATATCAAATATTTAGAGTTCACACTTCCTTGTTTCAAATTTTCTTCATACTTTCTTTGAATCAGGTTACACAGGATTCGAAGGAGTTCCATACAGAGCAACTGGTTGTCCTGAATTTTAGATATTTGTAAATTGACAGGTTTTTCCCACCATTATTTTGTCTCCCTTGAAATCTGTTGAAGAAACCAGTTCATTCGTCCTACAGAGTTTTCTACAGCCTCAACTTGCTTAATGTTTCTCCAGCCTCTGTACTTTTTCTAATTTTGTGGTTAGATACAGAGGTTTGATCAAATTCAGACTAACAGAAGGTAAGTAGTACCTCTCTGTGATGTTAGCAGCTGTTTTGCATGACTGCTTGGATCCATTCATTTATTAGGGTTTCCAAAATAGTGCTAGTCTAACTCCATCACTTCTCCCTTTATTTGTGGGAATCAAGACATCAAAGGAGACTTCAGGGGAGGGTATATATAGCTCAAGTGGTAGAGCACATGCTTAGCATGCATGAGGTCTTGGGTTCAATCCCTGGTACCTCCTCTAAAATGAAATAAACCTAATTAACTCCACCCACTGCCAAAATAAAATGATTAAATAATACAATAATAAATAAATAAAATGTAAAAATAAAATTTTTTTTTAAAAAAGGAGACTTCTCCTCATCAGTGGTTTTGATACACTAGGGTTCAGTTCATAGAGGAAAAGGATGTATGTTAGATTCTTTCCATCTGTCTTTCAGATTTCAAAATAATTAGTTGATATATTGCTAGACTTGCAAAATAAATTCAGGTCTCTGTGGTTAGTTAATACTCTTGCTGCACTGAAATCTAATGCAACAAATTTTTTTTTTAAAAAAGAAGGGGTACAGTGTCATGAAAACTTGCTAAAGACTTTGAAATGGGGAACAAAAAATTACTAGATATCCTGTCCGTGTACCTTTCTGAGTTACTTGGGCTTTTTTTTTTTTTTTTAATTGTCTTTAAGTTACTTGACAACTCTGTGAGTTGTGGAATACTCAGAGTAATGCAAATGATTTTTGAGGATGGAAATATGAGTGAACTTTGGTGGGATGCAATGATTACCACCCCATGGAATGCTGACTGCTTTTACATCTCTTTGGAAATTCCTTGCAGCATTTTCAATTGCCTGTCTGTGCACATTGTTTGAATTCTCTTTTAAACAGCTTACCGGCATTGTTAAATAATGAGTTAAATATAACCTTTGACACAGTGTTATTTTAAAAAAATTAGTTGGGTCCCTAGCATCTTTCAAAAGTACTGTCTGTTGAGGGTGTTTGTGTGTGTGTGTTTGAGTTATTATGAACCATAAACTTAAACACATTTGATATGTTTCAGTCACTGAAGTCCTGAGCGAGAGACAGTCGATTCGAGTTAACACAACTCTCGTCGACCCTGAGAGCCTTCTTGCTCATTAGTGTGACAAGGTATTCCAGGACCATCGTACACGTTTCTTGTGCCCGTCCTGGAATCAGCCCTTTCTCCAGTAAGCCCTGGTTCCTTTCAGAGAGGATGGTATTTAGATAACACAACTTTCCTGCTAGAGGTGCTCTTGCTACTTGGACAGTCATTGTTTTAAATATTTTCAATTGTTAAATATAATATATCTTACACTCATACTGAAGTCTCAAATTCAAATTCAAAACTACAGGGTTTATACTTAATCACATCCACGTTCTATCTCTATCTCCTACCAATCATGCCCAAAATCTTATTTCTCATTATCATTAACCAATTGATTAAATCTCATGATAACCCACACAACAATCTCCAAATAGCAACGCCAATACCACCACCAAAAAACATGATGACTGAAAACAGTTCAGGATGTTTCTGTTTCCTTTTATCCTGTGAGTACATCCCACCAGGAATAAGTGGTCAAATGACGGTGCTGCAGAGTCACTGTAGTTCCTCTACATGTGGTTACGTTCCTTTGTGTCATTTCTATTGTTAGGGATGGTTTTCTAAATTCAGTTTTGCTTACAATTATGTAAAATGATTCTAAAGTCAAATCCATAAAAGAAGTTTCAAATAAGTCCAGCTTTTATTCTCCCCTGCATTCTATTCTGTCTTTTCTCCTATAGGTAACCACTTGTTTAATTTTACATTTTAATCCTTCCGTTATTTGGTTTTTAGTAGAGGCAAATAAGTAGTAGCATACAACACAAATTTTCTCCTTCTAAACTATTTTTTTCTCTTAATACAGGGCAGAGCACGCAACAGGAGTACACAGAAACACTCCTTATTCCTTTCGACAGCTGACTAGTTCTTCACTGCACAGATGCACCATGGTTTATTCAACCAGGTCCCTATGCATGGACATTTGGGTTGTTTGGGTTGTTTGGATTTTTTGCTATTTACTGTAAACAGTGTTGCAACAGCCTTATGCATACATCTTTTAAATGGCTGCCAATATAGCTATAGGATATACTCTTTGAAGTAGGATTCCTGGACTAAAAGATAAGTGAATATTTAATTTTTCTAGACACTGTCACATTCCCCAGCATAGAAGTAGTACCATTTTTCATTCCTACCAGCAATGTATAAAAGTGAGAAGGTCTTATTCTTTTTCTTTTAATGACTAAAAAACTTTGGCTAAATTAAATATAGGGAGAAATTGGTATTGCCGTTTGTTACCATAAATGTTATGTATCTCCACCAAATGTAGCAAAATTTATTTTTCCTTAAATACACACAGAAGACAGAAAACAAAAGAGGATATTATGTACAGTCAGGAAATATTTCAAATTCATGTTAATAATATTTCAGCAACAATTGTAGTAGCTGTGGGTTCTTAGCATCCTGTGGGGTTCTTGGCTGCACAAAAAGGGTTAGCATTAATTTTTTATATTAGTAGTCACAAAAGAACCATTCAAGTCATATATAAATAAACTGGTCTGCAAAGTTTCAAAATGGAGCTCAACTAATAATTGAGCTCAAAATGGAGCAAATCTACAAAAAAGCCATAAAAGGAGACTACTTTTGAGATGCAGGGAGTACTCAACAATATACATGATACTAGGAAGTCAGGGAAGAAAAGAGACAATAAGGTTTTTTTTTCAAGTTTACTGATTTTTAAAAAATTGTAAAATATACATGAAAAAACTTTACCATGTTTTTATAATTTGTTTCATTGTGATAAAATATACATAGCATTAAATTTACCATTTTAACAACTTGCAGGTGTACAGATCGGAGGCATGAAGTACATTCACGTCAGTGTGCAACCGTCACCACCATACATTTCTAGAACTTTTTCATCTTCCTAAACTGAAATTCCATACCCAAACAATTCACTATTTATTTAATCCTCATTCACTGTTCCCCTCAGATCCTGGCAACCACCATTCTACTTTCCATCTCTCTGAATTTGACTATTCTGAGGCTCTCATATAAGTGAAATCACATAGGATTTGTCTTTTTTGTGACTGGCTTATTTCGCTTAGTGTAATGTCCTCAAGTTTCACACTTGGAGCATGTGTCAGAATTTCCTCCCTTTTTAAGGCTGAATAATATTAATTCTATGTTTAGACCACACTTTCTTTACCTAGTCATCTGTCAATAGACAGTTGGGTTGCTTCTACTTTTTGGCTGTTGCGAATAATGTGGCCACGAACATGAGTGAGTGTATAAATATTGATTCTAGTCACTGGTTTGAATTCTTTTGGTTATACACCCAGAAGTGGAATTACTGGATCATATGGTAACTCCACGTTTAATTTTTTGAGGAAATACCATACTGTTTTCCAGAGTGGCCACACCATTTTGCATACCAATGCACAATGCTCAAGGGTTCTAATGTTCCCATATCCTAACCAACACTTGTTGTCTTCTGTTTTTGTGGTAACAGTCACCCTAAGAAGTATGAGGTGGTATCTCATGTGATTTCGGTTTGTGTTTTCCGAACGATTAGTGATGCTGAGCATCTTTCAATGTGCTTACTGGTCATCTGTATGTCTTCTCTGGAGAAATGTCTATTCATCCGGGTCCTCTGCCTAGTTTTTAACTTTTTTTTGTATTGAGTTGCTGAAGTTCTTTATATATTCTGAATACTAATCCTATACTTTCTGGACACTTATCCTCTATTACATATATGATTTTCAGATATTTTCTCCTATTCTGTGGATTCCCTTTTCACTGTGTTGATTGTCTCCTTTGATGTGCAAAAGTTTTAAATTTAGGTAAGGTTCAATTCATCCATTTTTTTCCCTTTGCTACCTGTTCTTTTGTTGTCATATAAAAAAAAAAAAAACATTGTGAGATCCAATGGCATAAAGCTTTCCTTTCCCCCTCTGTTTTCTTCTAAGAGTTTTGTAGTTGTAGGGCTTACATTTAGGTCTTTGAGCCATTTTGAGTTAATTTTTGTATGTGGTGTAAGGTAGGGGTCCAGCTTCATGTTTTGCATGTAGATATACAGTTTTCCTGTCACCATTTGTTAAAAATACTGTCTTTTTCCTAAGAAACGGTCTTGCCACCCTTGTTGAAAGTCAGTTGGCCATATATGCGAGGCTTTATTTCTTAGCTCTCTATTCTGTTTCACTGATCTATCTACATGTCTGTCTTTAATGCCCCTACCACACTATTTTGATGACCATTGCTTTGCAGTAAGTTTTGAAATCAGGAAGTATGAATTCTCCAACTTTGTTCTTTATGAGGCTGTTTTGGTTATCGGGGGGGGGGGGTCCCCTTAAAATTCCATGTAAGTATTAGGATGGGTTTTTCTATTTCTGCAAAAAAAAAAATGTCATTGGGATTTTGATAGAGATTGTATTGAATCTGTAGATCACTTTTGGAACTGCTGACATCTTAAAATATTGCATCTTCCAATCCATGAACATGGAATGTCTTTCCATGTATTTATGTCTTCTTTAATTTCTTTCAGCAGTATTTTATCTCATCAGTTTCAGTGTGTAGAATCTTTCACCCCCTTAGAAAAGTTAAGTATTTAATTCTTTGTATGTTATTTTAAAGGAGTTGTTTTCTTAATTTCCTTTACAGATTGTTCACTCTTAGTATATCAGAATGCAACTGACTGTTGCACACTGATTTTGTATACCACAAGTTTGATGATTTTATTAATTCTAACATTTTTTTTTAATGGAAGCTTTAGAGACCTACATGCAAGGTCATGTCATCTGTAACAGAGATCATTTTACAACTTCCTTCCCAACTTGGATGACTTTTATTTCATTTTCTTGCCTAGCTGGCTAGAATTTCCAATATTATATTGAAAACGTGGTGAATGTGGACATCCTTGTCTTGTTGCTGAACTTAGAGGGAAAGATTTCCATCTTTCACCATCGAGTGTGATCACCTGTCGGCTTTTCATACATGGCTTTTATAATGCTGAGGTTTTCTTCTGCTTCTAGTTTGTTAAGTGTTTTTTTCTTTATCATGTTAAAGTTTTTCAAATGCCTCTTCTGCATCAGCTAAGATGATCATGTTTTGTTAAAAAAAAATCATTCTGTTAATGTGGCATGGGACGTTGATTTCAAATGTTCAATTATCCTTGCATTTCAGGTATAAATTCCATTTGGTCACGGTGAGAAGATTTAGGCTGTTTTTTTGTTTTGTTTTGTTTTGTTTTTAAACATAAGAAGGTCATGACATACTTTTTTGGGAACTATATACCTTGACTCCACTCTGGGGTCCTTCTCCCTTTTCCAGTCCCCTTCTAGGCCCCATGTGCTATACGCACTGGATATGGATATCCCATATGACCCTCTTATTCTATAAACCACTTCTGTGTTTCCTTATCCAAGACCCTGACATAAGGCACCATTTCTGCTGATGACTCTCCCGTGTCTCCCTTCCAGACCTCTTCTACCATTATATGGACTACTGTCTGCTCAACATTTTCACCTGGATGTCCCAGAGGCTTCTCACACTCACTTAGCACAGAAAATCAAACTTGGGAAAATCTTCTTGAAATGCTGTCAAACTTCCTGGCATCACCATCTTCCTGAACTTCTCACATTTGAAGTATGAGATGGTTTTCACCCTCTCCTACTCCGACCACATCTGAGGATCAGCAAGTCCTGCTCATTCTACACACACAATCTCTCTCCATCCTCACCGCTGGCACTGCCCTGTCGTTTCAAAGAGCATCTTCTCCTCTACGGATGGCTTTTCCTCATTCTCCCTGACTCCAGTGCTGACTCCATGCATGACTCTCTTGACCCTGGGACAATGGTTATCTCACTAACATGTAAATGGATTCTCAACAGCAGGGATTTCTGTTGTATTCACTGATAACCCCAAGTCCCTAGCTGGGTACTTAATACACACTTCTGAACTTTTTTGAATGCATGAATGAGTGAATGAATGAATGAATGAATGAATGATGTCATTCCTCTGCTTAAGGCCCTTTAGTCGTTTCCCCTTGCCCTGACATGGATGTCCAAGGCCTGATAAACCTGAAAAATGGTTGACCTGGCCTGGGTTGATTTCCTCAGCCCATGTCCAGCTGCTTCTGCTACACCCTCTACCATCTAGCCAGAGAAAATACAGTTTTTAAAAAATATTTTATTAATTTACTTATTGGAGGGGGGAGGTAATTAGGTTTGTTTGTTTAATCTGGGGATTGAACCCTGGCGCATGCTAAGCATGCACTTTACCACTGAGCTATACCTACCTCTCGATTAGGGAGAATTTTTAAAGCACTATGCAAAAACAGCCCTTAAAAGTAATACTAATGATTTTGACACATTAAAATCAAACCATATATATGGCCAAAAAAAAGTCAAAGTGTGAGAAGGTACTGGCACTAGATACAGCAGACAATGAATGGAGTGTTATGCAGAACATATGAAGAAATCATACAAATCAAGAGAAACAGAAAAGGTCTAATATATAAAACCTGATTTAAAAAAAAAGATGCTTAACATCACTAGTAAGCAAGATGTGCAAGTTAATACTACAATAAACACTACATGCCCACGGAGTGGCTTGAAATTTTCATAGGGGTGGGAGGGAGGGATGGCAAAACAAAACAAAACAACCTCTAAAATGTTGGTAGGAGTGAAACTTAAGACAAACTCAAGAGAAACGTGGCAATGCCCCATGACTGCTCTATTTGTTTCTGGCTGGACCTCTCACACATGTGCTGAAGGAAAGACTATACACTCCCTGCAAACAGCAAAAAATTGGAAAGAACCTGTCTAACCAGTAGGGAATGAGTAAACTTATTTTCTTCCTGTGAAAGAACAATTAAAATCAATGAATCAGATCGACATGGCTAAATCTCAAAAGAAATGGTGAGTGAAGAAAAGTTGGAAAAGGATACAGTATAATATCACACATACTGAGGTGGGAAGCCCCATAAAAGAGACCAGCAGGACCCCCAGGCAGGGCCACTACTCTCCTGCCAGCACCATCCGGTTCCCTGGACCAGAGGCTCTATCTCACTTTTTGCCTCTGAAATGTCATATTTCTAGAAAAGTGGAACTTACCCCTAAAATTCTATTGGTTCCCTTAGCTCACTCCTGATTGGGCCATTTCCCTCACTCCTGATTGGTTATTTCTCTCTCTCCTGATTGGTCCATTTCTACAAAGCTTGCTCCTAATTAGTCAACTTTTGTTATACCTTATTTGCATATGAGGTTGCAAAATGTAAACTGGCAGCCTATAAAAGCCTCTGTAAACCTACAGCCGGGGTCCAGAGCTTGGAGTGTTAACTCTTCTGGGCCCGCACCTGAGTTGTCTCCAACTCTCCAAGTGCTGCTTGGTCTCTCACCGGGATCCAGGTTGCTGTCACAATTGAGCTGTAACACCAAGCTGTAACATGTTTTTCTGCAACAATGTAAGTTGTGAAAGCTGACAAATACTACTACAGTTAGCCTTTGCACACCTTGAGGGTTAGGGGCATCAACCCCCACAGTTAAAAGTCTCTGTATAACTTGACAGTCTGTTTCTGAGGTTCTGCATCTTCGAGTTCAATCAACCCTGGATCTTGCAGTAATGCAGTCCTTATTTATGACTTAAAAAATCCACATGTAAATGGTTCATGCAGTTCAAACCTATACTGTTCAAAGATCAATTGCATATATTATTCATATATTAACATTCTATTGCATTAAACTATACAATGGCATGATACCCACAAATCTTTTTTTTGGGGGGGGGGTGTTTGGCATTCATTCATTCATTTATTTACTTTAATGGAGGTACTGGGGATTGAACCCAGGACTTCATGCATGCTAAGCACCCGCTCTACCCTTCCCCCCGATATCCATAAACTTTTGACACCTCTGGGAAGGATGAAAAGATACAAGGGCTTGTTCTGGCCTGTAATGTTTTATATTTTAAATTTTGAAACAAATTTTTGACTTCATTGATGTTGTAAATAGTTAACATCTCTATGAGAAAAGTGTGGAGGAAGTATTTGTCAGATACAATAAAGGATGTTGGGTAAGTTATTTTTCACTGCACAGCTGAAAATGCCAGTATGAGAACACACCAGGGGGGAAAGCAGTCAGTAAGCAGACGGCTTGACCAGAATGTAATTCAGACACTGAAATAAAATGCAAACTAAGAAGAAACACCTTCGAGGACCAACTATATTCCACTGATTCCAACTTAACAGAATGAAATAAAACCCAGTCACCTATCCCATTCCTCCTGTATACACGCCAGACTTCTAAGTGATATTTAGGCCAATGTTGATCAAGCCTATTTTTTTTTTTTTAAGTATCTACCTCACTTCATGGTCAATTTGCAGTACTTTCCCTGCAAACAATCATACTTACTCATCTGTTGGATGATTATTTGTTCAATCTTGTGTGTATAAACAGCAATCTGATAGGGATTATGGAGAATCTAATTATCACACTACCACACATAATACAGGCATCGTCAGTCCATTATACAAGGGAGGAAATTTCTGTATACAACTTAAGTAACCCACCTTCACTCATATAGGTGTTTAGACAGAGGGAGGATCTGAACCCAGGTAGTCTGATTTCCAGGTAGGCATGGTTAATCACTAACAGTTTTACTAAACTTTTCTGTGACTCATGGTAATAAATATGTTTTACATCATGATCCAACATACACACACACACACATAAAAATCAAGCAACTTCCACAAAACACAATTTACCCTAATGGTATGTAGCAAAAACTGTTTTTCTTTAAGATGCTGGTTTTGAGGCACGAAATTAATTTATGACTTCATGGTTAAAAAATGCACAGTGCTTAACTGCTTCAAAATATGGTATTTATTATAACTGTCGTAGCAAAAAGAAAAAGAAAAAGTGGTACTAAATGGTCAGCCACACAACCTAGTAATAATTATCAACGCAAAAAATTATTTGGGAAAAATACAGTACATACTTTTCTTAGAATAATGCATAATGCTTACATACATGGAAAATACATAAACATAAAATAGCTGTATTACGGTAAAACACGATATAGGCAATTACATTTTATTTTCAACTTATGAAGACTTTTCATTTTTCCTTACAAAGTAGGGTAGTCAAGAGGCCAGGTAAGAGCCACTTCCCTTTTATTTCCTTGGCATCAAAGCCACTTACTGATATGTTCTTTCTTAAATATCTATTTCTAGATCATGGTACAAAGTCTTCCAATTAGTTTTATAAAGCTAGGAAAACGTTTACACGAAAAAATACAGACAGCAAAACAAGTAAGAACGAAACAAATCATCTCCTAGTATTTTTATAAACGAAAACTTCTAACGAAATAGCTTACAATATTAGGAGAACAAAAGCTTGCAAGCACATCCCAAAACTATATACATTTAAGTGTTACAGAAATAGGTCCCTCCCACCCCATCTCCTTCAGCCCGGCGCCCTGGACCCTTTCCCAAGGAGTTCCTCTGAGTATGTCTCGAATTTTCAAGAGGAAGGGGCCGGGCCACCTGTCTGAGGTATGGCCCTGGCCTCCTCCTCCGCCAAAGCCTCACAGTACTGCGCCGGCCAGTCCTTGGGGTCTTGATTATGGACTTTGGCCACAAACTTAAGAACCTTCATCTTGCTGGTTTCCAGGTTAGTTCGCGGACCCCACTGGAACTCATAGTCCACAGGGTCGGTGTGCGGTATCCGCCGGTACTCCAGATAACGCTGCCGCACAAAGTCCTCGGTAATGAGCTTCTTCGGGTCCCCAAAGATCAAGTGCTTCTTGGTGGGGTGCACCCCTAGGCGCCGCAGGAAGTCCCAGACCTCCGTCTCCTTGATGGAGTTGCCCTTCATGAAGATGAGCCCCAACACGATCATCAGGAGGCCGGTGGTGGGCGTGCCCTGGTCGCCCCGCACCTCCGCGTCCTCCTCCACCGGCTCTAGCGTGTTGATGAGAATGTAGGTGTTGCTCTTGGGCTCCAGCTCCACCAGCCGGTACCCGAAGACGTACTCAAGGCGCTGGGCGGCCAGCTTGAGAAGGTCGGGGAAGATGTCCTTGTAGTCCCCCACGACGTGCTTCAGGATGTCCGCACGCTTGATCGGGATCTTCTTCTGGTCCTTGATCAGCAGGAACTGCACCAGCTCCGCCACCTTCAGCTCCAGCTGCTTCTGGGACCGGGGCCCCGCCTTGGGGGAGGCCTCGGCCCGGCGGCTGCCCTGCCATCCGACGCCGGCCGCTCCGCGGGACGTGCTCGGGGCCTCCTCGGCACCGCCCCCGCCGCGGCCCCCGTCCTGCTCCCTCTCTGGCTGGGAGCCAGCGCGGCCTCGGCTCTTCGGTTTCTGCAACATGTCGCAGCGGCGGGGCCCGGCGCGAACTCGGCGGGCAGGCTGGCTGGCAGGCCGACGGCGCGCTCGCCGTTAACGGGCGACTGCGGCGGCTGCTGCGGGAATTGTGAGTCGGCGCGCGGCACGTCCAGGCGGCTCTGGGCGGGGACAGAGGCTGCGCGTTGCGTCACGGGGGTTGCGTGTTGCGTCACAGGATGCGACCAGCGCCTAGGAGTTGGCCGGCTGCCGCGCGTCGGTGGAGATTAGTTGGGGTTTTCGCGTAGCCCGGTGTGTCCCAGCTTTTTTATTGTAATTGAAGTGTCATCCTTACCAAACCAGACAGAGAGAACAGGAACCAAAATTCCTAAGCGAGTGTGCGGCTAGTTTAGGACCACACAGGCTCAGGCAAGGCCTGTAGACAGTGAGTATT
Source organism: Camelus dromedarius (assembly GCF_036321535.1). NCBI lineage: Eukaryota > Metazoa > Chordata > Mammalia > Artiodactyla > Camelidae > Camelus > Camelus dromedarius. Next base: position 4,835,784 of record NC_087464.1, read on the forward strand.
GAGAGTTTTGAAATCGGGAGTATTTTTAGGTGGAATACATTCAGAGGATGAACGTGGGAGAAAAAAATAAGGTGATAAAAAGCGTTTCTTTCTACAGAAAACTGGGCGTAAGAAAGAACAAAAAACCCCGATGACTACTAGTTTGCTTTGCCCTGTCCAGCCCCTCCCCTCGTTCAAGTTTAAACCCTGCTGACCACTTATCACCAGTTACTTTCCCTAAAGCCCCTGAGTCTTGTTTTTTAAAAATGGTAAATATAGGCTTGCCTCGCCAGCGCGACTGTCCCCATCTTTTCGCTATTGATACTCCGTGCATAATAAACTCCATCAGCTAGACACGGCCCCATAAAGCACGTTTCACTGGCGTGTTTCTGCTTGGTCAAATGAGTTTATCTTTTAGAAAGCACGTGTTCATGTAAATTGCTTTGGGCCCCGACCACGATTTAGCAGAAATTGGTAAGAACGCTACCAGCAGAGAAACATGCTCTCAGGAGGTTACCATTTAATTTTGGGCATCACAGATAAAGCATTGCAATAATGTGAATCTCTTAAAATTTCTTAATTAATAGGTCAGCCTTAGGGTTCAATGGAAAAGAAAAGAGATTCCAAGGGTATCATCCCTCATAATCTGTGATATGTGCAGTGTGTGTGTGTGTGTGTGTGTGTGTGTGTGTGTGTGTGTGTAAATTGTGCATCTCTAATATACGACGAGTTATTTCATTAATTCAAATTGTCTGCATTCTGCTGCCATTACTTCCTCAGATCTTAGCAAATGTGTTCCTTTTCTTTTTACTGACTTGTAAAGAAGAAACTGAGTTTCCCTTTGTCTTTCTAAAGCTACCAGAAAGTGGGTAAACTTCAAAGAACCAAATCAAATTGAGTTCCTCTTTAATGCAAATATATTCAAAGGAAAGCAGTTCAAAACACATTATTTGAATAATAGCACCAAAACACAACCTTATTAAAGTTTCATTAAATGTTAGCATAAAATTTTTGTTGTAATTCAATACAGAAATGCAGTCCTTAAGTGGCACTGGAAATGGCAATACTAAATGTAAAAATGATATTTCGTGTTGTGTTGCAAATATGCCCAAATCTGGTAAACTATGAGTAATAACTTTCTGTTCCACATAAGAGCTAACAATATCCTCAAGGATCAATCTTAATGGCAGACGCCTACTAAGAAAACAAATATATCATCAAGGCAATCTTTTTTTTTCTCCACAATGAGAAAATTCATCTGCTTCGGTTTCCTTGGAAATTAAAATTTAAACTCAAGTTCAAAGAAACCTACAATAGAGAATTTTGCAAAAAGGTCCCTTAAGAGGGATCAGTTGTACCCCAAGTTAAAAAAAATAATCAGCAACCAAGAGATAATAGAGAAATAGGAAAAAAGATGAAAGCTACTGTCAGCAACTAGGCTGTATTTTTTTAGTGTTTTTCTCGCTAAGGTATTCACTTGAAGTCCCACAGGTCAAGCTACCCTTGAGACTGAAAATCAGCAGTGTCTGTCACTAGCATCTTTACAGATTGTCATACTCAAAATAGATGAGAGAAGACACTAGTTTTAAGTTTTAAAATCCCTCTCTACACTGTGTGCAGAAGAATGCAGGTGAGAAAATACAGATGTAAATGACAGGATTAGAATGAAGTTTTAGGCATTGCATAGAGAAGTCGCCCAGACCCCTAAACCACCTTAGATTGACACAGGAAGGCATGGTGTTTGCAGGGGAAAATGGTGATAATGGTAATAACAACAACGCTAACACTAATAATAAATGTAAACAACAGCTAATGATTATTGCAAAGGTAACTATGGGTCAGATTTATTCCAAGTGGTCTACATATTACTTCATTTAATCCCCTCAAAACCCTGAGGCCTATGCATTTATTATCTTTCTCTGCTCTTAACCACATGCTGATGCAGAGAGAACTTGGATATGGTGTCCTTGAAAAAGTAGAGGTTAGGGAGTCATCTGGACTTTGGTTAGAAACCTGCATGACACTGGGAAAGGTGATTTGAGACTCCTTTTTGTTTCCAAATCAAAATGAGATTACTAACCAGGGCCTTAGGGGACCAAGAAAGATGAGTTTGCCAAATACCTAGCACAGGGCCTGATGGTAGTTGCTAATGATTTGTTTCTTTACAGGGGGTTTATATTAGGAAGACAGTCCTCCCTTGCTATCTGTGGGAGATTGGTCCCAGAACTCCAGAGCATACCAAACTCCTCAGATGCTTAAGTTCCTTTTACAAAATAGCATAGTGTTTCCATGTAACCTACACACATCTGCACATCCTCCCGTATAGGGCAGATCCTCTCTAGATTACTTTAATATCTAATACAAAGTAAATGCTATGTAAATAGTTGTAAACACAATGTAATTGCTACGTAACTAGTTGCCAGCACTTGGCAAATTTAAGTTTTGCTTTTCTGGAACTTTCTGGGTTCTTCCTCCTCTTCTTCTTCTTCTTTTTTTTTTTAGTATTTTCGATCTGCAGACCTGTATTTTTGCATGCCAAACTTGCAGATATAGAGGGCCAAATGTATTTGAGGACTGTTCAAAGCTGTTAGAAAAATGTTCACTGCAGTGAAACACTTGTACACAAACATCCAAGAAAAGTCTGGAAAATTTTTATCAAGGTACTATTAAAGTTATGTTCTTTGAAAAGTGAAACTCAACATTGATTTTCTTGCTTGGGAGATAAAAATATATTTTCAATGATTTTTTAACTTCGCAGTGACACCATGCCTTAGCAATTATACACATTCAGGTTTTCAGTAAATTCAGTGTGATTTGAATATATTTGTGACTTTTTGTTCAGGTATTGAAGGAATAAAGACAAGTAGTTAAAAAAGAAAAACATTTTCAAACATTTTATGTTAATATTCTTAATCCTTTTGTTACTAGACACCTCCCCCACCCCAAGAAAAAAATTCTTTGAGGCAAAAACCAAACTAGCTAAGATTTCAGCTGCACTGAACAAAGACATTCCTACTATCAACTGCTCTTTAGATGCCTCTGAGTAATTAATTGCTTTCTTTCATCTCCTTGGTAGCAAATGCCTGCTAAGCAGCTCTAATCATCTCTATTATCTACTTCATTCTCTTCTTCATTCACGGAAGTTCTTGCAGTACCAGCGGAAGGTTTTAAATTTTCTAATGCAACCTAATGCAAAAAGCAGGTAAGGACTCTGGGGAAAGAAAAGCATGATAAAAGCATGCAGCCACTATTGTGGGCAGCTTCTCTGCCTGTTCCAGGAAGGAAGTGGGATGGTTTGCAACATGTGAGAAAGGAGTTGTGGGGGCAGATACTATTTTGGTGCACAGATGGCAGGAAAAGCAATCCAGTAAAACCCACCTTCACTCACTTGTAACTAAGACCCATCCTGGTTAAATCAAATGATAGGACTACTCAGTAACACTTTGCCCCCATGAAGGATACTCAGATGAAGTGGCAACAGAGTTTTCTGTGGTTGGAGGAGGGGAGTGGGGAGGTGAGGTTTGATGAGATAGCTTTTCCACACATTGTGGCCATTTGGCCTAGAAGCCTCTTTTCAAGATACATGCATCTTCCAGTTAGCCAAGGTCTTTCACTCATGAAAATCATTAAGGCCTATTAAGTTAGAAAAGTACAAGCACGTAAGGTCTTATTCGTGGCCAGGAAGTTACTTTTTACCTGCTTGTTTTTGCCCTCTGTTCTGTATCCTTTTCCTTCAGAAAATGCCTCTTTCCATCCCTAGGAGACCTTGGTAAGGCTCTGCCTTCCTGTCTTGGGTGTGTGGGATTCAGCCCAGCCACAGTGACTGACAGAATTCCAGTAAGCATCTTTTCAGGGGTTCATATAGGGAACTCTTGCCTCTCAGCTGACAAGCTGAGGGGTGATGTATGCCCAGCCATCTTTGCCTTCACCAGGGACTACCTCTCACGTGGAAGCCAACTCAGAGATCTAAGAGATGGAGAAGCCGTCCTAGTGCTGCATCTGAACCCTGGATCCAGAGTTCAGGGTCAGACTCCTGGGGATAACTGGTGACTGCAGCAGGTAAAATCTCCCTGCTTTATCTGCTTTGAGTAGGTTACCCTTACTTGAAACTGAACAAATTCCATACCCGCGATGAAAAGGAAAAGGAGGATACTGAGGAATGGGACTTGTTCGAAAGGAACCAAGCTAGACAAAGTTGTTATTACCTGTCTTAACCAAGGATTCCAAGAACAGGTCATGAAGTCATTTATGCTTGTGCTGTGATCCAGTGCTTTCAAAACGGTATCTCCCCATTTATGAGCAAGTCCTTGTTACCTTAAAGAGATCTACCATATTAAAATATATCAACCTAAGGGGGGAGGAGTAAGCTCAGTGGTAGAGCACGTGCTTAGCATGCACGAGGTCCTGGGTTCAATCCCCAGTACCCCCATTAAAAAAGTAGAATAGATAAACCTAATTACTTCCCCCTCCCCAAGAAAATTTAAATAAAATAAAAATAAACTAGAAAATAAGATGTATCAACCTATACTGTAAAAATCACTTCTGAGTTAATCATTGTCCAGTGTGCATAATCAATCCAGGATATTCACAAAAATGCAAAATAAGTTAACATCTACAAAAGTGCATATACGTATGTTTATGACATGGTTTAAAAATAATGTTTGTGAGTCTGTTTCTGTTTTATAAGTAAGTTCATTTGTGTCATTTTTTTAGATTCCACATGTAAGTGATATAATACAGTATTTTTCTTTCTCTTTCTGGCTTCACTTAGTATGATAATCTCTAGGTACTTCCATGGTGCTGCAAATGGCATTATTTCATTCTTTTTTGTGACTGAGTAGTATTCCACTGTATAAATATACCACATCTTTATCCAGTCTTTTGTGGATGGACATTTAGGTTGTTTCCATATCTTGGCTATTGTAAATAGTGCTGCTGTGAACATTGGGGTGCATGTATCTTTTCAAATTAGAATTACCTCCAGACATATGCCCAGGAGTGGGATTGCTGGATCATAGGGTAAGTCTATTTTTAGTTTTTTAAGGACTCTCCATACTGTTTTCCACAATGGTTGCACCAAATTACATTCCCACCCACAGTGTAGGAGGGTTCCCTTTTCTCCACACCCTCTTAAGCATCTATAGTTTGTATACCAGTGGGGGAAGTCAGGGGTGGAGGGATAAATTGGGGCTTTGGGATTTGCAGATACACACCACATATATACAACAGATAAACAACAAGGTCCTACTGTACAGCACAGGGAACTATATTCAATATCTTGTAATGAAAAAGAATCTGAAAAGAAATACACACACACTCACACACACACATATGTAACTGAATCGCTATGCTGTACACCAGAAGCTAACAGAACATTGTAAACCAACTATACATTAAAAAAAAAAGACCCCTAAATTCTTCTCTCCTGTTTTACAGGCACATTTAAAAACTGCACACACAACTATGAACTGTAGGCAAGACCTGCTGCAATAAAAAGTAAATAAATAAAACAGTCCCCCTCCCCCCACCCCAAAAGCTGTTCAAACACATAGAATAAAGCAAGTCTCACACAACGTAAGTACACATCTGCTGCTGGTCTGGTCTCTCTCACCCTGATGCCACCGCTACAAGGCTCCACTGACTGGAATTTAGCCCTCACAGGCTCTTCAATATGACAACTGAGAATCAGGTTGTATATAAGAAATATACAAGGATCGTGAAACTTAGTACAGTCTAGAAATGTGAGAATGCCACACGTGAGACCTGTCACCTCACTGACCGCTCATCTCGCTGGCCACATTTCCAGGCATACCTTCTGGAAGGTACCCATTTGGTAGAAAAGGGTAATCTTACTGCAGTACAGTACTACAGCCACAACTGTTTCTTCTGTTGATATAGACAAATTAATTTCATACCCCCCAAGCCAAACATTTTCAAAGACTAGGAACTGATGTGAAGTTTCTTTTTACCTGGAGGGAAACAACAAAGTCGATGCTTTGTCCTTTGTACACGGGCAGCCCTACCTCTCACCTGGACAAAAATTAAGGTGTTGTGGCCACGTGATAATTGCCTTTCTTAGCATGGAAACTGCTCAGAGGAGTAAAGTCTGTGTTCACCCGGAACCCTCACTGCGTTCCCTTCTTTAGATCCTGAGAAGGTGATCTACTTGGATTCTGTGGAAACCTGTACATCGTGGATGGCACACACAAACCCTGCTGCTGAAAAGCTGACAAACCAGTTTGTCAGAAAGTCCCTGGTTCTGTAAGATATCCCCCAAATCTGGTATTAAAGGAAACTTCAGCCCCCACCCCCTGCATCCTTCCGTTGCATGTGCTCAAGATGTCTGGGCTTCTGTGGGAGCTGGCAGAAGCCTGAACAGAGAAGAAAAAAAAGGACATTCCAGGATGTAACCAAGTTTGATCGCAGGCAGACAGAAGGAGGCACAAATAAGGCCCGGGGAGGTAGAGGCAGAGACAGGTGAGATGGACTGGACCATGCCATATCAGGGGGAAAAAGCAGCCTTACAAATAATGTAAATCTGTTAGATGGCAGACACACATCAGTGCAAAAATTGGGAAGGTAAGACAAGGAGAGAGAAAAGGGAGACTGACACAGGCGAGGCTCACACGTGTCTGGAACGAAGGAGTAAGGGGAACCCTGCGTGCCGAGGCCTCTGGCCCGGCTGGCTTGGCTGCAGGGCTGCTTCCAGCAGCCGGGAAGGGCGGCTCTCAAGGCAGGAGAGGCGCGGGAGCTTGGTTTGCGGGAGGATGGCAACATATCCCTTAATCTGGCTAGATAAACCAGGGCAGCTTGCTTGCTCGAGAAGCAGGACTTTTTTTTTTTTTTTTTTTTTGGACTCATTCAGATTTTATTCATCCCACAAGTTGCAGAGAGGTGGTGTGGGAAAAGCAAACGTTAGCTGATGAACTGCTTCCTAGGATCTGACCCGTCATTAAAAAGGTGCTCACGAGATTTTCTTGGGCTGCTCGGTTATTTATAATTATCCAAGTGGGTCACACTGCTTAATGCGTGTTTTCTTTTCCTTTCACATGTACCTGTAAGCAAATGACTTAATTTAGTGTGGTTATTATTCCGGACATTAAAAAACTACACCCTGGGAAATCTCAGACAGTAATGAACGTGGATACATCTGCTACGCTTCATCCTTTCCACACAGGCGTGATGATTAGCTGCAGTTTACAGAGATTCAGCCCAACTCCCTGCCATGTAACATGACCATGGCCATCCCTTCACATTTTTACTGACTTGATCTTACTCTAGGTGGTATTTTCTAGATTTATAAGTAAATTATACAACCCGAATAGCAAGTGACTGGTTTAGGAGTCGACATGTGACCCAGTCCTGGCCAGTGACATGTGAGAGTGCTTTGAGGAGCATCTGAGAAATGTCTACTTGCTCTCAAAAAGAGGTTTACAGGAAAAAAATTCTTCTACCAGGCGTTTTGCACCAGCCGATCACACCCCAGGCAGTGATAATCATCTTGTGACCACGAGTAGAACTGAGCCAGCCCATCAACACACTGAACCTGGCAAGAGGCCGGGTCCTTGACGACCCCGCCAGGCTGCCAGGCAGACCAACTCCGAAGCAGCCCACCTCTGGGCTTGTTCCTTAAGACAGCACCTTCTTTGGCTGTTTCAGCTTTTGTGAATTGGATTTTATACCCTGAATCTAAAAGCAAACCCAAAACATCTCCACTGATACAGACAGATGAAGTGGTTCCCAATAAGAAGAATACATCAGCTGTTGTTCACAGACTTCACCTGGAGAAGGGGTCCAGTCACTGGCCACGCGCCAGCCCCTCCCCTCCCCTCCCCCGAGATCTGTAGCCACGCTGCTAATCTTGAAGTACAGCTGAGGTTCAGGCAGTGGCACAGGATCGCAGGTTGGTAGTTGGCCTCCCTCTGTGGCCAAGAGACACTGGGATGTTATCTGGGACATGGGAAAGGGTTTGCCCAGATATCCAAAGTCCGGAGGTCAGAAAGTCAGAATCTGTATGGAGGTCCTCCTATTTCAGGGGCATCACCCTAGCCTGAGCGATGCCCACCCTCAGCCTGTGGATCCTTGTGGGTACCACTGAGGATGTGCTCCCCACTGCACACCAGAACCTCCCACTACTCCTCAATTTGTAATAGGAAGAACAAATTCGACTCCACATTAGATCTGTTCCATTAGCGCTAACCCTGTGCTCTGTTTCCTGTGCTGTCGTGCTGGTTCTGTACCTTTGGTAAAAAAATATTGCCTAGAGCCTGAAACAGGAGAGTCCATTATCAAGGCTCTGACCTTATGAGTATAACACTTTTCCATTCATATAGAGATAAAAAATTGCAAAACAGAGAATAACATGGGTCTCGTTGGAGGTTTGACCTGACCTACGTGGACAGCGGCAAGGACACAGGATGCCAGCGCCAAGAAGTTTGCAAAAACCAACCACACGCCATCTGCTTTTAGTGTAAAAGGAGCCTGAATTCTGACTTTGGAAAATGGGTTCTCCACAACATTAGTGCCCCACCTTCTTGGGCTGTTGGCTTTCCAAATAAAGTCACTATTCCTTGCCTCAACAGCTCATCTCCTGACTTATGGCCTGTCTTGCAGTGAGCAGAACGAGTTTGGACTTGGTAACAAACTCGCTCCCTCCTTCCAGCAAGGTCTTGGCACTTGAGGCACTCCCATGCTTTCCAAGACCATCCGTCATGAGACGGAAGTCTTCAGTTCCCTGTCACCTTGCCCCCTGAGACCCCACTCGGTGTTACAACCTGGGTCCCCAGTTTCCTTAGAAGGAGAGGGCAAGAAGTCACATCCTGAAATCCTGGAGGTGTTGAGTGCCAACCTGTCCCTGTTGCCTGGATTCACACAGCACCCGCAGCCTGGTCTTGTTTCCTGCCTATAATTCGCCCCCACATGATGATGACCAGGGCACAGCTAAGCTCCGAAAGCCCAGGCCAGCCAGCCACGTATTCTGCCTCCTCTGGCCACTTGAGGATGCCTGGTCTGGGGGTATGTCCAAAGGCTGACCCGCTGATGCTCCCCATGGCCTGTGGTGGACATGCGTGTTCAGCACAGGAAGCTGAGGTCAGGGGTCAGCATCCAGCAAGATTCTATGGGCTGAAGGTCGGGGTGGGTAGTCCACAGAAAGGCTGCATCTCTGGAGGAACCCAGAGTGAGGAGCAGCCTTTCCAGGCCAGAGCGGGCTTAGCAGGCTGGCCCGGGGGCTTCCAAGCAGCAGACATAGGGCCCGTCTGGCCAACTGAGGTGTCAGTCCTGGGAGAGTCCAGCTGTCTGCCTTGCAAGAAGCTGCCAAGTGGGACTGAAGACAAACTATTTCTATTTGATTTAGAAAACAGACATTATGCCCACCCCAGCCCGTGCCGTATCTAAAGTGAGATAATATTCGGAATTTGCCAGCCCAGGTGCCCCTTCCCCACAGAGGGAACACAGTCCCGCCTTCTCTGCCTCCGTCTCCCCCTGTAAACCTAGCATGGCCTTAAGGGGATGGTGACCGTCACAGCCACCAGCTGGGCCCAATCCAGCACTGGGGAAATTCCACACCCAACGCAATGAGTAGGCGAAGCAAATTCCTAAGAAGTTCAGTGGTTTGAAGGAGGGAGATGGCCAAATTCTAGAACAGATGGCCACCAGGCAGCAGAACTCATGGAGGAAACAGAAATAGTCTATATAATAGAGACATAAGGAGAACACGTAAGGAGGTATTATCAGAGCACAGTAAGCTGCTTCTGGACCAGACTCATGCTTGACTGTTTAATTTGAAACTTTAGTAGACGCATTGTAAAGGAGAATGAATGTTCCCTGCAGAAAACTGAATTACCATTTTAGGAGGCGCCAACGAAAGATATGTCACACGATACAGAACAAAAAGTTAATGAAATAAAAATCACAAACGAAATATCAAGCTACGAAGGGTAGAAACAGGAGGCATGACATGTAAATAATAGAAGTTCAGGGAGAAAGTGACACATGACAGAGAATAAGCAAAGAGACAGCATCAAAGAAAAAGCAACTTGAGTTTTCAGATTGAAAGGGTTCTGAAAAGGCAGGATGTAGGCACATCCTGGCAAAACTTCTGAATTTCAAGAATTGGGACAAAAATCCCAAGAGTATGGACATTACACAGACAAAAAGAACACGTTGCTTCTAGGAACAGTTTATCACCTCACATTTCTTAAGTGCAATCTTGGACACTAACAGATAATGGAAATAACATTTAGTGACTAGAGAAAAGAAAGAACCATGATCCAGGCGTTCTCTGCTCAGGCAAACTGTTATTGTGTCAGGACAAAAGAGGAGATTATTGGACAAGCAGAGTGCTCCCCAGGTGTCCTCTCTCAGAATATTCCAGGATACTTTCACCAAAGAACCCAATCAAACAAGGACCCATGGGAGGCGAAGACAAGAGTGTAGTGAGCAATGGTAAAAACAAATTTTGTAATGTTTATTTTTAAATCTTCATGGGCAATGCTAATGTGAATATAAATTATACCACAGTCGTTCATAAGGATTCTTGACATAGAAGATGGAAAAATTTTCGTAAGAGCCTGGACCCGAACAATTTCAGCTCACCCCAGGAATAAGAACAGTGGAGAGATGGAATGGGGGGGAAATGAGTCTCGTCTGGGTGGGTTGAGGTCAGTGGGACACTGAAGATACTCTGGTGGGAGAGTGTGCTGGTTACTAAGTTACGAGCGCTCGGTTCCAAATCCAATGCTCCCTGGTGGTGGGGTGGGAGCTCTGAAAGCCATGTTTTTATTCTGTTACGTGGCTTCCTGTCGGGTTCTTCCAATGAGGGGCAACGGGGGTGGCCTGACCAGTGGGGTCAGGGGAGGACTTGCTTTGTGTTTGCCAACGTTTGCCAATACCTGTGAAAACAGATGAAGTAGGAAAATTCCTAGAACAACACAGTCAAACAAAACTGATACAAAAACACACAACATCTGAATAATTCTGGGAACTGCTGAACCTGTGATTCCAGACTCCCTCAGAGGAAATCCCAGACTCACGTGACTGCATTAGTGAATTCTACTGAACATTTAAAGAAGAAATAAAACCCGTCTTAAATAAATACTTCCAGAGAAGAAAACAAGGGACTATTTCCATTGTGTTTTATAAAAAAAAAGCATAACCTTAATAGAAAAATCTGACAAGGACATTTTGAAAAATGAAGATGACAGGCCAATCTCCCTCATGAATATATAATCAAAAACCCTGAACAAAAAAGTGACCAACGAAATCAAGAGATTCAACATGAGAAAGCTGAGTTTAATCCGGGAAAGCAAGTTGACTTAACATTCAAAAATCACTCAAGGTAATTCAGTGTATTAACAGAATAAAGGCGATCTCTCATATGCCCATCTCAAAAGAGAAAGAAAAGTCATAAGATAACATTCAGTATCTATTTACGATTTTTAAAAAATCCAACCAAACAAGAGCTTTAAGCAATCTTGAATTAGCCAGGAACTCAGACAATCATTACAGTCTGCATCAAACATCACACTTTTCTGTGAAATACTGGCAATGTTCCCCTTGAGATGAAGGGTGAGACTAAAAAGCCTGCTATCAACCATGTCTAATCATCATCGTACTGGAGGTCCCAGCCAGTGCAAAAAAGAAAAGAAATGAATGCTCTGAAGACTCGAAAGAAACAAAATTGTCTTTTTTTTCCAAATGTGATGATTTTGTATGTAGAAAATTCAAAAGGATGTACAGATGAATCATTAGAATTAATAAGGGAATTAATCTATCAAAGTGGTTGTATATAAAGTCAATATACACAAATCAGTTTTCTCTCTTTTTCAGTGACGAACAGGAAGTGGAATTAAATTACATACCATATATTTTATTCCATTTGCCCAAAGGTGGCGGGAACAACATCTCCCATCCCACGTGCCCATGTGGACTGTCCTGGGGGTGGCTGCTGCTTCCTTCCAGAGGTTGGGAACAACTCCTCCACCCCCACAGCTGTGGACTAACTGTGACCTGCTTTGAGCAACAGACTGCAGCGGGGGCTGTATCACGTGGGTTTTGGAAACTTGTTCTAAGCCATTCCATTTTTTATTTTTTTATTGAAGTATAGTTGATTTATAATGTTTTGTTAGTTTCTGGTGTACAGAATAGTGGTTCAGTATATAAATTCTTTTCAGAGTCTTTTCCTTTTCAAAGTCTTTTCCATTATAGGTTATTACAAGATATTGGATACGGTTTCCTGTGCTGTACAGTAGGACCTTGTTGTTTTATTTATTTTATATATAGTGATATGTATATGTTAATCCCAAACTCCTAATTTATCCCTCCTCCTCCTTTGGTAGCCATAAGTTTGTTTTCTATGTCTGTGAGTCTGTTTCTGTTTTGTAAATAAATTCACTTGTGTCATTTTTTAACATTCCACTTATAAGTGATATTATATGGTAGTTCTGTTTCTCTGACTTACTTCACTTAGTATGACAATCTCTAGGTCCATCCACGCTACTATAAATGGCATTATTTTATTCTTTTTATGGCTGAGTAGTATTCCATTGTATATACAGACCACATCTTCTTTATCCAGTCATCTGTCGATAGACATTTAGGATGATTCTATGTCTTGGCTGTTGTAAATAGTGCTGCTGTGAACACTGGGGTGCATATGTCTTTTTGAATTAGGGTCTCCTACAGATATATGCCCAGAAGTGGGATTGCTGGATCATATATGTAAGTCTGTTTTTAGTTTTTTAAGGAACCTTCATACTGTTTTCCATAATGGCTGCACCAAACTACATTCATACCAACAGTGCAGGAGGGTTCCCTTTTCTCCACACTACCTCCAGCATTTATTGTTTGTGGACTTTTAAATGATGGCCATTCTGATCAGTTTGAGGTGATACCTCAGTGTAGTTTTGATTTGTATTTCTCTGATAATTAGCAATATTGAGCATCTGATCATGTGCCTATTTAAGCCATTAAATTTTGAGGTGATGTGGTACAGGAAAAGATAACTAAAACACACTGCATAGCAACACCAAAAAATTTTATATAGCGATATACATATTAAATTTATATCTAATGAAAGATATGCAGTGCCTCTACTCAGAAGATTATAAAGCAATAAAACATTATTGAGAGAAATTAAAGATGACCTAAATAAATATTCACAGGTTGGAAGACCCACCATGGTAAAGATGTCAACCATCTCCATACTGATCTACCTATAATCCTATAATATAATATAATGTAATATAATATAATAATATAATATAATATAATGTAATATAATATAATAATCTACCTATAATATAATCCCACAAAAATTCCAACAGGGTTTCCTTGTAGAATTTGACATGCTGACCATAAAATTTATATGAGAATGCAAAAGGCCATGAATAGCCAAATAATCCTGAAGAAAACATACTTCCTTTATTGGATACCAAGGTTTAATTCTAAATTTATAGTTATTAAGACAATTTGGTATTATAGTACAGGGAACTATATTCAATATCTTGTAGTAACCGCTAATGAAAAAGAATATGAAAAGGAATAAATGTATGTACATGTATGACTGAAACATTATGCTGTACACCAGAAATTGACACAACACTGTAAACTGGCTATACTTCAATTTTTAAAAATTGGTATTGATGCAAACACAGACTAAATGACTAAGAGATCAAAGAGAGAATCCAGGAAGTGCCCCCATGGATGCAAGGACATGTCCCTGTCACAAAGATGGCAGTGTACCACAGAGGCAGAAGGATGGTCTTTTGAATAAATGGCCCTGGGTCAACTGGATATTCATATGGAAAAAGAAAACTACACTTTTTGTTTACAAAAATAAATCAACTCTCAGTACATTATACTTCAAGATACGAAAAGGAAAGGATAACATAGGAGAAAATCTTTGTGACCTTGAGGTAGGAGAACTTTTTTGTAAATCAAGACAACAGAGACCATTATGAGACAAAAAGCCAAGCCCCTGAACGCAAGAGGATGTATATGTGTTATATGTGTGTGTGTCTATATGTGTTACGTGTGTGTATATATATATACATATGTGTATATACCCATCTGACAAATCACAAATAACTTGACAAAGGGCTCATTTCTAGAATATATAAAGAATTCCTAAAACAAATAAGAAAAATACATACATCACAATGGAAAATGGACAAGAGCTTTCATAGGAACTTCACAAACGAGGGTATCCAAATGTCTGATAACCATATGAAAAGGCACTCAGCCTCATTAATCATCACAGAGATGCAAAGTAAACCGTGATGAGAAACCATAAGGCTGAAGTAAAGATGGCTGGCAACACCATGTCTCAGTGCCAATGGGGAAAGAGGGGGCAAGCACTGGGGAGAACTGTTCGCATTACTGACTTAAGTTGAACCCACATACCCCAAAACTTCACTCCCAGGTAATGCACAAAAAGATATCTAAGTCAGTGTTCAGAGCAGCAGTATTTGCAATGGTCACCAATTTGAAATAATCCAAATGTCCATCGACGATAAAATAAGAATGCGGGGCCGTATATACAAAGGATTACCATATGGCAACAAGAATGAAGGAACTACACCTAAATGCAGCGACACGGATGAATCTCATTCCTTCACTGCTTTTGTGGGTTCAGCCCTAGGACCCTCCTAAAAGCCCTGCCTCTGCTCACCAAGGTCCCTGCCTTTCTTAGAGTAAAAGCCAGTTGTTAAAATCATCCCTCCCATCTCATCTGAGGCAGCCCTGTCCCACCTCTGCCCCCACACACTCCTCTCAGCCGCCCATCTCCTCGCTGTCCCTGGAGGATGCTAGGCACACCTCTGCATCAGGGCTGTGATGGCTGCTCCCTCTGCCTGGACTGTCCTTCTCCCAGGTAATCACGGCTCACCCTCACCTCCCCCAGGTCCCCAGCAATAAGAGAGCCCCCTCACCCCTCTGGTAATAGCACCCCATCCCTCACACTCCTTCTGTCCTTCCCAGTCTTCTCTTTTCACTGTACCACTCACCTGCACAGAGGACACATGATGCATCTACCCATTCTTCTACCTCCTTGAACTGGAACAAAGCATCACGAGACTGGGAATTCTGTGTCTTTGCTCACGGTTATATTCCCCTGCATCCAGAACACTTCTGCGAACACAGAAGTCGCTCAATAAAATCCTGTGAAAGAGTGACCACAGAAGGGGCCCTAGAGCACTGACTGGTGCTCCCTCTGCTCGGGGGGAGCCTGTCTACCAGCCGGCCTCCGGGGGGTTCTCCTCCTTCCCCAGACCCGTGATTTTCCCCCCCTCGGGCCATGGATTGGGACCAGCAGGCAGCACTGTGAGTGCCGTGAGGAGGGAGGCTAAGCTGGCAGATGGAGGTATGGCCTCCTTCTCTCCCAGACCCTCCCCACCCTGAGGAGAGAACTGGTGCTCACGGAACCCACAGGCTGGTTCCTATGGCTCTGGCCTCCCTTGCAGGTGTGATGGGCCATATGACCGACTCTGGTAAATGGATATTTGAGCCGCAGGGCTGGGTCACCTCTGCTCTGAGGCACTTAGCAGTCAAGGAGCCTCCTCCAGCTCTTTCTTCTCCCTAGACAGCTCTTTGGGGGCCATGGATAAGATGGCAGTGCCACAAAAAAGAAGAGGCTCAGTATCTCGCCAACCATCCAGAAGAAAGCCACCCTGAAGAGTGGTCAGCCCATTTGAGGCATTCTGTGACCTTTGCTTTGTTGAGCCATTGAAGTTTCAAGTTTTTGTTTTTTTGTTTTGTTTTTTGTTACAGCAGCATAGACCACCCCATCCTGACTCTTTCCCATGAGGCATCACATGACTGCCTCGTGTACTTCCCTCCAGATCCCTGTCTAGGTCACCCTCTGTCTACTCTTAGGGTTGGAGAGAGACAGTTTCACAGCCACACAGTCTCAGCTTGGGACTCTAGGAGGTACTGCTGCTTATAAATACAGACTAAACCAGTCCTCTGTTTTTGACCCGACACATCCCTGCCTTCAGAGACATCCTGTGCCTGTAATTCCTGAGACCTTCCAGGGCCATAAGGTACAAGTCAACTTGTTTCTTCCTGGCTCCACTCTGTACCCGGGGCACTCGGCAGAGCAGAGAAAGCGGGAGCCTAAGCCAGTCCCCACACAACAAAGGACACACTTTCCGTCCTTCCAGAACCTGCCGGTATTTCCCGTCTGCCCATTTCCTCTTTGTCAGTTTGAATCCTTAAAAAAAAAATTTTTTTATTTTCATTTTACTGGTATTTTAGGAGGAATACTGATAAATGATAAATATTTATTGAATATTCATTTGAGTATTTATTGTAGTCATTGCTAATAATAACAAAACATCTAGGTTTGGTTTTTTTCCAATAAAGAGTTCAAAGTACATTTAAAATGTCAGCTAAAAGAACAAAAGGAAAATACTGTTAGTACCATTTTAAAACTAGTTGGAGTGAACCCTTGTGAGATCTTAGAAACTGTCCATCATCTAAACACTGGGACACAATCGAAGGCTCCCATCTCAGGATCTTCTCATTTTCTACTAGCGGACACTACCTTGAGTGCTATAATTTATATCCCATTTTCCCACCTTTAATCAAAAGCCCATCTGTGTAACTCAACGAATATCTAGCAGAGACTTGGCACTTACAGTAATTCAGCCAGTACATTCAGGATCTTAATCAATCATTTCACCAATTATGAATTCCAACCATCACAGGCTTTGGTTCGTAATTTCACATATGACTTCTAATATATGATTTCACAAAACACAACAAATGTATGGTAACATAAGGGAGAGAGAGATTTGGGGATGGGACATGGCAGAGGTTCACCATCGTGCATCTGGACATCCTGGTTTGAAGAGGAACAGGGCCGAGCGATAAATGATTCAGTCTCACTTCTTTTCCACTTCCTGTCTCCAGAAAACACAGGCATAAAGAATGCCAGATGCAGATCAAAGATTTGCCATGGAAAGCAAGATAAAAAGCCAAGGCTCCTGCTTCTCAACACTTGGCTTTAGGACAGAGTGACGACGCGCTCTCCCCTGTGCGGTGCACACAGACAGAACCAACCCGCCTGGCCGTGTGGCAGCAGTGCCGTCACACAAGGACACCAGCAGGCTGGGTCCAGAGGGTTCCCAGCACAACAGCCATTGCTTTTCGTGATGCTTCTTCTGGATTAAGATTCTCATGGCGGGTACCAGGGGTACTGACTGAGGAGACAGAAAATAGCAGTGAACATGTGCGTTCAGTAGGTCGGTCTCTGGGTGAGAGTGATGCGGACTATCCCTCGGTCCTCGGCTTTACTCTCTCCCCGCAGCAGAGCAGTCCTCGCACGCCGGGCAGTGGGAGAGCGGGCAGCGCTGAGCTTTGTATTTCCAGCTGTGCCCGTGGAGGGGGGCTGACTGCGGGACCCCAGCCAAGCCCAGATGCTCCGGGGAGAGGACCTCTTCAGTCCCATTCCCCAGGCCGTGCACTTGCGCTGACTTCCCAGGGGCTCCTGCAGGAACTGCAGGGATGTTGGGGGCGGGGATGCGGGAGGTTCTCAGGAAAGGGGTGCTGGGCCACGATTCCAATGTTCTTGACAGACTGACCTGCGGGCCCCTCGTTGTGGATAGGGAGTCCTGTAGCCTGGGGCAGACAGCAAAAGCCTCTGACTGCCCTGATGGTGCCCAGAACCTAAGGATGTGCGGATTACATCAGAATGCGAGCCCTCTGGTGGGAGAGTCAATGCAAGGAGACCAGAGTTCAGAGCCTAGGGAGCCAGGGTTAGGGACCAGGGACAAAGAAACAGAGGGACACAGGATGGCAAAGCCTGGAAGCAGGTTATCACCAGGGTTCTGGAATCTCAAAGAGGCATGAGGAGGGGTGAGCAGGGTCCATTTAGGGGCCAGGGCCCAGGATGAAGCCACTCTGCCTTCAGCCACAGCCTAGTCATAGTGGGGTGGTGACGACTGTAGCCAGCGATGGGGCAGGAGGGAAGAAGCTGAGGCATGTAACCACCAGACGAGGCTGCAAGTCAACGGTGGGGAAGGAAAGTCAAGGGTGGGGAAGGAGCCTGCCCTGGGCGCCCAAGGTGGGGATGGGGGAGGGGATGGGAAGTGAGTCTCTTCTGATATGGGGACCAAGTTCTCTGATCTGGTTGACAGATACAGAGACGTTCACATGAGGCTTCCTAAAGGCAGATCATTGATACGCATTACCTGGGAAACCGAATAGCCACATCTAAACAATAAGGGCTTACAAAGTTCCATCCATACAGAATTAGATTAAATGCTGTGACTTTCTGAAAAGGGTCCCAGCAACGTGGCTGATGGAAGGCACCATGCTTTCTTCCACAGGAGACTGAATGTGTCCTCAGACACTCAGAAAGCAACAGAGGTGGCAGGGCCTGCAGGTCTTTGAGGCCCAGGTTAGAGCTGGCTGACAGACTGAGACAGGCAGGGCACAGCCATTCAAGGAATGACACGCAATTAACATCAAAGTGGCAGAAAATTCAACTCCCAACAGACCTTGAGGCCCAAGATGGCAGGAGATTTGACTTCCAGTGGACCTGGAGCTTCATTATAAGCTCACTGTAGTTTTGATTTGCATTTCTCTGATAATTAGTGATTATTGAGCATTTTTTCATGTGCCTATTGATCATTTGTATGTCTTCCTTGGAGAATTGCTTGTTTAGGTCTTTGGCCCATTTTTGGATTGGGTTGTTTGTTTTTTTCTTATTAAGTCATATGAGCTGCTCATATATTCTGGAGATCAAGCCTTTGTCAGTTTCATTTGCAAAAATTTTCTCCCGTTCCGTGGGCTGTCTTTTTGTTTTACTTACAGTTTCCTTTGCTGTGCAGAAGCTTGTAAGTTTAATTTTAGGTCCCATTTGTTTCTTCACACCAGTCAGAATGGGCATCATTCAAAAGTCCACAAATGACAAATGCTGGAGAGGCTGTGGAGAAAGGGGAACCCTCCTACACTGCTGGTGGGAATGCAGTTTGGTGCAGCCACTGTAGAAAACAGTATGGAGATTCTTCAAAAGACTAGGAATCCTGCTCCGGGGCATATATCCAGAAGGAGCCCTACTTCAAAATGACACCTGCAGCCCAATGTTCATAGCAGCACTATTTACAATAGCCGAGACATGGAATCAGCCTAAATGTCCATCAACAGATGACTGGATAAAGAAGAGGTGGTACATTTATACAATGAAATACTTTCAGCCATAAAAACTGACAACATAACGCCATTTGCAGCAACATGGATGTTCCTGCAAAATGTCATTCTAAGTGAAGTAAGCCAGAAAGAGAAAGAAAAATACCATATGAGATCGCTCACATGTGGAATCTAAGAAAAAAAAAAAAAACAACAAAAACAAAACATAAACACAAAACAGAAACAGACTCATAGACATAGAATACAAACTTGTGGTTGCCAAGGGTGCGGGGGGTGGGAAGGGACAGACTGGGACTTCAAAATGCAGAATAGATAAACAAGATTATACTGTATAGCACAGGGAAATATATATAAGATCTTGTGGTAGCTCACAGCGAAAAAAATGTGACAATGAATATATATATATTCATCTATAATTGAAAAATTGTGCTCTACACTGGAATTTGACACAACATTGTAAAATGACTATAACTCAATAAAAATGTTAAAACAAAAAGGAAAACAAAATATTAGAGGACACACACACACACACACACACAAAAGCTCACTGTAATATTTTAACACAGTAAATGACACTCCTACGGGCACCACGACAGTTCCAAGGCTGACCATAGAAGATCAAAAAGTGGGCAGTGGCCCAATTCCTAGGAATCTCGGCCCTTCCCCAAAAGTAGTTAAAGTAATCCTCCCACTCGTTAGCACATGAAGTTACTGAGCCATAAAAACTAGCAACCCCCACACCTCGCGGCCACTGTCCCCTCTGAGTGAGATGGCCTGCACTCTGTCTATGGAGTGTATATCTACTGAACACAACCCCCGCACCTCATGGCCTTTCTCTTGCCCTTTGAAACAGCTTGAATTCTGTCTATGGAGTGTGCATCTCTCTGATTAAATTATCTTTACTCAACTGTGGCTCGCTCTTGAATCCTTTCCTGCTCGAGGCCAAGGACTCTCTCTTGGCGGGGCACATCCCAGGGACTCAAACTGAGGCCTAGGACACGGCCATCCTCTCACCCCACATTCATTTTCCTGTATCAGGACAACTGCTGACCCGGGGGAGAGGAGTTCTAGTGACTGCAGCCCGGAACCTGGGAGGGGAGTGGGGAGCTTCTCGGCTACAGGCTCCACGCCCTCCACTCTCCCTCCGCTGAAAGGGGAGCAATGCGGGGTTCTAGCCAGGGTTGGGGGCAGTGCGTCAGCCTCCAGCACTGAGAGAAGGTTGCTGGAGCCAGCCCAGGAGGGAGGAGACAGAGAAGTGATGATGAGGCCAGTACCTGAAGATTCACAGATAGGATTCCATTCCAAAAGCAATGAAAGAGCAAGAAAAGCAGGACAAATGCACTTATTCCAGAGGTCTGCATCCCTCTCCTACCTGGTGTCCTCAGGTGCTGAGTACAGAGGTCAAAACTGGGCTCCCTGGGCTACCCCCTTAAAAGAGGGCCTTAGGGGGCTCCCTGCAGCTCACCAAGGGCCCCATAGCCTGCAGGGGACCAGCTCCCAGCCACAGCGCCTCCTAGTGGAAGAAGCAAAGGCAAAGGCTGGTGGGAAGGTCCCCTTCCTTGAGCAGGAGGTGTCAGAGCCAGAAGGAATCAGAGTTAAAAAAAAATTACAGGTATACATCTGAAGGAAATGAAATCACTATCCCAAAGAGTCATCTGCAGCTGAGAGGGATAAATTAGGGGTTGGGGATTAAAAGGCACACACTACTATATATAAAACAGATAAACAACAAGGACCTATTACATAGCATGGGGAACTGTATTTAATTTCTTGTAATAACACACAGTGGAAAAGAATCTGAAAAGAAAATATATGTATGTATGTATCTGTGTAACTGAATCACTTTGCTGTACACCTGAAACTAACATTGTAAATCAACTACACTTCAATAAAAATTGTAAAAAAAAAAAAAGAAAAAAGGATTTTAGGAATGAGGTTAAAAGAAATATATAATAACTAAGTAAGTGGTGTTATTACAACATCACTTATTTGCACCCCCATGTTCACCGCAGCATTATTTACAAGATATAGAAATGACCTAAGTGTCCTTCAATGGATTAATGGATAAAGAAAACGTTACATATAGACAATGGAATATTATCCAGGCATAAAAAAGAAGGAAATCCTGCCATGTCTGACGACATGGCTGGACTGGAGAGTATTATGCTAAGTGAAATAAGCCAGACAAAGATGAATACCACATGATCTCACTGACATGTGGACTCTAGAAAACCGAACTCGCAGGTGCAGAGAATGGACTGGTGGTTATCAGAGGTGGGGTGGGGGTAGGCAAAGCGGATGAAGGTGGTGAAAAGGAACAAACATCCAATTAAAAGATGAAGACTAAGTCCTGGGGATATAACGTACAGCCTGTGACTATAGTTAATGTTACCATATTTATGGTATGTTTGAAAGTTGCTAAGAGAGAAAATCTTAAAAATTCTCATCACACACACAAAACTTTGAAGAGACAGATGCTGACTCAACAGATTGTGGTAATCATTTTGCAATACATGTGTATCAAATCACTGTGTTATATACCTAAGATTAATACAATGTTGTATGTCAATTACATCTCAAAAAATAGGGGGAAATTTTTTTTTAAATTAAGAACTGCATTGTTTGTTTTAGATGACTGTCATGGTGAAAATCTGTACTCAAAGCAGAAAGTTTTCAATAAGGAAACAGTCTGAGAAGTAGCTATGTATATCTCATATGTAAAGGATACACTATTATACACACACATGGAAGCCAATGAATGAGTCTAAATCTGGAGCTCATTCTGGTGTTTTTTGTAACAGAAATCTGGTTTTATAGAAATTTAATCCAAAATTTGTGTCCATAATGTATGTAATTATACTCAGCCACAAAGCAAAAGACAAATTCATATTAAATTTGATCCAAGTTGACATAACCACTTTTCTGTATAATATCCTGGTTCACATTCTCCAATTTCTTTGACTTGTTTACCATGCTAAAAAAGTGATATTTTCTTAAAAGTAATCTATATGCAAAACAAATTTACCTCCTCTCTATCCTCTGTGCAGTGATCCCTGCCTCCACTCCCCCATCCTCACTTTGTACTTTGTTTATGGCAATTCACAATTTTTTCTAAAATGAGTAGTTTAGTTTCCTTTTTTATTAATTCTAATTTTATCAATTTTAATTTCCTTTTAAACCGATGTTCGTTTAGACACGTTTTCTTAAGAATGCCCAGAATTGATCTGAAAAAACTCTCTTGAGACTCCAGAGTCTAAAGGCAAAACCAGTGTTGGTTGGAACCATCCCCCAAAACATTAAACCTGTCCATGCATCAACCAAAAAAACAAACCGTAACTTGCTCAGAACACATAATATGATTCTAAAAAAAGTGAAATAAATGACGGGCAATAATAATGTTAAAAATGGACTCCTTCTGCTTTCTTTTTAGCAGTGATCCGAGGGGCTGAGAAGGAACAGCGGGTGCCAAGGGTCCACATCCCAAGGGGTAGACAACATGACATGGCCCCGGGGAAGGAGGGCTGGGGAGTTTGGGAGTGTCTCTGAGGTTTAGGGTGAAGTGGGGCCAAGATGGCTCCAACTAGAAGCCAGAAAAACTTGTACTTGTGTCCTTGAGGTTTTCAGCAACAAGCCTCAGCCCCAGCTCTGAGTCTGCACAGACTAGTCCGCTCCTTCCCAGGATAACCTGGAATCAGGTCCGCAGGGGCCATGAGCTCAGCTCACAAGCCACATTTGCCATCCTCGCAGACAACTGTACACCAAGAGGAGCAATTCTTAATGTGATGCCAGTCTTTTTATCACTGCGGCACTGAGAAATCAATGTTGTACGACTGACTTGGAGAATAAATGATACATAAAGTAAACAGATAAAACAGAAAAATAGGGAACATTCTAAGGCAGCATGTTCCAGAATTGACACGGCTTACAAATTGCTCAGAGATTCCCAAACCTTTCTTCTTTCTTGTGGGAAACACCCCTATATGCACCAACTCCCTTTTTCCATTTTCTGTGAAAGGCGTTCAAATGGGGTGGCAGGAAAAAAAAATGGGATGGAACAATGTTGGGCAGGATAGGGTTATAAAAATGCCCATTCTGAAGCTCTTGTGAGAGCTCCTCATTCATGTGAAAATGTAATATAAAGTTGTCTGGCAGTTTATGGACTTAAACGATATCAACTTCCCATGGAATATCATCTTCCTCACCTTCAGTGCAAGTGAACTGGGTATGTCTATCAAAACACTAGAATCGGCAGTTCCCTGAGCTAGCTAACATCACCCTACTTTAAAAGAGTCTGTGAATGGGGACTTTATCTCTCAAATTCTAAGATGAAAAGACAGATGAAAAGCTCACTGTGAAAAATTTAACAGTTTTTTTTTTTTGGTCTTGGTAATCAAATGCATTTCTTGGTAATCAAATGGCTTTTCTCAATTTTCAAAAAAAAATTGTTTTTGTCTTTTCACTTTTCTTATTGGAAGAGAAGCCTCCAGCAAACTCTGAATTATATCAGATATTTGCAGTGTGAAGATGACAAGAGGAAAAAAGGCCACAAACTGAGCAAATATCAAAAATGAAAAAGCACAGGGATAATGGACACAGGTGGACAGCTTAAATGCATGAAGTTAAACAAAGATCCCAGGGCTTCAAAGCGCCTGCTTCCACAGAGGGAGCAGAGCACTGGGGTCCAACTGACAACCACGGCATCACTGACTCACAGGCACCAGCTGGAGCCACGGACTCGGACACAAAACTCAGTAAAAATTTGCAAAACCCATTCACGAGTAAGAATTCTCCTGTCAATTTCTCATACTGTAAATAGTAGTAAAATTACAGGAAAGCAGACAGAGGAGGAAACAAGTGTTCTGATTATCTGAAATTTTTGTTGCTGAAAACCTTAAGGACATAAATCTAAGGTTCTCTGGCTTAGCAAACAGAAAATGCTGAACACTGCCTAATCTTTATTCGCTGTATCAAGACCTTTCGGTGCTTCAGGGATGTCCCTAAAGATTAGCAATGCTTTTCTTGAATTTTGCTAAATAAAACTGACGTTTTAATTTTAGAGCAATTGTTTATTATTTTAGAGGCAAGTACTGCAAAGAAAAAAATCCTTTCAGTAGCCCATAATCTTACCATTGGAGGAAAAAAAACCCTTCTGAGGTTTTAAAAGAAAAATAGGAGTAGCATGGTCAGAAAATTCCAACTGTGCAGAAAAATACTTAATGAAAAGGGGAGGTCTCCCATATTTCCTGTATTCTAATCCCTCTCCCTAAAACTTCCATTATGAACAGTATCTTATGATGCCTTCCAAACACTAATGATTGTGTGTCTACATATATTCTTCTATACAGGAGTTACTTTTCAAAAACTGGATGGAAAGGGGGCATACTGGATTCGGTCCAGTGCATCTTGTTTCTTTCTTATAATAAATCTTGGCAATTGTTCCCACCAATAGAGTTTTAACTCATTCTTCCTAACAGAAGCAGCATAATATTCCATCTGCGCTTTTTTACCTGGTGATTCCCCACTTTTGTGATGCCACACCTCACGTTCATCCATCCACCCACCCATCCACCCATCCATCCATTTACCCACCCATCCATTCATCCGTCCACCCACCGATCCATCCACCCATCCATCCATCCATCCACCCACCCACCCACCCATCCATCCATCCATCCACCCACCCATCCGCTGCCCTCCAAACTCCTTTCACACTAGCAGCCCTACACCCTGGTTTCAGTCCCCCAAGCTCCATGAGATGACTGTGTCCTCCTGACACTATAGAGTGGAAAGTGCCCCAAGGCAGAGAACTAGGGTGACCTCAGAACTCATGCCTGGACTTCTCTCTGAGGGATTGCAGTCCTGCCCTACCTACAGGCAACAGGTTGAAAATGGTTCCTCTTTTACTTTGTCCAGTGTTATAACTATTTGCAGTGAGAGGGTTAATTTATGACCAGTTCCTCCATCATGGCAGGAAGCGGAAGCCTGGAGAAGAGGCTTTTAAAATAATGAGTTCTTTAAATGTTTGATAGTCTTATTTGTGAGAGGTATACAGGAAGATGATAAAAAATTTAAAACCCATGTTTTCAGCTATCAGCTTTACAACGGAAATCATACTTAGGAATTGAATATGCTTTTTTTTTAGCTTTTCTTGATAAATGTAATATTGAAATGTGTTTTAATAATGCAAACGGATTGCAAATCCGTTCGGAATTATTCATGTTTGCACATGATTGGGATACTCTAATTTGCAGAACGTGCCTGCCCTGTGGGAGTCATTGCCCTTTGGTTAGCACAGACGGCACGGAAAGGACACACCTGCACAAAGGGCCAGATGTACTAATACAGGTGAAGACAGTGTTTTGATGCCATCAACCACAGCTACCTCTCCAGAAACCTGGCCTTCCTGCAGCCCCACCGGCCCACAACCTTGGGCAGAACACTGACCCTCCCATCGGCGCCATGGGCCCTGGGCTCTCAGTGAGCAGCACTGGTTCAGAACATCGTGATGGTGCAGTGAGCACCAGGCATTGCTGCCTGTGGAGACGATGGCGTGCACCGTCAGGACCACCTTCTTCTGGGGACACTCTTTAAGGAGCCTGATCTATGGAAATCTGCCCAGACACCTGTGACTCATCTGTGGGACATCAGTGTTCCTTCCAGAGCACCCCAGCTGGGAAGCTCTGATTTGACCAATTCTCTACCAATGGACGCTGTGTTGTTTTAAGCCACCCAATTGGTGTTACTTTGTTACAGCGGCCCGGGGAAACTGATACCTATCCCAAACCAGGTGTTACTTTAATTGAAGTTAATTAAATTCATATATTCTTGTAGTGAAAACTGACATGTTTATAATACTGATATTTACATCTACTATTATATATATATTTTTAAATCATGTTTTATGATTTTCTATAGTTTCAGAGTTCTATCTTCCTATAGGTTCATAATAGTTCTTGTAAATTTTAGGACTAGGTATTTTACAGTTTTTGTAACTATTATTTAAAAGAATGGTTTTTTTTCCCCAATATATGGTCTAAGGAATTTTTTTTTAAATTATCACCCTGCTTTCTACAGAATTCTCACATTTGGTTATTGTGTAAAAATTGTATAAAATCTCTTTTTTCTCAATCTCATATCCAAACTTTTAGGAAGTTCTGCAAATCATCCTAAATCTAATCATTTTCATTACCCCAACTGCTACCCTCACACCTGGTTCAAGCCACCATCAACTCTTATCTGGATTACCATTTGTATTAATCAGGGTTCTTTACAGAAACTGGGAAATATGTGTGTGTGTGTGTGTGTGTGTGTGTGTGTATACATGTATATGTATACATGTATACACACACACACACACACACAGATTGTTTTAAAGAACTGGCTGTTCAAGTCCAAAGGCAGTCAGCTGGCAGATTTCCTTCCTGCTCAGTGGAGGGCAGTCTTTGTTCTGTTAAGGCCTTCACCTGATTGGATGAGACCCACCCACATTACAGAGAGGAACTGGCTTTACTCAAAGACCACCAATTTAAGTGTTAATTTCATCCCCCTACAAAAGAAAAACCTTCATGGAAACATCCATAAAACGTTTGACCAAATATCTGGGCACCACAGCCCAGCCAAGCTGGCACACACATTAGCCATCCCACTGATCGAGGCTCCCTACAAGTCTCCCTTTCTTCATGCCCTCTACAGCCTGTCCACTCAGCAGCCAGAACGATCTTGTAAAAAGGTAAGCAGGACTATGTCACTGTCTGCTAACACCTTCCGACGGCTCCCCGCTTCACACCAAGTCCAACTTCTGACAGATACTTACAGGGACCTGTATTTGCTTTTCTGCTCCTTTCCTCTGTGACCTCATCTTCTCCCCGTCCCCCTCGCTCACTCCCCTCCCACCACAGTGGCTTCCTGGCCGTCCTCAGAATCTGTCACTCCCACTTAGGGCCTTTGCACGGACGACTCCTTCTGCCGATGTCCACACAGCTAACACTCTCTCACTCAGCCAGGGTACCACCTGCTCAACAAGTCCCACGATCACCTCCCTGTGGAAAGCAGCGAGCTCTCCCCTCCCTACCCTCTCGTTCCCCTGCACTATACTCTCCCTGCTCCTCCCTCCTTCCCAAGCGTCACCTCCTAGCATACGGTGTCACTGTGTAATCTGATGGCTGTGCGCCCTCATTAGGATGCCAGCTCTCTCTCTGATGTGCTCACGTGCTAAGAACAGTGCTTAGTAGATAGGAGGCACTCGATGAGCAGTGGTTGAGTAAATGAATGACATAAAATGGAAAGATAAAAATGTCATTAACATTCCCTGCCAGAGTTTTTAGTTCTGGTTAAGATGGTGTGAGCACACTGCACCCTACCTGTCCCCCTAATTACAACTCAAAAGCTGGACAGAACACACAAAGCAACCATGTCAGCACTCTGGGAAGTTAGTAAAGGCAGGCAGAGTGGGTAGGGAAACTGAAACTCAAAGAATAGCCATATGGTGATAGATTCCCTGGTTTTTTGTTTGTGTTTGTTTTGTTTTTCCCTCCCATGTGTCCTGGCTTACATAACCCGATCTCCCAAAACTATGAACACATACAGACCCAGAGAACACTATCTGTTCAGAGTACTGTGGAGTGACGGAGGGGCTGTGAGAAAGTTTTGTGATTCTCCTGCCGGAAGCTGCGGGGAGGGGCAGATGCTGGGCAGTTTTGGGAGGGGAACAACACTGCTGGCTGGGACAGTCCTTCCCTCTCACCACTTTCGCCTGACACAAATGCAGTCGTAGGAAGCACGTGAGTGCAGGGAGGCAAAAGCCCGCATTTTACAGCCAGATCACTGGGAAAGGAGAGAACCAGAATAGCTAAAACTATCGTGAAAAAGAGCCAAGGCATAGAGTTCACACTGCTTGATTTTAACTCTTCCCCTAAAGCTACAGGAACCATGATAGTGTGGTATTGGTGAAGGGTAGACACGGATCAATGGAACAGAGCCCAGAAATACTTTCACACAAACATGGCCAATTGTGCTTTGACAAAGGGACAATGGCAATTCAGCAGAGAAGGACCATCTTATCAAAAAATAGTGCTGGAAAAGTTGGACATCTGTATGCCAAAGATATAAACCTCAAGGTATACCTCACATCATATGCAAAATCTAACTCAAAATGGAACATGGACTTAAGTGAAATATCTAAGACTAAAAAAACTCTTAGAAGAAAACTTAGGAGGAAATATTCAGAACCTTGGGTTAGCCAAAGAGTTCTTAGACACAACACCAAAAGCATGATCCTTAAAAGAAAAAACATTGACAAGTTGGAAAAGAAATTCTTGGAAAATAAACTTGCACTGAGGAAGACACTGTCAAGAAAATGAAAAGAAAAGCCACAGGTTTGGAAGAAATACTTTCAAATGACATACTCTGACAAATGACTGGTATTGAGACGGCGTCAAGAGTTTCAAAACCAACACCATAGTATAAAGTGGGAAAAAGAGCTGACAGACATTTCAATGTGAAAAGATACACAGATGGCAAGAAAGCACATGAAAAGATGTTGAACATCACTGGTCAGTAAGGAAATGCAAACTAAAACCAGAAAAACATTCTACTACATACACGTGTATTAGAATGTGTATACAAAACAAACAACACACTGCTGAAGTGCACAAGTGCTGGGCGAACCAGAACACCTGTCCTCCTTTGCTAGGGGGGAAGGCAAAGAGGTGCAGCCACGCAGACACACAGTTCAACAACGTCTTACAAAGTTAAAAGTTACCTCCACATCTGACCCAGCAACCCTACTCCAAGGCATTTAACTGAGAAAAATGAAAATTTACATTCATACACAAACTGTAACAGAGACGAACAAACCTGACTCCATGTTAGATCTGTTCCTTTAGCTCTAACCCTGTGCTGTTTCCTGGGCTTAGACCTGCTGGTTCTGCACCGTCTGTAAAAACTTGCCTAGAACCTGAAATAGACAGGAGAGCCATTCTCAATACTCTGACCTTTAAGGGTACAACACATTCCTATTCACATAGAGATAAAAAGTTGCAGAACAGAGAGTAACACCTGTGTTGTTGGAGATTTACAGGAACATCATGACCTGACCTATGTGGACAGCTGCAAAAAAACAAAGGATTCCAAAGCCAAGAAGTTTGCAACAACTAACCACACCTCCTCCCCTTTTTAATCTAAAAGGAGCCTGAATCTGACTTGGGGAAGATGGTTCTCCAGGACTTGAATGCCCCATCTTCTCTGGCTGCTGGCTTCTGAATAAAGTCGCTATTCCTGGCCCCAACAACTAGTCTCCTGATTTACTGGCCTGTCGTGCAGCGAGCAGAATGAATTCGGACTCGGTAACAAAACCTATATGCAAATGTCCACAGAAGCTTTATTCATCATCATCAAAAAGTGGAAATGAAGCAGTATTTTAATGGGTTAAGGGATAAAGCAGCTGTGTTACATCCATACAAATGAGCAGTGCCTAGCAATACAAGGGAACGCAATTCCTTATCTATAGAACAACGGGGTTGAGTTTCAAATGCATCGTGCTAAGTTAATGAAGCCGGTCTCAGGAGAGTATATATTGCACGAGTTCATTTAGAATGACATTCTGGAAGAGGAAAAATTACAAGGATGGAGACCAGATCCTCTGTTTTCAAGGATTAGCAGTGGAGTCGAAGTTTGACTAGAAAAGGGGCGACATGAGAGAATTGTTTTGAGGGGGTGGATCACAGAATTGTTTCTATCCCGTCTGTGGTGGGGGGTGCTTATACCAATCTATGCATACATATGTTAAAACTCATGGAACTCTCCACCAAAGAAAGGTGAACTTTCCTGTAGGTGAAGTTTTTAAACATTTAAATTCACTGCCATAGTTATGAAAATATTGGCTATCTTGGAACTTACTCGAGACCCACCATATCTGACCACCATTCTGGAACTACATATTTATCTGAATAGCCGAGTAAGGAAACCAATGTAACAATATTTTTCCCCCATTTCTGTAGCAGGAAGGAAAAAAAGACTTCTTAAACTTTTACTATTTTAGCTTTTAAAATGTAGCTTTACAGTCTTAGCTATTCTCACCTATTAGGAAACAGGCACAGATCATCTCAAGGAGCAGGCTTGTTGATCAAGAAAAAGCAATGGTTTTATCCAGTGTTCACACTAGAGAAGAGTCCCTCCCTCCCAAATTCTCACCTCCATTTCCACTTACTGACTACTCCTTTTGGAAGGGGAGTGAGAATCAGATTTTGTTGCATAAGAATAATTTGGGATAGGATGGTACTTAGGCAGTGTGGTCAGGGACGGCCTTTGTGGGGAGACTAAAGCAGGTGTGCGTGCACACAGGGAGGAACAGTCAGGTGAGGGTGGCTGGGCAGTGGGAGGAAGGGGAGGGGCCGGGAGAGGGGCAGGGACAGATCACACAGGCCCTAGTAAGCCACGACGAGGAGTCCAGACTCATTCCAAGTGCAACTAGCAGGCACAAGAGACTTTTGAGCTGGGGAGTGATGTGACTTGGATTTCACCAGTGTGGCTCGCAGACTAAGAGGCCAGAGTGGAATCAGGGAGATGGAATTACAGCTGCACTGGTCCAGCAAGAGATGGTAGTGGCTTATACCAGGGAAGCTGTGGTGAAGGTGAGGCAAAGTGGAGGGACCCTGGATGTATCAGGAGGGTAGAACCAACAGTCTTGTGACAGATCTCGCTGTGAGAGGCAGAGAGAGAGGAATCAGGGTGGACTCTGAAATTCGTGGTCTGGGCAACTTAAAACAGTAGCATCAGTTGCTGAGATGGGAGAGTGTGGAGAGGAACAGACCTGGGCATGAAGCGAACAATTCTGCTATGAATGTGCTCTGTGTGAGATGCTCACCAGTCATCTCTGAGAGGATGGTGACTAGGCAATTGGAACCATGAGTCTGGAGCCCAGGGGAGATGCTGGACTGGAGAAAGTACTGAAGGCATGGGCCTGGATGACATCACAGTCTCAAGAGAACATGGACTTGGCCCTGCAGCATCCTTCCCTTTAGGAGGAAAAGCCAGAGAGGCTGAGAAGGGACAGCCAGGGATGGGTGGGGGGGACCTGGAGAGAAACACTCAAATGTTGCTGTTAGGTCAATGGAGAGGAGTCCACGCTTGACCATTGGGTCTGGCGATGTGATGGCCAGAGACCCAGGAAGGGTATCAGGACTGCCCAGCAGTGTTGCAGGTACCCTTGGGCTGCTGTCACAGCCCAGGTCAGTGTTCCTTTGGGATGGGGAGCAGTACCCAGCCGGGGGCAAGTAGGGTGGGTACTAGCCAACTGTGGGAGGCCCAGTGCTCAGGGGAGCCTAAGCATTCAGTGGAGGTGAGAGACTGGAGTCAAGGGGACCAGGAGAATCTCCAGGACCAGAGCAATACTTTGTGATGGAAGGGAGGGACAGGGCCTGTGGGCTTCCCAAATATGGGGCATTAGGGCACATCCACATTCACTTGAATATTGAGGGAAACAGTGATCCTGTGTGGCTGGAAGATTTAAGATGCTAAGATGGTTACATTTATAGAGGAGAAAGAGGTATCTTTTATCAAGGGAAAAGCTAAATATAACAAGTTTAGACTACCACGTAGCAATGCCCTAGTTTTAATTAACTTTCAGAATTCAGCACATTTCTAAAAAGATAAGACTTTTCTTTCTGATCACACTGAGCCAGTTTTTAATACCTGCCTCATATTTTCCCCCCAAGAACAAGTTATATCAAAGTACCTAAGATCTACTGAAAAAAAAAAATGGGCAAACATTCATTTTCATTTTTAAGTTCATTTGCAAAGAACCCAACTGTTTAAAGTGGCAGCTCTCTCGAGCTTTCTGTAGGTAAATGAGAACATTAAATTTCAAATGTATCTCTCTACTAAAACCACATGGAGAACCTTATCCTTTCTTTTATACGAAAAACAGAGGATGACTACCTGCTCAGATGGAATGAAAATTTGAACAGCCACCTTGAAAAAAATCAATCATATTTTGTTTTTCAGCTAACACATAAAATAGTCAAAGTCAACTCGAAGGTTTAAATAATCTGAACATACCGATTACTGATTCCCATTACCTTCCCTCATGAATATCACTTGACAAGGAAAGACTAATAATAATAAACTGGGTGGTTTGCAGATCAGACACTTAGATACAGATTCTTACCACTGGTGTTTATAATCCAGCTTCGGATGAAACATCGGTACAACCAAAAAAGCCAATTATATTTAGGGAAGAAAACTTCCCTGTTGCTATAGGCTGCATTGTGTCCTCCCAAAATTCTATCTATCTGTTAAGGAGTTTTTATTGTTCCCACTTTAGAAGAGAAATATGTAGGGTTAAATGTTAACTAAAAAGTAATGTTTTTATATACATCTACAACTTTCCTGGGAGAAAAACAGCTGCAAATTAAATAAGTTTCTTCTCCCAAAATTCCTGTCTACAGATCATTTTTGAAAGGTTTTTTAAATAATCAAGTTTACTGAGGTGTAATTCACACACAATAAAATTCATCCTTTTTTTTCCCATTTTTAAAATGGATGTATAGTTGATATACAATGTTGTGTTAGTTTCTGGTGTATGGCATAGTGATGCAATTTTATATATATTCTTCTATATATATATGTATATATATTTTATATATATACATATATATATCTTTTTCATTACAGGTTACTAGAAGCCATAGAATATAGTTCCCAGTGCCAAACAGTAGGACCTTGTTTCAGATCACTTCTTTTACATACTGTGACCTCAACAATTTCCCCCAAACAGAAATTTAGACCCCTCTGATGCCTGTTTAAAAGTGGGGTGACTTGTGTTGATGCTTTTTCTAAACTCACTCCTGGTAAAGACTGGTCACAGGCAAAGCAGAGAAGTCTTCCAAGCCTCAGCCTCAAAAGCTCGATGACATAACCCTGGGCCAGCTGGCTGACCCTGTGGGATTACCTTTGATCCCCAGTTTCTCTTTGACCCACAGTTTCTACTTCGGTAACACGAGGGTCAGAGCTCCCCTGGGGTCAGTGGGAAGGGTAGGAGACTCACATACACAGAGTACCTGGGGCAGTTCGTGGCACAGAATAGGAAGCTATTTCTAGAATGATTGACTGTATGACTACAAAAGAAAACATACTCAGCAAAGTCATGAATTGGAGTATGTAATAAAGAGAGTTCCCAGAGTGATTTCTTTAAAGAGTATGTTCAATTCTTGTAATCTCAATACCTGCTCACATGTGTGGAGCTGTCATCACCATCACGGTAATCTGTCACCATGTAATAGAGAAGAACAAATCTGACTCCATATTAGATCTGTTCCTTTGGCTCTAACCCTGTTTCGTAGGCTCAGTCTTGCTGGTTCTGCACCTTCTGTAAAAGAATGTTTCCTAGAGCCTGCAATAGACAAGAGAGACCATTCTCAAGGCTCTGACCTTTAAGGGTGTAACACTACCCTATTCATATAAAGATAAGAAGTTGCAGAACAGAAAATAACACTTTTTTGTTGGAGGTTTGCAGGCACATCAAGACCTGATCTATGTGGACAGCTGCAAGAACAAAGGATTCCAACACCAAGAAGCTTGCAACAAACAAACACACATCTTCCCCTTCTTAGTATAAAAGGAGCCTGAATTCTAACCTGGGGAAGATGGCTCTCCAGGACATTAGTCCTCCATCTTCTTGGTCTGCCAGCTTTCAGAATAAAGTCATTATTCCTTGCGCCATCACTTCATCTCCCAATGTACTGGCCTGTCATGCAGCGAGCAGAACGAGTTTGAACTCAGCAACAGCCAGGCCACGAGGTCCCCTCACTCCCTCCCTCACGGAGGCAGCATCCAGCACAAAGCACAGGCAGCAGGCCAGACTGACAGACGTGACCAACCTCCAGTTCACAGATCTGCAACTATTTCAGGACAAGCCAAGCTGACTGCGAGTAACAACTTCTGCCTTCTGCAAAACCCACCAATCAGCATTTACCCTTCAGCATAGCTTATCTGCATAACAACTTCTGCCTCCCTGGACCTGAATGAGAACTACGGGTGGGAAAATTCATCCCCGCCCCTCTCTCTCTTAGACACGCCCCTTTCACTTTCAGTGTACGCAGCAATCAAAACGTACCTCTCAGTACCCCTCATTTGCATTAAACCCCACCAATCAGCTCCTACCCATGCAGATAAATAACCAAGCCTATACACAGAAAAGCGGGCTCCAGTCCCACTGGAGACCCCTCTGCAGGTTTCCAAAAATAGGCCTGACTCTGCTGTTGAGCTGTCTCTCTCCTTTCTTTCTCTCCAACTCTTAACAGTCCTCTGGGTTTAAATTTCTGTGCTCATGTTACAACACAGCCTGTGTTTAACAGAAATGCCCACCATGTAGGATAATGTCAGGATTTTAAAACATTGTATATCAAGCTTTCTGTGTAATGCCTGGCACACGGCGGCCCTCCACAGATGTCCACACTGGCCTCCGCAGGTGGCTGAGCATGAGAGGGAAACACCCTCAGGTCTACTCCCCCAGCTCCTCATGAGACGTGCAGGACAGACATTCCAAGAGATCCCCCAGCAAGATAAAAAAAGGAAGAAGGAGGTACAGCATCATGTCTGAACTCAACAGACCATCAGGGACAGGCATGAGTGGAGAAACAGGAGGTCCAGAAGCTCTTGATTCCTGCCCTGCTCTCATCTTCAAAAGTGGCTGTGAGCACATAAGCAGCATCCTGAGACTCCTCGCAGACACCTGCAGGTCTCTGTGATGTGAACTGAGCAGGCACAGGTCACTCCAGGAAAACCCTTCTGGAGTAGACACTCATATTGTGCATCTCGTGAGCTGGACAAAGGCAGAAAGGGCCAGGACAGGGGGCTGGGCCATTGCCCACAGGAGTGAGCCCTGGGCTCGGCCAAGGGGACATTTCTTGGGGTTTCAGAAGGGCAGCAAGACTCCAGGGTCTTTGCAGTGGCATGTTCAGCATGCTAGCCCCTCCACCCAGCCTCTCCTGGGGGCTCAAAACAAGGCTGGGGCAACATCCATCTCTGGCAGAGGACAACGAACTGGTCAGCATGTGGGAGCCAGAGCATCCCGACAGTCTGTCTGCATTGCGACAAACCGCCAGCAGGTGCATGTGCAAACCAACTCGCTCCCGTGACAGCGCACTTAAACAAAGGGCACCAGAAGGACTTCAAAACAGAGCCTGACAACCAGCAGGAAAATGCAGACCAAGAAACAGCAGCTCACCACGGTAATGCATGGAACCTAAGATCCTAATAAGGACATCAATCCAATACCAGGAGGACTGGAGGTGATAGCAGGAGACCACGATCACAGGAGGCTAGAGACAGAATGGAGGAATCCAATTACAAGGTGAGAATGAGACCCTCACCATTGCACAGCTAATAAATGATTTGGAACCAGTGAGGAATGTAGTAGATGTGGGTGAAAATCGCAGTAATGGCCTGGGGGAGAGAGTGAGGTCACCGCCATAACTGTGTGAAGGAAGAAAGAGACGCGTGATAAATTACAACGAAGAGGATCACCTGGTGGTTGACAGTTTTTGCCCTTCAATCTAGAAACTAACATGTCTTCCTGTGAAGAAGCATCAGCCTGAAACTTAGAATTAGTTCAGTTCCACATCAGTGCTGCTTCTGTTAATTTCAAATAAAAATGATGGTTTAAAACATATACAGTGTTATTCCCTAGTAACTCTTGTCCTTTATCATCACATGCATTGAAGGATTTCTGAATTTATGGCCCCTGTGTCTGAAAGACTGATTATAGATGGCACAACTCTGTTTATTTACTGTTCTGCTGTTGTACTTTTCTATGTTGCTTAGTTTATTATACAAAAGACAAATGTGCATTGTTTTTATTTTTAGAAATGTAAAATGAAGAAAATCCACTCAGTATTCCTTCGATAAACGTATCTACTGAACACTGTTTCAGGCAGTGAAGGTATCAGCCAGGCCAAGACCTCACCCAGCCGCAGATCAAATAGAAGCCTGCAGATTCAGGAACACAAAGGACACTCCAAACAGTGCATTCCAGAAATGTAAGAGTGACTCAACATTAGGATATACAGCTAAGGAGTAAAATCACACGATCATGTCTAGGATGCAGGTGTGTGACTGATTCAACATCTGAAAAAACTCAATAAAACAGGATTTGGGGGAGGTGATAAAGTCACATCCCAACATGGTAGGAAACATGCACGACTACACCATATACCTCACGTCAAAAGCCAGCATCTTAATGAACAGAGATCTAGAGGCTCTTCTGCTGAAGTCCACAGCAGGACAAGAGGACCCACCACATCCACTACTCTTCAACAGTGAGTGCCAGGGATGGGCCCATTATTTAGACAAGAGAAATATACTAGAGACATAAGAAAATTATGAAAGAAGTTAAATTATCTTCATTTACACAGTGTGATTAGATATGTAGAAAGCCAAGAGTACATGCAAAACCAAGCACACAAAAAACAAGAAAACTTATTTTTAAAAAAAGGTTGTAAAATAAATTCACAAAATCAGCAATGTTTATTCACACGAAAGACAACAGATGTGTTGTTGAAACATGGCCTCCAACCCTGCTTCCTGAATTGAGACTCAAGGACAGAGTTTTGGATGAAGTAGGAAAGGGAGCTTTCTTTCTTTGCAGGAAAAGGAGGTCCCAGTGGGCTAATGCCCCTGAGACTGTGCTGTGAGCCTGCAGGAAGAGAGAAGTCAGGGGATTTTATAGTAAAAGTTCAAGAGTCCAAGGGGCAGAGCTAGTTCCCAGAGATTATATACAGGGAAACAAATTGTTGCAGTTGTTCTTATTTTTGCAGATGCAGAGGTCCCCTTCTCTCTGCTGTATATGAAGTTCATCTTCGGCTTTGGGACTCTCTTAATATTCTTGTACCTAGAACAAAGGATACATAGGAAGGGGCTCCATGGAAAAGAGCTCCAGAGAAACATTTATGCAGTTTAAAGTCAGGTCGATAAATACTTTTAGCCTTTTAAGCAGGCTGAGGCCTGGGACCTCCTACTGTAGGCTGAGGGCTGCAGCTCAAACAACAGGATCCGAGGAAACCACAAGGGGTCAAGAGGAGGGCACTGGGGTCAAGAGCAGGGCACTGAGCATGATCCCTGCACACAGCACCGCAAGGGGGTTAGGCGGGCCACCCAAGCCTCCCTCCTCTCCAGCCCCACCCTGGTCAGCAAGAGTATGAGAAAAACCCTTTAGACCATCATGCAGTTAAGCAGTTACAGACACCATTACAGATACCAGATTGCCACTGATGATGACCATAGGGTCCTGCTCGGTTATAGCTGAACCATGTAACTGAAGACCACATTTACAATAGCAAAATAGATAAATAAGAACTACTACTGGAAACCTAACAAGAAATATCTAAAACTTACATAAACAAAATTTGAACTGCTTATGAAGAAAAAAGAAGTCTGAATAAATGGAAAGATAGGTCATGTTCCTTCACAAGAAGATTCAATATCACTGAGATGTCAATTCCCCCAAAGTTAATCTATAAATTTAATACCATAGCAATGAAAGCATCACATCATTGTTTCTTGGAAGCCAGGCAAATTGATGATACAGTTGATTTGGAAGAACCACCAAACCAGAATCGCTAATGGAAAAAAGCAAAGAGGGACAATGAGGAGGGCGAACCTAGCAGATACTAAAGTGCACTGTGAAGCTTCTGGAATCAAAACAGCAAAGGGATGTGTAGAAATTGACAGGCCAGTGGAGGACAGTTGAAATATCCAGAAATTGACCACTTGTCTATGGAAACAGACAAATTTATGTTTATATATTCCGTTTCCATTTCATTCTGTTTCAGATGTCTATCTAGTATATAATAAAGCTATCACTTAAAATCACTGGGGGAAAATGGACTTTTTAATAAGTGGTACTGATATAACCAGATAGCCACATGGAAAAGGAAAAATACACATCTGTTTTGCACAAATTACATCAGGATTCATTCCAAATAGATCAGAGACTTAAGTGGAAAGAGAGAGAGAGAGAAACAGGGGAGAGAGATCCTATTTAAGCATTAGAAGAAAACAGAGAATTAATTCCTCTATGACCTATAAACAGAGAAACAGTCCCATTACTCATACTCAAAAGCAATAGGGAAAAGTTGGACACATTTAACTACAAAAATTAAAAACCTTTTATGTGTAAAAAAAAAACACCAGAAGTAAATAAAGAAGACAAATGATATATTAGGGAGAAGGGTGTAACTTGTATCACAGAAAAAAGGTTAACAGCCTTCCTGCATAAAGACTACAGTGCAAGGAGGTGGGGCGTGGGTATAGCCCAGTGGTAGAGTACATGCTTAGCATGCACGAGGTACTGGGTTCAATCCTCAGTAACTGCGTTAAGGAAAAAAAAAAAAAGAGTACAGTGCAGTTTTAAGATGGAAGGGGAAATATCTCTATCCACTGCCTGAGACCCTTCCCCAGGACAAAACATTAAGTTACAAACCAGGGACCAGGACAGTGCATATCGTATGCACGCATGTATACATGCAGTATGTGGACCATACACATACATGCTTACCATTTTTAAATGAAAGCGGTTGCTATGGGGGTGGGGGTGAGGGTGGCAGTGGCAGGAGGTGGGAGAGAAACAGAAACAGAATAAAGGGGACAGGGATGACAACTAGAATGCTCTAAAAATACTTTACTGTACAGATTTGACTTTGTAACAGTAAACGTTCTATATAATCAGGAAACTAAATCAAAACTGAAAAAATAAAATCTCTAACATCAAAACAAAATGAAACACACCAGTACATTGGGTTGGTGGCTTCACTACAGAGAGTGGTTTTAAGGTGATTGGAAAATGAGTAATTTCACAATCTCTCAAGGGGTCTATGTTCTGAGGAGTAAGTAAGAGATGTGTGGTCCAGCAAGAAAAGATGAGAGAGAGAGACTGAAGAGACATAAGGACCAAGCACAAAGAGAGAGAGGATACAGACACAGGGACTCAGAGAGATAAAGTGAGAGAAATCTGAACACTGTTGATAAAACAAATGACTGGTATTTATCAGGTGTCATAATGGTATTGCGACTATGTCATTCTTAAAAAGAACCATTTTCTTTCAGAGATACATAACTTCAGTCTTCCGAATGAAATAATAGGAGGCTCAGGACTGCTTTAATAACCCCGGGGAGAAATGGAAGGGGGTACTGGGGCAAGAACAACGACCAGGACTTGTTGTTAGCTCAGTGATTGGTGCACAAAGGTCCAATGCATTATTTTCTCTGTTTACATGTGTTTGTGCATATGTATATGTACATAAATACATATACACAAACATATATACATATATACACATAGACACATACGCATGTATATACATATATCCACATACATAATACATATGTATAATTATCCACAATGAAAAAATTTTTTTTAAAAACATGAAACATGTAGGTTCAGATCCCAACTCTGCAACAGTCATGGAGCCATTTTTTTTTTTTTAATGTCCTATGTTTTGGGAACTTCAGTTCCTTCATTTTTAAAAGAGGACCCTTAAACTGAAGTCAAAAGGCAAATTAACAACATAACGAAGGCGAGTCATGGGAGAAACTGAACGAAGGCTAGTTATTCCTTATATTTATATGAACATAAAACAAAAAAATACGTAAATATAATTCTGCCAAATAACTAAAAATATTTTACTAAATAAACACAAAGTCAAAGTGAGATTGCAAATGATGTTTAAAGGGGGAATAAAGAATTGAGCATTTCAGTTTGATAATTACACAAAATAGCAATGCTAAAAATAGAACTAAAGTGATGCCCAAATGTATGTCTCAATTATTATCAAACTCAAATACCAGATTCAATGCAGTAATTCTGATTAACATGCATAAAACTACATACAGCTATTACCATAAACAATATTACATTTGTGGGACCACAGCTGCTATGCAAAGTCTGATGTTCCTAAAACTTGGGTGACATATTCCGCCCTCGTGTTTCATGAAAAAAAAATAGTAATCAGATTAGGTTAATTATAAAGCCACAGACAAAACATGGATCCTTTTAAATTACCCAGGTAAACAGAGTAATTTAAAATGAAAAAATACTTCAATAAAAACAGTCAGAGACAGAGCTCAAAGCATTAAGGAAGCCAGATCTGTATACTCTTGGGGTTTATATTCAGAGACACAATCAAATTTAAACTCATCACTTATGCAAAATGGAACACGAATCTCCCATTAAAATGATCACAACTGCTGGCTTATTAAAATGCTCAAGTGCATTAGACATACCAGAGGAAAATTCAATATTATGTAATTCAAATAATGTTTCTATTTTAGCCCAGAAAACACAGGGTTTTGACCACAAAGCAACGGGAGATGCTACAGCCTCATGCAAAATTCACTTTACTACTCTGGAGGCCAACCACTCAAAGAGGCCTAAGGTGTCACAGCGGCAGCTCAGGCCAGAAGAGTCACATATGTGACTTGGAGGGCTGGTGAGAAGGGGTCCGGCCCTGGTCCACACAGAAGATCTGAGGCTGAAGCCAGTGAATAACCGGGACCAGGCCAGCATCCTCTCGCGATGCTGCTGTGGGTGTGGCTTTTCACCGTGGAAGTGCGAGTCATTTTGAAACCACATGAACTCACCTCACAGGTGACATCTCTTGAAAACAGGCACTCGCTGAGTTTACCCACCACCCACTCAAACTTGGCTCTCACAGTCTGCCCCCAACTCCAGATTTCAGGTGTAAATTTTCATCGTTTCTAGACAGCTGATCATACGTCGATGGCAAATTCTCAAGTGCACACTTGGAGTAGTGATGTCTTCCTAAGGGTTGGCTTAGCAGATGCAAACTGGCAAAGATCGGGTGGAAACCAATGTCTGCGACAGGATACTTTCTTTTTCCACGTACACCTACGGTCACATAGCCCTTTCCTCTACAAACCCGATCATCAAAGAACAGCCAATTCACTAAAAATCACATGTAAAATAAAAGCCTAAAATTTAACCATATGCCACTGAAAATATCTAGTGTATTTTTTCAAGTTATGAAAAGTAAGAATATCCTACTCCACATCTGCACTGCATCCTGTAATTCAGAAGGACCTGTAGGAAGCTGCCAGAGAGCGTCTCGTGGCTCCCGTGGACCCTGAAGACATCTGAAAACAGCGATGGCAGCCCACGGCTCTTCCCCTTCAGAGGAATGGAAGGATGTGGCTGTGTGAAGTTTTCTCACACCAAAAACTGGTTCTCCAATTCTCAGATGCCAACTGGGTGTCCAACAATGCATGTCAGTGCTGACACGAACTACCCAGAGTTAGTGGGAGCCCTACAGGATCAGGGACACCTGTACTTCTGGCCCACTGGCTATAAATCAGAGGTGCCCACAGCTCCCTCTTAAAGTGCAATAATTTTCTAGAATGGCTCACAGAACCATGAAAACAATACTTAGGTTTACCGCTTTATTATAAAAAGGATACAAGTCAGAACAGCCAAATGGAGGAAATACCAAAGACAAGGTGTGGGGTGCCTAGGGGGTGACACCACCCTCCCAAAACTGCCATGTGTCACCAACCCAAAAGCTTTCCAAAGCCTATTATTTAGGGTTTAAATGGAGGCATGATGTATTAAATCATCGGTCACCGAACTCAATCTCCAGCCCCTCTGCTGCCCCAGGAGGTGGGGCATAGGGCTGAGTGTTGCAAGCCTCTAACAATAGCTGGGTCTTTGTGGAGACAGCTCCCATCCTGAAGCTACCTAGGGACCCACAGCCAAGCATCAGCTCATTAGCACACAAAGCACTCTTAATCCCTCAGGAGACTGGAAAGGTTTTAGGAACTCAGCGGCCAGGCACAGGGAACTGGAATAAATGCATACATTCATTACACTGCACAGGTCTCCCGGTGTTCCTCATTAGGTCTCCTCCTCAGAGACTAGTGGAGAGAGGTGAGCAGAAAATCTGGGCCAAACCCTACTTGAAAGCCCTAACCAGAGATTTTGAACAAGAAGCTCAGACAGCCCTTGGCTTTTCTGCAGGAACACAAGGACGTTTAGATTGAGTGAACTATACAATCACCAACTGTTGAAAAACTCTAAATCCCCAACTATCCAAATGAATTCCTGCTTTCCCTTTGACAGGTGCGGATGGGAAGGGCCCCTCCTGACTCCATGCCCCTCCAGCCTTCCTAATACACCTGAGACATGATTAAAAGGCTAAGAAACGCTTAGGAAGGCCACAGCACAGGAACACGGCCCACCGGAGACTGAAATTATCGGATGCTTCCTCACATGGCCCTTCCCACCAGACTAGCAGGGCTCCAGCAGAGTGACAATGGATTTCAGCTGAAGGAGCTGCAGGATGTAAGGGGCACTCCCCAGGGAAGTCCAAACCCAAGGCAAATAGATGAATAGGAAGCCTCTGGCACCCCCAAGAACAAACATTAAGCAGAGCCCACATCCCAGCCCTAAAAACATAAAATCTCACACTTAAGACTTACTGACCTCAGTTCTTATTACCCAATACACTATGTTGGGTTTTCAACAGAAAATCACACAGCGTGCTAAAAGGGAAGAAGAAACACAGTCTGAAGAGATTCAGAAATGGAATAGATTTTGGAATTATGAGATGGGGCATTTAAAATAACTATGATTAATATGCTAAGGGCTCTAACAGAAAAAGTGAACAAACAACAATCAAGGACAGATGGGAAATGTAAGCAAAAGTGGAAACTCTAAGAAAGAATCAAAGGAAATACAGAAAAGCCAAAAACACTGTAACGGAAATGAAGTACCCCTTTGATGTGCTCATTAACAGTCTGGACACAGCCAGGGAAAGGATTTGTGAGCTTGGAGACAGATAAATAGAAATGTACCAAACTGAAAGGCAAAAAATAATGAAAAACAAAAATAGAAGATCCAAGAACTGTGGGACAATTTGAAAGCTGTAACATAGGCATAACGCCAAAGGAGAAGAAAGAATGAAACAGAAGGAGTATCTAAAGTAATAATGACCGAGAGCTTACAAATTTAATGGCAGACCCACAAATCAAGAAAGTTGACAGAATACAAAGCAGAAGTCCCCCACAAATCTACACTTGGGCATATCATGGTCAAACTGCAGAAAACCCCAAACCAAGAACAAATCTTGAAAGGAGCCAGATAAAAAATGACGCTTGACCTACAAAGGAACAAAGGTAAGAATTCCAGTTGCCTTCCTGTCGGCAAAGCAGGAGGAAGAGAATGGAGTGAATGTTTAAAGGGGTAAAAGAAAAAACCACCAACCTAGAATTCCATGTCCAGCAAAATCATTCTTCAACAATTAAGAAGGAAAGGCTTTGCTTTTTGTTTCCCCAAGAAACAAAAATGGAGAGAATTTATCTCCAGCAGATCTGCCCTGAAAAAAAGGTTAAAAGAAATTCTTTGGGGAGAAGGAAAATGAAAGAGGTCAGAAACTCAGATGTACATAAAAAAAGAAGAGCACTGAAGAAGGAATAAGTGAAATTAAAATAAATTATTTTACTTTTCATATTTTTAATTCATGAAAAGGATAACTGTCTCCTTAAGTAATAGTAACACTGTGTTGGGGGACTACAGCTCATGGACAAATGCAATGACTGACAGCAGTGTCATCAGGGAGGACAGGGAGACACTGGGAACACTGTTGTGTCACAAGGCACCTGTACTAGACGCAAATGAGTGCAGTGTTGTTTGAAGGTGAATATAGATTAGTTTAAAATGTATTTTGGAAACGCTAGGGCAATCACTAAAAAAAAAATTGTAAAAGAAGTATAATTCTTATGGTAAAAAAGGAGCTAAAATGGAATCATGCTCAATTAAAACCAGAGAAGTCAGGAAAAGATATGGGAAAAAAGAAAAGAACAGAAAAATGTTATAAACATGGTCTGTATGGATCATGTTATGTTCATTAGACATGTATCTAACTGTATCAATCCAACTACATCAATAATCACTTTAAATGTGAATGACCCAAATACCCCAGTTAAAAGGCAGAAACTGTCTTTCACAAAAACAGCATCAACTATTGGTGGTCTACAAGAAACCCACTTTAAATATAAAGACTCTGAGAGATCAAAAGAAACGAGATGGAGAAAATTAGATCGTGCTATGGTAATCAAAAGAAAGCTCGAGGATCAATAACAATTCCAACAAAGC
Source organism: Camelus dromedarius (assembly GCF_036321535.1). NCBI lineage: Eukaryota > Metazoa > Chordata > Mammalia > Artiodactyla > Camelidae > Camelus > Camelus dromedarius. The sequence continues at coordinate 4,880,074 of NC_087464.1, forward strand.
GGGTTTCAGAACAAGGAAGATTATCAGGGAAAAACAGGCACATTACTTAATGATATAAAGGTCAATTCTCCGAGAAAGTATCACAGTCCTTACTGTGCTTGCATCAAACAACAGTGTCAAAATATACGAGGCAAAACCTGACAGAACTGAGAGGAGAAATATACAAATGCACTATTACAGTTGAGGACTCCAACACCCTCTTTCAGTAATTGATAAATAAGCCAGTAGAACATCAGTGAGGATACAGTTGAACTTGAACAGCATTAATAATCTATTTGATCTGACATCTATAGACTACTTCATCCACCAACAAGCACCATACAGGTTCTTCTTAAGCTCACATAGAACACCCACCAAGAGAGACCACATTCTGGGTTAAAGAATACCCCTTGACAAGTTTAAAGGGATATAAATCATATGAAGTATGATCTTGGATCACAGTGAAATTAAGCTAGAAATCAATAGCAGAAAAACAGCTGGAAAATTCTGAAATATTTGTCTATTTAAAAACACAATTCTAAATATCAAATGGTTTAAAGAAGATTCAATTGAAATTAAAATACACTTTGAACTAAAAGAAAATGAAAATACAACTTATCAAAATTTGTTGTGTGCAGTTAAAGCAGTGTTTAGGGGAAATTTATAGCATCAAATGCATATACTAGGAAAGAAGAAAGGTCTAAATATCAATCATCTAAGCTTGCACCTTAGGAAAGTGGAGAGAGAAGAGCAGTTTAAGCCTCAAGCGAACAGAAGAAAGGAAATAATAAAAATTAGGGCAGAAATCAACAAAACTGAAAATGGGAAAACAACAGACACTGGAAGACAACATTTTTTGTTGTTGTTTTGTTTTTCTGGTTTTTTGTGGGGGGAGGGGAGATAATTAGGTTTATTTATTTATTATTATTTTTTAACGGAGATTCTGAGGATTGAACCCAGGACCATATGCATGCTAAGCACACACTCTACCACTGAGCTATAACTTCCCTTCAATACTGTTAAGAAAAGGAAGAAGACAAGCCACAGATTAAAAGAAAATATGTGTAAAGCACATGTATCATAAAGGACTTGTATCCAAAATGTATAAAGAAATGTAAAACTCAACAGTAAGAAAACAATAAAAAAAAAAACAGTAAGAAAACAAGAAATCCAATTTTAAAAATGAACAAAGATCTGAACAAACCTGTCGTCAAAGATGTATGGATGGCAGAGGAGCAAATGAGACAATGCTCAACATCACTGCTCATTAGGAAATTGCAAATCAGAACAAAAATAAGATACCACGACACAATCCAGAAACTGACAGTGCAAATTGCAGCGGAAAGTGCAGACCAACAGGAACGCTCACGTGTTGCTGGTAGGATCCAAAATGGTTCAGCCACTTGGGAATACAGTTTAGAAGTTTCTTACAAAACTAGACAAAGTCTTCCCATACAATCCCGCAACCACACTCCTAGGTATTTACCCAACTGATTTGAAAGTATCTGCATAGAAATGTTTAAAGCTGCTTTACTCATAATGGCTAAAGACTGGAAGTGACCAAGATAACCATCAATAGGTGCATGGATAAACAGACGGTGATACATCCACACAGTGGAATATTACTGGGCAAGAAAATGAACAATCAAGTCGCAGAAGATATGAATGGGTCTTAAATGCATATTGTTAAGTGAAAGAAGCCTGAAAAAAATAAAAACAACCTACTATGTACTATGGTCTGAATGTTTGTGTCCCTGCCAAATTCATGTGTTGAGATCCTAGCCCCCAAAGGTGATGATACTCTGGGAGGTACTCAAGTTACGAAGGTGGAGCCCTCCTGAATGGGATGTCTCATGAAAGAGGCTGCAGAGAGAGCCCCCTCCCTTTGGTCGTGTGGGGACACAAAATGTCTGTGTCCTGGAACAAAGCCTTCACTCAACCATGCTGGAACCCGGATCTCAGACTTCCAGCCTCCAGACCGAGAGAAATAAATTTCTCTTGTTTATAAGTCACCCGGTCTGGTATTTTGTAATAGCAACCTGAACAGACTGAAGACACTGATTCCAATTACAGGACATTCTGGAAAAGACAAAACTCCAGCAACAGTGAAAGGATGAGTAATTGCCAGGAGTCTGGAGGGAGCAGGAAGGACTGAGCAGGTTAATAAGTACAAGGGATGTTTTCAGGGTGGCGAAACTTCTCTTATGACACTCTAATTGTGGATACATGACACTACACATTTGTCAAACTCCACTGAACTGTGCAGCACAAAGAGAGGGCCTTAATGTATGCAAATTGTGAAAAAGTGTTTAGGGAGTGGGAGGATCCCAGGCTGGAATGCAGAATGTGGCAAAATGATCTGTTTTATAAAAATAAGAAACATGGCGGGGGGAGGGTAGAGCTCAGTGGTAGAGCGCACGCTTAGCATGCATGAGGTCATGAGTTCGATCCCCAGTACCTCTGTCAAATTAAAAATGATAATAAATAAGTAAACCTAATTACCTCCCCCTGCTCCCCCCCAAAAATAAACCTTGAAATGGGTGGGAAAGAAGAGAGCCTAATGTAAGTAACTCTGGACACGAATGAAAATCTATAAAAGCACAGGCAGACGAAACTGTGTGTCATCTGAGCTCTAGCTGATGGAGCTGCTTTCCACCATCCTAATACCACTGCACACGTATCCTGGCGCCGAACAATTAAGTAAATGGATGGTGGATGGTGAGAGCCGGGCTTCTGACTGCCGGGGTGGGGGCAAGGGCTGGGAGGCTGAAGTGACCCACGTGGTCATGGATTAGAGGTGGAGAAACCACCATGACTGACGTGGAGCTTAACACGGAGACCGACAGTTACATATGTGATGGAACAGGCATCTGGGCCTCAGCCTCATCCCTGGCACACAGTTCCCGAAACAACTGGTGATTTCCTAAGTGATGAGAGTGATGGGAGCGTCTTTTCTATTTGGTTTCTGGCCCCAGTCCCTGAAACAGGTCCAGGGCATAAAGCTGAAAGGAGAACTTTTATTTTATCGCAAGGCCCTTTCCACCACACCTGAGTTTATGTTAAAAAGGTGCCTTCTGGAAAGCCCCTGAGGATGGGGGCTGGTTGCCAGGGGAGATTGGAATTTTCAGCCCCACCCCCTGACCTCCAGGGAGGGGAGGAGGGCTGGAGTTGGTTTAATCACAAATGGCCAATGATCTGATTAATCGTACTTACATAAGGAAGCCTCCAAAACATAATCTCTACTCAAAGGGGCGTGGAGAGCTTCCGGGCTGGTGAACCCACGGAGGTGCCCCTTCCCCAGACCTCACCCTGTGCATCTCTTCCATCGTCTGTTCCTGAGTTGTACCCTCTTAGAGTAAACCTGTAATCTAGTCATCAAACTGTTGTCCTGAGTTCTGGGAGCCGTTCCAGCAAATTACCAAACCCAAGAAGGGGGCTGTGGGAACCCCCAGTTTGTAGCCATTTGGGCAGAAGCTGGAGGTAACCAGAGGTCCCACTGGTCGTAACTGACACCTGAAGTGAGGGGTAGTCTTGGGGTGCTGGGTCCTTAACCAGTGGGATCTGTGCTCACCCCAGGCAGTTGGTGTCAGAATTGAATTTACATATAAAATAGATAAACAACAAGGACCTACTATATAGCACAGGGAACTGTATTCAGTCCTTTGTAATGGCCTATAATGGAAAAGAATCTGAAGAAGAATCTATATATGTGTATGTAAAACTGAATCACTTTACTGTACACCAGAAACTAACACAACATTGTAAATCAACTATACTTCGATTAAAAAAAGAATTGAATTGAACGGACACCACCACCCAATGGGATGGAGTCAGAACGGCCTTTTCTCTGTTCGTCCTCTACAGAAACTACACCCTAGTCTAATCACTAGAAGAATCCCAGTAGAGGTCACCCTACCTGACCAGGACTCCCCCAAGCTGTCAGGGTCACTAGAAATCAGGCAAGACTGAGGAATGGTCGCAGTCAAGGGAGCCTAAGGCGACACGGTGGCTCATGTCACGTGGCTTCTGGAGTGGGATCCGGGAGGGGAAAGGACATTACTGAAAAGCTCAAGAAATCGATTGAATCAACTATGGACTTGAACTAATAACGTATCAATATTGGCTCATTAATTATAAAAAAAGTGGACAGTACTGACACTAATAGGGGAAGTATGGGATTTCTTTCTACTGTCTTTGCAACTTTGCGAGAAATCTAAAACTGTTCTAAAAGATGAAGTTTATTTTAATAATCCAAACAGCAATCATGAAGCATAAATATCTCAGACAGTGACACCCTGCCTATTACTGCAAGTTGCTTTTAAGAATGAACAGATGCTGGTCACTCTAGAACCCCCGGGGCCGGGCCCAGGGGCCGTGCCCTCACACCACATGGGACACAGGTGAGCTGCCCACCCTGGGTCTAACCCCAGAATGAAACTGACTTACAGGTGGTGTGAGTCTCAGACGGTGGGAATGGGGGTTAATGCTTGCTTGCTGATGTAGTGAGGGATAATCTTTGAGACCCCAAGGACTGACAGTCTGGTCTTCTCAGGGAAAAGGAAGGGGCCTGAGAGACCAAGAATCCGGTTTTCCCAACCATCACACCTGTGGCTTTCGTTTACCTGTACCCCTGAGCTGTTGGCCTCACCCCGAAACCCATAATCAAATGTTCTCTAAGAACTTCTCCGTGATAGCTGTCTTCCTCTGCAAGGATTAAGTGAATATCAAAGCCTAAATGGCATTTGGAAAAATCAACTATAAAAATACATATACGTTCAAATCTGATCAAAGCATAAATAATAAATGCCAACAATGTGGACATACAATGAGATAAAGTGCACTGCTCATTTAGGCAAAACTACTGACAATTAAACAAATGTACCTGAATAAAATTGACATCAGTACTGGCTAACGTAAGAGGTCACAGAAGGCTGCTGGATTTCTCATTGCATCCTCAAAGAAATAACTGAAAACAAGAAATGTCAAAAGAAAGATGGTATAAAAATTCAGAGAACAAAGTTAGGAGATCATGGCTCCAGTGTAAATCTGTAGCCATAATCTTACATGTAAATAATGAATTAAAATGTAAAATCTGTGGTTACCTCTAGATCACTGACACTAGGTTATTTATACTGATTGCAGCTTCTAATGGAAGTAAACATGGCTATTTTTAAATAGGAAAAAAAAGGAATCAATTCTCATTTGGCGGAAGAGCTTTGAGGTGGTTCTTCCCAAAGGGAGGAGGATGGGTCACATGTCTCTCAAGTTCCCTTTCAGCGGGTGACGCTGTGATAAACACTTACTGTGGTGAGAGAAGGGCGGTTCACCAAAGCACGCACACTGAGGCCACATTCACCCACCATCTTTAGGAAACGAAGCAGATTGCATTTTTCTAAATACCTAATACTCGGATTTGAAGCATGAGTCTTTCCCAAATGCATTCTGCTGAGTGCACATGGGGCGAGGTAGGGGTCACTGCTAGAAAACGGGGAGAAGGTCCAAAAATGCCTCTCTTAGAACACTGGGATTCCAAAAGGTTCCTTTACTCACATGGAAAGCCACCAGAAACAGGAAAAAGAATTCTAACCTCTGAGCTGAGAACAGTGGGACCACAAAGGGGCCGGGGAAGAACCTTAGAAGAGGACACTGCAAATGGAGCCCTGGGGCCTGGCAGGCAGCCTGGCCAGCTGTCCGGAGGGTTCCAGACCCTGCCTGGAGACCAGGCACGTGTGGGTGGCTTGCCTCCTCTGGGGTCACCCCACCCGCTCTGCTGACTCCACATGGACGTCCATGGCCTCCGGCCTTTGGGGGACACCAGGCAGCCTGCAGGCCCAAGTTTCCCGCTTCCTCTAGCAGCCATATCCCTCTTTCCCGATTTGGATGATTTTTTAGTGATGACATTTTCCCCACAGTTTTGTCCATTTTCTCTTTCTTTGTGTGTGTAGGGGGGGTAACCGGGTTTTTTAATTTATCTTTAATGGAGGTACTGGGGATTGAACCCAGGATCTGGTGCTTGCTAGGCATGCCTTCTACCACTGAGATACCCTCTCCCCATTTTCTCTTATTCCCCCCACAAAATAAGCAAAAATATGAGTTTTCAGATGTTATCTTATGTTGAATTGTGTCACCCCCAAATTCTACGTTGACATCCTAACCCCCAGTATCTCTGACTGTGACTTTGTTTGGAAATAGGATCGTTGTAGATGCCATTAATTAAGTTGAGGTCATACTGGAGGGTGGGTCTGAATCCAATATGACAGGTGTCTTTATGACGAGGGTAAGTGTGGACCAAAGACAGATGTGAACACGGCAAGATGCAGGCAGAGATAGGGTGATGCGACTAAAAGCCAAGGAAGGCCACGGCCGGCCGGCAGACCACCAGGAGCTCGGGGAGAGAGGCCTGGAATAGGTTCTCCCTCGTGACCCTCAGAAGGAATCCAGCCTCCTGACACCTTGAGATCGGACTTCCGGTTTCCAGGACGGTGAGGCTCTCACGTTTTGTATTTAAGCCCAGTTTGTGGCTCTGTTGTAAGAGCCCTACCTAGCAAGCCAACACAGCCTAGAATGTTTAAAAAAAAAAAAAAAGCCTAGTTTTACACAGATGATCCAGCAACTTCCCTGGGACATAAAAACCCAGAAAAAAAGTGAGGAAGGCCTCAGGGGGCCCGTGTCACTGTCACACTTCAAGGTGCCTGTACATTCCTCACGGGAGGCCCTGGGCTCGGAGGGGTACCCAGCCCTCTGCCAACAGTGCTTTCTCTCAAGATGGTAAGACTTTTATAGCCACTTCCCTTCCAGTACCAGTCAGTTCCGCAGGCATGTTTCTGTAGTCAAAGGATGCTAAAGGCCGGCTGATACAGTCTATGCTATTAGGTTGAGCATTTGAACAAAATATCAAATATTATAATAGAGCTTTAAGCTGAATTTCAATTGAGTTGATACAGTTTACTATTGACATTTAAAAGTCATCTTCTGGAAAAAAAAAAAAAGCAATGTGTGACAGATATAGTAAACAACCTTATGGTTACTGCAGGAAAAGGGGGTGAGAAGGGATAAATTTGGAGTCTGAGATTTGCAAATATTAACTACTATATATAAAAATAGATAGAAAACATATCTGTTCTATATAGCATAGAGAATTATATTCAGTATCTTATAGTAACCTATAATGAAAAAGAATATGAAAACAATTATACGTATGTGTATGCATGACTGGGACGTGATGCTGTACACCAGAAATGGACACATTATAACTGACTGTACTTCAATTTTTTAAAAAAGGATTAAAAAATAGTTAAAGACATCCTTTGGAGTAAAGCAGAGATGGCTTCATCTCCCACGGACAGTAGGGACTCACTTCCTTTTTCCTGCATGGGAGCCACCCTTTGGGACTTGCTTGATCAAGAGGATGTGACCAGGTGACACTGTGGGATGCAGGAGGCAGTTTCCTCCCAAACCTCCTAGTGCTACAGAGTCCAAACTCATTCTGCTCATCACACAACAGGCCAATACAAAAGGAGACAAGGTGTTGGGGCAAGGAATAGTGACTTTATTTGGAAAGCCAGCAGACCAAGAAGATGGGGGACTAATGTCCTAGAGAACCATCTGCCCCAAGTCAGAATTCAGGCTTCTTTTATACTAAAAAGAGGAGGGAGTGTGGTTGGTTGTTGCAGACTTCTTGAGTGTTGGAATTCTTTGTTCTTATAGCTGTTCTAGGGCAGGGGAGGGGAGTGGTCCCTGTAAACCTCCAAAAAGACATATATTATTTTCTATTCTGCAACTTTTTAATCTTTATGTGAATGGAAAAGTGTTATACTCTTAAAGGTCAGAGCCTTGAGAATGGGCTTTCCTGTCTATTTCAGGCTCTAGGCAACATTCTTTTACCAAAGATGCAGAACCAGCCTGACTAAGCACAGGAAAGAGCACAGAGTTAGAATCAAAGGATCTAATATGGAGTCAGATTTGTTCTTCCTTATTACACTAGGACATTCACTGTGGAAGCGGCCAGTCACCCTGTGACGAGATCACCACGCTCTGAGGAAGCCCAAGAAGCCACACAGAGGAGCTGGGCGACAAGAGAAAGGGGTCCACAGCCCCCAGCCCAGCCACGGCACACACATGGGAGTGAAGGAGCCTTCTGAATCTTCCAGCCCCAGCCAGCAGGCCATGAAAAGGAACCAGGGGACACAGCCCAGAGCCAGAACAAGATTCCAAATAGGGCCACATCCAGCCACCTGGTACTGCTCCAGTTGCCAGTAAGACAGCCCCACTGTGCCCTGCCTGAACTCTTCACTTCCAAAGTCATGAACATCAAAAACGGGTGGTTGTTTAATGCCATAACCACTTCAAGGTGGCTTCTGGGGCAGCGAGAGCTACCTGGAACAACTTTTCTTGAAGGATTTTTTTCCTTCCAGATGCTCACAGATTTAGGTGGATTTATTAAGGTGGCTACAGTGTAAGTGAAATTCCACTAAAAATGCTTTTTAACAAACAAAGAGGACTGATGCATCTTCCCACTACAACGGGCTGCACTACCTGTCAGAACACGCCTTACGCTGCGAGCAGGCCCAGTAAAATGGGCACCTCCTGATTCCACCTCCTAACCGCTGCCCCACTGAAATGGAGACTGCGGGTAGCGGGAGAGTGTGGCCCTTCAGCAAACGAAGTGCAACTAACTCCCCTCCACAGCGGTGCTCAGAGATGTCACTGAACACGAACTTGTGAGCTCATTTCTGGGCTTCTCGGCTCTGTTTCAAGAAGGCATCGGACATGCCAATGAGAATTTGGCCCAAGACCATGGAAACATGGGTTCTTGTGACTCAGCAGGGCCATGGGTCACGCTCCCTGGCCAGAGGATATGCACAGACCCCGGCTGCAGACATGACTGATAGACATGACCAACCTCCATCTCCTCCATCTCCTCCATCCACCGCTATTTCGGAACAAGCCCAGCAGACGGCAAGTAACAATTCCGCCTTCTGCAAAACCCGCCAATCAGCATTTACCCTTCAGCATACCTCCTCTGCATAACAATTTCTGCCTCCCCTGACGTGAGTGAGAACTACTGGCGGGAAAGTTCATCCCTGACCCTCTCTCTCTCAGACACGCCCCTTTCACTTTCAGTGCACCCACCAATCAAAACTTACCTCTCAGTACCCATCATCTGCATAAGAACCCACCAATCAGCTTTGACCCCCATGCATAAAATAACCAAGTCTGTACACAGAGAGCTGGCTCCAGTCTGACTGGAGACGCCCTTCTGCTGGTTTCTCAAAATAAACCTGTCTCTGCTGTTGAGCCCTCTCTCTCATTTCTTTCTCTGACTCTTAACAGTGACAGCCCCACAGGATCTGTGAGGTGACCGCCACTGTGTCTCTTCAGAGAATCCGCCAGCCATAGAGGACAAACGTCTTCCTCTCATAAAAATATTCCTTCCTAGCATCACACTTGTCTGAACTGGGACTTCACAACAAAGGAGAGATATATATATATATATATATATATGTATATGTATATGTATGTATATATATATATGTATATATATAATATATGTATATATATGTATATGTATATATATGTATATGTATATATATATAGACACACACATACACATATACGCACATATATATTTCATTTTTGCTCTTTCTACATTCAACTTCTTTAAAATTGCAGTATAGTTGATTTGTGATGCTGTGTTAGTTTCTGGTATACAGCACTGTGGTTCAGTTACACACAGATACATATTCTTTTTCAGATCCTTTCTCATTATAGGTTATTACAAATTACTGAATATAGTTCCCAGTAGGATCTTGTTGTTTATCTATTTTATATATAGTAGTTAATATCTGCTATCCCAAACTCCTAATTTATCCCTTCCATCCCTTTCCCCTTTAGTTACCATAAGTTTGTTTTCTATGTCTGTGAGTCTGTTTCTGTTTTGTAAATAAGTCCATTTATATCATTTGTTAGAGTCCACAGGTAAGTGATATCACATGATATTTGTCTTTCTCCTTCTGACTTACTTCACTGAGTATGATAATCTCTCTAGGTCCATGCATGTTGCTGCAAATGACATTATTTCATCCTTTTATTCTAGCTGAGTAGCAGAAGACCTAAACAGACATTTCTCCAATGAAGACATCCAGATGGCCAATAGGCACATGAAAAGATACTCAACATCACTAATTATTAGAGAAATGCAAATCAAAGCTGCAATGAGGTCTCACTCCCACCAGTGAGAATGGCCATCATTAAAAAGTCTACAAATAATAAATGCTGGAGAAGATGTGGAGAAAAGGGAACCCTCCTACACTGTTGCTAGGGATGTATTTTGGTGCAGCCCATATGGAAAATAGTATGGAGATTCCTCAAAAAACTAAAAATAGATTTACCATATGATTCAGCAATCCCCTCCTGGGCATATATCCAGAGGAAACTCTAATTTGAAAAGATACATGCACCCCAGTGTTCATAGCAGCACTATTTACAGTAGCCAAGACATGGAAACAACCTCAGTGTCTATGGCCAGATGACTGGATAAAGATGTGGTATACATAACCAATGATACTTGGAGGTGTGGTATCTGCTTCGTAGATAACCTGTACCAAATCGTTTTCAAACCAACCAGAAAACCAACATGAATGTGCTTTAAATTTAAAAAGTAAACAATTTACTGCCAAGAGCAACCTGAGTCTGTCTGCACTTGGAGGAGTGCCTTTCTCAGAATTACAGCTGCACCATCTGCTCTGGGCCTCCATCAAGCCCATGTCACCCCCATTTCCACCAAGATGTCAACACAGCACCACATGTCCTGTAGCCGGTTCCTGGCAGGGCATTATTCAGAGTCAAGTCTGGCAGATGCCAAAGCCAGTGAGAACCAGGTCTGGATGGCGCTAACCTAGTGCCCCCACCCCCACCCCCAGCAACGCCCAAGTCCCCTATCTGTGCCCATTTCTCAACCTGACTCTGGCTCCAGCCTCTGGTTGGGCATCCAAGACCTCTCTTCCCCAGATCCCATGGCAAATGGCCAGAATTCTCAGGTGTGAGGCTCTTGGTTTGAAATGTCCTTAGATCGCGTTGCCTCGGTGTTAGGGGAAAATATTTTTTTAATTATGCAAGGCAAGAAAAATGAATTTGAGATTATGAATTTCCCGCAGCCTTCAAAGAAGGGTGTCATGCAGCTGCTGAAAGCAAACGAGCAAGGTCTCTATTCACTCACCCAGAGCCGGTGCCAACTCCAGTAAAGGTAGAAAGATGAGGCGACTGTGTATCTGTAAATCCATGTCCATGTAAAACCAAAGCAGAAAACAGAACGCCCTCCTGCATATCTGGGTGCAGGAAGGAGGACTATACAGGTGGTTGGTGCCCCACCAAGGGTAGGTCAGGTGGGGGGGCTCCCCCTTTCTGAAGACCATCCCCTCCTGTTTGATGCTTGTCATTCACACAGTGCAGAGGCAGAGAGGGCTGGAGCATGTGGCCAGAGGGGATAGCACCCTATTCCCTGTGGCTGAACGTCTGGACTTTGAGATCAACCCCAGGGGAGAGGAAAGCCAGAGACCAGGACTGGTTAGCATCAGAGAGGGCCTCCCTGAGCACACCCAGTCCTGGCTAGGCTCCTCCCAGACATGTCATTCACTTCCCACACCTGTCCTGAGGAGGGCCTGAGCTCACCTCCTGTGTTACAGACCGGAAACCAAGCCCCAGACAGAACAGTGGCTTCCCCAGACCTCCAGGGGGCAGTGGGAGATGTGGGATTCTGGCTCCGGGTGGCCCACTGCCTGTGCTCACACACAGTGTGTTGTGACACCTAATACTTGTGTTGACTTTGAGCAAATCCTTCAATCCCCTTGAAGTTCACACTCCTTATCTCCAGGGAGGTGGAGAAGACCCACCTCTTTGGCAAGGACACCGGGGCTACTGTGCACACGTGTGTAAAGCATCTCATGGGTGCGTGTGCAGGACCGGTGATGATAACACTGCCCTGTCAGTGGCTCTTTCTACCCTTGGTGCCACCTGACCCCCCCCTCCATGGGGCCTCAGCCAGCACTGTGGGTTTGGGCAAGGTGGCAGCAAAGCTGCTGACACGCGGTTGCAGAGAGAGACCCACAGCCCCTAGGGACAGAGCGAGTGCAGAGAAGGGCGCTTATGAGGTGCGACGGGGTTGGAAATGGAATCCCGCTGGGAAGCCTGCGGGAACAGACTGAGCATGTGGAGGGGGTGGCCGTCACCCAGGGCACAGGCCCCCAGCTCAGGGCAAAGAATACTAACACACGACCCAAAGGCAGAGACTCATTAGTGGCTGCTTCTCTAGTAGCTCCTGCCGGAAACCAGGCCCCCATCTTATCGGGCATCCCCGAGACCTGATCCCCCAACCCACTCCAACTCTAAACACCCACTCATCACATACGCAGAGCAACAGGAACCAACTGCTTTGGGGGGGGGGGGGTAACTAGGTTTACTTTAATTAACTAATTAATTTTAACGGAGGTGCTAGGGATTGAACCCAGGACCTCGTGCATGCTAAGCATGCGCTCTACCGCTGAGCTTCTCATTTTGTCTTGATTTTATTCTAGTTTTATTAATTTCTTAGTAATTAATAGTACTGAAAGCCCGCTCATGAAGAGATGAGAAATTGAGAGGGATTTTTTGTTGTTGTTTTGGGGTTTTGTAGGGGGAGGGTAATTAGGGTTACTTATTTTAATGGAGGTACCAGGGTTGAACCCAGGGCCTCCTGCATGCTAAGCACGTACTCTCCTACTGAACTATGCCCTCCCCTAAACTGCTTTCCTTTTAATAAAAAAATGCTACGCCCACCTCTTTCATTGCAGGATAAGGGCTTTCTTTCTTAAATTCCATTTTCCAAATAAAACCATCGTGAGAGGCATCGTCAATATTAAAAATTTGGATCAGAGAATGAAAGACTGATTCTGAGCACATGATGCTCTCTCACCTGTGGATTTTTTGGATTTTTAGCTGGTGAGCTGGGCCCTGCAGCCTGTGCCTGCCCCGTCTTCGACATCTGGGACCACAGGAGTGCTTTACGTTAGTGTTTTCAAGGCCCCCAAGGGTACTGCTGACATCAGCAGGAGCGGCCAAGTCCTCATCCCCCAGCTCCATCATGAACCCATCCCCTGCGGAGGCACTAAAGAAACCGGGGCTGGACTGCTAGTGACTCCAATGATGCGCTGGCGCCTGGCACTCAGTGAGGCTCCTGGCAGCCACCCAGAGGGCCCACCGCTCCATCCAGCTCCAGTGTGGATGTGAAGGGGCTGGTGAGTGCCAAGATCTGGGAGACCAGACCCTCCAGGAGGCTGACAGCATGAAGGCAGAGAAGAAAAGTCCAGGGAAAACCAGGAGGAAAAATGAGAGTAGGTTCTGGCATCTCAGGGAGTGGAGTGGGACAAAGAAACAGGTCTCAACGGGGACAGATGGAATGCGATGGCTGAGGACAGGGGGACAGGGCAGCTCGGTCTGCAGCTTGTGACATGGAGTGGGGAGGATTTCTGAAGCAAAGGCACACAGGGAATCTTGTACATGGTAACATGCTCAGCCCTTCCTCCAGTGCATGTCACAACAATATTTCAATCATTAGGTCTGAGATAAATTTAGATTTAACTTCCCAAACAATGTTTTAATGACGCCGGCGGCGGCACCCAGCAACACTCTGATTTATACAAAACTTCTAGATAAATGACTTCTTTTGACTCACAGAGAAAGATGTCTAATTAGGAAGGTTTTCGAGGATAAAGGACTGTCACTGTCCAGCAGCTACTCTCAACACTCTAAAATCAGTGTTCACATGTGAAAACGTTAGCCCTTCACCAATGGGCCACGTAAAACATGGTCCCAGGATCCCCCAAAAATGGGACGTGGCAGCCTAAAGGGCTGGATCAGAGCCTGCCCCGTCCTTCCCTGATGTAGCTGCCAGGGCCATCTCTCTACTTTTAATTTTTAAAAATCTTATACATATTTTTTCTTTTTTGGGGGTAATTAGGTTTATACATTTATTTTTAATTTTTTTGATTTTTAACGGAGGTACTGGGGATTGAACCCAGGACCTCATACATGCTAAGTATGTGCTCTACCACTGAGCTATACCCTCCCCCTGCCCCCCCCCGCCTTTAGATGTAGCTGCAAGATGAGTATTTTTGTCATAGACGATTACTCTTTACTTCGTTTTATTGTGTATTGGTTTTCTACCTGGGCATAGGTCTGAAATAGAATTTATATTAGGATAAGATATTTAAGATTCTCTTTAAGCACTGGTGTTTAACAATGTCTCTTAAGGGTTGCTTCAAAGTGACTACAAGAGAAAAGTAGTAAGATGTAAGCCTGTCAATCAGATGCAATCACAGGGACCAGAGGAACGGAGTGAAACAGCCAAAGTTCTGCAACCCCACCCAAAATGAGGGTAAAATCACCTTGTATCCAAACCAGTGCACATATCAGGTTTTCTGGTAGCATGAAGAAAGGGCTAATGAAACTGACCTGGAGGGTCACGGAAAATGTCTCAGTGGGTTCTGTGGTACAAATAGGAGTTTGCCAAGTGGACTGACTCCATGAAAGCATTTTAGGATGAGGTTAACCTGGGTAATGCATGGAGCCCTGACACAGAACACCACACCAAGGGCGCAGCAAGCTAGTCAGGAGTCTGTTTGCTAAAAAGCTTGGTGTTTCCCTCCGTAGACAGCGGAGAGGCCCAGGAGGGCACCAAGCAAAGCGGTACATTGACTAGATCTGCAGTGAGGAGGTGGATCTGGGGCCAGGCCATGATGGGGTGAGACTACAGCATTTTCTGGTCAAATGTGTTTGCAGCCTCACTGGGAAAGCTAAGTCAGATCAGTTCACCCCAAACTAACTGGACAAGAGTCATCTAATACCATGATGCGTGAGACTGGAGGAGACAGTGCGACACTAGAGCTTTACCGTTTCTGATGATTCTGTAACTCATTTTTTGTTTTTGAACACAAAAACAATCACTGTTCTAGGAAGCTACTATCATCTCCCACTCAACGTTTGTTACCTCGACTGCTGCTGATTTGCTAAAGAAACAATAATAAAAATAAAAAGACAACAGTGAAGATCTGGCCATGTTGTTGTGGAAATCACATCTGTAAGAGTTTCAATGATGGAAAAGTCCAAAACCCCAGCAGGAATTATCAGATCTATTTCAAGTTTCCCGCAGAGTCAGAGTCATGGGCTGCTTCCTCCTGTTTCTGTATCTGTCCTCCTGATTTTTATTTCTACTCTGTTTTTCCCTTATCAACTTAATACTTGACTTATTCATTATGTACACACTCCTGGGACCAGGTCAGGGCAGAGCTGAGTCACAGCCTCAAACCAGCCAGAAGCAGTTTCCCAGCGTCCTCTGTCCCAGCTAGGGAGAGTCGGTCCCCAAACCAAAAAGCGGGTTATGCCAGCAACTATGATAAATGCTCCCCAGGAGTGGAAGGGCCTTCCTGGCTATGGCAGGGTCACTAAAGTCTAGCGTTCCTAATTTCCAGTCCGCTACTTTCCCATCACACTGGCTCTGCCTCACTTGTCTTTTAGTGTCTTTCTTTGTTCATTCATTTGTACGTCTGTGCACCTATTTGTTCTTCCAACGTTACACCGATTCATTCATCAAATGCACATGGAGCAGGCACTGAAGACATGGCCTCTCATCCAGCTGAGCTGGAAGGCACTAGGCCCAAGGCAGCCTGGCCTCATGTTGGGTAACATGTGGGCTCCACGAAGGCTTTGCAGAGGTGGCCCCAGGCAGGACTGGAGAACCAGAAGCTGTCACTTCCACAATCTGCAACGTGGGCTGATGTGTGTCAGGCACAATCCAGACCCGTGCCTGCCATCTTTAAGTTACGAAGCAGGCAGAGAGGCGAGGAGGCAAAGATACTGACTCTCATGCTGAGCGCTAGAGGAAACAATCAGGGGACATGATGGGGAGTCGGGGGGCCTTACGTGGAAGGGGTGGCGGCTCCTGGGCCTGGAACCTGCATAAAAGGAGCCAGTGAAGCACATTCCAAGCATGAAGGGAAACCTTGGAAAGTTCCAGAAACTGTCAGGAGGCCAAAGGAGCTGGTGCTCGGGGCATCACTGGATGGGGTCAGCAGCTTGGGCAGAGCATTGTGGACTAAGGAGAGAAATCTGACTTTTCCCCACTATGTGATGAGAAACCACTGAAACATTTCAGAAGACACAATGATAGGACCTCATTTATATCTTTAAGGAAGCACACAGGTCAGGCGCCCATGCTCCCATGAGGGTTGGGCAAGTAGAAAAGGCCTCCTCTTCCTGAGATCACGCAGCAGAGTCCAGCTGTCACTCCTCAGCTGCGCCCTCCCGTAGGACAGAAGGGGTCATGGGTTCCATGCACCTTAGTCATGTCATCTTTAAGGTCTAACAATGCAAACTTTTAGTTCCACTGAAATGCAGTACAATTGCAGGCTTTTCCATTGTGCATGTGATGTAATTTATCAACCCAGTCCTCTGTGGATGGTGGTTTTGGGTCTTGTGCACCAGATACAATGTTGCAATGAGGTATTACTTCCTAAGGGCACAGGCCCACCTACAGGATCAGTAGCAGAGCTGGGATTCCTGGGCAAAGAGTAAATTAACCTCTAGTTGGTTTACTACCGCCAAATCATCCCACCCCAGAGGCGGTACCATTCCACACGCCTATTAGCAAAGTAAGAGCTGGCCTGTTTCCCCACATCCTCATCAAAAGATATGTGGTCCAACTTGTGGGTTTTTGCTCAATCTGACAGGTAAGACATGGTATCTCCGTGTTGTTTTAATCAGATCTTCTGTTCCCACTAGTGAGGTTTATAATGTTTTCACGTGATGAATGCCCATTTGATTCTCTTTGGTTGTGAATTCTGTCCACGACCATTTTTCTTTTGGATACATCTGGTCCTTTTCTTGTCAATTTCTATGAAGTAGGTACATTCTGTGATCTGAGTTAGAAACATTTTTCACAGTTTGATATTTTGCTTTTCAATGTACTTGCATTTTAAAGTTATTTATTTATTTAGCCACACAAAAAGCTTTTTACTTTTGTCACATTAAAACGAGTTTTTTTTTTGTTTTTTTTTTTTAGAGCTGCATAGAATACTTTTTGACTTGGTAAAAAGGAATAGGGAAGTTCTTTGGCCCAGATTTGGATAGATGTCTATGTGTATTGTTAAGTAGGAAATGCTCCTTTTTGTGTAAGAAAGAAGAGAAAATGGGAATCTATGTTCTTATTTGCTTTTATTTTCATAAAGAAACTGTGATAGTTCTTTTATATGTCAACTTGGCTAGGCTTTGGTGCCCAATTGTTTGGCCAAACATCAGTCTAGATGTTGCTGTGAAGGTATTATTTAGATGTGATTAACTGAAATCAGTGGACTTTGAGTAGAGCACATTTCCCTCCAGAATGGAGGTGGGCCTCATCCAATCAGTTGAAGGCTTCAGAGCAAAGACTGAGGTTCCCCAAAATAGAAGGAATTCTTCTCAAGACTGTAATGAGAAACCCTGACTGTATTTCCAGCCTCTTGTCCTGTGGAATTTTGTCTCAAGACTACAACACATCAACACTTACCTGAATCTCTAGCGTGCAAGCCTGTCCTATGGACTTTGGACTTGCCGGCCCCCACAATCACATAAGCCAATTTCTTAAAATAAATCTCTCTATATATGTCTATAGATAGATATATAGAAAGACAGACACAGATACACATATACATGTATATACTTACATATGCATATATATACACACACAAACACTATTGGTTTTATTTCTCTGGAGAACCCTGACTCACAGGAATTCTAGGGGAGATTCCACAAGAAATAAAAAAAATAATTGGGTGTAGGAAGGACAGTGGATATTGACTGGGATGAGATCAAAGTGGAAATTCTCAGTTTAGACCTTGTTATACTTAGAAATCCTAAACCATGTAAATATGTTACCTACTCAAAATAGAATACAAAATTTAGGGCAAAGTCCACTTTCAGATAGTAACTAAATGTCATATAAATTAAGGAAGAAAGGTCATTTGTTACACATAAATTTAAGATACATAAAAGGGAATTATCTAGGTTTATTCAAAAGATGAATTCCTGAAGAAGACAAGTTTTTAAAGCACAGAGATGGAATTCTTTTAAGTGTGACACTAGATACCATATTTTAAAAATATACAGTATCCTAAGAATCGCAGAGAGGAACACGAGGTTGGGAAAGAGTGGTACCCGGGACTGGGCAGGGTCACCCGGGGCTGGGCGCATCCACATCAGGTGGGGGCCGTGTGCCTCTGCTTTCTGCACCGGTCCCTTCTGCCGCCAAAGCGCTGGCCAATTCCAGCACAGGAGGGTCGAGGCCCTGGGGGACAGCAGTGCAGAACACCACTGAATGATCTGGGGCAATCAAGATCCCTTGCTTGGAAGGACAACCTTGCTCCATGCCCTGAGGTGCTGCCTCCTGTCCCAGCTCACCTTCCTGGCCCCTCACATTGCTTCTGTGTCTTGGGCTTTGCTTTGGAGATCATCTGAAAATAACTCCAAGGTGGAGAGAGGTCTTTGGAATCCAAGATACCCAGGAATTGCAGTCCCTATTCTTATTTATATCCCCAGGCGTCCATGCTGATTATGTCCACCTCCTGCCCACATCCTTCCATGGAGGCAACTGCCCATGAGATACATCCCCTGGTGAGGCAGAATAGCGACAATAATAGTAGCAGACGCTTATTACTGGCCAGACATGGATGTAAGCACCTTCTTATTAACCATGTTCATTCTCACCACAACCCCGTGAATTACCATTATTGTTCCTGTTTTTCAGAGCGGGAAACCGAGGCACAGAGCAATCAACTACATCTTAAAGGTCTGCCAGCTGGCGGACAGCGAGGGCAAGGACTGACTCCGAGCGGGTGTACTCCAGAGCCTGTGTTCTCCACATGGAGCCATCCCATATCCCACATGACAAATGCCAAGATGCGGACTTCTGTAATAGAAACGAGCAAATCTGACTCCATGTTAGATCTGTTCCTCTGGCTTGAACACTGTGTCCTGTCTCCTGGCCTGAGTCATGCTGGTTCTGTACTTTTTGTAAAAGAATGTTGCCTAGAGCCTAAAATATACAGGAGAGCCTATTCTCAAGGCTCTGACCTTCAAGGGTATGATACTTACCCATTCAAATAGAGATAAAAAGTTGCAGAACAGAGAGTAACATTGGTCTCCTTGGAGGTTTATGGGAACATGGTGACCTGACCTATGCGGACAGCTGTAAAAACAAAGGATTCCAATACTAAGAAGTTTGTAACAACCAACTGTAACAGAAAAAGAACAAATCTGACTCCCTATTAGATCTGTTCCTTTGGCTTTAACCCTGTGCCCTGTTTTCTAGGCTTAGTCTTGGTGGTCCTGCACCGTTTGTAAAAGAATGTTGCCTTTAGCCTGAAATATACAGGAGAGCCTATTCTCAAGGCTCTGGCCTTTAAGGATATTAACACTTTTACACTTATATAAAGATAACAAATTGCGGAACAGAAAATAACATTTGTTTTCTTGGAGGTTTTACAGGAGCATAATGACCTGACCCACCTGAACAGCCGCAAGAACAAAGAACTCCTACACCAAGAAGTTTGCATCAACCAACCACACCCCCTCCCCTTTTTTAGTATAAAAGGAGCCTGTATTCCGACTTGGGGAAGATGGTTCTCCAGGACATTAGTCTGCCATCTTCTCGGTTTGCCGAATTTCCGAATAAAGTCACTATTCCTGGCCCCAACAGCTCGTCTCCCAATTTACTGGCCTGTAGTGCGGCGAGCAGAATGAATTTGGACTCGGTAACAATTTCAGCCTCTGCTCCCCAACCCCATCAGGCAGCTCAGGGGTCTCAGACACCCTAGGCTCCCACCTTCAAATGGCTACATGGTCCATTCCCATCTACCTGGAAAGAGGAAATTTATTTATTTTTAAGTTTTTTATGCATATATTCATTTTAATACTCATTTTCTTTAGAGGTTACTACAAGATATTGAATATAGTTCCCTATGCTATACAGAAGAAACGTGTTGTTTATCTATTTTATATATAGTAGTTAGCATCTGCAAATCTTGAACTCCCAATTTATCCCTTCCCACTCAAGATATTTTTATTTAAAGAAAACCTTCCTTAAGAATTACACATAAAAAAGTACTCAGAATAAGAGACGAACAGGGAGAGACATCTGGGAGGCAACTATCTGGAAGTGGAGGAATCCCAGGCTGAAAACATCACTATAGGTCTGCACCAAGAGTACATTTTGGCAAGACTACCTTATCAGTTCACACGCAAAAGAGCAACAGTCCCTCAGACACAAGCCATCCTGGTTCTTGAAATAAAACTGCAAACTCAAAGTGGCATCATGGGAAACACATCAATTTTTGCAACTGTTTTTGGGATATTTTCAAGTGGATAAAGAGATTTTCAGGGCAGTCTATGAGAACAGTCCATTGGGGAGGTCTACAAAGCTCCTCATGAAGTTTCCAACCAGGGTTATTTTGACACAAGCCTAGGCAGAAACCCCTTTTGTCACTTATGACTTCTAATTAGAATTCTACTTGTCTGTCTCTCTGGTCATTCCTAATAGACTGATCAACAATGTGATCTGACTTCGCTCATCTTGGAACCCATGCAGTAAGTCACGTGGACCTGCCAAGGGCTGGGATAGTGACGTGCATCTGTCGATAGGTAGCTGCCAATCGGCAGATTAAGGCAGGTGACGGGCCAGGAACAAGAATATAAGAATCTGCACTGGGGAATCAGAGTCATAGAAAACCAGGTCTGAAATCCAGAAAAGCAGAAAGAGGTGATACTAACAAACAGATACCAGAGTTGGGGAACAGAGCCCAAATGTGGGCTCTGGGGAGGAAGGATGGGCTGGGGATGGGGGTGGGGTGGGTGACACTAAGCTCTAACTGTTACCTGGAACAGCTCAGGGCAGAGAGCAGCCAGAAAACACCAAAGTTCCCAGAAGTACCTTCTTTCAAGTCTTTAAAACACATCACACCGTTACCATCTCAGGGCTTTTGTGCCTCAGCCCCTCAGCATCCTACAGCTGCCTCTGAGCACTCTTCACACCTCGAATTGGTGCTCTTGCTTTCTGTCTGATCTCCTGCAGCCCATCCCAGTATGATCTTACCTCTCTTGTTCATCCCTGCATCTGAACACCTGAGTCTTGACCAGAGACACCTCTGGTAAAAACACTGGCTGGCCGAATGAACAAATGAGATCCATTTCACAGGCAAACCCCTGCACACCCACCCACTTCTTAGTGATACTGAATGCAACTGGGGAGGGAAAATAATACAATTATGAGACAGGCTGGCACCTGGCACCTGGGACCCTGTGCTGCAGTGCTGGCTGGCACCCAGAAAAACATCTCCTCGAGCAACAGGATACAAAGAAACTATAAGGGACTAAAAATAACTACATGCATGTGCAGTTGGGGCAAACTATGATCAACAAGATAGAAGAAGACCAAAAACCCAACTGGCATTTCTGAGGAGTCTACAGCAAAAGCAGGGTACCACACATGATCTCTGAACGTAGCTCCACCAAGATGGTGTGAAGACCACTTACGCCATTCTCTGGACCCACCCCTACCCTCACCCCACTTAAGGAATCAGCCCACCCTCTTCAAAGAGCAAAACAGGTCACCTGTTTCTTATTTTTGCTCCCTCCTGCTGCACATGTCTCAGTAAAGACTTGCCTGAATTTCTTGTCTGGCCTCTTGTCAATTTCTATTGATTAAGTAATCCAAGAACCCTGGTAGGTAACAATTATATATAAATCTAAACACAAGCTGGGAAAAAATGCCTCCTGTAAGTTAAATGGTGTTAATGAAAATGTAATAGTCAATATTCTTTCCATATCTAGCCTCTGAATTCAGATCAAGCCAACAAGATCATTAAGTCCCTTAGACTTAATTTGAGAGCTTCAGCTCAAATATCTTATCAAATGCAGTTGCAATGAATAAAAAACCAAGTTGGAGGAGCAGGGTCCCTGTGATGGGACCACGAGCAGCAGCTCTGGCTGTTCAAAGTTCTCCCAAGTGTCACGTGCTCAGCTGGTGCCCCTCCCAGAGCAGGTGAGCCACTGGGGCTGCTGTCATACTGCTGCTGCGACGTCTGCTTTCCCAAGCTTTCCCAAAAATCTCATCAGGCTCACACTTAGTCAGCACAACTCCCTTTGCCCTGCAAAACCTGCTCCCACCAGGAAATGCCAGAAGAGTGTGCTCCTTTCTGAACAGTACCCAAAAAAACAAAATCCTACCACACATCCCCGTATTAAACAGAGTAAAACGCAAGGACTCGGTTTTATACCCATACAACTGCAAAGACAAAACAAGAGTCAGACTGTGAAATCCAGATTAACATACCTATTGAAATACACAGAACAGTTTAATCAGGAAATTTACAAGCTGTATTGCATACAAATTGGCATCAATCATGAATACATGAATTTTGGCTTTTTATAGTTCATGCACAGGACTTATTTACACAGCACACTGACAAAGAAAAATGTAAACTAACGATACAAATGATAACACAAACTGGAAGCATCCCAAGCTGCCAGATATAGGAGGAATGCAGTGTTTTTAACTTCCTAGAACATGAAAAACTTACAGTGGTAACAATTAATTCACAGCAAGGCAAGAGGGGAGGAAACAGCAGACCAATGCAGAATCAATTATGACCTGTTTTCCACTTTCCGCATACACTGAAGACCATCTTACCTCTGACCAGAGACATCTCTGTTTAAGGCTTCCCCATATTTGGAAAGACAAACACAGCCAACCAAGCTATAAATGATTTATTATTTTATGCAACTTTTCAAATTAAGAGACCAAATTCATTCATTTATTTTACAAAATCAGGTGTGAAGACATATTGCCCACAGTTGATGGATTAAGAAACTGAGATTTAAGTATAGTATTTTATGTTATGGCTATAACCAACAGTGAATGTAAAGACAGCATACAGCCTCATTACATGATAGTTATCCATTAAATAGAAAGTCAAGTATAAATGAGCAAAGAGGAGAAATCAATAAATGATAATGCAGTCATAGATTACTTGGTGGCATGGACATACCCACTAGAAAAATTAAAATCAAATTATTAAAATTTCAGCCCCTGAGGATCAGAGGTAGCAGAGGCAGAGAAGGAGGAGTGGAGGAAAGTGACCTCACTGTTAGCTCTTCTGGACCAGATTCGCCACCAATTTTCCTACTGAGTTACTTGCCTCTTACATATTAACCTGTTGCTATTTAGAATCTTCTGCCCATGAACCCTTTCCCAAATACACGTCTGACATACATCTTCACCCCATTAGTGGCTTAACTTTTACCTTTTACCTTTATGGTGTTTTTCTGAAGCACAGAACCTTTTCAGTTTTAATATTTTCCTTTACGGTGTATCTTTTCTTTATGCTTTTTGTGTTCTTTTACTTTTCAAATCTGTCTTTAATTCACACTGGATTGACTTTTCCATCTTGTGTGAGGCAGGGTCTCACTTTGTTCTGTACCTTTTTTCATGTGGATGCCCAGTTGTACATGTGGCTTTTGTTGAATAGCCATCCATCCTTGCCCAAACAATTTAAATAACATCATTTCTGTGATCAGCCAAATCTAATATTCATAGGTGTGTCTGGGCTCTCTATTCTGTTCTACTGGTCTATTGGATTATTCCTATACTAACACCATACCATTTTAATTACCATGGCTTTAAAATAAATATCTCAGCATCTGGTAGAATAAGTCCTACTTGCTAGAGCTACTTCAAAGATGGCTTGGCTATTCACAGATCTTTTACACTTATGTATGAATCTTGTGATGAGCTAATTAAGTTTTACCAAAGAAAAACAAATCCCTCTGCTAGATTTTGATAGGAATTGCACTGAAATCATAGGTTAATTTACAAGGACTTTCATCTTTATAACGTCAAACTTCCCTCACTAGAATATGCCCTCTTTTCATTTTATCAGGATTTGAATGTCCCTCAATAAAAGTCTTATGTATCTTTTATTAAATTTAGTCATAGCTTTAAATTAAATTTTTGAAATACAATTTTCAAACTGGTTTATGTTATTAGGCTAAATGCTTTTTGGTCTTTGTAATTTGATCATACCTTATCTTCTTATTGGTTCTAGTAGTCTGGAGGTTTTCATGGATTTTCTATGTAGATAACCAAACAGTATATAAGTAGAGATTTCTAATTCCTTTACTTATAATTTACTTTTTTCTTATCTAATTGCACTGGCTAGTGTCCCCAAGGACAAAATGAATAGAAGTGATGACAGCAGGCAGTCCTGTATTGTTCCCTGTCTAATTTCAAACATTTCAAAAAATATATAGCAAATGCTGTAGGTTTTTTTTGCTAGATACGCTTTAACAAGTGAAAGGAGTTCTTTCTATCCTCGTTTTTATATTATGAATTTGAATAAATGCTTCTGCAACATTTATTGAGAAAATTACATGGCTTGCCATCTTTAATTTTTAATGTTGGAAACTGATGGATTTTAAAAGTGAACCCAATCTTTCTTCCCTGAAATAAACTGTATTTAAGTTTTTAATGCATTTTAATATAAATTTCTATAATTTGCTATAATTTTTTTGGCCACCTATGCTCATGAGTGAAACTGGCTTATAATTTTCTTTTCCTTTTTTACTTTCCTTGACTAGTTTAGCTATTATGTTAATCCAGATTAATAAAATAACTTGAGTAGTTTCCTCCTCTTTTTCTATTACTGTTCCTTAAGTTTTGCTAAAAATCACCTGTATCTAAGCCTGGGGTCTATCAGGGAACAGGGAGATTATGAACTCCAATTCAAGTTCTTTAACAGTTATTGCTCTATTTGGGTTTTCTATTTCTACTAAATCTTTGTTTTATTTATTTATTTATTTATTTATTTTTAAATTTTTTTAGCTTTAACATTTTTTATTGAGTAATAGTCATTTTACAATGTTGTGTCAAATTCCAGTGTAACACACAATTTTTCAGTTATACATGAACATACATATATTCATTGTCACATTTTTTTTTTCACTGTGAGCTACCACAAGATCTTGTATATATTTCCCTGTGCTATACAGCATAATCTTGTTTATCTATTCTATATTTTGAAATCCCAGCCTGTCCCTTCCCAACCCCCACCCCCTTGACAACCACAAGTTTGTATTCTATGTCTATGAGTCTGTTTCTGTTTTGTATTTATGGGGTTTTTTTTTCTTTTTTTTTTTAAGATTCCACCTATGAATGATCTTATATGGTATTTTTCTTTCTCTTTCTGGCTTACTTCACTTAGAATGACATTCTCCAGGAACATCCATGTTGCTGCAAATGGCGTTATGTTGTCGGTTTTTATGGCTGAGTAGTATTCCATGGTATAAATATATCACATCTTCTTTATCCAGTCATCTGTTGACGGACATTTAGGCTGTTTCCATGTCTTGGCTATTGTAAATAGTGCTGCTGTGAACATTGGGGTGCAGGTGTCATTTTGAAGTAGGGTTCCTTCAGGATATATGCCCAGGAGCGGGATGACTGGGTCATATGGTAAGTCTATTCCTAGTCTTTTGAGGAATCTCCATACTGTTTTCCACGGTGGCTTTCCTTGCTTCCCTCTCCCACTCTTAATGATTTAGATGTCTTCTTTTACAATTTTGTGTTTATTCTTTTTGGAATTCATGATAGTTATCACCTTTCCAGTTATGAGTTTCTCATTTTTGTAGCATCTTGCTTCTTTCCTATTTAGAGTAGACATGTCAATATTTCTTTTAGCATGGGTTTAGTGTTGCTAAACTCTTTTAAAAAGTTTTTGCTTGTCTGTGAAGTTCTTTATCTCTCCTTCTGTTCTAAAGGATAGCCTTGCTGGATAGAGTATCCTAGGCTGCATCTTTTTTTCATTCAGGACTTTGAATATATCTTGCCAATCTCTTCTGGCCTGTAGTGTTTGTGTAGAGAAATCAGCTGAGAGCCTTATGGGGGTTCCTTTGTAACTCACTCTTTGTTTTTCTCTTGTAGCCATTTCTTTATCCTTGACTCTAGCCATCTTGATTATGATATGTCTTGGTGTGGGTCTGTTTGGGTTCTTCCTGTTTAGGACCCTCTGAGCCTCCTGTACTTGGATACCCGATTCCTTCTTTAGGTTTGGGAAGTTTTCAGTCATGATTTCTTCAAATACTTTTTCAATCCCCTTTGTTCTTTCTTCCCCTTCTGGAACCCCTATTATGCGTAGATTGGCACACTTTATATTATCCCATAGGTCCCTTATATTGTTTTCATTGTTTTTTATTTGTTTTTCTCTCAGCTGTTCTGATTGGGTGCTCTCTGTTGTCCTGTCTTCTAGGTCACTTATCCATTCCTCTGCATTATCTAGTCTGCTCTGCACAACCTTTAGGTCAGCTCTCATCTCAGTAAATGAGTTTACTAATTCTACTTGGTTCTTCTTTATAGCTTCTATTTCATTTTTGACATATTTTATATCTCTAAACACTATTTCTTTTAGTTCCTTCAGTACTTTGATCACTCCTTTTTTGAAATCCTGATCTAGTAGGCCATCAATGTCTATTTCCTTGATCATGCTTTCAGGGGATTTCTCTTGATCTTTTAATTGGGAGTGGTTCCTCTGCTTCTTCATATTGCTCATATCTCTCTGGCACTGTGGCCAGTGGGCAGGTGGGTCACTCCCCCTCCCGATGCTGCAGTCAGATGCTGCGCTCAGGAGAGGCAGGTGGGCGGATCGCGCCCCCCCCACCAGCACTGTGGCCAGGTGCTGCATTCCTGCCAGGAAGGCAGGTGGCTGCCCACCCTCTCCCAGCACCGGTCTGCTGCTCTGTGCAGCTGCCCCCTCCGCCTTGGGTTGGCGCTCCGTAGGTGGGCTCAGGGAAGACCGCCAAATAGCCCTGCCCCTGCTCCGTGCCAAATCTCAGCTCCTCATTTGTCTTGCCGGTGCAAGTTCTCTGAGGTGCCAGAGCAGAAAGATCCTATCTGCCTTGGGCTGTAAATAAATCTCAGTCCTGCCTAGGAGGTTGCGGAGCCCCCGGGTGCGGATTCAAAGCTCGGCCCCACCCCTACCCGGGCTCTGTGCACAGGAGGAGATGGTGGCTGTGGCTGCGCCCCGCCTCTCTTCTCGTGAGAAGCGCCAGTAACGGCACTGCAGGTCTGAGGAGACAAAGGCTATGGCACCCCTCCCACCAGGGCACACTAGCCTTGTTGCTTTTTTTTCGCAATTTATGGGGGACCGAGGTTGTTCTGCTCCATATCCCCTCCCAGCCACGGCGTGCAACCCCCTGCATTCCCCCGGGGCTGCCTCAGTGCAGCCGCTCCAGTCCTCCACCCGGCTCAGGCGGCCTGTCCCGGCCCCACCTGCCGGCTCGCGTCTCGGGCTGGGTGTCGTGGGGACCCTTTGTGCCCATTTAACTTAGTTCTGTTGGTCAAGGGGTGCTCAGGGCAGATTTGAGCCTCAGAGGCTCCCCCTCCATCCCGCTGGCCTCTCCATTGGAGAGGGGGAGACCCAGTGAATGAGCGCTAGTTCTCCTTTGCCGCTCCCTTCCCGTGGGACCGGTCCCTCACTGTTTTGCTTTTTCTTCTTTCTTTTATCCTTTTCTCCTATCAGATTTTTGGCGTCTTCGTCTTTCGAAGAGGGCGATGTTCTGTTGGAGTTTGGCAGGTGCTCTGGTTGGCTGAGTGGGTCCACAGATGTGGTAGATGTGAGTTTTGGTGTATTTGTGGGAGAGGGTGAGCTACAAGCATCCTTCTACTCTGCTATCTTGCTTCTCTCTGGGTTTTCTATTTCTATTCTATTTCTACTTACATTAATTTTGGCCCTTTTTTATTTATGAAAACTAGTCTTTTCATCTAAATTTTCAAATACACTGGCATAGGTTGCAAATAATCATATAACGCCCCAAATCCCTGTGTTGCTTTGCTATATTCCTTCTTTATTTCTCTACTGCTCATGTTTCTTTTTATCTTATTCTATAATTACAGAGACTTGTGTACCTATAACTCTAGTCGAAGAATTTTTAGCTGTTTCTATTATTCCCTGGACATCAATTTCATTATTTTTCTTTTAATCTTACTTAAATTCTATTTTTGTGGATTTATGCTTGTACTTTGATGAACAATTACAGGCATTTAAAGGAAATAATAAAGATCAGAGCAGACATAAATGAAAAAGACTAAAAAGATTATAGAAAAGTTCAATAAACCAAGAGCTGTTTCTTTGAGGAGACCAACAAAATTGACAAAACTTTAGCTGACCTACCAAGATAGAAAACAGAGGAACTTAAATTTATCTCTGGTGTTTGTAAAGTTTGAAAACAAAACTCTGAAAAGAAAAAAATAAAACCTAGAATCCCCCCACCCATAAAAAAGTTTGCAACACTCATTAATACTCAGTAAGAGGTAAAGGAATTCATCAACATTTAATTTATTCAACCAACATGGGAGTCTTCTTTGGGATGATGCTGACCTGGGCACTGATGATACTTAAGAAGTTTACCCTCCAAGGAAGAAACAGAGGGGAAGAATTAAAAGTAATGATAACATGGCTAACAATATCAACAGCATTCACGGTAATTTCTTCATTACTTACTATGTGCCAGGTACCATCTGAAGTATTTCATATGAAATTTGTTCTTCAGATGATCCCATAAGGAGGGACAGAAGGTATTACTATTATAATTTCCATTTCACAGGCGAATCCCCAGGAACGGAGAGGGTGACAGCTAGCAAGTGGCAGGTGTATGATGCAAATCATTAATAGCCACGAGCACACTACACAGTCTCAGTGTCTCCGATGGAAGTCCTATTATGTCTCTAACAGTTTCCAAAGCAGATCAGGTACTGTGACTAGTTACATGGCTTTTTTTCCCTGTTTATGGGATTACATTTTAAAGTCCTTTGGTTTCAGGAACGCGACTTCTCTCATTTCCATCTTTGCTGACTGCCTTTTGCACGTGGCTTGTCCTCTGTCATCTGTCTGACATGTATCGTCAGCTCATTCATCATCTGACAGATTTACTAACTCACTCATCCTGCTGCTGTTTACAAGCCTGTCCTTGGGCACATCCCCCGCACCCCGGCTGCCACTCATTCTGACGTGCCCACCGCCTGTCACTGTTTGCCTACGAAACTACCACTTTCCCTGGTAGCTGCTAGTCTCTAGTTTCCCAGATCATTTTCTTCCTTTTTGCTTATTAATCGCTTTGGATAGTCCCTTGAGTTTTTTTTCTTCTTGTTGCTCTAGAATGGCCATTTTGTTCTTTTGTTTATTATCACATGATTTGATCCACCCCTTGTCATTTGACAGCTTTTCAGATTCCATGAGTCAAGATACATTTGAATCTGTCTCTTGTTTCTACAGGACTAAACCCATACAGGTGTTGCTCCATGCAAAGTGACCTAGAATGTGCATGAGGGTGACACTGACAGCAGCATGGCACGTGAGTATCTGGAATAAACGCACATTTCCCTGTCATAGGAAAGAAAACCCGAGAGCAGCATCATCTTATAAAATATCACGTAGCATCATTTTTTTTTTTTTTACTGAAGTATAGTCAGTTAATAATATTGCATCAATTTCTGGTGTACAGCATAGTGTTTCAGTCATCCATATACAAACATATATTCTTTTTCACTATAGGTGACTAGAAGATACTGAATATAGTTCCTTGTGCTATTTTTTTAAAAACATTTTCCCCCTCTTTTTATTTATTTATTTTTTAATCATTCCATTTATTTTTAGTTTTTTTTTTCCTAGGGGGAGGTAATTATGTTTATTTGTTTATTTATTTTAATAGAGGTACTGGGGATTGAACCCAGGACCTCGTGCATGCTAAGCATGCACTCCACCACTGAGGTTTACCCTCCACTCCAACAGCATTTTTCCAGTACTAAAAATATATCATTTATTCCCCTCATTTACAAAAATGGTAATATGTTCTCTCCTTGGTGATTGAAAAAGCAGCTCTCCTTAGTCTCCTATGGATTAGTGCCTTTGATGGTGCGTGCATGTCTCAAAAATTGGGTCTAAGCACAACACCCACAAGAGAATTGGTCAGGAAGCTCCCCGGATACAAGCTCCTCACACCTGCGAGGGAATGAGAGGCACCTGAAAGGGTCCTGTCTGGGGAGGGTGTGTGTGTGTGTGTGTGTGTGTGTGTGTGTGTGTGTGTGTGTGTGTGTGTGTGTGTGTGTGTGTGTGTGTGTGTGTGTGTGTGTGTGTGTGTGTGTGTGTGTGTGTGTGTGTGTGTGTGTGTGTGTGTGTGTGTGTGTGTGTGTGTGTGCCCTGTGTAAGCATGTATACCTGTCAGTCTGTATCGGGATGTGAGTGCTGTATGCCTGTAAGTTTCTTTCTTTAAATATTCAAGTAAAAATTTACTCACCTTGTAAGTTAAGCCTTAATATTTTATTTAATATTGCCTCTAATTTATCACAGGAGTTACTTCTCCCCAAAATGCTACCCACAGCTGGATTGAAAGCATATTTCAGAAACATGGCCATGCTGTTTGTATAAGCAGAACACATTGTAAGTCTACTGGGGATCCAAAGGGATTTGCCTTTGTGGAATTTGAAACAGAAGAACAAGCAGCAAACGCTAGTGAGGCAGATCCAGAACCTTTAGTCAAAACAGGGAAGAGGAACAGAAGTAGCTCTGAAGATGCAGACTGCCTAAATCCCAAATTAAAAATTAACAAAATGGCTTAGAAAGACAACATTAAAAAAAAAAAAAGGCTTCAGAAGTTTGCAAAGAAAGCAAAGGTATTTCTGACATTAAGGTTCGGTAAATAACGTTTTGTTTTTTCTCATCTTTATTTTCTGTTATTTAATTTAGAATTCGAAGTCTCTACTGAAGAGGAAAAGGATACTGGAGATACAAAAGACGGATCCCTCTTGAAGCAAAAAGAAAGCGCAGGAAAAAAACATGTTTAAAGAGAGGCGTAAAGTGGGAGAAGAGGTTATACCAATACCAGTACTATCGAAGTAAGTCAGCGGTACAAATTACATTGTTGGCAACTGACACACTCCATGTATGTAGATTTCTGCACGTGAATATACATGTGTGTAAGCAAGTGAACACCCAGAGCGCTGACCACTGTAAGCTCCCCAGATGCAGGACCTCATTCAGTCGTTACAACAACCCTCGTGATCTAAATACCATGGCCGCTGTGGGGTCACTCACTGCCTGCCCTGCCGCTAGCTGCAAAGCAGGTCTTATCATGTTCCCCATCACACAGGTGAGTGAGCTGAGCCTCGTGGGGATGGAGTCACTCATCCCAGGCAGCAGCTCTCATGATCCCGATGTCATCAGTGGGGAGACTGAGGTGCAGAGGTTCAGAACCTTGCAGAAGGTCGCCCAGTGAATAAGAAATGGAGCCTGCATTCTTAACCACACCATACCACCTCCCAGTAAGAAACAATCACCATCCTTTCAAAAACATAATAAAAAGACACACGTACCTATATGTACACACACATACAACTCAAATAAGACCTTCCTATTTTAAGGGAACGGGGGCATGTTCAAGATACCAGGGGGAAAGGGGCTAATTCTAAAATAAATACTTTGATGAAACCAGAAGAAATACTGGGGAATTTTTTCTGTATCTTTCCCAGTGATAAAGAGACATTGCCTCTATGAAACATGCACAGTTTGTAATGATAGAAAAGGAAGAGATGAGAATGGCTGGTGACCATAAGGAAACACCCAAGGGGCTGCACTAAAACAGAAAAAGAGACACGCCAAATTAAACCTGCACTGAAAAGAGTAGGAAAAAAAACAATCAAAATGGTTAAAAATTGCTAAAATATTCGCTATAGAGTAGCATTCAATTTTCCCCCCCAATTTTACTAGATTTTTCTGCTTGCCCTCCAGGCCCACTGTGTGCCCTTTACTGCTGCCAGGGGACTGATCTTGATGGACCGCACCCACTGGACCCCCCTGTTCTCCAAGGAGTTCAGACCCGGAAGGGCAGTTGGGATGTTGGTTCCCTCTGCTGGACCGTGTGACC
This sequence comes from Camelus dromedarius, assembly GCF_036321535.1. Classification (NCBI taxonomy): domain Eukaryota; kingdom Metazoa; phylum Chordata; class Mammalia; order Artiodactyla; family Camelidae; genus Camelus; species Camelus dromedarius. Next base: position 4,912,084 of record NC_087464.1, read on the forward strand.
TGTCAGTGCCTGCCTTCTCTCTAGGGGGCCCCTTTGTAGGTATCTGACGCTCTCTCCAGGCCCCAGGGCCACTCCTTCCCTCTGCCTGTCAGGCCCTGGGGCAGGTGTAAGAGCTCTGGGCTGGTGCTGGCCCTGGCTGCCTCGCCTTCCCCTGCTGGGCTTCTTTTAGCTCTGCCCTCACTTCTGTAAATGGTCTCCCCTTTAACCTCACCTTACCTACTTTGACCACAGGCAGAGCTCCTCTTTATCGTGCTTCACAGATACTCCACTTTGTACAAATTGCAGGTTTGCGGAGACCCTGCGTCAAGCAAGTCTATTGGCATCATTTTTCCAACAGCATTTGCTCACTTCATGTCTGTGTCATGTTTTGGGAATCTCATAATATTTCAAACTTTTTCACTGTTACTGTATTTGTTCTGGTGATCTGTGATCGGTGATCTCTGATGTTACTGTTGCAAAAAGATAATGACTCCCTGAAGCCACAGATGATGGTGAGCATTTTATAGCAATAAAATATTTTTTCATTAAAGTAAGTACATGTTTTTTTAGCCATAATGTTATCGCACACTTAATAGACTGCAGTGTAGTGTAAATATAACTTTTACAGGCCCCGGGAAATTAAAAAAAAAATGTGTGACTCGCTTTACTGCAATATTTGCTTTATTGCAGTAGTTTGGAACAAAACCCACAGTATCTCCAAGGTCTGCCTGTCTGTCATCTGTTTCCTGCTGGATCCTAAAGACCACAGAGTACGCAGAGCGCCAGGCATTCCCCGAGAGAGAGTCCCTAATCTGTCTTACAAACTGGTTCTGGATGATAATTTGAGTTTAAGTGTTCCACTTACTTTAAAAATAAAGTTTAAAATAACCAATGAAGCTAAACTTGAGAAACATTCTTGAGAATGCCAAAAAAGGGGATAGAGACATGAAAATAAAGAGGAAAAAAAAATCTCACACTTGTAGGAGATTAAAATGACCAGTAAGACGTGTTTCCAGAGAGGAACTGAAAACAAATATTCCTGTTCTCATGATAGAATGAAATTTACATTGGCCTCAGAGGTCTCCTCAAATTACTAATGCCAGAAGAAATGATTACTCCAGAATTCTGAATCAAACCCAACCATTCTTGTGTTGAAAGTAACAGATGCTACTTTGGTTTACACGTGGTCTGAGGAATATACATCGCCATGAACCCAACCCAAAGAGATGAACAAAAATTCAGATTACAGGAGTCCTGAAGTCACTCATTACATAACCAACCAGGGAGTGAAACCACCAGGCAAATAAAGCAGAGAAAGCTACACAGCCTGAACCTGAATATGAAATGAAGACACGAAGAGAGTTTCACATGCATAGAATCAAAACTGCTAACACCCATTCTCTGTAAGGAGATTTTATAATCAACTTCTCTGGTGGGTATAACTCCACTCCAGTGAACTATTCTCTAGTTCCATAGCGATGGTGATCACACAGGCATTTACTTTCCTTAAACTATTTTTGAATTCTTCATCAGGCAAATTGCAGCTGTCCCTTTCTTTGGGGTCACAGTTACTGTAAAACGTTGTGTTCCTCTGGTGGTGTCGCGTTTCCCTGATCTTTCCTGTTCCTTAAAGTCTTGCGTTGCTGTCTTCACATTTGAAGAAGCAGCCTCCTCTTCCAGTTTTTACGGAGGGGCTTCAGGAGAGAAAGACCTCTGTCAGCCTGTAAGGATTCTGAAGATTTCTCGGAACTTTTCTACTGATACGCATGCTCCACACTTCTTGTTCCCTCCTGGGGGGCAGGATTAAGGCTGTTCTCCTCTCGATCCTGCAAAGCTAGCCCAGGAACTGACAGCCTCCTGTTTGCTTTCCCTGGGAGAGTTTGTGCTTGTTTGTGTGCTTTCTCCCCATCCCACAGAGTCGGGCCAGCTGTCTGTGCACACTCACTGCTCTCTGCAAAGGCTTGTACTTGCCACCCCCGGGGGCACACACAGGAAGCCGGCCACAGGGTGAGGGATGTGTGGGTGAGCCATGTGGAGCACTGGGGGTGCCTGAGGGCCGGCTGTGGGGATCTGCAGGCCAGGCACCTGCAGCGGCTCATGGGCAGGCTTCCTGATGGAGTGTCCTCTGATGCTCTCCGAGAGCCCTGACTCTGTTCTCCCAGGCCCTCCCCATGGCCAGGCTATGCAGCATGCCTCAGTATTCCGATTGGGCCAGGTGAAGTGGGTCTCTTTGACAGCATCCTGCACAGCTGGGGAAGCCACTCACATGCGCTCATTTCCCCTTGAGGGGGACATCATGGGCTGAGAAGGCTCTCATGGCACTGAGCTGTGCCGCCCTGCAGGAGGGGTGGGGCAGGTAAGGTGAGCCTGTTCCTCTTACAGTCTTCAGTGCATCCAATCTCAGACAGTATTTGCTCCAACAGTGTGCTCGGACTTCTCTGCTGGAGTCCCAGACTTTCATAAAGACACTCTCTGCCGGGGGGAATTGTCAAAACTGGGTGCTCTTTGGGGGAAGGTGGTGGAAAACCCTTAATCTGCCAAATTGATGATGTTACTCTAGGAAGGACTTCTGAATGAAAGATAACCCACATCTAGGCACAAAAACTGACAGAGTGATAGGGACTAATACATAAAGATAACCATAAAAAAAAGTGAGACGGTAAGTCAAAACCTGGAAGGAGATAATTTCACATGCTTAACAAAGAAATAGCCCCCAAAAGATATAATGTAGAGAACTCGTACAAGTAAGTAAGAAAAGGATAAAACCATAAAACGGATAAAGCATATAAACTCACATATCACAGAAGAGGAACTGCAAGGGCCAATAAAGACTGAAAGCTGACCATTTCCATCAGGAATAAGATAAATGCAAATCAAGGCGATGAATACTATGTTACACCCCCCAGACTGGCAAACTCGAAAAATCAGGCCCCGTGAAGCTCTAGAGAGAATGCAGAGCACTGCTGGATACCTACATTAGTACAGATGCTTTAGGAAAACCATTTGCCATTACTCCATAAAAGTGAAAATGTGCCTTCCCCATGACCAGTGAGTCCACGTCTCAGTACTTAGCCCAGTGCAATCCTCGCCCATGGGCATGAGGAGACTGGCATCCAAACATTCACAGCAGCTCAGTTCATATATAACAAAAAACCAATGTCAATATCCACTTGTCCACGTAAGGAAAACAGGCAAATGCACTGTGATGTATTCATGTGATGGAACCCCGTACCATTAATTCCAAAAATAATTAATCTGGAGCTACACGCACAAACATGGGCGAACCCACAATTACATGAATGAAAAAAAGGCAAGTCACGGAAGAATACTGATTGTGATTCCATGTATGTAAAGTTCAAAAACGAAATAAAAATACTACGTTTCAGAGGGCCACACATCTATGTGGCAAAAGAGTGATGAACCTGAAATCTCTGCTCTGGAGAAAAGGAGGCGGCGAGACGGGGCAGGGGCCACAGGGAGGCCCCGAGCGGGTAACTTACCTTCCACATGTCGGCTGGTACGAGGCTCAGCTGCCTGTTTCAAAGTTATGCTTCTCAGCTTTACTTACATTCCAGTGTCTGTGTCATATATTCATGCTTGAGAACATTTTAATAAACGTCTCATAATTTTAAATTGGAAGGATGAACTATATTTTAAATGCAGCTGCCACTAGAATAAAAAAAAAAAAAACAACTAGCTGCCCACCTTTTAAGTATCTGCACAAAGTGAAGCACACCAAGAGCAGTATTTTTAGAAAAAACAGAATAAAAATCAGAAGTGCCAATAAACATGTAAAAACAGAAAGATAAAAAGAATAACGGAAATAATTCACAAATAAATAAGAGATTTCACAATAAATGATTACCCTAGTTTAAGCAGATTGATTTGTGTAAGAGCTGTACTTAAAAAAAAAAGTCACAGAGAAATTAAAATACAGGTTATCAGGCAAATTTGAACAAAAGGGAAATAAGGGCACTTTTATTCTAGATTAGGCACAATTCGAGACAATAAAACATAAAATTGGGACAAGACCACTTTATATTTGTCAATACTATGATCCACAATGAACAGAGTATATTTAAGAATATAAAATCCAAATAGAGCAAAAGGTGATGGAAATAAGAGACTGGCAGAAACAGAGCTGTAGGAAGACATTCTTATGGGTCATGGAGAAAAAGACTAGGTGAGGGGAACAGCGGCTGGAAGCAGGGCAGGCCCCTGCACTGCTTTCTCAGTTACGTCCCTGTACTTCCCAGTTTTCTATCATCTGAGTCTAACACTCACATAGCAGGGCAGGGTTTAACACTCACAGCCTGCATTTGGTCAAGATACCACGTGCATAAGAAAGGCAGATCATTTCTTTCTTCCTCTTAAAGTCAATTTGCAGGTAATCAATGCAACTGATTTTAAAAACTTCTGTTGGTCATCAGATAATATTACGCCTATATAGTGCCGTTTTAAACCACTTTCAATCCATTCCTCTACCTATTTGTTGAACCCCACAAAGTGAAGAGCGAAACAAGCAAATTTGAAACCTCGAGTCATCTTTTTCATTCCCAAACAGAATCTTTGTATTTTAACACAAATCGAAACCTACAGCAATTTGATTCAATACATATAAAAATCAGGGTAAGATATGGAGGATGTTCCAATATTACCATCACTTATTGTACAGCATAAAATTATTCAGGGATCAAAGATAAAGTCCATAAGTAATAGTCTTCATTTAAGAGGCTGGACATTTGAAAGAAAATCTGATAACTAATAGGCTATTAGTTACAATTTTTTAAAGCTGGGTAAGTAGAGACAGTGCCTCAGAACTGCAAATTAAATTCACTTTCAATTAGTGTGGTTCAGCATTTTATTCTGATGATTGGTGTGCTTGGTAATACTTTTAAAATTAACTGTGCCACCGACAGACATACCGCATACTCCTCAGCTGTAATAATTTTTCTAATGCTATATCTTTCTAACAGTAATTGCCTTCTTTCTGAAAGAATATACATTTGGAATCTGGTGACACTTCATTTATTACTTTTCTTTTATTAGAGCTGCCTCAGCATATTAGACTCTTTTTCCCTTAATGACTTTTTTTCTATTAGAGGACCATGAAGACCCCAGGGCAAAGGAAGTCCATTAGGGAAAGGAGGCACTTTAGAGGCAGCAGGAATTTCCAAGGTGGACATAAGACAATTCCTGTCAAGAGTGGACTGGACAGGAGAGCTTCCATTTCCTGTGAACGAGAGATGCTTCTGACATACCGCTTGAAGCAAAGGGCTGAGAAACCTCTGAGACGCAGCATGAACACAATGCGTCACATCGCCAACGCAGCAATGAAGCACATTAAGGATGTCACCGGCCACTGCACCTCCCACTCTCCATTGAGCAGGCACCCTGCCTCCCAGACCACCTGCTTAAACCACTTGGACCGGGAGACAGAAGGTCTTCCTGCCCCAGCAGCCGAGCATCGGGGCAAAACGCGTCTCAGGAGCCAGTGACTGAGATGCCACCAGGAAGCTCACAAGAAGCTCCTCCGGGGACCTGCAGAGCTGTGTGGGGCGGTCACCCGTCTCCTGATCTGGAAGTGCTCTCGTGCAGGCTGGCGACAACTCTGAAAGCTGGAGAGAAGAGTCAAGAGCCGGCTGGTGGTTCAACTCTCCTTTTCTCCCCTAAGTTTCTACAGTTGGATTTACTCCTGGACCCTTGGACCTTGTATTTCTCTTGCTTCTTAAACGTTGTTTATACCATTCTGCTGGCCAGCAAGGACTCCACTCTCCAGCCCACCTGCCCAAACTCTGTCCACTCAATATTTGGCTGAGTCCAGTCTCCCTGTAAGAGGTAGTCAGAATCAGTCTTTTCCCCACTGCCACCCGAGAGGAAGCAGCAGGACACAGTGAAAAGAGCAAGCGCCTTGAAAGCAAACAGACCTGGATTTCTCTACCCCAGCTTTGGCGACTACCACCCGTGACCGTGGCCAATCACACATCGTCTCTGGACGGGATGCATCCTTCATGTATAACAGCAAAGACTCGTTCCACAGAGCTGTTGTGGCCCGATATACAAACAGGACTGGGAGGTGCCATCTTCCATTCATCTTTCTAAGATGCAAAGATGATTTTCATCTTTCTTAAAGATCATATGTAATCATTTCTTAATTTATTAAGTTCTAACTTGCAACTATTTCCTCTGATATTACTATTTTAATATTTTTTTTGCTATGTATTCCAGCTCTGATCACTTCCTCAACTAGAATCTAAGCTTCTTGAAGGCAAGACCACGTATCTTGTGCTTCTTTGTGTCCAACTCACCACGTGGCTCCGTGCCCGGCACGATGTGTTTTAATTATCTGGAGGGCTATGTGGCCCCACAGGCTCTGAGCCGCACCACTGGGCAGTTCTGAGGCCTACTGTGTGCTAACCATGTCCTTTACGTTTCCAGGACAGACACAATAAGGAATAGGCCATCAGTCAGAAACAGCCCAAGGGTACACTCGTAGAGGTCACTGGCTGAAGGGCACTGGGAAACACGTCACGCAGCCTCTGCAGTGGGGAAGACTCTTGTGGAAACATCTTTACACTTTGCTGGTGCCCACAGCTGGGGACAGCAAGTGGTTTATCACACTCAAGACATTTATCCTGCATGGTCTCAGGGTCCAGCTACCTAGCTCACCTCATGGCATACGAACCGAGGGATGTGGGTTACAAGAAACCACCCGAGTTGTATATAGAGATACACACAGAACAGTCTAGGACTCCATCCAGAGGGACGCGTGGGGATACCTGCAGATGGAGGCCTGCACTCCACAAGGTCCCGAGCCCCCATCAACGACCCCCTCCCCGCCAGTGCCCTTCCAACAGACCCTGTCACCCTCTGGTCTCTGTCCTCTCAGGGAGAGAGTACCATTCCCCAGACTGGGCTGTAGGAACAATTCACTCTTTCTGAGAAGATTCTCAATAGTCACTCAGAGGTAACAACCAGGGAAAGCCTATTACAGCTGTTTCCAGACACAATTTGAAACGATGCACTTACTTCATTATGCTTTTAAGCACACAGTGACCGTGTTAGGTATCTTTGTCTACCGTGTTTTCAATCTCTTATCCATGCTCATTGTCTCTTGCAAGAAGTAAAGTTTTAATACATTTTCAATTAAGAGTGTGTCTGATGGTGCAAAACAAAAGAATTTACATTGAGAAGTGATTTAAGCAAATAAAAACAAATGCCATGTTTTAATAAAAAATGAGTATTTTTTCAATGAACCACTTCAAATTTCACTTGGCTTGAGTGGTTTCATTAGGCTCCACTTTAATTAGACCATTTCAGTCTCAGTTTTCTGGTTAGTCTACCTTCCCCTGATTAAACTTAATACTATTAGTAAATGTAAAGCAAAGTGCACTAGTCTATCTCTGTAAGCAAGACAGGGGGTTTTAGATACATAAGCTGCTTTATTAACACAGTAAAATTTTGCATTCATTCAAGGACCAGTGCACATACGGGTACAGTCTACCTTCTTGAGCACTAAGCATTAAGCTTCATCTTTAATGTGATCAAGGAAAATACATTCTCTTGAATTCAAGAGGGCAGATCTTGACTGTAAGAAACCCCCAGTGTGGATTTATAACAAATTTTCTGAATAAATAATGACCCCAAATACATTTACATTAAACATATTAACCTTTAACTCATCTAAATTTTTAAATAGCATATTAAACTTCTATTTGCTCTCAATTCAGGGCTTGAAAGAAAGCCCTACAGGGCTTCTATAATTCATATGAAAGGTTAAAGTGATTCATCCATTTTTTTCCCCACAAAATATGGCCAAACATACAAACCTATAGTGAGGCTTGGGCTGAATTTCTGATGGGCACAGTTAATACATGCAGATTTTAAGCTTTCTTACACTGAAAAAACAATCACCATAGCAATGAAGAGAGAGAGGGAAAAAAAAACCCTCACCCAGGCTGAAGTTCATGCATCATATAATTCCAATTCCTGGGCATTTGCATGTCTCATTAAATACTGCAGTTGAGGAAAACAAAAAAACAAAGTCCAAGCTGAATGGAAAGGCAATCAAAACTATTTTTTTTCATCAGTTGTCTAGGTTTCCAATAAAACTGACACTATGGTAAGAATCAGTCTGCACTTTAGTATACATCTATAGGGCTGGTCTCTCTAAACTTGGGACTCCTACTTTAATATTATTATCTGACTCCTGTTACTACCACTCCTGGGACAGCTCCCCTGAGTTACGTTCCAAGGGTCGGTCACTGCTCTGACGAGTGCCCAGGAGGGTGGGCGAGAGGATCATAGTTCTTAGTGCCACACGCTGGGTTCATAGGGCTAGTAGTCTCCCTACAGTTTAAGAACCTCCCAAATGCCTGCTGGAAGCCCCCTTTTTTGAGAAAGGAAAACACAAGAGAAAAAATCTTCCTTAATTTGGCAGCTTCTAATGCAAAGGAAGCCATGAAATAATGAATTGGATATGACAGCATTTTATTTGGTCCTGAGCGTCTGCTGCAGTGAATCTCAGTCTGAGGTGTAAGGAAGCTGGATTTAAGCCCCACGGAACTAAAGAAGGAGGTTTGGTGGTGGATAAATTTAAGGACTCCAGGAAGGAGCGTGGCACAGTGATCAGGTGCAGGGCCTGTAGGGACCATCGGTCTGAGCTGGCCTCTGGCCCACCACTGAAACCCCGACACCATCCTGTGCCCCAGGTCCTCCTCAGGTGGCAGGATGACACAGGTGCCCCACCCAGGCATCAGGAGAGCCAGGTGGCAAGAACACCTGGAAAGGGCCCAGCATGTGGCATGTTTACAACCCCGCTTGTCAGGACGGAACTGATACGTCAATGATGGATCTGGAGGAAGAGTTTCCGCAGTGCCTCAGGTGGTCCTGGTGAGCCGGCCAGATGGAGACACTCTAGCCGAGTGTTAAGCGCATGGGCTCGGAAACACACAGCCTGGGTCAAAGCGAGCTCAGCCACTAACTGGAGGCACAACCTGGGGCAGGACTGAGCCTCACTGTGCGCGCATCACACAGTGGCCCTGACCAGAGAGTCCGGGGCAGGGACAGTGAGGAACGAATGGTGGCAATTGCTGCTATCACCCCCATCACCTGCCCAGGACCGGCACAGCCCCAGGCACTTCTGAGCCTTCACAACAGACATCGAAGCTGGAGGCACGGGGAGGAAAGGCAGCTCTGTCGAGTTGAGTAAACTCAGGTGTGCCTTCCCAAGCCCATCCCATCGTGCAGGAAGCCAGAATTCGATCCCACCTGAACCCCCACCGTCACCAATCCCAAGGATGGCCTCCACAAGGTGGGGCAGGCCAAGGTGGGTGGGGGGACTAGGAACTGCTGGGCCTCACCCCCCAAAAAAACACAAGACCCTGAGCAACCACCCACACCAACCCCTTCCACTCATCAACTCAGTCATCTTCTGTAAATGCCAACAGGGTAATGAAGGATGGCCTGAGTGACACAGATCCAATGAATAAGGACCTGGAGGACTCAAGAAACCAAGTGACCTCTTGGGACCAAACGGGGAGGAAACCTGATGAAGGGAATTCAAATTAACTTGGGACATTACGCTGTACACCAGAAACTGACACACTGTAACTGACTATACTTCAATTTTAAAAAACTCAAAACATCAGAAAGAGACTGCACCCAGAGACTGAGGACCCCGCCAGCTGCAAACCCGGTGCTGTGAACAAGCAGCAATCAGCGGACAACAGAGAGTCCTCCAAAAATACCACGGCTGTCCTCGGAATGAAAAATTCACCAGGAGGGTCAAACCAGAGCACGGGTACGGCTGAGGCCCAAGTTAGTTATCGAGAAAACAGAACAAGAAATATCCCAGGAAGTAAAGAAAAAGAGAAGGAAAGTATTACACAATGTCAAGAACTCCAGGGCATCAACTTATATACCTGCAGCAGGAGAAACCCTTCCACCTACTCCAAGGAGCATAAACTCAAGAAGACCAAGGACTAGGAGGAGAGATATAATTCGTGACTTAATGAAAGAAAGTCCCTCAGAAAATTTCTCTTGAAATGGCCAACAGTCAAATCATTAGCTCTACATAATTCACTTCGGTGTGTTGTCATCAGACAGAAAATCAACACACAATTATCCTTCCAGAAATTACAACAGAAAATATATTCTCATCTCTCAACATTACAGATGTCATTTTTTCTGGAAAGTAATCTATAAAATCAATGTAACCACAATCGGAAGGAAATCATTATTGGCACAGAACTTTACAAATGGATTCTAAAATTTACTGAAGAGAATATGCACAGAAGTAGCCAAGAAAATTGTGAAAAAAACAAGAGCAATTTACTGTAAAGCTAGACTAATCAAAACATTGCATAAGATGGACAAGCAGATTCATGAGATAGAGATTAATAAACACACCCATGTCCGTAACAACAGAGAGTGGAGGACATTTCAATGTGGTATTGAACATTCAAAAAATGCTGCTGGAGAAATGGCTCTCCATTTGGGGGGAGGGGGAAATGTGAGCACCTAACTTCATACACTATACAAAAATAGGTTTGGGATCAATTACCTAAACATAAAAAGTTAAGCTATAAATGTTTTAGAAATACACAGCTGCAGAATTGTGGGGCAAGAGAGATCTTTTAAAATAAGAAAGAAACCCTAGAAACCACATAAGAAGAAAAGCCAACAGATTTTGCAAGATAAAAAGCTAGTGTGATTCTGTATTTTTTAAAAAGGCACTTCATTAAAAATTAAAAGACAAAGACAAACCACGGACTGGGATCAAATATTAGCCACTTAAAGTGAAAAATAATCACTATATTAAGAAATCCCACAATGAAACACAGCCTTACAGCAAAATAGACGAAAGATAAATAAACACACACTGTGCAGGAGAAATTCAAATGGGCTGTGAAATCTTGTTACTTGTCTCCTTGCAGTTTCATCTATTCTTTGTGCCTCCTTTCCTTTATTTTCTGCCTTCTTTTGGAAGAACTGGGTAGTTTTTATGACTACATTTTATTTCTTTTGTTAGTTTATGAGCCAATTCTTTTTAAATGTTTTTTTAAATGTTGGTGGTTGCTTCAGGGTTTATGGCAGACATCTTCACCTTACCCCCGTTCACCATATAGAGTTGGAGAACCTTACACTCTATCCCCCCTCCTCTTGCCTCTATACCATTTTTTCATACAATTTACCTATATGTATGTTATAAACCCCACAATACCTTGGTTTGTTTTCCTTCATATTTCCTGTTCTTTGTGCACATTGAGTTTCTTGGGTCTGCAGGTTTACAGTTTTTACCCAGTTTTGAAAAAACACTTGTGTATTATTTTCTCAAATTGTTTTTTTCTGTCCATCCCCACTCCTTTAGGTACCCATCCCACAGACACCAGGCTTCTTGAAATTTTCCCACACAGCTCACTAATGATCTTTCCATTTTCACAAAGTTCTGTTTTCTTTGTGTTCTACATTTTGGATAATTTCCGGTGCAGTATCTTGAGTTCACTAATCCTTTCTTATCTCTAATCTGTCATTAATTTTGTCCAATGAATTTTTTCTCTCTTAAATGGAGTTCACTAGAAGCTCAACTGATCTCTTTTAGACCTTCCTGTCTCTACTTTTTAACATCTGTAATACAGTTGTAACAACCGTTTTAATGGCCTTGTCAGCTATTTCTAACGTCTGAGTCAGTTCTGTATCAGTTTCAATTTGCTTATTTTTCTCGTCATGTCGGGTTACGTTTTCCTGTTTCTTTGCAAGCCTAGTAATTTGATTGGATGCCAGACACTTGCATGTTGTCTTGCTGGGTGGATATTTTTTAACACCTTTATTGTGGTGTAATTTCTGTACAGTAAACACATATTTACAATGTACAATTTGATGAATTTTGACAGATGTACACACCCATGAAACTACCAGCACAATCAAGATACCTAACATTTCCATCACTCCCTAAGAGGTGCAAATTTCAAATTTCCCATTTACCCCTTCCCACCCTGTTTCCCCCCTGGTAACCATAAGTTTATTCCCTATGTCTGTGAGTCTGTTTCTGTTTTGTACATAGGTTCATTTGTGTCCTTTTTTTAAAAGATTCTGGGTGGATATTTCTGTATTCCTATGAACATTCTTGAACTGTGCTCTGGGAAACGTACAAATTATTGGAGATTGTTTGACATTAGGATCCAGTTTTTAAGACCTGGCAGGCAGGCCTGGAGCAACATGTAGTCTGGAGTTTATGACGCCCCATGACTGAGGCAAGATTCTACTGAGTATTTGACCAGCTTTTCCAATGATTCACGAGGTTTTCCATCCAGGAAAACAGGTGGGAAAGCCTGGCTTCATGCCTGGCGCTGCTCTCTCTAGCCCTCTTGTAGGTTCCTTCCTGGCCTTGGGACCAATGGGCGGAATACCGGTAGGGCCCCCTCTGCAGATACCCAGGGCTTCCTGCCTCTGTACGCCTCTCCTCCCACACACTGTCCTGAACACTCCAGCCACCTTGAAGTCCCCAGCCCCTCAGCTTGCTCTCCTTAACTCCACAAGTGTGCCAGGCTCTGCCCAGATTCCTCTACCTGTGGCCTGGAGACCTTTCTCATGGTTGGATCTGGCACTCTAAGAACTGACCACTGACTCTGGAGGGTCAAAGTGGAAGGAACACACAGTTGAATTGGACCAGAGTCACTGATTTGGGCCCCCTAAGCAGAGATTCTGGCCTTCAACCTTTTAGCTGGAGAAGTGAGGAGTGACTCTCACGTTTGTTTAGTTGGCTGGAATAGGAAGCCCAAGGTGGGCTGCAGTCAGTGAAGCTGAAATGCCAGACTTTCTAGGTGTATCTCAGGGGAGGGGGCCTGCAGGCTTGAGGAGGCTGGAATGACAGGGTGCTCTCATCTTGGAAGACCTGCTCACCCATCCCAGAGGATCCAGAGAACCACCCTTTGCCATGCTGTGAGGATATATCTGTAAGGGGAGCCCAGCATCCTTGACAAGCTCTGTGGCCACTCTTCTCTGTAGGTCGGAAACTGCAGTGGGTCTGCCTGGGCAACCACCAAACTGCATTCCCCAAATGCAGTGAGGACTATGGGATCCCAGCATGGCAGGGGCCAAGCGGTGCCCCTTAATCACCAAAGACCAGGTAGGTGTGGCCAGTGTGCTGGTCAGTGGGGCCAGACCAGGGGTCGGAAGGGTCTGACCCCCAGGTATTGGCTCCTAGGGCTTCTGCCACTCTGACTGAACCCTAACTGACATACATTCCTATTGGGGTTGCTAACATTTAGCAAGAAAAGTAAACCAAAAAGCCAGACTCCTCCAACACTAACACAAAATGCAAACGGTACTGAACACATCACCAGATCTGTACAACACTCATCTTCCTACAGATCAGTACTTTTCAAAATGTCTACTTTGCTTTTTAAAAAAACTGTACCAAAATAAACCGCAATTTGTTATTTACAAAAATAAAATCTAAAAATGTTTTTAACCCCATGGTTATTAGTCTCTTAATAGTACTAGTTCTTACAAATAATCTAGTGGCCAGCTCAGTGCTATTATCCACTCAAGATTTTTTAAGTATACAGTAGTCCCCCCTTATCTGCAGGGAATACATTCCAAGACCCCCAGTGGATGTGTGAAATTGCAGAGGGTACCAAACCCTTATATACTATTTTTCCCTGTACATATGTAGCTATGATAAAGCTTAATTTATAACTGAGGCACAGTAAGAGATTAACAATAATAACTAATAATAAAATAGAACAATTGTAACAATATACTGTAACAAAATTTGTGTGAACATGGTCTCTCTCTCTCTCTCTCTCTCTCTGTCTCAAATATCTTACTGTGCAAATTTAAGGCCTTTCCCATCTTAACCAAGCACTCATCGCGAACTGGCCATACCTTCTGCAGTCTGAGGTACGACCGGAAAACCAGCATAAATTTCTTTTTCCTTCTTCACAATTTCATGGACAGAAGATTTGTTCTCACCAGAGACCTCAGCAACCTCTCAGCACACGATTTTTTTCTTTCTGTATTATTCCTCGCACTTTTACCTTTTCACTTAAAGGAAGCATTTTATTGAGGGGAGCATATAGCTTAGTGGTAGAGCACGTGCTTAGCATGCACGAGGTCTTGGGTTCAATCCCCAGTACCTCTATTAAATAAATAAATAAATACCGAATCCCCGACCCCCGCAAGAAGAAAAAACAAAAAACATTTTTTTAAAAATAAATAAAGGAAGTACTTTCTGGCTTCTCTGTGGCATTATCTGAACTGCCAGCATCACTATTCTTGCGCTTTGGGGCCATTATTTAATAAAGTAAGGGTCACTTGAACACAGCACCGAGGTATTGCGACAGTCGATCTGATTACCGAGAGGGCTGCTGGGTGACCAATGGGTGGGATACGCTGGACAAAAAAGGATGATTCACATCCCAGGGGGTCGGAGAGGAAAGGCAACAGAGTTCACTGTACTACTCAGAACAGCACAAAATCGAAAACTTACGAGTTGTTTATTTCTAGAATTTTCCATTTCATATCTTCGGACTGCAGTTGACTATGAGTAACTCAAACCATGTGCAGTGGGACGATGGACGTGGCGGGGGGCTACTTACTGTACGACTTGTGATCACGTGCGAGACTGTTTCCATTATTGATACATAAGCAATCACAAGATGTGTCACCGAATCATTTCCCAAAATTCCCTAATCAGAGCTATATAATCTGAATCTTAATTGCCATGGAGCATAATGGAGGGCCTTTTATAGTTCAATGTAAGGAAGACAATTATCTCAATCACAGGCGACACTGAGCACATGTGAAAAACGAACATGGAATAAAAGTCACTGAACTTCTATCTTCTCTACCAGCACAGCCACTGCGAGTTTTCTCAGCAAATACTATGGCTGGAAAGTCACAGCATCCCCCTGCCCCTCCCGGTCCCCCTCACATCACAGCAACCTGCAAAGGGCAGTCTCCATCCTTGCCCCACCAGCCAGCCTGCTGCCCACTCTCCTCCTCCTTCCTACCAGAAGCCCCCCTGCAGCCTGGCAGTGACTCTGGACCAGAGGCTCACACCCACCTCATCTCACTCCGTCTGTCTGATGGGCTCCAAGGGAGGAAGGGGAAGGAGACGCAGCAGAGGCCATGCCCGGCCCACCCTCGCCAGCCCATGGGAGGGAAGATACTGCAGACAGACCCACCGCAGCACTCACCACCCCGCCATCGGCATGGGCCCCTCACTCCTGTCCTCACCAGCCAACCCCTGCAGGGTGTCAGGCATGGCCGAGGGGGCCCTGAGGTGGCAGCCCAACACCGCCTATTCCATCCACCTCAAGGGGCAACCACTCCCTTCACAGAGGGCAACTCACCCTCGTGGTCATTAGTGGAGTGGACACTGTGGCCCACAGGAAATGAACCAGAATAATCACAGGGGCTTCTTCAGTCTTACACCCCACACTCCAGGAAAATGGAAACAAATCATTAGAGTAAAGGCTAACATTGGAGCTTGGTTTAAAAGAATGATTCATAGAGAAACATATATCAAACCCACAATGAGGTATCAACTCACGCCTGTTGGACTGGCTATTACCAAAAAGGCAAGAAATAGCAAATGTTGGTGAGAATGTGGAGAAAAGGGACCCCTCATACACTGTTGGTGAGACTGTGAATTGGTGCAGCCACTCTGGACAACAGTATGGAGGTTCCACAAAAAACTAGAAATAGACTTACCATATGACCCAGCAATCCCACTTCTGGGTATTTATCCAAAGAAAACAAAAACTCTGTATGCGCTGTGTTAAGACATGAAGTCTGGAGTTTGTCACAGCAGCTGGTGTGACCCTGAGCAAGGCCCTCGCCCCCTAAGTCAGAGGAGCAGTCAGTCAAGCTGGCGGAGCCCTCTCTCTTCCTCCCGGAGTGTGGGAGGTAACAAGTCAGTGGGACCGCACCCTGGAGAGCAGCGAGCTGGCACCTGGGCGCTCAGAAGCTCTGCCGCAGTGGCTCCAGCTGGTGCCACTCTCCTCGGGCGAGGCCTGAAATCCCACCTACTGCTCTAGTGCCCCCCAGGACACACCTGAGCCCCCTCCCCAAGAAGGCCCCACTCCTCAGCAGTGGTGAGCACACACATCCTTTGCGGTAAGATGACGGGTCCCGTGAGAACCCGCATCCCAGGGCCAGGGCCAGCGCACCGAGAAGGGGGGCCGGGAGATGTGCACCATCCCTCTCGTCCCACACACCCACCCAAAGGAGGTGTCTGCACTGGGGGGCCAAGGAGGAGGGGCAGAGCAGGCTGTCTCCATGACCCAAGCCACTCCACAGAGCAGCCAGTGTCGGGCCCCATGGCCCACATGCCTGCCGCCACCTCCCTCTTCTCGGTACATGAGCTGCAATTTACTTGTAAATAATCCAGCAAGGGGCTTGGGTGACACAAGACTGGAATGTTGACACTGCTGATGACGGATGTGGGCACATGGGGGTCCATTATACTAGTCTCTCTACTTTTGTGCCTATTTGAAAATTTCAGTATAAAAAAAATTTTAAGGAAATTTCTCAAGATATAGTAGAAGAGGAGGCCCACTGAATTAAATCCCTCCTCCTTCCCGACACCTCTTCAGGATGTCACAGTTACTCTAGTGAAGGAGGAGGTGTTTACAACAGATAGGTTTGTGGGGTTTTTTTCTATTTCCATTAATATTTAGTACATGTCCTTATCTCCAAAGTCCCATCACTTAAAGAAGAGATTTTAAATAATTGATTACTACAAAAGAGGAAAGGAGTCACGCCGTCTTTTTCATTATCCATCAAATCCCGGAAAACCTCTTCCTCTAGTCCTGACACAGAGATATAAATACATTAATGCACGCACCGAGGAGAACATACACATGAATCAATAGACGCAAATTCGCCTGGGGTGCCTCTCAGATGGAAAAACCATCACCGTCTTTCCACCTGCCCTCCCCAGCACCATGCCCCAGCTCCGGGAGAAAGGGCTACGGGTCCCCTTTCTTCACCCTTCCATTCAAATACAGTCTCTCCAGATAAACAGAAATACCGCACTGAGCTTCACAGTCTCCTAAACACACAAAAAAGCCAGCATTTCTGGAATTCAGATAAGACACATTCTGTCCGTGTATCACGCATAAGCACATGTAGGTGCCCGGACATGATTACCGGTCTAGAGAAATCACTTGCCTCTGCTTTTACTGTGATATCTTTGCTGGGGGGCGTGTCCTCTAAGGCGGCACAGCACAGAACGAACAAAAAGGGCGCTCGTGAGCACCTGCGGCCAACAGCGCGATGCTCTCCCGGGGGCCAGCGCGAGGCGCGGCGGTCACTACTTACGCGCCTCTGCACTGGGAGGTCATGAGGACAGGGTGCTAGGGCTCCCGCTGTCTGCAAAGAAGCTGGACTGCTCTTGGGCATCGCCTTGCCAGCGCTCACACCTCCGCAGGTAGACAGCCCTGCTCCAAGGCCACCGCAGACACCTGGGTGCGACTTACCACGAGGGAAAGGGGCCTTTTCCAGGAGACGACGCCGATGAGTCCAGACAGCAGCACCTGGGGGACAGAGAGAGCAGGAAGGTGAGGAACCTCCGAGGATGGCACATTCATTGCCTGCAGCCACCATGCAGGGCCACCGAAGGTGACCAGCTCTGCGTGCAGCAGCTGAGAGCAAATGCTCTTTCTGAAAGAGCCTCCACCAGCTTTCTTCTCCTCCCTCGGGTCTTCTGAGATACTTAGCTGTGTGATTTAAACATCACAGAGAGGACTGGACACACTACTCTGCGGAAAGGCGGTGCTGTCCCACTCACATGTCACCCACCACCAGCCTTCTCTGTGTGGGCTCCAGGCACGGCAGGCCCACAGTCTCCCTCTGTCTTCCCACCCCCTGGGGTCCTCCAGCCCCTGCAAGGGCCTGCCTCTCACTCTTGGCGTGGCCCCCAACCCACCGAGGAGGCTCTGAGCTGCCCGCCCCTCTCCCAGGCCCCCAGGTCCCCAAGGGGGTTCCCCCAGGACTCCCCAGCAGTCATCCCTCTGCCCGGTTCCCCCAGTGCCCTGGGTCTTCTGACTCTCAGGAGAAACATGCTGGGCTCCCGGCCCTCCTTTCTCTGGGGCTGGGCCACCTCCCAAGGGCACGTGAGACCCACACTGGCTGATGCCCACACTCCCGGGCTCCCGGCATCCAGCCAGGGCCAACAGACCCTGGAGACACTACCGCTCCCCACCCACCGCAGTCTGGCTTTGGCCCCCACTCCCCTGCAGACACTCTTCTCCCAAGGTCACCCAAGGCTCACCAAGTGCAACAGACAAGGGCCATCAGGGTCATCATGACTGGGGGCTGCCCCCATCCTCCAGCCGAGGTGCCCTCTTCACTAGGCTCCGTGTCGCCCCTTTAGGTCCTCGCTTCTCTGGGTTCCCCTCCTCTCTGGTCTGTCAGGCCTTCCCTCCTCTCCCCACAGCTTCCTTGGAGACCCATCTACCATTCAGGCTCCTCCAACAGCATCTGCTAATGCCTCCTGCAGGTTCCTCCCCAGCCCAGAGCTCTCCCCTGAAGGCTGTCCCTCACTGTCCACCTCGAGATGTCCGCAGATGCACCTGCACTCGTGACTTCCTCCACCCAGACTCCCTGTCACCTCTGCCCTCCACAGTGGGACCCCTCCTCCTGTCCCCTCTCCCTCACCCCCAGTATCCCACCACACAGTGAGGAGGTGGCGGCTGCAGCTTCCCCTTCAACAAGGCAATATTCCCAGAGGCGCCCTGTAAGTAAGGTCCTGGTGTTTCCATACGAGGTCTCCTGCAATGATACATCACCCCAAATTCCCACTGTGGGCTGGAGGGGCTGGGCTGCATATCCCCTGGGATTCCCAAAGGACTGACCCTGGACCCAGAGGCAAGCATGCTACTGAAGGTCCCCTTGGTGACAGACCCCAGTGGGATCAAGTCTTAGGCCATCATCTGCTACCACACCCAGTGCCATGCTGGCCTCAGAGATTTCCAAAAACATCCGGAACAGAAGTTTTATGTGAAAGACTCTAAACCTTATTCACACACACAAACTAACAAATAAAAATGAACAAGAGCTAATCAGTGCTCTGATCCCAAACCTACCATCCTCTCTTCAGTGCACGTGCATCTTCCAAACACAGCCAGTGCTGACAAGTATTATTTACAGAAACCCTTGCCTACATTCTCCCACATTCTCCGAGGCCACGTCTGCATCACTCTCATTCCACAGTGCCTCTCCAACCTTCCTCTCCCCTCCTGCGCCCTTCCAAATCCAACACTCGATCTGTCAGAACACCCCTTCCGGTGATGAATTCTTCCTCCTGTCTGGATACTTGACCTCCCTCGCATCATTTTCCAGTTGGATGAAACTGCCCTTTCTCATGAGGACAGGGTGCTAGGGCTCTCACCGTCACCTCACGCTCCACATCTCAAACCCTGATCTCATTTCTCCACCCCCAAGCCTTCTTTTGGTGAGTCAGAAGTTTCTGCCAATCCCAAGTCCTCATCTGAGCTCGGGGCACAGTTCAGGGGGCCGTCAGGCATGGAGCTGAGCTAGCTCTGCTTCTCAGCATCTCTCCTCGTGTTTCCCTCCCACTCCCATCCCCACCTGCACGCTCTAGATTCACCCGCCTGGAATCACCTCTACCTGCGCTCAGCTCCTCCCCACCTCTGCCCCTCCCCCGAAGCCACACTGGACACCTCCACCAGGTGAACCTCACTTCCCTGGTGCCACCGACCAGACCCACACCCATTTCGTCTCCGATGTCCACCTCCACTCGAGTACTGTCCACTCTGGGCACCTTGAGTGCCTGCACCAAAGCCACTGCGTTTCTCAAACACAAGCGCTGGCATGGAAACCCTGCAGGCTGTCTTCCCTCCTGTCACCCCAACCCTCCGGGCCCCCTGCCTCAGTCCCCACCCTTTCTTTTCCTTCAGACTGATGGCCAAGTTCTGGGGGCCCCGGCTCTGACCCTGCCATGTCCCCAGGACTGACTTTCAGGAGTGACCGCCCATTCTCCTTTCACACCAACACCAGCCTCGCTCAGACTAAGCCTGGATGGAGGATGAGGACTATCTCCCAGAAAACATACACTCAGGCCCCACCCCCACCTCCTGTCTCTGCCATATGCAATTTCACCTGTCCGTCGAGACATGGCCCAATGGCCCCTCGCCCAGGAAGAGCTTACGAATTCGAGAGTCTGTGGGGTCCCACTGAATCCTTAAACTACCCCAGAACCCCAAGGCTTTTCTAAAATGCTCAGATGGAACCCCTTTATCTTCTCAGCTGACATTTCTAAAACTATCAGATCTCTCTAATGACCAAGCTGCTTATAACAAGGATTTTGCTGAACCTCCAAAGAGCAGGAGTTTATAACCATAGAGGAAATGAATAGCACTTATCTTTGGCTGCAGTAAAAATTCTTGACTTTTCCCCGTCTTCATTATAAAGTTATCATCCGACAAATCCCCTCAAGTAATTTTACTTACAACAAACATGGACAATTTGCTTCTTGAAGATAATTTACATTTCTAAATATCACTAGTGATTATAATTGGGAACGGATCCAATTCCCCTCTACGGAGGCAAAAACTAAAACCATCCAACTCAGTGAGTGAGGCACGCAGATTCCAAGATTATACCATGACCTTGGATAAGGCTTCCCCCTGGCGTGTGACATGATGCGCTATCCAGTGATCCTCCCCAGCGACAGCATCTTGAAATGCTGCTGCCCTGGCAACACCCTGACTGCAGCCTCATGGGACCCTGGCCAGTTGACCCTGCTAAGCTGCGTCCAGACTCTGGACCCAAGAAATCTGGGAGGTCATACACAGGTGTTGTGTTGAGCTGCAGAGTTTCTGGTAATTTGCTGTCAGCAACAGAAACTGAATTGTTATGGATTGAATGTCTGTGTCTCCCCCCACCCCTTACATCCATATGCTGAAGCCCTAACCCTCAGTGTGGTGGCATTTGGAGATGGGACCTCTAGGAGGTGCTTAGGGTTAGAATAGGTTGTGAAGGTGGGGCCCTCATGGTGGGATGGTGGCCTTATAGGAAGAGATCTCTCGCTCCATATGCACACAGCGTGGAAAGGCCATGGAGGACATAGAGAAGTCAGCAGTCTACAAGCCAGGGAGAGGGCCCTCACCAGATCTGACCATGCCAGCAGCCTGAGCTCAGACTTCCAGCCTCCAGAACAGTGAGAAAGTAAATTTCTGTTTAAGCTGCCCAGCCTCTGACATTTTGTCTCTGCAGCCCGAGCTTCCTCATACACTGACACATCCAGAGGAGGGTGCTGGAACACTGTTCCCAAATATCCCCTCTCTCCATGTCTGCTCCCAGGAAGAGCAGACTTCTCTGTCCCCAGTACAGAAACACCAGCACCAGCTCTAACAAGGGAGGGCCACGTTAGAGTGGACTGCAGGAGGCTTTCAAAGACCAGATGCCGCAGTGCCTGGAGTCCCTGAGGGCGCCTGGCTCCAGTCCCCGTGGCAACCAGGGAAGTGGAACCTATCCCTGCTCTGAAACGATCAGGTCTTAGCTTGGACTATCATTTGCTCAACACCAGCCACTAGGCAGGATTACACTGCAGGTTCTGCCATCTCAGTAATTCTGTACCACGCCTGGGAGCTACAGGGTCATGAGTCTAGTTGGCCGTGAAATTACCACATCTCCAGACACCCCTGTCCCATTTAATTTGCCAATATTGTGAGTCAAAGTCCCCAGTTTGCAAAGAAAATGAAGAGGGGAGGGTCAGAGAAGAGTAACACACAAGTAAGTGGCTGTGAAAGAAAAGCTGAGAAGAACGGAGAAGGCAGGATACTGCTCCGAGAGGAGGCTTAACTTTCCAGCATCTGTGAGTCGTAAGGACGCCAACTGGTGCTTTCTCCACTTCCCCACTCCGCCTACAGAGAGGCGAGAGATAAAATTAGAAATGAGAAAGCGCTTCCTGCAGCAGACAGCATCAGCGGGGCTCACAGATTCCGAGGAAGGGAATGGCATCTTGAGAGCAGACGGTCTTCCCGCTTGATTGGTGCCGCTGCCCGGACACCGGCGCCCGGAAGAAATCGGCTCTTCACATCTCGTCTCCACGATGGAAAAGCGCTTTCACTGCCTCCAACTGGGAATCTTCTTCAGCTCTTCAAATCCAGTTCAAAGGCAAATGGTAAACGCTACATTTCGGGGAGAGAAGCAAGTCTTTCTAGAATGCAGACTTGCAAGCCAATTAAGTCATTTCACAAGACACACGGCCGGCGCGCCCAATAGCTCCAGTGGTACCAACTGACCACTAAAAAGCCAGTGTTCACAACGTGTCCGGAGAAAGAACTGTTGTGGCAATAACAGAGCAACGGTATTCTGAGCTGCCTGGAATGAAACAAGTCTCCGGACCCCCAACTTCAACAGCCTTTCAGACTGCAGACCTGCACCACGTGGGCAAAACTCTCCCTTCAGTTTCACGGACTAGCTGAGCCTCCTACTCGACCCCACCTCTGTTTTCTTCTCTTTCTACATGGTGTTTGTCCTCTGGGTCCCCCCGGAGCCACGTGGCCAGGCTCACTCAGGAATGCCAGCTCTCAGCCTTCCGTGTCCATCTCTGCTCCCTTCCGGGAAACACGCACGTCTTCACAGGCATCCCCTCCATGGCGTCCACCTCCTCCTCTCAGAACGATCCCCTACTCCCCATCCTGCTCCCAGCTGTTCACGTCCAGCCTGTGGTTCCAACTCCCTCCGCACAGCAGTACATCGAATTCAGAACCTGCACCAGGAAAGCCACTCTCCTTCTCAAATGACTTCCTCCACAACTTCCTCCATGACTCTAGAGCTTCCATTCGCTCTTTGTCAGCAGCAAACTGATAAATCAATGACAAAGGTGCCCCAGAAAGAAAAAAGTGAACGTAAAACACTTATAAATATTATAAATGACTCATGAGTTGACAGAAAATCGGAGTTGAGACACACACTGCCTGTTCTACTGCAGTGTATTTCCTTGATGCAAAGGAGCTCATCTGCGCTTGGTACCAAACTCACTCATCCTGGCTCTGCCCTGTAAGAGGCAGTCTCCTGCCAGGGTGATTACTCTGAAATCAGGGTAGTTGATAGACCCACCACTGGATTTGGTTATTTAAAACATTAATAAAGTAGCACACCTATGACACTTTAAAAAAATATTTTGATTTTAAAATATTTTAAAATAACTAGTTCCCCTTGCAACTTTATATAAATAATTTTATTTCATGCCTTTTAAAATCTTATTCTGAGAAGGGCTCCAAAGACTGCAGTCAATTGCTCTGCCAAAAGTAAGGAACGCTTGATATGGAAGTTCCTTTAGTGCAGATATTTCAGTGGCAAACTCCCATGTTTCGTGCGTCTGTAAATTTCTTACTTCACCTCAAGCTTGAGAAATAGTTTGCCTGGATACACTATTCTAGGTTGACCATTTCTTCTCTCAATAGCGTGAACATATCATTCTACTTTCCGGCTTCCACTGTGGCCGTCGAGACGTTGGCTGTCCTTCAAACTGTTGTTCCTTGAGTGGCGATGCTGCTTTCAATCTTGAAAGACTTTTAAGATCATCTCTTTGCCTTCTGTGCGCTGAAGTTTTTGCACAGTATGTCTATGTGTGCCTTTATCTATCCTCTTTGAGATGCACCGTGCTTCTGAATCTGTAAATGTATTTTTTTTCATTTCATATTTCTGGAAATTTTTAGCTAATATCTCTTCAAATATCATTTCTCTGACATGCTCTCTGTTGGGGACTCCAATAGCCTCAGGCTGATCCTTCACATTCCACCCTCCAAGCCCCTCAGTTCTTCTTTCATGTCTTCCATACCCAGCTTTTCAGTATTTTGTGCTGAATAATTTCTTCAGGTATATTTTTCAGATGATGAATGTTCCATGTTGATCAGCTGTTGAACATGTGCATCTGTTTAGAAAATTTCAATGGTTATATTTTCTTTATTTAGAAGTCTTACTCTTACCTTCCCCCAATACCGCTGTTTGTTTCGGACATTTCTCGTTGCATGCCGTCTTTACGATCCTGTCCTGAATTACTTCTGACTATTTCACATACAGACGCTCTAGAGCCCAAGGGGCATAGTTACCAGAAGGCAGCTGAGTCTGTCCTTCATTGTGTCTCACTCGCTACAATTTGCTTGCTTTAATACCTACATTCTTGGGAGTCTTTTGTGGTGAACACATTGCTTGGTCTTCATCAGTGAGGTTCCATGTACCCCAGATGGAGAAATTTTTCCCAACAGAGTTGTCCTTCTGCCAGTAACCTAGAAGCACCCAGGATGTGGAAACATCATGGTCTCCAAGGACCTTGTGGCTCAGGTGGAGATCTCAGGTGAGCCCTCCCCGCCAACCTCGCTATGAAGTGGATGTCCGTGCTCAGGACATCCGGCTGCTGCAGCCGCCACTGAGCTGCTCTGACCTGCTCCCTGGCGCCCAGGCTCCAGCTGCCTGCTGCCTGCTGCCTGGGCCTTGGTTCACTGTGTATGTGTCTGTGGATAAGGTGGTGGCCCTGGGAGACCTGCAGTGCCTCGAGGACCATGTCCTTTGTCCACGACCAAGGCACAGGAAGATCAGTGTCTGGTGAAGATCCACTTCCTGGTTCAAGGACCATCATCTTCTCTCCGTGTCCTCACATGGTGGATGGAAGGTGTGGGGGAGCTCCCTAGGGTCTCCACTGTAAAAGAGAGCACTAACCCCACTCATGTGGTCCCTACCCTCATGACCTAATCACCTCCCAAATATCACCCCACTGGTGACTAGGATTTGATATGTGAATTTTAGAGGTACCCAAACATTCAATCTACAGCAACCAGGTTATCAGAAATGGTTTTCTAAAATATAAATTGTAAGTATTAGTACAATTTTATATTGGTTTGTATTAGTTTATTACTATTGTATTGTGCTGTATTGGTATATCAATTTATACTAGTAATATAAATTACTAATGTGGTGTGCAAAATATAAATTACTACAATTGATTCCCTCCCAATCAATAAACTAAGTGTACCTATTGATACCAAGAAATAGGGAAAGTGGTCAAACAGCCACAGGCAAATTCTTCACAAACTTCAAAGCACAGAGATTTCCCACACTATTTAAATTTCTTTCTGAGCAAAGAGGGAAAAATCCAGGAAACTTTCCAAATTCCTTTTTTACAAAGATCAGCATAACAATTACAAACCTGTAAAATATCAAAAGAATAGAAAAGAGACCAATTTTACTTAAAAACAGAGGAACATAATTTTTAAATGAAATGAAAGAAAACAGAATTTAACAGCACATTCTGAAGAATAAAGAACAAGGCCAGGGGTTCATGTCAGGAATTAAAAGATGGTTCAGTAAGAGGAAATATAGTAATAAAGTTCATCATTAATATGACAAAAATGAAAAATACGGTAACTCAGTAGATGCAGAAAAGGCATTTGATGAAATTCACTCTCCATTTTTCAAGAAAATAATTCTCCACTTAATAGGACAAGATAAAGAGGCCCACAACCACCACTTCTATTTGAAATTATTTGGAAAGACCGGTGTGGCATGCAGACTAGTGAGACGGTCCCCAAGGTGCCCACCCCGCAGTGTCCACATCCCACAAAATCCATCCCCGCCCCGCTCCTTCCCTGAGTATGGGCAGGATTATGAGTCTGATGGATTTCAGTCCCGTGCTGAGGTTACAACATGTAACAAAGGTGAAAGGATTCCGCGGCTGTACTTGGGTCCCAAATCCATCTGCTCTGAGTTAATTGAAACGGAGGCTCTCCTGGGCGGGCCTGACCTCATCAAGTCTTGACCCTTCTTGAAGTGGAAGATTTGAAGCAGGAGGGAGATTCCACTGCTGGCCTTGCAGAACCATGCGGTGGGAGGTCCCCGACCAGCTGACAGCTTGCAAGAAAACCACAGGAATGAGTCTGGCCAGCAACCCGAAGGAGTGTGGGAAGATCTTTCCCTTAAGGCTCCTGATCAGGATGCATCAGGCCTCTCCCAGATTTCAGCCTCTGGACCTTGAGCAGGGCCCCTACTCAAATGCGTGGCTCCTGACCCATGGAAACTGTGAGACCGTCAACCTGGGCTGTTTGAAGCCTCTGTGCTTGCGGTAATTTGTTACCTAGCAGTAGAAAACTAAAGCAAATAGCTAATAAAATGAAACAAAAGGAAGAAAGAAAAATTATGAGCATTGGAAACAGGCAGCAAAATTAGTGCTACTTGAAAACAATACGCTTCTCTAACCAGACAACCCAGAGGAACTGATTGAAAAAAATTAGAGGATTCGGTAAATCATCTGGTTAGAAAATCAACATATGAAGAAAGTACGTTACTACTTACATTTATTGAGCACTGACTATATACCAGACACTTTCTAAGGTTTTATATTTTGCCTCTTTGTATCCTGACAATCCTAAAAGGCACGTGTGATTTCCGTGCCCCCCTGCACAGGTGAGAAAAGTAGAGGACAAAGAAGTTACGAGCCTCACTTACACACAGTTAGGAATATTAACATGTAAACTACAGGAGAAAACGGCTTTTCCACAGGCAGGCAGGAAACGACTGGTTAGAAAAGAGGATAAAAGTAAAGATTCCATTTATAACGGCAAGCACAAAGGTAGAGTGTCTTAGAACAGACCAGTAGGAAATGGGCAGGAGCAGTATCAGGAAAACCTTAAACACCAACTGAAAACATAAAATCCTTCATTATTAGACGGCCAGAAGTTCACTTCTTTAAATAGAAGAACTAAGTGATATATAAATTTCATGCAATTTTCATTCAAATAATAAAAAGGGGAAAAGAAAACCTATCCAATAATAAAAAAAAAAAGTGTTGGGACCACGGTTAGATACTTGGAAAGAAAGAAAGCTTAATTTTTACCTCACTTTTTATACCAAAATCAATGCCAGAGGAACCAAGAAGGAAAACATAAATCAAAACACAGACATCCTAGAAGAGTATGGCAGAATCTTAAAAACATCTTCTGAAGAGGAGTCAGACTTCTGAGGCACAACACAGAATTAGGAGCCCTGCTAGAAAGAATTAATACGTTAAATGTTATGTTCTTCAAAGCACCTGTATGTGGTACACGGAATTACTTCTCTCAATCTCAGGGCCTCCCCATATTGGAAGTACAAGGCTTTGTGACGTGTGATGTGGGGGCCTCTGGACAGAGTGGGTGGAGTACCATCCTCACCCAATACTGGCCTTGGCCATGGGACTTGCTCTGGCCATGGGAGGTGGGGGCGCACCAACCCAAAGCCTCCAGAGGCATCGTGTACTGCTTCCAGCCGAGAGAGGACACAGCCCAGGTGGCCACAGCCCCATCAGCCTAGATTTCAGAATGGACAAACGGCACAGACCTAACCCCCACCAGAAGCCTCCAGCCCAAAGTGGGGCCCCCAGCTGACTTGTGTATTTATAATACACACAATAAACAAAAGGTTGGTTGTCTTAGTTTACAGAGTTCATACACGTTAACAAGGAAAAGGAGCCACTCAATAGGTAAAAATGGCTAAGGATTCTGATAGGATGTTCACATTTTAATGGACAATTAATAGATAAAGGGATGCTTAAACCTACTCTAATTTTTTTAAAGCAAGCCAACAAACATCTTTATCAGACTGCCAATGTTTGTTGGTGAAGTTTGATAAAACCCAGTGGTGGGTGACCAGGACAAAGGAGGGGAAAAAGTTCCTCTTGAACATTATCAGTGTTGGTATAAACTGCTGTAGCTAGCCTTCCTTGGGGGCAATTTCATAAACCTCTCAAATTAGGAAATGTGCACACTCATACTCAATGACGAGAATTTAGCCTGTGGATGGATAGCCAGATATACACCAGGCCGTTTGCACAGGCTGTTTACCACAAAGATCTGTAACCAGGGGGAAATAATAAAGGGCTAGTTACATAAGCTTTGATATTTACACATAACGTGAATACATGCATTATGAAATGGGATGTAGATCTGTTTGTGCTGCTGTGGAATGGTCCAAAGATAAATAACTGACAGACAAAACACAGCCCCGTGTGCAGAGAGTGAATCCCGTTTGTGTAAACAAAAAGGAGTGCATGGATGGTGGTGTATACATAAACGCGTCTCTCTGGAAGAAAACACAAGAAATGATGGGAAACTGGAATTAGGGAGGAGGTGAAAGCCACTTGCTTTCAAGTGTGTAAGTTTCTGTAACATCAATCTTCAATCCAGCACTATATATAAAAATAGATAAAAACAAAGTTCTTCTGCATAGCACAGGGAAGTATATTCAATATCTTGTAATGAAAAAGAATATGAAAACGAATATGTGTATATATATGCATGACTGCGACATTGTGCTGTGCAGCAGAAACTGACACACTGTAAATGACTACTTTAATTAAAAAAAAAACCCTTCAATCAGGCATGGATTACATCCTGACTATTTTAAACAATGCATACAGTTTGAACCTGTAATTCCTCTTCTAAGAATTCCAGATAGTAATCAAACCATTATTTATAATCTTGAAAGTAGGAAACAACCCGGGTGTTCAGCAAGAGGGAACAGCTTATCTTTATCAGGTCCTTCCCAGCTGCTGCCTGATCTCATTATGGAAAAATGTTTAATGCCAGGTGGAAAAGTTCACACTATATAAAAAGGAAAGAAGGCAAAGAAAAGCAGGCTACAAAATGGTTGGGATCAGGGGCACCCTTCTATTAAATAAATAAACACAAATGCCAACATACAAATACACAAAGAAATCAGCGCTGAATCCAGGACACCTGGGACTGTCTCCTGGGAGGAGGATTTTAACGGCCTCCCTGCACCTTTCTACTTCCCGTGTTTTACACAGAACGGAGAAAACACTTTATGGAAACTCAAGCTAACGACAGCTGGTTCTCTTTCTCAGGGGCAAGGTACACCAGGTAAGTGGGAGACATCTCCCTCCCCAGGTGGGAGAGGTGGGTTGGGGGACAGAGGCCAGAACTTGCTCTGTTGGGCCCTCTGCTTCGCAACAGACATCGAAGGACTCTGCAGACTTATGGCTGCAGAGCTGGGTCAAGAGCGGGCAGGAAACCAGAATCTGAGCCCCGTGACGGGGGTCTGAAACCGACCCATACGATGTGTGTGGGGAGCAGGAAGGCCTGGGCTCCCCAGACACGTGCAGGATGGGTGCCCGTGGGCAGTTCTACGTGGGCCGCCCCTCTGTCATGAAGAATGATAAGGATTCAAGACGTAAATGCAAATTTCAAAGACGGATTCCAACCAGCACTCAAATGTAGGCAGGACCCTCCCATCCCTGTCATCTTCCAGTCCAGCGTGGGGAAGAAAACACCAAGTGGGCAGTTATGTCACTTGGTTTGGAAAAGAATATTATACAAACCATTTGTAAATCATTTTGAGTCTCTTCTTTCAGAAGCCTCCTCCTGGCATGACAATAAAGCAATGTATTTGTTGATACAGAACATTAATTCCATTAAAATCGCATTAAGCGTAATGAAAAGCTATCAGAGTATAATTATGCAAGCGAATTCACAGAGCCACATGCACTTTTAAATCCACTGGAATTACAATAGGAAGTGAATCTGTGTGGTAGACAGATTGCTCCTTCATTTCCAAACAACTATGAATAAAGGCCCACTGTCCTAATGTTACAAACCACATGCCATTGGTGCAAACTCCAAAATCTAGGACTGTTCTTTCAAGGTGCCTTTGCCTGTTTTATCCTGGGGCCATCCCATTCTTGGAGACAGACGCTGTGCTCCTGAATCTTGAGTCTTCTGAGTTAATCCTACCCCAAAGCACACTCCCTTCTTGGAATTCCTGTCCCTGGAGCCAGTGGACTGGACCCTGAAGGATCCCTGAATCCTGGACATTCACAGTTGCCTCCCAGAGCGCCCTCTGCAGCCCAGATCTGGCCACTGCTGGGCCCGCAGGCTGACCTCCTCCCTTCCTGGGCTGGATGTCCCCAGGTGCCCCTCACATCAGCCTTGGCCGTCCCAAACTACCCAGCTACACACAGAGACCTGGGTGCCAAAAGAATCTCCTGTCCTGGAACCTGGTGAGGTCCCGGGAGGAGGCAAGGGCCAGGAGGACATAATTCCCAAGAGAGGAGCACTTCTTTGCTGCTGAGCATCCGTGGGTGTGTGAGGACCATCCCCACTGATGACTGTCCAGCTGAAGGGACTCTCCCTGAGACACTGGGATTCCACCAAGGTCCTTGCCCCTCACTCATGGGCTATGTCCACTCATGGCTGAGACACTTCTAGGACATGCCCCGCACCCCCAACCAAGAGGCAGGGGATCTGGACAACTGTGCTGTGCTGGTGGAGTGAAGGGACGCCCCCACACCGGTAGCCACACACGCAGTGACCTCCCCAAGAGCAGGCAGCAGGGCCAGCACCCCGTAACAGCCACCTCCATCACCACTGCTAGAGCCCTCCTCCTGCAGTGGGTCCCTGTGTCCACCGCCTCCAGAGCTCCCCCATCTTCTCAGCAGAGGCCTCTGGGTCTCCAAGTCCAGGGAGTCCCGTCAGCCCTCGTGGTCCCATTCCTGTCTTTCCAGAATAGCCTCCTGCCTTGGCTGCCCCCACCAGATCCCTGCAGCCGCCCCTTCCTCCTCCCCCAACTTCCCTGCTCCCTCTCCTCCCCTCCACACACCATCAGTCCTGGGACAGCTCGCGCCCTCCTGCAGTTTGCATCTAAATCCCGCCTCCCAGCCTCTCTTCCTTGCAGGCCCTGGTGGCACCTATGGAGCGGGTCTGATTCCTTATGGCCAACTGCTCCATCATACCCCCAAGGCCAACTGGGACATCCTCTCCCAGTCAGAGGCCCCCTGTTCACACAAGTGTGCCTGTCACAAATCCAGAGTGACCCCGCCACCCTCCCTGACCCCACCTCACTCTTAATGCCACCCCAGGCTCATTCTACAGTCCAACTCACATTGGGCCTTGCCCCCAGCTCCTCCCTCCACCCCTCACCTCGCTACCACTTCTCACCTTGAAACCATACCCTGTACCTGGCACCCTCGAGGGCCATAAGGTAGAGACAAAATGAGGAACCGAGACCTCCAAGCTTATTCTGCAGAAATTACAGATAGGGAAACAACGTGCTGACAGTCTCGTCGACTGAGCCTTGTGCAGGCGCATTGAGGGACTAGGATGACCCAGCGTGAACATTAGACACAGGCTGAAAACCCACCGCACGGAACACACAGTACCCCTGTGAATTGGCACACACAACCCATTAAGATGCACGAAGGACAGTCGTGCCCATGCAGAGAACTCTTGAGACGTCTCCTTTCCTCTACCCATCATTCTGACCCCCTCCCAGTCCTGCTCTCGGAGCGGTGAGACAGAGCTGAGCATCGCCCCCAGGCTCCTTGCTTGGCCGCCCAGCAATAAAGCCTTTTATCTGCAGAAGCCTGCTGCCTCGGTATTCGGCCTTTGCATCTCACAGGGGACAACGAGCCCACCTGCTCGGTTCCAACCTGACCTTTGGCGACAGCCCCACAAGGGGGTTTCTGCCCCTACTCCTGGCCGCACCTCTAACCTATCGTCCACGTTGAAGAATCATCTTCAGTGCCAATCTGACCAAGTCACTCTCCCCTACCAACACTCTTCCCTCCTTGAGCTAAGTCCCAAAGCTTCAGGCTCAGAGGGTCCCTGCCCACGTGTCCTGCCTCCTCCAGGCCCCTCCCCCACGGTGCGTCCCTCTGCCTCCCCGTCCCCTGCGCAGCTCATCACCCAGCACATGCAGCCCCCTCAGTAAGAGCTATGGGACCAGGACCCACACTCCTATCAATGCTCCTGCCCTCCTCCTGCAGCAGGTGCTGGGGGCAGAGGGCACAGCTGTTATCTTCGGGCAGTCCCTCGCTGAGCAGGGCCTGAGTTCCCCGGTGCTGTCCAAGTGCTGTCCCCTGCAGGCTCTCAGCGTGCAGACGCTCAGCCCCTCAGGGCCGGCACCCGTCTCACCCCCACCCGCCTAGCTCCGCAGTCACACTGAGGTGGCCCGGCCCTAAGGAACAGCATTCTGACTTTTCCCCTTTATTTTATAACAAAAGCAATGCAAGTTCAATATATAAGAAATCAGGAAAATCAGAGAAGATAAACGAAGAAAATGAAACCATGTATCTCTCACTGCCTCTGAAACTTCTGATGCAGGTTAAGTTCTAGTGGATTCTGTTTCAAGAGATCTCAGTAAAAATGGAATCACAATGTGGTCAAGAATCCTCCCTCACTACCACAATATCACACCCTGTAAGTACTCGTTTACAACATTTTAATGGCTGAAGGGTATTCCATGGTATGAAAATACCATTTATTTAAAGATTATTTATAAATATTTGAGATCATAAACATTATGAGTAAAATTTTTTGAACAAGCTTATAAATACATGAATATTTAATTAATATTCTCAGATCTAAGTGATTTTTTTGACATGATTTGAAAAGCTTGTTCCTTAGAGAGGCTGCCGATTAAAATTGTTTCCTCTAGTATTCACTTCCAAATTTTCACAGCCAGACCCACACACGTCCTCCCTCTTTCCCATTTCTAACATCCCGATAAGCACAGCATTGGGTCTACGTCACTACGGCTACGTAAATATCGTCCATAGCTGAGCCACTAGGAGTACTATAATTGCAGTGCCTTTAAAAAATCACATTACAATATTTCATTGGGGCTCGCTGCCACATTTTCCACCTGTCTTCTATACATCTATCATAAATTCATTCCAAGTCCTCTGCAGACCTGAGAGTCCCCTCTGACTGTGCTGGAGTATATCAAGTGGTCCATCCACTTGCGTCTTCTTGGATGTGGCCCTCTTAGGGCCCTCCATCCCCTGCCCCTCCTCACCTGGCCATCCCCTGGGACTGGTACACCATGGTGTCCAGAGACTTTCCATCATCATGGACCTCCTCTGCCTCTCTCCTGGGCTGGAGCCATTCTTCCTTGATCCTGTCTTCTTTTCTCTCATTTTTCTCCCCCAATTTTTGGATGGATCATATCCTCCAATAACTCTCAGAGAAAGGATTCATAGCAGGTAGAACTTTTGAGACCCTGCATGTCTGATGTGTAGGGACAGAATTCCTAGGCTGTAGATGACTTTCCCTCAGCACTTTTCTGGCAATGATTTAACATGTTCTGACCTCATGTGGCTGCTGAGAAGCCTGGTTCATTCATCAGCAAATATTTACCGAGGGCCAACTGTTTACCAGGCATTGTTCTAGGCATGGGGGTTTGGCAGTGAAAAAGGGGGACACCCAGTGTCTCCCTCACAGATCAGGCACTCACAGAGCAAGGGAAGAGGGTGACAAAGAATGAGTGAAGCCATGTGGTATGTCAGATAGGGACACATAAAACGAAAAGGTAAGACCAGGAAATGGGGACTCAGGAAATAGGAAATCCTGCAATGAATATCTGCATTGTTTCCAGTTTTTGCCATCACGTACTATACATATTTGACTATCCTGCTGCATGTGGGTGAGACTGTCTGTAAGGTGCATGCTTACAAGTGGAACTGCTGGGTCACAGAGTATGTGAATGTTCAGCTACATAAAAGAATGCCAAGTTATATTCCAGTGGATTCCAAACTGGGAACACCAACCTGGGTTCCACCGGGAAATGTTCTGATCCACATCCTCTGCACATTGGTACTGTCAAACTTGTTTTTGTTTGCTTAGGACAATCCTAGCACTTTTGTCTGTTTGTTTTTATTAAAGTTTAGTTGATTTACAATGTTGTGTCAGTTTCAGATGCACAAGAAAGTAATTCAGCTATACATCTATATATATTCTTTTCCATTATAGTTTGTTACAAAATATTGAATATAGTTCCCTGTGCTATATAGTAGGACCTTGTTGTTTATCTGTTTTATATACAGTAGTTTATATCTGCTAATCTCAAACTGCTAATTTATCCCTCCCCTTTTCCCTTTGGTAACCATAAGTTTCTTTCCTATGTCTGTGAGTCTGTTTCTGTTCTGTAAATAAGTTCATTTGTCTCATTTTTTTAGACTACACATAGAAGTGATATCATGTGATACTTCTTTCTCTGACTTAACTTCACTTAATATGATAATCTCTAGGTCTGTCCATGTTGCTGCAAAGGGCATTGCTTCATTCTTTTTTATGGCTGAGTAATATTCCATTCTGTCTAAATACCACTTCTTCTTTATTGAGTCCTCTGTTGACGGACATTTAGGTTGTTTCCATCGTCTTGGCTATTATAAACAGTGCTGCAGTGAACATTGGGGTGCATGCAAACTTCTTAATTTTGGCCAATCTAGTAGGTGTAGACGGTATCTCTCTGTAGTCTAACTTTGTATCTTCATGCTGACCGGAGAATCTTTTCACATGCTCACTGAATACACACAGTCCACTTCTGTGAAATGCCTGCTGAAGCATTTCATCCATTTTTCCACTGAGTCTTGGATTCTTTTCTCTACTGATCTGTGGGAGTTCATCACACAAAGTCACAATCAGTTACGAGTATTGCAAATATCTTCTTCTACTTGTCTTTTACTTTCTTTATGTCTTTTAATTTTAAAAAACTAAATTTAATTTAAAGGTAGTTATATTTTTCAAATATATATATTTTTAGCTTTGGCATTTTTGTGTCTTGTTTGAAAAAGTCTTCCTAAGTCTCTGATGGAAAAGCATTGTCTTACATTTTACACACTACTGTGAAAGTTCTGAAGTCCAGCCCTTTCAACCACTTGAAAGTGATTATCCTGTATAGAGGACCAACAGCTCCGGGTGATTATCCTGTCAAAATGACCAATAGCTCCAGCTCATTGAGAGCAGGGTGCCTCCTCTCTGTGCCTGCCTGGCCATGTGAACCTCCACCATGCAGCATGGCCTCACACATCTGTTTCGGGGTTCTGTTATATTTTACTGATTGATTCGTCTACTTCTGTACCTAAGCTTAATTTCTCTGTCTTTAAAA
Source organism: Camelus dromedarius (assembly GCF_036321535.1). NCBI lineage: Eukaryota > Metazoa > Chordata > Mammalia > Artiodactyla > Camelidae > Camelus > Camelus dromedarius. Next base: position 4,946,980 of record NC_087464.1, read on the forward strand.
TAAGTCTTGCTTGATACCTGCTATCATAAATCCCTTCTGAACTTTTTCAGGAGTCAGATTTGACTTCTCTCGGCCCATAGTTCTTTCATATAATTTTATAATTAGGTTGTTAAATCCCACTCTCCCCTTGCAAAAAAAAAATCCTGTTATGAATTTTAATGGAATAAACTGAATCTATAAATTGAATCTAACTAGGGGAAAAAACATCGTCTTCATATATTGAGTCTGCCTGGCTCTATAAATATGGTATATCTCTCCACTTGTTTAGGTCTTTTGTAACATTCTTCAGTAAAGTGTTAGAATTTTCTGCATACAAGTTTTAGACATCTTTTATTAGGTGTATTTCTAGGTTCCTTATTTTTGTGCTATTGTAAATGATGCCCTTCTAAAAATTACATTTTTCTGTCTGTCACTGAAGTATAAAGGTACAACTGGATTTTGGTTTATTAATCTTCTAACTAACCCCCTTGCTAAACTCTTATCTGACCACATTGTTTGATTTGTTTTTCCTCTTTACTTATTTATCAATAAGATGAAAGATAAATGAACTCATTATGAGCACACTGCCTTGGTCCTGCTTTTTGTGTGCTTGTCTGGTAGTCAGTCACATCTCCTTCTTGGATCCATTATTTCGATATAGTTTTATGTCTGTAACTCCCAGCCAATTAAGAGTTTCTGAAAGGCATTTATCTGATGTAGCAGATTATTTTTCAGATGATAACTGTCTCCCACCCCACTGTTTATTTCTCTAGATTTTTTATCTAAAGCCCTATGCAAGAATCAACAATTTCCAAAATACTGTGTCCAGGCTTCACCAATCACAGGCTCTGCATACAGTGCTTTACTCGTGTACCATCTCTTCCGCTGTTCCTACCACAATTTGTTACAGCTTTTAAAACTCTGCCCACACTTTCTAAAACAATGATGGCCCTGGGAACCATGGGAGAGTGGGCAGAGAGCACATGGTTAGCGTCCTAGTGTAGAACCCCAAGGACAACTCTCACCACTGACTTCCACAGTGATCATCTCATTCAACACCAACTGTGAAGTGCAACACTGTCTCCCTTCTTACAGACAAAGAAACCAGGTCTCCAAGATGTGAAATGATCTGTTTGAGGAAACAGACTTAGTAAATTGTAAAGTTGGCACGAAGAAGCCTAACCTATCCCATTAAAGAATCAACACTGGGGAGCCACAAAGTTGTACCACAGAAGCAATTCCATTGAGAATTAAGACTGTTTTAAAGTTTCTAGGCCTACCCACAATAATCTGAGTAAAAAAAGAAACTTTCACGTGGGTAAAATGTATAAGTGGTATAAATTATCTTGCAAATATAACTCAGGGCTATTTTCAATATAAATCATCTCAAATCAAGATTTGATTTTCTCTAACAGCTCTGGTCTAAAAAGGATAGTTTTGAACAGGAGTGAAAAAGACATGCATTCACTGCTTCTTTAATTGCATTTTCTGCAAAACTCTGCAGTTCTATTTTAATATTTGATTACAGCATCAATAGAGCTATTCCACAAAAGCAATTATGTTGGCTCAGCAAAAAATCAGCAGAATAATATGTGGCATACTAACAACTATAAGGATAGAAGCAATTTAAAACATTTCAGAATGATGATGGGGATAATTTTTTCAGGATTTACAGCAAACATATTTCAAAGACATGCTATCATGGAGTCTACTGCAAAGTTTAAGTTATGCATTTCACAAAATGCACAGAGAGCCCAGTATTTTATCAAAACACATAATAGCACTCAAAAAAATCTAAGCGTTTCCATACACTTCCTACTCACCAGCTCTCTCCATGTATAAAAGCATTTAACGTAAAGTGCTTTTGGAACGCACCTCTTTGAAAGTAGCTGAGAGCAGTGAAATTCAGAGAAGCTACAGGGTGGAGAGACTCTCTCTTCTGCAGGGGAGCCCACCTCTGCAGCCACTCTTATCCTAGAGGCATTGGCCAATTCCAGGAACAAGCAGGAGCCTGAGAATCATGGCATGGCTTTAGGTGGAGACTTAGGGTCCAAGCACAGATGTGGCTTTCCCCTTGGGACATGTGTCAAATTCTGAGGGCAAGAGATATAAATCTTACACAAAAAAGCCACTGAAAGCACAGTGAAGACAAAGATTCTAATTTGGAAACTCCATACAGAAGGGCTGTGAGGAATACAAATGACTCTCCTCTGGAAACTCTAACAGGTCAGAGCTCAGAAGAGTAAGATTGCAGCTCACTGGGGCTGCAGACCAGCTCTGCTGCAGCAGATCCTGGCTGGATTAAGGTGATGTCCACCAGATAATCCAGATAATGAAGTTACTCAACCGACAATTATTATATCCAAGAAAACAGAGGAAAAGATGAACAGAATAAATGAGAAGAAGAATTTCACCACATTAATTACAATCTTTAAAAATAAAAGAGAAAGGCAGGGAGAGCATAGCTCAGTGGTACAGTGTGTGCTTAGCATGCCTGAGGTCCTGAGTTAAATCCCAGTACCTCCAATAAATAAATAAACTAAATAAATAAATAAGCAAACAAACCTAAGTTACCCCCCCAAAAAAATAGCTAAAAAAAAATCACACACAACTAGGATTTTCAAATTTAAAATAAACTAACAAAAGAGAACAAAAAAAATTTTTAAGAGAAAAATAGAGAACTAAAAAAGCAATATCCAAAATCAATAACTCAATGGAAGGGTTTAACAGCAAATTAGACACAGCAGAAGACAGGATTAGTAAACTAGAAGACCAGTCAATTAAAACAAATACCCAAGCTATGAGGAAAAGAATAAAAAGTATTAGAGAGGAGCAAGACATTAGGAAAGGCCTAACTTGTGTGATTCAAGTTCCAGAGAGAGAGAAAGAGAATAGGGTTAAAGAGATAATAGTCAAGAATTTTCCAAAACAATTAAAATATCAAATCAGAAGCTATTCAAGAAGCTTTGCAAAGCCAAGCTGGCTTATTGCAGGGGTGCGTGGGTGGGAACTAAATAAAAGAGGAAATATTAGCAGCAGTAAAGGGTGGAATGGAACATGCACAAAACACATTATCTTCAAAGAAGTAACAAAAAGATGAAAAATCAACTTCTAACAGAAATGACAGAAATCATCTTTAAAGCCCCAAAAGAAAATAACTTCCAACCTAGAATTCTATAACCAAGAAAATATCCTTCAAAAAATGAAGATTAAACTTATTAAGACTTCTTCAGACAATCGAAGCAGACTTCGTCACCAGCAAACCTGCACTAGGAAAAGCAAAAGGAAAATGACCCAGAGGGAAGTCCAGATAAAAAGGAATAAAGACTGATGAAAGGGATGGATGAGTACTGACCGTAACCAAACTTTGCAAGCCATGAAAAAGACAGACAGGTGTTACCGATTTGGTAGAATTAAGAATGATGGATCCCAGAGCAGCAGCACCAGCAGCACAGAAAACAGAACAACCCTGTGTTCATCTCAGAATCCCCAGTAGGTATAGGTACAGGCCTCACTAGCACCTCTGGAACCGGGGCTGAACTGATGTAGAAAGTTCAAGGGATTCAGGGGCTGGTCAAGGAAACATAAACCAAAGAAGCAGTAAAATACAACAAGCTTTATTTATCAGGTGGCACCTGGTTGCATGAGAGGGGAAGTCCCTCAGCATGACACCACTCAGGGGGTTAAGGCCAGGGGACCCCCTTCAGAAGAGGAGGAGGGTGAGGCGAGAGGTAGAGGGTGTCAGAGAGGGGCTCACACGTTCAGATGATGTCACTCAGCACCATGGGGGGCAGTCTCTGGGTAGGAGAGGTCCGAAGGGCAGCAGCGGCTTGGGGTCTTATAACCACGAGGCCTGATCTTATCAACGGCCAGGGGATGCTACAGGAGGCTTTGTGGAGTATGCAAAGCAGTAAGGCTCAAAATGCTTTAAAAAAAAAAAGAAACTGCTTATTTAGGCTATTCTGTAAAATAACTAGATGTGAAAAAATTCAAGTTTGGCAAGAGCAAACTTTCACATTAACAGGTCTCAACCCACAGTGAAGAAATAACCTAGGGGCCAATACACAGAGGCCACCTTTGGACATTTATACAACAATTGAGTAGGGGGAGGCTGAAACAAGGAAGGAAAATTGTGGAAACTACTTGAAAAAAGTTAGCTTCCTAGATTTCCCTTCCTTTACCCCAGCAGAATTCTAGACGTTTCTTCAACCCTGAAAAGGTTAAAACAAAAGGTCTGTGGTGTGAGGATGGACCGTCACCAGTTTACAGAGCAGCAGGGTGAGCCACGAGAAGGCACGTTGTGGCCATGCCCTCTGCCACTGCAGCACCTTTGTAGATGAAACAGAGGATGTGCTCCACCAAAATGAGGATGCAGAGTCAGAATGAGGAAGACCTGAGACCCAGGAAATGGGCAGATGGAATTCCAATTATGACAGCTAAGAGAGTCCAGGATGACGGCTGTACAGCAGGCTTAGACAGTATCAACCCAAAAGAATGAGGTGTCTGAGAAGAAAAAGGGAACAGAGAGATTACCTGCTGGAATTGACTTGGTGCAAAATTGTACTGAGAGGCTACAGCAAGAGAATGATTAAGAAAATGAAAAAGCAAGGCAAGTATCAACTTCAGGAAAACAAAAAGTAAGTTAGGCAACAATTGTAATACACTACACAGCTTTACTAAGAATAGTATTTGCATACACATGGTAATGTAAACCCAAATACAGACTTAACTAAATTTGTAATATATCCAGTCTGGAAGGTGAGGAAAGGAAGCACAGAGGACAGAGACGTAAAAAGCTAAAAATCTTCACTGCCATAATGATGTCTGAAACTGATGAATCAAAGACAGCAGGATCTGCATCCTGTTTAGAAATGTGGAGATGCGGTGTCAAGAAAGAACCTAGAAAAAAAAAAATCAAAACTACTGGCCTCAGGGCAGGTTAAGGCAAGGTACTGTTGGGCTTTCCTATTTGCTATTTGACTTTTAAAACTATGTCCTTATTTTATTAGATAACATAAAAATTAACTTTAAAAAGAGATACATATGAATATTTTTCCTTTTAGCAGCATAAAATTTGGAATTTTTATTTCAAACCACTATTAATACCAGCCTCTCTAATGCCTGGGAAAAAACAGCTGATCCTTTAAATTTTTTTAATGTGAAAGAGTTTAGACTGTCCTAAATTATGCCAAAACTCCCCACATCTCCCCATTTTTCATGGTACCGTTGGCCAAAACAAATCTGATGTTTCTATCCACAAACTACCAAAAGGATTAAGATCAGTTAATTTCTTTGATTATCATTTAATGAGTGGTTGACTCTAAGTACTGGACAGCAGCCAACTTCACTCCAGATGCTGAATACAGAATGATGGAACCCCAGAAAATAACTCAAAATGAGAAGACACCAGCTGAATGGTGCTGAGCAAATGACCCCCCTCTGGAATCAGGATCCCGTGGACCTGATCTCCTACCCTCTCAGTGGGTTTTACCCACCCTCTGACAGTTTCAGAGGGGGTGCTGAGACTGAGCTAAAGTCCTTGAATTATAAAGAAAAAAGAAATGTTAAATTCTTGGATTTGAAAAGAGGGGACAGCAGAGAAAGATCTAGGAGTTTAGACAGGAAAAAGCCAGCAAGTTTGTATATTCAATGAGGGAGGAATAAGAAAGTCCTCTGATAGCTCTAAGGCCAAAGAACTCTAGAGAGCTATAATGCTGATACCTGCTGGATACTGCGTGTGCACGGCAATCCCCCACCCACTACCATCTCCCCTCAAAATCATCAGTAGTACATTTGTTTTCTGGATGCTTCAGAAAAGACATCATTGTATGGGTAGATTGGGGTGAGGGGGAGGTGACAAGGACTCACGAAGGTTCTGAGTGTCAAATTTGGAAAAGACAGGGCAGCGCTGAAACAGCCCCTGAGCATGGGGATTTGGAACAACAGACCACATAATCTGGAGAAATTAGAAGAAAGTTTGTGGAGGGCTTGGGACATCTTGGACAAGAGAACTGATGCAGGTCCCAGCCAATTACACCAGATCTTAGAGGGCGGGGGGTGCTGGATGGAATCGGAGATGGTGTACAATCAAATGAAAAATTGTGTGGTAGGTGACAGTGTTTCAGAATGTTTCCTGGAGGATACTAGCTTCTCTAGGAACTCGTATAAATCAGTGAGGTCTGAAAACTTGACCTAGGATCTCCCTCTCACAAGGAGTCAGGGCGGTGTATGTGAGAGTAACAAATATATCACACATATGATAATACACAGCACAGGAAAGAAAACAGTTCAACTTTGAATAACTAGGCCTTCTCCAAATGTGACCTTGGAATCTTTTAAAAATTCAAAATACATATTTATATCATGCATAACCAGTCCTGCCCTGCACACGCTGCATAGGAAATGCTGACATAGGAAATTACAGTGGGAATCCAGACAGAGATTAGGTCGAGTGTTTATTTCTTTTCAAAACTGAAATAGCTTTCTCTGATGATATAAATAATATACATTCATGTTGCTAAATTTAGATAACATGAAAAATTACACAGAGAAGAAAATAAAATTTACCCGCACTACCGCATACAGAGATAAACCAATGGCAATATTTAAGCGTATTTATACCTAGCTTTTTTCTATTTACAAAGTTCATTTGATTTTTTTAAAATAAAGACTATGCTCACAGTACACAGTCTTTCATTTAGAAATATACTGTGACATCTGTGGACACCAATCCTTCAGTGATGAACGGTCTCAAGATTTTTCCCTGTCATGGAAAACAAATGAGGTTGCTGTCACTGCTGACCCTCTCCTATCCTTCCTGGGCGGGCTTGACCCACCCCGGCTGCCCAGCCCACCGGGAGCCCAACATGAAGGCACTGATAGCAAGGAGGAGGGGCAGGGGAAGGGCTCTGAGAATTTCTGATTTATCTATTCTGGTCTTAACCATGAGGCAGAAAGAAATGCCAGGCAGTGCCCAACTCCAGGCATTTTTAAGCCGACAGTCTGAACACATGTCCTTGCATTTATAATTCGAGACTTTCCATAAGGTGTCCTCTGCACAAATTCCTAGCAGATTGTTCCCCAGTTCCTCCTTCACTGGTAGTCATGGGACTATCACGTGTTTGCCTAGTGTGCAAGGAGCTTTGGCAGGGAAGAGACCTCTGCAGGAAGCCCCTATGGTCTCCCCGCTAACCTTACACCAGGCGCCCCATGCCTTTCCTCTGATCACACAGTACCTTGCCTAACATGTTGCTTGTTTCCTAGACCAAAGAAGGAGAAATGGGAAATAACTAACAGATGACCAGATATCTTCCTTAGCTTCCCCTTCAGTCCTCTCCTGAACAAACTGTGTGAACAAGGCAGCACCTAAGGGAAATTCACAAGAAACTGAGAAGCCTGCACGCAGTGGGGGACAGTGATGACTCTGACCTCCACCTCAACGATCACCGAGATTACGTCTTCTCTTCCCTTGAAAACTTTCATGGCTGAGCAGACTTTTGGGAGATGGTCTTTGAGGGACACTGAGTCCACCATCGCCCCAGACTGCTAGCATTCTGATTAAAAGCAATATCCAAAAGGGACCCTCCGGCTAGTCTGACTAATCCAGTTCGTCCCATGGCAACATTTCCGTGTCCTGTCTGCCTCTGTTGCATTTCAGTCTCTTCCTCACACTCTGACCCCTCCCCTTTGGTAATCATAAGTTTGTTTTCTATGCCTGTGAGTCTGTTTCTGTTCTGTAAATAAGCTCATTTGAATCATCTTTTAGATTCCACATATAAGTGATTATCATGGTATTTGTCTCTGTCTGACTTACTTCACTTAGAACGACAATCTCCAGATCCATCCATTTTGCTGCAAATGCTATTATTTCATTCTTCTTATGGCTGAGTAAATCAGTCTCTTCTTCTGCAATGAGATTTCCTCCTTAGATTCCACTGAGGTCATGAATCAGAGTTGGTGTTAAGTTATATTCTGTATCTCTGTTTCACTGTGTGTCACTTACCCCAAAGGCTTCCTGAAGTCAGTATATGATGTAGCCAAAATGTTAACAAATGTTTCAAAGTGCTCCACGTACTGAGCACCAAGAAGTCAGTACAATGCCAGAGGCAGAGGCAACACATTGTCCCCAGAAGCAGAAAAGAACTGCACCATCAGGAGGGAACGTGAGGGACCGTGAGGGACCATGAGGGCTCCGACACACAGTTGTGTGTTGGACATGAGCAATGCAGGAAGGAAACGCCACCCGCAGATGTGTGGCTTGCAGAAGAGATGGCGGAGGGGACCCTTCCACCTCTGTGGTGCTTCTTGTCCTCTGACCCTGTGTGGTTTATTCGGTTACATTTAAAACAAACTAGAAATTTCTGTTGTACTATTCTAAGCCTCTATATGTCTCTATAAACACTCAGTGTACTACTAATTCTTATTCTTCTATGTTTCCATTCTTTCCAGGCCTAAATCGTTATCCCACAGCTACTTTCAAGTAACTGTGATCGAATGACTTCCCCCCCCGGCTCCACCTTTCATCAGAATCCCAGGGTTGGGGTGGCAGGGTGGGGGCTGAGATAGAAAGGCCTATCACCTGAGCCCGCCCCCAGACTAATCTGGGGTTCCTGAGATGTGGCCCAATGTACCAGCTTCTCCAGTTGCTGTAACCTATCACCACAAACTTAGTGGCTTAAAACACGTAAGTGTGTGACTTTACAGGTTGGCGGGCCCCATGCCTTCCTGAGGCTCTTCCAGCCTCGGGACTGCCAGCTCAACCTCTACTCCCATCCTCACCCTCCTCCTCTGACTTTCCTGCCTCCCTCTTTCCCTCCTGAGGACCTTGTGATGATACTGGGCTCACCCAGATGATCCAGGACAATCTCCCCATTTCAAAATTCATAACCTCATCCCATCCGCAGAGTCTTTTTTGCCTGCAAAGTAACCCACTCCCAGGTCCTACGGATTAGGACATCGGACCTGGTGGAGGCAGGCATTTTTCTGTCTACACACCCAGAAATCTGCACGTTTAATAAGCACCAACAGACTCCACAGTGAGAAATACCAAGCTAGGGTTACCACATCGCCACTGGACCCTATTTTTTTAGGACAGGAGACCTCTTTACCAGGAAAGTGCAAAACTGACACCCTGATGAACAAATTGATTTTAACAGAAACAGAAACACTCCCTGGCTATTTATTAGGATAGAATGTTGCAATATGTTCCTCACCTACTTATTATAAGGATTAACTTTTAAGTGAGATATCAAATGAGAAAAAAAGACATATTTATAGGAAGATGTGGTGTATATATACACAGTGGAATACTACTCAGTCATAAAAAAGAATAAAATGCCATTTGCAGCAACATGGACGGACCTGGAGATTGTCATGCTAAGTGAAGTAAGTCAGACAAAGACAGTATCATATGACATCTTTGATATGTGGAATCTAAAAAAATGATATAAATGAACTTATTTACAAAACAGAAATAGACTCACAGACATAGAAAACAAACTGTGGTTCCTAAAGGGGAATGGGAGGGGTTGGAGGGATAAATTAGGAGTCTGGGATTAGCAGATACAAACTACTATATATAAAACAGATAAACAATAAGGACCTACTTACAGCACTGGGAACTATATTCAATATCTTAACCTATAATAGAAAAGAATCTGAAAGAATATATAGGTATATATTTATATAACTGAATCACTTTGCTGTACACCTGAAATTAACACATTGTAAATCAACTATACTTCAATACAAAAAAAAATTTTTTTAAAGAGTCATTGGAGTAAAATAATAATCAAACCAAAAACCAGGGATGTGATGTTTGTCTACTCGCTAGAAGTCTTTCCCTCAAGGAAATCAAGAAGAGCCCTACTTACAACCAAGAATACTCTATTCAGCAAGGCTCTCATTATGATTCAATGGAGAAATCAAAAGCTTCACAGATAAACGCTAAAAGAATGTGGCACCACCAAACCAGCTTTACAACAAATGTTAAAGGAACTTCTTTAGTCATCAAACCACAAGAAAAGAGATACATGCACCCCAATGCTCATAGCAGCATTACAGACAATAGCTGAGACAGGGAAGCAACCTAAATGTCCATCGACAGATGACTGGATAAAGAAGTCATGATGTGTATATATATACACACACACAATGGGATACTACTCAGCCATAAAAACGAATAAAATAATGCCATTTGTAGCAACATGGATGGACCTGGAGATCATCAGACTAAGTAAAGTCAGTCAGAAAGAGAAAAAAAAAAAACACCATATGATACCAGTTACATGTGGAATCTAAAAAAAAACACAAATGAGCTTATTTGCAAAACAGCATCAGACTCACAGAAAAGAAAAGAAACTTACGGTTACGGGGTGGGGGATGGGAAGAGAGTGGGGAGGGATAAATTGAGAGTTCGGGATTTGCAGATACTAACTACTATACATAAAATAGATAAACTACAAGGACCTACTTATAGTGAAGGGAAATACATTCAGTATCTTGTAGTAACCTATAATGAGAAAGGATATGGAAAGGAGTGTGTGCGTGTGTGTGTGTGTATAAATATGAGTCACTCTGCTATACACCAGAAGCTAACACAACACTGTAAATCGACTACACTTCACTTAAATGAATGAATTAATTAATGAATTAAATTTTTACAAAAGAAAAGCCCCTGTTGTTAGCCTTATACATTCCTTATCAGTGCTTTCACACTAAGCTTTTGGACAGCTGGACTCCCAGACACTCAGAAAACATACTTTCATTTTTGAAAGCTTCCCTTTTCCATTTTTCTGAAGCTTTTTTACCAAAAGAAAAAAAAAGTAAAATTTCAGAACTGTTGAGACACATTTTTAGGAAACAGAATTTTAAATGGCCAGTGCTCTGAACACATGCCCACATTCCAAATGTGTCACTATTCATATTATAAATAGCACCCAGAACTGACAGATCTTACAGTGTGGGGGTTTCCTGGGCTGCCATTCACCAGCTGATAGGCAAGTGAGTAGAATGAAAATGTCAAGAAACAGCATCATATTTAGAAACCATGAAACACAAAAATGGAGCTGTCAGTCATCCTGAATGCTTGCCAAATACAAGTTATAAATATAGTCATGGGTCATTGGAGCTACACGCCACAACTTCTCCTGCACAGACAGGCGCTGGGATGACGGAGAGAATCTCGGATTTGTCGGGTAGCTGGTCACAGCAGCTCACACAAAACTTGCTCCCAACTGACGTACACAGATCTGGTCTCACGTTAACTGCCAAAACGACGGGTTTCCTTCCCCTGCATGTGCTCTGCTAACGTGCACTGTTTGGATCCGAGTCTCCTATGAGAAAGCTGGGACTTATTTTTGTGTGCTACCCTGTATCACATTTAACCCAGTAAAAATGTCCCCTTCATTGGTTTCAGCCCTTCCTCCCCTCCATCCCGATTCTGACAAGATCTGGTGGGAGGGATAGGGCAGTTTGTGGCTGAAGCGTCCAGACAGCAATGATCTGAAGCTGTATTTCTGAGACGTAAGCGGGGAACCCGCTACGTAATGCTGCCAGGACTCAGCACCAAGCCTGGCCAGGATGAGGACATCTCCATGACTGGGACTGGGGGTGAGGGAAAGAGTCCCAATTAAAAGAGCCAGAAGGACGGGGCTGCTTGAGTCATTCAGACCAGATACAATACCATGAACCCCGACCCACAATGACTTTCATCCTACCTACCTCACACTTCCTCTGGCTCACAGACTCCGACCAAGGACACATTGTATCTAACGAGAAACTGATTCTGAGGGAAGTCTGGAAAAGGAAGAAGTCGTACAGTGCTGACCACCCTACCCAGGCCCCAAGCCTGCTCAGGAGTTCATGAGAAGCCCACAGAGATTTGCAGAAAGGGATGTGGTACCCCGGGCCAAGGAGTGGGTAGACGAAGGTCAGGGCCAGGCAACATGGTCCTCATGTTCCTAGATCCAAGTGATGATGAGGCCAAACCAGTTAGACTTCCAGAGGATCTCAACAACACAGGACACAGGGAGAGGCAAGAAGTCTTTTCACCTCCAAAGGGTAAGTCAGAGGTCCTGACTCCATCTCCCCCTGGATAGAAGGCTCCACCCATCATGCAAGTTTCCATTCACATGTCACCTACTCAGAGTGAGGCCTTCACTGAGCCCCAGTCCAAAGCAGAGCCCTGTCCCCTGTCTACTGCACTGCAGTTTTATTTCCTTTTCAACACATATCCCCATATGAAATGGTTTGCTTATTTATTGCCTGTATCTCTGCTCCAGAATGTAAGCTCACCAGGCAAAAGCCTGGTCTATCTTGTCCAACATTGCATCTCCAGCTCCCAGCAGAGGCCTAACACACACATTATTGATGGATGAATGGAAGATGGATGGAAGGGTGGGTGAGTGGATAATGGAAGTGTGGATGGATGGTTGAGTGGATGCATAGATGGGTGGGGTGGATGGGTGGATGAGTGGATGGGTGGGTGGATGGGTGGGACATGGATGGATGAGTGGATGCGTGGATGGATGGGCAGATGGGTGGCTGGATGTCTGGGTGGATGAGGGAGTGGGGGAGGAAGGAAGGAAGGATCCCCCTGCACAACCAGGCCTGATTCGGAGGTCTCTGCCTCCCCCCAAATAGCCAAGGATCTACTCTGTGTCTTGGTGGACTGACAAAAGGACAAAAGGGAAACCAAAAAGGGCAAAGTCTCAGAGAGTAAGTCAGAGGTTCTGGATGAAATTGTGCTAGAGGCCATCAGGTTGCCCCTGTTCATGGTCTTACTGACACTGCTCCTCAGACCCACCATCCCCAAGTTCTTCCAGTAACTCCCTTTTTGCAGGAACTAGCCAAAGTTGGCTTCTGCTACTTGTCCCTGGAATACACTCCACTCCAGAAGTGGACATTACAAGTGAGAGTTACAGATGCTCGTGATGTCCCCAAACTCCATTTGCTTATAATCCCCACAGGGACCCAGAGGGGGAGGCACTGTTATGGAAACTTACATGAGGGAAACTTACATGAAGGCCACACTGGTGGTGACAGGGGCGCCAGGGTGTGAACGCATGCCACGGGCTCCAGCATCCGAGGTCTGGACTACCATAGAATTCTCCCTCCTGCAGTGCCACTCTGGCCCCTGCAGGACTTCACTGTGATGAAGCAGTCTTTCATAAACAGAGAATTCCACATAACTTTTCTATTTAGTGAATCTAAATGTTTATGACAGGTCTACATAGAGGGGGCCCACCATTCTGAGTCTTTCACAACAGCTAGACTACTCCTGGAATGACTCTCCTAAAATATCCTTCCGTAACTTGCCCCAGAGAGATTTACAGGCAAGTTTTTAACAAAAATATAACCCACAAAATACAAGTTATTTTGTGGAACCCTTTCCCCAAATTGACATCATCTATAGATTTATAATCATTTTACAATGTGTCAAATTCCAGTGTTCAGCACAATTTTTCAGTCATTCATGGACATATACACACTCACTGTCACATTTTTTTCTCTGGGAGTTATCATAACACTTTGTGTATATTTCCCTGTGGACATCATCTATATACAACCATTTTTGTTAAAATTATTTTTTGGCCTAAGTAACGGTAAACTCAATTCGTCTGATTACAATCGTATAGTCCCTGGCATCTTCAGGAGCAGAACTTATTGAGGAGAATCAGTAAATAAATTAAAAAGTAAAATAAATCTTCTAAGCCTATTTTCACACACACACACAATTTATACTGCAATTTTTATAAGGGCAAGGAGTGGGACATGGAAGCACAGATCAATCCATTTTCCTCTCACTCCAAGGCTAAGAATCTTCGTTTTCTAGTCTTCAAATTAATGAAATGAACACCGACCACTCTGATTAGGGAGCCTGAAAGAATGGAGGTGCTGATAAATTTGCATTTCCTTTCAATGTGAACAGGCTATTTTGATAGTTAGAAAAACCATGACAAATTGCAGGAGATCTCCTCCTTTGTGGCTCTGAAATAGCACTCTGGCTGTAATACACCACATCATCGGGAAAGGCACTTACCTTCGAGTGAAGGGCGGAGTGGATCCTGATAAATATGAAATTAGTGTCATGTTTTCTCAATGCCTCGACCCAAATTTTAAATTTAAAGACTTCTGTCAACTCAAGGTAACGCTTGTACATTCACTTCAATTTATAACTGAAATGGGAATTTGTTTGCACTTAGAAGAAAACCCACCTCCAGCCCTGGGCCCTGGCTCTCCTCACCGCTCCCCCATGCCCTTGGCCCGGCCACCCTGGCCCTGTGGGTCCCCCCTGAGCACACCGTCCATGCCAGAGCTCTTGCATGTGGTTCAGTTTCGTATTTCAGTTTGCTTCTCCGTCCTGCCTAGGATGCTAGTCACCAGGTCTCCACGTCACCCCTGCCTCTTCCCCACCCCCGGCTCTGCTGAAACCTTGCCTCCTTCGAGAGCTTTTCCAGAAAGAACCAGTGCAGTGGATGACCGGACTCTAATAATGAAATGAGCTGGGCCTGCCTTCAAAGGACCAGATGCCCCTTTCTCTTTTGATGTTCATTTCTTTTTTGAACTACTGATCAAAGATCTCCTTTGCCCTTAGAAATTCAAAACGCCAATGACAATTTACCTATGATTTTCTCTTAAGGCTGCTCATATGAATTCACATGTCTGCGCGAGAGAGGCCAATTTATTTAATGGTATAAATCTTATTTCCCGTTGTGGAGTTAAAAGCACATTCTTCCGAATCAAGAGAAAATCATTCCTGGGAAGTTCCTTAGATGATAGTTTGGCTCTTGATGAACTTGAGAGAGGGTTCCCCCTTCACAGGCTTCGAAGGCTGGTCCCACAGCCCAGCCTGGCACCAGGGCAGACGCCCAGGAGAAGCAGCCTCCCACTGCTTCCCTTCTTTTCCTGCTTGTCCCCCAGGGAGTCTTCACCAGGAAATCTGGGGACCCTACACAGAAGGAGACCTGGCTCCCATGTGGCCCTGAGGTCTGGACATCTTCCTTTCCTAAACCGAAGCCCCCTCACCTTTTCATAAAGAATCAAAAGGTGATCCATTACCTAATGGCTCAGAGCCACCAGCCCTGTCTCTCCAGCCTCATCCCTGCCGTATCTGTCCTCAAAAGACTGACCACTACCGGGCGTTACACTGTAGGTGTATTTGCTGGGTGGCGTGCGCTCTGTCTGACCGACAGAGTGAGCAGCAGCAACTACGAAGAGATGGCCAATAAAAGCTGCTGGAGGAGCTGACGGATGTGTGGTTGCTGGCTGCAGCCGGCAGGCCACATGAGCACGTGTCTTGATTTTTAGGAATTCAAGCACTCCCTGCAGTCTTGCAGAGAGGTCACATGAGCTTCCATGACTGCAGGATTCAGCAGTCCACAAGCAAAGAGCTATGAGCTTCGCTGTTTCTGTTTTGGAAGAGACTGGCGATCTGTGATAGGTCCATCATTCAACAGAGCTTTGGGAAAAGATGTGCTTCCCTGACGCAGAGGTCCACGTTGTGAACTGGTTCCCTGGCCTTCCAAAACAAGCCTCACCTGAGAAGTTTTATAATTACTGAGTTTTTGTGTGGTTAGGACCCGTGGTTTCCTTTCATCGATGTCCCTCCCCTTGTCCAGTGTCCCATGTTAATCCTCGGCTGGGCAATGGATCCTAAATAAGGCTCAACAGCCCTGAAAGGATCACATGCTCCGGGTTACAGACACCCAAAGGCACACCAAACACATCCATGTACCGCCAGACAAACAGCTACGAAGAATCCTGCTTCCGTGGGTTCAACCTGGAGCACAAGTGACCAAATGCCTTCCTCTGGAAGGAAACCTTACAGCTCGTCCCGGGACTGTACCACAGCCAAGCCTCCCGTGTGACAAACTACGTCTCAGGCTGGTTTTGCAGACGAACACTTCACAGTGGAAACCTGGTACAAGAATCAACAAGAGAGCCTGGCAGACACGGGCCAACCATCCCCAATGCCAGGACTGTGCTTCTCAAAAGAGGGGTTCGTGGCTCCTAGGGAATCTCGGATGTGACCGAGGTTGATACACTGCTCTCAGCCCAGTGATACTTGTCTCCCGCAGCCATTCAGGTATGACCTGCATCCAGGGGATTGAACGGCTGGTTAGATTCTTCCCCATTTTCCCCCATTTGCTCCTCTCTGCTTGACAAACACGTGTTTTCTCCTTTCAGTGATTTCCCCCCTTTTCCGGTTTTGGGGGAAACGGCCTTTAGTTTGGTGTTTGTGGGGGTTATTTTATTTGTTTAACATGTACTGGCCAGCAATCCCACTCCTGCGTGCTAGAGAAATGGAAACATATTCACAGAAAAACTTGTACACTAATCTTTACAGCACCCCCTCCCCGAAAAAAGGCTGGAAACAACTATAGTGATGGAGATGTGGTGGTTGCCAGCCCCTGGGGCTGGGGGCAGGTTCGTCTATAAAGGGCGAGCACAAGAGAGTTTTCTGGCATGATGCAACAATTCTGCATTCCAGTACATGTAAGATGTGCGTCTGTTAAAATTCATAGAACTGTATGCCCCAAAAGTCAATTTTACTATATAGTCATTTAAAAATAAAAAATAATTTAAAAATGAAAGATACTTCTTCAGGGGAAAAAAAAGATCTCTGAATATAATCTTAAAAAAAAAAGTCTGTGGAACCTAATTAAGCAAGGAGACCTAATTACTGGTGTCGTGTTTTTAAGCTGGCAATAGCCCCTCTGCTCCCCCGAAGGTTCCAGGGTGGGAGCGGACTTGCCAGTCTGCAAGTCCTCAGAGAGAGAAAAGAGGCAAGTTTCCAGGGCGGACACCCCAGCTCCTCAGCAACCCACAGATGCAGCCAGACCCAGATTTGGGGACCCCTATATGGGACTCCCAAGAACAAGCAAGTGGGGACCACATTTTCCCAAGACACTGCATCCTGGGTGGTGCCCAGGGCAAGATTTCAGTCCTGTTTGTTTAACTTTTATGTTTGTTAATATTATCTTCTTCTTTTTCTTTTTTTGATGATAAAAATAACCCAAGCTCTCCAAGTATTTTTTTGTAGGAGAGGTTCAGAAATTGTCCTTTTGGTTCCGGTCAAGCTGCTTTGCAGGATGAGAAGAAGAGCAGACGTAAAAAGAAGTCTCTCACTCAACTTCTTTCAAGATAACATTGTTTATATATATATATATATATGTACATACATACATATATACACACACACATATATTTTAATATATATTGAAATATATACAATTATAATATATAATTATGTATTAATTTATAGTATATACTAATAATTATTTAATATATAATGATAATTGATATTATATAATAATATATTATTGATTAATATATAATTAATTAACATATATAAGTAAAACTTTTGCCATTGATGAGACAACCAATGTAGCAGAAAAGCCAATGGCGACAAAGCTCGATCTGGGACCTGGGCTTAGAAGATCCCTGGCATCTCAGAACCAGCCCAGCTGGTCATCTAACTCAGGGCGAGAGTTCCTGCCACTCCCTGGGGCAGGAGTTCAAAAGTTGCAAATCTTGCCATGTACCATTTTTTGCACAGAAATTACACAATAAAACATCCTTCACCTAAAGAAAAAGTACCTGTTTGATTCATGAGTAACATACTCAAATCATCTTTTATTCAGCAATGCTCGTCAGGTGTCACCCAGGTGCACCTACTCGTGCAGAGAACCACAGCTTTTATTCCAAGAAGTGTGTGCACACAGCCTCCCGGGGACAAGGAATTTGGGTCAACAGTTTTTATACTTTAAGGGAATTTTTATTTCCTGGAGAAATTCCTATGCAGAATCCAATATCGAAAACAGACAAAAGTGGTGTTTTGTTAGCAGAGATTTACAGGTTGAATTTTTAAATATTTATCATAGATTCAGTCAAGAGAACACTGAGTTTGGAAAATAGGACTACAGGACAGTCGAAGTCACAACAGCCCATGAAAATTTAAGTTTAACTTTGGCTGCCCAATGTAGAGAAAATTTTGAAAACAGACCAGTTTCACTTGTACAGTTTTACGATACCCTTAAATAAATCCAGAAGTTTGATTCAAAATACAAGACAATGATTTCAATGTTGAACTGTTAAAATGAACCAGTGCGCGGTTTATCCACTAGTTTAAGTAATAATTACTTGGTAGAAGATATTTTTCAAACATATTTGTAACACCATATGGATTTCTGATAATGTTATAGTTTAAAACATGTTATTTCAGTACATAGCTTATGTTTAGAGAAAATTTCAGTCAAATTTACTTTGTTTTCCCTGCTGACTGTAAATCTCTTTTCCAGGGACTCAGTAAGGCTCAAAGGGAGTCCACTGACAGAATCTGTGGGCCAGACAAATAAAAAATGCCACTAAAACCTTGTCTTAATCTGAAATTGTATTTTATATTCTACTTCATTAACTGTCTAAAAATGAAGGCCAGGAAGATGCCCCTGGCTTGTCTGGCAACTTTCCAGCATCTCCAATCTGCCCAAGAGGCCAGCAGAGAATCACTGAAATTCAGTCATTTCTCACTGAAAACAAGTGGGGTTCTTCCCAGTCCACGGGGACTGCTCGAAGCCTGAAATCTGCAGGGTGCTGCAAAGCCTTCTTTCCTGAGCACATGAGTCAAAGGCCCACATTTAGGAAAGAAACCATAATCTCAGTGTTTTGGCAACTAACTATAAGTTATAAAAATTAAATAAGTAAATGTCAAAATTACTAAAATAAACTGATTATTTGGATTCTAAGAAAAGATTTGTAACCAGTTCTAAACACAAAAATAAATAAATAAACGTGGAGGATGGTCTGGAAAACAGTCTCCTGTATCCAGGGGCTAGTTTTAAGAGTGAGCACATTGTATGATATTCCAGCTCTAATGTCTCTTATTATTCATGATTCTGAAACTGGATTTAGAGTTTGGATAATTAATAAAATCACCCCTTCCATGGTCTTGATTATCACTCATCAGGATCACGTTTGTTCTTCGCTTGCTGACTGTAATCATTTATTTGAACCAGTGTCTCAGGGGTTCATCAGCTCTTCATTAGTGCCTGCAGGTTGGGTAAAACGTACTTGAATTTTCAAAATAAATGCAAATCACATTGGTACTAACAGCGAAGAGGTGAATTTCACGAGTACTTTCAAGGGAGACAGTTCCCTCCCAGGACCCTGGCTCTTTAGCGAAAAGAAGGGGTGTCCTCCTCGGCGACAGAGAACTCACCCTCCCATCTGCCCTGAACATCAATCCTACACATCCATCTATGGCCACAACCATCAGGCGCCACGTTAGCCCTCGCCTTGGCATGCACGGATGTGTTAGTTACTGACACAGGAAACAGGCGTGAAAGTCAAAAGGATTCAATACACAATTGAAGAGGCACAGAATCACCTAAGCTGGCAAATCACAAATACAGCTGCCCGGGCCCTGTCCTGGAGCGTCAAACTCAGAAGCTCCAGAAGCAGAGCCGGACACCAGGATCAGCGCAGCCTTGAACACAACAGACCTGGATCCTAACCCTGACCTGGCCCAGAGAAGCTGTGTGGACGTGAACATCACTGGCTGAACTTGGTGTTTCCCTCTGTAAGAGGGAGTAATAAACAGCCCACGGCCTCGCAGGCCAAGTGGAGATTACAGACACAGAAGGAGGGGGCTTCACGTGGTCCCAGGCACAAAGATGGCCCCCACGAATGGCCACCCTTACAGAGATCAGAGAGGCAATCCCCCCAGCAGAGGACAGAGGGTCTGGAGGATTCAAATGCATTTCACATGATAGAGAAACAGGCCAAATGGCACCATGAAGAGGCAACCAGACACACCCAGCATGTGGGACCTTCTGCAGGACAACTGACCTCTTCAGTGAATTGTGGTCATCAAAATAAAACATGGGGGGCTTTACTAGATTAAGAGAACTGCCTTTACATTTATTTCCCAGTTCTGTCCTCTAAGAGGGCCTAGAAGCAATGACACCCCAGTAAAAACGAGCACCCAGATCTTGGTTTCTAATTCCATTCTCCCATAAAGGAATAAATGGCTGATGACAGGGCCAGGGCAGGGAAAACAGAAGACAAGCTGAAACATCTCGTAGTGGCAGAAAATGCGGAAGTGCTAGAAACGGCAGGGGTCGGGGTGGGGGAGTTGACGGGAAAACGCCGTGTTAAAGAGAAGCAGGAGCCAAGTGGCTAAAGATTAAACAATCTGAGCAACAAAGTAAATGACCACAGTATTGAATTATAACCTAAGAAATAAGATAAATATCCATGAATCTGTACTGATACCACAGATGACTGAATAAATACATTAACACGATGAATACATAAGTTCAATTAATAAATGTTATTCAGAAGTGACAAATCTTCCTTAAAGATGAATTCCAAATAATCAATGCAAAAGGAAGATGGCAACTAGGAGGTCCCGTCAGAGGTCCCTAGTGATGGCTGCTGAGGCCAAGATCCAGTCAAGAACGCAAAAAGTAGCAGTTGAAACTTTAAGGAGAAACAGGATATCTAAATTGACTCAAAGTATCTTCCCCAGAATATTTATTAATTTCTGTGGTTTTAACATATATCCACAAACTCCTTGATCCTCCTTCCACCAGGAGGTGGCCCTAACCCTCTCCCCTTGAGTGTAGTCTGGACTTGGTAACTGGCTCCTAATGAACACAGCAGGGGAAGGGGAAGACAGTGACTTTGCAGAGGAGAAACCTGGCAGACATCACCTGGACCAGGGTATCAAAGGTAACATCACCAGCAGTACAGTAAGTCAGATGTCGACAGCATCATATGAGGCAATGAGAAGGGTACTTCACCTCTGAAGGATCCGTCCCTCAACCCACAACCCTATCCTGTAATGAGAAAACGTCAGACAAACCCACATCGAGGGATGTTCTACAAAGTGCTTGAACAGTTTCCTTCAAAAGGGTCAAGTTCATGAAAAACAAAGAAAGACTGAGGCACTGTCCCAGACTGGAGGAGTCTAAAGACACATGAGACTAAATGACGCATGTATCTGGGATTGGATCTTGGAATCAAAAAGGTCATCAGTGGGAAAACTGGTGAAATCCATGTAATGTCTGTAGATTAGTTGATAGTAACGTTAATTTGTACTTTTCACCAACGTATCAAGGTTACACGAGACTTTCCCCTTGGGGTCAACGGGATGAAGGGTACGGGAACTCCCTACTGATACATGAACAAGTCTCCTTAGAGCAGCAAAGGCACGTGACACCTTGGAATTTGATTCTATAGTAAATAAAAATCACACAGTCATTTTCAAAAAAATGAGGTTAGTCAGTTTTCAAATTTCAGAATTGATTTATAGACAAGCATGAGAGTCTGAAATACCATTCAAAGCAGCGGCACAGGTGACAGAAGTTGGTGACATAAAGGGACAGATGAGGGAGACCATACTTCTCCCGTCATGTCACTTAGAGGACCCGAGAGTTCCTGCCCTAGGACAGCGCATCACGTCGGAGAAGCTTACATACACTATCCAAAGTCATAAAATAATCATGAGAAGAAATAAAAATTATAAGCTACAGAAACCATGAGGGCAGAGCCAGGGGCCAGTAGAGACAGTCAAGGTCCAACTGACACGTGAACAGATGGTGAAAGTCAGAGCAACCAGAGAAACGCGAGTCAAGAACCATTTTCCACTCATCTCGCTGGGAAAATCGTTGTGCATGACAATACCCGGGGCTGGAAACAGCACCAGCCTGTGAGATCGAGACACACGAGGATGGGTGTGGGGAGGGTGGGAAGGACAGACAGAAGTGACTGCTCTGGGAAAGGGTTGAGAGTCACCTGTGAGCACTGAACATCAGTGCACCTCATGCCCGGATCTGACTCTCGGGTCTACAACCCAAGAAAACCTCTCGAACTCATCATGTACCAGGAAACCAGTAAGAGAATGTTCTTAACAGCCCTGGTCTCGATTGCAACAACCTGCCAGCAACTCAAATGTCCGTCCATGGAGAGCAGGTGTAGAAATGATGTGATACCTTCAAAGTACAGTCAAGATAAGTAACCACGGCACTTCACGCAACAGGAAGGAACTCTAACAAAATGCTATTAAGTGGGAAAAAGTTAGTCCCAGAAGGTGAAACCCAGAGGGGTCCTCTTTTTAAAAAGGTAAAAACAGGGAGGGTTGAGCTCAGTGGCAGAACGTGTGCTTAGCACGCATGAGGTCCTGGGTTCAATCTCCAGTCCCTCCATTAAATAAATAAATAAACCTAATTACCTCCCCTACTAAAAAAAAATTTTTTTTTGGTCACAGTGGTGGGTTTTATAAGTACCTCTTATGTTTCTAAAAATGAAAATGAATTTAATAAGATGGGCCATGCACGGGATGGTGAAAGAGTGCGTATGAATAAAAGGATTAGGATTGGTTCCTTTTTGCATGTTTGAAGTCCACTTTATTTTAAAAAAGCAATATATCAAAAAGGGCAGTGTGAGCGTGGGATTTATATTCATGCAGGCAACAAGCCAAGGGAACCAAAAACTGATCCTGAGAACTAGGAGGCAGGGCTGGGGCTGTAGTAACAAGGTCAGAAACCTGGACTTTCCATTTTATGTTCTTTGGTATTTAGTATGCCACCATGGTGCTTTTAGATCAGAATAAATATATTTAATCACTTACATATGGAAAGCTCTAAGGTGTGTGTGCTGTGTGGCTCTGCCCTGGATGGCTGTCCTTGGGCAAGTCAGTGCCCAGAAGGAGGGTACAACTCCCCCAGACTTCACACACCACTGCTCTGACACTTCAAAACCCAAGGGTCACAAGATTGAGGCCAACTGTTGCTAAGAATCAAAAACAGAAATAAAATTCATGAATGTTGATCTGGCACTGAGGTCTGTCTTGAGCAACGAGAACCTCAGTGCATATATCCTTCCAAATTTCTGGATACTACAAAAGCAAGATGTTGACGGGAAGTAATCACCCCGCCCCACAGGAGGGTCAACGAGAGTTGGTGTCAAATAATGAAAGTCAGCTCCGCCACCTTCCACCTGAAGCCCTGAGCTCGTGTTTGCTCCTGCACAAACTCAGTTACCTTCTGCCCTGTCTTCCCCATGGGACATTACGAATGGGGTCAGAAGAGACACGGATGCTGAAAGCCACGTGGGTTCCTCTGCGAGGGCCCCAAGCAGAGGAGCACAGGCTGGGGACTCACACAACAGAAACGGACCGTCTCCCAGTCCTGGGGGCTGGGATTCCCAGATTAAGGTGGCGGCAGGGTGTGCAGACGGCCGTCCGTCCTCTCTGCATCCTCACATGGTCTCCCCGCTGTGTACGTGTGTCCTAATCACTTCTAAAAATGTCAGTCAGATTAGATTCAGGCCCATTCTAAGGATCTTGTTTTACCTTGAATTGTCTCTTTAAAGACCCCATTTTCAAATAATGTCATATTTTGAATGTAAGGGGTGTTATGACATCAGCTTATGAATTTTAGGGGGATACAATTCAGCCATGACACCGTATAAATGCTGTATGAGTGTGCTTTTTATTATTTCATGTGAGATGACTGCATGCAGGTTGAGACACATATATGTACATATGTGTGTACATACACGTGCACACACATAAAACACTCCACCTCGCCTCAGAAATTAATTTCCATGGTCCTGTTTTTGTGCCACGTACTACTGACCTTGAAGTCAGTAGATTTAAAGGGAATTTTTACCTTGCATGCAGTTCAGGTTTGGTGGCTGTAACATCCCTTAAATGCCATTATTCTCATTTCTGTTGGTGTGTCTACATCCCTGAGAAAGTATCATTAATGCTATGGGATTATTTTATGCCACAATTTTTTTCGCTGTGGTAAAGTGTACACACAGTGAAATTCACAGACCGTAAGTATACAATGCTGTAAGTTTTGACAAATATATACATCCATGTAACTAACATCCCAGTCAAGATGTGGGACATTTCCACTACCCCAGAAAGTTTGTTTGTACCTTTTCCAGACAATCCCTCCTCACAGGCAACCACCATCACCAGGACTTCAACCACCACTGATGAGCTTTGCCTGTTTTTTGAACTACCTATCAATGAAATCACAAAACACTACAGTTCTTATAAACTAATTCCTGAACAAATCTTCTCCCATTGAGTTAAATATTACAGCAGTGACATAATTTTCTTTTTTTTTTAACACCTAGTGCCAAGCTAACACGCATGCCATTTTGCACAGATAAAACATTTTTAATTCTATCAACAGCAGAATATTATGCCTTAATCACAGAAGTTTCTGAAGTGACCTTGAGTTAACGTTGCATGTATATAATTACAACCACCACTCACTTCCGACCTTAATACGTAGAAAAAGATCGCTCCAAAGTTTCCAACACTTTTGAAGAAAACTGCGAAGCTGTGACAACTGATGAAATACCTAGTTTCCAATTTGAGCTCAGCTGCCATTTCTCACACCCCTGTTCCCCAACTGAACCAAGTCACCAGACCTCTCTCAATGGGGCCGACCAGCCCTGGATGACAAGGAGCTCTCCTGGCCTCTCTCCCTCTTCCTGAATCCTACACCCCTGTCCTCCACCATCATTACTAGAGCTTCTATTACCAAGGATGAACTTTGCCTGTTTTGAACTTCCTATCAATGAAATCAACCCACGGCCTGCCCCGTGGGTCACCCTTTCCCACGTCCCTTCAGTCTCTCCATTGAGTCCTCCCACCCATAGGCCAACATACTGTCTCCCCATCTTAAGAACAAACCTTCCCCTGGTTCCTCAAATAATTAAGCATAGGATTACCATACAACCCAGCAACTCCAATTCTAGGTAGACACCCAAGGGCATTGACACCCATGTCCATTGCAGCATCATTCACAATAGCAAAGGGTTGAAACAAACCAAGTGTCCATCGACAGATGAATAGAGAAACAAAATGTGCTCTCTCTATGCAACAGAACAGTATTCTGCCTTCAAAAGGAAGGAAACAATGACACCTGCTGCAACATGGATGAACCTTGGGGACATTATGCTCAGTGAGATCAGCAGGACACAAGAGGACAAATATTGAATGATTCTCCTTATATGAGGTCCCCAGAACAGACCAAGTCAAAGATACAGAAAGTAGAATGGTGGCTGCCACTGGCTGAGGGAAGAGAGACAGGAGCTGGTGTTTGATGTGCACAGAGCTTCAGTTTGGGAAGATAGGGTCCTGTCTCTTGTCATCTTCCCAGATGAGCAGGTGAGCTCACACCCTCTCTAGGCTCACTGCCGTTTCTATGGCAATGGCTCCGAGTCTTTCACTCCAGCCCAGCCTCCCTGCTGAGCTCCAGACACTCACATCCACGTGCTCACTGGGCATCTTGGTGTCCGGATACCCCAGGAGCCTCTCAAGCCAATACCAGCACCATTCTCTCTCCATCATCCATGTTCCTTGTTTCAAAAACCTCTGTCTCACAGTTGTTTATTTGACTCAGTTATGAATGACACCAAATCTCAGTGGTTTATGGGAATAACACTCTATTTCCCACCACCCGATGGGTCCCCGGGGGGCACTGTGGTGCAAGTTCATGCTGTCTCCTTCCAGAACTAGGCTAGTGGAGTGGCCTTTAGGGTTTTCTATATATAGTATCATGTCATCTGTATGTAATGACAATTCTACCTCTTCTCTTCCAATTTATCAAAACTACAATGAGGTATTACCTCACACCAGTCAGAATGGCTATCATTCAAAAGTCCACAAATGACAAATGCTGGAGAGAGTGTGGAGAAAAGGGAACCCTCCTACACTGCTGGTGGGAATGCAGTTTGGTGCAGCTGTTATGGAAAACAGTATGGAGATTCCTCAAAAGACTAAAAACAGACTTAACCTATGATCCAACAATCCTACTCATGGGCATATATCCAGAGGGAACTCTAACTCAAAAAGATACATGCACCTCAAAGCTCATAGCAGCACTATTTACAATAGCCAAGACATGGAAACAACTTAAATGTCCATCAACAGATGACTGGATAAAGAAGTTGTGGTATACTTATACAATGGAATATTACTCAGCCATAAAAAAGAATAAAATGATGCCACTGGCAGCAGCATGGATGGACCTGGAGATTGTCATTCAAAGTGAAGTAAGCCAGAAGAAGAAAGAAAAATACCATATGATATCACTTATATGTGGAATCTAAAAAAAAAGAAGGACAAATGAACTTATTTATAAAACAGAAACAGACTCACAGATAGAGAAAACAAACTTATACTTACCAGGGGAAGGGAGTGGAAAGGGATAAATTGGGAGTTCAAGATTTGCAGATACTAACTAACATATATAAAATAAACAACAAGTTCCCACTGTATAGCAAAGGGAACTATATTCAATATCTTATTAACTTATGGTGAAAAAGAATATGAAAACAAATGTATGTTCATGTATGACTGAAGCATTATGCTGTACACCAGAAATTGACACAACATTGTAAACTAACTAACTTCAATAAAAACACACATATACAAAACAACATAGTAAAGTATATGGTATGTTCTAAGGTCACAGGTGCTGCAGAAAAGAGAGAAGAGGGTCAGGACACCTATGGCATTGCTGGTGGGGCACAAAGAACTCAGTACACAGCACCTTGGTGGTCTTACAGATTGCGGAAAGACGAGTTTGTGGTCCACAGAAATACATTAGACCCACAAACAGCTGTCAACTCTGAGGAAGTAATAACACTGACACACAAGGTCATCAAAATAAGGATTTTCTCTTTTAATCTCAACCTTAACAACTGGTGATAACAGAAGCTAGGACTAGTGTGCATCCTGGAAGCATTCTTGGGAGGAAAAGACTCCCTATTAGGGTCCTGATGGGAGAGTCTGCACATGCTGATCACCCCAGCGTGGATCCACTATCAAGAAAGGGGCAGAAAGCTTTTGGACCAGAGCATGTCCAGGTCTCCAGGTGAATCTTCAAGAGGTGCTGTCTTACAGAAGTCAGATAAACACTACAAATGCTGTTGTAGGGAGATGACCGTCCAAACTAGACACCCTGAGCTCCATGTGGCATCTAGGTTCTGCCCCCACAAGCCCCCCACTGACCTGGAAGGCTGTGCTCTACCACCTGTAAGAAAGAGCCCCTTGCTTCTCGGCTAGAAATGATCAGAAGCTCTAAGGTGTTTTAAAAGGGATCCCAGCCCTGATAAGAATGTTTCTTCTCATAGAAATCACATTTCATCTGTAATATCACAGACAGGGAGTTCTGGCCACTGTCAGCAGTTCCTGTCTGCAGCGTGTCCCAATTTTCAGCAAAACACACACCAGAGTCCACGGAGTGCCCACTTACAGGACGGCACTGTCAGGACGGCACTGTCAGGGCAGCAGGCTGGGTCCTCCCCAGACAGAAGCCATGGGTGGTGACCAAGCCCCTCTCCACCCAGCCCTTTCACACCTCGGACAGGATCTGAGAGGGGACACACCGCACGCTCTCATCCACTTAGAAGCAGAGTGCAGATCCATGTCCTGGCAACTGTGAGGTCCCAATGCACTTCTGGGCCTGAGTAACAGGTCCCTAAGGCGGGGCAGAGGTTCCAGGCTCTGGTCTTTACAGCTGCCCCCTCCCCAGAGTTGTCCCTCAGGGGCAGCTACTCACCAGCTTCCCTGAGCCACATGCACAAGCCAACACGAAGGGGTCCCCAGCAGCCACTGTCCTGAGCGTCCTGCAGACACCTCTGAGGGCCCCTGTGCACAGAGTGAAACTGAGGTTCTGACCAGCTCTTCCTTACCCAGGACTGTCTTCCTGTGCCAGTGTCTCCAGGATGCCCACCCCCAGCATCTCCAAACACTAGAAATCCAGGGAAGAAGCTCTGCCTTGGGAACAAGGATGTCAGGACTAATCACGGTGTCAGCAGGCTGCGTGGCTTTGTGGAGGCTGTGGGGATGACCACCTCCGTGCCTTTCCCAGCTTCTCGAGGCTGCCCACAGTCCTTGGCTCCCAGCCCCTTCCTCCCTCTGCAAAGCCAGCAGCATGGTATCCCTCTGACCATTCTTCCATAGCCGTATCTCCTTCTAACTCTCCTGTTCTGCCTCCTTCTTCCACCCATAAGGACCCTGGGCTCCCCCAGATAATCCCAGACAATCTCTTCTCAAGGTCAGCTGGTTAGCAACCTTAACTCCATCCATATCCCCTTTGCCACGTAACCTAAAAGGTTCCCAAGATTAAGACATGGACATCTGGGGTGGGGGGGCTATTATTTTGCCAAACAGAAATTTTTACAATAAGCATAAACTTTTTGTAATTGGAAAAACAAATCGAATAATTTTTAATTATCTTTTTATTCATTCTTTTGTTTCATTTTTTTAGATTCCACATATAAGTGAAAACATACAGCATTTCTTTTTCTGTCTGACTAAGCATTATACCCCTCAGGTCTATGCATGTTGTTGCAAGTGGCAAAACTTCATTCTTTTTTATGGCTGAGTGATAGTCCATTACATATATAATCCACACCTTCTTTATCCATTCATTTGTTGATGGGCACTTAACGTTGTTTCCATGTCTTGGCTATTGTAAACAGTCATGTATCTTTTTGAATTAGAGTTTTCTCTAGATATATGCCCAGGAGTGGGATTGCTGGATCATATGGTAAGTTTATTTTTAGTTTTTTAAGGCACCTCCATACTGTTTTCCATAGTGGTTGCATCAGTTTAGATTCCCACCAGCAGAGCAGGAGGGCTCCCTTCCCCCACATCCTCACCAACACTTGTTATTGCTTGTCTTTTTGACCATAGCCATTCTGACAAGTGTGAGGTGATGTCTCATGGTTGGGACCATGAGCCAATAAATCAGAGAAATAATCCAACCTTGGAAGCACATCGAATCATTTCCAAAGAGAAAAGAAACCATTCTGTGGTCTGAAGGGATTAAAGCCCCTTTAACTACCTCCACTACCCAGTAGAACTGTATTCGCCTCACTAAACACACAGTGAGGGAGATTCTGTGTAGACACTGCAACACCACCTTTGCCAGGCTAAGACCACTTGATCTCACCCTCAATTGTCTGTCTGAACTACTGCTTTCCATCCTGTTCAAAAAGGATCCAGGTTCTTGAACATTTTTTAATCTCTTTAAAAAGTGAGGCTTATTCAACTTCGAGTTATTTAACTTTTCAGTTTCATAAATATAATAACAAGATCCTCTCCTTTTCTTTCTTTTATTTAGTTAAAATTGACCTACAAGATCACATTTGCTGCAGGCGTACAGAAATGTGGAATGCTTCACGAATTTTCGTATCATCTTTGTACAGGAGCCATGCTAAAAATAGTCTCAGTGTCATTCCAATTTTGGTACCTGTGCTGCTGAAGTGATCACAAGACCCTTTCCTTTCTCATTAAAGCTACCAGGTGTGCTTCTTAAAAACATTGACCTGCAGGTGATAATCTTTCTGTTCAGACACAAGCGCTCCGTAAGACAGCACACAGGGAGGGAACAGCATCCAGTGTGAACACTGAGGTCTGTGGACTTGAAATGAAGATACATGGTGGACATCCAAGAGTCCCTGTGGCTGGCACCTGTCAGCCATTCAGCCCTAGTGTAGGTGTCCTCCCAGTACAGACTTCACCTCCTTCAGGGACTTCAGGATGGGTACCTGGGCACTGCGCAGGACAGCTCTGCCTGCCTGCTGGACAAAAGTCAGCCCAGGTCACAGAATCCACTCTGGACAGATCCTAAATGTGATGAGCGACTCTTTCTTCTAGTGTCCTGGCGTTGAGCGTTGACATTGACCAACATAACTGTATGCACGATGCTCACAGGTAGGCGGAGAAACCATCAACAAATGTCAACATTCGTATCAACAACCAAAAGAATGCAGAACTTTGTTTTTTCAACTCAGTAGTGAAACAGTTCCCTGGTAAGCCTTTGCCAACTCTTTCACGTGGTCAGCGTTGCACTGCCTCAGTAACGCTGCGGATGAGAGGTTCAGCCAGGTGGATCAGAGTTACTCTTGAGTTCTCCATCCTGTCTCCAGGTAGCTCCCCTTGTTTGAAATTAGTTTTGGAAAAAGGAATCTGAAAACAACTTTGAAAACATAAAATACACAAGTGCAATCTGGGTTTTCCAGAGATGGTTTCGGGACACTTAACTCCAAGACCACGGGCCTCTTGATAGCCTCCCTGCCATCCCCTGACGGTCCCTACAGTCCTCTGCAGGCTGCATCCTCCCTGCTGGTCACTAAAGAAGAACGTGGCCTTGCAGAGCCCGACAGGCAGCAGACCCCCTGCAGCACCACCGGAACGCGTGCACCTGGTCTCTGATTCTAAAGATCACTAGATCAGTTGAGGGGAGGATATAGCTAAAGTGGTAGAGTGTGTGCTCACCGTGCATGAGGCCCTGGGTTCAATCCCAGTACCTCCGTTAAAAAAATTAACTAAATAAGCCTAATTACCTGAACCACCACCCCTCAAAAAAAACTAAAAAACTAAAGACTACTAGATCAAACAAGCCCTGCTGGAAATCTGGAGGACATTCTCCCTTTTAAAAACGAACACTGTTCATTGAGGAAACTGCTCAAAAGAGATGAGAGAGGATGCTGTGATCACTGAAGGATGGGCCAGGTGAGAATGGCCAGATGGGAATGAGTATCGGACAGTAAAAGCGTATCTGCCGAACCAGGCTTTTCCCTTAACCTAGGAAACTGACCTACCCCAACTAGAAGGTCTGCCTGAAGATGAGCAAGGAAGAGACAGGTCGAATGAGGGAAAGCAGTGTTTACACACGTCTTAAGTCACATGTAACATCTGAACCAGGGTTAGAGAGGCAGCAGGTCAGGCAGCCTCCATGCAGTGACGCATGTGAGCAGAGGCACCAGGGGTGCCCAGCTGGGGAGGCTGGGGTGGGTGGTGTGTGTGGAACAGCCTCAGAAGATGGAAGGTAACATCCCTGACTGAGCGTGGGAGGAGGGGGAGGATAGAGATGGGCAGGTGAGATTCCAACACTAAGACCTACCGTCCTCTAGGTTCAGGATGTGCTCACGTGAGCAATTACCCTCTACTCTTTCTGTAGGACAGATGCTCAGCAGCATAAATTACCGCTGAGTCAGTCCCACTCAAGGACCACAAAGCAGAGAAGATGAAAGATGACGGACACTTTACTGTTAAAGAAGAAAACAGCCTTCAACCAACAGTTGTACTTCAAACTCATGACCCAAACAGTGTGCTGACTTCAGACTCAAGGCTTTTACCTATTATTTTTTACCATCCTCAAATATTTTGTTATCACTTTATGGTTTTAAGGAGCCAAACATTTTGTAAAGTATTATAGATGTGGAAGAGAATTCTTTATCTTTTAAGTATACTTCCAATTACGGTGAAATTATTTGCATAAAGGAGTGTTAACAGCCCTGAATAAGACAAACTGTTAGCACTTGCCCAAATGCCTGTTGCCCCCAGAAGTTCCTACTGAGCACCCAGTGACCCTGTCCTGATTCCCATGGGCCTGGAAAGAGCACTGAGGTCCCCAGGTACAGGACTGAAATGCTGATGATATGGTGGTGGCAGTGAACCTCCATGTCCCCAAGGTCTCTGCCCTCACCCATCAGGGACACAGGATTTCTCACGTCCCCCCTGTCCCCTTCTACCTCTTTCCATAAGGATGTTCTCCTGAACATCCTGCAAACCCAGCACAGAGATCACTCAGGCATTCAACACTAGCACAGACTGAGGGTCATGGAAGCCAATGAGGGGCTGGTTAAAAGTTGGGAATGTCCAACCAAGGAGGAAGGAAAGGGACCAGGGCTGCTGTAGATAATCTGGGGCGTGACTGGGGAGAAAGGATGGTTCAGGAACAGCCAGGCAGTTCCCCCTGCCCCACCACAGGAAGGTCCTCACCATCTGAGAGACCCAGACTGCAGGCCAGCAGAGCCCCTCCCCACCTGGACCCTGCAGAGTTCCCTCAAGGGGCTTCCATCCCACCCATCCCAGCCCCTCACAAGGCCTGCTCCCCCCGGGGGTCCTGCTGGCTCGGAGGCAATGCTCCAAAGACAATGACAGAGCTTAGTCTTTGTTTCAAAGTTTTTAAGTGTTTCCTGGAAAAAAAAAAAAAAGATAAGCTCTAGAATATGCAATGCCTGGTTTTCATATGGTCACCTTGGCGCCTTTAAAATGCATATTTTCCACCTTCATCTTGTTTGGCCTTTCCTATAGAGACAACTCTCAAGTAACTCCAAACTGGAAATATTTAACACACATTTCATTTACACCAAAGCACGCGTGCATAGTGGCTCACGGTTTTCCCAAGCTGTTTGTTTTTCAGCAGCACGTACCCACAACCTCAGCTCCCACCTCCACACAGGCAATGTGGGGAGTGGATGCTGGGAATTCCCAGGGAATAGGGGTTTTGAGCAAGAAGTAACCAGAAAAGGTAACCCAAGACACTTCCCTGCCAGAAACTTGTAAATACCAGGGAGAGGCCCTCCTGCCACACTGTGACACAGCTTTGGCTAACATACAGTTGACCCTGAGACACAGGCCACCTTCATGCTCTATTTCATTTTTCTAAGAAGCATCTGACATATCAGGGACCCTCATACTACCCCATCCCGACGGTCCTACCTGCTCCGACTTCAGAAAGCAGATTTGAGGAAGAAAGGAAAGAAATCCTGCTGCTTCTCATGGAAGGGGTCCCTCTGTCCAGCCTTCAGGGACGTCCGGAAAGCATGCTCTCCTTCTCCACCCGTCTTACTGTGTGAAACCCTGTTATTACCGGGCGCTCTCACATCTATAAAGTGCACAACTACTCCTCTAACTTAAAGGAATATGTTTAAGTGGTGCCTCAACACCCAAATGCAAACCCCAAAAACACAGGGGGCAGGTGGAGAGGAAGGGGCAGTCACGTCCCAGTGGAGCTGTGGGGGCGGGAAGTAGGAGGTTCATAGGAATTACGGTCACAGGAAGTGGGGCAGCGGGGGGCGGACACCGCAAGAAGTGAGAGCCACCGGAAGTGGGAGCCGCCAGTAGTGGGGGCCACCGGAAGTGGCGGCAGCCGGAAGTGGAAGCGGCCAAAGGTGGGGCGGCAGGGAGAGGGAAGGGTAAGAAGCAGCCAAAGCCAGAGGCCGGGTCAGGCTGGAGGAGCCGCGGGAGATGCCTGAAAAGTGAGCAGTAGCAAGTGCAACAGCCCAGAGGGGCCGAGAGGTCACTGACCTCGAGACAGAGGCCCAACTAAGGAGCCACAGGAAAGCGCCTCCCCGCTTCCCGCCTCCTAGCAGTCAGGGAGGCGCTGACCACTTGCCGCCTTTGGCTACAACACAAGGATGGAGCGGAGATGTCCTGGCTTTTACAGGACAGATCAGTGCCACATGGGGGGGGGGGTGTCCCTGAGAAGACACACCAGCTGTCACCAGACAGGCCGGCACAGAGACAGAAAACGTAACAACTTCCCCCAAAGGCGGAGTCACAGTGCTGTCATCTCGAGAGGACAATTTCATGACTGTGGCGGGGGGTGCTGCAGTCCAAGTCTATTTAGTCCCCTGGGTTGTCTCTGGAGGGACTGAAAACACACATCGACCTCACTTAAATGTCAATCACCGGCCTTGGGCCCTTACTTTAAAACACAGGGAATACTTGGTACTGCTGAGCAGAATCTTCACAGGGGTCCTTGGGCTCTGCCTCTGTGAAGTGGGCACCCAGGTAGGGGACTGGACAGTTCTGTCCTGGGCAAGGTAGAGGGTAAACACCTGCTGGCCCAGGGCTCTGAGGCCTCAGCTGGTGCTCCAGGGTGCCTTTGTGTCCAGTTTTGATAGTAATACATCTTCCAGGAAGGACAAGGAGGAAATACAGAAAAGAACAAAGGAAATAATTCCCATCACCACCTGGAGATAACCACTGTTCATATTTTGACTGTTTCCATCTACCTTTTTTTTTTTTAACTGCACACATACATTGCAAAATTGGAATTCTACTGTGGCAGCAATCTTGCTATGTTCATTTAACATAACATGACGATTTCCCCAGACCAGTGAATATTCTTTGAAAATATGCTTCTAATGGCCATATAATTTAGAAATGGCTAATATAACCATTTTGCTATTGCTAGGGATTCAGGTGGCTTCCAATTTCTAACTAAGATAAATAAAGCCACAGTGAGTATCTTCACACATATACTTTATTGGTATCTCTGACTTTAATATAAACTCTTCAAAATAGGATGACTGAGTCAAAGGGTTTAAACATTTGTTTTCCACGAGATTACACCCATCGACATTTCCTCCAGTGGGTATGAGAGTATTTATCCTCCAATATGCTTGTCCACAGTGAGAATAAATATTTGAAAGAAGATATTGAGGAAGAAGATCATTGTTTTCATTTGCATTTCTCTGATCACTTGTAAGGTTCAGCACTTTCTGATTACTTGCCTTTATTTCTTCAGCGACTTGCCAATGAGAATCTGTTGCAGACTTTTTCTATCTGATAGTAATGTTTTCCTATTGATTTATGACTGCTTTTAGTATAATAAGGATGTATTGGCAGGTAGACAGTGTTACCTCCTGCCTTGCCAATTCTGGTGATGGTGTTTGACACACAAGGATGCTAATGGATTTGTGGTCAGCTGTATCAGTCCTTCCCTTTATCATGTCCTCCACTGAAGTAGAGTGTTGTGGTCCTTCAGCCTACAATTCAACTCTAGCCCCTCCTCTTGCTATCTGGGCGACCCTCTCTTCACCTCCATTTCCGTGATTGGAAAAGGAAGTTGAGGAGAGTACATTTACTACATGAGGTCAGGATGTGGCAGACAATCTCAGAGCTGGTCCTCAACGACCCGCCTCCTGGTGTTCAAATGTAGCCCACTCAGGTGCAGCCCAGAGAGGACCAGGGGACTGCCCGCAGCCTCAGAGTGAGCTTGGAATCCAATCCTCCCTAGTGGCACCTTGAGATGACATAGCCCCAGCTAATACCTTCACTGCAGCCCAGTGAGACGTTGAGCAGAGGACTCAGACAAGATGTGCCAAGATTTCTGACCCACAGGAACAGTGATGGATGAGCACTGGTTGTTTTAAGCTGCTAAGTCTAAGGGTGATTTGTTATACAGCAGGAGATAACTAATACATAATGCATGGAAAGTACTTAAAATTGTGCCTGTGGTATATTACAAAAAAAGTCTAATGCATTGCCACTGCTCCCCTGAAAAGACGGAATCCTTCTCCCCTCCTGAAGCTGGGCTTGACTGTGACTTGCTTTGACCAAGAGCGCAGAGACGAAAGTGATTTTGAGAACTGAAAGGCACCTGCACACTGGGGCTTGCCCTCTCGCTACTCTGGGAACTCTGCTGTGACACTATGAAGGAGCCCAGCTGTCTCCTTTGGGAGCCTCTTACATGGACCACTTATCCCTGATGTCCCCCAGCTTAGAACCAGCCACTATCATGCATTACATGCACAAGGCCATCAGCTGCAGGCGCATGAGTGAGCCCAGCTAAGGGAACCACCAAGCCATACCCAGCGTACATTTCCAACCTATCTCACGTGCTGAATGAGTGGCTGTTGGGCAGTTCCGGGCTCATCTGTCATGCAGCACTTGCTAACTGATAGATCCACCATTCTTCTTATAACTGCTATTACTATTCTCTTTGGATCTATTAGATGGTCACTTGTACTTCTTGGCAGTATATTTATGCTTTTACTTATTACACTTAACTCATCCACTGGAAACTTCTTTTGGTATATGATACTAGGTTAGGACCCAACTCAGTGTTTTGGCACATAGCCAGTGCTCCCCTCTGCACAAAACTGCAGTGCCTTGTTTTCACGTATGAGTATCTAGAGTATTTTAGGACAGCATTTCCATTCATCATTTCTGTTTGTAAATTAACAAATGTCAAACCAATACCATATGAGCTCCGTTTTAATTTGGGCCAAGATAATATTATTATTATCTTATTATTATTGTTACACTGGGGCATGCCAGGACAAATTCTCACTAATCTGACTGTGTGGAAGACCAGAGATGTCACAGGAAACATGTCAAGGAAGATGGAGAACAGGAATACGAATCTAGAACAAGGAGGTGGAAGAGGTGGGGACAGTCACCATTACCAAAGGGATGACACCAAGGCTGCTGTCCTCTGAAATCAACCTTAACCCCAGCCCAAGTCTCTCCATCCGTCAGTCAGCAGTCAAACTCCACAAGCCCTCTTTGCGTGCAGCATTAGGCACTTTGGAGGGATGAATGCAGTACCTGCTCTCCAGGTGCTCACAGCCACTGGGGGACAGTCCCACACACAAAACCTCTGCAGATCATATCTGCAAATCCACAGAAACACAAACTAACAACATAATGGCTGAGGGGAGCTTAGAAACCCCTGGGGGCAATCATGGAAGACTTCCTGGAGGAAAGTTTTCAGATTTTGAGACAGAAGATTTAGCAAAGAGAGGGTGTGTGCAAAGGCAGCGAGCAGGAATGCATGACTCCTGTGTGCAGGAAGCAGATGTATGTGGTTAGAGCAGAAAGTCTAAACAGATACAGTAAGAAGTGAGTTTTATGAAGGGGTAAGGGTCAATTTGGTGGAGGATCATTCAGTGTTAGGTCTTCAGAACAAGTGAGCAAGCCATGTTTTGTTAGATGACTTGGTAAGAGTCTTAGGTTGAGCACCAATCCCTCTGCTGCTGAAACAGTTGGTAATGTACACAGGCATTCCCAAACTGCTCCAAGACCTGCCTTCCCCCAGAACTCTCAGGAAGCAGCAAGAGGGGCATGATATCAAAGGCGGGGAAGTGTTACAGCCAGTGCAATGCAAAAGGCCAGCGGACCCCAGCTCTGCCCCTATCCAATCACAATGTCCCAGCCTCTCATTAATTCTCAGTGGACAGCAGGCATGGGTACACTAAGAAAATTACTTCTTCGCTTATTTTGAAATTGTGCTGCATATCAGCTATGATCCTAAAAGTTTAGCAATTAAAACGTGAAAACCAGTGAAGTCCTGATCTCCAGGAGCTGCTCACAGCTGTGAGGTCAGCGAGGGCACAAACCCTTCCCTGGCTTCCCATCCCTGGCAGGCCTCTCACCATGGGAAGCAGCCATACCATCCAAAATGGCGGCCCCGGCCAGAAGATTTAGGGGAAAACTGCACCAGAAGCGACTCAGACACTCGGGGCAGATGCTCAATAGGTCAGAGCGAGCTCTGAGCAG
Source organism: Camelus dromedarius (assembly GCF_036321535.1). Classification (NCBI taxonomy): domain Eukaryota; kingdom Metazoa; phylum Chordata; class Mammalia; order Artiodactyla; family Camelidae; genus Camelus; species Camelus dromedarius. The sequence goes on from NC_087464.1 coordinate 4,984,079, forward strand.
CGCCTGCTCTGCTGGTCCTGACACCTGCCCCCAGGTGCTTCAGTGTGCATGTGCCCATGTACTCCTGTGGCTCTGTTCCTGTGTCAAGGACAGAAGCCGTTCTGGCCAAGGTCTCCTCCTCCCTTCATGTCCCCACAGACCCTCGTCCCCACCCCCTCAGCAGGAGGCTGCTGGGCGTCGCCAACAGAGGTCTCACCTGAGAGTCACCCCAGGTGCTCCTCAGATCCCAGGGCTGCAGTTTGACTTTGTTTCCCACCAGCATGGACCACACACACCTGGAACTCCGTGCAAAGAGGTGGCCAGCAGATGGGTACCCCTTGCCCTTAACCTGTGGGTAGGGGTGGCTTCCCCACACCTGGAGGAAGAGGGTGTCTGATCTCAGCCCCAAAGCCCAGGCCTAAGCCCAAAGTCAGAGCCCAAGGGAAGCAATCTGGAGTCCAGCCAAGCCCCCTGCCCGGCCTTGGAGGTGCCTCCAGGAGGAAGCCAAAGTCAGGGTCACACCTCCTCTGGACCCAACTTCCCCCAATCCCCTAGTGTTTAAACCATCAGAGCTAGAAACACACTTCAATGTACAAAGGCCAAACTCTCTATTGAGGGTGACAAACCATTTAACACAATTCTTTTTCTGGAGCACACTCTAGTTCACTTTCCCTCTGATACTTCAGGAAGACACCCCCTTCCTTTCTTGCAGCAGTATTCATTTTTTTTGAGCCCCCACAGCACCTTTCTCAGTTTGCTCTTCCTCAAACAGAGAGTCTCATCCAGACCCGCACTAGCTCAGACGCAGAGCTGCGGATCCACAAGTGGCTGCCACTTCGCTCACTCTCCCAGGTGTGGGGCTGGAGACTCACTACCTCTTCCCGTGATACACCGATCAACGGAACTCCCAAGGAACTCCCATCTCCACCGTGCGTGGGACTGGACTTGGCTGGCCTCCACCCATGGCTCTGTGTTTCCCCAGCCCTGGTCCTTCTGGTCGACCCAGCCATTTGCTCAGAAAGTAATCTCAAAAGATGGAGCGGGAGGGCCAGGAACCCCAGCGCACGGGCTCCTGTGGGGTGCCAGCCCCATAAAATTCTTGCTGTGACAGCCCCAAGGCGAAGATAGGGAGTCCCCATCATCTTCCCGAGGCCAGGCACTCTGCTCTAGGGGTGAAGGGGGCTGGGCCCAGTATGCCAGCCTTGAAAGGTACTTCTCACTGTTACTGTCAGATAGAATCAGTTCTTGAGTTTTCATAGGCACAGAATTTTAGTCAAACATTAGGTTATGTGAGAATTATGATGACCCAGGACTCATCGTCCTTAACCCCTTAGAAAGTGGCATTCAGACAGGTTAAGTGACTTGGACAGAGTGGCAAGGCCAGGAGGCAGTGAAGCCAGGAGGGTTCCACGGAGACTTGGCAGCAAGGTCCCCGGCCCAGGAAGGTAACGAGTCCCCAGCCCAAGCTCTGTGCTGGGGAGTCCAACCTCTGTGCAGTGTCTTCCATTAACACACTTCGTAATTCAGTCCCTGATTGGACAGGTCAGTGCCCCAGTCGGCACAAATGCCATCAGGGCTACATTAGTATGTGACCGTGCTTCATTAGAGAAGTTGTAAAGCGACCTCCTTCCTCAAGACAATGACTTCAGACCCCCGGTTAATTTCAAAACTAGGGAACAATCCATGTGTCAGTTACGACGCAAATTATCACGTCTACCTAGATAATTATTTGGGCAATTCAGCGATTACAAAAGGTTATTAGGCTTCTCCTTCACTAACTCTAAACACTCATCGGAAAACTACAAGCATGAGCTGACCACCACCACCAGGGGAGCTAAATCCAAGCCGCCACCCCCCCTTTCCCAGGTAAGAAGCAGTCAGTGGTGAATAAAACCTACAAGGCACCCTTCTTAGGGGCCCTAAATTGACAAGAAGAAAAGCTATCCAGCTTTTCAGTTATTTCCTGATCTCCTTCCAGCTCTCATTTAGTGGAAAACTTGTCAAGTTACCAGCTTATGGGCCTCGCTCTACAGCACTTATTTTCTACAAATGGTATTTTCTCAAGACAATAACTATACTGACAACACGAGGCTGATTGCAAGAAATGTGTTTTTACCAATTTTCATCAATGTTGGACATTTCTGACACGATCCTATTTTGTAAGTTTACTGCCTTGTTCAGTGTGATCTTTGTGATAAATGCATTGTCACAGAAAATCCCCCTCACTATCCTTTATTTCCTTTCATTTTGTAAATGCCAAGTTTATTAAACTCTACTGTCACATAAAAAATTTGCTAGACAAATGTAATAGTTGAGACTGTGTTCCAAACCAAGGCTGATACGACCATCAAAAAAAAAAAAAAATCAGAAAACATGAGTTGGTTCTCCTAAAACTTTTTGATGATCCAAAAGCATTCCAATATTTTACCCCAAATGGACTGTTTATTCATTTGATGGGACTTTTTAAAATTATGGTCAAGTACATACAACATAAAATTTACCACCTTAAAACCATTTTTGAGGTTACGGTTCAGTGTTGTGAAGTCCGTTCACATTACAATCTCCAGAACCGTTTTCATCTTGCAAAACTGAAACTCTGTGCCCCTTCAACAGCAATGTCCCACCCTCCACCTCCCCGCAGCCCCTGGCACCACTATTCCACTTTCTGTTTCTAAATATGATGACTCTAGGTACTTCGTTGAAATGGAATTATACAGTATTTGTCCTTTTGTGACTGGTTTATTTCAGTTAGCATAGTGTTCTCAAGTTTCATCCAGGCTGTCACCTGTGTCAGAGGCTGAATCCTGTTCTGTTGTATAGACCACATTTTGTCTATCCATCTGTCTGCTGATGGACACAGGTTACTATACCACCTTTTATTACCATAAATCATGCTGCTATGAACATGGGTGTGCAGATAAATATTTCTTTGAGACCCTGCTTTCAGTTTTTTTGGGAGGGTGTATACTTTGAATTGGAATTTCAGGCTCATTATGGTACTTCTGTAATACTTTAAGGAGCCACCATGCTGGTTTTCATTTGGTATTTTTAATAATGCAGTTAGATAGAGGGCAAGTGATGGCCAAGTAACTAGTATACCCAGCCAGTTCTCAGAACCACTAAGAGTCCCATCACGACCTTGTTAGCAAAGCAGCCCTGGTCTCTGGGGCGTGACCCCTTGTGTCCCAAATGCAGGCACGCCCTGGGCAAACAGGGGCTGCAGCTTATCGTGGTGAAAAAGAAATACAAACCAATTAGAACCCTTTACCACAAAACAGATACAGAATTCTAATAAATATATAGTATCAGGCTGGGGGAGGGTATAGCTCAGTGGTAGAGCATATGCTTAGCATGCATGAGGTCCTGGGTTCAATCCCCAGTACCTCCATTAAAAAAAAACCTAGTAATTAATAAACAAATAAACAAACAGTCTTAATTACCCCCCTAAATATATACAGATTCTTCTGACAGTTTTTTTTAAATAATGAAGAGTAGGAAATCCTGGTTAAAAGTGATAACTTGACCTTCTCTACCTCTCTTCTGCCCTCAAACCTCACAGGCACAGGCCCACAGGGACAAGATAGGGGGAGGTGTGACCATGGGTAAGAAGGTCCAACACACTTTTAAAGCCTAAAAATGGACAGAAGAGGGTGAGCTTCTGGTAGGGGGCAGCTTCAGGTAGCGGGAGCTGGGAGGCACAGGCTGACCCCTTGTGGAATTCAGGAAGCTCTGGGATCAGAGCTCCCAGGAATCTGGAGGGCTGGAGGGCAGGCTGTGGAGTGCCCACTGGGCTGAGGGCATGTGTAGAAAATCATGGCTGTGTCGCTGGGCCCTGATGCACGCACCTGACTCACGAAGCCACATAACTACATACCCCCAGGTCCAGGAGGGTACAGGAGACTAGTCCCTGAGACAACACCCAGGGAGGTCCAGAGGCCCAGGGCTGCAAGGAGGTCTGGGAGCAGGGACTGACCCTCAGCAGGCTGCAGGGAGCTGCACAGGGGATGGGAGTGTGGTCCCAAAAGTGGGTTGTGGTCACCCAACTGGGTAATTAACTAAAAATCATTAAGATGTACACTTACAATGTATCAACAGTGTAGTGTGTCAATCTTATCTCAATAAAACTTTAAAATAGATAGATAGATAGATAAATAGATAGATAGACAGATAGACAGACAGACAGACCACAAGTGACCAAAATAGCAAGATACCACCAACTGGCAAGTGTGAGTTTCTTCCTATTACCTGGTGCACTATGAGTCTGAGAACAGGACAAGATCAGTTATTAAAATTACTATTAAAATTAAGAAATGATGAAATTCCTCAAAAAACAAAGTACGGTCTGCACATACAATGGGACAGTTTTCCACTTTAAAAAGGAAGCGGCAGGTTGGGGGTTACATAGTTCAGTGGTAGAGCGCGTGCTTAGCATGCATGAGGCCCTGGGCTCAATCCCCATTACCTCCATTTAAAAAAAAAAGTTTAAAAAAAAGTAAGGAGATGGTGACATGCGCTCCAGCATGGATAGACCCTGGGGACAGCATTCTGAGTGAAACAAGCCAGCGACAAGAACGAATACTGTTTGATTCTACTTCTGTCTAAGGTCCCCAGAGCAATCAAATTCATAGACATGGAGAGTCTGCGGGTGACTCCCAGGGACTAGAGGGCAGGGAGGTCGGGGAGGGCGGGGTGTGATGCTCCGTGGGCACAGGGTGTCAGTTCTGCAGGTTCTGGAGACGGTGGAGGGGACAACTGTACAACAGCGTGAACGTGCTGCATCAGGCCACCAAGCTGTTCCCTTAAAAACAGTGACTGCGGTAAATGCTATGTTACGGATATTTTACCACAAGAAAAGAAATAATAACATATGTCATTTTCCCCCCGCAAAACTGGAATAAAAGCAAAGAAAGAAGAGACACGGAAGCGGCACCCCTGGGGCCAGGGTTCGCGCGTCCGGGGCGGGGAGGGGACAGCTGGGTTCGTTATCAGCCTCTTCCACTTTGTTTGACTTTAACTCTTCTGTGCCCTCGATGGATTCGTTTTCATATTCATTTTAAAACATAATGGGGAGCAGCGGAGATGAAAAGCACATTGAGGAAGTTGCACACCAATAAGCCTGATGTCAACCAAGGGCCAGACGAGAGGGGGTTATCCAAGCAGAAGGCTCCTGTGCACTCAGGAATGAAGTGCCAGCCAAACTCATCTTGTTTTCCCTTTTAACAAGGTGATGGACGAGACTGGAGTATTAGAGGAATGTACATGAGGATCTTTATTTCAGCAAGATGTTAGCACGCTGGCTGGAGCAGCACCCACTGCCTGCCCTTGGAGAGATGCAGGTGGGGTCCCCAAGCCCGCAGCCCCTGGCCTGGCCGGGATAAAGGACGGGGACTTCTTTCAGAATATGGTGAGGGGTGGGGGGGGTGTCACTACATCAGGTCTACGCCCTCCAGGGCCAGAAACCAAATCGAAATGAGATCATCGCCACCATCTGGAATGCTAACTTTTAAAGCGAACAGATGAACTTATCAATGTGACAAATGTTCTGCATTTTGATACCAAAATGCATAAAATGCCATGAGCAGCAGACACAGAAAAAGTTAGAAAGCCTGGGGTTCTGGATGGCCACCAGTTCCACTGAAGGCAGCTGGCTACGTGGTTGGGAGCTGCCCAGATCACAGCAGAAACAGGCCACCTGCTGCCCTTCAGCCCCAGGCACGGCCCCATTCAGCACGCGGGCCACGTCCAGGAGGACAAGACATCCAGAAACCACCAGATGAAAACTGGGCAACAAGCCTTTAAATGGGGGAGAACAAAAAGGCCACCCAGGCAACAGGGCGCGGAAGTGGTTTTCCACTTAAAGGACGTCACTGTGAAAAGGGCAGGAAGGAATTTTCCGAGCTCTCCAGAAAAATCCAGGACAGTAAAATCACTGTGCAAAATCAGATTTGGCCCCAGTGAGTTCTGCCTGATGACAGAGCCTGGCCAGGGCCCCCCCATCCCTGGCACCAGGAAACCCCATACCCCCAAATCAGAAATATCACTGATGAGACCCTGCACTGTGCAGAGGGGTGGTTTAAGTGAACTGCAAACACCTTCCAATATCCCACAACACAAGAATAGCAGCAGCGGTGAAAAGAACGGACATTTATTTTATTTATTTACGTATTTATTTTATTATTATTTATTTTTATTGTTTTTAACCACAGCCAGATAATGCAGGGTACACTTTAATTGCATCCTTACTCTATAATTCCTTGATATCTGAATTTTGTGATCCATTGTAACTTTAATCAACAAACCAAAAAAGCACGAAGGTATTTGAGATAAATCATGACTTCTTCAGGATGACAGTCTTACCTGAATGACTTGGAAAGTCTTTAAATTTAAAAGGAAAATTTTATCAGTTTAAAATAAAAACTCATTGCCTAATACTAACACCTAATTCGTATTAATTCCCGCAGGCAGCCTCTTTTAGAGACATTGGTGATATAGCTCACAACTTTCAGATTCAGCGAGTTCTCCTGTAAGTAGGTATTTCCTTTGTTTGTGGCGTGGGATCTGAGATAATTGATGCTGGATGAGGCCAGGCCTGGAGGGACCCAGTAGTGATGAATGGCTAGGTCCGTCCATTTATCCAACAAATATTGACTGAGAGCCAGTTAAGACCCAGGCTCAGTTCTACGTGTGGGAGAGTCAACTGTAAACAAGACAGATGCAGATGATCGCCAAGAAACCAGGAAAACAGGGACTGAACAATACGGAGGAAACAAGACAGCTCACTGAGTGATAACTTCAGTGCGCGCGGGTGGCAGCCAAGGGCTCCTTCAGGATGGGTGCTCGGGAGGCGGAGGCGAGCGCTGGGGAGAAGAAACAGGGGGCGGGACCGCGGGAGGGATGCACGCTGTCGGCTGCTTAAGGTTCTGGAGCTACTGGAGGGGAGCTGGCAATGATCCCCAGAGGTGGCAAGAATCTGGTTTGAGGATCAGGAAAATAAACATGAGTCGAGTGGGGAAAGGCCTTCGAGGACCACTGGGAAGAAAGGAGGAGGTAAGAGAAAGAGCAGTGAGTTTACACAGAGGGGATGAGGAAGGCGGGGTTGTGTCTCTGCAGCGATCACTAAGGCTGCTGGGTGGGACAGGGTCTGCAGATGGGCCGGAAAGACAGCAAAGGGACGAGTGAGGAAGATGCGGGGGTTCCCAGGTGCAGGGGATGGAGAGCGGGGCCAGCGTGGGGGTGTCCAGCAGGCAGAGCCGAGGGGCAGGGCGGAGGAAAAGCAGAAATCAAGATGCCACGTAGGTTTCAGACATGCGCAGTGGACAAATGGAAAAGCCGCTCTTTGGAGATGTGCCTTTGGAAGGTGGTTTTCTAGCCAGAGTTCAAACCCAAGCAGTTGCTAAAACTGTAACTGCCAGACTTGTGGTCCAGGCATCTGCCACTAAACAAGGACGGATGATGGCAGAACACCACTGTCACCCTCAGAAACGGAACGTCCAGAATAAAATACAATCCTGCTTGCAGGGAGGAGGCTCAGCTAAAATGCTCAGGAAAGGACCACCCGGGCCTTCCGGTCCCTTCCTGAAGTTGGGTCAGAAGGATTAAACACAGGGATCACAAGGTGAAACAACCACATGGTCATGCTTTTACCACGTCACTCTTTATGGGACCATGATCATTACTCTTAAGGTTCAAGGTTGACCAGCCAGACACAGAACTGTCCAAGCCTACTTTCTCCCAAGCGCTGGTCCTGCAATGTGACTCACCAGCTTCTAAACACACTCTGCACCCCTATCTGATTCAGGACACCCACACCCCACCGGACAAACCCCATCGGTCCACCGTGCCCGGCTCAAGCACGTCTGTTCTGATTGCTCCTTGAAGCCTCTTCTGATTGCTCCTGCCTCTAAACCGTTCACCAGATGCAGACCCAACCACTGCCACAAGATGCCACTTGGCTCCAGACCACCATCGCTCCTGAGTACATGTGGCAAGTGGCATATGCTGCTCGAAACACAGAAGTCATCACTACACTGCTTTTATTCCCCCAAAGAACCCAGAACAGCATTTCCAGTACTGGGAGTGTCCTCCCCTTCCCACGCACCGCCCCCCACCAACTACTGATGGGTTGCTGGAAGTTTACAAAACTGTGAAGACACGAATATTTCTAAATGTATACTGAATGCAACTGAGAAAGTTCAACCTGGCAGATACACGTTTTACAAGCTGATCCTTGGGGTGGGATCAGGTTTGCAATTGCTCTACCACCAATGATGCTCAAAAGTAAGTGATTAATAAAAGGAGGGACAACTTGATCATGGGGTATGATCTTTTTTATGTCTTGCTGGATTCTGTTTGATATATTGTTGAGGAGTTTTGCATCTATGTTCATCAGTGATATTGGCCTGTAATTTTTTTTTTGGTAGTGTCTTTGGTTTTGGTATTAGAGTGACGGTGGCTTCAAGAAAGAGTTTGGGAGTATTTCCTCCTTTTCAATCTTTTGGAAGAGTTTGAGAAGGATTCGTATGAGTTCTTCTTTGTCTGTTTGGTAGAACTCAACAACCTTATGGTTACTGGGGGGAAGGGTGTGGGAAGGGATAAATTTGGGAGTTTGAGATTTGCAAATGTTAACACTATATATAAAAATAGATCTAAAAATTTCTTCTGTATAGCACAGGGAACTATATTCAGTATCTTGTAATAACCTTTAATGAAAGAATATGAAAACAAATATATGTATATATATGCATGACTGGGACAGTATGCTGTACACTAGAAATTGACACATAATGACTATACGTCAATAAAAAAATTAAATAAGTTTTAAAAAAGGAAAGACAGATAAACAATCTGAGTAGATATTTGCAGAGTTGGTTATACTAACTAGCAAAGCTTCAACTGTGTCTGAAGTTTCTTAATTACTATTTGGGATGCATTTTTCTTAAACTCTGAATATACTTTGAAAATATAGTCCTAATCATTCACCAATGAGTAGATTTTTTTTACAGTTATATGATGATTAAATGTTTCAAAATGGTTGAATACGTTAAGATTGTAGTACAACCCTAGTTCAGGACTACAGCAACTGTGAGTCTATCCAAAAAAAAAGTGTAAATATCAATTTTTAAAAAAATTTCTTCTCGTTTAAGGTACAACCTCTCATAGGACCTGCACAAAGGCCATCTGAGCAATCCTGCTTGGCCGAATGCCGGGAGACACTTCTTCCCCTGAGGCTCAGGCCAGGATGAGGCTGGGTGAGCTGGGGGAGGGAGGGTGGCCAGGGTGGCCACCCCTCCCATCCCATCAGGACAGTCTCCTATCCAGAGATTATGACACCTGCTACAGCCTAGACAAACCCTGAGGACACGATGCTATGTGAAATAGGCCAGACACAGAAGAACAAATACTATATGATTCCACTCGTACGAGGTCCCTAGGGCAGCCAAATTCTTAGAGACAGAAAGTAGACTGGTGGCTGCCAGGGGCTTGGGGAGGGGGGAATGGGGAGTGAGTATTTGATGGGGAGAGAATTTCAGTTCTGCCAAGATGAAAAGAGTTCTGTGGAAAGATGGTGGTGCTGACTTAATAGCAACGTGGATGTGCTTATTCCAGTGATCTGTACACCGAAAAGTGGGTAAGATGGTAAATTTTCCTTAGGTGTATTTTACCACAGTTAGTTTTTTTAACGCCTCCTTCCTCCAGCCCCAAAGGCTGCTTTCAACTCAAAACCTCCCAGGAGGAACCCAGAAAGGCCCCTCCTGAGACCCAGTTGCAGTCAGGAATTCTCACAGAAAACCCACTACCTCTGTCTTTCTCTTCACAGCTGAGTTCTCTTTGCCATCATGGGAGTGATTTGTTCTCCTTTTCCAAAATCAGTGCCCATGGGGACTCGGAAGTAAGAGCTCAAACCACTGATTTTCTACAAGCAAGCACCAAGGGGTCGGGGCTATGTATGTTCAGCTTTAGAAACTGTAGAAGGGATTTCTTTGCATCACCAAGAAGAGCCTAAGATGAGATCAAAGAACTGACGCTGAGTTAAATGACCCTTAACAAACAGATCACAGGAAATCACAATGTGCCGGTGAACCTGGGCAGAAGAGGGCAAAGCTGTCAGGGCTGGGGGGGACCCCACAACTGCCACGTTTGCTCTGTTTCTGGTCCCTGATTCCCCGTGAGCGCTGCCCATCCTGGGCCCACGTGCCCTGCTTCTAGGATACATGCTGCCTGTAAGCCGAGGACCAGGTGTGCTCAGGCCTCATCCTAGGATGCTGCCCACCAGCTCCCCTGAAAACCTTATCTTAACTCACCCACCCCCCTCACACCCCTACTAGTGAAGGCCACCCCATGGTGGGTAAATACCCATCACTGGGGCCACCAGAACCCACCCCTCAGCACAGCTGACACTGCCAAGCAATCATGGCAAAGCCCAGATACACCTCAAAACCCTTCTCAATACTTCCAGAAACTGCTGGAAGCCACAATCAACAGACAAGCATCAGCAGACAAGGTGATGGTGGCCTGTGGCCATCCTGAATGGTCCCAAGAGCGGCCAGCTGGCCAGAGTGATGTCAGAAGGATGCTTTGCCTTTAAGGTGTTCCCAGATGAGACTATCCCTCAAAGATACGCTAACCCTGACTTGCAAACGATTCCTTCCTTTCGCCCTCTTCCTAGATTAGTTCATGCTTAACTGCTAATTAATGTTCATTCTTCCCCGCTTGGCATTCTTTTTTATTGAAGTATAGTCAGTTTACAATGTTGTATCAATTTCTGGTGCACAGTATGTTTCAGTCATACATATACATACACATACTGGTTTTCAGATTCTTTTTCATTATAGTTGCCACAAGATATTGAGTATGGTTCCCTGTGCTATACAGTAGAAACTTGTTGTTTGTCTATTTTATATATTAATATCTGCAAATCTCGAACACCCAATTTATCCCTTCCCACCTCCTTTCCCGCCCTGGTACTGTAAGTTTGTTTTCTCTGTCTGTGAGTCTGTTTCTGTTTTGTAAATAAATTCATTTGTGTCACTATTTTTTTTTTAGGTTCCACATATGAGTGATGTCATACAGTATTATTCTTTCTCTTTCTGGCTTACTTCACTTAGAAGGACAATCTCCAGGTCTATCCATGTTGCTGCAAATGGCATTATTTCATTCTTTTTTATGGTGGAGTAGTATTCCACGGTATAAATATACCACACCTTCTTTATCCAGTCATCTGGAAATACGGATGGACCATCTTTAAACATCCACTTAGGGCCTGGGTATCATTCGGGCCTCAAGGAAGAACACTGAGGCCCTCCTCTCCCATGCGCCCCAGGCACAGGCACACCGCAGCTGATTACAGAAGTCACAGCAGAGGCCCACGTCCCAGAAAGACCAGTACCCACCCCAGCAGTACTCACCCAAACTTACAGGAAAAGTCCAAATCACCCCACTCAGAGCTGGTGGGTGAGGGAGGCAACAGATGATCCCGGGACACAGGGAAAGGCTGGCTGTGCGTGGCCACCAGGGCCAGGGCCAGCCCAGGCCTTCCTGCCCCACACAGCCTTCGGATGGTTATGAGCCTCGTGGCTGGCAGTCCTAGGGAAATGCTTGGCTGCAAGCACTGCCCTGCCCTGAGACAGATGGCCCAGCCCCACAGGGCAGGTCCACCACGCCAGACATGCACCACCTCCAGGGGCACCACCCTCAAAGGCTGGTCGCTGCCAGGTTGGGGCACCTCTGACAGGTACCTCTGTCCCCTCATAGGGGGTTCCTTCCACCCTTCCCTGCAAACTGGCTTCTGCCCCCTAGTTAATCACATCTCCCCTCCTGAAGGAGCGTCCCCAAGTCCTGAAGCCCTCTGTCCCTTCCCATCCAGACCCCACTTCCTGCTGGGTCTCCCTTCAGAATTCCACAAGTGGTTGATACACCCACCCACCGGCTACCAGGGGAGAAGAGATGCCCGGCAGCCTGGTTCTCAGCATCTTTCCCACATGCCCTTCAGGAAAAGGCACGGGACTAGGCACTGGATGGAGTACGGTGGGGTTCCTCAAAAAATTAAAAACAGAATTACCATTTGATCCAGCAATTCCACCTTTGGGTATACATCCAAAGAAAACACTAACTTGAAAAGATACATACACCTCCATGTTTAATGCAGCATTATTTACAATAGCCAAGACATGGAAACAACCTAAGTGCCCATTAATGGATGACTGGATAAAGAAAAAACATGGTATATGTATATATGTGTGTGTGTGTGTGTGTGTGTATACACACACATTATATATACACATGTCTGTGTGTGTATATATATATGTGTCTGTGTGTGTATATATATGTATGTCATATTATATAAAGCATATTTTATACAGCATATATAATACATATACACACACTTAATGGAATATTATTCAGCCATAAAAAAGAATGAAATCTTGCCATTTGTGACAACATGGATGGACCTTGAGTGTATTATGCTAAGTGAAATAAGTCAGACAAAGACAAACACTGTATAATCTCACTTATATGTGGAATTTAAAAACAAAAAAAAACAAAACAACAAGATGAGTTTATAGATACAGAGAACAGATTGGTGGCTGCCAGACGTCAGGGGTGAGGAAGTTTTGTGAAATGGGTGAAGAGGATGGAAAGGTACAACTCCCAGTTACAAAATAAATGCCCTGGGGGTGTCATGCACAGCATGGTGACTATAGTTAATCACCATGCTGTGTGGTCTATTTGAAAAGTGCTGAGAGAGTAGACCTTACAAGTTCTCATCACAAGAAAAAAACTCCACAACTATGTGTGGTGATGGATGTTCACTAGACTTGTGATTATTTCACAACGTTTACAAATACTGAATCGTTATGTTGTCCACCTGAAACTAACATAATAGTATATGTCAATTACACAACAATAAAAATTAATTAATTAATTATTTAAAAAACAACAGAAAGGCAGTGTGGGGTAGGGGTTAAAGGGGCCTGTGCCACCTGCATGCTGATAATAACTGCTGTTCCCGAGGACCAGGCTCCCAGGCCAGCGGCAAGCTGACAGTAGGTGCATGATTCTGTGAGCCCTTCCTTTTGTGTGATCCCCACCCAGCCAAGCAGGAGAGCCCACACACCAGGCTCTTCCTCCCACACAGGCTGGGCTCTGTAATACGAGCTCCCCTCAGTCCCCTTGGCAACCTCCTGCACCCCAGACACGGACTGGGATGCAGAGGGATTGTCCATTCCCAAATCTGAGGACGGTAGTCAACCCTAAAGTGGTCTGCAGGGACCCCACCGAGGCAGCCAACAAAACAAGACCTGGTGGCAAGAGGGGCACTTCTGGGGCAGAGAGAGGGGACCGCAAGTCGAGACACAGCCCTAGACGTCCAGATAGAGAGAAAATGAACAGAAGAAGGCATCCTGGAAGTGTCCACAGTGTCCCCAAGAAGGGGCACAAGGCCATCACAGGAGTCCTGAGAGACCAGACATCACTGTGGACACCAGTCCTGGGTTCCCACTCCTCCTGGTCAACCATTCAGCCTGTGCAGGCACGTCTCCCGTCTCCAGGACAACGGACTCAGTGGATACATGACGGGTCCATGGAGACAGGCATCTCGTTTCACTTCTCAGTGATGTGCCTGCCCAGGGTGGGCATCTGTATCCTGTATCCATATGAATATTTTTCTGCGAGATAACAGCCTATTAAGGAATACTCACAGACAAGATAATCTTATTTGGGGAAAATGTGACAGATGGGCAAATGAAAACAAATGCAAACGGATAAAATGTCAAAGGTAGCAAGAGTCTCAATCCAGAGACATAATACATAGTTCGAAATTTTAGACAGCAAATTACATGGTTCAGAATGCAACATCAGCTCTGTAATTTTTATAACTCAATTTGCAATTCTTTTCATCCTCGAAATAATGAAACCAGTTATTTACATAATGGGTGTAATAGTTTTGAAAAAAACATACTGTGTATTTTATTCTATGCTTAGTTTCAGAAACCACTGAGAATATGACCTCCCATCTTCCCATTTACCCCCTGCCAAAAAAGAAAAAAAGTCTATGTTCACATTTATTAGGATTCATGGGGTAGGGGAGGGACAGTGAGCTTTCCCCAGCTTATTTTTATAAGGCATTCTCGGCTAAAACATCAAAAAAGAATGTCACAAGAACAATAAAGAGTTCAGACGTTGGCCCCGTTCTTGGAGAGCATATGCAGGCCAGGGGCTAGAGCTTGTGAAATCTCCCATTTCTTCACATCTTCACCAGCAATGTGTTTTACCATTCTTTAAATCCTGTTCTATTTTTTTAATTGAAGTATAGTCAGTTACAATGTGTTAATTTCTGGTGTGCAGCATAATGATTCAGTCATACATATACATACACATACTCCTTTTCATATTCTTTTTCATTAAAGGTTATTACAAGATATTGAATATAGTTTCCTGTGCTACACAGAAAAAATTTGTTTTTATCTATTTTTGTATATAGTAAATCCTGTTTGATTTGATAGACAAAATATACCAGTACTAATAAGAACAGCAGCAGCTGATAATTATTAACTGGTCATCGTGATGCAGGCATAGCGTTAAAAATATTTGCATATTTTCTGATTTAACCCTCACAATGGTCCAAAGAGTCAGGAATTATTGTGCTTATGTTATGGGTGAAAACACTGAGGCTTGGAAAATTAAAGCAGCATGCCCCAAATCTCATGCTAAGATTCCTAGGGATGACATAAGCTTAAGTATCTACTTTCAAAGTCCAGGCTGCCACCAAACCAAAGTGTCTCCTTGTCATCAATTTCTCTGATTTAATTCCCAGTGAGGCCTTTACCAGGACTCAAATCACACGCCTTCTGTTGGTTGGCCATTTATATTTGTTCTTTTTTGAAACTGCTCATTCATTATATTTTAACTGACTTTTCTACTGGAATATTTGGGTTTTCTTTATGGATTTAAATTCAACCAAATACTTTAATACATTTCCTACCAGAGGCAAATTTTTTTCTGGGCTTTCTGTCTGTATTTCATTTTACTGAAGTACCAGTAGGTACATTTCAATAGTGAGCTGGACCTTTTCCTCATTCTTTTTCCTTTATAAAAATTTCCTTGAATGCAGTTTTTCTATTTCTTCCTTGGATACTAGTTTAGTTTGCTTCTCAGGAAGATGTGGTGGTATCTTTTCATGGGAAAACATCTATGTCAGTAAGATTTTCAAGTGTATTAGAGTCACACAAACCATGCTTAAATGCTTATCTCTGCACTATAGACCCCTAAGGTTCAATACAATTTTGTTTTTCTGCTTTGAGGGAAGAATATTATTCTTACCCCATGATTCTTTTATTGGTCTTCTCCAAGAACAAGCTTTTAGGTTTATTCATCAATTCTGCTATTTCTGTTTCTTAATTTTTCATCTCCAATTTTATCTTTATTCCTTCCTCCTATTTTTATTTGGATGTGGATTATTGCGGGTTTTTTATTTTCTAGTTTACTCAAGTTCAGTTCATTTAAAAATTTTTTTCTTGCTTAACAATAAAAGCACTGAAACTATAAATTTTCCTGTGAGCATATATACTAGAGAGGATTGCTACTATTTCCTTTTAAAAAAATCTTCATGCAATATTTGGTATTTGCAATTTCTGTGCATTTTTATGCCTATAACACAAATGAAGGCTTCCTAAAATAGCATCATTGTTTTGTGCACTTTATATAACTGGTATCAGAATATTGTCTAACAGTTTTGATTTCCCCTTTGATCCAAGGGTTATTTGGCCAAGTGCCTGTTTTCATTTATTCGTTTCTCTTTGCCTGCTTGCCTTTTTTTCAAATGATAATTAATTGTGCACCTAGCCCTTTCTTAAGTTCTAGCTTCACAGAATGGTGGTCACAGAACCATAATGTCTGCATTTCACTATAAGCTAATGTTCTCCTCGAGACCTAGAATATAATCAATTTTTAAATGGTTCATCAATACTTGAAATAAATGGGTATTTTCTAGTGGAATAACCACTGTCCTTTTATGTTATTAAATTATTTCAGACTTTACTCATCTTGTCTGATCTGTCAAAGACAGAAATGAGCAACTCAGAGACAACATCTGTGATTTTGTCAGTTTCTCACTGTATTTTTCACAGTTTTTGTTTTGGTACTTTTGAGGTTGTATTTTTAGTAAAGGTTCAGGAGGACTTTACCGTCATTGCAGTATTTTCCTTTTATTACCATAAAATAACCTTAGTCATCTTTTTCGGTGTCTTCTGCCTTGATTTCATATTGTTTATTTTCCCTGTCTCTGTCTTGTACATCTTTGTCCATTATTTTTAACCTTTCTTGGGTCCCTTTATTTTACCTATGGTTTTTTTTTAAGTTTATGGTACAATCTTATTCCCTGAGTAAACCTATTTTAATGGGGGAGTTTAAGCCGTTTATTGCAGGAACATCTACTACATCTGATCTACTTATCTTTCCTCCATTATCCTGGGCACCTGACTTTTGATTTTCCCCAACTTGTGGTCTGTACATACCCTTGCCCTTCCTGCCTCCCTCCCTGGCTCCTTGCAGCCCAGGTACATCCTGGCGACAGTCCTGAGGACTGGGGCTTCCTCCTTCCTCTACATGGCAGCCCAGGGCCCTGCATGACCCAAGCTTGACCACCAGATGCTCTCAGGATCTCCACTCAGGAGCAGGGCTGACACCTGGACAGATCTGGGGAGCAGGGGCTTGCGTCCAGCAATGGTGCCTGGTTCTGCCCGGGCCCCACGCCTCCCCCTCCAGCCTGAGTGAGGTCGAGGTTGGGTGGAGGGCAGAGAAGACCCCTCTCCTGGCAGCACAGCCAGTGTTGCCCTGCCCCCTGCTTTATTCTGGGGTTCCCCACGAGCTTAGGGAAGCTACAACATCCAGGTAGGTGGTAGGATTGATTCTGCCAAACTGTGACCCCCAGAGCATTTCAAGCCAGAACTGGACCATCAGAAGGAAGAGAAGGAAAGAAGAAGGCTTGTGGAGAGAAGCCGGGTGCATGTGCAGCCCCACATGCTTCAGCTTCCTGGTGGGATAATCTGAGTTTACACACTCATCTAAAGTTAGCACAAACCGAATCTGTGGAGGAGACCCGGAGTGTGGGAGAAACAGGATGCCCAAACCCACTCCAACCAGACCCTGTGACACAGCCCCTGCCTGGGCAGAGGTGGGCGGCAGGAATGGGCGAGGGCAGGTAAGTGTCTCCGACTCCCTGGGGCAGAAGCCACACAGGAGCTCCAGAAACGAGGGCCAAGAAACGCCGAAGGCCGTTGCGGAGCAACGAGATCGTCCACCCACACGGCCGGAAGGAGTGGACACTGAGTGCCACTTTGGAAAACAGGCAGTAACTCCTACAGCTGAACACACGCAAGCGCCCCCGCACCTCCCCTCTGCACACTCCCGGGAAGTGGGGGCGCACGCTCACCAGAGGCAGGGAACCAGAGTGCATCCCTCAGCAGCGACCCTGGATCGCCCAACCTGGAAGACCCCGTGCCCATCGACAGCAGAAACGACAAACAAACGTGGTACATCCACCCAGCAGAGCACCTCCGAGCAACGGAGACAGACGGACCACAACCACGTTCAACAGTACAGACGGCGTTTCACACATACACTGCTCAGTGTAAGAAACCAGACACCAGATCATACACGCTCTGTGATTCCATTTATACAAAGTTCATAAACAAAAGTAAAATTAATATATGATGCTAAAGCTCAGAATAATGATTAACCTTAACCTTGGGAGGGGGGGCTCCTAACTGAAAGTGTGGCTCATGGGGTGCAGATGAGATTCTGCTTCTTAATCTGGGTGCTGGTTATATAGAGATGTTCATTTTGTAAAAGACGCACTGAGCTATGTACCCCACAATTTGTATAATTCTCTGCATGTACATTAGACTTCAACAAAAAGTTCCACCAAAAAAAAAAAAAAAAAAAAAAAAAAAAAACCCGGGGCTGGGGAGAGAATCTGTTGCTAGGAGACAGAAACCAGGATTCTGGCTTTGACTACAGGTCCTAGGAGTCAGAGACTGGGTACATATACTGATGCCTATGAAGTGTTTCAGGGAACTTTAGTACCAGAGAAACACCGAGCCTGGCTGACAGCAGCCAGGTGACCCTGCATCTGCTGATCGCCGACCCCAGGGCCACAGGATGTGGCTGTGAAAGGAAGTTGACCCCCCTGGAGGGGCATCCTGCCCATCTCTGGTGTGGGAGGGGGTGGTGGTCCACGAGCTGTCCCTGCAGACTGGACCAAGGGGCCTGCAGATCATGCCCAGACCCTTAGCTGGGGGACATGTCAGGCTGTGCCCTCCGGAGGAGGGTGCACTCCTAAAGTCTCTCTGGGAAGGACAGAGTAGGTGGACCTGAGCAGCTAAAAGGTGGGACCTGCTTTAAACACCTGTTTCTACCACGCTGCACAACTGCTTTTCTGGGGGGTTGCATCCTGCCTCCTCCAGGCAGCACCTCCCAAGAGAAAGGCAAACCTCAGGTGTCATTTAACATTTCCTAGAAGCCACATTAAAAAGCACAAAAAGAAATTAATAATATATTTCCCCAATCGAATCCATCAAAAATAGATTATCATTTTGACATGTTAACAGCAGAGAAAACTATTAATTAGCTGTTACATGCTGTTTTATGGATGCCACATCTTTGAAATCCAGCTGGCTTTTCACAAACATGGCCTACCTCACTCAGCCTGCACCACGTACGATGTCACTTTTAGGGGTTCATCCCAAGGAAGTAACCAGACAAGTATCCAAAAATACATAAGAATGACCATGACGGTAAAAACTCAAAAAGGTGTGGGGTCTTCTGGGCCCCACTCACACCCCTTGGGGAGTTGGAGGGGCCTCCTCCTGCCTGCCGGGTCTGCTCTGTCCTGTCCAGGCCAGCTGGGTGTGGCCTGCGGGCTCCCTGGCCTCCTTCCCGGACATTATCCACCTCTGCTGGGAGATAGGAGACCGGGACCCATGCCATTTCCCAAGTTCCCCCTAACTGTGAATGTCCCCCTCCTCCCTCCAAGCCCCCATCCTCTGCCCATCAAGCCTCGTAGCCTCCCTGCCCTGGCTGAGGAGCTGTCCACTCCGACAGGCAAGACTGCTGTGCACCGGGGGTCCTGATGCTCCCCTTTGGGCTGGACACTTGCTTAGTCTTGGTGTGTGTTGTGTTTCCTCTTTGCTTTTAACCACAGCTGTGTGGGGCCCCAAACCCTATGTTCCTAGCAGGCTCCCGTGAGATGTAGACACTCCCAGTCTATGGGCCACACTTCCCAGGGGAAGAGCCTGAGGGATCTCTTTGAATTAAACAGAATTAGTTAATTTAAAAACACGTGGGTGGGGAGGGTATAGCTAAGTAGTAGAGTGCACATTTAGCATGCATGCAGTCTGGGGTTCAATCTCCAGCACCTCCATTATGATGACTCACTAAATAAATAAACCTAATTACCTCCCCCTAAACAATGAACAAAAAACCCCACAAACAAAATAAATAGAAACAAATAAAAAAATGTTTTAATATGTAAAGCATAAAGATGAAAAAATTAAACTCTGTGTTTAACATGTCCCAATTTCCAAGCGGAGGCAAGAGTCACGCATAAGGTAGACCAGTTATCCCCCCAAAAAAAGGAAGCCATGTGTGTCCTTCAAAACTGATTATAGTGTGAAAAAATCCTAAAACTGCAGTAGACCCACTTATAATCTAACAAAAATTCTGATCACATAAGGCATAAAGATTAAAAATATTAAATTGTATGGCTAACAGATCTTGGTTCAGTACACTCTGGGGATTGAAGGGAAGGAGAAGGCTATACATAAAAGAGCATCATCTTAATCTTCCTTCACTAATCACAGGACTTAGTCCCCGACAACACCACCCTCGCTAGTACTGCTACAGTTCTCTGACTTGAAAAATAAGCAGGTCCCAACTTCTGTCCCCACATACAGCTGAACACTGCACTCTGAACATTTACTTAGTTAACAGATTTTTATTTAGAGCAGTTGGGAATTCATAGCAAAAATTGAGCAAAAAGTAGAGTTTCCAGGTACTGTCCTCTCCACACACTCAATCTACTCCATCATCCATATCCCCACCCAAGGGGCACAATGTTACACTGGATGAACCTACCCTGACATGTCCCCATCACTCAAAGACCATGGTTTACATTAGGGGTCCCTCTTGGTGCTGTATGTTCTATAGATTTCAACAAATACTGACATTTTAGTGCCCACCACGATAGTATTATACAGAATAGTCTCACTGCCCTAAAACCCCGTGTGCTCCGTCATCCTAACAGTTTATCACAGACTTGACACACAGATTAAAAAGTTCATAGGGAAGACATGTAAAAATAGAATTTTTAAAATTAAAGAAATACAAGAAAATTGCCCTAAGAAAAACCTCAACTTATTACAAGGTTATACTAATTGTAACATTGTGATACCAGTGTCAGAAGTCACAAAGAGACCAAAGGCAAAATAGAAATTCCAGAAACAGATCCACGTTATACAGTCCCCTGAAACCCTGGGATAACTGACCATCTGTTAAAAAACAAAACCAAACACAATTCTACTTCATACCACATACAAATGTAAACATGCAGATTATAGATGAGCATGTAAAATTTTTTAACTTATAGAAGAAATTATGAGAATTTCTTTATAATATCAGGATATGGAAGTATTTCTTAAATAAGACAAAAATCATTGAAAATATTTACACATTTAGCTGATCAATAGGCACATGAAAAAATGCTCAATATCACTAATTATCAGAGAAATGCTAATCAAAACTACAATGAGGTATCACCTCACACCAGTCAAAATGGCCATCATTCAAAAGTCCACAATGACAAATGCTGGAGAGGCTGTGGAGAAAAGGGAACCCTCCTACACTGCTGGTGGGAATGCAGTTTCGTGCAGCCACTATGGAAAACAGTATGGAGATTTCCTCAAAAGACTAGGAATAGACTTACCATATGACCCAGGAATCCCGCTCCTGGGCATATATCCAGAAGGAACCCTACTTCAAAAAGACACCTGCACCCCAATGTTCATAGCAGAAGTATTTACAACAGCCAAGACATGGAAACAGCCTAAATGTCCATCAAGAGATGACTGGATAAAGAAGATGCGGTATATTTATACAATGGAATACTATTCAGCCATAAAAACCATCAACATAATGCTATTTGCAGCAACATGGATGTTCCTGGAGAATGTCATTCTAAGTGAAGTAAGCCAGAAAGAAAGAAAAATACCGTATGAGAGCGCTCATATGTGGAATCTGGAAAAAAAAAAATAAGAACATAAATACAAAACAGAAACAGACTCACAGACATAGAATACAAACTCGTGGTTGCCAAGGGGGTTGGGGGTGGGAAGGGATAGACTGGGAGTTCAAAATTTGTAGATCCTGACAGGCATATGTAGAATAGATAAACAAGATTATACTGTATAGCATGGGGAGATATATACAAGATCTTGTGGCAGCTCACAGCGAAAACAATGTGACAATGAAAATATGTATGTTCATGTATAACTGAAAAATTGTGCTCTACACTGGAATTTGACACAACATTGTAAAATGACTATAACTCAATCAAAAAAAATTTTTTTAAGTAAATAAAATAAAATTAGAAGAAGTAAAAAAAATGAATCAATAAAAAAAAATTACACATTTAGCTACATCAAAATTTAAACCTTTTATGGCAAGTGACAGTCTAGGGTCTAGGAGAAGATACTTGTAACATATTATTTTTGAAGTATCCACAATATATAGAGATCCTATAAACTGGCAGGAAAAGGCAAATACCCCAACAGGAAAATTAACAAGGATATGAATAGGTAATTTAATGAAGAAGAAATCCCCATAGCAAATAACATAAAAATAAACTCAAACTCATTAAATTCAGGAAATACAAGCTAAAACAATGATAAATACCCTAAGGCAGATTTACTATAAAGCTAATGAAGTGTAAGCTTCAAGACCCCCTTACTCGTGTGGTCGTCCCATGGTATTCACACAGTCATATGCTTCTGCAAACTTTGTAAAATTAATTGTTTGTGAACTTTTCTGAAGTCTAATAAAGAGGGAGTTAAACTGGTTGGGGATACCCTGATGTGATCTGTAGTCATTTTGGTATAATCAGATGAATGCTACCTTCCCCGGTAGGACTGGTGGACAGTAATACTTCTGACCGGTTGCCAGCTCACCCCATAGCGAAATGCGGGCATGGGACCAGAGGTCAAGCCACTAAAAAACACAGCACCTACCACCAGAAGGACAAGGAAGCATTTTAAGATTAGTCCCTGGACAAGAAAACCTGAAATGCCCTAACATTTTACCACCCATACATGAAAAAAACTTCATGGAAGTTTCTAAACTCTACAGTAATCCTAAATATGTTGAAATAAACCTTTCTAGATTGTTAGGGGGATGAAAGGCTGGAGAAGAAGAGGCCCAGAAGAGCTTGGAAAGGTCTGAAATATTCCTGGGAATCTAAAAGTCCATGCATATGTGAAGCTGTGCCCACCATGCATATGTGAAGCTGTGCCCTCCAGAAAGGCCTGAGAAGGCACACGCTCTTGTTTCAGGATGACCTTGAGGCTCTACACAAGCAGGAAAGGAAGGCTAACTCAGAGTTGTCCACTGCCTGGCTGATTACTGAAGGTATGTCCCAACATGCACATGGAGCCCCTTGGCAAAGACTGGGACTGTTTTTGGATTCCAGGCATTTAAGGAAATTTCTAATCATTAGCATACCATCGAGATCTCAGAACAGAGACTTCAGTGGCCCCACACAACAAAGAATACAGACTTCACAAAATTAATCCATAAAAGTTACCAGCAAAGAACAACTACAGAAGCTACAACAACAAATCCTGGTGAGAGGGGAGAATGTGATTTCCAGAATTACGATGTGATAATATGCAAAATTTCCACTTTTTTAATGAAAAAAAAAAAAAAAAAACAAAAAACGAGGCATACAAAGGAACAGGAAAATATGGCCCAACACAGGAAGGAAACGCAATCAAAAGAATCTCTCTGAGGAAGCAGAGACACTGGACTTACTAGACAAAGACTTAAAATAAGCTATTCTAAGTGTTAAAGAACTAAGGAAACCATGACTTAATTGGGAGTCCAAGACTTGCAGATACTAACTACTATATACAAAATAGCTAAACAAGTTTCTTCTGTACAGCACAGGGAACTATATTCAATATCTTGTAGTAACCTATAATGAAAAAGAATAGATGTATGTATATGTATGACTGAAACATGCTATACACCAAAAATTGAAACAACATTGTAAACTGACTACAGTTAACAAAAAAAGAAAGAAAAAAGAACTACAGGAAAGCAGCAGAATAATGTCTCAGCAAATAGAGAAGACAATAAAGAGGGCGAAATTATAGAAGAAAAACAATAAAAAAAATCTGGAACTGGAAAGTATACTATCTAAAATTTTAAATGCTTTATGGGGGCTCAATAGCAGATTTTAGCAGGAAGATGAAAGAATCAGTGAACTTGAAGACAGAGCCATTAAGATTGTCCAGTCTGCAAAACAAAAAGGAAAAAAATGAAGAAACATTAACAGAGCCTCAGAGACCTGTGAGACACCATCAAAGGCCGCCACATACACATTTTGGGGATCTCAGAAACACAGGAGAGAGATGGGGCACAAAGAATATTTGAAGAAATAATGGCTAAAAACGTTTCAAATCTAATGAGAAACATTCATCTACAAGTCCAAAAAGCTCAAGTAGGATAAACTCAAACACAACCCTGAAATACACTGAAAACCACCAAATTGTACACTTTAAAATGATGAATTTTATTTTATGGGAATAATATGTCTACAATAAAAAATAAAAATAATAAAATTATTTTAATAAGCAATGCTAAGGGGGGGGGGTATAGCTCAGTGGTAGAGCATATACTTAGCATGCATGAGGTCCTGGGTTCAATCCCCAGTACCTCCATTTAAAAAAAAAATATCAGCAATGCTAGAGGAGAAAAAACCTAAATATCTTTTGAGAATCTAGAGAAAATGAAATTACAAAATCGTTGTCATATGGACAGCAACAAGGAGTATGTGGCACAATAATGTAGAAAAAATATATCACATAAGTGTATCAGGTAATTCTTTCATTTTTTAAAGTTTTTTTCTAGATTGTATGATCTACCTGGTACCTTTTCAAGCATCTTTAAATTTTCTGATTTGTTGTGACTTATTTTCTCATTCTAAATAAATATCCACCTTTATGACTACATTCGTATTTGCAATTTTGTATTCTTTCTGTTGAAGGAACTGTAACAGTTGGGTCCCCTGAAATCTGGACAGGAACTGAGAAAGTAGGAACTCTTCTTGGCCCCTAACAGGAGTTCAGATTAACCTAAACAATAGAAAAAGCAATCTGGCAATTTTAGTGGCCTTAAGGTGCCTATTCTCTGAACCAGGAATTCTACTTCTGCGTGCAGGCCCTGCACCTGAGCACAGGGACGCGCGAGGGGACATTCCACTCCCTGCCGCCGAGAGATACGGTGGGTCACAAGACACGGCATTCACAGCACAATGCAGGCGACCCGGACCTATCCTCAGAGAGAATCCTAAACCAGTGGTGAATGAGTCTGTATACCCTGGAGAACGTGGTAAACAATGCAAAATGCTACAAGCGCGTTTCAGGACGACTACACACTTAATACCACTTGTTCAATGTTACTTTTTAAAGGGGAAATACACTAATGCAAGCGCTCCATGTTTATTCTGCAGATGCAGAAGTGAAGTCAAAAGGAATGCTCTCTTGGGTAATGAAAGGAACAGACAGGCTGGGGAGGATACAAGAGAGAATGTAACTGAATCTATCATGTTTTCATTCTTTAAAAACATTGTGAAGAACTGAGACAGGTATTTCAAAGCTTTGGCATCTAATTCTGCATTGGGCACAGATGCATATTCTTAGGATCACTCTGTGACCTTTCCCGTCTAAAGCTAGGCTGGGAACATTTGCCTGAGTGGAAGAAATACTTGAATCTTAATAAATCTGTCAACAAGGAGCAGGAAAACAGGCATGAACAATCCAGGAAATGCTCAGCAAAACAGTAACGCATTAACAATTTTCATCTAGTAAATTGGAAAGCTTTTGGCGTCTCCCCTCCCCCACCCCCTGGCAGTACCCCAGCTGGCAGAGGACAACAGCCCTGACACAGGACCCCCTTAAGAAACCTTGAAAACATGTGCCTCCCTTGGCTGGAGCAGTTTGAACCTGGAAATTCATCATAAGGTAAGTTTCTCCTGACACTGTGCAAAGATTTTGATACCAGGATGAACAGTGCAATGCACCTTGTAGATAAAAAGAGAAAACAGGGGACCAACCAAAACACCCAGCAATGTGGGTAAACTGGAATTTGTTGAATGAGCCATGAATATGTAGTGGATGTGCATGCTGACACTGAGAATGGCATGCAGCTGAATGTTTAAGTACTTAGAAAACATGTTCACGCATGTCAGCGGAGCTTCCCGCAGACGCGGGGAGACGGGCTCACCTCATCACAGGGACCCCCACCCAAAGCGGCCTCCTGCCCACAATGTTAGAGATTTTTCAAGTTTCACCAAGTTCCCAGGGCACAGCCCTGGCCTAAAACCTCCCCAGCCTCTTGGGCACAATCATCAGAACTGACCTCTACAGTAAATCACAAGCACTCACAGGCAGCTAATGTTTGACAGTTTCATTCAATTCCCTGGTAACCCTGAGAGGTAAGGCACTCTGATCCCTGTGTCCCAGGGTGGAAGCAGAGTAGAGGTACATGGCCGGAGGCAGGGGGCACCCCACTCCATCACCTCCGCTCCCTGGTGCTGGTCCCCATCACCAACTTCAGAGGCACTAACAGACTTCAGTACACGTGTGGTAACAAGTCCCTTATTCCAACACATCTAAGATGCCAACAACCACAAGACATCCCAAGAGAAGAAACACGTTGCAGACAAGCACTGACCCACAGTCCATTGTGTAGATCCACCTGGGCTCTGGAAGTGTCAAAATGTGAAAGTATGCACATCTCAGACTCAAAATACCTTATGCAACATATAGACAGAGGAAACTCTAACTGGAAAAGACATCTGCGCCCCAATGTTCACAGCAGCACTATTTACAACAGCCAAGACACAGAAACAACTTAAATGCTTAAATGTCCATCAACAGATGACTGGATAAAAAGTTGTAGTATATGTGTGTATACATATATATATACACACACACACACACACACATACACACACAATGGAATACTACTCAACCATAAAAAAGAATGAAATAATGCCATTTGCAGCAACATGGATGGACCCAGAGACCATCATTCTAAATGAAGTAAGCCAGAAAGAGAAAGAAAAATACTATATGATGTCACTTATATGTGGAATCTTCTAAAAAAAAAGACAAAAATGAATTTATTTACAAAACAGAAACAGACTCACAGACATAGAAAACAAACTTACAGTTACCAGAGGGGAAAGGGAGTGGGAAGAGATAAATACGGAGTTCAAGATTTGCAGATACGAACTACTATATATAAAATAGATAAACAAGTTTCTTCTATTTAGCACAGGCAACTATATTCAATATCTTGTAGTCACCTATAATGAAAAATAATATGAAAAGGAATATATGTATGTATATGTATGACTGCAACATTATGCTGTGCACCAGAAATTGACACATTGTAAACTGACTACACTTCAATTTTTTTTAAAAAGCATAGTATTGCATATAACCTACACCCATCCTCCCATATACCTTATATCATCTCTAGATTACTTATCATACCTAATACGATATAAATACCGTATCAATAGCTGCCAGAGCATGGCAAATTCAAGTTTTGCTTTCTGGAACTTCTTCTGCCTGAATATGTCCGATCGGTGGTTTGCTGATTCTGTGGATGCAGAACCCACTGATACTGAGGGCTGACTGTACTAGCAAATACAGACTTATATGGTTTTAACAAAAGAGGAGAGACTGCCCATAGAATTTATCCCTACTAGATTTTAAAACCTACAAAATCCAAGATCTTCCCAAGAATTAAAAGCAATTCTCAGATTGAAATACTTATAAAAGATATGTTTCATTGGTATTTCAAAGAAAAGGAATAAAAGTATCTATACTCTTTCCACATAAGAAGTATGCACACTGGTTACAATAAGCCAGTAGTCACTTCACCGTTTCAGATATTATGACCCTAAAGAAGCACGCTGCATGGCAGGTGTGCTTGTCACCAGTGAGGAGAGAGAAGTAATAGCTGGAGAAGTGACTGGGTCACAGCTGCTGGACAAGACGCAGGGACAAGAGACACCTTCTTAATTTTTTCTAAATGACATACTTCTCAGTCTACACCTGTCTATCTGGGGAGAAATTCAATTTCACTATGTCATATAAGGATTCCTGGCAACTATATTCAATATCTTGTAGTAACTTTCAATGGAAAAGAATATGAAAGGAAATATGTGTATATATATGACTGAAACATGATGCTGTACACCAGAAATTGACTCAACATTGTAAACTGACTATACATCAATTAAAAACAACAAAAGAAAGAATTCCTGGGGGTTTATACAGCCCAGAAAATTTGGGGAAAGGTCCATCATGGTCATCATTGAGCCTCTCATATTCCAGACCCATGTGGTGCATTCCAAAATCACCAAACGTGGAAAGGATTCTGTCTCCAGACATCTTCCGCCATCCTCACTGTGGAATCGCCCCCCTCTTCAATAAGCCAGTTGTATACCCCAGGAAAAAAAACAAAAGCCAAGAGTCTGGCATTTTCCCCTGGGAGCAGAGGAACTTCCTACCCTGGCAGAGGTTAAGGAAAAAACCACCCTGCCTCAGGAAGGAGCCAAGAGCAGACACAGTAGGCTGAAGCAAAGAAAAGAGGTTGGCATTTGGGTCTGTTCTAAATTGCTTCAGTTGTGCTATTCCCAGGCACCAGGAGTCCCCAGGACTCAGGAACTGGAGAAGATATGTCAGGCTGAACTGTACCCTTATGCCCATACTGGACCATACAGGACCCACAAAAATGGCCACTTCATAGGTTCAACCCAACACCAAACTAGTGCAGGCACTCTTGGCAAAAAAGGAGGGTGTCCCGTCTTGGTCTCCTTTCCAACATGGAGCCCATGGGAATGTTTGAGCCAATCAGCACTGCCTCCAACCTCCTCTTACAATTCTAAATACCGAGAATTACTTTCTTTGCAGGGGGCTTTGAGAGGATGCATAATACACACGGAACTCAAAAGGGTTCTGTGGTCATATCAGGTTAGGCTTTCTAAATGTGGCTCGCAACTTCCAAAACCCAAAAATGGAAAACTGAGCTCCGGGGATATTATGATTACTGTTTTGTCCTTAACTCTTTTATTTATATCCCCTCTTGTTCTGAAGAATATTTTAGAGGTTTTATTTCACCATGAAAAAAAAATGGTTGCTTTAGCAACAGTACGGAAGTAAAGGATAGAGAAGTGTACTTTTTAAATGTCTGTCTATAAATGACCCGGCTTAGGTCTCCAAGTTTGAAAAATGCCTAATCTCTTTCAGCAATTAAATGCCAAGATAATAAGGATAAATCCCATAAATTCGTTTAAGGGCTAATCTATTTTTAGGTAGCAGATGAGTTAAACCTTGGGCATCTCATCCATCAGAGGCACCCCTACAAAAAATGGGGGTGAGCAGAGAACAAGGCATCTAGAGGTAGAAGCTTAACCCTCCTCAAGGGTGAGGCATGGTTACCCTACTCCAGCCAGAGACGTTTTCACTGTTCCAGGCAAAATGAGAAAAAGAAGGGTAGTTCTCAGCACACACAAAAAAGGGACCAGTAAGGGTCTGGAAACTGATGGCCTGAATGACTGAATGAATGAACGGCAGTTAACACTTTTCAAAAGTGGAGAGATAAATTTATTACATGTAAAAAATTATCCTTAAAAATAAAATAAAGCTAAACTTTAAGCTGAACATGTCCTTTGTAACTTCCTCTGATTAAAATACCCTTTTCCTGAGGTAACAAAAAGATGTGATGAGGGGAGGATATAGCTTAGTGTTAGGGCACGCACTTACCATGCACGAGGTCCTGGGTTCAATCCCCAGCACTTCCATTAAAAAACAAATTAAAAAATAATAATTTAAAAAAAAAAGACATGATGGAAGAAAACAATGTTCAGTCTGAAAAAAACAAAGTTAGCAACCTGATGTCAGACCCCAAAATATCCTTGAAGTTTTACTTAACTACAAAATCCAACAGTGGGGGAACCACTGCTCCGAGGCACTGGTTACAACCCTCCTAAGAGGGGTAGGAATTAAGAGCCCAGAGTCTGGCCAGAAAATGTCCCCTGAAAACAGGGCTGCAGACTCCACGGGCGGCCTACCCATCAGTCATGCTCCCTTCCTCCTCACAAACAGACCCTCAGTTTTGCTCAGGTTGCCAATCCTCCCCAGGTGATTCAAGGTCAAGTGGTATCTACCCCCAGCTGCAGGGAAGGGTTACTATCAGCCCATTCCCCTCACCTGTGATTGGTTCAGGGATAAGCACGTGACTCCAGTCTGACCAATAAGGCACGAGGGGAAACCTGAGAGCAGCTCCCGGTAAAGATGTCTTTGCCATTAAGAAGAGACACAGGGATGGGCAATCTCTCCCTTCACTTGGGGGCTGCCACTTCTGATCAGGATGCCATCCTGCTGGAGGACAGGCCAAGGAGCTTTTAACAGCAGAACCCAGGAGAGAGAACCTTGGTCCCTGATGATGGCACTGAGGCACAAAACCAGCAGCCTGGAAATCTTCTGTTATGGGTTGAGCTGTGTCCTCCATCAAAGATACGTGGAAATCCCGACCCCCAGGACCTCAGAAGGTAACCTGATTTGGAAATATAGTCTTTGCAGCTTTAACTGAGTTTAAAAGAGGCCATTAAGGTGGGCCCTAGTCCAATAGGGCTGGTGTCCTTATAAGAAGAGAAAATTTGGACACAGACATGCACAGTGTCTCCACCTGCCACTGAAAACACCCTGACCAATACGAATTCTTCAAGTGCACCCTGTCCCCAGAAGGAGGGGTCTGCCAAACAAAGAAAGGGTCCCCAAGGAGCGGAGGACCAATACAGCCCAGCCATTCGGCCACCCGGCCTCAACACTCGCCCTCGATCCCAACCTCACACTCCCAACCCCTGCCCCACAGTCCCCGCGGTGATTCTTCTGCAGCCAGAACATACCACACAAACTCCAGTCCCAGTGCAGATCCTGCAAGACCACACCCACGTTGCCTCCAGTTCCTCTTGTATTCTAATTGAAGAGTTAAATTGTGTAACTGCAGACTAGTAATGCACTCTACCTAAAATACATGCAAAATCCAACTACTCCTCAAACCCATGGCCTGGGCCATCATCTCCAGCTGGATCACAGCAGCAGCCTCCCAACCCATCTCCCTGCTCCTCCACCCACGCCCGCCTTCAACATGTTCTCCACAAAGCCATCAGAACAATCCTGCTAGAACTGAAATCAGGAAATGTCACTCCTCTGCTCAAAACCTCCAGCAGCTCCCAGAGAGACAAAAAAGCCAAAATCTTCCTGATGACTGACAAGGACCCAGACAACCAGGATCCCTGCTCCATCGTAGTCTCTGACTGTGGTCCTTTGTCTTCACTCCACTGCAGCCCCACTGGCCACCTTGTTGTCCCTTGAACACACGGAGGGGGGGGGCCATGCCTCAGGGCCTTTGCACTTGCTCTGCCACTGTCTGAAATGCCCTTCCCCAGACACCTGCTGGGCTCACTCCCATACGTCTTCAGGACTGGGAAGGGGTCAGTCACTTATGCAAAGGGGGGAAAGGATTGCTGGTCATGGATGTGGTGACCACTCAGCATGCACCCGGATTTGTACCAGCCGTGCAGAGCTGGGCAGATGCAGCCGTGGAATAAGCAGTGAGCTGGGTTCAGCCAGGCTGGGGTCTGGCCAGAAGAGGATGATGAGATTAGGGAAGGGCCAGGGAGGAGAAGGGACAAAGGAAGGACTGTAATGGCTGATGATCTCAGACATTAAGTTGGAAGAAACTGAGTTGGGTAAGGCAGGAGGTGAGGACATGAAGGAATGAGGAAACAAAACGATAAAAAATCAATATAGACGCGTGACTGGGACATGATACTGTACACCAGAAATTGACACATTGTAACTGACTATACCTCAATTAAAAAAAAACTAATAAAAAAAAGAATCAATGGATTACAGGTCAATGTGGGTTTAAGCTCTTTTTGGAGGAAGTACACTCATGCTGATGACTGTGTTGCCATCTAAAACTACGCCTCTCTCCCTGGTCCAGCAGCCTCAGATCCACTGGTACTTAAGTGAACAAAATCTGCACCTATGCAAGTTAGCAAAATCCATGTTCTAACGGTGTGTAAGCGTTCTCCTTTATAATGGCAGCTACACCCACCCGCCTAGCTGGGGCTGGCCTCCAGTCTCTGGGTACAACAAGCAGGAGGAAACCAGCCTCCCAGGTGAGGTGTTCTAGTGAGGTGGACTGGCCTGCTTCAGCCGAGCGGGGACTGCCCACAGGGATGCTGAGTCCTGCTGGTCCCCCAGTATGGTCCATCACAGTCTTCCTCAACCAAGGACGCAGTTGCCACAAGAGCCCAGCCAGGCTGTGACCACACCTGCTGGTGGCATTGGCCACCAGAGGGACTCACACCAAGAGTCCATCTGTTGCTCTGTCTTAGCACTTTGTTTAGTGTAGTCACAGAAAGTCTTCTGTGTTCAGGCCACGCTGAGAGCACAGAGTTTCAGGCTTCAAGCTCCTCATTCTTTCAACTGACCCAGCATTGGAAGCAACCAGCTCCCCCGTTCTGGTCCCTGATCTCCTCGGGCCCTTAACTCTTCTTCGGAGTGACCAGTGGCAACAATCTGAATAGCCCACTCCCCACTGCCTACTATGACGGCCAGACACTCATCACCCAATCTTGGCTGGATAGTCAGCCTTCTGCCCTCACCTGGGCAAATTCTCAGACCCAGATGCCCCACTCTCACTGCCCAGATCGCCTGCTGCCTGTGTCCACTCACTTCTCCAATCCTGTACTATTCTGGGGTTTTGTTTGTAAGCAACAGAACACAAGCTGGCTGAAAGAAGTGGAAAATGGAATTTGCCTAAAGCATACTGGACAGCATCTAAGCATTCATCGACAGATGAGTGGATAAAGAAGATGCAGTATCTATAAACGATGGAATACTACTCAGCCATAAAAAAGAATGAAATAATGCCATTTGTAGCAACATGGATGGACCTGGAGGGCGTTATGCTAAATGAAATAAGTCAGAGAGAGAAAGACAAATACTGTATGATCTCACTTATATGTAGAATCTAAAAAAACAAAATAAACTAGTTACAAATAAAAAGAGTATTATACAGCCTACCTGATACCAAGGAGGGCTACAAAGCCAAGAACAAAGCCTGCAATCCCACGCCTGGCAGGAGGGGATTCAGGGCTGGCTCCAGGCAGCAGACTGCAGGTGGCACCCCAAGAACTGGACCCCACATGCATTAGTATCTCCTGGGAAGACCCACCATGTGTCCAATCCATCGCCAGTGTTCTCACTTTCCCCAGAGTCCCTGGATCCCAAGACAAGGCCTGAGCCAGTGTGGACAATGCAGGCCACATGCTTGAGTTCAACATAGTCACAGGGGAATCCAGGGTCTGAATTACACCACTGAGCTTAAGCCCCCAGCCCCTCACCCCTCCTGATACCCCAGCCTCCCTGGAAGCCTTACCTGTAGTCTTCTGGTTAGGCTGAAAGAAAGGAGACCTCAAAGAGAGGCGACAGGAGGGCATTCAAACAAAGACTAGTCAACTCTGTTTTCCCACTAGAGCTCAGGGAAACTGTCTCTAGGATCCAGCCCGAAGGGAGGAGAGAGGGGCACATTCACAGAGGGAAGTCAAGCCAAGACAGGGAGACGGATGTCTATGTTTACAGTAACAAGGCTATCTTAAAAGAATACATAGAGAGAGTTATCATCTGTCAGGAGAGGTCTAACGCTTTGCTTGCCATTATAAGTACCTGACAACCCTCCCGCCATCTTGTTCTTAAGCATTTAAGATGCCATTTACAAGGTGACACAACACTACAAATTGCACCTATGATCCCCTAAACAGTGTGATCCGGAAAGTGCCAAAGCCACTCAGGACCCATACAGAGGATACCATGGGGATTTTTAGGCGTTTTCTCTAAACAGAAGTACAAAAAAGCTATCTCTAAAATAAGTGAAAAACAGACAATGCATTAGTCCCCCATAGCCTGGAAAAGTTATGCTAGACAATATTCTAGAGCCTGCCTGGCTGGGCCAGAAATAGAACCTGTCTGAGGATCCGAGGAGAATATTTTTAAAAATACAAAGCCCATAAAAGAATCCAGCTGGCATCTTAAAGCACAAGAGCAGGAGCCAAGCTCCAGCATCAATACAGCCCCCAGCCTGTACTCTCAGACACGCGCTGCCCATAAAAGTCACCACCAAGTGACAAGGACCTGCAGGACCCACCTCGGGAGACCAACAGTGACGCAGAGCTGTGTGTATGCAGGGATGAAGGCTGGTTTCCTGTTCAATGGCTTGTCCTGGAAACCCCTACGGAGCACCTGCCCTGGGCTAAGCATGGTCCTAGAGACAAGATGGGCACATCCACCTGGGGCCCCGCCTCAGGGAGCCTCTGCTCCAGCGCGGGACACAGATATCAGTGAACCTGAAGCTCAGATTATAAAAAGCGTTGCAGAGAACAGGAGAGCAGGCCTGGGTGGGGGTCAGGGGAGGATGGGGTCTTCCATCAAGAGGAGGAGTCAGGGCCAATAGGCACATAAAAAATGCTCAATATCACTAATTATCAGAGAAATGCAAATCAAAACTACAATGAGGTATCACCTCACACCAGTCAGAATGGCCATCATTCAAAAGTCCACAAATGACAAATGCTGGAGAGGGTGTGGAGGAAAGGGAAACCTCCTGCACTGTTGAGGGAATGTAATTTGGTGCAACCATTATGGAAAACAGTACAGAGATTCCTCAAAAGACTAAAAATAGACTTACCATATGACCCACTTCTGGGCATATATCCAAAGGGAACTCTAATTCAAAAAGACACCTGCACCCCAATGTTCATAGCAGCACTATTTACAATAGCCAAGACATGGAAATAACCTAAATGTCCATCGACATATGACTGGATAAAGAAGTTGTTGTGTATTTATACAATGGAATACTACTCGGCCATGAAAAATAATAAAATAATGCCATTTGCAGCAAGATGGATGGAACCTGAGATGGTCATTCTAAGTGAAGTAAGCCCAAAAGAGAAAGAAAAATACCATATGATATCACTCATATGTGGAATCTGAAAAAAAGAGAGAAAAAAGACACTAATGAACTTATCTGTAAAACAGAAACAGACTCACAGATATAGTAAACAAACTTATGGCTACCAGGGGGAAAGGGTGTGGGAAGGGATACACTGGGGGTTCAAGGTTTGCAAATACTAACTACCATATATAAAATAGATAAAAAAATAAATTTTTTCTGTATAGCACAAGGAACTATATTCAGTATCTTGTAATAACCTTTAAAGAAATAGAATATGAAAACAAGCGTGTATATATATGCATGACCGGGACATTATGCTGTACACCAGAAATTGACACACTGTAACTGATTATACTTTAATAAAAAAAAAAAGTTGAAAAAGACTGGAACAACTTTCAGGCCTTTAAGTTTTGCTCTCAGCACATAAAGGAATAACCCTGGGGTTCCTTTTCTCTCGTAACAAAGTCTGGTTTTCATGACTGTGGTCACTCCAAGACTCAGGAAAGTCAGTGTTGGGCCTCAAAGCTGAGTAAAGAGTTCTTTGTTCGAGAGAGTTCCTTCTCTTCCCTCAAAGCAACAAACATCCTGGAATTACGGGCTGAAAGAGCTGCTGGGTAGTATGATGGGTCAATTAAAATCCCCCAAAATACGTTCTCGCCATGACTAGATGAGGTCCAGAAAGTTCACACCAGGCAGTGGAAAGATGGGTGTGGAGCCAACTTGGAGAATGAGGGTGGGTCTCAAGGGAGGCAGCTCTGCGGTCCAGCCTCAGACTGGGAGCTGCTCCCCTGACCTTCCCCTGCCAAGGGGGCTAATTTGGGTGCAACAGAAGAAAAAAGACCATTGAAAAATATGGGGAAAAAGTTAAGAACAGTTTATGGCAAAGGGAGGATTCCCGGATCGGGGCATAGGGGAAACAGGGTTTTAGAGAAAGGAACTGTTCTGCATTCATGAGCCCCCGGACCACAGGTCCCAAGAGAAAAAGCAAGAAATGGGACCAAAAGCAGGTGACTCAAGTCTGTCTGCAGAACTAAGACGGACCTCAGGCTCCCCTAGACCCTCACCCCAGACTTAACAGTACTGGGGTCTCGTCTCGGGCAGAAACCAAAAGAACGCTGCGTGCACCAAAGAAACGAGCTTTCTGCCTCATCTGCTTCCAAAGTGAGAATCCACACCCCAGAGTGGATGCTCTCTCAAGGCGCTGGGGGGAGACGCTCAGCTCAGCATCCAAAGGTGAAGCTGCCAGGTGATCTGCAGTGCCCCCGCCCAGACAGAGTGAGGTCTGGCCCTTGTTTGATGGGCAGGACAGGATAGTGAAGGAAAACATGCTGAATGCCTCTAAACAAATCAACTAGTCCTTCCATTATAAACATCAAAGGAGGGGGAGGGTATAGCTCAGTGGTAGAGTGCGTGCCTAGCATGTACGAGGTCCTGGGTTCAATCCCCAGTACTTCCATCAAAAATAAATAAATAAATAAACTGGATTTCCTACCCCCCCAAAAAAAAAACTAGGTCTAATAAAAATGCAAATGTATAATAAAATTACTAGCAAGGACAGCCAAGAATCACCAGACCATTCGGGAAAATCAAAACCACAACAGAAGGAAGATTTAGAAGAATAAACAGACCCAAGAATAACAGAACTTCTTAATTAGTACCCTCAGGCAGAAATGAAAAAATCATGCATACAGAAAATAAGGCAAATACTAAGAAAAATTAGCAGAAAATATGAAAGAGAGCATGACAACCTTAACTATGGCTACGGTGTCAGTACAGGGCTCATCTCCCCTGGGCTGTTACCACCCCTGTTACTACCTGGTGCTGGTCTCCGGGGAGGCTTGAAACCACGGTGCAGATAGTTGGCCAAACCAGAATGAAATGCACCGACCAGCAACTGATGTCAACCCAGGCTGGGGTCCAAGACAGACCAAGGGCAACCAGCACCAACGTGTCAGGTAGTTTATAGAAAATGTGTACACCTGGGTTCTCCAGGTTTTTGTTTTTGAACCTGGCCATGTAGCCTGGTTTTGGCCACAAGACAAGAAGGACCAAAAAGACTCCTTCTCAGATGAGACTCTCAGAAGCAGTCTCTCAAACATCTTGACGCGTCACAGTTCAAACAAGTGCATCCATAGTTCATTCTTTTTCATGGCTGAGTAGTATTCCATTGTGTAAATATACCACATCTTCTTTATCCAGTCATCTGTCAATGGACACTTAGGGTGCTTCGATGTCTTGGTTACTGTAAATAGTGCTAACATGAACCCTGGGGTGCAGGTATCTTTTTGAATTAGAGTTTCCTCCAGAAATATGTCCAGGGGTGGGATGGCTGGATCTTGACAAAGAATATATATATACATATATACACAAACACACACACACACACACACACACACATATGTGTATAACTCAATCACTATGCTGTACACCAGAAACTAACACTACATTGTAAATCAGCTATATTTCAATAAAAATTTTTAAAAAAAATTTTTAAAAAGCATATCCTGTGCGGTAAAGAAAGGCTGCTTTGGCCCAGGAGTGCTGTGATATTTCTGGGCTTCCATCACCCTTCATGAAAGCCCTCTAAGTACATACGTACATGTGTAACTGAATCACTGTGCTTTACACCTGAAACTAATACTGTAAATCAACTCACTTCAATAAAAAATTAAAAAGAAAAAAAAGTCTTCCTCAAGCACAGCCTGCCATCCCGTTAAGTCCTTCCCACTGTCTAACCCCTTGTCACTGCTGCAATTATTTTTCAAAATTTCAATACATGGTCCAGAAGCTGAACCTGAAGAAACCTCTCAGAGGATGTAGTAAAAGGTAATAACACAGCAAATAGGAGAGAAAAGTGACGATGCCCAGCAGATCCACACAGAGGGTCAAGCAGCCAAGCCCCAGGAGGCCACAGAAAGAGAACCGAGAAACCAGAGATGAGGAAATAACCAAGGAATAAAATTTCCAGTATTAAAGAAGGGGCACATCGAGTGCCTAAGTCCCTGCGCTAAATACCACAAAATATCAGAACTCCCAGAATAAAGAGTAGACCTCAGAATATTTCAGAAGTCAAAAACAGGCAAGGTCACCCACAAAAGAAGGTGAGCCCCATGGGGATCAGACCGCTCTTCAGTGACATCTGATACAAAGACAGT
The DNA here is from genome assembly GCF_036321535.1 of Camelus dromedarius. NCBI lineage: Eukaryota > Metazoa > Chordata > Mammalia > Artiodactyla > Camelidae > Camelus > Camelus dromedarius. The sequence goes on from NC_087464.1 coordinate 5,021,587, forward strand.
GCATACTGGCCACCAAAGAAGTGACAACAGGAAGGTTGAAAGCATTTAACTTGGAGGAATGGGGAAGGCAGGGGCCCAGGGATAGATTTAGCATTTCAATTTGCACCCTTCCAGGGTGTTTTCATTTTAATTTCCATGAAATTAAGTAGATAATACTTTTATCGCCATCTTCATAATCATCACTGTCAAAAAACAGAGATAAATACTGTGTGCTTTCACCAGAATATGTGATACCAGGGATCTCTCTCCGCACAGCAACACTTTTTCTTTCTCTTAAACTGAGTCCGTTCCTCTCACCTGAAAGTCACACCATCTGGGCTACAGGTAACAGCCACAGGTCTAACTCTCCAAGTCACCCAGCAGGTGCCTTGCTCAGGGGACTTCTGGCTCTTTGTTTTCTTTGGGTTTTATTCTTCATACAGCAAAACAAAAAACAAAAAAGTATCATTATATATATATGTGTGTGTGTATTTACACATTTTCTTTTCTCGAAGAGAAAATCAATATTCTTAAATTTGCTTTCACTTTTTTTTTTAAATCTATTGCAGGGAGGAGAATTAGGTTTATTTACTTATCTATTTTTTTAATGCAGGGACTGGGGATTGACCCCAGGACCTCATGCATGCTAAGCAGGCGCTCTACTACTGAGCTACCCCCTCAACTTGTTTTTTGTTTTTTGAAAGTCAATCTTGAGGAGAAGCTACTTACTACTTGTCATGACAGACTACAGCTCTGTTAATCCACTCACACCTCTTAGGTGTTATTTCCTCATCTTGCAAAGGGTCGGCTCTGAGCCTCACCCCCTCCCTCGGCACCAAAAAGCAACGGCTAATAATAATTTTAAAATAAATAAATAAATAAACCTAATTACCTCCCCCCAAAACAAAAAGAAAAAGAAAAAAAAAAAACACCAAAAAAGTAAGCTAAAAAAATTTACTGATTTAAAAAAAAAAAAGGCAACATCAAGCATGGAGAGAGGACATAGGGAACCCAGTGGTGAATTTAATGAATCGGCAGGTGGAAAGCAGATGCTACCTCTCTCTGCCTTTTTCTGAGACTGGGTCAAAACTCAAGTTTCTACCAAGGCAATGTCCCATTATGAACAGCTGAAAAGAGCTCTGTGGGGCATAACTGAAAAAAAAAAAAAGATGTATTTTTTTAAAATCAGAATATTCAGATGAGTATGTGCTCATTGGAGCTAAGCTGCTTATTAACATGTTGAACAGGTAGCTTTCTCAGAGCCCTTTCACATTCTGAGGGTTCCAAAAACATACAGCAAAATCACTACTGACGAGGGAGGGTTGAGCTCACTGGTACAGCATGTGCTTAGCATGCAAGAGGTCCTGGGTTCAATCCCCAGCACCTCCACTAGAAGCAAACAAACAAAATCACTACTTGTATCCACTATCAAAGCCACTGTCTATAATTTTTCATCAGAGATGAGAAGACAACACTTTCCTTATAGTTAGATAAATTCTATATTTTCCAAATACAAATTTGCTTTTTCATGAAGTTCCAAATTTTCTCTATTTGTTTCTGGAAAAGAATGAGCTTAAATTTCAAGGATTTTTCTTTTTTTAATCTTTTTTTAAAGGAATATATGTATGTCTTTGTGAAACATTATGCTGTATGCCAGAAATTGACACGACATTGTAAACTGACTAGACTTCAACTAAATTTTTTTAAATAACATAAAAAATCAAGGATTTATTTTAGAACAATTAAGTTGCATGGTCTGTGATAATTACACATAGACTCTGGTGGTGCTGATGCAGAAGAAGTAGCTTGTGTACATATATCAGGCCCCTAAGTCCTTGACTGAAGGCCTCCCAGTCCCCCCGAAAATGCCTGTATCCTCAATTTCTGGGGCTCCTTAAATCACCATCCATGTCACTGCACTGCAACCTTTAGGTAAAATATGGCACCTTCATCGTCAGTTGGACGTGGAGGAGATAAGAGCAGGCCACGACTATCAGCTGAAGCTATCAAAGTTAGGTTGCCAAAGCCTAAGTGCAGAAACAGAATTCAGGCAGGCCTGAACCAGGACACGCCAGGGACAGTGGGTCTGAAGTCTCACCTTCCCTAGCATCACACCTGGGCTCCGGAAAGGAAGGCCCCAGGGCTGCACCTGGCCAGCACACAGGCAGACATCTTCCAGAGCCTCCAGAGATGCTCACAGGAACCACTATGCACACCGGCCCAGCGAGAAAGGCAAAAGGACTTCTCCCAGGACCGATAAGCTCCTCCCTCCATCGGGCAGTGTTCTCAGCAGCAGGTGCGATGCTGGGGGCTGGGAGGGACCCCGTGCAGACTTCTCTGCGTCTTCTCACCTCTGCGCCTACGTTTCCCCTTGCGTTACTGTCACCCTGACACCAGGTCTGCCACAGCAATGTGCCTCGAACTCACCAAGTATGGAAATAACAGAGTGGGCTGAAGAACCCATCAAAATAAATAAATAAATACTCAAAACATTCTTTATAAAACACAAATTGAAACATTCTTTATAAAAAATTTAAACATTCTGTATAAAAAATAATAAATCAAAACATACTTTATAAAAAAATCAAAGCATTCTTTATGAAAAATAAAAACATTCTTTATTTACAAAATAAATTGAAACCTTTATAAAAAATAAATAAATCAAAACATTCTTTATAAAAGTAATAAATCAAAACATTCTTTATAAAAAATAATAATAATAATAAATCAAAATATTTTTTATTAAAAAAAGACAGAACCCATCACTGGCTTTATTATATTTTCCTTACTCTTCAATAAATCCATAGGATACAGTACTTTTTGACCTTTTCAAGATTCAAATTCAAAATTCTCCAATTAAAGACTGAAGGATGAAGAAAAAAAAATTTGCCCCCCCAAACTCAAATTATGTAAACTATATAATGTTCAAAGGCTGGGTTTTTTTAATTCTTATTTTTTATTGAAATGTAGTTGATTTACAATGTTAGATTCAAGTGTACAACGAAGTAATTCAGTTACACATATATACACATAATACATATATTTTCAGTTTCTTTTCCACTACGAAAGGCCGTTTTCTTTGGAACAAGTCTTTCAAAATGGACCAGAGACAGAGAAGAGTTCCAAAGGTTTCTCCCTGGGCAGGGCGGGTGTGCAGGATAAGAGGTGAGGGGGGGGCTAAACTGAACGATTAAAGAGTCCAAAGAAACCATTTGGCTTGAAGAAGGACAGGCATCCTACCTACCATTTAATTGGGTGTGCTAATAGAAAATTCAGATTTAAATAGTTTGTCAAACATGAAACTATGACCATTAGAAGAACAGAGAAGCACGGGAGAAGGGGGTTAGGGGATGGGATAAAAATCACCTTGAAAACAAGTACTGGCACACCCATGTTCACAGCAGCATGGCTCACAGTAAGCCAAAAGATAGACGCATCCCAAGTGCCCATCAACAGACAGATGGATGACTGTGCTCTCACCACACAATGGAATATTACTCAGCCTTCAAAAGGGGACCCTGATGCAGGCTACAACATGGATGAATCTTGAAAATATTATGTTAAGTGAAATAAGTCAGTCACAAAAGTTAAAATACTGGATGATTCCACTTACATGCATTGCCAGAAATAGCCAAATTGACACATACAGGAAGTAGACTGGTGGTTGCCAGGGGCTAGGGGAGGGAGAATGAGGAGTGAGTGTTTAATGGGGACAGTTTCAGTTGTGCAAAAGTTCTGGATGATGGTTACACAACCATGCCAACATTCTTACTGCCACAGAACTGTACACTTAAAAAATGTCAAAATCATACATTTTATAATAGGTGTATTTTACTAGAATTTTTAAAATTCATACTTTTTCTTCAATTTCTTTTTTTTTTTTAATGGAGGTACTGGGGATTGAACCTGGGACCTCATGCATGCTAAGCATGCACTCTACCACTGAGCTACACCCATCCCCCAAATATATACTTTTGAAAAAAATCAACTTGATCAATCCAGCAAAAGGAAAAAAGGAAAACAGAAAATGATAAAGTATAATAATAAATTAAGTCAAAAAGAATAAGACTAAATCTATTACACATCTTAATAAATGGGAACAGCCTAAATTCCCTGAGATGTCTAACTTAACAAAGAACAAATCTTTCCCATGCTAGTCCACAGAAAAATATGGAAAGCTCACCAATTTATTTTACAAAGCCAGTACAATCTAACAAGGTTTAATAAAGACAGTGTATGCTGTGGCCACACATGAACACACAGACTCCAGACCAATTCTGCATGTGACTATAGCAGCAAATATCTTAATACAACAGCACAGGGATTCCAACAATATGTTAAAGGAATAAGTGAAAAGGATTATTCCAGAAACCCAAGGATAATTCAACAGCAGGAAATCTATCAACATACTACATATGTGATACACCAGAAATTGCCACAGCATTGTAAACTGACCATGCCTCAATAAAAATATATTTAAAAAGTACTACAGAACATCAGCTACTGAAAGAGAAAAACCAAGAGCTTATATCAACATATGACTGAAAACACTGGAAAAATCCAGCTGTCATTCCTTGTAAGAATTCCAAACAGAAGGAAATTGCCTAAGTATGACTTTTAAATTCCTAATTTGAATACTGGACTAGCAAGCAGGTGGAGGAAATATTTATGAAGAACATTTGGGAACAATTGGCAGAATTCAAATACAGACTATGGCTAGTGCTGTGTCAATGTTAATTTCTGACTTTTATTATTGCTTCATGGTTATGTAATGCCCTTGTATTTAGGAAACAGACATTGAAGTATTTAGGGGCAAAGGGATTTGAAGCCTGCTGTGTACTCTCAAGTGATTCAGAAAAAATATGTAGATGGAGGTATCAATCAATCAACTGATCATCAGTTGGGGGGTTGGGGGGTTGGGGGTCTGGAAATGACAAAGTTAATAATTGGTGAATCTGGGTTAAGGATATATGGGATTTTTTTGTACTTTTTTGCAACTCTTCCGCAGGTTTGCAATTATTGCAAAACTTAAGTCATCAAAATGACCTATCTATTTAGAAATGAAAGCAATGAAATTAAAGCTTTTCCCACTAAAATCAAAAGCAAGACATGAATATTTCCTTTCAGACTATCATTCAACAGGAAGATTCCAATTAATGCAATAAGGAAAAGGAATACGCATCATCAAACACTGAGATATGAAAAATATGGAATACAAAGAAACAAAATTACTTATAGGTGATGGGACAATAGAAATGGAAAGCACAAGACATTTACTTTAAAAATAGAATAAATAAGGGGGGAGGGTGTAGCTCAGTGGTAGAGCGTGTGCTTAGAATGCACAAGGTCCTGGGTTCAATCCCCCAGACCTCCACCAAAAAAAAGTTAAAAATATAGAATAAATAATTTCAAAGTAAGAGAGAAATAAAAGTCGACAGTCTCTCTGTACAGGAGCCGTAAGTACTGAAGAAGGGGAAATTCCGGCAACACTTAGCTCCACCACAAAACCTCGGAGCGTATTTAACAAGAAAAGCAAAGCAGTCACATGTCGAAACCTTTGAACGCTTCAGCTGTTCAAATATTCAACATTCATATTAAAAATGTTAACCAACGGAATCCAAATACAAAGATAACGCATCACGAAAAAGCAAGAATATGTGAACTCTACCTCACGTGGTATCAAGAGTGAGCCCTTCATATGAAATAGAGAAACCACAAGGTCCTACTGCACAGCATAGGGAACTATATTCATTTTCTTGTAATAGCCTATAATGGAAAAAAATCTGAAAAGAGAAAATATATATGCATGTATATGTATAACTGAATCACTTTGCTATACAGATGAAACTAACATTGTAAATCAACCACACTTCAATAAAAAAAAAAATGTTTTTTAAAGAGTGAGCCCTGCTGTCTTTTTATTTGAATTTGCCGGGTATATCTGCTCCAGTCCTCTTATTTTTAGCCTTTCTAAATCTCTCCACTTCCAGTCTATCTCCGGATCTTGCTTTGCTAAGTCAACTTGAAACACTTTTTTAACTAGGTTAATTGAGCCTATTTACATAATGTTAATATAGTCTGTATGTTTGGCATCGGCTTTGCCAGATTTTTAACCTCATATTTAAAACACTGACGCACAAGCTCGAAGTCTTTCCATACGTGGGCTGCTATCTCTGCTGGCTTCTCTCCCCATTTCTGTAGGTACGTGGGAAGCATACTGGTTCCAGTTACCGCTTTTATATTACTACCTTATATAACCCCCTTAGTAACCTGTCCCTTTAGACGTTATCGCCTCCCTCCTATGAGCAATGATGCGATTAGCTAGTAATTGCTGCTTCCTGCCTCTCTCCCTCGCTCTTCCTAAGCATCGGTTTTAGCCACTAGCATTCAGCTAGTGTTCATCTTTCTGGTCGTTAGTAAACCCAACCTTCTACTACTTGCTTGGTCGGCTTCCAGAGACATTTTTCTATCCTAGCTCACACTGGCGTGGTAATTAAGGAGTTTATTCCGCTTTCCCTCAACTCCTCCCATTTATCTGTTTCGCTGTAGGACTCTCTATAACCACAAAGTGTCATGTTTCTGTATTAATCTGCCTCCCTTACTGCTATCTTTCAGTTTTGGTTTCACAATTAAAGACAGTGTCACTGTTCATCCCTAGAACTTATGAAAAGCTTCGACGATCGTTTTCGTAGTTTTCTGAAGCTCATTCTCCAGCAAACAACTGAGATGGGGCTCGCCCGTGGGACCAACAGTCCCAGAGTTCTTGCAAATTCAAAATTGTATGTCTGTAGAAAACAAACTTACGGTCACGGGAGGGGTGTTGGGGTCAGGAAGGGGTTGGAAGGATTAATTAGGTGTTTGGGATTTGCAGATACACACTACTATATATGAAAAAGATAAACAACAAGGTCCTACTGTATAGTACAGGGAACTATATTCAATAACTTGTAGTAACCTATAATGAAAGAGAATATGAAAACGAATATATGTATATGTATGATTGAAACACTGTGCTGTAAACCAGAAATTGATGCATTATAAACTGACCATACTTCAATAAAAAAGAATTTTTAATAAAATAAGTAACAGGGTGTATGGTTCAGCACAGGGAAGTATATTCAATACCTTGTAATAACCATAATGGAAAATAATCTGAAAAGGAATATATATATACATATAGCTGAATCACTATGCTGTACACCAGAAATGAACACAACACTGTAAATCAACTATACCTCAATTTAAAAAAAACTGTATGTCTGTGGCCTTTGTATTTAAAGGACAGTTCTGTGGATACAGGACGCTTGGCTCACACAGAAAGCATATTAAAAACCCTGAGTAACTTCACACCACCCTGCATCTCCCACTGATCACAGCCACAGACCTGTGAGAGGAGGAATTTTTTTCTTTTTTTAGTGGAAGTATTGGGGATTGAACCCAGGACCTCATGCCTGCTAAGCACACTCTTCCACTGAGCTATACCTTCTTGCCCCTTGCAGCCACAGACCCAATGAAGGGCACGGAATAGACAGCTTAGAAACTCAGAGAGCAAAACAGCAGGCAGACAGGAGGCAAGAGACTTAACTCCAAGTACCCCCAGGCTGGCAGAGGGTTGTATTTTTCCCTCTTCGGTTGCATCCCCCAGCCAAAATGCAGCACAGCCCGAAACCCCCAACTGAGCAGGGTTGCAGACAAGGAGCAGCTTTCCAGTTCTGGCTCAGGGATTTGGAAAGAGGTTCCCTGATGCCCTAAGAGAGTAAGGCAGTCCCCACTGGTTCTTCTTCGAGCTTTCCTTCTCTTCTCTCTGCTCACTCACACCCCAGCATCCAAGCAATACCATAGCAACAGCAGCAGCAGCAGCAGCAGGAGCTATCAAGACCCAGAAGACCCTTCCCCCGCCTGCCTGCTCCATCCGAGGGGCGTGGCCCCAGGAGGGCAGGACACAGCCTTGCTGCTGATTCTCTCGCTCTGTCCTCCCACCACAGAGCAATGTAAAGCCCTAGCATTCCTGGAGGACTGGGTAAGGGAAGCCCCCGGGGAACCAGATCACACCGGGAGGAGCACAGAGTGGGGAGCTAGGGAAAGGGATCCCTGAAACATGTTTATGAACTCACGGGCTCATCCCCGAGGTGACCACACAACGCGAAACAGATATTGAAACACGGAGAACAGAACTATGGGACAGATCCTCACCTGAGAGCCAGATTGGCCTGAGCGGTATGTGTGCAGAACAGATCTGGAAAGGACCACAAAGACTTTGAAACCTGAACTACAATCCACAGGAGGCTAGTCACAATGCGGTCTGAACCTGAGAGATTGCATAACCTGCTAAAACAAAAACAGCAACCTTCTTCGCTGGATTTAAACAATATCCGAAGACTCACAACACAATGTTTGAAACAGGATATAATCCAAAGTCACCTGGCCTATAAAAAATCAGAAAGATGTCAACTTCCATGGGAAAACACAGCCAATGACAGACTTTGGAAATATCAAAGACTTTAAAGCACTGATAAGAAAAATGCTCCAGTAAGTAAGGGTGAATATTTTTGAAATGAATGAAAAGCTACAAAAACTAGGGGGGGGGGGGGGACTAGTTGATAGGAAGGAGAACCCAATGGAAATTTTTAAAACTGAAAAACAGGATAACCAAAGTAAAAAATTCAATGGGTGGATTTAAGAGCAGAACGGAGATGAAAGGAAAAAAACTCAGTCAACTAATATGGGAGCAACAATTTAAAGTATTCATCAGAGAATATGGAAGACAGAAGAAATTGGAACATACTGAAAGGCTGAAAGGAAGGAAGTGCCAACCCAGAACTGTACATCTAACAAAAACACCCTTCAGGAACAAAGGAGAAGTAAAGGCAGCCTAAGGTAAAGAAAACTAAGAGTCATGGGGTGGGTGCAGCTCAGTGGTTAGAGCGCATGCTTAGCATGCACAAGGGCCCGGGTTCAATCCCCAAGTATCTCTATTTAAAAAACAAAGGAAAACTAAGAGAGTTTGTTGATAGCACACTTGCTCTAAAAACACTGCTGCAGGAAATTGTTCAGACAGAGGCAAATGATACGAGAAGAAAATCTGGAATATCAGGTATGAAGAAAGAACAAAAGAAATGGTAAATATAAGGGATGATTCTTCTCCTGCTAAATTCTTTAAAACAAAAGTATAATACTGTCTGAAAGAATTGTCAACATATGTAGATGTAATATGTGAGATAAATTATATAAGATATTTATGACAACTACAACTCAAATGAGGGAGTTAAAGGGTGGTAAGATTTCAGCATTCCAGTTGAAGTGATAAAATATGATTCTATGTTAACAAGGAGAAGTCAAATACACATATTGTAATCTATGGAGCAACTGCTAAAAAAGAACTCTACAAAGAAATATAGTTAAAAACACAACAGATAAGTTAAAATGTAGCGATTAAATAAGATTCCAAATAAGCCAAAAGAAGGCAGCAGAGGTGAAATAGAAGAACAAATAAGGAAGGGAACAAAAGGGTAGGGGGAGGCAGATATAAATTTAAATACGCTAATAATTACACTACATGTAAATGGTGAAGCACATCAATTAAAAGACAGAGACTGGCAGGGTAGATTTTTTTTAAAAGATCCAATTATATGCTATCAACAAAGAACTTGCTACAAATATAATAATTTAGGAGAATTAAAAGTGAAAATGTGGGAAAGGATATGCCATGAAACAACAATCAAAGGAAAACTGGAGTGGCTATTTTAATATCAGACAAACTAGACTTTGGAGGAAAAAAAAAATTTTACCAGAGATAAAAAAGAGACACAACAAACCCCAGACCAACTCGCATGCACATATAAAATAAACAAAGACAAATGGGGGAGGAGGCTCAAAAAATAAAAAGAGACACAACATTATAATAAAAGGGTCAATTCACAAAGAAGACATACGATCCTGAATGGGTATGTACTTAACAACAGAACACCAAAAAAAGATAAAAGCAAAAACTGACAAAACTGAAGGGTGACTAGAGAAATCCAGAGTTATAGTTAGAGACTTCAGCATCCCTCTGTCAGTAACGGAACTAGTAGACTGAAAGTAATGAAGACTAACACAAGAACTAAACAATACCATCAACACAAGAATGTATATGTGTGTGTATGTATTTATATGAGTGTGTGTACATATATTATATATCCTAACTATGTCCACTGGGACGGCCCAGAAGCAAACCAATGAGATCACACTGAGCTCCTTGGAGAAATGGCAACGTTTCCCCGGAGCAAGGCAAAGTGCAGGATAAGCCTGGAACACCTTCGTAGGTCAGAATGCCAGGAGATGCACAGTGTATAATGGGGACACACTGGGGACAATTTGAGCATCAAGATAAAGAATGATAATAGGTAAATAAAATAGATAACCATGAGTCCATATTACTACAAACTTTAAAATGAATTAACTATAAAGACACAGATGAGAAAAAAGAGAAATCTCTTCTTACAGCAAAGTAACAAGCAATAAATGCAGAAAGAATGACAGAAATAAAAAATGGTATCTTGGCAACCATCACAGAGGTGGCTGATTAAGGTTAGTGTCATCTGTGGATGCTAAAGCCAATGCGCAGAGGTTTGATCATGAACAGATCATTGGCGTAATCTCAGAATACCTCCCCACAAAATATAATCAAAGGGAAATGGGAGAATTTAAGATGATCACACCCAGCAGACAGCAAATGTCTCCTGAGATGTTGTAGACGGAAGAACACGGCATCATTTCTGCAACAGTCCTGCCACGGTTGCATAACCTGAGTTTGCATGACCCAGGTTCAGGGTCATTCTACAGAGTATAAAGCTTACACTCATTAAAACCATGGGAAACGTGAAACACAAAGGAAGACTGAAGAGCATGAAGAGAGTTAAGACACATACAAATTCCTGGAGAGAATTCTGGGCCAGAAAGGGAAAAGGAACACTAAAGCTGGTGAAATTGGAATGGGGCCTGTGAACTGGATGGCAATGTCCTTCCAATGCTGATCTCTTACTCCAGTTACATAGAAGAGTGTCCTTGAGTGGGGGAGATACACGCTGAGATTTTTAGGGGTGGTGGGACATCACATCTGCAGCCCGCTCCCACAAGGTCAAGAAAAAAACTAATAACGGATTTCTTTTCACTGAGGAAGAGAGACAGTGTATACAAGGGGCAAATACAGTAAAACGGTTACAATCAGGGACCTGAATTGAAGGGATCCAGTCCAGAAGTTCTTAGTTCTGTTCTATAACTTTTCTACAAGTTGGAAATTTCAAATTTCCCCCTCAAAATTTACTTTTTGAAATATTGCCTCATATTTTCCAGCATATGATTTATTTGGCTATGAGAATTCCACAACACACAATACAAGTGACTAGGACTTTTTACCTAGATGCCCAAAGGATTTTTTTTTCCCCTTAACTTGAACATGCATTATTTTACAGAGATAGGTCTCAGTGTTGATTATTCTGCACTGATTTTTTTTTCCCAATTCCACAGTGGGACCTTTCAATTCTTCTATTTTAGGGAAGTTTTCTTGCATTATCATTTAAAATATTTATTTTATCCCATTGCTTTGTTCTTCCTTTCTTCCTTTCCTGGACACTTTAATCATATGTATATCAGATCTTCTTTGCCTGTCTCATATATTGCTTTTTTTTTTCAAGAAAGGAAAGTGAGGATTTATTAAATAATAATACGGTCTCAAAGGACGAGCGGGCAGACTGAGGTGAGTAACGCACGTACTACTTTCTCATTCACTTTATCCCTTTATTTGTTGTTGCTATTGGTTTCATTTTTCTCCTTCTCATCCTCTATTTTTACCTCTGTGTTGTCTACAGTAACCATCTGCCCGTGTGTCCCTTCTGGACAATTTAGTCTTCCTTTCTAAAATGCATTTTTCCCTAATTCTTTCCTGACACCCACTTGTTCCCATTTCACAAATTTCTGCTACCTAGCTGCATCCTTCGTAGTTTCTCAATTTCTGATTGATGCTGTCTTTCCATTTCTTTCCTTTTAGCTGATCTTGAAATACAAGTTAATGATTTTTGGGGCGTGCTCTCACTTTCTGTAGTACCATTATGTTCATTTTCATCATTGTTCTCTGAATCAATTTTGCATCCAATTAGATCCAATTCCGTTTTTGTTCCCCGTGTGTGAATGAGGTGGATTTTCCTGATCTGTTAAGAGAAAGCTCCTGAGAACAGGGAATGGGCCAGGACAGCATTCCCAGCTGGGCTCCACTGATCTGGCAAGGACCCAAGTAGGGGGAGGTCTCTGTGTATCACTTACTTGTTTCTCAGAGTTAAATCCAGAGCTCTCATGAAGTTCATTCTCACATGGTGGCCCTCAGCTCCAGCTCTAGACCCTGGAGTCCTTATTTTCAAGGCCATGGTCTTCACACAGGAGGTTCTCTTTTGTTGCTGGAGCAGCTTCTAAGATCTCTGTCCCTGGGAGTCCCCCAGACCTGCAGCATCTGAACTTCTCTCTTGCGGTCTGTGTACCTGTCCTGCTCCATGTGGTTTGTGTCCAGTCATTCTGCTCAGGGGGAGGCTCTGTCCTTCTGGGAGGGAGGACTCACTGTGCCTTTCTCAGATGCGCCAAGGCTGTGCCACCACGTCCCTGCACAGTTACTGTTCTCACTTTCAACCAGAACCCTGAGAGCACCTTTCCAGGGACCAGACACCCGGTGGAGGGAGCACCTCGTGGTGATCTGGGTCCTCACGGCCTGTCAAGAGCTCCCGTTCACATCCCACCGCTCCCTGGCAGCCGGTGCACTGGGCACATCGGTCGATGTACTGACCAGTGGCACCCGTTCCATGGACATGTCCTCACTCAGCTTTTGTGATGACTCTGCTGTGAACTGGTTTAGTTTTCAAGAGCAGTTTGGGGGAGATTGAAATTCTGCCACCATGAACACATCCCCATAACATATTTTCTGAAAGGGACAAAACAAAGGACAAATAAATGAAAACACAAACCATGTTCTTGAATTGGAAGCTTTAATGTGACAAAACTGTCAGTGTTCCCAAAATTAATCCGTGACTGTCATGTAACTCAAATCCTGAAAGGGTATTACTGGAAACTAGACACAGACAGTTTAAAGTTCATACACAAAAGAGCCAAGGCACTTTTGAAAAAGAAAACATGGATACTCTACATAAAAGAGATAAACAACAAAGCCCTACTGTATAGCACAGGGAACTATATTCAATATTTTATAATGACCTACAATGAAAAAGAATGAAAAAGAATAGATGTATGTATGTATAATTGAATCACCTTGCCGTACACTTGAAACACTGTAAATTAACTATACTTCAATTTAAAAATTTTTAAAATTTAAAAAAAAACAGTATGGAGGGGCACATCTTAACAGATAGTGAAACTAACCAGGATGCTGCCTTAATCAAAATAATGTGGTACTGACCCTAAAACAGACAATTAAGGGAGTAAAACTATCACAGGAGGCTACATATAGCATGGTGACACTAGTTAACAACAATACTGTGTTGTGTATTTCAAAGTTGCTAAGAGACTAAACCTTAAAAGTTCTCATCACAAGGAAAAAAAAATGTTATAAATATATACGGTGACAAATGTTAAGTAGACTTGTGGTGATCATTTTGCAAAATATACCAGTATCAAATCATTATGTTGCCCACCTGAAACTAATATAATGTTGTATGTCAATTAGATCTCAATTAAAGTAAAAGAGAGTAAAACTGAGTAGAGTCTATCTCTGCCTGAATTACTTCACTTAGTATGATAATCTCTAGGTCCCTCCATGTTGCTGCAAATGGTATTATTTCATTCTTTTTCGTGGCTGAGTAGTATTCCATCATATAAATATACCATATCTTCTCTAACCAGTCATCTGTTGATGGGCACTTAGGTTGCTTCCATGTCTTGGCTATTATAAACAGTGCTGCTATGAACACTGGGGTGCATGTATCTTTTCAAATGAAGAGTTTTCTCCTGATACATGCTGTACACCAGAAACTAACACAACACTATAAATCAACTATATTTCCATTTTTTAAAAAAAGACCAAATCCATCATAAATATAGACCTATGATAAATCTGGGGGAAAAAAAACTGAATAGAGTCCAAAACAGAAGCATTGTCTGAAAGCCAATAAACTTAGGTCCTTTTTTCACACTGTATACCAAATAAATTCTGGATGACTGAACATTGAATACAAACGGTAAAACAAAAACATTAGAAGGAAATGTAAAGGAATTTTTATGCAACCTCTGTCATCACAAATTTCTGACAACCCTCTTAAATAAGAGAAAAGAACCCGACACTGTGAAAGAGAACACTAACATGGGAATGCAGTTTGGTGCAGCCACTGTGGAAAACAGTTTGGAGATTCCTCAAAAGACTAGGAATAGACTTACCATATGACCCAGGAATCCCGTTCCTGGGCATAAATCCAGAAGGAAGCCTACTTCAAAATGACACCTGCACCCCAATGTTCATAGCAGCACTATGTACAATAGCCAAGACATGGAAACAGCCTAAATGTCCATCAACAGATGACTGGATAAAGAAGATGTGGTATATTTCTATGATGGAATACTATTCAGCCATAAAAACCGACAACCTAACGCCATTTGCAGCAGCATGGATGTTCCTGGAGAATGTCATTCTAAGTGAAGTAAGCCAGAAAGAGAAAGAAAAATACTATATGAGATCACTCATATGTGGAATCTAAAAAAACAAAACAAAACAAAACATAAACATGAAACAGAAACAGACTCATAGACATAGAATACAAACTTGTGGTTGCCAAGGGGGTAGGGGGTGGGAAGGGACAGGCTGAGATTTCAAAATGTAGAATAGATAAACAAGATTATACTGTATAGCACAGAGAAATATATACAAGATCTTACGGTAGCTCACAGAAAAAACAAATGTGACAATGAATGTATGTATGTTCATGTATAACTGAAAAACTGTGCTCTACACTGGAATTTGACACAACATTGTAATATGACTATAACTCAATTTAAAAAAATGTTAAAAAAAACTGTTCAAGTAAGAGAAGGTTTTGGGTGGTTTGAAAAACCATTTTCAAGCTTACGTCATTATATATAAGGGCATTTCCTCTGGGAGCTCGAATTTGAATGGGTATGGTCAGGTTTGTGTCAGTGGTAAATGCTTAAAGCTTATAAACATAACTACCCCTCCACATTATTGCAAATGCATTTTACTAATATGGCATTTTTAATTGGAAGGTAAATGTCATGATAACGTTGACAGGTAGTGAATAAATCTGGAGGTGAAAATAACTCTAAAAAAAAAGAACACTAACAAATTTGACTATGTAAAAAGTTTTTAAATTTTATGTATGGCAAAAGACACCAAAAATTAAGCCACATGAGAGATGAAAAACTTCAAGAAAATATTTGCAACATATAAGAAAAGTAACCATGGAAAGTCAGATCAGATGAAAGTAAAATACATCTTTACCTTCCGTCAGATGAGTGAAATGCTAGGGAACGCAAACACCCTGTGCTGGTAAGAAGGGGGCAAAGGGGTATCCTTAGGTGATGCTGCTGTGGGTCGGAGGGACTACTACCTTTTGTGGAATTAATCCAGCAATATGTAATGAAATTCCAAATTTGAATACTCTTTGACTAGCTATTCCACTTTGGGGAATTTATGCTCGGAAAACAAGCACTTGCCTCTAAGGCTAGCTAAGCAGCACTGTTTACAGAGATGCAAAACTGATACCGTCAGAATATTCCCAGCAGGAGAAAAACTGAAGAAATTACACAAATTCATACTGTAGACTTTTATGCAGTCATTAAAAATAACAAGAAGAAGGCTGAGTTATGGCTGGGAATATTTATTATACACTAAATTAAAAAAATACATCACAGAGTAAGGTATCTGGTAAAATCTCCTTGCAAGGTGGTCTCCAGGCCTTGGTGGGCAGGTACAGATGTGGCAAGGGGCCAGTGTCATAACTCACAGCCACGTCAACACGCAAACCGGAACCAACCACCATTTGTACAAAGGGCAGAGATGATATGCAAAATATGGTATGTACTGTTTTCAAGGAATTTTAAAGGTGCTTGTGGCCGACTTTGTTTGAAGAAAGAAAACAAGCACCTTAAACAGTAGGTGTAAGGAGGAGGGGACAGTGGGAGATGGACCAAGGGCAGACGCTACCTGCAATCTCTAAAACGTAACCAGGGCAGGTTGGGTTCACTGCCGTTCCCCAGAGCCTGCAGGACAGGAACGTCTGCACACAACAGACACTGTGGGATTACTCTGAATCGTGGGAAATTAGAATTAAGAGGTTATAGCTGTTGAAAGGAGTAACGCTGGACATGCAAACTGAATTACTGTCTTACACATTTAACTCTTCAGACTAAAACGCAGTGGATGGACATTTTTTCACATCAATAGCTTTTCTACCATGTCTGGTGAATGTCTTCCCTTTTAGGTTTGTTATTGAACCTTTGAAAATGCCCTTTGCAAGGGAGAAGGGGAGGCTCAGGGAGGAGCCAGGAAGCCCAGCTGAGTTACCAGTCTGCCACCTGTAGGCTGGTTCCAGCAGACATACACTCAGGGCCCACTAGACAGACAGCATGAAAACAATGCATACTAAATAATGCTAAAAATTGAGCAACAGATGTGTGATGACTATATATAGTGGCCCATTTGAATCACGGCTACTGGGCTCTTGCTTCCAACCTCCTCACGTCTGTTGTTCCTAATCAGCTCTCCCAGACTCAACCTTGGTCTGAAATGAGCTCTTAAAATTAATACCCCCATTAGGATGAACGACCACACCTGTTATCGATCAGGGTTTCACAGAGTCAGTTCTGCTTGGATCTCATTTTAAAAGCCATGCAATGAACTTCAAGAACAAAAGACCATTGCAAAATGACAACAACAACAACAAAAAGGAAAGCTGGACAGAATTTTTAAATCTCAAAACTCAAGAACAAATAGCAAACATTCATTACAAAGGCTCAGTCTGGATTTCTGGAGATGAAATTAAACCATTCTGGGTTTACAATTTAAACCTATCAAATGCACTCCAGCCCCATGAACCACATGTAGCTACATACGCCAAGAGTTCTAAGAATGAGGGTCTCCCTTCAGAAATATCTGCTCTGCATATATTTTTCCTGTTTCCACATGTCCATTCTTTAATATAGAAAAAGCAACTTTCATCAAAAGGCTATAAACTGCGAAAAAAACATAACTCTTGGAGACAACCACTTTCTGTAATAGGATTTCCTGGTGGCTTTGCTTCTATGGAGGTCTGTTGGTCACTGGCTTCTCCAATTTGGGGGTCAACAGCCTGAAAACCGGTCACCCTCGTGGTTGGGAATCTCATTAAACACACCCTCCGACGCCGCCCACTAAGCACGTTCCTGCCGGACGGGGGACCCTCGAGGTCCCCGACGCTGAGGTGAGGAGCGGCCGACGCGGGGGCCGGCGGTTCCCCGCCGCCAGGACTGACCCGCAACCCGACGGGACGCGCCTGGCACCGCAGCCACCAGCCAGGGCCGCAGCGAAAGCCAGGCGCGCGCGGAGCCGCAGCCCGCACCGAGTGCGCATCCGTCCTCCGCTGAGGGGTCGGGGCCCCGGGACCGGTTAGGTCCGCCCCGAGCCCGCCGGGTGGGTCCCCACCCCCAGGGTCTCAGAGCACCCGAGGGCCCAGGCGCCGACGCTGCGGCCCGACACGCACCTCCCGCCCACCCTCCCCCCGCGGCCCCTCGGGCGGTCGCTGGTTCGTGGAGGACGGGCGCCTGGTTTCCGTTCTCTCGAAAAAAAGTAACTCCGGGGACCAGCGCAGTGGGAAAGGGAGACCAATTCTTCCAGAGCGGCGAGCGGTGAGTCGGGTCCCCCGAGTTATCTCGCCCCGAGTTTTGAACTGCACCCCGGGCTCCGGCAGCCCCGTGCGGAGTCCGTCCCGAACTCGGCGCCCGCGGGGCCGTTGGCCGGCGGCCCTCCCGCAGCCCCGTGCGCGCCCGGCCACAGACACTCACCGAGAAGCCGGCCCAGAAGGGGCAGGAGTGGCGGACGCGGGCCGAGGTGGTGAGCGCCAGCGCGGCGAAGCTGACGGCCACGATGAGGCATCCGAGCGCCATCTGCGTGGCCCCGAGCGCCAGCACGATGCGGGAGCGGCCCGGGCACTCGCGCAGGCGGGACAGGCTGCGGGGCGGCGCGGCGGGGCGCGGCGCGCGGGGACCGCCGGCCAGAGGCATCGCGCCCGGGGACGGCGCCCGCACGCCTCGCCCCGGTCCCGCCCGGCCCCGGCGCGCGCCGCCGCCGCCTCTCCTCACCGAGGGTCCGAGGCAAGTTGCGCCGGCTGCAGGGACGGCCTCCCCGCGCGCTGCGGCGGCCGCGCGCCGGGAGCCGGCCGGGCCGGGCGGGGAGCCGGGCGCCCGCAGCCCCCTCCAGGGCCCGCGCCCATGCCGCCGCCGCCGCTCCGCAGGGCCGCCCGCCCGCCGGCCGGCCGCGCCGCGCTGCGCCCTCTCCCGCCCGCCCCGCGCGTTCCCCGGCCCGAGCGCGGGCGCGAGCCGCCGTCGCCGCTGCCGCTGCCGCTGCCGGGGGCGAGCCGCCGCTGTCCCCGGGCGCGAGCCCCGCCGCCGCGCGCCGGGCCGGGACCCGAGAGGGGCGGGAGCAGGCGGGCGCAGGTGCGGTGCCCCGGGCCAGGCCTGGGCGCACGCGCCCCCCGCGGGGGAGGGGAGTGGGGGCCGCAGGCGGGTCAAGGGCGCGGGCGGCAGCAGGCGGGGCCCTCGGCCCGAGGCGCGGACGGGGCTTGGGAGCCGCAGGGGCCGAGCCCCGGGCCGCCCCGGGCCAGCCCGGGAGTGGGGCGCGCGTCGCGGCGGCGGGGATCCAGGAGAGCGCCCGACTGTGGGGGCGGGGGCGGAGAGGAGGTGATTCCCAGAGCCGGTCCCAAGTGTGGCGGGCAGGAGCCTCCCTCGAATGCGGAATCTCGAGATCCAAGATGCTGCTTTTCTGCAGTTCCAGAATTTCTCAAGCCCCCGCTGAGAACTCGGCCCTGGAGGACTCAGCGTTGAAAATATTCTCAGCTCACAGACCGAAGACTCTTGCCCACCTTTCCCTTGCAGGATTTTTCATACAAGTAAAAAGTTTGGGCTGAAAAATTGCACAAAACGAATGTAAATGAACAATATCATTAAGGACCTAGGAAATCATCTTGACTCCCTTTTGAGTTTTAAATAGCTGACTGTTGGCTTCTTTAGGGTGCCAAGAAAGCTTGGAAGTTTTGATTGTCGTAATTTACCTTGTGGCCCTGTTGATGTGACAGCTTTAAGATTGCTGGTGTTGAAAAGGGTTGTGTTGATCTATGAGAGACCCACCAGTTTCAGGCAGTCTGAAGAGGTCACGCATAAAAATGCAACATTCCTTGTAATAATAATGGGAAATGGTGGGTCCATCTTAACACAGCTGCCAGAGGGAACAGAGGGAATCCCCTGCTGGGGCTGGATCAGAAACACTGGGGAGTCTCGCCCCCAAATATTTCAGCTGCTGGTGCTTGAAATCTCATCTTTAGAGATACTGATTCCTTTGGGGCTGATGAGCCTCTATTAAAATGCAAATTCCTCTTGAAGGGGCAGTAGCTCAAGCCTTTATCAACCAGCGCCTTAGCAGGGATAGGATTTATTTTCCAATTTAACAGGATGGCCCAGAGATGAACAGGAGGTGGAGAATACTGTAGATGTAGTGGCTGACCTCAGTGCTGGCTTCTTTCCTCCAATTCTTATCTATAATGTGGCTGATCCTCTGGCCAGCATCGTTGGAGGTACTAGCGTACAAATTCAAATGCCCTGGACGCATTCTCTATCTAGAAATTTACAGGGCAGCACTTTTTAAGGGCTTGGAACTATACCAAACAAGATCCTGGACTGCCAGGAAGCTCAGTTCTCACTCAGTCATGCATTTCTTCATTCCTCCAACAAAAGGACACAGAAGGCTCTCCGATCACCAGGGCACCCTTCTAAGCTCTTAGAGAACATTAGTGAACAAGTCAGCCCCTTGCCTTCCAGGTAACAGGTGAAAAGCAGAAAACAAGCATAACAAATAAGAAATTACACAGAGTTTATTGACATTATGTAGAATTCAAAAAATAGAGTAAACACCCACTGAATGTCAGACACTGAGAGGTGATGGTGAACAGAAGCAGCCAGGCTTCCTGAACTCAGAGAACTTCCAGTCTGGTGGGGGGACTGGCCGCTTGTGGATAATTGCTCGAAGGCCATTTGCAAGTGAGTTTAGTGTCTCGGAGAATTCCACACAGCGCCAAAAAATGGACAATAAGGAGCTTTGGAAAGAGCATTCTGACCACAATACAGAAAACGGGTTAAAGGCTGCCCAAGAGGAGGTAGAGAGATCAGATGCTGTGGCTGTCATCTCGGGCAGAGGGGACAGTGTTGTGGATTAAGGTGGAGATGGTGAAGATACCCTGCATTGGATGGATTTGAGAGGTGGACAGGAGGTGTCAGTGATGAATTAAACATGAACCAAGAATATAGGGGCTCCCAGTTGGCACACCATGGGAAGAATCACCAAATATTGGAAACCTCCCATGAATGCCCGTTTATGTATCAGATCTGCTTCCAAAATATATGGGAATCAATTCTTTCTATTTATAAATGAACTGGATAAAGGGCTCCCAGGCAGTACAGTAGGGGATTTTGGTGTAGGTAGATTTTGATTTTGATGTAGGTCTACCTCCTAGGTGAAATGTGATTTGGGGGCTGAGGGAGAGACTGATCCAGAAATTAAAATTACTTTGATCTTTTAAAAATCAATTCTGTATACTGGAGAATTTTAAAATTCTGTTGTCTTCAATGCAGTAAATAATTAAAGTGAGCTAGTTTCCTGAACATAATGGAAGGAGGGAAGGAAGGAAGGAAGGAAGGAAGGAAGGAAGGAACAGAGGGACTGGCAACTTTGACCTTCTTTGCTCCTTGGTGTTTTTCTCTTCCAAAAGGCTGTAATAATACATGTCCTAGTGTTTTGGGAAATTCCTGGAGACCCCTGGAACCACCTTATAGCAACCTTTTCTTCTCCCTAGATCAGATGAGACTAATAGACTGAGACCATTGCTCTTTTGTTTTTAATTGACATATGGTCAGTTTACAATGTGTAAATTTCTGGTGTACAGCATAATGTTTCAGCCATACATATACATACATATATCTGTTTTCATATTTTCTCCTTACAGGTTACTACAAGATATTGAATATAGTTGTGGGACCTTGTTGTATATCTCTTTTATGTATAGTAGTTAGTATCTGCAAATCTCGAACTTCCAATTTATCCCTTCCCACCCCCTTCCTCCCCCGCCGTAACCATAAGTTTGTTTTCTATGCCTGTGAGTCTGTCTCTGTTTTGTAAGTAAGTTCATTTGTGTCCTTTTTTTAGGATGCCATGATATGTGATATATGATATTTTTCTTTCCCTTTCTGGCTTACTTCACTTCGTGTTATGATCTCCAGGGCGATCCATGTTGCTGCACATGGCATTATTTTATTGTTTTTTTTTTATGGCTGAGTAGTATTCTATTGTGTATATGTGTGCATGTATGTATGTATTGGTATGTGTGTGTGTGTGTATATATATATATATATATCACATCTTCTTTTCCATTCATCTGTCAATGGACACTTAAGTTGCTTCCATGTCTTGACTGTTGTAAACAGTGCTTCTATGAACATTGGGGTGAATGTGTCTTTTTGAATTAGGCTTTCCTCCAGATATACGCCTAGGAGTGGGATTGCTGGATCATAGGGTAAGTCTATTTTTAGTTTTTTAAGGAAACTCCATACTGTTCTCCATAGTGGCTGCACCAAACTATGTTCCCATCAAAACTGTAGGAGAGAGGAACACTGTTTCATATGTGCTTGCAATCCTTTAAGGTACCTGGCATAATTGTTAGTAGATTATTGTATTTAATTAATATTTATTCAATTGAATTCTCTATCCTAAACTCTATGCTAAAAGTAAGTTTTTAATCCTTTTGAGCTACTGACTAGAATTTTGTGAGCCGCCCCAGAGAAGTAAAGGATGCTGGATTACTCAGGAAAGGCAATGAGGCTAAGAAATCAGTTCCACTTAAATTAACTCAACGAGCACTGTTAGGTCAGGTTATTAGAAACATAGATTGTAATGATTTCATTAGAAGAAGCAGTTATTCTTATTTGCACACACTGACTCAAACAAAATTATGCATGAAAGAAATGTTTTGCCTTCAGGGAAAATGTATCAAAATTATGAGTCAAGCCACATGAGATTGGAGAATTCTCATCCATCAACTGAGCAGAAAATAATGGAGTCAAATTTATCATTTGGTTTTGAAGTATGAGAGTCACCTTCAACCAGAACTCCTTGAATAGCTTTTTTTTTTCTTTTTTAAGCACGAAGTAAAAGTCAAACACTTTGCTCACAGATGAATGGAAAGTCTCTGGGAAACTAAACATCAGGACTTACTAATCTTTTTTTTTCATGTATATATGTTTTTATTGAAGTACAGTCAGTTTACAATGTTGTGTCTGTTTCTGGTGTACAGCATAATGCTTCAGTCATACACGAATATACATATATTTGTTTTCATATTCTTTTGCACCATGTGTTACTACCAGATATTGAATATAGTTCCCTGTGCTCTACAGTATAAACTTGTTTATTTTATATATAAGGACTCACTAATCTTTAGTGTCAGTTACATGACTGGCCCCACTTTTCACAGCAGCAGCACATTGCTGGGACATAATTCTTAGGAGATATGTTGGCCTTTCTTGTACAAGTAAGCTGCATGCTCAGTGACAGCCCAGACCATCCAGCAGACTCAACCTCTCTCTCTGCTCTCGCCAACATGTTTCCCCAGCCCTCTGTTCCAGCAAAACACTGGCCTTTGCTTTTTTAGCTTCTGGACATTAGTGGGTCATTCTTAGCAGGAATGACCACTACATCACCTAAGCAAACTGTCTCCTTGAGTTCTTTTCCCACATCTAAAAGGCAGGCTGGCCAGCAGAATAGCTCGGGCATTGATGCCTTCAGGAATTCGGTTGTCATACTGCCTCAGTTCAAACCACAGCTCCATCACTTTCTACTAAAGGTAATGAGGACCTCTTAGAAGCTCCTTGTGAGGATTAAATGATTCCATTTATCTAGAGTACTTAGAACAGCATTAGCCTACAGCACACACTAAATATCCATTATTATTCTACGATCGTGACGATATCCCATATGAAATCACTCCTGTTAGGTTCAGCTTAGCCTGGCCTGTAGCAGCAGAACAAGTTGGGTCAAAAAAGACCAAGAGGTAAGTGAAATGCACATGGTCTGAAACCAGAAGGTGAAGTTAGGTTAGAACCCAAATGCCAGACCAAAGAGAAATAGGAGGCAGGGTCAGCTTTAACAGCACTGGTAGACTGTTAGTCTTAGCAGGGTACAGATGCCGGCAGAGGGGACTGAGCATCTGGAAGCCGTGCTCCAGGCCAGCCTAGGGGAAGATGAACTAACTGCTTTCATAAATACAGTATGATAAACTTGAGGAGAGACTTCATACTGAGTATTTCTTTGGGTTTCCCACAGTGCTCAGAATAGTGCCTTACTAGAAGGAGAGCTATAGTTAAGTTTGTATCTTCTGTATAGTTTGTATTTTTGTATTGTTACTTACAGTAACTTTCTTTTGTTTGATATTGATGCAGCTTTCTTAAATTTATATTTTTGTTCCTGACTTCACCCATCTATCCTACAAATATCTTATGAGTGATACTACGTGCAAGGCATTGCCCTAAACATGGAAGACTTTTCAGCTTGCAGAATTCCATCTTATTCCAGGGGGTCAGTCTTTGTTCCAGTAAGACCTTCAACTGATTGGATGAGGCCCACCTGTATTATGGAGGGCAATCTGTTTTACTCAAAGCCCACTGAATTAAATGTTATTATCTTTCAAAAAATACCTTCAAAGAAACATCCAAAATAATTTTTATCAAATATCTGGGCACTATGGCCCAAACAAGTTGATAAAAAAAAAAAAATTAAGAATCACAATGATGAAGTCAAAAAAGACCTAAACAAATGGACAGGCACACTGCATTCATGGATTAGAAGACACAACATAGTAAAATGTCATTTCTTCCTGAAATTCCCTGTAGGTATAGTGAAATTCCTATCAAATCCCAGCAAATCTTTTTTTAGACACAAACTTATTTTTAGATTTGTGTGAAAAGGCACAGGCCCTAGAATAGCCAAAATCATCTTGAAAAAGAAGGATAAAGTGGGTGCAATCATTATACTCAATATTGAAACTTACTTTAGAGATAGAGTAATCAAGATATTATGGTTAGGGAAGAGGAATAAACACACTGAACAGTGGAACTGAATAGAAAATTCAGAATAGACCCAAAAACATATGTCCAAGCTGATTTTTGAGACAGATGTACAAACAATTCAATGCAGAAAGAGATAGTCTTTTCAGTACATAATGTTGGAGCAGTATGATGTTGGATAGCTATAAGAAAAAATGTGAACTCCAAGCTCAACCTCACACTTTATACAAAGGTTAACTAAAAATGGATCATGGGCGTAAATGTGAAAGAACAAAAGACTAAAAAGATTTCAGAAATAAAGGCTAAACTGGAAGAAGTACAAGAGTGAATAAATATGATTGCTAATAACCCGAGAGATAAAAGGTAAAAAGGAAAATAAAAGATTAATTCATAAATAAAAGAAGAAGATTTGTAAGGAAGTAGCATATACTGAAGAGAATGAAAGAAGGTCCAACATACGGCTGAATGGAGCTCCTGAAAAAGGAAACTAACAAGAGAACAAAGCAAATATTAAAAACTACAATTCAAGAAAATAATCCCCCCCAAATTTTAAAGATTTGCAATTGCATATGACAGAGACCATCAAACCAGAGTGGTCATGACCAAGACAAATTATAGTACAATTACTATAGAGAAAAAGAAGATATCATTGGGAATTCAAAATTTGTACTTCTTGGAGAGTGATGGAAATGTTAGCTATCTTGATTGTGTAGTGGTTTCACATGTGTATACATCTATGAAAATTCATCAAATTGTACATCTGAAATATGTGTACTTTACTGTACAGGTGCCATACCACAATAAAGGTGTTAAAAATAAACAAGTAAATAAAAATATTTACAAAGAAATAAATTTCATAACCAAAAAATAAAAATAAAATAAAACATTTTATAATTTTTGAATTAGTAAACTATCAAAGCTAATTTGGCCAAGTAATCTCCTAACAATTCTAAGGAATAAAACATTTAGGATATTTTAAAAAGAGAAAAAGAAGGTATCTTTGGTATTGAGGCAAAAAGAGCAGATAGCTCATCAGGGAAATAAGATACTAGACAATCCTGCATTGTGAAACTACAGGGTCTACTGTATAGCACAGGGAACTGTATTCAGTAACTTGTAATGACCTATAACAAAAAAGAATATATATGTACATGTAACTGAATCACTATGCTGTACACCACAAATTAACCCATCGTAAATCAAATATATTTCAGTTTTAAAGTGCATTGTGCAAAGAAAAACAAGGAAGAAGCATTTTTAAGATAATCAAAAGTAAAGAAAATGACACCCAAGTATTTTATATCCAGAAACTGAATGTCAGGTATGAAGCTCACATATAAACTGTGATCGGTGTGCCAGAACTCAGGGAATATTATTCCCATGAGCGCTTCATGAAGAATTATGTTTGTTCATGAACCTCAAACAACCAAAATAACTAAAGAAGCATTAACATAAGTACAGGCTGAAGAGCATTAAATATGTTCTTAATATTTAGAATTAAGACTAAGTGAGGACCCTACCTCATACCATATATAAAAATTACCTCAAAAATGCATCAAAGGCCTAAATATAAAAACTAAAACTATGAAACTCTTTGGAGAGAACATAGCTACAAATCTACATGACCTTGAATTAGGCAGTGGTTTCTTAGCAATGATACTTAATGCACACCACCAGAGAATGAATAGATAAATAAGACTTTATCAGGATTAAAAGTTATTTTCGAAAAACATTATCAAGAAAATGAAAATACAACCTGTGAAAAGATAGAAACATTTACAAATCGCAGATCTGATAAGAGTCTAATATCCAAAGTACATACCTTTTTTCAAACTCTTACAACTCAACAAAGCAAAACAAACAACCCAGTTAAAAATGGGCAAAGGATCTGAATTGATATTTCTCCAAAGAGCATATAGCAATGGCCCATAAGCACAGGAAGTGCAAATCAAAGCCACAGTGAGATACCACTTCATAGCCAGGAAAAAGGCCATTATTACAACAATGGACAATAACAAGTGATGGCAAGGATGTGAAGAAAGTGAAAACTTTGCGCACGCTGGTGGGAACGTAAATGGTGCAGCCACTTTGGTTAGCCTAACTCCAACCCTAACCATTTGGCACGTTCTCAACATGCTCAATTTAAGGTTCCCAGGTGACTTGTAGGTATATACCCTAGAGAACTGAGTACATATTTTCACACAAAAACTTGTACATGAACTTTGATAGCGGTATTATTCATAGCAAGCCAAAAATGGTTACAGCCTATCTATCTCCAGCTGAGGAACATGCACCATGTGGTATATCCAAACAATGAGATAGTTGCAGCTAAAAAAAAGAATAAAGGAGTGATAAATGCTGCTATAGAGATGAACTTTGAAAACATTATGTGAAAGAAGCCCATCACAAAAGACCACATAGTTGTATCATTCTATTGATATGAAATGTCCAGAACAGGCAAATTCATAGAGACAGAAAATAGATTCGTGGTTTCCAGGGGCTGGGCAGCAGGGTGGCATAGGAGTTCTTCCTGACAGATAGAGGCTTCTCTTTCAGGTGACGAAACAGACTAAAACTAGTTAGTGGTCATGGTTGCGTTCTTCTGTGAACGCTAAAAACTGCTGTGTTGCACACTTTAAAGGGGGGAGTTTTGCGCTATGTGAATTATAGTTTCATAAAGCTGTTCTATTTAAAAAGACCAAATGAGTGTTAAAAGAGGGAGTACAGTATGAACTGGTTATATGCTCTGCTGTAGACTGGATGTTGTGAACTTCCAAAATTTGTGTGCTGAAACCTAATTCCCCAGTATGATACTATTTGGAGGTGGGGCCTTTGGGAAGCCTCTGCCCCCATGAATGGGATTAGTGCCCTTTATGAACGAGACCCCAGGGAGCTCCCTCACTTCTTCTGCCAGGTGAGGACACAGTGAGAAGAGGGACATCTATGAACTAGGAAGCCAGCCCTCGCCAGACACTGAGTCTGCCAGTGCCTTGATCTTGGACTTCCCAGCCTCCAGAAATAAATGTCTGTGTTTATAAGCCACCTGGTCCATGTTTTTTTTTGTTTTTTTGTTTTTTTTTTGTCATAGCCTGAACAGACTAAGACGTGCTCTGACAATGTAGATATAACAGGACTGTTTTTTAAAAACCAGGCTTGAATGGGAAGAGCAAATGCAGAAACTCAAACTGCTTCCAGGAATTAATTGGTTGTAGTAGTATTTGCATTATTTATTTCAGACTCTTTGCCACATAATACCAGATTAAGGAAATGAGGAATTATGGGAAATTCTGATTCTATCATCTTTTGTGTCCTCGAGAAGCAGGACTCTCAATGTAGAGAAAAGGAGTGACAGATGTACCATAGATGATGCATAAAATTCCCATAGTCATGAATTTGACTTGGAAATAGCAGTATGAATTATGAACTATTTTGTCTATGTAGCTGTGTGTGTGTTTCTTTTAACTCGGTCCACTGAAAAAAACCTAGAAACAGTGACCAACCCAGTAGCCACAAACATCCCTAGTGCCCTGACTATGGTCTTGAAATACCAGTTCTGGAAAGGGGAGGGTACATAGCTCAGTGGTAGAGCACATGCTTAGCATGCATGAGGTCCTGGGTTCAATCCCCAGCACCTCCATTAAAATTTTTTTTAATTAAAAAAAAGGAAATACCAGTTCTCAATAAAAGAAATGGCTGATCCCAGGTTTGTGATCACATCTGGTAGCAAAAAACCATGGGAGATTACTCAAGTAACGCTGAAAGGAACCAGGAGCTGACTTCAGAAGTTCTTACTTGCTAACGATGGGAAATTTTCAGTGTCAATTAAGGATACTCATTGCAGTTCATTTAAGCTTATCAGTATGTTTAAACCCACAGGCTCATGATGGTATTTTTAAAAAACTCATTGGTTTCTCTTAGAATATGATAGGGAAACAATTCATAATCTTAAAAGCTGGCAAATAACAAGAAAATAATGAGGCATTTATCCTGTCTTTCCCTATGTGAAGTGTACCATTTCATAACCACAGAGTAGGTGAGGGGAAGTACAATTTTATAATAATATCTCAACCATTAACAGATATACATTACTGTATATAAAACAGATAAACAACAAGGACCTACTGTATAGCACAGGGAACTACATTCAATTTCACATAATGAGCCATAATGGAAAAGAAACTGAAAAAATATATGTATGTATGTATGTATACGTATAACTGAATCACTTTGCTGTACACCTGAAACTGACATTGTAAATCAACTACACTTCAATAAAAAATAAGAATAATATCCCAACCAATAGTTGAAAAGGAATATTGGATGAAGATGTCACCACTTTGTAGCCCACAGTGAATTAATATAGGAAATTGAGCAGCAGCAGCTGCTCACATCAAAAAAAAAGGAGTGAAAACCAGACATGAGAGCCCCCGGATGAAAGGACACATCATTTATATCCTGTGGAGGGGGTTGAGCCTGCCTCCAACCCAGTCTCTGGATCCAGCTGCCAACTGGCAGGAACCCCAGAAGGCAGAGTAACAGATTGAATGGCACCAAGAGATTGCACTCAGCAAAAGCCAGACTGCCAGACAGCCCGCGTTCTTCAACAGCTAACTTGTAGGGAAGAGAAAGAGATGGAGCGAAACCTGGAGATTAAAAGAGACTCGAAGGACATGTTAAAATGTTTAACATTAAAAGGCAAGACGAGACTACAGTGCCTAGGGGTAGGTGGTTGAGTGATAAAACTACAAAGAAGTGGACGGAGGTGATGGCTACCAGTCAAGGAGTGGTCACCTTGGGGGAGAAGGAAGGGGTTGATGTTGGGATGGGACACATGGGCAAATCCTGGTGTAGCCTGCAATTTAGTTTCTTGACCTGGGAGAGTGGTTACAGGGCCACTTGCCTTGTACCAATTCACCTAGCTCTGTGCTTGATTTGTGTATTTCTCTGTTTTCCCTCCCCTTCCCTTCCCCGCAAAGCGTGTTTACTTCCGTGAGATGGAAAACCTCACCTTCTTGGCTTGTCCAGGCTCATCGTGACCTTCCTGTACCACGACTTTTGTGCCCATATTTGAGAGTCCATTTTTAAACAACTCAATTTGGCGTCTGACATCCCCGAGCAAAGATGTATGTGCTGTTCTCCTGGAAAACGCCTCTGTGCGTCCTCATTCATCTTGGACAAGTGGCTGCAAATCACCTACCAGATGGTGCTTGACAGGCACACCCGTCATAGAACCAGAGGAAACCGTGGCTGTGAACACCTCGTTCAGCTTTCCCTGCGCCACCGCTGCAGCCTCCTATATGCTGACATACACCGCCTGCCCCACTGCGGATTTACAGTGATTTGGATGTCCACCCCTTATTCCTCCCGGATTTCACCTGCAGCAGGCTAGTCAAAACAGGTGGCGGCAACACAGACTGGAAGAAATGGGAAACGTGGAATCACAACACGTGGCTCCACCGGCCACCCCTCCCAGCCGTGTGACCCGGGCCAGGCCACTTAGTGTTCCTGCCTCCTCGGGGAGGTGGGGGTGACCCGTGGGGTGGTCATGAGGCTCTAATGAGGAGGTGAACCCAGCTGTAAACTGTCTTCCTCCCTCTCACGCAGCTCACTTGCAGTGAATTTCTTCAGTACCTATGACTCTACAGTGGGTCACATTGTAACTCCGCCCCATCAGACACAAAAAGTGACCCAAAGGGCTCAATGCCCTCGCAGCAGGGAAACCTGGGAAACTCCAAATCCGAAAGGCTGAGTCCTGGAACATAAAGGCTTCAGAGCCATCAGCCCCCAGCGTGTCAGGTGTATCCCTCCCGAGGGGCCTGGGGGTCACAGCCAGCACCCCCAGCTGCCTCAGGGCCAGGAGGGAGAAGTTAGCAAGACTCTGACCCCACCCTGCATCCTCTGGACTGTTCTGTGCCATCTCCTTAATTTCTCGGTGCCCTATCAAGACTTCATCCTACAGGATCGGAAAAAAATAAAATAACAAGAACAGACACATAGCTGTTTTAATTCTTGTTTTATAGATGAATATAAAGACTTGGAAAGGTAAGAGACTTGTCCGGTGTCTTTCAACCGGTAACAGGAGAACCATGGCCAGAATCTAATTCTTCCAGATTCCAGACCAGCATCCTTCCCACCAAATCCCTGTCTGTGGTGCCTCGAGGCTCTGTCTTGGCATCACAGACAAGAAGCCGGCAGCTGGGCCACCGGGGATAGCTGTGCCCTGTATGAGGACACCTCATCAAGGGGGCATGGTGAACAGGGAGGGTCTGACTCCAGGACAGGCACCCTGGCCTGAGGCTTGGCCCTTTGGAGTTTTCTACTTGGCGCCACATTGCTGTGTGGGCCACCAGCATGACCAGCTCCGTGTGCCAAGGCCATCCTACTTCTCCCCCCGACCCCTTTAGAGATGTCCTCCACATCCAGCCTGCAGCCGACGCGTGGTGGGCAGACCAGCTAATTTTGCGATGAAACACATCAATAGAACTGTGAAGCCAGACAGTTTTTCCAACAAGCTGTGTCCTCAAAGTACGATGGGCAGGACTGGAAACTGTAATAGCTTGTTCAAGCCACTAGGGTACCATTTGGGAAATTACCTCCTCAGTAAAAGTTAGTAAATTATGGTTATAATTTATTAAAAGAAGGCTGCTCTCTGGTAACTGAGTGTTTGAGGGCAGTGGAATCATTTACGGCACAGAATGTGGTGAGTGGTCTCTGAGGGACCTAAAATCCTTAGTGGTCTTTCCAGATAAGCACGGATAGATGAGGCAGCCTCTGTGTTGGAAAAAATATTCAGCTTAATTATAATTCATGGAGAAGGGAGAAACCAAGGGTCCTTGGAGGTCAGAGGGTCCCCTGTGCTCTTTAAGGAAGACTGCTCAGACCACAGCAACTACACAAGTAAACGTCTCCAGAATGTATAAAGGATGCTTCCTTCCACAGCCTTACAACTTCCGGGAAAAATTAATCCGGAGGGAAGAAAGAAGGAAGAAAGGGAAATTTTTTCATGATTGATATAATGGGATATTTAAAGACACAACACGAAAGGTTTTTAAGGGATCCAAATATTCATCAACATGCTGATAAGGATGACTGTGCTTTATAAACGCTCTAACATAAATTCTTGTTAATATGCAAATAACGCCTCAGGGGACCTGTAATGTGATTCTCCTCAGAAGTTTAACAAACTGCTGCGTAAATTAGCTATTAATACTTTCTACATTAATCTAACATATTAATTAAATCTTCAAACGTTAGTCAGTTGTTCTTTGCCAGTCTCCCCTCAGTCTTTTTTTTTTATTGAAGTGTAGTCAATTTATAATGTGTTAATTTCTGGTGTGATCAGAACGGCATAGTGATCAGTTGCACATACATAAATATTCCTCTTCATATTCTTTTTCATTATAGGCTATTACAAGGTATTGAATGTAGTTCCCTGTGCCGTACAGTAGGAGCTTGTTTTTTATCTGTTTTATATACTGTAGTTTATATCTGCTAATCCTAAACTCCCAATTTATTCCTCCACCCACCCTTTTCCCCCTGGTAACCATAAGTTTGTTTTCTGTGTCTGTGAGTCTGTCTCTATTTTGTAAATGGATTCATTTGTGTCTTTTTTTTTTTTTTTTTTAGATTCGACATATAAGTGATATTATATGACATTTGTCTTTCTCTTTCTGGCTTACTTCACTTACTGTGACGATCTCCTGGTCCACTCATGTTGCTGCAAATGGCATTATTTCATTCTTTTTTATGACCAAGTAATATTCCATTGTGTGTGTGTGTGTGTGTGTGTGTGTGTGTGTACATATATATACCACAACGTCTTTATCCAGCCACCTGTCGATGGACATTTAGGTTGTTTCCATCAGACTTCTTTATGAGGATATGACAGAAGTCAGCCTGCAGTGTGAGAAGATGAGACCTCTGATAGCAGATAAGAGGCTGAGACGGACACACATCTCTGTATTCAGACACCAGATTCTTTTCTCAGTGCCCCTGCTCTGTGAGACAGTCATGCTGTGAAGATTTTTTTTTAAAAAAAAGACATACATAGAAGCTTTTAAAAATTAGTTTCACAACCTGTTAATCTGGTTGCTCTTTTATCGTTATTTATTTCCTTTTCTTTTTACTATACGTTTCTACTTATTTGTTTAAGAAATATTTCCTAAGAGCCTACTGTGTCCCTGGCATTATTCTAACGGTGACTGAAGAACTTCCGTCATATGGAATATCATATACAGAGGCCAACATAACTCGGTATGTAGTCATTCATATTAAATAAATATACAGACACTAAATATATTAGGGCCAGAGTAGCCCTATGTAGAGACAGTGGTCATTGTTTATTGTGGTATTATGTACAGGACATTCAGAATGCCCTTGAGCTAAAAGCAGAACATCCATTTTTCTTCCTGTAATTCTACAATTAATAATTCACTCCTTGACATCCAATTAACTTCTTGAGAGCAAAGGCTGCGACATTCATGTTTTGATCTCTAGCGTCCAGCACAGAGGCTGAAACAAGGGCATGTAAATCTAGTGGAATTGAAGTGGCCAGAAGGAAATGGATAAAACTGCAGACTGTTTGTTTACAACACTGGCTACCTGAGTTAGTTAGGGATTGTAAAAAAAAAATCTCAAAGTGTTAGGCACGAGGAAAATTATAATGTTGGAAACAAACAAGCAAACAAAAAAAAAACCCACAGAGTTTGCCTGCAAGAGTTTACAACATAAATTCTACTGGTTAGGTTAAATGTAACTAATATTACAATAATGAAGCTCATTTAGGGGCAACTAATACCAGAATCAATGGGATGAATAGATACACATTACTGTATAAAAAACAAATAAACAACAAGGACCTACTGTATAGCATGGGGAACTATATTCAATATCTTTTAATAACCTGTAATGAAAAATATGAAAAAGAATATATATATGTATATATGTATAACTGAATTGCTTTGCTGTACACCTGAAACTAACATTGTAAATCAACTACACTTCAATACAAAATGAGAATTATATTTTTTTTTTAAAAAAAGGATGCTTCAGGGGTCCTTTTTATGTATACAGAAATTCTTCCCTGTAATACTTCAAGTACAGTCCTCCATTCATTCTGTGCTATGTGGGGCTTCTCTACAGTGAAAAAAAAATGATACCAAGGAGGTCAGAAAGGGACAAAACTAGGGTCCTTTCCTAAAACCCCATACGTGAGTTGGCATTACTCTTTAACTACAGTCTGGAGAAGAAACCATGAAAATTTTACTAAAACATAATCTTGAATTTTTTTCTTCAAGAGCTAAGAGCAAACCTGTAGTGTTCTTGAGCCTGGTTGAAATCTCATTGTCAGAGAATAAAACTTACACTTTCTTTGGAAAAGCACCAGTATCACCTGCTGAAAGGTGCTAGCCCTGTCACAGGGGACCATGCTTCTCATACGGTATGCGTGGGCTAAGAGTTTTCACTCCACAAATGAGTCCTGTGTTTCATCACCAAGTATGCCTTTTTTGTTGGTCTCCTCACAGGTGCCATGTTTTCACAGATTTTAGACACCAAATTGCTTTTATGATTATCATCATTCATTTGTTTTCCTTTTGAATAAATCAGAAACCCGGCCTTTTGGTAACCATAAGTTTGTTTTCTATGTGAGTCTGTTTCTGTTTTGTAAATGAGTTCATTTGTATCATCTTTTAAGATTACACATATAAGTGATATCATATGATATTTGTCTTTCTCTGTCTGACTTGCTTCACTTACTATGATAATCTCTTGGTCCATCCATGTTGCTGCAAATGGTATTATTTCATTCCTTTTTATGGCTAGGTAATACTCCATTGTGTGTGTGTGTGTGTGTGTGTGTGTGTGTGTGTGTATGCTTCTTCTTTATCCATTCATCTGTCGATGGACATTTAGGTTGCTTACATGTCTTGGCTATTGTAAATAGTGCTGCTATGAACATTGGGACACATGCATCTTTTCAAATTATGGTTTTCTCTGGATATATGCCCAGGAGTGGGATTGCTGGATCATGTGATACCTCTATTTTTTTTTTTAACTTTTTTCAGCATGGATGAGCCAAAGCTCAAAAGTATAAATGCATCACAATACATGGCTTCACTTTCCTGGACATGAGCTGAGATGGATTCTTAGTTTGCTTCCCTATGTGTGTGTGTTTGTGAGATAGCAGAAGGCATTGTTTCAGATTCTTAGGTGACTCAACACAGCTAATACAACGACACTCTACTGCTGAGTGTGTTGATGTGGTAGCACCTAAGAGCGTACCAAGTCGGGCTTCACCCTTTGGGGTATAACTCATTAGGCATGACAGCTGTCACCTACCTTATAAGATAACCATCCATTTGGTCCATATTTTTCTCTTGCTACATAATTTCTCTGACAGCACAAATTCAGATCTCTCTGACTTGTGCTCATCCATAAGCTTTTCTTTCTTTTTAATTTTTAAAATCTTAATGTAATAAGAATAAAATCTTAATGTAATAAGGACACTTAATATGAGATCTACCCTCTTAACAAACTTTAGGTGCACAGTATATTATTGTTGACTGTAGGGACACACTTGCACAGCAGATGTCTTGAGTTGCTCATCTTGGTTGTCTGAAACCTTATGTCCATTGGTTAGGAACCTCAATCCCCCCTCCCCCCAGCCTCTGGGAACCACCAGTTCACTCTTTGATTCTGTAAATTTGACTGTTTTAGATGTCTCCTATGAGTGCAATTTGTCTTTCTGTAACTGGCTTATTTCACTTAGAATTTTTCAATTTCAAATTCATTTTCTTTCTTTATTGAAGTATAGTTCAATGAAAAATGTTCACAATGTTGTGTTAGTTTCAGGTGTACAACAAAGTGATTCAGATATACATATATGTCTATTTCTTTTCAGATTCTTTCCCATTATAGATTATTACAAGATATTGAATATAGTTCCCTGTGCTGTACGGTAGCAGACTACCTTTTTTTTGAACTATAGTTCATTTACAATGTTGTGTCAATGTCTGGTGTACAGCATAATGTTTCAGTCATACAGGTACATACATATATTCCTTTCCATTTTCTTTTTCATTATAAGTTATTACAAGATATTGAATATAGTTCCCTGTGCTATACAGTAAATCCTTGTTGTTTGTCTATTTTATATGTAGTAGTTAGTATCTGCAAATCTCAAACTCCCAACTTATCCCTTCCCACCCACTTTCCCCTCTGGTAACCATAAGTTTGTTTTCTAGGTCTGTAAGTCTGTTTCTGTTTTGCAAATAAGTTCTTTTTTTTTTCTCTCTCTCTTTTAGATTCCACATGAGTGATATCACATGGTACTTTTCTTTCTTTTTCTGGCTGACTTCACTTAGCATGACCATCTCCAGGTCCATACATGTTGCTGCAAATGGCATTATTTTATTCTTCTTTAATGCTGAATAATATTCCATTGTATAAATATACCACAACTTCTTTATCCAGTCATCTGTCAATGGACATTTAAGTTGTTTCTGTATTTCGGGTATTGTAAATAATGCTGCAATGAACATTAGGTTTGAAATTTCTTTAGGGTCCTGATTTCAGTTGTTTTGGATAAATACCCAGAAGTGGGGCTGGTGAGACAGGTGCTATTTTGAGGGCAGCCCCAGAGAAGTCAGGCTGCTGGATGCACAGGTCAACTCTTTGTCTCCCAGGAGGAAGCTGGGAGCTGGATTTTCTCATCAGTTTGCTGTGCTAAGTCAGGGGAGACTCAGCGGGGTCTCTCAGCCAAAGCTCCCCGTCTTGGGGCTCCCCCATGCAGTCAGACTGTACTGGACCCATCAGCACGCCAAGACTGGCAAGACAGAATCCAGTCCTCCGGAGACCCCTCAGAAAGGTTAAGGTGCTAGCACGCGAACCAGCCCCCTTCACTCCCCTGGGTGAGGCTGGGAGCTGGGGGTCTCTTCCTAATTGCTGGCACTCTCCAGGGAGGGAGTGTCCCAAATCTCATCCCAAATTCAGCGAGCCTGACTTCTGTTCTCCCAGGGTACAGGATCCTTTAGACTAGTTTCTTATGTCTCAAAAAGAGAATCTGTCCATGAATTACTATTGAACAGGGGTGTTCGCAGGGGAGGAGGAGTCGGGGTTTCCTACTCCATCTTGCTGACATGATTCCTCCTGATTATTTATTTTTAGCTCTGTGTTTTAGGGGCCACATGAAGGATAACAAAAAGGGGAAGAAAACTTATAAAATTATTTTGGACTTCATCCCCCCACCTCTACAAAGAAATATGTTCTTTCTGTGACTCCACTGTTTATATCACATTGTTAGCCGATATATTAATTAATATAGTAATTAACATATATTAATAACATTAGAATTATAATTAATAATAAT
Source organism: Camelus dromedarius (assembly GCF_036321535.1). NCBI lineage: Eukaryota > Metazoa > Chordata > Mammalia > Artiodactyla > Camelidae > Camelus > Camelus dromedarius. The sequence goes on from NC_087464.1 coordinate 5,058,281, forward strand.
TAATGATTGGATCAGCCAACCCACACAAGGGTGTGCAAGTCATCGACACGGTGCATTTTAGTTTAAAAGGGAGGCTTCAGGGGGAAGACGTGTAAACCACCAAGGGCCGCTGGTCACTGCATGGGGGGTGTCAGATCGGGGGGGCAGGCGCTGGGTTCCAGCAGTGACACCCCTCGGAGGCTGCTGTAGCCGCTCACCAGTCCAGAGACACAGGAGGGAGCGAGGGGGCCAGGTGAGCCCAAACCCCAGGACAGTCTGGCGAATGCTGCGAGTCTCAGACCCTTCAGGCGCGAGGGTGCGATGGGTAGGCAGCCTGGCGTCTTGACTTCCCAAGCTCTTTACGCTGATTTTCCCAGCCTCTCCTGCTGGTCCAGATTCTCTAACCAACCGGCTATTTCTTGACCAAGGCTAGACTTTATCACGTCCACCTCTATTCGTGTTTGCAACTTTTCCTGGACTGCCTCCCTCTTTCCTGGAGTTTTAGAAATAACAGCTGGGCCACCTGTCTGTAGCCACATCCATAGGGGTGGTGGAAGTGGTGTTTCTGTTTGTTTTTTCCCGGTGTTCCAAGACACCCTTTCTGAGGGGGCCCTAATCTGTTTCTCCCTCTCCTGTGCATCAGTGTTTTCCATAGCCTGCCAGCCTGGGATACAGCAGAGAAATGCAGAAATCCAGGAGACCTTTGTTGCTGTATTCTTTTGTTTGTTTTTTGGGGGGGGGCATTGAGGGGAGAGGTAATTAGGTTTATTTATTTATTTGTTTGTTTATTTATTTATTTAATGGAGGCACTGGGGATTGAACCCAGGACCTCATGCGTGCAAAGCAAGTGCTCTACCACTGAGCTATACCCTCCCCACCAAGAGCTGGTTTTTTGAAAGGGTAAACACGGTCAATAAGCCTCTGGCCGGGCTCACCAAGAAGAAGAGAGAGGACACAAAAAACGACAGACCTGAGCAGGTGAAATAAGCTTACATTACCTCCTGATGAACACGACTGCAATTCTTACCTGAAACACAGTCTAGAAAACACGGGTCCCCCAGGGGCTGTCCTAGTGAGTGTGGGGCTGGGGATCTCCCTTGATGTTGGGTCATATGGCACTCCCACACCAGGGTGGAAACCCCCGAGAACTGAGCGAGGGCCTGTCCTGCTCAGGAGTCCACATGGTGTCAAGACAAACAAGAGGACAGTGGCTCAGGCCAGCGCTCAAGAAAGAACCTCAGTGTGGGGAGGGCATAGCTCAGTGGTAGACTGCATACTTGGCACGCACGAGGTCCTGGGTTCCATCCCCAGTACCTCTGTTAAAATAAATACAAATAAAAAACAAATAAATGAATATATAAACCTAAAAAAAGATGTGGTGAGAATTTTTTTAAGGTTAAAAAGGAAGGAAGGAAGAAAGAAGGAAAGAAAGAACGAAAGAACGCACCTCAGTGCCCTTGGTGATGAAACACAGATAAGCCCCTGGAGAAACTAAAGGAAGAGTTATGTGCAGGAGAGGGGGCCTGAGTGTGCGAGAGGCTCCGATGGCTGGTGCTGAATAGGGACCATACTCCCAGGGAGACGCACCAAACAGGAGCCCATTTGATTTCTAAGGCTGAATCAGACTTTCTGAGCATTTAACCATGTGCCAGGCATGCGCTCAGTGCTTCACATGTGTCCAACCCTTACACCAACCTTGTGATGCAGATACATGTATTTAGAGATGGCAAGATGGAGGCTCAGAGGGTTAAAGAGCTTCTCAGACCACCCTGTGGTCCTGGTGCAGCCGGGACACATACAGACCCCGGCTCGTCAACGCCAGTGCCCACACGTGTCCACTCAGGGATGGGGATGCACCATTGAAAAGGGCCTACAGAGGGCAAAGTGTCACCTGTCTGGTTGCCATGGAGACAAGTGAGCTCTGACTACCGGGAAAGGATGAGGTCATGTGATCGTCCGCCCAGCTGCAGGACAGACGCTAGGGATTCGTTGACACCCACCCTCCTGGGTCCTTCCACCTCCCCAGGCGTCTCCTTGCTAAGCTCCTCCTCCTGCCTGCATGCTGGGGGCCCTCCCATCTGTGTCCCAGAGCCCTTCCTGACCCCCGGACCATTTCCTGGGCTGTAGCTGCCCTGTCCTCCCGTCATGCACAGTTTGCTCCCTACTGTGCAAAGCTCCCCATGAAACCTCAGACCAGGAGACCCTGACTGGAAGACTGGACCTGGCCTCCCTGCCATCCCAAGGCCTAGTCGACGGTTCCGTCTGTGACAACTCCATCGGAGGGATGTTTGAGGAGAATGCAGAATTTATTACAGGGGTAGACCTCACAGAACCACAGGAACCCGTTAAAGAGTTTATGTACACCTGCTGCTTCTGTGTCTGGTGGTGGGTCTGAAGCCCGAGCCTGGGCTGGCCATCAGGAAAGACACATGGACGTGAAATGTGGAGATTCAGGATCAGCCGGACCTCTCCAAGGTGGACTTGGAGCCCTCCGTGGCTTCTCTCTCTTCCCAGTGTCCCCCTGCAGACGGCCTGCAGAGGTCGGAGCTTTTCTTGTGGAACTGAGTGAAGTGGTCCAGCAGTTAGGGGGCTGGGCTGGGCTGTGTATAAAATAGGTAAACATGTTTCTAGTGTAGAGCACAGGGAACTATATTCAATGTCTTGTGGTCACCTATAATGAAAAAGAATATGAAAAGGAATATATGTATGTATATGTATGACTGAAACATGATGCTGTACACCGGAAATTGACACAACATTGTAACTGACTATACTTCAATTAAAAAAGCAGATACAGAACTAACTAAATAAATAAATAAAGCACAAACAAAATAAAATAAAATGCATTGTACCGATAGACGCATAACTGTGACCACAGTAAAAGACATTTAATTGTGTGCTTTACCTGGCTAGATGGTCTGGCATATGAATTATAACCCCATGAAGCTATTTAAAAAGAGTCAGCTATAGACTGGGAAGTAAGCTGCTGGAGAGCCCTATCTGAATGAGTCACATGACAGCACTGAGCTCCAAAATTGCTTAATCTATTGGAAGAAACTGGACTGACTGGGAGATTGCAAACTTAGAGTAACTGCAACACGGAACAGGACTTTATCAGAGAGCACTGAGAAATGACAAATTTGGAAAAGGAGAGAATTCCACGGCCCTCTCATTTAGAGCGTGCACAGCAAACCTTAACTACAGGGATGATAAGACATATGAGGACTCTGGTTCTCAGTTAACCCAGAATAAAATCTAAAATGGTGGGGGAAAAAACAGATGCAGAAAATGCCAACAGCAAGGACTTTGGGAAAAAAATGTGTCGAGCATCAAAGGAAGACCCAGAGGCGAAGTATTTTGAAGGAAAATGCCAAGTTTGTTGGCAAACAGTGCAAGAGGGTTGGACTTCAGAAGCAATTATTCGTCAAATATAAAGCACAGATGTTTAAGAGAACAGCATGCACACGCACACACACACACGCACCCCCCCACACACGCACCCACACACATGCACACACACACGCACACACCCTGCAATATCACCACATCGCCACATTTGCAGCAGTCTGTACATAGTGAGAAACCAGTACTTTTCTTACTTGATTATCATATTCATAAAACTCACAGTAGTTTTTTGGGATACGTTCAATATCCTGTTTATGTGAGGGACTAGAGCAAGATGTAAAGACCCTGCTTGTTTCTATTTATCTCAGAGTGAGCGGTGTAGAGATCTTCCTGATTGGGGTATATTGGAAACAGGGCAAAATATCAAGTTTACGCTTTCACACCAGTCTTGTCTCAAAAGCGAAATGCTGGTCGCAGCCAAAAGAACTCCCAGAAACGTAATTCCAAAGGCTGGGACAGTGTTCAGCTCTGCTCCCTGTTTCTGGTTGCAGAAAAACAGAAATTATCTATTGTATTAATTTTCTGTTGATGCCTGACAAAGTACCGCCAACTCAGCAGCTTCAAACAACACCCATTTCTTTGAGGGGGCAGGTAATGAGGCTTATTATTTATTTATCTATTTATTTTTAGAGGAGGCACTGGGGATTGAACCGAGGACCTTGTGCGTGCTAAGCATGCGCTCTACCACTGAGCTGTACCGTCCCCCAAAACAACACCCGTTTCTTCCCTCACGGTTCTCTATGTGAGCAGTCCAGCTGGCTCTGCTGGGCTCACAGTCTCCCAAGACTGAAACCAAGGGCTACCCTTTCCATCCTGAGCCCCGGTGCATTGAACAACCCATCACTCGGAGAAATCGGCGTGTCACCGCAGTAGATATCTCAAGCCCGCTCACTTTTCTGCCCATACTGTGAGTATTATGGCTAGAATATTAGGACCAACAGAAGAAAAACACCGATGACTCCTTTATGGCCCCATGCCTGTCAACCTACCTGGCAGAGGCCTTTTATATAAATAGAGCTGTCAGATTAAGGGCTCACCGGAAAGATTACTCTTGGAAAATAAAGAACCACTGGAAACAATTTCGCTGTGTGTCATTTATGCACTTGACTTTCCTAAACTGGCTTAGACAGTGACTCTGGAAAATGTAGACATCCTAACACCAACTGGTACATTCCAATTTATGAGGCAAGCTCTGTTGATGGAGGACACATGATGGGAACAGAATCTATGAAGACACAGGGAGACCCTTCTCATTGCCTAAGCCACTCTAATATGCTTTGAAATCAGAAGTTATTCAAGGCATAAACCAGTCATAGGTCTTAAGAACAGAAATTCCTGGAGGAGGGTACAGCTCAGTGGTAGAGCGCATGCTTAGCATGCCCGAAGTCCTGGGTTCAGTCCCCAGCCCCTCCATTTAATTAATCACCTCCCCCAACAAAAAAAAAAAAAAGAAAAATAAAGTGTATGGTAGAATGTGTATAGGTTATGTGCAAATACTACACCATTAAAAAAAAAAAAGAACGCAAGTTCCTTCCAGAAGTCTATGAATGGCCTTTGTACAAACTAATGGAAGTGAATAAGAGTTTGTGCAAGATTTAAGAGTCATTCATAAAGTCATTGGAAGGTTTCCGGGACTGCCTGATTTCTAGTGCTGTTCTGTCTCCATTTCCACCTACAGGTAAATAGTTCGAGGTGGTAGGTCTCTCCCAGGCTTCAGTGTAGCATCTCTGTCCATGAAGATAGCTGATACATTTTTCCTGCATGTGGAATGACCCAGCCGTATATCTGGGCAATAATGCCTTCGAGATTCACAAAGGTACTGTTGCATTCCTTCCAGCTTTTACATGATGATTTTTTTCTCAAGACTGTTTATTTGCAGGGGAGAGGTGTTAATGAGGTTTATTTATTTATTTATTGAACAGGTACAGGGGATTGAACCCAGGACCTCGTGCATGCTAAGCACATGTTCTACCACTGAGCTGTACCCTCCCCACTACGTGGTGATTTAAAGGACACAACACATCCAGAAGGTTGAGATTTCATTCAGTATAGATCTTACCTTGGATTTACCTCTCCTGGAAAATAAAGATTCAATCCACCTGTTAAAAAAGGACAAGGGGCTGAATATGGTGAATCCTCAAAGAAACAACATTACAATTTTGCCAAGGCGTAGTACGTAAGTCAGGAGGTGACCTCTCCATTGGAGAGCACCCTCTACCCCGAACAGGATTAAATCAGCCTAGTAACATCCAAGCCCAACAGCTAGGAGGGAACTGACAGAACTGGAGGAACTTAAGGGGTCAAGGTGATGGATTCCCAACATTTGTTTCCAGCAAAGCTAGACCCTTCGTGAACTTACCAGAAACACGTGAAACCAGGATTCACTTCCTGAAGCTGAGGCTATGTCTCTTGGGAATCTAAATGGCAGTAGGTCCCAATCCCAGGTCTACCTGAACAGGGAAAAAAATATTTTTCTTATGCTGTTTCAGCACATTTCCTTGTGCTGCAGGAAGAAAGGGGTGGTGGGTTGGGGAGGAGGGTGTAGCTCCGTGGTACAGCATGTGCTTAGCATGCACAAGGTCCTGGGTTCAATCCTTAGCACCTCCATTTAAAAAAGGGGGTGGCAGGGGGCACCAATAATAGAGGATTTGCCTCAACAACACGGGAAGTACCAGAAGCCTCCTACTGAAGTGATTCTCTAGATCCATGGCTAGCATGGATCCGTCTCACAGGTCACGACAGTGGTTGCAAAACTGTAGACAGTTATCCTCCCCAGACCACTGACTCTGTTGGTTCCATGTGCTGCTCTATCCCTGTTACTGGCCAGCAACAGCCAGCGCTGGGCAGCAAACACACTGACAATGAAGGACTACCCCCTGCCTCCCACCATCGCCAGAGTATCACGGTGACAGGCCCAGATGTTCTGAAGTTCATCCGTCCTGGTGGGCAGAATGTCTCCGCTCCCCCTGCAAAGGGAAGAAAGGATACTGAGGGGCACTGGGCAGAGTGCCCAGAGATTTATTGAAACGCGCTTTCACAGCTCAATCTAATTGCGTCTTCCTCTGCGTGTGGAGAGATGGGGGAGCTGGGATGATGCTAGGATAGCGAGCGCCTCGCGGTGTCTGGGTCTCTGAAGGCAGCGAGCCCTCCTCCTCACTCAGCCCTCGGGGAGCCGGGGGGAGAAATTACCGGTGATTCTGATGGAGCAGTCGATAATGTTATGGCCTTGCAGAGGCAGTGATTTAAAAGCTACTGGTGCCCGTGTTTTCTTTTTCTAGTGTGGCCAGCGATGAGTTTTGATGCATGAAAATGTTTCTTATTCATATGTAGTGTATTGAACTGGCCTTTTAATCTCTGGAATATTTGTCTTTGCAGTAAGTTAACAGTTCACCATAATTTGTAAAATCGTCAATACTTCATTCACCTACAGTTTTAGTCCCAGCAGGCAGAGTGATGAAGCCGGTCCCTTGAGCATCGCTCGGGTAGCTTCTGCGAACAGACCCCGGGGAGCTGTCAGGACAGCAGGGAGCTGAGCGTGGGGATGTAGGTGACTGGTGGAAAGCACAGAGGCTGAGGAGCACTGGGGGTGCCCAGAGGGACAGGGCCAGTGCCAGGAGCAGGGAAGCAGTCAGGGAGGGCTTCCTGGAGGAAGTGAGAGTGGGGCTCAGAGAGTGGTCCCTCTGCAGCACCCCACGCATGATGTGCTGGAGAGGGCCCCAGAGTGGAGGCTTGGTTTGGGTCTGCTTTGGTGTAGTGGTTGAGTGGTGTTTGGGTGATGGCTGTGGGCCCAGGGTGCTCCTAACCAGCAGGTGAGTCTCCCTGAGTGTGCGGCAAAAACAGGGCAGAGGAGAAGTGATGGTTCCCTGCAGAGACAAGAGGTCACAGGGAGCCTGTAAGAGTCGCTGAGGGGAGCGGGCTGTGACTATTCTGCCTCCAGCTCACCCCTCCAAGGGCCCCCACAGGCAAACCCACAGGGAGGTCAGAGGATAAGAGGTGAGACCCCAGGGTGCAGAGCAGGGCACATGTGGTGGGGGTGGGGGTGGCGGACAGGGTCTGCAGCAAATGGTCCACCTGCTGCAGGAGGACACCTGGGACCGGTAGACACACAGTGGCAGGAGCCTGGCAGGGGAGGAGGGGAGCCAGCCGTGACCGGGAAGACGGTGGGTGGAGGGACAAGGAGGCGGATGGAGGGAGTGGGGCCTGGGGAGGCTCAGCGAGGTGTGTGCAGCCCCGGAGCTCAGGGGCTTTGCCGGGTCAGTGGCCTGGGGGTGGTAAATATGGTGGTGAGGTAAGGTGAAATAACCGGTGTGGTCTGGGAGCAAACGCACGCCCAGGCGTCTGAGGACTTGTGCTCTCACCCAAGGGGCCCTCCCGGGTGGTGAGCCCCCAGGAGCAGGAGACATGAAAGCTTAGACACCCAGTAAACCTAGGCTGTCTCCACATCAGGACCCCTGAGATGCAGACTGGGAAGCAGTGTTTATTCCCAAGTTTTGGACAGCCTTTGGGTTTTATGTCCACGTGCTTGGATCTTGGTGATAGATATCCAGCCCCAAAGAGGAAAGGACTGTCCTTCATAACCAGGACATCCAAGGAGTGCTTCAGGCATGGCTGGATCCAGGCGTTCAACTACAGTTATCAGAACTCTGCTTCCCTTTCTCACCATGTACTGGCTTGTTTCAGATAAGGATGGGCTCCAGCAGCTCTGGAGCCACCTAATCCCAAAGAAGAGAGCCCCCTCTCCCTTCCAGGGTCTATACTGTCCCTAGAAGGACCTTGGACTGGCCTGAGGAAAGATCTCAGAAAGACCATGGGAAGGGCTCAATGTGACCATGTTTATCTTAGTCCCCAGGAAATGAGGCCCATGGGAACATTACAGTCAGCTGCGCTCTTAACCCTTTGCTCTTAGGACTGTTTTTACAGTGCTCTCTCTGGAGGGACCCCAGTTTGCTCATCCCATCACCCATCGTCATTCTCCATGTGGTCCAGGGCTTTTGGGGCTTGGAGGGGTCTTGGGGGGACATTTGTCATGTCCTTCTGTCCCTGCTTCAGGCTGTCGGATTCTGCTCGCACTTTCCCTGCGTTCTCATTGCTCCAAATTGTAAACTGAGAAACCATCATTCAAAAAGACACAGGAACTTATGAAATCAACAGGCGTTTTCCCACCGGCTTCCTTGTCAGTGACAATCTTGTATCATTCCCCTGCCAATTCAGCTGTGGGCTCTGTGACATTTCCTTTTCTCTAATCGGTGAATTGGTGTGAGGCTGGATGTGTGAATCAGAGATGGCTTTATTTTTTCAATTTGCATTCTTTTTTTTGAAGTCTGGTCAGTTTACAATGTTGTGTCAATTTCTGGCTTAGAGCATAATGTTTTAGTCATACATACAGATACATGTTTATTTTCAGATTCTTTTTCATTATAGGCTGTTACAAGATATTGAATACAGCTCCCTGTGCTGTACAGTAGGACCTTGTTGTTTATCTATTTTATAAGTAGTAGTTAGCATCTGCTAATCTCAAACTCCCAATTTATCCCTTCCCACCTCCTTTCCCCATTAGTAGCCAAAAGTTTGTTCTGCATATCTGTGAGTCTGTTTCGGTACAAAGGAGTTGTCTTTAATTGCAAAGAAATACATTTTTTCCTCTCAATAAGGAACTTACTGTCTTTTTTTAAACTTTCTGTTACCCAAACAGAAGGGAAAAAGAAACCTCCAGGTTCCTGAAAATGGTGGGTGTCTCCTCTTGGCTCCTGTGTGACAGCAGCGTGAGGGTGGCGGGTCCCACCGCCAAGGCCCGGCTGTCACAGTCATGGGGGCCTTTTCTTCCAATAAGAGTACCCTCCTATACCAGGTGCCTTGAAGCCTGGAAGTCAGAGCTGGTGAACTGCAGCTTGCTTCAAGAAGATTTCTGGGAGCAACTTCAAAGGGACAGGTTTCGTTTTGGAAAAATCTACTTCTTGGACAGGTGGGAGCCAAGTTGGTCACTGGGTAAGGCCCAGGGATGCTACTGTGATCCAGGCTGCTGCCCCTCCAACACCTCGCCCCTGGAGGCTGAGGGGAGACTGGTGCCTGAGCCCCTTAAGGTGAGTGTTGCATGAGGCAGGCCCCAGACAGGAACTGATGCCCCTCAGGTCCTCAGGCAGCCTGACCGCTCATCTTGAGGTGAGATCCTGACGTGGAAGCCAGGGCCGCTAAATGTTTGTGTCCCTCCTACTCCAAATTCAACTGTTGAAGGCCACAGCCCCCCAGTGTGTTGGCATTAGGAGGTGCAGCCTTTGGGAGGTGATTAGGTCATGAGAGTGGAGCTCTCCTGATGGGACTTGGGTCCACTTGGAACCCCTGGCTTCTCTTCTTCCACTCAATGGCCAGGTCTCAGAGGACCTCCCGTCACTACTGTTCTTTGTGACCACATGTCACAGCCAGGCTGGGGTTTTTGGCACTTGGCCCCTTATTTATACATTCACTGCGGGTGGGTCATTTCTAGGAATCCCCGCCACCCCCACTTCCCACCCTACCCCTGTTACAGAGAGCGCTGCGGCGAACATCCTTGTCCCTCTGAATTTGCACGCTTGCTTGTTTTTCTGTGAGATACGTTTTTAGCAGTCGAATTGCTGAGCCGAATGGAAGTTTTCATTTCAATATGTTTGCTCAGTTGCCCTCAGTGAGGGCGGAACCCCTTTACTCTCAAGGGAGGATGTGTTTTCCTGCATCTGGCGGACTCCTAGCATCCTTCCTCTTATCAGTCTCTGCGAATCTGATGAGCCCAGAGGGGAACGGGTGCCAGTGTTTGCTTTGACGTCTCTTTGACTGTGGTCTGGATTGAACGTGTCCCCATGCTGCTGGGCCATTCTAGGAACTGCTGATTACTGAGCTCTGCTCTTGAGTTTGTCGTCTTTTTAAAAACTGATCTGTAGGTGCTCTCTGTATATTAGCCCTTCTACTATGATGTATTGCAAGTATTTTTCCTCTGCTACAAAAGTGATTTGTAATCTATGCTGTTCAGTATGATAGCCACTAACCACAAGTTACTAGAAAGCATGGAAGTGTGGCTAAATGATGCACTGAATTTTTTATTTATTTAAGTTAATTTAATGTTTAATTTAAATTTAAATAGCCACAGATGACTAATGGCTAGAAAAAAAAAATGTCTGCTTGCCTTTTGATTTGCTGTCCAGAGTGTTTCTTATTCTCCCAGTCAACTTAGGAAGCATACTTCACATATATTTATTTTTATGTTGTCATATTTATTCTTTCTTCATGGCTTTTGAATTTGGGGGCATATTGAGAAGGGCCTTTCTGGTCTCAAGATTTTTAAAGCAATCACCCATATACACCTCTGATACTCATATGATTTCATTTTTCAGATTTAAATTTGTGTCTCACCTGGAATTGATTTTGGCCAAAGATGGTGGTGGGGGACAGGGAGGCCCACCTTCTCCCACCGAGAGGGTGGCTATCTGCCCAATATCATTTATTAAAGAGGCCACTTTTCTTCTGCTGCTCTGAAATGCCTGCCACCTTTATCATGATGTCTGCAACCTAATCTCAAATGGTAGAGCAACACATTTATAATGTGTGTGTGTGTCTGTGTGTGTTTGCACAGATCAAGATGGAGCAAAAAATGTATAACTGAGCAGGATGCTGCGGGGCCCCGCCAGGACAAACCCCTGCCCCGTATCCTCTGCTGTAGCTCCTCTCTGAAACACCCAGATAATAGTATCTCATGCAGATGTCCTGAGTTTCTCAGATGCTAAAACCACCACCCAATGGAAGAAATTTACTACCTGATGATCATGAGCACGTGGCCCCTGACCTTCTGTTCCTAAGGGTTGATCACCATCCACCCATCAGAGAGCTGTGCACAGCTGATTGCAGACCCTGGGACGCCCCTCCCTCAGCCAGCTTTTAAATACACTCAGCTGAAACCCTTCGAGGAGTTCGGGAGTTCTTTGGGCTTGAGCCACGTGTTCTCCTTGCTTCACCCAGCAACAAACCTTTCTCTGCTCCAAACTCCATTTCGGTTTGTTTGGCTTCATGGGGCACGGGGCATACAAACTTGGGTTTGGTAACAGTTTTGGGGAAGCCAGCCTAGGAGTCTGTGCCCGTGGCAGGTCCACCCCAGGCGGGGGCCCCCTTCCCTGGGTCCCAGCAGCTGCCGAAGCTCACTTCACTCCTGGACCAGGAGGGACTGTTAGAGCCCAGACCCGTCGGGAGCTGCATCCACACTCAGTGTCGCCTGGGGGTGAGTCACTCCAGCTTGGGCAGGCTGGGAATTCTCTCCTCTCCATTTGGGCTTGTTCCCTTGCAGGAAGGGAGCCCCTCTGGGTCCGTTGCCTTTCCAGAGCTTGGCTGATCTGTTTGGAGGTCTCTGTCCGGGAGTGGAAGTGAAATGGTTAGGCGACACCGCCTCTGATTGTCTGTGCGACTGTAGCTTACGTGCTGTTTGTGTTTCTGTGTGTATCATTTTGGGGTGAGCCACTCCGGCTTGCACAGGATGGAAAATTCTACCCCCTCCACCTGGGCTCATTGGGAGCCAGGCTACTCTGAAGCCTTCGTCTGGGAGTGGAAGTGGAATTTTTTTGATTTTTATTTTGTTTTAAATTTTGTTGGGGGGAAGTAATTAGATTTATCTATTTTATTTTTTAATGGGGGGACTGGGGATTGAACCCAGGGCGTCGTGCATGCTGAGCACGCACTCTACCACTGAGCTATGCCCTCCCCCCTGCATGGAAGTGGAATCTGGGGGCTACATGTCATCTGGTCTTTTGTTTGGGGGACCATGTTTGCTGTTTGTATGTCTGTGGGTGTCAGTACTTGCACTGGCCAGCGAGTATCAGGGCTTGAATGTGGCGACACCAGGTATCCCTCCCTACTGCGTTGGCTCCACCTGGGGGGCAGAGCCTCGGTTGGGGTTGTTCCTTTCAGGACTGGCCTTGGTCATCCATCCAGCTTCACTTCTGATGGGGCATTGGCTGGGGTTCTCCCGTTTGCACTGACGGTCTGTTGTTTGGGAATCTCCCTTTTGGGGCTAGGGAGCTGCTACCCTGAGAGACCGTTTTGCATTGCATTTGTTTGCTTGATATTTGATAGCACTGACCATGAATAATTATTATGGGAATTCAGAGCTCTGTTCCATCTTACATTTCCCCTAGGGTATGTTTTGCAAAACTGGGAGATCTTCAGTTATGCTCCCATAAATGAAAGAAAATGATATTTTTAAAAATTGCAATACTGCGTGGGCCCTTAGATCTGGAAAACAGCAGCCCTAATGTCTCTGCTATCATATAAAAAATGAGCCTTTTGCAATTTAGCTTTTATCTGGAGAGAGAGGGACAGAAAGTGTGTGTGTGTGTGTGTGTGTGGATACTTGAGTCTGAATCCTTTTCTCTTCCTGGTTTGCCGAAAGTGAGGCGTTTGAACATAAGTGAATCATAAATATATTATTGTTTAGTGGGTATTTGGGAACTGAAAAAAAAAAAATCCCTAAAAATCACCAAGATGGTAGAGTTTTGTAAAACCAGTTGAAGAAGGAATTTGCATTTTTATTCCTGTGCCTTTGAGATGTAGATGATCTATCTGAGCTCTCAACGGAAAAAAAAAAAAAAAAAAGACGTTTAAAAATTTTTTTTAATTCAAGTGGGAAAACTGAGATCTCTGGTTCTGGTCTATCTTTATGTAAAAAATTAACCTATAAATGAGTTCTTTGACTTAAAAGTAAGTGCTTACAAACTAAATACTTCTAAGTATAAAAGAAGCTAGACAGAACAGATTTCTGGTTCTTGTGATCTGGGAAATAGTCAATATTGACTTGATATCTGATATTAAAGCTAGTTTAAGCTTGTTGGTATCATCGATACAGACGTGTCTCACTGAACCTAGAGTTACTGAAAGTCAGTAAGTTCACGTTGTTTCTGTTGCAGAGTTTGTCAGGAGAAAGGAGAAAATTAACTTGGTATGATGGAATTCTTATAAGTGAATTAAATGCAAATGAGATAAGAGCTTTTGGGTGAACTCTTTAGAAATAATTATGTCTTAGGGATGTCTGCTTAAAAGAGCTCTCCAGACATTTGGTAACTTGAAATTTTAGAGTTGTGCCAAATTAAGTTAAATGATGGAAGTTTATTGAATAGTTGAATAACTGGGTCATTCCCAAATAAAATAAGATACTGAAATATTGACTAGAGATTAAGATTTTTAAGAGTTGAGGATTCTAATGTGGATATGTAATTAAAGCTACTAAAAATAATAAAGGACGTCTCAGAGGGAAATCGTGAACTAACCAGGGTTGGCTGGTGTGTTGAATTGCACAGGAAGCATTGTCGAATGAGTGATAAACTTCCTCGGATTGTACGGATAGCTGTTGTTGATGTGGACGTTCTAGAAATTGTGTGAGTTTCTTAAATGTGGACATGTCCAGGTGTAACGCTGTCCATCAGGATTCTGGTTGTTGTCTTGGACTGTTGTGTGTCACAGCAACTTAATTAGCTTCTTTGTCAAAAACATTGTGATCGGATCTTTTGCCCTGCCTTTTTAAGTCTTTTGTCATTCATAGTTAAGCTGATGCTTTGAGGGTCTGCTTTGTCTTCGAGAGGACTCAAAAAAGGGGCTTTTGACAAGTACAGGTTTCTTTTTAAATCATATTGATGAGCTACATTGGATATTTAAAAAGTCTAAAGAGGGGGTGTAGATATAGCTCAGTGGTAGAGCATGTGATTAGCATGCATGAGGTTCAATCCCCAGTACCTCTATTTAAAAAACAAGTAATAAATAACCAAAGAAACCTAATTACTTCCCCCCCTCAAAACAAATAAACAAAAAAGTCTAATGAAAACTCTGATCTCTTAAAACTGTTTGTAAATAGGATTGACTACATAGGATTGAGTGAACGGATAAACAGGGTTATAACTTTTTGATTTTGTCTGAAATATTACTGGCTTTTTATCTATGTTTTTGAATTGAACTGTTTACCAAATGTTTATCTCTCTAGCAATATTGCCTCCAATGTTTAGAATAGAAAGAGAATTCTCTAAAGGAGTTGTCACAGTCTGGCTGCTCACGATGTGCAACAATGCTTGGTCTACGTCTGTTGCTAAAAGCACATGTACGATGCTCGTTGTTGGATGTGAGGGATAAAGTGGATGGCCTGTGACGTGTTTCTCCATTAACATACCTTTGAGCCTGTTCACGGTGTCTGATTAGTCTCCCCCAACATGGATAACCGGGAAAATATAAAGGAGGCCTGGCACGGAGGGACATGATCTGAACCTGGGACAGGAACCATCACCCCAGCATCGAGGAATGGGTACTTTGATCATCATTGCTTTCTATTGAAAGCTTTGTAATCAAAAGGGGAAATGATGGGGAAATCTGCACATACTGAGGTATGAGGAAGTCTTTCTGGCTTATGCATGGTTTGATTTAACTTTTCTGAGCAAAGCAGGCTGTTTAATGGCCTGTTGGACATGCATTATAAAACTGCTTTGGCCTTGAGGCAGGGAATGCACTTGAAAGTCTAAACGGAGTAGCTGTGGTTCAGACAGCCCAGGTAAGACTAGGTGGCCACCGTGGGCGTGACTTCAGAGAAACCCTGTGTCACTGAGAACTAGAATTTTCTGAGCTGTGTCATACCCAGGACGCCACCAACCACTGCCAAAGCAGTGTCTGCTGGCAGATGGCAGCTGCAACCTTATGGCCTCAAGGTCTTCTCTTATAACGATTACATTTTTAGACAGTAAGTTTGCTTTAGCTCAGATGTTAGCAGAAAAAAAAGGAGACACGTGGAGTGGCCAAGAGCTTCTGTTATATAGAGGTTAATATCATATCAAAAGTCAAAACCTACTCAGATAAAAGTAGACAACTGGCTACCTGGCTACATGTCTCCCCCAAAGTGCCGGGTCCAGACCGGTTTTTCAGGCTTATTCTCCTGAATTCCTCAGGGGATGAGGTCTTTATCATACAAGACTCGGATCCAAGACTCGGAACCCGGAAATATTTCCACGTTGGTGTCCATTCCTCGGATTGAGGCAGGAGCACGCCCTGTTTCAGCAGGAATTAGCCAGGGTGGTCTTCACCCTGCTCCCTGAAAGCTTTGGGGAGGGATGAAGCAGGGCTGGAGATGGAAACCGAGCTCCTCTGCTGAGTTGTTGATGAACCTCTCTGTCCAAGATGTTATCCCCCTTCTGTCCAACACCTGTTCTCTCAAGACCGAGGGCATAACTGTAACTGAGCAGGACCCTGTGGGGCCTCCCTGGGAAAGACCCCTCCCCCGTATCCTCTGCTGTACCTCCTCTCTGAACCCAAATAATCGTACCTCATGCAGATGTCCTGAGTCTGTCAGATCCTAAAACCACCACCCAGTGGAAGAAATTAACTACTTGATGATCATGAGCACGTGGCCCCCAGATCTCCCAGTATCTAAGGACTGGTCACCATCAACCTATCGGAACTGGGGTGATCACAGACCCTGGGGTGCCCTTCCCTCATCTGGCTTTTAAAAACACTCCGCTGAAACCCTTCAGGGCAATGGGTGCTTTTTGTGCACGAGCCGTGTGTCCTTGCTCCACCTGCCAATAAGCCTTTCTCTGCTCCAGACTCTGGCTTTTCAGTTTGTTTGGCCTCATGGTGCACGGGGCACCCGAACTTGCGTTGGGTAACAAATGGAGAAAAGTAGCATAGCAGTTGTTGAATCAAGAGGGGGTATAGGTCATGCCGCTATGCTGACTTTTCTGTGTGCCTGGGAAATGGGTGCGTAAACCAGAGTCCATGTCCTGCGGACCAGACAGGTGGGGCCTGTGTGCCCAGGTGGGACTCAGTGAGCGGATGGGGAAGGTGAGGACTGGCGAAGGGCTTCAGGCCCGGCTTGCAAAGTAGGAGGAGCCTCGGGACCTAGTTAAGCGCGGGCACCCTCGCTGAGGCCAAGGGGCCTTGCACGACGTTCCTGCAAACACTACGGAGGAGCCGGAGTTGCGCAGGGTGTGATTTAGTGCCTCGGCTGCACTCTGACCATCCGGACCCACCTGCGACCCCACAGGTCCTAACTGGTGCCCCTTGGGCGTCCAGCTGCCCGGACATACACCCTGGTGGCCTGTCCCTCTGCGGTGGGGGGAGCCGCTGATGCCCATCTGCTAATTTCCCCGGATGATCATTTCGACGTGGCCAAGGGTCACCAGGAAAGAAGAGCTGACATGCCAACCCGCCCTTGAACTGGGTTCTGCTGGCCTCCTTGGATCTGGTGGGAGTGTTTTACTGGAAGGGGTTTTGATGGGACGGTGGCCTGTTGTGGGCAGGGCCCTGGCCAGGCCCTCAGTGGTGCATCCCCCAGGGTGGGGCTGGCAGGAGACCACGGCATGGGGACATCAGGGTAGCGTCAGGATGGACACTCTGGCAGGAGCAGCCCAGCCCACCACTGTGTCCTTGGGAACGGGCAGAGCAGGGCGGACAGTGCGGGAGGCGTTTCCTGCAGGGTGCCCGGAATGCGGCCCATTTGGGGGCCAGGGTCATTGAGAGCAGAGAGGAGGAGGGTGTCTGGCTGAGGGCCAGGACCAAGAGGGGGACTCCCGGCCACTGAGAAGGAAGCATCCTCTACATCCACGTAGCCCCCCCACAAACTGGTAATCCCTGGGTACTTTCTTTGAAGATTTGAAAAAAAAAAAGGAGCGAGGGGGAGGGTATAGCTCAGTGGCAGAGTATGCTCAGCATACAGGATGTCCTGGGTTCAATCCCTAGTGCCTCCTTTAAAACAATAAACAAATAAACCTAATTACCTGCCCCCCAAATTAAAAAAAAAAAACTTGAAAAAACCTCAGGGAAAGAAAACTTAGAAAAACTAAGACGTAGTCAAAGAACTAGAACTTTCCACAACAATCCCCCACCCCCACTTAGTGATGCTAGCATGGTCCTGGGGATCGGAGCGGTCTCTCCTGTCCTCAGACATAAGCGGTTTGACAGTGTCCTCCAAATTCCAATCAAGATGACTTAGAAGAAACTGGTGCGTTGCTAAGCAGGGTGCACTTGGAAGAAGGCAGCTAAGTGCAACCTGCAGGCAGTGGTCAGTTTCTGGCAGTTTTTAAGATCATGGCCGCATCCCCTCCTCAACCCTGGGCTGCAGCTTTGCTCCTCTCAGCCCCTGACCCTGCAGGTCCCGAACTTGAACTTTGGTCTCGCCTCTTCCAAGAGGCAGTCACAAAACCAGAGGGCACTGCCTGCCTGTTTCCAGGGCTCGGGGCCAGCCTGTGAGGGAGGAGCCTGGTGGGTCTGGCGCTGTGGGTTCTGGTCTGTTCTCAGTGCCACCCATGTCCCCAGGGGGTCTGCACACGTGCAGGGGGAAAGGGCCAGCATGCTCTTGATGGCTGCAAGGCAGGGCAGACGGCACCCCAGCAAGGAAATGGTTCCCCCGAATAAAAAGTCAACCAGCACGAGGGGCGGCAGACACTTAGCAGCCCCTCCCGTGGCAGGTCCTGTTCCAAACACTTTGCTGAGACAACTCATCTGCACCAGACCCGCTCTGCAGATGGGGAGACAGGCAGGGAGGAAGGATGGCCCGCGAGTGCGCAGTGTGGGAAAGGAGGAGGTGGTGGGGTTGGAGCTCAGGCGTGGCCCCTGGGCCACCTGCGCTGCTTCCTCCCAGGCACCTGCAGGGACATCTGATCTCGGCGGTGGACACGGCCCCTTCCTGAGACATGCCTGTGGGACACTGCCTGGTGCTGAGTGAACCCAAGGCCCCTGTGAGGACTAGGGAGTGGGCTCTGCGTGCCAGCCCCGCTGTGCCCGAGGGGAGGGAGTGTGGCCGGCAGAGCCCCCTCGTCACATGCACCTTGGGTCGGGGGGGACGTGGGGAGGCAAGGGTGCTCGTGGGCTCCAGGCCCCTCTTTCACAGATGGTGCTTCTGTCCTCGCATCCACTAGGGCACTTGATGGCTGGTTCGCCCGCTTCTCCCCGATGGCACTTGGCTAAACTGAGGCTGGTGAAAGCCTGGACCCACCGTCACCTACAGCAAGGGCCAGAGGGGACAGTGCCCCAGGGGTGGTCCAGGTCCCTCAGGGCTCACGGCCCCAGCCTGTGGCCACAGAGACAGAGACTCTCGGCAGATGGCCCGTGCCTCCTGGGCTTCCGCTTGGCATGA
Organism: Camelus dromedarius; assembly: GCF_036321535.1. NCBI lineage: Eukaryota > Metazoa > Chordata > Mammalia > Artiodactyla > Camelidae > Camelus > Camelus dromedarius. The sequence goes on from NC_087464.1 coordinate 5,076,783, forward strand.
CATTCAGCTCCTTCCAGTGGGGGTGGGGCAGGGTGGCACCCCGGCTGTGGCAGCTGCCCACCCGGGCGTCCCTGGGGCTTGCTCTGGGGCCAGGACATCATGGTTCAAGTCTTGTCCTGCCTCACTCTCCCCCAAGGCACCCTGCTCAGCTGTGGACCCACGTGTAGCAGCCCCTCCTGCTTCTGGAGCCCCAGTCCTCACTGGCATCCTGGGAAGAGCACCAGCCTTGGCGCTGGGGACCCCGGGCCCGGCCCCCGCTCTGCCGAGCTCCACGTGTGTGACAGCCATTGTGAGACTCTGTGCCTCAGTTTCTCATCTTGAAACAGAACCTGACAGTGGGTTGGAGTCTCAAGCTGGCCTCCCATGGGCTGAACCCAGCAGGAACCTGCGTTTTTGAAGGAAGTGAGAGGCAGGTGCTTGCCCGGGGCACCCAGCCCTGCCACTCCCGGGGCTTTGCCGCCAAGTGGGGCTGCCTGGGTTTGAAGCAGGATCAGTAGGCTCTTGGGAAAGGCCAGAGTTGTGGCTAGCCTGAGGTTGCCACCCTCTGTGAAGACAGTGATCGCTGGGGACCCCCAGCCCCCAGTCTCAGTGACTGAGAGAACAAGTGGACAGAAAACACTCAGGGATACAGAGAGCAGAAATGGCTGACCTGGCCTCTGCGGGGCACCTGCCCCACAACAGAGCACCCAGGATGTTCAGAAGCACGTGGAGCCACTCGCCAGAGAGAACTCGTGCGAGGCCACCAAACAAGACTCACACAAGTTTCAGAAGATTCAGATCACACTAAGTATGTTCTCTGATCACAATGGGATGAAGGTAGAAATCTGTAAGAGAAAGTGATTTGGGAAAACCCCTTGTATTTAGAGTTTAAAGATGACATTTCTGAATAACTCACGGGTTGGGAAATCAGGAAATTTGAAAAATATTTTGAAGTGAATGAAAACAAAACCCAACAGATCAAAATGTAAGGAATGCAGTTAAATCAGTGTCTAAAGAGAATTTATAGCTTTAAAATGCCTGTATTCAAAATGACCTCAAATTAATGAATTTCCATTTCCAAAAGCTAGCAAAACAAACCAAACCCAAGTAAGCAGGAGGAAGGAAATGATAAAACTGGAGCAGAAGTCCACTCAGCGAGAAACAGAAAAGCTGAAAGAATCAGTGAAACTGAAGTCGGTTCTTTTGAAGGTTTTCTGAGGCTGACAAATGCACGGGGCTGTCTATCAGGCAGTATACAGGGTGTCTGCAACCTGTGTTCAAATGACTCAGGAAAAAGCATTGTTACGGGCTGAACCCCCAATGTGGCTGTATGTGGACGTGGGGCTTCCCTGGACATTAAGACTGACTGAGCACGAAGGATGGCGCCCTGATCCAGCAATAATTTGCATTATTCTTGCAAATAGTGCATCACTCCTGCAGCTTTTTCTGTGAAAATGTTCAACAGAAACCCCTAACCACTAAGGCACTGTGCTCTGATGGTTCTCTGAGAAGGGCCCTGGGTTCAGTGATAGCCCCCCGGCCCCCGTGCTGCTCCTCCTTGGGGAGCCACCCAAGACGTGCAGATCTGCCATCCGCCCTCTTCTGGTACCTGCCCTGGGTCTCCTGGGTCTCTCTCCCCAAGGAGAACCACAAACATGTTCTAGGAGCACCCGTATCTGTAATGCTTCCTTGGAAAGTTCACAGTGCATGCTCCAGCACAACCGTGGCATGTTAACAGTTGTTAAAATTGGGGTGCAGGTCCCTGGAGCTTGACAGGACACTGCAGCTACTCGCACTTGAATGTTCAGAAAGGAAGGCAGGCAGCCCGTCCTCTCGTGACAGCAGCAGGGGAGGCGGTGTGGGAAGGAGGGCAGCCCCAGCTGCAAGGACCTGGCCTCTGGGGGGAGGCCTCCATCCTCCTCCAGGGATCTGTCAGGATGGACCCACTCAGGCCCTGGGGTGGTTGCAGTACACTGTTGTGTCTAGTCTAGTAAGTCCGTCAAGAAAGTCAATTTTGCTTTCCATCAGTAGGTTTCAAGAAGTTTCTAAAACCTGACAGCCCTCCACTCCCAACTCCGACTTCTGCTAGGGGGATGGCGGGTGGGGACCACGACTGGGCTCCTCAGTCCCAAGCTGTCTTCACCTGCCGTCCCCACACCTTGCAGCTGTCCTGCATTGAAGAAGCTCATTCTCAGATGCTCTGGGAACCCCCAGGTCCTGAATGTCGCCACTAAGAAGCTCCAACACAGAGGTCCACTGAAGAACCCACCGCCCCCCGACCTGCCGGCGCCTGGCGGCTACGCGGCACTGAGGGGCTATGCGATACTGCGCTTTTCTCCCCGGCATCAGGTGTTACTGGCATCTTGCTCACACGTCTGTTTGCATGCTCCTTCCCTCTCAGGTTTTAAGAGAGCTTTTTAGAAAAAGATTTATGTCTGTGTGTTTTCAGACCCACTTCAGACTAGGAGGACATCTAAGCACAGAGTATTCTCAGTACCTCCAAAAACAAAACCCCAAACTTTTAACCTGTGACATCCAGCCTAGCACAAATACCCCAGCGCCCAAACCCCTGCTCCGCCCCTGCACGACCTCCCTGCGGGCGGTCTGCAGCCCAGCAGCGCACACCAAGCAAGAGCCCGGCTGGGCACCCCTCCAGTGGGCGGAAGGCTCGGTGCTTCCCTGTGTTCACAGGTCTGTGGGCTCTGGGTCAGCTGGAAACACAACTCAGTCATGATCTGAGGGAGACGTGGACACCAAGGCTCGCCACGCTCTAGCCTGGCATCTCAAAAGGCCAGTCGTCAAGCCACAGTTTTCTGCAAACTAGGACTGGAACGCCAAGTTTCATCCATTTAGTCTGGAGTTAGAAATCCTCCGGGTTTAATACACATCCTTGTGAATCCTGGAAATGCTGGATTTTCCGCACCTTGGGTGATCGTGGCTTCACTGCCAAGTGGCTCGGGAGGCGAGCCCAGTGAGAGGGAAAGGAATTGAGCTACAAATGCCACTAATGAGCTCGCTTCCACTATGATCCAGTTTGCTGAGATCACAACATGGCTGTCAGTCTGCCCCGGGCAGAGGGGAGACCTGGGGAGGGGAGCTGAGAGCAGGGGGCCCTCCCTTCCGTGCAGCCGCAGTGACTCCACTCGGGCACCTGTGAGCAGCCCTCTGGTCTGCGTTTCTGTGGAGAACAGGTGCTGGCTCCCTAACTAGAGGTCTCCACATCGCCAGTCAAGGCCAACAGCAAAAACACTGTCCCGGTCTGTCTGCACCTGCTGCCCCATCCCTGACTGGTGGACCACATCCCCGTCTAGACCGAAGCCACCGTGAATCCATCTGCATCTCCCTTCCGGGGTCACCTCCATCTGTGAGGTGCCCGGTGTGTCTTGTTGAAGGCCTTATGGATGTGTTCACAGTAAGACAGTAAGACACTGTGAAACGCAACGCACAATGAAACGCAACGCACATCTCATACTGTATATAAAGTTAACTAAAAGTGGTCACAGACGTAAGTGTAACATCTAAAACTAGAGAGCTTCTGAAACAGAAATATTTGGTTAAGCAGAGATTTCTTAGATATGACACTAAAAGCACAATCTACAGAAGAACTGACAGACTGGACGTGATCAGAATCAGTAACTCAGGCTCCTTGAAGATGATGAAGAAAATGAACAAGGAAAACATCTGCCCGTCACCTGATGGTGAATCTGCAGGCAGGCTGCACGGAGAAGTCTCAGTTTTAAGAAGGCAACCCAACTTAAGAAACTCAGAAAAGATCTGAAGAGACCTCACCATGGGTGCCAGATAAATGGATGGCAAGTCAACACCAGGATGCTCAACGTCACGAAGTCATTAGCGAGCTGAGATGGAAGCGGACGAGCCTGCTGGACCGGCTACGACAGACACACTCAGGGCAGCGCTGCTGAGGATGTGCAGCCGCTGCGGAGAGCAGCCTGGCAGTGTCTCGTCCAGTCCGACGAACCAGCCGGCCCACTCCTAGCTGTTCAGTCAGGTGAGATGAAAATGTGTGTTCCCACAAAAACTTACACACGAATAATCTCCCCAAACTGGAAACAAATCTCAACTAAAGAGCGGATTCAAATAAGAGAAAGTACAGGGCACAGCCCAGACGGCTGGAGCAGAGGGCACACAATGGGGGACGGGGGACTTTGGGGGGATAGTGGAACTTCTCCTTACTCACCGTGGTGCTGGTTGTTGGGCTGCAGGTGTCCGTCAAACTGTGGAGAACCCTGCGCTAAAACAGCTCCTTCTGCTTGCTGTGCGTTACACCTTAACCTACATGGGTGTTCGCTGGGCAGCGGGAACCTCAATGTCCTTGGGTGGTGGTTAAACAAACACGGTAATCACGATGGAATGGTTACAGCCAGTAAGAATCCTTTTCTTCCCCAAAATGGAGTGACAGAAAATGCCCATGTTATGTTTTTTGGGAAAACTGGAAGGGAAGAGACAAAACCGTACAAACTGGCCCGAAGGAGCACAGATACACGGGGGAAGACTGCGCGACGGTCTCCATCTGCCGGCCAGCGCCCCCTTCTGCTCCCCGCCTTGGGACACGCTGGTGACAGGGACACAAGACACCCCCCCCCCCCGGCCTCCAGGAGACTGGGTGAGGAGGATCAGGGTGCAGGGTTTCCAGACAGGATGAAGAAGTGGCATGAAACTAGGAATGGTGGGCAAACAGACCAAACCAGCACTTTATTTTAAAAAGTTTTATTCTGCAGATTTAGAAATTTGAGATTTTTTTAATAACTGCAAAAGAAATTCAGTCACACCTAATGATTGATTAACAGAATGTAGTGGTGTGTTACCTAGACAGAAACCGTGCTGAGGTGCTGTAGTAAATGGTCTATTAGTAAAAAAATACACTTTAGGGCACAGCATCGTATCACAAGTCACAGCAGGGATACTCTGCAAGGATTTATTCAAACTAGAGAATTCTGAGTAACTATCTTTTAAATGCAGCACTTAAAAATGTAACAACTCTGTGCACTCTTTTTCTTAAAAAAACGACCTTGTGTGTGTCATAGAAACGCTGCTTTATTGCTGCAGAGGTCAAAGTTCAAGGCTCAAGAGGTACAGGAGAGAATACAAAGGCAGCCTTAAGAAACTTGGTTTCATGTATAAAAAAGGTACAGTTTATAAAAGTTAATTTACAAACCAAGAACAAAGTTGTACGCACGCATTCTGTACAAGCATACTTAAAACATCAGAAGTTTCAAAGGCATGGCCAAAAGGAAGAGAAAACCACCACTGCTCCTCGCAAAAAAAAAAAAAAAAAAAAAAAAATCCCCAGATCACACCATTATTTTCTTCTGGGTGAGTATACATTTCTGAAACCACCAAATCCACAACTTACTCGATCTTTTTCATGATACAGTATCCAGATGTGCACAAAAGCTGTAAGAACTTAGTAATACACAGAATGATCTAAGAATTAAAAACATGAGGGTAAGGCATTCCTGCTGGTTAGTATGTCTGCGGTGATATGGTTAATTTATAGACCCAGAGAGGCCACGGAATCAGCTGCACATGCTTTGGTGTCCTTCCCTAAGAAAAATGAGTTTTCATATACAGTAAGTAATTGTCTTCACTTGACCCCCCCCCAGAAGCTATAAATTCCCCTCGCTGTACATTTCTGTTAAATCCACTACACTGGTTATATAGTCGAGGTGCATTTTTAAAACGTGTGCATATTACCTCATGCAAAATAAAATAAAATGTGTATGTAGGCCAGGGCCGTGAAAAAGTCGGAAACTGTACTTTGGAAAGAACAAAACTCAAATGCACCCCCGTACTGGCTGGTATTTTAACGGAAATCAATGTGTGAAGTTAAGCAGTGACCAGAACAAAGTAGAGACTGTCACAGAGCATCGCCGGAGCCTTCCACCAGCACCGACAGCTCCTCACTCCCGAGCGTGCGGCGGGGGTTCCGGCCACGGTCAGGGCAACACGCTCGTCCTCATCAGTTCAAACACACGCTGAGTACTAACACTGCAGTATCAATCCTAAGGAAAGTATAATACTTGATAGAGTGGTTCCATTTAGATTTAGTAAGTTTAACCCAGTTTCACATTATTTAATCTCAAGTTCCTATATTTTAAGAATCAAAAGTGGTCAATCAGGACAGAAACACAGTTTGCTCCAACAAGATAATTTGGATCTCCAGGAAGACACTTGTTTTGCCAGGTTTTAGGATCACCTACGAGAGAAAAAAAAAAAGCTCAGGTCATTTACAGTTGGTTAAACTGCTCTCTGGGACACTTGGCAATTGTGGGGTGACCGTAAACATACGTGTTCAGACACGTGGTTCTGTTTGTTCAGCATGCTGCAATGGCCGCAACGCCTCAGTGCCGCGTGTTTCATCCAAGACCCACTAGGGTCTGGAGATTTAAAACCTACAGATTTTCTCTTATTCTTTATGTTTTCAAGTTCATGCCTTTTCTTTTCTTTTTTTTGATCTATTTAATTTTTATTTTATTTTTTTGAAAGGGGAGGTAATTACGTTTATTTACTTAATTTTAACGGAGGTACTGGGGAATGAACTCAGGACCTCGTGCATGCTCAGCGTGTGCTCTACCACTGAGCTATACCTTTCCCCCCAGTTTATGCCTTTTCAAACAATGAAAAAAAGTCGGGGTGACCATGTGACCGAGACAGTTCCAGTTTGCCCATGAGTCCACATAATCTTTAACAGCACCCCTCTCACTTCCCAAAGCATGGATGATAATTATATGATCACTGCATCTGAGCCTAGTATGGGAACACATTTCTCACTCTCAGTGACAGACCAAATGAAATCTTGAACATTCTGCAGAATTTGGTTCCAGAAGACCCTCCCCTCCTTTACCCAATCAGTGAGACTGGGCCAGTGTCTCGGCCCCGGTCCTGCTGTACGACACAACCACCCTCGGGGCTCCGAGGGCTCGCTGAACCGGGAGACCGAAGCAGGCCTGGGCGCTGGCGCTTCCAACCAGCTCTTGGTGGCCAGAGATGCACAGCCACAGCTCAGAGGCCCTGGTCACGGACCTGACTGGGAAGAAGGCTGGGGCACTGCATGTCTCTGTGGGGTCCGAGGTCCATGATGGGCAGAGCTGCTGCCTCTGCATTGCTGATGGCAGCGCTTCTCAACCAGGAGCAGTTCTGCCTGCACCCCCAACCCCCGCACCGGGACAATGTCTGGACAGGTTTCTGCTCATCACTGGCGCCTGACAGGCAGAGGCCATGGAGGCCGCTAAACACCCTGCCACACACAGGACAGACAACCTGGCCCGAGGGTCTGTTGGCGGCCGAGGCTGAAAAACCCTGCTGCCCACAGTGAGCTGTCTGTCACCTAAGCGACGTCCGAGTCATGCTGGGCTCGGCATTTACGGCAGAGGGATTTAACGTCACAGGTACACGTGCGCCTGTGCAACACTGCCGATTATAAACTGCTTAGAGTTGTGACAGCTCATTGGAAAAATCTTATTTTAGGTTCAAGTTTCTTTCCAATATACTATGTTTTCTTGGAATTAAGTCAGCTATCAAAATCTACTTTTGCCTTTCTGGGCAGAAATTTACAGTAACAAAGCATTCTAAAGGCACACAGGATTACACAAAAGTACACCCCTCTTCTAGGTGTACGTCCTCAAATTTAACACAGGAGAAAGCAAGTTAATTTGTTAGATTGAAAGAACTTAGGTGTTGTGGCATATAACAAATTATATGAAGCATCTTGATTTTTTTCATATCTAAAAAAAAAAACCCTGTAAAACAAGCAACTACAATAGACAATTACTTTAAGGATCCTCAGCCTATTTGGGATTAGAGGTGGTCACAGCTCACGCTGAAACCTGACTTTCGGAATCTATGTTTTAAATGCAGTTTCATTAATGTTAATTCATTAACTCACACTAGGCTAATAAAATGTTCCTCATAGGTATGAGGAAACTTTTCATATCTGGTATGTAAAAATTCACTAATTATTTCTCCCAGAAAATGGAGTGCTTGCGACTATCAGGAAATAGTATATTTTCATCTTGGCTAGTATTAAAATACGCTCTTCACACTGTAGACCTCTGTTTCATACTGAAACAAACTGAAACTGCATAATACTCATCTGATTTATCAGAAATTCAGAAGAACTTTAAATCCTTTTTTTCTACATCAGGTTCAGCTAAAGTGATCTATACCAAAAATGTAGAAGGGTCCAGGTGACTTCAGTCTGACTCAGTCACCGAGGAAGTGAGAAATGTGGAAACGGCATGGAAACTTTGAGATTATGATCTGTCAGCAAAAGCCATGTACAAATAGTGTCTCAGAGAAGTTATTTAGTTTTACTAGGGAAAACCATGGCCAAGTATGATCACAGTGGAAGGTCTCTTATCTTTCAAGTTTCTGTTGTATTTATAATCTACTTTGGAGATTGAGTAATTAATTTCTATCTTTGGTTACTATTCTTTATTCTTTATTACATAAAGGAATCAAATCATTTCAGTAAAAAGATGAAAACGCCTATGCACATAGGACAGTATCAATCCTCCCACTGCGTCTTAAAAATGTTGACAGAACAAATAATTTTGTGGAATACCACGACCAAGAGACAGCCACTCTTTGGCCAAATCATCAAATGTTTAAAAGGCAGACATTTCTCTACCCTTCCATTTCTGATACACGTACCACAACGAAGTTCCGGAACACTGGTGATGCCCACGAGGCCACAGGCACAGAGGGAGAGACCCCCTAACATGCAGTAGGCAGCCCCACCGGCCAGGGATCAATCAATGACAGTCCCCAAAGCCCCCAAAGGACAGAGTGAAGACAGCATACCCGACGAGGAGTCGGATGATTTTAGAGCAAAAGACCAACCGTCAGGGGTCATGGACGCACAGTGTGGCAAGCGCAGCTCCACGGGCTTCAGGAACTTAAGGCCATGGGGCCCGCACATCACCAAGGGGCTCAGCAGCGTCTCACCTGGAGCGGGGGCGGGGCAAGAGGTTAGACCGTGGCTCCCATCTAGGCCCACCGAGCTCCTTCCCTCCACGCTCCTCCCCTCCACCTAGCGCCGTCTAAGGCCAAATGGGGTCAGTTCTCAACAGGAGCGTGGCCAGGAGAAACACAACACAGGCCACAGGTGGAATTTAAAACCTGGTCGCCATGTGAGAAAGGAAACAGGTGAAGTCAATTGTAATGTTTTTATAACCCAGTACATCCAAAACAGTATTTCAACCTGGGATCAAGAAACAGCATCTTTGAAAGCAGTGTGTATTTTACACGCCTGCACCTGTCAAATAACACTGGCCACGTTTCACGTGCTGAAGGGCCACACGTTGCCGGTGGCTACAGCCCTCAGTCAGAGGGATCTCACAGTGTGCGACATTCACACGTACTTCTTACTCATGTCGCTTGTGTCCTACGTTTAGACTTGGTTTAAGGGATTCCCGCAGGCCAACATACATTCCGGCAAAATGGAAGACAATGAGCCAAAGCAATACGTGTGTGAAGCAGAGCTCGGCTGCCAGACCCCATAAGAAGCTGTCCTGTGGTCCTCATCCTGCAGCCCCACACAGCCGGGACCACTGCCGGACTGAGCGCTCCTCGGTTCCTGAGCACCAGGAGGGTCCTTCCCCCTTCGGCCAATGCTCCACATGCTCATCAGGGGGATGAGGAAGAAGCCAGCCCCAGGGGCCCCCATCCCACACTCGGGGGACAGGCCCGGAGTGGGTGTGGCCTAAGCCGCCTCCGGAGAGTGCTGGGGTGAGTGATCCCTGACACTGGGGGAGGCTGGCTGCGGCTGCCCGACAGGGAGAGGACACGCCTGCTGACACCCCCCCGTTCACAGTGACAGTACGCAGGCAGTGGGGGCCCACCCGCCCAGGGCAAGTCCTGGGAGGAAACCAGGCAGGAAGCCCGGCCCACTCACCCTTCTCCTTGTCCAGGGGCGGGAGGATGCTATTGTCCCGGCAGACCTTGAAGTAGATCTCCTGCTCCACTCCGTCGGGGATGGCCCCCTGCGGGATGATGATGCTCACACCCGTCTCTATGGAGCTGAGCACCCCGCCGTTGCTGCTGAACACGCCGCGTGCCGTGGCCACCACAGTGTGGCCGTCCTCGTCCTCCTCCTCATCCACGGCTGCCGGGCTGGGAGACCAGAGCGGACGGTGAGTGCGCCCTCTGCACACACTGAACGGGGGCTTTCACGGAACTTCTATTTCTCCGTATGATCAAGGTTACCTACTTAGTAAGTTTTCACTGACAGATTTTACTCACAGGGACAGCAAAGCACATCCTTCCTGGAGAAATCAACTTCATTTTTGAAGGCCACCAGTCAAGTCACCTTCATTACTGACTTCTGCAACCAGAACGTACAAACCCCGACACCCCAGTATTCTACGTCCCGTAAAATCGGTGCTTTAAAACTGATGGAATGTCACGGCTTAACTGGCAGCATGGTTTCTCCTTCTCGGAGATACAGAAGAATCTTACAATTGACGGCACCTTAGACCTGATAACACACAGAACTAGGTCTGTACCTCCCTAGGATTTGGGTGCACACTGTGGCCTTTCCTTTGCACTCCCTGGGTACCAAATGCCCTTGTCCTCAAGCAAGAAGGCTCCCACCATTCCGTGGGGGTCATTCTAGACCCTGGCTTGGGCAAACACTCACGACACTGAACACAGAGAACACATGAGGCAGAGGGGGTGCAGTGCCCCTTCTCCTTCACAAATAGAGGCTATCAGGACCTCCAGAAGTGCACAGCAGGGACTGGTGGTGAGTGGGGCAACGTGCTGATGAGATAACAGCATGTGACGTTGCCCTGAGGACCAGAGCACCAGGCTGGACTCCACTCCCAGGGGCGGAAGCACTGCATGACACCTGTGAGGAGCCGCCAGAACCCCAAGTCCCCAACTGTCCTTTCTCTTGGACAGAAGACTGAGGTGGTCCTCCCGGTCCTCAGCTTTGCCTGGGAGTGCCTTCTGCTCCAGTGAGTGGACTGAAAAGCTAAGTGGATCTGCGAGGCGGAGGCGGGCTTCTGTGTGGCCAGTAGTCTGGTCTATTGCTGTGTGATGTCAAGAGAGACGGGAGGAGCCGGAGGACGGCTCCAGGCAGGCTGGCTTTGTCTGGTCCACTCAGCCACCTTACCAAAACTACCGGGGAAGCTGCTTTTCAAACAACCACCCTGAGGTTATGTTCATGTCTTTATAAACTCACTGGTGAACAGACAGTGGATGAGGAACACAGACACCTATGCCTTTGAGAGCCTCTCCAGATGTCCCTCACCAGCTGAAGGTTTGAGATTACGAGATGTGTGGATGGCTCAGAGTACGGGCTGTGGGGCGAGATGCCCGGGGGCTGACCTAGGTCCCCCCAACCCGGCCGTGGGGCCGCAAGGGAGCTGCAGCGCCAGCAGGGACGGGGACAGCGCCCGAGCACACACACTGCTAACTGCGCTAACTTCCCACGTGTCTTGTTCCCCCTGGAGAACCTTCTGGAGAATGAGATGCATTCACTCCAATGTCTTGGACAACACTGTTCAGCTTAAAGTTTCAGTTAAAATGATCATGAAAACCCCAAAACCACATCAAACTCACATCAGAGAAATCTCTAGGCCAAGAAAAAAGCAGACTCTTACCTCACGGGAACGGCCTTAGGCATGGTGCTGTTACTCATTTGGTATCTAGGCTTATCCGCGTGGGCCGAGAAAGTCTCCACTCCGCTGTCACACTCGGCGAGCTGCGCTGACCCCGGCGCCCTCACGACAGTTTTGGGAGACGCGGGGGCTTTGGATGCCAAGTCAGGTTTGTGTGCGGCTTCACCGGGCAGGAGGTTGTGGTTGAATTTAGGACTTTCAAACTTGCGCTCAAACGGCCGAGCAGAACTCGTGTAGGGCTTCGGGGTGAACCGGCTGTAGGCCGGGGTGACCGTTTTCTGAGCCTGCTCGGCCCCGCTGGCTGGAGCCTTGTCTGGGAAGCTTTTCTGGGAGTAGAAAGCAGACTGGGCACCGTCTTCTCGGTTCGGGGGTCTATAAGCTGCTGGCTTATTCTGAGACGGAGGCGGGTCTGGTTTGGGCACTAACGAGTTCTGGAAGTCCAACGACACGGAGTTACCTGAAGCAAAAACGTGTAAGTATTTTTAAAACTTCCTGAAAACAGAGTATGATCTATAAAAATACCAAACTACTATGTGGTACATATGAAACTAATATAATAATTATACTTCAATAAAAAATAATACAGTAGATTGGATGGTTTGGAAAATAATTAGAACTCCATCTCTAACCAGCCATAATGGTTCGTGAGATGGAAAAGAGCCATTGTAACAGGTGAAGAATAAAATCTACCCAGATGAGGAACTGAGTCATCTAAGTATCAACAAGTGATGCTCTGTGGGAGACCATGCGATCCATGATTCTAAACTAAGTTTTGGGGGATAAATCTTCAAATAATTCTTCATCCGTAAAAGAACAGAAACCAAAACAACCTCCTGACACAAGTTTCAACAGCCCTGAGGTCTCTCCTGTCCTAACCTATCCTGGTGTCAGAGTGAAGGCCTGGGTCTGGGTCAGCACAGCCTGAGGGACCCGGAGGCAGCAGGGACACAAGGGACAGTCCCAGCAGACCCTCCTGCTGCCCTGGAGTTGGAGTCCTGCCTCCAGAGACTGGCGTCAGAGTGACCCCGCTCCAATGTCCATGACAAATGAGGAACACAATGACAGATGTGGCCACGTTAAGAAAACCAGTACTACAAAACTCACCAGTTACAGTTTAAAAAGAATGGTCACAGATGGGGAGAAGCTATTTACATGTATAACTGATAAAACTTACAAAGACAACTATACACCCACAAAAAAGAATCAACCTAATAAGAAAATGGCAAAGACCTGAAACAGGCAGAAACACAAGGGAAGACTAGATTAACCACTCAGTATCACTATTAACTAGTAAATGCAAAACAAAAAACCACTGAATACCAATTCACATTCATTAGTTTGGCAAACTGAAGTCTGGTAATGCCAGGCACTGGCAAAGACGTGGAACAGCAGACACTTCCACATAGCGATCCTTTCTGACTTACAAGGGGGTCATGTCTCGATAAACCCATTAGAGGCTGAAAGTCAAAAAGGCCTTTAATTCACCTAATCTACCAACACCAAAGCTTAGCCGATCTCAAATGTGCACAGAACACTTAAAATAGCCTACGGTTGGGCAAAATCATCTAAGACAAAGCCTATGTTATAATAAAGCATGGAACAGCTCATGTCATCTACTGAACGCTGTACTGAGAGTGAAAACCAGAGCAGTGGTCCGGGTCCAGAACGCTGGGGAGCGTGTGGGTGGTTTACCCCTGCGGGCGTGGGGCTGACCACCACACATCACTAACCCAGAAGTAGAGCAAAGTTCGATTACGGCTTCTACTGAGCACGCATCGCTTCTGCACCACTGTCAAGTCGAGCCGTCTTAAGTCAGGGAGTGTCTGCACCGCTGGTCGCGGTGCAAAATAGTGCCACCTGAATTCTATGAAATAATTCATGAAAACATATCAGTGTCATACAAACTCTTTCAGAAACAAGAAACATGTCCCAGCTCTCCTTTACGAAACTAGCACAACTTTGATATCAAAACCAGACCAGGACATCACAAGGAAAGGTTATAAGCCCAAATTCCTTGTGAACACATTAATGTAACATTTCACGGTAGGTAACAGAATAAAGGAGAAAAGTCCCGTGACCATCTTAGCGCAGTTGGCCCCCTGCACCACGGATGCAGGACCAGTGGACACGGACATAGCTGATGTGAGGGACTTGAGCAGCTGCAGATCTGGGAAGGCACAGGGGTCCGGGGACCAATCCCCTGCGGATACCGAGGGGCAGCTGTGCATGAAGAAAAAACACTAGACAAAATGCTTTCAGCAAACACAGGGACTAAGGGAACAGCCTGAATGTAATAAATGGCACCTACAAAACCCCTACCGTTAACGTGGTCAGGGTAAAACATCCGATCCTTTCTCCCCAAGATGGGAACTACCAGATGTCTGCTCTCATCACTTCTCAACATTTTCCTGGATGTCTCAGCCAGTGCAGAAAGGCAAGAAAAAGAAAGAAAAGGCACAAGGTCTGGAGAGTAAAAACTTAAACTTTCTTCATCTGCAGACAGGATAGTGTGTAAAGAAAATCCTAACCCTGGACTGGACTCCTACATGAATAACATAAGTACTGCTTTTTCAGAGCGAAATGTCAACAGGAGACTGGATGAACTGAGGCATATTTTTTCCAAGTAACAAGTGAGAGGGGTGCTGGAGGGTGGAGGCATCGGATGGATGGCAGGGGGCTGTGGAGGGGGACTGAGGAAGCAGCAGGGGCAGACAGAGGTGCTGTCAACAGCGGAACCGGCCAGCTGCGCTGGCTGGATGGCAGAGGGAAGGATTCCATGGAAAGGGAGAGAGTGATGGAGGAGACAGAGGAAGACGAGGAAGGCGGGGATGAGGGGCGGGCAGAGAGTCCACATGGGGAGGAATGGATCCAGCTCAGAGAGACATGGGGGAGACCAAGCACGCTCGAGCTGCGTCCCCTCCACAGTAGAGATGTCCTCACAGAACGCACGTGCGCAGGCCCAGTGCTGAGGGTACATGTGGCATGGAACCCGGCTGTCCTATATCCACGAATGAAGACGGATCAGAACCATCGTTTTTACAAACCACCGAGTGTTTAGTTTTGGACATACTGGTAAACAAACTCTACTTCCAGAAACTGAGCTGTGCTAATAAGTCAGAGTAAAATCTATGTAGCTAAAAGGCTCGTCTGATACAATGGTCATAACCACAAAACCCTGACTTTCTGTCCCCAGCCCAGAAGTGTCAAGTGTGTATGTTACACAACCCACCCCCCACCCGCGTCACAGCGGCTCCGTCCACCCCTGAACGCCCTACCTTCGCCGTGCGCCCCCTTGGCGTGTGCGTGGAGGCCGAGCGGCGGCCCGGGCTGAGGATGCTGGCTGTAGGCCTGGCCGTACTGGGCGGGCGGCGGCGGTGGCGGCGGGGCCGCCTGCACTGGGTCGTAGCGCTTCTCACCCAACGACCGGTCCGCAGCCT
This sequence comes from Camelus dromedarius, assembly GCF_036321535.1. Lineage (NCBI taxonomy): Eukaryota > Metazoa > Chordata > Mammalia > Artiodactyla > Camelidae > Camelus > Camelus dromedarius. The sequence goes on from NC_087464.1 coordinate 5,091,844, forward strand.
CTGCTTCGGGAGACTTTCCCCTGGGAAAACATGAAGAAAACACCAACCTGAAAACGGATTCATGTTAAGAAATCAATTCCCCATTCTTCCAAGTAGTCCTGAGTTTTTTAAAAAATCGAGAACTTCACAATTTCTTCTTATGGATATTCAAGTGAGTTCAGCCATCCAGTAAGTAGCGCAAGAGATGTAAAGACAGCACGGATATTTAAAGAATATTAGTAGAACATCCAGAAGATGGCAACCAAAGGCAGATGAAACTCTGGGTATACCTGTGATATTTAATAGTGCCGTTTACAAAAAACAGTTAGGGTTGTTAGGTTTAACAAAGTCCTGCCAATATTTTGAAAAATCTTTACTGGCCTCAGTCTTGCTGAGACTGACTTCTGGTCTGTATCCAAGGTGTGGAGCGCTGGTTCGGGCACTCTAAGCACCACAGAGGATGTCACTGGCCAGGGCCTGGCACAATTTTAGTCAAGGGCTGGACAGTACATGTTTTCAGCCCCCTGGGACAGACGGAGTCTGCCATGGCTATTCACTGTCTGCCCAAGAGCAGCCAAAACCAACACTTAAGTGAAAGGGTGTGGCTGCACCCTAGTAACACGAGAAGAAACCGGGTATCTTTAACACGTGCCCTTGGTTTACCAGATCCACTGTTTAATAGTCGCTAGAGTAGCAAATGTTGCTTGATTTTGTCAGGGTCATTTAAATCCACCACACTTTTTTCAGACTGCCAACTGTGAATCTGTGCCACACAAAATTCACATGGAAGGAATCTGCAAAACAGACCCACAACTGCAGTGTGGCCACCGCAGGGCCCCCTAGAGCCCAGCTGCATGGGCCTCCTGCGCACAGACGGGGGTTGGGGGGGGCCCTGGGGTGGGTCAGGGGCTTCTGCCAAGGGGTCTGGTCTGGACTAGCTCATCATCCTGCTTTCGGGCATCCCCACTAGGCATTAGAGGTGATGTTGATGACGCAGCAAGGGACACCCAAGGGCCAGCCTTGCACGAACGCCCGTCTTATGCATGGCGCTGCTTCTCAGGCAGTCAGAGCTAGTGTGAGAGCCAAGAGACGGCCAGCACAGCAGGGAAATGAAGGAGCCTGGTCCATCTGACTATGTTTGCAGCACACAGGACCCAAGCGTCACTGTAAAACACCATCCCAAACTACATCCCCCCACCCCGCAGCACTTGGTCTAGACAGGAAGACCATCCCTGCTGTTGTGGGGCAAGCCAGGGAAAGGGCCGGCCCCCAGGAACATGGAACTGTGCCCTCTCCCCCCACCCTCTGCCTTCCCCCAGTGTTGCACAGACATGAACTGCACTGAGCAGCATTCTGAAGATGTGAGCGCCAGCACTGTCCTAGGAAAGGGCTGGGCACGAGGAACTCCAAGGGAAAACACAGGGGAGTGGTACAGCCTGGCAGCCCATAGGCACGGGCGGAGTGGCAAGGGGAGGGACGCAGGCCTGGGAAACAGGACCATGCACGGGGTCCTTTCCAGGGGTCCCCGTCATCACCAGCGCTACAGCCGAGCCCATGCAGGCTCACAGCCTCATCTGCAAAGCTGCGCTGCTCAACGCCCAGCCTCTAGCCTCTCCCACCCAACAGCGTCACCTGCACACAGAACAACCTCCCATCAACCTTACATTTGATTCTTAAAAAGTTGAAAACCACCAGCCAATTTATTTTGAGTCCTGGAAGTCTCACAGTAGCTGAGTCTTCAGGGGTAGATATTCTGCCCTGAAGAAGACAGCTCTACCTCTGAGCAGAAACATGTGCACAGACCCAGAGGGAGACCGCTTTCCTAGCCCTTCCTAGAACCCCAGAAGCTTCTGATTCGCTTTGGTGATGGTGGGAGTGCTGTCTCCTCACCTCCCTGGTGTCACTCCAGCTCTGCAGACTGTGAAACAGGTGAAACCTGCCTGCTTTCTGGGGCATGTGTCCTGTGCTAAAAGACTCCCCCTTTCTCCAACTCCGACTATTTTTGAGGTGTGTTTTTAAGTGGAACATAAGCATGTGTTATCTGGACGTTAGTAACTTGGTTACTTCTAGGGAAGGCACAGAGCCTACAGCCTCCTTCTGAGTCCTGACTGAGCCCCGGACTCTCCCCTCCAGGCCTCTGGGCAGTCACACCTCCCAGCACAGCACAACTGGGAAGAGGCCTGACCTCATCCTACAGGGGAAGGAAGCACGTCCTCGCATCCGTCCAGTCACTCCTTCTCACTCCCCGTACGCTCACAACAGCAGGCAGTGAACTCAGACCGAGTCCTGAGCGAGTTCACAGATGTTATTATCTACTTCTCTCCGAGACAACGTATCTCCTGAAACCTCTAACCGCAACAAGGGCCCCTCCCTGAGCACGGGAGGAAAAGGAGGGCAGCCCGCACGCCCGGCGCGCACCCGCCAGGATGAGGCGGCGTTCACGACCCCGTCTGCAGGGCACACGTCACAGACACATCATTCAGTCTTTCTGGAAAAACCAATCAACACAAGCCCAAAAAGGCCTTGTCATCCCATCCCCTGGCAAAACTTCCAACTTACTTTTTAGATCTAAATGTATCCTTTTAAGGCCGTATTCTCTCTACCAAGTATGTAAAAGGATAAATAAAATCTGTCTTTAAACTGGACCCTCCCCCGACAGGTCTAGCAGCCTCAGTGAAAGTGGCCGTGAAAGGGCACAGCCTCAGCCTCCCCAAGGCGGCTCCCCAGCTCCAGGGGCCTCTGTGGGGCAGGCCCTCAACACCAGTGTCAGAGTCTGTCTGCTTTTGTATTTCTCATAAACTGCTTTCTTCTGTAGACAAAGAATTAAATGGATGTCAGTGGGAAAAGGTCTTTAAATCTTCTCTTCAAATGATGTCTTAGGAACAAAGTTGTTTTTAAAAATAAGTTTTTAACATTAGAGGTTTTAAAGTGTATTCTAGAAGAGTTTTCTCTCCATAGCAAATGACAAATGCTAAGTTCAGAGAGTCCCGAGCATCTAACTCAGTAAAACCCTCATGCTTTTAAACTCAGAGACAGAAGTGATCTGTGGTGGCTTTGTAATGTCTCAGCTTGGCTGTGCTGAACTCCAGGCCTAGTTATCACTCAAACACTATTGCAGGTCCCAAGGGAAATGATCAAGACAGGCCCTTTGCAAGAGAACCGAGTGGCTTCCGTGAGCTCAGAAACGGCTCCAAACGTCCCCTCCTACCCTGCAGACTTAGGACTTGCTCAGCCAGGCCCCACAACTGCATAAACCAATTCCTCGTGATAAACTCACATCTGTTTTCATTCCTATGGGTTTGTTTTGTGGAAGCAGGAACCCACCTGTGCCCGTGCGGTTTGGCAGCCTACTCTCAGTACCACGTTTTCTGTCACTTGGGGCTCAACTAGGGAGGAAGAACCAGGAGACATGAACCCATGTGACAAAACCCATGAGAGAGAAAAACAATAAAAAACTCAAGAGACCAGTACACAGGAAGGAGCAGCACGGAACAGAGAGGACGGCCGGGAGTCACGGAACGCGGGTTCGGCCCTAGCTTTGACCCCGGCTGAGGTGCTCGCTGGATCTTGGTTTCCACACATCCACCCCTGGACCAGAAATCTCTGATGTCCCTTCAAGCTCAAATAATAAAGGCCAAGTCTTTTCTTGCCTTGGGGGAAAAGCCCAAGTCTTCAGTATCTTCCCTCAAACAACGTCGCTCCCCAGCATACTCCTGCTCTTATATTTGAAAAACAGAAACAAAAGACTGAAGAGAACCAGCACTGGGACTGCCGCACAGAAGGGAGACAGTTTCCTCTCTCCTACCTCAAAACCGTTTGATTTTCACAACTTTTCTAATGCAAAAGCTTTCTGTATCTGACACTAGAGCTTAAGGACAAAAAAGAATTGCATATCCCAGAGCTAGAAAGTACACACACGCTCATCTCGCAGCCCACGGAAACCGCGTCCTACATCCTTAGCCATTCTCCGTCTAAAGACACTGAACTTCGCGTGGTTCACTCCACTTGACGCAATTGAACCTCTGTGTTTCATCTCATTTTTAAAAGGTGAGTCTGAAAGAAAGAACTCACTTGGAAGAGTAACTGGGAAAATGTGGCGGGTTCTGAGTGTGAACGGGCTTGGCAGGCTCCGGGAGGTGGCCGGCAGCAGTGTGCGCGGAAGGCTTGCTCTCAAAGCTCCTTCGATCAAAGTAGGAGAGCTGCTTCCGGTAATACTCCTCGTCCTCCTCGGGGTCGTAGTGATTTGACCGAACAATGTCTTCAGGTGGCTTCATCTGAGGTTTCTGAGGTTCTGGGATCCTGAGAGACAATGAATGATAAATGGAGTAACTTCTTAGACGTTAACTTTACAAAGAAAATGGAACGTGTAAATCTCGCCAGACCTTTCATGGACTGTGACCGTTCAGATCTAGCTGAGCAGTGTGACAGCCAGGGCAGACACCCCAAATCCCACGTCCACACACACCAGACTCAGCAGGCATCCCTCTCTGCTCCCATGAGTTCACTAAACAGGGAGCGCTTCCTGATGTTCCTACAGCAATGTCAGCACCAAGTGAAAACCGAGAGAACCTGCGACCTTTCCACCAGGATCCACAAGCGACCCTTGTATAAGGAGAGAGCTCTACACAGGAGGCATGGGGGAAGAAGTGTGAATTAAGGCACTGTTACGTATGCTCTGCTAGTAAATTCCAGAAAAACTGCATCGGAAATGGATAAACTTATATAGATTTCACACCAAAAAGGGGGGCTAAGCTTTCAGTCATTACAAGTTTGTGTGGAATAGCTCATTTGCTGATGATACTGGCTAAAGGAGACACCACCATAGTTTGTTTTCACGAGAAGCACCAGACATCACTAAAACAAGAGGAAAACGTACACGTCAGACAGTCGTCCCTCTATGACGAGCACAGATGTGGACGGATGGAACAGTAGACAAAGACTATACTCAAACCCACCAGTGGCCTGGCAGCAGTGTGGCCGGGCTGCGGCTCAGCCCAGCGGGCCAGGGCCCCCGGCTCTCCTGGGGGTTAACTCCTGCAGCCTCAGCGCCTCTCCCACGTCTCCCGTGCTCATGGAAGGAAGGCTTATCAGTCTGTCTCCTCACCCTGAACAGTGACAATTTGCATGGCTGAAAGCACTTCTAGAACTAAAAAAATCCTCCAAATGTTAGGGCCTTAAACATTTTGTTTATGTCATTTGCTGGGAAAATATGTTTTCAACAGATGTGTTTATTGAAGAAATAACAGATCTACTGCAGAGGGTGGAAAAAAGCTCTTCACTGTCTCTCTGGAGGAAGTGCCCTGTCACTAGGAGAGCTGATCGACTGTCCCAGGAGAGGCGAGAGCCTCTGCCTTTCCTCTGTCCCTCTCCTCTTTGGGAAGAGGCCTGATCGCCAACTCCAGGGATCCGATCGCTGGTCGGCTCCCTGCCACAGGCACCACATTGCATACCCACCTGTACAGTGTCTTGTCCTGTTCACTGAACTGGCTCTGAGGCGTGGCTTTTGGACCAGTGACGGGAGCACCTGGAGGTTTAGATGCTACCTCTGGAGGCTGCAGAGAAATCAGAAAGACATGCCTCAGGGACAGATCGTGACCCAACAGGCCTGGCTGGACGGGAGCGCCCAGAGTGCTGTCACCACCCGGCCTGCACCCAAGGCAGCAGGACACGGCCACGTGCTTACCTTGAAGCTGGAGGGTTGGGCCTCCTCCTTCTTGCTCTCCACTGACGCGGACCGCCTGTTCTCAAACATCCTCACTCTCGTGAGCACAGACTGCGGCTTCATCGCGGGGTCCTCTTCCTCTTCAGAGAGAACTGGGGGTGGAGGCAGTGGTTTGGTGTTTGCGGGTGGCGCTTCTGGCTTCTGCTGAGGGGCGGGGACCAGGGGTGGGACGACGGCAGCACCGTGGAGGGGCTCGTAGTGGCCCGCTTTGGAGGGAAGCCCTGGCGGCGGGCCTGGCTCGTAGCCCCGTGGGTACTGGTCAAAGTAGGGCTTGGGCTCAGCCGCCCTGGCGCCGGCAGCGGCGGGGTAGGGCTGCGCTTCTGGCCGGTACCGCCCGGGCCCATCGTAGCCGGGGGCCGGCTGCTCCTCCTGCCGCAGGGCGGAGGCCCGGGAGGGCGGCTCGAAGCGGGCTCTGCCCTCGTAGGGCAGTGGGGCCAGCTCCTCAAAGCGCGGGAAGTAGCCGCGTTCGGCGGGTTCTTCAGGGGGCGGCCTGGGGTCAAGGTCCCGCGGGTGCGGGCCGTCAAGGGCGGGCCGAGGCTGGCGCGGCTGCCTGTCATCGTAGTAGGCCCACTGCTCTTCGTAAGCAGGGACACGGTCCTCGTAGCGCAGGCGGGGGTCGTAGCTCCGCGGAAACTGCTCAGTGTAGCTGGAGGACTCGTATCTGTAGGTGGGCGGCTCAGGGTCTCTGCCGGCCTGTTTCTCCACGTATGGGCCTTGGGGCTCATAGCTCAGGTGGGGCTCCCTGTCTGGCCTCTGCCCGGGGGGAGCCACCGCCGGCGCCTTCAGAACAGGGTTCTGTCTCGTCATGTCCTCAGGGTAGGGGTCCTTCCTATACACCTGTAAAGAACACCCACATGTAAGGTCACAGGCTGGTCTCCCATTCTAGTTTACGTTAAGAGCCCAAACTACGCATGAATATGTAAAAATGATTATGTTCTACCATTTATTACCGGGACAGAAAGATTAGTGGAGGAAGCCAGCTTAAGTGAAAGCTCAAAATTTATAATGCAGGTAGGGGCTTTTATGTTTCAGCAAGTACTAAATGAAAAATGAGTTGAAGATAATCATTAAACTTAGAAGAAAATTAATGCACTGAACTGTTGATTTCGCTTGATTTGAACACTGAAAATAAAAATCATAAAGAAAATTTATGGACACCATAATTGACAAAACAAAGTTTACAATGGGTCTGAACTATGCACTAAGCAATTCTAGAGAATGGGGAAAACCAAAAGATAAAAACAATAAAAAATACCAAGTACAAATCCCACATAAAAGGCCTCCGTTTAAATGATCGGTGTACCACTGAAAGCCATGCAAACTACAGAACCGAGATGATCTGTGCTGATTTGAAAGCACGGCGCCGCATGAGCCCAGGGTGAGAGAGCAAAGGAGCACTTAGAGGGCAAAGCAAAAATGATCAGGTGCCAGATGGATGGAGAGCAACGAGTCAGTGCGCGCTGCACACGGGTACCTCTGCTGGGTCTACATGCGGCGACAATGACGGTTCTTGCGCTCTTAGCATTATGTGAGCTGCCTCTGTACTTGGTGCTCTTAAAGGATCGGCTTGTGCTGAGTGAGAGGCGGAGGGAGCAGGGACGGGCCCCTCCAGTCTGACGTGAGCTAGATTTACAGTGTGGTTAACGGCAGAGGCTGATGATGCTGGGTTTGTCTCAGGCGAAAGGTAAGGGCCTGGAGAGGAGGCTTCTGCTTTCTGTGAAGTGTTTAAAATATTTCAAATGTAGTGTTTCTGCTCACTGCTGACTCCCCACTGCCATTTTTGGTGGTTGACAGACATACAGCTCAAGTGTGCTGAACCACACAACTAGGACCTCATGCCCTGAATTTAAGAAAACTTCAGTATACTGCTATGTAAGTGAGCACACAAAGTTTATATTAAGTCCTCGGTATTCTCAAACTGAAATTAAAGGTTAATTCTTAGTCTGGAGAAAGGACAATACATTCTTGAACTCAGTCAGCACATCTTAGAATTTCATAATGCACCTCTACCTACAGAACGTTGAATGCTTGCTGCTTACCTGTTGAGAGGCTGTTTTAAATCCAGGGGAGTCTATTCTATGAACTGGCTGAGGCTGCGCTTGTGGTGAGTAAGGAGGGTAAGTTTGGTTCTCGTGATGCATCCCCGAGGAGTCCTCTCTCACAGGCTCAGAGGACCGTGTGATGGCAGACTCCGGGGGAGTCCCCGCCTCATCGTTAAGAGTTTCATCTAGTTCTTGATCAGTGTAGGCCCCGCCTTCTGTGTCTGTGTCTTCATAGTCAGAGGTGTGTCTACTGTCCGTGCTATACATTGAGTACTCACTACCTGGGGCTGACAGGTAGGACAGACGATCGTCATGCAAATCAAGGTCATCGCTTGTAGCACCGTCCGCCTGGGGCAAATAAAAGTAAATTGACAATTTTATTCAGCAGTTCTTGAAGAGATGGCCTTTATTTCACAAGGGAGATTGAAAAGGACACTTTTCTTGGGAGAAATCACATCTGTTCTTGAAACTTCTGGTGAGCAAAGTCAAGGTGACTGCGCAGGCACACATGCAGACACACAGCATCCTCTGAGACCTGGCGGGCACGGCTGGATGAGGTCGGCCACGATGAATTGGACTCCGGAGCCTAGCCCGGAAGACAAGGAAGGGACCCTGGTGGCACAGGGGTCGGTGGAGCCTGGCTAGTCACAAGCCTGTCGGCCCAGAGCCAGGGAAAGAGGAGAACACTGCCAAACCTGCTCCCGGAGACAGACAAACTGACTGACAGAATAGCGCATGTGAGAATAACCACGAAAATTAACACCACTGCTCAAGCTGAGTAGGAACCAATCACTATCTCTACAGTATAGGAAACAACTAATAAACAAAGCGGTATTTGGGCCAAGAGCCTTTACAAAACACAACAGAAAAGTGTCACCTATGTGCTGGTTGTCTTATTAAATTAAGAATTTTTAAAAAGTATTTTTGACAGATGTAGCATCCAGTGGATGGGAGAAGTGCAGTTAGGACTGTCTTTCACAATGAATTAAGAGCTGAGGTAGCTTTCAGTCGGCACTGACCACCTTCTGAGTTGATCAGAAAGAAAATGAGCAGCATTTGAGGGGAAGAGACCACAGAGCTGCAGTCAACAGCTGTCACTGGACACAAACCTGAAACTCGTGCCTGGACTGGATTAAACAAAAGAGTCCCCGAAGACCCTGCCCGGACCCTGGGCCAGAAGGCACGAGAGCTTAAGGACAAACACAAGGTTCAAGGTGCCTGAACCGAGCGCCTCGCTTGCTCTTTAAAGAGCCCACCCCTGAGCACAGCCTCCTGGGTGGGACGGACCGGCCTCCCGGATGGGAAGGAGTGGCTTCCCGGGGATTCTGGCTTCCAGTGGAGCCACCTGCAGGTTGGGACACCGAGAATCCCGGGGCTCTGTTCTGTGTTATGGCAAAGTCTCCTGCTGAAACCTCAACGGCTTCTACGCTGATCTTTAACTATAATCCAGTAGCCAGCCAGGGAAACACTGAAGGCCTTGGGGAGGAATAACCTGGAACTCACGACTACGGAGCCTTTGCAAAAGTGCGAGCTGTGGAAGTGAGCGAGAACCAGGGTTGCTTAGAACCAGGAATGACGAATGCCTGCATGTTAAGAAAGCCTCAGGATGGCTGTTCTTGGTTTGGTAGGCAGCATACAAGGCTGTATCAGATGCTGCAAAAGGAACTCTTCCTAGCAACTCGATCCCAAGTACTTAGCTCAGGGAAGTCAATGTGAAATGAAGTGGTTTTACTTTAAGAATCTATCTGGATAAAATAAATCTGAATGGAAGGAGCGGGCATAAATCAAACTTGATTTAAATTGGAGTAACTTTTTCTGATTTAAACAAGTTCATCAATCTATTCTAATAGTAAATGACCTATTAATAAAATTAATTAAAATGACGTATTAAAATTAATTTAAATGACCTATTTTCCTTACATAGAAAGTTGGGAGAATTAGACCTTTATTTTAAAATCCAAGCAAAGAAAGGAAGCACACAATATCACGAGGAAAAATCATAGAAAATTAAGTTTTGTGGATTAAAAAAAAAACTCTCAGATAAGTAGAAAGGTACACTTTGTACATTCATAAACTAGTATTATTTCAAGAATCACCAGTGAAAGCTCTTAACATTCCACCTGTTAAAGGCTGCTACCAGAATTGTGTTTTATAGAAGATGAGTACGGACAGGACTGTAATCCTTGTCAATCAAATGCCATGAAACTGAGAATCAGGAACAGTGTGTGGGTGTACGATGGTGTGTCGGTCTACCCCACCAGGACTTGTGTACCACGTGTCCCAGCTGACACGTCAGGTATGCTAGTGGTCTGATGAGCTCACATGCAGCAGCCACCCCCAGCACGGCTGTGACGTGCAACGGCGGGGGACAGTGGTCACCAGCCCTCAAGGTCAGCACTGTCACCCTGCCCCAGGTGGGGGGCGCGCGTGGCCTGCTAAGGGCACGGAGCATGCACTGCGCAGCCCTGCAGCCACAGCCAGGCAGAAGGGAAGACGGGCCATGCGGGGGCAAAACACAACAAAAATCCAGCTCACAAGGAGACAGAAAAAGCAAAGTAAAAACACACAGATGTTCTCCACCTTGCCTAGACTTTACAGTGATCTGTAAGGTAAACGACATGAAAAACGAAAGATTCTTTCCACTGTATACTTTGAGAAAATTAACTCTCCCAACAAAACAGGCAGGCTTTTCCCACCAAGGACTGCTACAAAACCAGAAAGGCTGACAACACAAAGTAGTCCTTTTGAAGCTGGCCATTTGGATGGATATAAAGTCAAAGTTCAAAGCCAAAAGGACATGCTGTGTTGTCTAACATTTTCAGTATGTTGTAAGAACGTTTACGGGGGCTTAGGTAGGGCTCAGAGAAATGTCTGCTACTTCACCGCAGGCAGGGCCTGCGCTGAGCTGGGGGGACCACGCTGCTCAAGGGGAGACAGTCTGTGGTCCAGTCTCCCCACCCATCACTGCCTTCAGAGAGCCTGTTCCTCCGGGCAAGTCCTGAGTCCCCTGTGCTGAGGACAGCACTCTGGGGACCACACATCGAGCCCACCCAACTCCCCTCGTTTTCTGAGAGAATACCACTCAAATGGGAATTCCGTGGGGAGGGAAATTTCAGAATCGCTTATTATCAAAAACAACATTCAAAACCCTACACACAGATTATAAAAACCTAAAAGCTAACTCCCAAAAGGACTCTCTGTGTGTTCATCCAATTAGAAAACAATGGAGACTCCAAGGCATCTCTGACAAGTTACATAATTTATTGAAAGGAAATGGCTCACCTTCCCCTCTGAAACCCACACCAACTGGTTCTGCTGCTGCTGAATCGCTTCTTTCAATGCTCCGTACCAGCCGTCATTCATGGAGTTTAAGTTAATTGTAGCTGAAAAACAGAGCAGCATTGTGGCGTGGTTAGAACCGTCCATCCAACCTGCCTAGCGGTCAATCACCTTTACTGAGTTATCTGAAAGATGGTCCTGGAGGGTAGACACACCCTTTGGAATGTCCACTTTGGCCCTGGACATTTCTTCTCATCAACAGCAGCTGCTAAAACAATAACCACTCCAGGCAAAGGTCATGTCAGTTTTAATATCTGGACCACACAGCATCTCTGTCTACAGGCTGTTGCACAGATACTTCAAGCTGAAAGAAAGCCTTTGACACACTCACTTGTGAAAAGATGGTGATTGTTTTTACGAAGTTTATGAGACCGCTCATACAACTTCCGGGCACTCTTGCGTGATTCAGGACACAACCTCATCCGCATCGTCTTCACACCCTGCTTGGAGTCAGGGTTGAGGAACACCACAATCGGATACCACTGGGCGTAGTTCAGACGATCAACCGCATTCGGTGTCACATCTAATAAAGCATGTTTGTCCTGGAGACACAAACAAGAAAACAAACAAGGGGACGAGACACAGCTAACTCAGGAGCACCACCTTCAGAAAGTCACATCCAAGACTGTGTTCCCACAGTGACGGACCTTTAACTATGCTCTGAGATGTCTCAGGGGCACATGTCAGGAAAATGTGTACATAGAAGTTAACTCAATATAATTTCCAGCCCAATTAAAACAAAAGAAAATTCAGCCAGCTCGCTTTTAAGACAGCCTCAATCCTTGCAAGCTGACAGTGAAAGTAAGTGTAACAACTTAACGTTCCTGACGTGACCTTGTGAATAAGAACACGTTCCCCATCGAGTACACATCAAAGTGCAACCTGAGCGGGAGTGAAGCGGTATCAGCAGTCTTACTACAGCTGAACACTGCAGACTGTTTTGTGGTGATGAAGGATCACCCTCTAAGGCTTGCGATACTAGTCCCTTGAAAATGATTATTATAATTATACTCTTTCAGTAAGGGCTTAACTTTCTTATGGTTATACCGGTAATAATTTTAGAAAAACTATCTTCTACTTTCAATTTAACCAAACCCCATCCCACTGAGAAACAAAACACTCACAGCTTACAATGAAACAGGTCAGTTTTCAATCACTTACTTGATCTATTATTTGCTTTATTGTATGAAGGCGAATGATACCAGAGCTGCGCTGGTCAGTTCCAGCATCGCGGGGTTCACTTTCTATTCAGGATGCCGGGACAAAAACAAAACATCAGTTTCCATGGTTAGATCAATGCTGAACCACGAGGCACTAACAATATGCTGGGCCCGTGATGCTGAGCTGTGGGGCCGCCATGGACCCCAGGGCCTGTTTAGCAGCACCTCTGGCCTCCATCCAGCAGAGGTCAGCAGCCGCCCCCACCTCCCTTTTGCTCGCTCCCATTTTGATGAAAACATCCCCTACGGGTCAGAATCGCTGGGTGTCACCACTGGGTGAGACCACCTGGGACTAGAGGGAGGGGAGTGAGGCACCTGCCTCAGGTGCAAAATGTAATGGGGTCCCCAAAACCTCAGCAGTTAAGGAATACTTCGATGAAGTATGTTCAAAAAAATCAAAATCAGCAATTCACAAAGAACAACATGTTAAATAGAATCAGAACCAAAATTTTAAACAGAAACAGTAAGTGGAACTTGAGTAAGTTACTGAAGACTCACTCGGTCAAGAGAAACTGTCAACTATGGCATTTTGCTCAACTGAAAATGAGGTTAAAAAGAAGTGGATTTAAAAAATAATACTGATGAACTTGCTACTATTAAAGCCAGGAAAGGAAATTGTAAACTGTGTGTTTGGTCTAGGTAACGTATTTAAACTTTAAAAATGTGACTTTTAATATTTTTCAGAAATTTTCCAACTGTTTTAATGTTTTGGAAAAAAACAGCCGTTAAAAAAACATAAGAACATGTATTCAGGGATATCCATTTTTTCTTTTGCTCCCATACGGCTGGGCTAGGCGTCACTGTAAACCTCTCAGTGGCACCCCACCCGGACCTAAGGGCCGGCCCCCGACTCACCACAGCAACAACACTCAGCAGACTGGGAGGAGTTCTGGGCTAGAGACCAAGAGGAGGGGACCTGGGAGCAGAGAAGGCTGTGACCCTGTAACTGCAAGACAACCTGCGACTTCCTGCTGGCTCCCTGTCCCTCCATCCTGGTGTGTAACATGCCAAAGGTTGCTGAGGCTGATCTCTAACCATGGATCTCAGGGGTCTAACTGCCATGAAGCGTTTCACTAAAGAGGCACAGCAATGTTTGTGTGCTGGTCACAAGGAAATCTAGAAAGGAAGGTTCGAGCTCTGTCTGTTTCAGATCAGACAAAGGCAGAGATTTGCAAGACAAAAGTCATACCGAGTGACTCAGTGAATGATCTGAGAATGAGACAATCATGAGATAAAGCAGGGCAAAATGTCAAATCTGGTGGACACAGCAACACACGAGAGGGATCGACTGGGAGTTTTGGTTGGAGAAAATGGAACTAGATCCTAAACCCGCAACAGAAGTCACACATCGTAGCCAGAAAACTCATGTCCCATGTTCCTTCCTTCCTGTCTCTGGGAATTGTGTATAACAAGATCATCCTAAATATGGAAAAGCTCTATATATTCTCGACTATTTAAATTCTCTGGGAAATAAGGCAATGTACACACAAGCAAACAAAATATGGACAGGCTTCTGCATTCTTTGTTTCAGTAAAACAAATTTGAAACAAACTATACAAACAACTGAAGGCCAACCAACCACAAGCTGAATGTAGAATAAAATGACGACACAATGTCTATTAAGAAGGAAAATGGGGTATGAACTTTTCTAATCAGTGTAATAAAACTTCACAGAAGTATGTTTACAAAGGGTGGAGAAAACACAGCAGGTAAAACGTAGGGTGATGATATTTTCTCACTTTTCAAAATACAGAATGAAATTTTTCTAATTAGAAAAAAAAAGCTTACAGTTCTATAGATAACTTAAAGCAAGCCGAAGTGGTCATAACTATGTCTGCATATTTAAACTACCACAGTAGCTAAATTAGTGGGAGAATCTGCAAGCAAAGTCCATAAGGCACTGAAAGCACCACGCCCTCAGGACTCACACTTCACACTAACTCACTGAAGGTGTCTGCGGTGCCTGAGCGTGAGTCATGCTTCTATTTCTCTTTTATACACTGGAGCATTTCTGTTCACTTCATGACTGAAAGCCCTGGACTGGAGCAGGAAGAGCTGGGGTCGAAGCCAAGTACACGGCTCACTGGCTGGGAGTCGCCGGGACTGACCACGACGAGGGTCCCAGTACCAGCAGCCAAAGGCTCAGCAGTGACACTCTAACACCTGCCCCGTGTGATGCCGTCAGGATCAACCAGACTGTGCGCTAAGCGGTTTTCTTATGAAACCCAGAGACTCGTAAGTGGTAATGCTTCTCCTTATTAGAGAAAAGTGGCAGAGCCAGGGTGTAGCCACTCAGGTTTCCCTCCAAATTAAATTTTCACTTGCGAAAAGCTTTACTTCTATTCAGTGAGTGGATCAGACCCATCCTTTAGAGCAGTAACTAGTAAACTATGCCCTCAACTTCATCTCAAGTCAGTACTGAGGATACTTACTCGCGATCTGATAAATCTCTGGCTCTTCTCTTGCCAGCTTTTCTCTGGCCACATCAGCTATTGGTCCAAAGATGGTCACAGGCCTCAGGAACCCAGCTGGGGAGACATTCAAATGAAAACCAGCATAGTTCACACTTTCTCTTTCTTAAGGCATATTGACATCAAAAGGTGTTAGGTTGGTCTGTAGAAAATAAACCACCTTCTCGAAGAACGACTCTTTCATACGCTGGAAACTTGGTCTGAACTGGCTGGGCTGACAAATCTTCTCTGCTCTTTCGAAGATTTCTCTTGGAGCTACGAAGGCCTCGGAACCTCCAGAAGTCAGCTCGGTCTCCGCCTGCTGTTTTTGGAAGTGTGTACTGTACACTGGCCAACTGTTCAGCTCTGGACAAGAAAAGATAAAAATAAATAAGGGTATTTTAAAAACAAAACAAAAACTTCCAATGGAACGAAATGTCAAAACACTAGACAGAACTTCATTCAGCTGAAATCTTAATGGTTAAGGAGTTTGTACAATGACATCAGTTACAGATACGGCAAACAACAAAAACTGATTTTTGGCATTACCAAAATTTCCCAGTGGTACTGAAATCTTGTCATCGTTTACTTAATTTTTTCTGAGAGGTATCCAAACATTCTTACCTGTTCTTATTAGGGATGATGCCTCGTTCGACCTCCTTATGATTTTTGCCAATTCGAATAGCAAGCCAAGAGCCCAGTTTCCCATTGTACAAGGTATCCACAACACGGAACACCTCTCCTTTGTTAAAACTAAGTCCATAGGGAGATTCCTTTTCATATTCAAAGTGGGTTCGAATATAGAAAGAATCTCCTACATCTGATTCTACGATGCGACGATAAACTACAAAGAATCAAAACAAAACCAGTGTCAGTGACTAGTGGGATAAGAAATTAACCTGAAGAAAATCCATTATGTGAAGATGCTGCTGATAATATTAACAAGAACAAGAACAACGGTACAACCAACGCTGACTGCTCACTGATTACTCAAGTGCTCTCCCATGTGTGTCGAGTCATCTCACAGAATGCGACACTCAGCATGTCCATCCTGCAGAGGAGGGAAGTGATGCGGACACAGATGAAGCCACATGTCCAGAACCACACGTGCTTCCCATTTAAATCCTTAAACTTAATGTGGCTGCAAACTTTACAGAAGGCCCCGTTTTTCCAAACAAGCGGCTCTCAGATGAGGGCGACTCTGCCCCCCCACGGGAGGGCTGCACTACCTGGAGGCATCTTTGCTGGCTGCAACGGCGTGTGTTGGGAGGAGGGTGTGTGTGCTACTGACACCTGGTGAGCAGAGGCCAGAGGTGCCTTTAAACATCCTGAAATACATGCGACAGCCTTTACAACACAGAGTTCTTTGGTTCAAAACATCAATAGTGCCAAGTGTGAGAAACCCTGTTCTAAATGAAGTGTATCTGCCTTATCACAGAGAAAATGAGGCACTCTCCTGAGTTAACCTAACAAACACCAGAGTATACTGCTTAGAAAACACCAGCACAGAATTCAGAAGCTGCCCATTTACAGTTTTGTGTGGACCAGTACAGGATGCTTCCGTGCCTTGTAGAAGGGTTGATGGCATTCCACTTTGACGAGAACGCCAGAAAAGGGGTGGTCCCATTACTGCTCTGTGCTAAGGAGCACAGTGTAAGACAAATGACAAAATAAACAAACTCCCTCTGAGATGAACAAATTCATTTATCACTCAACTTTGAGTGATTTATTGAAAACACTGAAATCAGAATTCCTCTGTAAGTCCTCAAACATCCCCAGGTTTATTTTCTCAGGTTTCTGACAGTATCTCACCATCCTTCTTTTTCTGAGCCAGTATGGTCACTTCTTCTCCTTTTGGGAGGTCAAGGAGGAAAAGGACGGCTTCTTCTCTTATGATATTTGTGAAGTCTACATTGTTTACCTGTTAAAATACATTTCACAGATCACTCTTGGCCATATTTTCAGATTATAAAAAGACTGGTCTATACAGGAAACAAATAGTCACAGAGTTTACCCAATTTGAAAATACCACATCTACAAAGGTGAAAGTTTTTATTTTACTTTGGAGAAAAGAATATACTCTAATTTAAAATAAGCAGAAACCAAGTAAGTAGAGTGAATGAAGGTGTAAATTCATTGAAAGAGTAGTCACAATGCATCCTGACATTAGAGATCGTGCAAGGTAAAACTTTAGACCAAAAAAGACAATTTCTAATTCCAATTATTTATTATAATTGTAAAATCTCCAGATCTAAATTCTTAAATTATAAGTTCTGTGGATGTACAATAGAGCCCTACATTTTCCTAGTCTCTGAAAAAGAAATCAAAAGAAAGTGAGAAATGGAAAATAAAAAGAAATGGCGCGCACACTGTGCCATCCCTGTCAGGGCATCGGTACGAGGCAGGCTCCGCGTCTGCCAAGTCAGTATTTACACGAGATGCTCCTAAGTACCAAAATGTACTCATCACAGTATCATCAGTGACTGAGTGCGGGGTTTCTTCTTTTTATCTCTGGAGAGTTTCCACATTAAAAAAATTTCAACATGGATTGCATTTATGTTACAAAACAAAAATAAACTATTAAGAAATATGGCTCAGATGACATGTGCCCTGATTATATCAAGCAGGATATAAGGTGGGTGAGAGAACAGGTCTGTTTAAGTACATATGCTGTGTCAATCTGAGGACCACCAAGAAGAACCACAGCACAGTGTCAGGTGGGAATCAGTCCGACACGCTGGCCCACTGGGTCCGAGGGGAAGGAGCAGGGTGAAGAGGCCCCAGGCAGCCGCCGCGGGAGCTCATAAAGCTCACAGGGAGAAGGTTCTGATGTGGGCTGCTGCCCTGAGTGCCCAAGCCCAAGACGGGGGCTGTGCAGCAAGAGAGAAGAGGGGCCCGCAGACATCTCCCAGGTTTTAGGAAAAATGATTAAAGAAGACAGGAAAAGAATCAAAAAGATCAGAGGAGGAACAGAATGGCAGCGTGATGGAATCAAAGGAAGAAAGCACTTTGAAAGGGATCCCGTGAGGGCAACACCAGCAAGCACTGGAGGAGGATGCGGGCTGAAGGGGAGGTGCGCTCAGCGACGCGCACACGGTGGTGTGTGGAAGCCGGCTGACTGCACCGCTTCACGACATGAAGACTTAGAAGAAAGCGGGGAGGGGCCCCACCACACCTCCTTCAACACGCGCAACAGCAACAGTAGAGGAACAGGACAGTGGAAGTCAGACGAAGAAGCAGAGGACAGGCAGAGAGAAACCATGACCAGAGTGGCAAAATTCTGGAGGAGGAGAATGAACTTGGAGGCAGGCATGAGGCAGCCGGATGCAGAGGAGACCAGAGCAGGGGCAACGATGATGACGCGGGGGGCAGGGGTGGGAGCTCATACCTGACACACCTCACCTTCTTGATAAGGTGGGACAGAGTGTATGTATCTGGCGGGAAGGGTGGATATTTCAGAAAGAGAAGACATAAATAAAGATGGTACTATGTTACCAGGCAACACCGCTGATGGAAAACAAACAACTGAAAGAAAAAGAGGCCCCTGGTAGACTGCACCTAGCCGGGATTCCCTGACTCCCGCGGCTGGCCCTACCTCTGGTGGGGCCTGCAGCATGCGCACCCCACCTCCTCGGCCTCCAGCCCTGACCGCAGCAGGGTCGGGGGAGAAGGCCCCACGGGGCTCCACGGGCTCCTGGCAAAGGCAGGAGCAGGAAGTGACAAGTTGAGCGCAACTATGCCTGATGGATTTCTTAAATGGAATGTCTAGCGGGCTCCAGACACTGCAGCGCCCATTGTAAATAGTAGGTTTGCTGTGTGTGATGCCTTTTTCTAGAGCTCTAAGTCCTTTTGAACCCACAGAAGTTGACACTCTGACGTACCCTGAGAATTTGATCACCCTCTTCTAAGCCTTCTTTGGCCGCAGGGCTATCTTCAAGAACGCCAGCTACAAATATTCCAACATCGTTTCCACCAGCCAGCCGCAAGCCCACACTGTCTCCTTTTCTGAACTTTACTAATTTCATGCTGGGCCTGTTAACAAATATTTCATTTGAAGCAGTTAAGAGAAGCCTGAAAAGTTACAGCAACTGATACAATGAAAATCACATTTAGAATAAAATAAAGGACCATCATCTTGGAAATTTTCCCCATACCACTAATTTACTGAATAAAATTTAGTGGTAGAATTCCAAATCAGATTTAATTGCACTTTCTTTTAATTTTTGATAAAGTAAGTTTTAAAATATCCAAATTTAATATGTAAGTACTGTTTTACATAATAATTTATAAAATTACTTCATAAAAACAATGTTTTCCCAGCTGTCGGTCTTGGATATATGTGGTACATTCCCAATGGCTGAAAAATCTTCCATCTTCCCAGCCCAATGCATACTGTATCATCTCTATGGAGACACAATGTTGTATAAAGGTAGAAATTAAACCATAAATCGACAAATTTTCCTAATACCAGGGCGCCAAAATCAGGCTTTCAGTACTGTGACCTCTGTATCCAACAGAGAGTGGTTTTGAAACTTTGCAGTTGAGGGACTCGTTCAGTAGCTCACACAGATCACCTACTCTGCAGCCCTTTTGAATTCTAAATGAAAAGCATGATCATTCAGCCCTTTAGGATTAGCCCCATGCCTAATCTCTGCCCCCTTCTTGTTGACAGAGAATGGAAACGAATTAATGCAGGCACTTTCCTCTATCATCAGTGCACTGTCAACACCTGGGGCACTCCTGAAATAAATGCTGAAGAATGGCTAGACAGAAACAGATCATCACCCTTTAGGGTAAGTGATTACAAATTATACACATCATTACAAATTACCCTTCTAGGTTTCCAAAACCATCCCACATTCCTAGCCAGGAAGACACATAATTCTTGTACCTATTCTGACATGAAGTGTAGAAAAAGTCTTTTTAATCTTAATTTACTAAGTAACAATGAGCAAATAATCAGAAACTAACAGAAACTTAAAAACACAAACCAAATGAATGAATTGAGAAAAGACGTATCTCGTCCTTTAAAATCAACTAAAGATTACCTTAGTTTTTAGAACTTAAAATGAATTCACATTTGATCTGGTTTCCTCATCTGGAACTAACATTAGCTGGACATAACCTAAGAACTTGCAGGTTAGAGAGGTCACACTGTCCGGGCTGGCGGTGGCCCTGGTCCCCCAGTCTATTTCCCAGCTTTCTTACAGAGGATGAGCCTTGGCTGTGACGGTACCCTGCTCTTCTGCCTGCGTCAAGAGCCGTCTCACAGATGCCTCTCCCAAATCAACCCGTACAGACAGCTCTTTCAGACATTTTCTTAAAGTCCTAAGGCTCCAGGTCCCTGGAAGTCTTTCTCTAACACAGACCAATCCAGTGGGCCTCAAAAAGTAAAAATAGTTGGTTGTAGTCTCTACAATCCATTAGTAAGATGTGGGTTTTTAAAGCCACTGTTTGTGGACAGCTTTAGGCACAATCTCATGATCATGTGCCCGAGATGCCTGCTATCTTAGACTGCCCTGCGTTACATCAGCTACATGCAGTAGCAAAAGTAGACTAACTGCTTCTGCCTCATGTCCACTTACTGAATCCGGATGAATAACCAGGCCTTTCCTGGCTCAGCTACAAATCCTGCCCACATCCCCAGTCCCGTTTGCTATCTGCTCTTCAGGGCTCTCTCAGGGAAATAGGTCTCTGGAATCTAATCATAAAAGTTTCCTGAGACCGTAAAAAATCAGGAAAGCTCTCAGACGATTCTTAAGAAGGAAAAAGAAGTGGACAACCCCTCACAATTGATGAAATTGTGAATTATCAGTTACCTAATTTTAAAAATGTACAATTTAAACTTGTGATACCCACCAGTTTCAGGAGCTATTTCTCTTTACCAAGTTGGGTCTTAATGCTAACAACCTAATTTACTTTAGCAGAGAAAACAGATGAAAGCAGGGGTCTAGACAGAACCCACTTTAGGAAATTTGGGGATTTTCCATTACTCATGTCATGTCCCTTTCACCACAAAGGCAACAAAAAACTAATCTGATGATCATGATGGTTTGAAATCTGGTTACAAAATTTACATCTCAATCCGACTACGTATATAAAACATGTAGCAGTAAAAGATGCGGAACATCAGCCCTTATTTCTGAGTTGCTAGCTAGTCTAGGACAGGTTCTCGACCAGGTGATTTTGCCTGCAGGAAACACTGGCAGTGTCTGGAGATATGTTTACTTATCTCAACTGTGTGTGTGTGGATGTGTATGTGTGCGTGTACCTGGGTGCTACTGGCAGCTAGTGGCCAGGGATGCTGTTAAACATATGCCACAGTGTAATTAGGACAGTCCACCATGATAATCAATTATCTGTCCCCAAATGTCGTGCTGAGATGGACACACTGATTTTTTTTTTTAATGCTAGGGATTTAGACTGCCTGTGAAAATTCTGATATTTAAATAAAAAATAATTTTTTATCTGTAATTCCTGACCTAAAAACTACAGAAAACAGTGGTAAGAAAGAAGTAAACATCCAGAAGTTTCCTTTATGTTCTCTAATCTCTGATTATATCATGTAAATAATTTTAAAAACCTAAACAAATCATCAAATAGTATACACTATTTTTAAAAGTACATGTAATACGGCTCACAACTGAGCTCTCACTTTGAATAATGCTGAGTAATGGGCAGAGAAGACAGCACAAGTCAGAATCACATACCGAAGGATCCCGTCTTCGTGAGTTGAATTGGGCAGGACACCATCAGACGGACTGACAGGCAAATCCACGTCTGGTTGTCCAACTTGGGCATACACTGGCTTTGGTTCTAAAAGAAAATAAAATTTAAATTGTGTACGAATCACTTTAAAAAATGGAATAACAATGCAAGCTACCACTGAAATAACAGAGTCTGCAAAATACAGCAAAAATCTAGTTCAGAGCTCCTGCTCAGGACCACGTATACTATGTATGGAGGACATATACACATATACATTAGTTTCCAGCTGCAAATTCTGATGTCCTTACAACAAGTCTGCAAGTTACATGGTCCCCTGCACTTTTCACAGCTCCAGCTGTTAGGGTTTGAACAATCCATTTTCTAGGGAAGAATAACAGAAGAGGAAGAATACAGGAACAGAGAATCTTCTTAAGACTGTCCAAGTAGCCTTCTCTTTTCACTGTGGTAAAGTTTATTTCTAAACATCCACGGCCGGCCACCAGTCAGAGCAGAAAGAGGTTCCAAGGGGAGGACCTGAGAGACGTTAGAACCCAAATCTCCAGGCCCATCCAGCACCTGGATCTCAGAACCCTGAAGAGCCTCACGGGAGGTCTCACATACAGCTCTACAGTTATCCTTCATAAGGCATTTCTGAAGACACTTTCAACAGGTAAAGTTTCTTGAGTCAATCTCACATGTCCCTTTAATGAGCACTGCTAGAAAACACCCCACTCACTGTAAACTGCTGTTAACCACAAATAACTGCTATCCAGAACATTTTTAAAATTCACAAAAATCTACCGACCTATGCCCACCTCCACCCATAAAAAAGGCACTGGAAGTCACAGACAACGAAGTTCACGTGTGGGCGGTCAGCACAGCAGCGGCATCTCTATGCCGTCTGTAAATCCCGACGGGCAGTCTGCACCTAGGTCCCTCCTGGGCTTACCTGGGAGAGCGGGGGCTTGCTTCTCACTCCTCTCAACTAGAACTTCATCCGCCGCCGCAGCTGTATGATCATCCACGTGCTTCACAGGAGTCGAGACAGCCCCAGGTTTAGAAATTCTCTCTTCCTCTCTGCTCCGGAGACTATATGCCAGTATAATAAAATATTCTGAGTGAAAAATCATTCGTAAACCGCACAAGAACAGCCCAGACAACCTCAAAAAAGAATGACAGGAAATGTGCTGTAACAGGTATTAAAATACTGTAAAAACCTAATAATTAAAACTAGAGCAGAAACAGACAGGCAGATCGATTTAACAAAACAGAAAATGGAGAAATTTATCTGTAGCACTACAGCTTACTATGGAAGCAGCAGTCCAAAACTGCTAGAAAAGAACACACTGTTTAATAAACAGTGTTAGGACAACTGTCCACAAATTAAGAAAAATTAGACCTCTATGCATATCAATGACATAAATATAAATCAATTTCAGATGGGATAAAGTCCTAAATATAAAATTTTATCACTGAAAATAGAGGACTTTCAAAGTAAGATTCATGACATGAAAGCCATAATATATCCAAAGTGAATACATAAAAAGTTAAAAAGCATGCAATTAGGAAAAAATGTCTTAGGTTTAACCAAACGAAAAAAAATTTTTTAGTTCAAACAACTAAATATTAGCAATCTGACCTAGTATATGTAGTAAGAGTTCACTATGAAGACTATATTCTGATCTAACAATACACATTAAGAATCTGACATTTAGAATACATAAGCAACTACATAAACATCAGTTTAAAAGAGACAATTCAAGGGAAAAAAAGAATAAATACTAGGAAGAGGCAATTCACCAAAAAGGATACACAAAAAGACAATAATCTTGAAAACATATTCAACCTTTTGAATAACTAGGGAAACACAAATACAGACAACTAGAAATCATCTTATTACTCGTGAGAATTTTGAAATGATAACATTAACTGTAAGGAAGGACATGGAGAAATAGACATTCTGGATGGTAAAAATAATTGTAAAAATGAAAAATGACTGTACAACTACTTGAGGGAAAAATGAGAATTATTTATCAATACACAAAAAAATGCAAGTATGCAACAGCCTGCAATCCCATTCTTGAGTTTATTCTAGAGAAACAGATATGCGTCCAAGAAGACATTTATAAGAATAGTTACTCTGAGCTCAGTTCTAATACCAATAAACAAAACAATTAAAACTAAATGTCCATCAAGTTCCCCAGAAAAATACAAATTATAAAAGTTGAACCAAGACAATATATATAGTTTTTTAAAAAGGCCAATAAATGTGCCTCACATAAAAAGATAAGTTAAGATCTGCCATCTAAAAAGCTATCAGGTTTACATGGTTTTAGTGACAGAGTTCTTTCAACTCTGAAAACCAAATAATTTGTTTATTCAATTATCCTAGACCACAGAAAAATACAGAAAGCTCTCTAATTCAATTATTAAAACATTTTTATTATAGAAAATTCCAAATATACATAGTAATACAGAAAACAGTATCAAAAATCTTGTGTACCTATCCTTAAAAACTTCCAACATTCTGCTGATCAGAAATTCAATCTGAGTGGCTGGATAAGAAGTAGTGGTATATTTATACAATGGAATACTACTTTGCCATAAAAAAGAATAAAATAATGCCATTTGCAGCAACATGGATAGACCTAGAGATCGTCATTCTAAGTGAAGTAAGCCAGAAAGAGAAAGAAAAATACCGTATGATATCACTCATATGTGGTGTCTAAAAACCAAAAAGGGGGAGGGAACACTGAACTCATCTACAAAATAGAAACAGACTTGCAGACTTAGTAAACAACCTTATGGTTACAGGGGAAAGGGAGTGGTGGGAAGGGGTAAATTTAGGAGTTTGAGATTTGCAAATGTTAGCCACAATATATAAAAATAGATTTTAAAAAGTTTCTTTTGCATAGACGGGGAACTGTGTTCGATATCTTGTGATAGCCTTTAACGAAAAAAAAATATGAAAGCAAGTGTATGTATGTGTGTGTGTGACTGGGATATTGTGCTGTACACCGGAGATAGATACATTATAATTGACTATACTTCAATAAAAAAAAAAAAAAAGAAATTCAATGTGAGGATAACAGAATCTTAGCACTCAAACCTTGACAATTAACAGTACGAAAGAGAAAACAAAAGCTATTTCAAAATATGAATGGGGAAAAATTCTAAATAAAATATTAGCTAAGCTGTTAGCACTGCATTAAAGGGTCATTATACAATGGCTACAGCAGCGCTATTTCAAGAGTGCAAGAGCAGTTCAACACTAGAAATCTATCACATAATTATATCCAAATGTTACAGAAAAAAATGTTAATATTGGTCAAACAGGCATGTGAAAACATTCAAGAGCCATTCCTAATAAAATCCATAAATAAAGCAAAGACACAGGAAATACAGTTAGTAATGAGGCTATTTTCGAAACCAAAAGCTAATACCATATTAAATAGCAAAATGCTGAATGTGTTTACTCTAAAATCAGTAACAACACAATGATACCTGCCAACAGTACTGTTATTAACCACTATTTTGAAGACTCAGATGATACAATCATGAGGTAATGCACCTGAAATATTGGGGGAAACTTTAGTGAGTATAAAAGAATCCCAAAAAATTATCTGAATTAAGAGAATTTTAATTACCTTAAAATTCAACAGATTTTTTTTTCAATATCCTCAACTATCAGGTAGAAATGAAAAGGAAAAAATATGCCAATAACAACATCATTAAAAACTGTAAATCTATACAATCTTAGACTGGGGGAGATCCGCCTAAATAAGCAAGATAAAAATTCAGAAGCCATGGAAGAAAGATGAACATAATTCACTAGACTAAAAATGTTTAATTGCACAGGAAAAGGTATTATGAAGACTTATTTGCAACATGCCCATCAAAAGAGCTATTACCAACTGATGAAAAATTGAAAAAAAAAAAAAAAAAAAAAAAGCCAGCCCAATAGAAAAACGAGTAACAGAAATGAATCAGGAAATTTACTGAGGAAGAAATCCAATGGTCAGTGATATCATAGAAAGATATTAGTTCCACTACTAGTCAGGAAACTTGTCAATTTAAAGTAAAGCGTTACTGTTTTGTAACCATCAGATTGGTAAACATGGAATTCTGAGAAACAAATGTAAACACTACTTCTGGAAAGTAACCTGACACCATCCATGAAAAATTTTAAGTAATACTAACACACTCTTCAATTACTTTAGAAATAAAAAGAGTCTATCTATGAAATCATGGACAAAAATGGGTACAGAAAACTGTTTTGCACAGGCAAAGACTTAGGAACAGACTTCCCATAATAGGGAAAACTTCTCATCAAAAGAATAAGCTGGAAAAATGCTCACCTTGTGTTGAAATAAGTTGCTAGCTAGGGAATAATGTGCAGAGCCCAGCCTTTTAAAATTATTTAAAAACACACACATACCCAAACTCTATACATGATACCAAATGTTCATACGAGTGTGACAAAGGCTTAAATCAAGGGAGTGAGAACTGGGAGGAGGTGGAGACGGCAGATTTCGCCTATTTTACTAGTTCTAATGAGCAGACATGGCTTCTATGATGAAGATACCAACTGAAATATTAAAGTAAGGTACAGTGAAATAGAATTCTATCTATAGACAGGAAAGTAGCTGTAAAACAGAAGGTAAGGGACACAGTGCAGAATGGACATTGTGTGACACCACCGAGGTATCACAGTGACACACTCACACGCTCACACACTCACACCACATGCAGGCAACAGTGCTTCACCCTCCAGGAGACCGAGCAGCGGCTGAGAGAAATTTCAGATTTATCTTGACTATTTCAGTTTTCATAACAAAGTATTGACATAATAACTTATAAAGATTTAAATATTTTTAGATATTTTAAAGGTTGAAATATTTTAAAATAATGTTCATTACGTTAAAATGAATTAAGCCTAACTTTAAAGAAAAGAATTTCGTTCTATTACTGCATATGGTTAGCAGTCTCTCATCAGGAAAAAGTTTCTTCCCATTTATCCTCTTGAAAAAATAAAACAGAAACACTTTTCAGAGTTTCCATTTTCCTATTCATGTAACTATTCTGTGGGGTGTATTCCAGTTTTAAATTATATATATATATATATATATATATATATTACATGAGCAGCATGTAAGTGAAACAGTCTTTTGGAAAAAAAAATATAAAAGCCAAATCAGAATGAACTGCTTTTTTCAGAAAGAACTACTTTTAAATCATAAAATGTCAAAATTTTTAGCCACTGCTTATGAAATAAAATCTCACATACAATAAGTCTAAGTACAAATAAATACAATGAAATTTTATCCCCAAAGGCATCTCAGAATATAAAGGGCAATACAAAATAATAAATTCTCCCTGCATTCTTTGCATTAAAAAATACAAATAATATTAAAAAATGAACATTTTGAAGAGAATGAGATGAAAAACCTACATAATTTCAATAGTTCTACAGATCTCTATTGCTCTGCAACAGACTAAACCAGTTGCTTAAAACACATCCCAAAGCAAACACTTCCAATTGTTTTCCTTCTTTCTTGCAACTTAAATAACACTTTCCAAATTCAAAACGTGACTGACGTTGATGGTGACTACCATCTCGGTAACTCAGCATCAGCTGTAATATTTCAGCCTGAGTGTCCCTCCCCCCGCCCAGTGATAACAAGACTGGCTGTGCAGTAGGGCTCCTGCTCCGTACACCACATACAACTTCTGCCAGTACGTTCATCTTGGGGTAATTATCATACCTTTCCTTTAATATAACTATTATGACAACAATTCAGATGGGTGGAACTCACATCAGTCTATTACACTTTCCATACAATTAGTGTTTGGAAAAATCATTGTTCCTTTCACTGCACTTCCGTCATCTACCAAGAGATGGAGGCATTTTTCAACACATGTGGGTCTACAGTAGTGCTGGTAACAGAATTATGAAGCAACTTACTTATGCACTTTCAAATTTTCTAGAATCCATATTAAACGAATGAGATGAAATCAATTAACACATTTCATTGAACCTAATATTCCCAAACTATTATCTTATCATATAATCAATATAAATTATTAATGAGGTAATGTACACATTCTTTTTTGCACACTCAGTCATAAAAATCCAACGTGTACATCACACAATACACCCCAGCGCAGACTGGCCACACTTCAGAGGCTCAGCAGTCAATGTGGCTGGTGCCAATGGTGTTTGGCAGAGCAGATCTAGAGATCTAAAGTTACAACTTTTCCAAACATTTAAAATGTTCTAATATGACCACTAAGTCTACTGCAAGAAAAATAGTAGAATTTAAACACACAGAATTAGCCTACAATCAGTGGCAATTATTGAAAGAAACTGGTGAGACTGTAAAAATGAAAATACATTTTTGCCAAACCTTCCTTACGTAAGTCTATCCTAATGGTTCCCATTTACATTTTGTATAAGGTTAAACTTTATTTAAAAAAAAAACCCACTGTATTCACCTGGATATAAGCTCTATGGTAGCAGAGGTCTTGCCTAGATCGCTGAGGGCATGATTAATAACCACACACTGACGACACGCTGACATCAAACAACACTTGATAAAGGGAGAACAAGCAGGATAGTGCCAAAATTACAGGGACTTTCACCCCTCACTGAAGAATCTTCACTCAGTCACCTGTGTTAGCCCTGCGGCAAGGCAAGGGGGCCACGGGAAAGAAGTCCCCAGTGGGTAATTACTGTCACTGAGATATTTAATAAACTGTATCTTTCTACCTGACGATCTTTGTAGGTGAAGTGGGGAGGACTTCACAGCGTGTCTGAAAAAGAGAAGGGAGTAGTACCTGCACCAAATTAACCAGCAACATCACATACAAATCTTGTTCTGAATAAAGCAGATCTTGAATTTAAAAGCAAGACTTCTCTCCAGTGTTTAAGAAGGAACATGACACAGAATGAGCTCCGCAAGTCAATTCTCTCTTGTCACATAGGGACTGCAGTGAAGGCAGTAAGGGTGTCTTCTCGTCTGCAGCCCCAACCACCACCCAGAGGACCAGCTGGTCCCCAGTGCCACCAGCCGTGTACTCTGCAGCCCTGGCTCCTTCCTAGACGGCAAGTCTTGGCCCAGAGTGCCAGTGAAAGGATACTGAATAAAATATACAGAGCAAACCTGGCAACACGCATCAAGGTATAAGAAAATCACTGTGATCATCGTCTCCAGACATACATTATTTTTTAACTTAAAAACAAAATATTTTAATATCCTAGACCAGGGAACGACTGGCAAACTTTTTCTGTGACTGGTTCTACAAGCCCTGCGGTCTCTGTCCCACCTTCTTAATGGTGACACTGCAGGACGGGTGCCAGTACAACTTCACTGGCAAGGCTGGGGGCACGCGGACGTGGCCCTCAGGCCACGGCTGGCCGGCCCTGCTCTAGACAACAGTGAGGGTGCACTGCTCATCTAGTGACAATGAAGAAACAAGTGCACGTGTTCTTCTCAGACCTCGGACCCTATCACACTTGCTCTCTAAAAAAGGAACATCACAGAGGACGTAAGTGGGTCACTGCAACAATGGAACGCAATGGAACGCTTTGTAGATTTTTGTTCCCTTAAGTAACCTACTCTCCTCCTTCCTCTACACCAGTAAGGGCAAATACGTGAGTCAAAAGGCCAAGAGTTTTAATCCTGGACCCAGTCTCTTGTCCACTATACAACCCTGGGCTTTATCACAACCTCTCAGCTTACATTTACCTGCCTACAGACGAAGAAATCTTCTAAGAAATGGTTTAACGCAAGCAGATGTGAATGCACGCCTGTGAACCCTAACTGGTAACGCTCTTATGACCACTACTAATACCGTAATAATGACAGAAGCTAGTGTTTGTGCCAGGATTATAATAACTGCTTCAACTTTCACAGCATGTCTGTAATGTATGTAGCCTACTTGCTAGAAAATGAGAAAACTAAAGCACAGAGAGGTTCCAAGGTCACGCAAGTAACTGCTGGAAGGCTGGGACTCACACCCAGGAAAACTGGCCTCAAAGCCCAAAGAAGTCTCTATATTCCATTGCCTCTGACAAAATGAAGGTTACTATTCTCAGCAGATAACTGCCTATCTTAAAAACATGCAAAAATATTAAGAAATCTAGGAAGAGAACAAGGTGGGGCTAGTGTTTCAAACACTAAACTGAAACTTTTCTCACATGATCAAGTCTTTTTTGTATCATTTTTTAAACAACAGAATTTAAATATTTGTAAAACATTTGTAAAACAAAGACATGTGCAGACAAAATTATATAACACAAAGAAAATTCCCCATGCTGTTTTTTTATACTAGGATTTTACTCCTGTAATGTATTTAAATTGTTTCTCAAAATGCAAGGCACCCTCTAAATTAGAACTCCACTTACTTGGATTTTGATATTAACTTTAGGGGAGAAATGAAACCTTCCAGCACTGGTACAATTTTGGATCTTGCCTATAGGCGAGGCTGCTAAATTTTCAGGAATTATATTCTCAGCACAAGTATTTGGGAAGAGTCTGAAGACTGATCTTCTGGAGTTGAAGTACTACCTTCTCCTTAGTATGTGCTACATACATGTTCTAACCAGACACTCCCAAGTCTGGTAACATACAGAAGAGAATGCTACCAGAAATTTTAAAAAGTACTCCCTGCCTCCATCTCAGATGAACTGAGAACAAGGCCCAGGACTCTATTTTTTAAAGACTAGAAGACCTCACATAACTGGCATTACCCATAAGGAATACTTGAAGTTCCCAAGAGAAGTGAAACATCCCAACATAATATGAAGGCAGTTAAATTTTTTAAAATAAAACCTCTCCAACTTTAAGTTAAAGTCGCAGATGTCAAGCGTTTAGGAAATCTAAATGGAAAAAAAGTAGGTACCAAAAACAACTTTCTAACATTTAGAATTTGCTTGCAATAAAAACAAATGGCCAAAATTCTGATGAGTATTTCTTTCTTTCCCTTTTTTTTTTTTTTTAAGGAAAATCATGTTCAAATTGCTCGATGCCAGCATGGTTTCTAGATGAGAGAAATGTGTTAAAATTATAGCTGCTCCCCATGAATCATCAAGGGTGTGAGTTAAATCACTGTGTGTGTGTTATGGCCGCAACTCTTTCCAGACAAGGTCTGTGCTGTGTCAGGGAGATTTTTAGAATATGTTAACATGTAGCAGTTAAAAATAATAACCAGTTATAAGTCAGTTTTGTATGTGACATACTATAATATTTCTTAAAAAAATCATTCTAACCTTAATTACAAAGATCAGGGTTACTGTAATTTATAATCTACAATTTGAAATTCAGAGAGAATCAGCTTCCCAAATATTTAAGCTCAACAGTGTACAACCACCGTATCAGTATGACTCCTGACAATCTTTGGAAAGGCTGTCTCCTGGCAAGTCCTTGTCCCCTTCCTGTCACTTCTCCCCTGCCTCCTCCTCTCCCTCAAGGCACATTCCCTGTGGTCCACTTCCTGGCATACTATCCACAGCTTCCCTGGGCAAGTGACTTCTATGACTTGAGGTAACATTTATGCAGGTAAGTCCCAAGTCACCACCTTGAATCTGAAACTGTTTAGCCCTGGACTTGAATTTCCAGGTGCCAACCTGTGGTGGCCTCCAGAGCCCTGGGAATGTCCAGACATTCTGTGTACATGTGCATTTTTCTGGAGAGAAGAGTCATAATTTCCTTCAGATTCTCCAATGGGTATGTGAGCCCAGAGACTATCAACTCAGTGAAGTCACATGCCAGGAGCATCCCAGACCCCTGGACACAAATATCAGACAGTGAATTTTAAAGGGGAGAACTGAGTCCAGGTGAACCCCTCACTGGAGCACTTCTACTGAGCACAGCCCACTGCCCAAGCAGGAGGCCCCTCAGCATGCTAGCGCCTCCCCGGGTGGCAGGCCAGCTGCTTCTCTAAACAAAGTTTTCTTGGCAAAATGGCCACGCCCATTTGTTGACATCCTGTCTAGTTACTTTTGTGCTAAAAAGACACGGATGAGTGACAAGGCTTGGCTCACGTGCCTAAAATATTTACTATTTGGCTTTTTA
Organism: Camelus dromedarius; assembly: GCF_036321535.1. Taxonomy (NCBI): domain Eukaryota; kingdom Metazoa; phylum Chordata; class Mammalia; order Artiodactyla; family Camelidae; genus Camelus; species Camelus dromedarius. Next base: position 5,123,380 of record NC_087464.1, read on the forward strand.
TGAAAAAGTTTGACCTCTGTTATTCTAGATAAGAAATACCTAAATTGATAAAGAAAAACAAACCTAACTTAAATAATCAAAAGAAAACCTATCTTCTAACCTTATTTCTCAGCCATACCAGAAACATGTATCAAGCACACACAACTATTTCATTTTAAATAACAGAGTGTGATTACCTGCCATTGCTGGGCTGCTGTGGAGAGTGTCTAGAATGATCGGAAGGCTCTGACCGCTGGTCAGGAGACCGTGACCGGCTATGACGGGGAGGCCTGTCGTGTGATCGACCGGAATGATCTGATGCCAGTGACTGAATTTCTGAAATGTCTGTTAAACAAAAGATGCCATTTATCTTCCCACAGAATGATGACAGTAAAATATAAGGTACTCCAACAGAAATAAGCTAGTAAATACAACTTCATATTAAATGGTTGATTTAAGCATTAACGTCACCAGCCACCAATAATATTGATGAGCTGGCAACAGAAAAAAGTTTTAATTCTTAGATTTTGAAGATGTCTAGCTTATAGAAAATTATCCTTTCATTCTAACATGGCAAATCCTCCCACTTTAAGAAACAGGTCACTTAAAGGGACTCTCCAAACAGAACCATACTCACCGTCTCTCTCAGAGGCATTAGCAGAGTGGATACTGTCAGAAAGATCAGGGACGTTCAACAGCGTAGCCCGTTCATCTCTCTGAACTACCATTTTTAACTTGCCTTTAGACCTCTCGATCAATGTCTTTGCATCTGTCAGTGACATATTTTCTGTCACGGTACCATTTATCTGCAACAGAAGAGAAACTATGGGTTGAAGGTAAATGACGGAAGTACAAATGTTAACTTAGTCAGATATGAACAGGATTATCTAAACTACTGCTGGGCTTGCTCTAAGAATCGAAATATTCCCTTTACACTTTCCTGAATTATCAAAGTGCTCCTCCTTACTGAAATAATAAAACCTTTACTATAGTGTTGCTGCACTGCCAGAAAGCCCAGATTAGCACCCTCTAACCCCTCCCCATTACTTTCTATTACTTAGGAACAAACTAACAAAACAGACATTTCAATAATATCTGGAGGAGTGATCGAAACCACTTACTGTGGAACGACAGACAAATCTACCCACAAGGTAACTCCTATTAGTGAATAATACACATTTGGAGCGATTAATTCTCTCCGGATGACTCTACGGCCTAGAGAAAAGCATTAGTGTTGGCTTGGAGTAATAGCCAGTGGCAAGCTATCCAGTCCCCCAAATACTGATTTTTTCATTCTTTTTGGCAAAATCGCTTCAAGCATGAACAGAAGCTACGTGGTCACACTGGACCTTGTTCTCTATTGCAGTTCATTAAAATGTAAGAATGTGACTATACCTTCAACACAACATCGCCTTCTTGAATATTGCCATCTCTTGCTGCCAAACTATCTTGTGAAATTTCCTTTACAAATATATGGCTGGCCAATCGAAGACCATATTCTGAAATAATATATTTAAATGTCTTTAGTGTAAGATCCCAAGACACTTAAATAGAGTTCAAAAGTATGAAACTAATAATCACTGCATAAAGAAGAGTTTTAAGAACAATCGATAACAGAAAATCATTCTTGGCTTCCCTGCAAAGACGACATTCCCTCTAGTCACCAGAAAGTTCTCCGTGTCAACGTAAAAGCAACGGGAAAGCCTGTGCTTCAAACAGAAGACTGACACACCGTGCTCTGATTTTTCTGAGAGAGAACTCTGAAGAGAAGACTGTACTGATAACCTAGCTTCTCAGAGGGTTTAATGAATACAATTCTAAAAAGGACCCTGCTCGAGGTCTGGAAAAACTCTGGAGAGGCTGAGGATTTGATCGATGACTTGTGTTACCAAGCGTACACTGATTTGTTTTCCCCAGTTCCTGGAGCAGAAGCATTTCGGATCCTGTAAATATCTGACACCGAGAGACATGCTCAAGCACCAGCACACACTACTCTGCAGAAATGCAAACAAAGGCTCACAACTAGCCAAGCAGATGTAGGCAGGAGTTAAAAATGCCAGTCCTTTCAACAACCATCAAGGTATTTGAAAGTGTGGCAACATTAATTGTACCTGTGGATGGGGGAGTGGTCAGAGTTAAAGAGTTTACCCAGAGAGTCCAAAAAACTGTCCAGCAGCCTACAAAGCTGTAGATTTTTTTTTAATTAGAATGACAACTATAGCTATCAGTATAATGTCAAAAGGGATTAGACTGCTCCTGGTTCTGTTACGAGAAAGAAAACTCTGGCTCTTATTGGGAAAAACAAAAACAAAAACAAAAAACAGGATGGGAAACAAAAACTTTTTAATATGGGGTAAGTTAGCAGACCTGCTACTCAAGCTTTTAAAAGTTACATCAGAGTTACAGTTTAACTTAAGGCAAATATACAGAGTGCTCACAAACAGGGACAGAATAAGATAAAAAAAGAAAATGACTTTTTAGGGGATATATGAAGTCAACTATGTGTGCTTTAGAAGTGGTCAATATAGCCATGGGAATAAAAGTACTGACTGAAAGATTGTCCATATTCAAGATTTAAAAATTATAAAAGACCAACACAAAGATGACTCCAAAATGTTCCTTATATATTATGCATTAGTCATTTATTCTAAGTGTTTCCTTGGTAAAGATTAAGTAGGAGACATACACGATAGATAAAAAGCAGCAAAAGTGACAGACCAGCCCTGCACTCTGGCAACTCACAGAGTCAGCAGGAAAAGAGACGTGAGTTACCAGGACAATGACAAATGCGGCAAAGAGCTCAGGTGGGGCAGAGTGGGCCTCTGTGTTGGGGAGGGAAGGGGTGTCAGAGAAGTCCTCCCTGAGGAGCAAATGCTAAAGCCGAAACTTCACCTGAGAAATACCAGAGTGGGAACACTAGAACTAAGCTTGAAAAATGAGGCTGTGAGTTGTTGCTGGGGTCAGGAGCGGCGGGCAACAGCGGGTGGAGACAGAATGGTTAACAACAGACACACCGAAACATAGGAAGGAGAGACGAGGCAGGTTGCTGAGGTCTTAGAGTCGAGTGTGGGATGAGAGGAAGACAGAGATGCGCCCCAGGGATTCTCTAACCCCATGAGGCAGTCTGCAGAGTCAGCTGGGAGGGATCCAGAGACAAGTTTCTGAAGCTGAGTGAGTCCACTTCAGAGATGACGATGTGAGGCTCACCTCACCAAAACACAGAAGCAACTCTGGGAGGTGTCGGAGTGTTAACTCAATTGTGGTGATTGTTTCACAGTGCATGCGCACATCAAACCTTCACACCACACACCTTAAACACAAACAACTTTACATATTTATATACAATGTCAATGACACCTCAATAAAGATGGAAGAAAAAAACATGATGGTGGCCCAGACGAGGGGTGGAGGCAGGGGAGAAAAAGTAAGGAGTGGTGTTTAGGGGGTTACTTAGCATGTACTAACTGGGCCCGGGAAAGGACGGGGAGAAACAGGCCAGGGATAACCACACCACGTTGCCCGTGACTGGCTTGAGAAACTGGGTAGACAGAACTACATTCAATGGGGTTAAGTCATAAGAAACATGAGAAAATTCTAAGAGGGAGATGTGAGCTTCATCTGAGGGACCTACATGAACACCTAAGTGAACGTGACTCCCCAGCAGCAGGACACACGAGTGGCCACACCGCAGCTGGAGAAGGGAGTCCTGCCGTCGCGGCCACAGATGAGATTTCCTAAAGGGTCACATGAGGTGGGAAAGAGCTTCTACTGCAGAAATCTACACAACATTAAAACATTGGACAAGGAGCACGAGCTTGCCAAGGGTACAGAGAAGGGGAAGGAACCCCCCGCCAAAAATAAAAGGAGCATCACAGAAGCGGAGAGAACATTACTTCAAAGGACAAGCAGTGGTTAACTGTGAGACGGTACTGAAGAGGCAAGTAAGATAAAGACTGAAAATTTCTACTGGATTCAGCATGAGCACTTTGGAGAGCAGGGTGGAAGAGACCAGAGAGGGCTGCACAGTGCGTGGTGGATGAAGGAGACAAGTTCTAAGTGCAGCCGTTCTGCCCAGGAAGTAGGCTCCAGACCAGGGGTGGGGGCGCTTCCTGCGAGATGCATCGGGGTTTGGTACAGAGCGAGCCTCCGTAACACTCTAACACCTCTTCATCAAAACCAGCAGTCACAAATGCTTTCCTGCACTTCAGGGACAGCCCACGGTGGCAGGAAGCCACAGGCAAACTCTGGTTGACCAAGTGTGATTACGTAAGGGAGGCAGCTGCGCTCAGATGTCAGAGCATGCCCCGTAAGGGGCTCCTCTCCCTCAATCTCTCCGTCGGAAATAAGGAGCCTGCCCTCCCTCCCCATCCGATGGTTTCTCCCACACTTATGCTACTATTGTTGATCCTAACAGCTCAGTGAAACACTGAATTTCAACTTGGTGATGGTGAGACATTTCTGGTATTAGCCTATTCTAATCACAGTAAGAATCCAAAATCCAACTCTAGACAATTAATCTAAAGTATTCTCTGCTACAACAAAGTGACTAAAGAAGAGAAAACAGATGACCCCTGAAGCCTGACGTAACAGGTTCTCACTACCAGCAACGGACTGGAGAACGAAGAGCATGACCGACGAGAGCAAAGGTACAAGGAGATGGCAATTCACTTCTCATTAAAACGAGTCTCAAAGTCTTCACGTGAAAATGATGAACAAGTTGACAGAAAATACCTTCATTTTTCCGGGATTTCACAAGCGTGACTTTGGTGGGTTTGGCAGGCTGACTGGAGGCCACGGATCGCCGATCGGATCGCGGAGACAAACTCCTCTCCCGACTCGCACTTCTGTCCCTCGCCCAGCCCTTCTCGCTCCTCCGGCTGACCAGGCCACCACGGCCACTTCTTGGATCGTGCACGTCCTCATCATAACTATCTTCATCATTCTCAGACGCTGGTTCGGGATCAGGACGACTCACTGGTATCTGAACTTTCTTCTTCCTTCGAATGGTCTACAGATAAAAAAGACAACAATAAGAGCTGACTGATGTTCATATATGTACTGTCAGTCCCTAAGAGAAAGGAAAACAGCACTCTTTTGGTCCCAGACTAATCATGAATCATCGAGACAGCACACACAGTTATAACAGATTACCGTGGAATGCAGTTCCCTATCCATTGTCCTTTCTGCTCTCCTAGTAGACAGATCCAATTAAGAAGCAAAATCGGAACAAAGAGCCTAATAAAGTTCTCAATTAATTCACAAGATCTTCTAGGTGTAATAATCACAAGCATAGGGGACAAGTAATAATTACTGGTGGTTTGAGTAAAGGAAGGAGCACTGTACTCTAATACCGTCAAAGATACTGCAGTTGTTACCAAATCACAGCAAACATGCAAGCCCGACTTGACTTCTTAAAAAGTTTGGAATCCATCCGGATCAAGGCCCACAGCTGTCCTACAGGAACACTAGGAGAGAAATTTGCCTGTAGCCTGCAGAGTCAGGACCCAGCCCACCCCAGGAGGCTGGCATCAGTTCTGGGACCTCCCAGGGCCCTGCAGCCAGAGAACCAGGACCTGCCTGCCTGCCAGTGGGCTGGCACTAGCCCTGGGACAGACAGGCTCCTGACCCAACCCACCAGTAGATGAATACCAGCGCTGGAACACCTTAGACCCATCTACCAGCTGCCCTAGGATGCATCTCCACTCACCAGTGAGGTTACCCAAGCTTTGGAACACCCTGGACCTCGTAGCCAGTGATGTCAGCAACCAGCCTGTCCACCAGCAAGCTGACAAGTGGGACCCCCGGCTGCACAACCAGTCACCCACGTTCATCCATCAGTGGGCCAGCACTAACCCTGGGAACCACCCAGAGGCTCTGCTGCCAGCCACCTCCTGACTTGGTCCGGCTACCAGCAGCCAGCAGTCTCTGCACAAGAGAGGGCCTGACAATCAACCAGACTAGGGGCCAGCCATGCCTACCAGTAGTCAGACTGCTATAAGAGAGGGACCCACACAGCCCACATGAGGGAACCCCTAGAGCATATATAGCTCTGGTGACCAGAGAGGACTGAGACACATAGGACGTCTCCCACGAAAGGCCACTTCTCCAAGATCAGGAGACGTAATCAACCTATTAAAAAAAACAGTGAATTAGGCAAAATGAGGTGACAGAGGAATATGTTCCAAATGAAGGAACAAGATAAAACCCCAGAAGAACTAACTGAAGTGGAAATAAGCAATCAACCCAATAAAGAGTTCATGGAAATAATCAAAAACAGGCTCAAAGAACTTGGGAGAAGAACAATAAACAGAGTGAAAACTTAGAAATTTTTAACAAAGAGTTAGAAAATAAAAAGAACCACCAAATAGAAATGAAAAATAGAATTAACTGAAATTAAAAATGTACTGGAAGAAATCAACAGTAGATTAGATGACACAGAAGAACAATGAGTGAGCTAGAAAACAGAATAGTGGAAATCACTGAGGCTGAACAACAAAAAGAAAAAAGAAAAGCAATAAATAAAGACACTTTAAGACACCTTTAAGACAACATAAAGTGTACTAAGATTTGCATTACTAGGGTTCCCAGAAAGAAAAGAGAGAGAGAGACCGAGAAAATATTTGAAGAGCTGAAAACATCCTTAACCTGACAAAGGAAACAGACATCCAAGTTCAGGAAGCACAGAAAATCCCAAAGAAAATCAACCCAAAAAGGACCCCACCAGGACACATCATAATTAAAATGTGGCAAAAATTAAGGACAAAGTATTAAAAGCAGCAAGGGAAAAGCAGTAAGTGACATACAAGGGAACACTCACAAGGCGATGAGCTGCCTTTTCAAAAGAAACTCTGCCGGACAGAAGGGACTGGAATGATACGTTCACGGTAGTGAAAGGGATAAGCCTACAGCCAAGAACGCTCTCCCTAGCAAGACTTTTATTCAGATTTCATGGAGAGATCAAAAGTTTTATAGATGAACAAAAGCTAAGAGTTCAGCAAAACCAAACCAGTTTTATAAGAAATGTTAAAGGGACTTCTCTAAGCAAAAAAGAAAAGGCCACAGCTAGAAATATGGAAATTACAAAAGGGAAAATCTTATCGGTAAAGGCAAATATATAGTAAAGGTGTAAAGCTAGTTGGAAGGTTAAGAGACAAAAGTAAAACCATCTATATCCACAGTAAGTAGTTATGGGATACACAAAACAAAAAGATATAAAATATGATGTCAAAAACTATAAACATGGGGAGAAGAGTAAAAATGCAGGGTTGTTAAAATGTGTTTGAACTTAAGAGATCAGCAACTTAATGTCTATATATAGATTGCTATACATAAACTTTATGGTAACTACGAACCAAAAATCTGTAATAGATACACACACACACACACGAGAAATGAAACCAGACATAACACTAAAGATAGTCATCAAATCAAAAGGGAAGAGAGCAAAAGAAGGAACAAAAAAGAACTACAAAACAACCCCAATTAACAAAAAAGCATAAATATGCACCTATCAGTAACTACATTAAATGTAAATGGACAAAATGCTCAAATCAAAAGATACAGTGTGGCTGAATCGATGAAAAAACAAGACCCATGTATATGCTGCCTACACATGGACTGAAACTGAGGAAATGAAAAAGATTTCACAGAAACGGAAATGCAAGGAAAGCTGGGGTAGCAGTACTTTTACCAGATAAAACAGATTTTAAAACAAAGGCTGTAATAAGAGACAAAGAAGGACATTATATTAATGGTCAAGGGATCAACCCAAGAAGATCTAAAAATTATAAATATATATGTAACCAACATAGCAGCATCTAAACACATAAAGCAAATATTAACAAACGTGAAGGGAGAAACTGATAGTAACACAGTAACAGTAGGGGACTTTAACACCCTACTTGCATAAATGGACAGATCATCCAGACAGAAAATCAATAAGGACACACTGGCCTTAAACAATACAACAGACCAAATGGACTTAATTGATCTTTGTAGAGAATTTCATCTGAAAGCAGAATATACATTCTTTTGAAGTGCACATGGAACATTCTCCAGGACAGGTCACAAGATAGGCCACAAAACAAATCTCAATAAATTTAAAATAACTGGAATCATACCAGCCATCTTTTCTGACCACAACACTATGAGACTTGAAATCAATTAGAAGAAAAAAACTCCAAAAACCACAAACACAAGTAGTGGCAGTCCTAGCATATACTGCACAGCAGTCCTAACGGGCTCCCTGAGTTTTAGGCTCACCTCTATTTCCATCTCCAACATCATGTATCAGAAGCAATTCTTTATGTTAGTACCCTGATCTTCAATTCCTCCCTAAAATGTATAAACAAAAACAAAGGCCCCTGTTGAGCACTAAAGCTTTCCCTCTCATTCCGCTAAGAAAGCCACCTCGGTGGAGGTCTGTACCTGAAGTACTCTCAATCTCAGACGAAGTGCGTGATGGTTATAGGTGTGTGTACCCATCTATCCTAGTACGATTCCACTTCCTTGAGGGAAGGTCCTTGTTGTGCCATTTGACTATCTATCATGAAATATTTGCACCCAGGAGGTAGTTACCTCATTGAAAAATATCCAGTCCTACTAGCATTCTCCATTTATACAATGAGTTAAGTGTTACAAACCCACATGAAGATATTTAACAGGTTTGGTAATTGGTAATCATGCTTGATTTTACCATTGAAAATTTTGAAACAAAAATTTTGGGAAAAAAATGCCTACTTCAGAACAGTTTAGCTGAATTAAAGATTCAAATGTAAAGTAAAAAGAGTGAACTCCTTCAAGTCCTGGAATAAAATATAAGATATCTGCTTTTAGAACTCTGGTAAGGTAAAGACTTTTCTAATTGTGACACCGAAGGCAGAGCCAATCAAGTGAAAGTCTGACAGATATGACCATATAAAAATTAAAACGTTTTCCCCCCAAGTCACCATCAACAACGTACACACATTTATGAAAGCAAATGGAAGAGCAACGTATGCAGCACAAATAACAAGAGGCTAAGCATACACACAACACTCCACGAAGACAATCACCACCACGTAAATGCAACAAACAGCAAGGGGCAAGGAAGGAAAGCAACGGGCAGTATATACGCCATGAGATGATCAACTCATGTGTCCCTGAAAATATCTCACTTGAAACACTGTGTTTAGTCCATCAGTTTGGCAGAGATTTTAAAAGTGCTGATGAAACTGGACTCTCAATACCTCACTGGTTCTCTGATGGGCAAACTGGCAATCCATGTATCAAGAGTCATCCACGCCATCCGGCTCTAAGAAGCTATTCTTAAAAAGAATCTGAACAACTAGGTGGAAACATGTTGATCTTCAACAGTTTTTCTTAGTACCTGTGGAAACTGGACAGTGAAATGCCCATTGATGAATGGGCTGAGTAAGTGTGCACACACAGCAACGTGCTTGTACACTAGCGCACTCACAGAGTTTTTCTCCAGGAAGGTGTTTTTGCCCATTTATTTGCTTCGTAATGCTTTTCTGGTATGTTCAGAATTTTAGTAAAAACTATGCATGCTCACTGTGCTATAAACAGTTTCTTTTTCTACCTTCTCTTCACCTGTTCTTAAACAAAATTAAGCATATTTATGGTAGTTATATTCTCAAAGGAGTTCTAACATTTTAATTCAACAGAAACGAAATTTATCAAGTCTAATGCCCAAGGAGTCTTAAGTTTATGGAAAGATAATCATACCAACCATCATGCTGTAAGAGCACAGAGAAGAAGAAAGATTAGTAGATCGGGGGTGGAGGGTGGGCACGAGCAGGAGCTGGTTATTCAGAACTGAGAAAAAAAAAAAAAGCCATATATAATGACCTGAGGTTCTGGTTATGGCCGGAGATAAGAAAGACATCTTACAATGAAAGACCACATTCTGAGATATCGGGGTTTTATTCTTAAAGTGATGAAAAATTTAACATATATTAATAACATGAAATGAAATGAACAACTCTCTGCTAATTAAAACACTCTTCCATCCAACCCTCCTATAGCTTCTCCCTGAAGAGCAAAGAATACTTCCCCAAGCTTCCCGAGTTCCACCTTTCCAAATGATGTAGCTAAGCAGTCAGAGGAAAATTCACTCTGTAAGCTGCCCCAAATCCTTTTCTTATATGTGCTATTTCAAACACATAACTTGGTTTGGACTATTTCTTATAACATTTCTATACTGAAAAAGTTTGGAGTGCAGGAATACAACTTTCCTGGATGCATTATTGATGTGGGGCATGTGTTCTAAATATTTTGCATCAGAAAACAAAACAATTCAGTATTTCAGAAGAATGAAGGGCTTCAAAAGTTGGAGATATGGGTGAAGCTCACAACCTGAGATACAGGGAGAAAAATTCAGTTTACCTACGGTGCTCCTCTTTGACTATGCAGTGACTCATCTGAAAAACACTATTCAATTTATAAAAACCAACAAGTACAAACATTAGCAATTTGCTTCTGTAAATGCTACAATCTCATGTTATAAAAACTATTTAAAAACTCTACCATCAACAGCCAGTCTATAAATGAACTGCAATTTAAAAATAACGCATCAGTTACAGTTGTAATAATACAATGACAGTGAAGTGGTGAAAACACATTCACAACAGAGGATGCCTGTCATCTGGAATGCAGGAACTAAATTCGGGGTCTACTGCATCATGCGAATGCTCACATCTCCCCAGCAAGGACACTGGGGGAAAATGAGCCATCAGCCGGGCAGCTGGCACAGATGAGAGAACACAGCTGAGGGGCAGTCTCAGGAAACACCATTCCAGCTCTCAGCTCAGCCCCCAGAAGTCAGGACGCCATGCAACCTCCTCACTCCAGCCCTCTCCTTTCTGTCAGGTCCACTGTGCTTGGAGCGTCTGCTACAAAGTGCCAAGGCTCTCAATGGACGAGGCAGGACAAACCCTCCATCTGCCCAGCCTTCTCCTCCTGCTCTATCACCGGAGCCAAGGCCTCGGGGAGTACCTTCCTCCGCCCTTCCAGAGGCTAAGGGAGGCAGACGCAGGCGGGCGGCACAGTGGTTAACGTGTTCCTCAATGCAGGTATGATTTCAGCAGGACTGTCACACTTAAAAGACTTCTTAGACAAATACGAAACAGAGGAGAGTCTAGCAATATACTAAAAACCGCTAAATGCAGCATGAAACATCTCTACAAAAAACAAACAAAACCTTCACCACCTCCTCTCCTCACTCCACATCACACTAACAAAGAGTGACCAGAGAAACTCTACCCATTAAACAAGCCCTGTAACAGAGAACAGGGCTGTATACTACAGACTCTAAACTGACTCTATGCCAAGATTTAGTCTCATTTAAGTCTTTTTTAACAAGGGGAACAGAAAGCCAACCATTCAACCACTTCCCCCTTCCTTCCTTTTTCAATCAAAAAAAATCCTGGTATCTGAACTTTGAGAAAATGCACACCAGTGACAACACACAGTACCACTATTAGAAGAAAGAAACATTCTTGTCAATAGCTAACTTGAGACCTACTGTTTCAGTTTTTATTTTCTCAAATACAAAGAATGAATTCAAACCACAGAAACCTATCAACAGTAAAGTTGGTACCTTTACTAAATTACAGGCAAAAAAAAAATACTTACAATTTTTGCATTTTTCCCACTTTTCCTTAATTGCTGAACAGCAAAAGCGTGTTCAACATTATCCATTGAAACTCCATTAACCATTGCAACTCGGTCATTTTCCCTAAGGAAAAAAAAGAAAGGGACCAAAATAGTAACATGTTAGAGACAAGCATACAGTTAAGCCTGTAAAAATATTTTTAAGATAGGTACTTTTAAAAACATACACGAATTATGGGCTAACTGATCTATTTGTCTTCAGATCAACAATAAAATAAGGTCAAACTGTTTACTTTCAGATCCCCCACAAGCAATGTTTAGCAAGTAAGTAACCACAGGTCATTAACTTTACCTACTAACACACAGTGTTTCCCTGGATCGAGCAGGTAGCACAGAAAACAAAATGACTTTTGGTGGTACAGTTACGGCATTAAGTGATACTAAGTCACAAGGCTGGAAAAAGCTATTTCCTCTTTAAAATAAAAAGTCTTTCTCCTTCTAATTTTCTTCCAGTCCTTCTAATCATAAACTCATTTTTCTGATGAATGCTCTGTCTCTCTTTATTCTGCTAATCTTCTTACTGAACAAAAAAAGTAATACTCAGGGTGAGAGGCTCCTAAAAGCTAGATTCCAACACAAACTGAGTAACAAGTTTTCTTTTCACTATCTTTATTTTTTACAGTGACCTTCTATTTAAAGTAAGTGATGCCAGCTTTCCATTTATGACAGAGGGAAGTGTAAGGGAGCATTAATTCAGGGAACTCACTAACACGTGCACCAGTGACCGAGGGAGGGAGCGCGCTTACTGTAGCTGTCCTTCAGCCGGGCCCCCCTTCAGCACGTCGGAGATCACTATGGAGGTCTCCCCGCTCTGGAAGTGGGGGTTGTCTCTTCCACCAGATATTGCAATTCCAAACCCAAATCCAGGAGCCTAAAGTAATAATCACAGTACAATGCTGTTATTTAAAAAAATTGTTCATTATTTCATACTCCACCATACAAAAAAGTTAAAACATGAAAACTACAATCTTATTACGCTGTGGTATGGGAATGCATCTCTGATAAACTCAATGCTAGACATAACAAAGTATTAAAAATGGCCAATTACATGAATGTTCTTTAGACCTAAAACACATTTAAAAATTCTGAACACTGAAATCCAAAAGTCACATTTGCTTATCAGGAGGGTTCCTGAGGGGACTGGCAGTGGCCCAGCGGGAGCCTCACAAACACTGGCAACTCAACACACAGGCTTACTAGCATACACACTGGGTACCAAATTATATAATAAAATATCAACAGCTGTGAAAATTAACTTCTTTCACTTATGCTAAAAACCTCTATTGATGTAGTACACTATAATATCTTATAGACACTGCATACAATAGAAAGTATACATTAATCACATTAAGCATTTAAAAATTACTTATATTTTTAATGAAGGAAAATCACAATTAATTATATACTTCTGAATGAGCTGAAAATCTTTACCACAATGACGGAGGATAGCCCAGTACAGAAAAAAAATCAAAATAGTTCCACGTTATTTAAAAATTACCAATTCTCAAAGAAATCGACATGATTCCCTAGAAAAGAACTGAAGTATTCGAGTAGTCTAAAGAAACATCTAATATTTTTCTAGGGCCCCAGAATCAATAAGTCAGAGAATATGTTTTCATATCATGCTGTACTACACCATGCTCTATAATCCAAACCACCTGAGGACAAAGGTAACAACCTCCTTCCACAACCATCCATCCACAAAGGAGACCATGTCCACTATGGACAGGGGGTATGTCATGACCTTCCCCCCATCCACCCCAAAAGTATTGAAACAGCCAAAGAAGAAGAAAAAAGAAAACAATCTTCTTAAAAAAGAATAAACGCCAGCAATTCCACTCCTAGGCACGGACCCAAGAGAGATGAAAGGTACGTGCACACAGAGATTACACCCAAGCACAGCAGTAGCATTTATACTAGCCAGAAAGTGGAAAGAACCCAAATGTCCATTAACTAATGACTGGATAAACAAAATGTGGAATATCCATAAAAATGAATTATTACTGGCAATAAAAAGGAATGAAGTACTGGTACATGCTACAAAATGGGGAACCTGGAAAACATTATGCTGTGTAAGAGCAGCCAACCATAAAAGACTATGTATCATATAATTTCTTTTAATATTCAGAATATTCAGAAAAGATGAACCTATAAGAGACAGAAAGCAGACTGGTGATTGTCTAGGGCCAAGGGTGGGAGGGAATGGAAAGACTGGGTACATTATTCCTTTTCAGGGTGATGAAATGTTGAAAAAGTGACTCTGGTGATGGTCACACAACTCTGTGAATATAATAAAAGCCACTGAATTGTACATTTTAATGGTGTTATGAGTTATACTGCAATAAAGCTAATACCAAAAAGAAAAGTTAATGTGAAAAAACAAACAGGAAAACAGCTGGGTAGCAGAAGATAAAGGCAACTTCCTGAATCTGTGTCTCTCTATAGAGCCTCCAAAAGAACACAAACACAGATCACTACACAAAAGCAGATGGACCCTCAGGATAACTCGAAAACGGAGAATAATCAAATTTCAAAATCGCTAGAAGCGGAACTAAACTTTCAAAAATAAAGAAAATAAACAATTAGAAAATAAGTATCAGCACAGAATTAGAAAACATAAGACTACAGAACAAATTCAAATCAATTAAAAACCCAGAGGAAACATAATTTCCTACAGAGCTTCAGGTTATTCTACAGGAACAGAAGGGCTCTTAATAGCCTGTGATTGGGCCGTGACTGTTAGGGCGGCGGGGGGCCACTGCCTCGACCTGGGCTCTGATGCCAGCTCTGCCCACCACTGCTTCTCTACCTTCCCTGCAAACATCAACACACTGAAGAGGGGAAAGTCTGCCCTAAGCATAAAAAGGTTCCAGAGACCTCTCAGGGTCCTCAGCCCATACTCTGAAAACAGTGATATTAGGAACCACTAAAAAAGTGAGGAAAAAGAGCCAGAAACCCAATGAAACAGACAATTTACGAAAGATATGGGGTGTGAAAACTCTTAATTGGAGACACGAAAATTAAAACCACAGAGAGAATGGTAAAAATTAAACTGTAACAGCACATTCTGTCACGAAGCTGTAGAAAGCAGGCATCCCTGCTACCAGGCGTGCAAACCACTGTGACCCTCTCGGAGAGGAACCTGGTCCCATTTAACAAAAGGACAAAGAAAGCTCTTATCTTTTGTCAGAGCAACCGGTTTCTAGGAATGTACCCTGAAGATCACATGCACATCTCCAACAAGAAGAAGACACACATGCACACAGTTATTCACTGAGGCTGTTTGTAATCGCAAATACTAGAAGAAACACTAAATGCCCAAAGGCTACCTCCAGGGCAGTTTGGGGAGAGTGTGAGTGTGTGTGTGTGTGTGTGCGCGCGCGCGCGCTTTTTTCCCTCCTTAGAAGAGGCTGGAACAGATGTTTTACTCTATATACTTTTATACTGTGCATTTGTTTCTTGCTTGGTAATTCTTTTATTTAAAAATTTAAGATATAACACAAAAATATTAAAGAAATGCTGAAAACATCAGAAGCTTTCAACAAAGAAAGCAGAGATGAATAGATACTTTCTTAAGATTTGCTTGAGAACAAGCAGGGTACAGTCCTGGCTCAGCATGGCAGGGCCCCAAAGCCAGAGGCTCACATCGCTACCTGCAGTCTGGCCCCTCGAGAGGTGCAGTCCCTGGGCCGCGCTACAGCTCATCAATGACCACCCGGCAAGTCTGTGATGCCCAGCGCTGGCTACAGAGGAGAATCCTTCAGGATCAGTTTCAAAAGTGCCTGATGGTTTCTGAACCCCCACCCCATACCAATTAACTAAAAATGGAGGAAGGGAGATGGCAGGCATTTAAAAAAAGATCTCCCAAGTGAATCTAACGGGTAGCCAGGGCTGAGAAGCTCGGCCTTAAAGCTTGGTGAACATCAGACCTGGTGATCGTCAAAAAAAAAACTGTAACAGCTTCGACTATCCCACACTTCCCCCTCCCTCCTGGGGACGGTTTCCTTCTGAAATCTCTTCTCTGAGACCTTCACCACTGCCTTACTGGGCCCATTCCATAGACTTCTTCCCTCCTCTGTGCTATAATGTACCCTCCATCCTGTTCGAAGGATTACAATTCTATAACAACCCTGATCCTGTCACTCCATTGCCCTCAGTGTACAATACCCTGAACAGTACCAGCTCGACTCCCGGCACCCCAGTGTTGGCTCCAAACACATTTACCCACTGATCCCCACTGCCGCGTGCCATGCACTGTCAAATTCTAAGCTTTTACACCGCTCCCTTGCCTAGGATTCCTCTAGTACCTCCTAAGTCTTGCAAGCAGCAGCTCACCCTTCAACACCCAGGTTCAGGGTCATCTCAATCATAACACCATCCTCACTTTCCACAGGTAGAAGTGGCCCAACCTGTGTGCTCCCAGAGCACAGGCACACCCTCCTGCCCCTTATCACCGGCAGTGTAGGTAGCCCGGGCACCTCAGCCCCTCCTGGGAGGGATTTACACATTTTCCTGCACACTCCAGCCAAGTATCACCCTGCAAGGGCCAAACATGAGTGCTTCATCAACGTTGGTGCACTCAAACAAGTATTCCCCTTTAGAGCTGTCTGTTTAAAATTCAGTACTAATTGGAGCACTAGAAACTCATCAGCAGCCGCAGCAGTAGCAGGGACTTGGAATCTTCCTGAATCTCCAACTGAAAACAAGCAGATACAACAAACCAAAGACCCACTGACATTTACAACCAAACCAGGTTAACAATGTATCCCCTCAAGGTGCCAAAGTAAGTGGGGAGATGAGCAACACCTATGAGACCTGTGTGTCCCCAGCATCTACACGGCAGGAAAGTCCCCAGGTGCCTGACGCACCTAAGACCTGAAGAACCCCCTGAACAGCTGAGAGGTGTCCATTGGGAAGAATGGCGGGACAGCCTGAGAGGAGCTGCTGAAACCGGGAGGGAGCCGCCTTTCCAGTGGCAGGTGAGAAAGGAGCCTGCAGTCGAGCCTGCACGTCGGCAGGGCCCCACCCCACGGGCAGCGATCGGACTTGAGTAGAGCAGAAACAGCCAAGGAAAGGGCAGGGCCAGATAACAGGGGATGAAGGGCACGAAGTGGGGAAATGTCAGAAAGCAGCAGCTGTGTTTTTAGCAATGCACACACAAGGAAACTAAGCGAATTTCTAAAAGCTAAACAAAAAAATAAAGAAAAAGAAAAAAAATTTCACGTAAAAAAATGAGCAAAAAAAAAAAAAGGTAATATGATTAAATCCCTTGCAAAATTACTGTAGAAGACAAGGAGCAGGAGACTATCCCTACAGAAAACGCAAGCATGCCACAGACAGCTCGCAACCAGCAACGTCAAGGATCAACACTGTCACCACCATGGGACAAGTGAGAAGGCATTAAGAAAATACACAAGACAAGAAAGAATATACGTAAGAATTTTAAACATTCAGAAATGAGGCTGACAGAATTCAAGAGCTAATTAAAAATTGTAAAAAGCCACTTTAGATAGGAGCACAAGACCAAGTAAACATAATACCATGAAAGAAACAGAAAGTAAAAAGGAGAAATCTTTTTACAAACAAAAAAGAAATGACACAGAAGACTTTTTTAAAAAGAATAGGAGGGAAAATTACAAATATTGAAGACAGGCAGGAGAGATACAACACTTGGATAATGGGAGTTCCTCAAAACCTCAATGAAAATAAGGGAAGAAAAAAATAGTAAAACTAAAACGAAATAAAAAAAGAAATTTTGTGATATATCCTGATATATATACATATATATTTCATTGAAACCATAAACTCAAAGGGCACAAATCACTGTAGGTATCTGAGAACATCAATTCAGAGGAACTAAATATATTCAAATAAAATGACTAGATTTCAAGGAAGAATTTGGAATCTAGACAAAAAGAACTAGAACTTAATTAATACAGTTAAGATACTCAAGGGGAACAATGACCCAAGCAAGGGTTTTACATCCAGTAAAACTGATGCTCGAGTATAAAAGGGCACAGGAAAACCGGTAAATAGGCAAAAACAACGTAGGGAGTATTGGTTTTCATGATCCCCTCCTAGGGACTCTGACAGAGAGTAATTTTCCGACCATCAGAATGACAGGAGACATGTGGAAGGACTAGGCATCAGTGTTAAATACACACCTACTTATAATATTAAGGCTGAATGAGGATCACAGGCTGACAGGGTTCAGTTATACAACAGCTATATGATCCAGATACAGTGAAACCATTTTTTCAAATGGGGAGAGGAATAGGGGGAACATGTGTAACAGTTTTTAAATATTGTTTCCAGTAATCAAAATTAACAGGAGTAGAATTAATGCTCCAAGGCAACTGTATGCTCTGTACTGGATTTACAAATTTCCAGAGGGACTTTCAAAAGAATGGAAAACAATTAATTTTTCTCATATATTTTTACCATAATAAATTTTAGGTGTCAAAACATAGTTGATTTGTATATGTTTACATGAGAAAAATGTCCAAGATAATGTTTTTTATTACAGTGTGGGGGAAGTGGTTAAGGCCCTATAATAGGCTCTCATTATTTGTACATGTGCACACACACATGGTTACAGCTTCTGGACGGAAGAAGGAGCATCAAAGAACTTTATTTTCATCATACTTCAGCCTTTCGAGACCACAGGCAGCCAGGAGCAACAGAAACACGTATTTTCCCCTTTGCCTGGCAGTGAGACTGAATCTATGACAAGCAAGAGGCCTGGGATCTGTTCCCTCCCTGGCTCTGCTGGACCCTGGCCCTGCCCAGCCCATGACAGTGACTGCTTCTGCACAGAGGGGCTGCAGCAGGGGCCACACGGCCACCACGCTGAACCCATCTACTACCTGACCTCCTACGGCAGAGCTCTGCTCACTCATCTGTTAAAGCATTTCCTGGTTCCTAAAAAGAAAAAACAAAAAAAATCCTGAAAGTTGATTCAGTTGAAGAAATCTAACTGCATAATGTGGATACATCTCTCCTCCAAAGATTCTTTTCAATTTCCTTCAAATATGCCCCGTTCTCTACCTAAAGATCCCCCTGTGACGGTCTTATTTTTTCTCCTGTTTTCTATTCCAGATTTCTACATTCAGCTCACTGAAGTCGAGTGTTTCTCACCAATTAGAGTTTTGCTCCTCTCCCTTGATAAGGATTCTCCCCGTCAGCTCTCCACCTCTATGGTACCTGTTCTAGTCATGCGTCTCCAGTGAACACTGGGATCCCAGCGTTTTAAGACCAAATGGGCCCTTGGCCACCATCTGCTTCAATTTCCTTTTCATGCGTTACGTCAGAAGGCTGGAGTCCCAAGTTGTCACTCCACTCGCTGCCTGCCTGTAGGGCTTCTGTGGATCTGGTTTCTCTCATTTGAGTAAGAGACTAGGATTTTATCAACTCTGACATATTTCTATGAGGTCCCAAGAGATCTGAAAGGCCTGCCTAAAATTAGTTACAGTGGTAAGCCCAAACTAGTTTAGGAGTCACAGGTTTTTCACCTCACCTTGGTAGCGCTCAAAATGTTGCTTAAATGTCTATGACTGTTAGATTGGTTCTTTTTTTTACCTCTGTGTCCTTAAATAGTCCCCTGGCTACTCAAAGTGTGTGTGTGTGTGTGTGCGCGCGCGCGCTACTCAAAGTGTGTGTGTGTGTGTGTGTGTCTGTCTGTCTGTCTGTCTGTCTGTCTCCCTACTGATTCCTTCATGGTGATGCTCACTCTTACGGCTCTGATTCCCAAATTACAGGTTTCATTTCTAATTCCTATTCCACTTTCCTATTTCCAGCTTCTTCCAGGCACTTCCAATTGCCCTTCTCCAAAACTGTCATTTTCTCCACAAAACTGACCTCATCACCAATGTTTTTTTCAGCTTAAAAAAAATAGACGCCAGAATTTTGGCTCCTTCCTTACCAACGTTACTATGTTTTATTTTATTCTTTTTATTGTATGTATATGTAGTTTACGGGATAGAATTACCTAAGTTCTGAATTTCAGATATTAGATTTCATACCTATTTCTTATGTTTAAAATTAAATTTTACATACATATAAAAAGAGCATTACATGCTGAGTCCAAAGGCTTGTGTTCAAGATCCACCTCTCTGGGACATTTCACCAGAACTTTCTGAGACTCAGTTTACTCCATGTGATTAATATCACCTATTTCACAGAGGATTAAATAAAATGAAGGCTGTGAAACATTCACAATGCACTCTATAAATGTAAACACTGGCCTTCCACCAGATAAAACAAGGCTAGCTTAGTTTCCTTGCATACCTCAGTGTTCAGTGCTCACTTTGGACTTATCGTATACTAGCTTAGAGCTACTCTACAGATATGCAGGGTTCCCCTCCTCACCCCTTTCCAGAGAACAGCTTTACTGACATATAATTTACCTAACACTAAATTCCCTCTTTAAAATGTACAATTCAGTATTTTCCTATATTTAGAGCTGTGCAACCATCAACACAACTAATTTTATACCATCTTTATCACTCTAAAGAGAAACTCCCTACCCTCCACCCATCACCCCTGTATTCCTTCAGTCCTAAAATCCACTAGCCTACTTTCTGTCCATTCACCTGTTCTGGCCATTTCACATAAATGCAATCATACAACATGGCCCTCTGTGACTGGCTTCTCTGAGTGAGTGTCATGGTTTGAGGTTCACCCGTGTCATGGCACGTGTCAGTACTGCACTTCTGTTTACTGCTAAATAATACTCCAGTGCATGGATAACCACATTTTGCTCACTCATTAGTCATCAGTGCATGGGCGTTGGGTTATCTGCACTTTCAGGCTACTGAGAATCATGCCATGAACAGTCATGTGTAAGTTATGATGTGGATATCTGTCTCCACATCTCTTGGATAGATACCTAAGCATGGAACTGCTGGGTCGCATGGAAATTCCATGTTTAACTTCTGAGAATACTCTTACTCAGTTTACCACAGTGGTTGCACCATTTTACATGAGCACCTGCCAACATCCACATCCTCATCAACACTTGTTATTGTCTGTTTCTGTGGTTACAGCCATTCCAGACGGTGTGACAGGGGATCTCACTGTCACTTTTGACAACATTTGTCTCATGGCCAATGATATTGACCATCTTTTCACGTTTACTGGATAGTTCTCCGTCTTCTTTGCAGAAATGTCTATTCAAACCTTCTGTCCATTTAAAAAATGGAATTATTTGTCTTTTTACTATTGAATTATAGATTTCTATATTCTGGATACAAGTTCCTTATCAGATAGGTAATTTGCAAATATTTTCTCCCATTGTGGGTTATCCTTTCTCTTCCTTGTTCAAAGTTTCTTGGTTTCCTTCTGAAACACAAAAGATTCAAATTTTGATGTGGTCCAGTTCTACCTGCTGTCTGTTTTGTTGCTTGTACTTTAATATCATATCTAAGAAACCACTGCCTAACCCGGGTCATAAAGATTTATTCCTGTGTTTTCTTCTAAGAGTTTTACAGTTTTAGTGCTTACATGTAGGCCTATGACCCGTGTGAAGTTGATTTTTGTTCCTGGTGTGAGGTAGGAGTCATCACTCTCCATGTGGTTAACCAGTGGTCCAGCACCATCGGTCGCTCACTGCACTGTCTTGGCCCCCTGGTCCCAAGTTACTTCTTACCCAGTCACTTCCTACTTGAAACACATGGCTGCTCATCCTTAGGTTATCTCTTAACTAGATTCTTTGCTTTCAACACACTTCCACCTTTAACGTTTTTTTTTTTAAGTTTTAGGTATACAATGTATACAATACTGTTTTTTAAACTTTTTAAAAGTATAGCTGATTTACATATAATCAACATAGTGATACAAATTTGTATAGATTATACTCCATTTAAAGTTATTATAAAATATTGGATATATTTCCCTGTCCTGTACAATACATCCTTGTAGCTTATTTATTTTATAAATAGTAGTTTGTACTTCTTAATCCCCTACTCCTTTGCTGTCCCTGCCCCCCGCCGTAACCACCAGTTTGCTCTCTATATCTGAGTCTGTTTTTTTCTTGTTATATTCATTAGTTTTCATTTTTAGATTCCACATACAAGTGGTAACATACAGTATCTGTCTTTCTTCACCTGACTTATCTCAATAAGCATCCTCTAGGTCCATCCATGCTGTTGCAAATGACAATTTCACTCATTTTCTGAGTAGTACTCCACTGTATATAATGTATATACTGCATCTTCTTTGTCCGTCCATCCACTGATGGACACTCAGGTTGCTTCATATCTTAGCTATTGTAAATAATGCTGCCGTGAACACTGGTATGTATCTTTATGAATTACTATTTTTGTTTCCTTTGAATATATACTTAGAAATGGATTTGCTGGACCATATGGTAGTTCTATTTTCAGTTTTTTGAGGAACCTCTGTATTGTTTTCGACAGTGTTGCACCAATTTATATTCCCACCAACACTGTAGGAGGGTTCTCTTTACTCCACATCCTTACCAATACTTGTTATTCGCAGACCTCTTGATGACAGACATCCTGAGGAGTTCCAAGTATCCTGGGCTGATGTAAGCCCACTGGTGAGTGGGGAAGGTGCCCAGGGGATCTCAGGGCTGACTGCCCACCACTGAGTGAAGCCAGGTCCCAGGATCTCCGCCTGCAGGGCCCAGGTGTCCCAGAGCTGATGTGGAACCACTGGTGAGTGGAGCCAAGGCCCAGAGGGTCCTAGGGCTGGTGCCTGCCCGTCAGTGTGCGAGGCTGGCTGCAGCTCACAAGTGGGTGCAGCTGGGTCCTGGGGTCTCTGGCTGCAGGGCCCTGGGGATCCTGGTGCTAATGAGCCAGAGGGAGGATTCCAAATGGCACTTGCTGGCACCAGTGTCCACATGGTAGAATGAGCTCCCCAAAATGGATACCACCACCATCTGCATCCCCAGGGTGAGCTGTGGTTGCTGCTGGCCTCTCCAGAGACTCCCCAAGATCAGATAGGCCGTCTGACCCAGGCCCCTTTCAAATTACCGCTTCTGCCGTGGGTCCAGGAGAAGGTGAGATTTCGTGTGCGCCCTCTGAGAGTGAGGTCTCTATTTCCCACAGCCCTCTAGGTCTCCAGAAAGTAAGCCCCATTCGTCTTCAAAGCCAAACATTCTGGGGACTTGTCTTCCTGGTGCAGGAGCCGACAGGGGAGACTGATGTGGGCTCAGACCCCGCACTCCTTGGGGGGACTGCTGTGACCGTAGCTGCCCTCCCTTCTGTGGGCCGCCCGCCTGCCCTCCTGTGGTTCCTTCTTTGTCTCTTCAGTTCTGGAAGATCCTTTCTGCTTCTGGTCTTGCTCATCCTAGCTGCTCTGTAAACAGCTGTAGTTCTGGTGCCTCTGAGAGGAGGAGAGCCCAGGGCTTACAAACTACTTGGCCATCTTGGCCAACCCTCTCTCAAACGTCCCTCAACCTTTTAATTCTTTAGTATACAAATACTCGTTTAACCTTTCACATGATTCTTTTTCAGGAAATAAAAAAGTGGAACTGTCCAATTCATTCCTGAGCACTTACTCATTTCTCAAAGAACTATAAAAAAATGTGCATTTTCTAAGGGAGAACATCTGAAACTAAAGAAAGTTGTGCGTATGTCAGGTGGACGGGGTGAATTCAGGATCACCTTGGATGTAACCACCATCTCAAGCTACAGACCTGCATTTGCCAATACCAGCGCCACTATATGCAGGACTGCTGAGCACTTAAAATGTGGCCAGTCTTACCTGAAATGTGCTGAAATTGCAAGCTGTCAGTATGGAAAAAACCAAAGTACAGCATATCGATTTTTAAATATTAATTACATGTTAAAAACAGTATTTTAGATACACTAAGTTAAATAAGGTCCATGGTAAAATTAATTTCACCCATACTTTACATTTTTTAACGTGAAGAGTAGAAAAATTTTAATTACATATGCGGTTTGCATCACACTGCTACTGGACAATGCTGCTACAGATCTCCTAAGAGTGACTCTAGTGAATAGACTGACCTCCTATGAAATTAAGTTTTATTGGGCATAACTAAGTGCCAAGCATTAAAGGGACAAAAAACCGGTTATATCCTACCCTTAAGAAAACTACAATGCAATAGGAGATGGGTAGACAACTACTTGAGGTATACATTCACCAGCTGCTGAGGACCAGTGGGGGAGATAAACTCCGCCAGCTAAGGAGCTCCACCTGCTTCTTTTCGGATAAAATCCCCAGGGCTTGGTACACAGTGGGGCACCAGGAAATGACTGAGCTTTGAAGAAGGAACAGGATGTCAATGGTTTCCAGTATGCTAAGATGAAGAAACTTTCCTCTGAGGACGCAAACAGAAGGATGGGGCACTACAGAGGCATAGCATATATTATTCTGGACAGTAAACAGCAGAAAGTGCTGGAGTTCTAAATCACAGGATTTTTATTCTTTTACCTTCACCTTTCACATAACTGACCATCAGATGTCAAGGAATATGAATTTGCCCTTAATTGGCCATACACAATATCTGTAACTCCAGGTTACCGCCAAAAGAACACAGCCTCAAATTATCTCCACTTAATACTACTCCCGAAGCTCACTTGGCTGAATTCAAGGAGAATGACTTTCTCGTTCCTCTGTCAATGTTTCTTAAAAATGTAATGCCAGAGGCCATGGCCCTCTGTTTCAAAAAACGCATTTTTAAAAATGCATATTAAGAGGAAAAAGAAAGAAAAAAATGTGTATCAGGGTCCTATCCCAGACTAAATGACTGAGCATCTCTGGTGGTCAAGGAAGACCCAGTGGGCTTCTCTGTGCAGTACGCCTGGCGCTAAGCCATGCCTGCAGGCCAAATCTAGCTGGCTGCCCATTTTTCTAAATCAAGTTTCACTGGGACAGACACACCCATTTGCTTATCTACTCTCTATGGCTGTTTCTGCAATACAACTGCAGACCTGAGTAGCTGTGACCTGCAAGGCCTAAAACATTTATTTATTATTTGGCTCTTTACAGCCAAAGTTTGCTCACAATGTTCTAGATACTCTAAATTTTATTCTGCATCAACTCAGAATACCAAAGGAAAGATATGTGAAAGTATAACTCTGCAGCCCCAGAGGATGAAGTCAACTGAATTATGCTTTGGCAGGAGTCTCTGGGCTTGCAGTGACAGGTCTATTTTTAGAAACCTTCAAAACCAATTCCTGGAGGGATGGTTGTTGAGGACGTCCATTCTGTCACTGTCTCTCTTTGATGAGGCCCAGAGGCAACACAGCTCTGTGTTCCCAGCACAACAGTGACCAGGTTTAAACACCAAAGAACTATGAATTACACACTCATTTTGTCTCTGCGTATTTTTTGATGACACTTGACTGGGTTTGTCCTCCCCTCGGGGCAAAAGAAAGCTGCAACACAAGAAGAGCCCACAGCCTGGAGCTTACACTCATCTTCCAGACAGCAGTTCTCAGACTGCCCGCGTATCACAACCACAGCTGTGATGAGCCAGTATGACATGTTTAACACATTCGGAAAATCAGATTCTGTTTTCTTTTCTGAAAATTCAGGATCTCCCCCTACTTTGTCTAAGCTAATGAGATACGGATCTGCAGTAAATAACTGAGCATTTTCCCACAACTGACAACACCACGAAGAGCAGCAGAAAGAGATACATACTTTAGCTAACTGAAGTGTCATATTTTATTTTGCTTATTTAAAAACTAAAAAGGTATTAGGAAAAAACAAATGTAATGTGATATGGTCAAATTACACCCATGGTCTCAAATGATCCAGCTTACACCTTAAGAAATTATAAAAAGAAGATCAATTTAAACCCAATGTAAGCAGAAAAAAATTTAACATTAAAGTAAGAGCAGAGATCAATGAAATACAAGGCAGAAAATTAAAAATATCAATAAAAATAAAAGGTAGTATTTTGGGGGAAAAAAATCAGTGAATTGTTAAGCCTCTAGCCAGGCTGACCAAGAAAGGAGACACAAATTACCAACATCAGAAATGAAACCCAGACCACCGATCCATACCCTAAAACATTACAGTAAGGGAATGTATGGACAATTTTATGTCTACAAATTTGACAATTTAGATAAAAGGGACAAATACTTTGAAAGATACAAAATACCAAAGCTACCCAAAAAAGTTCCCAAAAGCTAACAAATACATAATGTGAATAGTCACATAAAATTAAAGAAAATGAATTTATAGTTAAAAGCCTTCTCACAAAGAAAACTCTGGTACCAGATGGCCAAAATAGTGAATTCTACCGAATATTTAAGGGAGAAATAACTTCAGCTGTGCATTAACTCTACCAGAGAGCACCACAAGAAGGAATACTTCCTGCTTGTTTTGAGGCTAGCAGCTTTCCTCACTCCAAAACCAGATAAATACAAGAAAAAGTACTAATCTCTCTCATGAACAAAGAAACAAACACCTTCATGAAAACACTAGCAAATTAACCCAGCAATATATAAAATGAGTAATAGGTCGAATTTATCTTGGGAATAAAAGGCTGCTCAATATTCAAAAAGCACAAAATTGACCATACCAACAGACTAAAAAGAAAACTCATGACAGTCTCAATCAATACTTGCAAAAAAAGCACCGGGCAAAATCCACCATCCATCCATGATTTAAAACAAAACAAAAGAAACAAACAAAAAACCCATCTCTCAGCAAAGTAAGTATAAAAGGGAATTTCCTCAACCTAATAAATGGCAAAACTGAAATACTGGGGAACTTCCTTAACCTCACAAAGTGCATCTACACAAATCCTACTGCCAACATCATACTTACTGGTGAAAAAAAGGCTTTCATCTAAAATTTGGAATAAGGCAAGGATGCCTGCTTACTGTACCTATTAAACATCAACCTGCAAGCCCGAGCATATCATCAGAAAAGAGGAAATAAAACTGCCTCCATTCACAGATGACATGATTGTCAACACCGAAAAATGCCGAAGAATCTACAAAAAAAGTTCCCGGAACTCGTAAGTTTAGAAAAGTAACAAGTTCACTATTAAAAAAAAATAAAATCAGTTGCATTTCTACATACTAATGAACAATCAAAAACTGAAATTTAAAAAACACCATTTATAATGGCTCGGGGAAACATGAAATACACTTAACTAGAAATCTAACAAAATCTGCACAGAAGCTGTATATTTGAAAACTATACAACAGCAATAAAGGAAATGGAGAGAGATATCACATTCATCGTGTGGACTACTCAATACTGTTGTCAATTTTCCCTAAGTTGATCTGTAGATTCAATGCAATCCCAATGAAAATCCTAACAGATTTTTTTCTTTGATAAACTTATTCTAAAATTCATATAGAAAGGCAAAAGAACTGGCCAAAACAATTAAAAATAATAATAAATTTAGAGGACTCACACTACTTGATTTTCACATTTAATATAAAGCTACAATAATCAAAGCAGAAGGACAGACACACAGATCAATAAAACAGACAAGGGAAAGACCCACACATATACGGTCACTGATTTTTGAAAAAGTAGAAAGCAACTAAATGAAGAAAGGATAACCTTTTCAAAAAATTGGACAGCCGTATTAAAAAAAAAATCCCTGCCTTTACCTCTTAATACAAACAAAGTGTAATCTAAACAAACAAACAGACAAAAACTTCCAGAAGAAAACAACAGGAAAAATATTTGGGACCTTGGGTTTGGCAAAGACTTCTTAGATACAAAACCAAAAGCAAAACCAATAAAAGCAAAAAGTAACAAACTGGACGCTATCAAAACTTAAAACGTATGCTCTATAAAAGATACTGTTAAGAGAAGGAAAAAGGCAAGCCACAGATTGAGAAAAAACATTTATTTGCAAAATAATAACCTGATAAAGAACTTTTATCCAGAAGATATTAAAAGCTCTTAAAACTCAAGAAGTGACAACTTCTGTGCCCCAAGGGACACAATCAACAGAGAGCAAAGGTCACCCAAGGAATGGTAAAAAACATTTACAAGTCATATCTCTGATAAGGGGTTAATTACCAGAAAATAAAAACTCCTACAACTCAACAAATAAAAACCAAATAACCCAACTGAAAAATGGACAAGGGAACTGTGAATAGACGGTAAACTTAATATTGTGTATATGTTACCACAGTTTAAAAAAAAGTATAAAAATTAATAAACAGAAACTTCAATTAAAATAGAGCTGGGAGGCCAGAAAGGAGAGCCTCCCAAGCACTGTGCTATTAGCAGAGCCCAGGGGAAGACAGATCTCCTCTCCTTGCCTAGCAAGAGCTCAGCCAGTGAGACACTGCCAAACTCAGCCAATGAAAACCCACTACACTCCGAATTCTCAATTCTGCCAATGGACTCTTTGTTTACTGCACTCCTCCAACTTCCTGTTCCCCTCTACAAAAGAGTCCTCCTCTCCATTTCTGCTGGGGTCTTGCACTATGTCTCCCCGGGGATGCAGACCCTAAATTGCAATTCTTTGCTGATCCCAAGTAAAACTATTTTGCTGGAGAAATAACTGGCAGTCTGCTTGTTTAAGGTCAATGTAAGAAAACAAACAACCCAATTAAAAACGGGAAAAAGATGTGAACACATTTTACCATGGAAGATACATGGATGACAACTAAGCACAGAAACAGATATTCAACATTATTAGTCTTTAGAGAACTACAAATGAAAACCACGATGACGTACCACTACACATCTATTAAAACAGCTAAAATTAAGGAGGGAAAAAACCCAACCCTGGTAATACCAAGAGCTGGTGAGGGTACAAACCACTGGAGCTCTGAGGCATTGCTGATGGGGACGTAAATGTAGTGTGACAGCTTCTTACAAAAGTTAAAACATTCACTTACAGAAAACCCACAGCAATTCCACTCTGAGGTATTTAACCAAGAGAAAAAATTTCTGTTCATACAAAAACCTGTACACTAGAGCAGATTTATTCATAATCACCAAAAACTGGAAACAGCCCCAATGTATCAAGACCAGAGAATAAAAAAGCAGATTATCCTACACTCATACGATGGAATGCTCCTTAGCAGTAAGAGGGAACTAGCTACTGACGCTAGTAGCATGATGGAGAAATCTCACATGCATCAGGCCAAGAAGTCAGCATCAAAAGGCTGCGCATTGTATGAGTTCACCAACATGACATTCTGGAACAGAAAAGACATCAGTGGTCGCCAAGTGCTGGAGGTGAGGGGACAGGGTCACTATAAATGACACAAGGGAAAGGTTCAGGGTGATGGAACTCTTCTCTGTTTTGTTTGTAGCAGTGCTTATATGACTGTTATCTGACTGTAGGTGTTTGTCAGACTCAGGACCATACACTAGGATGAATAGTACTATGTGTAAATTGTATCGATAAAAATAATAAACGTATTAAGCAAATAAATGCAATGTAAAAAAAAATCAAATTAGTCTCTTGCAACCAGCCAATTAAACATTTTTAAGGTATGAAGGTATAAATTTAATTTGATTTAAATATGCTACCTATCAGCACATTTCACACAGGCCATACCTTAGCTCTACAAATTAAAAGTCCAGGTTAGTATTATTTAATGATTCCTTTCACCACTTAGGGAGACACACACAAAAAATCGGCTATATCTTATCTGAAATCACTGGTTTTTAATAATTCATTTATCCATGATCTATTATGTGCAGATTCAAACACTCAGGAGATAATCAGGGCAGGATTCAGGAACATGATTTTCCCAGTTCCGTTTCCCTACTAATGGATTTAGCTGGGAGAAATAGTTAAGTGTGAAATATTTAAATATCCCCTAATCTTTTCCCGTACCTTCCCTAAGGAGAAGGAAGGGTAGTCAGCAGAGTCAGCTCCCTGCAAAGGGAGGGAAGGGGAGACTGGTGGGAGCAGTACTTGGTGTCAAGCATGATTAGGTGACATTAGCTCCATTTTAACCAAGGCATTAGAAGCATGTTGGCTCACTCGCCCATTTCTAAAGGGAATCACGCAGCACTGGGATTCAAATTCAGGGCGGTCTCCTTTCAGACAAAGCTCTTACTCTCACCACCTTCTTGCTGTTTGCTTTCTGCCCAGCTGCAACTGTTAAAGCAAAGCTTGGGTCCACATGCTTCAAATCAACGAGCACCTTTTAAGATTTTACTGCTCACAAGACTCTGTTCGATTCTAAATCCCAAGCCTACAATACATGTACGTACACTCAGAAAGGCTGAAACAGTTTACAATTTCCACCAATGTACAGTGTCTTTTATCTGATCACTCAAAATTATAAAAATAAATCACTTCATTTCTTCAGTTGTGATTAAAAAGAGCAATATACAAATAACCACCAAAAGGATATGTGAAAAAGTAATCATGTTCACTTTTGACCTTAATAAAGAATTTATTGCAACTCGAACTGTAAACAAAGGGATATAGAAAAGTTCTTCCCCTTTCCTCTGGCTTCCTGACATGTGGCTTTCCTCTATTGTTCCCCAAGCCTCCAGTATCCTGAGTTAAACACACAGCACTCACTCCAACTCACCCTGTGAAGCGTCACCGTGTGCTGTTCCCATATAGCTGTTTCCTCCATCGCTGTGTTCTGGTAAAGGAAAAGAAAAACAAGTAATTACCTTTTAAGACAAGGTCTTTAACAGAGTGAATGAGAACATCCAGCAAACAATTTAGCACACTGCAAGACCAAGATCCATAGTTTTAATACTAGATACTCTGAAAAGGGCTTAATAATTATACAAGGGTTTTGCTTGCTTTTGTTTTTGTTTTAAGAGACAGGAAACTACACACAGGAACTTCCTTTGTTTTTAACTTAATTTGGACAGATGCCACTCTATAGTCATTTCATGCCAGCTGCAATCAGTGTTCAAGCTAATTCTGCAACTTTATAGTTAACATCAGACAGAAAAGAATAGAAGTTGGAATGCTATTTTTTTAAGTATCTAATGCTACATAAAAACACTGCAAAGCATTCCTTACGTTGTGCAAAGGAAGGAAAAGTCGAACATCTCTGAACCCAGCAATTAAAAATATCCATGATACAGGAAAACAGGTAAGACCATTTGATAGATTTGGTCAATGGTTGCTTCAGTATCAGGTAAAACGCTACTGCTCCACCTAGTTTCAGTTTTACTGCAGAATTACCTTCTCAAGATTTGTTTATAACACTAAAAAATAAAAAATTTTAAAAAAAGGCTTTCCTAGTATACATCTCATGCACACACGCCCATGCCATACAGAAGAGAAAAACAAACAATTCCAACCCCTGCCCCCAAGAACTGCCTTAAAATTAAAGTGATTCAACTTCCAACAGAGGTGCTACTCAAACGTCAGTGAAGTTCAGGTTCCTCCCCTGTCAAGAACTTCTTACGAAAGAGGGAATCAAATGACTACCCAAGGGGTGAGCACTGAAGAATTCAAAGTATATTTCTTATACATTGGGTTAATTGCTCTTGGAGGCCTAAAGTGATTCAAAATCTCTTTTAATGTTAACCATCTTCTGGAATTGGGGTTCCTAAACATACATATATTTACAGTTTTTAAAAAGATTTTGCAAAAAATAAATTTAAAAAAAGGAGGAGGAGGATATAGCTCAGCGGTACTGTGTGTGCTTAGTATGCACGAGGTCTTGGTTTCAATCCCAGTATCTCTTCTAAAAATAAATAAATGAATAAACCTAATTACCTCCCCCCTCAAAAAAAGGCTTTTGCAGACTTATCCAAAAGCAGGGTGGAAAGGGAGGCAGCTGAGCACGCTGTTGCCAGAACACCACCCGGTACCCACTGTTACACTGTCTAGTCCTGCTACGCGACTGTCACTAGCATCACCAGAACGTGGCCCCACAGTGCTGCCTGGGGCCCATTTCTCCTTTCCCACAGCAACTTTAATCAAACATTAATGCTGCTTTAGAAAACAAGTCCCTAATAAAGAAAGCCCGTTTCCCTAAATTCAAAGCAACAAGATGAACTTCCCTGCCGGATGAATAAGAGAGGGAGAGAAAGGATCTCTCTGTTCTCTCCCGTAGATAAGAACTGTCCACCAGCGTTTTGTTTCAGGCTTTCAGTCAAGCGCAGTGAAATCTCCTTTGAATGAGACTTCTGCTGGAAACAAAGCTGTTTTGTTTTGTTTTTTTAACAAAAACTGATCAGGATTTATATATTTAAAAAAAAAACTCCCCCATTAGTGTGACAGTGATGATACGAGTCATTCTGCTAAACATCAGGAGTCCCACTGAAATACACAGGCTAAAAACACCGGTCTGTCCAGTCTTAGCTGAGAACTGCCTGCAGGGCTCTGGGCTCCCCTCCCCGGCCCCGCCTCTGTAGCAAGCAGCACGGTCCAGGGCCCTTTTAATTCCTCTCCTACCAGTGCAAAGTGACCTGATAACCAGCAAGCACCTCGACAGCATGTTCTTTGGTAAGAAAATGTATCATCCACCATATGCTTTTCATGGCCACACAGTTTTCCATTTAGCACAAGAATATTATCAAATGAGGACATTCATTTCACGTGAAGGGAGGAAAAGCAGGTTATGAAACAGCTTACATATTGTTATCCTAATTTTGTTTAGACATGAATGAAAAGAAAGGCTAAAAGGACACACAAAACGTTAACACTGACCATCTTCAAAGTGAAGGGATTACGGGGGATATTTTTCACGAGGCATTTTTTTGGCTTTCCTTTCTCCATTCCCAATCAGAAAAAAATTGTCGAAATATTTTAAAACACATTCATCAAATCCCATTTGAAACTCCAAATATGTATTTTTAACTTTGCTTTTCAGAAAAAAATCAAACAATACCTAAGAAGATTATTTTATGCTTTACTGCTAATTACAAAAATTATTTATTCTATTAGTAAGGGATTTATACATTAAGCTTCTAGAAGAGTATGGTAAGAGAAACTTATTTTATTTACATAAGGGGCAAAATAAAAATAGTAAAACAACTGTTCTCAGAATTTCAATCAAAATTAATGTTTCCTCAGAGAAGTATACACCTCAACCAACAAAACGGCTTCCCCCAAAAAGGGTAATATAATAGCTCACTTCTCTGTTAAAGTGAGACATGGCCTCATTAGCTTGATTCATCAGAATGAGACCACTGTACAAGAAAGCAAGCAACAGAGAAGGAAACATCAAGAAGGGTGGTCAGGGCCCCCCCCCCGAGCAGCACACGACACCCACGTAACCCACAATGTAGTAAGGTGGTAAGCCCTGCGATCCAGACCACTAAAGGGAAAACACGACAGGAGCCACCCATCTCTCTCCACTCTCATGTCGTGGTTTCCTTCAGAGGTAACAGCAGCACTGTTCTATCCATGGTTGTTCGTGTCACCAGGAAGACTTTATGAGGAGTTCTGAAGGAAGGGAGGGATGAACAAATGGCTGAACGCAGAGATCTGTGATAATACAAATATGGTCCAATAAAATGGGAGCATCTTGGTTGATGGGATACAAGTAGCTAC
Source organism: Camelus dromedarius (assembly GCF_036321535.1). NCBI lineage: Eukaryota > Metazoa > Chordata > Mammalia > Artiodactyla > Camelidae > Camelus > Camelus dromedarius. Next base: position 5,156,444 of record NC_087464.1, read on the forward strand.
TGTGAAATTCTTTCAACGTTGCTATGTTCAAAAGTGATCATAAGATGCTGGGTGGGGGTGGGGAGTCTTACAGTAAATCATTCAGAAATTAAAGGATAAAGCCGGTATAAAACATTTTTACTACTAAATTGGATACCTTAGAAATTTTGATACTTTTGATACTAATATTAAAGTTTCGATACTTCAGAAAAATGGAGATTTCCTTTGAAAGGATACCTAAGAAGCAACTGGCCTCTGTGGTAGAGAAAGAGAAATGGGGGGAAGGGGGTGCAGGGAATCTCTCATTTTCGCTGTGAGCCCTTTTGTAAGGTTTTACTAAGTTCATCTATTACTTATTCAAATAAATGATTTAAAAAATATCATCCTTATTGTAAAATTGCTTACTTGTCATTTCTCTTATTGGGGAAAAAAACACAGAATGCGTAATTGCATAACTCGCACAGGCTTTCCCGCTAAGGGAAGGAAGTCTCATCCCCAAAGCATTCTGGCCTGTGGGGAGACCGCAGTGAGAAGAGCCCCTCCTCCAGGAAGGGCTCCAGCACTCTCATTCCCAACAACTCTGAAAGACGCTGTTAAGCAGAAAATGAACTTAGCTAGAGAGCAGATTAGAGCCCAAACCTGCCATTAACTAGAAAAGTAACTTAGTTTCCTCATTTATAAAATTCGAGTGGGATGAGATCACCCGTGCAGCACCGCAGGCACCCAGGGTGACTGGGACCTGCGGCTGCTGGATTCCCAGTTCCACACACGTCTCTAAGTCAGCATCAACTGACCAGAATCACAATTTCTGAAGAAGCAAAAAGCTGCGTTTCAGAACCTGCCAAGAGTCTGTTTGGCCTCTTTGTTCTAAGCTCCAGCTGGCAGAGACACTACTCAGATCACCAACTCTGAAGGGCTTCCTGCCAAAACTTCAGATCCTAATTCGAGGCAGTTTCACTGTCCTTTAGGGCTGATTACAGCTCAAATGGGGAAAAGACAAGACGACACGAGAGCTGACAAGACAGGAGGAGCCCTCAACTGGGAGCAGACCAAATCCAAGACAGGGTAAATAAAGCAAGAGTTCTCCAAATGAAGAAAAATCTTAACTCCTTAACATTATCAAGATTTATAGTCAGATAAAATTGACCATCCTGGGGGAGGGTGCATAGTTTAAGTGGTAGAGCACATGTTTAGCACGCACAAGGTCCTGGGTTCAATCCTCAGCACCTCCTCTAAAAACAAATAAGTAAACCTAATTACCTCCCCCACTCCCCCAAAATTTACTATCCTGATGCCTGTAATTTCCAAAACAATCCATTCATTCATTTAACCCTTGGAATTGAATAAATTGGTCCTTCTTTCTCTGTAAGGGCTCAGGAAGGCTTGTAACACCACATAAACAGTGTACATGAGGCATCAAGGAGGATGGAGAGGACTGTTTGCTGTGCTGATCAGGGACTGAGTCCCCAAGAAAGCAAGAGCTGAGTTCCAGCTTGAAGGATGACCAGAAAAAAAGTGGGGAAAGATGTTTGCAGAAAAAAACAGCGTGTCAGCAAGGTTGTGGGTAACGCATGCAAAGCTGGCTTTGCTAATGCTGAGCCCTACAACTGGCAGAACAGGGAAAGGGCACAAAGAGAAGGTGCAGGACATCACCACAGGCTTGTGACAAAATGCGAAGGATTCCAAATTCGCTGGGAAGACACTGGAATTGGAGGCAGTCATGTGATACCATCAACTCATTCTGATGGCTGTGATGTGGAAGGCGGATTTGAGTCACAGAAACCAGCTAGAAAGTTAAAGCAGAAAAGGGGAGGAGTTCAAGATGGCTGTTAGGGTTCACAACTGGGCAGCTGAGTGAAGGAGCAGAAAGCAGGAAAGATGACAAATCCAGTTTCAGACATCTGTAATTTACAGTGCCTGTGGAAATACTGAAGCAGAGATGCAGGCAGGAGGCCGGAGGATACACAGGTCTGAAGATCGGAACTGGGATCTGGAGCAGGTAAGCATCTAGGAAGAATCAACAAAGTAGTACTGAACCCAAGACAAAATATCCAGTTACCAGAGGACCAAGATGACCCTGTGGACTACAAATATTTTAAGGGGAAAAAAAAAGAACCTAAGGAATCAGAGAAGAAGAGTGAGTGAGGAAGTAATACAAACATCATTTACTGTCCAGAGAATACAGCAAGACGAAATATTAAAAAGGAAGATACCATAAAATAACAGTTTCATATTTTTTAAATTGTTGGACTCTTAAATATTAAATATGTACCTAAAATAGTGTACTCAGTACTGACTCTTACATAAAGCACGTTGAACACTCTTTCCTGATGATTTGTGGTCCCCGATTAGGAAAACCAAATAGTAACGAGAAAGAATACTCCGGTAGCTCTGTATCTGGGTTCCTCCTGTAAGCAAAGCCACTAAGCTGAATTGTTTCTGAATTTGCCTGCCCTCCAAAGTTTTTGTTTTGTTCTTTTAGCTTCTTTCCATCCAAAATAGAAAGCAAGACCCCCTGTAGAGTTAAGCCTGAAGTCAGAACAATTTCAGTGAATCCAACAGATGACCCCTGCCCCCCTTTGACTTTTCAGTTAAGCATTTAATTTCAAACGTGATCACTGCTATGCAAATGAATTACAAAAAGACTAGCGTATGTGCAAAAACATGAGAGAAACATACACTTGGACTGAAGGGCTGTCATGGAAACTCTCAAAATGGAGATGTCCAGGGATGGTAAATAAAGATAAACCTAAAGTCCAATGAAGAGAGGTCTTGGAGATATACTCAGGGATTCAACATATGTTACATATTTAAGATAAGAACTCACTAAGCCTAAGAATTAAAAATCATGACCACAATAACAGTGCAGCAACTATAGGATGACAGCCTCAATAGGAAGTGAGTAAATTTAGCATCCAACACTCCACTATTCTCAACACCAGTTCAATTTCCAAATACTTTATTGTATCCACTTCTTGGCTGACAACTTAGGAGACAAACGATGAGATGGATATGATTACAAAATATTAAGAGCTGGAAGAAAGACATAGGTGGACCTAGAATATTTTTGGTTGATCAAAGTTAGAGATTTGCTTAAAATATAAGTTTACAAATAAATCACTACATCTGCTGCTGTCCTAAAATCAAAGTGAAAGAACACCAGCTTACATAAGTTACCGCTGTATGTGCACTGAACCTTGAGAAATTCTTATCAGGGATGGTTACAGACACTCTTGAAAACTCTTGAGTGCTTTCCAGTCACCAAAAATAAATCTGCTTTAAGTTGTCATTTTCTAATGGCTCAAGACAGACAAACGACGTGTGAAGTTGTCTCCAGGTAGAAGGGGAGAGAGAATGGGGTAGCCCAGACAAGGAAGTGATGCTGAAGACGAGGTAGTCAGCAAAAGTGGGGGGGATCCAAAATGGCAAATACACAGTAACAAATCAACCCAACTGAACCACACAAGAGCACCGCGACCACTCTGAAGAAGGCAGGGAAGAAAAGAATCTGAGTAACTGTGGAAAACAGCATCTGACTGAATGCTGGGAGGCCAGGCACAAAAGAACTGCACAGAAATTCTGCAGCCTAGGTAGAGTGAGTCCTTCTCCCTGGGGAACGGGTGAAAAATTTCAGCTGTTTCGTGTGTACACTACAAGTGAACACACAGATAATGTAGGTTGTGTTTCTCTTGTGGGAGGAAAATATCTTAAGTAAGAAATGGAGGGAGGCTAAAGGGAACTCTGATGTGCGATCGGAGTCTGAGGTATCAGTATAACCTGCGGTTTTACACACACAGACAGACACAGGCAGAGTCGTGCAGAAACGCACAGGCCCATTTCCCAGCTCTGTCTGCTGAGGACCTACCACAAGGAGAACCCACAGCAATGAGTACAGCCAGCGTGGAGACCTTAATTTCTAACTGCTATTCTCCAGTAAGATAAACCATGATTTCTTAGAGAAGGGTTGGTTCCAGGGCTAGGACAGGGAAAATACAGGGTGAACTGGAATATTATGTGGCACTAGAAATTAAGGGACTGCTCAAAAAATTATGGGGATTTGTCAAAGGAACACAAGAACCAACCTGAAAGAGCTTCTACAGGCCAAAGCCGGAGTAACCTGAGCAACAAAATGCTCACAATATTAGATTTTAACCCACAGAATAAAACAGACATCCATGCGGACATCATTAAACACATAAACGAGAAAGGGACAACTCTTTATGAGAGTAGAATCTCAGCTAAGAAATGTGGAAGGAAAAAAGGCAAACTGTACCAACAGATAAAGATCCACCCAGAGATGCTAAATTAGTGGTTGAATGTTTGAGGATTAACATGATGAGCATAGCCTCAAATCATCTCCTCCAAAATATGCATTAAAAACACACATAAGACAGCTCAACATCATGAACGAATACAGCTTTTACAGTATTCTTGCCAAAAAGGCACCACCTCATTTCAATGATGAGAAAATATCAGACAAACCAAACTGAAGGGCATCTGACAAGTTAATCAATTCTCTTCAAAAGTATAAAGGTATAAAAAAAGTATAAAGAGAGAAAACCGAGGCTTGGTTAAAGGTTCAAAGACACAAAAAGAACAACTAAATGCAACGTGGAATCCTGGAAGAGAAAAAGGATAAACTAGCAAAATTCAAATGCAGCCTGTAATTTAGTCATTACTGTATCAATGTTAATTTCTTGTCCTTGTTAACTATTCTACGGTTACAGTGATGTAAAACATAAGGGGACTGGAATGAAAGATATAAAAGAACTCAAATATTTTTGCAACTTTTCTCTAAGTCTACCATTAATCCAAAATTTAAGTCTTTCCATAAACAAAATGAAAAGACAACCTACAGACTGGGAGAAAATATTTGCAAATGATGTGACCGACAAGGGCTTAATTTCCAAAATACACAGACAGCTCATACAACTCAATAACAAAAAAAAAAAAAAAAAAATCTAATCAAAAAATGGGCAGAAGACCTGAACAGGCATTTCTCCAAAGAAGACATCCAGATGACCAACAGGCACATGAAAAGATGCTCAACATCTCTAATTATTAGAGAAATGCAAATCGAAACTACAATGAGGTATCACCTCACACCAGTCAGAATGGCCATCATCAAAAAGTCCCCAAAATAATAAATACTGGAGAGGGTGTGGCAAAAAGGGAACCCTCTGACACTGTGGGTGGGAACATAAATTAGTGCAGCCACTTGAAAAATAGTCTGGAGGCTCCTTAAAAAACTAAAAATAGAGTTGCTATATGATCCAGCAATCCCACTCCTGGGCATATATCTAGAAAAGACAAAAACTCTAATTCAAAAAGATACACGCACCCCAATGTTCAGAGCAGCACTATTCACAATAGTCAAGACACGGAAGCAACCAAAGTGTCCATCAACAGATGAATGGATAAAAAAAAATGTGGTGTATATATGTATCACATTATATATATTGTGTGTATATACATACACACACACACACACACACACACACACACACAGAGGAATAGTACTCAGTCATAAAAAAGAATGAAATATTGACATTTGCAGCAACTTGGATAGACTTAGAGATTGTACTGAGTGAAGTCTGAGAAAGACAAATATTATGATATCACTTTTATGTGGAATCTAAAAAGTAATACAAATCAACTTACTTATAAAACAAAAACAGACTCACACATGTAGAAAAGAAACTTATGGTTACCAAAGGGGAAAGCGGAGGGATACATTAGGAGTCTGCTATTAACAGATATACACTACTATATATAAAATAGGTAAACAACAAAGTCCTAATGTATAGAATGGGGAACTACAGTCAGTATCTTGCAATAACCTATAATAGAAAAGAATCTGAAACTGTACACTTGAAACTAACACAATGTTGTAAATCAACTATAGTTTAGCATGTAAACAAGTATTCACACACACACACCCTGAATGGTAATGACAAGATTAATAAGGAGCTGAAAATTGCGGGGAACAAAAGAACAGAATCTTGACCACACCTACTGTGAGCAGTAGAACATCTCAGAAGACATACATATGAGCAAATTCATCAAATTCTTATAAAAATCGAGAACACTCTTTAGCTGCTAAAGTGAGGAAAAGAATTAACCTATTAAAAAAACGTGAATAGTTAGTTCACACATCTGTTTTTAGTTTCTTAGTTTCTCAGGTTATTCCTCCTCCTTCACTAAACCATTATCTGATTTTCAAAAACATAAAAAATAAATTTAAAAAAACTCTTTAATTTCTACATAAGATACATGAAAAACCATGATACTTCTCTAACAAAGCACTCAATGAAAAACAGACCAAATTTGTACACTCAACAGGTCATATTTCTTTAAAATCACTTCCTCTTAATCCTAAATGTCTAAGGTAAGATGGTGACAAGCTGCTAAGCCTCACTGAGGCACACTCCATCAAGGAGCTCCCTCCTAGTTCCAAGACCAGGCAACTTGAGGCTGAAAATCTCACTACTAAGGTGGCAGTAGTAATAGATGAAGATTCAATAAGAAGGCAGTAAATATACCAGTTTTAATACAAGCCATCTGAGTATTAAAACTTATGACTTTTCACATACACAACAAAGAAGCATTATCATTTATTTTCAGATAAAACTGGGCTTTTAAAGTAACCAACTAATGTCTATCTAACCAACACAGTATTCATATTCAAAATATACAGGAATTCCTATCAATAAAGACAGGATGCCTAATAGAGAAGACGGGCTAAGAAATTGAGGAAGCACTTCAAAAAAGAAGATATCAATAGATAAACAAGTTTCTACTGCACAGCACAGAGAACTATATTCAATATCTTGTAGCAACCCATAAAGAAAAAGAGTATGAAAAGGAATATATGTACGTAGATGTATGACTGAAACATTATGCTGTATACCAGAAATTGATACATGGCAAACTATACTTCAATAAAAAAATAAAGTATGACTTTAAAGAAAAAAAAAAGAGGATATTAAAATGGCCAGCAAACATGTGGGGAAAGTGTTCAACTTCATTAATCAATAGGGTAATACAAATTAAAAAAACAATTAAATGTTCCTACACAACCATATAATAAGCTAGAAGAAAATGAGTTAATGAACAATCTAATCAGAACACTGCTAGCAGGAGTGTAAATTGGTACACCTGCTTTGGAAAACTGGCAATAATAAGCATATTCTATGATCAATCAACAGAAATGTGTACGTATGTGCACAAGACTTTACGTACAAGAATGTTCGCAACAGCACCAGTCTTAATAGCCAGAAACCAGAAACCATCTAAATACCCATCAACGATAAAACGGAAAACAATGCAACATTCACTCAATGGGCTATTACAAAGCCATGAAATGAAGTGAACAAACTACAACTACACAAACCAATATGGATAGACACTGTTCAATGCTGAATAAAAGAAGTCAGGCACAAGAACACAATTCTATTTAAGTTTAGTAACAGGTAAAATTGAAGACCAAACAAAACAAAACACCACTGCAAAAGAAAAACTCCTAGTGGGGAACTAGCCCTATCAAATTAAGGCCTCTTAATTAAGACATATACTATAAGGTCTCTACAATGAACAGTGTGGCAGTGGTGTGTGAGCAAACAAACCAGTGGGATAAAACGGAAAACCCAGAAACAGACCGTCATTAATAAACAGAAAATTAGTGTATGACAAAGGTAACATCTCCAGTCACTGAGGTAAAGATACATTTTTTAAAAAATGCTACTGAACATCTAGGTCGTCATTTGGAAAAAACATAAATTAGATCTATCTCTCACCATGCACAAGAATAAAGTCCAAATGAATGAGGAATCTAAATGTAAAAAAAAAAACCATACAAGTACTAAAAGAAAACTCAAGTGAATTTCTCTTTAATGTTGGTGTAGGGAAAGGATTTCTAACCATAACTCAAGGTCTAAGAGAAATAAAGAACATAAGAAATAAAAAATGTCTGCCTGACCAAAAAAGAAACACAGAAACAAAACACCATAAACAAAGTCAAGAAAACTGCAAGACACACCACGAGAGCCAATACCTGTAATATGTAAAGAAATTTTAAAAACTGCAGGAATAAGCACAAAATACAATAGAAAAACAGGAAGATACTTTGCAAAAAGGATGCTAAAATTTGGAAAATGGTCCACACCTGGTCATAATTAGAGAAATGCAAATTAAAATAACACCAAGATGCCATTTCTTACCTATCAAACCAGCAAAAATTAAAAAATAAGACAAAACAGTCTACTTGTAAGACTGTGAGGAAACATTCACTCTCACACACTTCCAGGGGGAATACACAGTCACACCACCTCTCTGGAGCCAGATTCGGCAAGACCTAGCAAAACTAACATGTACTTAACCTTCTAACCTAGAGATCCCACTTCTAGGAAGTCGGCCCTGAAGAGAAACCTCCAACAATGTGACTGTGCGTGTGCACCAGCTGCTCACAACCAGAACGTGTGTAAGTGCACTACAGCAACTATCCAGGTGACCAAGCACCTGAGAGTGGAGGAGAAATTACAGCACATCCACACAATGGAGGACTCTTAAGAGGTTCAAAAATAAAGCAAAGTGCAAAAACATCAACAGTGTTCCATTCTTCACACGAGAAAGAAGGGATTATAAGATTACACACATGCATCTACTCATTTCTGCAAATTAGATCCAGAAATGATAAACCAGAAACTAAAGAAACTGGTTATTTACAGAGTAAGTGGGAACGCGGTGGAAGAGAGAAGAAAGTGGACTCAGGGTCGCAGGGATGAGGAAGTAAGGGCATGTCTGAGCATATATTGTTGCGCAGCTACGAACTACAGTAAAGTTTCACATACCCCCAAATAACAAGTATATAGTTAAAATCAACCAGGATGAGGTAGTGGTCCTGATGATGGGAACCAAAATGGAATACAAACAGCAGCAAATAAACCTATTACAAATGAATACCACAACTGAAGAGGATGGGGAAGAAAGTAACTAGAAAACAGTACTTTGACAGATACTCTAATGTGAAAGACCGAAAGATCTGTATACAAATATTATACTCTAGTTCTGTTTCTCACAGGGGTAGGATGGGTTAACTCACTAATTACAGGTACATCAGGACTAAATGAATAACTGAATAGACTCTAGACAAGTTGTTTCCTCACTGTCAGAGAAAAAAGTTACAAAAAAGGGGAAGGCTAGACTGAAATGTGATGAATAGGAACTGAGGTGTCCATCTAAACTCAAGGTTTTTAGTACAAGTACAGATAACTAAACACATGAGGAAGAAGGGGCAGCTCTTCCTTGCAGAGTAATGTAGAAGAAATGAAAGAAATACGAAGTCACTATTAGAGGAAAAGAACACAGTATTAAGTGCTGCAAGCAAGATCAAGGAGCATTACCAGTGGGCAAGGGTCTGGAGAGAAGCGATCTCAAAGTATCTGGCCCGAGACATTTACCAATCACAGAGGGAAAACAGTAAGTACCTTATGAAATGATCAAGGTTACCACACCAGTAGTAAGACATAAATATCACATACTCTTTCCTTAATCTGATGCATAACCTCAATCTAATCACAAGGCAGTGTCAGACAAACCCAAAAGGAAACAGTCACATTTACAGGAAACAGGACAAGAACTGTAACTATCACAGGGAAGCAAGCACTGAAATCCAGACTAAGAAATTCTACAGGACAAACAATTCTGTTTCTCACCAATAAAACTGCAACGTGGGTGGCAAGGACAAAGACACACACAGAGCGAGATGGGTGAACCGTACTGTCTAAGAGGCTTAGCAGACATACCAATCACCATGGGAGGACTTGATTTGGATCCTGATTTTTTAAAAAATACATTAAAAAAAGAAAGTTGATATTTAAGACAATTAGAAACTTGACATTGACTAAATGTTGGATTTTTGATTTAGAATTTAAAGTGTGATAATGGTAATACAGTTTTTTTTTTAAGAGTTCTTATCTTTTAGAGATATAGACTCAAACATTAGCTGATGAAAAGACATGCCTGGTATTTGCTTCAAAGTAACGGGAGAGAGGATACAACGGTCAGGTGTAGAGAGGGAATGAAACTGGTTGTGAACTGGTAACCACACCTTGTGCAGGGACTGTGGGGATTCACTATACTCTTCATCTACTTTTGTGTGGACTTGAAAGTTTTCCACTTAAGAAAAAGGAAGGTAATTTGAGGGGACTAGAAATTAATTACCGAATCTAGGAAAGACCCAAACCAAGACTTCTGCTCCCAAGATGCAGGCCACAGAGCACATTTTCCACAGGCTGGCTTCTCCACAGCGGCCTCCTCTTTGAGGGAAGAAAGATGCAGCTAGACCTGGGGGTGCACGAGTGCGTTCTGGGAGTCCTGGGCTGAATTTAGCCTGGTCTGTTACCAGGAAGTGAGCCCAGAGTAGAAACGGCACCTCTCGTCTAGGAGGGGCAGACGTCAGATACGACTCAGAGAACCAGCAGGCAAATGTGTTCGAGATGCTGTCAGTGAAATCAAAGGAGAGGGAGAGAGGGACAGGGAGCTTGAAGCCGAGTTTGGACCTCACTTCAAGGCTCAGGATGAGGAAAAGAGCTGGGATGGGGCAGTGAGGAAGCTCCGGTCTGCCCACTTATGCCTCGCAGCTGCTGGGACAGCGGAACCAGTCAGGCAGGAAGTCCAACCACAGCTGTGGCTTCTGAAGATCTAGAAAGAACCTGTGGAACCAGAGGTGGCAGCTCACCGAATCAGAATTACCTTCACCAGCCACCGTCTAAAATCTCAGGGGAAGGTATGCGCTGACTTGATCAAAGGCACAAAGACTCTAGAAGTAACAGGACCAGCTCAGCTGCATACCAAGCCTGAGAGTAACTACAGGAACATTCCTGTGGTGAAGGTTCTAAGACTTGCAGTTGTTTTCAGATGGGGCTCCTTCAAGGAGATTACTACATCCATTGGTCCTGAGCCAGGACTCAAGGCTGAAGTCACCGCTGCAGATGCTTAAATCAACCTTTTTAACAAATTGATAATCAGTTGTTAAAAAACAAAAAAGCAATTGGCAGAGACTCTAGGTGCCATGAGGGATGGAGGTGGGGACGCTTTTCAGGTAGAGAAAACAGCATGTGCATGAGCCCGAGGGCAGGAAAGCGCTTTTTTCGTTCAAACCACACTTGAGAGTTTATTCTATGCCAGACACTGTGTTAAGCTCCATGATAAGAGGACACGTTAACGTGGCCTCTGTGTTTTTGGAGCTCACAGTCTAACATAAGAATCGGACAGTCCAAAACTCTCACAACAGCATGTACTGTCACAGGCTTAGATCAAGGAAAGGAAATGAGTGCCCTGAGAGCAACTCACGAGGAATCTGGCAGGAAGCTCCGTACCTGCTGTGAACTAAACACAGCACAGCCCAGTGTGAGGACAGAGACCAAGGGGGAGAAAGAGTCAAGCTGAGGCCAGAGGGGTCTCTGGGGCCAAATAACCCTGTAGCACTTTACTGATTGTATTATGCATGCTGGTCTTTTACTGCTAAAGGCAATGAGCCTAGAAGTCCTAGGATAAGTATTTGTACCGGGGCACGGGGTACTCCCCAAACTTGGATTTTGAGATCATTTTAGAAAGAAAGATCATTTTAGAAAGGGGGGTGACGGGGCATGACACTACTTAGGAGGCACAATGGGAATACATAGAATATAATGGGTGTATGGGCCTATGTGTTCGGCGGAGTAGTGTGTATGTGCGTGCGTGCGTGCGTGTGTGTGTTTGGAAGGGGGGTGTAAATGGTAGAAACAAATGGATGGAACAAGTGGAGAGACGAAGTGCTCAGGAGGTAAAAAAATGAACAGAACAAAATCATTTATCGTATTGGATGAGTACCCCAAATGAGCCAGGTGCACTGAGTCTGGCTAGTCCTTAATCTCTATTTCCTGATTCATCAGACTAAAGACTGCATCTCTTACTTAATGCTATTGTATAAAATTTTCAGAAGTATCTCAGGAGCTCAAGGACCTTCTCTGAAACCACAGAACATATTGCTGATCTGGCACTCAACCTACAGGCCAAACTCTGTCCAGTATAAAATAAATACATATACATAAATCAGGTAAATGTCTGTACACTTGTGCACAGAAATGCCCAATTCCTACATGCCTCTTTTCTGATATTAAGATGGGCTTCACTTAAAATGTTTTTAAAAGACATAGCTAAGATAATGGCTCACTCTATTCTGAGTGCTGTGCTAAGTGTACAACAACCCTGCGTTTTACAGATGCAAAACCACTATCAACTGATAGACTCAAGATAAAGACTCCAGAACCTAAACCCGTAAAGTGACAAAGACTTAAGGGTTATTCGGTGGTAACCTCTTCAGTCCTTATATTACTTGATCTCTCTGCGCAGCATCTGGCCTGTCAACAGACAAGGTCCCTCTCCTAAAACTCTCTGTCTACCTCCTGATGGCCTTTCTCTGTGCCCTACACTCAGACCTCATTCAAATTAAGAACCTGTATACACCAAAAGACCATTAAGAGGACCACCAGATTGGGAAATATCCCTACAATGCATATAATCAACCAGCTTTTATCAAAAAAAAAAAAAGTAAATCAGTAAGAAGATAATCAATCCCAAAGAAAAATAGACAAAGGACTGGAACAAAGCATAAACACGGAAAGTTGCTCAATCAACTTCATCTGGTCAAAAACTGCAAATTAAAATTACAATGAGACTTACTAAAGACCAATTATAAAGGCTAAAATTAAAGTCTGATAATAGCAAGTTTTGGTGAAAGTGCAGAGCAACAGAAACTCTCATTCACTATGATGCAGAGTGTAAACTGGTACAATCTCTTTGGGAAAGACATTATTTACTAAAATTGAAGACACTCTAAATCCAGCAGCAATTCTATCCCTAAATACATGTCTTAGACAAATATGTGCACATGTTACCAAGAGACATGCAGAAGTGTTCAAGGAAACATTATTCTTAACAGCCCAAATCAGTAAATAATCTAAATGTCCAACAACAGTAGAACAAACTGTGGTATATTCATACAAGAAAATACTAAACAGCAACGAAGATGAATGAATTCACATGCAACAACACAGGAGAGGCAAGGGAGGAAGCTTCTGAGGAGATGGCAATATTCTACTCCGTGATCTGGGTGGTGTTTACACGGGTGTTCACCATGTAGCAATTTATTAATGTACATTTGCTTTATGTACTTTTACACAGGTGTTATATTTCACAATAAGAAGACATAAAAAGTGAAGTCAGCTGGCAGCTTGTAAGTCAGGGTAATTTACATCAACTCTGTATTTACAACTGGTTCTGAAAAACTGGCAGATCAGGCCTGCCCTCCTCCAGGCCCACATCAGCTGGAGCGGGCCACACCTCCCGCTGTCAGATCAGCCTGTGCTCTCGGCCCAACGCCACAGCACCCTCTCTTCCGCCTTCATGATTCACGCTACACGTCCGGTCTGAGACTTGCCCAACTCGCCCAACGACATTCCACACAGACACTCCTTTCTCCCTGACAGTCCTTTACAACCCATGATCGTAAAAGCCTGTGCATGTATGAGTTACACAGCACAAAAGCAAGTGTGCGATTAGCTAGACCACGTAAATTTAACTTTAGATTCCTCACCTATAAAAGAGATTAGAGCAGCACCTGAAAGAATTAAGGTTAGATCAGATAAAGAAAATAAAACACTTAGTACTGGTCACAGAATTGGCAATCAGTTTTAGGAGGCTAATCTTTATTAGTAATACACACTTGTCATATTTACAACTCCAGTGAAAATCTGCTTGCCATGGCCACTGTCTTCTGATCTTACAGGAAATACAGCATCAAAATAGGGGCCGGTATACATCTGTTTAATTAAATATTCCAGTATGTTATCACGGTTTTTAAAAAAAACAGTAAATAAATCTTCCAAAGTTCCTTTACATGACACTGCTGGGAAAGATTTCCTACAATTCAATACTTGAAAAGTAGGTTGGTATTTACTTGCTTTTGCCAAAACACATATTTCTCCCATTGTGGCTTTTGCTGATCTGATCACTGTCAACTAAAGGGATCCCTATACCACGGAGTATGAAAATATGAAAATACACTTTAAGATGATGGATTGCTAAGACCTTTTAAGTCACAAAATGCCTGCAAAATTAAAATTGACTTTTCAAGGAAAACATCATATGAATATCAAAAACAGCTTACTACCTTTCACATAGTTGTTAGTGATCCAGTGACTAGCCAACGCATTTATCTAATTCTTGTCCCTCAGACAAGTATACCCATTTTTCTCCAAAACCTACAAAAGTCTAGTTCAAACTATCTTTTCCAGAAGCCAATCTGGCAGTAAGCCCTCATAAAATGGAATACTCTGAAAATCATCCGTGAATACAACCAAGCGAATGAACCAGTTACCCACACACTGACCATCTCACAAACACGATACTGAGCAAAAGAAGCCACACACAACAGAACCTGTCCTGGAAGACTCTGTAAAGTTCACAGGTGGAACTACAGTGTTAATGGAATGCACAATTAAGTGTCAAAACTATAGGGGAAAGCTAGAAAAGAAGCACTACAGAAGACAAGATAGGTGTACTCTTTGGGGAAAGGAGGGTATGACCCAGAAATGGCACGGCAGGGATTCCAGCACGCACCACCATGTACAGTATTTTATTTGTCGCTTTCTGCCCACATGGCTAATGTTCCAGGAGCACAGTACAGTGATATGCTCACTACTCTATACCAGCACGTAGGACAGTGCCTGGTACAGACTAGGCTGGCAAGAAATACCTGCTAAATATAGAATACAGTTTCAAAAATCCAAGTTGTTAGGTATTTCACAGCCTGTTAGACCCTAAATCTAACAGTAACAGCTGGCTTACTGTCCATTTTCCACGTCAGTATATTCAAGGAGTTATAAGCCAATTCTAATTACTTTATAATTCTTAATCTTTTTCTCCTACTGAGATACTTTAACTAAAGGCATGCATACGACCCTTTATGAATGTACCCAGATTCAAATGAAACATTTTTTTCAGAAATGAACAAGGAAAATGGCAGAAACTCATGTGTCACAGCAAGCCCAGGCCCTGGGTATGATTCCAGCACCTTCCCCAATCACAAAAGCACACAAGGATGTCACGTTATTATACAATGACCATAAGTGTGCTCATATTTATTTTAAGATTAAACTAAGCAAATTCTTTGGATCTTAAAAATGAATTACACATTTCACAACTGATCACAGTATACAGCAGCTGGAAACTACAAGCTTTTAGGGGTCAAGGGTCCAAAACAAAATGTGCTCAATGCTTGTTGAACTAACAAAAAGAAGGTCATTACTGATAATCTCCTGAATTTTAGAATAATAGAAAGCAATCATAAACTAAGTTTAATTCAGTCATCAGAAACGGTGTACAAACCCCAAAGATTACTGGTGACCATTCAAAAAAGTGAAAATTCTTCAAATAACCGAGGGAAAAAAATGAACTTTCTCTCTTTGGGAATGTATACTATTTTTAAAAAACAAAAACAGTAAATATTTCAGCAAATCAAAAAAAATGTTTTTAATTTAAGCCAAGTATATGCTAATCTTCTGTTCCTAGTTAGTCTCCATGTAAAATAAGGAACCAGAACAGTCAGGTCTTCATCTCCCTTCCGGGCAGGATAAATTGGAATGATGGAGGTCACTCATCAGTTGATTTACTTCCCCGCATTCTACCAGCATCAAAGAGGCAGGATGTCCTCACCCAGAACTGAAACACTTCTGCAACACCAATCAAAACTGATCCTTCCATCTATCCCAAAGTTCAGGGCTCCCTGAGATTCCGTAATTAACACTACCTGTATGACAGTCAGAACTGGTTATTAAACCTCAAATGGTGTTTTACCGTACAGTTTTTGGCAACTTTGGTTTTCCCATGTTAAAACAGTGCTCTGTGGTGTATCATTCAGAGTCCCTTCCTTTCATCCATTTTTAGGATATAAAATGAAATTTCCTTCCCATGTCATGTAATCACCACACACTTCTCATTATTAAGAATTTATCTCTTTAAGAAGGAATGGAAATAAAGCACCTGGCTAACCCATAAAGAAGCAACCTGAAGCCACTCTTCTCTGCAATAAATAAATTAAGAAGCCCTCTAGGTCAGAGACAGCAAAAGGTCTATTTTTATTGCCTGCTTACATTAGAAATACTGTACTGAAACACGCCGATTTTAGATTGCATTTAAAACTCAGTGAACTGTCCTAATGTTCTCTTTCTACAAGATTAAGAGTTGTTAAACAAAGAATTGTCTTTTGAAATTCAGAGATGCAAAGCAAGTTCTCGGCAAACATTTCTGAAATAACATACTAGGCATAAACTATCTTTTAATCTTCTTTAACATCTGATCAAAAACTCTGCTTATTAATAAAGAAGAGCTCTGCTCATTCCACCAGCTAGTCTTCACCCCACTCAACCCTGAGTGCGTACACACTACCCAAGCCTGGCAGGAGCTGTGACTGGCAGACACAGGAGGGTGGGACCACACTTGGATTTACAGCCGGGCTCCTGGTCTCTCATTAGACTGAATTTTTATCATGTCAGAGCTATGTCAATGAACAGGACTGTGTTTCCAAATTTTTCACCACAATTATTATTTTTAATAACATTTCCCTTAGCAGCATGGTGGTCTGTCTTACTTATACTCAGTTTTATTCTTAGAACTGTACTGAGTTTATCTTTGGTCTCTAAATAGTAAAAAGACTAAAGAGCAAGCAACAGTCAGGGCCAGTACATTGTTACCAGGATTGGGGGGGGGGGGGTGAAACTACTGTAATCTTTTTCCTTCAAACCAAACAGGAAACCGTACTATATACACTACATGACAGCTCTCAAAGCCACAGATTTTTGGTTTCAATCTCATTATTTGTTGGTGTGGATGGCTGTCTTTATCACTCGCTGACAGCAATCAGTAGGCAGAGTCTTTCTCGACTATGAAATAAATGTTCAGTTTGCAAGTTTCTAACAAGAAAACATCAGTATTCTTTTAAAAAGAAAGAAAAGTAAATAGGGTCTTTCCTAGCAATGTAGGACCATCTGTACCACTGCTCAATCTGGGGGGGGAAAAGCACTGTATAATTTGAAAAATACCTGTCTTACGGAGCTGTCCTAAAATGAACCCGAGTTGTAAATGTGGTCAGGATTATCAATCAAGTACATAAATGACAGTCTTAGCCACAAGTGTCTAAAATGCCAAACATGCTAACATGAAAAATTAAATGCTTCTGCCTTAAATACTATAAAAATATTTCTAGTGACAAGTATTGTACAAACTTGTCAGGTACAGAAAAATGTTACTACAGTGGAGCTCATTAAAAGTTGGCAGACACAATCAGGTGAATTCTCATAAAGTGCACTGAGTTTTTAGTTTACCTTTACAGCAGTATGAAGCAAATCTGTACCGATCACTCAGCATCAAAATTAAAAGTACGTCATAACAGCCACTCAGGACACAATTCCTATCTACAAGGACTAATTTTGTAACTAGTTTTGTTCATTTAGCTATGTTTTACAGTTCTTAACTTTCAAAAGTTCAGCTATTAAGAAAAGTCCATTGTGCCTTCCTTGATACAATAAATCAATTCCTGAGAAGTGGTGTATATACTTTCCATACTAAACTACATTATAATTCCTAGAAATAATCATGGGGAAAAAAGTTTGTTCCCAAGACATACTGGAAATTCTTAAGCAGCAAAATCTAATAAGCATATATAACAGCATAATCTTAAATTTTATCGCTTCCTTTCAACTGAAACAGTTTGAAAATCCAGAAGTCACTGCACTACCTCCAGCCACTTTCCATGATTCAACCAATGGAAATGTTCCTAATAACTATTCATATCATTTTCTTACATTATTAAACAATTCCTTGGTGAGACTGAGAATCATCCTCAAATTCCTATTTTCAGCTTTTGAATAATTTTGTATAAGGTACACTGGTAATTCTGTTTGCAAATTCAAATGTGTATCACACACATAAAAAATTTTCCTTTATTATTTAAGTTAGTATCATGTCCAGAGAAGACCTTTCAAACTCAGGTATATTTTTTTAAAAGAGCATCCTGTATGATTTATCTCATTTGTACTTTTTCAAACATCGGATGGGGGGAGGAGGGGAGCACTGTGGCCTAAGGCAGAAAGCTAATTTTTTTTTTTAAGGATAACCAAAAGTCCCAGCACTATTTACTGAATAACCCATCTTTTCTCCAGTAATCTACTGTGGTATTTTTATCATATATTCTTAATTTTCCCTCTTGCTGGCTGAATGAATTTAGGTAAGTTACTTTACTTCTCTGTTTCAACTTCCTCATCCATAAACTGGGGATAATAGTAGTGCTCAGTTCACAGGGATACTCTGAGAATTAAATAAGTTAATTCATGCTAAGCACTTAGAACAATACCTGCCACACATTAAATGCTGATAATCATAATCACTAATGGCTCATAAATACATGGATGTTTGTGGACTCTGTGATCCCAATGTCCATTCCTGAGCTGAAATACTGCTTTAAATTACTTTGCATTTGTAACTCATTAGGTTTTCTAATAAGGTCTTCTTTTTCCAAAATTTCATGGCTATCATTATTTTCTCAGATAAACTATCAATATGTCACGTTTTCTACAACAGCACCCTGGAATTCTATTTGGAATTATATTAACATTTATACATCAACTCGAGGCAATTTGGTATATTCTACAATAGTGATTCTCCCCATTTGGAAAGTGTATTTTCTCATCTCATTTATTGATGTTTTGTTTCACATCCTTATTTAAAATTAGGTAATTTACCAACAAGTGTTACATTCATTTCTAGGTACAACCTTTTCGGAGGAAGATTCAGTGGTGAATATCAAAATTTTAAAAGCACATACCCTATGACCCAGAAATTCCATTTTTAAGACTCTGACATACAGTAACACTATACAAGCCAAGATATAAAAGTATAAGGCTACTTACTACAACAACAAAATCCTGGAGAAAAGTTAAATGTCCACCAATAAGGCAATAATGACCCTTAGATAAGAGTTCTACAAACTATTATGCTAAAAACAAAGACAGCAAGTTGCAAAATTAATGTCTTCATTTTTCTTAAAACTGAGGAGCGGGGGAAACAAAAACATCGTATGTAAAGTGTTGAGGACACAGCCTGGTTCTTATTAAGCATTTTAATCCCCTTAAAAAATGAAATATGACTTGATTAACTGGTTGAACATTATTTCATTTCACCTATTTTTCATGGCCTGCCTGCTCTACATAAGATTTTACGGTGGCCCCATAATTAGGCTTAAAAAAAAATTAAGTTTTCAATTCACATTTTACTCATAAATATTCAAGAATGCAAAAGTCCCAACAATGTAATGTGTAACTGATGATACTTTTCAATATGCCATAGAAATCTCTATACCATAGTTCAGTAGGAAAAGTATGACTCCTTCTAAATCATCTTACTCTGGCAATACGTTGAAAATTTATTTCTCTCCAGACCTAAAATAACCTTTTTAGAGTGTATGGTCTTGGATTATCAAGTGCCAGGGATCCCACTACAGGAACAAAGTGATATTCTCTGTAATATGGAAACAAAGACTTTCCTCCTAAGAAAGGAAATCCCAGAAAAGGTAAATAATATGAGCTTATTTTAAAATCACACAGAATTTTGCCTTTTAGTCTAAATCTCGAGATCAAGTTTTATCATTGGATTGTTCTTCATCGATGTAAGGTCAAAAAGGTACACATGAAAGTTTTCTCAAAGGGAAAACACTAAATTCCTTAAAAGAATTTACTCACTACTAGACGTAACCGCTAACTTCTGCCAGCCAGAAAACAAGGTCTGGAGTTCAGAAACTTCAGAGCCATATTATACCATATTAATAAGCATTTCAAGCAAAAAAGATACATAAAACCACTGCCTCCTGAAGTACTTCAGTACTGTTTGAAATAATGAATCGATTTTTAAGGGAGAAGATTTTTACTTTTCACATTTCTGTATTTCCCAACTGTTTAAAAGAGCAGGTACTATTTTACGATGAAAACGTGCAAAAGAAGAGGAGAATATTACCTGATTTTTCAGCTTTTTTATATAACTTACAAGTTGGTTTCAAAGCACTGAGAAAATGGCACAATACTTCAAAGAACATGGAAAAACTGATAGGAAAAAGTGTTACTTTTCTGATGAACCCATAAGTTCGCTAATTTCAATTTTTAAGAGTTCATCTTAGGGTTCATTTGTAGGGGTATTCCGTGTTACTTTTGAAAGTTTAATTCAAAGTAAACTATTACAAAGTGTTAAGAGGTTAATTTTTTTCCACTTATAAATAATTTTTACCCTAAATAAATAAGCATGAAAAGAAAAAAAAAAAAAACCAACCCAACCTACAACACACAAGCCGAGCGTTTTGCTGTCTTGGTGTCTTATCGCTGGCACGCGCATACCAGCGAGAGTGACATCAGAGCGAAACTGCACGGTTTCGCCGGGGACCAACCACTCCCGCAAGGACGGCAGAACCCGGTCGCGGGAGGCGGCACCCGAACCCTGACCCCGGACCCGCAAGCTCGCGCCGGGAGCCGCGGTGCCCACTCCCCGCCGCCCGACCTGTTGCGCGCCCCGCCCGCCGCCACGGTGAGCCGGGGCCAGAGCCGAAGCCGGGCCGGGCGCCCACGGCGATGCACCTGCCCCAGCGCCGGCCCTGCGCCCGCCGCCCCTTTCCGGGCCCCTGGCCGCCCTCTCCCGCCGCCCCAGGCCCTGCCGCCGCCTGCGGGCAGGAGGGCGGGCCCGGCGGCCCCGAAGGCGCTCACCTTGGCTGCCGCGGCCCTGGCGGACATCTTGTCTCCCTCCGGTGCCGCGCGAGGCTCCCGGACCCGAAACTCCGCGCCACGGGCCAGCCGGCTCCTCACGCCGCGGCCCAGATAAACATCTCCCGAGAGCGAGCGGGGTGGGGCGGGGGCGGCAGGGAGGCCCGGCCCACGGGGAGGGACTCAACTCGGACAAAAGTCCGGGCAGCGCCGCCTGCTCGGTCTCCTCACGGGTGCGCCCGGCCGGCGCCTCCCTCCAAGCGCGGTCCCCGCTCGGCCTCCCGCCGCGCTCGCGCCTCGGAAGCCGGCTTCCGCACGTAACCGCCCGGGAACGAGCCGCGGGGAAGGGACGTGGCGTCGGCGGGGGGAGCGGGCGCCGGCAACCGCTGGCGGCCACGCAGACCTGCCGGCCCGGCCGGCCCACTGAGCATGCCCGGCCCGGCGGGGCGGGGCCAGATGCGGGGCGGGGCCACTGGTGGGCGTGGCTGGAGTGGGGCGGGGCCATCAACGGGGTGGGGCGAGCGGCCGGGTCCCGCTTCCTCCCCGGATCCCACCCTAGGCGCGGAAGGAAGAGCCCAGTTTCCGAAGTAACTTGGTGGAAACTGAGTTTCCGGCGGCCTGCGTGTCTTCCTGTTTGTTTGCATCAAAGGTCCGGCAAGAATCGCCCCCAGGAGAACGGCCCTGAGTTGTGCACGTGCCCCTCGAGGAGCCAGGCCGGGGGGGCGGCGGGCTGGGCGGGCACAGCGGGTACCGGACGCCGGGAAGAACCGCTGTCACGGCTGCGTTCCGCTGTTCCCTGAGGCAGATAAGTCTCTGTAAAGTGCGTCCTGGCTTCGTCTCCGAGAGCTCTCGCGCTCGGAGCACCGGCTGTCCTAGATCTGGTCTGAGGTCACGGGCAACCCTAGGCAAGCAGTCCTGGCCCACCCACATGGGGCCTCCAGACACAGCCAAAGTCTTTCTCCAGCCCATCTAGACAGGGATCTCAGAAGCGTATTTTTGGCATCAAAAACGTTGAAATTCTTGGTGAGTGAAGGGGTCAAGCTGCCTTGCATTTCTAACCCAGTTCCTCTAGCTCACGCTGGGCAGGAAAGGACGTTTGGTCCCCAAGTCCAGTTTAATCAGCCACTACGCAGACTTCCCACAGTGCAGACAGCCTTGCTGAACACCAAGAAATACTTAAAAAACCGCTTCCAGCCTCATTATTCTCCACAAATGTCAGAGATTCTTAGTTACATGAATGGTAACATCCTTAAAGTACTTAGTATAGTGCCACAGAAGGTACACGAGAAATGGGGGGGGGGGGGAGCATAAAGTCAGGCTTTAGACGATGGTTCTCTTTACAATTCAACTCTATGAAAAGATCGAACTTCTCTTAATCAAGAAATACCGGTATATCATACATAAATATCAATTAAGATTTCACAGTAAAATACCATATATTTTGCAACCTGAAGCTATCGAAACTAGAAAAAAGCATTCTGCAAATCAAACCCTATCCTTTACCTCCATCCCCGACACAGAAATGGTTGGAGTCACTTTTGTTTTCAAGTCATGTTGTATGAGATTGTTTTGTTTTTGGACAAAGAGTATTTATTCAATCTTTTAAGAATTGTAATTAAAATTTCCTTATGAGCAAATGCTTTTTTTTTAAATTGCGGAACTATTATTTTTTTTATTTTAAAAGGTAGCTGTGGAAGATGCTCCACATTATCTTTACCAGTCTCCCCATTTAATAAGATGTGCAACCAACATGACTTGCCTAGAACCAGGTATAGTGTCTTTCACAGATCAACTCCCAGAGATATTCAAATGCACCAAGACCTTTTCTCTGTTCTCATTTGTCACTTTTCATCAAGCCTGCCATATATAATTTAAATGCCAGATTACATACGGATTTGTCGAAGATCTAAGACACCTGATTACCATTTTAGTTAATTTTACTTTTACCGTGGTTTAAAAAATAATGAAATCAAGCGAGAAATTTCACCTTTGAGAATACTGTGCTTTTAAAATTACATTAATAAAAATATTTCAATGAATAGTAGTATCCTCTAAAAATTTTCAATAATATTTATATCTAAATTGAGCAGTATGATGTATTTTTATGTATCTCCTTTTCACTAAAGAATCAAGAGAAAGTTTTTGTCATTTGTAAAAATAAAGATTGTCACTAATTAAAAACACGTCTCCATTCCTATGGTTTATTTTTGAGGAGATGCTCTCATAAGAAGTAGAAAGCATGAAGCATAATATCAGAGAGTTGCCTCTTTAACAATGAAGAATTTATCCACTGAACACCAAAAACATCAAATTATATCAAAACTTCAATGCTTACATATGGAGGTGGTTATAGCGCCTTAGATCAATTATATGGGAAGAAATACAAGCAAATTTGTGACTCTCATTTAGAATCACAATAAAGTTAATCAAGAATCTCTTTCAATTGCACAAATTATTTCTGACTGTCTAATGCAAACTGAACCGGAAACTTAAAAACCACAACATTTAAAAGACAACTTCCTGTGGGATTTTTGGTGTCTGAGGCTCAGAATGGAAAAAAAAACCAAAAAACCAGTATATGTGCATAATCTCTATAAATCTTAGAACCATTTAGTATAACAGCTCTGACTAAATGAACAACTAAATCCATATGCATATTTTGTATACGTATTCTTATATTTCTGTTACAAAAAATATCCTTAGAAAAGCATATTATTTTTAGTTTGATCTGTGAGTACGCATGAAATACAAAGGGGAAGTATTACAGCACTGTGGGAGAATATGAGACAATTTTGATGATGTCACAGAAAGGGATATACATAAAAGATACCAGAATTAGGAGAACTTTATCAGAGCATTCTAACGATGAAATAAAATAAGTAATCCTAATCTCAGTCTCATGCCGTATCTTTAAACTTTCTATAAAATGTCTCAGAAGTTTCCTCTGCCCATAAAGTCGTTTAAATAAGGAAGAGCTTTTTAAGGCTCATAAAGTGTCTCGATTTCAAAACTAAAAAGAAAACAAAAACTGAAAGACCATTTTAGAGGGGCAATATAGGATGACAACTGTCAGTCTATTTTTATTTATTTTTAAACTTTTTTTTATTGAGTTACAGTCATTTAATTTATTTTTTAATTAATTATTTTATTCATTTATTTATAGGTTGGTACTGGGGATTGAACCCAGGACCTCTCGCGTGCTAAGCATGTGTACTACCGTTGAGCTATACCCACCCCCCAGTCTTAATTTATTTTGCAAAGTAAAGACACTTAAAGACAAACCTTATGAATTGGACACTTAAAGATGGTTAAAATAGTAAATTTTATATGATACACGTTTTGCCACAGTGAAAACAAAAACCGAAAGAATGTTACCATCACCATCATGTAATTTTAAAAAGGACATATAAACAGGCAGGAGGGTATAGCTCAAGTGGTAGAGTGTACGCTTAGCATGCACGAGGTCCTGGGTTCAATTGCCAATACCTCCTCTAAAAACAAATAAAACTAATTACCTCCCCCTGCCAAACAAGTCGTGGTGGAGCCATCCTTCCTCTGAGTGGGGCCAGGTGGAGCCTTGTCTTTCAGGAACCTGAGTATCACATGACCAGGGAGACTGGAAGCTCATAATTCCATGGAAGCCATGACTTAAGCCAGACTGGATATCCAACCCCTGACTCACCTCTGACAATGGCTGGCCTCTCCTTCACAACTCCTGTGTCCCATCTTCCCTCAAAGACCCCCTCGGCAGCCCAAGCAAGTAATTCATAGAGAAAATAGAAACTGAGGAATGGTAACACCCTTCCCTCCCTGCCAAATCTGACACCCCCACCCAGAACAGCTGCCCTCCTTCTCTCTCCCTCCCGCTGGGCTGTGAATCCCCTCTGGGAGGCTAGCTGGCCATCTTCTTTGTCCTCTCTCAACTAAAGGAGTCTACGTCTCAGAATTCAAGCTTCCTCTAGGATCTCCCCTCTTGAAAACAGAGGGAAGCAAAAGAACAAAACCAAGAAACCCTGACCCTACTCAGGCTGCCATGGCCACCAGTGCCGCTGCACAGCCCAGGGCTTGAAACGGCCTTGTACGTGGGGTTTCATGCTTTGCAGGGTTGCCTTGAATCTTGACGATTTTTGCTTTGGATGTGTGTTTTGTAAGTGAAGGTCAATGGGACAATGGCATGTGCACTGGGGACCTGGGGCCTCAGCTCCCACGTCTCCTGTGGCCCGGTCCCGTCTCCTATGGCCTCCCTGGAGGGGTTCTAGGCTGTCCACTCCCACAGCTCCTGCAGCCCAGCCTGTGCACCACACACCACCCTCCCGCTCCCACTCCACTGCCCTCTGTCCCTAGCAGGGATCCAGACGAAGGCTGGGTATCCCCAGCATCCTGGGCAGAGCAAGAGCCCCAGGCAGGCAGCAGCACCTCCCCTCTGATGGGTGCCTGGTTGGACCATGCCCTGGAGTGGGTGAGCCTCTCTCTCAGCCCTCATTCAGGTACCAAGCTTTCCCAGCATGGAGGTTTCAGCATCCTTGCTGGCTGCGGTTTGCTGGGGGCTGGAGCAGCAGGCCAGCGGCTCCACTTTCCCAGACCCCGTGCCCAGCAGGGTGGTTAGGTCAGACGGCTTATGAGAAGAGGGTCCAGGCCCAGGAGGCAAGTGGGACTCCTAGGGCCCTGCAGGGTCTGTTCTGGCTGCGATTATCCCCAGGCCCAGGGGTGCTCCCAGTGTTGGTCCCTCCGTGGGAATGGGGTCCTTTCTCCTCCCAACCTTTCTGAGTCTGCCTGTGCTCATCTCTTTCGGCTTGGCTGAGGGACAAACTCCAGGCACAAACCATGAAACAGGAACTGTATAATTTAAGTAGTACCTCATAAGAGTTAAATATTCTGATCTTCGTATTTAGAGCTAGCCCGATACAAAGAGACATGATAAGGGAAGAAGGGTAGCGCTCAAGTGGGAGAGCGCATGCTCAGCACGCACGAGGTCCGAAATTCAATCCCCAGTACCTCCATTACAAATAAACAGATAAATAAACCTAAGAACCTACCGCCCAAGAAAACAAGAACAAAATAAATTTTGAAAGGCTGCATGATAAAATTATATGTACCTTTAATGATTCTTTTCTCTGCGTTTTAAACAAAAGTCCTACATTTTCATTTTGTTCTGTATCCTACAAATTATATAGTCACCTTCGCCTCCGTCCCTCCCTCCAGAGTGTTCCATCACCTCTCTGTCACCTGAGGTCTCTCTGTTGTCAGTGCCTGCCCAGGTCTCTTGGTGTCTTTTCTTTTCCCCCTGAATTTCATAACTAATACAGGCGGGCATTCCTTTATAAAAGACTCAAGCAATAGATTTTTTTTAAAAGCCCAACTGAACCACATTCCCCACACCCAGTACCAAGGAATACTAGTATTTAAATTTAACTAAAGAGTATATGCCAGGTTACTTTCTGAGTATTTATTTACACATATATATGGAAAGAGAGAGAGAGAAACGTGTAGATAAACATAGTAACACTTTTTTTAACAAATGATATAGACTATATTTACCATTTTATAATTTATTTTTTCACTTATTTTCATCTTGGAGATTATGTCAAATGAATGTATTTAAATGCATTTTAAAAACTTTATTAAATAGTATCATATTGCACATATCCTTCCACAACTTGCTTTTGTGCCCTAAGATTATATTTCTAAGATTTTTTTAAAAACGTCTTTATTGTGGTATAATTCCTGTACATTAAAATACACATGTCAGATGTACAATGTGATGAATTTTGACAGATGTCTATACACCTATGAAACCACCACCACAATCAAGATACCTAACATTTCCATCACTCCCCAAGATTGACCTCATGATTTTTAAATGGCTATCTAGTATTTATGATATGGATGTACTGTAGTTTATCTAAGATGATTTAGATATCATAATGTTGCAATGAAAATCCTCATTTATGCCTTTCTGTGCACATATGCATGTATTTCTCTAGAAGTGATACCCAAATAGATTTTTTTGGTTGAAATATGTGCTTATTTAAAATAAAGTCTTAAAACTGATACTGTCAACTTGTCAACCAAGAATATCAGGTCATCCCATTCTGTTTCCTCCACCTTGATAATATTAATCTTGTACATTTTTGCCCATCTGGTAGACAAAATATTACCTGCCTGTTTATTTCATTTACCTCTTTTTTTCCCATTAGGTTATTTCTCTTATTGCTTTGTGGAAGTTCTTTAACTATTCTTTTATATTTAATGCACTCTAACTCTTTTTAGTCTGCTGCTTGTGTGTGAAATAAAATTTATTTTGGAATATTTCTGGCTTTACAGGAAAGTTGGAAAAATAGTACAAAGAGTTCCTTTACATCCTTCATCCAGCTTCCCCTAATGTCAACATTTTATATAACTATGGTAGATTTGTTAAAAACTAAAAAATTAACTTTGTTACAACATTATTAACAAAAGTACATCAAATTCTGCCAATTTGAACTCTTTAATTTCTCTGATATTCATCCACTTTGCCAAGCCTCCTTTTTTCCAAATTTTATGAAAACTGTCTTGGACATGTTCATTTTGAGCCTCTAGACTTTTCTTAAATTCAAGCTTCTGTACATGACTATGAATGAGGCAGGGTATAAATTAAATAGTCACAGAGGACAACACATAGGGTATGCCTAGAGTTTCATAGTTCTTGTTATAGTCAAAGAACTTTCTTTCTCAGACTTACTTTTGCAGAAGAACTGCTGTAAGATATTTCATCAGCCTCGAACAACATCTGAAGGTTAGAAGAAATCTTACCTAAACAGTCTGGTCCCCCAAAGAATAATGTTTGGATTTTTTAAAAATAGTTTATGCATGTATATGTGATAAAAGCTTTACAGTAGTAGTTTCTGAAAATAAATAATAAATATAAAATATAGAAAAGTTAGTGGAGCTCCACTGAAAAAGAGGTAAATATATTTTTAGATTTAAAGTAATTTTTAAAAGGTAATAACATATATACATATATTCGCAAATGAAACACTGGAAAGAAAACAGAACAAATAAAAGGAATTGCCTTTGGAGGAAGGAGAGGACACTGATCATATGAGACTTTATAATATACTTTTGACTTTGGGAATATAAAAATGTTTTACATATTAAACAAATGAAATCAAGAAGAAAAGAGAAATCTGTAAAAACTGAAAACAAATTGCAATGATGGAGTGGTGAGGGATAAACTGGGAGGTTGAGATTTGCAGATATTAACTACTATATATAAAACAGATAAACAACAAGTTTATATTGCATAGCACAGGGAACTATATTCAATATCTTGTAGTAACCTATAATGAAAAGAATATGAAAATGAATATATGTATATGTAGGTATGACTGAAACATTATGCTGTACACCAGAAATGGACACATTATAATGGACTGAACTTCAATTAAAAAAAAGAAAAAAACTGCAGTGAGAAAATATACATTAATTTGATGGCCTAACCATACAAAGAAAAGAATTCTTTCCAATGACTTACACAAAGTACTTTGACTGTATGTTCTTAGTATAATATCTTCTAGGGAAAACAGTACTGCAAAGAAATCCTAAATTTTAGTCAGTAGTCTGTTACTACTAATATCAGCACTATTACTTTGAAACTTTTATCTATGTATGTGTGTATTAACTAATATAAAACTGCTACATGTTCATTAGTGTATTAACTAACATATAATAATTAGCTGTTATATATAAGTATATTAACTAATATGTTATATTTAATATAGATTAGCATTATTAACATACAATAATTTATAATATTAGCATTATTATGTGTATAATAGTTTCAAAGTTAAATGTAAATATACAATGATTTCAAAGTAATAATGTTCATATGACATATATTAGTATATGCTAATAATACTAAAATTATAGTATATATTTTTACATTAGTTATATATAAGTTAATACATCAACATACATTAGTGTATGTTAACATTGTTAGGATTGAAAATTTCCATTTAAGAGAACAGAGAAAAAAGTATAAAATCAAAGAAGTTAAATAAAAATTTTGCAAT
The DNA here is from genome assembly GCF_036321535.1 of Camelus dromedarius. Classification (NCBI taxonomy): domain Eukaryota; kingdom Metazoa; phylum Chordata; class Mammalia; order Artiodactyla; family Camelidae; genus Camelus; species Camelus dromedarius. Next base: position 5,185,314 of record NC_087464.1, read on the forward strand.
TCTAATTTAAGTTATAAATCAGTATAACTTACATTTAAAAACATATTTACGGGGGGAGGGTACAGTTCAGTGTTAGAGGACATGCCTGGCATGCACAAGGTCCTGGGTTCAATCCCCAGTACCTCCATCAAAAAATAAATAAGTAAACCTAATTACCTATCCACCCCAAAAAATTAAGAGAAAACAAACCATGTATATGTATATATATAACGTTTCAGGACCCCTGGAGATATGCGGGACTCAAGTCCCTTATATAAAATAGCATAGTATTTGCATATAATCTGTGCACATCTTCCCATACACTTTAAATCATCCCTGAATTACTTATAATACCTAATACAATGTAAACACTATGTAAGCAGTTGCCAGTGTGCAGCAAATTCAAGTTTTGCTTTTGGAATTTACTGGAATTTTTTCCCAAGTATTTTCAACCTGCCATTGGTTGAATCCATAGAGGCAGAACCGAGGGACGCGGAGGGCTGACTGTGTCTGCATGGTTCCTAGCTCTTGCCAGGGAATGGACTAGAAATAATAAAAACTCCCTATCAATGAGCCCAACCAGTGCCCATACTGGAGCCTCCAGCCAGGAAAGTCTGATCACAGGTCTGAAGCAAGAAGTACACAAGACAGTCCTGGGATATGTTGTGCCAGGAAGCAAGGAAGTTCTCAAAGAAAAGTTGATCAAAGTGTTACAGAAGCCAACAACAAGTAGTTCCCATGGGCCAGAGAAGAAACAATTTGAGCCTCAGAAAAATGCAAGTGATGGAATCACCCTGAATATCGAAAACCCATGAATTCCTAATACAGGCAGACTTTGTTTTAGTGCACTTTGCAGGTATTGCATTTTTTATCAATTGAAGGTTTGTGATACCCTGTGTTGTCAGATAATGATTAGCATTTTTTAAACAATCAAATATTTTTTAATTGAGGTATGGACATTGTTTCTTCAGACATAGCATTATTGCATACTTAACAGACTACAGTAGGGGGAGAGTATAGCTTAACTGGTAGAGCCCATACTTAGCATGCACAAGGTCCTGGGTTCAATCCCTAGTACCTCCATCAAGAAACCAAATAAATAAACCTAATTACCTACACCCCTGTAAAAACAATTTCTTTAAATGTTTAAAAAGCAGACTCCAGTATAGTGTAAATAGAAATTTTATATGCTCTGGGAAATGGAAAAATTCATCAACCTGCTGTATTGTGATATTTACTTTACTGCAGTGGTCTGGATTGGAACCTTTGATATCTCCGAGGTAGGGCTGTAATATCATAAAAAAGAGTAAACAAACAAGAAAGCGCCAAACAACTACTGACTGGGCAGTTCTGGATCTGACTTGGGCACCGACTCCTTATTCCATAAGCTGTCAATTAAAAAGAAAGGATATGTTCTGTGTGAATGCTATTGCAGATAATCCAGTAACTCTAACTGATGAGGGAGAGTTCCTTATAAAGGAAACTCCAGCTAATAAATCTGGAAGTCTGGAAGGAATGACAGAATTAGGAAATCATCATCATATAACACTGAAATAACAGATCCAGGCAATGATCATCAAAGGACCAGCCCATCCATCAATGTTAGCATCATTAAAAGCAACACAAGCGAATGCTTATGCCTCCTGGGTGATGCGACTGGAAGAACACAGTACTGTCTTCAAAGGACACCCACCTGACCACAAAGTCAGACCTGGATGGAATTCAGCCCATAGTTCAACTTTCATAAACAGAAATACAGGAGCTGGAGATGCAGATTAAATGACTTCACAAGCAAGCAAACAGAAAAATATAGAATGTGGCAGGTTCTGTAGGGGAAAACTGACCCAGTTGTCAAAACAAATGAATAGAAAAAGAGAAAAGCAAAGCAAGTTGGGACCACTATGAACCTTCTGTGGATGGACTCCTTTTCAAATCTACTCATTGTAAGAAGAACATTTTTGAGACAACTGGGGACATTTAATTATGGGCTGAGTATTAGATGATACCAAGATGTGATAATCGCATTGTGCCTACGTACGTAAGGTATCCTTCCTTAGGAGATGCATATGGAAACACCTAGAGATGACATAGAGCAGTGTTTGGGACTTGCTTAAAATTTTCAGTGAATTCGACAGATGACTGGATAAAGAAGATGTGGTATCTATACACAATGGAATACTACTCAGTCATGAAAATAAAATAATGTCATTTGTAACAACATGGATGGACCTGGAGACCGTCATTCTAAGTGAAGTCAGCCAGAAAGAGAAAGACCATATGTTACCACTTACATGTGGAATCTTAAAAAAGTACACAAATGAACTTATCTGCAAAACAGAAACAGACTCACAAACATAGAGAATAAACTTATGGTTACCAGGGGGAAAAGAGGGTTGGAAGGGATAAATTGGGAGTCGGAAAGTTGCACCTCTTGGGAAGTGATGGAAATGTTAGGTATCTTGATTGTGGTGGTGGTTTCATGCGTGTATACATCTATCAAAATTCACCAAATTGTGCATCTGAAATATGTGTAGTTTAGTGTACAGGAATCATACCACAATAAAGGGGTTAAAAATACATCAGTGAAGAGAAAAAATTTTAAATAGAGGCAGGAAATGAAGCAAAATATTGAAACTTGTTGAATCTAGGTAATAGGCTTAACATATTAGTCTTTCTACTTTAGGGTACGCAGTGGAGTCTTTTTATTCCCACCTCCTGAATCTGGGCAGCAGTGTCACTTGTTTTAAGGGGCAAACATGACACAGGCAGAGACCTGAAACACACCTGGGCACTGGGGCTTGGTCTCTCGCTGCTGAGAACCCTGTGACCACCAGGGTCAGATCAGCCTGCTGGAGGGGTCCCCTGGAAAAGAAGTGAGCTGCTCTCTCTGGCTGAGAGTCTGCCAACCTCCAGACATATGAGCAAGGAAATTTGAGGACACCTAGCCCCAGCCAAGCCACAGACGGACAGCATCGGCATGCCTGAGCCCAGACAAGTCTAGCAAAAGAACCACTCAGCCGATCTGAGCCCAAACTGCCAGCCAGCCCCTAGAACCACAATTGTTTTTAAAGATGCTAAGTAGAGGGGAGGGTAGAGCTCACTGGTAGAGCACATGCTTAGCATGCACAAGGTCCTGAGTTCAATCCCCAGTGCCTTCAGTTAAATAAATAAACAAACACATAAATAAACCTAATTTACCCCCCCCCAAAGCAAATAAACCAAAAAACGAAGATGCTAAGTAGTGGGGTGGTTTGTTACACAGCAAGGACAAACTAATATGCAAGGCTGAATCTATAGGAGTAGCACACAAAAACAGGCCAAAGAGTGTCGTCTTAGCACTTCAGGGTATGTGGCCTATACTCAGTAAGGGTATCCGAAAGGGAGCTCCGCATCGCTAGAGACTGATACATGTGGAAACTGCTCTGAAGGCAACGGAGGCTTATGTAGGTAGACTGCCTCCTTTTGTATGTACAGTCAGGGCTATAAAACCAAGGAGTCACCCCCTGATAGAGGCAGGGATGGCAGACAGACTATGCAGAACCTTTCTTTTTTCTTCCAAGGACCAAAAAGGCCTAGCTCTGCCCCTGGTCACCCATGACCAGACACTACAGACATAGCCTTTGGGATTGCTGCAGACAGACCCACGTCTCTTCTCTGGCACAGTTCTGCAACCCATGTAGCCAGTGCACGGAGAAAGTCTCGCTTTGACAGTCTCCCACCCTCTGTAAGGGCCACAGCGGGGGCTACCCCAGCACCCATGAACACACCTGGACACTTTCCAACAGGGCAGACTTCATCCTAGGGGCTCTAAGAACAAATAATATTTCCTTTTTAAGATATATGTTCCCCATCAGATGCTGGACTCAGACATAAGGGTTAATCAGAGTGTGTCTAGACAGCTACAGAAAAACTATACAAAAGTCATAGAGGTGCATATGGACGTCTTAGCTAAGGGAATTTTTTTTTGGAGTATAGTCAGTTACAATGTGTCAATGTCTGGTGTACAGCATAACGTCCCAGTCATGCATATATATACATACATTTGTTTTCAGATTCTTTTTCATTAAAGGTTATTACATGATACTGAATATAGTTCCCTGTGCTATACAGAAGAAATTTGGTTTTTTTTAATCTATTTATATATGTAGTGGCTAACATTTGCAAATTTCAAACTCCCAAATTTATCCCTTCCCACCTCCTCTCCCCTGGTAACCATAAGACTGTTTACTATGTCTGCAAGTCTGTTTCTGTTTTGTAGATGAGTTCATTAGTGTTAGCTAAGGGATTTTTTTTTACCAAAAGAATATATTAAAGGATTTTTAAAAATGAATGATCAATTTAGCAGAATCACATAACTTTAAAATAATCTGCAGAAGGATTGTATAATTCATCTTAGTATCATTATCAAAATACTGTAGAAGTACTTGTAGAAGAAAAAGTCAAGATAGTTAAATATTTCGCCATAATACTAACTATTCATTTAGAAAGATCTGAAAGTTAATTTGATACCTTAAATTTTGAGGACTATGGCTATTTTCAGTAATTAGAATTACCGTCTGCACAAACACCACTCACATTTACGTGCTAATTTACCCAATCTTTTCATTTATATTTGACAAGTGCAGTACAATGTTTTGTAAGTACATTTTTTGTTTGTTTTAGGGGGTAGATAATTAGGTTTCTTTATTTATTTAATGGAGGTACTGGGGAATGAACACATGTACGAACAGTTTTTAAAGCACAAGAATCTTACAAATGACTGTATTTTACACTATTTTGAATTAGCAAACTATTATGCAGTAAATGTTGTAAAAAGCCTCTTTGGACTATGGTTTGGAATGAACATAACTGAACAAGGTTTAACAACACAAAAAATGGTATTTGGAATAAAACAAATTAAAAGTTTAAAAAAGATGGTATGTGGGAAGGATGGACTTTAAAAACTAAAAACAAAACAAACAAATAAAAAATGGTGGCAGCTTCATTATTTGTGAAACTCCACTTAAAGTGGGCAAAAGAAAACCTGAGGCTGAGCTGGTTTGGTGCCGCAGAAACTAAGGGCACCAGAACCAACCCCCAACTCCTTGGGGGAGCAGTTTTGATCCCCTGCTCCCTGCCTTTCCTTTTTGAAAGGGCAACACAAAGAGCTAGGAAAAGTCATTAGACCCATTATCATTCCATTTAATACTAAAACAAATGTTCTCTTTGGCTAACAAAGTGTGGATACATATGGTGAAAGCATCAGAAAGAACGTGGTGGAAAAAATCTGGGAAAGGTCTTCTGAGACTAAACTTTACCTCATTTGCACAATGGGGCATGGGGAGGGGTGACATTGAGGGATTGGGCTGAGGGTGAGGGTGGGTTGGATTAATTCTAAGACCCTTCCAGCCACCACTTTCAGTGATCTGAATAGTCAAAAGCTGAAGATCTTTTTCATCCCTGACGCTAAGAGGCCAGGGTGGGGTGTGGTTACTTGTAGGTCTTGCAAAGTTTTGGAAAGATACACATTATAACACCATATACTTTGTTTCTATGAAAAGCTAACTTTTTTTTTTAACACCTTTATTGTGGTATGATTCCTATACATTAAACTACACGTATTTCAGATGTACAAATTGATGAATTTTGATAGATGTTTACACCCATGAAACCGCCACGATAATCAAGATACCTAACATTTCTATCACTCCTCAAGAGGTGCAAGTTTTGAACTCTCAATTTATCCCTTCCCAGCCCCTTTACCCGCTGGTAACCATAACTTTGTTCTCTGTGAATCTGTTTCTGCTTTGTAGATAAGTTCATTTGTGTCCTTTTTTTTTTTAGATTCCACATGTAAGCTATACCATATGGCATTTTTCTTTCTGAAAAAGCTGATTTTAAATGTGCTAAATTTTATATGTGATTAATATTTTCACAAGGAAGTACATATTATACGAAAATGAAAAGTTTTACAAAAACTGGGCAAATTTAAATATACATAAAAATCCAGCAAGGCTTAAACCTGTGTATGAGAGGGCGTTATGTTTTGAAAGGGTGTGGTTTCCTGAGTGGATTGTTTGGAAACATTCTAACAAAGCCAAAATCACTTCTCTGATATCCTGAAGGCTGCAAGGAACTGGTGTGTAAAACAGCACCATATTCCTAGACATAGAAGCAATCTAAGGGGGGAGGGTATAGCTCAGTGGTAGAGCATGTGCTTAGCATGCATGAGGTCCTGGGTTCAATCCCCAATACCTCCAGTAAATAAATAAATAAATAAATAAATACACAAATAAACCTAATTACCTCCCCCAACCCCCCTCCCCCCCAAACAAAACTCCATGAGTCAGCAGTATGGAGAGGCAGATAAACACAGGAGGAGTTTGGTCCCCACCCCACCTCAAGAGAAACACAGTTCCATCTGGACTCACTTTTACTTCCTCTACTATGGTTAAGAGAAGTTACTCTTGGGAGGATCAACTTTTAGAGGGTCAACCCAGGACACAGCAGTAACAGATGAAAAGACGCAAGAATATACACTATAACAAGTAATTATACACGTTATTGCTTTAACAGAAACAAATGGGTGTGAGGGGGAGGGGATAGCTCAAGTGGTAGAGCACATGCTTCGCATGTATGAGGTTCTGGGTTCAATGCCCAGTACACCCTCTAAAAATAAATAAACCTAATTACCTCCCCCCCAAATAAAATAATTAATAAATAAAATATATATTAAAAAAGAAACAAATAGGTGCATATGGAAATTATATTAGGCTGCATTATTTCCCTTTCTGTTATGTAAATGTTATTATTTAAACAAAAGAACAATAGAGCTAGTTATTAGTGGCAATCAGTAGTAATTAGTGGTAGGACTAAATAAATACATGAAAAAAATACAACAATATTTTTTAATGTTTCCGTCCTCTGATATGGCAATTTAACTTTTAAAGTTACTTCTAAGAGATTTACATTTTGTAGGCTTTAAGGTGTGTACGTTTCAGATATATAAATGTAAGCCCTCTTAAAAGGAAAACATAAGGACAACAGGGCTAAACAGATATCACCTATATTTAACCACCACCACAGACGCAAAACAATATCCTGTTCCTTTCTACTCCATGAAACAGTAGGATATTTTTACTCTTTCTGTTTCCTTTTCCAACAATGCTTCTCTGAACTGCCTGCAGCCGGTGAGACATCCCTCTTTCCTATATGTGGTGGCAAACTGAGATGTAAAATTCTCTTGGTCTTGCAGCTCTGCCTTTGTTAAGCCCACATGACCACAAACCCTGGTGTCAGTCCAATGTGATGACCTGAAGCTAAATACCCTCTCAGCATTTGCAGGTGGAATGCTCATCATTTTATTTACTAGCAAGAGCAGAGTTTGACACTTGCGGGAATGCATTTCCACCTTTCCAAAAAAGTCCATCCACTTTGTATCTACAGACTTATTTGTTAATCAGGTTTTTTGCATCTATAAATTCATCATATAAGCTATGTCTAAAACAGCCATTATTTTATAAAACTTTATAAAATTTAAAAAATTGTTTATCTTTTGGAGGGGGGAGGTAATTAGGTTTATTTATTTATTTATTTACTTATTTTGATGGAGGTACTGGGGATTGAACCCATGTTAAGCATGCGCTCTATCATGGAGCTCTACCCTCCCCTCCCTATAAAACTTTTTATTTTGAAATAATCACAGATTTACAAGAAGCTGCAAAGAAATGCACAGGAAAGTCCCGTGCTCCCTTGACCCAGCCTCCCCTGATTTAGAAATATTGCCTTATCTCAGCCCAAACGAGTGAGTTCCAGCCTCCACATGAGCTTCCCAACCGCCTTCTCCAACTCCCTGTTCCCATTTCTATTCTGGGTATTGCGCATCGTGCTCTGTTTTGGTCATTTATCTCCCTCATCCAGTCCTTTACATCCTTCCATCTGTTGTTAAAATATCAGTCATTTGACTTTCTTTTCCCATTAGGTCTAGGCCAAGCTGGCACTGCTATTATCATCGCTTTTGCTTTAATTACCTGAATTCTTAGAAAACATGATCAGGATGTGCACAAAGTTAACATTTTAACTAGCACTATCTTGATACAAAGTGCAACAATGAAACAATAGGCCAAGTCAAAGCCCTTTCTTAATGTTCCCAGTTACAATGTTCTTAATTACACACCTCAATCTCCCTGCTCAAGGCCATGTGACAATGGATGATGTATCACCGGGAACTGCACATCCAGGATGCCCTCAGAGGTCGAGGCAGAAAGAGCAAGGACTACAGAAGGTAAATAATCCACACAGTATACATCAGACACTTAAATGGCATTGCTTCCAGCCCTAATTTGGGGGGCCACCTGATGGGATTTGTACTTTTCCCCCAACCTTCAGTACCCATCACCAGAAGCCGGGGATTTCTGTGTCCCAGGGACCAGTTTCTCAGGATGTAGGATCTTCACTGCTAGCATCAGGACACTGTGCACAAAAGCGATCAGTCAAGTCACCCTAGTGATACCCGTAACCCTTTCAGAGAGCCCGTGGACTAGGGTGGCCCCCTCACTGGCTCAGCTGGGACCTTTCCCTGACTGTGGTCACTGCAGAGGACCAGGGAGGAAATTTCAGAGGAAAGATAAATGGGCACATCTCCTTCTCTCCCTCCTCCTCTGCCTCATCACCATTTCACTCTTAGTCCAGAAAGTAAAACTGTACACAGTTTCCTTGCTTTCCCCTTGTCCCAGAAAGGGAGAGGTAGAGATCAGAGAGGAAGACTCTAGACTAGGAAGGTTGCAGCGTGCAAAGTCCTCCAGATATTTATACTCAGTGCACCAAGCAGAGATGCACACAGCAGCACCCCCGCTGAGAACACAAGGCACTCTTCTCCATCAGTCACTGATGTTCCCTCATTAGACGCCATTCACTACACTACATGTTGGGGACACAAGAAAGCATAAAAAGAAGGTCCGTAGAAGACAAAGTTATGGTTACCAGGGGGAGAAGGGGTGGGAAGGGATAAATTGGGAGTTTGGGATTAGCAGATACTACTATATGTAAAATAGATAAACAAGAAGTTTCTTCTGTACAGCACAGGGAACTCTGTTCAATATCTTGTAGTAACTTATAATGAAAAAATATGAAAAGGAATATATGTATGTACATGTATGACTGAAACATGATGCTGTATACCAGAGGTTGACTCAACTTTGTAAACTGACTATGTACTTCAATTAAAAAAAAAAAAGACTCTATACTTAAAGAATCTACAGTCTAGCGACAGAGACAACATAAAAGACGGCATGGCGGGAGGGTCAATATCTGAAATAGACAACAATGGACTTGAGAATAACTGTTTCTGTTTGTCAAAGTCCTTGAAGTAAATTTCAAAGGGCACCACCCATTGGAGGGCTGCTCTTCCAAAAACAGGACACTGGCATTTCCCATGATTAACAAGAAGAACCCACAAAGGGTGGATGTGACTGTGCAAGGTTGATGAGAAGGAGGAAGCAAGCCAGACACTGTCCCCACCAGCCTAGAAGGCTGGGCTTTAAACGTGATTGTCGGGGTGCTGAGCCCCACGTTTCTCCGTAGCCTGGGCCAGGCTGAGGTTGAGTCTGGCTAGTCCGTGACAAAAAGCTTACCAAGCAGAAGGGCAGGGGAAAGCATTTCAGCTAAAATATTTAACCCACTGAAAATAATTTGTATTTGTGTACAAACAACCTGCTGGTTCAAACTGATTCTTAACTACTCATTAAAAAGAGGTCCACCCTCCATGACCTATACTTTGCAACGCTCACTTACCATTTAATTGGAGTTACAGTATCAGCAAAATACAAAAAGCCTACATTTCTTCATATGCTATAATTTTACTTTTTTGACTAATTCGAACTTTCTCTGAGCTCAATTAGTCTGACTTAGTGATGTTTTTGTCATGTATAAGCTGTAAAGTCCTGACTTGTCTTTCAATTTTCCAGCCAGAAGTAGCAGGATTAGTAAATTCTCAAGATTTCTTGAAAAGGTCAAATTTTCTTTACAAATTTTAAATGACTGTAAGCTGTCGGGAAAGTAATATTTATCATCAAAAATACAATCTATACCCTTCTTGACCATAACTTAGCTTTGACTGAGAATCACATTTAAGCTGGTGCTGTCTTATGATGTCGAAAATGCACTTTACATAATAACGTTGGGTTCATATAGAGCTTTGAAAGCCCAGAGACCCACTGAAAGTTCCCATAACCAGGGACATTTGTAGAGGTGGAGGGGAATGGAGCAAAGCTTTATGCTCTTCTGGTAAACTTTTAATTGGGAAGCCCAAGTTAAGTTATTTTATTCTGAGAGAAGGAGGAAAATTTGAGCCAGTGATAGCGTCCTAATATAAGAGGGAGACTGAAAGCACAAACAGAAGTGCAAATCTGACAAAGCAATGAGGGAGAGCCATTCTGCTGTTCCCTTAACACCTGACATTTGGACCTAGAGATCGTCATACTAAGTGAAGCAAGTCAGACAGAGAAGGAAAAATACCATATGACATCACTTATATTTGGAATATAAAAAAAGATACAAAATGAACTTATTTACAAAACAGAAAGAGACTCACAGACATAGAAAACAAACTTGTACTTACCAAAGGGGAAGGGGAGGAGGAATAAATTAGGAATTTGGGATTAGCAGATACCAACTACTCTATATAAAATAGATAAACAACAAGATCCTACTATATAGCACAGGGAACTATACTCAATAGTTTGTAATAACTTATAATGAAAAAAAATTGAAAAAGAACATATACATATATGTATATATGTATACATATGTATGTATAACTGAATCACTCTGCTGTACACCTGAAACTAACACAACATTGTAAATCAAATATACTTCAATTTTTTTTAAAAAAGTAAGGCAAAAATAAAGACAAAGTACTACATTTAAATGGTAAAGCTCAAGATAAAAAGTACTAGCAATCTAAGTTTTTTCACCATGACAAGGCAGTAGGGAATGCCAGCTCACAGTCCTTGTCTCCTGCCCGGTGCCCACTGCGGCTGGGGCATATCAACACTCACCACCAGCTTCTTGCGTCCCGGACCTTCCTTACCTCCACTCCTGCCTGGCCACACACGCCCAGTTTCCACATTGTCTATACTATAAAACTCTATTTTAAAATTAGTCTACTTCCTGTGTGACAACTATGACAGTAGTCTAAACAGATAATAGCTAGACCTTCAGTTCTCAACATCCTCAGATATGCTTCATACAATGTAAACTTAAATACAAATGTTACTATGCACCAAACAACAGAGCCTCAAAATTCTTGAAGTGAAAAACTGACAAAGCTGAAAAGAGATATCGATACATCCACATTTATGCTTAGGAACTTCAGGCTCCTCTCAGCAACTGAGAACTACAGATAGGAAACCGGCAAGAACAGAGAAGACCTGAACACAACCCGATGCGATCTTGCTGACATACACAGGCCACTAACCCAACCTCAGCAGAACACAAATTATTTTCAAGCACTCTAGGAACATTCACTGACAGTCCATATGTTGGGACATAAACCATGCCTCAAAAAGTTTAAAATAACTGCAGTCATGCAAGTGTGCTCTCGCCATAATAAATTCAAATCAGAAAATGGTAACAGAAAGACAAGAAGACAACCTTTAACCATGTGGAAATAAAACAAAATTTCTAAAGAATGTGGCAATGAGGAAGTCTCAAAGAAATTTTAAAAATACATACAACTAAATGAAAATAAGAATGCAATGGAAGACACTAATGAACTCATCTACAAATCATACTATGTTGCAGACATAGTAAACAATCTTATGGTTACCGGGGGAGAGAGGATGGGAAGGGATAAATTGGGAGTTTGAGATCTGCAAATGTTAACCACTACATACAAAAATACAAAAAAAAAAACCCAAATTTTTTCTGTATAGCACAGGGAACTATATTCAATATCTTGTAGCAACCTATAATGAAAAAGAATATGAAAAAAATGTATGTACATATATGCATGACTGGGACATTATGCTGTACACCAGAAATCGACACATTATAACTGACTATACTTCAATTTAAAAAAAGCACAACATATCAAAATACGTGGGGTGCAGCCAGGAGCAAAATGTATGGCATTAAAATGCTTATATGAAAAATGCAGGAAAGTCTCAAATTCATAACCTAACCTCCCACCTCAAGAAACCAGGGGTGGGATGGGAGGAGAGCAAAAATCAGCCCAAAGCAAACAAAAGTAAGTAGTAAAGATAAGAGCAGAAATTAATAAAATTAAAAAGAGAAAAACCAAAGAGAAAAGCAAAAAACAAAAGGCTGGTTCAGGGTTGGGGGCGGAAATGAATAAAACTGACAAACCTCTAACGAGACTGACAAAAATAAAAAGAGAGAAAGCATGAGAAACCATTATCAGAAATGAAATAAGGGATGTCACTGCAGATCCCATAGTCATTAATAAGATAATAAGGAAATACTATAAACAACTTTATACTCAGAAACTTGAAAACTCAGAAGAAATGGACCAATGCCTCAAAGACCACAAACTACCAAAACTCAACCAAGATGAAACAGTCAATCTGAACAGCCTTATCACCTTTTAAAAATATTGACTACCTAATTTAAAGGCTTCCAAAAGATAAACTTCCAAAGCCAGAAGGATTCACTGGGGAATGCTACCAAATATTTAAAGAAGAATTAACACCAATCAAAATCTCTGCAAGATATTTATAGATATAGACAAGATTATACCAGAGTATATATAGAAAGGCAAAAGAATTAGCGTAGCTAAATCAATTTGGAAAAAATAAATAAATAAAATGGGAGGAATCAAGTCTATGAGATTTCAAGACCGATCATATAGCTACAGTAATCAAGACTGTGTGTCGGGGGCAAGGGTATAGCTCAGTCCTGGGTGCAATCCCCAGTACCTCCAATAAACAAACAAACAAACAAACAAACCTAATTATCTCCCCTACAGAAAAAAAAAAAAAAAGAAAAAAGAAATCAAAGACTGTGTGGTAAGACAAAGCCCAGTGGAATCCAGAAACAGACCCACACAGCTATGCCATTTTTAACAAAGATGCAAAAGGCCATTCAATGGAAGGATAGCCTTTCAAACAGACAGTGTTGGAGCCATCAGACATTCATCAGCAAAAAATGAACCTGGACCTAAATCTCACATCTTACACAAAAACTAGTTCAAAACTGATCAAACACTTAAATGTAAAAGTATCAAAACTTTAAAGGGGGGGGGGGAAAGAAAATCTCCAGGATCCAGGAGTAGGGAAACATTTTTCAGACTCAACACCAAAAGGAAATAGTGAAGAATTGGACATTATTAAAATTAAAAACTTTTGCTCTGCAAAGAATCTGTTCAGGGGATGAAAAGACAAGCCACAGACTGGAAGAAAATATTTGTGAACCATGTATCTGCTAAAAAAGACTAAAAAAAATAAGGAACAGACATTTCATGGAAGGGGATATTCAGATGGCTATTACAACATGAAAAGATGTTCAACATCATCAGCCCTCAGGGAATTGCAAATGCAATGAGGTACCAGCTCATGTCCCTCAGTTACACATCTATTTGGTGACAACATCGAATGCCAGAGAGGACCTAGGAGAACAGGATATGGTAAAGCCGCTCTGAAAAAGTAAGTAAACATGCAATTAGTATACCCAGAAATTGCACTCTTGGGCATTTATCTCAGCAAAAGTTTATGCGAAAGTTTATAGGCACACAAAAAACTATACATGAAAGTTCATAGCAGCTCTCTTTACACTAGCCCCAAACTAGAATCAGCCCAGCTGTTCCCCAGCAGGTCAGCTAAACCAACTGTGGTCTGTCTATACCAGGGAATATTACTTGGTGATAAAAAAGAAAGAAACAACTTATATATGCAACAACTTGGCTGAATCTCCAGAAAATTATGTTGAGTGAAATAAGCCAATCCCTAAAGGTTCCTTCTGCCCTAGCTTGATTCCATTTATATAACATTTGAAATGATAACATTTTAGAAACAATAATTAGTTGTTGTCAGGGGTTCAGGAGGTGCTGGGGAAAGAGAAAAAGTTGCAGGTGGTTATACAAAGGTAACAGGAGAGATTCTTGCGGTGTTGGATATATTCGGAATCTTGATTGTAGTGGTGGATATATGAACCTACACAGGCGATAAAATTGTATGGAACTTTATACACACACACACACAGATAAAGCTGAGGGAATCTGAGTAAGCTCAGCGGATGGCATCAGTGGCAGGATCCTGGTTGTGATACCACACTGTGCTTCTACACAATGTTATCTAACGGGGGAAACTGGACCAAGTATACAAGGGATTTCTCTGTGTTGATTCTTATAACTGCAAGTGAAATGACAATTCTCTCAGCAACAATTGTAATTAAAAATATATATAAAGGTTAGATAAGCAGAAACATACACATTAAAGTGGCCCTATTTTTTTTCCCCCTACAAGCTTCACATTTCAAATAATGGCCATGCTATGGAAACTGAAATGAGAGGAAGGGATGCCCTGTGGTTACTTGTCAACACATCCAAACCTAAATAAACACCAGTACATTCTAAGAATAAATTCAAAGCTCTGTGAAACACGATCTGAGAAGGTTACCAAATGTTCTCGGTTTTAAGATAATGAAAGTGACTTCCTTATATCAAAAGCCAAACCTTCTGAAATGAATAGCCTTTGCTGGGAATGACTTCCACGACGCGATTCTGTGTTACATGACAATGAAGTGATCAAACCTGTCAGTTCTTTTTTTTCAATTTGTTTTATTATTTTTTGATTGATTTTTGTGTGTGTGTGAGGGGGAGGTAATTAGGTTTACGTATGTATTTTTTTAAGTGGAGGTACTGGGGATAGAACCCAGGACCTCCTGCATGCTAAACACATGCTCTACCACTGAGCTATACCCTCCCCCTGCGCTGACCATGAAGTGATGGGGTGTCTTTTCACAACAGGCACAACACATCAAGGGACTGGCAAGGTATCAGCATTTCCAGCAGGTGGTCACTGTACCTTCACCTAATTGTGGATAAGAAAAGCACTACGTCACCGAGCTTTCACTCAGTTTATAACACATGGAAGAACAACCAGTCCATCCTCTTGCTGTGATATTTTCAAAGAAAATCACATAATTACTTGGAAAGGATATATTTTACCAAACTCTAAATCCATGTGCAAAATGTCGTATTTTATATACCACCTAGAAAATACAGAAACAAACAAACAAAAAAGGATAAGTAACAAAAAACTATAAACTAGAGAGAGAGTCTATGTACTGGCAACTGCAGGATGGCTTCTGGAGTCGGGTGAATGGTGGCCCCAACAAGACAGGTCCCCATCCTAATCCCCAGAACCTTAAAATGTGGCCTTATTTCAAAAAAGGATCTTTATAGATGTAAATTCAGGATTCTGAGACAGGATACCATCCTAGGTTTTCATTGGGCCGTAAATCCAATAAGTGTCCTTAGGAGAATGAGGCAGAGGGAGACTCGACAGGAACAGAGGAGGGACGTGAGGACCAGGCAGAGATGGGGAGGAGAGGCCACCAGCCCAGGGATGCTCAGGGATGCTGGGGCAGCTACCAGAACCTGGGAGAGACAGGATCAGATTCTCTCCTACTCTCCCGAACTCTCAGGAAACTAACCCACTCCCTTTACCGGGGAACACAACCCACACACCTGCCAATCAAAGTAGAAACATGACAATCACTATCTGTCAAATTCAGGATAAAACCAGTTTCAATAAGACTTTGGGACTCTAGCCATCCAGAATCTATCTTACGTAACCATGAGACCTGCAAACTAGTTTTGAATTCAGAACAAGAAACAACCACATGGGAGTGGGGGGAGGGTGTAGCTCAGTGGTAGAGCACATGCTTAGCATCATGCACAAGGTCATGGGTTCGATCCCCAGTACCTCTGTTAAGTAAAAAAATAATAAATAAATAAATAAATAAACCTAATTATCTCTTTCCACTCCCCCCAAAAAAGGAAGAAGAAATAAAACAGAAAGTAAAATATTTAGAAACAGTTAATTTTTAATTCTGTTCAAAGGGAAGCAATAACCATCAAAAAAATCAAATAAATAATTCCTTTAGTAAGCATTCTGCAAAGAATAAGCATAAAATTGATGAACATGAGTTGAATTTACATCTTCATTAATATATCATATAAATCATATAATAACATATAAATACCAGAAGCACTAGTTTAAGATATAATGCATAAGCACTGCATTACAGTTCAACATATAAAAGTATGAAAACCTGAAACATAGGATCAAGGAATAACTTTAACCAACTATGCATGGACCTATGTGAAAACAAAGAAACAAAGATATTAACTATTATTTTATTAACTACTATTTATATTTTTTTTATTTGTTCAAGTCAAGAAGACTTGAATAAATGGGACAAAGTCAGGTGTTGAGTAGAAGATGGAATACTATGAGTTTGCTTGACACAATGGAAGAAAATCCCAAATAAATTTTTCAAAGGAACTTAAATCATTCCAAAGTACAAATGGTACAAAAATCTAGTGATAAAGAAAAGATTTATAAAGTAAACTAATGGATATGATAAAGACAAGCTAAAGATATAATTATTCAAACATAAGAAGCTAAATGAAGCAGAACAGGTAACAGAAAAATAAATCTTATTATATAAGAGAATTAATACACAGTAAAGCCAGCAACAGGAAAGGGAATGTCAAATCACCAAGCTTTACAAGGACAATGGACTAGCAGTTGGGTGGAGTGGGGGGGAGGGAAGAATTCATATCTTTGTATCATACCGTATATGACAATAAATCACAAACAAACTAGACTTAAATGTTAAAAAATTAAACAAGAAATAAGCCAGAAGGAAGAGAAAATTGACCAGATTGGAAGACAGTGGGGTAGAGGGAGCATGAGGGAATAAAAATAATTTTTAAATGCAATGGAATAAGCCAAAAAAGAAAAATATCGATAAATCTCACTATGACAAATTTTTTACAATGAAAAAAAAAGAAAAAAGACAAAAGGATTAATATCCTCAATATCTAATACGTTTGCTCAGTTGAAAAGTACACAAGAAAAAAGAGAAAATGGAAAAAAGATACTAACAGACTTATGAAAAAGAGCCAATAAAGAAATCCTAAAAGTCAAGTCAGAAGAACTCAATTTTTAAATGGACAAAGGATGTGAAAAGACATTTCTCCGAAGAAGACACACAAATGGCCAATAAGCCCATGAAAACATGCTCAATGTTATTAGTCACTAGGGCCATGCAAATCAAAACCACAATGAGACACCCCTTCGCAACCACTAAGAAGGTTATAATCAAAAAGACCAACAAAGTAGGGGGGAGGGTATAGCTCAGGGGTAGAGTGAGTGTTTAGCATGCATAGGGTCCTGGGTTCAATCCCCAGCACCTCCATTAAAATAAATAAATAAATAAATATACGTAATTACCACCTCCCAAAAAAGACCAACAAAAACAATGGTGGAAAGATGCAGAGAGATTGAATTCTCATCTACTGCAAGTGGGACGTGGGATATAAAATGGCTTAGCTGCTTTGGAGAACAGTCTGGCCATTCCTCAAAATGTTAAATACAGGGTTACCAGCAATTCCACACCTAAAAGAACTGAAAACACATATTCCTATAAAATCTTGTAAACAAACATTCATAGCAGCATTACGTCATAGCAGCATTACGTCATATGAGCATTATGTCATACAGAAGGGTAGGCACAACCCAAATGTCCATCAGCTGACAAATGAGCAGAACGTGCCATGTTCATGGAACAGCACCTTGTTCAGTTATAAATGGGGATGTAGCATTGACACAGGCTACAACAGGAATAAGCCTTGAAAACACCATGTTAAGTGAAATAAGCCAGACACAAAAAGCCATACGTTGCAAATCCACAGAGACAGAAAGCACATTGGTGGCTGCCAGAGATTTGCGGGAGGGGAATTGGGGTGTGACTGCTAATTAGCATGAGGTTCTTTTGGGAGGTGATGGAAATGTTCTGGCATTATAAAGTTGTATTTTTTTTACCTTATATTGTGTCATGAAATAAATTTCAGTTGGAGTAAAGATCTAAAAGTACAAAATGAAACCATTAAGTTACTGTAAGAAAATATAGAGAATTATTTCAATAACCTTTAATTGAGGCCACTCTAAGTATAACATGGATTAAAGAAATTATAAAAGATGGGTGGAATTAAGTGTATAAAATGTACAAATTTTCACAAGAGACTTCCTGAATGGATACTGTTGGATTAAAGAAAGAAGTAGGTTCCATTTACATTTTTTCAGAGGCCAATGCAGTAAGCACTTACTGGGTAGTCCCTCAACTCAACTGTTGTCTCTTATACCACACGGATCCACCCCTGGGCCTTGGTCACCTTCCTGCCCATGTGGACAAGAGAGGCAGCAGAGGCCTCCCTGCAGACAAACAAGAGGGTAAAAGATGCATGAAGCGAGGGAAGACACAAACAGGGAACTGAGGACTGATGTTGGTCAAGTTCCCTACTCCAGCTTTTTCCGAGGCCAAGATGTGCTCCTGACTTTGGGAACTGGGAGACACTCCAGTGCCCTTAAACTTTGTTACAACAAAAGATGCCTAAATGAATACATGTTATTAAAGATGTTTCCATTCCTTTGACTCAGTAAATCTACTTTTTGGAATCTTAAATATAGAATCAGCTACAGACAAGAGACATTGATCCAATGATCCATACATTGAGTCCCTGCTATATGTCTGGCACTGATTAAGGCAATGTGGGACGCAGTGTTTCCTAGGACTGAAGGCCACGGAAGCGTTATTTATAATAGCAGAAATCACTAAGGTTCATGTCCAATAACCAGGGACTGAATGTGGACTATTTACTCAAGATTACTTACATTAATGTTAATTAAGCATTAACATGCTATTTGTTTTTACTGAAGTATAGTCAGTTTACAATGTTGTGTCAATTTCTGGTGTACAGCATAATGTTTCAGTCGTACATATATTCCTTTTCATATTCTTTTTCATTATAGGTTACCATAAGTTATTGAAAATATTTCCCTGTGCTAGAGAGAAGAAACTTGTTGTTTATCTATTTTATATACAACAGTTAGTATCTGCAAATCTCAGACTCCCAGTTTATCCCTTCCCACCCTCTTTCCCTCCTGGTAACCACAATTTTGTTTTCTATGTCTGCGAGTCTGTTTCTGTTTGTAAATAAGTTCATTTGTGGTTTTTTTTTTTTTTAGATTCCACATATGAGTGATACCATATGGTATTTTTCTTTCTCTTTGTGGCTTACTTCACTTAGAATGATGATCTCCAGTTCTACCTATGTTGCTGCAAATGGCACTATTTCATTCTTTTTTATGGCTGAATAGTATTCCATTGTATAAATATACCACAACTTCTTTATCCAGTCATCTGTCAATGGACATTTAGGTTGTTTCCATGTCTTGGCTATTGTAAATAGTGCTGCTGTGAACACTGGGGTGCATCTGTCTTTTTGCATTATATTTAGAATTATATTATATTAAGAATTACACATATTCTAAATATAAAAGTCTTTTTAGAGGAGGTCATCTAGCCTACTTTGCTCTATTTGGTTTTAATCCTCATTATATATTGTCTATTGTATTTATTTTACCACTGTAAAATAAAATAGGAATCATTTACAAAATCTAACCCACTAAAAATGTACATTAATACCAAGGGGAAAAAACAACTCCAATCACTTGACAGACAGGGTTATTAGGCAAAACAGCCTCAGGAAATTTCAAAATGCTGTAGCCGTAAGGCACAGGACTCTTTTTTTAACTACATTATCATTAAAGACACTTACTAAACACTCACTGAGGGAGGAAATTCTGTTGCGTGATGAATGTGATTTGTCTGTTCTTACTAGGACAAATTAAACAATCATGTGCTGTGTTCTCAGTTACTGGCTCTTACCAAATGTTGCTTCATTTCCAAGATTATTGTTATTAGCAAGTGTTCTGTTGACAACAATGACTTTTTTTTTTAATCTTCAAACAATGTTTATGCCTTTTT
Organism: Camelus dromedarius; assembly: GCF_036321535.1. Lineage (NCBI taxonomy): Eukaryota > Metazoa > Chordata > Mammalia > Artiodactyla > Camelidae > Camelus > Camelus dromedarius. Next base: position 5,205,348 of record NC_087464.1, read on the forward strand.
GTTCTTTTTGCCCAGCGTCTCTATATTAATTAACATTTCAGGTGGACACAAATATACACAAATTATAATAGTCCACCTAGTTTCCAACAGAACTGTCTGAAAGATACTGAAAATATGGAAAATCAGCTTTAAAGGACAGGAGGTACGCTCAAGGCCGAGACACTGGCAAAGTGTCAAAACATGACAAAACATGGTGGCCAGTAACACTAAAACAGTTTCAGAGCCAACATTTTCAATGTTCATCCTTAAATTTCAGGTTTTACTTATATCATTACAGTATACCTAAAATCTGGAAGGAAAAAAAACGAGGTATAGCCTGAGTGGCTGTGAGGTGAACTGTTAGATTTTTGAGACACGAATGAGAAAAAGTGTCATTTTTCTAAAGTTCAACATTGTGTCTAAAAGGAATATTAGATCGCTATCATCATGACCTTGTTTATGGGTCTATCTTGTCTATAGGACCATCTAATTGAGAAAGCAAACTGTTTTGTGCTGTGCATTTCTCCCTGTGCTGGATATTAAATGAATTTTATGATGGGTTTTTATTGTTACATTTATGCTCAATGATTTTCTCTTGGGGGGAAGATCAGTTGTGGAACATCTTCAAAAATACACTGTCTACCAACCGAGTGGAGCCACAGGCATCTGTGTCTTGCAGCAGGTCCTCTGTCTCCCCTGCTCTGCTCCCCTCAGAGCACTGTCTCGAACCCCACTGCGATGGTGATGATGATCTTACACCTGCTGTCCACACCACCGTCCTTGCTCTAGGACAGCCCCAGACCTGATCGCATCCTAACCTCTGGCCTCAGGAGGCAGGAAGGCTCCATTCTGCTACTTTTCCTGGGAGTCCTGTGTACCTTTCAGCTCACTTGTCCCCATCCTCCATCCTGCTGCCTGATTCTAGAGGGCAGAATGGAATTACAGGACAGCTCTGCATTGCATTGCCTCTTCAAGTCATCCTGAGGCACCTGCAGATTTGCACTCCTATATTTAGGTATCTAGAAAACCTTTCACATCGGCTCTAGGACAACCCAAGGATGTGTGTACGCTGTTACAACTCTTGGTTGACAACCAAAAGTAGATCCACCTACATAGAAAACAAACTGTGGTTAGCAAAGGGACAGGGCAGGGAAGGGAAAATTAGGAGTTTGGAATTAACAGACACACACATCACTGTATATAAAATAGATAAACAACAAGGACCTGCTGCATAGCACAGGGAATGATATTCAGTTTCCTGTAATAACATATAACGGATAAGAATCTGTGAAAAAAAAGTACATGTATAACTGAATCGCTTTGCTGTACACCTGAAGCTAACACTGTAAATCGACTGCACTTCAATTAAAAAAAAAATAGAACTCTTGGTTTACAGAGTCATTGTCAGTCTTACAGGTGAAGCCCTAGACACCTTCCAGTCCTGCTGAATCTGACTCATGACAAGAGGACAGACGATGCTACAAGAATATTTTATTAGAGAAATTCTCAAAGGGATTATTTTTTCCAAGATTTTTTAAAAAAATAACAATTTTATTGAAATGTTATTCATATACCATAAAAGTCAACTTCTTAAAGGGTAAAAATTCAGTGGTTTTTAGTATATTCACAAAGTGGTGCAACTGTCACCGCTAATTCCAGAACATTTTCAGGACCCCATTAAGAACCTTGTTCCAATTAGCAGTCACTCCCCATCCCGCTCTCTTCCCCAACCTCCTAGTCCCTGAAACTATTAACCCACTTTCTGACTCTATGCATTCGCCTAGTCTGGACATTTCTAATAAAATATGTGGCCCTTTGTGACTGGCTTCTTTTATTTGGCTTAATGTTGTTTTCAAGGTTCAGTCAAGTCGTAGCAGATGTCAGGACCACAGTCATTTTTATGGCTGAACGACATTCTGCTCTATGGATGGACTGCAACTTGTTTATCCATCCATCAGTTGATGGGCTTTGGGGTGATTATGAAACAACGCTGCTGTGAACGTTAATGTACAAGTTTTTGGGTGGACACATGTTTCCAATGTTCCTATGTAAATACCCCTCGGGATGGTGTTGTGGGGTCGTGTGATAACTACATGTTTACCATGTTTAGGAACTGCCAACAGCTTTCCGCAGCAGCGTTCACATTCACACCAGCATACAGAAGAGTTCCGATTTCCCCACTTTCTAGTCAACACTTGGTACTGTTCACTGTGATCACAGCCAACTGAATGGGCGTGAAGTGGCATCTCAGTGTGATTTGGAGTCGCATTTCCCTGACAACCAGTGATGCTGAGCTGCTTCTCACAGGCTTAGTGTCCATTTGAATATTTTCTCTGGAGAACTGTCTATTCAAGTCCTTTGCCATTTTTTAAAATTGGGTTGCCTTTTTCATAGTTGACTTGTAAGAGTTCTTTACATATTCTGGATACTAGACCCTTATTAGATATGCTTTGCAAATATTTTCTCCCATTTCGAGAGTTGTCTTTTGACTTTACTAATGGTTCCTTTGAAGGATGAAAGTTTGTAACATTGATGAGCTTTAATGCCTCTATTTTTTCTTTTGTCCCTTGTGCCTTTGGTGCCACATCTAAGAAACTATTGCTTATTCCAATGTCATGAAGAAAACATTCCTGTGTTTTCTTATGAGTTTTACAGTTTTACTTCTTACATTTAGAGGTATAAGCTATTTTGAGTTAATTTTTGTGTATGGAGTGAAAAAGGAGTCCAACCTAATAAATTGCACATGGGTTTCCATTTGTCCCAGTGCCTTTCGTTGAGGTCCAGGTGACTTTTCTTGTTTGTTTGTTTGTTTTGCATTTTAAAAATTGTAGTATAGTCAGTTCACAATATGTCAGTTTCCGGTGTACAGCATAATGTTTCAGTCATCCATCTACAAACATATATTACTTTTCATATTCTTTTCCATTATAGGTTACTACAAGATGTTGAATATAGTTCCCTGTGCTACACAGAAGAGTTTATTTATTTTATACATAGTAGTTAGTATCAGCAAATCTCGAATTCCTAATTTATCCCTCCAAATGACTTTGATGTGAGCCTTTAGTTAAAAAACACTGCTGTCTAGTCCAATACCTCTAGGGTCTTAATTTTACAGATAAGAAATTTTAGGCCCAGAGAGATAAAGTTAAAACTGCTCTGTATTTGGAATAAAGGAAGTCATAGAAAAAAGAAAAAAAAGGAAAACTTGGTTCTCATTTTTTTAGAATTTTGTGATGGAGGCAAATGTGACCATATCGGGATACAAACATAATGCAGGAAGAAGAGCAGAAATATACAAAGTGGCATGGGATCACAGAGAAGGGCCTGACTAAGAAATGAGCTGGTGATTTAAGCTAAGATCCCTCAGCGGGGGTCGTTCTCCCAGGGAAAAGCTCACTGATGAAACCTTTAGACTGGGACGCTGTGGGAAGCACACACAGGCACTGGTGTGGTGGGTTCTGAAATTGGGGCCACGGGAAAGAGGGTGAGAGGGGACAGGGCACCACCCGGGTCTCAGCAGGAAAGGGACACCACCCACCACCAGATCTATGCTTGAGAAATCACCCACTGGCCGTAGGGATGAAGGATCCTAGTCGGCAGAGCCTGGAGGAAGGCAGGCTTAAGGAGATTCCTTTAACAATCAGGGTCCAGAGCAGAGTCCTTGGCCCACAGTGGGTTTCTGATGCATCTGGCAGATAAGCACTGTTGGGCTGCAACAGTCTTCAAAACATCTTGAACTTCAGTGCCTGATAGGGAGGAGGTGCAGCCGGCTCTCAAATGGCCTGGCCTGTAAGCATTTCGGTTGGGGACCTGCACCTGAAAGGAGGTGGCAAACACGTGGAGAGAGAGAAGATAACGCTGACCCCTCTTAGAGAGTGGGCTGACCTGGCTCTGCTCCGAAAGAACAGGGCGGGGTTAATCTCGGGGCTTCGACGAGCCCCGCCCACACCGAACCTTCCAGAAGGACCACAAAGCTTTTGCTGAGCCTGCTGCTCTCAGCAGTTTGCACTGCTGGTTCCTGGCCTCTCGTGGCAAGAAGAAACATACATACAGTTTGGGGTCGGGGAGGGACAAATTGGGAGTTTGGGATTAGCAGACACAAACTACTATGCATAAAATAGATAAACAACAAGGACCTAGTGTACAGCACAGGGAACTACATTCAATACCTTGTAACAGCCTATAATGAAAAAGAATATGAAAAATAATACATATTTATATATAACCAAATTGCTATGCTGTATACCAGAAACTAACACAACACTGTAAATCAACAATATTTCAATTTAAAAAAATACAGTCTTTCAAAATGTCCTGTGAACTATATATTTTTTTCCTGCTGAAGGTCTAAGACAGAAAACTTTGGAAAGTAGACCTTTCAGTTGCCTGGGAAGCAAAGGTTCTTATAAACCACAGGCTTCAACTTTTCCAAAGTTTTCTGGAGATCCTGGTGTTGGTCAGTGATATGATATTGACTATTTATTTATTTATTTTTAAAAAAATTTGGGGGGAGGAATTAGGTTTATTTATTTATTTTTACAGGGAGGCACTGGGGATTGAACCCAGGACCCCATGCATGCTAAGCACGCGCTCTACCACTGAGCTCTACCCTTCCCCCAATATTGACTTTTATTTGTCTGAAACTGATATCCCTCAAAAGATGTCTCTCTCTCTCTCCAGATTAAAAGATGTCCCCTAGTTTCTATGTAACACTCAGTTCTCTTTTGAACTTTGTCCACCCCAGTTCTTTCTGGACAGTGGAGGTTCCTGGAAGACAGGGACTGCATCCCATTTGGTTCAGTCATCCAGGAGCTTAACAGGTCCCCAGCCCCAGGGGGCAGTCAGGGCTGAGAGTTGTCAGGACTGTCATCTGTAAGCTCTTTTCAGCTCCAGTCCTCAGGGCCAGGCTCAGCTCCATAGGGCTCTCATTGGTGCAGGAAGGAACCTGGAATCTGGCCCTGAGGGTTTCCAGATCTTTCTGTAGGGCTGGTGTTGTACCCAGGAGTTCTGCCGTCTTGTCCCCACCCCCACACTTCCTCTCAGTTACTTGCTCGGGGGCTTCCTCTCCTCCAGACCCTTCCTACCCGCACCCTGCTCTGCCTTCCTGGGTACAGAGGGTACATCTGTATTTTATTTATCATTCCTTTTAACTTTTTGCTTTACAAACACCTGTATTTTGTTTGTAAATCTCTCTTCCAAAATTAAAACAGAAGTTATATAATAAAAAGCAAATGTTAAGCTAAATTTAGAAGGCTAAGCATAGACCTTTTTCTCCTCGTTCTCCAGGAGTGACACAACATGGCCCTTTCCACTCCATGATTTGAAGGTTCGGGAAACCATGAAAGCTCATGTCAGCTAAGGTCTTCAGAATTTGCTTGAGTTGGGATCTGCAAGTGAATTTTAATGGGATAAGCAATTTGTAACAAGATCAGAAAACTGTTCAAGGACAAGATTAGACAGCTGTTTTTCTTGGGTTTTTGCTACACGAATCAACACCAATCCCTCTGGCAGGATAAGAACTACTCTCAGCAGTCACTGACAGCAGCAAATGCTGAGATATTAATGAAGAGCATCCATTTAAAGTCTAAGTGCCCGTTGGATGAAGCAGATGATTCTTACAGACATTGATGTAAAACTCAACAGTTTTGCCAGCTCATTGAAAATTTCACGCTGCCAGGTCTGGTGAGACCTCAAAATACAGTTTTCCCCAAAGAATGGGCTGCAGCTTCCTTCCACTTCAGAGAGATTTTTACATGGAAAGAAATTTGCAGTATTTGTAAGAAGAAGTACATTTGTTATTTGTAAGAATTATTCTCAGAGATATATGGCAAGTAAACAAGTGAATGAAGATGAATGCCCATGGGGAAACACCTGAAAACCACCTGCCAACACCCAGAGGGATGCTGATCTGGACACACAGGAGCCCTGGCAGCGAGGAAAACCGGTGAAGTGGTAACAATCGGGCAACGTCTGGTGCAAGGCTGAGCCGGACATCACTGCCAAGACCAAACAGTAAGTGGACCTGGCCCTCAAGAGCTGTAAAAGCTGCTGGAGAATGAAGAGAAGTGAGGGGTGAATTAGAGAGACAAACAGAAAAGTTAAAAAAAACCAGAAAGAAGTAGAGGGTTGGAGAGAAACAGGCATCCAGTCTTGTTCAGGACAGACTCTGGTCACCAGGCAATGTGCGAGGAACTGGGGGACATGAGGCATCTACTAAGAGAAGCCATCTCCCCTTGACTGATAAGGAGACAGAAATGTAACCGAGCAGGACCCCAGGGGGGCCTTCCAGGGTCAGACCCCTCCCCCATATCCTCTGCTGCAGCTCCTCTCTGAACCCAGGTAATAGTAGGTCATGTACATTTTCTGAGTTTTTCAGATGCTTAAAACCACCACCAAAGGGAAGAAATTAACTACTTGATGATCAAGAGGAGGTGGCCCCCAGATGTTCTGGCACCTAAGGGTTGATAGTATTGACCGCCCTGTTCCCTCAACATCAACCAATCAGAGAATTGTGCACAAGCTGATCTCATACCCTTGACCCCTCTCCCTTGATTGGCCTTTAAATATGCTTTGCTGAAACCCTTTGGGGAGTTCGGGGATTTCTTAGGCACGAGCCACCCCATCCTCCTTGCTCAGCCCTGCAATAAACCTTTCTCTGCTCCAAACTTTGATGTTTCAGTTTGTTTGGCCTCATGGTTAGGTGGGCACATGAACTTGCCTTCGGTAACAGAAACAGACTAGCAACTAACAACTGCAAAGGCAGGCTTCCAGCAGAGGCACTGGGAGAAAGGAGACAGAGTTGACACCAGCTCTGATGTAAATGCAGCTTGAAGCATCTTCTCTTTTTCGTTCAGCAATCTGACACCTTCCCCTTTTCAAAAGTAGCAGCGTGTTAATTCCCTGTTAAATCTGCTCTTTGAGATGTGCCTGTGTGTCTGGCGTGACTTTGTCCCCGTGTCACCTGGTCCTGCCCCCAACTTCCCTGTTCCTCCTGGTAACACCCACCTAAATTTCAGCACACTTCCCTCGCAAATTCAGCCTGTGCTTAAGTCATTAGCTATATTTAGAGCTTGCCTTCACCCTTACGGAAACACAAAGGAGAGCTGCGATCATGGCTGTGTTTTGTTTATGAAGAAAAAGTGTCCACTCTTCGTCAGTGAGTTTTAGTGTATCATTTGTGTATTGGAACTCGGCTTTGACAGACGCAGAATAGGATTTGACAACTCCACACTGGTCGGAAAACAAGCAGGCAGCATTCTTCATTTTATTGTGTGAGCTCCCCACGCAGCGTGTCATGTGGAATTTGTGTGGGATTTTACTTACTATCGTGCAAAAGCTGTCCTTAGCAGATATTTCATGCGGGAAAGAAAACAGGCTGCTTTCGTAGGAGTCAAATGTCACATCAGAAAATAGTACTCTGGAATGTTTGGAAAGCATTCCAATGCTTTGGATCCACTGAAAAATATAATATGCCCTTCACAACAACCAATTAACTGAAGGGGTGAGGCACATTTAATAAAAATGCAGCTGCCTTCTGGTTGGAAGTGAGCTGTCAGGAACCTGCAGGAGGAGACGAGGCATCCTCACCCTCAGGCTGTCTCCAGTGGCCACCTGCCCTAACCTGACATGGCCCGGGGGACACCGAGGCTCCGGTCCACAAGGGTCTGCAGGGAGCCAGCATCTGAGGCCCTGGGCCTCTCCGGGAAAGAAAAACACTCAAACTCAGGCCAAGGGTGTCGTCATTCAGTCCCTGTTCTAACCATGTGGGTGCTCAAAGGTGCCTGTGCGTCTTGCTGCTTCTGTGATCCACAGGTCTTCCTGCTAGACCAGCTGAACTGGGCTTACGACATTTATTCAGGACAAATAAGATAAATTATGTACTTATCAAACGCAAAAAGTGGGAACAGCAATTTCTGACTGGCCAGTGAAACTCCCCTGGACACAAGAAACTTCAACCCATCGGAGTGGAGGGATGCCCAGATCAGACGCACTGACTGCCTGTGGCCAGTATTAGAAGTTGGTCTTTAACTGTAAAAGCCAATGGCAATGCACTATGGAAAACAGTATGGAGATTCCTCAAAAGACTAGGAATAGACTTAACATATGACCCAGGAATCCCACTCCTGGGCTTATATCCAGAAGGAACCCTACTTCAGGATGACACCTGCACTCCAATGTTCATAGCAGCAGTATTTACAATAGCCAAGACATGGAAACAGCCTAAATGTCCATCAATGGATGACTGGATAAAGAAGATGTGGTACATTTGTACAATGGAATACTATTCAGCCATAAAAACCGACAACATAACGCCATTTGCAGCAACATGGATGTTCCTGGAGAATGTCATTCTAAGTGAAGTAAGCCAGAAAGAGAAAGAAAAATACCATATGAGATCGCTTATATGTGGAATCTAAAAAACAAACAAACAAAAAAACAAAGCATAAATACAAAACAGAAATAGACTCAGACATAGAATACAAACTTGTGGTTGCCAAGGGGGCGGAGGGTGGGAAGGGATAGACGGGGTTTCAGAATTGTAGAACAGATAAACAACATTATACTGTAAAGCACAGGGAAATATACACAAGATCTCATGGTAGCTCACAGAGAAAAAAATGTGACAATGAATATATATATGTTCACGTATAACTGAAAAATTGTGCTCTACACTGGAATTTGTCACAACATTGTAAAATGATTATAAATCAATAAAAAATGTTAAAAAAAAAAAAAGAACAAAAAACAAACAAACAAACAAAAGCCAATGGCAATGGATGAACAAGAAATCACCAGAGGGGTCTGCAGGTACACACTACTGCATATAAAATAGACAAACAACAAGGTCCTACTGTAGAGCTCCGGGAACTATATTCAATGCCTTGTAATGTCCTATAATGAAAAAGAATATGAAAAGGAATATATATATGTGGTTATGGATAACTGAATCACTGTGCTGTACACCAGAAATTAACACAACATTGTAAATCAACTCTACTTCAATTAAAAAAGACAGAAAGAAAAGAAATCAACTGAGAAAAACGAATTACATGTGTGACAGACTCACAAGAGGTGACAAGGGAAAACTGTAAGCCCGTTTGTCAAATGTCGAGGCAGGCATCCCTGGAGAGAGGCTGCCTTCACATCCCCAGAGCAGCCCCCGTGGCTCAAGAACAAGAAAATTATTTCTCCCCCTCCCCACGATGTGGGCATTCTGGGTGGAGTTCTCCACTCCTTCCACAAGCTCCTCGGGTGTATATATCCCCTTGAAAACTGTCTCAGTGTGTAAAAAAAAAAAGTGTTTTAAAAATTTCTGAGGAGAACCAGCAGAGGAGTCGAGCGACAGCTCCTAACTCCTTCTTTGTAAGTTTCCAGGCCTTGAAACTAACTGGTCAGTTATAAGGTTGGAGGCTCTGCCCAGGGGTTGCACCAAGGCTGAGGGTAAAAGCAGAAATGGTTGCTGAGGAGGCTTCGTTCCCTTTCCCGGCATTTTCTGGCTTCATACAGCATCTGCGTGAGCCCTCGTGCTGGCCCCGAGTGTGCGGCTCAGGCTCGACGACCAGGCTACTCTGCGCCATTGATGCATCGAGAGGCTGGCTCTCGCTCCACCCCCAGCCAAGCACAGGGTCCGCCCAGAGCAGTACACAACACATGCTGATGCAAAGATGGCAAGGCAGGGAAAAACAGATCAAGAGAATGAAACAGCCAACCATGTCTGGCTTTGGCCAACACTAGGTTCCCAATGTTTGAGAAAATGAACCCCCTAAGGAAAACAGCCCCAATTTAAGTTTTTTTCAACTTACTATATAGACTGGTTTTGAGGCCCTAAGAGAAAGATTTTGTTACTGCTAATGAAGTTGGCAAAATTTTGCAAAAGGAAAGGTTTTTACCTTGGGGAAAAAAATCTGAAACAAACAAACAAAGTAATGAGTAGAAACTAGCCTTAGCAGATAAAAAAACATATTACGAAGCTTCAACATCAATGTAGTTTGCAATTGGAGAAGAAATAAACAAGACGGATCACTGGATCACAATAAAGGATACCAAATCAATAAGAGAATTTAATTTACTATAAAGGCATACAATAAAGGATATTATATTACTATAAACGTAGCATTTCAAGGAAAGCGATTACACAACATAAACGTAGCATTTCAAGGAAAGCGATTACACAACAAATGTGATTCAATGTAACTAGGCAGCTATCTGGAAAAAATAAAGGCAGATTCCACTCATTCTTTGTAGCAAAATTAACTTTGGATGAATCAAAGTTTCTAATGTAAAAATGAAGCCATAAGAGACAGCTTGAGTGAACAGGGAATATGTGAATAAACTCAGAGACTGGAAGGATGGTCTCTTTCTACACAGGACATCAGCTCAAAATCAAACAACAAGCCGGGAAGACATTTACAACACAGATACAAAGGGCTAACTTCCTTCATTTAGAAAGTGCTCATACAAACAAGAAATAAATAAACCAACAGAGTAACAGGGGATGCATACAGAAAATTCCCAGGGAGAGGAATACAAATCTTAAAAAACAAAACAAAACAATCCTAAAATGATGCTTGACTTCACATATATTTAAAGACGTAAAAATCAAATAAATAATGAGATACCATTTATTGTACCCGTCGCACTGCAACACTGTGGGAGAGCCTGCAGTAACTCACTGAGACGCTGTCAAGGGGGGTATGGAGTAAATGTAACGTTTCTGGGGAATTTGACAGTGTTTATCGAAATTTAGAAAACATGTATCTCAGCAATCCCTGGACCACAGAGAATTTACCCTCCAGATAGATATACTCCCATGACTGGAGTTCCGCTCTAAGGTCAAGGTTGCCGAAGCCACAGTGCTGTTTCCAGGTCGTCACTCACACTGTCCTCATATCAACCCCACATCCCACTGACACAGCCAGGTACGCACATGGATCCCCCCACTGGATCCCCCACTGGGTGCCCCGTGTGGACACTGTGACTACGAGGCTCACAGCGTGGCACTGCCACCTGAAAGTCACCTCACTGGGCTTCAGCATCTTGAAGGCAGGGCTTGTCCTTCCATCCTTATCAAATATTTATATAGCCCAGAGCCGGTATGCACAATAAAGTGCTGAATGAATGAATGTGTAAACACATTAAATCAGCTAACTAGAAATAAATACCAGTGGGCAGATCAGACAGGACTGAAACACAGGGGAAATGTTTAAAAGAGAGATAAAATCTTAGAATAGTTCTCTAATGAATTTAACATGGGTCTTGAGTGTAAGACCGATTTTTATATTGAGTATGCAAAACGACCTTACAATAATTCACATGGCAACATGAGCAGACCGTAATGCATCATACGAATTTAGCAGGCTGGGTTAGATTTGATGGAACCAAAGACTCTCAAGCTTCGCAGGCTAGCTTGTTAAATAACCGTGTTCCTGTAAACAGGCAGGCTAGATGTATTGTGCCCCTGGGAAACTTCTCTGGAATGAACACAGAAAATGCTACTGTTGGTGAGCCCTGTTAGCTGGCGGCTGAATGTTGACCTAAAAGGGAAAGGCTTGCCCTCCAGATTTTACATAACATGCCCTGATCAATCTCCGTCGGGGGAGCTGTCCCTGGCGGGGCTGTGACAGAGTCTGGCCAGCCTGCCTCAGCCAAACCAAGGCTGACCTCCTCCACCTGCCTGTGGGCCAGAGCACAACATTCAACTGAAGGCAAAGGCAAGGAGAGGGATAACGAAGGATGGGGGAATTAATACAACGGGCAAGTTTAGAGACATCTATTCAGATCAAGAGAGGAAATCACAGCCGGGCATGTGTGATCACCTGTCCCTGGTCACCAGGGACCTTGTGGCCAGCCTGGAGCAGCAGGGGTGTCCCCCAGACTCGAGCTCAAGTAGCAGGGAGGGGCATTCCCAAAAGGTCCACTCTGAATACTCTGCAGTGTCTCTACCTGGCAAACGGAAGGAAAGACACTCCTCTACAGAAGACACTGAACACCTGTAGAGCTGGTCACGGAAGCCTCTGTCCGCAACTCCAGTCTCCCTTAACCACCTTCTGGGTCGTTCCCCAAACAGTTCTAAGAAAGTCCGCAAAGCAGGTCATAAAGTCAGAGACAGACTTCAAATATTGTGAGGGTGACAGGAAAATGAGACGATTTTAATAAATGCAGGAAGTATTGTAAAATGTGGAAGTGTATACAGTTAGCTTTCTGGCTGTCGGGGCTAATCTCCAGAGATGACACCGCACTTCCCCCCTCCATCCCACAGAGACCTGCTGGGTCATCCCTGTGCGGTCCCCTCTCCTCTAACGCAGCAGAGGTGATGCTGGGGGTACTTCTGGGACTTGATTCATGATGGAAGGCCAGCCATGCGAGAAGCCCTGCTGCCCCAAGTGGTCTTCTTTTGTGGGGTGGAAGGTAATTATTTATTTTATTTTATTTTATTTTATTTTATTTTATTTTATTTTATTTTATTTTATTTATTGAAATGGAGGGACTGGGGATTGAACCCAAGAGCTCGTGCATGCTAAGCACACACTCTATCACTGAGCTATACCCCCGCCCCCTAGAGGCCATATTATGAGGAAGTGCACACCAGTCACACAGGGAGAAGCCTGCAGAGAGATGCCAGGCAGTGCCCAGCAGGCCCAGCCCTGGCTAAAGCCCCAGAGATGCCTGTGAGGAGGCCATTCAGCCTGGCCTGGTAAAGCACTAGACAATCTGGCCCTGACACCATGGGACTGTCACCCTGTGGAAGACCCTACTGAGAACCGCAGACTCACAGGTCCGAGGGAGAGAAGAAACAAGCCACTCAGCTTGGGGGTGGTTCTGGTTTCTTATTCACCAACAGATAAGACCTAAACAAGCATTTCTCCAGTGAAGACAGACAAATGGCCAATAGGCACAGGAAAAAAATGTTTAAAATTGTTACTTATCAGAGAAATTCAAATCAAAACTACAATAAGGTATCACCTCACACTGGTCAGAATGGCCATCATTCAAAAGTCCACAAACGATCAATGCTGGAGAGAGTGTGGGGAAAAGGGAACCCTCCTACACTGTTGCTGCGAATGTAGTTTGGTGCAGCCATTATGGAAAACAGTATGGAGATCCCTCAAAAGATTAAAAACAGACTTACCCTATGTTCCAGCAATCCCACTCCTGTTCATATATCCAGAGAAGATTCTAATTTGAAAAGGTACATGCACCCCAATGTTCATAGCAGCACTATTTACAATAGCCAAGACATGGAAGCAACCTAAATGTCCATGGACAGATGACTGGATAAAGAAGTTGTAGTATATTTATACAATGGAATACAACTCAGCTATACAAAAGAATAAAATAATGCTATTTGCAGCAACATGGATGGACCTGGAGATCATCATTCTAAGTGAAGTAAGCCAGAAGGAGAAACAAAAATACCGTATCATATCACTTATATGTGGAATCTAAGGAAAAAAAGAAGAAAAAGGACACTATGAACTCATCTATGAAACAGAAACATACTCACAGACATCGTAAACAATCTTATGGTTACTGGGGGACATGGAGGGAAGAGATAAATTTAGGAGTTTGAGATTTGCAAAGGTTAATCACTATATATAAAAATAAATGAAAAACAAATTTCTTCTGTATAGCACAGGGAGCTATATTCAATATCTTGTAATAATCTTTAATGAAAAAGGATATGAAAACAAATGTATGTCTATATATGCATGACTGGGACATGATGCTGTACACCAGAAGCTGACACACTGTAACTGACTATACTTCAATTAAAAAAAAACAGATAATAAAACATTAGCTACTCAGCTGTGAAAAGCACTGAAACAGATTTCATGCTATAAGACATGAGAAACATAGACCAGAGATGTTCATAAGCCATTATTGAGTTCTTATGCCTCTTCTTTGAACGGCAGGCCTCAGAAACGCTGCTGTATTTCTGGGATCTTTTGAGGGAGAGCAAGTCTGAACACACAGCAAGACTTCACTATCAAGTTGAGTCACATTCAGTCCTGCAGGTTATTTTTGAGTTTTTTGGTTTGTTTGTGTTTGTTTTATTGAAGTAGAGTCGATTTACAATGTTGTGTTAGTTTCCGGTGTACAGCACAGTGATCAGTTATACGTATATATATATTCCTTTTCATATTCTTTTTGATTATAGGTTATTACAAGCTGTTGAATATAGTTCCCTGTGCTACACAGTAGGACCTTGTTGCTTATCTATTTTATATGTAGTAGTTTGTATCTGTAAATCCCGAACTCCCAATGTATCCCCTCAGTAACCATAAGAGCCCTGCTGATTATTTCCCTTACAGATTCTAGAATGCTCTAGGGTCAGAGAGGTATTTGTTCTGTGAGCATAAACGGAGAACTACTTGTTCTATCCTAGATTAGGCGGCAAAGTCTTTTCTTCTCTACTTTCTCTGGAGTTAAATCTCTTTTTCAAGATTTAAATCTCACTGTGTCTCACTCAGAGATGATGATCAGGTGCCCTGGAATCACATTCAACTTTAAAATATAAAACAAAGGTGAAAGCACAGGCCAAAAAAGAAAACACAAACTAACAAAATGCAATTCAAGGATAGTACAATAAAAGCACATCTCAGACCCTGGGGAAAGCGGGTGCTTTGTGATGGGAGGTCAACCCCCCGGGGATATCTCATCCTTGACAAGCAGATGTGTGTGGCCGTCACCTCAGCCAAGTCGTTTCTGAGGTTCAAAGCTGCATTTGAAACAGGCTCTGCAGGATGAATGGTCCCAAGAAAACGCGCGGGTGCCCGTGCGCAGAGAAACCCAAGGGAGCTCAGGGAACTTCCTATAGCTTTGGGCATTTCTTTTGATGTCTGTTTGGCAAGAGAATTACTTTTTAAAGAAACCAATCCACTGTGTTTTGCTAAGTGTACTACACACACCTGTGAGACATTTCCTCCATCTTTCAGGTTAAAAAAAAAATTAACTCTGGATATGGGTTGTTTCCAAATTCCAAGCTGACATCCCTTCTTTGCCATTAAAACCTAATCCAGAGGCTGGAAACACCTGGGGGATGAAGACAGATGGGCCAGGGTCCAGCGTGGCCGCCATGTCTCTGCGGAAGAGCAAAGTGTTCTTGCGATGAGTCAGTTTCTCTGGGAATCAAATTGAACTTGTAATGAAAACACAGAGGACTCTTCATCTATGATGGAGGCCAGTTTTGTTCTGCTTGACTTTCTTGTTCAGTTTCTTGTTTTCATCTCCTCAGGTAGATTTGAAGCCCCGCCCCCCTTTCACCTCCGGTAGGAAGACAGCCAAGCCAAGGCTCAGGGCTTTTTAGGGGCTGGACCAACAGGGTGTATGGCCCCAGATAAATCTAGAAACCTCGCTGGAGTAAATGGAACTGCTAATCGTTGATCTGCATTTTGCTAACAACAAAAAGTACATCCAACATTGCACCGAGTACAGCTTTGGACATAGCTCCTACCCCATAGGCTCAAAAATCCAAATTAAAACAAAACAGAGGGACAGAAAGCAAAGCAGCTTTCTTCTCTCCCACCTCCTCCTCCCCTCCCTCAGAATGTACCACAGCGGGGTTGGCCTGTCACACAGTGTGTAGATGGAGATGCGATTCCATGTCCTCCTCCTTCAGGTTTCCCGTTTGTGGCTGTCACCACCCTCACACCAAGTAGCAGTAGCGGGATGGGGAGGGTGGCCACAGGGACAAAACAAGAAGGGCCTGTTTGTTTTGAGGCTGGTGGGGGGGCCGTGTCACAGCTTCCAGTCTCTCTGAGAAGGAGAGTGATGGGGCAATGTAGCCCGCAGAGCCCTGCCAAGTCCCCACTGTGTGCTGTCCAAGTCAATCAGGCCCTCGGCACCCCACCTCCCCAGCAGTGAGAGGAGTGGGGGCAAACTTCACAGGCAGATGTCAGTCCCAGGACACAATCGGGACTGGCATCGTGGACCGTGAGACAGGCCTGCTGCAGACAGCAGTCAGACACAATGCCCCGGGTTAGGAAAGGAATCTGCCCTATTATGAAACAGGAGAAACATCAGCAAATCGTTGTCCGTGCTCTTTCTGAGCTGATGAAATGGCTTTCTGATGAAACCAGAGTGGTTGGCCAGTCCCTCAAAAGCCACATGAATGAAATTTGCGAAAACAAGTGAAAACTAGCAAAATCACCCTTTTAAACAAATTTAGAATTAAAAATATTTACTTCTTTGCAAACTGATCTCAAGCTTTTGAGACAAAAAGTCTAATTCCGTACCTTATTTAATGAGGAATAGCTTTTAAACACTACAACGTAATGCGTTGCTGAATTAATATTACAACTGTGAATAAATTTGAAGCTTCTAATGGTGTGTGTGTATATATGCACAGAAATATCATGTAAAAAGTCTTACCTAAATGATTTTGACATGTGTATCTATGAAATAGGTCCATTTGGAGAAAGACAGAGTTCATAATTACAAGAAGCAAACAGTAGCTATTAAAACCATTTTTAAGGAGGGGAGGGTAGAGCTCAGTGGTAGAGCGCATGCTTAGCGTGCAGGAGGTCCTGGGTTCAATCCCCAGTCCTTCCGTTAAGTAAATTAAGTAAATAAATAAATAAACCTAATTACCTCCTTCCCCCAAATAAAATATTAAGAAATACTTTATTTGGGGGAATAAATAAAACAGAAATAAAATGTGTATTAAGTAAATAAATGAATAAACCTAGTTACCTCCTTAAATATTTATTTAAAAAAATAATTTTTAAAGGGTGTTGGATTTTCATTCTCTTCCTCGTTGGAAAGCAGCATTTACTGCTTATCTACCCGTTGCTGGGACGGTACTAGCAATAACCTGACTTGACTGAAGGATGAAGTCTATGGCATAAGGGATCCTTATTTTAAATGGAGGCCCACTCCCCGTGGGCCCACACCTGTACCAGATCCTCATGAGGAACGCTAAGTCGAAGCCTGGTGACTCCCTGCAGACTCTCAGCAAACCTTCCACTCTGTCCCAGTAAGTGTGCAGCCCCAGGGGTCCCCGGGACCATCTGCCGATGGAGAGGAAGGCAAACCTCTAGCCTGTGCTGTTCAATCAACACCTGAGAGGGTTTTTTAAGAGTGATTTTGACCTTGTTTACATTGGTTTGATTGTATTTTGCTCAAGCACCGTGTTGCACTTGGAGACTACGGCTGGCTCTGTTATCTTCAACTTCAACGGAGATAAGAGAACTTGTTCCACCCGCGATGCGGATCCCTAAATCAGCTCATCTGTGCAAGTTACGTGAAGATTAAATCCCCCTGGAGATGCAGGGTTCACGTCTGTAAATTCTTCCCCAAATACTATGGGTTTTTTTCTCCCATCAGGAGGAAAGGGTCACTATCCTCCCTGTTGGCTGCATCTCTGATGACCAAGGGTACTTCTTCTTTCAGCCAAAACTTGATACCCCAACTGTCTAACATGGCAGCCTTTGACCATGTGTGACTTTCAGATTCACTTAAATTACCTACAACTAGAAATTCCATTCCTCATACACACTGAAGCTGCATTCCATGTGACTCCCAGGCATGTGGCACCTGCAGCAACCACGCTGAAATGTGCAGAAAAGTCTATTGTGCAGCCTGGCTCTCCCTGATGAGAGATGGCTCTGCTCAGGCTCCTGGTTCATATGCAACACTTTTACCAGTCCACACTCAACCGTGCGACCAGCCTACAGCCTTCAGAGAATACTGAAATGAGCCAAAACCTCATGGACTGCTGTAGCCCTCCATCCCTCTAGAGAATCTGGGGGCAGTGTGAGAACCAGCAGCACATGAGTACCAGTCTGAGGAACCAGCACACTTGTTGGAAGCCTGAGATCATCCCAAACCATCTCCCAAGTGCTTACATCACACATTTATGAGAACATGGTGAAGCTGGAGTAACCAGGATGGTCACAAATGGAAGAGTGTCAGTTCATTTAAAATTTTTAAAATGCAATCCTTTTTTTCTTTAACACCTTTATTGTGGTATGGTTCCTCTATAGTAACTACACTTATTTCAGATGTATAATTTGATGAATTTTGATAGATGTATATACCCATGAAACAACTACCATAATCAAGATAGCTAACATTTCCATCACTCCCCAACAGATGTGAATCAAATTCCCAATTTATCCCTTCCAACCTCCTTTAACCCCAGTAACCATAAGTTTGTTCTCTATGTCTGTGAGTCTGTTTCTGTTTTGCAGATAAGTTCATTTGTGTCCTTTTTTTTAAGATTCCACACATAAGCAATATCATATGGTATTTTTCTCTGGTTTACTTTGCTTAGAATGACAATCTCCAGGTTCATCTATGTTGCTGCAAATGGCATTATTTTGTTCTTTTTTATGGTTGAGTAGTATTCCATTGTGTGTGTATATATATATATACACCACATCTTCTTTCAGTTCATTTAAATTTAAAGTTCATTCAGTTTTTTCCTCACTTTGGTCAGAATTTTCCATGTAACCCATCGGTTTCCTTTGCTGCTTTATGAGGACCACACTCTCCACCTAATCATAACTAATTGAGTCTTCCACTAACAGAGGTTCACTGTGTTTATTTCATGAAAAACAGTAATGATGTGAAAGAATTTGGATGATCTGGCTTAATATTTGACTCCCTGATGGAAGATGGAAGATTATTTCTTTCAAAAACAAATCCTTTGACTTTTTTCATTAAAATTTGCCTGTTTTCCCTTAAAGTAAAGTATAAGAGTTAAGAGTGGGTTAACTGTGACTTCTCAGGACAATGTAGACTGACCTGATCTCCGCGGGCCTCTGAACTTTCCCAGAACTGTGAATTCCTTGAAGAAGTCTATATATGCTAAAATCAATACTTCATTTTTAAAAAATTCTTATTTCTTTACTGAAATGTACTTGATTTCCAATGTTAGTTTCATGTGTACAGAGAAGTGATTCAGTTATACATACACATACATATTTTTTTCAGATTTTCATTATAGCTCCTTATAAGAAATTGAATATAGTTCCCTGTAATTGGTCCTTGTTGTTTATCTATTTTATATATAGTAATGTGTAAATACTTCCTTTTTATGTCCGATCATTCTGAAATACTTTCACTTTAGAAAACAGGCCACCATTCAGTATACAACACAATCTGCTCCTAGAATAGAAATATGCAATAAAATGGTCTCTAGAGGCTTTCTTAAAGGTGTCCCTACAATTTTGGGGTTCCATATCTCTGCATACTTTCTAATTGTGTATATAAACAGCTGAAATGACAAACAATCTCCCTTTTGTTTGTAGCAGTTTTCACACTTGCTCGTGTAATATTCCCTGGACCAGCAGGAGGGCTGATGTGGCGGCAGGGCTGGCTGGGGGCAGGTGTGGGAGAAAAGTGACCCGCACATCAGTGAACACTGATGCCTCCTCCAGCATCCCCCCAACCCATTTGTATACAAGTGGTTAAAATAGGCCAAGGAGAACATCAAAAGAGTGTCAGTGGGGAAGAAACCTCTAAGAAAGGCAACACAGTGTCTTGAGGCTGGGCAGGACTGATGAGAAGCCCCGAGGTGGGTCTGCCCATCCTCCTGCTCTCTGACCCGAGTTCAGAGCCACCTCCCCTTTTCCAGGCAGTGTCTCCAGGATGCACTGCCCAGGAGCCACCCCAAAGCCAACACCTGGGGGCCAGATTCTCTAGTGCCTTATTTTTCTCTTAAATACTCTCTAATGCTATATTGATGATTCAATCAGGTCAATTTTTACGGTCATTTAAAAGCTAAGCCTCAGTACTTCAAGAAACGTCTATCCCAGGAAAAGCCATCTTGTCGTCACCACCAGCACCACTCCTCTGACCCGCTGTCACTTTAGGGACAAAACCGTGATGCTAGATGTGCACTTTTCTTCATGCGGTGTGGACCAGTGGATGGTGATGACTGAGGTATCAAAGATACCTACATCTCGTTAGCTACTTTGAAATATGCCAGGCATTGCTTTAAGAAAATGATTCCTCCTCATTATAGAGTTAATTTCAAAGGCACACAAGCTTTTACTATATTCATTGCTTTCATTGTCCCCATTATCTTCAATAATTTCTTTTTTGGTGCAATTTATTGCAACAATTTATTCAACCATATCTTTGTACATTCAGGCTTTTCTGTTTCTTTGTTATTTGCTGTGTCTTTAAAAACAAAGCAATAATAATAATAGTAATGTTAGTAGTAATAATAATAATGATAATGATGGGAACAACAGCGCCCTTGTCTGTGATCTGTTGCATCCTTTGCAGGCGGGTGGTCCAGTGCGGTGAGTAAGGAGGTAAAGCCTACAGCTTCATCACCTGAGTTCAAATCCTCCCAGTGTTGCCGTTGAACCCAGGGCTAGTCATTTCTGCTTTCTGCCTGGTTCCCTTCTCTGCTGATCTGGAGTAACAGTAACTGATGGAGACAGGTTCACATCTATGAAGACTTTATCCAATTCATGTTCATCTCCTGTTGCAAAAGTAGCTTCAAACTTGGCCCAGAATTTGGAGAGATACTTTTCACCTCAATTCAGAAAGTTTGTGGATATTTACTAGTAATTACCTGATACTCAAGTAAATAAAGTTTAAAAAAGTGTTTCTGGACAGTAAAGAACGATGCCCTTGCGTGATCCCAAGCTAGCCGTACACGGCCCCAGGGCACTGACTAAAGAGACCGAGTGAGCCCCTCACCATCAAGCATCCGGCAGGCGGAGTCTTCACCACATGCTTTACTTGTTTGTGTTTTGGTTTCGGGGAAGGGGAGATGAGGTGTCAGTCAGCTCAAAGCTATCCCACAGAGCAGACCTTGAACATGAAATGACTCTCATGGCCCCGGTACCACTAGCAGCACTAAAACACTTCCTGGTAACACTGGGGGATTTCAGAGATATTAATGACCTTTCTAAAATGATCCTGTGACTTTCATTCTAAATCGTTAGGCAAACGTCTCATTCCACAGACTGCAGAAAACGGGCCACAAGATGACCAGGAGGCACATGATATCATGCATGGAAGAGGGAACAGCGACCAAAATTAAATCTGTCACTGGGTTTAAGAACAAAATCCCTAAGAGGCTTAGGTGCCTGGATTAACGATGAGGACCAATGTCTCCACATGCGGGACAAAGTCCCTCTCTAACTGCACTCCCCCAATTCAGAGCCATCGTCCAACTCAGTGTGAGGCCCCCTGGGTGATCAATAAAGGTCAATAAAGGTTGGCGGAGGGTGATTTTGAGAGTAACTGGAAAAAGTGAAACAGACCCCAGATTTGACCAGCGGGCTGCCTCCTCTCTTGGCCTTGGTGGTGATCTCACCGCCGTGGAATGCCTTCTAACTCTGGGCTGTGGCCCTCCTACGGCCCCTTTGGAGTCTGCCACTCCCAGGACTTCGAGATGGGAGGAGGACAAACATGCCTAAAGCATTTAAAGTCTTTTAGCATGGTTGTTTGAAAGAATTGATAAAATTAATAGGGAAAAAAATATGCCTCTATTGAGTTTCAGGGCTATTGTTCCCGATAGAAAAGAAAGTCCACTAAATATTCTTTCCACGCTAAAATGCAGAGACCCCTGTTGGGTTGGATACAGACTGAAGCCCACTGGAAATCTATCTGCTTCTGACGACGACGGGCAAAGAAATTTAATTTGGAATCTAATAAAGTGAAACATTTCTTTCAAGCTGCGGGCTTGCCTTGGGACTTAGAGTAACGCCGGGTCCATTTCCTGCAGCCCTGGAAAGCTGGCGGGGGAGGGTCTCAGGGCAGGGCTTGGGGCTCTTCTGCGCACAATGCCTGGGGAATGCAAGGAATGCGCAGTGTTGTTCTCTGTGTTCCTTCTCACTCACTGTTTATACTTGCATAAGTCACCTATATTTACTCCTCAGTTGAAGATGACTTTTCTATCATGATTTGAGGTATAAATTATAAAATAATCTCAAACATTCCTTGCAGCATTACTTCCCTACGTTCCCTCCCACACACAACTTTTTTTTTAACTGAAGTATGGTCAGTTGACAGTGTTGTGTCAATTTCTGGTGTACAGAATAATGTTTCAGTCATACATAGGCATATATATATTCCTTTTCATATTCTTTTTCATTATAGGTTGATACTGAATATAGTTCTCTGTGCTATACAGAAGAAATTGTTTATCTATTTTGTATATAGTAGTTAGTATCTAAAAATCTTGAACTCCCTATTTATCCCTTCCCACCCTCTACCCCCCACCCCTGGTAACCATAAGTTTGTTTTCTATGTCTGTTTCTGTTTTGTAAAAAAGTTCATTTGTGTCTTTTTTAGATTCCACATGTAAGTCATATCATTTGGCATTTTTCTTTCTCTTTCTGGGTTACTTCACTTAGAATGACAATCTCCAGGTCCATCCATGTTGCTGCAAATGGCATTATTTTATTCTTTTTTTACGGCCGAGTAGTATTCCATTGTATAATTATACCACAACTTCTTTATCCAGTCATCTGTTGATGGACATATAGGTTGTTTCCATGTCTTGGTTATTGTAAATAGTGCTGCTGTGAACATTGGGGTGCATGTATCTTCGAATTAGAGTTTTCTCTGGATATGTGACCAGGAGTGGGATTGCTGGATCATACGGTAAGTCTATTTTTAGTCTTTTGCAGCATCTCCATACTGTTTCCATAATGGCTGCACCAAACTGCATTCCCAACAACAGTGTAGGAGGGTTCTCTTTTCTCGTCCACACCCTCTCCAGCATTGATTGTTCATGGACGTCTGAATGATGGCCATTCTGACCAATGTGAGGTGATCCTTCACTGTAACTCTGATTTGCATTTCTCTGATAATTAGTGATATTGAGCATTTTTTCACGTGCGAGGCCATCCTAGTAACTTCTCTCCTTGCAGAGAACTTGAAGGGATGCCTTCTACTACAACGTGAGGCATGTGCTTGTTCTCTGTACTTGATGCTGCACTAAACTCACAACAGGAAAAGTATATTGAACATCTTTTGAAAGAAAGTAATTTCACAAAGAGATGTCTCTCGTGTCTCAGTATCATTTTATAATAGAGCTGGAGAAACCTTAGAGAACATCTTACCTTGTTCAGTGGTCTCAGCCGATGCTCCCTAGACCATCCGGGGCTTCCGAAAACTGTTCAGCCCTACATCCAGGTTGGACAAATCTCAGAAGGCCGAGCCTAGACATCTATAATTTTAATAATCCTCTATTTGATTCTACACTACATGTTAAGAACCTCTGTTTCCCTATTCCCTTTTCTAACAGAGAAACTCTAACCCAGGTGCATCCAAGACAGGAGTGGCAGAGCTGGGCAGAACTTAACCCAACAATCAAAATAGCTTACTACTCCTCTGTAATTTACATTCACTAAACGCTAACCTCTACAAGGGAGAACAAACATTCATATCGTCTTCAGCTACTGCACTGTAACATCTTAGGCTGTTCTCGTTCATTCTTCTGCTCCACAGGTCTTCACTGAACGCCCACAGTACAGAAAGCATCACTGTCACAGCTGTGGGGGTGACAACTGTGCCCTCAAGGCGTTTACAGCTGAGCAGAGAGGAGACGTTTACAGCAGGAGCTGCAATTCAAGGTGGCTTTCGATAAATGCAGTTGGAGTAGGCTAGTTAACTAAAGGATTGAGGGGTTCTAAGCAGCTCCTTAGTCACTTCTGGTTCAGGTGATCAAGAAAGACGTCACAGGGGAGGCCCTTCTGGCCCGGCAGGAACAGACAGCAAGGGCGGGAGAAGCTCCCTTACCCTTTGCATGTACAGTCCGGCTTGAACACCAGGCTGGGACTATGGCCCCTCCAGTTTTGGTAGGGAACCCCAACCCTCACGAGGGTCTCACTCTCTTTCACAGATGGGAACCAAGGCTCAGAGGGGTCCCAGGCAACTCTCCTGGGGTCATAAGTGAGTGAGTGGCAGGCTCCAGGCTGGGGTCCAGGTCTCTTACCTCTCCAGCCCGGGTTCCGCCCCCTACAAAGTTCTCGTTAGGAATCTGGCTGCAAGGGAATGAGGGAACGCTTAAGATGGTATTCCCAGGGGAGAGGGACACCCAGAGCCGGCTTCTCAAGGCCGTGGGGAGGGGCTTCAGGCTTTGTTTCCTGCTCCCGGCCAGTAAAGGTCAGTAAATGCTCCAGAAATGCTGAGGACAGGCAGCAGCTCTCTGCCCTTGTGTTTTAAGTTTTAGAACAGTAACAACAGAAACTGGCAAACAATCAGCTTTTCTTTCCTGCTGTGGGCCGGTAAACTTAAAAAAGAAGTGGGAGTTGGGGATTAATGGACACACATTGCTGTTTATAAAATAAATAAACAAGGACCCACTGTGTAGCACAGGGAGCTATGGCCAATTTCTTATAATAACATATAACAGAAAAGAATCTGAAAAGAAAACCTATATGTGTATGTACTTGTATAACTGAATCACTGTGCTGTACACCTGAAACTAACATTGTAAATTAACTATACTTCAATTAAAAATTGAAAAGAAAAGAAAAGAAGTAGGAGGAGGCAAACAGAAGACTGACTTAGAATTGTCAACCTTTTATTTTGCCACCTAAGAATATTTGGGGGAAAAAAGAATTTTATATAAAATAGGAAAGCTACCATTTTAATAAAGAACAATTCTTTAAGTAGAATAAATTCAGATTATGAAAAATATATTTTACCTTTTATTTTTTTCCTACTTTTTAAATTTCGCCTTGGACTAGGAAAAACCACATCAGGTGGCCCCATCTGCAGGACTTAGAAACGACTTCAGGCTGAGAAGTGCGAACTATTCTGTGACTCACAGAAGCTGGGAAAGGAGGCTTGTGAAGAGCACGGCAAAGAGCAGAAACATCTGGGAGTTTTTCAGGACAACAACACAATTTGTCTCGACAATTTCAGACCTGAAAACCCTCGTTATCTGTAATCCAGGGGACGATTGCTCTGTGAGCCAGAAGAACCTGGCTGGATGAGGGGTCAGCTGTAAATGAGCTTAAACATTGCAGTGTAGGAAAATCAGGTTATGTCAAAACATATTGTTTAACAAAGTTCCCATGCAGTGTCTCCACAAGGCTTAAAGCATATCATGTCATCACCATTCCCCATTGTATTTCTATTAATTTAAAATTTTACTATTCTGAAATTATATCAAGCATTTTTTCCCCTAACCACAATGTAACTATAAATCAATTACAGGCAGGAAAATGGGAAAAACACAAAGGTGGAGATGGAACAACACACTGCTAAGAAAACAACAGGTCAATGAAGAAATCAAAGAGGAATTCAGAAAATACCTCACAAGTGAAAATAAAAAACAACTTTCCAAAATCTCTGAGACTCAGCAAAAGCAGTTCTAAGAGAGGTTTACAATGATTCAGGCCTACCTTGAGAAACAGGAAATGTCTCAACCTAAACTACCATCTAAAGAAATTAGAAAAAGAAGGACAAACAAAGTTGCAAGTCAGCAGATGGAAGGAAATATTAGATCAGCGAGGAAATAAATGAAATGGAAACCAAAAATCCCCCAAAAAACCCAATAGATAAAATCAGTGAAACCAAAAGCTGTTTTTTTAAAAAAGATAAACAAAATTTATAAGTCTTCATCTAGGCTCACAAATTAAAAAAAAAAAAGAGGACCCAAATAAACAAAATAAGAAATGAAAGAGGAGAAATTACAACTGATGTCACACACATACAAAAAATCATAAAAGAATACTACAAACAGTTATATGCAAAAAATCGGATAACCTATACAAAATGGATAAATTTCTAGAAAAATGCAATCTTCAAATACTGACTCTGGAAGAAACAGACAACCTGAACAGACTGTCACTAATACTGAAATTGAATTAGTAATCAAAAATTTCTCAGCAAACAAAAGTACAGACTGGATGGCTTCACAGGGGAATTCTATCAAACATATAAAACTGAACTAATATGTATCCTTCTCAAACTATTCCAAAACATGGAAAAGGAGGGAACATTCCTAAATTCATCCTATGAGGCCACCATTACCCTCATATCAAAACTAGACAACGATACTATAACAAAGAAAAGAAAAGAAAAGAAAAGAAAAAAAAGACAGGCCAATATCTCTGATTAATAAAGACGCAAAACTTCTCAACAAAATATTAACAAACTGAATTCCACAATATATAAAAAGGATCATACACCATGATCAAATTAGATTTATTCCAGGGATGCAAGTATGGTTCAAAATATGCAAATCAACCAATGTGATACACCACATTAACAAAAGGAAAGATAAAAGCTATATGATCATATCAATAGATACAGAAAGAGCATCTGACAAAATTCAATATCCACTGATGACTAAAAACTTTCATTAAAGTTGGTATAGAAGGAATATACTCAATATAATAAAGGCCATTTTTGGAAATCCCACAGCTAACATTATACTTAGTGATGAAAAGCTGAAAGCTTATCCTATAAAATCAGGAACAAGATAAGGGTTCCTATTATTGCCACTTGATTTCACATACTTTTGGAAGTCTTAGTCACAGCAATCAGACAAGGGAAAAAAAAAAAGATATCCAAATTGAAAGGGAGGAAGTAAAACTCACTATTTACAGATAACATGATACTATATATAGAAAACCCTAAAGTCTTCATCAAAAAACTATTAGAATAAATGAATTCAGTACAGTTGCAGAATATAAGATTAATATACAAAAATCTGTTGCTTTTTAAACTAATAATTAACTATCAGAAAGACAAAGCAAGAGAAACAATCCCACTTAAAACTGCATGAAAAAGAATAAAATATCTAGGGACAAACTTAACCAAAGACGTGAAAGACCTATAGTCTGAAAACTGATGGAGGAAACTGAAGATGATACAAATAAATGAAAATGTATCCTGGGTTCAAAAACTGGAAGAATTAATACTGTGAAAACGGCCATACTACCCAAAGCAATCTACAGATTTAATGTGATCCCTGATCACTATCAGGTCATTTTTCACAGAACTAGAACAAGTGATCCCAAAATGTATATGGAAACACAAAAGACCCCAAATACCTAAAACAATCTTGAGAAAAAAGAACAACACTGGAGACATCACCTTCCCAGACTTCAGACTATACTATTAAGCTACAATAATCAAAACAGTACGGTACCAGCACAAAAACAGACACATAGATCAATGGAACAGAACAGAGAAATAAACCCACACACCTACGATTAATTAATCTATGACAAAGGATGCAAGAATATATAATGGGGAAAAGACAGTCTCTTCAATAAGTGGGTCTGGAAAAACTGGACATCTACACATAAAAAAATGAAATTAGAACATTTTCTCACACCTTATACAAAAATATAACTCAAAATGGAATGGTTAAAGACCTAAATGTAAGACTGAAAATAAAACTCCTAGGGGAAAACACAGGCAGAACCCTCTTTGACATAAATCATAGTAGTATTTTTTTGGATCTGTCTCCTAAGGAAAAGAAAACAAAAGCAAAAATAAACAAATGGCACCTAACTAAATTTAAAAGCTTTTGCACAGAAAATGAAACCACTGACAAAACAAAGAGATAATCTACTGAATGGGAGAAAATATTTGCAAATGATATGACTGATAAAGGGTTAATATCCAAAATAAATAGTTCATACAACTCAATATTAAAAAAATTTTTTTTAAATGGGCAGAAGACCTGAATAGACATTTTTCCAAAAATGACATACAGATGGCCAACAGGCATATGAAAAGATGCTCAATATTGCTAGACATCAGAAAATGCAAATTAAAACCACAATGAGGTATCACTTCACACCTGTCAGAATGGCCAACATCAAAAAGACCACAAATAACAAGTGTTGATGAGGATATGGAGAAAAGGGAACTGTTGTGAACTGTTGGTAGGAATGTAAACTGGTGCAGCTACTATGGAAAACATTATGGAGTTTCCATGAAAAACTAATGAGAGCTATCATACCAATCCAGCAATTCCACTACTGGGCATATATCTGAAGAAAAGAAAACACTGTTTTGAAAAGATACATGCACAACATGTAAAGCAATGAAGCTAGAACACTCCCTTACACCATACACAAAAATAAACTCAAAATGGATCAAAGACTTAAACATAAGACAAGATACAATAAACCTCTTAGAAGAAAATATAGGCAAAACATTATCTCCCTTACATCTCAAAAACGTTCTCCTAGGGCAGTCTACCCAAGCAATAGAAATAAAAGCAAGAATAAATAAGTGGGACTTAATGAAACTTACAAGCTTCCACACAGCAAAGGAAACCATAAGTAAAACACAACGACAACCTATGGAATGGGAGAAGATTTTTGCAAATGAAACCAACAAAGGCTTGATCCCCAGAATATATAAGCAGGTCATATGACTTCATAAGAAAAAACCAAACAACCCAATCCAAAAATGGGTGGAAGACCTAAACAAGAAATTCTCCAAGGAAGAAATACAAATGATCAATAGGCACATGAAAAAATGCTCAATATCACTAATCATCAGAGAAATGCAAATCAAAACTACGATGAGGTATCACCTCAAACCAGCCAGAATGGCTATCATTCAAAAGTCCACAAATGACAAATGCTGGAGAGGCTGTGGAGAAAAGAGAACCCTCCTACACTGCTGGTGGGAATGCAGTTTGGTGCAGCCACTGTGGAAAACAGTATGGAGATTCCTCCAAAGACTAGGGAATAGACTTACCATATGACGCAGGAATCCCACTCCTGGGCATATATCCAGAAGGAACCCTACTTCAAAATGACACCTGCACCCCAATGTTCATAGCAGCACTATTTACAATAGCCAAGACATGGAAACAGCCTAAATGTCCATCAACAGATGACTGGATAAAGAAGAAGTGGTATATATATACAATGGAATACTATTCAGCCATAAAAATGACAACATAACGCCATTTGCAGCAACATGGATGTTCCTGGAGAATGTCATTCTAAGTGAAGTAAGCCAGAAAAAGAAAGAAAAATACCATGTGAGATTGCTCATATGTGGAATCTAAAAAGAAAAAAAAAAGAACATAAATACAAAACAGAAACAGACTCATAGACATAGAATACAAACTTGTGGTTGCCAAGGGGCAGGGGGTGGGAAGAGGCAGACTGGGATTTCAAAATTTGTAGATACTGACAGGCATATGCAGAATAGATAAACAAGATTATACTGTGTAGCACAGGGAAATATATACAAGATCTTGTGGTAGCTCACAGTGAAAAAAAAATGTGACAATGAATATATGTATGTTCATGTATAACTGAAAAATTGTGCTCTACACTGGAATTTGACACAACATTGTAAAATGACTATAACTCAATAAAAAATGTGAAAAATAAAAATAAAAAAATAAAAGGACTAAACAAAAAAGTAAAAAAAAAAAAAAAGACATACACACACAATGTTCACAGCACTATTTACAATAGCCAAGATATGAAAGCAACCTAAATGTCCACCAACAGATGAATGGATAAAGAAGATGTGGGAGGTATATATATATATATGAAGATGTATATTCCATTATATCTATATGTATAATGGAATATTACTCAGCCACAAAAAAGAATGAAATTTGGTCATTTGCAACAACACGGAGGGACTTGGAGGGTATTGTGCTTGGTGAAATAAGCATAAGTACTGTATGATATCACTTATATGTGGAATCTAAAAAAAAAAAAAACAAACTGGTGAATATAACCAAACAGAAACAAACTCACAGATATAGAGAACAAGCTAGTGGTTACCAGTGAAGAGGGAAGTGGGGAGGGGCAAGATAGGAGTAGTGGATTAAGAGGTACAGATTACTGTGTATAAAGTAAATAAGCTACAAGGATAGATTGTACAGCACAGGGAGTATAATATTTTTATTATGTTTTATTATGTAGCCAATATTTTATAATAACTTTAAATGGAGTATAATCTATAAATATATTAAATCACTGCATTGTACACCTGAAACTATAATATTGTAAACAGCTATACTTCAATAAAAATAATACTGAAATAAAATTTTACTATTTTACCATTAACATTTTTTATTTTTATTTATTTTTTTATTTCTTTTTTTTTAATGGAGGTAATGGGAATCGAACCAAGTACCCAACTGAGCTATACCCCTACCTCCCCAAATTTTTTTATTTAAAAAAAAATTTCAAGAAATCAGTCAAATGCCAAAAGACATGAGACAGAAACAATAACTTAAATATTAGAGGAAGATAATGAAATATTTGCTTTGGATGATGTGTTTCTAGGAATCAAAAAGGAAACTATGAGATTTAATTTAAAAGTGAGTGAGTACAAGAAACACAAAATGAAAATACGGGTATCATCAGTCTGAAAACGCGATGGAAAAAAAAGATCAAAACACAATCTACGAAATAAACAGTAATAACCATAATGAGACATGAGTGTGACCTATTTAAAGAAAATAGTAAAGTTTTGTGAGAAATAAAATAAAACTTGAGTAAATGCACGGTCCATGCCATGTGCTTGATTAAGAAGACGAAACATTTTTAAATGACCAGTTTTTCACAAAATACTTTATAAATTCAGTGTAAAGTATTCCAAAGTTCATCTGAAAGAACAAACAGGCAAGAATTATATAGAACGTTTGCAGAAGAAGGATCCTGCAGGGGGTTTGCCCTATCAGACACTGTATTATTTACACAGTGTGGCTCTGGCAGAAATACAGAGAAACAGAATCATGGACCAGAGACAACCCAGAAAAAAAAACTCTCCTCATATTAAAAAGATACCACAAATCAATGAAGTAACATTGGGGAAGGACTGAGCCAACTGGCTAGCAGTTCAAAAGGAAAAAAAAGGCCCCTCATCCAGTTCAATCTACTGAAATAAATTCCACATGAATTAAGAGAGTTTAATAACAAAATTTTTTAAGGTAGAAAAACATACTGGATATTTAAAATTCTTCTGGAAAAGAAACACCAAACTGAAAAAGATATTTGTGGTTAACAAATGATCATAGCTTTCCAATCAACAGAGCTGTAACAACTGTATTCGATTTGCCAGCAGCCGGTAAACTAGTACAAACTTTGGGGAAGGCCGTTTGGCAACATAAATAATTGGAATCTTCAGTGTATTTGTACCCCTGACCCAGTAATTCCACTTCTGGGAATCCAGCCTAAGGAAACAATCACGTATAATAAATAATCTCTATCCACAAAGATGCTCATCACAGTGAAAACAATTGGAGACCATCTAAAAATGCATTAAAGAACAATTAATTAAACTGTGCAGTTTTAAAATGATGCTTAGAAACCGTGTGGAATAATGTTTACATTCTATAATGTTAAAGGAAGAAAACCAAGATAATAATTGGACATTCAATGAGAAATAACATTTAAAAAAAATCTAGGTTTATGCATAAAACATTAAAATATTTCATTAAAATATTAAAACACTATATACCCATTATATGTTACATGTATATAATACGTACACTCATTATCTGCTTAATGCCATTAATTTGTTCAAAAACAGGGTGTAAGGCCAAGAGGCATTCAGGTAGTATAGACATCCCCCAAATTTACCAGGGTTCAACTTGCAATTTTTTGACTTTACAATGATGCAAAAGCTATGTGCATTCAGTAGAAACTGTACTGAGAATTGTGAATTTTAATCTTTTCCAAGTCTAACAATTTGCAGTGCCACCCTGTCTCATGATGCTAGACGGTATTTGTCTTTCTCTGTCTTACTTTCACTTAGTATGATAATCTCTAGGTCCATTCATGTTGCTGCAAATGGTAATATTTCATTCTTTTTTATGGCTGAGTAGTATTCCATTGTATATTAATACTGCATTTTCTTTATCCAGTCATCTGTCGATGGACACTTAGGCTGCTTCCACGTCTTGGCTATTGTAAACAGTGCTGCTGTGAACACTGGGGTACACGTATCTTTTCAAAATTAGAGTTTTTGTATTTTCTGGATATATGCCCAGGAGTGGGATTATTGGATCATATGGTAAATCTATTTTTAGTTTTTTAAGAAATATCCATACTGTTTTCCATAGTGGCTGCACCAAATTACATTCCCACCAATAGTGCAGGAGGGTTCCCTTTTCTCCACACCCTCTCCAGCATTTATCATTTGTAGACTTTTTAACGATGGCCATTTTGACAGTTGTGAGGTGATACCTCATCATAGTTTTGATTTGCATTTCTCTGATACTTAGCAATATAAAGCATCTTTTCATGTGCCTGCTGGCCATCTGGACGGGTTTGACCATTCTTGCTTTCACAGTCTTAACTTGGTTCCGTCATCTCCAGCCAGCAGCAAACCTCTGCATCCCAGACCTCCAGAGCAAATCTCGGCGGAAGTGCAGCTGCCTGAGGAGGGGTCCCTAACCCATACTTTTTTCATAGAGTCCAAGAGCCACAGAAGCCTCTGGCACATTCTAACCCTCGGCAGTGAACAAGCGTCACTATTAATAACATTTCTCAATTGGTTACATGTCTGTTTAGTGGTCAATCATGATTCAGATGTTTTTATACTGCTCACATATTAAGTACCAGCCTATGATTCTGTATTTCATTTGATTTTTCTTAGTAGCATGAAATAAAAGGATTACGCACATTTTAAATAATATGGAAAAATAAGCCATGAATTTCCATATTAACCCTCGAGGTCATGTCATCAACCCCCAAAACAACTCTGCTTCCAAAAGTTGGAAGATAAATAGGAAAAAAAATCCAGATAGTAAATGAAATTATTAAAAAGTCACATTTGGTTCTTTAATTAAATCATGGAGATCTTTGAAATTTTACATTGTGAGAAAATCAGAAAAATGGCCTTTTTACTGAGAGAAATGCACCGTTGGATTTTTTCCCCCTTGCTGGTTAACTGAAAGTTAGAGATTCAACTGCTGGAGAAAATATAAGTTAATATTCAGTGTCATTAGCTTGTGTTTTGTCCTAACAGACTACAAATGGTAACAGACATTCGTAAACTAAGGATAAAACAAACTCAGTTAATTATACAGAAAACAATCAAGGGTCAGGCTTCATTTTAAAAAGAACCTTTCTAGAATGTTAAAAGGTCCATGTTGTCTCAATTTAAAAAAATGTTTCTCATAAAAATAGATTTTAAAAATAAAATAAAGAAAAGAAACTTTCTATCCCGTCACGACATTCAGGCAAGGTTTTTGGCAGGCCTACGTGCAAAAGCCTTTTTAAAAATGACCAGGAAAATGGAAACTCTTCTTCACTGATGCTCCCTTTTTGCAGTGAACCAGAGTCGTCAAGACAGAACTCCTTTACTTAATAAAGTGCACTGAAGTACCATGCGCCTGGCCCTTAGTTTGATCCAAAGGAAACTGATAAGAATTAAGAGTGTGGAAACCAACAATTAAGCAAGTTAGCATCAGTTAAATGCCATTCATGTAATAACTTTCTTCCATGATCAAACGTGCTTCTCATACGTGTATTATTTATCTAGAAAGATCTCGACATTTGGTGAAACAGCAGATAAAGATGAA
Source organism: Camelus dromedarius (assembly GCF_036321535.1). NCBI lineage: Eukaryota > Metazoa > Chordata > Mammalia > Artiodactyla > Camelidae > Camelus > Camelus dromedarius. The sequence goes on from NC_087464.1 coordinate 5,238,781, forward strand.
AGCCTTACTCACTGAGAAAGGATTCAGTGTTCAGGCTTAATGTGTTAATCTTTCCAAGTTTCAAGATATTAAAAAACTAAGAAAATTTCCCTTCGCCGTCCTCCAGATATTTTGTCCTTTCTTTTTCAGAAATCGGGGTGGAACTTTAGTGAAAAGCAGCAATCTAGGCAGATCATTGCAGTGGGACATTCCTTTGTGGGACTTTAACTTAAAAAAAATCCAAATAGAGACATGTGCTGGCAGTGGGCAACTTGAAGATGAAATACCACACTCATACACAAGGAGCTGCAAAGCCTGGACACAGGAGTGTGGGACGGGGCTGGGGGTGTGTCTGGGGGAAGCCCCACTTGTTATCAGTTCTTTGACCTCTTTGAGCTGGGTCTGAAGCCTGAAGTAACCAGAGTGGATTTCTGCAGAGCTGAACTCCTGGAGGCTTCAGTCCCTGAAGTCCCGGAGCAGCAAATGTGTCTGGACACATGGGAGGGAGGCAGGCTGCGGGCAGAGCACAAGGAAAGGCAGTGGAAGAGGCTGCAAATTCTGGGCCACTAGCAGGGCTCACGCAGGCTTTTGTCTGTGAGCAGGAGGGTGACAGGATCTGATTTACATCTGAAAAGGACTATGCCAGCTGAGATCAAACTGGGTGGAGTCAGGGAAACCATACAAGGCTCCTGCAAGCACCCCTGTGAGAGACAGGATGGCTTGGGGCCAGGCAGGCAGGAGAGGAGGCAGCGAGAAGGGATAAGATCTGGGATATGATTAGAGGAGAAGATGCAAGATGTAAGAGGAAGACTAAGTTACATCTCTACCTCTTCTCATAAATACAAATACATTCCAGATTTGAGACAGGAGGGAAGGGGACAGGGCATGGCCAATCAAGGAATGAACAGCAATTAACACCAAGATGGTGGGAGATTCAACTCCCAGTAGACCTTTAGGTCCAAGATGGCTGGAGATTTGATTTCCAGTAGACCTTGACCTTGAGCTTCATTATATGCTCATTGTAATATATGAGCACGGTAAATGGTACTCCCACCGGTGGCATGACAGTTCTCAGGCTGGCCATATTAGGTCAAAAAGTGGGCAGTGGCTCAATTCCTGGGAATCGCTGCCTCTTCCCCAAAGTAGTTGGAATAATCCTCCCACTTGTTAGCATATGAAGCTACCAAGCCCATAAAAATTAACAACCCACACCTCGTGGCCGCTCTCCCTTCTGAGTGAGATGGCCTGCACCCTGTCTATGGAGTGTGTATCTCTCTGAAAAAATCTTTCACTCAACTGTGGCTCGCTCTTGAATTCTTTCCTGCACAAAGCCAAGGACCCTCACTTGATGGGGCGCATCCCAGGGGCTCAATTGAGACTTGGGACACAGCCATCCTCTCATCCCACATTTTCCTGTATCAGATTGTTCGATGAGTTAAGATAAACTATTGAACTGAAAACCAGGTAAGGACTACAGACATTTTACAAAACAAGAAATAACAGAAATGACCATATTGAAAGATTTCAGTATCACTAGTAATGCAAACTGCATTATATAAATGTAAATTAAAACAAAAAGAGGATGCTTTTCCCCCTGCACTGATTAGGAAAGAAATTTTAAGATAATTGTAGTGGGGGAGGGTATAGCTCAAGTGGTAGAGAGTGTGGTCTAGCAGGCATGAGGTCCTAGGTTCAATCCCCAGTACCTCCATTAAAATAAGTAAACCTAATTGCTTCCCCCCAAAATATAAATAATATCAATAATTTTAAAAGACAGAAAATTTGGAAAGAATATAAATGTTCAAAAATTTGAAAATAGTCAAGTAAATTATGGTGTAAACCTACACTGAAATACTATGTATCTATTAAAACTGATCTTCATTGGACAACAGTTTGGTAGTTTCTTACAAAACTAAACACCCCCTCACCATGTGATGTGGCCATCACACTTCACAGAATTTGTGCAAGTGAGTTGAAATCTTAGGTCCACACAAATCTGCACCTTTGGGAAAGATGGGATGTTTACAGCAGCTTGATTAATAATTTCAAAACTTGGAAGCAACCGAGATGTCTTTCAATAGGGTGAATGCATAAACTGTGGTATGCCCATACAATGCAATACTATTCAGCCAAGAAAAGGAAAAGGAAAATCAGCCATCAAGCCACAGAAAAGCTTAAAGGAAGCTTAAATGCATATGACTAAGTGAAGGAAGCCAATCTGAAAAGGCTACACACAGTATGATTCCAAATATATGACATTCTAGAAAAGGCAAAACTATGGAGACAGTAAAAAGATCAGTGGTCGCCAGGGGTCAGGGAATAGGAAGAGAGATGAATTGGTGGAGCACAGGATATTTTTGGAATGGTGAACTATTCTGTGTGATACGGTAATGGTGACACATGTCATTCCACATTCGTACAAACCAACAGAATGTACAACACAGAGTGAATCGTAACGTAAACTATGGATTTTGGATGATAATGAGGTGTGAGTGTCAGTTTACCAATGATAAGAAATGTACGTCTCTGGTGCAGATGTTGACAGTGGGGGGATGAACATGTGTGGGGGCGGGGAGTACATGGGAACTCTCTGTACTTTCTGCTCAACTTGGCTGTGAACCTAAATATGCTCTAAAAATAAAGTCTGTTAATTTTTTAAAATTCAGAAGAAAAAAATGATCTTGAAAAAATACTTAATGCTAAGAATATTCAAAATGTGTGATGTGTTATTACCTGGAAAAAGAGTATAAATATGATCTACAGTAAGATTCTAATTTTTTTTGTTTTTCTCTGTGACTTCTTGTAGTCTTCAAAATTTCTACAATAAACATGTACTACTTGTGTAACCAGGAATGCAGAGTTAATGTAATTTAAAAGTAATAACAAATAGCAAGGGTCAAAGAAAGCTAAGAATGTTAATTTGGGAAATAACAAACCTCCTTCAAACTTCTTTTCCTTTCTAAGCAACCTGCCTATCTATTTAGGGATGCTAAAACCCATCTAATATGAACAACCTCTAAGCCCCCTGCTTGCATAACAAAGTTTCCTGGAATATTCACCCACAGTACCCATGTCACTTACTGCTCTTTAAAAATAGAACTGAGAACAAAAGTGCTCTTGAAAACTAAAAATATAAGAGAAGGGGGAAAAATCAATGAAAATTTGGAAGATAAAGTTGTGAAATTATTTCATAAAGCGGGGGGAAAAGGATAAGGAGGTGGGAAATGGAGATTAAAAAAGGCTAGAAATGAAAAGATCAGTGTGAAGGTCTCAACAAGCTAGGAAGAAACCACCACTAAACAAATTCTCCAAACTTGGAAGATATTTTCTAGTTTTAAGTTTCTACCTGTAAGTTTAAAGTGCTCATCACAACGAAGAAGAAGAGAACTACTTCACAGTGTGTCCAAACACTAGGGATGAAGAGAATTTCCTAAAAATCTCCAACAAGGAGAGAGGAACAAGGACACACAAAGGACTGAAGATCAAAATGCCAATTAGGGACAACACTGGAAACTAGACGAAGTTAACTGACAGCTGCAAAATTCAAACAAACTGACTTCAAACCTAGAATACTACACCCAACCAAACTATCCAGTGGGCAGGTAACAGAAAGATGTTCTCAGATGTTCAGTTTACCGCCTTTGACGCCATAGCAGGTGTCATTTTTCTGTTGATGGTAGCCTGCATGACAGACATCCTCCCTCATTCTTGCTAACAAACCCTGATTTCACTCATACACTAAGTGTTCATCTGTTTCGAAGGAGATGGATCCTTACTAGAAGCCAGTTATGGTAATTCCATTCCCTTTGCTACAGCCTCAGAAGCAAAGTAAAGTTGGCTAAGAGGTTCTGAGCAAAGGATTTTCTGGCCTTTAAAAAGAGGCTCAGCAGAGAAAAACGGTTCACTTTTTGCCTCCAGTTATTGCTGTCTGCATGTGACACCTGCCACACGGCAGCCACCCTGCAGCTGGCCCAGGAGGCCACATCCTCACACCTGATGCTTAAGGAATCGAACGTTGGAAAGAATCTGTGTTTGAAAATATCACTAAGCCCACTCTGCATCGCCCTAAGTCCCAGCTTACCAGTCAGTGTCCTTTTTGCTTGAGTCATTTTTAGTTGGCTCCTAGCTGGAGCTAAAAGCATCATGAACTGATAGATACCCCTTCTCAAAAAGCTAGTGGAGGAGGCTGCCCTGGGGCCAGGAAACAGGAGAAGGGAGGGAATTCCTGGAAGACAGAGAAATGACACCCAAAGAAAACAGCCATGCAAAGTTCTAGGGGCTCGCTCATCTGGATGGAGCCAGAGGACGAGGCTCCGGGAAGGTCCCCAGGGAAAACCAACAGATGATGGTGTGTGACTACATGAACAGGCACATTAAGAAGGACGCCATCATTTTCTTCTTTTTTTTTAAAAAACACCTTTATTGTGGTATGATTCCTGTAAACTACATATATTTCAGATATACAATCTGATGAAGTTTGATAGATGTACACACCCATGAAACCACCACCACAATCAAGATACCTAACATTTCCATCACTCCCCAAGAGGCGCAAATTTTAAACTCCCGATTTATCCCTTCAAATCCCCTTTATCCCCTGGTAACCATAAGCTTGTTCCCTATGTCTGTGAGCCTGTTTCTGTTTTGTAGGTAAGTTCATTGGTGTCCTTTTGTTTTAGATTCCACGTATGAGCGATATCATATGGTATTTTTCTTTCTCTTCCTGATTTACTTCACTTAGAATGATGATCTCCAGATCCATCCATGCTGCTGCAATTGTCATTATTTTATTCTTTTTTATGGCTGAGTAGTATTCCTTTGTATAAATATACCATCACTTTAAAGAAGGTTTCTGAAAGTCAACGATGGCCGTTAACTTGAGAGTCATTTAATTCCACATTCTTCAAAAAATCACAACTGTCTAGTAGTTTCCTTGAGGCTGGAGTTGGCCAAAGGTAAAATGAAGAAAGCAGAGTTTGTCCTTGGCCTCCTCTGTCCTCAGGTCTTCCTTTCTCCCACCTTTGGGAAAGCACAACGTCCGTCTGAGCCAAACCCACTGAGCTGGGCCCCTGCAGGCCACTCTCCCTCTGCTCCACAGTCTTCCTTCCCCTGCCTTCTTGCTCCCTTGAAACGTCAAAGACCTGGTGTCAGCTGTCTGGTAGCGGGAATCTGATTCATTAATTTCCAGATAAAAACAAGTACCTGCTTTATATAGATGTTAACCTTTGAAAAGAAAAGACTGAATAATTTAAAAGTGATGTTTCAAGGTGATCATCCAGAGAGAAGAAGAATCTGATGCTTTTCAAACCAACTGATGGACAAACGGCTTAGGAGTCAAAACCAAAATTATCCTTCCTGAACCTACAATCTCAGCAGCTCTGGGTACAGGCCCGGCCCCCCCACACCACGCACAGGCCCACCGCCACTTTCGGGACGCAGATCCCTGGCAGGTGTCATGTGCACACCAGGCTCACAAAACGTTCTCAGGAGAGCTTAGCATCCTTACCCGCCAAATATAACATTTTCGGCACTGGGGCCAAAGTGGAGTCTGTAGTTAGAACCCAGGTCCCCAGTGAGCAGAGTGGCTAGACCCTCCCAGGGCCAGCCACGCTCATCAGGACCCGGGGAGGCCCAGGCCTCCCAAAGCACCCACCTGTGGGTTAAGCTGCCGTGGCCAGAGGTGGGAAATGACATTGGCTACTTAAGTATTCTTTAAGTCCTCATCATGGATCTCAGCCAAAGCAGTGGTTCTCGAAGGACCCAGATTCATGCACCACAGAGGGCTGGGATATCTGCACTGAAATCAGAAAACACTCGGAGAGGCAACGTGATATTTGTTTATTTGTACTCTGAAAACCCACTGGAGGAAACGCCTTCTCTGGAAAAAACACTTTGAACGTTCCCTCACCTCCCCAAATCTAAACTGACATCTAATACCCACTTTCCTCGCAGAACAACAGGAGGCCGTGGAGACAGAGCCTTCTCCATGAAGAAATGACACAGTGTCATAGAAACCCAAGAAGATCAAAATAACGGTCCTTATTTTCTAGGTCCACCCACTTTTTTCTTTAACTTCAAAGCTGGTTCACGTGGTGAAATCCTGCGGTGGAAAGAGTGACCTCCCTGTGTGTCCTCCACCCAAGTTCACTGCTACAATACCTGAACCTTTGCCAAAGTGCTCGGCCTCGCCCTGGGAAGTCCGAAACACAGCCCTGTTTCTGAATGCTTTTACCACTCCCTTAACCTTTCCACTTTTAAAATATTTTCTGAAATTCTGCTTACTTTTAGATCTTGAAGACTGTTTATAGGAAGGAAAGCATTCAAATTAAAATTCAATTTTAATGAACGCAAGCAGTGGAGAGTATGCTTATTTCCTGCATGGAGACGTTTTATTAAAACATCTATAAAGTTTTGGGGCTTTCTTTTAGGTTTTTTTTTAATTGAAATATAGTCAGTTTACAGTGTGTCAATTTCTGGTGTATGTAGTGTTTAATTAATTGATTGATTGATTAATTAATTAATTAAAACACTTTATTGTGGTACAGTTCCTGTACCGTAAACTACACAGATTCAAATGTACAACTTGACAAATTTCGATAGATGTATACACCCATGAAACCACCACCACAATCAAGATACCTAACATTTTCATCCTTCCTCAGGAGGTGCAATTTTCAAACTCCCAATTTATCCCTTCCCGCCCCCTTTATCCCTGGGTAACCATAAGTTTGTTCTCTGTGTCGGTGAGTCTGTTTCTCTTTTGCAGATAAGTTCATTTGTGTCTCTTTTTTTAGATTCCATATATAAGTGATATCATATGATATTTTTCTTTCTCTTTCTGTCTTACTTTACTCAGTATGACAATCTCCAGGTCTATGTTGCTGCAAATGGCATTTTTTATGGCTGAGTACTATTCCATTGTATAAATATACCACATCTTTATCCGGTCATCTGTTGATGGACATTTAGGTTGTTTCCATGTCTTGGCTATTGTAAATAGTGCTGCTATGAACACTGGGGTGCATGTGTCTTTTTGAATTATATTTTCCTCCAGGTATGTGCCCAGGAGTGGGATTGCTGGATCATATGGTAAGTCTATTTTTCGTTTTTGAAGTCACCTCCATACTATCCTCCATAGTGGCTGCACCAACGTAACGTTTTATTAAAGTTGAAAATACTTATAGTATGTAGCTCTAACAATCTTGCTAATAATTCAAGTGACAAAAATGGACTTACTATCAGTTTTATAGGTACTGATGTGCATAATGACTAGTATCAACCCCCATCCCAGCAGCTTGAAAGATATGAGACCCATCACCATATCTCCTGAAAACAGCACAGCACAGGGAGGCCCTGACTTAGATGCGGATGATGGATCCTCTCTGTGATGGGTTAAACTGGAGGAGGACAAGAGATGAGCAGAGGTGGAATTAAATGAGCTGGGAGCCTGAAAGGCAGGGAGAGGACAGCACACACGTGGGTGGCGGGAGCCGTCCAGGAGCACAGGGTACCCGGGACCAGTCATGGCTGCAGGGGTGGCCCCAGTTGCTTTCACATGGGAGGCCAGTCGGTCCTGCCACAGCAATCTTGGGGAGAATGGAGCAAACCGAGAGTGCAGTGAAGATGAGGTCACACCCTCTCTCCTGAATCTGTGCTGCCTCGGGGGGTTCCGCAGCATACTTGGATGCTGTCAAACCAGCAGCTGCCCATTGGCCACCAAGAGTTTGTCCCTATGTTTCGGGCTTAGGGCCGCAGCGCACCAGATCTGCTCACTCTCCCACCTTAACTCCCAAAATCAGCAGTTTGAGGAGCTAAAGCTGGGGTTTCTATCCCGGTGGGCGTGGGAACTGGGCAGGGCAGGGTGGAACCCACTAGCAGATTCAGCTGAAGAAGGAGGAGGCAGGAAAGCAGGGAGGAGGGACATTCCGTCTCATAATTAAAGCAAACCTTATCATTAGTCGTGCTAACCATGCATTCACGTGTTGACTCAACCAAGGCTCCGGTCCTGGGAACTTAAAACGCTCCAGGTTCAGTTATCCATGTACATACATATATTCATTTTCAGATTCTATTTCATTATAGGTTACTACAAGATATTGAATCTAGTTCCCTGTGCTGTACAGTAGGACCTTGTTGTTTATCTATTTTATATATAGTAGTGTGTATCTATAAATCTCGAACTATCATGTTGTACACCAGAAACTGACACAACATTGTAAACTGATTATAGTTCAATTAAAAAAATAAAAAATAGAAACGCGTACCAGTTTCTATGGGAGGAGCTACCGGGAAACCAAAACACGGGACGTGGTTTGTTAACAGTCTAATGAGGAGAAAGATAAGCAAACAGCTATTTAGGTTTGGATTAAATACCAGGTTGGACCATACAAAATTATCTTAGAAAACAGCACAGTACAGAAGGTTGCAGAAAGGAATATTCTGGGGGGTGATGGAACTTCTCTGCACCTTGATTGTAGTGGTGGTTATAGAACTCGATGCAGTTGTTAAAATTCCCAGAACAGCACACCAAAGAGAGTGCATTCTACTCCGTGTAAATTAAAGGATACATTTTAAAAGCAGCTGAACGTCGACCGAACAGACGCTGCAGTACCGGCAGTCAGTTTTGCAGGTGCCCGGGAAGCAGAGATGAGCAGAGATTGACAAGGGAGTAAAAGATGGTCTTATGTGTGACCCTCACTGCATCAGAGCTTGGAAAAACAAAGATGCTCTCAGGAGATGAGGAAGAGGAGGATGGGGAGGTGAGCATCGTAGGTATGGGAACACCACGAGTGGGCGGAAAGCCATGCAAACTCAGTAGGTATGGAGAGAGCACAGGTCAGGCCGTAGAAAATTCATGAAAGGAAGAAGGCCCCCAAAATGGGGCAGATTGGATATTGGAGATCCCTAAAGACCATACTGACTGGACCAGTTTTATTCTACAAAGATATAAGAGTTAAAAAAATTTTTTTTTTAATTGAAGTATAGTTGGTTTACAATGTTGTGTTAATTTCTGGGTGCAGTACTGTGTTTCGGTTATACGTATATATATTCCTTTTCATATTCTTTTTCATTATAGGTTATTACGAGATATTGAATATAGTTCCCTGTGCTGTACAGTAGAAAAGTGTTGTTTAAAGACAGTTTTTGGTGGTGGGGGCAGTAATTAGGCTTATGTGTTTATTTTAATGGAGGTACTGGGGATTGAACCCAGGACCTCGTGCATGCTAAGCACACGCTCTACCACCGAGCTCTACCTTTCCTCCAAGGATAGAAGAGTTTTACAGCGGGGGAGTGGTGTTATTAAATCTATTTCAGAAGGATAACCCTGGTAAAAATATGGAGGATTTATGTGCTGTAGGAGGTATCAGAGACAGGAAAGCGATTCAGTGAGGTTTCCCTTCCCAGGGTCTGCAAATCTCTTGAGGTGATCGTAACACTGTGTGTGCCCGTGTACACCTGCGCGTCTATGTATTTTCTCAGGAAGAGGGCCTGGGGCTTTCATTGGATCTCCAAAGAGGTCATACCCTCAAAAAGGTTAAGAACTACAGATTTAAAGTTCCCGTGCACAGTGACGGGGTGGGAGCGGCAGGTGTGCAGAGGACAGCAGAAATTTGTGAGTCCTGTTTAAAAGACTGCATTCTGAACTTGGTGATTAAGTGGTGAGTGAGTGGAGGAGAATTTAAAGCTGACAATAAAGCTTCTAGCTGGGCGATTTGGAAAGTGGAATGAGGAGAGGAAGGGGGAGAGGAACAGAAGGGGGTATCATGACACCAAGAACAAAAACAATAATAATTTCACTTCAAAGAATTCAATACTTAACCTTTTCCCTGAGCTGGAGGTTGTGGTCCATTTTTACTGGCCCAATTATTTCTGGCTAAAGACAGAGATAAGATGAAATCCAGAGGATCCTGTTTGCATATAAAAATAAAAAGCAGATGAAAAAACAATCTTCAAAGTCTTTTTCAGAGTGACTTCTCTTTCCACGTTTGCCTCCTTTCTTGCTCATGGCATTAGGAAACTTCAGGGAGACAGTATCTGCCCCAGGCACGTGAGGCAATTAATTTATCATATATAAGTAAAGTAAGCTAAAGAGAGCAATCTAGACAGTGTTATTTTTTTCAAATGTACAAAACATTTCATATTACTTGAGGTTTTTACTCAAAGTTGGGTCCAAGACAACGTAATTGCTCACCTCTGGCATTTTAATTTCTAAGCGAAACAAACATTTCCGTGGATTTCAAAGCCAATTTTTGAAACATCTAATCTAATCTCATTACCTAAGTAAATGAAAGAACTCCAATTTTAAAATAAACCAACATCAGCTTAGTATGTATTTCATTCCAGGAGCCGGCAAAGTGATCCACGGACCACGGAACCCAAGTGTCCCAGTGTGCGTAAAAATGCAGATTCCTGGGTCCCACCCAGACTTGGTAAATCAGCACCTCTGCAGTCGGGTAGGAGGCTGAAGTCTAAGCCACCCAGCCTGAGCCTATGAAAGCCACTGGTGGATGCTCCATTTGCAGGGAGTTTTTTTCACTGCTGATTCTATTTCACTTCTAGTGATCAGTTTGCTCAAATGACCTGTTTCTTCTTGATTCAGAGCTGGTGGACTGTCTCTTTCTAGAAACTTGTCCATTTCTTCTCGGTTGTCCAATCTGTTGCCATACAGTCACTCACCGGATTCTCTTCTGGGTTTGTTTTCGGGTTTGTTTTTTTTTTTTGGTATTCCTGTGGTGTTGGTTGTAATTTCTCCATTTTCCTTTCTTATTTTGTTTCTTTGTGTCCTCTTTCTTTTCTTCTTGGTGAGCCTAAGAATCAATCCTATGTGACTCTCTTTGATTCCACTGATCGGAGGCTCTGTTTTTATAAGGGTCATCGTCAATTTAAAGATGGGGTTCTTCTTCATGGATCATAATTAAAAAGGCCGATGTACCTCCATGTTAATATATGGTCATCACAAGTTAGGTTTGAAACCAATTTCCTAATTAATTTTAGTGTATCATTCTATGGCATCAATTAAGCAATACTTATGGTTTAAATTTAGCCAAATTAATGCTAATTTCTTTTGACAACTTTGGAAGTGTATTTCAACCCTGTTTAGATAACTGACAAAAAGACATTCAGGATTGAGCCCCACAAAGGTTTCCTTGCTATTACGTTTTCTGCTTTCTTTCAGAAACGCCTCATCCCATCAGGACACAGAGCTGTTTCTCAGCTGTAAGTGAACAGACACTCCCCCGAGGAGCCCGGAGTCCCCAGAGCCTGGGTGCAGACGCTGACTCCACGCTGTGACCACAGCTCCCAGGTGACGGCTGCGCTGGTATCACCTGCAGAGCTGGCTGGAATCAGCAGACTGGAGGGATTAGAGTGGCATACCCGTCAGCATATGATCACCCTGATAAAAAAAACTAGTGATGCCAACTCCTAATTAAAAAGGGAGGCAGTACACATGTGTTACCGCCTGTCTCTTGAATCATTGCTCCCAAGAAAGAAAGATACAAAGCCACAAGGGGAAAAAGATCAAAGTGGAGGGGAGGTGGCACCATCCTGGGGAAGAAGGAAAAGGAGTCACCGATGAGCGGAAGCAGCGCTGCAGCCAGGAGCCTGCAGGGGGTGGGCCACAGGCACCTTTCTGCTCTGAGACCCAGGCAAGCTCCAGGCTCAGGGGCACTGGCAGCGACCACACTGGGTAGGTGGGGGTGGGTGGGGAGACAGAGCTGAAGACAGGGGGACACATGGACCCCAGGTCCACCCCCGCCCTCCCCCACTGCACAGAGACCGCTCAGTGGAAGGGCCAGCTTGCTCAAGGGCTTCAATTTGCTCATTAGTGACTCCCCTTGTGCACGTAAACTGAAAATGAAGGATGAGAGACGTTTCAGGAAAACTTTCCAACAAGACAGAAACCAAAAGGAATTCGAGGAAGGAGTCTTGAACAGTTAAAAGACTACTGACAAAAAATGTCCAGGGGAGCAGTGTTGAAAGATCACACACTGCCGAGAACAGAGAAGAGCTGAGGGACATCGTCCAACATCAACTTAACAGAGAAGAAAGGTGTTTATCAGGAAACAAAGGAAGAGGGGAGAGTAGAGCTCAGTGGGAGAGCACGTGCGTGCATGAGGTCCTGGGTTCAATCCCCAGTGCCTCCATTAAAATAAAGAAGTAAACCTAATTACCTCTCTTCCCCGCCTGCCCTACCCCCCCACCCCCGCAAAGGAGTTAAAAAAGAAACAAAGGAAGACATTTTCTCAAAATCAGCAAAGGTCAAAGGGCCTTCCTGGTGCCCAGCAAACATGAAGACAGACCATTTGAGGCACATTGTGGTGAAAAGGGAGAGAAGCTGCCAGGAGCTTTCACAGAAAACAGCAGGTCCACCTGGGAAATGGGAGAGTAAAATGTAAAAAAGAGTAAAAAGTGTCACAGCAAAGCTCAGAGGTACAGGGGAGTGGAATAAGGCTCTTCAACATCAGAGGAAAACACTCTTCGGGCAAGAATTCTAACTAAGCCAACCGTCCATCAGGAAGGAGGCAGGAAGGGTTTGGTCTCCATCAGAGAGACACAGAGAGGTCGGCCACCCCCCAGGGCACTGGGGGTTAGAGGAGGGCGGGAGGGCTCCCGAGCCTCCCAGCTGTGCTCTCTGGGTGCCCACCCCATGCCAGGCGCAGTCCGTCACGGGTGGACAGGACACGGCTCTGATCCTCAGAGAGCTTTCATCCTCACGGGGACAGACACCTCACAGACCTGGCCTGTTAGGTGAGGTGCTGAGGACAGTAAGCGACAGGGTGAGCAACAGGGTGTGACAGGGCAGAGAACGGAGTGATCTCGGGGTGGGATGAAGCCCTGAGTAGTTGGGGGAAGAGTGGTCAGGAGGGGGGCCCCAGGCCCTCCCGGTCCTCACTCAGGATGCCCTCCTGGCCACATGCTCCCAGGACAAGGTCCCCCTCGGTCCCAGCATCTCATGTCCTCTGGATCCTCTGGGAGGCTTTGCCCAGCAGTGAGGCTAAGCAGCCCCGGTCACCACAAGTCTGGACCCTGGCCAGCCCACCCTCCCCCTGCATGCACTGGGGACCCTGCAAGGGGGATGGAACTTGGACAGAAAGGGCACAGGGAGAGAGGTAAGTCCAGGCCCAAACGGGTCTAGGCAGACACGCCAGCTTATGCGCCTCCAGGCGTTTCTGTGTGTTTCCACGAGCAAGAGCAGGTGTTTCAGCCTCATTAGCGGACGGAGACCGAGGCACCACCAGGTAAGGAGACCACCCAGGCTCACAGGCCACACTGGCTACAGAGCCCAGCCTATCACCCGGGCCTGCTTCAGAGATGCCAGTTCCCCTCCCCCCGTCACTTTTCTTTTTCTCCTGGCCAGGGAAAACACAGCTCAGGTTGTAAGTGATTCACAAGAACGAAAGTGCTCCCAACTTAGCACGTATAAAATGTAACTCTGCTCCTCCCGGAATTTCTCCTTGAGCTGTCGTTTTCTCACCCTCCCCGCCCCACCTCCCGTGGTACCAGGACTTGGCTAGACTTGCTCCACCTCAGGCTCGAAACAACCACGATTCTGGTGGGGTGCAAATGCGAAAGGATGAAAAAAAGACAACCTGGAAGGAGAGAGGAGTTTCAGGGGTTGAATCGCTAGCATCACTGCAAGTTCCCGTCTGGGACTCGCCACCCCCACTTCATCCCATCTGTGGGTTGCAGTGATGTGCTCTGGGCCAGGCTCGTGCACGGAGGTGCAGGGGGGTGGGGGGTGGGGGACCGCCCAGGCCAACGCGTGGAGTCAGCAGCTCGGTCCTGCTGAGCAAGGAGAGGACGGGTGGGCCCATCTCCCTCGGGGTCTGGCCCAGCTCCCGGAGCTGACTCAAGAACTGAGTCATCATTTGCAACCTGCAGACAGGCAACTCCTTAGCCGATGGAAAACGTCCTGAGTTTCTATGGTACCCAACAGTGAAATCATACTCTCGTAGTTAATCCTCAGAACTCCAGCTGGAGAGAAGCACATCAGTGTCTGCAATTTACTTGAAATAAGTCAAAATGTAAAAAGGATGGCGGGAGGGAGGGAGGGAAGGAGGGAGGTTGGGATGGACATGTGATAAAACAAGAAGAGTAAAATGATCAAGGTAGAATCCAGCTATCACATACATGAGTATTCACTGTGACATTCTTCACCGTGGTTGTATTTTTGAGATTTTTCGTGATAAATTATTGGGGGGAGGGTCGCCCAATCATCCTGAATTAATTTCAATACCCATGTGAATGATTTGTTCAACAGCCCAGCTTCCAGCTTCCCGGTGCTCAGTACCTCAGGGGCCTCCCCTCCGCTCATGGCCTCGATCCTCACTGAGAGCAGGGCTGCCTGTGAGGAAGGAAGGCGCTGTTTCTTTAGACCAGATTCCTTTCATTTCAGCTCACTGTCCTCACCAGTGCTTCCACCTCAGGAAGATCTCAAGAGCCTGAACCACCGCCCACTTCTCCATCATTTCTTTTTCCCGCATCCAGCAGAGATCCCAGGGGTCACGAACCAACCACACACATTCTGTGTGTATGTGTGTGTGTGTAGCTTTGTTTACAACTGCAAAAACTTGGAAGCAACCAAGGTGGTCTGCAGTATGTGAATTGATAAATTATGGTCCATCTAGACAACGGACTATTTGGCATTAAAAAGAAGTTGGCTGGTTGGGGTGGCGTGGGTGTAGCTCAGTGGGAGAGCATGTGTTTAGCATGCACGAGGTCCTGGGTTCAATTGCTAATGCCTCCATCAAAAAATAAATTAAGTAAATAAATAAATAACTCTGATTATCTCCTCCCCACCCCCCCAAAAAGGAGTGTGCTGTCCATACACGAAAAGACATGGAAGAACCTTAAATACACATTGCTGCGAAGGAAGTCCATCCGAAAAGGCTGCTGTCTTATTCCAACCATGTGACATTCCGGGAAAAGGCCAAGCTATGCTGACAGTAGTATCAGTGGTCAGGGGCTGCAGGGGAGGACAGATTAAGCCAGTGGAGCACAGTGCGTGTCTATGGGGCAGCAGAAACTGTTCTGTGTGACACTAACATGGTGGGTAGGTGTTATTACACATTTGGTCAAAACCACAGGTCGACCAACACAAAGAATGAACCCTAAGGTAAACTCTAGGCTTTGGGTGATGGGGATGGGTCAGTGTAGGTTCAACAACTCTACCCGTCGGTACCTGTCGGGTGCAGGATGTTGACAGTAGAGGAAATGGGGGGATGTTTGAGAACTCTGTACTCTCTGCTCAGTTTTTCTGAAAGCTTACAACTCCTAAAACAACAACAACAACAACAAAACCCCACTAATTAAAACCAGATTATAGTCCATAGAGCTAATACTGGAAGCAGAGCAGCAGTCACTTTCTGGAAACCCTCGGGTACCGAACCCAGACATTCCTGTCTGTACTCAGGGCATCAGGCAGCACAGCGCTCACTGGGCGCAAGTCACTCCAGCTGTGGGCTCTCCACCATTTATTCATTTTTTCCCCTCCTGATTACTAGTAAGGAGATGGAATTAGAAATCAAAAACTTCCCAACAAACAAAAGTCCAGGACCAGCGGGCCTCACAGGTGAATTCTAACAAAGATTTTCTTTTTAATTGAGGTAGAGCTGGTATATAACATCATATTAATTGCAGACGTATGACACGGTAATTTGGTAATTGTGTACAAGACAGAGTGACAACTACAGTAGGTCCAGTCACCGTCACAACCATGCAATTACCTGCCTTCACCCATTTCTCCCCCCATCCCCTTCCCCTCTGGTGACTATTCATTTTTTTTAAATATTGTTCCTAGAATCCTAATTTTTTAAAAAATTTGTTAATTTTTTAACAGAGGTACTGGGGATTGAACCTAGTATATCATGCATGCTAAGCATGTGCTCAACCACTGAGCTATACCCTCCTCCCTGGCTACTCATTTTTTATTAAGACATCCCCCATCTGAAAACACAGAATATGTCACGAATCTGCAAGTCATCCTATGCAGGGGCCATGCTAGTCTTCACCGCGTCGTTCCGATTTTAGTACATGTGCTGCATCAGCACCTTCCCCAAAAACAAGCAGGGCCAGGCATCGGGGAACCAGAGGCAGGAAATAGCCCAAGCAACCGCCACCTTCAGGGAGCTTATCTGGAGCGGAGAAGCCAGATGTCCAGCAGGAAAAGGGGGACCTACCTCCCACCCTGAGCTCACTGCATCTCTCCTGTGCTGGAGCTCTTTTCTGTGGCCTGCGTCTTCCAAGATAGCTCAGTCCCCTCTTATTTTGATGGAGCACATCTCTCAACAGCTTATACATCTTTTATTATTACGAAGTGTTTTAGATCTACTCAAGAGGAGAAAGAACTCTATGAGAAACCCATTCCCTCAGACTCAACAACATCAAGATTTGGATATAGTTGCTTCATTATCCCATTTCTTCTTTTGCTTTTCATTCTCCACTGAAGCTCTTTAAAGGAACTCTCAGTTCTTCAACACATCTCTTTAGAAAATGTGGAATTAAAAACCCATAGCTACCACAGGGAATTCTATTCAATATCTTATAATAACTTTGAATGAAAAAGAATATGAAAATGAATATATATATATATGTGTGTGACTGGGATTTTATGCTGTACACCAGATATTGACACATTGTAACTGACTATCTTTCAATTAATAAAACTAAAACAAAACAAAATGCAGCCACAATGTCACTATCCCATAGAACAAAATTAAAAATAACTCCTTGCTATCGTGTAAGATTTTAGTCCATGATAAAAACATTCTGATTGAAAAATGTGTTCTTCCCCAAAGGGGTTTCAAACAGGATCCAAACAGTGTCCACCTGTCTTTTCCCTGGAGCCACATGGGTTTCCCGGCTGCTTCGTCGTGGAGTCAGCCTGACCCCACCTTTGTTTATTTCACACCATTAATCTGCGTGTTGCTTCCAGCTGACCCACATTCTGGATGTGTCTGCTAGTTTCCTCACGGTGTCATTTGTTTAATGTCTCCCTTTCCCTCCCATATCTTCTGCAAATAGAATTAAGCTCTGGAAGCGTGATTAACTCTGGGCACACTCTTAGGCAAATACACCTCGTAGGCAGTACTCTGTGCCTCCTGCTGCACCCACCTGCTGACACCTCGGTTAGGAACCCGGCAGCAGACGGAGGTGGTGACCGCCCAAACTCCATGCAGCAAAGACTGCCCCCCACCTCGACCTTCCATCCGGTGGTTTCATCCATCAACAGTCACCGCCCCCGTCTGTGAATTCATCAAGGGTTGTACAGTAAGGAGTTTCTAATCCTTCCATCCCTTCCACAGCTACCAGTGGGAATTCTTGAAACCCAACTTTCCCTTATGAGTTACAGTGATCTGTTTACCTGTAATACAGCTGATAAGGCAAAAGGCAGGCAAAAGGCATAGTTCTTTCCTTTTCACTGCTGACTCTCAGAGTAAAGCTCTCAACCTCATTCTGAAGTCATCCATTAGGGTCCAATGAGTGGTTTGTTAGACTTTCTCTTTTAAGGCGTTCTTATAAACGCATGGAATTTTACACATTCTTAGTGTTTTAAGTAATTGTATTTTGGCGGGGGGAGACAATTAGGTTTATTTATTATTTTTAGTGGAGGTACTGGGGATTGAACCCAGGACCTTGTGCATGCTAAGCACGTATTCTACCACTGAGCTACACCCTCCCCCCAATAATTGCATTTCTATGTGTGTGTGACTCAAATTGCCCCATCTTTGTCCAATGAGAGACCCTTCATGGTGGTTCCTGTGTCTCCTGACATGATCCCACTAGTCTTTAGTGACTTCTTCACTCTCTGGCATTGTGAAGTGCTTGCTCCAGCATCATCTTGACTATTCCCTGCCCCCAACCCAGAACCAGCCATTCCGCCATGGAAAGCTACATCAGATGCTACAGTCTGTGTGTCAGGTGTGTTCACGGCTGCAGTTACCACTGCTTGTAGGATTGGTCTGTAAACAGAGCTAGGGAAAAAAAATTTTTAGTAAAAAATAATCAGTTCATAGTGATATTTCCAATTAAGATTTAATCTCACTGGATTTTTCCTTAAGATCTGCAAACCGAGAAGATTTTTCACTCTTTCTTTCTAAACTGTAGGCCTCTCACATTCCTGACTTTGAAGGAGAGCCTCCAGCTCTTCCCCACTAAGATGCTGACTTTGGGGTGTGTGTTTGTGTGCACCTGAGAATGTTCAGTCACACTGAGCTACTACTTTCTGGAGCATTTGTTAAGGAATGAGTGTTAAATATGGTTAAATGCATTTTTGGCATCTATGGAGATGTTCATATAAATAATTTTTCCTCTTAAACACACTGACCTACTCTGATGAACTCTATGAATGGATGAATAAATCACATTTGAATTCCTGGAATAAACTCTGCTTGATCATAATCTACCTTTTTAACTTACCATCAGGCTATATTTGTTAGCATTTTACTTAACATTTTTACTCAAAATCTTTATCAGATTTTAGTATTAATGTTATATTCACTTCATGAAAAGAATTTGGAAATTCTTCTTTTTTCTGGGCTCTAGAACAGTTTAAGTGGTACTGAGATTATCAGCTTTGAAGCTTTGGAAGAATTCCCCTATGAGACCACCTGGACATGGTACTTAAGTTCTTCTGCAATTTTTCTTACTTCATGTATTGTTGGGCCCTTTAGATCTTCTTTCTCCACTGGGATAATTTTCAGTAAATTATATTTTCATAAAGCACTGCCCATTTCACCTGGGTTTTTAAGTATATTTGAATGGAACTGTGCAAAGTAATCTCTTGCTTTAGTTTAAATTTCTTCTGTTTTGATGGTTATTTTTCCCTTGAGATACCTTATTTGGATATATATTTTCTCTCCCCATTTTTTTCTTTTCTTTTTTTTTTTTTTTAATGGAGGCACTGGGAATTGAACCCAGGACCTTGGGCACGCTAAGCAGTTGCTCTACCCTTGAGCTAAACCACCCCCAACTTTTTCTTAATCAGGTGGGCTAGTAGTTTTTATCTTTTCTTGATCTTGATTTCAAGAACCAGATTCTTGATTTATGAAGTCTTCTGTTTTTCTGTTTACTAACCAGCTAATTTCAGCTTTTATATTAATGCCTTCTGTTTTCTTTTACTTTGGTATTTCTCCAGTGTTTTGAATATGATGTTTAGTTCATTCTGTTCATTTTTAGGTTTTGATTTTTATTTATGCAGCTGTTTATGCTGTGAATCTTCCTAAACATTATTTCAACCACAGTGACTCTGATACAGCATATTTTTAATATTGTTATTTTCTCAGAAATCTGTAGTTTTGTTCATGTTTTCCTTTTGATCCAAGAATTATTTACAAGTTTTCAATGTTCTGGATTGAAAAGTCTTCTTAATAAATAAAACAACTGTTATTGAAGACTGCACCTTTGAACAGATGGGCATGTTCACTCCATGCTAAAAATTTTCACATAAAGAAGATTTGGTTTTTGTTTGTTTGTTTGTGGGGAGAGGTAATTAGGTTTCATGTACTTACTTATTTTTTTAATGGATTTACTGGGGATTGAACACAGGACCTCATGCATGTTAGGCACGGGCTCTACCACTGAGCTATACTCTCCCCCAGGAAGACTTGCTTTTATTTATACTTGCTTTATCTTTTTTGTGTTTTGTCAGCCTTCTTCTCTTGGTCCTATTAGTCTTACTCAAAGATGAGATGCTCCTGGTATAGACTCCTGACATAAAACAAAGTCAAATCTGGGCTCCATCACTAATCAGCTGTAAGACATTCAGGGGACCAATTCGCTCTCTGGGCTTCTGTAGCCTTATCTGTTTGAGTAGGGCGTTGACTCTCAGGTTTGTTTTCAGTCTACACCCTACCCTATAGCTGCACGGGAAGTGATAATTACTTCTGCTTTCTATTTGGAATAAACTGGCCCTCAGTTGAAAAGCTCCTCCCCACCTGTTCCTGGACTGGAAAGCAGAGGCATCTGGAGAGTCTGTGACCAGTTTACGCATTTTCCTCTTGATGTTCGCGTTAGTATCGTCTCTGAATGTTAATGAAAATGAGGGGTTCACGCTGGACTGCTTATTGCTAGTCCACTTTATGGGACTGTTTTAACGGCAAAAACGCTGAAGGATGAAATCATTTTTATTATTTTTTTTAAACTTGAACTGACCAGGCATTTTACATAAATTCTAAATAAATCTTCACTCTAAAGGTAGGTGGTATTATCTGTTGGAAAGTTAGAGAAGTGACTTTTAAAGGTGATGGCTTTTCTTGGGGCTCAGGGTGCCGGAAGATACATGATCTGTATGGTGGCAAGGTCTGCCCCATTTCACGCTGACTTGTTAAAGGTCAACCTTTCTTCTTTCTGGTTCCACCAGGTAGTCGGGCTTTCTGTTACTCTATTTTTTTAGGCTTTAAAAAAACTTGTGGTAAAAAACAAGTAACATAGAATTTACCATCCTAACCATTTTTAAGGGTATAATTTAGTAGTGTTAAGTATATCCACACTGCTGTGAAAGTAGCCTTTGTTTTTATTAATTTCTAATTTTATTTGGAAAATGTTGACTTATCTCTATTTTTCAAAATCATCTGAAGTTTTTTACAATCAACTAATATAGGGTCAACGGGTATACCGAACCATGTGTGCAGTGCCAACTGGTGTCTGCTGAGGCCCTGCGACCCCCATTCCTGGATTCTCAGATGTCTGTCTGCAATCCGTCAAAAAAACAAAGTACACCCTTTCCTAATGTGTTTGCCTTGGCACAATTAACAGCCCTGGGAAATGGCTAACTTCGCTGTAGCTCAGGCTGACTTGTCTCAGCCCGTATCTCCTCTTTATCCGAATCATAAATTCCACTACCTTGCTTGTGTCAGCCCGTATCTCCATCTCACTGGAGTTGTAAATCCACTATCCTCCCATATACCAAAGCCCCTTACCTCACTTACAGCCAATCAGAAATCTGTTCTCCCATCCCTTTGTGTTCACAGCCCCTTTCCCAATAAAAGACCCTGCACGTCACACTCGGACACACAGGCATCTCTTGCCGATGTGGCCCGCTGTTGCCTGTGGCAGCAAATGTATTAAATTTTCTTTGTTCTTCTTTTTTTCAAATTAATTTTAATTGTTTTTTGAATTGAAGTATAGCAGTTACAAAGTGTCCATTTCTGTGTGTACAGCATAACGTCCCAGTCATGCATGTATATACATATATTCATTTTCATAATCTTTTTCATTAAAGGTTATTACAAGATATTGAATATAGCTTCCTGTGCTATACAGAAGAAACTTGTTTTTTTTTAAATCTATTTTAATATATAGTGGTTAACATTTGCAAATCTCAAAATCCCAAATTTATTCCTTCTCACTCCCTTTCCCCCGGTAACCGTAAGATTGTTTATGTCTGAGAGTCTGTTTCTGTTTTGTAGATGAGTTCATTAATGCCCTCTTTTTTCTAACTTTCCTTTGTTCTTAAGCTTTTTCTTGCCTTTGGTAAAATTCTTTTTACCAACCCACATCACTGGCCTGCCGCCAAGTGTCCCCCAGCGATGTGCCCTTGAAGTCAAGGTGCACTGTCTGTTATTGGGGTACACAGCTGAGCACATGTCTACAGAGCTCCAAACTGGCTATTTACCGAGGCCATCTACATCCTCACAAACTTTCTGTGTAAACCAGAGAGAGTGTGTGAACTGCCCTGGTCAACAGTCTGTGCTATTCCTTCTCTCCTCTCCTATAATTCCTGCTTTAGGAACGTTGCTTCTGTGTTAGTAAGAACATAGCTATTACAAACGACCAGTTTTTCCATCGTAAATTATAGCCTTTAGCATTATATGGTGTCTCTGTCTGATATCAAGACTTTCTTGTTACATGTGTTTCGCTGGTACATCTTCCCCAATCCTTTCTTTCTCACGCTTCTCCATCACTTCCGGTGTGCCTGTGTACTTCAGCCATCTGAGAATCTTTTCATAGGATCGCAGGCATATTTACATTTCTCATATGACTGATTTCTGTCACACCTAATGGATATTATGAGGTTCATTTTCTTTACTTTTCCTTTTCGAGTGTTTCTTTTGGCACTCAGGAAGTTTTGTATTTTTGTTCTACTAGCTTCTTCATACTAGTACCTCTATGTGATGGTCTTAGTCATCTCTTTATTCAGTTATTACCTATCAGCTTCACAGCTAGAAAATTCGAGAATTATCATTCAGAGCTGGAGACAGGCCCTTTTCACCGTGACCACTTGCAATAAGGCAGAGAATAAAGCAGGTAATAAAAAGGAAGATTTTTCTAGGGAGCACAAAAAAGAATGCAACATTTCCCTCCTTCCAAAGCAGGGAAAAGAGGAAAATTAGGAAAAATGCAGCGAGTAGTAGAGAAATTTAAAAAAAAAATTAGAAATATTAGAAAACATTTCCCAGATGGAAATACGGGAGGTTAATGCAAAACTCAGCAAAAGTTGCAGTCTGTTAATCTGATATTCAGTAATTTGGGCTTGTAAATGAACAGATTACCCTGAGGCTACACATAAACAGTGTATTTTTAAAGGGCCATAGTTTTTAAGTTTCTAAGAAAATCTTCAGTTAGCAATTTAGAGTCTTCTAAAATTAAAGTAAAAAGAATTAATTGGTGTGAAAATGCAAGGGTTAGCTGTGTGGGAAAATGTCTAATTGAGGGTTGTAAGTTCCTTGTATCTTGAGAAGAATAAATATTTTGAAGAGTTAACACTGAAGGTGGCATTTTAAAAGACATTAAGTGCTTATCAAAAGCCCCAGGAGAAGTAGTGGAAAGGAAATGGTAATAGAACAAAGAAAAGGATAATGGAATAATAAACAGGTTAGCAGTAGAATAATGATAATTAACCGTAATAAAAAGGTACCATTACAATTTTAATTAAACATAAGGCGGTGGCAGGAAATACTGAAAAATGGAAATACTGGACTATATAAAAATTCTAAACTTCTAAATTTCCAATCTTATGTACTTTAAATGAAAAAACATAAATGACCAAAATGTAAATGGACCACACCCTTTTAACTACCAAATCCGCTCCTAGAAATTTACCCCAGAAGACAATCATATACATAGTCAAAGATGCATGTGAAGCGCTGTTCAAAAGAGTGAAGACCAGGAAGAACTCAAATATCCACAAACAATGGCTAGGGTAAACAAACTACTGTACATCTGCAAGAGGATTACAGCTACAGCCATCAGAAACATAAGGAAGTCAGAGCAAGTCGCATAACAAAGAACTTGGTGCCACTATAGGTTCATTGTCATTGCTCCAGAACGCCCCGCCCCCCACCTTCCTGCAACCACGACTCACAGGTCCTTCTGCTGATCCAAGCAAAGCTCTCCTCTCAGCTCCAAAAAGCCAAATTCTCTCTATTTTTCTGCAGGGGTGGGGAGAAGGTGATTAGGTTTATTTATTTATTTACTTTAATGGAGGTACCAGGGATTGAACCCAGGACCTGGTGCATGCTAAGTACACTGAGCTATACCCTCTCCTTCTACCCACCACCCCACCGCTGACTATCCTGCAACAGGGATGAACCTTGAAAGCATCACGCTAAGTGAAAAAAGCCAGACACCAAGGGCCACAATTTGCAGGATCCCATTTATACGAAATGTACAAAAAGGCAAATTGTCAGAGACAGAAAGTGGATCCCAGTTGCCTCGGGCTGGAGGGAAGGGTTGGAATGGGAGAATGGTGGGTGGTGGCTAAAGGGAGTGGAGTTTTGGAGGGGACATGATCATATTCTAAAATTGATTGTGATGACGGGTCCACAACTCTAAACATACTACCAGCCACTGACTGGTACATTTTAAATGCGTGACTTGTATGGCATGTAGATTTAACTTCAATCGATGTATTAAAAAACAAAAGCCGTCCTATATGCTGAATATCTTTGCAATGTCCCTTTACCACCTCAGTACTTCTATCCTGAAAGCTAAATACACCTTACCTGTTTATTCAAATATGGATGTGAGTTTCACTGTCTGGACGCAACAAGCTAGCTCTACACTGATCTATTCCTCCCCTTCTAGAAGGCCACCTGACAATACAGCCCAGCAGCTAGAATAACAATTCTCATCCGCTGATTCAAATATTCTCCTTTAGAAATCTATCATAAGGAGATATAAATTTAGACATTCATATTCAAAGCAATAATTTTTTAATTTGGGGGAAAACGTAAGCTATCTTAATGTTTCATATTATTTTATTTTTTGCTGAAATATAGTTGATTTACAATATTAGTTTCAGGTGTATGGCAAAGTGATTCAGTTATACATTATACATACATACACATATATATATATATTTTCATATTCTTTTCCATTGTAGATTATTACAAGAAATTGAATATAGTTCTCTGTGCTATACAGCAGGTCCTTGTTGTTTATCTATTTTATATATAGCACCGAGTATCTGTTAATCTCAAACTCTCAACTGATCCCTCCCCAGCCCTTTGGTAGCCATAAGTTTGTTTTCTGTATCTGTGAGTTTATTTCTGGTTTGTGAATAAAATTTGTATCTTTTTTAGACCCCACACATCAGCAATATCACATATTTGTCTTTCTCTATCTGACTTACTTCATATAATATGATAATCTCTAGGTCAATCCATGTTGTTGCAAATGGCATTATTTTATTCTTTTCTTTGGCTAAGTACTATTTCATTGTATACATATACCACAACTTCTTTATCCAGTCATCTGTCAATGCACATTTATTTAGGTTGCTTCCATGTCTTGGCTATTTTAAGTAGTGTTGCTATGCACACTGGGGTCATGTATATTTTCAAATTAGAGTGTCCTCTGGATATATGCCCAGGAGTGGAATTGCTGGATCCATGGTAGGCCTATTTTTAGTCTTTTGAGGAAATCTCCATATTGTTTTCCAAAGTGGCTGCACCAAACTACATTCCCATCAATAGTGTAGGAGGATTCCCTTTGCTCCACACCCTCTCCAGCATAAGCTATCTAAATGTTCAATAATCAAAGAATCAATTAAGTGTAATATGTCCAAATAAGGAACAGCAAAAGCCATTAAAATATCTTCAAAGAATATGGAATATAAATGTAAGTGAAATATAAACAGAGTGTATGTATCATGTGATCCCTGTTACGTACATTAGAGATATCTATGACACTGCTGTGGGGGGACAGCCACTGTCTTCTCTAAATACCATACTCTTCCCTGAAAACTGCTGTGTTAGGGTAAGCTGACCACACTGCCTAACCATAGGGACAGAGACTGATCTGGGAAAGGGGTGGGCAATCACAGCCCCTTCCCCAGAAATGTGACCATGAGGTTTACCCGGCCGCTCCTGCACTGGAGAGGTGTAACCCCAGGCCCTGTCTACAAGTCTGCTGCACCTGCAGTTATGTGAGGAATGCTGCCGGGGTCAGGGCCTGCCAGGCGTCCCAGGCTCCTCCTGGACACTCACTGCACTTGAATTCCATCCTCTAGCTCTCACTGGAATGCAGAGGCAGGGAGTTTCCCAGCACTCAAGGGCAGGAACAGCAAAGCTAACCCAGGGGAGCCCTGCTGGCTGGTACCCACCTGGGCCAGCGGCTTCTGGTAGCATCTTCCTGTTTAACCTGCTCCAAGCACAGAAAATAATCTGAGAGCTGATTCTGCCACACATACAATTAGAGTTCAGGCCCGACTACAATTTCGAATCGCTTGTCTAAAAGCATGGCCCGTGGGTCCAACCGCTGGTCCCAGTCACCGCTTACTGCCGTATTTCCTGTAAACTGAGGGCAGCAGCTGGACCCAGTTACCGCTTATTGCCGTATTTCCTGTAAACTGAGGGCATCATGGTCTGACACACGGCCCCTCTCCCATCCCCCTCCTCCCTCCGCGACTCAGTTCTGGAGGGGAATCTGCTCAGTCTCCCCTGAGCTGAGCACCCTTCTCTGACAGCAACTGAGTCTTCAAGAATAAGGGGGGGGGGGGCGGTTTGCCTAACAACCCTGGCAAATCTGTCGCAGGCGCATGGAGGGAGGGAGGGTACTTGGGTCCCTTAAGACCAGGCTCTACTTCCCTCCTGCCCTGGTCACTGTACCTCAAGTTGCTCAGCATTTCTAGGGCCGTGTTTTCTCAGCTACCCTGAGGAGGCACGACCACATGCACCTCACTGTAAGGCCATCATTGAATGTTTTCTCTCACCTGTCTTTTATGCCCCCTCCTTTTCCATTAAAAAAAAAAAAACCCAGCATTTAAAAACAAAGTGATGCTGACCTGCTGCTGTGGACATAATAATTACAACCTCTAAACCACAGCATTCTCCAAGAGCCCAGGAAATCACTCCTATAAACACACACACACACACACACGTTTCTTCTTGTATGTACTGTACCTGGAAATATCTGTCACACTGAGTCAGCGGGCTTCTGGAACTCACGAGCTGGTCAGCAGTTTCTGACACATTCGCCTTTACCTCTCTGACCAACAGACCCTCCTTCTTTATGGCTTTATGGAGGTTTAGTTCACACATCATAAAACTTCTCCATAGAAAGGGTGAAGTTCAGTGGTTTTTACTGTTGATGGAAGATCCTGACCAGCCCAGAGTGGAAGGTGAAAAGTGAATTAGCCTCTTCTGCTCCCAGCCCCATCCTCATCGTCCCCCTCTGTTCTGCCTTTCTGGTCACTCCATCTCACCCACCGTCATGGGTGGCCAGCTGGGCTGGCCTGGGAGGACCTGTCAGCCAGGACAGCGGGCTTAGCTCACTCTGCCTTGGCCACAACACTCCCTGAGAAGGGGGGGACCAACTCTAGTCTCAGAATACACGATCTTACTGAAAACCAAAGAAACAAGGATGAAAAGGAAGCGAAAGAAAGAAAGACATACTTGTGTACTTTTGAAGCATCAAGAGCAAGGTAAGAGTTGATGAGCAAAGCTGAGGTTTTTTTTTTTTAAGGCCTTTTTGCATAATCTTTGTCCTCATTCTCACAAACAATTAAAATCTCACAAAGAACCAAGGGATCCATCAAATAGTCAAGAATTATTTGGGATAAGGAATGAATTCATATGCGTGATGGATAATGAGAGACCCAAAGAAATTAACATCCCAGAGAAAGCCAAGTAAATATAAAGCACAGAGAAACATGGTGGTATATCTAAATACATCATGAATCATGATAAGCATAAATAAATGAAATGTGTCGTTGAAGTGGATAAAAATTTAGATTGTGTAAAAAGAAAAAATAAGCCCCGCAAAGTCCAGAGAGACATATACAGATAGAGCATGGCTAAGAAGAAAAAGAGGAAAAATATATCCATCGGGGGAAATTAGATTCTGGGAGCAGTGGTCTAGGTAATTCAGACCAAGCCTCCCTCTGAACCTCACCGGAAAAACACAAAGGACATTTTCCTGAAGGAATCGTAGAATCAGCAAGATGGCAAAGAATTGCCAAACAAATCCTCGGAGGATGGAGGTCCAGGAAGGTGAACCAAGCATACTGGGGCCCCCTCTCGCCTTAGGGTTGTCCTCTGACTCTGGAGTGTGGCTGAGCAGCACTGTGACTCCATCCAGGGATCAAGGGACCGAAATTGGAGTCCCAGGCCCACCACAGTCAGGGAGACTGCATGTCCGTCTTAATTAAGGTTGGGATTCTGGACGTGAACCAGAAATCAGCAGGAATCACAGGCACTGTAGCTTAGTGCCGAATCATCTCTGTCCTTGAAGCTGGACTGAGGTGTTCCCAGACTGCTACAGATGCCAAGTGCCTGGCACAAACAAACAAAAACCCATTTTGGAAGAGGATTAGACTTCAGTCTAGTTTTAAATTTGTTCATTTTTCAGGCACTCAATAAAAAATAACCAGGCAGACACAAAGACAAGTCTTTATGAGGGAAAAAAAAAACCCCAGAAGCAATAGAATACCCACAACCACTCTGGATATTAGAGGGCGAAACACAAAGGATAAAATAACTTTGCTTACTATGCTCAGCAAGATAAAAGACAAGACTGATGTTTCATCAGAGAACTGGACGCTACCAAGAAGAACCGGCAGACATATGAAAAGAGGCTTGATCTCATTAGTTATTGCAGAAATGCACACTAAACTCACAAGGTGCTATTACCACACCCTAACTACGATGGCTAAAATTTAAAAAAACTGATAATGCCAAGTGTTGCTAAAAATAGTGTAACACAAACTCTTGTGCACCACCAATAAGATTATAAATTGTTTAAGCCAATTTAGAAAACTGTTTTGTGTCATCTAATAAAACGGAACATACGCATAAGCTAATGTATAGTAATTCTATGTCTAGATTGCACGTCCGACAGGAACTCAGGCACGTAGACGTCAAGGGACTTAAACAAGTAAACGTCTAACAGCAAGACTTGATCAGCAGAAGGAAAAACGGACAACCCCACTATCACAGCGGTCGTAGTTAACGTGCGTACTTCAGTAAATTAATTGAGCAAGTGCAGAAAAGCTGAATAACAGCTAATAAGCCTGATCTAAAGGAAATATAAGATCTGACTAGAGAACCCATTGTTTTCTACTCATAGACATTAAAACAGACTAACTTCACTAGGCAAATAATGCAAATTCAACAATTATCAGAGACTCATTATCGCACAGACTACAGTATCTTACAACAATGGAATCGCAAATCAGGGTAAAAAGGTAATCAACTTGTGCCCTTTCTCTTGGAAATTTGTGAGCATAGCTCTAGATAATCGTAGGTCAGAGAAGAAACCATAAAAGATATCAGAAAATACTTAAAACTTTAATGACAACGAAAGCACTAAATATTGACATATATAGGAAAGAGCTAAATCACTGCTTAGAGAGAAATCTGGTCTTTTGAGTGCTTATTAGAAAAGAAGAAAGACTGAACACTAATGATCTAAACATGTAACTCAGAAAGTTAGAGGATGCTCAAGCAGAGGAAAAGAGGATATAACAGAATAATGAAACTAAAGAAAACCATAGAAAGAAGCAATAAAATTGAAAGCTGGCCCTTTGAGAAGATTAAAGAAAATTATAGGAGGAATAAACACACAATATCAGGAACAAAAAAAGGGTCAAAATTACACATACAGGTTGACATTTAAAAAATATACAATACAATGGACAGCTTTATGCAAACACAACTGAAATTTGGGGAGGAAAATGGGCATTTTTAAAGAAAGATAGACATCAAAATTAACTCAAGAAGAAATGTAACACTTGAATAAACCTAGAAGCACTAAAGAAACTGAATCAGCAGTTCAAAATCTACCCCTTCAAAACATATTAAAAGCAAACACATAAAACCCTGGATACCAGCCAGCCCAAGATGACACTTCAGACAAGTTCATCAAACATTCCAGAGGTGGATAAATCTCTGTTTACACATCCTACCCCAGAGAGCAGGAAAAGAAGGAATCATTCCCGCCTCACAGTGATGCTAGGAAAACCCAGAAACCAAAGCAGATGAGAATGGCATGAACGCCTCACTTCCTAATGCAGACGTAAAAAAATCTTCCTGAAAATGTTAGAAAGCCCAGTTTTACCAAGTCTTAAATAACAACATCGTCAAGCACAGTTTATCCAACTAACTAACATGAAAACAGTTTCATACTAGAAAAGGCAACAGGGGAATTGTGTAATTCAGCACATGGACACAAACATGTCAATTAAGATTTAGGGAGAAAAAACGCTTTATCTCCATAGGTGTAGAAAAGGCACCCTTTAAAATTTAACACTCATTCTCGATACGGATTCTTAGCAAACTAAGACTAGAAGAGGAGTTCGCTGACCTGAGAAAGGTGATCTACGAAAACATACGGCAAGCACCACTCATAGGGATGAAATGTGAGAAGGTGGGGTGCTCAGGACGACAGGCGTCTGCTTAGCTCGGGGACAAACCCAATCCCCCGAGAGACTGAAGGTGTGGGGAGAGAGAGGACACAGAAGCCTGAGGGCGGTGGGGAGGACGGACTTGTGAAAGAGGAAACACGACCTGGTGTCCAAAACGGGAGAAAAGGACAGGTGTCATGATAAAGATGTCCCCACGGACACTGTGTGGAGGGACTTAGAGCTAAGTGAACCTGGTGATTTGAGTATCAAGGTCTGGAAGGGACAAAATTCTATGTAAATCAAGAAGCATCTCCATTAAGCTGGATCCAAGAGCGTACTAGAAATACAAAGAAAAAGGAAAAAACACCCCTCGTTACATCTTTGCTTTAAGTCACTCACGACATAAGAACCAAGTCTGGGAGAAACTTGATAAAAATTGATGCTAAGGGGAATTTTAAAAACTAGCTAATCACTGACATCAATGACTGACAAGCTTTTGTTTCCTTAAGAGATGGAAAGTATTGCCTGATTTTAATAGTATTTTTTGATAGTGTCTATCCACACTGTTGGCGAATGCCACACATAATGAGTGTTTCTGTGCTATGTGGTCAGCCGCGTAATTGCTAGTTTAAGATACAAAATGAAAAGCTAAACAATTCAAGGTGAACTAACCCAACCCATGTTTTCCTGAGCGTCAGTGATTACACAAGAATGTGATGGTTCATGGTTCTCTATTAAGTTATACAGAGGCTGCTCCCTGGTGACGGAGCAGTCGGGTGGGTTGTCACCGTGGCCTTCCCAGCCCCTTTCACAGCCTCTCTGCTCCCTTCTCGCCCATCAGAGTCAGCCCCACCTTGAACGATGCCAAGTTCAAACACTAACATGGACATCCCTGCGCCGTCAACCCCACAAACTGGAGAAACAAGACTGCGAACTGACCTCCTCAATTACTCCTTAAGAAAAGATCTCAAGCTTATGAGTAATACAATGTGTACACATAACTAAAGCCCACAAGCTGAAACACCTGGAACTTCCAGACTGGCTTTCAACTTCCAATACAGACATTTAGCAGAGGCGAAAGCTACTGAGCTTTATTACAGGTAGCATGTGAAGAGGTGATGTGATTTCAGGAAGTAAATAGAGCTTGCAAAGATTTTTCATTTGATGGTGGGTTTCCAAAATGTTCGATAATTGTAATTTCTGAAATAGCTGTTATCTTCCCGTAGGTTAAAATTAATTAGGTAGCCAAGTGTGAAAGTCTGTGCGGTCATAGCAAACCAATGCCAGAGGGTCTAGAAAATGATGGTCAGAACTGAAGCCACAGACAAAACACTGTGCCCGCGGTCCTCCCTCCACTTTCCACGGACTTACACGAACCCTCGGCTCCTTTGCACACCAGCCCCCACCCTGCTGCCGGGACACCGTAGGCCGCCGTAGGCCCTTAACTCTGAGCATGTAACTCTCCATTTGGCTGAAACTGCCTCCACAAACCATTTCTTTTCTCTTCCTTCAGAGGTTCCTTATTCTCAAAGTTCTCAAATTTTGTTCAGTTTTAAACTCTTTTTTGAAACTGAATTTTTACAATGTTGTGTTAGTTTCTGGTGGAGAGCATAGCGATTCAGTTACACACACACACATACATACACACGTTCTTTTGCCTTATAGGCAATTTTAAACTCTATATTTACCTTCTACATGTTTTATTCACCTCCTCTGCTCTAATTATCAGTGACTACTTGGCACTCTAAGCCCCTATCCTTTTCAGCAATTGCTGTCAGGCTTTCTCTTAAAATTCCTGTGTCTTCAGTGAGATGCTGGCGGCTTTACAAGGTTCTCTAGAACAGCATTAATCACGCTTAGGAAAGGACAGTCAGGAACTGCTGAAGACGCCAAAGCCTGTTTCATCCCCCCATGATCATTTCAAACGACTTCAAAATTCCTGGCTGTACCAGTTCTAGAAGGACCTTGACCCCCACTCCATTCCAACCATCTACTGCCGAAGCCACCCCTGGGTCCTGGTCACCCCGACAACTTTTTTAATTCCTATATCCAGCACTCAAGCCAAAGCTCTCGAGTGCTGCACCCAGGCCCCCAGCCTCCCCAGTCCCTTCTGATGGTTTCATATCTTCGCATTGTCAGTCTGGTCTGGGGGCCATCATTTCCAGCATTCTCTCGACTGTCTTCTCCACTGTATCCTCCCCTGTCTCCTGTGCATACTCCCTCCTTTACTGGCCAGGCCAGCTCTCCATCGCTGCCTGGCCATCCCTCCTCACGTTCCCAGCCGTTCCGTCTCCTCTTATCCTGCAGTAGCAATGGCACATCCTCACTTCTCTTTAGAATTCTTTCTCGACTCGCAGTCTCAATGCCCATTTCAAAAAAGAAGCTACCTCCCACCCCCAACTTACCTCTCTACACAGCTATTCAGCTCCTCCTCTCTGGGAGGTGAGGGTGAGGAACTGCTCTGTGCTTTGAATTCCATTCCCTTTTCCCACCCCCACAGCAGCGGACCCTCCATCTATCTCCCTTCTCCCTCTGGTACCTTCAAAGGCTCCCCTCTGCCATATAAAGATGCTCAATATTCTCCCACTTTTAAAAAACAGCATATATTGAAAATCACAAACTTCTAAGAGTACGTTTAACACTCACTATGGACAGTGGCCTGCTCCGTCTTCCCTGTGTCATTTTCTGAGTATTGTCAGCACCTGACTCCCAGGTCCTGACTGTGACCTTGATGCTCACCCCTGTGCTTCAGCCCCTGCTACTTCCCAAGCCACGCCCGCTGACCATGCCCGCTGACCACGTCTGCTGACCATGCCTCCAGCCCCCTGCCAGGATCTGGAGGCTTCCTCTCCCCTGTCTACCACCCTGAGTGCTAGACTCCTGGCTAAGTTTCCTTTTGTGCCCCAAGTCCCTGTGGGGACTGCAGCGTGACCCCAGACCCCCACGTCCTGCACTCACTTCCGATCAACATCTCTGTTCCACTGAGGGTCCTGACCTCCTCTCAACCCCAGGAGTTAGTAGGGGTCCCCTTACTCTCAAATTCACATCACTGCACCTAGCAGCTGAATAAAAACACTGCACAACCCACAGCTCTACCCTGGAAGACAGGATCCACCTTGGTTGATCGAGTCCCCTCACACCCTGCATCCAGGACACTGGCCACCCAGGTGGAGCCCAACCACACAGCAGCTTAGAATCCTCGACCCCCTGCCACCCCAACCCCCAACCCCAGCTCCCTTGTTTCTGGTCTTCTCTCCTTTTCTACTGATCTCCAAACCATCTCTCATCAAATCTACGGGCAGACGCTGATGCTGCAACAGGTGGTTCATTTTGTTTACCCCATATTCTAAGTTATGGTAAGTACTATACCCAAATTCCGAAATCTACACAACTCTTGGAGTAGTTAGCAAACAACACTATTCCAGACTCCATGATATTTCGTAATTATACATTATATACAACACGAACACTCTAGGATTTGTGCTCAGAGAAGATCACCATTTTAAAAATACAGTATTCATTAAACTGTTCAATTGGTAAAAAAACAAAGAAGAAAATTAACATCAGGTGGTAATATTCTGCAAAGTCAAA
Source organism: Camelus dromedarius (assembly GCF_036321535.1). Taxonomy (NCBI): domain Eukaryota; kingdom Metazoa; phylum Chordata; class Mammalia; order Artiodactyla; family Camelidae; genus Camelus; species Camelus dromedarius. The sequence goes on from NC_087464.1 coordinate 5,272,136, forward strand.
TCTTGAACAAAGGTTTAAGGATCCTCAGGCTGACAAATGTATTGGTTTCTGCTAGATAAATTCTTGGCTTTCTCATTTTATACCATCCGGACAAAAGAACTGTTATTATGGCTTTAAAAATATGATCCAAAATAAATCTGAGAAAATACAGAAAAAAATAGCAGTAAATGTGTATGTCATATCTTCTGAAATGAAGACAAAGGAAAAAAACAGCACGCTAAAACCCACTGGCACTCACGTGCTTCACGATGGCACCACAGAGCAATATTCAACGGCTTCCAAAAGCAGTTATCAGGTACCGTCTGTACATGATGTGCAAAGGAAATAACAAGCATACAACGAAATCAGACAACGCAGACCCCGTCCTGGACACAAAACGACACACTGAACACACTGTTATCTGGAGAGTAAGTCAAGAAAGGCAGCAGGTGGACTCTAAGCCTTTCCTACTGTTGATAACTCAGCAGAGCTTCAGTTAGACTGTTCTTTTGCCCCGTCCAAATGTACCCAGCTATGAGGAAGCACATGGAAAAGTATTTCTCTTTGCCAGAAGGAAATCTAATTATCAGGTGCTAAATCTAGTTTTATGCTCAAACAAAATTTCAATAAATAAAATATGACCCAGCTTCAAAGCACTAAGCAATCTTGCCAAACCTTACGGTACCTCACTAACAATTTCAAGGGGAAGAAAACAAACATTGCTATCATCTACATTTAAACAGTCCAGTAACGTTCTGCTGTGGACACAGAACACACAGAATGCTCACTTTACTTGACATGTAAAAAGGATCACACTTATATGGAAGCCAAAGGTTAAGTAGAGTCTTAAAAATATAAACAGTAGCAACAGGAATAAACTGAGTTATGGAGCTTTCAAAATGCTGAAAATGAATTTTCATGCCTAAATAGTAAGAAAAGGCCAGTGATTGAGTTATCGAAATAAAATGCGGTGGGGAGGGTACAGCTCAGGGGTAGAGTGTGTGCTTAGCATGCATGAGGTCCTGGGTGCAATCCCCAGTACCTCCATTAAAAAACAAATAAAATAAAACAAATAAACCTAATTACCTCCCCCCATACACACACAAAAAGAAATAAAATGCAGTAACTCGAAGTATACAGTTAAAGCCAATGGAAAAAAAGTAAAATATTTTAAAAGCTAGTTCATGATTTTCATTTTCTAATTATAATAAACCTTATAAAATTTAATACACAATAGAGAATGGGGAAACAAAGTTAATAAATGCTTACAAAGGTGGTTCACATCACATTAAAATATGCAGATAACTATCAAATATGATTTTTAAAACCATCCAAAGCTAGAATCATGTTTGGAGTACAGGTAAATAAATGGCTAGTTTCAAAGAATTTCAACTAAGTTACTTTTTTAAAAAACAACAAGGAAGCTTGATTTCTTTCTTTTTTTGTTTTTTTTGGGGGGGAGGTAATTAGGTTTATTAATTAATTTATTTACTTTTATTTATTTTTTTGGAGGGACTAGGCATTGAACCCAGGACCTCGTGTGCGCTAAGCACATGCTCTACCACTGAGCTCTACCCTCCCCACCCTGATGTCTTTTTGACAGTGTGGAAGTCCTTAAAAGAAGGGAGAAGCAGTTTCATTTTCATCCCAGAGGATAAAACAGAGCCCTGCTCTCACCCTGCTACCAGGTATCCTCCATTTATCAAAGCTCCTGGCACAAAATCACCTTCACACGAGCACAGGGTGGCTCAAAATTCTACTCTGCTAGAAGCAGCACCTTCTGAACATCAACAGCTTCCACTTTCCTGTCTACATTGAAATCCATCCATCATACATTTGAACCAAGGGACGATGGGCATGGAGGAGGAGAAACTAAGCTCACAGCTGGTAGGGACCCAGGTGAACTCGCGGGGCAGCCCTGCCCCCAAGTGGCCGAGTGTGGCCTGCACCCTGCCCTGGGAAGCGGGAGGAGCATGCCTTGGGCTGGAGAAAGATCCAGGATGAAGCCTCCTACCAGACACCATCCCTTCCCTGGGCTCGGGCTCAGCGCTGGACCACACGAACACAAACGTATAACCACTGAGACTGATGGAGACAGAGCATGTCTGCAGAGCCTGGAATTGTGGACAGTCCAGTTCTGAGATGATGTGGATGCACATTCTAATGACGTCTCTCCCGGTCACGACCAAATTTTGCTGGCAGTGCAATAATGTGAAAGGTCATCTGTAATACACTTTTTTTTTTAATATTAAAAATTTTTATTGACGTGTAGTTGATTTACAATGTTAGTTTCAGGTGTACAGCAAAGTGATTCAGTTATACATGAACATACATACATATTTTTTCTTTACAGATTCTTTCCATTATATGTTATTATAAGATATTTAATACAGTTCCCTGTGCTATACAGTAGGTCCTTGTGGTTTATCTATTTTATATATAGTAATACATGTCTGTTAATCTCCAACTCCTAATTTATCCCTCCCTGCTCCTTTTCCCTTTGGTAAACATAGTTTGTTTTCTACATCTGTGAGTCTGTTTTTGGTTTGTAAACAGAATTTGTATCTTTTTTTTTTTTTTTTAGGATTCCACATATAAGTGATATCATATGATATTTCTCTTTCTCTGTCTGACTGAATTCACTCAGTATGATAATCTCCAGGTCTATCCATGTTGCTGCAGATGGCATTATGTCACTGGTTTTTATGGCTGAGTAGTATTTCGTTGTATAAATATACCACATCTTCTTTATCTAGTCACCTGCTGATGAACACTCAGGTTGCTTCCATGTCTTGGCTACTGTAAATAGTGCTGCTGTGAACACTGGGGTGCATGTATCTTTTCGAGATAGAGTTTTCTCCAGATATATGCCTAGGAGTGGAATTGTTGAATCTATTTTTAATTTTTAAAGGAACCTCCATATTGTTTTCCATAGTGGCTGCACCAAATTACATTCCCACCAACAGTATAGGAGGGTTCCCTTTTCTCCACACCCTCTCCAGCATTTATATACGACTTCTTAATTAATATTAAAGTTGTATATAGAGGTCTTGTGGGACTTTTTTGGTGCTGGGGCAGAGGGGCATCCTGGGGCTCTGGCCTCTCCGGGTCCCTTCTTAGTCCTGAACCTCCTCTGTGGGCTGGGACCCTCCCTTCCCACACCCTGCTGCCGGGGTCTCTCCCGGAATGCTTCTGTCCCCTCAGGCTGCCACTCCACGCACCCCTGAGGCAGGGCCCCCAGCGGCCAACCTCTAGCTCTACCCCTGGGGGACCTCTCCCAGGGCTGTCCTGTCCCCACACCTCAGGTGAAGGCTCTTAGCACCTCTGGAGGTGAGATCCAGCTCCACACCCATTGGTGACGCTCAGGGTGGGACTTCCAGAACAAACAGGCCACCAAGAGACGTGGGAAGACTGCATCTCATCTGGCACCCAAATCAGGCTCTGATGAAGGAGGCTTCCTATGAGCTTTAGTCATAACTGAAGAGGAATTCAGTTCCTCCAAGTGCTACAGGAAAGCGAACAGCAGAGCACTGAGGAAATGCAGGGTTTTCTTCTCCTGGCGTCTTTTCTCAGTTCCACCTCCGTCAGCACAGGAGCTGTGGGTGCCCTCAGTCCCTGCCCGGGGCACGCAGTCAGCCCTCACCACTGTTAGTTACTACAAAACGTGGGGCTTCCCTACAGTAGAAAATGGTGCAGAGAGAGAAAACAACACATTCTGAATCTTCCGCCTCTCATTCTAAGGCCCAGAAGTCCCATAATAACCAAAGAAGTTACAAAGCTTTTATTCAGAGGAGCAAGAAGAGATTATCTGTTTCAAAGACAAACACAGTCAATTTTTACATATCCTTGAAATTATACACGTGTGTCACTGACACAGACCCCCTACGTTGTCTGCTGTGTTCCTCAGCGATTACTTATTCTGTTCAGTAATAAGTGTGGAAACCAAAGGATTCGGTTCATTGGGTTAAAAGTAATGAAATCATCTCAGATCCTCTCTGAAAACCTGAAGCAGACTCATTTTAGATAAAAAAAGGAATTATTTTCATTAATGTACTCATCCAGCACATATGAAAATATTGTCTCTTTGTATAATTTCAACTTCCTCTGGCCCACCTGCCTTTCGCCCGACTGCCCTTGGCTACTGTCACCAGCCACATCCAAATGTCCCCCGAGCCTCCCCCATCACCATAAGTGCCACAACCAGAGGGCGAGGCCCCCTGCACTGTGCCTGTCACAGAACGGGCAAGGGCTGTCAGAAATGTGATGGGGTCAGAGGGCAGGACATCAGCTCTGCCTCTGTTCTGTGGCTGCACGTAAAAATGACACGACTCCTCATCTCAAGATAAAAGTGCAGGGAAAGACCAACTCTCGTCCTGGCTCCTCAGGCGACCTTCTCTGAACCCTGGCATGTCTGACCTGCCTGTGTCCGCCCCCAGCTACGTGAGGCCAGGTGTGTCTGTGGACCGTGGCTCCCTTCTGGAAAGTGCCCTCCCACCCACTCCCTCCGCCTGCCCCTTCTTTGAGGAAGAATTAGCCATTATAGGCAAAGCAGCTCCTACTAATCGGCTGTCAGTGGCAAACTGCACTCGGAGTGGCCTCTGGAAGTCCCAAGGTTCTATAAATAGCCTGATTCTCCAGTTCTGGAGAAGAACCTGAAACATCCTACCTGACTCCTCTCACTCTGGACAATTAATGAGGGTGGTAATTCTGGAATATTCCTTCCCTCTACAGCAATGCCCATCCCCATGGAGGGTTGGGACCCACACGTGCTGGCTGGTTTATGGACGTCCAGGCCAGCTGGGACTAGCGTGGGCATACCCTCAGATCCTGCTAAGAGCCCAGAACCTGAGTCTGGTCACAAGGAGACACGGGACAGCCCCAGGTAGGAGGGTCCTTTTAAACCATCAAGGAGGAGACAGGACACCTAACAGCGATGCCTGTCCCTGGATGGGGTCCTGCACCAAAAGGGAAGACAGACCACTGGGACAGCGGCACTCACCACATCACAAGCGTATTGATGAGGTCTACGCAGAGAGGAGAGTAGACCCCAGAGTCTCAGGGAAATGGAACTGGATCCACTGGATTCAATTAGCCCTGAAGATTACCCCACTAGACTTCTGGGAATGTGACCTGGTAAATGTCCTTAATGTTTAGGCCACCACATGCAATCAGGAACATTTGAATTGCCTCAAAAGGTGAGAGACTGGCCGTTTCGGGAACAGAAGCTACCATAATCATCTCCTCCACTTCCACCCTATCACTGCTTCCTCCACCTCCATCTCCATCCCCACCTCCACCTCCATCCCCACCTCCACCATCACCACCACCCCACCTCTACCGCCAGGACAACCACCACCTCCACCACCTTCACCTCTACCAGTTACCACCACTCCCTCCACCAGTACCACCACATCTGCTTTGGCTGTACAAAAAAAAAAAAAAAAAAAAAGATTTCCTCTCATTTCTTAGTGCTCAGGCAAGTTCCCCGTAAGAGAAATCAGTACATAGAGTTGGTTATTTGCCCGACTGTATGTCAAGGGAGTTACATGACCTTACGTGACCTCTTGCTTCTCAGTCCCGACTACTTTGACATTTCACGGTCTCTCAGTGTTTCCCCACTCAGCTCCCACAGTTAATGAAGCAGTAAGTCCACCAACAATCAACAAACTCACCTTCAATGAGCATCAAACCTGCCACGCTTAGCACTGGGGGACTACAGAAGACATGCTCCCTGCCTTGGAGGAGCTGAAGCACATGATATGGTCAGGGAAGGAACACGCACCCAGAGCTGAGGGTGCGGGGAGGAGACCTGCTGGTGGCCGGGTACCAGCACCAACAGTGACACAGGGAGAGATGGCAAGTCACTAGAGCTCAGGGCGGGAAGAGCAGCTGTGTGCCCAGAGCACAGGGGGCCATGGGGTCTCCGGGGGGATGAGGGGGTGCTGGTGATGGGAGCGGCTGGCCCCCCACCCCCACGCCGGGAAGCAGGACACACTGGTCCTCAGTGTCCCTCCACGTGTCCTCTCTTTCAGTGCCTGGCTCCTCGCTCCCCAGTCAGGTGCCCATGTCATGTCAAGGAGAAAGCAAACTTGATATATGTTCAAAGTCACAGGGATCCTTGGTCTTAAAACAGGCCTCTGGGGTCCCTGCGTCCCGCAGATCTCATAGCAGGAGTTCTTGGGTTGAGGAAGGAGGAGAAAACTTCTACCACCGGTGGCTCCACAGAGTCACATGCATCTTCTAGAAGCTACACAGACACCTCTCTACCAGGAGGAGAAAGCTTCTTTTCAAATGTGAAAAACTGCTGATCGTTAAAAAACCCTAGAACTATTATTCAGGTGGCACTGAAATGTGACTTCTTCACCCCAAAAATGTAATACTCCAAATAATATCTTATTAACACATATTTTCCCACTCAGGACAAAAACTCCTCTGAGGGCTCTGAAACATGTAACATTTTACCAAATGACGACTGAATACTTCTTTACCCGAGACTGATGGAACAGAGACGTGAATTATTAATTGGTTCACTGTTTCTATTTATTGTGTACAGAAATTTTTGTGGTATTTCTCTGTAGGCCGTAGGAAAATCAGAAATCTTCGTTTCTAACCACAAAGCAGGAAATAAATTACTTAAGTTCCTGTACAGGACAGCTTCTCCAAACTGAATGAATCCTACCCAACTGGCTTCATCATCCAACTTTACTTTATTTTATTTTTAAAAATTTTTATTGAAGTGTAGTTGATTTATGATATTAGTTTCAGGTGTACAGCCAAGTGATTCAGTTATATATAGACATACATGTATATATTTTCTTTTCAGATTCTTTTCTGTTACATGTTATTATAAGAAATTTAATATAGTTCCCTGTGCTTTACAGTCGGTATCTATTTTATGTACAATAATGTGTATCTGCTAATCCCCAGTCCCTAATTTATCCCTCTCCATCCTTTCCCATCCTCCAGTTTTTAGGGAGGAGGTATAATCAAGAGAAGTTGTGAAATTTCAAGCATTTGTTGAATTTAAAATATTTGGACTGTACGCTTGGGATCTGGGAGGGAGGAAGGAACAGAAGTGAGAATGGGACCCGATGGCTCTGAACAGGCAGTGACACCACAGTGAGATGGCAGAACTAAGAAATGAAACACCATTAACTCAATCTAAAGACAAATAGTTACTTTTCTTCTCCACATTGATGATCAATATGTCACTCCATTACTCCAAGGGAAAACAAGAACTTGTTCCATGCTTTCTATAGCATTTAGACTCATTAACATGTTAAAGAAGGCTCAGAATTTCTAGGCAGAACGCATCTTCGTAACAGGCTTGTCCACCGCAGGCTGTGCCTAAGAACATCTTACCAAGTGTCTCTGGGACACGGTCTCAAGGACCCAGGGAGGTTGGATAGATTCCAGTCCCCTCCACAAACTGGGGTGTCAATCAATCATGCTGTGGGGATCACAGAATCCTCTAGAAAGCCCATCCCACTTAATCCCTGCAGAGAAGGCTGAGACAATCACCTCTCCACAGGGGTGAAGCAGCATAAATCTGACTCCTGGGACCAAAGCCAACAGACTCAGCTGGAGCCTGGGGCTTCTCAGTGAGAAACCGGGACCTTGGACGGAGAGCTAGTGGCCCTCCTGCTTCCCTCCCTAAATTCTTCCAAAGGCAATAAAAACTGCATTTGTTTTCCTCAGGCAAAGATAAAGGCAAAATGTAAAAGTAAAAATATAAATGTTATTCTATTGGTCATGCAAATTGGATAGATGTGCACGTGACAGGAGATATGAACTAAGTCTAAATCCTTCTAGTTTAAGGTGTTCTGTGTACTCTGGCAGTCAAAAGAAGACTTACATTTGATAACAATGTTTCCAATTAAAAAAACAGTACAATATGACCAATATTTCAGTCTTTTTGAATTGGAAGAACACTTATGAAGAGACACCTACGATGGCAAAGCTATTTCCTAAAGAGAATGAGGACCATGCGGTCCCGTACAACGGAAGCCATGACAGGCCCTTCCCCAAGCATCTTCCTTTTAGACTCTGCGGCAAAGGTTTTAAAATTTGGGTCTCATGATTTTGTTACAAGGTCAAGTGCATTAAAGAATCAAATCGGGACACCTTTTACCTCCCATGAAATCCTTTCCTAAACCACATTTTAACAAAGTATAGCATTCTCTTCTTTTAAAAAAGAAGATCACATTTTAAAAGTGGAGGGGGAAAAAGTCCTTTTTTAGCCCCGTGCCAAAGATGCTCTATGTCCCTATATATTCTGGATATTATACTATTTATTGACCATCGCTTATGGTAGGAAATGGAAGTAGCCAAGCTGCTAGAGTCTTCTTCTTTCTATTGTCTTATTGTTCAGAAAATCACTTTATTGCTTTTCTAAAAGTGGGACGTGTTCATTGTAAAATCTTATGACAACCTAAAAATGTTCTAAGAACAAAGTGCTGAACCACTGCCCCATCAACCGTGACCACAAAACGCTGAGACAGAACATGAATTCAAACTGCAAAAGACAGAGACTAACTGCAGGAATTACAGTTCGTTAATACAGTCCCATTACTGACAGATCGATGGAATATCAGTACAGCAAAGTCCACGCCTCTCAATGCACCCTTCAGAAAGTGGAATATCCAAACCACAACAACATAGTCCATGAAGCCCCGCTGACCATCACACCCGAACCCACTCCTCCCTGCAATCGACCTTCTGTAAACCCCACGTTTCCCTCTCTTTCAATCTCAGTGTCAAAATGTTGTCCCTCCAGAGAGGCTGAAACATTTCACTTTTGAGATAAAGTCCAAAGGGAAAGATCATCAAAAAGAAGTAAGTGAATTCTGCAGATGGTAACTGCACCTAACATTCAGCATCATATAAAATAACGTGATAAAATTTCAATTCTCATTTTTATATTTTAACAAAGAATTCAAGTTTGTTTCTCTATTTATTCAATGTTTCACTTTTGAAAAGCAACTTGCTTTATTTTAAACCACTCTTATAGCTTCTTTGGTCATTTTGTTAGGTCTGCTTAGTTAAGAATTTCCTGTCTTTTTACCCCTTTTATCCCCATTATTGCTTAAATGTCTTCTGAGAGGTCACATTTCACCTACATCTTGTATCATGAAATTGGTCAAGCACACTTTTAAGTAAAACAACTGGGTACAAAAAAACCACCATCATTAACTGAACTGGGATCGGTCTTAATAATATGAGAGTGCTTCTATTTTCTGGCACTACCAGAAAGTTGGGTGTTTGGGGTTCATCAAATATTTAGTCTGTGTTCACATGAACAAGTGGATTTGTGATTTTTCTAAGAAATTTACATTATCCACTAAATTTAATTCAATTTTTCTTTTAGAGTTCAGGAAATAGTTCTTTATCTTGGTCTCTGAATCAGAATCATTATGAACCAGTTAATATAAATGCACCTAAGGAGACCTGGTAAGAAAGTTACGTGGGTTGGTAAGCTGTTGGAGAAACCGGTTTTACTGAAACACACTCAACCTGAAATAAGCCTGTTGTGTTTTTATGAAACTAAAACAAGAAAAAGAAAAAAAAAAAGAAATCAAAGGAAAATTTTGAACCGTCCACTTACAGTGAGTTCACAGAAATCGATGCTATCCAAGCTTTTGCTTCTGTGGAGTCTCCCTTTAATTCGTCGTAAAGAAGGTTTTCCTTGGCTGACATTAGAAGTAGCACCATTAGGATTTTCAGAGGATGGCGTGACCCTGCAAGAAAGGGAAAAGTTTTCAGAAGACAGGTTGGTGGGTGAACATGTTTCTCAAGTACGAGGTAAGCGTGTACCTGAGGATGGCTTTGGAAATGTCATTCTCCTTTCTCAGCCAAAAAGCTAAAAACCACTGTGGAGCTGCGTCCTAGCAGAGAGCCTTGCCAAGTATTTCTTTGCAGCTTGCTAATTTAGAAACCCTTTGTGACAGAGGTCAAATACTCCAACATTAAGATTCACTAAAAAGTCAACTCTGTCACCGTCAGAAAAGCAATTAAGACTGGACTGAAGGAAACGAGAATGTGTGTGTATGAGAGTGTGTGTGTGTGTGTGTGTGTGTCTGTATATATATGCATGACCAGGACATTATGCTGAACACCAGAAACTGACACACTGTAACTGACTATATACTTCAATTAACAACAACAACAAAAAAGACTAGACTGAAGTTTCCTAGGAAACTCGGAGGCATGACTTCCCTCTGGGTAGTTACTTATCCAGTGCTCAGCCTGGTCCCTGACACATCCAGTGCAAGTCGGCTGTCATCGTGTACAACCCCAGAAACCGTTAATGATGCTTTTGTTAGGCGTAAAAAAAACCCTTTCCGAGTGTAAGCATGATAGTCAATACTTAATTCAGTATTACTATGGAACCTAGAAAATATGATAAAAAGAAATGGCAGATAAACTAAGCCATCAACAGGGGAGAAGGCATAGCTCAAGTGGCAGAGTGCATGCTTAGCATGCATGAGGTCCCGGGTTCAATCCCCTTTATCTCCTCTAAAAATAAACAAATAAATAAACCTAATTACCTTCCCCTCAAAATGATAAATAGAAATGATACAAAAAATTAAGCCATCGACAGAATGCACGCTGGGCTACGTGTTCACACATATCAAAACACACTCAAGACTGTCACGTGTTCTGTCATTTCTGTGGCCCTGCTGGGGGCGGCCTTAGAACACGGTGCCTTAGAACCTGGGAGGAAACTGCTCAGTGGATTATTGTCTTAGATAATAAATATTATAATAAAGATTATATAGCATGAGTCTGATTTGTAAATGAGGTTTATGGAAAAGTTTCCTTATTTTATGATCCGATCTCCTATTTATAATATAGTCCATGTTCATTTATTTATCAACCTTCATGACCTATTTGATTGTTGATATTTAAAATGCTGTTGTCTGAAAGGGATAAAATACACCTCTTGTTCCTTGAAAAGGACACAAAGGATGGACTACTAGCAATATAATTTTGATTTAATAAAAATAAGATAGAAATAAATATAAAATAGATTAGGTACAGCTGTAGTTTAAAACAAAAGTGCTACATCCATGTAGTTAGAATATCTGAGGAGGACACAAAGATACAAAAAATGGAAAGTAAAAGCTTCCCTTTTGTCCGCATCCTGAAACTCCATCCCTTCTCCTAAGGACGCTCACTGCTAACAGTTCTTTGAATAACCTCCCAGACAAATACTTGAGTTTATCGATGTACGTGTTAATCTCCTGAAATTTTTAAGTAAAGTGACCAAATTGCTTACATTGTCCTGGACCTTAAATTTTTCACTTAATCACCTATTTTGACACTCTTCCCATAACAACCCATATGGATCTACGTCATTCTTTTTTAATGGCTAAACAGTATTTCATGATGTAGCTGTACCACAATTTATTCAACCATTCCCCTACTGATGGAGAATGTTTAGTTTAGTTTTCAAATGTTTGCTATCAAACCGCAAAGCAATGAACATCTTTTGTGACAACATCCTTGGGTACAAACTCAGTATTTACTTAGGAAAAGTGACTAGAAGTTGCCAGGTACTGCCTTTCGAAAAGGCTTTATCAATTTACACTTCCATCAACAGCATATAACACTGCCCATTTAGGGGACCTTAAACACAAGGACAATTTGATCATTTTATTTTATTAGGTAAAACTCAGCTTCGCTGTGTCTTGCTGAATTGCTGATTTCTATAGGAAAGTCTACTACAGAGTTCCCCAGCGTGAATGCGGGTTTGTCAACTGATCTTTGCATATCATTTGTTTTTCCTTTACCTATTTCAGATCTGTTTTACTAGCTTTCTTAATGTTTGTGGCTCATATCCTCTTAGGGATTTAACTTTTTATCACATGAAAAGTCTCTGTCGGAGGGAGGGTATAGCTCAGTGGTAGAGCATGTGCTCAGCAAGCATGAGGTCCTAGTCTCTGTGTCAGTGAAACATTTTACCCGAAATGCTATTTTGTCTGATTAGTTCCCTATCTATTCTTTTTTGGGAAGGAGGTAATTAGGTAGGTTTGTCTGTTTGTTTGTTTGTTTACTGGGGATTGAACCCAGGGCCTCATGCATGCTAAGCATGCATGCTACCCCTGAGGTATACCCTCCTCCCATCTATATTTTTATATTAAACTTTTCCTGGCTTATATTTTCAACCTTCCCAAGTGTCTGCCTCTCTCCTTTAAGTTGTAACTTTAACACTTGGTAAACAGCATGTAGCCATATTCTCTTTCTTTTTCACCCAATTTGAGAATCAGTATCTTTTGAGAGGAACTTAATCCATCCAAAGTATTGCTTATTGATATGCTTAGATTTACTCCCACCATCTTATTTTATGGTTTGTGGGTTTTTTAAATTTACATGCTTTGTTCTTTTTTTTCTGCCTTTTCAGTATGACTGAGTTTTATTTGTCCCCACCGACCCCTAGACTTTTCCCCTTTCCGAATAGATTGAAAGTAATACATCCTATTAGGGCGACCTGAACTCTAAAGCTAACCATGTGTGCACACACATTTATGTACTTATATGTACACATATATACACACACGTAGATACACATATAAAAACATATATATTTAAACTCATATTCTTCTATTAACATGGAGGGTTCACTGTTACTCTTATCTCCTCTTACACAAGAAATGACATTCACACATCTTCATTTTTCTTCTTTCTCAGTACCACCACGTCCAAAAGTCCAAAAGTCCACTCCCTACTCTTGGAAACAGTTTTAAAACCTCCTAACTTTTCTTTCTTTTGACCCCTCTCTTTAATGGAGGGACTGGGGACTGAATGCAGGACCTCATGCATTTACCACTGAAGACCCTCCCTCTAATTTGATTTTCAATTTTGTCAGTTCAGCCATTCTTTAATTTCAATGAGCAAATTTTCCATTTCTAAAGTGTCTAGTGCTTGTTTTTTATTAATAGAATATTCTCTTGCATCTTTCTGAAAATCATGATAATCCAATGTTTTTTTTTTTTCTGAGATTAGTTGCTCTGTTTGTTGAATATGGTAATTCTCTTAATACTGGCTTTCCCCAGTTGTTCTGTGATTTGTCAATCTGTTTGTATTTGTTTTTCTGTTTGTATTTGACAGTGTCTGTTTCCCCACTGCAGGGTTCTCAGGGTTCACTTTGGCCATGCTGGCAGAGAGACAACATGGGGTGCAGGGAGGTTTGTGAGATAACTTCTCTTCTGGGTCAAGGGACCCAGTTGCTCTCTCAGGTCCAGCCCTATCTCTGGCCCCAGTGCCCACCTTACTGCCTTAATGAGAAAGCAATACTGTTGTCCACTACTTGTCACAAATCAGTGAGGATGAGGGGGTGCATCAAATCTAATTAAGTCTCCACGTGTCCTCTGCTCCTTCCATTCCCCGATGCTACTTCAAGATCCACCCTTAACTTGGCAGGGATCTTTTGCACATTTTCCGGACAATGCTTTCTGCAAGGCTCTTCTCTCAGTAGATCTGTCCTGATCTACCAACAGCATTTCAGAGATTCCTCAAAAATGCTGGTCCACCGAAGGCAGTCTTTATTGTTTACTCAGACTATTACTACTTTTGTGGTTGCTTTAAAAATGTTTATTCTTTGTTATTTTACTGAATTTCCAGTGAATCCACCTTTGAAGTCACCGCCCAGAGTAAACTGTTCATGATGTCACTTTCATTATCCTCAGTACAAGTAGCAGCACTTGAATGCGCTTGTTCTCCTCTCTGCAGGGTAAAAGCTTCCATGAAAAGAACAGAGACCTCTGTTCAAGAAAACAGGGCATGTGGGAAAGAAAAACAGAATTGTAAAACAATATACAAGTCTTTTTTTTTTTTAATTGAAGTACAGTCAGTTACAGTGTGTCAATTTCTGGTGTACAGCACAATGTCCCAGTCATGCACATACATACATATATTCGTTTTCATAGTCTTTTTTCACTAAAGGTTATTACAAGATATTGTATATAGCTCCCTGTACTGTGCAGAGGAAATGTGTTTTTTAATCTATTTTTATATATAAGTTAGTATCTGCAAATCTTGTTTATCCTAGTTCATCCCCTCCTCTTCCTCCCCATCCCCGACCCTAACCATAAGATTGTTTACTGTGTCTGTGAGTCTCTATCTGTTTCGTAGATGAGTCCATTACTCTCTTCTTTTTTCTTTTTTTAGATTCCACATGAGTGGTATCATATGATATTTTTCTGTCTCTTTCTGGCTTACTTCACTTAGAATGACGATCTCCTGGTCCATCAATGTTGCTGCAAATGGCATTATTTTGTTTTTTTATGGCTGAGTAGTATTCCAAAACAATATACAAGTCTTAAATTCTCTTAATTTCCTCTCTCTCACTTTATTTTGATAGCATTGGTTATGTGGTGTCATCATAGTATGAGAAATGAGTAGAAATGTAACAAACCTTTTAAAATTTTTATTTCTTTATTACTGTATTTTTTTTGCCAAGGGGGAGGGGTAATTAGGTTTGTTTGTTTGTTTGTTTGTTTGTTTTAATGGAGGCACTGGGAATTCAACCCAGGACCTCATGCACGCTAAGCATGTGCTCTACCACTGACCTTTACTCTCCACACCGTAACAAACTTTTTGACAAGGAAACTTTCCAAATTTTTTCTTTCATCTGACTTACAGAAGTATTACTATTTTCCCTTTTTCCCCACAAACCTAAAAGCTTAAAACCTAAAGTCTGCAATAAGAATTTATATCCACCAAATTTTACAAATGACGAACAGCCAAGAAATTTACCAGACTTAACTCAATGTAATACTAGATCCAGTAACAAAGTAAAACAGAAACAAAGATTCTAAAAATGACTGGAAGGATGGACTCTCCTCCTCTCTACTAGGATCATAATAAAAACTTTTACTAACCAGGAGAGCTGAGCCAGTCCATCCCAGGTGAAGATCAGGTGAGTACCCACCCTACCTGCAGACTCAGTGGCAGGATTGCGTCCAGTCCAAGAACTGAACCAGGCTCCTACAAAGGAACTTCAGTAACTTTAGAGCTCCAGCTAGGTCTTTGTGAAGCTAAGAGGTCAACTGTTAAAAAGCATATGGGTCAGTAATGACCCTACTCCCTTTGGTGAGGGATAAAGGAAAGGAATAAACAGGTCCAGATAATAATGCAGAAGGTTAACTCCGGTACAAGTAGAAGGGGTCTTGAGATACAGGGGAATTTAAGACGTCACTTCTTTAGACAACAAGTTTCTTCTGTCTAGCACAGGGAACTGTATTCAATATCTTGTAGTGACCTACCATAAAAAGTAATATATGCATTATGCTGTACACCAGAAATTGACACAACATTGTAAGCTGACTACACTTCAATAAAAAACTACAAAAATAAAATAAAAGCAAAAAAGGTAAAAAAAAAAAAAAGATGTCACTTCTGTTTTGTTTTAACACTTTTTGAGAATTAATACTCGTCCTGGGGTGGAAATATGTTTCTCTGCTGGACTGTCACAAGAAGACAGAAGCATGCCTACAACTCGGGTGGGAAGAGCTGCACCTGGGCACAGATAACTCACCAAGGACAGTTCCTCCTCAAGAAGCGTAAGGAGATCTTGTGATCCCAAGGTACACTGTCCCTCACCCTGATGGTGCGGATCTGCACCCAATAACTCAGACTTTGGAGTTTATTCATCAAACATTTAGGAGAATGGCCTCTCATGACAGGGAGATAAAGTCATCAGCTGAGGAAGAAGCACCCTGGATACTTGCCCTTGAACTCTGCAGAAATCAGTATTTAGCTTAGAAAGAAGTTTTTCTTTCCAGATTCTTCTTCTTACTATTTTTTAAATTTAATGGAGGTACTGGGGATTGAATCCAGGACCTCGTGCATGCTAAGCATGTGCTCTACCACTGAGCTATATCCTCCCCTGTCTTTCCTAATTCTTAATTCCATTCATCCTTAGGGAGCAATTGGGGAGAAAACAACTGCCTCCCTCCACTCCCTTCATAACTTCTCTAATGGGGTTGTGTTTTTATTTGCGGCCTCGGCTGAGGCACTTGAAAGGCAGAAACCCGGGGTCCCCCCTCTCGTTTTGTTATCACTCAGGAGCTTGGGCTCACAGCCATTTCTCGAGCACGGGTCACTTAGGACAAGCCACTCCCAAGCTCATCTGCCTCACCCGTTTCCAATTTCTGGTGGAAAAGAACTCAAGTCATCACAACTGGGCAAAAATAACCCAGATGGTAAAAACAGAGTGGACATCCAAGAGCAAAACTATCAACAAAAGCAATACCTAATAATCCTTCTACAATACATCAGTTCTAAAGTATCAGTGATCAGCAGCTACAACCAAGTCAAGAGAACACCAAGAAGTGCTGGCAAAGCACTGTTCCCCCAAACGAGGAGAATCCTAGAGAAAGGTGTGAGAATATGAGCCTTGGGATACTGCTAAGTAGGGCAGCGCTGCTGACTTTAGGAGGGTGCTGAATCCTTCTGAAGGATTCTTCAGGAAAAGCTAGTAAAATGCTAATTTCTGTTGACGAGTACCAGACTTTGAAACCTCAACAGCTCAGTAGAAAGGTTTATATTAAATGACCCTTAGTTGTACTTCCAAATAATAATGTGTGTAACTGCCTATAATTTGCACAGTAAAGAAACTAAGATGGGACTTGGGTATCAGTCCCATCCCCTCAGGGGGACCTCTGTGACCAGTGAGTGGGCCATGGGCCACCCCTTGGAGAAACAATACTCTATCAGACACTGTCCATTTTCCATCATTCTCTCTTTCCAGACTGTCATGTCCTTGTTCAGGTGTGTTTTTAACCCCAAGAACTGGCATGAAACTTGATGTGTGAGTTGGGGCCAGTCAAGGACCTCATTTATAAAACTGGGGTGATATGGCCCCCACCTCATGGGGGTGCAGTTGGTTAAATGAGAGGGTGTTGAGTTCAATGAATGGCAGGTCTTATTTTCGGAGTCTGATTCTCAGATGACTATTCGGAGGAACGCATGGCTACTGCATGGCCTTCTATAATTAGGGACTCTAATAACCAGGAGAAATAGGTGGACAAGCCTGGAGAAAATGAAATGACACTCTTTCCCCCACTAAGATCAGTGTAGACTCCCCTAAAAGCACTCAGTGCAAAAAATCAAGACTCTGATAACAATAAATAATTATGAAAACATTTTTTTCACATTTCACCTAGCACGGAGCTGGCCGTGGTACCTGTCCTGGGTTGAATGGGGCCTCTCCTGCCCACATGCCCTACTCTTGGTGAACATGACCCTATTTAGCAAAAGATGTAATGCAGTTGAGGCTCTCCAGATACAATCATCCTGGACTATCCAGGTGGGTTTGAAGTCTGATGACAAGTGTCCTAAGAGACGGAAGAGGACACAGAGAGATCATGTGACATTGTCAAGGGAGACTGCAGTGATGTGGCTACAAGAAGCTCCTGGACTCACAGGAACTGGAGGAGACAGGAAGGATTCTCCCCGGAGTCTTGGAGGGAGCACAGCCCTGCTGACACCTTAATTTCAGACTCCTGGCCTCCAGAACCGGGAGAGAATACATTTCTGCTGCTTTAAGACCCGTGGTTTTGGTGATCTGTCACAGCAGTGCTAAGAAACTCAGCACCCTACTGCTTCTCTCCATCACGGGCCATGATCAGAGGTTCCCAGAGGTGCCTGCAGGCTCAATGATGCAGGCCTGGTTGTCTGGCCGCTTTAGGTTCCATGTAAAAGTGTCTGCAAGCAGGACACTCCTTCTTAAAGGATTTGCAGAGCCAATCAGAAAGACAGAACGATACAGCAAAAAAGACCGCGGACCAACTTGAATGGCCAAACTAGACAGAAGTGAGGGGCCAAAGTGCTGGCCCATTCAATGCACACCTCTACTAAGAAGGGCACTGGCTTTGCGGGCATGCAGTCTTCTCACACAGCCTGGAGCCAGGAAAAGAGAGACACGGGGAGCATGCACATGTCCATAAGCATCTTCACACAAATCTTGGTATATGCCATGACCAGCGATCACAGCATGTCCTCACATCCTGTCCATGGACACAAGGTGGTGCATCCCACCACCTGACATGCCCTGCTGACGTCTGCTGTCAGTTCCCACCCACCATGCTGGAGTCAGACCCCACAGCCTCATCCTCTAGCCATATAACAGGGCGTCCATCTCTAATTCTCCATATGCAGTGGCTAGGACACTGGCAAAATGAAATGCTATCTAGAAAATACATTCCAGAGGCTGTAAGAGATGGATTAATCAGGCAGCCCAACAGTGTCCAACTTGAAGAAAAATAGTGTGTGGGGGGCGAGGGTAGAGCTCAGTCATAGAGTGCATGCTTAGCATGCACCAAATCCTGGGTTCAATCCCCAGTACCTCTATTAAATAAATAAATCTAATTACCAATCCCCTCCAAAAAAAAAAAAAAAAAAAAAGGACTGTGCATCTATGTTTAAAGGACCACCCCTCCAGAGTTCTGCAGTGTGTTCCTCACTCTGCCCTGGAGAAACTCGATGAATGTTTGCAAATCCACTTAACACTGAGTGGAAACTCTGAAGTGCTCATTTAAGACTATGGAAAAGCTCAACCAAATCCCCCTGCTCTGTCCAGGCTGTCTCTTCATAAATGTTTGTTTGTTTGTTTTTCAATTGAAACAGAGTCAGTTTACAATGTTGTGTCAATTTCTGGTGTGCAGCATAATGTTTCAGTTATACATATACATACATATATTCCTTTTCATATTCTTTTTCATTATAGGCTACTACGAGATACAGAATATAGTTCCCTGGGCTATACAGAAGACATTTATTTTTTATCTCATAAAATAGTTTCTGATGCTGGTCCCAGTTCACTGCCTGCCTCGACTGTGAATGTTTAGAGTACAAATGTCACCTGGTTACTCCCTTGTGTTCTCTCTGCACCCGCTCTATACTGGGCAATGTCATTTCAGAAGTGGCACTCCAATGATGAAAAACAAATAAGCCTAGTCTCTTGAACTTGTGACCAATTGCCACTAATATTCACGCCAAACAGCTCGTCAAACATTATTTTCATATCTTGGTTTTTAAGTGTAACAGCAAGAAAATTCCTTAACTTTCTTTTCCAGTTAAGCATCATTAAGAATTCATTTGTTCAACACATCTTTTGAGAACATATTCTGTAACAGATACTACTTGCAGGAGATCTAGTAATAAACAAGGTAGACAAAAGCCCTGGCCCAATGTAGCTTACATTCTAGGGAGGGGGGAGAAGTAATATATACGAAGATTTAAAAAAATATGCAGTGTGTTAGATATTGATAAGCACTCAGGAGAAAAGCAGGGTGGGAGGAAGACTGCTGGTACTGATCTTTTTTTCTCCTGTCCACCATCTATCTGTAACCATAGTTTGTTTTCTACATCCGTGAGTCTGTTTCTAGCTCATAAATAAAATTTGTATCTTTTAAAAGATTCCCCACATAAGTGATATCATATGATATTTGTCTTTCTCTGTCTGACTTACTTCACTTAATATGATAATCTCTAGGTCCATCCATGTTGCTGCAAATAGCATTATTTCATTCTTTTTATGGCTGAGTAATAATCCACATCTTCTCTATCCATTCATCTATGGACATTCAGGTTTCCATGTCTTGGCTATTGTAAATAGTGCTTCTGTGAACATTGGGGTGCATATATCTCCTTGAACTATAATTTTCTCCAGATATATGCCTAGGAGTGGGATTGCTGGATCCTATGGTAACTCTAGTTTTAGTTTTTTAAGGAAGCTCCATACTGTCCTCCACAGTGGCTGCACCAATTTACATTCCCACTAACAGTGTAGGAAGGTTCCCTTTTCTCCACACCCTCTCCAACATTTATTATTCGTAGACTTTTTTTAACAATGGCCATTCTGACTAGTGTGAGGTGATACCTCATTGTAGTTTTGATTTGCATTTCTCCAATAATTAGTGATACTGAACATCTTTTCATGTGCCTGTTGGCCAAATGGATGTCTTCTTTGGAGAAATGAATAGTGACATATTCTTGATGTATTTGCTAAAATCTTCTTCCATTGACATTTCTTAATTCAATTGGTGCCAACTTTTACCAGCCTAGTCTTCCATGCATTGCCACTTGCTGTTCGTCAAATTAAAATAACTTTTGACCTACTGTATAGCATAGGGAACTATATTCAATATCTTGTAGAAACCTATAATAGAAAAGAATCCGAAGAAAGAATATAGATAGATAAATGGATAACTGAATCACTTTGCTATATACCTGAAACTAACACAATATTGTAAATCAACTATACTTCAATTTTTAAAATTAAAAAAATTAAAATCCCTTTTGCAGAATGAATTTCTCTTTTTGTAAACAAATGAGGGGTGTGGAGGGAAGATGACACTAATATTTATTCAGCGCCTACATTCAGCCAGGCATAATGGCAGGCACTTTTTATTTACTATTGCAGTTGATCTCTGACCCTATGAAGTAGACAAGCACGATTCTCACTATACAGAGGAAGAAACGGATACTCCAGTAACTTGTTTAAGGTCACATTGTAAGTGGCACAGCTGCAACTGGAACTCTGCAGCCCATATTTTTTGGTCTTACCCTCAAAATTCTCCACTATTGGGATTTTTGAAAAACTCTTTTTTTTCGTGGCTGCTCAATCTGTATATTCCTCGGATCATTTATTTCATTTTGTCTCATACAGCAACAATGACTTTTCTCCAACGCCTAAAAGCACCTCACTTCCTTGCTCTCTAACCTTAAAATTAAATTGGACTTTGTTCAACTGAATTGCATAAACCTCTATGAACTATATTAACCACAAATGTTTTAATTAAAATGACCGCTGAATACTAAGATCACTGGCATCTTTTGTCTATAGTCGCCATCCCTGTACTTGACCGTTTCTTCTGTCATACAATCTTACTCCCAAGTCCCAAGTCGATGGAATGCCTTGGGAGCCACCGGAGTTGCATATGACACATTTCAATGCTAATAAAATGCAATACAATCCGACAGATAATCCAGTGTGTAAAGCAGATCTGGGTAACTCCCAGACGTCTTCCTTTAAGGGCGTTCTTTTCCCGTTACCCCAGTAACAGTTTCCAGGTCGCGGCACCCGGACCGCCTGCAGATAAAACACAGTCCCTGATCCCGCAACCATAATCCCGCAACTTCTGCCCCTTGTAGCTGCAGCGGCGCGTCCTTGACCACGGACCCAAGGCACCGAGATGCTGAGAAATCCCAAGAGGCGCAGACAGTGACAATGGACTGGCCGCTGTCTGCGAGCCGGTCTGGCTGGGGGTTCCGGGCCCGAACCGGCCGGGATGGAGGCCGGCGCCCGGGGCCGGTCCGCCGGGGTCACGGCCCTGCGCTCCAGCCGCAGCCGCCGAAGGTCGTGCGCGGCCCCCGGGCTCCCCACAAAGCCCCCCGCGCCCCCCGCGCCGCCCGGCCCGCGCCCCCCGAGCCCTCACCACAGCTTCCTCTTGAGCGGCAGGAGGCTGCCGCGGTTGGAGGGGGTGACGCCGATGGCCATCTGCAGCACCGTCAGGTATTTCTGGTACTTCATCTTGTCTCCGCTCCTCTCGCGGGCCGGGCCCCGCCGCCGCCGCCGGCGCCGCAGGCACAGCCCCTCCAGGCGCCGCATAGATCAGTCCTGGGCCATCCGCCCCGCGGCCGTGCTCGCCCGGCTCCCGCTCCCGCCGCTCCCGCCGTCCCCGCCGCCGCTGCCGTGCGTGCCCGCCGCTCCCGCCGCCGTCGTGCGTGGCCGGGCCCCGCTCCCGCCGCTGTCGCTCCCGCTCCTCCACCCCCCGCGCCGGGCGCACCGCCTCCCGGGCGGCGGGGCTGGGCGGGGAGGTCCGGCCACCCCCGCGGCCTCGGTGTCTTCAGCGCAGGGCGGGAGCTCCCCTCCTCCAGTTGTCTCTCAAGGATCCCAGCGACGGGCTTCCAGAGATGAAAAAAATATTATTTTTTATTTGTAATCACCACTGAGTAGCGAGTGTGTAGCCATCATGTTTGTGCTCCAGCTTGGAGTGCTGGGACACTGTGTGCAGACTGCATGCGCAGACCTGCACCTTGTGTGTATACAGTGCATGTGTGTACACAATGCAGGTGTGTCTATGCAGTCGGCACCTGCAGGCAGGTTCAGGTTCTGGCTGTGAAAATGACCCTGAACAGGGCAAAACTGTCTTAATCATCTACGGGGGAAATCAAGATTGTTCCATGACCTTTAAAAATGCTGTCAAAACATTCCAAATTCTCTTCACTGATGCTTTTAAATGTGTAGGGAAATGAAAAAAAAATATTGAGTAAAAAAGCTCATCATTTGTTATACTGGAATTTAAAACATTTCAGGGGATGGGGCTAGCTCAGTGGTAGAGTGCCTGCCTAGCATGCACAAGGTCATGGGTTCAATCCCCAGTCCCTCCACTTAAGAAATAAGTAAATAAATAAACCTAATTACCTCCTCCTCTAAGAATTTTACAAATATCCAGAGCTAACTCGTTTTGTTTCTTTGCAAGAAAATCTTATCAAGAGTCACGTGAACAGTGTTTGTGTCTTTTCCTGGAAGAACTGCTGTGTACTGACAGAGCATCCTTTCTGTGTCTTGGCAAAGCGTCACGTTTGGATCACATTCCACATTTTATCCCCTGGCCCTTCACCGTCGTGGAGTGTACCAGAAGTCCTTGAATGTGCCATCCTCTGGGACATACTCACCCTCTTTCCCTGCTCAATGTCTCATTCGGAATGGTCCTCTGTTGCGTGTCTAGAGTCTCCGGAAGGTTGGCCATGCCAACATTCATTTGGGTGCCTTTTTCTTTTTCTATAACTCCAGTTACATCCCATTCATGTTTCAGGTCACTTCCATCTTTACCATTTTTCGTTTCTTTGCTGCACTTCCATCTCTGTTGACCAGTTCCCTCTTTCAGTTACTAGTTGTTTTTAACGGGGCTGTGTGGGTTTACCACAGGGAGAAAAGGAGGTGACACCACCACACACTTTGCTGTCAGTGGTGAAGCTAAGAATGCTCAGAGACCAAATGCAGACAGACTTTGAAAGAACGACTGAAATTGGTCACTGATCACGAGGTTCGCCTTCTGTAGGCAGCGCTTTGTGGACCAGAGAGCCAGGGACGAGTTTATGCTAGGTGAATTTGCTCAGTTAATACGCGTGGAAACTGAAATTTGAACCTATTGTTGAGCAGCAGGTCTTACTTCATTAAGCCACGTAACTAACATCAGGCCTATCTGAGCCTGCAAAGCAAGGACAGCCTGTAAACGTGTACACATTGTATGTAAATGTGAAGAGTACCGCTGTCAAGTGCCTTTGCATCCACCAGGCAGAATTACCAAATGTCAACCATTCCCTCTACAGTGCGCCCCTCCTGTATCTCTACTCAAACATTTCATTTTCAAATTGATTAGCACATGAGAAAATTCGAACAAAACAATCTCCTTCTGGTTTAGGCTCTCAACATGATTTCAGAGTCACTTCTGTAGAAAAGCAGGTCTAAATCTATTTTCACTTTTATTTTCCCAGAAGTTTTAGCTCTCACACAAAATGAGGAATTGTCAGATCTTTCACACTGTAAATGTATAGTCATACCTGGGAGAGGGCCTTTCAAAGGACTGGGAGCAGTACTTTTAAAATACATCAGGGCCTATACTTACCTATTCACCATTTCTTAGATGTGCTTGAACTTTTGCACCACCTTGCTATGTTATTGTAAGATATCTGATGAAAATGCTGTGTTACACTCAAAGATTTAGATAACTGGAGGCTGAGGGGACCTATTCAGGATAATGGGAGATAAAAATAAATCTGGCAGAAGCACTTCCACAACAGCAGGAAAATCTGTTTCTCCATAAAAGGGAGAATATTGGCTTAAATTGTCAAATCAACCTTTTCTGAACTCCAGAAAGTAACCAAAGGCTTGCATCAATCCAAAGATTGTTTTTTCAAGAAAAACGGCTGCATCCTGGTAAGAACAGGGAGCCTTATGGCATTTTAACTTGCCCAGTTCCCACCCTCTTCTGCCCAGGTCTGCAGTAAACTTGAAAACTAATAGTCTCACAACTACAGTAGCTTTGAAACTAGCAGCCACTGGAGGGTAAGAATGTGTTTAAAGACCCCCAAAACCCCATCCCCAGAGAATTGTCATTATTTGACCTGGTGATGGTTCCACTCACAGGGCTTGTGTTTATTTCGCCTGCCTCAGAAGTAACTCTATGCAAACAGCCCTATATCTAGGGCATTTGTCAATAACAGTCAGATAACAGCTGCCTGAAGTGGTGAAACCAGTTGTGGTTAACAAGAGGTTCACCGAAGAAAAGAAAAAAAAAAAGCAATTTGGAGAATAAAAACCCATAGGGTACGTTGAAAAGCTCCGATGTGTTCCTGGGAATCCAGAATGCCATGTACACATGCAGGACTGTGCGCGTGCTCAGAAAATGCCTGAGAAGGCCCTAATCACTCAATTCTGGTTGAGCTTGAGGTTCAGTGCAAGCAGAAGGTGAAGGCTAAGGAAGAGTTGTAAATTACCTACCAGAATGTTGAAGTGTTGAAGGCATGCCCCAACACACACACACACACACACACACACACACACACACACACACACACAGCCTCTTAGCAAAGACTAGGAGATTTACTGGTTCAAAACATTAAAGTTTTGCCCAATAATTAGTTGACCACTTAACTACCCAAGCAGAGACTTAGTGGCCACACATAACAAAGAATACAGACTTTTACAGAGTTAGTCCAGAAAAGTCACTAAACAAACAACAAGTTTTGGAGTAGGGAGAGGGATGTGATTTCTAGAATCACCATGTTTTACTATTCAAAATGTCCACATTCGAACAACAAAAATTACAGGATATGCAAAGCAACAGAAAAATCAGCCCTTACACAGAAAAAAAAAACCTGTTAATAGAAACTGTTCTTGAGAAAGCCCAGGCATTGGATTTACTGGACAAAGACTTTAAATCAGCTATTATAAATATGTTTTCTAAAGGAAACCATGTGCTAAGAATTAAATGAAAATATGACAACAATGTCTCACCAAATAGGTAATATCAATAAACAGAAATTAAAAAAAAACAAACTCTGGAGTTGAAAAATACAATAACTGAAATTAAAAATTCACTAGAGGGGCTCATCAACATATTTGAATTGGCAGAAGTAAGAGTCAGTGAACTTGAATATAAATCAATGGCGATTATACAGTCTGAGGAACAGAAAGGAAAAAGAATGAAGAAAAATGAAGAGACTCAGAGACCTATGGAAAATCATTAAGCATACTAATATATGCATAAAGTCCCAAAGGAAAGGACAGAAAAGACCCAAGAATATTTGAAAAAATAATGACCAAAGTCTTTCCAAATTTTATGAAAAATATTAATCAGCACATCCAAGGAGTTCAAAGAACTCTAAGTAGCATATACTCAAAGCAGTCCACACCTAGACCAAGTGTCAAACTGTTGAAAGCCAAAGACAATGAGAGAATCTTAAAGCTGCAAGAGAAAAGCAACTTATCACATATAAGGGATCCTCAATAGATTAACATCTGACTTCTCACCAGAAGTCATGGGTGTCAGAAGGCAGAAAGAAGGCATTTAAGGGGCTGAGAGAAAAAGACTATTAACCAAGAATTCCACATTCAGCAACAATATCCTTCAAAAATGAAGGAGAAATTAAGGCATTCCCAGATAAATTAAAAGTAAGAAATCTTCACTAGCATACATGCACTATTAAGAAGTAGCAAGAAAGTCCTCCAGGCTGAAATGAAAGGATACTAAACAGTAACTTAAATCCACAAAAAGAAATATAGACCATTGGTAAAAACAACTGTCTAACTGAATATGAAAGAACGTATAAAATATTTTCTAAATTTTAATTTTTGAGATCTTTTAATTAAAAATGTTTTTATTTGAAACTCTTACCTGATTTAAAAGACAACTGCATAAAGCAACAATTATAAATTGAGTTGATGGATAATGTGTGTGTATACATATATGTGTATATATATGTAATTTGTATGACAATAATAGCACAAAGGAGGAGGGAGAGAATGGATCTCTACTGGGGCCTAGTTTTGGTGTATTATTGAAATTAAATTAGTATTCATTCTAGATTATTTTAAGTTAAGTGGTTAATTGTAATCTCCAAAACAATCCTTAAGAAAATAACTTTTTAAAATATAGTAAAAAAAAAAAAGAGAAAATTTTAATACTGCACTAGAAAACATATAGCACAAAAGAAGGCAGTAATGGAGAAATAGAGGAATAAAAAGACATAAGATATTTAGAAAACAAAGAGCAAAATGGCAGCCATAAATCCTACCTTATCAGTAATTTCATTAAATGTAAATATGCTAAATATTCCAACCAAAAGACACTGGCTGACAGAATGGACATAAAAACATAATCCAACTATATGCTATCTACAAGAGACACACTTTAGAGACACAAAAGTGTTGAAAGTAAAAAGATGGAAAGTATTAAGAAAGCTGGTGGCTCACAGTGAAAGAGAATGTGACAATGAATATATGTATGTTCATGTATAACTGAAAAATTGTGCACTACACTGGAATTTGACACAACATTGTAAAATGACTATAACTC
The DNA here is from genome assembly GCF_036321535.1 of Camelus dromedarius. NCBI lineage: Eukaryota > Metazoa > Chordata > Mammalia > Artiodactyla > Camelidae > Camelus > Camelus dromedarius. The sequence continues at coordinate 5,298,706 of NC_087464.1, forward strand.
ATAAAAAAAAAGTTAAAAAAAAAAAAGAAAAAATCACTGCCTGCCCAGTCCAAGAAAGCTGTAATAAAGCTTCCTATCCACCTAGGCCAGGGGATGAAATAGAAACACCTGCAAATAATCAGAACACAGCAAAGGGTCCGAGCTTAAGCCACCTGAGTAGTTCAGGACCCAAAAGATATAAGTTAACATGAACATTAGTCCAGTACACTTAAATCCATAAGGTCCCAGTAAATGCAAATGAGAAACTGTCACCTAAAGCAAGTCACACGGGTTTCCCACAGAAAAATATCCTTACTGACAGCAGATCATACCCCAAATCACAAGCCATGTGAAAAAATGAATGACCAGGAAGAAGAGGCAAGAGGAACAACAAATAATCCTGGAGATAATAGGACAATTTTTAAGACTATAAAATAAGCATTTTAAATATTTGCAGAGACAGAGAAGCAAATAGAAATCACACTGTAAGAAAAAATCAGTATGAGAAAAGAAAAATAAATTCTAGAAATATAAGTCAATGAAAAACTCATGACACCCCAAACATGGAGACTATGCATTCTTTTCAAGTACACAAGAACTGTTTCTAAAAATAACTATGTATTGACACAAATGATGCTTCTAAAAATAACTATGTATTAAGACACAAATGAAAATGTGTTCTTTGACCAGACCAAAATGCAAATAAAACTAAAATAAACCATATGTATTTTTAAAAACAGTAATAAAAAAAAAAGAAAGAAAGCTGGAGGGGCTATGCTACTCTCAGACAAAACAGACTTGCAGAGCTACTTTGTTCCTAGACCCCAAAAAATTTCATGCTGACAAAAGGATCAATACATCAAGAAAACATAATAGAAACACATGTGCCCGTAACAGCTGAGTCCCTGAATGGCAAAAATGGACAGAAATGAAGGGAAAAAACAGGCAATTCAACAATAATAACCGGAGATTTCCACATCCCCTACTTTCCATGATGGATAGAACGAGGCAGATTATCGACAAGGAAGAAGTCTTGAGCAGCACTGAAGATGAACAAGACCCAGCACATCCATAGAACATTGTGCCCAATACAGCAGAATACATATTCTTTTCATGTACACATGGGACAGTCTTCAGGATAGATCACATATTAGGCCACAAAACAAGCCCTTGATAAATTTAAAAGTATTCAAATCATACAAAGTATGTTCTCCAAACACACTGGAATTAAATTAGAAACCAGTAACAAAAGGAAATTTGGGGAATTCACAAATATGTGGGAATTAAACAGAACACTCCTAAACCCAAATAACCAATGGAACAAAGATGAAATCATAAGAAAAATTAGTGAATATTATGAAAGAAAAAAAGGGTAACATCAAACTTGGGTGCCTCTAAGGTAGTGCTTTGAAGGAACTCTGTAGTTGTGAACACAGTATTTTAAAAGATGAACTAGCCTAACCTTCCACCTTAACAAATTAGAAAAGAAGAGTACACTAAACCCAAAGCAAGCAAAAGGGAGGAAATAATAAAGATTAGAGGACACAACATTGTAAAATGACTATAACTCAATAAAAAAAAGTTAAAAAAAATAAAGATTAGAGTTGAAAGAAATGTGATAGAGACAAGAAAAACAACAGAGAAAAATTAACAAAACCAAAAGCTGGTTCTTAGAAGACAGCAATAAAACTGACAAACTTTGGGCTAAATAAACACCAAGGGAGAAAAAGGAGAAGACTCAAATTACTAATATTTGGGATGAAAGAGAGGATATGACTACCAATCTTACAGAAATAGAAAGGAGTATAAGGAGATGCTATGAGTAATTGCATGCCAAGGAATTAAGTAACATAGGTGAAATGGAAAAATTCCTAGAAAGACCAAACTACTGAGACTGACTCAAGAAGAAACAGAAAATCTGAATAGAACTGTAACAAGTAAAGAGACTGAATTACCAACAAAAGCCCAGGTCCAGGGGAAAGGGTTGGTGTCTGTATTGTTCACTGTTCTACCTCTAGTCTCCAGAACAGCACCTGGTATACAGTAGGCACTCAACAAATATTTGTGGAACTTAAGTGAGGGTATGAATGCAAGACAAAAGACTCCATGTCTTTTCATAAAGTGTATCATTTTCCTAAAGGATGACACAAACTACCCACATAGTTTTGCACACAGTGTAGATAAATATTACATCTGGGAAGCTGACATCACTTTACAAAGTCAGAGAAATGAAACTCTGCTGTTCTCAGAGGCTGGCCAATGCTTCCAAGGAAATGGGGGGCGGGGTTGAGGAGGGAGCTGCTGCAATGACTCTATACAAGACCCAGGGGACACCTCCCAGGGGACACCTCCCAGCAGGCAAAGCACTGGGAATTACAGCACCAGGACCTGTTGTCTACCTTACTCCCAGACAAGATCCTTCAAGTTGTTTTGACAACCACCCCAGTAAGAAGCACATTTTAAATAATGGCCCAGGACACAAAGACACATATAGGCGCGTATGTACATACAAACACACACACACACACACACACACACACACACACACACACACACACACACAATTGAAGCAAAAGATGCATGAATACAATATTTTGCCTTACCACCTGGGCGGACCCTTTCTATTCTCTCTCTCTCATTTTTTTAAATGGTCTGTTTTGTTTTGCTTTTTAAATTTTATTTATTTTATTGAAGTATACTTGATTCACAGTGTTGTGTTGCTTTCTGGTGTACAGCATAGTGTTTCAGTTGTACAGATATATATATTCCTTTTCACATTCTTTTTCATCATAGGCTATTACAAGATATTGAATGTAGTTCCTTGTGCTATACAATAGGACCTTGTTGTTTATCTATTTTATATATAGTATTTAGCATCTGCAAATCCTGAACTCCCAGTTTATCCCTTCTCACCCCATCCCTTTCCTCCCTAGTACCATAGTTTGTTTTCTATGTCTGTGAGTCTGCCTCTGTTTTGTAAATAAGTTCATTTATGTCATTTTTTAAGGTTCCACATGTAAGTTATGTCATATGCTATTTTTCTTTCTCTCTCTGGCTTACTTCACTTAATATGAGGATCTTCAGGTCCATTCATGTTGCTGCAAATACCATTTTGTTCTTTTTTATGGCTGAGTAGTATTCCCTTGACTGTGACTTCTTTATCCAGTCCTCTGTTGATGGACATTTAGGTTGTTTCCAAGTCTTGGCTATTGTAAATAGTGCTGCTAGGAATGCTGGGGTGCATTTTCAAATTAGAGTTTCCTCCAGATACATGCCCAGGAGTGAGACTGTTGGGTCATATGGTAAGTCTATTTTCAGTTTTTAAAGGAATCTCCATACTGTTTTCCATAATGGCTGCACCAAACTACATTCCCCACCAACAGTGTAGGAGGGTTCCCTTTTCCCCACACCCTCTTCAGCATTTTACAACCCACACAACATATTTTCCTACCCTCTAATAGATTGTAACTGTGGCTTATATAGCACTGATCTACAAGGTGCCAGTGACCAATGCCACCACACTCCATGTCCTCCTTCATCTCAGTGACCACCAAAAGTCCCAGCCCTCCAGCCAGCCAGTAGCATCCAGGCTTACTGCCTTATTCATCTCAGGTTAAGGCAAGACGAAACGCCCTCTGCAAAACCCTGGGAACCAGTGCCACCCTTCCCCTGCTGCTGAAACATTCTCTACCGCTCTAATCCTTCCTTGGAGCTCAGCGATCCCCTGACCGAGCGCTCCCTCCCGCAGCCTCTACAGCAGGACGTGTTTTGTCTCTTGGAACCCCTCTGCCTCAAGGAAAGTCAGAGGCTGGGGTAAGTTTCCTCCTTGCTCGTACCGCCTCTTCTAAACCATCGTTGCTCTTTCTCATACCAAAATCAAAACAAGACAATCCTAAAAACTCGCTCCTCTGAAGTTTAGGGTCTTAGGCTATACAAACTTCTGCCCCTCCCCCAGAAGATCATATCCTGACTTCCTCTCCTTTTCTCCTTTCCAGCATAATTTTTAATGACTCCAACATCTGTGTAGATGGACCATCCAACACTCTGGCCCCTAATCCCTTGGCCTCACCTCTTCCAATGATACTTCCAGGTACTACAGGTCCTTTCTGGAAAGGAGCAGCCACTACTCAGCCCCTGTCCGTAGCCGTCAGGGGGAGATGCTAGACCAGTATTTCCACATTTCCAGTTCATTTCAACAGATATTTTCATGGGTTGTCTCCCAAATTTTAAGTATTAGCAACAGCATGGGCTTTCAGTATTAAGATGGTGAAATTAAAAACCTTCTTTCCCTTTTTTCTCTTGAAAATTACCTCAAAAGAACAAGCAAAAGAAAGGGAAATAAAAGATTCTGTCTTCATTGAAACATGGAAGTATCTAAAACCCCATTTCAGAAGTTGGAAAGCAGTGGAGGAATAGTTAGTGTCTTAGCAGAAGGGAGGGGACAAACCTAAGTAGCTACACAGGGCGGTACCATGAGAAGAAAGGTCATTCTCACTGCAGAACTGCAGAGATGCTGAGGGGTAAATTGGAGGCACCAGGTACCACGGAAGAGGGATGTAAGTTGAGGGAGACGAGAGGAACTGAAAATGGGGGGTTTATTTGAAAGGTGGGATAAGAAATGTCATCTCCTCTGATACCCTCTCCCTGCCATCAGTTAGGCAACTACCTTTCCGCTCTCCTGCAGAAATGGAGGAATATTCCCAGCAGAAAAACTAGAATGGCAGCAGTACAGTGTGGTGGTCGTCCAGACTGAAAAGGGGGGAAGTATGGGAAAGTCTGTGTGTTTGAGTGGTGAGCCACTAAGCTCTCTTCTCTCACCCAGCTCCATAACGTTGGCAACCTTGGGCGAGAGATGTCTATATACTCCCAAATGGAACATTAGTGTTACTGGTTAAATCCATACATTTTCTCATTGTGACTATTAAAAAATTATTTAGTCCTGACCTGTAGTATTATACAATGATTGCATTTCCTTTCTTTTACAACTTTCAGTTTTACCTGGAGTTAATAATTGCCTAGCTTTTACTTTATTTTTTTAGGGGGGAGAGGTAATTAGGTTTATTTATTTATTTATTTAATGGAGGTAGTGGGCATTGAACCCGGGACCTTGCACATGCTAAACAGGCACTCTACTACTGAGCTATACCCTCCCCCCTAGTTTTTCAACCTGTTTAATGTTCCTAGCATCCATGGCTAAGAATTCTTATATCTGCAACGGTAACATGAAAGGCTTTGCAATACAGTTTCCCATACACTCAGACTAGACAGAGAATCTATTTCATTTTCCTGATGAAATGAAAAAAAGCCTTACTTTATCCTGGACCCAGCCCTCTTGAGCCTTCCACCCTTCTGCTCCAGTGTGTGCTGATTTTCTAGCTAATGTCCCAGCTAATGTCCTGCATGTTCCCCTCATTCTTCCACACTGGGTCTCCTGGATGCTGGACCTCATATCTTCCTTCCTGGTTTACTTCCTTGTTTTGATGGATAATTTCTTTTAATAACTTCCTGAGAAAGAGTACATGAGATCTGGATATTTTGAGAACTTGCAGATCCGAAAAGTCATGATTTTACCACCACTTTGATTTATTATTTGACTGAGTGTAGAATCCTCAGTTTCAGCTAATCTGACTCAGAATATTAAGTCACTGCTGCATTGTCTTCAGTTTCCAATGTCCCTGTGTACTCTGTGTTCTGAGTACGTCATTTGCTTGCTTGATTTTCCCAGTCTTTGGAAGCTTGCAGATTTCCTGTTTATCCTGCTGGTCTAACATTTCACAGTGACACTCCTTGGAGTGGGGTCTGGTCAGTCACCATGGCCCTATCACTAGAATAGTGTGTGGTCCTCGGTTCCAGGGCATTTTCTGATACTATTTCTTTGATGTTTTCCTCTCCACTATTTTCTCTCTTGATTCTTTCCTGAAACTAACTCCTTATTAGCTGGATGTCAGATGTCCTGTTTCAATGCTCTAATTGTCTTATCTTTTATCTCTTAGCTGCTATTGTTTTTTCCCCTTTGTTCATGCTACTTTCTGGGAAGTTTCTTCAACTTTCAGACCTTTTACTGGATTTCAAATTTTTGCTATTGCATTTGTAACAGCCAAGAACTTTTTCTTGTTTTCATTGATTGATGGAATGTGTGTGGATGTACCTATGTGTATTTAATTTTATTTCATGCATGCAGTATTAAATATCTTTTATGATCTCTTTGGGATATTTATTACAATTTATTCTTCCAATTTTCTGTTAATCTGGTGTTTTTGTCTCTTTTGGGCATATGGAAGCTTGGCTCAAATATGTGATCATCTTTGTCATTCAAATTTAAGAGTGACTCCTGATGGGATCGAGTTAGTTTAAGTTGCCTTCCTTGAGGGCAGTCTTTAACATTTTAGAGCCTTCTCTTCCCACCACCAAAAGGCCATGTGGGATAGCAGGAAGTAAATAAATAATTCAACCAAGAAATGGCAGTATTTGAATATTATTTAGAAGTAGATGGATAATACTTTTAAAGACAGCTGAAAGTTGAATGGCTACCCCTGGGGAGTAGAACGGGACAGAGGACTGTTAGTTTCCTTATAAAGCTTTTCACAATATTGTACATGTGCTATGGTGACTGAAAAATTTTAATGATTTTTAAACCTGCCAATACAATTTTAATAATAAATTAGATCATGTTACTCCCCATCTAAAATCCTTCCAATGTCTTTCCATTACTTTTGGAATAAAATCCAGACACTTGTCTGTGGCCTTGGAGGCCCACCCACGCTCCTGATCTCTTCTCACTTACTATGGTTTTTGCTTGGCTGGCTCCTTCTTATCCATCAAACATCACCTCCCCAGAGATGCCGTCCCAAGTGCCTACTTAAATGCCTCCTTTCCATTACATTTTACTAGGGCAGCCCATCTGTTTCTGTCTTATCACAAACGTATCACAGTCTGTAATTCCCTCTTTTTTTATTTTTCATTTTATTTATTTGATTATTTTTTGTCTCTCCCACTAAAATGCCAGTTCAGTGAACTCAAGTTGGTTTGACTAATAAAAGACTCTTTCCCGTAAAGACATGCTGACCTCATAGGGCTCCATCCACATTGTGAGGGTATACCAGATTTAAACCTACCCCATATCCATACTCAGAAGAAATATTGTCCTGGTGCTGTTACACCAGGAACCAAAAAAAAAAAAAAACCAGAAAAGAAAAGAAAGAAAGAAACCCATAGAGATCAATCCCTCACACATAATCTGAAATACTTGAAGGTGTGAATTTGGCTTAAAGTCGCCTGAGAATGGTATTCGCTAGGTGCTTGACAGGAGCAAATAAAAATTCTTTTAGAAGCCTACACCTCCATACTGCAACTGTAAAAATCCCCACAAATTATTTTTCCAGCAAAATTAGTGATTCATACAAAAATGTATTTACATACAAGGAAACCAATGACCATAAATGAGAACCACAGTAACAGCAGATAGTCAATAGATGCACAATGCCTTCAGAAATTAACACAGACAATTTATAAAATATCTATGTTAAAGGAAATAAAAGAAAATATTAGAAACATGTGATGGAAACAATAAAAACAACATAATTTATGTAATTCCAAAGTATTTCCCCACATATTACTTGTACATTCCAAAGGGCAAAAAACAGATCTTCCTGGTGGCAAAATTTATCAGTCAGCTTAACTAAAGGGTCAAAGATAACCTCACCAATAATGAGACAAACTGATCTCATGTGCCTTCTTATGTGATGGAATGAATTCCTGCTCAAAACGTAGGCATTCTCACACCCACTAGGATGGCTACTCTCAAAAAAGCAGAAAAGAACAAGTGTTGGTGCGGATGTGGAGAAAGTGGAACCCTGGTGTGCTCTTGGTGGGAATGTAAAACGGTGCAGCTGCTGTGGAAAACAGCATAGCAGCTTCTCAAAAAATAGGATGACCGTATGATTCAGTGACTCGACTCTTGGGTGTAGACCCCAAAGAGCTGAAAGCAGGCTCTCAAAGAAATACTTGTTCACCTATGTTCATAGTAGCGTTATACACAATAGTTAAAACTAAATCCATAGTCAGGATGTTCCTCTGAAAAGAGTTCCAGGCCCATGTCCATCAATGGATTATTTTTTTTAAAGTTAGAAAAATAATAAAATAAAATAAGTAAAAAATATTTTAAACAGAACGATAACAAAATATTGCATATCAAAATTTATGAATGCAGTCCAGAAAGGGAAACTCACAACTTCAAAGTGTGTATGCTGACAGCCAGAAACTGAACTAACTCAATATCTGTCTGAAGAAGTTACAGGTGTACAAGCAAGAAGAATACTGAAGAGAAAAGGAAAAATTTCTAAACTAGAAAACAATTACATGATAGAGATGTTCAACAAAACCAAAAGTTGCCTGTCTATTTCAACAAATTAAAATATCTCTGTCAAGAGTGATCAAGAAACTAAGAAGGCACAAATAACCAGTATCTAGAAACACAAAGGAGACATACTTCCACTCATATGTGGAATCTAAAAAAAAAAAAGGAAAAAAGAGGATACTAACAAACTCATCTACAAAACAGAAACAGATGCGAAGACACAGTAAACAATCTTATGGTTACCGGGGGAAAGGGGGTGGGAAGGGATGAATTTGGGAGTTTGAGATTTGCAAATATATAAAAATAGATAAAAAACAAATTTCTTTTCTGTGTAGCACAGGGAACTATATTCAATATCTTGTAATAACCTTTAACGAAAAAGAATATGAAAATGAATATACATATGTGTGTATATATATGACTGGGATATTGTGCTGTGCACCAGAAATTGACACAGTGTAACTGACTGTACTTCAATAAAAAAAAAAGACAATACAAGGTTAACATGATCCTCAATAAAGTTAAGGGAAAAAAAACAACACATTAAATAAAAGAAAAAGATTAACATGAAATCTTTATATAAACAGACAGGAAAAATTTAGACAAAATGGCCACATTTAAAATATATATATAACTTAAAAAATTATCCAGGAAGAAATAGTAAATCTCTATGAAGAAATAGGAAATCTTTTAATTCAGGTATCCATAAATCCCATTTTGCCCAAGACAGTCCCAGTTTATACCTATGAGAGATTAATATCCATTAACTATTTTAATAACCCTTTTAATTCTCAAAAGTGTTCCATTTGGAGGATAAGCCATATGTCCATCCTTCCTACTTACAATCATTAGAGAAACTAAATCCACAGTCAAGATGTTCCTCTGAAAAGAGTTCCAGGCCCAAATTCACCAGCAAGTTCCACCAAATATCCACAAAAGAAAGAATTTTAAACTTAAACTCTCTCAGAAAATAGAAAAAGGAAACACTTACCAACTCTTGAGACTAGTATAACCCTGATACTAAAATCTGGCAGAGACAGTGCATGAAAGAAAATTACAGGCAATCTCACCCATGAACACAGAGGCAAAAATCCTAATTCAAATATCCGCAGACTGAATCTAGCAGTATGTAAAAGGACACTACATCGTGGCCAAGTTGATTATATCCCAGGAACTTAAGGTTGTTTTACAGCAGAAAATGAATTAATATAATCCACCATTTTACAGCATTAAAGAAGAAAAATCATAACATCTCAGTAAGTGTTGAAAAAGCATTTGATAATGTCAGTATACATTCATAATTTTTAAAAAGTCTTATCAAAGGGAGAATAAAAGGGAACTTCTTTTTTATAGTGAAAAATGTTATATTTAGAATTAGCCAGCTGGACTCACTTTAGATGATCCCGATTTTGTTGGCAACATCCAAATCATCGTAGTCAGGAGCCAGTTGAACACACGCCTTCTTTCCATCAGGCCTGATCAGGGTGTGGACCTCAGCCACGTCCATGTCACAGAGCTTCTTCACAGCTAAAAGAGAACTTTTTTTAAATGAAAGTTATCTTCAAAAATCATGCAGCAAACATTCTTAACGGTGATATTTTGAGATCGGGACAAGATAAGAATCAATATCATCACCTCTGTTGGACATTGTAGTGGTGGTTCTAGCCAATAAAGTAAGAAAGTAAAAAGAAAAAAGCTGTGTAAGAACTATAAAGGAAAGAACAAAACTGTTATTATTAGAACAGAATATGTTTATATAATAGATAGTTCAAAATAAAGCTAGAGATATATTTTATTAGAATTAATAAGATGGGGGGAGGATATAGCTCAGTGGTAGAGTGTATGCTTAGCATGCACGAGGTCCTTGGTTCAATCCCTAATACCTCCATTAAAATTTTTTTAATTAAAAATTAAGAGAAAAGAATTAATAAGAGATGAACAAGTTTGCTGGATACAAAGAAATCAATTTCATTTCTGTACACCAGCATCAAAAAACTGCAAAATGAAAAAAAAATGCCATTTATAATAGTACCAAAATATATGAGGTACCTAGGAAGAGAATCTAACAAAAGATACTATGGAGAAAAATACAATTTATTATTTATAAAATTTTATATCAACAAAGATACAAACAGAGAAACATAACAAACTTATGGATTGGAAGGCTGAATAGTATAAATAGATCAGTTTTCCCAAAATCAATATATAGATTCAATGTAATCACAACAAACAAAAGTTGCTGTTGAACTTGGCAAACATTGTACAGTTTATATGAAACAGGAAAGGGTCCAGAAAGCTGGAATAAACAAGGTGGGAATATTTGCTCCGTAAGATGTCAAGACTTAAAACAATATAACTTAAAACCATTTAACAATTACGAAGCAGTGGTATTGGCTCAGGGATGGAAGACAGATCGATGGACCAGAGGGAGCACACAGAAATAAACCCACGTGCATATGGACATTTGATACACGACAGAGTTGGCATTGCAAATAAGAGGCAAAAGGATGGATTTTTCATTAACTGTTGCTAGAATAACTGGGATTTCATAGGAAAAAGCCTGACTATGATCCTGTATCTTGCATTACACATGAAAATCAATTATAAGCCAATATATGTGAAAAAGCCAAACTGTAATACTTTCAGCAGATAATAAACGAGGGTATCTTCAAGACCTGAGAGCAAGAAGGATTTTTGAAATATTACATAAAAAGCATTTAGCCATAAAGGAAAGGATTAATAAATAAGACAACATTAAAATTAAGAGCTTCTCAACATCAGAAGACATCTTCTACATCATCAAAAGACCCAAGACTAGAAAAAGATACTTGCAATGAATATAACTGATGACAGACTCCCATCAAGAATGTATAAATTTTTAAATGCCTACTGATGAGAAAAAGGCAGATAACTCAACAGAAAAATGCACCAGGATTTGAATGGGTGGCTGCTCAAAAAAAGAAATTCCACTTTTTTCTTTCTTTCTGTTTTTTTTAGATTCCACATATGAGTGATATGGTATTTCTCTTTCTGGCTTACTTCACTTAGAGGACACTAATGAACTCATCTACAAAACAGAAACAGACTCACAGACATAGTAAACTTATGGTCACTGGGGGCAAGGGAGTGGAAAGGGATGAATTTGGGAGTTTGATATTTGCAAATATTAACCACTACGTATAAAAATGGATAAAAACAAATTTGTATAGCACAGGTAACTATATTCAATATCTTGTAATACCCTTTAAAGGAAAAGAATATGAAAACAAATACATGTATATATATGCATGGCTGGGACATTATGCTGTACAGCAGAAACTGACACATTGTAACTGACTATACTTCAATAAAAATAAAAAAGGAATTCCAAGTGTGTAATAAACATATCAAAGGTGGTTAGCATAATTTGTAGTCATAGAAATGCACCTTAAAACCACAATGAGACCCCCTACAATCCTATCCGACTGGCCAAAATTACAGAATCAAAAATAAGTTTGGGAGAGGCTGTGGAAACTACTTCATACGCAGTAACAGAAAAAAAAAATTAGCTCTGTATTATCAAAACAGCAATATACTGTAGTAGAAGAATGACAGGCTGCTGGGCAGTGCCGTGGCCACACCTCCCCACTTCCTGCATTGATGGACTTGGTGAGCAGGAGGGCAGTTGATCCCGGCTCCTGTCAGTCCCAGGGCTAAGTTGTTCAGCTGCCACTTAGTAGAAGTAACAGCTGTTGTACTGCTTTAATAGTTTCCTTCCACTGACACGAGATGAGGAATTTCTTCCAAGGGAATGCTCGAGAGTTGGCAATGCTCCTAGTGGCATCCTTCAGTTTTGGCATCTAGTGGCTCTGATATTCAGCTGAATCATGTAGAAAACTTAAAGAATTATTGGTCATTCTCTCAAGGAAATACACCATTTTCTTCTCTTCTTCGGTCAGTGATGGCATTTTTTTTCCCCCAAGATCACTTGGTTTAAAGCCTGCACACCTCACCTCCTCCAGGAAGTTCTCCTAAACTGATGTCTCATGGCAGCTGTTCTTTGACTCTTTCTCTTTCGATCCTGTATCACTATTGCAGGAGGATGTCTCAGCTCTTTCAGTAGATGGTGACTTTGTGGAAGACAGAATCCTTGTCTGATCACTTTTTGAGTTCCGTACAGAGACTCTGCCAGTTTCTCACACACAATAGGTAGCTAGTAAACGTTTGTCTTGTGAGTGGGTTGATCTTCAGTTTATTAGGTAATAAACATGCAGAGTTTTAGGATGAATCAATTAGGAATAGAAGTTGGTACCAGTACCGAGAACCTGTTAGAGTGGCTTAAACAAATGCAAACTTTTTTTCTCTCATGCTAAAAAAAAAAAAGTCATTAGTCTGCCAGTCTGGAGTTGGTAAGGTGGTTCCACAAAGTCATGAGGCACCCAGACACTTTTTGATTTCTGCTCTGCCTTCTTTAGCGTGTTGTTTCTGTCTTCAAAGTCACAAGATGGCTGCCAGGGCTCCAGCCAGCATGTCGGCATTTTAGGAAAATAGAAAGGGAGAGGCAAGGGGCAAATAGGTGCTTCTCTCATCCAGGTCAGTCCTCCTTTAAAGACAGTTTCAGGAAATGCTAACCAAAGACTTTAATTTCAATTTCAATTTTAAATTTCAAATTTCTACTTCTGCTTCTACTCCCTTAACTGCAAAGGAGGCTCGGAAGTAAAGCTTTTTAGCTTGGCACCTGATCCTCTGAACAAAATATGAGTTATATTACTAAGAAAGAAAAGGGGATCAGACGGGGGAGGGTACAGTTCAAGTGGTAGAGTGCTTTCTTAGCATCCACAAGGTCCTGGATTCAATCCCCAATACCTCCTCTTTAAAAATGTTTTTTTTTTTTTTAATTTTAAAAAAATTTAAAAAAAGAAGAAAGGGAGATAAGACATTGGGTAAGTAGCCTGCAATCTTTGGCATAAAGTCTCAATTGTTTATCAGTAAGTGTTACATTTTTTCCCATAAGCTTTAATTGGTTCTTCAAGATTTTAAAATTTCTCTTCCAAGTCTATACATAAGTTATTGAAATTTGGTGGGGAGGATAGAGCTCAATGGTAGAACATGTGCTTAGCACGCACAGGGTCCTGGGTTGAATCCCCAGTATCTCCATTAAAAAGTAAAATAAATAAATCTAATTACCTCCCCCTACAACAACATTTAAATAAAATTAAAAATAAATAAAAATTAAAAAAATCTATTAACCTTTATCCAGACTCCAGCTTTCCCATCCAGGGTTTTAATGTAAGACCATCCACTTGGTACTCTTCTCCTCATCAAAGGAAATTCATTTGTTTTTCCTGTGTCTCTAAGTAGGTATGGTACCATCTGGTGTTTTCCATGTTTGACCCAGAGCCACAGCTGGTATCATCTGACTAATCAAGAGATGGGAAGGGACAGGGTCAGGAATGGGTTAGTGACACAAATCACTTGGTAATTAAAAACGCCTTGGTTATAATATTTGCTCCCCACAATAAAATAGCCACTGCAGGATTTTGATAAAACTGTGTCATGTTAAACATCAGTCATTGGAAGGTCCGAGTGTGAGTCTAAGAGATGCTAAGGCTGATGTGAGGTATTGAGTTCCAAAAAGACAACTAGAGAGGAAGTGAAAGACACATTTTTCGTTTGCTTATTCTTAGTCTACCACTTCATATATGTTAAATTCCCCTTAAAAATCATTTGGGTGACTGAGGTACAAGTGACTAAAGATAATAATTGATCTACTTATCCATTTCATTCAATCGATAATTGTTGAATACATACCATCTGCCAAGCATCGTGCTAGTCATTAAAGATGTAAATAAGAATTTTTAAATGTAGACTTTTCAGAGATAAGGATATGTTGAAAGGCTGTAACGGACAGCAAAAAACTGAGGTGGGTACTCAGAAATCAGCTTCCATAGACTAATAATCTCAGAAAATTAGCAGAAACTAAGCTTAGACACTTTGTAATTCTCTTTCAGCCACACAAAATTAAATTAGAAATCCTCAGAAAACACTCAGGCATAGATTGTTTATGTTTTTATTTATTTATTTTTATTCAGGTACAGTCAATTTATAGTGTTGTGTTAATTTCTGGTGTACAGCATAGGATTCAGTTATACATATAGATACATATATTCCTAATTTTTTTATTATAGCTTATTATAAGATATAGAATATTGTTCCCTGTGCTATACAGTAGGACCTTGTTATTTATCTATTTTATATATAGCAGTTAGTATCTGCAAATCCCAAACTCCCAACTTACCCTTCCCTCACCCCCTTTCCCCTTTGGTAACCATAAGATTGTTTTCTATGTCTGAGTCTATTCCTGTTTTGTAAATAAGTTCATTTGTATCATTTTTTAAGATTCCACATATGTGATATATGATATGTCTTTCTCTAACTTACTTCACTTAGAATGATCATCTCTAGGTCCATCCTTGTTGCTGCAAATGACACTATTTTATTCTTTTTTATGGCCAAGTAGTATTCCATTGTATAAATATACCACATTTTATTTACATACTCATCTGTCAATGGACATTTAGGTTGCTTTCATGTCTTGGACTATTGTAAATAGTGCTGCTATGAATATTGGGGGGGGTGCGTGTGTCTTTTCAAATTAGAGTTTTCTCCAAATATATGCCCAGGAGTGGGACTGCTGGATCCTATGTTAACTATTTTTAGTTTTTTAAGGAACCTCCATACTATTTTCCATAGTGGTTGCACCAAACTACATTCCCATCAGCAGTGTAGGAGGGTTCCCTTTTCTCCACACCATCTCCAGCATTTATCGTTTGTGGACTTTTGGATGATGGCCATTCTGACTGGTATGAGATGACACCTCATTGTAGTTTTGATTTGCATTTCTCAGATAATTAGTGATACTGACTATTTTTTCATCTGCCTATCGGCCATCTGTGTCTCTTCATTGGAGAAATGCCTGTTTAGGTCTTTTGCCCGCTTTGGATTGGATTTTTTGTTGTTGTTGTTGTTATTGAGTTATATGAGCTGTTGTATATTCTGGAAATGAAGCCCTTGTCAGTCACATCATTCACAAATATTTTCTCCCATTCTGTAGGTTGTCTTTTCATTTTGTTTATAGTTTCCTTTGCTGTGCAAAAGCTTATGTTTAATTAGGTCCCATTTGTTCATTTTTACTTTTATTTCTTTTTTTGTATTTTTCTTTTTTTATTAAATTTTTAAATATTTTTTATTGAGTAATAGTCATTTTACAATGTTGTATCAAATTCCAGTGTAGAGCACAATTTTTCAGTTATACATGAACATATATATATTCACTGTCACGTTTTTTCGCTATGAGCTACCACAAGATCTTGTATATATTTCCCTGTGCTATACAGTATAATCTTGTTTATCTATTCTGCATTTTAAAATCCCAGTCTTTCCCTTCCCACCCCCTGCCCCCTTGGCAACCACAAGTTTGTATTCTATGTCTATGAGTCTGTTTCTGTTTTGTAGGTTTTTTTTTTTTTTTTTTTTAGATTCCTCATATAAGCTATCTCATATGGTATTTTTATTTCTCTTTCTGGCTTACTTCACTTAGAATGACATTCTCCAGGAACATCCATGTTGCTGCAAATGGCGTTATGTTGTCGGTTTTTATGGCTGAGTAGTATTCCATCATATAAAAATACCACATCTTCTTTATTCAGTCATCTGTTGATGGACATTTAGGCTGTTTCCATGTCTTGGCTATTGTAAATAGTGCTGCTATGAACACTGGGGTGCAGGTGTCATTTTGAAGTAGGGTTCTTTCTGGATATATGCCAGAAGCAGGATTTCTGGGTCATATGGTAAGTCTATTCCTAGTCTTTTGAGGAATCTCCATACTGTTTTCCACAGTGGCTTTCCTTGCTTCCCTCTCCCACTCTTAATGATTTAGATGTCTTCTTTTACAATTTTGTGTTTTTCTTTTTGTAATTCATGGCAGTTATCGCCTTTCCAGTTATGAGTTTCTCATTTTTGTAGCATCCTGCTTCTTTTCTATTTAGAGGAGACCTGTCAATATTTCTTTTAGCATGGGTTTAGTGTTGCTAAACTCTTTTAGTTTTTGCTTGTCTGTGAAGTTCTTCATCTCTCTTTCTATTCTAAAGGATAGCCTTGCTGGATAGAGAATCCTAGGCTGCATCTTTTTTTCATTCAGGACTTTGAATATATCTTGCCACTCCCTTCTGGCCTGTAGTGTTTGTGTAGAGAAGTCAGCTGAGAGCCTTATGGGGGTTCCCTTGTAACTCACTCTTTTGTTTTTCTCATGCAGCCTTTAGGATCATTTCTTTATCCTTGACTCTGGCCATCTTGATTATGATATGTCTTGATGTAGTCTGTTTGGGTTCTTCCTGTTTGGGACTCTCTCAGCCTCCTGTACTTGGATATTTGATTCCTTTAGGTTTGGGAAGTTTTCAGTCGATTTCTTCAAATACTTTTTCAATCCCCTTTGTTCTTTCTTCCCCTTCTGGAACCCCTATTATGTGTAGATTGGCACACTTTATATTATCCCATAGGTCCCTTATATTGTTTTCATTGTTTTTTTATTTGTTTTTCTCTCAGCTGTTCTGATTGGGTGCTTTCTGTTGTCCTGTCTTCTAGGTCACTTATTTGTTCCTCTGCATTATGTAGCCTGCTTTGCACAGCCTTTAGGTCAGCTCTCATCTCAGCAAATGAGTTTACTAATTCTACTTGGTTCTTCTTTATAGCTTCTATTTCAGTTTTGACATATTTTATATCTCTAAACAGTATTTCTTTTAGTTCCTTCAGTACTTTGATCAGTCCTTTTTTGAAATCTTGATCTAGTAGGCCATCAATGTCTATTTCCTTGATCGTGCTTTCAGGGGATTTCTCTTGATCTTTTAATTGGGAGTGGTTCCTCTGCTTCTTCATATTGCTCATATCTCTCTGGCACTGTGGCTTAAGGAGTATCAGTTATCTAGTTGTACTGGAGACAGTGTGCTCTTAATGATTTTATCGAGCGGTCTTTATGTCTTTGCCCTGTTTTGTGAACTCAGCTTGCTGTTTCCAGAGGCCCTCTGTTGGTGCCCTCGTCTGTGCTGCTCCCAGTGGCTGTCGGCTAGCAGATTGCGCCCCCTCCCAACACTGGGTCAGGTGCTGAGCTCTTACCTGGTGGGTGGGCGGGTCATTCCCCCTCCTGATGCTGCAGTCAGATGCTGCGTTCCTGCCAGGAAGGCAGGTGGCCGCCCGTCCTCTCCTGGCGCTGGTCGCTCCGCTGCTTTGTGCAGCTGCCTGCTCCACCTCAGGTCAGCGCTCCCAAGGCGGGCTCGGGGAAGACCGCAGAACGGCCCTGCCCCTGCTCCGCATCAAATCTCAGCTCCTTGTTTGTCTTGGCAGCGGGAGTTCTCTGAGGTGCCAGGGCAGAAAGATCCTATCTGCCTCAGGCTATAAACAAGCTTCAGTCCTGCCTAGGAGGTCGCAAAGCCCCCGGGTGTGGATTCAGGGCTCTGCCCCGCCCCAGCCCGGACGCTGCGCACAGGAGGAGATGGCGGCTGTGGCTGCGCCCCGCCTCTCTTCTCCCGAGAAGCGCCAGTAATGGCGGTGCAGGTCTGAGACAGAGGCTACAGCGCCCCTCCCCCCAGGGCACACCAGCCTTGCTGCTTTGCTTTTTTTGCAATTTATGGGGGACCGAGGTTGTTCTGCTCCGTATCCCCTCCCAGCCACGGCACGCAGCCCCCTGCAGTCCCCCGGGGCCGCCTCAGTGCAGCCGCCCCCGTCCTCCACCCGGCTAGGGGGGCCTGGCCCGGCCCCAGCTGCTGGCTCGCGTCTCGAGCTGGGTGTCACGGGGACCCTTTGTGCCCGTTTAACTCAGTTCTGTCGGTCAAGGGGTGCTTGGGGCTTCAGAGGCTCCCCCTCCATCCCGCTGGCCTCTCCATTGGAGAGGGGAGACCCAGCGAACAGAGCGCCAGTCCTCCTTTGCTGCTCCCTCCCCACAGGATCGGTCCTGCACGGTTTTGCTTTTTCTTCTTTCTTTTTTCCTTTTCTCCTACCTGATTTTTGGCGTCTTTGTCTTTCAAAGAGGGCGATGTTCTGTCAGAGTTCAGCAGGTGCTCTGGTTGGCTGAGTAGGTCCGTAGATGTGAGTTTTGGTGTATTTGTGGGAGAGGGTGAGCTACAAGCATCCTTCTACTCTGCCATCTTGTGTCTCCCTCTGCTTTTATTTCTATTGCCTGGATACACTGCCCTAGGAGGCATAGACTGTAAACATGAGATTTTGACATGTACAAATTCGACGATCTTAACGAGTAAAGAAATACAAGTTGCCTAAATGGCATAACAGAGAAATAAGGTGTTGTAGTCAACTATTCTGCTTGAAAGATAAATGTGCACAGGTTACAGCTGAGTAAGTGGCTTAAGATTCCTCTAGAATATTCTTCGCTTTAGAAGCTTACATAAAAAAATTTTTTTTTAATTTAAAAATTTTAAAAAGAAACTTACATAGAAGTTACAGAAATGCAGTTTAAAACCAAGTCCTGGAAAGCACTCATTAATTTGAGGGCCAGTCATTTTGGGGGGTGCAAATCACTGGATTGTCAAAAATTGAAACAGGTTAATTTTGGTTGACTAAGTGATACAGGGGGTGAAATCTCAGCTGAAAGTCATGAATTTAGAAACTACCAAAGCCATGGCAGACAAAACCTTCCCACAAGAAGGTGTCCAGTCCAGAGGTGCTGGGGCCCCATGCCATGGGTTTCCAGTAAGTTCCACATGGAGTTCAGGCCAGTGTCCTGTGCTTTTGACCTTGGAACATCAGTTGGTCTGATGTGCTTGTTTTCTTCCTGTTAGTTTGATGAATAATTTATAAGCTCTAAAACTCAGTGTACTCTTACGTAAGTTGTGTTTAAATAGAACCATTTTGATGTCCTGTACATACTCTGTTAATTTTCTTAATGATTTTTGAAAGGCTTAAAAGGATTTTCTCTACAAAATTTATAAGGCTGATTTAGGAGATTGACTTTGGCTTAAATGCTTAGGAAGATTTTGTTTCTTACATTTGTAATCTTCCCCTGGTGTATCTGAAATGTTTGAGAGAGTCAATTGTGTTAAAACTGTACTTTGAAATCGCCAAGGGAATTTGATTAAAGTTAAATATGTAAATATGTTATGTGTATGGGTTAACTGAAAAAGCACAAGTGAAAATGATTGTTCTTATTTATTATTATTTATTTTTGATTGAAGTATAATTAATTTTCAATGTTGTGTTAGTATCTGGTGTACAGCATAGTGATTCAGTTATATATATATATTTTTTATCACATTGTTTTCTATTATAGGTTATTTCAGGATGTTGAGTATAGTTCCCCGTGCTATACAGTAGGAACTTGTTGTTTATCTATTTTATATATAGTAGTTTGTTTCTCCTGATCCCAAACTCCTAATTTATCCCTTTGTCTCCCCTTTCCCCCGGTAACCATAAGTTTGTTTTCTATGCCTGTGAGTCTGTTTCTGTTTCATAAATAAGTTCATTCGTGTCATATTTTAGGTTCCACATACAAGTGATATCATATGGTGTTTGTCTCTTAATTGTTTCTTATTTTCTAAATAAACTAAAAGCTGTACATTAAGCTGAAATATTTAAGGAAAACCAGATTTTTACCTTTGTAACTGTAAGAATAGAATAGGGATTAAAACAAGTAATTTTAAGGATTCCTTTCTGTGCACAAAAGCCCAACTAGGATAGTAACAGCCCCAAACTCAGAGTTAACAAATGAGAAATGTGGGAGCAGACTGTGGGGGTGGGCTGTGGGTCTGTCATTAGTCGGGGTGCTTGAAGAAAGATCTGCATCCCTAGCAGCAAAGTCGGGGTGTCTGGCACCCTTCTTGCATCCCCGTTTACAAAGAGCACACACAGCTGGCAGAGGAATAACGCCAGGGGCTGCTCCCTGTAGAAAGTCAGCCTGCCTGGAGAGGGGCCCTGGGTGATGGCTAGGATCAGAGAAAGGGACCAGCAGGGTCTAAGGTAACTCCAGGAATGTTTGTATCAAATAGGGTGGGGAAGGCAAAAAGCACAGAGACTATTTCTGTCATCCACCCCAAGATAAACCTCCTAATTTGGCAATGTGTAGTTTCCGGTCTGCCCGCTTCTGGTCACACCCACAACCTCATCACCCTGCCCATTGGTACAGGGGCCACACTTGGGTCTGGGTGACATGGAGACCCGTGGGAAACCACAGTTCCCTCTACATCCGGATTGTTTATTCAAAAGGTGAAATGGCCCAAGAATCACTGGGCACTGGATGACAACCAGCAGCATTAAAAAGACCAAGGTGATGAAAACATGATGCTTAGTGAAATGAGCCAAACACAAACGGACAAATACTGTGTCTAGAGCAGGCAGAGGTACAGAAACAGAAAGGAGATGGTGGGGGGCGGTGGCTGGGGGAGGGCGAGGGGGACTGAGTGTTTGATGCGGACATTTCATTCGAATGATGAAAAAGACCTGGAGATGGATGGTGGTGATGGCTGCATAGCAATAGGAATGGACTCGATGTCCCTGAATTGTACACTTAAAATGCTGAAAATGGTAAATTTTCTGTTAGGAATCTTTTACCACAATAAAAAATATATATAAAAAAAGACCAAGATGAAAAAAAAGTGAAATAGCTGATCTGAAGAAAAATGATTCAGGGAAGAGATAAGAATTTTTAAATTTTAGTTCAAATCGGTAGAAAACTTAGATGGGGATATTGCGCCCACAAAAATAAGATTGATTGTTATGAAAAAGGATCAACCAGAGAGCAAGAAAGACTTCCTACCAATTAAAATATGGATTTCCAATAAAAAGTTCAGTGGATGGGTCAAATGTCCATCGCTAATAAGCCTAAACTGAAGAAGAAATGTGTTGAGTTGTAGAACAAGGAAAATATGAGAGAGAAATTAAGAGACATGAGGATAGATCCAGGCCACTAAACCCTATTTATCAAATAGGGTTTGTTAAAGCAGTGAGCAGAGACAAAGAGGGAATTAAACAATTGAGAAACAAAAGGAATAGTTCTTTGAGCTATTGCAAGAGATCATGTGCATGAAGGGGATGAATGCAAAGAGACTCATGCCTTTAATACACCCTGGAGAAATTTCAGAACACCAAAGGTAAAAGATTACCTTCAATAGAGTAAGAATCAGCAGACATCAGGCTTCATATGGGCACACAGTGTGTTGCTAAGACGACAAAGCAGTGCCTCAGAATTCTCAGGGGGGGTGGCTAGAGCTCAGTGGTAGAGCGCGTACTTAGCATGCACCAGGTCCTGGGTTCAATCCTCAGTCCCTCCATGAAATAAATAAATAAACCTAATTACTCCCCTCCCCCACCCCCCAAAAAAAGAATTCTCAGGGAAAACTTCAAGTCAAGTATGGCCAAAATTGAGTCATTTCAGACATGCAGGGATTTGGAAAGTTGATTAAGGATTCAGCCCACAAAGGATATTCCTTAAGGAGGCCAGTAAGGAAAAAAGGGAATTCCAGACAGAGGACCATCAGAATGGAAACAGTGGTAGCTGACTGTGCCTTAGATGAAGCAGAGAAATTCTTGAAATTCTCAAAAGAGAATCCACTGAACTTTGATATTTGGTGCACTTTTCTCTGGTCCATATGAGTTTGGAGACCTAGAATTCCAGTTCTTTTTCTGTGGGTATAATCATACCACTTATTTCTGCAATAATTAAAAATCCTACCATAAATATTCTTTTACTAAGTTTGGTTTTTATGATTAACCTGTAGACTTAATTAGGGCCACGGAACAGGCTGAACATATAACAAACACTGAGAACATAAGAATAAAATTAAATAAATATTAAAATAATTAATACAATAATAAATATATAATAAAATTAGCAATAAAATTGAGTGATAGCATTTGGGAAAGGAGGCAGGAGAGACTTACACTTAGTAAACTCTCTTTGCCTTTCACAGATGCAGTGCAAAGGTGACAAATCAAAGCACATAAATCTAACTATAGAATTTAAAACAGTGCTATTCTGACTGTAGGTCACAACCCATTAATGGGTTATGAAAGTAATGTAGTGGTCCCAGCCAACACTTTTTAAAAAGTGAAATAAAACAGAATTGGAAGTATGAGACCACACGGCACATTTTTAAAGTACTGGGGAGCAGCAACGGCAAGATGGCTGAATAAGATGTTCCTCACTTGCATCCCCTCTCCAACAATGACATTTTGGCATTTATCTACGGACAAGTGATTCTGGGGGAGGTATGGGCTCCAACACCATATGCCAGGGGGCCTGGGCAGTGTCTTGCCCACCTGTACATCCAGTAATAGCATATAGACCTCAGTCCCTGCAGTGGCCCATGAACAGGCTCCTACCCCTCTCAGCTGTGGTCCAGGAGCCCCCTGATAACCCTGACTTAGACAATCACCCGTGGATGAGAGAGCATTTGTGGAAGGCCCTTAAGTCCTGTGCAGAATTTCCAGCACACCACTGGAGAAAAATAAAATGCATTCAAACTCATTGGAGAGGGTAAAGGGAACAGTATGACTCTACCCACAACACCCCTCCCCCAGGGTGGCACAGCTCAGCCCCAAGAGAGAGCTCCTGGACTTGTGATGTCCCCCATGGGACATGAATGGCCAGCGGGGACATGAAAAGGTGCTCAACACCACTAATCACCAGAGAAATGCAAATCCAAATCGCAATGAGTATCACCTCACACCTGACAGAACAGAATGAGTGCTATCAAAAAGACAAGAAGTAACAAGTGTCTGTAAGGATGTGGGAAAAGGGAACACTTTGTACATTGTAGGTGGGAATGTAAATTGGTGTGGCCACTACGGAAAACAGGATGAAGATTCCTGAAAAAAAAAGTCAGAAATAAACTACCATATGATCCAGCAATTCCACTTTTGGGTATACTCTCAGAGGAAATGAAATCATGGTCTTGAAGAGATAATCTGCATCTCTATGTTCATTGCATCATTATTTATAATAGCCAAGACATGGAAACAACCTAAGTGTCCACTGATGGATGAATGGATAAAGAAGATGTATTTATACCTGTATACACACACACACACACACACACACACACACACACGCATGCACACACACACTAGACGATTATTACTTCAGCCATGAAAAAGAAGGAAATCCTGCCATTTACGACAACACGGATGGATCTTGAGGGCATTGTGCTAAATGAAATAAATCCAACAGAGAAAGACAAATACTGTATGATCTCACTTACATATGGACTCTAAAAAAACCAAACTCATAGAAACAGAGAACAGGTTGGTGGTTCCCAGCAATGGGAGTTGGGAGTGGAGGAACAGGTGAAGCTGGTCAAAAGGTAAAATTTCCAGTTAGGAGATAAATCAGTTCTAGGGATGTAATGTACAGCTTGGTGACTATAGTTAATGATACTGTACTATATAAGCATAATATTTACCATTCACTTTGAGACTGTTTTTATAAGTCTCTTGGAAATACAGTGAGCTGCACCAGTTCTTCAGGGAGGTAGTGATGACCTTTAGTTTTGTTTCTTCTCCTTTAGATATGCAGTTCATCAGGCTTGTGCTGGAAAGCACTGTTGGTTTTGTAAAATTGCCATTGCTTCAGCAGACAGCAGCTCACTGTGCTCACCTTGAACATTACATAAAACACTGAAGGATTGTGCCATTATTTGTCAAATTTACATAATGGAGGATTATTGGAGTTGCCAGTCCAAAAATCCCCAACTTTAAGAAATCCATCTTTGTGCTTCCTATACAATGCTTCATACACTTATTTATTTGGGACACTGACTTGAATTCTCTGCACTGGCATATACCTAGTCTGAGCATATACTGATTTGTGTTCTAATTTACACCAGAGTCCAATTCACCATTTAACCTTACATTTTTCATGGTATAGGTTTTTTTCTATCTGAATATTACTTTTAAGCTAATAAGTAGCCCTGAGCAATTGGTCCATTGGGGAATTAAGGCTGTATTCAACATAAAAATAATAAGAAAACTATAGAAAAAGTACAGTAACAAACAGCATAGTTGAGAACCATAACTGAATGTTAATGAGACAAATTATCCAGTGAAGAAATATCAATAAAATTAAAACAAGGGATGCTTGTTTTCAGATACCGAGCAGAGTGATCTTGTGATTCCTACAGCCTCGTAGGAAGGGGAGAAGGATTGAAAGCCCTGCAGCACAACAGTGGGGACCAGTCATCTTCAGAAACAGGGAGAGAGACTTGCTAATAGAGGAATCACATTTCCTTCCAATATGAGTTTAGATCAAAGTTTGCAAATTCATGGCCTAAGGGCTGCACTGGATCACAGACATCTTTGTTTGGCCTGAACAGTATTTTTTTAATTGGGAAATTCCGTATAAAAATCTGGCACCTCTTGAACAATCATTCCTTCACGTCAATAGTTGGGGTGGGGCAGAAGTCGTTCTTAGATGGGACTTGCACTTCCAATTTACTACAGTTGCCAAAACACTATTTTGAAACGCTTGACTTGCTTGATCCTGGCTTCTGTATGCACTTCCGTTTGCAACTGTTGACTACGCTATTCCCAAAGTGGGGGAAAAACAGACCCTGTGCTAAGGAGCTGCAGACCAAGCTCCTGGTGACGGGAAAGGAAACTCAAGGCCAGGACAGAAGAAAGCCTAGACTTTCTCTCGAGACTGCAGGACTCAGAGAGGCTGAAAGAGCTAGACCGCTTCTTTTGGAAATGGATAGAGATTTCAATTTCTAGGGAGAGGGAAGTGGAACTTCGGATTGAAAGACCTGAAAAAAAGAGATACAAGTTTACTTGCTTACTGTAGGCATAAATCTGATGGCAGATAAATCCTGTTAGGACTGGATGGAGCCCCCAGACAGATTACAAATAGGTTAAAAATTTTTTCCAAACTTCAAAACTATGCTAATGATTATACTGTTTTTTTTTTTTTTTGATTAAAGAAAAAAATTTATAAAGGTTAACAGGACCCTTAAGTCTAAACCTAGGAGTATAATTGCTGGGTCACGAGATGTGCACATCCCCAAACACTGATAGAAAGTTCCAAACTGTTCTTCACACACTCCCACTAGGGTGAATCCTAACGCACACTGTTCTACAGTTGGCCAGTGTTGATGGTGTGAGGCTCTGGACTTGGTGCCAATATGATGATTATGAAATGATACCTTTTTGTGGGTTTAACTTGCATTTTCCTGATTCTTACTGGAATTGAGCCTTTCCTATTTTCTCTTGTCTGAATTGTCTGTCTCTTACAATTTTCCTATAGTGTTGTCTTTTTCTTATTGATATACATCTATCCTGAATTAGTCCCTTGAGGGTGATATGGGTTGCAAATGTTTTCTCCTAGTTTATGCTGACTTTTCACTTTTTTTTAGTGTGACTTTCAACGAGTAGAATTTTATATTCTCATTTAGATCAATCTATTAATCTTCCCCTTTATAGTTTGTGCTTAGTTTTTGAAAAATCAAGAACCATTTTGGCAGTATTTCAACAGCTTTGCCTATAAGACACAATGCATTTTACATGTACATATACAAATATGTCAAAATAACAACTATGCCTAAATTATACGGCTCTAACTAGCTTTAAGTATTATAATTAAAAGCGTATAATTAAAATAAGCATGCCAGCCAATGGTTTAAAAAAAAAGTTTCATTCTGGTTTGGTATTTATTTAGCTCTTGAGCTACTGAAATCAATGGCCGAGTCAGGCAATTATCTGACGCTTGTGGGTGGCAACCTTGGAGAATCTCAGCCTCTTCTTCCATCCCATCCTATTTTTGTCCTTAATAGCAGATCTATATCTCAATTTTAGATTCTATTATTTTTATAATAATAATTTAAAAATATTCAAATAGAACTCGATTTCATGTGGAATGAAACTTCAGATCCTCAGCACCATATCCTTCTTAGTGATTTCTACTCTAGCCCCTAACATTATTATATAAACTCTTATATAAATGATTGTTTTTATTTAGTAGTATCTAAAAGTAATGGGAAAGGGAAAAACAGGGACCAAGTTATCCATAACTACCTATGCCTTCTGAGGACGTCAGCATAATTTACATTAGTGAGGAAAGAAGTATCTCTGTGGCTTTCTTCTCCTAACATAGACTAGTGGGAGGGAGGAAGGGGTGAAAGACTCCAGTTGAACTGAGCCTTCGGATGTTCAGTGGAGTTGCAGAGCTGGGTTCTCCAAAGGAATGGACAGAGATCTGGGGATGGAGGACAGAGAAGGAGGAAGAGAGGACGAGAAGGCTGAGGTGACCCTGCTCTCTTACTGTTACCTTAGACCCCTCGTCTAGTCTACTTTATCCACACGTGCCTTGTGTGAACACTGCTTTTGAGGAAAGGAAATCTATGTTTTATGTGATACAAGGTGTAAAAGGAACAGCGTGTATGGGAGAGTGAGATTACCTTCCATTGAACTAGTTCAGCTATGGAAGATGATCAGAGCAAATAGGAACTGGGCTGCTTTGTGGTCCTCAAAGACATTAAGAAGGATGTATGTCTTTGATCACCCACAGCGAGGAGCTCAGGCAATTTTGTTAGAATCTCCTGTCATCGTAGTTATACAAACTAAGGAGAAGAATGGGAGACACACTGGTTTCACTGGTCCATTGTAATTCCAAAATCCATCCAGGAACATACCTACCAGCAACAGCAAAAAAAAAAGTTTCTTAATTAGGATCCATTTCTGTTCCCTGGAAGTGGTTCCATGGTCATTACTTTTTGAGGCTCTTTAATCCATCCTTTGTGCTCTTGGCTCTGCCTTCTTAACTGTGCTTCCTTTTCATTAGAAGCTTCTCTCTCAACCTGCTTCCCGCCTCCCCAAAACTGGGGGCCTCCAGAGCTCTTTTCCTTGTGAACTGTCTCTGCTCCTTTTAGTTAGAGCTGGTGGTGCTTTCACAAGTATGATTGTCTTTAAAATGTAGTCGATTCCCTGTGAATCTTATTGGGGATCACACTACAGCAAAACAAACAAACAAACAAACAAACAAACAAAAAAAAAAACAAAAAAACAAAAACTAAAACCACTTATAATTCTTTCCAAGATGGGCTTCTCATTACTTTGGGCCACATGTGAAGCTGCTATAGGAAAATATGACCTTCATATTCTTAGAAGTCCAACTGTCTGGTTGAGAGGCCCTCCTTGGTGCTGCCTTAAGTCTTACAGAAGTTTTAATCAAGGATCTTACAGCCAAATCCTTGATTAAATCTTCACTCTCAGGCTGTTTCTTACTTTGAGAATGTTTTGCTGGCCAGAGAGGCTATCTTGGGCCATCTATATTCCCTCTTGTATATTTTTCTTTATCCTGCCCCAAAACTAAATAGTTCCTTTAGTTAATAGTGTAGTCTCTTCCTGCATTTTATAAACGTAGCTAAAAGAAGCCAGTTGCACATTTTTTCTTTTCTAAAATAGGTGCATACATATATTTTTAAAAATTGAGGTCTAATTGACATATACCATATTAGTTTCAAATGTACGACATAATGGTTTGATATTTGTATATATTGTAAAATGATTACCACAGTAAGTCTAGCTAACATCCACTGCAATATGTAGTTACCTAATCTTTTTCCCTTGTGATGAGAATTTTAAAGACTGACTCTCTCAGTAACTTTTGAATATGCAATACAGTGTTATAACTATAGTCACCACGCTGTACATTACACCCTCATGACTTATTATTTTATACCTCTAAGTTTGTGCCTTTTTTACTCCTTCACCCACTGTGTCCACCCCTACCTCCTACCCTCTGTCAATTACCAATCTGTTCTCTGCATCTATGAGCTTCTTTTTAGACTCCACATTTAAGTCAGATAATACAGTATTTGTCTTTCTCTATCTGATTTACTTTACTTAGCATAATACCCTCTACATCCATCCATGTCATCACAAATGGCAAGATTTCCTTCTTTTTTAGTGGCTGAATTATATCCCATTGTGAATATGTGCCATATTTTAAAAGTCCATTCATCCACTGATGGACACTAAGGTTGTTTCCATATCTTGGCTATTACAAATGCTGCAATGAACACAGGAGTGTAACATACCTTTTCAAGTTAGTGTTTTTGCTTTCTTCAGACAAACACCCAGAAATGGGATTGCTGGATCATATGGTAGTTCTATTTTTAATTTTCTGAGGAAACTCCATACTGTTTCCCATAGTGGCTGTACCAACTTACATTCCCACCAACTGTGCACAAGGGTTCCCTTTTCTCCACATTCTCCCCAATGCTTGTTGTCTCTTCTCTTTTTGATAACAGCCATTCTAACAGGTGTGAGGTGTTAATTCATTGTGGTTTTGATTTGCACTTCTCTGATGATCAGTGATGTTGAGCACCTTTTCACATACCAGTTGGTCCATCTGTCTGTCTTCTTTGTAAAAATGTTAACTCAGCTCCTCTGCCCACTTTTTAACCACATTGTTTACTTTTTTGCTATTGAGTTCTATGAGTTCTTTATATATTTTAGATATGAACCCCTTATCAGAGACATGATTTGAAAATGTTTTCTCCCTTTCATTAGGTTGCCTGCACCTTCAATGTTTTGCCTGGAAATCTCCTCATCCATGTCAGCAGGTTCATTACCTGCAGCTTTCTGTCTTCCACAATACTGCAGGTGATAGTCCGGCCCCAAATTCCACCAGATATATAACACAACTCACCCTTGTTTTTTGAGGCCCCAATAGCAATTTTCTCACTTCTCTTCCAGCCTCTGTTCCTACCCAGTATCCAAACTAGTGACAAACATTTTCAATTTTTGTAATGGCAGTACCCCACTTCTGGGTACCAATTTCTGTCCCCGTTACTTGTTGCTGTGTAATAAACCAGCCCAGCACTGAGTAGCTTAAATCAATTTCAGTGTTATTGCTCACAATTCTGTGGGTCTGGATTTAGGCATGAATTGGTGGGAACAGCTCTTCTACTGACCCCCCTCCTATGGGGTCAGCGGGGCCAGTAAAGTTTGGAAGACCTGAGCTGTTGGCCAGTTGGTGCTGGCTGGCAGCTTGGGTACCTGGGTGCTCTGCTGGGCACCTTATCACCCAGGTGCTCTTTCTTTCATGTGGCCTATCCAACTGCTAGTCTGGGCTTCTGCACACAGCAGTCAGCTCCCAAGGGGGCAGAAATAGAAGCTGCAGGCCTCTGAGGGCCCAGGCCGAGAAGTCACACGCAGTCACTCACACTACACCCCACCAGTCAAAGAAGATCACAGGCCAGTCCAGATTCAAAGGAGGAAGGGAGAAATTTCATTTCTTTGTTAGGAAAGGGCACACAGGATGAGACAGATTGGTGTGACCGTCTTTAGAGACAACCAGCCTCACAGAGAGAAGGAAAAAGACCAGGAACCTAAATGCTCTGTGAGGTTATCTCTGTGGCTTATCCAGCAACAACCCTGACGTTCAAACCACCTCCTTTGCTCCCTGGCTTATTAAGCCAAGGTAGGTCAGGAGGGAGTTAAGGCAACACAAGAGCTAATCCACACAAGACTGCTTTTGCGACATTCCTTTTTCTAAAAAAAAAAAATTTGGAGGGGGTAATTAGGTTTGTTTGTTTATTACATGACTATCTGTATTTTCTTGGGCTTTTTAGGACACTCCTACTGTATTTTCTCAGGCATTTTGAGAGAAATCACCTCAAAAAGTGCTTGTTCCATGGTTGAACAACTCTGCATTCCAGAGCAATCTCCCATGTGTGAGGACGATGCTGCCTTTCTGTGAAGGTCAGACCTCTGAGTCCCTCACAGGGGCTGACTCTCTTCTGAATATTTTCACTCAGATTTAGATATTCTCCACTCAAGGCTCAATGCCTCCCCGCTTCTTTACTTGTCTATCCTAAGTCATGACTTCCCAAACATGTGTTTGCACATATGACATAGAATTCACAGAGGGAATTTTGCCCAGGATGGTGTGTTTAAGAAGAGGGGAAAGACCTACTGGATAGCACCAGGAACTATATTCAATTTCTTGTAATAATGTATAATGGAAAAGAATCTGGAACTGAAAAGAAAAAATATATGTATGTATATGTTTAACTAAGTCACTTTGCTACACACCTGAAACTAACATTGTAAATCAACTACACTTTAATAAATTTTTTTTTTAAAAAAAGAAGAGAAGAAAGTAACAGATTATTGAAAGTTTTAAAACAGCT
This sequence comes from Camelus dromedarius, assembly GCF_036321535.1. NCBI lineage: Eukaryota > Metazoa > Chordata > Mammalia > Artiodactyla > Camelidae > Camelus > Camelus dromedarius. Next base: position 5,329,207 of record NC_087464.1, read on the forward strand.
GGCAATAATGGCCATCACTGAAAAGTCCACAAACGATAAATGCTGTAAAGAGAGTGGAGAAAAGGGAACCCTCCTATACTGTTGCTGGCAATGTAGTTTGGTGCAGCCACTATGGAAAACAGTATGGAGATTCCTCAAAAGACTAAAATTAGACTTACCATATGATTCAGCAATCCCACACCTGGGCATATATCCATAGGGAACTCTCATTCAAAAAGATTCAAATGTTCATAGCAGCACTATTTACAATAGCCAAGACATGGAAGCAACCTAAATGTCCATCAACAGATGACTGGATAAAAGAAGTTGTGTTATATTTATACAATGCAATACTACTCGTCCATAAAAAAGAATAAAATAATGCCATTTGCAGCAACATGGATGGACCTGGAGATAGTCATTCTAAGTGAAGAAAGCCAGAAAGAAAGAAAAATACCATGTTATATCACTCATATGTGGAATTAAAACAAGAAAAAAGAGGACACTAATGAACTCATCTACAAAACAAACAGACTCGCAGACATAGTAAGCAATCTTATGGTTACTGGGGGGAAGAGGGTGGGAAGGGATAAATTTGGGAGTTTGAGATTTGCAAGTATTAACTATTATATATAAAAATAGATTAAAGAAACAAATTCTTTCTGTATAGCATAGGGAGCTATATGCAATATCTTGTAATAATAACCTTTAATGAAAAAGAATCTGAAAAGGAATATATGTATATATAAGCATGCCTGGGACATTATGCTGTACACTAGAAATTGACACACTGTAACTGACTATACTTCAATATTAAAAAAAAATTAGCTGACAATGCCAACAAATGTGCTCTTTTCCATAAATGTATTACATACTGGCCTGGCTTAAACATTCAGCTTGATCTTGTGGAAATCCAGTGCTTGAAATTTATGCTGTCCCAACTTTTTCATAATTTATTCACTCTCAACCAAAATAATTATCTAACTGTAGCCTTTTCTATAATTAGTATCCAGTGGGTGATACAAGCGGGGAGCACTTCTGAGAAAAGATGAAGGCAAAATTTACTGTTACGCTATAACTGACAAAATAAGAAATTGCTCAGATACAACAAACTCTGCTTGGTGCTTTTTGTGCCAAGTGAAAAATAGGAGCCTGTATGACTGGTCAAAGAATCATTTCTCCCTGAGGATGGTGCTTATGTAAGAAGATGTCTCAGACCCCAAATTAGAATGAAGCTTTCATCAGCTGGGGAAGGTGGCTGTAAAAAGATAAGAATTAATGAAAAGCTACGACTGATAAAAAAGAATGCGAATTTAATCACAGCCTTATCAACCCCCAACAAGGGATCACAAAAAGGCTTAATCATGTCCCATAGTATTAAGACAACAACCCTCAATTTTCCTGACAACGAGTTTTTGGTGCTAATATTTGGTCTTTTGCTTCCAAGTACCAGCCGCCTAAAAAAGTCAGGAAGCTTTAAAAAAATGTATGTGTGTAAGTGTGTTTGTTTTATAAATAGAAATACATTTGAGGATACGTGAAAGGGGCAAAGTATTTCTCTCACCACCCATTAAGAACTTTAAAATTACTCATTGTTGTATAATGTTTTTCAAAACATTAAATGAAGTGGGACAGTTGCTTTGAAAATATGAATAACACATATATAATTAATAACTTTCCCCTTCTGTTTGTATTGTACTTACTCAGTTTCTTTTAGGCTCAGTAGAAAGGCTATATATAGGAAAAAACAATGTGTATATGTAACAATAAAGACATAATGTGGACTATTTATGAGAAGTCTTTTGCATACATTTAGTTTGAAGAAAGCTCCAGATATTTCTCTACATTCATCTTTCATATTTAGGGTATAAATGGCATGAGAAGGTCTTCAAAATTAGGTAAGTCAAATGTGTTCTGGTTGAACATAAAAAAGTGAGAAAAAATTAAGTTTCCTAAATATACAGTAGAGGTTAAGAGATTGTTAGAATTGTAGAAATCTTTTCCAAAATTGATTCTGAAACTAGATAATGGTGATGGTTGTTCAACAACGTGAATGGGCTAAATACCTCTGAACTGTACACTTTAAAATGACTAAAATGGTAAATTTTGCTCTACATGTTTTTACTATAATAAAAAAAAAGTGATCTTTCACCAAAAAACCCATAAATAATTCATCAAAATAGGCCTGAAAATCTACTTTGCCAGGAAGCGAAAACCTGATATTTGAAGGAAAAAAAGAATGGGAGGTGGGGTGTATAGCTCAGTGGGAGAGTCCATGCTTAGCATGCACAAGGTCTTGGGTTCAATCCCTAGTACCTCCATTAAAATAAAAAATTTAAAAATTTCTTATATATGTATATATATATAAAATCAATACTGACATCAGAAACCAACACAACATTGTAAGTTAACTACACTTCAATTTAAAAAATTCTTTTGTTTAAAGAATAAACCTGGTTGAATTTGCTGGGATTGCCTGTCATTTTCTTTGTTGACAACCTGCAAAATGTTTTCAAACTTCCATGCAAGTCTGAGTTCAGTCGGTATAAGCAAAGATGTGATGTGCACTTGGGCCCAGGCAGACTGGTGCCCAGGGTGTCCTTGGATATTTAAATGTCTGAGTTCACTGCTGAGCCAGCTGCAGGCAGGAGCGGGCAGGGGCAAGAGCTACTGATGCTCATCGTGCAGGGTGGAGTCAGCTGATCGTGAACCGGGCCACACAAGTGGCCTTTTATGCCTGGGTCCTGCTGGCCACACAGTGACACAATCCCCTATTCATTTACTCCCTTTGGACATTTGTGATCTTGGGGACTTTTGGCTTTTTGCTGCTGCAGATGACAGAAAATAGGGGTGGGTGAATGTTATAGTAGGGTTTTCTTTAGACTAGGAAAAACTCCCAGTTAAAAATAAAATAACAACAACAAATGGGAAAGATGGACAACACCAGGCAATGGAGCTCTGGCGAAAATGACTTCCTCCAGACTTTATCCTAAAATATAAGGGAATCCAGCACAACTCCAGGCCTGATAATAGACTATAAGAAACTGTCATCAGTAGGGAGGGTAGAGCTCAGTGGTAGAGCAGGTGCTTAGCATGCACGAGGTCCTGGGTTCAATCCCGTTTCCATTAAATAAATAATTAAATAAATACACCACAACTTCTTAATCCAGTCATCTGTCAATGGACATTTAGGCTGTTTCCATGTCTTGGCTATTGTAAATAGTGCTGCTATGAACACTGGGGTGCATGTATTTTTTTTAATTAAAGTTGCCTCTGGATATATGCCCAGGAGTGAGATTGCTGGATCATATGGTAAGTCTATTTTAGTCTTTTGAGGAATCTCCATACTGTTTTCCATAATAGCTGCACCAAACTACATTCCCACCAACAATGTAGGAGGGTTCCCTTTTCTCCGCACCCTCTCCAGCAATGTTTGTGGGCTTTGGAATGATGGCCATTCTGACTGGTGTAAGGTGATACCTCAGTGTAGTTTTGATTTGCATATTATTTATATAATGGAATACTATTCAGCCATAAAAATAATAAAATGCCATTTGTAGCAACATGGATGGACCTGGATATTGTCATTCTAAGTGAAGTAAGCCACAAAGAGAAAGAAAAATACCATATGATATCACTTATATATGGAATCTTAAAAAAAAAAGACAAACTTATTTACAAAACAGAAATGGATTCACAGAAATAGAAAACAAACTTACGGTTACCAGAGAGGGAAGGGGGTGGGAGGGGATAAATTGGGAGTTTGAGATTTGGAGATACTAACTACTATATATAAAATAGATAAACAACAAGTTCATATTGTACAGCACAGGGAACTATATTCAATATCTTGCAGTAACTTATGGGGAAAAAGAATATGAAAATAAATACATGTATGTTCACATATGACTGAAGCATTATGCTGTACACCAGAAATTGACACATTTTAAGCTGACTATAGTTCAATAAAAATACATATTTACAAAAAAAGAAATGTTTACCTATAGAAAAAATATAATTAAATAAATCTAATTACCTCCCCTCCAAAAAAAAAAAACTCTCCTAGACTATAATAGGAATAATTAAGATCATCTGTTATTATGGCTTTCTCATAATTTGTCAGACAGCTTCATTGATACCGTTGGAGCCCAAGCTGGTGAGGAAAACACAGTGGTTCTTGGGTAGAGAGCAGTTTCTGCTTCCATCACGTGGCTAAGTGCAAATGGTTTACACCCTTGGGGGTTGGAGTCCAAATTACCGTCACTGACTGTGCTGCCAGCAATTAGGTTCCTGTCGTAGAAAGAATTCAGAGATGAGTCACGAGTCACAGAAGTTAAGAGAGTGAAGTGAGGATTTATTAAGGGATAGGACGCTCTCAAGGGGAGAGCGGGCAGGCTCAGGTGAGAGGCTGCCCTGAGTTTCTTTGACAAGCTGGTTACATAGACTGTGAAAATGGATGGGCGAGATATCCACTCAGGAGGGAAGGTTTTGGGGCCGTATTCCTGATTTCCATCTAAGCTCCATCTTCCTGAGGGGAGGAGGAATTTTTTTCCTTATTTAGTCTGGATTGGAAAAGGTGCATGATGGGTACTTCATATCCGCAAGGCTATTCTTATTGTAATGAGGGCATAATGATCAAAAGGTTACATTTGGACACTGGAGATTCCTGCCTTTCCCCGCCTTTCTTTGTCGGCCTCCAGGCTATTTGGCACCCCAAGATATGTGACCACTTGTCAGCCCA